>NW_026562385.1:10027500-12887500 GCF_027474105.1 Poeciliopsis prolifica | reverse complement strand
TAGCCTTCCTGACAGGCTCTGCCTTCAGAAAGAAGCTGTAGCATATCAGAAAGAAACGTGGGGACAGGGAAACGAGGAGCGCCACACAGAGGGTGATTGACAGCGCTAGGACGTCCTCCTGGCTCTGACTGGTTTCTAGTTAGCACTGGCAGAAGACAGAGGAGTTAGATTTTTTTTCTATTTTATCTGCCTGATATTATACTGTCTGATGACAATAGTGACAGTTTCAATAAATATGTAAAAAAAATAGATTTCTTTTAAATAATAGTTACATATTGCAACTTTAAACATTAACCTCTGAAATGTGTAAATAATAAAACGTTCCAAAAAAAAAGGAGCTCCTGGATGAGAAACAGGCACATTAATACAAAACTGCTTGTTTATGCAGGAGGTCAGGAGGAGGAGAGAGGAAAATAACATAACATCACCAAACATACTTAGATCCTCCAGATTGCTCATAATCTGTGAGCGGTTCAGCGTGTTCTCTGAGTGTTTGATTTAAAACCCTCATGAAGTTTGACTTTCAATCGTAAAAGAAAACTTTAACTCTGGCCTTTCCTAAAACCCCTACACACACAGCATCAGAACCAATCTGAAATCAATATGGATTACATCAATTAACAAACATAAAACAAATATTTCATTGGTGATCATGTCTTTAAGAAAGTTTTGAAACATTCTGTCCTTCTGCCTGCTCCACTGACACTTTATCCAGAATCCTAAATCATACGTCTGCACTCACCTTGGGCTGGAGAGGTTTTTTGCGGCTCTTCTTCTGGTAATGCTGATTCTCCGTGTTTACACCCAGTAAAAAGTCTCCGCTGACCAATCACAGAAGTGCACAAAAAAAATAATATGCAGATTACCCCGGCAACCACATCACTCACCAAGCTGCCTCTACGGCCTCTAACTTCTGTTTCACCCCTTTAAACCAAACTGTTCACATACTGTAGTGTTTGTGACAAGATTCCTTATGTATTTATTTTAATTGAAAGGTTCTTTTTTTATGTCCAGAATAAATAGAAAACGCAGTGACCTCGAGCAGCATGTGGAGAAGCTAGTTGGTATCAGGACGGCTTCATCCTGCAAAAAAGACGCCTGAAGATGATATCCTAATTATTTAATTGGCTTTATTAAGTTAGGGATGCACTTAATAGACTGATTGGACTGATAAAATAGTAGCATGTCTCTGTATGAGTGTAAACTTCTCATTATTTGTGTAGGAAAAAGTGACATTCAAATGAGCTGCTGCCTTGCGGCAAGAAGCTCCTTCGTTTCCTGCTTCACTAAATCCGTCAGGATTAAGTCAGACAAACAGAGTTCCCAATCAATCCTGTCACATTTCAAAACACGCTCTTGAAACTTTTACTTATAAGCTACATCCGTAGGACCTTTAGTTGAACATATTTTGTTTTTCTTCATATTTCACTCAAGGTTTCCTACCAGAAAACCTGCTGAGCCCAGTGAGAGGAAGCACTGCTGTGTTTCTGAGACAGAAAAAAATGGTTAAAGTTGACAGGAAATTTGGAAAATATCAGTTGTTATTCAAAGATACTGATAAAACTTAAACTAGAAAGACTTGGGGGGCGGGGGAAAAGGCAAATGAAATAAATATGATTTTTATAATGTGTTTTGCTCTTTGGTTCTTTGATTGTTTCATCTTAGTTATAATGTCCAAAATGTTTTGATCCTTTACATGTGACTTGTTTGTCACATACAACTGTTTTTTAGTTGAAGTTGTCAGCATGTAGACCGTTAAAGACAGGAAATAGTTCCAGAGTTCCAGAGAATGAAGTAAAGACTCTTTAACTCGTCTTTGCCGTCTGGTACTGGTGTGCAGAAAAATAGTAATCACAAAAAAACAGCAATGCTCAGCCTGTCGGTTGTCTGGGGAAACCACGTCACATATCGGTGTCCAGAGATTAAATGTGCTGTAAATTTTTGATTAGCCTTTGATTTCTTTTGGCCAACAAAGTATTTCTTTTAATCCTTCAAGATTTTGTTTTTATCAACCCTGAAAATATAGTTTTCTTGTGAAGGTTTTTTCTTTGCAAATCGACCTTGCATGTCTCGAAGATCAAATTGTCTTTGTCGGTTTTGAATGCTGTGTTTGAAATGGAAAGCATATACAAATTTCTTCATTCCTTTGAGATGTACAAGACACGGCATTTGTTAAGCAGATATGTTCTCATCCTGTCTTTACGCCCAGGCCAGTTTCTCTCTGTGGCCAAATGCCACAAGTTCGCTTTAGGTGCCTTTTTTTCATTTTACATCACTGAGTTCAATTTTCAGTGAAACTCCAATCTTGTGAGATTGTGGCTGTTTGACAGCGATAGGCATATAGAAAAAGCACAAAGTTTCTTTGTGTGTCAAGTTGTAAGTGATGATGGATAAATCAATCAATCAATCTATCTATCTATCTATCTATCTATCTATCTATCTATCTATCTATCTATCTATCTATCTATCTATCTATCTATCTATCTATCTATCTATCTATCTATCTATCTATCTATCTCTATCTATCTATCTATCTATCTATCTATCTATCTATCTATCTATCTATCTATCTATCTATCTATCTATCTATCTATCTATCTATCTTCTATCTATCTATCTATCTATCTATCTATCTACTATCTATCTATCTATCTATCTATCTATCTATCTATCTATCTATCTATCTATCTATCTATCTATCTATCTATCTATCTATCTATCTATCTATCTATCTATCTATCTATCTATCTATCTATCTATCTATCTTCTATCTATCTATCTATCTATCTATCTATCTATCTATCTATCTATCTATCTATCTATCTATCTATCTATCTATCTATCTATCTATCTATCTATCTATCTATCTATCTATCTATCTATCTATCTATCTATCTATCTATCTATCTATCTATCTATCTATCTATCTATCTATCTATCTATCTATCTATCTATCATCTATCTATCTATCTATCTATCTATCTATCTATCTATCTATCTATCTATCTATCTATCTATCTATCTATCTATCTATCTATCTATCTATCTATCTATTCATTCATTCATTCATTCTCAGGTCAATTTGTTCTTCCTCCTTTGTGACATCATGTGTTCAGGTACAAATTAACATCTTGATCCAGTCAACTTTTCACACCCAAAAAGTCAAAAACAACTGACCAAAACTGTGAAAGCAGGAAATGGCGACAGATTGGCACAATCAGTAACTGTCTAGACGACATGTCTCCATAGGACATGGTGTCTTTTTTAACAGCTGCTGTGGTTCTTTTGATGTTTTCCTCTCACTGAATCTGAAAATGGCAAACCGTGAATCTTCCACCCTGAAGAGTGTTGTTAGAGAAACCTGGTAGACATGAAGTGTGGGGCACTCAGAAACGGAAAAAACATGATGTTTGTAAGTTTTCTACCACAGCTTATTTATTATTAACAAATAATTCAGAGGATTTCATTAACATAATACTTCACACAATTTTATGTATTTAAAACATGTTATGATCTAATTAAAATATAAGAAAGTCAGTGTATGAGCCAGTACAATTTTGCACTCTGATTTTTTTGGTAAAAATTAAACATAAGATTACATGAAATTTATTATCTATTGCAACATGTTACCAGAGTGTGTCCATGTTGAGTCAAACCAAAAATATTAAAGTGCATCACACTTGTTAGGTTTTATAGAAACTTTTCAGTCAAGAATGAACCTGTTCTAGTTTAAATAATTTATATTTTAAGCCACATATGTACAAAAGCAGTAAAATATTAGCACGGTGGGGCAGTATTATGTATTCTCCAGGAACATTCACACAATCAAGTAACCATGTTGCCTTCAGGTACAAAAATGCTACACATTTCAAATATGACTTTAAAATTTATTTGACTTTGCAATTTAACATCTTGAAATTGGGTCTCTGTCTCTTTAAAAGCTCCTGCTCTTTTTGGAACTCTGCCTTCAGGAAATCATCACAACATGGCTCCTCTGTTAACCTTTAGCCATGTTTTTACCAGCCTTACACTGACAAGTGGCTTGTATGACGAGCTCAGCAGATGTATAGTTCCACCAGGTGTGGACCTGTAAACTCAGCAACTCAGCAGCCATGTTTCAACAAAACCCTAAACTGCATATCCAGAATCCATAATATATCATCATCTACATTAATAGAGCAAGTAGAGTTCATTGAATACAAAGCTTCTAACATGGCTTATTCTTGTCATCCATCCATCCATCCATCCATCCATCCATCCATCCATCCATCCATCCATCCATCCATCCATCCATCCATCCATCCACATCCATCCATCCATCCATCCATCCATCCATCCATCCATCCATCCATCCATCATCCATCCATCCATCCATCCATCCATCCATCCATCTAGTTTAAGTTGGATGAATGAAGATCCTCTTTTCATAAGTTTTTCTGTATAATATTAGATTTTAAATAACAGAAGAAGTTCCTTCTCTGTCTGCAGTCTCTGATCCCAAATGATGACTTTGCCGTTCTTCTCCAGGACTCCACACCAGACGCCCGGGCAGCTTGGAATGTCCTGGTCCTGCACCGGTTCTCCACCCACCCAGAACCACTCATCGACAAGGTAACGCAGGCCCGTCCACAGGCAGCAGGGAGGTCAACGTAAAAAACAGAGGGTGAGCTGGTGAACAAAAGCACCACAGAGCAAACAGCGGTCGGCCCACCTCCTCAGTGGTTGCCAGTTGGCTTGTCTCTCGGGCAAAGTGGTTGTCGTCGGGGGTGATGAGGGTCGCCAGGTCGTAGCTGTGGACTTTGTCCAGAGTCCTGCAGTGCTCCAACGCCTCCTCCCACGTCTTATTCTCCTTCACCAGAACCAGCCCGTCGTCATGGCAAATGAAGACACGTGTTGCGTCACATGGGACACTTACCCACTTTTTAGTGAACGGCCGCTGATAGACACAGTGCTCGTTTCCTAACGGTTCTATAAGAAAAGGAAACAGATGTAAGAGTGTGTACGGTTTCATTAGACCTGAAGAATAAATCCTCCTGCAGTCTGGAGCAAGATTCTGCCAGAGTAGAACTTCAAAACAGTCGACAAAAAAAGAAACACTCTTGTCTTATTATCAAGTCTATTAAGCCTCTACCTAATAAACCTACGGTACATTCTCACACATTTTGTATGGAAACCTTTTAAAGAGTTTACCTGGAAAAATATTTCTTAGTTTATCACAACAGAAGTTATATTATGTTAGACATTTTACTGATAAAATATAAATTCCTGTGGACATAAACAGATATAATTTATATAGGCAAACAAAGATTGACTTATAATTTGATTTCAACTCCCTCGTCTCACTGAGTATTTGGACAAAGAAAATAAGAGTTTGGAAAATTATATGTACAATCAACTCTGTATGTTTTTCCAAAGCGAGCCTGGAAACAAAAAAGCTCCAGCCCAACATGATTACAGATGCCTCTGCAACATTCACTGTGCAGAATTCATCTCTCTCACCATTTTCTTCCCAGTTGAGGAAGGTTGCCGCCTCGTCTCTTCTGGACCATTTCCAGTCGCTCGTGTTGTTGTCTCTGTGCAGTCCAATCCAGCCCCTGGTACCATCCAGCACCTGAATGTCTGTTTCGGACCTGATAGTGATCAGGTCAGTGTGATGCTCCCTGCAGGAGGCCTGGGCTTCGCTCCAGGGTTTCTGTATTTCATAAAATGTAAAGCTTCCTTCTCTGAGGCCCAAATGCTGCCCAGAGGCAAAGTAAAGGACAGACATCAATGGGACAACGACCATGGTCCTCATAATGTCTCCGCCTGGAATCAGATCAGCATAATGATTATCAATCAGTCAATCGATCAAGCTTATTTGCAAAGAGCAGTTCATGAACAAGGCAGTTCAAATTGCTTTGCATCATAAAAACACAAAAATACAGTCAGAACAGTGAACTGTTGAAACATTACATTTTGCCAAGTATCATTGATACACATCAGTGCTTCATTTTTAGTGGTTCAAAAACAACTAAACAGTTCAGTTTTTAGTCTAGTTGAAAGGAACTCATCGTGTTTTGGCTGCAGTTTTCTGGAAGTTTGTTCCAGATTTCAGATGCATAGAAGCTGAATGATTCTTCTCCATGTTTGGTTCTGGGGATGCAGAGCAGAACCAGAACCAGAAGACCTCAGGAGTCATGGACTTTCACCTAGGATTACATGTGGGACTTTTGGAGTACCTTCTGGATACCTTCTCGGACTTGACCGTATCTTCTCTCTACCTGAACCTGTTTTTGCACAAATTGCTAGCTAATGTAATCTTACAATAACTAAACAAGTTATCCTGTACACTGTAAGTAATCCATAGATAGTATAGACATCAGTAAATGTTCATACTGCACATTAGTAATCGGTCATAAAAGTCGCTCTTTGTCTTCACCTTCTAGTTTTTTCTCAACAAACCTGCCTGACTTTTTAAGACTCCATTTATGTAAAAGCTTCACTGGACGATGTCTGAACTCACCTCAGGCTGCAGCAGCAGGTGGAGAGCTTTGAATCAATGAGGTCATGTTGATTTTCTGAGTAAACTCTATAAACGGACCTAACCAACCAATCACAGCACAGCTGTATATGGAAATCAACCAAAGCAGAGAATATTGTCAAATCAGGGCCTTTGTTTTTAAGCAAAGAAAAGCCCTGAGCGACTTTAGAAGACCCTAACAGAGCCTAGAAAAAATATTTACACCTATTAAATCTTTTCACATGTCACATGCGCAAGAAACAAGCAAACTAGGCCACTGAACCAACAGGGGCCTCCCATTAATAATGTTTAACCCAGACTGTAGATCTAATATTTAATGTATTTATATAATGCATACACACTTTCTCTGAGGTCACATAAACTTGCCTTGTATCTGTTACAACTTGTTCCAATCCAAACGGCACTGAGACTCATTTCTCATTATCTTCACTGACAGTTCCCTGTTCTCTGATTTCCTATTTGTTTACTAGGAAATGAGGCCTGGCTTACTGGGAGTGATGGATGGCTTTATATGCCACTGCTCCAGATTGCTTGTTTTGCTTGAACCTTTTGATTTCTTGTTGAACTACTCCTACTAAAACACATTTACCTTTTACTGCACATATTACGTTTAAGCGGCCCTCTCTTTGTTTTCCCGGGTTCTGTTTGATCGTGGTATAATTTCCTGAATTTCAGTGCCATACTTTTGAAGACGCCTTTCAGGATATTCAAAAAAATAAAAACAGAAATTACTTTCACAGATTTTACAACTGTTCTGACTTTATTTCATTAAAACAATCTTATGTCAGAATGAATACATGTATCACTTGTGTTAGCAGCTTTTTTTAAAATTAATGTTCAAAATAGAAGAAACTAAACATTTTTCAGCAGACATCATGCAATCAGTGGAATAATTTATGTGAAAGGAGAAACGGATCGGCATGTTTGTCCAGCTGAGCTGCTGATCAGGAGTTGGCCCCAGTCCGCGGGCCCCTGATGATGTGGATCCTGGCCTCTTCATCCAGCTCCTCCACGATCCTCTCCTGTTTGACTGACAAGATGGTGTAGCTGACTGAAGGAGGGCTGGTTAAAGCAAATCTCATCAGCAGTGATCAGAAGCCTTCTATCAATGCAAACGTTTTAGAACTTTACTCAAATGTCCTGATACTGTTCAATGCTGTTTTGCACATAAAAATGAAACATTAAGGTTGATGGCACATGTGTTAAACTGAAGACCCCGAGGGTCACATTCGGTGCGCCGTAGCTTGGCCCATAGAACCTTCAAGATAACAGTTGAGTGTTTAAATATTGTTTTATCAATCAGTTTTCATCTGCTGTCTCAATCAATCACTTTTTAGCGATTCCACAGTTGTGGAAATTCATGCAAAATTCACCAGGTCGCTGCACTGATCCACACTGATGTGTTATTGTGAGTTTATTGCACAATTTATGAAAATTTTTTTTTATCAGTCTGTTCATTGTCCAGACGTGAACAGGGCGGCAGTACGAAAGTCTCTGATAGCAGCGATTAAGATTATCAATCAACGAGTTCATTTGAAGTTGATTGATTGATTAACCATTAATTGATAAGGAGCCATTATCAGCCATAACATGAAGGATGGAATTTGCTGCATTTCCCGCATCCTTTTTTTTTTGTATGCATTGATTTTAGTGAACTTGGTCAAATCGCGTAAAATGGATGTTTTAAAGGAGTAAATAACAGCTTGTAAACAGATGATGTAAACAGATGTTTAGTTGTACCAGTGATCAATAAGTCAGGACTCAAGTCTTCATCTCTGGAGCTTTTACCAGACAGCTTGTTGGACTAAAGTCTTCATGTTGCAGGGCAGGAAGTTTCCTGTCTCTGCTTTTCAACATGACGTTCAGTGAAACTTTTCACGACCACATCAAAACTGAAACATTTTAGGTTCCAGCTATTCAGAGGAATATTCCTGAACTTCCTGCTTCTCAGCCTCATCTTTTTTAACCTACAACGCCTGACCTCGGTATCACTTTAAAGCTTTTTTATTTCTTTAACATTATCACTGATAAAAGGTCAGTTTGGGCTTCCAGCTCTTCCAGACCTGTGGCTCCTTCAGTCAGCCTCTCTGTAGCCTCTCTGTGGCTGAAGTGGACGGTGAAGGATACAGATGCCCACCACCAGCGCCCCGATGCCCAAGCCGGTCAGCAGGTTCCTGCTCCGGATCCGCGCTGCGTTTTTCTGGAAGTAGTCCAGCTCCTGTCGGCGGCGGAGAAGCTGCATCTCTGCGGCCGTTGGGGCCGCTTTGGCCGCTCGACCCGGTCCTTCCTCCGCCATTGCTTGTTATTGTGCTGCCCGGAAGTTCGCGTCTTCTTCCTGTGCGTCAAGGTTCGCTGGCGTCGTTTGGGCTGCATTACCGCCACCTTCTGGCTGCGACCGTCCAGGACAGCTTGTGTTGTTTTTGTTTTCCTCTGGGGAAGTGGCTCGAGCCTGCTTTGTCTCCATGGGATACCGACATTTTTTAACGAATTATTACAAATGATTTCATTTTCAGAATGTGAGAAATACTCTGACGTCACGTGTCACTGTTTAAAAGCCGCCAGTGGATTTATTTAAAGCCATTTGTTAACTTTTGTGAACACACTGCTCCTTCATTGATTATCTTAATTTTACAATGAACTGCTATCATTAACATCTGTTTTTTTTTATGAAGTCAATATTATACTCGACAGCCAAGTTGTATTTTGGATTTGGAGTGAAAGCAAATCCATTTTTTTTCTCCTAATCCTTCAGTTTCTGTCTGAATTCTGAATTAAGCCAAATAAATACTTTTTAAAAAATGTTATGAATACATTTTATTGATTTATCTAGCTTACACCTCATATTCAGATTTCTAAATACAAAAGGATGCTGCCATTACTCTCTTTAATCTAACATCCTGCAGTCTAAGTTTGTAGCTATGTGATAAATTCCAGCTGTGTGCATTTTGCGTTTCTTCTTCCGGTTACAAACATCAAATCTAAACTGTGACATTTGTTGCTGTCCAGAACGGACCACAGACAGATGAACAGAACAACTCCTTGTGAGAAATAATTAAACCTTTCCATGTGCAAAAAAACTTTACCTTAATGGCACCTGAGTGCTTTGAGATGTGAGCCGTTTTTTTGTTTTCAGTTCTAGAATCTGCATTGCAAAGTAGCAGGGTCACATTTTTCATTTAGAAATTGAAATCTTTGGAGCTTTCATGCAAGTCCATATTTTAAATCTGTCCCCAGCTTTACTTTAGGATGAACCCAAATAAGAATATTCCTGACAGTTAGTCGGTACGCCACGACGGAGTATTAAGAAAATAATAAAAAATAAAAATAAAAAATTGCAAGAATAAAGTCATAAATTATGAAGATTAAGTAATAATATTATGAGTATAAAGTTGTACAAAAATAAAGTTGAAATAATGTGAGAATAAAGTCTTAATATTACCTCGTTACTTTAAAAATATGATGACCTTAAAATTATCACAACTTAATTTTCCTATTATTTTGACTTTATTTCTATAATGATCATCATTTTATTTCTTTCTTTCTTAATATGATCCAAATACTTTGTGAATGTCCAAAATGCAAAAGAATTTTGCAGCAAGTGTGTTATTTTTTATTAATTTTTTTTTTATGAGAAAAGTCTATGAAAGGAGAAAACGTCCCAAATCAGAATCTCGTCATGGATCTTGTAGTTGGTCTCCAAAGCCGAATGAGAAGCAGGAGTTCAGGAAGCAGCAGCAGGAGGAGCAGCAGGCTGCAGGCCGGAGGTGAGGCAGCAGCTGTGGAATGAGTCCGGGAGGTTCTTGGCGTGCTCCACCAGCGCGTACGAGTCTCTGATGTCGGTCAGGCCAAACCAGAAGACGGTCCACACTCCGTTTACAAAGCTGCCGTCGCAATGCTTAAAGTACCTGGACAGAGGAGGACAAAAGCAGGTGGAGGCTGTGATCTGATGCTTCCTGCTCAGCCCAGCTGATTGTTTTCCGGTCAGAACCCGACAACGTATTAGAACTGAACACAACATCCTGTAGAAGCGCAGCTGTTAGACTTTATCATATTTTCACAACATAATGGAGGCTTTCGAGCTCTTTGTTGTTTCTAACTTTACTGAAGCTGAGAATTCTTCACTGATTGGTTGGGATCAATCCTTACTTTTGACTCCACGTGTGACGCCTTTCCTTCCTGGCATTTTTAAACGAAGACCTGAATGCTGCAAACCAACAATCCTTTTTCTTTAAGGAACACTTATGAATCCAAAAGCAACCTCCTATAAGCTTCTGGCTCCTTCATGAGGAACAGAGCTTCAGATTAGACATTACTGCTTGAAGCAATTGATCAAAATTCCTGCTGAAGTCTGAACAGATGTCAAAAGCAGCACCAGACTGTATTTAGTGAGAGTACGTCAACTCGATGCCACGTTGATATTTTTGCATGGGACTAACCACGGGTTGATCCTGTTGGTGGCCTTTGACCTCCAGAACAGCTTGCCCAGATCCTGTCGGATGCACTCCCACAGGATGTGGCTGGTGCCCTGCCCCTGCTTGCTGCTGCTCACCACAAACTTGTCCAGGTAGGGGGTCCCACCGTTGACGGGCTCCATCGTGATGATGGCCGCCGCGCTGTAGCTGGAGGGAGGACATTAGAGCAAAAACGTGTGGTCCTTTCTCAGCATGTCGGTGCTGATCAGACACAAACAGTAACAAGAATTACAGCCACAAACCGCAATCGACGACGAGACTTTAGGAGACAGATCAACACAAATTAAGAGCAGTGTTGTGAGAGGGGAGGAAAATGGCATGTTTTCCTATCTGAGAAGTGCGGAGTGCATTTCATTTACTCGGTTGTGTTTCCATCAAACATTTTGTTTGTGTATTTTTAAGTATCACATCAGAAAAGGTTGACAGCAACAGCAACATTCGGAAGAATTTTCTCAATCTTGTATGAAAAGATTTTCCTCTCGCTTCAGCTGGGTTTTGCTTTCTCTGAAAAAGAGTTAATGAGTAAAAGGGGAGCATGGAAAGTGGAAAAGTTCAAACTTGGATGGGAGGACTCTCTCCTCATCTCCGTCAATATCCGCTCAATGCTAGTTAGCAACCTCTACTTCCTGTTCATGACGGCCATGTGAAACGTCAGCATGAGGCAAAATTACTCCATATGCCGCCTGGTCGATTTGCTCCAAACCAGAAAATGGAAACACACAGAGAGCATGAACACCAGGGAACACAACGGACAGATCAAGTGGTCCAAAGGTTTCATGTCCATTACTGTGTCTTTGCTTCGCTGTGATAGTTTCTGTCATATTTACTGGATCTATTTTTGGAGAAATGAAATGCACATTAACAGCTTGACTTTTTCCCCCCTGCACGACTTGAACGCACCCTTCAGAGAGGTAGACGCAGTGCATCCGTCCCTTCAAAGTCTCCACGTAATCCTGCCTCAGAGTTTTACCGAACGACTTGTCGATGAGAGTCAGCAGACGCTCCACGTCGATCTCATCCAGAGAGGTGTACCTGCGCGAACAGAGCAACAGAAATGCCGTGTGTGTAAGTCAGAAAGCGTATCCTTGTGACGGGGAGTTAATTTTGGATTATGATGCACGGATCAAGTTACCTGGGCTCGTGTGATATTTACTGACCTGTGTATGGGGTCGCCGTTTTTGAAAAGTGTCCCAGAACCTGACATGAAACGCAAGACAGAAAACAAATAACTAACTTAAGAAGATATTCTGCGGGTCAAAAAGCCGATGCAATCAAGCTCAGTAGCTCAACTCAGACTCCCTGCATGCTCCACACAGAGCTCTGAAACACTTCTTACTGATTATCGTTGTTTTTGCTTCTTTGTGACTCTTGCATGTTTCAGACTATCAAACAAAATGAAATCTGAGAAAAATAACCTGAGTGAATACAAAAAATATTCTTACACCGCTTTGTTTAAAATCTCAGTTTATCAGTTCCTATCCACCATAAGAAAGACTTGCATAGCTGAATTATGCCACATGAACTGATCAGTGCATCATTGCGAGAGAATGCAAAGGAAAAAAAAAAATCCTCCATGTCCACTAAGGAGCATGACTGTTCAGACAGCTGCCGCTTTGAAAACAGTCGCATACGGCGAAAAGATCAGAATGCTGTGAAAAGTCAAACATTGGTGGCCTTTGCCTTGTGCTTGCAGGCCTCACCCCGGTGGCTGAAGAGCTCGGTCAGCAGAGTGTCTGCAGAGGTGATCACAGCTGAGGACTCTGTTGGCAGATTGTTTAGCAGTCTAGCGATGGTGGTCACCCTGCGGCGCTCCACTTGGCTCAGCCACGCCGCTGCAGACAGACCGGGCAGGTCAGTGGGCAGCGACACCGTGTCCAGGACCTGTGAGAGCGGCACACGTGAGTAAGCAGTGTGAGTTCATATTCGGCATGCATGCACGAGGGCTGGTTCTGTGCCTTGCGTCTTTGACCCCGCAGGCCTCCGGAGTTGTTCAGAAACATGACTTTGAGAGGCTGCAGGGCTCGGGAAATGGCTGCCGTGACCTCCGTCGGGTCCAGCACCAGCGAGCATTCTTGTCCGTCCCTCCCAACTGGACAGACCAGTGGGATGGTGCCGCAGTCCAGACTCCACTGAAGGAGGCTGATGTCCACAGAAATGGAGTGTGGAGCACTGCAGAGGAAAGGACAGAACAGTTTGTGTGGGGTCTGCAGTGATGCTACGCTTCCTGACCCTTGACCTGCACAAGTCAAGGGACGGTAAGTCCTGATGATCTGCTCTGCAGACCCGGTGCAGAAATGTTTGCAGTCATTCATTAACTCTTCATCTTAACCGGAGACAGAACAGGACGAGTCCACATGCAGTCGGGTATTTGGGAAAACTAAAACATTTTTATAAACTTTGACCTTCCATCCACACAAAAACTTTGTGGGATATCTTGAAGGCAAAATGATTGCATTATCATTGTTACATCATGGATAATCAGGTCCTATAACCGTCACAGACTCTTTAGTGGCTGTAAAACAAGTTTTGTCCTAACCTGCTGCCTTGTGGTGCCTCATGCAGCTGCAGGAAGGACTCTGCAGAGAAGAATGGTAGGACAGTTGCTGAGTGTAGCTGCAGAGCTTCAGTGAGCTGCTGGCAGCGCTCCACCAGCCCTCTGGTGCACCACGACCCAGCAGCTGCTTCTCCAGACCCTGACTCCTGGTGGTAGGAGCAGCCCATCACCACCACAGGCTTCATGTCCATCCGCTGCAGGAAGGACAGGCCAAAGGCCAGGCTCTGTACCAACTCCCTGCTTTGGAATACCAAGTCGTCCACCTCGAAGAGACACAAAAATGTTTAGAGTTCAAAAGTAGGAAGCACTTTGTACTTTGGTCACTGCAAAAGGAATAAAATCAGGTGCTTTTATTTTGATTTCATTTTTGTGCAGATAAGTCATTTAAAAACAGTCAACTTTAAGCCGTGTGTTTCAGGAAGTGTGTCCTATCGCCACAAACGGTCCTGACATTTTGGGTTATTTTTTTTTTCTACATGTCTACAAATAATACCATAAACATATTTTAAAGTGCTAACAAACTCATTTTGCTTTGGAATTCCATTTCATTTTGTGTGGAACTTCATTTATTTCTGACTCTGAGCAGGGACGTTCCCTGCAGGACCGGTCTGACGTTTGGGTCAGAAGGTGACGGTCCACTCGGGCCAGGGTGCAGTTATGGTACTGGCGGGTTTGATCACTGCTGCATGGCACTGCTGCAGTTTCATTTCAACATGAAACTGCTTCCCTCTGACTACATGTGACTGACATCTGCAATTAAAACATGAAACTGTGGAAGCAACACAGCTAAATGTGAAAATAATAATAATAATAATAATTTTTTCCCAAACAGAAAACTAGTGGTTGAGTCAGAAACTGAGCTGAGAAAGAAATTATTACACTGTTGCTATGAGAAACATATAAAAAAACTATTCTTGTGTATAGAAAAAAACAAAATAAAACAAAAAAAAAAAAAACATGGTTGAATCTTTAGAAAGCTGTTAAACTGCAGATAACAAATGTAAAATAAATAGTGCAATATTTTAATAAACAATAACTAATGAAAAGGAACAGATGTGTGAAAACTATTTTGCATATTTTATAAGGTCCAAAAATGAACACATAAACAAATAAAGTCCAGTTTACCTCCAGCACAGCGAAAGCAGGAGACTGGGATAAGTTCGCTCTCTGGAACTGGGCCAGCCAGTACCGAGCCTCGCGCGGATCCCCCCCGACCTCGCTCAGGAAAGCCTTCACGTCCCGATAAATCAAGTTCCGGTTCGCCAGCGCGTGCCGGTCCGCGGCGGAGAAGCAGCCGGGACTCTCCTGCTGACCCGCGGCCGCGGCTCGCCCTCCCACCGGGGCCGCGGTGGAGCTCCCTGTCCGGCGCTGAGCGGCGCACAGCGGCCCCCGCTGCGGACTCGAGGCCCCGGGGGGCCCCGTGGAGCTTCGGCCGGGACCGGACAGGTACTTCCCAGCCAGCACCACGGCCCGACAGCCAGCGGAACCACTACTGATTTTGGACATGTGGAGAGCTGGGACCGACCCGCAGGCCTGTGCGGAGCAGCGGGGTGTGTGTGTCGCTGTGTGTGTGTCGCTGTGTGTGTGTGTCGCTGTGTGTGTGTTGCTGTGTGTGTGTGTCGCTGTGTGTGTGTGTCGCTGTGTGTGTGTGTTGCTGTGTGGACACCGACAGCTGCTCCATTCAGCGCGGCCTGCTGCTGCGTCAGCATTTCTCATGTTTCAACTGACCAGCAGGAGTGGGGGGGCTGAGGCCCTGAGGGGCCTCCTGTATTTGGCCCTTTACAGGAGGGCCAAACACCAAATGTTGGAAATGAAACAAAAAGCGCCAGATTTGTCACTAAGATGCAACTTTATTCAAGGCCTCCATTGTTATCAGTTCTTTTGAAAGCTGTGGAAAAAGCACATGAATTCACATTGAGCAAGACTTTGACAGGCCAGGTGTGTCCTGTATAGAACAGAACCTTCAATCTGAGCTCTGGATCTCCACAACTCCTGAACAGAGTCAGTCACTTGACCCATTCAGCTGCTGCTGTCATTGATGCTTACCTTCACAGTTTTGCTTTTCTTCTCCATTTTCAGACGACGGATTGAGATATTCAGATGTTGGGGACTTTGTGTTGTGTCCCTGACCTGTCTGCCGTCTGTGTCCCTTCATCTCGCTAACAAACCTCTGACCCCTTCAGGGGACAGCTTGGTTTATACGGAGATCACATGTTGGATACTTATGATGAATATGATGACTTTGGGTTCTTCCTTAATCTGACATCAGCCATAATTGCATGGTTTAGATTTTTTTTTTTTTTTTTGCAAATAAATTTAAGAACTAATATGTCATTTTCCTTCCACTTTGTAAGTATTCACTGCCTTGCATTCACTGAGAACTCTAATTGAATCTAGATAGATATAATGTAGAAAGTGAAGAAGTTTCTGGCTACTCTTTGACAGTATGCTGGAAGAATAGGATTTAGTGTTTTTTCACTTATTAAGAATTAAACTGTACAAGTCATTTTAATGGACTTCTTGCACTCCAGTCCATGGTGTACCATGTGTCCATCCCAATGACCACCACCATC
Source organism: Poeciliopsis prolifica (assembly GCF_027474105.1). Lineage (NCBI taxonomy): Eukaryota > Metazoa > Chordata > Actinopteri > Cyprinodontiformes > Poeciliidae > Poeciliopsis > Poeciliopsis prolifica. Next base: position 12,871,381 of record NW_026562385.1, on the reverse strand, counting down.
CTGCAAGGACAAGCAGAACTAGACGATGGATGGATGGATGGATGGATGGATGGATGGATGGATGGATGGATGGATGGATGGATGGATGGATGGATGGATGGAAACAATGATACTTTAACACAGGTTAGAGCAAAACAAGGTTAAGGACAATGAAGATCTCATTTAACATACATGCAGGGTTTGATGAGATACTAGAACAAGGAAAGCCTGTATTCTCTCCAGATGACCAGTCCAGCATCGGTCAAGAATCTCATTTTGATTTTGATGTTTGGTATTTCAAGCAAAATACTTTTCCTAGGGATGTTTCCATTTTAATGACACACAATACATTTAAACTCAGTGCTAAGTGAAGAGTCTGATGATGACCATCTTGGCTTTAATGATCATGTTGTTGAACCTGGTAATGAACCACATGATGAACTATCTTCAGAGAGACTTTGACAGGGCCACAGCTCCTTTCCAGAATGTTCATGACAAAAGCCTCACAGATTCTTCAGCAACCAGAGGAAACCCTTCAAGCTCAAGTCGTTAGTGACCCCATGGCTTCTTGTTTGGAAGACAACTCTGACCCAGAGCAGGTACTGAATGATGAGTCCCTCAGCGACACACTGAACTGTCAGTCTGATCTGCTGCCTCAGAGTCCTCTTCACTTTGTGCCTGAAACAACTTTGGTCTTGCAAAACTCGAGCATTTTTAATCAAATGAAAGCAGTTTCCTCCGACCCCAAGTCAGATTCCTGCTTCCTAAGAACACAGCAGAGAAGGGTACCGGTTCTGGTGTAATCAGAAACGTCTACAGCAGCTTAATTCCAATTTGCGCAATTTCATGGATAATAGAAACAGAGCTGGTGATGTTGGGTCTCAGGTCAGTGTTACATCTGCAGTCTTATATAAGTGGCAGCAGCGGGCGTGGTCTCTGGAGACCCAGACAGCGTTTCTGTTCAGCACGCTTCTGCTGTGTCAGCGTTTGTCACATTTTGACAAACTGAGGTGGGAAGTAGAGGTGTGTGTGTGTGTGTGTGTGTGTGATGGGGTGTTCACTGCAGCTATTGCTTCAATTGGTAACAAGTAATTCAACGAAGCTTATCCAACTTGACTGTTTCATTTGGTTTCAGTTGACAAATTTAAGTCAGGCTCAGTAAAATCATTTAGTTTACTTCAAATGAAGAAGTAAACTAATAAAGGACCTTTTTTTTAGCTCAGGTGGCCTTTATTGGAGAGTAATTAGACAGGAAAGACATGCAGTAAAGGTTATCAGGCTGAGAATGGATCCTGCGACGGTAGTTTGGAGGACTGAGGTCTCCTTATGTGGGTTGGGCTGAACCGCTGCGCCACCACAGCACCCTGGCTGGTTCAGGATCTGTCCGTGGTGAAGCTTCGTCATGTGGACAGACTTAGGCTACAAACACGGCTTTGAACTTAATTGTTTCAAGAAAAGCCAAAGTAAAAAGTTCCTCTTCCTTACAAATGTGTAACTTTTAAATTACTTCCACACAAGAAAGTAAGTCGTCGACACTAAACCGAAAATAATGAAGTGAGATTAACGTAAATAAGTCCATAAAATGAACAAATGCACTTCTTAGAGAGCCCACGTGAGCCGTCTTCTTCAGGAGTTGACTCCTAGGGTCCCGGCTTTGGCTGGAGGCGAGACCTGCTACGTCTGACTGGTCTTACATAACCTCACCAGCTCCATCTCCTTTCCCACCAGAGCATTTGCGTCTTTTAAGAGATGACCTGGTCGAGGTCACGCCCTGCCTCCTGAAACACCCAGACTCCACATGGGCCCACGTGGAGGCAGCTTTGTGATCACGGTGCCATGTGTCAGACGACCCGGTGCCCCCTGACAGAACAGAGTTGTGTGCAGTGTGTAGGTGGCTGTGGTCCTGCTGGGGTCCTGGATGATGGTTAGGTTTGAAGAAGCAGAGGGTGTGGTGACCACTCCAGTGGCGCCTGTGTGTGTGTGTGGGCGTGTGTTTTTTTTTTTTTTTTTTTTTTTGGGGTGGGGCGGGGGTCTTCTGACGATCTGCATGCAGTCACACTGCAGTGGGCAAACAGTGGAACCCACCACAGTGTTTGTGCAAACTGGTAGGATGAAACCCCCCCCCCCCCCCCCCCACACACACACACATGCACACACACACCCCACACACACACGCATGTTAAGTTTGCTCGGTAAAAGACTCAATGCATATTTTTAAAAATCCATTGGAGAAGTTATTTGTTGTTTTATTTCAGATTCGTGGAATTGTTTTCACTTCCGACCTCCCACTGGAGATGTCGACTCATTTTTTTTTTTTTTTTAGATCTCAGACTAAAAACAACAAAAACACAAACAACAGTTCGTTTTGTTATATATATATATATATATATATATATATATATATATATATATATATATATATATATATATATATATATATATATATCAAGTCAACAACTGAAGATTTTAATTCCATCAATGCTTCTCTGCACATTTAGCTGCACTCACAAACCATGACCGCCGTATTCGTCGGCCATGACAGATGAAATAGCTCGAGCTGGACCTGCAGTGATGGATCTTTGCAGGACATAAATGCGCTGAGTCAGCTGGTCAGTTCATGCGGCTCATTGCTTTCAGCCCGGTGTATTTATAACTCGCTCCGGTTGTCACTCTTTGATGATATCATGCCTGTCTCATTTTCTTCCCTATCGCTGTCTGCCATCAGGCTGGATGACTGCATCTCCCCCTGGCTGCCTTCAAGCCATAACGCACGGTGCACACGCACACACACACACGCACACGCACACGCACACACGCACACACACACACACACACACACACACACACACACACACACACACACACACACACACACACACACACACTCATGCACGCATGCACACACAGAGTGGGGGCAGTGCCGGGGTGCACGTATACTGTATAATCTACAGGAAGTGATTAAAGGGTGTGTGATCAAAGGTTTCGTATGAAGGGAAAATGTTTCTCCCCCTGTGGAGCCTCAGGGCAAAAGTCAGCAGCTTCCTCGTGTTTACCACTTCATCACTCAACACGTAAAGAAAAACACACGTAGATGCAGTTTCTATTTTCATTCAGGAAAATGTAATTTAACCTCAATAGGTCTTTATTTTAATGTGTTTTTTAATCAATAATCAAATAGGCCAGTGATTATTATCACTGGCCTATTTACTCAGGATGTTTGATTTGATGTGTAAGGCTTTGATATCTATACTAACCCTATCCCCTAGTATAACTGGAAGATATATTAGATTTGAAAAGTAAAACACAACTAAAAACAATAAACGAAACAGAATTTGAAAATACACACAATCGAAACCATACATAAAATGGATTATGATGTCTCCGTAAGCCAAACTGGCCTTCAGGAATATTATTCAGGATGGGAATGTCCAGGATCACACAAACTGGTACCAAGAGTCTCAAGATGAAATGGAAGAGGAAGTAACTAAACAGAGAAAATAATTCCATAAATAATTCTCTGTGACTACAACATGTAGTGAATTCCACTTTCACTTAGTGATTTTCGTGTCAGATTATTTCAATGCTTATTAAGCAACACGTTTAAAGAGGCCGAAATTTAAGCATGCAAAATCCTGCGAGCACTTGAAGGAAGCTTGAAATTATTTATGCAGTTTGAGAAATGATGTTGATGTGTTATCTGCTGCTTGATGGACACACAGAATGAATGAATAAATCATGAATAAATCCTGGTGTGACATTTTTGAACTGAATTTTAACCAGGAAATGAATTTGGTTGCAGAAGCTGCTGAGAAACAAACTCAAATCAGAAAATGCTTGGTTTTCACTGCCTGCTTTAACCTGTAGAGGGCAGTGGTCACCACCGACTGCACATGAATGCTGTGTGTGTGCGTGTGTGTGCGCATGTAGGGGTGCGTGTGTCTGCCTGTGTGCATGGTGGAGCTCCACACCCCTTTCACAGACAAAAAAAAACAACAGAATTTATGACTGAGTCAGAAGGATACGTGAGGTAAACTGAGCAGCAGTGACTGCAAACGGTTAACGAAAAATATTCACAAAGTTTGGCACAGATCTGACAGACTCAGATTTACAATTACTCCTTCAGTACCGAGAAGTTTGTGATTTGAAATGAGACGTTCATCTCTACAGGAAGCAAACACTGTAGAAGAAGAAAAGAGTTTTTGATTGCATTTTTTTAAAATGATTTCTTCCGTATTTAAGAATCTACTGAAAAATCTTTGTTGGCTCTACAGGCAGTGAAATATCTTTTTCCTTGTTGATCATCTTTTTGTACAACTTAATTATTAATTTGATCATTTCTCAAGTCTGTGAGGGTGGAAGGCCTCTTGGCAATCACCCTAATCTTTAGAGCTGTCTTCAGGACAGCAGATCTGTGTTTTGAGCAGTAAGCCAGGGGAGTCCAAACTTTCTCTCACTTGGGTCAAAACCATTGAGTGACAAGAGAAAGAGAAAGAAACCAAAAAAGTAAATAAAGTAGGCAGATTTTTTAAAATTATTATTATTATTTTTGTAGGAAAGGATGTTATCGTATCACACATTCAAAAGGATTTTTCTTTATTTCAAGAAGACATGTTTTTAAATCATCACCTTCTTAAGATAAAATCTTTTCTGCTAAAAGATGATCCAGGGGCGTCCAAACGTTTTTGCTGCATGGGCCAAAATCATGACCTCAAGGTCAAATGAAAATAAACAAATAAGTGTTTAAACTGAAACAATGTTTTATTGAGGATTTTGTTTCTGCTCAGTAATAAAAAAAGCGTGTCATATTTTTATTAAACCAAGAAAATAGTCTGGCTGTTCTGGAGTCGTTGACAGTGTGAAGCTTCTGAAAAGTTTTCACATAATTTCACTTTGCTGATTTATTTATTTTTTTTCCTCTACTGAAGAAAGCTTAAAAGATGACTTCTTCAATTTTAACAGTTTTGCTCTAGTTAAATAAAATCGTGTTGTGAGACTAATTTATATGACTCAAGGGTCGCACTGAATCCTTGAGCCACAAACGGCTCCCGGGCCGCACTTTGGACACGCCTGAAACATTCAGGCAAACAAAAATCACTTGAGGCAAAAAAATAAAAAATACATATATATCTCTGGCCATTATTTTTAGAAAGGTGATGAAGTTCTTTTTGACTTGATTCAGGACATTTATTTTCCGTTTTAAAAACAGGACTTGAGTCACTCTCTGTCAAAATGCTTCCTATACGGAGCCATGAATAATGAATGAAACAAAAGCATAAAATCAGCTTTTCAATAGACATCCGCTTTTCTGGACGGATGTGGTTATTAGTATTATCAATAACCACCAAGACCAATACTTTATGTCATATTTAACATTTTGGTAATATTAACTTACCGACATCTTTAGTTTAATAACTGTGACAGACTGCGCTCCTGTTTAACTGTCTGTGTGACACTCTGTTAGTAAAGTGAAACTATTTCCTGCTCAATATCCAGCTAAGAACAGATTCTCAGGCTCATAAATCAAACAAACAAACAAACAAACAAACAAACAAAAAAGGGTACAATATCACATACTATCGCTAAATCAACCCAAAGTTGCCTTTTTTTTGGGTCCTCCGCTCCTATGTATATTTATTAAAAGAGCGATTTTAAAAACACGCATCGTTTTGGCATCGCTAATAATCATCTCTTTAAGCCAGATGCAACTAAAGGGAGGTTAAAAAAAAATCCAAAGCTCATTTTCACTGAGCTGCCAGGAGGGGAAACCTGGGGTCACCAAGTCTGCTGGATGTTATCTCAACCATCAGATGCTATCTACAAACCAGAACCATTTCCCCCTTTCATATAGATGTTAGTGAACAAAGATTTCTGTCGGGCCATTCCTAAAACACTTTGGTGAGAGAGAAGTGAGCCTGAAGGTTTTGTAGAGAACCACCTCACGTTGCCTCGTAAGTGCGGTTCAGAGTCTGTTTTGCTTTGGGCCTCTCTCTTTTCCAAAATGCCTACATTTTACACCTAGACTTCTTTTGTAATGTTTTCTGTTTTCTATATGTGCGCTGTTCTGCAGCTCAGCAATCAGAATTGTGGTCTGCAGAAGCCCGACAGATTTACATCAGCAAGTGGAGCGTTGCAGCTTTAGCTATGGTGGTTTCACTTTATGCGGTTTACGCAACGGAAACGAGGTCAGACAGAAAGAGAGAAGAAAGGACGGGAACAGAGGGGTGCAAAGTTAAGAGGAAGAGAGGGTGATGAGCGGAGAAAGAAGGATGGAGAGAAAACAAAACACAGTAAGAATCTGTTTCTACACCTGCAGACAGAGAGAGAAACAAAACTACAGGCATTTATAACAATAAAAATCCAGACTCACTAAGATCTGCAATACACCAGATCTGAATTAAACATTCACATGCTCATTAGCTCCTGAGTGTGTGTGTGTGTGTGTGTGTGTGTGTGTGTGTGTGTGTGTGTGTGTGTGTGTGTGTGTGTGTGTGTGTGTGTGTGTGTGTGTGTGTGTGGTGCGTGTGCGTTTGTGTGTGTTCGTTGTGGGGACTGTGTTTCCCTTATGGGTCCCAAAGCCTGAAGAAGAGGATTATTTGGGTTAGGAGTTAGGTTTCAGACTAAGGTGCAAATTGAGTGAATCAATCAATGTTTTTACTGAAATGTGATGCCTTGATGCATCAGGTTTCAGCACCAAGGCAGTCTGAAGTCGCTTACACACTGTGAAACATTTGAAGCTTTTTAGTTTGTTGTCGAAGAAAACCTGTTACACCACCTGTTGCCTCGACAATTCAAGTCAAGTCTTTTGGTTTTAACTCAGAAATTAAAGTTCATAAAGTCAATTGAACAGAGAGAGACAAGTTGTCTGGATATTGTTTTATAAGTTAATTATTTATGAAATGTGTTGAAATGTGTTGATAAATCCCTGCTGGATTTAAAGCCGGTTTAAGTCAGATAATTCAACAATATGCAAGAAAAAAAAAACTCCCTTCACCTTAAAAGAAGGTTAAATGACGCATGAATTCCACTCACAATACAAAGTCAAAATAAATACCTATAAATTCTTGCTCAAATAGCATTAGCAAACTTTCTGAGCAGGTATTATCCTCAAGCTGATAATTGCTCTAAAATGAACCTTCACATTCGTGGCACAGGAGTTATGTCAATGTGACCCACTCCCGTCTCACTAATGGTGCAACACAGGATACAAAAACGTGTCGCTACGAACTCTGGGAAATAGTTCCCACTTCTGTCTTTGTCTTCTTTCACTTTTTTTTCAGCCAGCACTCTTATTCAACTCCTGGAGGTTTGACAAAATGAATAAACGTTTAGCACATCTTACTACTGAAAGTTTGTCTTTCACAAACATTTAGGTTCAAAATCTAAAAATCGACAAAGAATAGAAGATAGCAGACACGACCAATGCGGCTCGAATGTTTCGCAGTGCATCATTAGAACTTTAGTCATAAAAACATACAATCACCAACTGTGAAACCAGCAGCAAACTTTACATTTTGTCGAGTCAAAAATCATCGATGCTCGTCAAAATATGTTGGTCAGCGTTCCAGTTCTTATGTTTGCAAAGCAACTCTGAACAGGAGGGAGTTTTGCCAAGATTTAAAGGAACTCAGTGTTTCGGTTATTTTGCAGTTTTCAAGAAGTTTGCTCCAGATTTGTGTTGCACAGGAGCTGAATGCAGCTTCTCCATGTTTGGTTCTGGTTTTGGGGATGCAGAGCAGAACCAGAGCTAGGTTAGTTTTACTGGTAATGGTTTGGTTTAGGTTAAAGGTTCGGCTATGGAGATGAATGAAAAATGAATCGAAGTCAACGCTAAGTCTTTCTGAAGATAGAAAGACATACTGTGCGTATGTGTGCTCATGAGTTCCCTTGTGCATATAAGGTTTCTCCAAATGAATGTTCAATCGCAGACTACATGCCTATAGGCTCCACCCACAGGCTCCGCCCACAGTAGATCCAGCCATGGGTCCCATATTTTGCACGGATTGTCTGGGAGAAAAATAGTTTGATAATTGTAAATGGGCAAAGGGTCCAGTGGTGACAGGCAAAGTCCAGTGCTGTGTTTCAAACACTGGAGCCTCCATCAAAACTCATTTTTATCACTTCATCACTTGCTCCAGTTTTAGAAGTCAGTTTAAAAAAGAAAAAAAAAGAAGCCAAAACGCCTCGTTTGAAGTCGATCAAATATAATTTAATGAACTGGAAAGATATGAATGTATTGCCCTCATTCCACACAATTTTTATTTGACGCTTTAATTTGCACATAAAACGATATCATTAAAACTGAGTCAGAGATGATGTTTTGTTTTTGTCATTTTGGTTTACAGGCTTTTTTTTGTTTGTTTTTTAAAGAAAAGTTTTAAATGTTTCCATGCGTCCCCCTTTAAAAAGAACAATCGCTCTCCTATTATTGCGAAGCCTGCTTTTATGTATGTGTCTATAGATATCTTTATATATATCTATATCTAGATATAGATATATATATATATATATCTATATATATATAGATATATATATATATATAGAGAGAGAGAGACAGAGATTTTTTTTTCCTTCATTTATTAAAACTGGAGTTACTTTGTTCCAAACACCATTTTGAAAATTGCTGAATGCTCAGGTCCAAAGCAACATTCCAGCAGGGTACTGAATCAATTTGGCATCACAAGAAAACAATCCCCACACCAATAACACCCCCCCCCCCAACCCCCCCCCAAAAAAGCCCTCGCTGCAAAAAAGTGACAAGTGTGTAAAACGTTATATATTCTACCAAGCAAAATTAACAAGTGCTTTGAAGCCTGGCTAACTAACAGCTTGGATGCACATGCACCCCCCCACTCTGGCTCCACAGACACCCACAACCCGTCGGCAGTGCCACCCTGCCGCTCTGCCACCCTGGTGCCACACAGACTTGAAACGCTAAATTAGAGTCAGTTGTGATGGTGGATTTGGATTTGGAGTCAGGGTGGGCTCATTGGTGTGGTCGGGATTGTTGGCGAAATGTGGTAAGGTGTGGGTGCAAAGTATTTATTTCAGTGATAGCAGGGCTGCATCGGTGTGTGTGCGGTGCATGCGTGCGTGCGTACGTGTATGTGTGTGTGTGTGTGTGTGTGTGGTCAGTGTTTGTGTGTGTTGTAAGCAGGTCTCATGTGTGTCTGACCACGAGATCTGCTGATTAAAGTGTCACCGCACAGCAGATGAAGAGCCAAACATGCTGTCAGGTTCTGTCTCAGTATATCTTACTGAGGAGTAAACAAACACCCAAACCTTCCAGCTCTGTTGTACTTCGCATCCAAATGCAACCAGGTCGTTTGAACGGCAGGATTTTACTGGGGGGTTTTTTTTGTTTTTTTTTTAACAAAGTAAAACACATTTTCCGACTTTTAGAGAGGGCCCCGGACATGGAGAAACAGCCTACAGATGATATCTGAATGTGAACCTGGAGTTTCTCACACTGTAAAAACAATCTGCAGAATTTAAAAATGAGGTAAGAATTTGCATTCATTTTGGTTGGGTAAATTTAACCAAATAATTTTTGTAACGAGAATCTATTGTCAGCAGCTCTGAAACACCAAAGGAAATGAGGTCAGCTCTACCTAACATTTCTGGGTCCATTTCAATAGTATTTACCTTAAAAAATGGAGTAATAGTAATGCCTATTTGTCACTTAATAAGCAGAGCTCCCATGTGAGTGTTTTCACTCAGTTTTGTTTGGGGACCAAAATTGCAAAATTTCTTCCATTTTCAGCTGCTGCAGTTCAGCTTCTAACCAAACCCTCTGATCGACCTGTTCCCCTCCTCACCTGCAGGGGCGCTGCACCAAGAACCACTGAAGGAAACAACACAAAAACATCTGCAGGAGACACTGAGCTCAACTTCCTTCTTCATAAAATGTAAATCAAAATGGAATGGTGTCAGATTTTAGCAGTCGTAGGATTTCTCTTTTGTTTCTCCTGCTTGTGTGTTTGGCGTATTTACCCAGAATGCCTTGTGCTTACAGTCCACTTCCTGGCTTTGGAGCAGCCTTCAGTTTGTGTAGCGACCACACATGCATTCAAACTGCACCAGAATTCACTTGAACTGAACCCAAGTGAACTCTGGTGTATTGTGCGTGTAGGTGTGTGTGTGTGTGTGTGTGTGTTCAAGTAATCCATTCATTAGCAGGACTCTGTAGAACTGGACTGAACTGAGGAGGTGATTCAGTCATTTGATTCGTGTGTTGGACCGGAGACTGAACGTCGCAGGCCTCACTGGGACTGGAGGTGAAGACGGCTGGTTACTCCAGGGTCAAAACGGCCCAGTCAAAGACCAGACAGAAACCCGGCCGAGAATCTGAATGGGAAAGTTGACGGAGACGTACCCCAAGTGATTTGCAGGTGTTAGCGCATTGAAATGGTGATTCTAGAAAATATTTTAAAATGTGAACCACGGTTTTCAGAATATTCTCTTTGTAAAAACAATTTAAAAAATGTTTTTAAAAAAGGGAAAAAAAGCATAATTTTTCAATTCAAAATTACCTACTATTTTGTGTTGGTCTATCACATAAAATCCTTGGACCTGTGAAAACTCCCTGCTGCTTGTAAACAGATTCAGGGAGGATGCCCAACCTCCTGCTAATGAACACAACAAATTGCCCCCTGTGGAGAAATGTGTTTACTGGACTTATCTCCATTTCTCCAAAAGGGAATGAAATGTTTTTGCAACTCATGTTAATTCAAATTCTTCAAAGAGTTACTGTTGACAGTGATTGGATTTGTCTGACAATCGCCTGGACCCCACAACATGTCTAAGGGTTTATGTTTTCTGCGCATGGCTTTGATCCTGTTGCTTCATTTGGGATCATAATCCATTCACATTTCCATGTTTTCACCAAATAGCTTCACATTTAGGACATGCTGAGGTACAGATGAGTTCAAGGTCAACTTTAGAGACAAAACCAGGCTGTGACTTTTCATCTGGAGGATGTAAGACTTTAAGACAGAACAATTCATATGTCATGTGTTTCCAATCTTTAGTATTTATACTGGGTTACAAATTGATCATTTTTGCAAGTTGCTTATGTTTTTTCACCTGAATCAGGACAATTTTACACCGCTGAATCAAAAAAAACAAAATAACATCTATTTTTCTCAATCAGATCAGGTTTTTATTTTAATCTCATCTAGAGAAATTTGATCTAAATTGATGACATTTTCAGTTCATTTCCATTAATATTTCTCATCCATAAAAAGGTTTTAGCAGGAAAAAAAAGGGTTTTCTAACAGAATGAATTTTTAAATGTTACAAACTTGGATTTGTGTAAATTGAATAAGAAACACTGATAGGCGTAAGTTCGATTCACATCGACTTAATGCTCGATGTGAATCGAACATTAAGTCTCCGTCTCTTTTCTGTCCTGATGGAATCTGTCCTCCTGCTCGTCTCTCATTGGTCCAGATTCTCAGCAAACCCATCCAGACGTGAGATCAAGTCGTGCATTTTGACGCTCGTGTTGCTCCACGGTTCAGAGAGTTGATCTGACTGAGCAAAACCAATGTGACTTTTGGATTCAGCTCATCAACACGACCCAATAACGGCTGAAAAACCAGAGACATTTTTTGCCTGTTGATCGGTGAAATAACTTTAGCATTTAACATTTGAAAACAAAAGGTCAGATGTCTGAGAGTTAAAGTCTGAGATTTAGTAATATTCTCACTATTTTTGAAATGAAAAAATGTTTGTCCTCTAGTAGTCTCTTGTATGTAAAGAATCCATGTTTTCTATGCACACATGAAGGACGATACATGTAATACCGCTGATAATTTTTCATTTTTTTGTTTTATCATCAATCCTTGGGGTGTTAATCTGTCAACAACAATAAGGGCCGATATTTGAGGTTTGCATAAAAGAGTTCAGGTGGCAGCTGATAACTACTGACCAGAGTGTGGAAACACCACAGCCTTAATGTTCAGACAAGGAAGTACCACACCAGCTGAGCGTAGACTAATCATTCATTAACAGTCGTGTGTTACTATTTACTGCTCTGTGTCTTTAAGAAGGACTGCTGCCAACGAAAATGAAACCGACTATCAGCTTCTCACGGCTTCACTCTGGAAAACACCTTTTCTACACACACTGTCTAAGAAAAATACCCTTCTTGTATTTCGCTTAATTTTATTTTTTTATTTATTTGTTTTAAACTCAGAACACCCCTCTCATTTGTTTTTTTGCTCAAACGCTGGTAGAATTCCAGCACGGACACGAACGGGGCAGGAGAAGGATGGAGGGAAAACATGTTGGAATTTTCTTCTCCTCTCAGATCTTCTGGGTTTCTCAGCAGCAATTACACCCAAGTGTTACCAGATGCTTTTCACCATTGTTGAACGAAAAAAGAAAGAAAGAAAAAACTAAAGGAATGGGGGGGAAGGCTGCCTATCTTCCAAGATGAGAAAAGAGAACTGCGATCTCGTACGTTTTATTTATGCCGGTGGAGTTTGGAAAATTGTCAAATGCATTATTTTTTTTTTTTGGACAGTGGGAGGGGAGCCAATCAGGATCACTTGATGCGTAAACGAACAGTGAGACGTTCATTCTGATGAAGAAAGACGCTGGAGCTGGAGCGATGTGGTTATTCCCAACAGCAGCAACGTTTGGTTTGTGCAATCTTATCTTCTCCATGAGCCATGATTCCCATTACTCAACCTTTACTTTCAGAAAAAATGCTCTGTTCTCTGCACGGCGCTGAGGACTTCAGGAATACGAACGCTTGGTCACTAAATCTGGTATTTTCTGGCATCACATCATTACTCAGCTTTCCCTGAATGTAAGGCAGGTGTCCCCATGTGGGATAATGTGGCCCAGTGGGAAGCAGGTATTTTTCTTCCTTGAGAATCTTCTGTAGGTAAAAATTGGCTAGAAATATTGATTTTTTTTTTTTTATCACAATTTGGTAAGACTAAAGTGATGGACTTTACAGCACCGTAAATTCCATCACTTCTGCCATATATAACAATAGAAAATGAATAGACCAACATGCGCTGAAAGTTTTTTTTCCCTTTTTTATCAGTCAACAGCATTCGTACGGAAGCCCAGAGTGGACGTTTTCAGCTGTGGCGTGCATTTCAACTCCGTACAATGAGGAAACAAAGTGAGTTTTCTCAAAATGAACTCGTTGTCCGGAGAACGAGAAGAAAATGTCCGCTCTCAGCTCTCGTACATTCACTTGCGAAATCTGGAACATGTAACCTAGAATTCATCCTTTCATACCATTTCCTCCTCAGTGTGGATGGATAGAATCTGTGAATGGCAATTTTCAGGATTCTGGTTTGGATCGACACTCAGTTCTGCCTCCATCATGTTTCGCTGTGGGGAGGTTCAATTCAGGGCTGGTTTTCTGGCACACAAAATTGATCTACTTGGTAACGATTATGCTAAAGGTATGTGACGTTTAGCATTGTGAAGCTAAATGGAGGTTGTCCGGCAACAATCGTCTCCAACAAAGAGAGAAATGTCAAGACGAACCAGATGGCTGCTAATCTTAATTTAACATTTGGAAGCTTGACCAACATGAGCTGTTCACTTCCTCCGCCGCCGTCACTAAAACGACAGAGCAGGCTGCAGTTCTTAACCAGCGCCGAAAATCAACGTCGTCGTTCACAGTGTCTCATTCTGTTCGCTGAGTGGCCGAGTTCAAACTGCTGGAGAAATCTGGTTCAATGAGAGAAAGCAGAGAGAGAGCACTGAACGGAGATGAAAACTGAACAAAACTGCCCAGGGAGTCAACGTCCAGGTTTAGAGACTCACCTGATACCGAGTCGACCATCCACCGACTTCTCTCATCACAAACCTCAGCAAGCCAAAGAAAAGAACAAATCAAATTCTTCTAAAACTGGTCAAGGTTTTAGTGGCTTAACCTCAGGATCTTATCAGCTTACAGTTTTCAGACACAGAAAGCTGGGGGTATTCTGTAAAGCAGAAATGAATGATCTCATGTGGAAACGGAGGAATCCAACTTCTTCTTGTGTCAATTCAACTTTCTGATGCAGAAACGGTTTCATATCGCAGCAGAACAACTGCAAATACACACTGCAAGGATACTCACACAAACATGTAGAGTTTACAGATAGCACCCCCCCCACCCCCCACACACACACACACACACACACACACACACACACACACACACACACACACACACACACACACAGAGTCAAGTTAATCCCTTCTATCACAGGGAGAAACAAACGTTCCCGTATCCGGCCCTGATGCTCCATTATTTCACAGATGCTTATTGGAATAAATACCACTTGTGGAAAACATTTTCTTCCATTTGAAATTTCCTTTGCAGGAACAAAAAATAAAAATAAAAATGATTACATAAAACAAGAAAAAAGTTGAATTTATGAGCTTTATATTTTTGAACAATAAATTGAAGTTTGTTTTTAATTTCCAGTGTGATATTACACACATTAGATGAATTCGTTTTCAATATTTCGCTTTTAAAAAAAATCTATTTCAAATAATAATTTAAGTTCATATTATAAAAACAATCCCCACCAATAGTCATGTACGCTTTACTTAACAGCTGGAAACAAATGAAAATATGTAACCTTTGAACTTTGCCCTGTGTTGTTTCATTGGGTGAACAGAGGGAGAGAATTTCTTAATCGTTCTTTTTGTGTTTCAGTCGATCACTTGGAGATCGACGGCTTCCTTTTTTTTTTTTTTCCATTTATCTGACACTTGAAGCATCACAGTGAAAATGTGTTTACTTTCCCACCTTGCACATTTCCGAGATGGGAACGGACGGCTCCAAGCTGCTGCAGCTCAACTGGCAGCAGTTTTGTGACTCCAATGGCTTCCTTTGTGTTTTTGACACAACAGCTCTCCAAACTTCTTTATTTATTTCTTTTTTTTCCATGCCATAAAATGAAACTCATAAAGTGATGGTGAATGACCACACTGTTTGCTTCAGGTTCTTGTTAGACACGTAGAAAGAAGAAATCACTCAGAAGCAACCTCTGACCACATGAAGAAATAAAACGGCTCGAAAGGCGGCGGATCAAACGAGAATCAAAGCCGGTGTTGTCTATTAGCTTGGAAACAGTGACGAGTCCATTCCCAGAGCGTTTAAGGCCTATGGTGGGCACAGTGAGAACCGTTATCCTCAAATGGAACAGCGTTTCGCCGGTGACTCATCTAAGAGGTTCCGACAGAACCCAGAACATCGTGAAAAGCGCTGCGGCGTCCCTGGGCTGAGTCAAAGTGTTCAGGATTCAACAGTAACAAGCAGCCGGCTTCCCTGGAGGAGACCAAAAAGAACACAAAGGTTGAGCTCACATTCGGCCAATGAACAGCTTGATAATCCCCAAGAACTCTGGGAAATATTTCATGATTGTGGAATCTCCTCCATTATCATCAACCGTTACTTTTAATGGAGTACTGTACTTAGGTATGTTTTTGAGTATCTTTAATTTGGTATTTATTTTTTGACTCAGAAATGCAGCTTCATCTCTGCTGTCCAACACGATGGTGGAGGTTTCATTGCATGGAGCTGCTCTGCTCCTGTAAGGCCTGGAAACAATCTCCTTCAAGACGTTCAAGCACCGTATGCTGTGCTGGAAAGTAAAACTAAGTAAAGTCACTTACTCTCAAAACAAGTGAGCAGCTGTTCAGCTTGAATCAAAGTTTCCAACTAGAACTGCTGGATTCTGACCCAATGGCAGCACGTCTGAACCGCTGACGTTGAGATCTGAATTCGGAGCCACAGAGAAGATGAGGCATCGGCGGATTTCATTTGACAGATTTAGATGGAAAGTTTGACTGACTTTGACTTCATGCTGAGCCTGAGAGACTGAACACGACTTCAGATTCAGCTAGAGTATATCCGCCTTTAGATCAATACTGAATCTATTAAAAACAGATTCAAACGTCTGGAAGAATGTTCACTTTGAGACCCGATGCATCCAACTTTAGCTGAGACGCCTGTTAACAGTTTAGAGATTTTTTTAGACGTAAAATACTCACTTAAGATACGCTAAGATATTTAAAACCCAGTAAAAGGTGCAATGCCAACATTTCTCATGGGGAACACTGTGAATTCTACTTTTAGTTTAAGAAGATTGAACAGATTCATTCTTGTTCTTGCTGCTTCAACTTTTGCACGTTTTGTCACGTTACAACCACAAAACTCATTCAATTGAACTGATGATGTGATATGTAGCCATTGTCATAAAATCAAAAATCCCAGCCCTTTCTTCTACTTTGTTTATTCTCCAATTAAATACATCTATTTTCAAATCTGATAGTATAAAAAGAGCCACTGCAGCGTGTGCAGAAAATTGCAAGCAAGCAAAGCTATAAAATACAAAGAAGAGCTTTCACTGACTGAGACTCCAATCGTTCGAAACCATCGGATTGTTGGTGAACGTCTCCAACATTAAAAGCAGAACAGACAGCGCTGCGGTGGGGGAAACGCTGTCCATCAGCTGGGCCAGCAAATCTGGTCAGAGCCAGAATTTGAAGAGAGATTTACCACGAGAAGCTTCTTCAACACATTCATGCCCCGCTTCATCTTGTTCTATTACATCCAATCTGAATGTAACCTGAATACTTTTGAGAGGCACGGTAAATAATTACTTTTCCCTTTGCATCACACGCCCTCCCTTTCAGTCAGGAGTTTATTAGCCTGACACTGTGAGTGTCAGGACAAGCAACTCTCCAACAAGTCTATTAGCGTGGAGTTTGATTCAGTCAAAGGAATCGGATTCCATTCACCGATTAGAAAGGAATCTGGCTTTTGACTTCAAGCAATTTATAATGCAGCATCGCCTAATTTAATGGTCCAATAATCATAGCAGCGATTAATACTTAACATCAAGGTTTCAAAACCATCACCACGAGCTTTTGTTCCTCAGCATTGCTGATCAAGGTGAGGCCCACGAGAACATGACATTTTAACTGGTTTCTGATTCATATAAACAAAGGCAAAGCCAAGAGGAGTAACGTCGGAAGACAAAAACAAAAAAGAAACGATACTCGGATTAAACTAAACATGTAGAAATACCAGAACCCCAACACAGCACTGTAAGCAACAGCTGATATGATATTTTAGTAAAGTGAAACCAGTGACTGAGCTCCATAATGTCATGGGAATTCACTCATGCACATGATTGTAGGATTCTAGGTGGTTTACATGTGTTCACACTCGGTGCAGAATGTGTTCATTAGGTGTTTTTCGGAGTCATGTGAGTCAAACTCGCTTGTCAGACGTACAGTACTCTTCACAGGTTAAAGCTGGGTTTGCAATGAACTAACTAGTTTGGCTTGGTTCAAGTTCACGGTTATGGGGAGATCGTTTCATGTAGTTATGAAGAAGAGAGTTCTCAGAACCTCCGACTGAACAACCATTCTGACCCTGTTATGTGTTTGGCCACTTTTTAGAAATTTTATTAAGAATCACCAGCCAATTCACCAGCAAAGTTACTGAAAAAGTGTTTCAACAGTTAGTTTCCTCACAGTGACAAACAGGGCTGGTGCCGATGCCCCCTGTAGAGGTAGTTGTAACCTAAAGGCAAATTTACATTAATTACATTAAGTAAAGAAGAGAAGAGATGTCTGAAGTGTAGCATTAGTCTGAAGCTACCAAACACAAGAATACCAAACCACATTGGTTAAGTCAGCTCAGTTCAGAAGAATATTGATGCAGACGTGAAAGATAAACTGAGAAAAAAAATGAATGCTCAGAAGTTATCTGAGTTTTATTGTGAAGGCCAAACTTACAGCTAAGCTACTGAGCTATAGACGAGCTTGTCAAAGGGAAGGTTCCATTCTAACATCAGCCGGTCAGAGGCAAAAAAATCATTTACCCGTTCAGAAACTGAAGAGTGTGATCTCACACTGTAGGTTCAACAATTCAAACCTTCATTTGGAAGTTGAATCTGTCATATGAGTTACTGCTCCTGAATATATTTTTTACAGTGCAGCTTCATTAACTCATAGATGCTTCTATCTCTAAAGACAATGAAGCTTCAGTTCTACTGAAGCAATGCATGGCTGGCTGGCTGGACGGACGGATGGACGGACGGACGGACGGACGGACGGACAGAGAGATAGACAGACAGACAGACAGATAGATATAGATATAGATATAGATATAGATAGATAGATAGATAGATAGATAGATAGATAGATAGATAGATAGATAGATAGATAGATAGATAGATAGATAGATAGATAGATAGATAGATAGATAGATAGATAGATTTTTGCCATGCTTTCTTCAGCTTCAAAGAAACACTCTGGTATTTCTTCTCGTTCCAGAGGTTTTTGTTGTGATGATCAGTAACAAAACATGCTGAAGGTGTTCCCTGTCATTTGGTGCCTTCAGTTTCATCCCGGCTGCGTTTGCTGCTCTGTAAACGCTGAGCTCAGGTCGGAGCCCGGGTGGTTTCGAACGTCGTAGCACAAACAAACCTTTCTGAAGGATTTGATTCCGTATGTGGGAGGACGGCTGCCCAGCACTGTTTTGACTTCTAAAGCCAAATTGAAAAGGTTCGAGGCCATACCAGCAACAGAGGAACTGTGAGATCCTAACATTTATACAGACAAACCACACAAGTACACGAGCGCTACTGCAGGGTGAGGTTGCATAAGAGGAAAAAAAAAAAAGGGCAACACATTCATAAGAGACAATTCAGAGTGTATTTACACACAGGAAGGCAAAAAAAAAATGCCATCAGAAAAAACAATGAATGCAAACACACATCTACACAGATGGCGGCAGTAAGGCAGACCCCCTAGTCTGTTCACATATGGCTGCAATTGACCAGCGGGGTGGGTGGATAAATGGCAGCCGACCAAGCGCCGGTATAATTATCTGTCCGGCCTTTTTATATAGCCTTAAATAGCCGTCTTGTTTGCACCAAAAATAAACTGTCATTTCAGCCCCGCTGACATTTGGCCCCTGACACCTGACCCCAGACATGCAAAAGACCAAAGTTGGCCATATTTGACTCCTAGCTAAATATAGCAGCTCAGGCTTTCTTTGGTCCAACTGTTTTTGGATGAAGATTGCAAACGAAAAAGTGAAATTTCCAAAACGAAGCTCATTCTTGTTGTTGCTCATCTTGATTTGCATTTTTCCACCAGATGTATTCTTCGTCTTGTTTTCTATTGAAGTTGAGCAGCAGTACTTTGTGCATCAAACTTCCAGAAAACAAAACGAAATGTTTTTTAAACCAAAGTTAACCGAAAGGTTTAGTTACTGTTGGAACAGTTAGCATCGCTTGCTAATTCAGGCCACACATGCTCAAGCTTGTTGACACTGAAAAAAAATCTAATTTGTTTCTCAAGAAAACCTGTAAATGATCTTTAGAAAGAATACAATGCATCTCAAACTTTAATGCAATTTATTGACACCAACACAAATGATTATATAATTGAGAAGGAAAATTAGAAATAGAAAGCTCACCAGTGTGCATTCCAGAGCGATAGCTAAATTGGATACAGTCAGATAGTATATGTATGCCTTTGAATGGCCTAGTCAAAGTCAAAATCTACATTTAGTTGTGCGCTCGCTGCAACTACTGGATTCTGTGTTGGTCTACGTCACATAAAAGATGTTAAGATTCGTATTAAAACTGTTTCCATCACAGAACAACTCCTTCCATCAAACATTTCACTTTCTTTAAACATCAACAAAATTTTTAAGGAATCTTAAAACACTGACATTGTGGATATCATCTAGTAAAATCACTGCTTTCTGTACACTTTCTTTTTTTCTTGGGACGAAATCTGACCACCTGCTGGACTGCAGCTCGCTTTCTTTGTGTGTGTCCGTCTCTCTCTCTCTCTTCCTCACACACACACCCACGCAGACCAACACCCCCTCCCCTCCCAACACACACACCCACATAGAAAAAAGTCTGAATGACCTTGACCTGCGGCGTTCACCTGCAGCTCCGTTCTCAGACGTGCTGATGCATGCAGCGCCGCAGGCCTGATGCTGTGGATGATCTGGTTCTTACACACGTCTGCTGCAGTAAATCACTGACAGCGCCGCCCCTACTGGCTCTCTGGACCGTCCACACCGGCTCCGCTCGACTTTGGCTAAAACAGACAAAGAACCTGCCAATGTTTGCAAAATGACAACAAATGCAGGTTTTATCCAGCCTGGTTAAAAAAAGAAATGAAATTAAAAAAAATCTACTCTATTTGCTTCATCCAGAGGGTTTGGACTCTCAGCTGCTGAGAAACAATAGGTTTTACCCATTTGCTATCATCTGACCTTGAATAAGCAATACGTCAGTTTGGTGCTGTAAAGCTAAGCGGTGCTACAAATAACCGTCCTCCACTGCGTCAGTTTTAAACACCAGCAAGTAGCAAACTGGCTTTTTTTCCCTCTGTTACAGCGTCCGCAGCAAAGAGTTTTCTTGCATTCTGGCAGCAGGTTGGTGTGTTCAGCTGAAAATGGTCCCATTTCAGTCAGCAGCTCACCTGCAGCTCTGTTTGCTGCTGCTCCTCTGGGTTTTTCGGACTAATCAAAGTTTTCTCATGTCAAACGTTCACAGAGGATTGAGAAACGAACCAAACCTTGCTGGCTTCCCATGAACGTTAAGTTATCTCACAGTATCCAAATACATGCTTTTTACATCATTTATAGTGTTTTTTTATATATATATATACTTTAGAATCGTGCTCAGGAAGCTGCTGAACAGAAAGCAGGGGAAGTCCACTCTCAGCAGCGTCACGTTTGATGGAATATGACATGGAAATTGGGCTTTACGGCCCTTCCACCTCCGCAGAGGGGTTTTTACAGAACCACAACTTGAAGGTTTAATGTTTCACTTTGCCCTTCTGTGCTCCTCTTTCATCAGCACACACACAGGCACGCACCCACACACACACACACGCACGCACGCACGCACACACAACCCACACACGCATACACACACGCAAACACACCAAGGCAGAGGGCTTTCTCTCTCTCTTTGCTGTATTTTTGAATAATGACGGTGGAAGATAAAACCCTTAATGCAGTAATATTAGAAGTTTTAGGGTCTACACTTGTATAAACAGTTAGATACTTTTGCAACATATTCCATCAGGAAATACTTTCTTTTCTCTTCTTTTTTTTTTACACATTCAAACACTCTAGATTGGAACAAATAGTCTGAGATCGGATAGTTTAATCTCAGATAAGTATCTGAATGTTACTTCAGAAAAGGTCATTGAGGATGTTTTGGTAGATGTTTTGGATTAAGAACATCTTATAACATCCATTTCAGGTCTTCCTTGAAATTCTCTGTTGAATTTAGATTCAGACTTTGGTGATTTTATGCGTGAATCTGCTTTACTTCGGTCCATTCAGATGTACGTCTGCAGACTGGATCTCCAGTCCAGTCTCAAGTCCTTTGCAGCCTCCAATGCAGGTCACAACTGATCCCCTGACGGCCTTTGACCCCGGTGAGTTTATAGCAAAAGTGTAAATCCTGTTACTTTGTGCATAAAAGTGCACAATATACAATGTTATATTGCATATTGTGTTATGCATTTTCCAGGCATATGGTACCATTTTACAGCACAACCAAGTCACTATGTTGCCTTCAGTATAAAAGTGTTGTATATAAAAATAAGTTTAACTTTGCAATTTGATGTCTTGAACTACAAAGTTCAAAGCAGACTTTAAAGTTTGTCTCTTTAAAAGGACCGTTTTATGTGTCAAAATCAACTTTTTTGAGCTTTGCATCAATTTATGATTTTATGCCCTCATAAAAAACATATCTGGAGTGTTGCTTTGATTCTTCGATGCATGTTTGAGAAATCCATCCATCTCTATGGCAACCGTTCGTCTGTGCTAAATGCTTGGGTGGACGGAGCGCAGGGGCGCAGCTCCTCCAATGAGCGGCAGCTGCCGAGCGTCCACCTCATGCAGCAGACCTCCACCTCAACTCCTTCAGACTAGCCAACAGCGATTAGCATCACCTGGTGGAACTGAGAATCTGCCGAGCTCATTATCGGAGCTACTTCTCAGTGACAAAAAACAAACAAAACTTGGTTCAAGGGTCAACAGAGGAGCCATGTTTTGATGACTTCCTGTTTCAGAAAGAGCAGGAGTTTTTAAAGAGACAGAGGCCCAATTTCAAGGTGTTAAATCACAATGTCACATTTCTTGAGTCATATTTGATATAAATAGCATCTATTTTAACAACTCAAGGTAACATAATTAAGTGATTGTGGAATAAAATGATTGTATGATTCTATGTGACTGGAAAACACAAGATTATGTCCCTTTAAGAAGCTCCTATTCTTTCCGACACTCTTAAACTTTCATTTAAAAACTTCATTTTGAGTTTACTTGTGGCGACATTGGCTGATATGTAAATTGATTCGATGTTCTGAAACGAAGTGTGGAAAATATACAAAAAAATCCAGGAAATCAGGAAGTGGGGGGAGAACCACTTTTTCACACCTCTGTATGAATATATATATCATTTTAGTGGTGGGACTTGGCTAAAATTTTTAACTGAATGGTCTGCAATTGACGAATTGCAATTACAATCACATTTCAATTGAAAACTATACATCGACAGAACGATCCTAACTCTGTCCCAGCTGCATGTTTTGGATCGTCCTGCTGTTAGGATGAAAAGTTTTGACCTGTATTTACCTCCATCACCTCTACGCTGCCAACAAGTTCATATTTGGTGTCATCCTTCATGTTCCCCGTGTGTCTCTTACATGGCCAAGTTGTGTTTTGCTTTCAGCAGTGACTCTCTTCTTGCCATAAAGACCAGATTGGTCCCACCAGAGTTGTAGATCACTGCAGCTCCTCCAGAGTCACCACGAGTCTCTCAGTTCACAAAATCTCTGTTGACTTTGCGTCTTTGTACGTTTCGCTTGTCCTGTGCCCTTTCCAACTTCAGACGGTGGAATTAACAGAGCCGAGTGAGACGCTTAAAGCTTAAACTGCTGTTTTATCATCCTGCTTTAATCCGCTAGAAAATCTGTCCAATCAGATCAGTTGGAAGGGTTACCGCCCCCAAATGTCCACATGCTCCCGCTAAACACAGCGAGCTGTTTTACTGCTCTGTGTGCTGCGTTCAGGGGCCGGCGAATAAATGGAAATGCCTCTATGGTCACAGCTATGATCTCAGTCATTTGAAAAATGTGAGACTAATCAATTTCACTTCATTGATAAGTAAAGATTTTTACGTCATCTCATGTACTGCAGTGAACGGTTTGCATTCTGGGTATCTTGTGTCATTTATGTCGCATGTAAAGCACTTTGAACTCTAGTTTAAAGAGGCGCAATGCAAATGAAAGTATTACATCACTGGTAACCAGTGAAAACAATGTCTCTGGTTTTTCAGCCGTTATTGGGTCGTGTTGATGAGCTGAATCCAAAAGTCACATTGGTTTTGCTCAGTCAGATCAACTTTCTGAACTGTGGAGCAACACAAGCGTCAAAATGCACGACTTGTTCAACCATCAACCCATCACGTCTGGATGGGTTTGCTGAGAATCTGGACCAATGAGAGACGTGCAGGAGGACAGATTCCATCAGGACAGAAAAGAGACGGAGACGTAATGTTTGATTCACATGCACTTACCCCTATCAGTGTTTATTATTCAATTTACACAAATCCAAGTTTGTAACATTTGATGAATTCACTCTCTTAGAAACATTTTCGTTCAGCTGGATATGAAATATTAACGGAAATAAACTGAAAATGTCACAAAAATGTCATCAGTTTAGTCAGAAGATCAGATTTCAGAAACCTGACTTGATTGAGAAACGTGGATGTCAGTTTTGGACTCAGCAAAATCGTCCTAATTCAGTTGAAAAAACAGACAACTTCCAAAAATATTGTTTTTTGTAACCCAGTGTAACTATTGTTATACACACTGACACTTGGGTTCAGCAGGAAAAAAACAAAATCATTCATTGGGCGTGAATACTTTTGTAATGAACTGTTGCCTCTACAAGCTGTTGGGTCCAGCTGCAGCAGTGTCCACACAATCCGCTGATTTTCCTCTTTGCTTCTTGTCTGGTCACTTGGGGGTCACTTCCTGGACGGTCTGCACACGGATCGAAAAGGCCCGGAGTTCTAGATTTTGGGGACCAGTGAGGACAGATGTTTGCAGACACAAACCCACACACACGCACACACGCACACAGACACACATAGACAAATAAAATTGAGAAACTAAAGGAAGTTATGGTGACAAACCATTTCCCCTGTTCAGCAATTATCAACCATTCAACTCTGTAGTGAGACTCATTACATCCAGGCCTGGAATGACATTTGGAAATGGTTGGAGGGGCCCACTGACTGCTGCACTTTGTTCTTATTACTGTCTGTGCTGGAAGCAGCCCTGTGGCGCATGCTGCGCTGCCATCCCTGACCCGCTCGCTCCCCACCTGCACCGCTTCCACCGGGAGCCCAGGCACCTCTCTGTGAGCGCTACGCTGCAGACCCAGCATTAAAGAAACACAAACATACACATCCTCACACTGCTGCGCAAACTGAGGACTTTGACTTCCATTCATTTTAATAATTGCTTTTATGTTGAACCCAGACGTTTTCCCCAACTCTGGCCACTACTAGCCTATTCCCAGTGGAAAACTGTACTCCAGTAAGAGCAGCATGACTTCAACAGGTTTTTATTTGAATAAAAGTAAAAAGGATCTGTCCAAGAAATGACTCAAGAAAGAGTAAATATGTATTTGACAAAAATGATTGATCAAATTATTAATCATTTCATATGTAAAAAATGACATCATAAATTTAAGTGAAAATATCAGTATTTTAAGGATCAAAGTGACAATAATTTACATAAGCAATAAAATATTTTTATATAAAAAAATCAAGTAAAATAAAATGTTTCCAAATCAGTTTCTTTCAGTAAAAAAATGTTGAAACTTTAACAAAAACAGCAAGTGTGTGTCTGTCTGCCAATTTCTTTCTTTGCTTTATTTTATTTGTTTGTTTGTTTGTTTTTTATTCTGTGTGGAAGAGAGTCCAGAAATTTTACTCCAGTAAGAGTAGAGATACTTTATAATAAAACGACTCAAGTGGATTTTATGTTCAAGTAGCGAAACTCTCACTGGAGTCAAATGTAATAAAATTGAGTGAACGTAACTAGTAACTAGCCAACTCTGTCTATTCCTAACTCTAACCCTTAACTAAAATTTAATTCACACTTCAACTCTACACCTAACTAATAGGTTTCAGTAGAGCTAAAAAAAAATAAATGAATAAAAATAAATAAATCAGGACTGGGAAACGGTTCCCACTTTCCAGAAATGGCCTCCCTTTGTGGGTTGGAATGGTGAAAGTGGTTCTCTGCAGTCTACAAGCACAATCACACACACACACACACACACGCATATACTTTACGTGTGTGTGTGTGTGTGTGTGTGTGTGTGTGTGTGTGTGTGTGTGTGTGTGTGTGTGTGTGTGTGTGGTCGCACACATGTGAATCAGGAATATTTTGGCGCATTTTAGAAAAGTGCGTTAAAAAGTCATTTTGTCTTTTATTTAAAATATTCTCGTTGTTCCCTTTGTTCCCATTTTTTTAACCTATTTTACACTTCTGTAAAATTTTAATGTAAATTTAATTTAATTGTTAGATTACAAATTGAAATCAATTTCTACATCTCAGGATCATGGCTGAGGAAAGAGAAAAAAAAAAACGGACAAAAAATAAAAGAAAATCAAAAATGATTGGAATCAGTGTGAGTTGCCAAAAGATGCTGAGTAAAATTTAAAATGTGCTATTTGAAAAATAAAATGGCTTTTCATGTGAACACAGCCATTAATGAATAATAACAAGATTTAAATGCACCGACTGTACATAATGAAACACTTCAAGCGAATGCAATTAATTGCTATAAAGCATAAAAACATAAAGTGCACAGTGAGTTAGCTTCAGATGAATGTTTAAAGTCCATACTGTCACAACTTATAACCCAAAATATTTGTTTTGGGGAGAAAAAAATGAGTATTTAGAACATTATTTTGTTACAGCATGTGTGTGTCGTTCCAATCGATTTGTGAAACAAACAAAATGTTGTCTGTGTGTCTATTAATGCATCCAGCTTTATAAATACACTGAAAACATAAAAGTGGGCATCCAATTTAAAAAAAAAATTGCTAAAAGTAATCAAATTAAGTTGAACCATGTGAATATAGCAAGTGTGTTAAGTTGGCATGTTAAATAAACATAAATAAATCAAGTTCAGGATTTTTCTCCTTGTCTTTCATAAAGAATTTACAAAATGAATTAGTTTATGAAAAACTGATGACTGCTAGATAAGAGTCCAATGAAGCTGCCTTCTATTTAAAGTTTAAACAAGATGAATACGTATGTTTATATTTTATCATTTAAATCCCTCCTGCTGGGAAGAATCTGCGCTCTGATTTAAAATTTTCATTGTAACGTCACACTTTTGCTTTGGGTCACAATTCACGTGATAAAATGTTAAATGCAAAAAAACAAAAAAACAATTACTCATAATTAAAATTCAGTCTCATATTTAGATGAAGAAGAAAAACAAAATTACAAGGATAAAATGAAATGATGGACAAATTGTTACTGATTTAGAAACAATTTGTCTATATTTAAATCACCCACATGCAGTTCAAACTAAAACGATTCATTGTTGTCCACACAAGGACACATATTTGATTTTGTGTCTTGGTGTAATGAGCCATCAATCGGGAAATTGATTTAATTTTTTTTTCTTTGCCTTAATCATGTGTTGACAAAAAAGTGGTGGTAATTATTTATTTAATTGTTGTTGGGTTGTTGTTTTTTTTGCCAGTCACTTTTGCCAAAACAAAACTTTTTTTTCTTTAAAGAACATTCCAACTTTTTAAAACCTTTTGTTTTGAGCACACAAGTAAATCTAAATGAAACTGCCGTCGTTTCATAGAAACATATCACTGGATTCATATCCCATATCTTGTTGTCAGAATATTAACATTGATCCCACATGCTGCCAGATGTATTGCTGCATGATTTTTTTTTCTTTTGTATCAGTATCAGATCAATAAAAAGTAGAATTCTAAAAAAAAAACAGTGAGCAGGTGGATAATATTTAAAAAATATCTGTTTAACTTTGTTTCTTGATGTCTTTCAATATATTCTAAATATATAGATATTTCTGAGCTACATTTGATTTGCTTCTTTTTCATTGGTTGCCATTTTATGAGAAAATGATTCAACTATAAAACAGTAGATAAAGTATCAGTTCTCCTCTCATCACGATTTACATTTCAACTGGAAGAATTTTTCGTCACCATGGAATTTTAGAAGCTGTGCTTTTGATTTTTGTTTTCCTTTCTTTCTTCCTTTGTTTCTTTCTTTCTCTTTTTTCACACTTAAAGACGTGTGAGTGTGTGGCAGGAAAACTCTGCAGAATGACAGATAAAGCCCGGCGTAACCTCAGGAGGGAGGTAAAGGCTTCAAAGTCCCACAGCCTCTTTTATGGACGATGAAGTGTGAGAATTGCCCCTAAGCTCTTTCCAACCTTGCTGCTCAGTGCCAAGACCGACCACAAAACACACACGGCCTCACCAGGCGGACTTTTTACAGCTGCTGGAGATCCATGTCTCAGACTGCCAAAAGTCAACAAAAAAGTTGTTTGTGAAGGATGAAGCCGTTTCTCTCTCTAAGACGACAAATTATGTTTTGTCTGGATTTGGAGGCAGATGATTTAAAGTCATGCAGGTTTGTTTGTTTTTTGTTTTTTTATGTATTCGAGGCGCGCCTGAAGTCTGCCTAACTTATTGGATTAATTAGGATTTTTAGATAAATGGAACCGGGTGTCATCCGCATCGCTGGAAGTTTATCCCGTGCTGTCTGATCATTTTACTGAGTAGAAGCTTATATAAAGAGCACCGGCTCAGGCGCCAAGCCCTGTGGTACTCCACAAGTAACCCTGGACTGTGAAGAAGATTGATGGTAAACACAGACAGACGTAAAACAAACTGGAATCTGTCAGATAATTGAGATTTATACCGGCCTGGTGATGTCCCCTACAGCATGCTTAAGCCTTTCTAACAGAATACGGTAATGAGCTGGATCAAACAGCAGCGCCGAGATCTAGCATGACAAGTTCAGACACAAGGCCATTATCTGAGGCCGAGAGAATATCATTAGGAACCTTCACCGGCGCTGATTCAACGCCCTGACGAACTCCAAAACCCTTAAAACGGCTCATTGCTGAGTAAACGCTCACACAGGTGATTGGCGGCTATTTCAGTCGAGGAAACTCTCAACTAAAATGAAAATTGACATAAATTATGTTTCTGTAATTTATGAAGTCATCTTTATAGAGGCAAGGTTCCTCAAGTGAAGGTTTGCTTTACAGTGAACTAAAAAACGGGGGGAAAAAAGCGCTGGTTGTGATTGGTTAATAAGGACAGATTGTCCCTCCCCTTTGCTCTTTGCCACGCTGCAGCTGATTCACCACATCATAACCTGTCATGAATGCTAAAGCTAGTTAGCCTAGCCACCGATGTGAGCAGATATAAATGGATTTCCTATAACGGTAAGTTGTTGTTCAGCTGTTTGGGCCCTGATTGGTTGGTTCTGTCTGGGTTTCTTCAGACAGCAGAAAACTGTCTGAAGAAGAAAGCAGATCGATTTTTTTAACAGATTATTTGTCTCATATTAAACTGAAGACATGGTGACAATTTTAAAAAATATGGAAAAAATAATAAATCTTATATGAAAAAGTAATAACAAAAATGATTTTAAAAAAAAGTTTGATTTTTTCCAAAGTTAAAAGAAACTTATTTTAGTAAAGATACAGACTGCAGATTTAACCATCAGAGTGTTCGAAGAGAGAAGTTATCTGTCCAGATTTTCATGTTAACAATCTTGCAATATCAACACATAGGTCATAAAATTGTTGCTACGGATTAGCCTAGCGCAACAGAATGAATACAGAGGGCTAGCATAACATTCCCAACTAATGTGAAGTGATTAAGAGGCTGCTGTGTTAATGTAGCCCACAGCTTAAAAAAAGACAAAAGCAAAAAGGCCTACATTTACTTACAATTTTTGTAAATATTCAGAATGGGAGACCAATCATCATCCCATCCAGTCAATGGCTTTTTGTTTCTCCACATTACATCACAACATCATTGCCTTTAGTGATTATAGCTACTAGTTACATATACAGCAACGCCATAGAGAAACATCATGGCACAAAGTCCAGTTCAGAGACCTGAGACACGACGGTGTGAATAATATATTGGGAAGTAATGCTGGAACCGACGACCACAATGAACCTTTTTAATTACTTTTCATTTTATTCCATTTTTCTTTTTAAGAAAAAAAAACAACAGAAAAGTGATTTTCCTACAGAGAATTATGGCAGGATTAGCAGATATAAATCTATCTCCAGTCTACAGTGTAGTTTTGGTCTGCTGACTTTGCAGCCGGGAGGAATGCGTGTGTCTGTGTGTGTGTGTGTGTGCGTGTGTTGTGTGTGTGTGTGTGCGTGTGTTGTGGGTGTGTGTGTGTGTGTGTGTGTTTACATCATCTTTCTGTGTGGCTCACTGTGTGTGAGTGCGTTCCATCTGGGTGGTCAGCCAATACATTAATGAGCGCAGATGTAAACAACAACCAGTTAATGAGGCACGGTAGCCATGAAGCTGCTCTTTATTTCTCCAGTGATACATCAGAACGATAACCTCATCTGCTGAATCACTTCATGTTTATCTGGCAGATCTTTTCATATCTTGGCAGAGCAGCTGGGGGATGAGATTTGACTTTATGGCTCCAGGAGGGAAATTGGACTGCTCCTCCCGTCAGATCTTCTTCAGAACTTTTAGGTTTCAGGGCTGTCGCTACGGGCAACAAAAGGTTTCAGTTCCCTCCAAAGATTTTCTATTAGGCTATGTTCACGCTGCAGCCGGAAGCGACCCAAATCCGATTTTTTTTTTTTGTCTACTTTCTGTTGGTCTTTTACACATGTGTCAAACTCAAGGCTCACTCAGCATTTTATGTGGCCCTCTAGACTCCAGATTACAGCAATAACTCCTTCCAGTCTGCGATTTTGATTGCAAAAGAAACCACTAAAACAAACACAAAAACCTTGACGGACAGCATTGATATTTTAACAGTTTAATTGGTTTTATCTATACTCAACAGGCCCTTTCAGAACTTTCAGATTTTTGATCGGGCCCAAAATGAAAATGAGTTTGACAGCCCCGGTCTGTCCCGTCAAACACCAATGAACCATATTGATGTTTGCGATCTGAAAAACGTCAAGAGATATTAATACTTTTGCAAAGCACTATAAAACTTGACATTAAAGACTGGATGAAATCATAATGCAGGCCAAAATTATCCCGAAAGCATGAAACATGGCATTCGAAACAAATTTGTAATGTGTGAAAAGAAAACATGAAATTAAAATAATAATAATAAGGTGAAGAAGATCGCTAATTTGGGTTGGATATATGGATCGGATTCCATCTGAAATTATTTTCCCAGGCCGAAGCACGTTGTGGTGGGTTGTTCTTCAAAAGCAAAAGGGTTAAACAAGGATAATAAAACTGAGATGCGGCAGTACAACAGTAAGACAAAGAAAGGAAAATCTTAGTCACGCATTCTGCAAAAATACCCAAGCAGAGCCTAAAGTGTGGATCAAGGTGTTCAAACAGCCCTGCAACCCAGACAGCAGATTTTCTCTGAGCTTTAAGAAAATAAAACCTCACCTTTTCGCTATTTGGACCATCCCAGGGTTGAGATGATGTTAGAGGGTGACGGTGTGAACGACGGGTTGGTTACCCCTCAGTGAAAAAACTAAATACAAGAGAATGATGTGGCAGTCAGACGAGGCTGCTGCTGAGCCCTTGCCAGAATGATTTATCAGGTGGAATGACATCATTCAAATCCCAGCATGCTTGCAGCTGGTTTTCTTATTTTTTGTTTCAAAATTGCAAGATTAGAATTTTTTTGCGCCGCTGCGATTATCACAAACAGAACCAGACATTTTGAATGCTCTATAAAAGCCAAAGGACCACTTTGGTTTTCATCTGTCTGCATGTGAGGCTTGAGCTGTGGCAGAAACGGACCCATCGGGTGTTTTGGGGTTTTGTTCATGTAGGATAGAATGAGACTGAGGGCTTAAATGATGTAACGCAGAAGCTGCTTTCAGTCTCTAAACTGACGTCTTGCTTTACCAGTCTGTCCACGTTCCAACACTCACCTACGACCATGAAGGTTTCGAGGCAGAAATAAATCCTGGATTCAGGCAACTGAAACTTGGCCGGGGTTCTGACTTGGGAAAAGGTTGGAGAACATCATCTGGAGGCTGCTTGTCGTCCGGTAAGGTGGTTTTTCTGGCCACAAACCACTGGCAGGAGAAGTGCAATGGAACATGCAGGAGGTACAATGAATCACTTGTGGCCTGGGAATGCCTTGGGATCCCAAAGCATTAATCTAATAACCCTCCTGGGAGAATCTGGAATGGATGGAAGGGCTGTAGCACAGTTTTTACTGCATGTGTTTCGCATTTTTATCCATTTTTATTCCTGTCGCTCAGAGTAATCGTCTCACTAACACTTGATAACATAATAGCTTTTTTCTAGTAGATAAATATCAAATATGACTTAAAAGAATTTTCACTTCCTGATTTAATGCCTTGCTGTCATGAGCTCAACCCTTCCACCAGGCGTTTGCTTCTTGCTGCTGGCTAGTCTGAAGGAGTCGCGCGGAGGCCTGCTGTGTGAGGCAGAATCCTGCCTCTGAGGGGGAGCTTCATCCTCGAAGGAGAGGCCAGTTCCACCCAGGCGTTTTACACATCTGAATGGTTGCCATGGCAGATCAAAGAATTTCTCAAAAGCATTAAAGAATCAAGGCAGCGCTCCAGCTATGTTTCTGTTGAGGGAACAATATTATAACATGATGCAAAGCTCATAAAGTTAATTTTACATAATGATTACCCTTGAACATTACAAGGCGTGTCAGTCATTGGTGTCATTGGTGTCAGTGTCGTGGGGAGGTGCGCCACAACTTCTTTGCATTGTTGTGAAGTGCAGAACCAACAGTTCAACATTCTTTTCACCACAGGAAACTTTACAACGTTGACACTTTACTATTAAAACTCGGTGCTTCCCATGTTTGGTTTTGAGCCAAATAAACAGACTGACTCTCTTCAACGTCTAAAGGTCCCAGTGCCACGCCCATCCACCCTGAGAGCTGTTGGGGTTGCTGTCAGTCCAACAACGCTCGCAAAGGCTACTGGTCACGTTTCAAGGCGTGGACGTACTATCTGGATCTACCCAGGGAGGAAAGTTAAAGCTGCAGTGTAGACGCTTGGAAGAAGTCAAGGCCGCTGCCTCTGATCAGTACTGTTGTGTTTTGTTTCACACACTTCTCTTTTGATATTTTCTCTTGCCTCCTCAAGCTGCAGATGAACCATGATTGTCGTTTGGGATCTGGTCAATAATTCTGTTTTGATTTGAACCTGTACAGCAGTCACCCCAGTCCTCTAGGTCTGCTGTCCAGCAACCTTTAGACCCAGTCAAATAATTAGGCCGTAAGCAAGACTATGGAGGATTTGACGGCATATGAAGTCATTTGATTCAGGTGTATTGAGCAAGGAACATTGTCTCGAGGTTTCATGCCATTGGTCTCAGGAGATCTGGCAACTGAATATACCCATTTTCAGTTGCCAATTCTTACAGGTTTTCTGTTCAAGATCTGTTTCTCTTTCAAATAATTCCTGATACCAGGCACTCATGAGGTTTATTCACTCCTGCTATGTTTGCTCTGTCAGTGAAGACATTTTATGGACCATGCAGACATTCAGACCAGATATATTCAGCTTCTGTGCATCTCCAATCTGAAACAAACTTCCACAAAACTGCAAAACAGCTGAAACACCGAATTCCTTGATGATTTGAGGAGTATTTCAGATTGTTTTATCTTCCAAGCACAACCTATAGACTGTGATCACGTCAGTCAGAAATTGGCTTCTGTTCAGTTTCACCAAAAATATCAATTCCACTTCAGTCAGAAATCATTTCTTGTTGAAATGAGAGGAACAGCAACTCTAATCTGCCATCACAGGAAGAGTTTCTGACGTCCCACCAGGACGGACCGACCTACAGGAACCGAGCGAGGAACTTGGCGTGAACCTCATCCAACACAAACACAAACTGTTGACTCTCACTCACTCATCCAGCCCCATTCCTATCTGAGTTCAGCAGTGGACAGCCTGACAAATGGCCACAATTAGAGCTTTCTCATTAAAGTTGTTTTTAATTCAGCCTTCCCATGCAGCATATCCATCATCTCCACAAGGTGACTGCATACTTTTGTTTGCATTTGCATATACGCTATGTGTGTGCTTTGTCTCTGCAGAATAACACAGAGACAGAAGGATAGACGGAACTTCCTGTCCTTCTTCCTGTCAACAACAGCAGTCTGAAGCTTTTGTCTTTCTGTGAGTTATTTACATCACCTTACCTTGTCCCTTTGCCTCACACAGGTGTTCCTGTATTTTGAACCTTTTTGTGTGTAAGGTCACAACCACACACGTAGCTCACTGTTATGCAGATGATAAATGAATCTATCTGTGCTTAAAAATGCTATCAAACGAATCATTATAGACTTCACTAAACTGTTTAGTGTACATAGTATATGTATAGTAAATTGTACTATTGTACTTTCTGGGTGTAGTTGATTTAAGTGTTCGCTGCTTACTCAGGTATGTGAAGATCATTTTAGCATGAACTTCCTGGTAGATTCATCAAAATAACCTGCTTTGATTCAAGTGAAGAGGATATTTCGTAAAACTACAGATGATGTGGTGAGGACATTCACATGGTGCTCAGTGTCTAAAAAGAGAGAGAGAAAAAAAACGGAATGTAAGTTTTAATTTTTTTGCTCAGAAAGTTCTTCTTGAAGGCTTGTCAGCCTTTACATAAATCATTCATTTATGATTTATTTCCAGATTATTTCATAGAATGCCCTGCAAGCACATTCTTGTATTGATTATTTCAAACTCTGGTTTGCAAGAAAAAAAAAATGAAAAAGAGCAAAAATGTGATTTTGAAGCGGCCCAGCTAATTGCTAAGAATGGACTCTATTTCGGGGAGCAGAGTAGAGTGGGCTGAATTTAAATGCCCAGTTATTAATCTACATTGTGTTGGTTTATCATATAAAACAGCAATGAAAAGTCATTAAGATCGTAGCTGTGATGTGATAAAAGGCAAAACGGTTCCTGGAGTAAATATGCTGTTGAAATGAGACGTACAAATTTACAGTTAAAAGCAAAAGGATAAGAATAAGACTGTTTTATTAATAGTTTTCACAATTAATTTTCTGTTTGTTCTATTTGTTCTTCAGGTCAGTCATGTAAGCCCGACTCAGAACTGGGCTATCTGACTATTGTAAACTTTGCTATGAATAGGGAAAAATTATTTCTATACAATCACCTGAGTCAGACATTACAGTTAATTCAGTTCAGCTCAATTCAAATTCAATTCCAAAGCACTTTATGGATCCCAGGAAGAAACGACAGGTTGTCATTATTCAAACCCTGTCATGTCAGCGGCGTGCTCCTGCTCATCAGAACATGTTCAAGCTTTAATGTTGCCCGTAGCAACCGGCTTGTCCACACATTCCTCAAGGTCAACACAGCATGAAGCAATCTCTTGTATATAGAAGGAATAATAATAAGTTTTCCTGTTGAACAACCCTGATTACCACATAGTTAGCATTTTGGCCTCGGGGCATGTTCGCCGTCATGTCGTGACTTTGAACCCTGAACGTAATAAGTACTATCACTGACGCAAGCATCAACGTAAACGCGACAGGTTCTCAGTCCGACAGCTCCTGCCTTACCTTCACTTCAATGCGTTTGAGCAGAGTTCCCCATGGCACGCTTTCATTTGCGTAATATTTTTCGCTGCAGAGAAGGAACTGTTTGCAACCGTTGCCAAGAAACACTCTTGCACATGCAATCGTCAAGAATAAAAAGGAAGGGCTTTTTTAAGTTCCAACTCCTGCCCAGTAGGCAGCAATACAATAATCTGGTCCTCCTCAAAGTTTTAAAATGAGATAAATTAAATTTCACTTGGAATTGTAACATAGCATCATTATATGAAGTAAAAGCCAAATTACAAATCAGTGAGAGGAGAACAAACTTTCTTGGTGGACGACTAACCGATTCTAACTGAAAGTGTAAGTAACGACCAGGAAATGCCAATCAAATGCGCTTCAGTAACCAAGGGTTACGGTGAGTAAAAGCAATAATAAATCTGATATTCTGGCAGGTTGCTGGTTTGACGTTGTCGGCTCAGGCGGTTGGCAATCTTCTCAAGAGATGACGTCCAGACAGGAGGGTTGGTTGTGCAACCTTTGGGAAGGTCAAAACCTCATTGAGCTGCTGTTTTGGTCTGACGTTTAAATACATTAATCTGTGCGTGAATGGCATTCATTTGTTTTGACAATCTAGTGTGTGTGTGTTTAACGTTTTGCGTCCTGGGTGGCATGTTTATACAGCAGCAAACTGCAATCATTTTCAATGATAAAAAAGTAAGTGTGCAAGTTTTGATCTGGTTTTCTCTGATATGAGCATTGGGTCAAAAATATATAAACTCGCTATGGCAGCTTGACCACACACTCTTTGTTGCCATTAGCAAGTCCTGGCAGAACCCTCAGTGAGTATTTTACCTGCAAAATTTGATTTGGTAGAGTTTATGATTCAGTGTTCCTTAAGAAAAAACTGTTTTTAAACTAAAAACACAATTACTCAACAACGCTGAAATCTGGGCTCTGGGATCAGCGTTCCACAAATTTCCATTACAAAACCAGTTTGCACAAAACATTTCACCAACCCTGAAGCTGGAGGATCTGATCGGCTTTCTGTCAGCACACAGGACGATCCCCGGCCCAAAGCTCGTCTCTGGTGCAAACTATAGTCCCATAACCATCAGACGACATTTGCGAGAGAAATGTTTTAAGTAGGGATGGACGACATTTTATTTTTTTAGTTGATATCCGATATGCCAATATACTAAAACTCATTTGGCCGATAACCGATACCGATGTTTATCTTATGTGGTGCATTTGAGAGGCTTACAATACTTGCAGTGTATAACAGTTTATTGCACAGTATGAAGGACAGAACTAAATCAAGGACGAAAACCTTTCACTTGACGAAAGGGAAGACTTTCTAATCTGACGCATATCGAAACACAGCATGGACACACCCAGGGTTATCACACCAGCCATGTCATGTCCCCTTTATTTTAGGAAGAGCCTTGTTTCGAGGAGGAACCTGAGCTCAACAGGCCAAACTGTAACCTTTGTTGAGGTCAACTAAGACTTTGACTCACCCTCCAACTTTCCCTACGTAAAGCCATCCCAGCCTGTCTCTCTGTCTCACACACGCCCTGCTCGCTCCCTCCAGTCAGCCTCTCATACACAAACATATCGAAGGAGACACACGTGGGCGGGTTGACGCCACGCTGTCTGCAGTGCGTCGAGGAGTATTGTTATTAACTGCAGTGTGAATAGACGCTGCAGCACATCCCTCCGCTCTCTGGCTGCTGCAGGGCTGCAGGGCTCGTCTTTCTTCTGCACGCCATAATTACAGTCTTAGCAGCGAAGGCGCACAGGCAGCGTTGACCTCACCTCACGGGGCAGGAGAGGTGCAGCACTTTAGTTTTTACATGTGATTTTTTTTTTCCTGTCAGTCTCTGTTGAGCCCATGATTCTCACTGAGCCATTCAGTTTGTGAAAGAATAGCACTGATGATTATGTCCCAGAGGACATCCACTCTGTGTGCACCTGTGACACAGAGCACAGGATATCCTCACCTGACTCAGGCCGTCGTCACACGGAGCCGCCGTGTTTTGTGTTGATGCAGAGACCCTGATTAGAGGCTCTGACAGCAGCACTTTGTGGGACCAGGAAAACATTTCAGGCACAAGCAAAATCCTCTGCAGGTGTATGAGCCCATACACACAGAATGCAGATTGTGAGGCTGCAGGATTTGTTGCACACAAGCGTACGTAAATAAAACGAAAACCTCTGGCGGGCAGCATTGTACTGCGTCGTGCTACTAAACCTGTTCAGCTTGAGGAATATATGCTGCATGAGAACTTTGTTTATGGCAGATTATTGTTTTCTATGAGTTGGGATGAAGTTAAATGTCAAAAGCGAGTGCGCCTTTTGACGACGTGCTAAAATTACAGTGCCACTGTAGCTGTCATGCCAGGCCACTGGGTGGCACTGTGACTTTACATTTAATTTCTTTTGCGCAAGAAAAGTCTTGTTTTGCATTTTGTTATTCTACAGCTAAAAAGTAGTGTATGATTGTGAAATGTGTGTTTTGTCATTGTGCAGCTGAAACAACAGCTTTTCTTTTCCATCTTCCATGTCTCTAGTTAAATCATCCTCATGGCGTGATGCACCATCATGTTTTGTCTTTTTTTTTTTCTTTAGGTGATTCACTGTCAGTTTTCCAGTGCAAATAATATTTTGTCTGTGTGTCAAAAAGTTCGGTTTTGGTCTCATGTGTCCTGAACATCTTCTTTCTCCTCATCTTGTGGCTGAAAACTGGACTTGAAAACTTGACACATAAATGGCCCAACATCTCTCCTGTCAACAGATTTCTGCAGCTCTCCCAGAGTTAACCACTTCCCTGTCGGCTACTCCTCTGATGAATGTTCTCTTCAGTTCCAACCGAGGCCAGTTGGTGGCATTGGACTTTATTTAGGGGTACCGGAGTGGGAGACGAGTGAATGGAAAAACACAACACGCTTTCTGGGTTTCAATACAAAAAAGCTGCACTTAGAAACCTGCAATTTCCATTGCACTTTACAATTGAGCTCCACTTTATGTCGGTCTGTCACATAAAATCCGAAAATATACCGAGCTTTATGGCTGGAGGCTGATAAAACCTGAAAAGATTTATTGTTTTTGTTTTGTTTTTCTTTTGTTGTGTGTTTGTTTTTAAAGCACCTTTCTGTTTTAGCATCAGCATGCTCAGTTTCTCCAGATCACCGTTTTTCCTGCACCATCTTGCTCCTGAAGGTGTAAACCGACCTTCAGTTGCTCCACAGTATCTCATCTCCCCAGACTGACAGCGGATGACAAATGACCTGCCTGCAGGGCGACAAGTGAGGGTTGCAGATATCAAAGCGCAGACTGCTCTTCCCGCGATGGAACGACTTTAACCACAAGAAGAAGAAAAGAAAAAAAAAGCATTTGAGAGGAATGATTTTTTTTTTTTTTTTTTTAATGCTTAGAGTCTTTTTAAACGTGGGTCTGGAAGCTGCAGTATTGGTTAATAGACTCGCGCGATTTAGTTTCAAGAGACGTATAATTTGCACTCACACTGGCTGTCTCTGACTCTGGCTTCGAAACAATCCCCCCCACCCCAGAAAAAAAAAAAGAGCAAGTAGAAAATCAGCAGTAGCCTAAATAGCAGCGGTGGTACAGTAAGGCGCAATAAGGCGCAGTAAGGCGCAGTAAGGCAGGGCTCTGTGGGAGGGAGAGGGGTGGGGGGAAGGACGCTGCTGGCAGCGGATAAAAGCCGGGCAGCCCGCTGGGATGTGTAATAAGTCTCCACACATCAGCATGTTGGTATAATAAGCTGGATCTAGAAGCTGGGGAGGAAAGCGGGAGAAACATGCCGCAACACTGCACGGTGTGTCAGACCTGCTCGCTCTCCTCCAGTCGCGTTGCTCCTTTTTGGCGGTGGCGCCTTCAGGCTCCGCGCAGCAACTGTTATTTCCCAGCACGCACGAGACACGCCACGGTACTGGATTTACTTTGTCCGCCCTCTGTGTTCCTCAAATGATTATTATTTACCAATAAAAGACATTTTTTAAAAAGTGCAATTTATAGCAAGCTCGGTTAGAGTTTGGTGTAGTCTTTAATTAATCCACCAAAAACCATGCATTCAATACCAATTATAGGACAGGTCGTTAAAAGCTGCAGTATGGAACTGTTGTGAAAAATAGATTTATGTATTTGTTAGAACTGTCACTATGTGGTGACTGTATGAGACAAATAATCCGGGAAAAAATGGAGCTCCTCTGCTTCCTTCTGGTGTTAACTGCAGAAATGCAGTCAGAAACAACCAATTAGAGCCAGGAGGCGGGTGTTAGCGCTGTTAATCATCCTCGTACATGCATACCTCTGAGCTTGTCAACATGGCCTCCGACGATGATGGACAAACAGTTTTCCTGCAACTGGAAGGTGTTTCTCCACCGTTAGCACACATAGCTGTGAGTACACAAGAATGATTGACAGCACTAAGACCCTCCTCATGGCTCTGATTGGTGTATTTCTTCACTTTGCACTGGGAGCACGGAGAGAAGGCAAAGGAGATCAAAGCCTTTGCCGTAGATTATCTGTGTCATATAATTGTCATAATATAGTGACGGCTTTAACAGATATGTAAAAAAATAAATATTTTTTCAAATAAAAGTTACATGCTGCTGCTTTAACTAACTGAAATAGTGAAAATAATATTGGCAAACAAACAATTTTTAATTTAAAAATAAAGAAAAAAACACAAGTATGTAGAAGCAGAAAATGAGTTGCAAATTAAATAATAAAAGAAGATAAAATTACAATTCATCCAAATATGTTCTTCTGTGGTTACATTACATTACAGCTGATCCAGCTATTTGTTCAAAGCTAGTCATCAAGCATTTCAGATTTTCATCTGTAAAAATATTTTATGTGCTTTTCTTTCACCTCACAGTATTGTCCTGCGTTTGTGTGTCAAAAATAAAGCAATTTAAAGTTTGTGGTCATAATGTGAAACAATTCAAGGGGACTGAATGTCTTGACAAGTTAATTATACCAAACAGTAGAACAAAAATAAAAAATTAAATAATAGTTTCGATGACATGGCCGTAATCTGAAAACTTTGTGAGTCAAACACAGAGAGGATTCTCGTGTCCTGTGAGGTGATCAACCCATGGGATCTCTACAGAAACAACAGGCCAACGTTTCCTCTGACGACTTCTTGGAATCAAAGTGAAATAACGACATTTTCACCTGAGTCAGAGCTCAGCCGACATGGCCTCCGTATTTAACAGGAACTTTAAAATCTGCTCAAAATCTCATAAGAAGCAACAGAAGAGAACTTTTGTTGGCAGCAATTTTCAGCTCTGGAGAAGAACTGTGAGTCTTCCAGAGATTTCCAGTCATCAGGCAGATAAATCTGATAATTAGAATGGAGAAAAGGTACGCGGAGAAATGTTCAGTTTATGATTTATAACACAATAATTGCTATTGTTACTTGATCCAGAGCAACCCGGAGACAAATCTTGAATGCTGTTCAAGAAAAAAAAGGAGGCCCTGATGGGATCTGATTTTGAAATGACACGACTGCAGGCTGTCCAGAGCTTTATGACAATATGTCATCCTTGGACTTAATGTTGATAAATTGACTGAGAATCCTTCAAAATGGCAACATTCCAAGTGCAGCTTCCTGTGGGACACCATTATTAAATCACATGGGGTCATTTATGTACAAACTGGAATCTCTCATATAAATATGTTTTCATTTTTCCTTTGATCTTGGTTATATGTTTAAGTTTTCAAATCTGTTTGCTCTGAAACATCCGGAACAAACTAACAGGATTTATGCACTGTGCATAAATATCAACCCCAGCCTGAGGCATGTTGGTGTGAGTACAGTATCTTCAATAAAACGTGCAAATGTTTTATTTTTTAAAGTATAAGTTTTGCCATATTATGTTGGGACGCTCTGGGTTTTATCTGGTCATTTGTAGGATTTGCAAAATCAAAACATAAAATATCGCAATATGACTGTTGTTTAAACATTTATTTCTTACAGTATTACATTTAATGGTAATTGTTTTGATTTATGAAAGAAAAAAAATTAGGATTTGCTTACAAAATCTATAAAATGTTGTGGAGTTAAATTTCATTAACTTCACAAAACATGTCGCTGAAAAAACCAACTGAAAAAGTAGAAGAAAAATTCTTCTAAAATAGTGAGAGGTGACAGTACAAAAAAAAGAAGCTAAGATTTTAAATCACACCAGTGAAAAATAATAATTGCAACGTAAGTGATGAAGAAAAAACACGTTAGAGATAAAAAGTCGCAGAAATCTGTTTGTTAAAAGCAAATAGTTGAATTTGACTGGTCAGATGAGTTGAAAGGAGAAAATGCAGTGAAGGATACACTAGTACGTCTGTATAAAAATGTCTCCCCCTTTACTCTAACACCCCTGAATTCAAGGCCTTTCAGTGGAATTTTGTCTGGACTGTCAAAAGCAAAACCTGTCTCCTTTAGGATTCTCACTGCTGACCGAACGCAGCTGTGATTTTGATTTCCTGGGAAAACTTTACTTCGAAAACGATGCAAGACTTTTTTCACTCTGTGTTGAAATTTCTGCTTCTAGAACTGCATTTTTCTGACTGGAAATTATCAGCTTTTTTAAATAATCTGTTTTTGTTTTTTTTTGTTTTTTTTTTGTCAATAACATTACCTCCTCGAGTTTTTTCCTCTCTCTCTAGGCTTTCTCCAGGCCTTCACACACTCTGCAAAAACACAGACATTTGTTATTTTACTCCTGACCGGTGTGGATGTCACAACGTTCAGCAGAACCAAAAGATGCAACTATCTCCCACTGCACATTTCTCTGTTATGCATTTGCATTTTTTTTTTAAGTATAAGTTTTGCCATATTATGTTGGGACGCTCTGTTTTTTTTTTTTCTGTTTCTTTTTCTGCGAAGCACAAAAAGTTCTGAAGAAAGTCCTTTTATCTGGTTGTTTGTAGGCTTGAATTTTCTTTTACTGAAGCATTTGTTCATAATCTCCAGACGGGTCTTTTGTGTGAGGCGCTCAGGCCAACACTTGGTGTTGTTTCATTTATTTTTAGCTTTTCCTGCCAAAATGCTCCCAAGCAACATAGCAGAGGGTCAAGGCGAGGGCTGGGAAGGAAAACGTCTCTTATTTTTCATGTCACAAAATGGACGATTTCAGATGATTTAAAAAAAACTTTTCATTTCACTTTAAAAGTCCTCTTGGTGTTTCTTCACAACACAAAGGCCCTAAATGGACCATAACTGTTAAGGAGAAGACTTCCGTCATGCATTTTCAGATAGCATACTCTGCTGGAGCAAAATAGTCATGTAAATATGTAAGTATATGTTTAAGCATCGGTTTCAATTTAACTGCCTATTTGTTTATGTGCCCTTCAGCTGTTTGACAGATTGCTGCTCTACTTTTAATTAGTTAAATGCCAGCAGTTTGCTCTCAGGGCTCCATAATGGGCCCTGGTGGCCTGTTACTGCAGCTCCGTTACTGGAAAGAAGCTGCTGGTGAATCTGATTCCAACCTGAAGGAAACGCAGGATTAGAGGTTGGATACATCTATGATCAACTGGAGAAATTTCCTAAGTAGTTTGTGGAAATCTCCATGCACCTTCAGAATCGTGCAAAAGGGAGGTTTAGATTTATTTATTTATTTTCTTCCTTCTCTCTTTTTTTTTTTTTTTTTTTTTTTGAGGTGTAATTTTAGAAAAAGGCCTACAGTCAAGGGATTCCTCTGTGACTGCGGAGAAATGTCACAGAGGACATTTCTCTGTTCGGGCTTTCAATTA
This sequence comes from Poeciliopsis prolifica, assembly GCF_027474105.1. Classification (NCBI taxonomy): domain Eukaryota; kingdom Metazoa; phylum Chordata; class Actinopteri; order Cyprinodontiformes; family Poeciliidae; genus Poeciliopsis; species Poeciliopsis prolifica. The sequence continues at coordinate 12,828,775 of NW_026562385.1, read as the reverse complement.
AAAAAATAAAATATGAAATCTAGTTTTTCTATAGAGCGTCGATGTTTGCTGCAGAACCGCAGGCGACGCGCTTAACGTGAGTGCGCTGTTACATACCGCCTGACTGCATAACGAGCAGCTTTTATTTTGTTCTGAAATAGAAGATAAATGCGCTAAATTATGAAGGAGAAATATTTTCATATTCTCTTTAGGCTTTGCTGATCAGATTTTCTTTTCTCTCCTTTCACTCCTAATTTTTTAAAATCTTTAAAATGCAAAAACGGTAGAGAAGAAATATTCCAAGATATGCAGAACAGACAGAAAACAGAAGAAAAAAAACCCCGTCGGTTTTAATGCGTGGAATGTATTTATTTACCTACTTATTTATTTATTACCTCAGTCAATGTGTTGTCGATTGTGCAGCACTGATCCCTGAAATAATTTAGTCGACAATCAGCGCGTCTCAGCGCCGCATCCCGCCGGTTCGGTGCTGCGTGTGATTTGTCCGCTCCGGTGACGCGCCGCAGCCAATCAGCGCAGTCCATCTCCGCTCGTGGAGACGGAATACTTGTGTGTACGTGCGGGCGCGCGCGCGTGTGTGTTGGTGCGGCGGACCAGGCTGTGATGAAGAAGAGGATCACACGCGCCAGTCCTCCGCGCGGCTTCAGTCCTGTTTACAACACCGGACGAAACGAACGTCAGCGCAGTAAAAGTTGATTTATTTCTTTTTATTTTTTATTTTTTTTTTTTTCTCACCAGCAGAAGGAAACTTAAGACGGTTTGCTGGGAGCTCCTGGTCTGACTGGCTGCTGCTGCTGCTGCTGCTTGTTTTGCTCTAACTTTCGCTAGTTGACCGGACGTAATGGCTTTTCCTCGCAGAAGGTTACTGAAGCCTTCAGCGGGGATGTAGCGGAGCACGGAGCCGCTCAGAGCCGCAGCTGTAACCGCCTCCTTCCCTCGGCAGCTCGGCTCGTCGTTAAACAGTTCGCGCTGAGAGTCGGTGGGCCGTTTATGATGCCTCCCGCCTGGAGGTAGCTCTTTTTTTTTTTTTTTTTGCTTTCTATCTGTCCTTTTTTTTTTTTTTTTCGCAGCCCCTCACATCAGCGATGACTATGAGCTCTATATCGGACGCGTTAGTCTCGGCCGATCCTTCAAAGTCGGCGTTTTTGGAGTTCGGCGGCCACGGCTACCCGGGACACCAGCAGCCACCCTCGGGCCTGGCCCACAACCATTACCCGGTCCACAGTCTGCACGCCGTCGGGGGCCACGGCCAGCACGACGGGCCCTTCGCGGCCGGGGCGTCCTCGTACGGCCGCTCGCTGGGCTACCCGCCGTACCACGCGCCGGTGAGCTCGCATCATCCCGGGACTTACCTGCCCTACCAGCACGGCGGCCATGCAGGCGCGCTGGGACACACGAGACTAGAAGACACTGGTAGGTCATGTATGTGGCTTGTGTGTCTTTATAGACACGCGCGCGCGGATTTATTAGAAAGCTGGATTCTTCCTTAAAAACATAAAATTGGTTTGAACATTGAAGATAGGATTTCTTACAGACATAGTGGATAAACATGTATAAATAATAAATTAAATATACTACTACTAATAATAATAATAATTATTATTATTACTGTTATTATTATTATTGTTGTTGTTGTTATTTTGCGCTGTATAAAGGCCACCCTATAAAAGCTCTAGCATATTGACCTTAAGCACGATGCCATTGATAGGACAGGATAATAATAACGATAATAGTTATATTATTATTATTATTATTATTATTATTATTATTATATTATTATTATTATTATTATAGTGGTAGTGTAAATGAACAAACAAGAGGCTTGCGGGTCTCCAGTCTGTATACCATGCCTGCAGGCCGCAGTGGAGCCCGGTAATTGGATCCACACACAGGTCGGCCACAGCGCCGTGTTTAGGGGGCTTTAAGGCGGGTAGACTCTCTCCACGCCGGGCCTGCGGTCTCCCGCAGCGGCCCTCATATTTCTCTATCATCATCCAGTCCATCATCATCTACCCGCTGATTGATGTGGCCGGCTGCCTTCATTCGACTTAAATTAACGCAGACAGAAAAAAAAAAACTGAAAACATTAATATTCCGATTTTTATTTTTATTTTTTAATTTTTTCTTTGTAGTTCTCCCACAGAAGAGCTAGTAGCCTAACATGTTTATTAATGTGTCTTATATAATAACTAGGCTACACAATCCAGGAAATTCAGCTGAATAATCATCAAAAGACGTCTGGCTATGTAGTGACAAAAAAAACAAAAACATGAGTAATTCTGCATCTGATAATATCCCATGACCCTCCTAGCTTAAGATGACATTCAAAGTTAAATAAAATGGGACATTTATTTATTTCACATTTCGACATATTACAGTGAAAAACAAACACCACCATAATAATAGTATTAATAATAGTGGTTCTACATTTAAAAAATGCATTTATGTTCATGTGATTTACATTTTGCACTCATCAACATATTATTTAGTAAATTTCAAAAATATAAAATCACTAGAAAGCCAGATTTATTAATAAAAACACGAGGTGATTTGACACAAGTCTTATATAGAATAGAAATATTTCCTCGTGATGTGAAAACCTCAGAGTTTATCAGGATTTCATAAATTTGTGAGGCATTAAGAAAAATGCCTGACCAAGAATCATTGGATGTTTTCTGTGGACAAAATGTTTTTCATTGATTTCTCCGTCTGTGTCACTGTGATCTTTAGACAAAACGTAAAATAAACTAAACCAACAATTTTCTAAAAGAGAAAAGTAAATAAAGTATACACATGATGTCTATAAATGACCTATATTCTGATATAATTGATACAATTGTTCCTTTGTGTATTTTCCTCTCTTGGTTTGAGGTTCGCAGCACCAAATAACGGTCACCTTTGTGACCGTGATCATGAGGTCTGCGGAATCCTGAACAAAATCCATAACTATACAAAAAAATAGATTAAATCAAACTGAAAATGATCAGCTTTATGGTTTCCCTCTAAATGAGAACTCTAGTTGAGGATTTTGCGAGGCCGCTCTTTGTCTCCCCGTCTCCTGCCCATCGTTGCAGCAGCTCAGTTACCCAATCTGACCTCTCTTTGGGGCCTCGGCTCCAACGCAACTGTCCTCTCCTCCCACTGCAGGCGTACGGTTCACGTCACATAAATGGTCCTGGGAAAACCTGCTCAGAGTGACTTTCTTAGAGGAACACAAAGAAAAGAAGGAAAGCCCTTCCAGCTGGGCCGAGTGTGTTCTCGGTATTTGTTTGGCACGCCAATTTTAAGAGGATCAGCCGGATTCACGGTGCATATGCTCTCCAAAAAATATCTGCTTTGCACCCTTTAAACATGCATTAGGTCATTTAAAGAGCGGAGTTTGAATCAGAGTGACTGTATTGAGGGCTGAGCTACCGTCTGGGCAAAGACAAGACAGAATTTTTTTCTGTTTAACATTTGAAATAAAATGATGAATGTAGTTAAAATCCATGTAAGAATATGATAAGTAAAGTAGGATGGATGTTTATTTAAATATAATGATGTAATGCGTGATGGTCGAGACTTCCATGACATAACCTCCAGTAAAAATATCAAAAACAAAAAACAAGTTTATCTCATGATATCAGTGGAAGCAACAATTACCGCCACTGCGGGTAAAATGATGTTCCGACTATTACAGCTGTGATAACCTTACCGTATATTTATTGTTCTTTCTGTTGAGATAAATAGTGAGTATATATATATATATATATATATATATATATATATATATATATATATATATATATATATATATATATATATATATATATATATATATATATATATATATATATATATAAAAAAGAAAAAAAGAAAAAAATATATATATATATATATATATATATATATATATATATATATATATCTGCCAGGGCTTACACAGTTCTGAAGAGGATAATTACTTTTTCTCATTCTGGGCGATATCGACTTAAAAAGTTATCATGATATTTTGTGCTATTTATTGATATGACAAAAGTGACAATTGGAACTGACTGCAGTAATGCTGCTCATGACATAAAGAAGTGTGGTTGGTGTCACTGGTCTGCACACACTGACTATACTTAATCACATTTGGAGTTTATTGATTTTCATTGATGCTCCCATGGAACAATGGAGACAAAACAGTGAAATATTTATTTACTTTTAGAGCGTTCAGCCACCGCTAACTGGAATATATTATTTTTACAATAAATCCAAATTCCTGACACTATAAGAAAGTTTTTATGACGATGATGAGTCCCAATTTGTACCATGAGAGGAGCACTTAAACGCCCCACCAGCTGTTACCTGGTTAATGCAGGATCTTAGTTAATATAAGAGCCTGCAGTCGGAGGCTTGACAGTCATGCTGCGTTCGTACATATGCTCTCACACATGGCTAAATTTGTCTCCACGGAAACAAGGGTAATTCATTCCGATTCAGTCCCACGCAGATTCCAACCGATCCCAGTTGTCAAAGAGTGCAACACGGTCAACCCATTATTCAAAGTCGATTAAAAAAGCCTCTATCGCAGGAAAGCCAGCAGATTGTAGCAGCCTTCTTTCAAGGTATTAGGAGTGCAGAAACATGTGGGGGAGGGGCAGCACAACTTGACTCAATCCTTTATAAGCTATAGCAAAGCAAAAAAAAAAACAAGTGAGTCCAGCACTTTCTCTGTCACGTCTTTCACAGGATTTTGAGATGTTGGAACAATACAATAAGAAAAGTACTTGTGAAGCTATAAATCTGTAAAGCCTTGATATGCCTTCACAAACAGCTTATTAATGTTTGGTAAATAGAACAGATAGAACAGACTCTGGCAAAAATACTTACAAAAAAAGGTATTTATGGCACTAGAGGCCTTTACTCATTAATAACTGGATAGGCGCAAGACATATGATAAAAAAAGAAACACATTTTGCTTTTTATAAGGCTTTGAACTTCACACACATTAAGTAAAATGGAAAACACAACCCTAAAAATGTCAAACAAAATGTTAAATATGTTAAATTTTTTTTGTTAAAAAACATAATAAGATAGAACAGAAATATTCTTTTTGTTCAACAGTGGAGAAATTTAGGTGTAACAGCAAAATCAAAGATATAGAGGTTCACACAAAATATCCAATATAATTTTATATTTATATATATTTATATATATATAATTATATATATATAATTTTACGCATATATATATATATATATATATATATATATATATATATATATATATATATATATATATAATATATATATATATATATATATAAAATCAATAATTAACAATCATTGATTAACAGTGATTGTGTTTACTAGACAGGACATCAGTGCAGAGCAGAAAAACAGATGTGAAATAACAGCAGAAATGTTATTTAAAAATGGGTAAAAAGCTGCGTAACGGGTCGTTCTAATGCCAGCGTGTATGGAAACAGTTCTGAAGCAAACGGCCCAAGCCAGAACTGGTTTCAGAACAGAGACGTGTTCAGGGTGAGAAGTGGCGGCGTGCAGCCGACACACTGTGTCTGTGTCGGGTTCTGGGGAAAGATCTGCAGGATCAGAAGGGCACACAACAACATCAAGCCTGAGACGTTTTCATCAGCAATTTAAGACTTTGAATTTCAATATAAGTATATTTGTGTAAACTTGTATGCAGGGATTTATATAGTTACATTATTTTAAACTGGTAATCCGTAATGTTTCCTAAATGTGTGAAAGCATAGCAGATAATGGTTGAAGTATAATATTGTATCAAGGCATAATGAAGGATTCTGATTCAGTAGTGTGCTGGATCATTACAAAGACAATTTATGGTTTTTTTTTTGTTTGTTTTTTTTATTATAGCTATATAGTTTATTGATATAGCGCAAACTTACAACAAACGTCACCTTCAGGCACTTTACAGAAAAATCATTTTGATTAAGTCACACAATCATCCAATTGATCTCAGTGTTCTGAATTAATTATTCAAAGTCGATTAAAACATTTCTAAGGAAACCCGTTGGATTGCATCAAGTCATTTCTTTCATATTAATATTCTTACATATACACACATTGCCTGCTTTGTGTTTATAAAACACAATTAACAATAATAATAATATATTAGTATATGGACAGTTGATGTTTCGTTGCTTACGGCAGTGAATTGACTTTTGAAAGAAAAGGTTTTTTTCCTCCAACTTTTCCTTTTCATTCAAAATGTTGTTTATGTCAGCATGTGATTCAAACTGTAAATAAATAATGGTTCAGTGTATGTCAAAGAATTCCAGACCGTTTAAGAAGCTTCATTCATTTTAGTTTGGAGCTTTTTAATAGAAAAAAAAAATATATAGATATATATATATATATATATATATATATATATATATATATATATATATATATATATATATATATATATATATATATATATATATATATATATATTAGTATTTTTCTATTTCCCCAAATTATAAAACATTTCCGTATTCTGCCGTTGTGCTTTAGTCAACGTTTCTTTTTTATTTTTGCATTTGTGTCGTAAACTTAAAGCTTGTTCCAGCTCTCCTTTGAAGTGAGGCATATTAAGCAAATTGCTCTCTTCCCTTTCGCCTCTCAGAACACGAGAAGCCCACAGCGGTGATAGAGAACGGCGAGGTGAGGTTGAACGGGAAGGGCAAAAAGATACGGAAGCCCCGGACCATCTACTCCAGCCTGCAGCTCCAGGCGCTCAACCAGCGCTTCCAGCAGACGCAGTACCTCGCCCTGCCCGAGAGGGCTGACCTCGCAGCCAAACTGGGCCTCACGCAAACCCAGGTACCTGCAAACACGTGCAAAATGTAGACGCTATTTATATTCGCTGTTTTATTGTTTGTTTGCCTTCTTAAAGCACAGAGAATGAACACAAAAAGCGTTCCCAAACACATTTCTTGGAACAGCTCAGATGCCTCTGACAATTCTGCTTCATTTATGTTGTGCAGCTGCTCACACACTGCAAAAACACACACGCTTACTGAGTGGTTTTAGTCCCGTTTCTATTGCAAATGTCTTATTTTGCTTGAAATGAGATCTATCTTTTCAGTAAGATATAGCAGGTTGTTTTTACAAAAATAATTCCTTAATATCGATGAAAAAGTTCTAGTTTGATCAGCAGATTAATTTACTCATGACAAGACAATTTTCCCATAATATAAATGAAATAATTTTCCAAGGGAACTTGTACTTTCCCCATCAATATTGATTTTTTTTTTTTTTATCTTGCTGATAAGTTACTTTTGAGTTAGTTTTGTCTTAATTCATCTGTATTATTATAAACGCACTAGCAGCTAGACAAAACATACTTGGTGAGATTGTGTGTTTTTTTCCAGTGGATTGAAGCATTTTAACATTCTCCCTCAAATAAAAAAAATGAAACGAGCTTTCCTGCATGAGCTTATATCAATCACGCCTTTAATCGTTTCTGTTGTTCACGTTGAAGCGAATCAAACGCCTAAACAGGCGGCGGCACATTCCTCCACAGGTTCCTCCAGCTGGAAATAGATACTGGTCCTTTTACTTGCATAAATGTAACATGTCATGGGGCGTTCATGTTCCAGTGTAAACAAACCTTGAGCTTATCTCCATCTGTCATTGGCTTGAATTCAGTTGATTTTGTGGTCACTATGTGGCTTGGCTCAAAACTGCAGCAGGTCTGCAAGAGAGGATCATCAGGCAGGACTTGAATAGGTCTAGAGTCAGACAAAGGCAGTTAACGTCTCTGCAGACCCCACACATGCTGGACACAAGCTGTTTTCATGTTCAGGCCAAAAATTAGCTGCTATGGAGGCAGTTCGTTCCCCAGGCTGTCTCTGTGATGACCACAGGGTGCCACGCATACTTGCACTAATTAAACCATCTGTTTTTGTGAAAACGCTGCACATATACATATTTACAATGAAGAATAAATGTATTTCCTTACTTTTATTTAATTATATTCCAAATGTCTACACTGAGAGAAAGCCAAGTCAAATTTTAAGATCGGATTTGAAGCAAAGTATTTACCTCTGAAAGTCATGTTTTCTTTTTTTATGCTTTTTCTTAACATGGACTCACACTCACATATTTGTTTCTGTTAAAAAGTCAGTGAGCCACTGAACCATGTCTACTCCAGGCTAATTTATTTAATTTTATTTTTTTTTAATTTGATATTTTAATATGTCCGGACAGTTCAGACCGTGCTGTGGTGCAGTGGTTAGCGCGGGCGCTCCGTATACGAAGGCTACCGACGTCAACACGGCCGTCTCGGGTTCGAATCCCGTCCTCGGTTCCTTTCTTCCCCTTCTCGCTACCCCGATAAAAAAAGCTCACATGTTTCCGCTAAATGTTCCCCACACCCAGGTATAAATTAGCAACTGTAATTTAAGCTACTGGACATTTGCCATGTAAACTTTTGTGCTACCATTCATGCTTGATTACCTGCGTGGCCCAGCATCAGACTCTGACTGCTTGATGCAGACTGAGAAGCCTCTATTTAAAAAGAACATATTGTTATAATATAACACTTATTAAAACATGCATTTTTTATGGGCTAAAATATAGAATACTTACTAAATTGTGCAGCAATTTTCTAGAACAGCGCTGGGAGTTGATATGTCAGTCTATCTGCATCCGGCTGCTTCATGGTTTACTTGTCCTCTGCAGCTTTAAAATGGCGTCACCTTTCCGTGGCACGACTGTTAGTGTTTTCAAGGGGGAGAATATCTCTGAACTCGCGACTTTGTCCTTCTTGGAAGCAATGAAACAAAATCGCTACTGCCTTTCTGTTAGCCAGCCGAGCCACTGGGTGACGCTGAGCTCCCCACAGCCTTCTGTTTCATCACATGAAAAGGTCTTTAAACCACTGGAACAGTTTTGAAGAAATTCTTTTGGTAGTTTGGAAACCAATAATAATAATAAAAATTATAATAAAACAACCAAGAAAAAAAAATCTTAAAATTGTTTGAAGAAGTTGCTGTTTGTTCAGGATGGTCTTTGCTGCTTATTTTTAAGATATTATTCGAGAAAATACTTTTTTCTATTGCTGCTTACTGATTACGGTTGTAAAAAAAAAAAAAAAAAACACTTACTGCTTATCAGTCTCATATTTACCAGTATTTATAAAACCCCAATATCCGAGAGTTTATTTAAATTCAGTGTTGAGTGATTCTCTGTCTTGATGCAGAGAATCACTTTACGGTCAGCTTATCCCTCCAAAACCAGCTCCAAACCCTCAAAGGAGGAGATTAACGTCAGTGTGAACGTATATTATTTGGAAGTCGGTTTTCCTTCCTAAGACTGGATTTGTCCAACATTGCATTTAATTGTTGGAAGATTTAAAAGGAACTGCAAAGCAGAGATTTTGTTGCTTTTGTCTCACAGCTTTAATTAGAAGTTAAAGAAGATTTTAACATAAATAAAACAACCTCTTAATGGTCACAGACCAGACAACTTGTTGTTTTTTAATGCTGAATTTTATGGGGTAAATATTTATAATAATAATAATAAAAGAAATAATAATAGAATAGAATAGAATTCAACTTTATTGTCATTGCACTGTCACATGTACAAAGCAACAAAATGTAGTATGAATAATAAACCGAATGCTTTAGGTCATGGCTAGTAAATGACAGCCTAAATATTCCCTTTAATTTCCTGTCAAACTAGGAAGACTCTACAATGCGAAAGCCTCCAAAATGTATTTAACACACGCAAATTCAACATGCTGCAAATTTAGCGTTAATCTCCGAATATTCTCAGTCTTTAGAAATGAATAATAATTCCATAAGTAGTGAGGAGACTTTATATCTGCAGTTCTTTGTAATGAAGAGTTCCTGTAGCTCAGGGCTCTGCAACCACAAACCAAAGAGCCACTTTCTTGCCTTCAGTGCGGCTGAATAAATGCTGTTTAGAGCCACAAATCTCGCATAACCTTTTGTGAAAAGATAACATGAAAATGTTTCATTGCATATCTATAGTTGAAAATGTGTGGTCATTTTTTTAAAGAGCAGCCGTTTTAAAATTTTGAAGTTTTAAAACTAAGAACAGCATAAAGCTTTTACAAAAAGAGGATTGATGCATTTTCTTCTATGGAATGTTGATGTTTGTGGAAAATGATAAAAAAAAATATCAGTCGACGAAAAAAAAGTAATAAGCATTACCCATACTTATGTCAGTCTGTTATGAAAATCTATTGCTAGATTTGTTCCTTGCAAAAAAAAAAAAAAAAAAAAAAACATCCCAAATCTGCATTTGTTATATCTGTATTTAAAATAAATAAATAAATAAATAAACTTGCTGGTTCTTCACTCTTTTTTAGGCCAAATTATTACGAGCCACCGCGAAGAGTTCATAGAGCCACCTGTGGCTCTGGAGCCACGGTTTGCGGGACCCTGCTCTGAATTTATCAGGCAAAATGGCAACAGCCACAAACTAAACTCTCAGCTTGAAAAATCCATCTGTGGAAGTGTTGACAGTTTATGGGTGTGTCTCGGTACTTTGAAGCGTAACTTCATTTGAATATGAACTCCAATGGAAACAAACAGTAACAGAGCTGTATTATTAATATGATATAGCATATTACTATGTTATTATATAGTCAAAAAAATCACCAGTTATCATACATGCAGGATTTTTTTGACACATGCTTAGGCTAAGATTTCTATCTGCATTTACACCAAATTAGTCAGTAAAAAGTGAAAAATCTGGTTCTGAGCTGAGAGCAGGTGTAACATCAACTGGGACTGAGTGGGAGTACTTCAGCTGCTATATGATACGTGTGTGTGTGTGTGTGTGTGTGTGTGTGTGTGTGTGTGTGTGTGTGTGTGTGTGTGTGTGTGTGTGTGTGGGTGTGTGTGTGTGTGTGTGTGTGCGCTTGTGTGTGTGTGTGTGTGTGTGTGTGTGCGTTTATGTGTGTGTGTGCGCTTATGTGTGTGTGTGTGTGTGTGTGTGTGTGTGTGTGTGTGTGTGTGTGTGTGTGTGTGTGCGCTTATGTGTGTGTGTGTGTTAATGTACTGGCTACACATTGCACCGTGTCATCAGTTGAATGGTTCTAATCCCCACTGAATGAACAGCCACAGATATGTTTACACTGGGGGCATTAGATGATCCATCCATTTGCCTCTGCCTGTTGTGGTAATAAAGCTCTGGGGAGGCAGTAGTTCGCCTATAATTTACACGTTTACTGAGGAAGTAGTCGTAGAAAGTGGACTGTAACTGACATTGGCAAAGGTTTGATAGGAGTTTAACCGCCACGCTATTAAAAGGAGTTATGGGGATTATCAAGAATACAGGCCCAGTTTCTTTTGAAAGGTATTTTTTTGTTTTTTTCAAACGGGCAATCATGCAATTATTTTGCCACATTTTTACATCGTGACATAACAATGCAGTGCATCTTGCTTTCGGCGAGCGGAATTTCTGAAATATGAATAAAACATAATGAAAGGAGGAGGGTGAGGCGTTCTTTGTACTAGTTTATTACCCTGTGTGGTTCACATTTACAGGAAAAAAAAAAAAAAGTTTCCCACTAAAATCTTCACACTGTTCAGCATAAGGCAGACAAACCAAATCTGCTCCCTTGTCACTTTGACAACGATGCCTCACAACGAAGAACTAAATTGATTGTGATCACCCAGAGGGTGAAACTGGGAGTACTGAACCTCTATTTGTGGCGACTAGCTAATCGGGCTACATCTTTGACAAGCCAATGTTTCCCTTATGCAGATGTGTGTGAGATAACTTGCCGAATTGTTAACTTGTGTCCTCTCTTTTGTGATGTCTCTTCTATAAAACAAAAGCAGACCAGCAGTTCAACTTCAACTATAGGGTTTTGTTTTCCAACCAAATTAATTCAAGTTTCTTATCTTGCCTCAGATACCTAAATATGAAAAAAGTAAGCTTTTTTGTTCAAAATCAAGTCTTTCAAAATGACTAAAAAGTGACAATTGTGCAGAGTGTCAAATTTAGTGCCACTGTCTTATTTTTAACCTTTGTCAATTCGCGGTTCAGTATTTGCTGATTCAGCCATTGGAAGATTTTTCTGTGTAAAGTAAATTTGCCTTTTTTTTTTCTTTCTTGTTTCTTCATTCTTTCTCGCCTTCTTTTTTTCTTTTTTCTGCCTTTTCTAAAATATTGAAAAGAAAAATAAGCCTGAGAAACTGAAGAACAAAGCTCCAAAGCTAGCTGGCATGCTATTAGCCGGTTGTTTCCAAAGTAACCAATCCAGTAGTGCCATTCATTCCTCTTTGCAATAACAGACTGTCCCCATGCAAAGCAGAGACAAGGAAGGCTGTGATGCCAAGGCGATTTCCATGATGCGTATTAACACATATTCAGGTTCAGTTGGCGTTTGAATGATTAAAATAGGCAGTTAAAACTTCTTAAATAGCAGTCTCAAATGTTAACTTTTTTCCTTGAGTCTTGTTGGGCTCAGATGCCTCAGTGTGTGTTGTGAAAGGCCGGAGGTGGAACTGGACCCACTGAGAGACTCAGAGCAGTTTGCTGATTGGTGTGAAGCCGATTCCATTTCAATGTCATTTGCATCCATGATGATTTTTACTATATCAGCACAAATCACAATCTAGATAAAGTCAAGTTTGTGTTTCGAGGCTTACTTTATTTTGAAAGACAAGTACGCCTGTTTTTCATGTTTCTTTCTACAAAGTGACCAAAAACGTCCGTGCTGTGGTTTTTGTGGATGTTGTACTTGATCTAAGTCTCATTACGTTTTAAAAACTGCATTATAAGAAAGTACAAGAATAGTTAAAAACATTTATTTTTCGCTGCCCTGCATGAGCGGTAATTAATTATTCATTCCAGTATTTGATATCACATAAGCAATGTCGCCATAGTGTTAGAGAGCAGGAAATAGCCTTTGACTATTCTCTTAAATAAATAATATAATGTTTTCAACAGTTTTTAGCATTAAGCATCAGAAATCGCTGCAGTTAATTTCTCACAGGCTGTTTACGTTTCCATAAAACTCTGATCTCAACCCCGCACGACTTTATTGGGCTTGGTTTAGTCTTCCTCACACGGCTCAACATGTTGTAGGAAATACGGTTCCTTTTAAACTAACTTACCACACCTCGTGTTTCCTCTCACTTCGTTGACACTGAGAAGAGCAAAATGCATTTTCATTTTTCTCTCAGTAACAACTTCCACCGCAAAGAGCATTGTGGTTAATCTCACCTGGTAATTCCTATTTATGGTGGGCTTACAGAGCAGAAAAGGATCTGACTTTCAGTATGAGGTGCTGCCACCTGTTGGTCACCAAGGGATTTCAGAGGAGGCTCAACTCCAGCACGCTTAATTTGACCAATTGTTGGAGCAGCACAGAGGCATGAAAGTTGCATTCAACCAAACTATCCTTATTTGTCATAATATATGCACAACTAGCTTTGAGCATTTCTGGTGTTTGGCCAGTACCATAGCAATAAACTACCAATGCATAAGACTGATCTTAATTAATCTCATGATAAATAAAAATTAGCTTATATTTAGAATTTTGCTATTTTTGTATTTTCTATTCTGATGTTTTTTTGTTTTTTTTTAAGAGCAATTAAAAGCAGTCTGAAAACTGATTTTGAGACTTCATGATCCATTTTATTTATGGTTTCAATTGTCTGTGTGTTTATTTATTTCTGTTTCATTTCAAATATCCTCATGTCCCAGTGTTAAGTGTTCTCTACAAAATTAAAGTTTATTGGTCTTCGAGAGGGCAAACTGGAAAAGGGCCTCAAAAGAGCAATATTGTCATTTATTGCGATAATTACATGGACAATTTATCGTCCAGTAAAATTTGTGATTGTGACAGGCCTATTAACCGTCTCATTTATTTTCATTAAACAAATTGACAGCATGATGCTGTCTCACGTGAGGAATAGCTCCTTTATGCTTAGCTGGTGTGTGCATTTTCACCTCCCGCTTCTCTCTTTCACCTCCTTGTTGTCAATTTTGTGACACACTCGTCATCTCATTATTTCAACAAATTGAGTTTTGGAGATGCTTCGTCATGACAAACACATTACCATTTAAAAGAGCACAGCCGCTCCACCTGTGCACTTGAACCTTATATGTGCACATCCAGGAATAAGTCAATCTTAACAAGCCTTTGTACAAACTCTGTCCTCTCCTTGTGGTCACATGGTCAACTGTAATTAGCTCAGTCTGCGAATGTTAATACTGTCTGTGTGTTATGTGCCGGCCACATTCTTCTCAGTACCCTGGAGCCCACACAGTAACACACCAATACAAACATATGCATCTACTTAAATACATTTAGCCCGAGTGGATGCTTTCATACAGATATAAAGAAACACACACACTTGGAGATAGTGATCACACACCCCATCGCCGTCCCTCCTCCATGCCATTAGGCCGCCTGCCAAACACTGACCACTTTCCACTGAAATCGCAACTGTTCCCAGACGCTGCTGAGAAATGGCACGTAGTGCATTTCTGATGTTTTTTTTTCCAAAAATGTATTCATCATACACATATGCACGCACAACACAGGCGCACGCGCACACACACACACACACACACAAAAGCAAGGGAATTTAAAGTTGCTGGAATATTTTGAGTTTGATTGGTTCTCATACACACTCAAAGGTACTTGGAATGCCTCTGAGCTGCTCTTCCTCGTTAAAGTTGTGCACTGCAAAAACACAAAATCTCACCAAGTCTTTTGGTCCAGTTTCTAGATGAACAAATTTTACTGTTACAAGTGACTTTTCAGCAAGACAAATAAGCTTGTTTTAAGTAAATGACTCCTTGATGTTGATCTGACAATGGAACAAGTACTTTTTCATCAATAGTACACAATTATTTACTTAAAATAAGCTCCTTTATCTTGCTGAAAAGTGACTTGTGAGTTAGTTTTCCCCAAAAACCCCCTCTCAACTAAATACCCCAACTGTTTGGAGTTGCTTTTGAAATGATAATCAATTAAACATTAATCAACATTTTGATGTGTAATGATGGCACTTGACAGTTGTTCACTGTGTGCCCTACAGCTTTGCATTTTATTGTGTTTTTATTATGCGAGGCTTAAACGTGCTGTAGAGATTGATTTAATGATCTAATTTCAAGTATAATCTGAGGTCTGCATCAGAAACTAGACAAAAATACTTGATAAGATGTTATATTTTTGCAGTGTGGTGTTGGTAGTATTTAGTAGTTCATCTCTCCTGAATGCTGTCGGTCATCTGCTGCTTTGTGAATATGAGAACCATAACCAGTACAGAAATCCTCACACCTGAGCTGTTTTCCCTTCACAGGCTGGTGATTGACTGTTGGCTCAATAAACTTTCTTCACTTGCTTTCGGTGTTCATTCACTGCAGTTAAGATATTTAATAAACTGCTGACACTGATTGGTATCTCTTTATAATTGCAATGTTGTATCGCTTATGGAAACACAGTGAACTTTAAAAGCAGGTCATGATATGTGAGATCCACTGCAATGCACAAAATGTAGAATCTGAATCATTTTGGAGATTATTTTAAAAGCAACAGTATGTGCTTAGATCAAGATGGGTCTCTATTTTTATGGAGTGGTTATTGTACTTTATGTGTTTACCATCATGCAGTTTAACTTCAGAAGGACAGTGTGGTCAGCAGATACTCTTGAAGAACAGGGATCTGTCAAAGTTTTAATGTCCGTGATTTTGTGGCTAATTAGCTTAAATGCTGGGTGTGTAAGAATTGTTCTGTGTTTTGATCATCAAGTGAAAGGATCATTTTTTCCACATATCTAAGGCAATTTAAGAAGTAAGAGGTTGGATTGGATTTTTATTTTATAGGATTAAATATCTGCTATAAAAGCACTTCAGACATCAATATAAATAGCCATAAACTCCCACTGTAACAATACCAAACAACCCCACTGCCAACACCGTTGTCTACTTTATTCCTATGCGGTTTTTCTCATTTTCTCTTGCCAGAAAATGTTCTGCATGAAAAAAGGTTTCACTTATGAATGTCTGAATCAATTGCAGACAAATGTTTGAACTGTGCTGCACTTGGCGATGGGTTTATTTACCGTAAGAGGCTAGTGTAATTTGATGCCTCACTGGAAGGCATACTGGTAGTGAAGTAGAACGTGCCAATTATGCTAACAACAGCATGACTGAATAATCTTTGACCACAGAGAAATGAATGGAGTGATAATCAGCTTCATTATCTGAAGGCTGATATTCTGTCTCTGGCCATGCTTATCCCTCTGCGTATTTCACAAAGCTCAGTGCCAGCATACATTAAAGCTAAGTGGTAAATGTTTCAGCATTTGTAAATGCAAGTGTTTAATACTGCTGCTCAGTAACACACCTGTTAGTCAGGTGTAAGAGCTTTACCTGGGTTCTGTATTTTTGAATATTCTCAAAATAGTTCACTTTATTCATTTCCTTCTCTCAGAACTGGTGTCAGTGAGTCCGGCTCGCAGGTCAGACTCTCTCTTTTCTGTGTTACTCTGAAAAGACCGCTCCAAAATACTGACTTTGTCAACCTTAAGCCATTTTGTCACTAATTTGTGGTACAATTAGGATCACACTTTAACTTCCTAGCTGATGTCTTGAGATGTTTCAATATTCATATCTAATCTTCTGTCCTCATGACAGACATTTATGTTTTGTGCCAAGCGTCACTGTGGCGCTCATTATAGCCAAACACTTGGCTTTTAGTTTCATCAGATAACAAGGACATTTTCCTACAATTGAGGGTGATCGTCTCTGTGTGTGTGTTTGAAAACAGCAGTCTGGCTAAAGCATGACGGCTAATGCACAAATGAGCAAGTAATAGCAAAAAAAAGGCTCAATTTTTGAAAAGGGTTTTCTCTTTATTTGGTGGTGGAAGGTTAAGGCACACAAAGACATTTTAGTGCTGTTTCCACATGTTGTATTTGTTTGATGTCAACCCCTAATACAACAAAAAGGTCTAACGTTACAAAGGAAACTGACTCATTTATTCATGACAAGTTTTGTTGTCCCAAGTGAGGTTCATTAGGGGGAGCTTTTGAAAACCAAGACTCCTCAAAGTCTGCAGAAATTCTTCCCATTAAGTTACATATTTTTGTAGATTAACAGTTTAGCTCTGCTATTCAAAGTAAATCTTGTTTGAAGCAGGATAGATGTAGCAGGCTGGGCTTACGGCCATTTTTTATGTCTCTGCTTTTGTACTCAGCATTTTTCATGTTTTTAATTTGTTAATAGCAGCTCAGTTTTGCTTCAGTAGTGAGTAGCTGCATGTGAAAAGATGCTTTGCTATGTTTTTTGTCCATAGCAGTAGAATCATTTTGGTGAAACATTCTGCTCAGGAGGGAGAGAAATACACAGGAGGCTGGAGTGAAAGCAGAGCAGGAGTCATTTTACCTTTGTGTAATTTCACGCAGAAAATGACACAAACTTGTATGTTTTTTTTATTTACATGTAAAGAATGCTTTACACATTTTTTATTGAAAAATGTATTTTTTATGATTTCGATAATTATGATGACTTTTTATGAGCCTCACGGTGATTTGTCGGCGCAGTGTGTAATTTCCGTGTACACTGGACTTTTGCAAGAAAACGATTTTCCCAATTAGGCTCGATGTTGAAGTGAAGACATTTTGTTTTGTTTCATTTTCATTGTTTTTTAGATGTTGACAAAGTTATGTAAAGGCAGAGTTTTATAAAATGTGAACATTAAAAACAGACTGGAAAATGAACGCTGAACGAGAAAGAAAGCGTAATAAATACTAAATGCCTCGTTGAGCAACAGCCAATAAACTGTGAAAAGAATAAACAAAGGTCTTCTCAGAGCTTACAATTTTAAACCTTTGTTCTCAGCCCATTCCTTTTTCCTCCTTTCTTTTTCCCCCAGGTGAAAATATGGTTCCAAAACAAACGGTCAAAGTACAAGAAGATCATGAAGAACGGTCCTTGTGGAGCCGAGGGAGATCACCTCGCCCCGCCGCCGCCTGCCTCCTCCTCTCCATGCTCTCTGTGGGACATCAGTATGGCTGCCAAAGGCCCGCCTGTCCACTCTGGAGGATACATGAACAATTTTGGACACTGGTACTCTGGACATCAGCAGGACACCATGCCAAGGACTCAGATGATGTGACTGACGGAACAGACGCCAGGCCTCTTGCATCAATTGTGGATATTAAACCAGCAAGCTGAACTGGAAAGTACATGGCCACATGTGCGTTACATTGCTTACAGTCTGAGCCACGTTGGAGGTAAAAATAGTATTGAGTGGCACATCCTGCTGCGCCGAGGAAGACATATTGAGAAACTTCTTGCTGAACACTGCAGCCCTGCCAAAACAGGACGATTACAGGAGAGCAGGAACTGCTGAAGTGTCCCTTTCAAGCTGTTGTTGAAATAAACTTATGGCCATGCAATGTGTGTTTTTCCACAAAAACGTATATAAAAAAATCATTGTTTTTTTAGGGCTTTCTAATATTTTTTTGTAAGAACTGTTATAATTCAGTTAACCTACTTGTTTACGGATGTGGACAGTTTGAAGAGCTGAATGAAATAAAGAGTTCACGGGGAGATGAAGTCTGAGCGTCTTTTTTGTTTTTGTTCGCTTAAAAATCCAGCATTAATTGAATTCCGAGCCATTCAATAAATGAAAACGTCACTGAAAAGCCAATTTATTTCAGAAACTTCATCATTAAATGTAACACCTGATATAGACTAGTTACATCCAGGCTGTTTACTCCTTGCAGTTAATGAAGACATGACATGTAAAATTAAAAATGAAAGAAAACATTTTATATTACAGCAAATACATTTAAATCTTGCCAAAAGATTTTTTTCAAAAAGGAACTTTTGATCTGACAAAAAGTCTCATCAGAAGTCATATTCTAATTTATCAGTGGAATTGATCTCCAGCCTTTGAAATAAATTATAAAAAAAAAAAATCAGAGAGGAAATCGCTGCTGCATCTCCAACTAACCTGGAATTATGACCTAAACACTGTTTGCTCTGCTGCCGAACATTTGATCACAGCTCAGTCAGACTGAAGTGTCTGTCCAAAATGAAAAGGCGTTCTCTGAAAATAATGTTTTATCACCCTTTCAATTATTGTGCTGCTGTTTACAGTCAAATCATCTATAAAGTTGAGTCACATTATGAGACAATGAAGATGAAAGCGTTTGAAATCCTTTCAAAAAACGTTTTGATTGCTGATGCATGTTGGATCACTAAACGATATATCGAATTAAAATGCTGAATGAAAATGTGAGGTTAATGAATCGCATTAATCACCCTGAACTGATTTTTGTGATCGATTAATGGTAAATTGAGGTGCACAGACTTAAAAAAAAAAAGAAAAGGTCATTTGCTGAAAGAGCAACACAGTAATGAAGTCAAAACTGCAAAAACATTGATACATTTTGCAAAGGAGATAAAAGCAATGTTTCGTCTGTCAATCTGTTCCACCCAACACTCTGCAAGTGGCGTTTTAAACTTCACCTGCTGCAAATGTTACAAAAACAAATAAATAAATAAATAAAAAAAACCTCAAATGAAGCACAGTTTGCTTGAACAAAAGGTAAAGGTGAAAGGTTTTATCGTGAATAGAAAGCAGACAATATTCATATTTGTCTTCGCAGTGGACGTAAATCCTCTTTTACACGTAGAAGCTTCTGATGCAGACATGAGAAACGTTTTGCTCCTCGGCGTTGGCCCGATTGGTTCCCGGTGGCCTGAGGCAGTTTTGTCTGCAGTCATAAATCAGAAGATGGAGGTCACGTCTCTGCGCCCAGGCAAACATCTGGAAACGCAAAAAGACTTGTCAGACACCGCCAATGATTTTTTTTTTTAAATGACCGCGTCAATTAAAGGTAATTTAGGATACAGCTTGTTAAATAAA
Organism: Poeciliopsis prolifica; assembly: GCF_027474105.1. Classification (NCBI taxonomy): domain Eukaryota; kingdom Metazoa; phylum Chordata; class Actinopteri; order Cyprinodontiformes; family Poeciliidae; genus Poeciliopsis; species Poeciliopsis prolifica. The sequence continues at coordinate 12,808,906 of NW_026562385.1, read as the reverse complement.
GCTTTCGCTCTGACGGCCTAATTATCTGTAATTGTTAGTGGAGGGAATATCTTCCCGCCGTGGGTCCTGAAGGAGAAGCCCTGGAAGCTCCTGCATCAATCTGGATTATTGAAGGGTAATCCTTTCACTGCTAACCAAGCTGGTCAATTATCACAGCAGAGACAAACAGTTCATCTGCTGGTTTCTATTATGTGAAGTTTTGGCAATATTTTGTAGAGGGAAAAAACACAAAACATTTTTCATTTTTTACTCTTATACATGTTAAAGTGGATGAAACGTGTGAACTCACTTTAATCACTTCTTGTCTTAGCTGAAGATCAGAGATTTCCACAGGGATCAAAGATATATATCGCAAACTTTTACTTTTTATAGAAAGACTTTATTTTTTTATTCTTTAAGGGATCGTTTTTAAAAAAAAAAAAATCATAGGACGCATTGACTGTCTGACTTCGATAAATCACCGTTTTGTTGGAAGGTTTTGATCTACAGTTGTACTCAGGTTGTACGTCCACATTATCCTGGCAGAATTTCTGACTCTTTAGTTTTTAAAAACTAACTATAAATCGCCTAAATCTATTTCAGAGTTTATATTTATAGTTCTGAAAGATAAGCTCAACAGTGACTGTTAAAGAGTTGGTGAGTTTGTGGTCCCTCAGGGACCCATATGTGTTTCATCCAGCGCTGTGCTGATGCTGCTGGATTCCAGGAGGAAGGACAAAAATGATCAGAGGCTTCGCAGGGGAAGATATTTGAGCTTCATGAACCAGTAGAGGGGCATAGAAAGCCAATGGGTTTGCTAACCAGCAGCATCCAATCTTGAACTGAAAAGTGACAAATGAGGAATCCTGTCATAAACGAGCCAAGGCCACATTCTACTTGACATCTTAGCAGCTTCACTGCCGTGAAGCTGTTAAGATGTTTCCGTTAAATAGGAATGTGATTAAAGTCACTAGTGAATAAGTTTGTCAAATCATCAAAAAAAAATTATAAAAAATCCTCTGGCTACTTCCTGTCATCTTTGTCTTTTAAGCCAGTAGCTGATCACAATGGATGCAAAAAAACTGTTTCTATTACAGTTTTGCAAAACACATTTTATCCAAGCACAAAAACTTTTCAGCAAAAAATTGGAGTTTTTACTAAATGCCTGCCGCTCCATTGAGCAAAATTTTGTAATTCCAACTTGTGCGGATGGATTAATCAGCGAAACACAGCTGCTGGATCTGGACGGGCCAAACATCACTTTCCTAACATCAACACCATCAAGACATTCTGAGCAGATCTCAGTGAATGGAGAGTTTTTCTTTTGGTTTGAGGTTTAGCTGAGGTTTGAGGATTGAGGTTCCTGATTGGTTCAAGCAAGACGACCCACTAATGTACTCAGGGCCTTTTGCTGAGAAGAACGGGGAAGTCTGCCATCTGACAAAACAAAGCTCCTCACCAATGCGAGGCTAGCGACGGCGTTCAGATTCCTCTAACAGTTGTGCTCCACATGCACAAGCGATAAATACGGCTTTGTCTTCCTTGATGGATTTTTAATGTTTGCCTCGTGTTTGATCTGTTTCCTCAGAGCGCCATCTATCACCCGTTTTTGGATAGCTCCCAATCAGAAAACAATAACATCGTCTTCATAAGGCCGACACGATCAAGAAACCGGAGCCAGAAATTTATTAGGAAAAGGCGTCACATGTTCAAATCCCAGTTGGTTCAACAAACACCAGAAAGTCACTTTCCTCCCGTGCCGTTAACCCTTAAAATAAAAAAAATAAAAATAAAATGTAGAAACATTTTAGTGTTTTTGCATTTAGAGAGTGTAAACCAAAAAACAGCATGAATTATTTTCAAACTGAAATGGACAAACATTTTTGGTAGATTTTATTAACATATTTTTTTATATATATATAAACAAGAAAATACATATTTATTCTGACCTTTAGTGCCTTGATAATTGAAAAGACAGATCTGTCTCCAAAGACCGTTCATCAGAAACAGAATCAAATGGGTCCCAAACCTGTTAACTACACTGAATGCCACAATTCATGACCGGATTAAAACTAGCGTTCAGTCAATCAGTCGGGTTTGTTTCCTTGCACATTTCAGCAACAATGCAGTTTAAAATGCTTTAAAACATAAAAACACAAAAACACAACAGAACAGACAGTCAACAATTGAAACATTACATTTTACCAAATGCAAAATCTAAAACATTGCTTTTCTTTTTGTTTTTAAACACACTTATTTTTATTATCCAGCTAATTCGGCTATCATACAAAAGTCACCGACGTATGACTTCTTAAAAAAAACGATTTCATTTATCATGGAGAAAAGGACAGAAAGGAACTTTTTCAACATGCTTTGAACACTGCGGCCTGGACGGCAAGTTTCCAAAGGCTGGACTGCTGCACCACGACGAGGACGCCATGACGATTGATGACCTCGACCAAAAGGACACTGGCTCCACTGACCAATTTGATATTTTCGAAAATGAAACCAGCTGGAAGGAAACGCTGCAACTTCAACAACAACAACAAAAACTCTTGTTGTGCCGCGAGGATGAGGTCAAAATGGGATCATTTCACAGAACCATCACATCACACGAGTCACGTGACCAACAACCAGACGTTGACACAAAGAAGGCGACAGACAGGAAGTAGTCGGAGGATGATGGCTCGGCGCGTTTATCAGTGACTCATCGTGAGAACAGACGTATTTTTCACATGTTGTGACTTTCACTGTGTTTCTTATTTAAGGCAGACACCACAATTGCCAATTGTAAAATGTTGCACAAATTTGTAATGGGAACGCAGTGAGAGAGAGAGAGACGACACAGGAGAAAGCGAGGGAGGACATATTGTTGCTTTTTAAAGAACAGTAAAGGGCAAAGCACTGCACTGCCACAACATTCACTAGTTTTTGTCTAGTTGCTGGTGCAAACATCTTAGTGCACACGAATTAAGACAAAACTTACTGAAAAGGGTAACACTTTATTTGAAGGGGTGTGCATAAGACTGACATAACTCCTTATGAATGTTTATGTCTGTTGTCATGAAGTGTCAGTCGGTAAATAATGACCCGTTTAAAGTAAATATGCATTAAAAAATGCATTCAAAGTGCATTAACTTAGCACTAGTTGGAAAATGACCATATTTTAATGAAACTTTGCATTAAAACTGACAATAAAAGTGAATGAAAAGAGTCAACTTTGCGTTACCAGATGACATTTCATGAAAACAGTCGTAAACATTCATGGAGACTCTTTCATGTTCATAACAGGTGTTACGTCGGGTTTATGACAGTCTCATGCAAATACCGTCAAATAAGGAGTCACCCTTAAAAGCATGTTTTCAGCTAGCTATAGCAGCTTGTCTTAAATAAATAATTCCTTAATATTGATAAAAAAGTATTCGCTTCATTGGCAGATTATTTCACTTATAACATGGGGGAAACGTCTTGTTATAAGTGAAATAATCTCCCAACAGAACAAGTACTTTTTAATTCCTTAATAATCAATATTAAGGAATTATTTACTTCAAATAGGTCTCTATATCTTGCTAAAAAGTTACTTTTAACTTTTTAGTTACTGGACAAAATTTCTTGGTGGTATTTTGTGTTTTTGCAGAGGCTCCAGCAGGCCTCAAACGCAGCAGGCAGCCACCGAGGCGCCGCCGGGGCCCCGCGTGCCGCCGGGGGCCCCGCGTGCCGCCGGGGGGCCTGCACAGACCAAAGAGAAGCATGGAGGTGTGGGGCACCCACCCACCACCTCCTGCATGAATAACATATAGTTTACAGAAAATGTAAGTGATTCTTGTCCAAAATGCAGATTTTTTTTTGTTTTCATGTTCCATGGACCAACACGTTTATCTCAACCTCACATGCTCATATATGGTCAGAACATCCCACTAGATTTACATTTAACTGGGAACAGAAATTTAACTGCTGATTGTTCGTTCCGGCAACGTTCTGTCGTAGCGTGAGCAACAACAATAAACATGAAGAAATTCATCTTCAATTATAAATCTCTTAATGCCTTTATTAAGTTCTTCCTCTTCCTCTCAAACCAACAGTTGACTGTTGCTTCTCCAGAGAGGAACTACAACGTAAACTGGCTAACACAATGCTAATAAAGAACCAACTGTGTTAATGGCTCATCACTTCATTTTTACTTATGTTTTTTTTTCTTCTTCTGTTTTTTTTTTTTTTTTTTTTGTCTAGGATCAAAGCATTTTTCTAAAAAAAAAAGAGTAAAGAAAGAAGGGCTAGACAGTGGAATTTTTAAAGCTCTTTCATTCCACCACCAGGAGCTGCTTCCTGTTGCTTCGGGGAGAGCTCACACCAGAGAGTTTTATAGAAAACTTGGAGTCCTAATGAACTGATGAAACCCTGACGGAGGCTCTGTAAAAATGGCAACCAAGTAACGTCCACTTAAAGGGGCAGAAGCAACAAAAATAAAAAGTAAGACGGGAAAACAAATCAGATCGTCACTTTAGGGATTTTGGCAACAGATCACCGAGGCAACGCTTTGTAAAAAAAAAAAAACAACAACAAGCAGCATGCGGGTCAAGTTTCCCTGAACTTTGCAGTCATCTGCTATGTTGTGACACACAGTCCTGATAAAATGCATTGACGTTTGTGACTGTAACATGACAGGAAGAGGAGAAGTTCAACAGTTCTACTTTCTTAAGGCTTTTTAAGGCCCCATAAACAAAACTGATACAATCTGACAGGGAAAGCTGAAAACTGGGATTGGTTTCCAGTAGCTGGGGTTTAGTCGTTAAGACTAATCAAACAAGTTTAACTATTAGGCTCGTTTTTCCAGGTGGAGAACAAAATCTCTCATTTATCACCAGACAGTCACAAGTAAGTCCCAACCGCAGAAGAAAAGGCTTACTTTCAAATGCTAATATATTGAAATGCAATTTTTGCTAATTCTTAAATGCTAACCAGATTAGATGAAAAGTCAATCTGGCTGAGTGGTTTCCATTGGTGGGAACATCCGGATGTTGATTACGTGACTTGTGTGATGCAAGAAAAAGTGTTTCCATGAAATAAGCCATAAAATTCACATGTGAACTATTTCTGTGCAACTTCATGCTGCACCATGATCCTCTGACTACTTACTGCTTGTGGTCTTCCTCCCGTCCAGTTGCTGATCAAGAGCCTTCTGTGATGTGAACAAAGTCGCTGTTTTGCTAAATAAACCGATTTCAATATGGACAAAAAAACAAACAAACAAAAAAACAGCTCACTCTTCTGCCAAAACTTCTTATCCACATATTAAAGGTTTTCAAAGTTGTTGTGTTTCCTTTGAGTGAATTCATTTTCAAAATGTCAAATTGTGCAACTATATGTTCAATAGGACTGCAGCTGGTGACTGCAGTGGTCCTCTGGACCCGTTGTCCTGCATGCGGTCCATGTGTCCCTGCTCCACATGAATAGTTTGCTCCTCAGTATGAACGTCTGACTGACATCACGCAGTCACCTTCTACAGAGTCAGAGGGTCTGAGAAACGTCACAATTATTCACATTTCTTGCTGCTTGATAATCATAATCAGAGTTCAAAATGCAGGAAAAAAAGACAGGAAACAATTAAAAGCTCAGACATCCTCATACATGTAAAGGCAGAACAAAAAATTATGTGAAAGTCAGATTTGTTCTAGATTTATCTCTTTTCTCAAGGCAAGGGGTGCAAAGCGCCGCTCAGTGGCCATCTGCAGAACCCCGACTGTAAAAGGAAGCCTGGACCTTGAGGTCACATCGAAACATCACATTGGCAGAAGACTTAAAAAAAAAAAAATTTAGACAGCAGTATGTATGGAAATTCATAAGTGCCATAATTCAGTAGTTTTAGATGTCACAAAACTGATATTCATGCATGTGAAAAATTGTATATAATAGAAGATGCAATCAACAAACTCAATCTTGTGTCGCTACAATAGATTTTTTTTTAATATTTAAATCTGCAGTAACTACAGACAACACAATAACACAATATGTGCTTCATCATTTTGTCATTTCATCAGACACTTTAGTACAGGAAGGGAAAACAAATTTGAAAAAATGCAACTTATATGTATAATTAAAATTTTAATTTCAGTCTGTATTTTAACCAATAAATCGAATAATGAATTGAATCAAATAAAAGATTATTTATTTTTCAAATATGTATAGATTTTTTTAAAAATTCAGATTTTCACACATATCACTGTTAGATGACAATGGGAGGAAGGTAATGGGAAGCGATGAATTATATCTTTAAATGGTAAATATTCATTCATTTACCAACAGTAAACACACAAAAAGACCCTCCAGATGAAAGAGTATCAGTTTTAAAACAGTTAAAACAACAACAACAAAAAAAAGAAATAGTTTATGTTTACGGCAGACAAAATAATTCTGGCCTAAAAACATAAACTATCACCCCAAAAGTTTCTGACATTCACTTTATATTCTAATAATAATATCAAGACTCTTGTTCTATTTTCAACATACTGTGGTTAAAAGATTTTTGTTTTTAATATATGTTGTTCAATTCAATAAAATATTGCATGTTTCATTTAGTACTGAGCAGATAAAAATAAAAAAGCCAAAACACATTCATTTTTACATCTTTAGTTAATCTCTGTGTAATTTAAAAATCAAATTAAGTTTGAATTTGCATACTTTATTTGTTGATTGTGTGTGCGCGTTTCTTTTATTTATTTATTTATTTATTTATTTTTACATTTTTAAGTTCTTCTCGCAACCTGACCATGAAAACAATCCATTTGCACGTCTTTAGCTCAGGTCTTTCTTTTATTTCATATTTGTCTTTAAATCTTGTTAGACGGCCCACGGTACCCTGCGGTCTCTGTTGTCTCCTACGTTTCTTTTCCTGCATGGCTGAACAGATGCGGATCATGCCGGGAACGGAAAGCCAAGTCGGCTCGGGGTTTTTGTGACACTTTCAGAGGTTTTCTTCCCTCTGCCGAGTTTTCCTGTCAGCTCTGCTTGCAGAGGCTGATGTCATCGCCTTGTCTGGCCATCTTCAGCTCACTCGTCGTGAATCCGTGATGATTTTCATCAGCTCCGGAGGAAGGAAAACACATTTGAATCCTGTCGTATGAGAGTAAACGTGAATGCGCCTGAACCTCACACTCCACCTGGTATATTTGGTTTTTTGGCTGTGAGAATATAATCTACTGATGAAAAGTGTTAGCTGACGAGTAGAAACTCACAATGGCTTGTTTTCTCTGTGAAGTATCAGTCACAGGTTGCTACAAGTCCTTGTTTGCCCTCCCTGTCTGCCTTCCTGTGATGTTCAGATGCATTCCTCTGTGACACCTGGAAGCTGAGGGGATCAGCACAGGAAGCCCAGAGCCTCGGCACACATTGCTGCTTTTCTCAGGGGGGCCGCAGGTTCCCCAGTCAGAGGCTCCAGTAAACCATGATTACATAATGACATGCACAGCACTCTGCGTTGTCTTCTAAACTTTTCACCAACTCCGTTTCCACTCCAAACGTCCACAGATCTGCATCTAATACCCCCAAAAACTACAATTTCGCAATTGCTGAGTCTCCTTTGAATAAGAAACGCAATGTGAAAATGCGAATGAATTTGTTCACACAAGTCATTTAAAAGCACGCCGCGCCGCCGGAATCCTTCCTGTCATCTTCTCCTTCCTGTCATCTTCTCCTTTGTCGTTTCTGCCAGTAGTGACATCCGCCTGTTCATCACGTGACCCATGATGTGAAAATGGAGTTTGCAGTCGCAGTTTTGTGAAATACACTAATTCCGTCTGAAAAACAACTTCATCCTGGCTCAAAAACTTTCAGTCAAAAAATGTTTGTTTTTCTGAAATTGGCGCCTTTCCATTGAAAAATGCTTTTTGCGCAATTCCAATTTTTCCAGTTTCACCAACACTGTAAACGCAGCAACTGAAGATCTTAGCTGAGGCTTTTATATGGTTGCTACAACCTCATTAATTGGTTTTAGTTTTCTGTGTATTGTAGTCTTCTGCCCAGGTCCCTCTTGAAAACGAGATCCAGATCTCAACCAGGTTTACCTGGTTAAATAAAGGAAATCAAAAAAATAATACAAAAATTTGTGCATGAGTGGGTATTTGCTGAGTATTTGCGACTTTAAATTGCTCTATAATTGATGACAGATGCAAAAAATCTAGCAGCGTGTTAGCAGTAGCTTCACAACCATCTTTAGTCACAAGCAGCAAAGATGTCTGCCGTGTGACGTAAACGTTTCTGTAAAAAAAAAAAAACCCTGCAAGGAAAAACACAAAACTACATAACATGTATGAGATTAAATAGTGTTGTCATGACAACATTTAAGATCTACCTTAAGAACAATTTTAAATTGGATTCAAAACATTTTAAGATCTTGACTTTAAAGACTTTTTAAGGACACATGAAAACCCTGAAGATAAAACACAATATCAGTAAACATGAGTTTACTGATATTGTAAGAAATGTTGGATATCAATATTGATGCAAATTTTAATATCCCACAATGAAGTGGATCTCAAAGAAAAGTTGTTTTTTTTTCTTTTTTTTTATGTCTGGTAACAAGTCATGGCCAGGAGATGTAAGTGGAGTTTTTTTTTTCTCCCTTGTCACCAGACGGGCTCCGTTGTTTCCTCTTTCTTTCTTCTTTTTATGCAAAAAAGATTTATAATGATTTCTTTTACTTCCCAGTCATCAACCACTTCATGTTGCCTATCATGTAAATTTAGACAAAATTCAAAATAAAGGACCAATATGCATTATCTAGCTCCATTTATTGGGCAGGCTAATGATGAACAATTTTCACAATTTCACAATTTCAGTCTGAAAACAAGAAAGATTTTAAAAAATCAGGACAAAGAAGTTGCACAGAAATAGTTCAAATTGTCTGTCCACATGTTACCTCATCACACCCTTTTTCTGTCAAGTGTTTGCAAGCTTCTCTACACAGAAGCTCCTCTCCTCTCCAACTGGATCCCACATGAAAGCGCTCGGCTCTCATCTCTGTCGTGTCGGCGGTGTGTTATTAGCATCTCCTGACTCCAGCGTGTCTGCAGCATCGTCGCCTCCCACAGCCTGCTTTACACGAACGCTGCATGTGAATGTAAAATATATAGATGGGTGCAACCTGCCTCTGTTGTCTGACTCACTCCAACAGGTTTACCGGGAAAGCACCGTCAGCACAACACCGAGGTGTGTGTGTGTGTGTGCGCGTGTGTTGGTGCGCATGCGTGTGTGTGTGTGTGTGTGTGTGTGTGTGTGTGTGTGTGTGTGTGTGTGTGTGTGTGTGTGTGTCGTGCATGTGTGGGTGTGCGCGTGGGTTTGTGTGTGTGTGCTGTATCTAGAAACAAATACAGAAGTCTGGGAAGAACATGACCTTTTTATTTTATTAAGTTAAAAATATATCAGAACAAAATACTTTAAAGGCATTTAGAATTATTTTTCTTTATTTCTACAACTTAAATAAAAAACTTGAGTACAGATCGGAATTTTTTTGTAAATCTTCTGGCGCCAGGTTCCAGCTTTTATTTACTTTTTTAATTAACTGGGCCTATTTTCACTGTTATGAACGAATGGGGCGTTTTAGTTATAAAAAACATTAGAATAAGTGACTGATTTGTCACTTATTCTAATGTAATGATTAGCAACTTTGATTGCCAATCAAAGTTAAATAAGAAAAAAATAATAATTCATTCATTCATCGTGGTTACTGTTGTGTCTCATTTCAGATGTCAAAGATTGGAAATGAACATACTAATATTTAGATGGTTGTAAAGTTCCGCAAGTTGCTTGTCTTGTTTTTCCTTGCAGTCTTTTTGCATGTTGCAACCAGCTCTGTTTATCTGCTGCTCAGTCTAAAGCCACGCAAATATTCTACCAGAGCTGCAACACCTTAAACGCCTCACATGCATGTCTTGGTATTCAGTATTGCATGCGCGAAAACCTTTGAAATTCTTCTGCTGTGAAATGAGTTGATGAGGGATCAGACAGACAGACAGACAGACAGACAGACAGACAGACAGACAGACGGCAGGATGTCCGCTCTCATACAGAAGCTCCTCAGGATGTGACTCAGGTTCTGTTTGCTCTGCATCATCTCCAGACTCTTCAACAAGACCAGTAGTAGTGAAATAAATAAATATATATTAGTTTCATGCACTTGAGTAACTTCTTTTTTGTGACCATGGGGTACTTTTATTATGAAGTATCTCTACTCCTTCTTGAGTAAAATTTCTGGATTCTGATCCCACTGAATGAAAAACAAACATGTTTTAGCCAAAAATCCGCCAGACAAAAGACACACGCCTGCAGTTTTTATTAAAGTTTCAGAAGTTTTATATTGAAAGAAACTAAATGGAAAAAATTCCTTCTTCTTACTTTTATAAAATATTGTCAGGTTGATTCTTAAAATACTAAAATTTCCACTTAACGTCATTAAGTGGAAATTTAACAATCAGATGGACTAAAATCAGATGTTTTATGGTCCAGATGCTTATGATGCCATTTTTAGGTATTAAATTGCTCATTTGACTTTTTTACCAAATACTTCTTTTTCTAACCCTCCCCTGAGTGAATTCTTGGACGACTTTTTTCTTTTTACTTGAGTAAAAGAATATTGGAGCAGTGCTTCTTCAACTTTAGTACAGTTTTTTGCAAACTCCCCCCGGCTCTGCTGCTGTCCTAAAATAACTCTGGTCTATAAATGTCATGACTCGTGTTGATGCATGTTGATGCTTTCCTGTAAATTTTCAAACATTACTGCTTCAGGCTGAAAATGATTTATATCCGAGCAGAGAAGCAATGCGATAAAAAAAATAAAATAAATAAGATAAAGGACTCACAGAGAAAGGTAGAACCAGGATGTTAACAATGTTCTTGGGAAAATCTTGCCTTAATAAAAATTGTCTTTATTATTTTTACAAATAGCATCAAGGTTTCACAAAAGAATGAGTAATTAGTTTAAGCTTTTCCCAGTGCAATAAATGAACTATATCTTTTTTGTGTTATTCATAAATGAAATGGTGGCTTTTTGTATCTAAAATTACTGGGATTTTTCTATTTAGGTTACAAAAATCCAGGTCAGGTTTTATCTGTTCAACAAAGTTTCAAACAATCAGCGAATTAATGCCGTCCAACTCAAATCCCAAAGTCAAATGTCCTAAAACAAAATGTCTAACCTGGGCTCACTGAAAAATATATTTAATGCATGCTCAAAGGTTATTTACATTTCTTCAGAATTTCTTTTACAAAATGATTTTGATTTTCTTTTTAAATTGAAACTTCGACTTCCGGTTTAACAGGCCAAAATCAGAGCTCTTGCCAGAAAACTACAAATGAGACTCCACACAAAAGACACATCGATATCAAATAATCAAAAATCTGACAGAAAATTAGAATTGTTAAAAGTGGGATAAGCACAAAACCTAATGGGTTGCATTTTTACTAGCTCCATGACATGACTCGTATTTTCCTGAATTTTTCCTCAGTTGGAATTACTGTGAAATCTGTTGTCACTAATAATAATGATAATAAAAACAGTAAATAGCTGTAAACTTTAATTCTGGGTTTGAAGGAAATGAATCAATGTGCAAATGTGTTCCTTATTTCATTTATTCACATCGTATTTACATGAAACACATTACAGTATGTCTGGTACAGGTTACCATAGAGTCTTTGGGACAAATTACGGTTGAACCACAGAAAGCAGTTGTCTTCATGCTCCCTGTTTTGTTTAGGAATTCAGTCAAGATGACTTAATTTAAGACAAGTAGTTTATAAGTCTGTTTAAATAATAAAGACACGACATGTCATCCTCACGCTAACAGGAGCGTCTCCACAGTTGCAGGTGGGAAGAGTTTGCTTCACCCTTCAGTTCTCTCCTGTTTGTGTCCGTTGTGAAGAATTTTCTTGAGACAATTAATGTTTTTCCCGAAGGTGGGAAGTCTGGGTGGCTGTTGGAAAACTTCGCAGCCCCTTTTGCTTGAACATCAAACCGCTTGTGATAAGATTTGCTCTCAGTGAGAGAAGTGAAGAGCACAGAGTGAATGGAGAGGCAGAGAAACAGAGACGGTGACATGAGGAGCACCAGGCGAGGTGTCAGGTGAGTGAATTTAAAGTTCCCCTGAAGGGCTGCACTGCCGGCGCAGATGAGGACAAATTCCAAATGTCATGACGGCTTCGAAAAGAAATGAACTTCGACTCAGAAAAAGACATTTCTGATACGCATGAATGATTTCTATTCTGTTATAATGAGGCTTTGAGTGAACAAATCGTCCATTAGGATTACAGTTTTGGTGTTGTCACTGAGTCCCGTTCCCTCTGCGCCTGGCTGTCACCACCAGCAGGACTGAGTTGGAGGACATAATTAACTTTATGCCCAAAAACATTGTTAGAAAAGATCTTTTTCTCCCTGCAGTGTTAATAGTGTAATGTAAGGCTCAGGATTACAGAAGGAACTAGAACATTTCTGAAGAAATTCAAACAGGGCCTTCCAAAGTCTGCCCATCGATTGGAACCCAGAGTTCTGATGCTAAAAATGAGCTTCATTGCTAAAGTAAGCTGCTGTTGTGAACGTTCACCAATATGAAAAGACTGGGTGGATCAGTGCTGGTCAATGTTCAAGCACTAAACAACAGAGGAGCCATGAGTACAGGAACCCCTCCCCGAGTTGTTGCTGGTGGGGTTTTTGTTGTAGTCGTTTTCCTGTCTACCTCTTATTCAACTTTGAAGCAAATACAAGTAATTGAGTAAGTAGACGGTTTTCCATGAAGGATTTTTAATGCCACTTTTTGAAGTACCACTCCACAAACGGTGGATGGAAACGGCGAAGTTCAAAATAACTTCCTCGGGTTATTTTGGCTGGTTTGAGTCGGTTTTAGGCAGAAAGAGTAAACGCGCTCAGAGGGAGACGGAGACACATTTGCAGAATAAGCTCCAATGTAACAAACTCTCCCAGTCCAAACCTCCAGTGCAGATGGGAGGACTCTCTCCCCGTTTTTCTGATGTGTCCGGTCCATGCTGGTCTGCAGCCGTGTTCAGCATCAACACTCTTTGATTCACACCAAACCAGTAAATGAACTCTCTTTTCTTCCTTCTTCATCTTCGTATGAAAAGTTTGCTCGAAATTTGCTTGACATTTGGAAACAGAGCTACCATCTCAGTTGGAAGCTGAGACTCTTTTTTCCCTAAATACACAAGGTTTTAATATTGTGACAGTACTTACATTTGATTGCAGTGTTTCTATACAGGAGAATATATATGAGAAATAAATAAGGAAATCTTAGTTTGAGTCTTAGTCAGTTTAACACAAAGATGAGTCCATCAATCTGTACTAAGTTTTTTTTTTTAAATACCGATAGAAATGAAAAGGTTTACCTTGATAGTCTTTATGTTTGGTAAAGTCCAGCAGTGAGTTTCAGTAGCACGTCGTTTCAGTAGGGAACAGACAGACAAATCCAGAACATAATTTATTGGAATGACCAAATAATTAAAAGTTGTTGTTTTTTTTACGTTAAATACGGAGAAAATTCAAATAGAAACAAAATAAAATAAAATAAAAAGATGTTTAAAAAAATTACTTTACAAAATATTATCAGACTAGGCAGTGCAAAAACACTTCAATCCATGTGATCTCCCACAAAAATATCAGTCCGGCTTGGGAGAAACAGAGGAAATATTCATATATTTGTAGTTTCTACCAGTCGTTGCTCGAGTCTGTTCTCCGTCAGGTCATTTGGGGTTACAGCAACGCTGAAATTCCTCTCGAGGAGAAAAACAAACAAACAAAAGGTCTGGTTTTTCAGCACCAATGGTGTTGAGCATCCAGATCGGTGGCTCAGTAGATGGCGCGCATACTCTGTGCGTCTGATGGCGCCGTCGGCGGTGTGTGGTGTATCTGACCTGACTGCGCCAAGCCTAACTGCGCCCCCTGCTGCTGGTACCAGTTGTGCTGCGTAAAGTCCTCCATGTAAGCGGGAGAGGAGCTGATTGGGGGCTGATACGGACCCTGACCCCTGCTGGCGGGATCTAGCATTGCGCTGTTCTTGAGGCCGCCGGCGTTTGTGTCGCCGATGCTGCTCATGCCGTTGCTGCTGCTGTTTGTGTTGCTGGTGTTGTTGTTGTTGTTGCTGCTGTTGCCAGAGGCGTTGTCCCACACGGCCGGGGACGGGGGAGAGTTGCAGGCCATGGAGTCGCTGGCGTCGGGGCTATGTTCACAGGGCATGTCGCCGAGCGGAAACTCGCCGTTCTTGTAGAGCTTCTTAAATTTAGAGCGTCGATTCTGAAACCAGATCTTGACCTGAAACAGAGAATATTTCAGAACAAATCATAAGGATTTTTCCGATACACTTCACTCTAATCCATAGGAAAAGGCAAAGTAAGTTGTGTTAAGTACCTTTTTATTCAAATTTATGTGGGATGCGCCGCTATTAAAGTCTGGGCCAATACCGATAACTGATATTACTTCTGTTATAGCCAATAACCAATATGTATCAGTATTATACACACAACATGAATTTAATATATTTTCCTATCTTCTGAAACTGTGAAAAATGACCAAACTGTTAATATTGCGTCTCTGTGAAATCCTGCACTGCATCACATGATCACAAAGCCAAGCCGCGCCTTCCATAAACACAAACAGCAACACGATGGAAATAAACATCGCTTGTTAAAATCGGCCCAGTTTTAATTATCAAACCGGTACAGAAATGTTTCAGAAAAATCCTCCGATACCAATGTTAACGCAGATGTATCGCGCATCCCTCAAATTCAGTTATAACCTCTGAATCTACCTGATTATTTTTAGCTCCGTTCATAAAGTCTGCTTGTGACCTGAACCTCCTCTCCACTCTCAAGTATCTCACAGTTTCAAACAACCTACATCTTCTGCTCTACTTTGTTCAGCTTCCCTTTCCTTGAGAAGACAGCATCCCCTCAGCATGATGCTACCACCACCATGTGTCTCTGTGGGGACTGCTTCATGACTCAGAGGTAAGTTACTGTGTCCACTGGTCGCTTTCTACATAAATAAAGTTGACCAGGGTATTTCATATGCTTGTGAGAGTCACTCAAGGATAACACTGAACAATGATCTACAACGGCCACAATAAAACAAACCATATGTTATCACTCCTGCAGTAAATCATTGGTGTGAAGATTATGACTTCAGATAACAACAACAAACAAATGAACATAATCATCAACTGCTGAGAAACAGTCCTTGCATTTTGTATCTTACATATTATATTGTAGATTGATTCGATATACATCATATACAGTTAGGGCCAGAAATATTTGGACAGTAACACAATATTTGTGAGTTGGGCTCTGCATGCCACCGCATTGGATTTGAAATGAAACCTCTACAACAGAATTCAAGTGCAGATTGTAACGTTTAATTTAAAGGGTTGAACAAAAATATGTGATAGAAAATGTAGGAATTGTACACATTTGTTTACAAACACTCCACATTTTAGGAGCTCAAAAGTAATTGGACATATAAACATAACCCAAACAAAAAAGTTTTTTCTCAATATTTTGTTGCGAATCCTTTGGAGGCAATCACTGCCTTAAGTCTGGAACCCATGGACATCACCAAACGCTGGGTTTCCTCCTTCTTAATGCTTTGCCAGGCCTTTACAGCCGCAACCTTCAGGTCTTGCTTGTTAGTGGGTCTTTCCGTCTGAAGTCTGGATTTGAGCAAGTGAAATGCATGCTCAATTGGGTTAAGATCTGGTGATTGACTTGGCCATTGCAGAATATTCCACCTTTTTGCTCTCATGAACTCCTGGGTAGCTTTGGCTGTATGCTTGGGGTCATTATCCATCTGTACTGTGAAGCGCCGTCCAATCAACTTTGCAGCATTTGGCTGAATCTGGGCTGACAGTATATCCCGGTACACTTCAGAATTCATCCGGCTACTCTTGTCTGCTGTTATGTCATCAATAAACACAAGTGACCCAGTGCCATTGAAAGCCATGCATGCCCATGCCATCACGTTGCCTCCACCATGTTTTACAGAGGATGTGGTGTGCCTTGGATCATGTGCCGTTCCCTTTCTTCTCCAAACTTTTTTCTTCCCATCATTCTGGTACAGGTTGATCTTTGTCTCATCTGTCCATAGAATACTTTTCCAGAACTGGGCTGGCTTCTTGAGGTGTTTTTGGGCAAATTTAACTCTGGCCTGTCTATTTTTGGAATTGATGAATGGTTTGCATCTACATGTGAACCCTTTGTATTTGCTTTCATGGAGTCTTCTCTTTACTGTTGACTTAGAGACAGATACACCTACTTCTCTGAGAGTGTTCTGGACCTCAGTTGATGTTGTGAACTGGTTCTTCTGGAAACAACCCCAGACCTTTTAACTACTTACTTGATTACAGGTTAACGAGGGAAAGGCCTTTTGAGTTACTTGCAGCCTTTAGAGTCCATTGTCCAATTACTTTTGGTCCCTTGAAAAAGAGGAGGCTCTGCATTACAGAGCTATGATTCCTAAATCCTTTCTCCGATTTGGATGTGGAAACTCTCATATTGCAGCTGGGAGTGTGCACTTTCAGCCCATATTATATATAAATTGTATTTCTGAACATATTTTTGTCAACAGCTAAAATAACAAAACCTGTGTCACTGTCCAAATATTTCTGGCCCTAACTGTACCTCTGGTAATTATTTTAATATTATTTCAACTACTGTAGCTTTCATTTTTACAGTGCAGATTTAGTAGCAACAAAGCAAAAGACCTGAACTTTAATTTGAACAAAATAAATAAAAATATATATATAAATATATATATGTGTGTGTGTGTGTGTGTGTGTGTGTGTGTGTGTGTGTGTGTGTGTGTGTGTGTGTGTGTGTGTGTGTGTGTGTGTGTGTGTGTGTGTGTGTGTGTGTGTGTGTGTGTGTGTTAAGACAGGGGATGCTGTCTTCTCAAGGAAAGGGAAGCTGAACAAATTATATATATATATTTGTATTAAAGTATTAATGCTTTATTCTTCAGTTTAAACTGTCACCATGTTGTGCCATGACAACATGTGATATATAATCTGTGAAAAGATCAATCTCCTTCACTTCCTTCCTGTGCTGCTATTGCTGTCTGAAGCAATGCCCCACTACCAGTAAAGAACAGCCAATCAGAGCCAGAGGGAGGGGCTTAGCACTGTCAATCAATCTCAATGTGTTAATGGTGGGAAAATAACTCACCACTACAAGAAAAATGTTTATCTGCTGTCTTCAGTGGCCATGCTAACTAGCCTTAGCATTCAGGACAGGCTCTGCTAGCTGCAGAGTAGCAGAGAGCAAAAGAGGAGAGGAGGTGATGGGATGGGCAGCGCCATACTGAAGGATGATTGACAGCACTAAGACCTGCCTCCTAGCTCTGACTGGTTGTTTCTAGTTTTTTTCTAGTTGATTTTTTTTCTTCACATTTTATCCACCTCACACCTTATAACATATTTTTAAATAAAGTTACATACCGCAGCTGTAAGTTAAAATGATTTCCCTCCAAACCATTCAGCAAATATTCAAATACATTTTGACATTCAAACGTTCATTTTCAATCAGTGAATCAGACGGTGACTGCTGTGTTGGAATGAACAGTTCCAGCTAACAGATGACTCGCATCCCTTTCAGAAATGTTGCGCCAGGTTGGAAACGTCACCAGGTGCTTTCACAGGAAAGTTTCGGTTTGGTCGTTGCGTCGTTTTCCTCGGAAGCGTCTTTTGTCTCCACACAGAACTGAACAGAAGACGGCGGTTGACTCGCAGCGTTTACCTGCGTTTGGGTGAGGCCCAGTTGCGCGGCCAGCTCAGCCCGCTCCGGCAGGGCCAGGTACTGGGCCGACTGGAATCTCCTCTGCAGCACGGCCAGCTGGTAGCTGGAGTAGATGGTCCGCGGCTTGCGGACCTTCTTGGGTTTCCCGTTGACCATCCGGACTTCCAGATCCGGTTCCTCTTTCACTGCAGCGGTAAAGGAGAAGGGGGAGGGAAGACAAGACAAAAAATACCAATAAACCGTAGTCCTGCTTTGTCACAAAACGTTTTCACAAGGGCGCTCCGGAGCAAAGACTCCAAGTTGAGAAGCTGTGGCACAAAAATAGCCGCGGCTTCTGTAACACTGAACTTTCAAAGAAATTCCTCCCGCACTGTGAACTTATAATTTGGTCTCAGAGTTTCCCACAACTGGGGGAAGGAGACAGAGATTTATAGGTACTTTTGCAGTCGCCTGAAGCCCTGCCTGTGTAGAACACTCCCAATTTGTTCTGGTATTCCAGCAGCAAATGTTCCATGAAAACAAATTCTTCAGTAAATTCCTGCAGAATTAAGACAATCTATCCACTTGATTGGGAAGAAACTCTTCACCGACAGACGCCAACATGAAGTCTCTGCTCACAGTCAGCATTTCAACATGCTGATGGAAGCTGATCTTAATCTCTAATATGTCAAGCTAATGACATTTATAAGATTATAATTATAATCTCATAAATTGAAGTTTACATGAGAGACAGTAAAAGACAAGTCAAGCCTGTTCAACGCTTTTAGAACAGTTGTTCCCGGTTTCTGACTTCAAACCCAATGTTGAAACTTTCAGACGGTTTGGAGTCCTCTAATGAGGTGTCAGAGAAAGAACACCTCAACTGCAGCAGCAACAGCCATCACTCTCCCTCAGGTAACACTGTTTAATAACACTGCTGACAAGCTACCTGAGCAGACAGCCTGACTAATAAAGCTGCATCCTCTGGACAAGCAAAACAACCAAACATGACGACATCCGGTGCTGTTGAATCTTGAAAACTATATTTCATCAGAACTAAAATAATAGTGAATAAATAAATATACATTACACGTTTACAACTGTATTACTACTCACATTGCAGCATTTTAGTAGCGCTTGCTTTTCCCACTTTCAAATAAAACCAGCGAAGTGAAATTATGCGTTTTTGTTTTCTCGTGAAAAACGTTCTGGAAAAGAAACATTGGCACGTAAATGAAAAATAGAAGGGTAAAGTGAATATTTACATAAATATTAAAAGAGTAACTATTGAAAAAAGTGTCTCGCATGTATAAAGAAAACTACGCCGCAGAGTGAGGGTGAGCAGTTATCGTATCGGGTATCATTTATCGGGAAAAATGCCTAATCATGATAAGGACTTTGATTTATCATTGTCTTAGTAAATCACAATCATTAATGTTGAATAAAAATGTTAGCAACAATGTTATTTTCACAATATTCTCCACTGGTCCACAAGAGCATCATATCACGCCGCGTTCAGTAACAGCCGCTCTGCAGCGCATTTCAAACAAGAATATTTTTCAAGGTCAGCATTTATGTTTGTGGCGCTGTGTCCCGCATTCACGGTCATAATGTTACCTTAAAAAAAGAAAGAGGTATTATGTAGTTTTTAATCATAATTTATATTGTTACAACAAAATTATTGCAATAAAATTCAAAGTCCATGTCGCCCACTCCTGCAGCTTCCCAGAAATCCTTAAAGTGGCATTAGAGTAATAAATTGCCAGGATTACTCCCAGTAATCCTGCGAGCTAAAAACAGAGACAATCTCAGCTTTAGAATCATTTCAGAAAAATTTTTTGAGAGGCGTGTTTCAACTTTTCCCTAAAGTCAAAATCAGTCGTCTGCTAACTTGTATTTCACGTATTTAGAAGCTTTGGAATATTTGTAGTTTGTAGTCTGATTAAACTCAACTGTGACCTATAAAGGTCACTTAAAAGAAGAAGAAGAAGAAACAACAACAACTGAAAAAACAACCAGTGTGAAAGACGAGACCTTCAGGAAAACCTGAACGTCAAACCAGACTGAACACTTTGAAGCACAAGATCTTGTCAGAGGTTTGGCTTTTACGACTGCAACGTTTTGGATGACACAATACCTGAGAATGCTCAGCGATATTATTTTTCTTTTCTTTTTACGGCATGCTGTAAAGTAAAAATTAATTTAAAAATGTTGGACCTCAAGCCAGCGTTGGATTTACTTTCACATAAACATACGCGGCATGAGACACGGAAGGGCTTTCTCGTTGTTTGTTTATTTATTTGTTTGGGCGTGACGCCCGAGCCTCGCGTGATAAGGAACTTTTCGACGGTGGATGATTCAAAGGCCAAGGCTGGCTGACATGCCGTGACACCTGATGTGCCGTGGCTGTGGGCCAAAGTCCCCTGGGGCCAGTTCCAGGAGTCAACTCCCAACTGGAATGCCAAAAACACAACACCAGTTCATCTAGTTTGTTTTTCTTTCTCCCGTGAGCCGAGGTGCCCAGCAAACCTTGAGGAAGAGACGAATAAAAACAGCTTTTGGAGGGAAGGTTGAGCTCATGCTCTGCTGAGCAGCTCAGAGGAACACTTGGATGTTTGTGCAACGTTACAGCTTCAGTCACTGAGTTGACATGAAGTAGTTTTGTGGCATTCTCTGCCTCAACCCTCAGGCTAAGAACTAAATGATATAAAATGGTGTAATTAATACATCACCTAGAAGTCTTAGCCTTGGCCTGTCATGTTCTCTCCAATTATTGTATCTCTCAGCATCAACAATGAACTACAAGCAACTACTAACCCTCAATTAGCTAACAAGTAGATGAAGCAGCTCTAATTTGGCGTATTTAGATGTTGTACATTCGGATGGAGCAGACAATGGGAGGCACGGTGGGCTGTCAATCAAACCTTTCCCTGTTGGATGCCGTTCACCTCAACAGACAAGACAGCTCACTTTGGAATGTTGGATGAGAGTTTAACCGCACCTTTGAGAAAACTAAGAACCCCTTGTTTTTAAGAAGTAGAGGTTTCATCAATCACAGCAACCAAGATAAAAATACTATTTGTGTCTTACTCGACCAGGTCAGTGTTCTGTTCTAAATCTGCGTTCAAACTGTGAATTTTGTTGCCTAATTCAGATATTTTCATGCAGAAATGTCAAAACAAAAGCAAAATCCACACAAATTGACTAGCCAGCTGATGAACAACGCGACCGCAATCAGACCCACGTGAAAACGGTTTATCATCCCAAAGCAACGCGCATGCGCTGAATGAAAGACAAATAACACAGATTGTTGATGGATGGATCTAAACGTCATTCAGCAACGTAACAAAATTCTAACCAGAGGGAAAAGAAGATAACAGGACTAAAAGCAGTTGACTGCAATTTCTGAAGAGAAGTCCGTTTGGATGCATAGTCAGAGCCATGAGTGGTGGGACTGGGATGTGACGCACTTCATAATTTCATAATTATAGTTTTCAACCATTGTTTACGTGTGGACGTACATCGTCTGGCTGCCGGTGCAGAATTATGATGCATGTGTCTCATCAGTGGCTGTGTTTCCATTACAAATCTGTAAAAACAAACTTTGTATTCTGCTAATGTCCAACAACACAATGTTGCAATTGCAGCAACTCTATCTAATAATAAATCACACATGAATAGGTTTCTTCACGAGATAAGAAACTACAAAACATGCTACGCTATCATCCTTCAACTACTTCCTGTCGCCGTCTTCTTCGTAGTTTCTGCCAGTGGCAACATTAAGCTGTTAATTATGTGGCTCGTGTGATGTGAAAAACGTTGCAGTTTTGCTACATGAACCATTTTCAATACAGCCGAAAACCTCTTCATCCCACCGCCAAAACTTTTTATAAAAGAAATGAATAATTAATTTTTTTAAATTTACAAAATTGGCATTTCCGTTAAGCAAATTTATTTTCGACATGTCAAATTGTGCGACTGCATGATCAATGGAATACAGCTGTGGACTGATATAAATGTCGGACAAAATGTGACGCCTTGTTGTTCATATGCCTACAAACAATCAGATATGTACCTACGTTCACACTGCAGATTGACATGACCCAATTCAGATATGTTGTCGAATTGGATTTTTTTACAGAGGCCGTTCAGACTGCCACATTAAGCGACCTGCAGTCTGGACGGGCAAAGGCCCTGAATGTGTCCCGCATGCGCAGCAGAGAGCGCAACAGCGTCAGCGTTCTCAGTGCTCTGCCGACCGCCATAAAAAGAAGAAGTGTTCAGTGTTTGCAGAAGTAAACATGGAGGCTAACGGTCAGACAACATATTTGAAGTTGTTGTCTGACCGGAGTAGCATATTAACAACTTAACCTTCATTATAATCCGTCGTGGTTGTTGTTATACGTCCCGTTTGTGCGTATCAGGGTGCAGAATAGTGATATTTGTCCAGTGTCAGTGACGTTCAGTTCGGATGAATGTGACCTGAAGGTCGCATTTGAATCGGATACCCAAGTGGTTTGGGTCGCATTCAAAAAGAATCCGACCTGTGCTGTTCAGACTGTCATGAAAAGATCAGATACAGGTTGCATTACATCAGAATTGGGTCACTTCAGTCCGCAGTGTGAACGCAGCCTTAGTGCCACGTGTAGAAGTGGCACAAATCAGATTTTTTTGTGGGGTGAGAAAATCTGAATTGGGCCGATCAGACTGGCACGAAAAATTTGACTATGGGGGCAAAAAATAACAATAAATCGGTTTCGGGTAGAATTTCCCTGCTGTGTGAGAATTAAGATGAAGCCTTAATACCACGACGGAACTGAAAACACTTAGGAAACAGGACGACTTTTATTAAGTGGAGTTCGACTTTTATAAAGTAGACCACAACTTTGATGCTGACAGTTCGCCAGACTTCGTTTTATCACCACCACTCAGAAATCCCTCGTATCTTTTCGGTCGGTCTCTCATTAGTCCTCCAAAGCGCTGATCGGTTTGAAAGAGGTGAGGCTGCTCTTCTCTGCTCTTGTCTTTTAAATTGTACTTTTACATAATCTGGTGAGCAGTTTGTGAGCAGACTCTAACCAATGTAGAGACCCAGCAACCACTTCCTTTCTCATTTCAAAGTAAGAGCCTCAAACTAAGCCGCGGGGTGTCAGTTGATATGTGTCACCGGTGGCATTATAAACGTTCTTCAGCACACAAAAACAGAAACTTAACAGATCTTCATGGGAAATAATTTCCTTTGATGACTACTGCCGTGACCTCTGCAATAGGCAGCGTCTCCAACAGCATGTTGACTGTCATGATGCATTTTATTGTTAATGCGTTTCATTTAAGCACAGGAGATCCCTGAATTATACATTTCGGCCCAGTCAGAGCAGAAAGTTTCCTGTGTCCTAATTCACAGCACAAAGGGATGAAAACTTCTGCATGTGAATGGAACGCATTCAAGTTTCAGAAGTCAATGTGTTTGCGTTTCAGGAACGCTCCCCAAAAGAGTTCGACGTCTCCTCACATCCCGAAAGTTCAAAATCCAAAATGGCCGCTGCACATGTGAGACGCTTATTCGCGTTTCTGGTAGTTAGCCGCGCCGACTTCTCTTCGCAAACGAGTTTCTGCAAACTTATTTATGGACTAAATAAGCTGCTTTTGTTGCTATTAGTAACTAGCCTGATCACTGGAAACAGCAAATCTCACTGGTTCCTTTTAGTTCAACATCAATACTTCCAGTGGCCCAATTTATGTGGACGGGTCGAGACTGAACACAGATTCTTTATGTGACTGAGATAGATGATTTTTGTTTTTTTAAAATTATTAGTTTATTTGGAAAAACAGAAAAAAAGTGCAGTTTGAGTTTTGTTTGCTTTTTTTAGTATGAAAACCACTTTCAGAGTAAGACAAGCATGGAAACAACAACACAGACTCATTACACCTGGACTGAAACATTTAGAACACATTTTATGACCTGTATGTTAAAACGAGACAAAAAATAAAAATCTTTTTGGATTTTTGGTTTTCCTTTTACTTTTGTTGAAATCTTGTTTCAGGTCGTTCTCTAATCCTACACTGGAATCCTGATCAAACCCTCACTGCTTTAAACTGCAGCTAAATTTAACCTATACTGACAGATATAACCGCTGTTTACCCCCCCACCCAAAAAAAAAAAAAATCTGATTTTTCTTTCTTTTTTTCTTTTAAGAGGGTATAATGCTTGCTGAAGACCTGAAGGCCAACAGAGCAGCAGATCACAAACCACTTCCGTTTAGAGACAAAAAAAAATAATTACTTTGCTTCAGTAATAAATATCAACAACAAAATAACTCTTGACTTTGAAGCTTCTGTAAAAAAAAAAACTGTAAGCTGTAATAAAGTCTCTCGGGAGAAAAGACTTGACTTACTGAAAAGTTCAATGTAACTCTTTTTTTTTCATTATACACTAACTTATTTACATTTCTTTGAAATTAATTCGATTTTTGCGTCGTTAATGTAATGGATTTTTTAAAATTGTGAATTAATTTGACAAGTTAAATGATAGTCCCCTTTTCTCAACAATCTTTAAAGATGTTAATCAAAACAATAGTCAGTTTGAAAGCAGCTGGCGGAGCGGCTCTGACGGGGAAACACCGCGCAGAAACCTCGCTGAAGCAGAAAGTTTGTTCTCACCACCTTCTTGCAGCGCCGCCTGCGCGTCCCTGCCGAAGGCTCCGTGCTCCCTGTACGCCGCGTGCGGGTACGGGTATTCCGCCTTGCCCACCGCGTACGCGCCGCCGGGCGCCATGCCGTTCAGGTTGTAGTGGTGGTGGTAGGTGTACGGGTTCATGTGCGCAGCTCCGTACGGCTGCTGCGCTGCGTAAAAGTCCTGCGGGTCGTGCAGCGCGCTCTGGCCGCCGTAGAAGCCCGCGTCGGCGGCGGAGGACTCCGGCAGGGTCGCGGGGGAGTCCCTGGTGGAGATGGAGCTCCCCGCCACGCCGGGCAGAGACGGTTTCTTCTCCTCAAAGACAGGTGACGATTGACCGTTCATTTTATTTTTTAAAAAGAAAGTCGATTTTTTTTTTTTTTTTTTTTTTTTTTTAGTTGGCTCGGTTCGCTCTAAACTCCTGCTGCCCTCAGTCAGTGTGGAGCTGGCGTTCCCAAACTCCCTTGACGCAGCAGCCAGCCAGGCTGTCCACCGTGGCGGGCGGCGCCCAACCCAGCAAGAGCTCCTAATTACAGGGCGCGCCGAGCCGAGCCAAGCCAGGCAGGACAGAGAGGAGTGGATGTCTGCTTCTCATTGGCTCCCGAGCCTGTGCCCTAAAGCCAAGACCGTGTTCACTGTCGCCTGTCTGGCTCCCTTCTCCTCCCCGCAGAAACGCACATAAGCCTCTTCATGAGCCGGGAGCCGCGCGCGCATGAAGCCTTGGCGAGACTTGCAGAGAACTCAAACCTTTCTGCGTGTGACACCCAGCACGTTTTGATGCATAAGAAAAAACTTTGTTTTATTTGGGGTTTATTTTGGTTTTTTGTTTCCTTAAATTGCGGCCCTTAAATGAAACTTCCAGAAGTCCAGCCTGTGTGATAACTGGTTAACAAACAGCTTCAGATCAGGGGGTCAAATCATAAACATTTCACAGAGTTCTGTTCAAATCATCTGAAACTGGATACAGGAGGCAGAAACCACCACGACCAAGTCAGTATTATAGAAAAACAATTGTTTTGAGCTTCACTTCATGCTATAAAGTTATACATCAAAAACATACCTTGGAATTTTCACGCATGATTGAGAAATCCCTTAATCTCCCATGGCAACCAGACCTAGCTCCGCCTTTGAGGACCAAGCTCCTCCTCAGAGCTGCAAGTTTGCAAGCTGTGGGGTTTGAGACAGCGCCGTCTTCACTCGGCTCCTTCAGACTAGTCACCAGCAATTGGCACCCAGTGGAGCCGCACATCTGCTCAGCTCATTACAGCAGCTACTTCTCAAAATGTCGTTAAAGGGTTAATAGGGGAGCCATGTTGTGTCCGAAAGAGCAGGACTTTTTAAAGAGACAGAGGCCCAATTTCAAGTCAAATTTCTTTTAACATTATTTGTGGAAAGATTTGAAAACTGAAATGAAACATTTCCCCTCCTAACCAAATGTAAGTATTTGAAAAATAATAAAAAAGCTTTGTGTCTCTGGGCAAACGTGGTGGAAACATCCCCAAAAAATAATGGCAGCAGCTTTTGCAGTGAAAGACTCAGTGGGGGGTGAGGACAACTGCAAGATTTTTATTTGGAAAAATATTTTCCTTCCACCGAACCATCCTGCTCTTCCTTTGTGTTCGTCTCTCACCTTCATCCACAAAAAACAAACTGAAGTTTGTAACAGTGACTTGCTAAAGTTACTGGGTGTGAATAGTTTTGCGATTGAAGCCGTGCCTTGCAGAACATGAGTGAGGCAGACGGAGGATTTCACATGCATGGTGGCGTTCTGATGAGTGTTTGAAGGTGCTGCACCGCCTGCTGCCGGCAGTTACTTAGTTAATCGAGACTCTTTATTGGGCTGTTCTTCTTTATGAGTCTGAGGGGAGTCAACAGTTTATCCCAGAGGATTTGTTGTATGTTGTCCCAATGGGCCAAAACAGGAACATCAGACCTTGATAAAACTTTGAGAAATGATCCAAAATGCAAACTGAAAGTGAGAGGAAACTCTTCCTGAACGCTGAGGGTTCCTCTGTCTTCTGGATCAGTGTGGAACCGCAGTATTTTCCAGGTCTGGATAAAGTGTTAAAGGAAAACGAAAGTCTGGAAAACTAATAACTGCAGACTTTATCCCCATCACGATCTGTTCTCAATCACCCAGTACTTTGGATAGGACATGAAACAAGATGGGAATTACCACCAAGGACTTTCCACTGCAAGTATATCCATCTACAGATTCATTACAGTCCCACTGTTTTTCTGTTGTGTGTTTTTTTTTTAGCAGGTTCTACATTTAAAATCTCAGCTTTGCAGAAATATTTTCAGTTTATTGTCAACTTTAAAATGTATGATGTATGTGTGACATAACAGGGATTTCTTCAGTGTAATCAGTGTTAAGTGCACGTCAGCTCAGTGAGCCAAAGTCACCTCTAGGTGTCACTGTTGCTGTTTCGGGTGCTTCATGGAACGAAGTGTCAGATGTGAAAGTTCTGGTCTGTTGTTCTTGCTCTAGTTTTCTGTTAGAGCCACAAACCAAAAGAAAACAACAAGAGTTGCAAATGGGGAATTATTCTGGGCTGGACTGCCTGTGCACAGGAGCCAGAAGCTGGTAACACAGAT
Source organism: Poeciliopsis prolifica (assembly GCF_027474105.1). NCBI lineage: Eukaryota > Metazoa > Chordata > Actinopteri > Cyprinodontiformes > Poeciliidae > Poeciliopsis > Poeciliopsis prolifica. The sequence goes on along the minus strand of NW_026562385.1, from coordinate 12,781,896 downwards.
GTGAAGCTTTTATCAGAAAGTACAACATACAGACAATATTGGAATTTGTAAAGAAAATTGAAGTCATTGCTTTAAGCCAAACATTTCCTTCCCTACATTTCATATTAAAAACAACCATAATACATTTTATTTCATGAATTAATTGGAAGTTGTACTAGCAGTGTTCTGAAGACATTTTGTCTAAGCAAAAGCTGCTATAAGGATTTGAACTTAGTTTTTCCAAATACACTATTTTCCTCACAGCTACTGTATAAGCACACTTCCAATTTCTTCTATTGACTAATTCATTTTGCAGTGTGATTTTTCCTCTCACTGTAACCAACTTGGTCACTTCTTTCTTTAAAGTGTGCACCACATCGGCGATCCTCAAAAAAGGTTTGGACTCTGGCATTCTACAGCCAACCTATACGCACAACTTAAGGCCACATGAATTCCATGACATGTACTGGTGCAGGTTTTGCTTTAAGGATGCTGATGGCAAAAGCATAGAGAAGATCAGAGTGAGCCGCATTGTGTCTTTCTAGAGTTTGAGGTTTGTTTGCTGAGAGAGGAGCTGTGGTCTTGCATGAGGTCTGGAGTGGTAGAGAAGTATGTTTGAGTGGAGCAGGACATCTGGGAGAACCATGAGACAGAAGTTCAAGAAAGAGGTGGGATGGCATCAAGGATTGGCTCGAAGCCTGTTCTAGTTTGCTTTGGTGACGGACAGGAGTCTCAGTGGATTAGGATGTTTGCAGATGACACTGATCTGCAGTGAGAGAAGGGCGCAGGTAAAGAGTAGTTGCAGGAAGACGAAAGACATTTCTGTAAACGAGAGGCACCAGTTGAATGGTGACGTTACAGGGAGTAGAAGTAAACGGTCAACAGTCCAGAGCTATGGTTAGAGTGAAGAAGAGGTGAAGAAGAGTAAGCAGGCAGGTTGGAACAGGTGGAGAAAAGTGTCTAGTGTGATAAACAATCAAAAGAAAGATGTTTAAGACAATAGAGAGACCATGTTGTATGATTTAGAGATGATGCCAATGAGAAACAGACAGGAGTTAGAACTGGAGGCTGTAGAGCTCAAGATGTTGAGAATCTCATTGGGGATGATGATGATGGTCAGGAATGAGTCCATCAGATGGATGTTGGATGTTAGAGATAAAGGCAGAGGACTGGCTGAAGTCTGGACATGTTCAGAGAATGAACATCGACAGTATCAGCAGAATGATGCTGAGATTGGAGCCACAGGGAAGGAGGCTGAGAGGAAGACCAACATAGGGTTTTATGGATGTGGTGAGAGGACATGTTGTCAACCGATGCGAGGACAGAGGACATGTTGTCAACCGATGCGAGGACAGAGGACATGTTGTCAACCGATGCGAGGACAGAGGACATGTTGTCAACCGATGCGAGGACAGAGGACATGTTGTCAACCGATGCGAGGACAGAGGACATGTTGTCAACCGATGCGAGGACAGAGGACATGTTGTCAACCGATGCGAGGACAGAGGACATGTTGTCAACCGATGCGAGGACAGAGGACACCGAGAGTAGGAAGGAATAAAAGACGGATGAAGAAAAGCCAAAAGGAGAGGCCATCACTCATGGTTTAAGTTTTATGTTCTTTAAACGTTAATGTTTTGTTGTAGCTTAGCTGAATTATTTTCAGGCCTAAAGAAAGTACTTTGTCAAATGTTCGAATTCAGATGTCGTCTAAACTTAAGGGTGCTTGTGATGACAGGAGTAGAAGGTCATAAATAGATGGATGTGGTCAGTGTTTGCTGGATTGTTTTTCTTCTTGTAAAATCAAGGTTCCACAAACCTAAGTTTTTATAGAATATTTTTCCTTTAGCTGATTCTGTTCTATTTTTAGGTCTTCTCTTCCTCTCATTTATTGGTTTTGTGCATTTTAACAGTTGAAGATATTCCGTAGGTCTTACATTAGATACGTTTTTTCTCCACTACATGTTTATCAGTTGTCTTGTTTCCATTTTTAATCACATCTCCCATGATTCCTCATTTCATAGTTACCATAGTTACCATGCCATTTACAACCCTGCAAGCGCTAATCTGAAATCCTTCAACCATGAAGTTAAAACCCTTAACTACTAATAGGAGGTGCTTTTTTTTTTCTCGGTATCATCTTAGGGACAGTGGAATACATTCAGAACTATTCGAAAGCAATTTTGCCACATCATCTAACTTTGGAAACAGTTTTTTTTTTTCAGATTAGCTGTGCTTGAGTTATCACCAGCTGCGCTTCCATTACAAATATGCAAAAAAATTATATTTCAAACACAACTGTGCGATTGCTGTGTTTTCCATCACATAAACGCGATTAAAATCACACGTGAAAAGGCTTAATGTGGCAACGGTGTTGATCATATGTCTTGTGTGAAGCGAAAAATGTGTTTCTGTTGCAAAATAAACCAATTTTGATACAGCCAAAAAAAAACAACAAAACTCATCAAAAAAGAAAGTTTTCAAAAATTGGTGTGTTTCCAGTAAGCCAATTTATTTCAAAATGTGATATTGCTAAATTATATGGTCAATGGAAACGCAGCTACTGATTCAAACTCCTGGCAAAAGAAAACAAAATAAGCAGCTTCAGAATGAGATTCAAAACAAACGTGGCTAGAGATCAGTTAAAATAAATCAAAATAAAAAACAGTATGTTTGCAGTATCTTAGGTTGACAACTTATCAGTTTCTTTTTTTTTTATTTATTAGCATTTGTCTTTCTCTAATTCATACAAGGTGAACCCTTAAGTCTTTGCAAAATTCAGTTCCCAAAAAATGTACAGCTCAATTTTCTCCAGCAAAGTTTACCCCTCAGAACCAGAAACGTTCTTTGAGGGAGCATCCAAGCTTTCAGAGGCAAGGTTTATTCTGTTCTTACACATTATATATATAAAAAAAAAAATAAAAAAAATAAAATAGTAAGGGTGGGCGGAGTGGACATATCCAGCCTTGAATGAACAGAGGCGCCTGGAAATTGGAAATTTTATATACAAACAGGTAGTGGTAGTACATGGGGAGGGGGGGAGAAGTTCCGTGGTCTTGAGTGGTTCTCCGTGTTTTCCACAACCCCACTATTCCATGTGAATGAACGAGTGACAGCGAAGAGGTGGTGGGGGGACTTGGAGGGGGCTGGGAGGGTCTGGTGCCCTGCAGATTCAGAGATTTATCTGTTGGCCTGTAGTTGGTGTTCCACAACTATAGAAAAATGCAAACATTCAATTTCGGCGCCGGCTGGTAAAGACATACAGACAAACCAAGCGCCATTTCTCCCGCTCTCAGAACAAATGGAACATCTTTTTTTTTTCCTTTTGTTTTTTTAGCATTGTGTATCATAGATGTATGTATAAGTACTGTATATTTATCCTCTACTGTTAATTTACAAGATTCCCTGATGGCCAGCACAGACAGAAACTGGAGGGAAAAAACAAACAAACAAACAAACAAAAGAAAAACACACAAAAAAAAGAAAAAGTGAAGTTTGTCCAATTTTACATACAGTAGAAACCAGCCAAGGGAAGAGAAAAAAAACCCAACAAAAAAACGCAGTGCTGCGATTGGTCCACTAGGAGGAGCACTGTGTGCCCTGATCAACCCCAAAGGAGGAAGAGACAGTGAGAAGAAGCAGGGACAACAAAGGGCTGACAGAGGAGTGACCCCGTTCCATTCTTCTTCTGTGTTGGGGTGAGGGTGGTTCGTCTTTATCGGATCTGGACAACAGGTTGGTTTGCTCTCTGGGTTGAATGTTAGTAATCTCCCTGTCCCCCCTCCTCCGTCCCTTCCAGATCGAGGTGGGAGAACGACGGAGATCTGACTGGCCCAAATCCCTTCCGACAGGAGGACAGACGCTTTCACTCTGTCTGAGGAGACAAAGACGTCCTGATCAGCGTCGGTGAAACTCAGCCAATCAAATGCAACAGCATCCTCGTTTATGGCGCCAGGCTGATTCCTGTGCGCAGAGTTAAAAGCTGCAGTGGTGAAACTTTTACCAAAATGTTTTTCATAATAGTGGTATCAACTTTAAGTTGTAACATTTTACGGTTATGGATGGCGGATTGGATTTTTATGCAGGAATCATTATGAGAAAGTAGACGGAAATGACACATGGCTATCGAGTCTTACAATAATTTCTGGGATTATTTATAATCCTGTAAAATGTGTTATGACATTGCAATTTCAGAGTCAGGAGGCTGTTGGAGGCTACAGCAACAATAAACATTACCAGGCAAACTGCCCAATAATAAACTTTATCATTGTTTACGTTGTCAATAAGTCATTTGTTTTGTATTTTGATGTCTTCAGTCTGAGTCCGATGCATTGTGCTGTAACTTTTTTTAAACAGTTCTCTGGAGACAGTTCCTGCTCTAACGCTTTAAAAAGGATCAGACCGAGTCATGGCTGCATAATAGCGTTGAGCATTGAGACTAAGCACACATAATATATCGGCACTAAAACATCAGTATCAGTCTGGTAAGTAAAACTGGGCTGATATTAATAACCGGTGTTTGGAATAAAAACACGTTTTTAAGTGGGTGTGTAAATATGTCCTGACCTTATGTGAGTTTCTTTGCTTTGTTGTAGAGCGAGTCGACCACTTTGCTCATGTTCTGAATGGTCTCCAGAGCCGCTTCGTATGTCTTGTCCACCACCGGCTCGTCGAACACGATCAGCACGCCTTCACCTTGGTCCAGAATACCTGGAGAGGGAGACGCGGCACGAGTGGAAACCCTGGGAGAAGCTCCATCAGCGCAGAGAGAAACCCCAAGCAAAGCAAAGCAAAAAAAAAAAAAAAACCTACCATGAAACTTCTGATCCAGAATCATCTGAGATAGTTTCCTCTCTACGTCTCTCTGTAACACACACAGTAGCCGTTTCTCAGAAAAAAGAAAACGAGGACATGAAAGAGACCTGAAGGAGCTCAAGGTTCCTCCCGGTGTATCATAAGCCTGGCGGGCCACCAGGCTGAGCGTAGTTTATTCTAAACAGGGTTTTTTAAAAACAAATTAAGCGAGGTATGTGGTTGACTCTGTTTTGTTTTTTTGTGTTGTTTTCTTTCTAAATTATGATGCCAGCTCATTCACGTCTGAATTTTTGTAACTTTTAACATTTTTTATGGTGGTGATTTCCCTGACGGCCCTGCCACCGAGAACGGCTTGGCAGGTCTTCATGGGGGAAACCCTGGGAGATGGAAAACCTAAAGACTGGCAGCGAGGCTTACCTTAGGGAGCTTGATGAGCGAGGAGATGTGTGTAATCTGTTCAAAAAAAAAAAAGGAAACAAACCCACATAGTTTCAACGTGCTCGGCAGCGGTAAATATATCAGAAGCTGGAAAACTTGTGCCTTCGGTGGAAGAGCGTCTACCTGCACTCTGGAGAAGGGCTCGATGACACGGATGAGGTTCTGCTCCAGCAGGTTGTCGTACAGCTTGGTCAGGTGGGTGCTGATGATGGGGTCATCCCTCAGCTCCGCTTTGTACTCTGTTAGTGCCTGAAAGTCGAGCAGGAAGAGCGTCGTCACGAACCAGGGGAGCCGTAAAGGTTTTCAAGGTGAAAGAAGGAAAAGAAAAGCAAAACAAGAGAGACGCAGCAGAGAGGCCCACCTGTTCAAAGTCTGCCAGCGACCGGTTCTTACTGGCTTGTGCCACACATTTCAGGGAGTCTGTCTGTAGGGAGGAGAGAAGGAATGAATCAAAGTGTATGGAAGGAACGTTGTTTATTCACCGAGATGAATTCAGAAAAAGCAAGTCAAAATATGATTCACAGGAAAATGAATCATATGGGCAGAATGTGTGATAATCTGGGTGTGTGGACATATTCATACTCTGGACATATTTGTGCCATGTTTGTTGACCAACACAAACCCAGAGCTACGAGAAGCTGCTTAAAATATTTACTTGCAATTAATCGCAAAGAAATTACTGATTTTCTTTTTCAAGTCCTCTTAATGCACCACAACAGAATATTTTTAATCTCTATAATATTGTAATAAGCAGTGGAGTGGAACAATCAACATGTCTAATGCAAATGTATACTGATTATAACTGAAGCAACACAAATCATGACAAATATTGTGCAAGAAAATCTATAAAGAGAACAATCTACAGAATTTTTTATTTTTATTTTAATTGCACATGTAGTCCCACACACAACTACTTTATTTCACCATCATGGTGATACTTGAAGGTAACAAAGAGACTGAGTGCAATTAAAAGGAGTCAAAGTTCAATGACTGAAATGCAACAATGATAAATGTGATACAGAACCAGGACTATAAAATAGGGTTAAAATAAAACTTTTTATTGGGCTGTTTTCATGTGTTGCATATGTTTGATGCAAAAATAATAAAAGGTCAGATTTTATGATGGAAACTGGCTCATATTATCATGACAAGTATTATTTATTGATTAGGAGGAAGTTCATAAAACCAGGAATCCTCAAACTCTGCAGAACTTTTTCACATCAAGTTGCACATCAGTTCAGATTGACGGACTAGTAGACTAGACATGTAATATGACGAAATGTGAAGAAAGACCCGGGACTATGAATACTTTCGCAAAACGCAAAGAGAACTGGGAAAAAAGGTTTTTATAAAAACTGAACCGAGTCGTACCTGTCTGCCTGCGTATCGCAGAGCAAGTTTGCCACTGATGAGGGCCTGGACGTCTTCTGGGCTACAGAAACAGAAAAAAAAGAATAATTATTACGTTGTTTTTGGGTTTTTTTACACTAAAACTTAAGTCTCCTTTTGACAACTTCACGGAAAGCCATTTTTGATTTGTATGCCTCATGGAGAGTTCATGAGTTCAGGTCAAGGTGCTAGATCCCCTCTGCTGTGAATGCAGCACTCACGCATTGAGCATGATTTTGCAGAGCAGCATGTATTTGAGCGCGGTGATGGCTCTGGGGCTGTCGATGGAGTCGTAGCCCTCAAAGGCCTCGTAAAAGTACGAGTACGCCGTCTTCCAGTCTTTCTCCTCCGCTGCGTGAATGATCCCTAGAAACACACACACACACACACACACACACACACACCACACACACACACACACACATCAGGTAACAAATTTAGCTGGAGGATAAATTGTCCCAAAAGTTGTTGTGATGATATTGTTGTTTTGAGACCCTTTTCAACAAATATAATGATAATGGCTTAAAAATAACATTATTAAGCCATTATTATAATGTCGCCTAGACCAATCAGCTTTAAATACGAATGAACATTTAACACTGGAACTGGAAAACAAATAAAAACAACAGAAAGAACAGATAAAATAAATTATGAAGTTGCTGGAGCAAGACACAAAAAGGTCTAGTTAAAGCACCAGACTGAGGAATTTTTTCATCCCGTTTTTAGTAAAAAAAAAAAAAAAAGAAAAGAGAAAAATTCAAAAAAAATCATGCAAATGGAAATTTGATTTTTTTTTAATGCAATTAATTCATTTCTTGTCATAAACTAAGTTACTGCTTCACACAGAATCAGGTCTGTTCCATTAGGGCCCCTGCAGGCGTTCCTCAGGGTACCTGACTGCATGTCCAGCGCTGCCTGCAGTTTGGGCGGGCAGTAGATGGCGTTGGCGGTCGTCCTGGCCGAGGTGAGGGCGGCGCGGGCCTTGGGCAGGTTGCTGAGTGCGTGATACGTCTTGCTCTCCAGCAGCTGGACCTCCACCAGCAGCGCCTTGTCGTCCATCTTCTTCAGCTCCTGGAGAAGCTGGGAACCTGCGGGGTCCAACGCACCGGGGGTCAGGGATCAAACTGCAGCTCAGACTTTATACACAGGCTGCCCTTTCTCCTCCGAGTATACGGACGTTGCCAAGCAGCATGCAGGATCACCACTCACCGAGTTGTAGTGCTTCCTGGTAGCATTTTGTGTCGAAATACAGAGAGATGAGTCGAGCCTGAGGAGAGAGGAGACGGAGTTGATGTGTGTCTGTGTTCTGCTGACCTCTCACCTCTAAACCTGGTGAAAATTCAGCTCTGCCCTGTTTAAAACCCCACAGCAGAGTGGGCTTCACAGCAGGGCTGAACGACACGGCTGAAACACGAATCACCATGTGAAGGATAATTATTGACTAGTTTTCAATATCTGAAATGAAACCAAACTGAATGTTACCTTTCCTGTTCTATCCACGGTTTTCTCTCCACGAAGCTGATTTTTTGTTTTTAAGCAGTTATGAGTGACTGTGGCGAAACATGAAACTGATGCTACGCAAAATACTCAACAGCTTGTTGCCAGGTAACCAAAGAGTGAATGAGTTAGTTGATGTCAATCTTCAAACACAAATAAAATGGATTTATTTTCCCACCTTAACAAGACCTGGTAAGTAACATCTGAAAAAATGGTCTGGAGCAGGACAGCGGGCCGCAGCGGGACTCACCTCGAGTGCCTGTCGGAGGAACGTCCTCTTCTCAGCCTTGGCCCACTCGATGCACTCCAGACAGAGCTCCACCTCCTGACCTGTGGCTGCCTCCATGTCCAGGAACAAGTCCAGCAGGGAGCGGACCAGCCGGGCTGCTTTGGCCTTGGAGATGGAGTTGAGGAAAGGGCGCACATACTTCAGGAGGCCTCCGAGCTCTGGGAAGACGGTTGGGAAGACGAGGTTACTGTTCACAAGGTTCCTCCACAGTTCTCACTTCTTTTTCAGAAAATCTTAAAAGAAATCTTAAGGAGGACAGATGGAGAGTGAACAGGTGGATGGCTAGCTATCTGGTGGAATGAGCAAGTAATTGAATGGATGAACAAATATTTGTATTAATGGATAGAAAAACAGATTTCAAACAGACTGACAAATGGGACAGGCGTTGTCCCATTTTAGACAATGGGATTTGATACACACAAAAAAATTCTAAATCATTTTTCTCTTTCCACACCAGGTAAAAACTAATTCTTCATTTTTTTCTAGCCTGTGTTCAAAGTCAGTGTTTGGTTTTTATTTTAATATAAGGACAACATAGAATTTTTGCTGGAAAATCTGTTGTCATTTTATAGAGGTGCTTGCTATTTCTATTTTTAGATTTTAAAATGAAAATAAACATTTTTATCATTATCTTATGAAGTAAGAAAATTATGCAAGAAAATAACTCGTATGTTCGAAACTTTTCAGAAAACTATTTCTAAAAAGATTCAGCTGTTAATTGTAGTATTTGCAGCAAAAACTGAGTCCAAATATTCCATGACAAAATAGAGAAACTGCTAAAACATGCATTTGATATTATACCAATTTTAAAGAAAAACATTAGAAATATTAGCTGAAGTTATTAAAAGCCATGTTAATCATCCTAAGAGCCACTTATGGCTCCGGAGCTGTGGCCGCAGACCCGTCACTCCTGACCTGGAAAGCCTCTGAAATGCTGAAGTTCTTAGAATCATGCATGAAAAACTTCTACACCAACATGGCCTTTTCTTTTCATGGTGTTTCATTCCAACTAAAAAAAACTGAAATCCAAACTTTTGGAGGCAAACTGAAACAAAACACTTGGTGTTCTGCTTGAACTGAGGTCAAAGCAGCCAAACAAAGCCGTTTCCCCTCCTCGGTGTGCCTGAATAAGAAAGTGATCAGGAATGGAGCTCAGGCTCTGGTTACCTGCTGCTTGTCCAGTCTTCGCCAGCAGCCCACCCAACTCCAAGATGCTCTGCTCCTTAACACGCACCGCCTCCTCATCGCTGTCCTGGATGTCCCGTTTCACTAGAACATACACACACACACACACACGTTTACACAGCAGTTTTATAATGTGTTTGGTTTCAACATGAAGCACCGGTACGTCCGAGCGCTGGGGTTAAGATTCTGAAAGGCACCGGTACGAAATGAAAGCATTCTGTCTCGGACTGACTGGGATACATGGCAAAGAGCCAAGCGGCTAACAAAGCTGCGAAATACCACAGAAGACAAATTAGGCAAAAATATGCACATAATCCACCATGAGAAAATAAACACCACACATTAGCCTGTTATAAACCAGCAAAACCAGAAGGGAACTTAGTTGTGTAATTCTACAGGGCTGACAAGGAGTGTTTGTAATTTTCCTGACGGCCCTGCTATCTGACAGACTCGGGAGAAGTAGCTGCTAACAACATTAGCTGTCAGCTAACGCAACTAGCCGGCTGTCAGCGAACTTCCAGCAAAATCAATGAGACCGGCTGGCTAGCGTTAGCTTAAGCACAAAGCTACCCGGTATCCTGCTAACCGGCTAGCCAGGCTGCTGCTGACTCACTGTCCAAACAGTACAGAAAGGGTGACGGTCTGCTCTAGGCTAACTCGTGTAGCGTAGCTTTGCTGCTAACTAAACAGCGTACGGCTGATGGACAAAAGTATAGAGTTTGAGTCGAATCGCTCAATGAATGTATCCCTACTGTCCGGCAGAGTCCGTTCCATTTACCTATAGAGTGTAAGATATCGATAGAAGCGTTCCGGTCAGTTCCAATAAGAGACCGAGCTCTCTGAAACTCAGCCACAGCCGCGGCTGCCATCTCTCCGCTACCAGCCTCTGCTCTCTCTGCGTGATAGTCTTCCGGTTCAGTGGGTCACATGTTCGGTACGCTGCTGCCCCCTAAAGGCGGGTTGCAATACATGGTTGTTTGTCATGGTGAGAAGAAAACAGGTTCATTCCAGGCCACATCTTTTACACCAGGGGTCTTCAGAAATGTTGTCACGTGGGCCAGAAATGGTCACTGCCGAAGTTCACGTAGGCCTAAACAAATTTAATAATTGTAAAAACTAAAATCATTTTGCAATATCATTATTTTAAACCTACTCACCAATAAGCTAAGTGTTATTGTTTTAATTAAGCAAATAGTTCACTGTATGTTTGAACATTAAAAAATGGTTTTGCATGTTGGCCTTATAAAAAAAAGGCATTATTTTCAAGCATTCTATTTCAAACCAGAAACAAGTGGCAGAGTTCAAGCCAAGCAGATGAGGGTTAATGATGGAGCAGAAATTCACAAACAGGATTCTGGCATAAGCATCAGTCTTATCCAAATGAGAAGACAACCATCCTTGCATTGACTGCAGTTTCCGACTCTGTAATCTCACCAGTAAGGTTGTTAAACTCATCCATTTTTACCTACCTGGAAATCCAGAATTATGGTTGCACCAAACGCTCTTCAGTTCTCCTCAAGTCTCCTTCTGGACTTCAAAGTGAAACCTTTTAGATTTTTCTAGATTCCTAAACTTGACACAGAGAAGCTGACTTTGTTGATATGTTTTAAAACGCTGGATTAGTTGTCCTGCGATGGACTGGCAACCTGTCCAGGGTGTACCCCGCCTCTCGCCCACAATCTTTCGCTGGAGATACGGAACAGCACCCGTCCTGACCCCACTAGGGACAAGGGTGTAAGAAAATGGATGGTTGGCTGGATTGTTAGTGGATTAATGCATTCACCAAATTACAGAAAATACAAAAACCTTTACAAAAAATAACTTGGAAATTAATTTTTTTATGTATTTGTTGAAACTGTCACTATGTTGTGGCAGTATGTTATGAGACAGAATCTGCGGGAAAAAAAAAAAAAAAACTCTTCTGCTTCATCCAGTGATGACTAGAAACAACCAATAACAGCCAGGAGGCAGGTCTTGGCATTGTCAACATGGCCACCGACAACGCAGATAAACAGGTAAGTTGTTTCTTCAACAACTTTTCTGACATTTAACATGAGTACACAATCTTGATTGACTGCTTTAAGACCCTCCTTCTGACTCTGATTGGTTGTTTGTGGTCGGTGCTTTTTTTTTTTCCATACAGCAACAGCAGCTCAGGGAGGAGGTTGATCGTTTCACAGATTATCATATTAAACTGTCATGACATGGTTACAGTTTTTACACAAATGTAAAAAAACATTTTGTGAAATAACTTATACACAGTAGATTTAATGTAGTTACCATTTTCACTGGATAATAAAGCATCTCCTCAACCATTTGGGGTGAATTTCTTTTCATGTGATGTTATAATTTGTGATCTTTCACCCTACCTCACGTTAAGTTGTTTATTGTAAAGGTGATGAAATATGGAAAGGCTCCAGGAGAATGAATACATTTGCAAGGCATGGTAGATAAATGAGTCAAAGCCTTGAGGGTGTCCCAGACCCCTGAACTGTTTTCTATGGTCCCCAACTGCAATTTCAAGAATGAGATTTGGCTCCAAAAGCAAAGGCGTCTTTCAATTAGGACAAAATTAGACAAAAAAAAATTACATATGATACAGAATATCCAAATTTTGATAACCTGGCTTTTTGCATTTTCTTTTAATGTTATAGTAAATCTGTCCATATTTATCCACTGACTTTACACTACAGCAGACTTTAGTTCAGAATCACTTTTCTGAAAACTTTAATTCACCCAAACCTGCATTTTATTTATTTGTTGAACTAAACCAAACGCACCATGTGTTTCCAGAGAAAGAGTGTCTCAAATCCTGCTGCTATGCTGAGAATAGATCTTCTTTTTCCCAAGAATGTTCAAACAGGATGTAGTTTTTCATGTTTAATGAGGCAAACCTGAAGAAACTTTTTTCAAGTTTTGCCTCAACATTGATCTATATGCTTGGTTTGCTTTCTTAGATTGTTGTTGAGCACACATACAATTTCTCCAGTGTTGTTTAAAAAAAAAAAGTTTTTGGCCAGGAAGTACTTCTGACATGACAATTTTGCCTCGCTTGATAAAAAGTTTGAACGCTCCCACCTTTGACATACAAGACGGCAGCATTTTATGTAAAATTTCTTTATTTTGTGAAACATTTACAAAGCATAAAAAGGAACTGAAAATTAAATTTCGCATGTGCATTCCTGACAGCAGTGCTGCTACAAGACGAAAGACAGGTAGTCACAAGCCTGGAAGCACAAAGAAAATATCCTATTAATATCTGAAATGAACACCAACTGTACGCGTGAAGCTTCTACACACTTCCCCTCGCTCCCTCCAACAGAAACAGAAATGCTAGCATAGCAGGAGCTCCAAAACAAGCTCACCTGGCAGCTGATCATCAGGGAGGCGTGGCTGTCTGTGTTGGGAGTCACAGAGAAAACCGGGCTGTGCAGACAGTCCTGCATGTGCTCCGACACCCTGCCCTCCAGGAGGCGCTGCAGGACATCTGGACTGATGTTCCGCTGCTGAGCAGACGAGAGAAATGAGAGAAGTGGCGTCGCTAAACATCACATCGCATGTAGCGTTTAATTCTACATAATTCATTAAACAGATGAGGACGAAGGTTTTTAAATGGGACAGAAATGGCTTTGGTTTTGTAATTTACTTTAATGTGTTTTTTTTCCCCCCCTTTTGTAAAGCTTTAGAATTTGCAAAACAACGGCTGCAGTACGTCAGTGCCAAACCTTTAGTCCACAACCGTACAACACTGACTTCCCATGACGACCACAGATTTGAAAAAGAAAATGTAATAAAAAAAATAGAACAGTGCGATACAAACCTTAGTTTCGATGTAAAGTCCACAAAGGCAGGAGATGAAATGGCTGTTGATGCTCAAGTTGTTCCTGCAAGACAAACAAACATGCCAAAAATTGTCTGTGCTCCAGCGGAAAACAAAAAAATGCTTAAATAAATAACTTTCTCTGGTTGCGGCCATATTGCTTAATAGTCACACTTACATGTGACATATGGGGCAAATGATTTGCATCTCATCCATTCTCTCCACCATAGAGGAGATGTACTGCTGCTCAAACTGCAGGTTCCTCTCATACTCGTCAATTATAGACATCTCTGCAACAGAAAAAAAAGCGCGCACACACACGCACACTCACACACAGGGAGAAATCTGATCAGGTTCACACACTGCAAAGTACCAATCTTTGTATAATGACTGGTTTCCAGATAAAAATCCAAAGTGTGATTCGTGTTTCTATTCAACCTCCTTTATCCCATGATGTCCCCTACTTCAGCATAACTATGCTCAGCTTTCTAACCGTTCGGCCAGACAGATATTTAAAGAGGAGGTGCAAAGGCAAATGAGGAGGATTAGCAAGTGATGGCGTCATCCAAACATCTTCACCACTAGCTGGACAGTGAGCTGTTAGCATGTCATGAGACCGATTGATTACCAGACCAGGGATCTCGGACCTTCAACAAACGCTCTTAGTAAGTAATAAAAGTTTCTTATGGAAGAATTGCATTTAATATCCACAAGAGAACACTAAAGTACCAGTAATGTGTTTTGATCTTTTTTCCCCCTTGACAAAGCGCTGCTAATCCACTTTTCCTTTTGTCACTCCACGTTAAGTCTCTCTGGTGGCATAGCTGGATCCCTTTTTATGTTTTTTATTTTATTTTAAAACCTAGCATTAAGAATAAAATGGCGGTTCTCTGAAAATTATGACAAATTTCCTAAAGTGGAAATCAAAAATTTTACGCTGACCTTTTCAGTAGGGCATCTAACATAATTTTAAAAAAAACCACTTGGATGACATCGTCATAAATTAAAAATTTCCTTTGGGATCAATAAGGTGTGTCAAATTGCACTTACTCTGATTCACTGAATAAAACACAATGTACTGATCACCTTGAGACAGGAGCTCCTGGTGGATTTCCTCCAGCACCGCCAGTTCATCATACTCCTTCATAACACTGAACATCTGCTAGAAAGAGAAGATGTCAGAACATCTGTAGGTGTTGTTAGAGACGGGTCAGCCGTCTGCGGCGGAGCCCGACCTGTGCCACGTCGTGAGGGCCCCATAGTGAGGGAAGCCTCTGGTTATCAGGCTGCAGAGCGCTCCATTCCTCCTCCATCACCTCCTGAACGATGATGGACGGCATGGAGCTGCTCCGCGGCTGCTCATCTCCCATCTGCCGGTATCTGTCCAGCAGCCTGGAGCGGCTGTTCTTCAGCCGGTCCACACACCGCTTTAAAAAAAAATGCAACAGAAACAAAAGTGAAACAACTTAAAAACAGCATGACAACAAGCTAACTGAAGCTAATGTTAAAAACAGAATGTCAACAAGCTAACTGGAGCATGTGCTAAAAACATCATGACAACAAGCTAACTGAAGCTAATGTTAAAAACAGAATGTCAACAAGCTAACTGGAGCATGTGCTAAAAACATCATGACAACAAGCTAACTGAAGCTAATGTTAAAAACAGAATGTCAACAAGCTAACTGAAGCTAATGTTAAAAACAGAATGTCAACAAGCTAACTGGAGCTAGTGCGAACCTTCCGGTAAGTTTCCTTCCATGGCGGAGTGGTTCCTTTGTAAAGCGAACGATGTCGGTCCAAATCGTCCATGAACACAGTTACATTTTAAGTACGGGGAGACTTCTGAAACTCTTCGGTTATTTAACCTCCTGTCCCGGAAGTGGATCTGCAACACTGCGGAAGATGTGATGGAATATGTAGTTCTTTTCTGTCTTTCTTTCCTTTTTTTTACCCTGAACTTATTTCATGTTGAAAACGATACAATTACGAGTTTAAACAAAGAAGGTAAAATAAGATGAAGGATTATGGGAAAATAACAAATAGATAAATATAATTAACTTGATCAAGTCCTAAAAAAAGAGAGAGGAAAAGAAAAACAACAATAATTAATTTATTTCATAAATTTTGTAGCATGCCTGTGGTTAAAATTTCTCAGTTTTTACCTTCAGGACAAAAAAGTTGGACATCATTGGTCAAATTCTAATGAGTCTATTGTTATGTAAGAAAAAATAGACTTTAGAATGATAAAGGAGTTTATTATCAGATGAAGGGTGAATGAAAGAACACAGAGGTTGCTTGAACATTCCCCACAAACCCAAATGCAAGGAAAACTTTCCAGTTTGATTGAAGACATTCCCTTGAAGCTGCAGTGTGTGACTCTGATAAAAAGCAAAACATGTTTTGTACATTTTCTTTAAACTGTTACCATGTTGTGATAGTAAAATATGAGACAGATAATCAGTGAACATTTTTTTTTAACTCTTCTGGTCTCTGTTCTCCTACTGCCATCTGCAGAAATACAAGACGCAGTCAAGAAACAACCAATTAGAGCCAGGGGGAGGGTACTGACACTGACAATCATCCTCATGCACATGCTGCTCACTGACCATCTAAAGCATGCAGGAGAGTAGAACATCAGGACCAGAACTGGACATTATGAAGCTTTAGAGAAAATGTACAGAACCTTTTCAGAATGTTCACGTCAAATTTCTTTAATTCAGATTATAAATGCCGACTGAAATATGAACACAAAGGGAGTCAGACAGGCAGTGGTGGAGGAAGCATTCAAACAATGTATTCCAGAAAAAGTACCACATTAACATTTTTACTTGAGTAAAAGTAAAATAGTACTGACTTTTAAAAATACTTAAGTATTAAAAGTAAAAGTACTTGCTGAATGCATTACCTAGTCAGTAATACAATGTCATTAAGTGTATTTGTCGTGTTTAATTTTAATACATCATAAATGTGCCATTTTAATGAACAATACCACAGATAAAGCAGGTTTTAATTGTGTTTACTCTCTGTAACAGTTTACTGATTAAGATATGTGATTATATGCATCATAATTTCAGGGATGGAAACATATTGTCTCCTGTCCTAACATTGCATGAACTTCACCTTTTTTTTGCCACTAGTGTCATTTATTTTGAAAGAAATCCAACAGAAAGGTGATGGAAAGAAGGTGGGTGGAGGAAGACATGCAACTAAAGAGCGGCGTGTTGTAGTCAAGACCACCAAACCTCACGACCAAGTCAAGGCCAAGACCAACAGCCAGCGCTACATGACACAATAAAATTAAGTGTACCAATCAAAATTGCTTCTCAAACTGATCTAAAAAAAACCTATATATTAAATACTTGGAGCTAAAATAAATTTAATCAGTATCATAATCAATTTAAACTCTTCTTCATTTTGCTTTGCTTCCATCTCTGTGCCACAATCTGCAGAAATCTCCTGTCATCCCTAAAGAGATAAGGCCCTGGGCGGTTGCCCATATCGCCCATGTCAGAAAACACAACCGTCTGCACCATTGAACACAGTGATTAATTAAATCAATTAATTAATACACTCTGTTTGAAAACTTTTTTGGATGCGAAATATGAATGGAAATGAGTTGAAAATGTCATAAAAATGTAATCAATTTAGTCAGATCAGATTCCTCTAAATCAAATCAGAATAAAAACCTGTCCCGATTGAGGAAAATCACTGTCATTTTCTGGATCCGACGGTGCAAAAATAATCCTAATTCGGTTGAAAAACAGACAACTTCCAAAAAACTTTTTTATTTTATAACCCAGTGTGATGTTTTTTTTGTGTGTGTTGTTTGTTTTTTTGTTTTTTTTAACGGAGAAATCCGATAAAATTCCCTGGATGAGGCTGTCTAGTTATCCTCTGGTGGGGTCTGATTCATAAAAACCTGTCAGCAGCCCCCCCTCCACTCCCCCCGCCCGGGCGCAGCAGCCGCCGCCGCAGTTTCAGCACCGCGGACAGCGAAGCTCCTGATAGGCCCCGGCAGCCAGCGGCGGGCCAATGGCTGCAGCGGCGCGGCTGAACACTCAACACCAGCAGCAGCATCCCGGCAGCAGCCAATCAGAGGCCACCGCTTCCCCTCACACATCCAACCCGAATGACTGCAGATGCCCGCATCGCATACAAGCAACGATTCTCTCTCTCTCTCTCTCTCTCTCTGGCAGCTTTACAGAGAGAATATCTGCCATCTATTTTTGGATTTCATCTATTCCCCCACGCCACACGCACACAGACACACAAACGCACACACACACACTCCCCCTCTTTCGCGTTTTCAGCCTTTGTGTCGGTTCAGGGATCAGAACCTGTTGTCTCTCCTTTCTGTCTGAAGGTCCGTCCGAGCTGTGAGCAACAGCCTCGACCGACCAGGGTGATCTCTTCTGAATGGAAGACATCTTCCCTCGCGCTCCGAGGCGCATTTTCGCATCTATCCCGGGCCCGTGTCCCCGAAGGAGGGGCCCCCAGTGAGCGAGGCAAAGGGGGGCGACCAGAGAGACCACCGGCTGGGGGGGGGAGAGAGGGGGGAAGAGAGAGAAGCGCGTCAGGTTCTGTTTATGTAGGCTACCATCCGGGACGGATGCCGTTTTGAGCCGCTGCTGGCGGATGCCGATGGTGTGCAGATCTTTTTCTTTTTCTTCTTCTTCTTCTTCTTCTTCTTTCGATCTGAAAGCGCCGATCCGTCGAGGAAGAACACATGGATCCCACAAGGAGAGAGGATTAATGAGAAGGTAGGAGAAAACAGGAAGGGCAGAGACGTTTTTTTTCTTTTCTTTTTTAATGAAAGGCATTCCAGATGAAATACACATTTTGCTTCAGCGTAACCCCTCTGTACTCATTCTGATTGATTCATTCATTCAAAAAAAAAGAAAAAGAAAAAATCAGCATGTTTCTGTTTATTATCCGGTTGTTGTTTTTTTTCTCGGTGTGTTGATGCAGCGGCTGCTGCTGTCTGCTGGTGGGGGTGGATTATTCAAGGCTTCCATTTTGGAGCTAAGATGGATGCCTGCGCACATTTCTTTTCACTGCCTCTGCATGTGGCCCTTTTTCTCGCTCCTTATATAACGCCGATGATCACCAGCTGCCTTTTGCCATGGCAACGAAAAGAGCAATATTCCTCCAACCTGCAGCGCGGAGATGCTCGACGTGACCTTGTGCCGCGCAATGGTGCACTTTCACCATTCACCACCACAACACCTGCAGGCCTGCACTGATTGCACAAGACGTTTGATTTACACTATGTGGTGTAGAAGTCAAATTGTGAAAAAAAACAAAAAAAAAACAATTGTAAAATAAATAACTACAAATAATTTTCTGCGGTTGCTTTTATATGCAAAAGTATTGAATTCGCCCACATTTTGTCACAACCACAAACTGTGACGTGTTTTACTGGCGTTTAATGTGAGAGAGGAACACACAACGCTGGAAGAAAAATGTCTCCAAACATTTTTTTTTTTTTTTAGAAATGAATAGAAATCTTAAAAGTGTGGCACACATTTGTATTCCGTCTTCGGTTTGTCAAATGACCTGTTGGCATTGCAGTTGCAGCAGCAAGTACGACATGTAAGACAGTGTGAGACGACTGGTCTGTCCCCCGTTGGGAAAATTTGGTCTTAGAAGACAGGAGACAACGTTGCATAGCAACCAGGACTGAAACAAAAAAGCGCAGTGGTGCACGATGTTAATATGCAGAGGAAAACTTAGCTACTTCAAATAGAGATACTTTGTTTCCCTTTTAAAAATAACTGTTTAGCACTCGACTAACAGTTGGCTTCAAGTTTTCGGCTACTAGTTTGATGGGTGACAAGTAGTTGACAGATTCTCCTCATCTAGTTATCTGCACTTTCCTGAAATAATGGTCCAAGTCATTTTTTGCCAAAAAAGTGTTTTTTTTTTATTACTTCGGCTGTTTTTACAGGAAAGGAAAGTGATGATATGAATCTCTGCATCTCCTCCCAAGTTACTTCAGACGTTGTGGTATCTGTTTAGGTTTTGTTAGCCCAACTGGAGCGCGGTATGCCACACCCCCTCTATTTTCAGATGATGGATGGGTGGATCAGTCAGGAAAATGTGTAGTCAAAACTTTGGATTTTGTTTAAGAATCTATGCTTAAAAATCTTCTCTACAGCTATATCTCTGACCGGTGTACTGTGCTCCTCGTTCATCACGACATTGTGTTTCGGGGCGTCTGAGTGAATGAGCCTGACCACACAATTACATGCATCATTTTCTTTGACTATAGGGGAAACCTAAAAACCTTGCTTCATTGCTTTCTTACCTTTCACTTTGCGTCTTTGTGGTGGTCGAGAGCAGAACCAGAGACACAACGGAGAGGTTCTCATCGGAGCCAATCGAGATCCGGAGCAAAACAGAACTGAGAATCCAGGACAAGACCTTAACATTGTTGTTTGCAGATTTTCTGCATCCAATCAGACTGAGCTCAAGCTGCTGTGTAAAGAAAAGCAGGAGAAAACATGACAAGTTTTGCAGCTGTGACTGCGCCGAAGGTCGAAGCTGCGCTGATGCACGACTGACCAACAAATATCACATAACGTTGAAATAAAACAAGTTTACATGTGGCATCAATGTTTTAGCAAGGAGCTCAAGTCTCTGAAATGATTCCCTAAAATCTTCCAGGAAATATGTAGAAAATAGGAGGTTCATGCTTCACGTTCAGAAAAATACCATAAGAAAATGCAAAGCTTCTCCAGTCACTTAGCCTGAGTGTAAACCATGGACCTTCATGATCACTTGATTAACATCTTTTACTGCATTATTGGAACATTTAATAAATATGATTGTAGTCCACCTCAGTATTGAGAAGCCAAATCTAGATGAAAAGAAAAGAAAATTGGCCACAGAGGAACACGTCAGCCAACAAACTCTGAAATCTCGAGATTCATTTCACATATTTACGAGAGGGAAGAAAAACTTGCATATTCTCTGATGTTATCAAGTCATACATCCGCAAAACAAACTTTATAATTTTTCCAAATTTACTCCAAAGGCAAAACTTTGTGACAAGAAAACTGATATTAAGAAGTCAGAAATAATAATAATAATAATAATAAAAAGATCAGAAATATTTGGGACCCAGAAACATTCTAAAGTCATTTTTTGTCATTTGTGACAAAATAAATGTTCTCTGAGATGGAAGTGGTGAATCAGAGAAGTCACATCTGGATATTTTTCAGAGAGTGAAGCAGGAGATCTGAGATAACATGACATCTCTCTGGTGCAGCCTCGATGGAAGCCATGTTGGAGCTTCTTGTGCACCGTCTCACTGTCTGCAGCAGGGAGAAACAGCCTGGATCTACCACTGACACTCTGGAACATTTCCAGGAACAAGAGAGACGACACAGCAAAGGCAATACTGTAATACTGTACAGTAGTCAAAAATAGCATACTCAGGTGAAAAAAGAAAATAATGGTGCCAGTGAGTGGAGTGATTCAAATATATATATCTGCATATATATATATGTATTTATATATGTATGCCAGATGTGTTTATTTGTGGATAGAAAGCAACAAGAGAAATATTTACAGGAAATGAAAAAGACGGCATGTCACTGCAGGGATGTGAACGCACTGAGTTTGAGTTCGGAGTGATGATGGTTTTAAAGTCTAACAGCTGCAGCAATGTCAGATAACATCATTTCCATAAACAGTGCCTGATAAATAATAATTAAAATAAATAAATTAATAACATTTCAAAGATAACAAACACCGTTTTTATGATCGTTCACCTGTTTGGCTTGATGGAGACGATGTTCTGAGGGAAACTCAGAACACCAGACCCAGACATCGTAGCATTATTGCCTCCATAAAGACTTCTCCTGGGCGGGCTTTAAAATGTCATAGAAACATTTCTTTGTTGAAGAGTTCTACTGAGAAGAAAGTAGAAAGACTTTGGCCATTGGTCTTTTTGGGGTTGTGGACAAACACAAGCAAGAACATGTAGACGCTGCTGTCAAAACATGGTTTTACATCGATTGGGACAGTCATCATATTTTGGCCGGCCCTCTTGCCAACGCATTGACAAGACGGTGATGTCACAAAAAGTAACTCACCTTGTTGTAACTCACCATCAGGACACTGTGCATGTGAGCCCCATGCATCTATATCTCCTCATACTTCACTGATGCTATGGGACTTGGTGTTCCAGAAAATCTCTGTCGTTTCTTCACATTTTGTTCCACTTAACAGCTGACTTGTGGAATCAATCATTTCTGCGATAACAATGACAGACTTCTATTTGTTGTAAAATATCTTCTTCAGTAACTTTGCCGTCCTGTTTTCTGTTTGCAGGTTGTTACTCCTCTGAAAGTAAGTCGCTCTGGCCCCTTCAGAGCTCTTGGTCCTCACCAGTCAGAGAGCTTCTCCCCGTTGAGCCCGACCCGACTGAGGAGTCTGATCAGACATCATGGGAACGGTGCTGTCGCTCTCTCCGAGCTACCGTAAAGCCGCTCTCTTCGAGGACGGCCCGGCCACAGTGGGCCACTACACTGCTGTTCAGAACAGCAAGAATGCCAAGGAGGCTGCAGCGGCGGCTAAGTCCCTCAAGCGCCCCTCCATTATTAGCGCTTTGCCATGGAAACGAATCGTTGCTGTATCAGCAAAAAGGAAGGGTTCCAAGAAGCTGCAATCAGAAGTTGGGGACGGTGGGAAAGGGAGCTCCCCGGACGGCCACGCAGCCGCCACCACCAACTCAGCCTCCAACAGCCTCAAGCTAAAAAAGTCTCAGTCCTGCGCTAACCTCACATCATACTCCTCCGGTCAGGACCCCTTGGCTGCCACCACCACTACCTCCTCCCACCTGCCCACCTCCAAGACCGTTGCAAACGTAGCTGCTGTAGTCGCCAAAAAGAATTCCCTCACAGGGCCTGGAATCCCGCCTTCCACCGCCGCTGGAACGCCCAAACGCATCATTGTTCAGGTGAGGCAAATGTCACGTTGTTCATCTTTCTGCCTGAGCTCAGCAGGAACAACAAACTGATGATAAGTCTTGCGAAAACTCTTATGAATCTTTTGAATATGTTTTAAAGAGTGCGCTACACAAACCAGGTGACAAATCATATTCGAGGAAGCTTGATGTCTCACCTTTCGTTAATTAATCAATCAAATCTGCAGCTGTTCCATCGTGCGCCTTCTGCTTTTTTCCATTGACCTGTATTGTCTTTTCTGAACCCCAGGCTTCCACCAGCGAACTGATGCGTAGCCTCGGAGAGTTCCTCTGCCGCCGTTGTTACAGACTGAAGCGCTTGTCCCCCACAGACCCGGTGCTGTGGCTGCGCAGCGTAGACCGCTCCCTGCTCCTGCAGGGCTGGCAGGATCAGGGCTTCATCACTCCAGCCAACGTGGTCTTCCTCTACATGCTGTGCCGCGACGTGGTCTCGTCCGAGGTGGCCTCGGAGCGGGAGCTCCAGGCCTCGCTCCTCACCTGCCTCTACCTTTCCTACTCCTACATGGGCAATGAGATCTCCTATCCGCTGAAGCCCTTCCTGGTTGAAGCAGAGAAGGAAGCCTTCTGGGATCGCTGCCTGGAGATCATCAACCGGATGAGTGGCAAGATGCTTCAGATCAACACCGACCCACACTTCTTCACCCAGGTGTTTGCCGACCTGAAGAATGAGAGCAAGAAAGAGGAAGAGAAGACCAAGCTTCTCATAGGCCTTGACCGATAGGAGGGCTCTGGGAGGGGAGTAAGGAAAGGTAGAAGGATAGCGAGGTTGCAGTCAGGGAAGGCAAATGGGAAACAGAGTTGTCTTCACTTAGAGAGATACAGTTGTCTGGCGTCTCTGTTAGTCCACGATTGACCAAATTTCTTGTTCGTAGGTCAAAACATTTCAATCCATAAATAGAAATGAAATCACCAAAGTCAGCAAATGAGTCACTTTTACACAAAACAGATTTACCACGTCAAAGTCAATACAGTGTGACTGTACCTTCACACCAGTCACACCGTGTCCCAGATTATTATGCAAATGATGTTTTCTCCGATTTTCTTAAATGGTCAGAGCAAATGATGGTGAGTGTCATTTTCAAGTCATGAAGTATTTCAGCATAAATCAAATTTTACTGAACAGAGCTTCCCCATGAGGACAGTATATGTTTTTCAAAAATAAACAACTCAAAATGCACTATTCAAAATTATTATGCACAGCAGATTTTCTAAATATTTTATGGATTATATAGAACTGCAAACGGTCATTCTTTGACTGTGCAGCATTAAGTGATGCTGCCTGAATTCAGGCTCCAGAGGCTCCAGCAGCTTCTAATAACCGTTTGCTGCTTTGTAAGAGCATTTTAACAGCTGGACTCTTAATCCCATGAATTTCTCTAACAGAAACCTTCCTCATTGTGCTTTATCTGTACAAACCGTCTTTCTTCTGAATCAGCCACAAATCTCTTCACAGTACGATAACGCTGCAGTTTTCGTTAAATATCTAATGTTTTCATATCTTGTCATACGGCTCTATACTGTCTGATGATTTTCATCAGCAGAGATTCATATTGCTTGAAACCTGTGGCCTGCTTAATAATGTGGAACATCCTTTTTAAATAGATTTC
This sequence comes from Poeciliopsis prolifica, assembly GCF_027474105.1. Classification (NCBI taxonomy): domain Eukaryota; kingdom Metazoa; phylum Chordata; class Actinopteri; order Cyprinodontiformes; family Poeciliidae; genus Poeciliopsis; species Poeciliopsis prolifica. Next base: position 12,757,885 of record NW_026562385.1, on the reverse strand, counting down.
CTTTAACTGAGCTAAACTAATCAACCAGCTCTGAAATTAATTATAGTGATTCCAAGAGCCCTGACACACAATACCATCTAGAAATTTAATAGCACAACAAAAAAATATATATTTTTATGACACTTTAACCCAATTTGCATAATAATTTGAAATATGGTGTAGTTCACTGGATGGGATCAAAAATATGACTTTTCAGCCTGAATAATTAAAGTAACTTGGCTTGAAAAAAGAAATCTCAAGAGATTTTCTCTAACTACATGTAAACACTGAGCATCATCCAAACGGGGAAAAATGTCTTTTGTAGTGCCTTGCAAAAGTATTCATACCTCTTGAACTTTCACACATTTTGTCTTGCTGCATCAAAAAAAAACTGACCCACATGATGAATTATTTTATTGTACACATTAAAATAATTAATTTTTATTGGGACATACATGGCTTACAGCAAGAAGATAGGATTGTTTCTAGAGTTGAACAATATCAGTACAAGAAGTAATTGAGATACTATTTTTGAAAACTGCAATGAGAATGCAACCGAGCCACTCTTTCTTCACAATCCTTTTGTGGTCGAGCATCTGGGCCAACAGAAATGTCCGTCCACTGTGGGACCAGAGAACAAAAAGGTTTCTGGCATTCAAAAATTGCATATATAGCAATTCAAATATCAGATTCCTCCAATTAGTGCATCAAAGCATTCTTCTCATATTTTCACTCTGATATATTTTGAAATATTGATATTTTGTAGAGTTCTAGTTATGTGACAAGATGTTGAACGTTTTAAGGACTGGAATACTTTTGCAAGACACTATATGATATCTCCTATCCTGAAAGCAGAGTTCTTCTCCTGATATTAGCAGGAAGTATTTCCGAGATATTTTTGATATCAGTCTCTAGCCTCAGGCGCAGCATCAGTCTGACCTGGAACTTTTTCAGGGGAAACCATCTGAAATCGTCTGAACTGGTTCAGAGACGCCAGACATGGATCCACATTCACACATACAGCACCGATAAACAGAACACATTTTGAGCCAATGACTCGACTTCTGACAAATACGATGTATTTAACACTCCATGAAACCCAAACACACAACCAATAACTGGCCTCCTCCTCTCAGTCTTACCCTCATCGTCTCGCCTGAGCTCCTTAGCTAACACCATGATGTGGGAGAGTGGAAGTCGAGCAGGAATATTTCTCCCCGGTGAAATTCTCGCTGTAATTAAATATTCCATCAACAATATATCTAAAGTACTGTATTTGAAAGGAGCGTTCACATTTTGTTCAGGAAAACTCCACCAACCAACTACTTATATAGAAGGTTAAGTAAAATCTTAGTCCTTCTTGCACAGATCATTGATCATAAAGCAAGCCTACCCGCCCTTAAGATGTTTACATGTACGAAACATGACAAAGTGCAATACTCAACCCTCCAGGGCACACAGTTACATGGGGAACAGATTTTGTTGTTTTAATTGCTGCATGTCGATGCTGAATACTGAAAACATAAGTAGGGAAAGGAAGAAAGGAAGTAAAAAAGGAGGAAGGAATATTGTGTTCTTGAAGACTTCCTGTGTAATGAGGGATAAATACTGAACCACCTGAAGAAAACCTAGTCATATCAGAGAGTACATAGATGTATTTCCTTTTCCAAGGCAGTTCTATGACTTCACCGTTTGGTTCTAGAGACCCGGGCTGCCGGTACCGTCCTCTGTCGCCACTGTTCAGTGCTTTCAACAACAACACGGGCTAAACGTCTTTCCCTTCACCTACCTTGCTCTGAACCAGACAATCTAGTTCAAACCAGAGACTAGACACAGTCTGAGGTCAGGCGACCCGGTTGGCTTTATGTACTGACCAAGCTGTTTGACATGCATGTGTGCTTCTGTAGGTTCCCTAGCATGCTGCTTTGTGTTGGACACTCCGCACCTCAACAATGCAAAAGAGATTGAGGGGCGGTCACGCTGAACTACTGGAAGTAAGACACCGTGTTGTGGCACCAAGATGACGTCTCTGTCATGGGGGAGACTGAGTGGCTTAGCTCAGAATATATTCATGAAAGAGCAGGCAGTAGCCCTTCATTTTAAACTTCTATTATGTGATGACACGGCAACGGGGGGCGAAAATGAGCCCACATGATTTCCAGGAACTGAAGTTTGCCGTAGAATAGATAGGCTTCCTCTACACCTCTCCAGATATTTTTTGAAGCAGATTTTTTTTTCTCTTCACTTTGGAAAAAGTCTGCATTTGCATTGGCACGGTGCCGTAGGCTGTAATGCCTATTTTGTTCCAGTGGGTGGCGAAAATAACGACAATAATGACATCACAATTTTTTAAAAAAGGAAATCCTCTTCTATACCCTCACAGAGCCTTGTTCATGGATACCTTTCTGCATGCGCAGGTGGCATCTCAGAACTGAAATGCCTTTACAGGAGCACCAACTTGTCAACTCATTTTGGGCCTATAACTGCCACTTAATCAGTCATTAATCAGTATTACTTCAAAGCGAATCCTCAGTAGGCATCTATGACAAAAAGCTGGACTTGAACTGGGCCACTCTAAGTCCCCACATTCCAAAACCCTTTCTAGGTCATTCATGCCCAGTATAGAATACGGAAAAGTCTTAGAATACGGAAAAAGTCTTTCCGTATTCTATACTGGTACAGAAATGTGTTTGAAGTAAAAAGTCATTTAACTTAGGGTCTGGCCAATGCAAAACGTGTTTTAGGGTTAGGGTTATGTTGAGGCGTTAAGGAATGAGGGGGTGGAGAGTGGTGGGTCCTAAGACTACACAAGACCACTGTCTGGACAGTGTCAGTATTTGATTGGGGAACAGTTCTACATTTAGACCAGACCGCCCAGACACCTTAAATCCAATGTAGTTGTGATGGCGAAGGGGATTTCAACATGTTGACCCTTAGCTTCCAACTCTCTAGCTTCCAGCTCATTTGGAAAACAAGTAACATACAAATTACGAAGTTGTGTTAAACTGAACAGGTGTTCATGTTATTATCTGATTAAACCCTCCAGTCTTGTGTTCTCACCTGTGGAAAGCTCCACCCCTCTGTGGCGGTTGCTTCAGAAAGCTTTCACTCTGATCCCTGGCTTCAAAAAGCGCCGGCGTCAGAAACTCTGATCACTGGAGACGTGTAAACGAGCGGCTGGATTTCAACAAGAACGTTACGGTTTCTGTGAAAATATCGGCTTCAGACTGAAGGCCCCTCTGATGCTTTTCCATCAAGAAAAGATTCAAAATATTCTTTTAATATTTTCCGTGTCATCAGGTCATGTGGATATGCACCACAAATGTTCTAAAGTTCACGGTTTTCAAAATTTGTCTTTGGAAAGTTTTTTTTTTGAACTGAGGTGAAAATATTTGGTTGGCAAAATATCTGGTTTGTGTGGACAGGCTTTTGTTCATAAACTTCTAACTCGCTGCAGAATTTTCATCTAATTTGTGAGACAAATGAAAGGGTTCTTTCGATTCCAACTCGTCAAGGTAAAGTAATAGTGGTAGAGCCACAGAGGATGAGGGTTTGACATTATCATCCTGGAGGCTTTACCTTGATCATTTTATGTCACAAAGTCAAACTGTAGCGAATAAAACTGTCTTCAGTTGTTAAAAACCTATGCCTTCTCCTAAAGGTCAGAGGTCTTGTGCCATATCATTATGAAGACTCATTATTTCATAAAAAAAAAAAAAAAAACATAAAGAACACACAAAAGAAGAAAAATGAGCCAACTCAGAGTATCTGAGTCCTGAACAAGAGAGACTGTAAAGAAAAAGAGTTTTTCATACATTCTGTATCAGAGATGTAGAGCAGAGAAGAAGGACTTTCTTTGGTGGATTTCAAAAACATGGAAGCTTGTGATTTTGTTACACAATGAAATTGTATGATTACCTTTGTTAAATGTATGCCAACTTTGGAATCACATGACTAGAGCATTCAACACATCTATGTGGATTTTATGACCTCTGAAGAACAATAATAGGCTGTTTGATGTTTCAGAGCACTGAACAAAGTCAGAATGGCTTTTGTAGGCTGTTGTGAAAGACAAAAGGGAAATGGCTTTTTAAACATGATGAATGACTGCGAATGATTTGCAAAGTGCAGTCGGGATGTGTCCATGATGCAGATATTTGTCAAACTCTAGTTGGAGTTTGGAAGTGTATGGTACTTAGCTGGGCTGCAGCAGCTGAAATGATGAAAATCATGTAGCCCTACTACTACGGCAGACCTCACAAGTCAAATATGCAGACAAGGGACGAAATTAGGCCAAAAGAGCTTATTTGTGTGTCACTCCACATGGAAGTGTCTGATGGCTTAATCAGACCAGTAGCATCTCTTTTAAAGGCGTTTCCAACCTGCCTTTCCACACATTGTTTTCTCTTTAGCAGTCCAAACTCCAGGAGGCGATGCATCTGTTGCTGCAGGTTAATGGAGGGTAAAAGTTGTGTTCAAAAGGTAGAGGTACTAATTTTCACGAGGCCATCCAATGAAGCCACTGAAGTCAGGGTGAAAACGAATACCTTGTTTTTTCTAGATTTCTGTGATTTCGACGGGTCCAGCATTTCAAAGAGCGATGATGAATGTGCCGTTCTTGGAAAAATGGCTAAAATCTTAAAGGTTTGTCAAAAGCGGTACAAGCTTTCTATTCTCCTGCAGTGACTTTGCGGTAGTTGTATCTTATCACCTCCAGTTCACAGATAAGCTGCAAGATAATTTATTTCTAATTGACCTAATGTAGGCCTATTTTACAGGCAACAAGGTAAAACTGTCCTGGAAGACATTAGCTACACCAAATTGGTCCTTGGTAAAAAAAAAAAAAAAGTCAATATCTTAACAACATTGTTCTTGGAATGTAGTGTTGGTGAGTCTTGGCACATTAACTGTCATGATAATACATGAATTTGCACTGTCTAACTGCTCTACGTTTAATGTTATGTGACAGAATTTAAATGTGAAATTATGCTAGCAGCTTTGCTAACGTTTTCCCCTCTAACGTTTGGTACCAACACACAGAGTACGTTCAACAGACAGTTGAGGCACCACACACTAATTTGTCAGGCATTAAATGAAATGCTAAACGCTAACATGACTATAGCTTAGCTAGCCGATCTGTCTCTTTACTACAAACTCACAAAATGCCATTGATTTATCTTCAGTTTGAGAAACCCAAAGTTTGATGAACGTTCGGTGCCAAATTCCAGCTGCCAACCTGTGACTCAACAATCACTCAAGAAAGATTTTTTCTTTTTTGCAAGAAGCTAAATAGTTCATGTTGAAATGTGAAGTTTCCACAGGGCCTGTCGCTGAGGATGAATAAGCACCCAGCCATACGGGGGCAGTCGGTTTGCACTCAGAAGTCATAACTAATACGTCATATGTTGGGGGGGAGGATCAATGTTAACAGGTTACCAATAGCTGTCACATGTTCAAAATATGGTGACAATTCTAATATATTTATTTGCACTTCTGATGGATTTACGTCATGGAATCAATCACTAATAATGATGCACATATTGAACATGTTTACAGAGTTTTCATCCATCGGATGTAATGGGGACTTGTATCAGTTGGCCTGTTCACACAGTGGGTCGGTTCTTAATTCACTCTCTTTGCGTCTGTCAGGTAGAATATATAGTTAAATTCAGGGTGGCGTCATTTCCAGATTAAGCTTCGACTTTGGAGATAAATGGACCACAGCAGTAAACTCAAGATATTAGTGCAACTATGTGAATGTCAGACGGTGTCAGTGTTGATGTGTTTTCCCTGAGAACAAAACGATTCGTGAGCATTCATCCACACTTTTGCACCAAGCCGCTCCCATCTGTCAGGTGTCAGTAACCCGACAAGCTCAAGGCGCCAGAACGGTCAAATAAATGAACGTTTTTTGGGAGAGGAAAGTGAGACTCGGCGATTCCCGCCCAAACCTTCGTCGGCGATCAACTCTTTGCAATGTGCCATATTTTATCTTGCGTCATGTACAAGACAAAAAACTATTGTGGAAGCTTCTGGTATGATGAAGTTGGTACAGTTTTACTCCCTTTTCATTTGTGACTCATGTGTAAAGAAGAATCTTTGTTGAACAAAAGTCAAGGCTACTAGTGTTACTAGAGTGCTAATGCTGCAATATGTTACTATGTGGATGTATGAATATGTATGTGAGAAATAAGAATTATTTGATCAACTGTTACAATGACTTTATATAAAAATCTTTCCAAGTACTGTGTGTTTGTTTATTTCTAGACTATAGAGTTGATTCCTTCTTTTTTTTCCCTCATTTTATTTCAATAGACATTTACAAAGATTGGCCACCAGAGGGCGACAGGAAATATTTGAAGAAGGAGATTTTTTCTTGTCATTATTGGCCTCATCTCATGGGTCGAAGTCATTGATGATGTCATCACATGGAATCTGATCGGCTACTGAAAGTGGCTGCAAGGCCACTGGGGTGTTTCCTGGGACATGGTGGACCTCAGATACGTTTTTGTAAGATTCGACAGTGAGAAACGCCTCTCTGCTCCGGTCACTGTGGCAGATCGTGGGACTGACCACAAGAAAGAACCAGCAAGGAGGAGAGAGAGAGAGAGAGAGAGAGAGAGGTCACGAAATTCTGGGAGGGTGAGTGCTGGAACCATCTGGGCTGATTGACTAATAGGTTGCAGGTGTGAGGAGAGAGCTAGAGACAGAGAGAGACAGAGAGATGGAGAGAGAGAGATGGAGAGAGAGAGAAAGAAACAAAAAGAGAGAGAGAGAAAATGGTACATGGGTCGAGAGAGAGAGAACCAGAAAAATAAATCTAACATTAAAGAATAAGTAAGAAACAGAAAGTTATGTGCAGTGGTTTAACTAAAACCACTGCAAATCTGCAGTAGCAAGAATTGGTCTGTGGGATGTCAGGGGGCGCTGTGTGCAGAAAGGGACGGGAGGTTAGAGGTCAAACGTCCCGGAGCTCTTCCTGAGAAAAACAAAATAACATAAAATCGGACTAATTTGAGTTCAACTAAACCGCAGGGTGTCAAACTCCAGTCCTGACGGGCCGGTCTGCAGCCTGTAGATGCGCCTCTGCTGCGCCACAGCTGAACAGATCACGTGACCGGAGAGCAGCGCGGCTCTGTCCGAGGTGCTGAGGCAGGAGAACCCGCCCAGATCTCAGTGGTTTGTGGTCCAGCAGGTCTGACCCGACCCCCGATCTGCTGTGCCGACCACTTGGTGACGTCTCCAGACGCATCCCGGCCCCCTAGCGCCCCCCTTTGTCACGCTTCCGCCTCAGCCGACCAATGAGAGCGCGATGCGCTGCAGCTTATAAAGCGAGCTGCCGTCGAGCTGCGCGCCCCATCGTCCTATGAACCGCTGATCCGAGCCGCATCCCCCAGATCCGCCGCAACCCGCGAAGATGGCGACCCGGGTAAGAGCGCTGCGCGAGTTTCTGTCCCGCGGTGAGACTCAGAGTGGGCCCTGCGTTTGTCATGGAGCAACACGCGGCTCAGCCGCTGCTGCAAGATGTCGGTTAAGCCTAATCTTCCCGTCAACCTGGAGCCCAGGAAGCCTCGGTTCCGCCTGAATGTCACCGTGACTGAGGAGCGGGGCTGTGTGTTTTTTAGCTGCCTCCTCTGTGTGTGTGTCTGTGTGTGTGTGTTTTGGGGGGGACAAGAGGGAGGACATTTTGGTTCAGGTCTGCATGGGCTCAGTCTGCTGCCAGAATGAACAGAAAACCGAGGCTTCGCTTTGCCCTGGAGCTGCAGCCAGTCCGGATGGTCATCCAATAAGGAGGCTGTTTGGTTTGTTTGTTTTGTAATTGGTGGTATAAAAAAAAACAACAACAAAAAAACAGCGCGTCCAATTTCGCGCACAATGCGTTAATGTCTCCTCCGATCCGCAGTCCTGCAGAAGCCGCAAACACGGCGGTGCATGTCTGGCTGCTGGACGGTGCATGTTGATCTGACTGGGTTTGTTCAACCCGTCGACGCGCAGGGAGACAAGGTGTTAAACCTGCCATCACTTTCACCACCAGCCGCTCCTTGCCGCCCTCATCAGTGAACGGGGTGGGTTTTATTTAACAAGGAGAACCTCTCTCTCTCTCTCTCTCTCTGTCTCTCTCTCTCTCTCTCTCTCTCTCTGTCTCTCTCTCTCTCTCTCTCTCTCTCTCTCTCTCTCTCTGTCTCTCTCTCTCTCTCTCACTTTAAAAGCCTCGGAATAACGCGATATTTGATCAGGGGTTGTGTTATTGCCTCCAATTCCAGCAAATAAATCGATTCGATTTGCTGCAGCTACATGACGGATCAACCTGATGTTTGTCCCCATGTGTTGACATGCAGTGTACTGAATGTACCCTAGGAGAATAATTATTACTAGAGAGCATTTATTGTATTGTTTATAATTTACAGCGATCAGCAGCATCAGAAGTATTTTGACTTAAGGTTGTCAAAATAAGGATCTTAAAATCCACTGAAACTGCCAGCCCCATGTGGCTTGTTAGTTTTACTATTTTCTTTACTAAAGTTGAGGCCTGTGGGCCAAATCCTGTCCACCGTGACTCTTTTGGCCAAATAAATACAACTTCAGGATTACAACTGTTGTTTCTGGGTGGTTTTATCAACTGGCCTCTTGAGGACTTTCAGGATCTTGAATCAAAATGAGTTTGACAAGACATATCAACCGGCCTTTGAGGTACTTAACTTTTCTTCCTGCCCCGATCTTCTATAACATTGACCACGAGCCATACAACCTCAGATGTCATCATATTTTACAACCTATATAACATTCTATAAAAAGATGGAGTCTAAATGAAGTGACTAAAAAAAAAAAAAAAAAAAACACCATAGAAATTGTTGTTTTTCCACATATCATGTTTAATCAGATCTTTCCATCAATCAAAACAAGTTTCCTAGCAAGGATTCTGGTTATCCTCCTGAGCTGTCTGTGGGGGGTTTGCTAAGTAGCTATTTCTAAAGGAGGACGCAGGCTGAGATAAGAAAAGACAAATCTTTGCAATGCTGTAGCACATCCTTCATGTTGTTGCCTTGGAGACACTCAGGTTTAGGAGTCCACATATTGTCATTTTACCTTAAAAATCACTGGACACGTCACGTCAGGCTAATTCATTTTCTATTTTAGTCAGCAACATGCCCGGTTTCTGTCCTCATCAGTGCAGACAGAATGCATGCTCCTGATGCTAACAGCTGCTAACACTTCAGGGTTCTTCGTTAGGGCCCGTGCTGCAGCTTTGTCCTCTTAAATATGGTTTACTTCTGAAGGAAGGAAGATCCTTTCAAGGGTTGATCAGCTTTGTAGAAGCTTCATTTTAGCTGGTCAGTTTGTGTGGAGCTGCGGTTCCTCTTTCAGAATAATGGCGGCGTTTCACTGGTGGCGTCAGAGACAGAATCCGATTTTAGGGAATCTATAACTACTTGGATTCTTTCTGTAGAATTTCAAATAAGCCAGTCAAGTTTCATTATTCAGGTACATGGCAGTTGCCAGATATTATAGATGGAACGATCTGTTATTAACACCTGTATCAGTTACGAAATTGAGAATAAACTAGGTGCCAAAGTGTCTGATCCGTAAGGTCAGATCTATTCAGTCTAATTCTATACTTTGTCCTCTGAGTGATGTCATGTTTTATTCTTTATTTCACATTAGATTTAGAATTCCCAATTGCGCTTTGTGAACCATTTGAACGGTTTGTTGCAGTTTACTTTACACATCAACCAACCAATCGTTTTTGTTAGTTTCATTGACTCTTCTCCTAATTGCACCGACTGAAATAAATCTTTTAATTTAATTCAGTTCTGTTTTTCTCTATTGGATTATCATTGACAGATACAAAATCTGTGTCGTTGTCTGAAGTGAAAAAAGTGAAGCTTGTACAATCCTGTCTGTTTTGATGGTACATTCTCGTCTCTGGTCATCCGCCGTCGGTCAGAAGTATCCACTGGCGTTCTGATCCCGGAGGAAACCACAGATTCACTCCGTCGTCTGAGCACTGTTGCATCCTGGGACGTGTCAAAAGGAGTCAGTGGAAAGCAACTGGCTATGCAGACTGACAGCTTGATGACCTCAACACCAAACTACAAACAGAAAGTCTTTTGAGGCCATCTGAATAAAAATAAACTATCCAATAGTGGGTTGGTGTGTGGGTTACTAGCATTGCTGTAAAGAAGTGTTGGAGCGGACTAAATGCTGGATTGTACTAAATGTTGGGGCAGACTAGATGCTGGATTGGACTAAATGTTGGGGCAGACTAAATGCTGGATTGGACTAAATGTTGGGGCAGACTCGATGCTGGATTGGACTAAATGTTGGGGCGGACTAGATGCTGGATTGGACTAAATGTTAGTTGAACTAAATGCTGGGATGCACTGAACAATATTTGCAGCCAATCCAGGAGCATGATTCTTTTTCCTTGCCGTTGATCGGCTGTACCCCCAAGAGTGGCGATAACAGACTGTGGGTGTCGGCTTCTGCAGTTGTGTCAAGATCATTTCCATTGTATGTGCATGTTAAGGTATATTTGGTGTTTAAACTGTTAAAATGGGAAGTGTTTAATGCTTTTAGTGAAGGACTCAGTTAGTCTCGGTTTCCATCATCACCCACTAAATAAAATAATCTAACTTTATTCTTTTTTAAAGTCTCCTTGTATTTCCACAGCAGGTCAGTGTGACATTCACATTCTGGTTGTGCTGAGATGAAATATTCTGTAAAAGGCTGTTTTAATGTAACATTTTTCAGCTATACGGTGTGTAGCTATCTGGCCTTGTTAAAGCCCAGAAACCAAAGATCAGACACGTAACAGTTCAACATCTAAACAAGCAAACATTGAGTTACAGTTCTCAGTATTCTCTGTGCAATGACTGTTAGGTGTGAGACAGAAACAGTTTTGGGCTTTAGGATTTTAGAAGCTCTTTCAAATAATTATCGTTTTGAGTTTTCTAAAAGTTGCATGCTAATTGGATACCATGGAAAGAGTCACCTTGACCTGAGTCCAGCCAATCAAAACCAATTCACTCTTTGAATAAAGAAAACTGGCTGTTTCTGATGAATACCTACTATTAAAACGGTCCCATTTTATTGCTATTTTTAGTTTATAAAATACAAATAAAAATTCTGTAAAAAGAGGGTGGATAAATTTCCTTCTGTGTGACGATATCGACAGAAAATTGGGTCAGAAAAGAAACATTAAATAACTTCCTGCTGTCACCTTTAGGGTCAAAATTAGTGGAAATTCAATGCAATTATTTCTTGAAACGACTAAAACCTCCATTTGTTATTATACGTACATATCAGATACATTTGTTCACTCTGATCTGGTCTGTTTCAAACCGTAAACATGGCAGATTAGCATCATGTATCTCGGATCACTATTAAAACAGGAACTGCTTTCTTCATGCTGAACTGAAACTACAAACAGCTGCAATTATATATATATATATTTGATGCAACTCGAGCACCAAACTCAATTTACTCCTTGCCAGATGGCTTTGTGTATAAAAGGATATTATTCAAATTGCTTGCTTGTGGGTGTTTTCAAGGACAGCCTGATTGATTGGAAAGTGTCAAGATCAATAACTAGAGACTGGGAGGCGTTTGCTCTCCCGGCTGAGGAGAAAAAGGAACAAAAAAAAAAAGTCTTATTTGATGAAACAAGTGAGTGGGCTGCAGAAGCTGGAGGCTCGTTTAATTTGTGTCTCTCCTTCTCTGCGCTCTCGCTGGTTATGCCGTTTAATGAAGTGCGTCTCCAAATCGCCCCCCTGCTCGGCTGTGCTGCCGTTGCCTCGCTGGCCGTCTTCATGCTCACGTCTGAGCAGCGAAACTGCCAGTGTGGTAGAAGGGAAGATTCTTGATTTTATTTATTTATTTATTTTTTTCCTTCTGTTATCTAATCGATGAGTTCCACCTCACAGCTCGACTCTGTAAGGTGGAATCAAAGAGAGAGAGAGAGAGGACTCAGAGTAGAAAGCACCGAGACGGGGATCAGAAATGAGACGATGAACGGAACATAATCATAAATAATAAACGCAGGTCTGCAAACCAACAATTGTTTCAGCAATTGATAATCCTATTGATTATTTCTGAGGATTAATTGATTAATCTGAGCTTCTTTTAGACAATATTTAAATATGAAAGTGATTTAAATAACTTTTATTTTCACAAAAGGAAGCAAATCTTTTTTATTGCCTAAAAAGGAAAAGCATAACATTCCTTTACTGTGGACTTTGTGGCAAAGGAAACGTCTACTGCGAATCCTTCAAATGTCAACATGTGAAAATCTCATTTTTCTGCCTGACTTGGCATCAGTGCAGTGTTCGTCTGATTGGTAGATTATATTTTGTTCACACCGACAGGGCAGCGAAAAATGTGAAATAACAGATTTGTTTTCCTTACAGAGTTTGAATCAGGTGAAGCTGATGATTTCTGGGCAGATAAATCTTATTTTTATTTTTTTTAATTCTAAATGTTTATATTTTTTGTGAGGTTTTGTCATAATCACTGCTTTGGGTGTGTTGTTCTCTCAGGAAATGGGTACCATTTACTTCAGCTAACGATTAATTGATTATTAAATTAGTTCACAATTATTCCAATAATCAATTCGTCACAATTAATTATGTCAGCCTCAAATAAACGCAGCTCCAAATGTTTAACGGCAAAAGAGGAACCAAATGAATTTATTAATTAATTTGGTTTTAATTAATAAATAACCTTTGAAGCAGTTAATGTCAGCCATGCCACGTTGATGTAATGGATTAATCTGGACTTTTCCATCACTGCAACAGGAGTTGGCATGTTCATAGACAAGATGGGACACTTCCACGCATTCCTCTGTCAGCAACTGAAAAATTAATGAGTCCATACAAGTGTGTTAGTGCATGACCTGGTCTGGGCCTGACTCACAGCTCCAGAGGGAGACGTTTTAGGTTTTCTGTGTGAATCGGAAGTCAGGAGCACGTGTGTGTGTGTGTGTGTGTGTGTGTGTGTGTGTGTGTGTGTGTGTGTGTGTGTGTGTGTGTGTGTGTGTGTGTGTGTGTGTGTGTGTGTGTGTGTGTGTGTGTGTGTGTGTGTGTGCGTGTGTGTGTGTCAGCCCATGAATTAGAGAGAAATGGTTAATCCCAGATTCTGCAGCACAGATCCTTCCTCCCTGAGCTCTGATCTGCAGATATATTTAGAACGCTACTCTGCTGTGGTCAGACGACACGGCAGCAACACCTCCACAGCAGATGGCGCTCTGCTCTGCTGCAGCCTGCTGCAGCCTGCTGCAGCCAGCGGCAACTGCGACGGTGCCTGGAATGCAAAGCATCATCTGTGCTAACACAGAGTTAGCACAGCTAGCAAATAATAATCAGCTTTGAAACATGGAGAAAATGAGTTGATTTATGACATAGTAATTTTTCAAAACACCACATGGATGCTAAATGCAACTAACAGAGTCATGCTGCCTCAAGAGCAACACCCACACTGAAGAGTGTTGTCGTTTCCATGAAATGCTAGAGCTTAGATATGCTGCGTTCGCTGACTGGAATCTTTTGAAATGCATGTAAATATTTTTTTTTAACATGCAGAAGAGAAGCCTTATTGCATACAGTTTGACATGTCAAGTGACTTTGGATAAACAGGAAATAAAATATCCTCACTTCCAGCCGTCGGTTGACATCAGCATCTGAACAGCTGGCAGGACGACTGCTGGTGGTTTCTGCTGAGGCTGAGAGTTTCCTTATTATCTCCCTTCCTAACAGAAAAACAACCAATAATTGATACAATTGATACATAAGACAAAAGGGAGAGAGAGTAAATAACCTGGGGAGCGTCTAATCACTTTATGAATAAATATTCTAAGGATTTTTGCCTGAGCTTTTGAAGTGTCTTGCAAGAACCTATGGGAGATTTCCTTCACCCCCCCAAGTTTGATGAGTCAAAACTTTCCCAAGTCGTCTATTATGCGAGGGAGGCTGAGCAGGTTTCCATCTCAACAGAATGAGACGCCTGGGTGAAGGAGTTAGAAAGGCAAGCACTCAGAGGGAGGTTAGATGGAGGAGGCGGGGCTCCTAGATTAGAAATGAACTGGCTTTTTTACCAGCGTGGGATTTGTGTAGTTCACTCTAAAAAGAGCCTTACGTTCTGATAAACCAGGGAGCATATGGTGAACAAACTCCAGTCAAATTCAACAGATTGCAGGGTTTCTGTATCCCAGGTCCACTCAGGGTGAGATGCATCAGGAAACTGATGTTTAAATGAATGCTCCCTTGAACTGCCAAGAGATTACTCATGTGAATTATTTAGAAGTCTTCGATTTCTCATGTGGCTTATTATTTCATTGTGAGCTCAGAGGGAGCTGATACCATGTGAATATAAGATTGAGACACCAGGAGGGTCCAGATCTGTGGTTTAGTCAGATTTGACCTGTTTATTTGTTACTCTTCATATAGCTCATGCACTCATTCCAAAACCTGTCGGATGCCTCTAATGTGATCAATGCCACTTGGGTTTGAATCCTATTTTTCTTTCAAATGCACCAATGGACCAACAAAAGCTCTTAAATGATCTCTCTGGCACAGAGAGGTTTTTTTTTTTGTGGATCAAAACTTCTCAAATTGAAGTTTTTGACCCACGAAATGGTGAGAACGTTCTCATTAGTGCGTACCTGATGATAAAATACACGGTGGCTCTGGTTGCCATGTGCTGTCAGCAGATTTTCTCAACAGAAACAGGAGAATGGGATCTTCTGCATGGGAGACTGGAAGCTAAATTGTAAGACTGTTTCCAGGACGACGGCAACGTTGACTTTAAGCTTTCGCTATGAACCGTATTAATCTGGACGTAATCAGATTATTTTGGTGGAAAGGCTAGTCGAGTGCTGGCAGTTTGACTGTAACATCTGAATCATCAGAGCGATGCATGCAAACCAGTGTTTCAAAGAATAAAAGTCTGAAGTGCGCAGAAATAGATAATATCAACACAAAGTTACAAATTCAGACAGACGAAGCAACAAATGACATTTTCACAACATAAATGTACAGAAATCGATGGTTACAGCAGGAACAGTGTTACTCAAGTAGATGCAGAAAGTGCATTTTTAAAGCTGGGAATAAATTTACTCAGGTAAATGAAACTAACTACTAACCAACTGTGGTAATAGTAGCTATTAATATTGGATGACTTCAATGGCAATGTGGATAATGTGGAAATTAAAACAGCTGGAAAATCGTTATTTTTGATCAATGAAACATAAAAACGACTCAGCTGAGAACAGCAGACGCTCCGCTCTGCCCGTGTCTTAAACCACAGGACTCGCTGCAGCGTTGCCACTCAATTCCCGGTGCAGACGCCACATTCAATACGCCTGCTCAGGCGCCGCGGGATGAATGATTTAACGGGGGGGGAGCTTGAAATGGAAGAATATTTAGAATGAGCGGGGAAAGCCACTCCCTGCCTCTGCGGCGCAACACGTTTTGGGAGCGGATGCTGCAGCGCCGTCGGCGGATGAGAAGGGAGCCAGGAGATGCAGCAGTTTTCTTGATTCACTGAAAACTTAATGGGACCAAAAACGGGTGCAGAAATCATTATGTCATTACTAACAATTTAGAGGAGGTGGAGGAAATGTCAATGGGTCGCGAGGGAATTCTCCGACTGGATAATATGAATAAATGAAGGCAAAGCTGTTAGATGGGGGCATTAAGCCAACACTCATTATTCAGAGTGCAGCTTGAGTTTTTAATATTCAAACAGGATGTGGATCGAGAATATGAGACCGGAATACACAATGCAGAAGGAGATCAGATGAATTACTTCAGCAGAAAGTGACTGAAAAAAATAGAAATGGGGGAAAAAATTGGGACCCCATCAATTAGTCACATAGTGTTCTTAAAACAGTTTCATCAATAAAAATAAACTCCCAGAGCAAAAATCACACGTCTGAGCCCCCTGTGTCTGCCTGAAATGATTCCTTCCTGCTTCGTGTTCAGCAGCAGACAGTAGAAGACGAGAGCAACTGTGGCTGTTACTATGCTGCCTTGCAAAAATAATATCAGGTTTTCAAAGAGAGAGAGAGAAAAAAAAGACAAGTGTGTATTTATAACCCAGTTTTTCTCCAGGAGAGGTGGGTAGACTGTAAGATTATCAACGAACAAAGGAACAAATTTAACATCATATTCATATGTTCAACATGTCCCTGTACCTCTGACCACATTTAGCAACAGACGAGTCGGTCAGCAGCATCTCTCACCCCAACACCAGCGTAATCCCTCCCCACTGTCCCAGTGTAGAAGTTGAGCAACATTGTGTTCAGTGGTCAGTACCCAGCAGGACAGATGGCTGATTTTCATACCTCAACAAGTTGGAAGAAAATTGATCAGATTTTCAGAAGCCAAAATGGCCAAAGAGTGAAGAGACCGATATCAGCCAAAGAGTGGCTGATATAGTGTTGTAGCCTGAAGTCACTGCAGGGGAAGACTTTCTCTGTTCCAACTTTCACTCCGAAGAGTGTTGCTGTCCGAGTGACCTGGAAGCATGAAGTTACGGCGCATGCCTTCATCGGAAAAACATCAAGTTTTTCATTTCCAGATCGTGAGGCACTCAAGCTGAAAACTGACTGACTTCAGTCATCTGATAATTTGTCAGTGCATCTTTTTATGTTGTTTTTCTCTTGCATTTCAACTCAGAAATAGAAAGAAAATGAAATATTTTCCCATTTCTGTCTTGCGGTGTTCATTGAAGGTGCCAGGACACATTAAAAAAAATGCTTTTATCTGCTGAGTTTTCAGAAGGAGCCCAGACTGTGCTTCATGTCAGTGTTGAAGAAAGAGTGTAGAAGACGTCATGTCCTGTCTTATGTCTTGACTGAAAATGCTAACTGGTACAGTTAAATCCGTAGACATTAGTTATCATTGTAACCAGCAAAAAAGAAAAAGAAAAAAATCTCCTCCCCCGCCTAAATGAAGAAAACTAAAGTTACTTTACGTAAGAATGTGTTTCAAATATGCTTTGGTTAATTATTGGTTCCCTGATATGGAATCTATAATTGACACAATTGTGAATATTTGTCATCAGATCAGATTCTCCCTCATGTTATGGGCACCTTGATAACACTTCCATTGTCACTCATTAAAAACGTCTATTCACATATAAGAGGAAAATATTCATGTCTGTTCATGTAAGCATGACCGGATGGTTGCCATGTGTTTCCTATATGCTGAATAGATGATGCTCTTTGACTGACCCAAACATGCAGTAGTATAAAACCTCCCGATTTGGGGTTCAATTCATTCCTGGAACATTGGTTCATTTGAAGAACTGAAAGAAATGCCAATTTGGAGTCCAAGTCAATCCAACCCCAACTCTGGCCCGCATGCCGAGCGCTGTGGTTCAACGTGTGCAGCATGGGCTTCTTCCCTCCCACCTGTGAATACAGCTGGAATTCACGAGTCTGCAAAAACATCCCAGTTTCTTCATGCTTTAGTTCCTGCAGCTTGCTGCTCCAAGTCCCCTTCTGTCTCAAACACTGTCTTCTGTCCTTCTCCTCTGCTTGCCTACGCTGGTGTCCACCAGGTCGTAATATTTTATAAGGTATGTATGGATGAGTGATGTCAAAGCAAGCTGCCATCATCAGCGTCGTGTGAAAACGCATTTGTCCCTGCAGTTTTTTTTTTTTGTCACACCTAAATGCTTCAGGTCATCAGTGTCGGACAAGGAGAACTTGAGTGAACACAGAACAGTTTTCGACTCGTCATGAATTAAATGTGATTATCAACGCTCTTGGGAAGCACCGAGTTCATTTTCACCAGCCACACTCGGCCAGATTTGCTGCTAAACCAGAACAGTCAAGGAGTTTCTTAGGGTGTTTTTCTCCCCACCTGGTAGTCCAGTACATTCGGCTCAATTAGGAACCAAAGTTGCAACATTTGTTACATTTTCAGCTGTCATGTTTTATATTGTGTAAAACTAATCAAACCAGGTAGCGCCATCACAGGGCAGAACCAGAAAGCCCTGTGCTGTAGTCTCCGGTCCGCTTGGCATTCACATTTGCATTCAAACTGCGCCAGGGTTCAGTTCAGCCCTTGCCTGAGCACGATGTCTGCGGCAATGTGCAGCAGATGTCCCGGTCGGGCAGCAAGGAGTCAGAGGTGTGTTTCGTCAGACCATCAGTTCCCAGAACCACACATTTTTTTCTTGTAGCAATGAAGGATGAAGAGGTGGATAGAGAGAGAGGCTAGAACAGTTTTAAATATAAAAATATTCAAATCTGGCCGTATTAAAATGCAACAGATTGTGATGATGAACTTTTTCCATTTGCATAAACATATTCTTACTATATTTTTGTAAAAAGAAAAACCTAACCTTTCTTCAATAATTTAATTCAGAAAAAGGATTAACTAAATAAAAGCAATATATTCAACAAACGTTACTGTTTCCAGCCTATGTTTAACCACAGCAGATGTCACGGTCAGACAGCAGGGAATTAGGGTTGTGCCTAGCAACAAGCACAACCGTTGCCTAGCAGTGGATATTTTTTGCGAATCCATTTTGCCACAAGGTTCAAAGATTATTATTTTTTGACTTTATTTATGACTTAGGCTGAGCTGAGGCCAGGAATTCATCTGGAGGCCAGTCCGTCCTGTGCTGCAGTCGCTCACTTCCTGTTTTTCTGATTGACAAAGTTCTCGACCTGTGAGCTTGGTGGGTCGGGATGCTTCAATGGACGCGGCCTTAGAAATTGGACAGACCCATTGTCAGGGTTTTGATGGAAGTTCCTGTTGCTGGAACCAGTCACCATCTCTACATGGTAATGACTCCACCTCAGAGTCGTGCTGGTTCAGATGGATTTTATTCCTCAATAATTAAAAATAACCTTTTGTATTTATTCAAGTTATCCTTCTCTGAAAATAGCATTTATTTGATGATTTTAAAAAAAAACACATATAAGCGTGACATAAAAAGCAAAAACTATCCTCAAAGGGACAAATGCTCTTTTTCACGTCATTATCTCTAATGTTTGTGATGTCCTGCTCCACTGGAGGAGGAGCTGCACAGTGTGCACGCATCCTCCCTGAAGGCTGGACCGACACTTCTGCAGCCGAGCAACTCAAACTGGTGTCGATTGCTGACTAATCGGAAACACTCGCTCATTAGCATTCATTAATCAACTCTGCAGTCACACTGCAAAAGTCCCTTGAGCTGACGGCAAAATTCCACTTGGTGCTCTGCCGTTTTGCTCCAGCAGCCAAGATGACAAAAAAAATAAATGAAATGGTTCAAAGGTGATTATTTGTGACTTAACATTAATAAAAGCATAATTACCCCAGTAGTCTGAACAGGTATAAATAATAACTTCATTTTAGACTCAAATATCTTAAACATTCATTGATCTGGCTTTTCCTCAATACTGAGTTTTGAAAGTTGCATAAAAAGTTGTTTATTCTCAGAGCATAAGCGCATCAGTCATTTGAACTGTCAGTAGTTATTAAGTAGTAGCTTATTAACTACAGGTATAGAGTAATTAAGTTAGTACTTACACTATTTCACACAACTTTTGAAACTGCAATTATTTTATTTAGACTCTAACTGTTTTAATAAATCATAAATAGAGTATGACAGATTGCTTTAGTCTTCGGATGCCTCATCAAATGACTCGTTAAAAGACTAATCATTTGTCTTTCCTCTTCACAGCGTAGCAAAGCACAGAAAGCAGCCTGTTTACTATCCTCTGTGTTTACTTTGAAATATCTCCAAACTGTGGATATTTTCACTCTTTCCTGCAATCTAACTTCTTCGTTCTTCTATTATTATTTTTTTTTTGACCACTTGTTATAAAGGGTGGTTTAGCCTTTTAGCTGCAGCACAGAGCAGGAGGAAAGTCCAGCAGAAAGTGTATCGGTGTGTATCTTGCAAAAGATAAAAGCAAGTATTCATGCTGGTATCTGTATTAAGTACTGATGTAATACTTGATGTTGGTACCGGTATTGGACTGATACGATACCGGCATCGGTATCAGGACACCGCAAGCTTTCTGCTTTACGAAAAAGACGCAAAGCCTTTGCTTATTAGTTTGTGTACGCTACTGCTTCCCACAATGCAATGCAAACCTCGAAATTCTCGTCTGTCAATGGAAATGGTGCTGTGACGGTCCAGGCCACATTCATCTTGGCTTCGCAGTGTTTATTTAAATGGTTTTAGGGGGTGGGGATTTTGTCCAGGCCAACATATCACACTAAGCTTGCTAACAATAAAAGGCAACTAACTTTGCTGTTATATGTTCATAGGCGGGTAGAACTGGTGACACTTACTTGGGTAACTTTTGTAGTTTTGTGGCTTTACTGAACCATACCTTTTACTTCTTTATTATGAATGATTACTACTTTTACTTGATTGAGGAAGAGTAGCAATCCAAGTCTGTTTCTTTTGCATTTAAAGAAATTGACTTCAGAGACTGGAAAGTTAGATTCTTAGATTTCTGCAGTGCAAGTGCTAATGCTTATGCTAATCTGATCATAATTAGCATAAACAGAGACATGTTTTCTATATGTCTATATTATTTGACAGATGACATAAACATTTATGCATTTCTATTTAAAGGGAAAGCCTGTTTACTGTGTGCGCCCCTCTGTCCTCGTGTCCTGAGATTAGTTTTTTACATTTTGTTGTCGTTTTTTTTAGTGGAGCTTCAAACTGGAACTGGATCATGCCCCACAGGCTGAGGTTTTAAATAAACTGCTCTGATGCACAAATCTGTGCTTTCTGGGCTAAACATAGGCTAACCTAGAAAACATATCAGGAATCCAGAAAACATGAGATTCCTGCTCTGGGATTAGATCCCAGCTCCTTTGGCTTTTGTCCATATAGATTTCTGCATCACTTTGCCGTCCTGGATAAAGGGGATATTTCCTATCTGCATAAATACAAAAATCAGCATGTTTGATCTCGTCTCATCTTTTCCTTTCTAATGAAAAGGGGGAAACTTCTGCAGCTTAAAAACTGTCCTTTGTCAGCTATTCAGAAATGTTGTTTCATGGGTGTAACTATTGAGGCAGCAGTTTGCTGCGATGTGCTTGTGTCAAAATGCCCTAAATACAAAAGACACTACGGTAAATATAAAAGGAGAAACAAAACTGAATGGAAGGAAGTGTTTTCTCTTGGAGGGAGAGTCCTCCGGTCAGACCGGTGCGCCTCGTGTGGCCAGACTGTGCAGGACATGTGGAATCCTGCCAGCACTGCAGTGTTTGTCTCACTTTATCCACTTTATCTTCCCCTCATATACAGTTTGTCATGTAAAACATATAAAGACAAAAAAACTTTAGAACATTTTGTTTTCTTGTTTTTTTTTTCTTTTTTTGTATTATATAAAATTGACTTTGATGAGCATACATTGTGTTATAATGTTATTCCCTCATCAAAAACATACCTGCAATGTTGCTTTGATATTTTTTTCTTTCATGTTGATGTTTTAGTCTCCACGGCAACCATTCATTTGTGCAAAACACCTGGCTGCACCAAGGCGTGGCTCCTCCTCGGATCTGCAGGTTAACAAGCTTCCGAGTTCCTCCACGCAGCTCCTTCAGACTAGCCAACAGCAATTAGCAACCGATTGGTGGAACTGCTGAGCTCCTTACAGGAGCTGCTTCTCAGAGCAATGCTGGTAAAAAACATTGGTAAAGGGTTAATAGAGGACTTCCTTTCAGAAAGAGCAGGAGGTTTTAAAGAGACAGAGGCCCTATTTCAACACACTAATTCAAATTTCTTTTAAGTCAGATGTTGCATTTCTGCAACTACTCCGGTACAGGTTCTGGAACGGTCTTTTGTGAACAGTCTCAGCTGTTCTGGAATGATTTTAGATTTTGCTCCAGGTTTTTTTCTTTGTAGACCTGAGACTCTGGCCTGCACAGATTCATCCTTTCACCACGCAGCAAAGAATATTTCACTGTAGTTTCACAAATAAAGGTTAGTAGGATAAATGACTGACTCTTTCCTACTTTTTTACGAATGTTCTACAAAGCACTGCCGAAAGCGCTGTTGCCATGGCGTCTGCTGAGACGTTTGTTCAGGTCTGGGACAAATCCTGGCAGAGCAGAGCCAGACGTCCCGTCCCTGGCTCCGCTTCCTTGTTGCTGTATTGTTACTATGGTTACTAGGTTGCAGTGCTGCATTTCTATCTCCATGTAAATCTTTGTGACAGACAAACATTTTTGTTTTTTTATTTGTGTGAAAATGAGGAAATGTCAGCATGTTTATCAGATAGTAGAACAGGGAGATCAGGGTTTCATCTCCACGCTGATGTTTGATGGATCGGTAACACAGTCAGAGTCGAATTAGGAGGGAAAACCCTGAAGCATCTCAGAAACGTTACGAAGGAAAGTGAGAACATCAGCGAAGACAAAGCTGAAACGGAAAACGGCCTTCAGGCGTTTTACATGCATTAACCATTTCATGAGCGTGAAATATTAATGCAGTTCTGTTTATCTAGTGATTACGCTCCTTAGAAAACCATCACTTTTCACGTCTCAGCTGCATTTTTTTTCCATTTCCGTTGGCTCAGCTGAAAGGTTGGCAGTGTTAATTCCTTCCTCCCTTCGAGATGCAGCGTCTGATGCAGTGAATCATTTTCTCTCGGGCACCATCGTGTTTCTGAAGATGCAACTCGGCCTGTTCATTGTTCAGTCTCAAGCTCGGCTGTGAGTGAAGGCAGCCTGAGTTCTGTTTGGAGACAGAACGCCGTTTCTGTATTTACTCATCAGCACCGATTTTATCCAATAGGATTCAATCATAACACCATTTAGAAAAAACAACAGAGTCAAAACTATGCATTGTTTTGCCCCCTTTTATTTGCAGTTAGCAGGACTTGCATAGCTGGCAATGCTGCAGTCTCTGTTTCTTCCCTTCCTTACAAACTTCTTCAGCTTTTATTCATCTATTTGTTTATTTTGTTCGACTTAAATGTTTCAAATCATCAAATAAAATTGATCTTCAAACTAAAATAACCAGAGTTTGTCAAAAAGAGGGGGGAAACACTATTCAGATGTAGTTTAGCTTATGGTTAGCCGCATTAGCTTAATTTTGAGATTTTGAAATGTTTCATCACAGGCAGGTTAAATAAAACACATTTGTTGTTTATCTGCTGAAAGTCTCACTCCTTTCTGCTTGAATGAAGCAGATATGTTTCAAAAATGTTCTTTTGGCTCAGTTCAGCATATTTTAAACATGCACATCATTTTAGTTAAGAAAAAATAATTTATTTAGAGATCACATAAAAAAGACATTCCTTATTTGCTTTTTGATTTTTTTTAACTAAGCCCCTCCACTCTGAACGATGTTGTTGTCAAAGCGACCTGGTTGAGCTGCTGCATCCAATCACGTTAAAATAAATCCAACAGATACAGTTTGCTGTTGTTCCAAATACACTGCAAAGTATTCCTTTCCCTCTTTTCCGTCCCTGGACATGACCAATGTTTCACCATCATGAAACATTAATGCAGTTCTACTTTCTCTTTTCGTTTCTCAGACCATGCAAGCTGCCCGATGCCCGACAGATGAGCTGTCGCTGACTAACTGTGCCGTCGTGAGCGAGAAGGATCTGCAGTCCGGACAGTGAGTAGCAACCACTGAGCTGTTTGTCAGTGCAAATGCAGAGCAAGGAACATCTATACATATCCATCTTGTTTTTCTTTCTGAAATCAAATTCTATCGAACTGATGTGATGAGCAACAAAAACAAAACAAGAATAACAACAACAAAAACAAAACTCCAACAATATCAATGTTTTTTGTTTTTTTTTCTCAGCTTTCTTACCAGAAAACAAGATAAGGCATGACTTTACTAAATGTGTTTTGGAGCTATAAAATAGAATATATGAAACTGGATTTTTGACATTTTTCAAATCTGGTTAAGTATGGGAAAGGAACTGGATATTAAGGGTTAGGATTAGGTTTCAGAAAGATCAGCAGTTTTTAAAGGGACAGAGGCCCAATTTCAAGGTACTATGTTAAGTCTAATTTCATTTGTCATATTTTATATATATATATATATCAGCTTCATAACAACTGAAGGTAACATACTTGATTGTGTTATAAAATGGCCCTAAGTGTCATATTACTCCTTTCTGAGTAATATGACAGTTACTCAAAAAGGAGTAACTGTCATATATGTAAATATATGACAGTATGCCCCAGAGGCATATTTCTAGTTTTGGAACAACAGTATTGAACTAGATTGTGTTTAGAAACTAGACAACATTCAAAGTCCAAAACAATTTCTATTGTATATATTGCTAGTAACATGTTTGGATGTTTGGATGGTCAAACAACAACACTATCATTGAACAGAACAAGGCCAGCAGCTGGGGATGGGCATTTATCGTATCGATAATCATTTATCGTTTATCAAGATCACTTTTCTTTTTCAGTATTTTGTCATAATAAATTCCAATTAATGATGTTTAAATCCCCCCAAAACCTTTACACTTATTGCTGCCGGCTTATTGTCGGGATTATTTTTACAAATTTCTCTGCTGTTGGTTCGAAATCAGTATCAAGAAGTATAAATAAACTAAAATACATGTTTAAATACAGTTAATTTGTCTTTGTTGTTTTTCCATGCGGGTTGTATCCTAAAGAAGTGTATTAAAATACTCATGGCTTTTCAAGAGCATCATTGTGCTTGCGGCGTTATTATAGCTCTGCCATTGAGTCAAAGCAATGCAATTATTTCAAAAAGGAGTAATGAACAGTTCTTATTGTCACTTTATCATCGGGACAGTATTGCAAAATATCGTGATAAAACTTGGAGTCCATATCGTCCACTTCTACCAGCAACTCGCATGTCCTGATTGCGACGCCATTGGACCAATTCAGTGTTCTGAGTGGAACTAATCAGTTATAAAAAGCTCAATCGAGGTTTCCTGCCACTCTCTGCAGACATGTGACAGTGAAAACGACACCAAACCACAAGTACGTGTTTACAGTAAAGACCCATCACACCGTAGCAGCTGGAAGCATCGCCTTCAGTCTGCCACAGGTACGCAAAGCTTCCACTGAAACACTGAAACTCAGCTGCAGAACCCATTCTTAGGCGCTCGTCCTTTTCTGTTGCAGAGGAAATGGGCCGGTCTCTCCATCGGCCAGGAAGTGGAAGGTAAACATACATTTCTTTTGACTCCCCCATCATGATAATGGTTTTATGTTGACATACAGAGGGTCACGTTGTGAAAAATAACAGCTTTTGTTCGCCCGTTCAGTGTCCAACTACAACTTTGACAAGTCCAGGCAGTGCATTGGCGCCATGACGATCGAAATCGACTTCCTGCAAAAGAAGAGCACCGACTCCTCTCCCTACGACTCGGACAAGATGGCCGCCGAGTTCATCCAGCAGTTCAACAACCAGGCCTTCTCCGTCACCCAGCAGGTTGATTCTCCACAGCCTTTGTTTTATTTGTTTTTTTCTTCTCCCTCTTCATGTTGAATCATGTTGTTATTAATATTTGGTGTCCACACTTTCCAGTTAGTGTTCAGTTTCTGTGACAAGCTGTTCGGACTGATGGTGAAGGACATCGAGGCGATGGACGCCAGCATCCTGAAAGGAGAACCAGCTTCTGGGAAGAAGCCGCAGAAGGTACGTGACCTCTGGAGCGAGTTCAGACCTTTAAGTTGAGGGTGAGAAAAAAATGTGGGACTTTTGGACCAACCCAGTAAGGTTACTTAAAAAAATACTTTATCACATAGTTACTAACTCTAAATTTAAATCTGAATATTTATAGAGAATTTGTTTGATATAGTACTAAGATTACTTGCTTGTAACTTACTAACTTTATTTGTAACATCAGACTTAACATTGTTCACTATAAACAACCACAGAGGCCACTATCAAATACAGAAGTCCTCCATTGTCAATATCTTTAAACTCATTTAAAGGTACAGTACTGTGTAAAATAAACTATTTTGAGCTTTACATCATGTTATAATGTTATTCGCTCTTCAAAAACATTTCACAACATACTGGAGTGTTGCTTTGATGTTCTTTTTTATTCAAATTCTTTCATCTCCCATGGCAACCATTTAGCTGTGCAAAATGCCTGGGTAGCGCTACCCCCGCCCTCAAGGCGCAGCTCTTCCTCCTCAGCTCCTTCAGACTAGCCAGTAGCAATTAGCAAACACCTGGTGGAACTACTTCTCAGTGCAACTCTGGTAAAAAAAAAAAAAAAAAAAAAACGAAAAACAAAACCAAACAAACAAACACTGTTAAAGGGTTAGGATTAGGTTTCAGAAAGATCAGCAGTTTTTAAAGGGACAGAGGCCCAATTTCAAGGTACTATGTTAAGTCCAATGCTTCATAACAACTGAAGGTAACATACTTGATTGTGTTATAAAATGGCCCTAGAAAATACAATAAAGTCTCCTTTAATGAATTAATGTTGCAATATCCTTATGTTTTTGCCTCAGAAATTGTCCAAATAAATGCATTTTTAAGTCAAAAGCTTCTGATGAGGCTACATTATATAGTAAACTACAGCTGATTAGCAGGACATCATACCAACGGCATAAGGTCACAGGCCCTTTGATTATATAACTCAAAACATTAGAATATTTTGAATATTAAAAATCAATCATTTGAATTTCTCTCTTAGACCGCAACCCAACTTCCTTCATTATTATTAACATTATTTTTATAGTCACAGTTCTGATTACAGACGCTCTCAGTGAGAGTGACAAAGATATAGTTTTTGTCCCTTATTTTAGAAAATGAAACTGATCCATTCTGTAAAATGCTATAGATTAAATAGGGACATTTTTAAGTGCTTATTTCTTCAAATGTTGAAGAGCAATGCTTACAGATAATAAATAACCAAAATTCAGTTCCTTAAAAATATCATTTTGGTGAAAATTAAAACATGGAGAGTTGAGTGGAAGGAAAAAGTGCTTGATTCCTGCACATGGCTTCAATTGTCTCACGTATTTCATTCTGTGCAACAAATCTATCCAATATATGAGCTGCACTTTTTTAAATGAGTGTCTTTGTTTTATATACTTTCTAATGATATTCACATTTTTTAACTGCACCTGTATTTAAATTTGTCAAACAGAAAATAAAGCAGAAAATGAGTCGTAATGATGCATTTCTGTGTCATGAATCCTTCTGTATTTCTCTCATCCAAAGCATTTTGAGCATTGATTTAAAAAAATAACAAAATCCTGTTTGGTTAGTCTGTGTCTTATGTCTGACTACGTTTTCTGAAATATGACAAAAAGTGACTCGGACCTTATATATGAGTTCTAATTAGAGTTTCATGCCTTTTAAACTCTTATACAGGGATCATTTTTCCTATTTTTATTTGACTTTTTTCTTATTTAAAGTTTTATTTTTTAGTTTTAAAAGCACTATCTGCTTCACAAATTTAATTGAAATACAGCTTCAGCTAAAACAAATGTGAATATCTTAAACATCATTTGTGTTTATATTAGGCAGGATTTAATTTCAACACGGTAATAGTAACCGCTGAACATATCGAGACATTTTGAACGAAGAACGTGAGTAACTCTGGCTTCTCCTCCAGATCGACGTCGGTCTGATGGTGGGCAACAGCCAGGTCATCTTCGAGAAGGCAGAGAACTCTTCGCTCACACTAGTCGGTGTGTTGTTCTTCTTCTTTCCATATATGTGCTCTCACTGTGTTTGAGTACCAACTGATTGGTAAATGCAAAGCCGAAAAGCTTTGCATTTACAACCTGTGACTGAGTCCGTTTTCTCCACAAGATGGCAGCAAGAACAAACAAAAATCGACCAGAGCTGCCTGCAAAGAAAGATGCTTAAAAAAATGAGCAGGCTTGCTACGTTTCACTTTAAAAATGAATTTAATTTACAAAAAATTTAATAAATAACTGTATTTAAAAGTATTGATACATTTATATTGTTTAGGCTTTAGAATATGTCATGAGGTCTGTATGTTTAAACAGGTAAAGCAAAGACCAAGGAGGCACGGCAGACAATCATCAACCCCGACTGGAACTTTGAGAAAATGGGAATTGGAGGTCTGGACAAGGAATTCTCTGACATTTTCCGCAGAGCCTTCGCTTCCAGGGTTTTCCCTCCTGACATTGTGGAGCAGATGGGTAAGATGTGGCTTTTCTCTGTCATTTTTAACATCTGAAATAAAGAAATGATCTAAGAAAATGTTGGACATTGGAATGCTGAAAAAATAATCATACATTTAGCAAAAATAGATGATGTCTTCCTTCGTCTCTTCCTTCCATCCACACTACCTGACTCTTCCTTCATTTATCATGTTTTTTTGGGGGGGTCTTTTGGTCACACCCCTTTCTTTTTTTATAATTCGTTTCTAGTCTTTTCTTTTTGCTTACTGTGCATTTTCTTGCTCCAGGCTGCAAGCACGTGAAGGGAATCCTGCTGTTTGGCCCACCAGGGTGTGGAAAAACCCTGATGGCCCGGCAGATTGGCAAGATGCTCAACGCCCGTGAGCCGAAGGTTGTTAACGGCCCGGAGATCCTCAACAAGTACGTGGGAGAGTCTGAGGCCAACATCCGCAAGCTGTTTGCTGAGGCAGAGGAGGAGCAGAAGAGGGTGAGAGACCTTTCTGTCCTGTGTAGTTCATCGAGAACTCGGAGGACAACCCTCTCTGCCGGCCGAAATGTCTGTTTGGCCGGCAGAGAGGGTTGTCATGAATGCCTTGTTGTGCCTGTGATGATGCTGGGAGGCGGAATGCAACACAAACAAATTCTGGTCATGAAACATCATGTCTGCTGTGACTTGAAGCAAGAAATTCCAAGATGGCGAATCTGGTGGACAGCATGTTGAATGAAGATAGTGAAGGTCGGGTTGAAGAGAAACATTTACATTGCTTTGGACGTCTGAGACCATGGCCTTGAGTCAGAAAGGGTAGAGTGCCTTTGACTTTGCTGAAAGATTTCCTGCCCCAACAGGGTTAGTATCTTGGGTTCTCCTTCATGAATGACGGGAGAATGAAGCAGGAGATTGATAGTTGGATTGGTGCTATGTCCGCAGAGATGTAGGCATTGTACCTGTCTGTCCTGGTGAAAAGAAATCTGAGGTAAAAGGCAAAACTCTTGATTTGCCAGTCCTTCATCCAAAAGCTCGTGACTAAAAGAACGAGGTCACGGACACAAGCAGGTGAAAGGAGTTTTCTCCGCAGGGTGTCTCCCTCAGAGATGGGGTGAGAAATTTGGTCACCTGGGAGGGACTCGAAGTAGAATCGCTGCTTCTCCATGTCAAGAGGAGCCACTTAAGGTGACTTGTGCATCTGATTAGGATGGTTCCTGGATGCCTCCCTGGTGTCTCACAGAGAGGAAACTTGGAGGAAGACCAAGGAGATGCTGGAGGGATGACATTTCTGGGCTGGACTGGGAATGCCTTCAGATTCTGACAGAGGAACCAGATGGATGGATGGAACATAGTGGATGGTGTTTCTCCTCTAGAGAGCTGTAAAAGTTTGGTGTCTGTTCAAAGCTGATCTTCTTTGAAAGAACCTTTCTACTTTTTGTCGATGAAGAGTTAAACTCCAGACTAATTTGCTCTGGTCATTTTTTTCTTCCAAGCCTTCTCATAGCTGGAGTCTGTCTGGTTTCCAAGAAAATTTCTTCCTGGTTCCTGCTGCCAGTCAAAAGGAAACAGAGAGCTGGTTGGAGAGTTACAGGCAGAGTTTGGTCAGTGAGAGCTTTTTACTGAGAATGGTATCTTGGAGTCTTCACCATGGGACCACCTGAAACGAGCCTTTGTCCAACATAGTCAAGTGAGAGACAGATGCCAGGCTGCCTAGAGACCAAGACGTTGTGTCTTTTCTCTCATGAAACAAAGCAATTTCTCAATAGTGCTTTATAGGGTACAAATGCAAAAACATTTAAGAATGAAACTTAAAGAAACAATTGTTTTCAGCTTGGCGCCAACAGCGGCCTGCACATCATCATCTTCGATGAGCTGGATGCTATCTGCAAGCAGAGAGGCACGGGCGCCAGCAGCACGGGCGTGCACGACACGGTGGTCAACCAGCTGCTGTCAAAAATCGATGGCGTGGAGCAACTTAACAACATCCTGGTTATTGGTAAGGACTATGAAGTCAGACAGAAGCCATGTTGTTGAGTTCTTACTATTGACAACGCTTTTGCCTCTGCTCCCACATTCGTTTCCTGGTCTCCCAATAAATTCTTATTTTCTCCTGTGATTTGCTGACCATTGACTTTCTGTGTGTGAAGGAATGACCAACAGGCCCGACCTCATTGATGATGCTCTGATGAGGCCTGGAAGGTTTGAGGTGAAGATGGAAATCGGTGAGTTGATGTCTTTGCTTGACCGCCATTTTGATCTCTTGTTTTAGTTTATGAAGTGATCTTTCCAGTGCACACACCCTGTACAACATGAGAGGAGTGTTTTGTGGGTTTTCTGTTGGGAGGCATGTGCAAGATGAACACATATGGGCCAGAGACTCCCATCAACATGGGTGTAGTGTAAGAAGACCCAAAACTTGGCTACAATAATCTTTTAAACTTGGGTTCCCATTGTTACCCTGTAGGTAATTGACTCGAAGGGTATCTTTTCTGCACCTACTGCATTTTGGTTTGATCAATGGGATTTTTGCAATAATTTTTCAGTGGTACCATTAGAAAGACGATCAATCCAGGTTCAGTGTTGGTCATATGATTTCTCTCATTGCCACTGCACTCGTCCTCCAGGTCTGCCTGATGAGAAGGGTCGCGTCCAGATCCTGAACATCCACACTAATAAGATGCGGAGCTTTAACCTGCTGGCTGGAGATGTTGACATCAAAGAGCTGGCCGCAGAGACGAAGAACTACAGCGGCGCCGAGCTGGAGGGGCTCGTCCGGGCCGCACAGTCCACCGCCATGAACCGACATATTAAGGTCATCTGACTCTCTTTAACACTCAGCGCCTGAGTTTCAGGTGGATTCAGTTTCAACGTCAACCGTTACGGTTGAGGACAAAGTCAATCACAGACAGGAAGCAAATTTTTCATGCTGGCACCTTTAAGCTAACTTTGTGTTGGGGGAGGAATTCTCATAAAACAGCATAGAATATGTTTTCACTGAAGCTACAAATGTTTGCGCACACTGTCCAGTCAGCAGGCAGGTTGGAGTGACAGCAGGACTCAAACAAAATCAACAGGCTGCTACTACAGCCTGGTGAATGTGAGAGCCTGAAATCCTAACACTCAAAGTTTTTCTATTTGCTGTAAGTCAGTAGGAAATTGAAGAGATCCTCAGAGAAATGAAGGGATCTAACATCCTGACATGAGATCTCAACTCACCCTTAGCAGTAGGAGTACATGATTAGTAAATCTGAAATGACAAAGTAGTTTATAAGGCTATCTTTCCATCAATGTGTCGTTGGTTTGTTGCTGTTTTCCAGGCTACATCTACAGTTGAGGTGGACATGGAACGGGCGGAGAAGCTCCAAGTCACGAGGTCTGACTTCATGGGATCCCTCAACAACGACATCAAGCCCGTATGTGGCACTGCTGGTTCCTGTTGCGTAAAATCGCTGTGGTCCATCGACGTGGAGAATGGGGAACACAGAGTTTCTCACTACCCCGAATGCTTTGTCTATAGGCTTTTGGCACAAACCAGGAGGATTACTCCAGCTTCATCATGAATGGGATCATCAAATGGGGCGACCCCGTTACCCACGTCTTGGATGACGGAGAGCTGCTTGTCCAGCAGACCAAGAATAGTGACCGCACTCCTCTGGTGGCCGTACTCCTGGAGGGTAGACAAACTGTTCAAACCAAAGCCTTTCAAAAGCAACAAGATTCGGATAGTAAAGTGTACCACTTGTGGTTATGCTCACAGGTCCACCCCACAGTGGGAAGACGGCCCTGGCAGCGAAGATTGCAGAGGACTCCCAGTTCCCCTTCATTAAGATCTGCTCTCCAGACAAGATGATTGGAAACTCCGAGATCTCCAAATGCCAGGCTATCAAAAAGGCAAGTCCTGCAGACGGTGTCCGACTTCCTAGAGAAACAATCACGTGTTTATATTCACCTTCCTCCTTCTCTGCCTGTCCCAGGTCTTTGATGACGCATACAAGTCCCAGCTCAGCTGTGTGGTGGTGGACGACATCGAGCGCCTGCTGGACTACGTGCCTATTGGTCCTCGTTTCTCCAACCTTGTGCTCCAGGCTCTGCTGGTGCTGCTTAAAAAACCTCCACCCAAGGTGAGAGATCTCCTGAAGCCTGCAGACACAACTGCTGAAAGAACAACATACTCAGTAATTAAAACAAAACTGTACAAAAAGTATAGACAGTTTGTAGTAATAGACAACTTTGTCTATTCAGAAATATTCAAGCGATGTTTCTGGCTTCACCTGTTTTCCTGTTGGTTTCCATTAATTGATCGGTTAATTCGAAAAATACCAACAACATTGATATTAACTCTCTGTTATATGAAACGGAGACGGACGAGATTTTCACATGTTGGTGTCAGAAGTTTTTTTATTTATTTTTTTGCTACATGTGATCAAATGTACACTAAAGAAAAGCTGTTATTTCATTTTAGGCAATAAAAATGCATACAATGCATTTATTTTCTTTAAAAAGGAAATCAATTCATTACTTCTATTTTTAAATGCATTTCTAATATTGTATCAAACAAGCAGAAGCAAATAATTTTTTACAAATCTGTAGAATAGGCCATTTTTAAAATATGACTAATCTATTAATCTTCAGAATAATCTATAACAAAATCTCTAAGATGAAGTTGTTTATTGCAGCCATAAAAAATTATTTTTTTAATTATTATATATTTTCAAAATAATGTTTGTTTTGTGACTGTGTATTCATTTTCTAAGTGTAAAAAATGAAAAGTTGCCCTGTGCAGGGATTGGTTGAGCATGAATCTGACAGAGAAAAACATACCTTTTGTTGTGCTTTTCGTTTCCCTAAATTTTACTATCTTAACGTTTCCATCAAGAACAATTTTGCATAAAAATATGGGCAGGCGTCGTTCAGCCTGGAACGTGAATCGAGGGTTTTATCCTGAAACGGCGTCATGTGTTGGTTGTGCAGGGCCGGAAGCTGCTCATCATCGGCACCACCAGCAGGAAGGACGTCCTGCAGGAGATGGAGATGCTGGACGCCTTCAGCACCACCATCCACGTCCCCAACATCTCCACTGGGGAGCAGCTGGTGGACGCCTTGGAGGTACAGCACAGAAAGAAAGATCCTGAAGGGGCTAAACGTTCTCAGCTATGAGTACATGTCGCTCTCCCTGTGGGTGGAGGGTTGGAGCGTGACGCTGAACATCTCCGTAAATCTCCTCTCGGCTCTCGCAGCTGCTCGGGAGCTTCACGGATAAAGAGCGAGCCAGCATCGGCCAGCAGCTCCGAGGGAAGCGGGTCTGGATCGGCATCAAGAAGCTGCTGGTGCTCATAGAGATGTCGCTGCAGGTACGAGACCTCAGGTCGCAGGCAGAAAACCGATCCAACAGCTTTTGAAGTCAGGGAGAGCAATGTTTCTACAAGTGCTCAAAAAATTTGATTTCTTTTTCAATTTCAAAAACAGATTTTTAAATATTGAATATTAGATGAAGTCTAGATATGTCCAACCAATTATTTAACGATGAATTATTTCATCGTTAAATAATTGACTTTTGAATAATGTTCTGGTAATAATGTTTCTAATCTAAGATTCTAATCATAGCCATACTTTGTAATGTATTTTGATGTCAATCTGGTTCTTGTAGCACACATTTCTTAGGTTTTATGCTGTTTCTCAATCCTTTTCTCTCTCCTTTTGCCTACCTCTTAATCTGCAGATGGATCCAGATTACAGAGTGATCAAATTCATGACTCTGCTTAGAGATGAGGGAGCGTGAGTATAATCACTATTTTAAGACGGCCTAAGTCAGCTGACATCCTCCTTCCTTTAAAGCAGGGGTGTCCAAGATGCGGCACGGGGGCCGTTTGTGGCCCTCTTATGGATTTGGGGCGACCTCAATTCAAATGTTGAGCAAATCTGGCCTGAAATCACAGACAGTTGGTCCAGATGGACACTTTATCACCTGTTAAGGCATCTTTTTTTTTTTTACTAACTACTACTTCTTTGATCTTGGGTGTAAAAAGTAGATTTCTGTTTCTTACCAAAGTTTTGTGTTAATCAGATTTGTGGAGTAACAAAATCTGATTAACACAGATTTTTATTCAAAATCAAACCTTACAGCCCAAATAAGAAAACATGGAAACAATGTGCTTGTCTTTTACTAGACCTTTTTTTTAAATGTTTTGTTTCTGTAACGGTTTCTGACCCGTTTTCTAAAAAAAAAAAAAACAAATAGGTTGTTAATATTAATAAAATTATTATTTTTTTGTTTATTATTGAGTAGATAAAATGAAAAAAGGCACAAAAAGTTTTCAAAACAATGTACAACATTATATTTTTGTGGCCTCCTGTGCTTTCAAACTTTTGTCTAAAAGTTGGGACGCTCCTGCTTTGACGTGTCTCTTCTTTGAATTTCCTCAGTTTGCACTCAGTTGATTCCTGAATGAGTATTTATTGCTTCATAACAAATCCAGCAGTCGGGGATTTGGCCTGAACACTGACCAACCTCAGTGACTTTATTTTGCAATCACCAGGTTGAATGAAGGCGACCAAATCCGAATTTAAGCCGTCGGTCGCTCTTTCCTGGTAAGACCAACAGCTAGATCTAGAGCTAGTAGTTGAAGGAATAGTTGGAGTAGTGCTTAGACGTTTTACCTTTTACTAAAGGACTGTGTCGTACTTTGACTGTGCTTATTCTGAACTTGAAGAATAAGCAAAGCGAACCTTGCCTTCTTTTTCTAACTGCAGTTACTGTCCAAAGTAACTGAAG
The DNA here is from genome assembly GCF_027474105.1 of Poeciliopsis prolifica. Classification (NCBI taxonomy): domain Eukaryota; kingdom Metazoa; phylum Chordata; class Actinopteri; order Cyprinodontiformes; family Poeciliidae; genus Poeciliopsis; species Poeciliopsis prolifica. The sequence goes on along the minus strand of NW_026562385.1, from coordinate 12,723,063 downwards.
TGAGAAAACCAGCTGAGGTGAGAATCATTAGCACAGCATAATTTAAAGGCAACTTGAGTTTGCTACATTTTTTTCTCAACTGTAACTATGTATCTCGGTAATGAATCTATATTACAAAAAACAAAAACATCAACCAAAACAAAATTCCATTGTTTTTTGTGTTTTTAAATATATATGTTGATTTATACTTAACATAAGTAATATGTTAAATTATCCACATTGCTATGGATATTTTACCAAATCAACATTTTCTGTTTTTTGCACTGCGTCCTACGTAAGAGCTTTCAGAAGAGAGGTGTACTGGAGGGTTATTGACAGCGCTAAGACCCTCCTCCTGAGTCCTGACTCTGATTGGCTGTCTCTGACAGAGCAGTGCATTCGTGCAGTATGCTGCCCCTTTAAGAATGACATTGTAATACACACTGGATTTTGATGATTCACTTTTTCTTCTTTTGAGCTGTTTGTCTTTCCCGTCTCTTCCCAACATCTCATTTATGCACGTATTTTCACCGAAACATGCTGCAAGGTGTTGGTGGGCTTCTCTGAACTTGCAGAATAAGCAAAGCAAACCTTTCCTTCTTTTTCTAATGTCTTCCCTTCTGTAGTGATCGCAGCTTGTAAGAGCAGAGGGAGCAAGAGGAGCTGAGGAGACGTTCCCTTCCTGCAAAACCATAAACATGAACCAACGTGACAGGAGAAAACCGATCCCTGGTCCAACTCCTCTCCCCCTCTGCATGTCCAACCGAGAAAACGTCTCCGTGCCTCACGCTCACCGACGTCACTAACGGCACTTATATCAACATGTTGCAGCCAACTATTGGAAGTTGTAATGTGAAAATCTGTTCTCTGTAAAGGAACGTGCAATAGATGATCATGGAGAAAAAAAAAAGTGTTGTTTTGTGCATTGTGCGTAAAAAAAATAAAAATAAAAAAGCTACAAAAAAAGGAGGAGGTGGTGTTTTTAGCTCATCTCTCTGTTGTATTTGTTGCCTCCTTCTCGTCCCGCTGGCGTTAGTTATTGTGCGTTCTGACGAGTCGTTAAAAACGCAGCACTGAGGCCGTTTGGCTGCTGAGGTGTGTATACATGAGAGGCTTCTAGTGATTTAGCTGTGGCTGTACAAAGACGCTGTTTCATGTGTAAATGTAACCCTTTAAAGTCACAGTATGATATTGTTTTGTAAATAGTATATATATACATATATATATATAGAGGAAAAAACAGTATATGAACAGATGATGGATAATTCCTAGTATATCAGTATGATCTTCCTTGCTGTGGAGATGTTGATTTGATTTTAGTGTAGAAATAAAATCTCGTAACGGATCGTCGGCTGCTCTGTCTGTACACAGTGCTGTTCAGTTCATTGTGGGGAACCCCATGCTGCATGTGTATGGTGTGTGTATGAATGGTTGACTAGGGTTTATTCAAATGCAGTTGTGTGCGCGTGTATGAAATAATTGTGTACCCCCTGAAAAAAAGACAGCTGGCTATCATTTTGTATTTTTTGTTGCTTAAGCCGTGTGTTCAGTTCTCAAAAAAGAAAAATCCAAACTTACTGTTCTGTTCAGACCGTTGGCAGTGTGTGTGTGTAAGTAAATGTTAATGTGCAGATGTATTATTGCAATAAAAAGCACATATGCACAGCAAAACAGACCAATGGAGTGTTGAATGTCTGGCTTCTTTTGTTGATGAACAAGATGAAATGATAGACAGACAAATGTTCTCCTCCAAGCGCTCACAACAAGCTGCAAGCCCGACTGGAAAGCTCTCGAGTTTAACATGTATGAAACGTGGGAAAAGTGTCCAAAAATGAACACTTTGACCCAAAATGGCCAACTTCCTGTTGGGTTAAGGCATACCTCCAAGAGACCTTTTTTCTTGTTTCACAGAGGAATACTGATGTACCAAATTTCAGCTATGTACAATTTATCTGAGGGCCTACCTCACGTCAGGGGGAGCTGTAGAGCTGTTAGTCGTGTCCATTTTTAAATCCACTGAAATATTCAAATTTCATACAGAGGACAGTTTTGGGTACAGATTAATGAGTTTTCATAGCTCAAATGGGGCTAATGGCACAAACCTATGAGCTGATTTTAATTTACAGACCAACATAACCTGAGAAAATACAAATGCATTTTTAAACTGATTGTTTCATTAATTAGGCTTTCTAACTTGATCTCATTTGGAAAAATAATCTCCCCTCTTATTAAAGGGGTGGTATTATGCAAAATTTACTTTTTTGAGCTTTCCTCATTTAAAAATAAAATACCTAGAGTTTTGCTTTGATTCTTTCGTGCATGTTTGATAAATCTTTTAATCTCCCATGGCAACCATTCAGCTGTGTAAAACACCTGGGCGGAGCTAGCTCCGCCTTTGAGACGCCGCTCTTTCTTGAAGCTGCAGTTTCCAAGCTGCGGCGCTTCCGCCTCCCTTTAGCAGGCCTCCCTCATAACTCCTTCACTCAGCTCCTTCAGACTAGCCGGTAGCAACTAGCAAACGCCTGTCGCGACTGGGAATCTGCTGAGCTGATTATAGCACCTACTTCACAGTGAAGTGCCGGTAAAAACATTGTCAAACAGTTAATAGAGGAGCCATGTTGTGATGACTTCCTGAAAGCAGAGTTTCAGAAAGAGCAGGAGATTTTAAAGAGACAGAGGCCCAATTTCAAGACATTAAATTTCATATAATCCACTGTAACTCATTTCAAATTTTTTGCTCCTGTTGTCCCAGTAAGCATCAGGTGTGTATCTGATCCTCTCCAGGATCACGAGACCCTCTGAAGGAAATGTTTTCAGCAATTTAAACGACAAAACTCACAATTTATTGGAACAATGAAGAGAAAAAAAATGCCAGATGTCTCTGGAATGAAGCCAAAGAAGCAGAACAAAAGCCAGTTGTTCTAATCTAGTTCGAAAGAATTCAAAACAGCATCACTTCTAAATTGATGTTGATCAGTGGAAGAAAATCAGAACATCCAAATACATCAATACACATATTAAAGCAAAAATGATTGAACCCTGGAGAAGACGAGATTTTCTGGTGGAGAAATATTTCATGTAAGAATGAAAGAAAACATCAGAAGATCATTAATGGCTCCCGGAGCACAGAGACCGAGAAGAACTACATTTAAACCAGATAAATGAAGAACAGAACAGCAGAACCATGAAGCCTGATGAGAGTAGAGATGAAATCTAGTTGGGTTTAATGAACTCTGCAGAGGATCTGGACCCAAAATAATTCCACACCCTAACTCCAGCCAGTAGCGGCTGAGTGAATGTGGTCTGGACTCTGTGGAGGAGAGTCATGGTTTCAGAGATGCTGTAGAAGGACAGAAGGCCTGCTGTGTGATCCAGGTACACTCCGACTCTGGAGGAAACTGGACCTGAGATGGGGGTCCAGATGTTGTTGTGTCCAAATCTAGAATGAAGACAATCTAAAGCCCAAGATTTGTCATTACATCCAAATCCACTCTCTTTCCAGGTTCCTGCTCTGCTGGTATTCTTGTATGCGACTGATACAGAAACATAAACTCTCCACTCCACCTCCCAGTAACAACGTCCAGTCAGACTCTCTCTACTCAGAACTTGGGGTATATTAGTGAATCTGTCTGGATGATCAGAATAAGACTAATGGTCTTTAATCCATGTCACCTTCCTGTTCCTCTCTGATAGTTTAAGCCGTGTGTTTGCTGTGTTTGGATCCATTGTGATTTCAAGTGAATATTTCAAGAACTCAGCTCTGGTCTTTGGTTCTTGTGCTGACAGCAGCACATCCACCTCAGTGACCATCAGTGAGATGTTTGTCCATGAGTCTCTCAGGACGTCCTGCAGTTTGTCTCTGAGCTCTGACACAGCTGCTGTCACGTCCTCAAAGTGTCTCAGAGGACGGATGTTGATACTGGATGAGTGTGTGGACTCACTGGGTGCTGGCAGTGAGGGGTAGTTGAGGAGAAACTGGTTGTGATCCTGTGTGTGTGAGAGCTGCTCCAGCTCAGCGTCTTTCCTCTTCAGCTCAGTGATCTCCTGCTGCAGCTTCTCCTCAACATCTTTGACTCGACTCACTTCAGTTTCCTGCTGGGATCTGATCTGCTGCTTCACCTCAGAGCTTCTTTTCTGGAGGAGACGGATCAGCTCAGTGAAGATCTCCTCACTGTCCTCCACTGTTTTATCAGCAGAGTGATTGATGGCCTCCACCTCCTGTTGAAGCAGCTTCACATCTTTCTCTCTGTCCTGGATTCTCTGCTGGATGTTTCCTCGTCTCTCCTCCAGCTCTCTCTGCCTCTCAGTCCTTTCTGCTGCAGCTGACACTGTGTCATGACCTTTATGTTCATCCACTGAACAGAGATAACAGATAGACTTCTGATCAGTACGACAGAACATCTTCATCACCTCGTCGTGACGAGAGCAGATGTTCTCCTGCAGGTTCTTGTTCGGCTCCACCAGCTTGTGTTTTTTAAATGTAACTGAATCATAATGAGGTTGAAGGTGATTCTCGCAGTAAGAGGCCAGACAGACTAAACAGGACTTGATGGCTTTCAGTTTTCTTCCTGTGCAGAAGTCACAGGCCACATCTTCAGGTCCAGCATAGCAGTGGTCAGCAGCAGCAGCTTGCAGTCCAGTCTTCTTCATCTGCTCCACTAGAGCTGCTAGAATGGTGCTCTTCTTTAGCACAGGCCTCAGTGTGAATGTCTCCCTGCACTGAGGACAGCTGTGGATTCCCTTCTGATCCTCTTCATCCCACTGGGTTTTAATACACTTCATGCAGTAGCTGTGTCCACAGGGAATAGTCACCGGATCCTTCAGTAGATCCAGACAGATGGAACAGGAGAAAGTTTCTGGGTCCATTTCTGCTCTCGGTCACAGTGACTGTGTGAATTTAATTTCCTGAAAACAGAAACTGGGTTGAGCTTTGACCTGGGAGTCACATGTCAGAGCGGAGAGGCAGCAGCCAATCAGCTTTCACCTTCAGCAGATGTTGGGTCCACCCAGATTCAAGGCGTGTTTGAGCAGGAATAAGAGAGAAAGCTCAGAGAGAAAGAATGGAAGATGATTAACTGAATGAGTGGAAGAATAGAGTCTGGTTGTTCTGTTTTAATCTGTAATGGAGCAACAGCTGTAAGTAATAAAGAAAAAACAACAATGTAAACATAGTAAACATAATATTTGTGAAAGCAGAGAAAATGTAGAGTAGCAACCTCATTAAAAAATGAGGAAATAATAAAACAAGAACAAAGTAATGTCTTTAGTATTTATTTTTCAATAGTAGAGTGTGAGGAAAGTCAAATATGTTATATAGTGATAAGTAAACTTAGTGCATATTCAAAGTTACTCTTCTTTGATTTGTATAATAAATGATGTAAATGTGAAACATTACATTAAAGGTGGACAGAGATTGCAGTAGAACCAACACCAAAACCCAAAAAAGATTTGTTTAAAGCTGCTGCACTAACACAATGTGCATGTTTTTTATGTACTTCACACATTGTGAATTTTATCCTTCAATTTACTTCCTCTGAAGTTTATGTATTGACACTTGATTATTGCTTGAAACAATCTTGTTTAATAAAGCTGATTCTGATTCGAATCAGCTTTCGAAGGTTATATTCAGGTATAGTTTTTTATACATGCTAACTCGCCTTCCAACAAACTAATCAGTGGAGTAAGTCGTAGCTTTTCACTGTGGCCATTTTTGACGTTAAACTCAGAGGGTCATTAGCAAACTAAAAGTGTTGAATGTGAAGAAAAGAGCTTGTTTTGGGCGCGCCGGTCGTCGACGGAGGTCGGAGGAGACGGTTGGAGGAAGAAGGCGGAAAAACAAATTACAAATTGAAATTGTAAAAGGCGGATTGAGCATAAACTGGTATGTGAATGGTTCGGTTGGTAATGGAGTTAGGAGATGAGGAAGATATGGATTTAGATGGGTGGACGCCAGTGGGGAGAGGAAGAGGGAGAGGACGTGGAAGAAACAAAATAGATGAAAGAAAAGAAATTGGTGAAAGTCAAGGAAGTAAACGAGAACTGGAAGAAAGTAGCTCAGAGGAAGAAAGGATAGTTAGGAGGAAAGTTGTGCGGGAGGAATTTAAAATAATATTAAAACTTAAAAATGAGGAAGGACAAGATAACATTCGCCCCATTGTGGTGTCAAGAGAAATAAAAAAGAAAATTGGAGATGTTGAAATGGTAAAAATGTTGAGAGATGGGAATCTGTTGGTGGTTTGTAAAAACGAAGAACAAAAGAACAAAGCTCTAAACGTGGAGAATATTTGTAAAAAGAATGTGTTGGACAAAAGAATCATTGGAGAAAATAAAAAAACTAGAGGAGTGATTTATGGGATCCCTCTAGATGAAGATCTTGATAAAATCAAGAAAAGTGTAGTTGGTGCAAAAGTGAATAACTTAAAGAGATTGTCCAAAACAATAAACGGGGAGAGAGTGGGGAGTCTGTCAATACTCATGGAATTCGAAGAGAAAGAATTACCACTAAACATCAAAATAGGTTATCTCAGTTTTCAGGTCAGGCCTTATATCCCTCCACCGCTTCGTTGCTTTAAATGTCAAAGATATGGACACATAGCAGCAGTTTGCAAAGGAAAGCAGAGATGTCCAAAATGTGGAGAAGATCACAAATTAGAAGAATGTAAAGAAGAAGTACAAGAAAAATGTTGTAATTGTGGAGGGAATCATAGAGTTACATATGGAGGATGTGAAGTCAGGAAGAAAGCAAAAGAAGTCACACAGATTAAAATGACTAAAAATATAAGCTATGCAGAGGCAGTTAAAAATGTGAAAGAACAGAAAATAAGAGAGATTGAAAAAACGAGGCAAATTCCACTGCAAAGTGAGATACAGTCAGAGGAAAAGGTTGTGATATCAGTAGAAAAACTAATATTATTTATGGCATATGTTATCAACTGTACTGACCAAGCCAAGAATAAAACGGAGAAGATTAAAATTATAGTGAGGGGAGCGGAAAACTTTTTGGGGTTTAAAGAGGGATCATGGGAGAACGTAAAGAAAAAATTGGAGGTAGACAGGAAGCCAGGAACATCTGGTGGAAATAATTCATGTTAATATTACAATGGAATGCAAGAAGTTTATTGCTAACGGACAGGAACTTAAAGGATATATTGATATTCTTGAGGAAAAACCAGAAATTATTTGTATTCAGGAAACATGGCTAAAAGCAACGTTAGATTTTGAGATTAACGGATTTGGTAGTGTAAGAAGAGATAGGCAGGAGGGAGGAGGAGGTGGATGTGGAATATTTGTAAAAAAAGGGATACAATATCAGGTTTTAGGGAAAGGGAAAGAACTTGAATATATAATAATTGAAATTTGGGAACAAGGTGGTAAAGTTAAAATAATAATTTTTTATAATCCATGTAAATTATTATCAATTGAAATAATGGATGAATTAACTGAATATTTGGAAGGAAAAGTAATTTGGTGTGGGGATTTTAATGCTAATAGTACATTATGGGGTAAATGTAATGATAGAAATGGGAAAATAATAGAAGAATTAATAGAAAGTAAAAATCTTGTATGTATTAATGATGGGAGGGGAACTAGACTTAATGTAAGAACAGGAATGGAATCAGTTATTGATTTAACAATAGTTTCAAATGGCTTAGCGAGTATTTGTGAATGGATCATTGATAAAAATACAACAATAGGTAGTGATCATTATCCCATTACAATAAAAGTAGGATTAAATATAAATAATAAAAATATAAAGGTCAATAAAAAATGGGATTTTAATGAAGCAGATTGGATTAAATTCAGATTTTTAAGTCAAATAAAATTAGAAAAAGTGGATATGGAAATGAATATAGATTAAATAAATTTAAAAATTTGTGAGATAATCTTGGAAGCAGCAGATAAATCTATGAAGAAAATAGGGTGTAAAAATTATAAGAAAATAGTACCATGGTGGACAAATGAATGTAAAGAAGCAATAAAAGTAAGAAACAAAGCATTTAAGGTATTAAGAGGTAATTCAAAATATGAGAATTTAATTGATTATAAAAGAAAGCAAGCAATAGTAAGGAGAATAATTAAGAATGCAAAAAGAGAATATTGGAAAAAATTTTGTAGCACAATAGGGAAGGAAACAAAAATAGAAAAAATTTGGAGAATGATTAGAAGAATGAATGGCATTAAAAGAGAATTCGAATATCCTATATTAAAAGTAGATAATATAAATATAATTAAAGATGAAGCAGAAATATTGGCAAGAACATTCAGTAAAATCCACAGTTCAGATAATATTAGTGAGGAGGGTAGAAAAGGAAGAGAAAATACAAAACTCAAATATAAAGATGTGTTGCAGAATGAAGAAGAAGCAAATAACTTGTTAAATGTTGAATTTACAAAAGCTGAATTGAACTCTTCATTTACAAAACTTAAAAATACAGCACCAGGTAAAGATAAAATATGGTATAGAATGATAAGTCAGCTCAGTGAAAAATCTAAAGAGATAATATTGAAATTATATAATAAAATTTGGGAGGAGGGGAAATTACCAATGGAATGGAAAGAATCAATTATAGTACCAATAGCTAAACCAGGGAAAGATAAATCAAAACCAGAAAATTATAGGCCAATAGCTTTAACATCAAACTTATGTAAAATAATGGAAAAAATGATTAACAATAGACTAGTATATTATTTAAATAGTAAGGGGTATATAGTAAATTATCAAAGTGGATTTCGAAAAGGGAGGAGTACTAATGATCCAACAATATGTCTAGAGCATGAAATTAGAAAGGCACAAGTAAATAAAGAAAATGTGGTGGCAATATTTTTTGATATAGAAAAGCGTATGATATGATGTGGGTAGAGGGATTATTAATTAAATTATATAGGTTGGGCATTAAAGGAAAGATATATCAATGGATTAAAGACTTTTTACTAAATAGGAAAATTCAAGTTAGAATCGGTGAAGTAACATCAGGAGTATATAGAGTAGAAAATGGAACACCACAGGGGAGTATAATAAGTCCGTTATTGTTCTCTATTATGATAAATGATATTTTTAAAGGTATTGATAAAGAAATGGGATGTTCACTCTTTGCGGATGACGGAGCGGTTTGGAAAAGAGGGAAAAATTTAGGTTTTATTGTTAAAAAATTACAAGATGTTATTAATGAGCTAGAGAGATGGGCATGGCAATGGGGATTTAAGTTTTCAGTTGAAAAAACAAAAGTAATGGTATTTACTAGGAAAAAAATAAACAGGGAAGTAAAATTAAAATTATATAGTCAAGAATTAGAGCAAGTAAAGTTTATAAAATTTTTAGGAGTATGGTTTGATGATAAACTAAAATGGAATGTACATATTCAGAAAGTTGTCGATAAAAGTATGAAAATCTTAAATATTTTGAGATGCTTGGCTGGCAATGATTGGGGAGCAGATAGGCAATCTTTGAGACAGTTTTATACAGGTATGATAAGAGCTAACATAGATTTTGGTTGTATTGTTTACGGTTCAGCAGTGAAAGTACATTTGGTTAAATTAGATGTAATACAACATCAAGCATTAAGATTATGTTCTGGAGCATTTAAAACCACATCAAGAGCAGCAATGGAAGTAGAGATGGGAGAAATGCCATTAGAATTAAGAAGATTAAGGTTGGAATTAAATTATTGGTTAAATTTGCAAAGCAATAATATTGATCATCCGGCTAGGGAAATTTTAAAACCATGTTGGGAAAAAGAAACAAAAGAAATGGGGAGTCTTGGATGGACAACTGAAAACAAAATAAAAGAATTTAACATGAGTAGTCTGGAAATTAGTCATAAAACACCAACATCAGTAAAACCACCATGGATTCTACCAGAAGCAACAGTAGATATGACAATAATGGATAAGAAACAGGATAAATCTTTCATCATTGATAGTAGTTCAGTGCAGGTACTTTTAAACAATTACTATCAGTATATTCAAATCTATACAGATGCATCAAAAATAACTGGAAAAGTAGGTATAGCGTTTGTAGTACCAGAATTCAATATAAGAATAGGAAAACGAATTACAGACGGATTATCAGTGTACACAGGAGAAATGATGGCAATTTTATTGTCTTTACAATTGGGAAGAAGAGATAAAACCATTAAAAACAATAATCTGTTCAGATTCAAGATCTGCATTATTAAATATTAAAAACAAGCAATCGGATAGTAGAATGGACATTTTATTAGAAATATTTCACACATTATATAGAATAAAAAATATGGGTGTGATAGTTAATTTTGTATGGGTTCCAGCACATATTGGAATAGAAGGAAATGAGAGGGCAGATAAATTAGCAAAAGGGGCAATTCAAAATCCAATTAGCATTAAAGTTAAAACAAGTAAAGCTGAAGGAAAGAGTATAGTTAAGGAAAAACTGACGGAAAAGTGGCAGGAAAGGTGGGATGAAGAAATAACAGGAAGATGGTATTATAAGATTCAGAAGATGGTAGGAGAAAGAAGAAAGGGAAGAAGAAATAGAAAAGAGGAAAGAGTGATAACAAGGACAAGATTTGGGCATACAGGACTTAACTACTCACTTTTTAGAATTCAAAAGCATGCAACTGGTAAATGTGAGTATTGTGGAGAATGGGAAACAGTAAAACATGTTATTCTAGAATGTGATAATATGAAAGAGAGAGGATATATAAAAAGAGTTTGAAAGTATTAAGGAAAAATTTAATTTAATAGATATTTTGAGGAAGAGTTTTGAGAGCAAACATATACAAATAGTTATTCGATTTTTAAAGAAAATTAAGATATTCAGTAGAATTTGATAGAGTAGACATAAGAGTTAATGTATGGATGATAGTGATGAGTAGAATATAAATATGGATGTAAGTATGTATGTGTAGGTATAAATATAAATATGTTTTTTCTTTTTTGTGTGTGTAGGTGTATGTATGAATATATATAGGTATATATAGAGAGAGAGAGCGTTAGACCAACACGAGCCACACTCCATACCAGTAAGTGGCGGTAATGCTACTCTAAGTTTGTTGCCAACCGCCAATAAACACAACAAGAAGAAGAAGAAGAAGAAGAAAAGCGCTTGTTTGGTTGGACTGTTCATTATGTAACCACCAGGGCGGCAGTGTTCCTGTCTTGCCAGTAGAGGGTGCTGCAGAGCCTAGCGACCTGTCATCCCCGCTTCCAGCTGACCCGCATTCACCAGCGCTGTACAGACACGGGACAGCACCGGAACGCGGCGAACTCGTCAACCGCACCGTGGAGTTTCCCCCCCCCACGTACACCGTGAGCGCGACACTCCGGCCGTCCCGGGACGGCAGGTCGCTGCTGTCGCCTCTTTTCTCTCTTCACAGCGCGTTGAAAGAGGAAAGCGGTCTCTCCCAGGAGCTTCATGGCGAGCCGGCTGAAGCGGACCGGAATTACGCCGTAGCGTTTATTTGTTTCTCTTTTCTTTAATTTGCCGCTCCCGGTGACATGGTTTACGGCGACCCTGCTTGTGGTGCTTTTCTACCCGGAGTGGACTGCGCCGCTACAAAGTGAAACACACAGAGACAGACAGAGAGAGAGAGAGGCGCCTCGCAGTCCGTCACCGCGGTGCAAGGTGAGTGCTGTCCTCACGTCAACCCCCCGGACTTTGTCGGCTTTCCATGAAATGTCAACGTTGACTTTAACCTCTGTCTAAAGAGTCTTTTGTGGCTGTCGTTGCGCTTGCATTGCCTGACAGCCGGAGCCACAAACTTGCTAACCTACATTCTCCGTTAATGGGTCAGGGCAGTGACGTCAGGGGCACGTCGCCAGCATGTAGACCGGGAGGAATGCGGATGTTTCCGGGTGTTCTGCTCGAACTCGTGGGCTTTCTTCCGCGCAGCAAGGGCTCACGGAGTTGAGCTCCAACACATCCAACTGTTTGCTCTTGAAAAGCGATTGGAGACTCGAGAGGGAACGTTTCCGTTTCAAAGCAGGGGCGAAACCAACGGGGGAAGAGAGGGGGCTGGGGATCCACCTCTATTAGTTTGCTGACCACCTCACCGCTGCCTGGGTGGTTCATATTGATTCAAAAAATATTTAACCTTGGAATATTTTATTATCCTTTATGCTTGAAAGGTTGAGATTAGCAATAAAAAAAAAGGTTTTATTGGCTCTAGTGGCCCTTATTTGACAGTGAATTGACAGGAAAGAGGGTAATGAGAAAAAGGGGGAAGTCATGCAAAGGTCACCAGGCTAGGAATCGAACCTGTGGCAGCTATGTCAAGGACTAAGGCCTCTATATGTGGGTTGTGCTTAACTTCTGAGTCACCACAGCACACCCAAGATTAGCACATTTAACAAGAAAGAAACTTGTCTGTGGGACATAACTCCAATTTCATAAATGTCCTATTTATGGGCTCTGTTTTTGACTTTTCAAACGTAGAAACGTCCATGTTTTTTTTTTCTAGAAAATGTCTGAGATTAATTTTAATCAGAGATTTTTGATGGAAATGTACTTCTCCTTTTGTCTTTTATATCTTATTCCCCTAAAATGCAGTCTTATATTTCAGCTTAGATTGTGCTTCAAGAACAATATTTGCGCTTGTGACACTGTGAATGCTGTGGCATGCAGTCAATGTCCTAACAGACTACTTATTAACTAAAAAAAATATTTTTTATCCTTATTATCACAAAAGCACCACAAAATATCCCAGTAAAATTCCATGACTGCAACACAAACTCACTTTGTTAAATCATCAATTAAATGTTATTGATCACTTTTTTTTTTTACTTTTGTAAAGTTCATTGTAGATTTTGAGCTGTATACATAATTATGAAAATAGAGTGGTGATAGTGTGATGATCTGGGCCTGCTTTGCTCTTCAGGACCTGAATGATAAAGAATATAGCTATGAAATATGAAGTTTTGTTTCTTCTGAAACATTTAAGTGTGACAAAGAACCATTAACTGTAAAAACAAAATGTATAAATATGCCTTTGCTTAGAAGACATTGTACCTGCAGGTTTTGCTGATGTAGTGTTACACTTGCTTATATTCAGGCTGCAGAGCTTTATTGGGTTGTGTAGTTTTAATAGTGAGTGTTGAGCTGTTATCCATCAAAGTTTCTGTTTCAATCTCCACACAATGTCGACACAATCCAGTGGACTGTTGGAGCTGACTGTAGCAGGGCACTAGCAAGATGTTAGCGTGCATCTCACCTAGTCTGCTGTCACACCACATTTCATCCATCAGCACGTCTCCCAGCAGGCTCAGGAAGACAGCGATGGCGCTGGAACAAGGACCACTTCAGATGACTGGAGAAAGTTATTTTTGCAATAAACAAAATCAGCCGCCAGGTCGCACACGAAGATCTGCCGATGGTCTCTGAGACTCTACAGAAAGCTGGAAGTGCCATTGCTAATATCTCTTAAAGGTCCTAGAAAGCGAGTGCTTTCACACACCGCTTGGGAGAGTTTTTACATTTTCCATCATTCTTACAAAATTTCCCATTTGGAACACATACAGTGTCTTGTGGACGTATTCATAGCTCTTGAACCTGCTCATATTTCGACATGTTGGGACTGAGGGTACACTGATTACAATTCCGTCTGGCTGATACTGAGTTTTCCTGTGGTCTGAAAAGTGTCTTAAGTTTGCAGCATTTTGGTGGTTATTGTTTTAAGTTCAGTTGGGTCAGTGAGTCTCAGAGCAAAAGGAGACAGTGCCTGATTTTCAGTCCTCTGCAGAAGTAGATAAGATCAGTTTCACAGGCAAGTATTGGCCAATCACCAATTTTTTATAGTTAAGAATATTGGTGCTGCGCCATCAGTGAAACGCTGCATTTTTTATGTGATGTAGCAACAAACTACCTTCTTACTGTTTAGCATTGAGATGCTATTTTAGTCTTGAATGGCTTCACTGATGGGCTATTTTCCTTTTTTTAAATGGTAAATGGTCTGAACTTTGTGCTTTTCCAGTCATTTTGACCACTCAAAGCACTTTACACTGGAGTCACTTTACAGTGTCTGAATCACTTTCATACTCACAACGCACGCACATACGCAGATCAGTAGGCAATTGGGGTTAAGTGCCTTGCCCAGGAGCACATCAGCATGTGGCAGGGGTAAACTGGAATCGAACCTACAACCTTCTGATCAGAAGATGACTACTCTCGGCTCAGTCACTCCCATTCACAACTTGAACACAACAATAGTTTTTTCCAGCAGTCAATCAGATCAGTTTTTGAAGCAACAATATGTCCTTCATCACTCGTTCTTCTGCCTCCTCTTTGTGGAGTGCATGTCTGGGTGCCGTGGTTCACTGCGTCTGCTATGAAACATCAGAACAGGAAGCAAACTGCTGTGGAGCGAATCTGACCATCAACTGATTCTCCTTTCATTTCAGTCACACAGAAAAAAAATCATTCATTTTGAACACTGTTTCAGACTTCATTAAGCAAACTCTCAGTGTGACTTTACGTGGTCTGCTGATGTCCGCTGATGTCCACTTCAGCACCGGACAGCTCCTGAAAGTGGCACACCTCAGGGAGCCAACTCGCATATCAACACACTGTTAGGAAGGATATTAGGACAATCACTGTAGCACATCAATAATGTGTCTGCAGTTGGATGGACTGGTAGTGATGTACGAGTTTAGTGTCTGAGATGTTAAAACTCACAGAAGGAAGTGAGGACAATCTGTAATGGTGAAAACAAATAAAAAGAAGCATCTGTAATAAAACCATACCTTAAAAAAAACCCTTTTTCAAGCGTTTTTCTCACTCGATCCCATTTTTCCCCCCTCTAATTTTAAGACATTCTTATTGTAAAATTGCATCTTTATTCCACTAATATTACGTCAAAAATTCTCCAAGCCTGGCACTAATAGCCCGTTGTACAACTCTCAGAATGGATGAATGAAATAAAAATATTTGTGACAATATTCCCTGCCATTTGTATTTTCGTTTTTAGATAGGAAAAATTGATTAAAATTGGATCTGGCATGAAAAAAAAAATCGGATTTTATTTGTAACTCATATTGCCTGTCCGTAATTTATTGTGATGGGAATCTATTTCCCCGAATCTCAGAGCCGCGAGATTAGGTATTATAACTCGGTATTATATGGAGCAGCGTTTATCACATCATTTGAGCAAAAGTTTCAAACAGTGCAGATAAACGTTTCCACCGTGCAGAACTAACCAGAAGCGTATTGAAAAGTGAGCCTTGAATGCATGTGCGATGGATGGACGCACGTGGAAACGTATCATCCATGTGATGTTGTCTCACGTAGACCGACCTACGACCTGCCAGCAGGCAGACATGACCTCCTCTCATGTCCTGCCCCTCCCTCTTTTCCCCTGAGGCCAAAAGCTGCCCTCTCCCTCTGCCCCTGCATGTTTCTATATGTGTGTGTGAGGTTGCATAAGTAGAGCGTCGAGGCCCACTGTCTGCTTCCCTCTTCCACATGCAGACAGACTCACCGATCTGATGAATCGTCCTCATTTCATTTGTAGCGTTAGCAGACGCCACAGAAGGCTGGCAGACATTTTTTTTCCCCCAATTCAACATCATTATGAACTGTGGCATCCTGGCTAGCGGCTAGTTAAATTAGCGGTTGCCATGTTATGGTTCCAGATCCTGTCGAGCTCCGTTGTAACAGAGCTGCTCTGCTTCAGCAGCAGTAGTAGCTGTGCTGTTCAATCTCAGTCTCCTTCAATGTTCACAAACTGCTTGATTCATCAGTGTTTCCTTCTGTGTGTCAGACAAACGGAGTGTGATTACACAAGCCTGAGAGCTAAAATAAACACGCCGCCGCCGAGGCGAAAAGTCGCAAAGATGAAAATAGATACAACAATAAGGTATACAGAGCGACTTATGTTGTATTGCTATTGACTTTTTGACTTAGGCGAATGATGTAGTGACTTTATGAGAGGGCTTGTTACAATAAACAACAAATCAATTGTTAATTTGATTATTAAAATAAGCTCAACAAGTAGTTTGCATGATTTATTAATTTTTTTCTCTCCAGTCTGGTGTTGTGTTTACAGAGACTTCATAGTTCTGTTTTGTGTTGCTCTGTTTATTTATTTTGGAAATTTTAAATGTTTGGTGTTAAATGTCCATCAGAATGGGACGTTTAGTGATCTTTAAGAATGTGTTGTTGCATTATTCTGCCAATACTATCATAATACTTGAAAACAGTCTCAAAACAACATTATCGTGTATCGCAATAACATCCGGGACAATTTATCGTCCAGCAAAATGTGTTATTATGACAAGCATATATATATAAGAACGCCAACATAAAAAATAACACTAAATTAATTATACACATTTATTTTCAAATAGATAAAAAAAAATTATTAGAATTTCTTTTTAAAATAGTAGACCATTATGAAATAGACCTCTATAAGTTTGTTTTTAAGCTTATATTCTTTTACATCATTGACATATATGACGTTCATGTCTTTTGAAATTGTTTATCTCTTTTCATGTTACATCCACAACTTCCTGTAAACTTAATTGGGGTTTTATGTGACAGAAACCTTCAAAACATATGGAAGTTGTCAGTTGTAAAGGGAGAATGCATAGAAAAAGACTTGAATACTTTGTAAAGTCTTCCTCTCCAGCCTTTATGCTGACCCCAGTTAACCCTTCAATGTTTTAAACGAGTTATCACTTCTGTGTTGTTCAGCTGTGTTCATCCACTTATCAAGACGGAAATTCAATCTGATGTTTTAAAGATTAGACTGCTGTAAAGTATAAAAGCAGGTTGGACCCCTGAGCAGCTTTTTCACAGTCTCTCGCTCCTGGAAGCCCGAGTCTTTCGCTGTCTGACAGATGTGTGTTATCGCTGCTGACGTCACGACTACTTCAGCTCCTGCAGAAGCTCAGCACTCGTTGGCAGCTTCTCTTCCTCCTGCGAGCCGTTAAAGTTTGGTTTCAGTTCAGGGGAGTGTGCAGCAGAACCTGGAGTAAATTCTGTCCCAATCTGTCAAACAGTGTCGACACAGTTGTTAGTGTTATCGGTTAGTTAAAGTACACATTGTTCGTAACAACTCCAGAGCTTTGGTGAGATAAATGAACTATAACAATCGTTTTGTTTAATCAGAACCTGACAGAAGTGGAATCTGTCTCCTTGATTATGTAACGTGCTGAAATGAAATGGACCTGTTACACACAATATCTGACTACAGGATTCCAAGGAAAAGGAGTCTACTGTGGTTGACAGCACAATTTGTCCTATCTGTAAACACAAAATATCTACCTGCTTTTAATCTTTATTGTCCTTCTAAATCATTGATCTTTTTTTTCTGGCTATCCTTCATATGATCTGATGGTTATGCGTCTGTTTTTATGTCTCTTGACAATCTGGCCTTTTTTCTGTTCTGTCTCTTGTTATCTGGCCTCAGTGGCTGATTATTATGCAACAACCTTCCAGGTTATGGAGGACTGATCCTGCCAAAATGTGCAGCTGATATACAAATATATATATGATTTGATAATGTAATTAATGGTTCAGACATTGCAACCAAAAAAAAAAGAAAAAAGAAAAGACAAAGACATTCCCTATTAATGTGAACAAGTTCATAAACTATTTGCTCAGCATTTACAACACTATATATTTTTGATTCATTTTATTTATTAAACAACAAATCAATTTTTGGGTCTGTGTGCAAATAAAATTTCCCCTTTGATTTTCTGAACTACTTAGACAACGTTCCTCTAGTGTCTGGCTATAAATCATTGTTTTTTTATTTTTTTATCATTTTAGCATAATTTTATCCTACATTCATTTTACTTAAGGAACTCTGTCTTTCTTTCTGTTCCTCATTTTACTAACAAAATGCTGACTCGTAACACATGACAGCTGCTTTTTTGCATAAGTTGTGAATGAGATCACAGTTGGCAAGATTTTTTCTCTTTTCATGTCAAAATGTATAAATATTTTTTGTCATCATCTTTACATCCAACTGCTAGTGATCTCTAATTCATCTTCAGTCTTTTTTTTCCCCACTGCTCTGGTCTTTGACGTATCAAAATCTCACAATGATTAAAGCTATTAAGAACAGTAGAGTTGTGTTTTGTTACTTAACATTTAGAACAGTCAGATTCAGATCCAAACAACAACCAGTTCATTAAGTTTGATCTTAGGTCACAATGTCTTCCAGTTTCAGTCTGCACTGCTTCTGTCAGTGTAAGTTGGAGAGACAGGAAGTCCTGGCTCCTTCTTCCAGACTGATGCATATTACATGGAACGTCTCTTCCCTCGTGCACACTGGTGTCTCCAGTTGGCTTCCGGTATTGCATTAGTTTGAGTCATTGTCATTTGCAGTTTCATTTTTCTGCTTGACTGGACCTCTGCTGGTGCCTCAGAAGCTCCATTAACAGCAGCAACTAAAGATTTGACTGGATGCAGTTTAAGTTGACGACAAACCTGCCACTGGTGTTTGGTTTGGGTGAGTCTAATGTTTAGGTGCTGTTACTGGTTTGTGTGAGAGGAGATTTCTGAAAGTGTCAAATTTAGCACATTTTAGCAACAAGGCAGTTCAAAGTGCTTTACATTATAAAAACACATACAGCCATCAGTCATTACAGTGTAATGTAAACATTACATTTGGTCAAATGCCATCATCAAGTCACATTAAAATCTGTTGATCAGTGAAGCCTCTGAATTGTGAATCAGAGGCTTAAAGGAGATCAGTGTTTTGAGTGTTTTACAGCTTTCCAGATTTGTGGCGCATAGAAGCTGAATGCTGCTTCTCCATATTTGGTTCTGGTTCTGGAGATGTAGAGCCGAACCAGAAGACCTGAGAGGTTGATACAGCGACAACATGTCCTTGATGTATTGTGGCGCTTCAGCGATTTATAATCGACGCTTTACTGAATAACGAGTAATCTACCGCGTTGCTATTTCAAATCCAATAGTTGGACTACAGTTACTTATCAAAATCACTTTGCGTTGCTGTCCACAAAACACACAAAAACATGGACAAATTAATTTATTTTTTTTTGTACTGTTGTAACCATTAAACCTCTGCTTGCATTCAACCATATAAGTGGAGACACATTGTTGATGTAATCATAATAAAATAAATTGCAATTAAGTTTTGGCAAAGATCAATGTCGTTTTCACAGGAAAATTGTTGTCAGCAGCTGCTGAAAGTAACTAAAAAAAGTTACTTTTAATGTAACTAAGTTACTTTCCAAATCAAGTAATCAGTAATCTAACAAAGTTCCTTTTTGAAGGAGTAATCAGTAATCCAATTAGTTACTTTTTCAAAACAACTCTGCCATCACTCTTAATAACCCACAACAGTATTTTAAAGTCTATTTTCTGAGCTGCAAGAGGACACAAGCTGCTCAAAAATGTTAATATTCTCCAAGTTAACATTTGTAGGTGTCATGGCAGTCAGAAACTGCTCTTGTCGGATCAAATCAAAATTGAGTTTTTACTTGTGCACAAATCTACAGGGTTACATGGTTGTGGCTGCATCATGTTGTTGGACTGCTTTTCTTCAGCAGAGATAGATGGGTGGAGACAAATAGATTGGCATTTGTTTTTAACTTGTTTGAAGTTACAACGAGTCGATATCACTGTGTTAAACGGACCAGAGCTGAGATGTAGTGAGATTAACCGGGCAGTTTACTCTTTGGGTGTATCCCACAACTGTGGGTGTACCTCTGTGAGTTCAAGTACCCATGGGTGATAAGAGGATTACGCCACAACAACTTTGCCTGCTAAGCCAGTCCGACGGCTTCTCTTGCACATTCAAGTCTTCACATTCGTTTGGCATTTCATACATGTATGCGCTCTATATCTGGCACGACGTGTATTTGCATTCTGTTTTGTGTTTCATTATTTCATTATGTGTCAAGTTTCTAAAGTCCTGCCTTTGCTTCACTTTGAACTACCGAGATTGCCGTGAGCCTTTTACAAGATTATCCTAGAGATAAAGGAAAGCATACGTTATGGTAATGATTTAAATTATTTGCTTCTTTGACACAACCAGATGTTTCAGATCATCATAGAAATTTAAACATATTAATACAAGGCCAAGTTTTGAGCTTAATATGGCACTTGCCTGCTGATGCAGGAATACAAAAATGCCTGAATACAAAAGTTAGATGGTGTGAGAAAAAAATAGATGTTGGGAGACTTCAGCCATATCAAGACTTTTCTTCTTTTGAATCTTGCTTGTGTTGACGTTATTGCCATTTGTTGGACAAGGAGATGTATTCCATCGTTTTTAACTTGAATCCCATTGGCCAAATTAACATTAAGTTAAGTTAGGGTGTGCCAGATTGGGGTTAGAGTACTACAAACACTACAATTCTTACAAACTCTTATCATGCTCTTAAATATTACATAAACCACACACCTGTTACTTTGAAGCTGTACTGATTATTTCCTTGTTTTATCTTCCACAGGTGGACATCCTGAGACAACCGATCAGTTCTTGTCAAAAGGCAGAGGCGTGTATCAAGTCTTTACCCTCAATGGACCCAGACAAATGCAGCAGCAAACTCTAAAAACTGATGGTAGCACCTTTTTTTTTTTTTGCCTCCAACGATCGTCCCACAATGTTCCCAGAGAAAACTCTTGTGCTCTCTATCTCATAGCACTCTAGAAGTCTTCTCTGTTTTACTCAGGTCTTTTATTCCAATGCCTACCTCCTCCACTAAAGCACTGTAGCCAGAGACGACCTGTTTTACCTTCTAAACTCTTCAAACTGATGAAGAGCATTGACTTAAGACCTCAAACTTCCTGTCGTCTATAAGCTACAAAGCAGCCATACTGATCACTGAGAGCTTGGTCCAGTGGAAATTATTCAAACTGGAAGTCGGACAATAGCTTCTTCAGCCTCTCATCGTTCACTTGTTGAATCTAGCCGAAAGCTATATACCTCAGTTATTATTTTCTGGAAGAAATTTGTGTGCAAAAACCACAAAGCGACAATCATTGACGGAATTGATCCAACAGACAGGAGTTGATGTCCAAGCAAGGTGCAAGCTACAAAGTAGGGAAGCAGCACTTAGTGTCTTTCATTTGCTTTGGGGAGAAAAAAAACTATAACCAGGGAGAAAATCAGAGTACTGCCTTGGAGAAGACATAACTTCATGTTTCCCAGCACATAAACCAGATTATCGAAGCTATCTAAATACACCAGCAAAAAAACACAAGGGGCTTTCAGTGAGCGTATTTCTACACCTGAAGCCTCCAAGCAGCAGAAGAAGGGCTTGAAAACTTCACCAGCTGTTTCTGTGCTGCAATTGAGACACAAAGAAACTTCCTGGGAGATCAAATGCAAATAATCTTCACAGGTGGCAGAAGGGGCGCAGAAGAACTGAGCAAGTGAAGAAGGATGTAAATGGTGAGTTTTTTTTCTCTTATTTTGGGTTGCCATGTATGTTGTAAGGGTTTGAACATGAGAAAATGAAGTCCTGTCAAGACTGTGACGTGTCACATGTGTGTTGGAAAAACAGGGTTGCGGAATATAGATTCGTGATATGACAGAACAGTTTTCATGTGTTAAATCAAAAATGATGTTTTAGTCATTTCAAGCTTAAGACTTTAGATTTCAGTCAGGTTTTGAGAAAACCTGACTTGGGAACATCTCTGTAAGACCCAAAAACTGGAGTTCAATTAAAGTCCGAAGAGGATTGGTGTGTACGAATCCTTATAATACCAACCTGACATGAAGATGAAGCTGAAGTTGTATCTGTTTTAACAAACATTACCTGTAATTGTTTTTAAGGAGGCCAGTGGTACTAGTACACCTGTTGGCAGGCATCTGAGTGTGTAATTTGGCTATTTAAACAGTCTGTACGTTATTCCTCTACAGAAATTTGGAACATAAAAACCATCTCAGAATCTATGTATGTATGTAGGGGTTTTATTTTTAATTTTTTTGTGCTGATGTGTTATGGGCTAGTTGGATATATTAAATTTTCCTTGTGATAAATAAAGCATTTCTATATCTCTATCCGGTTTATAACTTCAAACTACAACTAAGAAACTGGAAACTAGAAAAACTCTTCATCAGACAATGAAATGACTATGCAGTTTGTGGTTCTATTGGCTTTTTATGCTCACAGATGGAAACAATCATTTTCTCATTTATTATTTCATTACTGTTTATCTCTAGCTGGCATTTAAATGTCATTCGAGACGTTTTACGATGCAGAGCTGAAACGGTTGTCAAACTCTTCTGTTAATAACTGAAATGAAAATATTCTAATGCCGAAAAAGACCAAATTTACTCCAGCTTTAGTGGTTTAAATATCAGCACATAATAAAACTGATCAAGTCTTTATTAGACTCAAATCTCCCTACGGAAGTCAACAACTGGTTCATTTATTTAACAAAAATGAAACAGAAAACCTTTTTTTGAAAAACTAAATACACCCCATGATTCAATAGCTTGAGTAACTTGAATCAATCCATTTCTATATGATGTCGCTCATTCCAGTCAGTATGGGAAAAAATGTGAAATTCTGATTTCCTGATGACATAATTCACTGCATGAAACTTTAGTTTGTACAATAAATCTTAGGGGTCTGGAAGGTATTGATTACCCTGAAAGCAAAGGAATCCCAGATCATAAACCCTCCACCACCATGTATGGAACATAAAACTGTGCCGCATAACATGGCCAGGAATCTTCACTTTGTTCTGATCTGTCAAAAGAAGGCGTCTCAGTAACATTGTGGTTTATTCAAACACAACTTTTAAAAGCTAACAAAAGCTAACATGCTAACCTAACCCCCAGGGTAACGTCAGGGGTTAGGGTTAGTCATGTTTTTCATTGTACAGTAAATATGACAATATAATGCACTAGTGGTATAATTCAGAGTTTGTTTTACATTTCACATATATATGAAAACTTAACTCCCTGCAGATTTATGAATGAAAATCCAGTTTTGAGCTACATATTCTAACCCTAACTTGCACTTATTGGTCCATATTTTTGCTTTCTTTGTTCATAAAAGCTGACGTTGACATCTGAACGGTTGCCACATTTGAGATGTCAACAATGCAATTATATTGATGTGATCATCTCTGTGTAAACTTGTCAGAATTAGAGGAGGAGAAACCAGTGTGATGGATGGGTCTCTGTGATGAAAGTGGAACTAAAATATGGCTTTTTACAGCAGAAAGAGATCCAGACACATTTCAAACATCATCTTTGATCTTCTTTTCAAATCCTTTACGCTCTTCCCTCTGGTTGATGTTGCCACAGCAACACATAGCCCTTCCTCCACCATGTGAGGCTGTTCATTTCAGTGACATACAGAAGGTAAAGGTAGCTGTCAGAGAAAAGGCTTTTGCAGAACAGGAGTGAAACACACCATACACCTAACTCTATAGAATTGGGCTGTTAAGACAATTAGACAGATTTAAAAAAAAAAAAAAAATCGGAAAGTATCTTGTGGTCTTTTTGGGAAATTTGTCTGGACCAGTTTTTCCCATCCAGAGAAAAAAGTTTTTGCCTATTTGTCTTTGAAAACAGTTCCTGTTGGCGTCAGGTTAAAGTGCGGTGATAGCTAAAGGTCTCTTAAATGTAGAAGGATGCTTGTAGTGTTTATTTTATTTTTTGGGTATGCTAACAAACCAGAAGAAAACTGCTTCCCTGTATTTTCCTAAAATAGTGCATCAATACTAAATGATATGGAATAATCCATGGTGATTCAGTCTTTCATACAACTTTATGGGTAAATCAGTCAGACTAAAATCAAATGTGTTATTTAAACAATTTAAAAAATATGATTTTTGCTAATAAATATTCAACACATATATTTTTAAATTCATAAAGCAGAAAAATAACCAAAATCCGTTTTAAGTGTTTATTAAACCAGTGGTACATTAAGATTTTTTAAATTATTATTATTATTTTTTTACATGTTTTGATCTCGCCTGTTTCTGCCTCAACACTAATTTTAGTTTTCCCACTAAAATCTGCATGACATCCCATTTTGCTTCAACAGAAATAAGCCAGACTGCTAGAAAAGGCCTATTTTAGTTTCTTTGTCTTTCTAGATGTTTCCATTGCTGCAACACATGGAAGCCTGAATGCAAAAGCTTCTCAGTAATTCATTGCTATTATTGAATTTAAGAATAAAAACCCAAACAGATAATTGTCTTTGCCCCTCACAGTTATGTGCTTGTCTGTGTTGGTATATCACAGACAATCCTAATGAATTATAATGACGTGCATTTAAAACCACAGGACATTTACTCTCACTGAATAAAAAGTACAGTTTTTTTTTTGTTTCCGCACAGTCACAAGTTAAAAGACACCAAAATAATTTCTATTTGCTTAAAATGTACGACATGGATCAAACCTTTTAGGAGATGGTTATCCCTGTTACCAGCCAAATGTATGTAAACATTTGAATTTTAGAAAATATGTACATATTTTTTATATTCTAACCAAGCTTTCTGTCACTTACCAAATATAAATAACTTCAGTAACTTTAACAAAAAAAAGAAAACTTTGGTCTAATTTAACTTTGAACAGTTTGTGTCTTTTTATTCAGTGTAAGTAAAAATCAGATTTCAACTGTATGTGCAGTGTGTAAAATTATGAGTAAACACCATTGTGCAATATTTGAGTTACTTAATGTCACCAAACATTTTTTACTCAAACATCTAAAATATCAAGTACTCTGTTTTGCAGTCTGTGGCTCACGTAAATTCAATATTAACATAATTTTTCCCTTTTAAAGCATTGAATCAATATATAAATCATGTAGTTCCTTTCTTTTTAAATAGCTGTGATTTTGTTTCTTGAAGGTTTCAAATGGCTGTGATAACATATTAAATTCTGCGATGCTAAAGCTATCATGAGTCACAGTGCAAAATGAACATATTTCACAGTGTTGGCGTGAAATGGTGCTCACATATTCACCATCAGGCTGAACGTACTTCAACTCCGTCTCCGTGATGATGAAAGTTCTCTCCTTGTAAAAGTCAAGTGTGACGGCACCCCTCCACCCCGCGGCTGGACTGCCCCTTTAACCTCCAGCTCATAATGACGAGCACGCTCCTCAAGGTCGTCCTCCACAGCGAGGGCTCCCGAAGGGACGGGTGAGGGAGAAAAACGTTGGAAAATTCCAATCAACCCTGTTTCCGGTAATACCCAGCTCCGATTTCTCTGCCCAGATTGTCTGAATTTTGAAGTTGGTCATTTAGGGACTTAATCAAGAACGGTTCTGTGCAGCATTGTTGAATAGTGGCAAAAATCACAATCTTTTTGATTGCTTTCTTCCTGATTGCAATAATTCCCATATGTTAGCCTCCATCAGTCCACAACTAAATGTATGGCAGACTGCTTGATTTTACCAGCTATTTGCTAGTGCAATAATGATATATTTTCAATATATTGAAATCATTATTGTCATCATTATTGCAGGATCAGTGTGCGCAATATCCAAATCGCAAAGGACTGTTTGGAAAGCAGTAATTGTTGATTAATATATTTTGAGTTGTGAAGCTGATGCAGTATTTAGCCAGTTGGACAGTCTCACAGTAGCAAAAGCTCACGCCCAAATTTCTAAAGGTCGTAGTTGGAGTAGTGTATGAGGAAGCACAGATTAGAAGGAAAGGAAAGAAGGAACCAGATGTAATCTAAGCCCGATATTATTATCACAATATTTACCAATGTTATCGCCGTTGCAAGATCTTCCAAATATCTAGCAATCCTACTAGCTGTTTTCATGCCTTTGTCATTCAAGTTTTGAGGAAACTATTACAATTCAGCATACGTACCGTGGCTGAAATAAATACAGGGTGGAAACCAGCATGGAGCCCACATCTCAGACAAATGAAGAGAATGAAACTGGGGACATTACTTCAAATTTTGTTGCTCACATCAACCTTTTCTAATGTGTTACATCAAAATGCTCTTAGAAATTGTTGCTTGTAATACAGCTGTTGTGTCACTGTTTAGTAGCCGTCTGAGCTGTCTAAATACAATTTTAGACAGCAATAAAATACAATTTTAAATACAAAATTTTATAAATAAACACAATTTCAATTCCTGAATTAGTACCACTGTAGAACGAAAGGTTTCTGTCTTTGTCCAGGAAGTTAATATTTTAGCATACTAGCATGTGGCATTGTTTGGCGTTTCTCTGTATGACTTCAGAGGGAAAGTACCTCCAAGCAGCGCTCTTGTTGTTTGCATTGTTAGCTAAAGAAGCTACATGTTTGTTTGTTTTTTTTGTTTTTTTTTTGCAAATTGTCTTGGTCTGGAGAGGCTTGGGGAGGACAGAGAATGTGTCTGTTATTGCATCGTTGTTGACGGTACAAGTAAGACTGGCTCAGTTTCTATCAATGTTGATGCAAAAGAATATGTTTAAAAAAATGTTTTAGATGTGCAAGGATGGATTATTTTGATAATCCAGAGGATGTTCATGTGGAATAAGTTTCATTTTTGGTCAGAGAATAAAATAGTCTGGGTTTTATAATAGTGAATTTTGAAAAGAAATAGCGAAGTGGTAACAAATGAGTTTCCACAAAGTTGTTCTTTGTCCACGTTTTTAGAATATGGACCGGCTTTTGGAAAGCAACAGTCTGTATGTGGTTTATTTTGCTTTCTTCCCCCTCGTGTGAGTTATAAGGTCAAGAAGCATTTCTGAAACCAAATAAATCTCACATCCTTGCGATGCTGTGAAGAGCTGAGCAGTGGGATATAAGTTGAGCCAGCTCAAGGTTTATTACCCGTTTTCAATAATAAAGCATTTTCAGAAAGACTTTCAGAGATAAAATGAAATGCTGGATGGGTGAGAAGGGTTCTGCAGGTCACATCAGGTGAGCAGACAAGATGAAGGCTGGACTGGAGGCTTAAGGATCCACAATAACAGGAATGCAAGGTTTTTACAATTTATGGAGAAAATTCTGTTCATAGCAAGACAGACTTACGTTACTGTCGTTGCACAAAGACACAACAGTGAAGTTGGCTACAAAATGTTGCAGCTTGGCTACAGAAATACACATAAGAACTATAAATGCTACTATAAATATATACAATTGTGCAACTGTTGCTGGTGCAAAATACTAAAAAAAAACAAGTTAATTGAAAAAAAAAAAACAATAGCAATGAATATAGTTAAAATTGGGGAAAAAAAGTAACATGTAAATCTACAGACTGGATGTGAAATTGTTTTCATTCACTCCATAACTGCACACTGTTTGGGCTGATAAATACGAAGCCTTGAAAATGAATCCAACCTGGTTTTAAAAGTTTTTATTTAATCGGTTCTACCTCTGTGATTAAACCACTTCCACCTTCTAAAATCCACCAATTGTACATAAAAAGCTTGAAAGGGCCAACTACGGTTCACCTCAGTAAAAGAGCGACACAATGAGTGATTGTGTTTGTTCCCCACTGAGCCTGCGTTCGGGCCTCGTTAGGTCAGCCGTGTCGCATTCTGGTCGTCGGCATCAGCAGGGCCAGTTCTGCAGCTCCAGATGGAGCCGTGGCCTCCGCTCAATGAATACAACCCAACAGGGCACAGCGGCGGGGGGAGCGCTTTCGCTCCAACACTTCCATGTAAACGGAGGGAAGAGGCGAAACGAAGGTCAGCCATCGCAGACTTAGATTCCTGGCAGTCGTCACAGCAGCGGATCATTAAAGAGGGAGAGTAGAGGGAGGATGTGGAGGGAACAGGAGGAGGATGCGGAGAAGCTGGTCGGAGTCGGATACAGCTGCACCGCTCCGATTTCAGAGGTTAGTGGTTCTATCAATGTTGATGCAAAAGAGTATGTTTAAAAAAACATTCTGATTCTGACCAGCAGAATCAGAATTCTGCTGATTCTCTGCTACCGCTTCAAAAGGAGGGAAGTAAACTACAATGCAGGGCATTCTGGGTAAATATGACCAAAATAAATTCTAAATATAATGTAAAATAAACAACAAAACATGACATATCTCAGAGGACAAAGCATAGGATTAGACTGAATAGGTCTGCCTTTAGGGATCGGGTACATTTTGCAATCTAGATTTTTTTTTTTTTTCGATATCGGGACTGATACAAATATCAATATCGGATCGGTGAGTCTCTACCTAAAACATGGAAATCTTTTCAACTTTCACTTCCTCTTTTGCAAAACCATTGCATACACACAGAATGTCTTCAGAAAAAAAAATTGTTCCCTTTTTATATACTTGTGTAGTCAAAGTGTGTGTCCAATTCCAGACATTCATGAAGATCCGATCTGATGGAGCTGCGTTTCACGTGGAACCTGAATACTTTATAATCCTTGTGCATTACTCGGAAACGGGGCATTTATTTTTAAGTAACCCCGCAATTGTTCTCTCTTCATTTCATCCTTTGTCAGCTGACGAGAGGTGAAACATTTTCAGAGCTCACACATTCCCAGCAACATACACATACCCTGACTCTGACTCTGCCACATCCAGAACTCTGATCCCAGCGGCGCCCACGCATCCACACACTTCCATCGCCACTTAATTACGGGCGCTGGCGAAGAAAACGGCAGCCATACATAGTCAATGAGAGCAGGAGAACAATGAACACACAGAGAGGATGATTGCTGTAAATAAAAGGCTGGAAGAGGAGCGAGGGAGGAGAGGAGGAGGAGACCATGCTTGTTGGCACATGGAGGGATGGAAACAACCAGGGCAGAGAAGAAAAGGGAAAACTTTGTTTCCACAATGGAAGAGCATTCACTTGGAATAAAGCATCTGATTTTAATATATATATAATCTGTCTTTACCAACAGTTGTTTAGAAGTGAAAACATATAAACTGTTGAATTAAAAAAAAGAGTGAGTCAAACTTAGAAAACTAATTTAGAAGGTTAAAGAAGTTGAAAATATTTACTATTACAATCATGTCCAAATTACCCAGGTGGTATCAATGACTGCACTATATACTGTGATACAAAAGTATTTAACTTTCTCATGTTTCAACCACAAACCTCAGAGGCAACATTATGTCAAATCGAGTTTTTGAGATTTACGTTATATTATTCATGTATTCCTGCAGAGTTGCTTTGATTCTTTCATACATGTTTGAGAAACCCTTTAGTCTCCATGGCAACCATTCAGCTGTGCAAAACAGCTGCTCTCACCGAGGGTTTACCACACGGCCCCTCCCTCCCGCATCAGCTCCTTCAGATCAGCCAGCAGCAATTAGCAAACACCTGGTGGAACTGCTCATCCACCAAGCTTATCTTACAAGCCTCTTTTCAGTCCAACACTAGTAATAACAAAAACGCTTAATGGAGGAATGTTACTGTGACGACTTCCTGAAGGCAGAGTGTCGGAAAGAGCAGGGGCCATTTGCTAGACCTAGGTGTAGATAAAGCAAACAGAATGACCTAGTCAAAGTCAAAATCTAAATTAAATCCAGAACATGTGGGAAAACATATATATTCATATACATGTACTCTCTTAGCAAAGGAGAACAAGCAAAAACATTTTTTGTTTTTAATTTGTAAAGAAAGAAACATAGCAGAGCATGTATCGTTTTTGTTCATACACAGACAATGAAATCAAGTTTTGCGTTGCAACATGAGACACTGTGAAACCTTTGCAAAGCACCGTGAATCCCCGGGCCAACCTTCTGGTTTTTTTGGTTCCTTTTTAATTGGCACGGTCCCTTTCTGTGACCCAAATGTTTAAATGTGTTGGGTTAACAAACTGAGGACAAAGTTCAGCTCGATTCTCTTCAGAGTTCAGTCCAGTTCGCTGCATTATTTTAGCTCTAGTTCACAACAGAGGCCATCTCAGGACACTGGACAGAGAAAAGCAGAGTTCAATTCAGATCCCATGAGATACAATCCAGCTAATCCAGTTCAATACCAGGTCATATAACTGTTGTTATGTCATGGCTAAATGCTAACAGTCATCTAAATGGAGAAACAAATGGATAAAGTTGAATCTTTACATGCAGTCCTGAGTTTCACACAAGCATCTGTATAATTGTAAAGTTATGTCTTTAAACTGTATAGTTCTGTATACATATGTCTTAAAATGGCGATATTATGCAAAAAATAAAAATCTATATTTTTTTAGCTTTACATCATGTTAAAATGGTATTCCCTCATCAAAAACATACCTGGAGTGTTGCTTAGATCTTGTCATGTATGTTTGAGAACGCCTTCAATCGCCCTTGGCAAACAGTCAGCAATGCAAAACACCTGGTTCGACCAAGCCCCGCCTCCTTGGACAAAGCTCCTCCTCTGAGCTGGAGTTTCCAATCTTCAGAGATAGTACCTCACAGAGCAGCTCTCCTCCATGACTCGTCCATTCAGCTCCTTCAGACTAGCCAGCAGCAATTAGCAAACATCTAGTGAAAGTGAAAGAACAAGAAGTTTTAAAGAAACAGACAGCATGTTACATTGCAAAATCAATTTTCTTTTAAGTCTTGTTCCATATATACAGCTGTTTTATAACAACTAAAGGTAACATGGTCACTTGATTGTGCTATAAAATGACTCTATGTGGCTGGAAAATATACAATATTATCCTTGTAATATTTCTTTTACCAAATGGTATTAAACCCAAACGGAACACCTAAATGTTCTGCCTTTGAACAAACTACAAACATGAAAATACCATTCATGTCACATTATTCTGCTGCAGAAAATCTTTCCTCTAATAATCATATGGTTTTGTAATGTATTTGATCTCATTTCCACTTTCAAGGCCATGTCTTTGGTAACTGACGGCCATCAGTATCCGGTGTTCGGTCTGCCGCTACAGCAAAGCTTGAGGTTCTTGGAACTTGTGTTTCAGGATGCCTTGGAACAGAACGTGGGCATTTATTCCCACAAGGTCCAGTATGCCATAAAACAAAGCAAAGGGTCATTATTGTATACCACAAGTTACTGAATATTTCTTTGCCCTCATCGTTGTTTGCCTGTAATACTGCACAGACTCTTGCTTTGGCTTCGTTCGACCGCCGATGCTCCCCATCCCCATGCGCACAGAACCAAAAATACATTTTTGCGGGACTTTCCCTGATAAATTATCAGCATTGGATCTGTATTTCGGCACATTCTTGAGTACAGTCATGACTATTGTGTTTAAAAGGAACAAAAAAAAAGGCAGACGTTGTCCATTCATTTAAAAAAAAAAGGCTGAATTCAACTTTTCTGCACTGTTGACAAATCCAACTGAGCAGCAACATGTATTTAAGGGCTAAAAAAATGTTTTTTGCATGATTTGTCCCTTTTTAAGAAAAGAAAAGCAGGAAAAAACTCAATTAATATCAGATTTGATTTGAAAAAGTCAGATCTTATTTTCACACCACGTTCCCAGAACTTTCTAGTGTCGCTGGGACGTTTAGCACAAAGCTGGTGCCGTTTCACCCGTCAGATGGTATGGAGTATGGGCTCAGTGATCATACAAAATTTTAAAAGGTAACATCAGCATCCTGACGTAGGAGAGTCTCTTATAGACAGAGGAAGCATCAGGACTGATGAGGAGATGGATGCAGCTAAATATAGGACAATCCTGTTAGAGGCTGAAAAAAACCCTGAGACTGGGGCAGGGATTCACCTTAGTGACATCTACCACGGCTATGGAGCTTCCAGCTCAGAACCTCACATAAACTCACATAATAGTTTATGTCGGATAAAGACAAAAGGCAAGAACAGTCTGCCGCGCCAATAATTCAGAAAATTCAGCATGATGACTCTTATTTCTTCACAAGTTTATTTTGAAACCTTGATGTCGCGAGCACTCCAGTTAA
Source organism: Poeciliopsis prolifica (assembly GCF_027474105.1). Classification (NCBI taxonomy): domain Eukaryota; kingdom Metazoa; phylum Chordata; class Actinopteri; order Cyprinodontiformes; family Poeciliidae; genus Poeciliopsis; species Poeciliopsis prolifica. The sequence goes on along the minus strand of NW_026562385.1, from coordinate 12,691,387 downwards.
TGAGTTTCATCTCAGTGAAATCTATCAAGTGCTTTTTGTCACCGTAGCGCTCCCCAAACGGTCATTGGGTCCTTCAGGCTAAAAAGGTTTTGGCTCAGGAATTGGTAATCGTTTTACCCTGTCCTGGCCTTCTAAGTCTTGACATCTCCGCCCTGGGAGTGTCAAGTCTTAAACTTCTGATATCACTAGCCAGTTAATGCGGACCGGCACTCTATAATATTGACAGGCCTTGTTATCCTCCGGTGAACCTTCACCTTTTAGCATTATAAGCCACCTAATGCAGTGGTTTGAACGTCGGAGCATTATCGGCTCTGGAACTGCAAAAGCGGCTTCTTTCACAACTTTTACATCTTAGCTCGATCAAAGGGAAGTTTGTTTTTCTCCTTCTTTTCATCATATTTCATAAGGCCAGAGAAACTGTTGCTCTTTAAGTGCTGCTGGCGTCAAATGGAGCTTCAGCAGAATGACGGAAAGATGAAAGATTGGACAGAAAGTTAACGAGATTTCACACAACATAGCGAATAGATGATGAGTTGGACGACAGTAAGAGATGATTGGGAAGGTAAGAAGAGTTGGATGAAGGAGAATCACTTATCTTTGATAGCGCCACACTTGGGCCAATAGACATGTGTGTGTGTGCGTGCGTGCGTGCGTGCGTGCGTGTGTGTGTGTGTGTGTGTGTGTGTGTGTTGGGGTGTGTGTGTGCTCATCTGTTCACCTTGCCTTAGTGCAGATGTACTTTGCTTTTAATAGACTGTGAAGCCAAGCTTGGTGTGGAATGTTTTCATATTTGGGACTGAAAACAAATCCCAGCTCATAAAATGTGAATTGTGATTTATTTTATTCAGTCTTCTCAGATCATGTTTTTTGATGTCAGATTTTCTTTTTCTTTTCATTCTTTTGATTATTTTAGGTTAGCTTCAAATACATATATATAAAAAAGAAGACTGAGTGAAGCAAACAGGCTTTAATTACAACCATCTTCTTCTCTTGTTTCATTTTAGAACTTAACAGTTTGGCATTAGAGGCAGGTTCACCTGTCTGATCGTAGTTCATTTGGGGTTTTGTGTGTCCTGAAGTGCGACACAAAGACAAAGCTGTTATATTGTGTTTCATACTCTGATGCCATCTGCTGTCTCACAAGTGAAAGTGGGCATCAGCGCCTCTGCTTTACTTTCACTTTTCTGTCCTGCAGTTACAGAACGTCTGTTTCAGTCATGACAGAAACTTAACTGATGGAATTTCTGGAAAAATTTATGGGGTAATAAAAATTGCCGCCTTTTCTTTCGTTCAGAGAGTTTTCTGTCTCTAAAATAGTGCATCCACTGTTCAAAAAAGAGCAACAAGATACTACTTATCTTTTAGTGGTGATGCAAAAATGTTGTGCTCCTACACTTTAACATTCGCTTTCTGTTTCTTACATTTCTGTAGAGAGATATTTGGCACGCCAGCGGAAAACCAGGAACAAAAAAATGAAAACCTTGCATTTCTGCCAAAGTTCTAATTTTCATGTTTATTCAGTCATGAAGAAAACCCTCATTCTTTAAATGGCATTTTTGGAGTTTTTACATTATTTTTATTTATTTTTTTGACAAATTGCCGTATGTTCTTCATTTTGTTGTTTTACTTTTGTGTGTTTTGCACTAAAACTTTAGTGACTGACTTTGCACACTGGGTCACATTCCAGCTACAAACTACAAAGAAACTTTTTTTTTCTTTCAGTAGTACAAAGACTTTTGTGAGAAAAAAAATATAGAAGAAAGTCACATTTCTTCACCTCTGTTGAAGATAATTTGTTAAAGGGTTATAAATACTTTTTCCTGGCAAATATCACTTTTTATCCTGCCTACGACATGAACTAGTCACCTGTCAGGCTTTATCAATGTTATTACTATAATCTAATTCACATGAATTCAATTCAGTTTAATTTAGTAGCAACAAATCACAATAGAGTATAACTCATCTCAGGACAGCGCAGCAAAGTCCACTTACAAAAACGAGAAAGAAAGGTCAGAAAATTTCTAAAAGTAATTATTTGACATTTATTAGCATTCAAAACCATGTGATGTTTTCACTGTGGTAAACGGTGATAATTAGTAATGCCTAATTTGCTCTTTATTCACCCTGCTGCAAGCTGTGAGAGCAGAGTCTGTCTGCAGGTCACCTGAGGACATGTTCATTCACACAACACCGGTGTTGTGGTAAAACTGGATTCTGCTCTCCATCGCTGCATTTTTCATTTTTAGTATTTTAACTAAAGTGCTTTCAAAAGTAGTACTTAATTATGAGAAAGAAAGAACAAACTTTGATACACATTGATATTGGTTTATTTTTGTTTCAATGAAATCTCAGTACTTTGGGTTTTTTTTTTACTAAGCCTAACATCTGCAAAGAAAAATACCATATACATGTGAAAAGGCCTGTCCTGATATTGTCATACCAATTAATCGCTTTCTGGACAATAAATTGTCCAGCAATTTATTGCGATAATTGATAGTTTTGGTGTTTTGAGGCCTTTCTAAACTGATCTAATGATTGCAGCATAATGATGCAAGTTCGCCCTCTCAAACTCCATTAAACTTTCATTTTATAAAGAACTCGACACATTGGAAATAGGGGATATTTTAAGTACCCAAAATGAAACATTTACAACCAAAACCATAAATATAATGAACTGTGATGTCTCTGTAAATAAAATATTACTCATCGGACTGGAAATGATCAAACTCAGTTTAATTGTGATTATTGACTAGTTGATTATTTTGGTAGGCTTACGCCTAACAGACATTTATTTAAGAATTGCTTCAAAATCTTAAGTTTTCAAACATCTCCTCAGTCTTAGCTGGGAGTTTTGTAACTCAGACTTTAGATGGGTTTCTTTCCACAAGCTTATTGTAATAATTTGCCCAAATCCTGGAACATTCCTCTGACAGACTTGAGAGTCTCTCTGTTTCAGATCGAAACATTATTTCTCTAATCGCTCTGAGAAAAGTCACAAATTAAAAAGTCTGCTCTGTTCTGTTTTAAATGGGCCCCAGCAAGAGACCAAATGAGTTCTGTTTGTGTTTGGGGAAGGAACAGGCTGAGATAGAGAATTACCCAGCATGCCATTCACTAAAGAACTGCCACTGTTTTGAAGGCAGAGTAGTTTAAAAGGCCTCATGCGTTTGTGAAATCTTCATTAGTTGGGTGTAAAACCATGAACAGACAGCACTATTTTGATCTGTGGCAAAAGTTCATGGTGTTAGCAGGATAATCCATTGCTGACAAATTACACAATTACCAGCAAGGTATCAACAAGAAGGCGATGTTCTTATTAAACTGTTCTGGTTTAACAAGTAGGAGCAGCAGTGCAGCTCTCCAAAGACTGTGTAAGCTTCTGGTTTTATTTGGAGGAAACAGACTTAACGTCTGGCGAGAGGCGCTAATTGCTTTCACTAGCGTGTTTGTTGCTGTTGATGTATTTTCAGATTCAAACTGGCCTGACGTGACCCAATTCAATTTTTATTATTATTTTTGTGGGGGTTAATGCGACCTGCACCGGATCTTTTTGTGGCAGTCTGAGCAATACAGTTCTGAGTTTCTTTCGAATGCGACCCAGCCCACTTGCATTCTTCGTACCTGAATGCCATTGATGCTCCATAAACGTCAGTATTTTGTTTCCTCATACGCGCAAGCTGGAAGAAAAACAACAATCATGGCGGACTCTTCTCAGATTCCTACCTGCAGCTGACAATTCTCCTGCCACTTTTCAAACAACATGTTCTCCAAAATGATTTTGATTGTCCAAAATGCAACAATCATTGCATGTTTTCCTAACATTTTTAGCGTCATACTGGTTTCTTTTTGAAATTGTTTCACATTATCATTCTTTAGTGTGTGAAAACGTCAAAAATGCGACACGTCGTCTTTATTAACTCTCTCAAAACTGAACTCATGGATGAACTGTGAGAGTCTAGAGCACACTTCTAGCAGTGACACACACAGGTTGAGTCTTTTATCGAGCTCAGCTGACATTTGGAGCATTCAAAAGTAGAAAACAACAGATAAAAACTCCCAAAGCAATTAAGCCTGAATTTGTCTCTGTGTGTGTAAGCAGCTTATAGCAAATTAGATTTGGCTGCAGTTGCTTTCCTCTAATAGACGCAGTACTGTAGCAGTAAATAAGGAACACAGAGGTTGTATTGTAAAAGCAGATCTACCTCCATGGAGTTCAAACTACGTGAATACCAGGAGTCTTGTTCAAAATGGGTCCTCAAAGAAATAAAACGGTCCTTACTGAGCCATACATTCTGCAAACCAGGTAGGAACATTCAATCAAATAACTTTTCAAACAAACTTTGTCCTTGTTTTGCTAGATTCAGAATATTTTTCATCAGTTTTGAACTACAAGGTGCACTCAGACCAGCACTGCTTTTTTTTTTTTTGCCTTAATTGAACTCAAAAAATCTTGAAAATTCGCTTAATTCGAGGAAATAAACTTCATTCTGATGCAGACCAGAAAAATGAGCGTTGGTCCGCATAAAGGCCCTGGTTTTGGGCCGGTTGAAGTTAATTCTGATGTATGTAAAGGCCAAGCGCACCAAAAACAGGAAGTGGACTGCAGCGCAGGGAATTCTGGGTAAATGCATCCAATATAAACACACAATTCTGTTGCTGACAGAAGAAGTGTCTGGTGGGTTGTTGTTGTTTTTTTCACCAACGACAAAAAAAGAAATCATAGAACACGCTGGTCTACCTCTGCACAACCTGCACACAATGTAATAATATATAATGCGGCACAAAGTATTACAAAATGTGTTTAAGGGTTTCATGAAATTCTGCATAATGTGGTGTTAATGAGGTTTTCTTGCATGTTGAAGACAGATTTTATTACATTTTTACACATGATGTCATATGGTCTGAGATCAAGGTTTTCATCTAGAGTCAAGTCTTTGTTTCCAAGTCTCCAACTCTGCAAACCAGACCTGAACGTAACCTAAATTCCCTTTCTGTTTGTTTCGACAGCTCACTTCGAACATTAGTAGGTTGCCTTCACCACGTTCAAATGTCTAATTGAATTCGTTTGCTGCCTTGGGATTGGTTGATTCAGTATTTCTTCCCCACGCGTCTTCTTGACCTTTCTGAATGACCAAACTGAAATGACAGTGGCTTAAGCTGAGTTTATGTGTCCAGCCATGAATTGGTGGTCTGTGGGCATTCAGGGGGAAAGGATCACCCTGAGTTCTGCACTCTTCCCACTGAATATGTTTGTAAATATCAAGAAGTGTTAGAAATATCCTCGTGAAAAATTTCGCACCATGACGGCCGCTGTGATATACGCCTTTTCATCGTCCTTCCTCTAAGCTGTGAGCTCTTCCTCAGCTATATCCCTGTCCTACCTCTCCTCTTCCTCCGCACACAACTCTAGTTTAATAATAAGAGCATAAGCAGAGGATATTGGTGACATTTTTGTTGGAAATTTGGATATGACTGTCTAGCACAAAAAAACAAGACTGGCTGGTACATTTCGGGGTCGTTTATGATTATTGAAATTGTTCCAAGTGTGCCAGCTAATAAATACCATGCTTTTATCACAGCATGTTTGCTGAAGTCTTCTCGCACTTAACGAGGGTGCAAATGATGTCTTTCTAGCTCCACTGCCGTTTCGCTCTCATTAATTATTTGTAACGGGATTGCATCAGTGGATGAGCTATCACAGTAAGACATGGCTTTAAATGTTCCTTGTGAGAACGGGGTTGACGGCTAACGGATAAACCAGAGCAGCATAGCTGTTCAACATCCAGTCTCCATGTCGTCTGCTGAAGTCTCAAGTAGCAGCCTGTGGACAGAAAGCGCAGCATCTTTTTTAAACTGCTGCTTTACAGTTCTGGGCTTGATCTCTGAAAGGTTGTCAGAACATCAAGGTAAAAGTTAAAGAAACACCGAACGATGCTACACTGGGGAGGAGAGAGTAGCAGAGCTGTAGAAGAAGCAGTGGTCATGAACAAATCTTATTTTGCAATCATATTTAAGAAGTGATTGCATAAACTGACCTAATTCAACAGTGGTCCAGCCAATAGGTGCCGCCTTTCCAGATGATTTACGGGAAATTATGCATTCAGTGTTTCTCAAGACACCCAGTTTCGAAAGGTTCCATCCACTGGTTCACCAGTATCCGTGGCTGCCATGACCATTAGATATTTAAAACAACAAAAAAAAAAAACAATTTAAGGTCCTGAAGATCCCCTGGAGTTCAGTTCAATCCATCTAGGAAAAATCTACCCAACTCAGGCGCTAAAGGAGTCATCAGCTGAGAAGGAGAAACTCTGTGGATGATGTCATGGTTCTTCACCAGGCGAAGCTTTGTGGGAAATACTTTGGTCAACAAAGTTTTTGTAAAATGGCAAACTGAACTCGGGCTGATTCTGTCTGCACGTTTTCTTTGATTTGCTGGTGTGGAAAACAAGACGATCTCAAATCTCGAAATGTAAAATAGTTTTTCTGCATATTTTTATGGTATGGTTATGAAACTGATAGACAGCCAGAATCAGGTGGTTACTTATTAGGGTAATCATCTCAAAGAACGAGAAGGGAAGTGATGTTATTAGAAAACTTTTTACAACAAAATCAAAATCAAAACTTTCTTTCCATGACTATTGATCCTCATATTTCATAAAAAAAACAAAGTAGTCTGCTACTTTGGATAGAAGTGACATCAGGCACCACATGAGGACACATTGTCCAGGGACAAAAAGAGCAGGAGTCCTTCTGGGAAGCGACTCATGGATGAATAATTATGCCTTAAGGAGCTAATTGTAACTGTAATGAAGTGAATGCTTTACACCACTGAACTCCCTCTTCCCTGAACTTAAAATACAAAACTCACTCCAGTGTGCAGTTTGGATCCCAGCCGGTCCATGGCTACAAAACAGGTCAGCTCGACCCAATTCTGAGCCCTTAGATAACACTCAGCGAGTTCAGCTTTTAGGGGCATAGAGTTCACTCTTGCTGGATACCAGCGTATGAATTACTAACAGATTGATTTGTCTCCATCCCTTTCCATCATGCAGCTCTCCGCCCGACTTGCCGTGTTCCCGTCCCACAGTTCTCGTTCACGGATTCCTCTGGTTGGCTGTTGAGAAGGCTGCCGGCGAATGCTGAGCAGGTCGACCTGTCTGAGGTACGCCTCCCGGCTCTACGATTGGTCGCTGGATGCTACTGGAGTTGAACGGCAACGATGTTCGACAAGCAGGAGAGCAATTCTTCAGAGAGTGATGAGAAAGGGTAAGGCGGGTTGTTTGAGAGATTAGAGTGCATTGAACTGCTGAGTAGTTGACAAAATACATCATCTGATATCTTTAGGTAATTCAGAAATGAACTAGGTCCTTCACTCCCTTTGGTAGAAAATTACCTAGTTTCAGTAGTTAGCATAAAGAAATAGACTTTTTAACTGCAAACTAGTGCCTGAGGTTTTTCATACCATTTAAATCTGAACAAATTATAGAGAAGTTTCTTTGACCTGCTTGTAAGCTCTATATAAAGATATTCTCAATATGGAGAACATGTAAGACGAGGTGTTTTTTAAGGCGGGATCAAAATTAATTTATTTTTTCAAAACTTCAGTGTTTTGGTTTTTTTTGTTTTTTTTGCGTCACACGAGTCACATGATCAACAACTGGATGTAGCCACTGATGCAAACCATGAAGAAAACGAAGTAGTATGAGGATAATGGAGCGGCACGTTTATTAATGACAACTCGTAAACAAATTTATCCACCTCTGATTTTAATTGTGTTTCTCATTTACTGGAAATAAATTTGTTGTTGTTGTTTTGTTTTGTTTTTTTACAGTAGAAGATTATAGACAAAGTTTAACATATTTGTAATGGAAATGCAGCTACGGTGGGCCACTACTTCACTATCAAGGTCACCACAGCTGAATAATTTTGTCTGAGCTTTGAACTTGACCTTTTCCCCCAGGGTAAATGTTGCGATTAAGCATATCCATAAATACTTTTTGAAGTTTATTTCAAGAAAGTAGGACATCTACAAGCAGTTCCACTGTGGTTGAGTTGGTTGGGTTGGTTGGAAACCGGTTTCTTATGTTTGTTGTCTTTGATGGTCACCGCTTCCAGATAGTTAGCAGAATGGGCTTCTTTATCCAACGTCTTCCATCATGGAAAGCAAACTGTCTCCCCATGTGAGACAATGATCTGTTCCCACAGGCTCTGAAGACTTCAGAGCTGCTCAGAGCTGCTTGGTGTTACTGAGTATCTTTCTTCAGACAGAGTCCTGGAACAGTCCTGTTCCTCTGACTGTATATCGTGCTAGCTACATGTTCACACTGGCATATTTACTGCTTTTGTTTGTTTGATCTTTGCTTTTATATATGTTATATATATTTTTTAAACTGTAAAATAACTAAACCAAATTCAATGTTATAGCTTTTACATCCAGATTTGATGCAGAGAAAAAAAGCTGTGACATTCCACAATTGCAAAAATATTTTCTAATTATTTCATTCTCAATTATTTTAATAGCTGTGCATGGCGAGGTCCGTATTTTTTTGTCTGTTTGTTTGTTTTTGTTTTTTTCTCCAACTGGTTCCTGGCTTTCTGCTTCTGTTTTTCTTTTTTTCCTTGCTTTTACAAAACAAAAGCTCTGCATGTCGGCTTTCAGATGTGTACATGTAGAAGTTTGTGCCTTGTGTGTGCGTGTGTGTTTGTGTGTGTGTGGGTGTGTGTGTGGGCGTGTGCGTGTGTGTTGGGGTGTGTGTGCGTGTGTGTGTGTGTGTGTGTGAGGTTGCGCGCGTGCGTGTTTGTGTGTGAGTGTGCGCGTGTGTGTGTGCGTGCGTGCATGCGTGCGTGTGTGCGTGTGTGTGTGTGTGTGTGTGAGGATTAGCGGAGCGGGAAGAGAGCTGGATTAGGACCACGGGAGGCAGATGGAGCCACAGAAAGCAGACGACAACTCAGGGTCTGACATCAACAGGGGATTTCACTGTCGCTGTGCGTTTGTGCGCATGTGTGTTTCCCACATAGTGTCACTTAACATGCACGTGTCCTGCTGAAATCTGCCTCATGCTCCGACCCCTCCCTTTCTGTGAATACCTCCGTTTTTTTGTGTGTTTTTTTTTCTTTTCAGAGTACACTGCTCTCTTGGTACACACTCACACGCGTACCCATGTGTAACTCGACATAGCCTGCAGTAAGGGTGCTGAAATAGAATTTGTTGTGTCACATTCGCTGCAGTACAAGGCGTCTGAATATTTCAGGAGTTAGTCGGCTTTCAGCAACGCTCCGTAGTTCAGATCCAACCGGAAAGGATTCGGAAATGTGTTCATCTGTTTGTTTATTCGTCTATTTCATCCAATTACAGCTTAAAATGAACATGGAACACGCTGAGATAAACAAGAGCGTTGGAGAGAAGTCTGCCCCTTCTCTGAACTGAGGAAGACTGCAACTAAACATCAATCGCCCATCCATGTAGATACATCTTTAAACACAAAAGAGGCAGTGTTGTAATAATAAAAAAAATAAGAAACAATTGCATATTTCATATTCGTTTTAATTCAGCCTTCTACTGACTCGATATACTTCATTACACCTTGATATAATAAAATATTTTATCTAGAGCTGGAGTTTTGATTCTGCGCCTGATATTGCAGATGAAAGGATTAAATATATTTATAAAGGTAAAATACTAATCAGGACTGTGTTGGCTCGTTTCTACCAGGAAAACGGTAGAAACTTAATACACTCCGAATCAATGACTAAAACCAAACTTCCTTTTTTTTCTCATTTCAATCTACACATGGCTGGTTCGAGTCGAAACACTAACATTAGAAAACTTTGTTAATCTTTGATTAAACTCATACTGTAAGTGCAGGCTTCCTGGGGCTTCTGAATTATGAATGTGTTATGTAGCAGATGAAAGTTTAACTCTGGGTTCTGATGTTCTGCTGCAGCCCTGCTGAAATGGGGCCGGGGCTGTAAAATCATAATTCAAGAGAAGATTACCAGAGCTCATTTGCGCAGTGGAGACCCTCAGGTCAGTCACGGCCGGCCCTCTGTCCTGTAAGAGCTGCTGTTCCGCCTGATCCCACAACAAGTAATGATGGCTTGTTAAGCAAAACGAGCCAAAAAAATGTTGCGAGTAGCTAAAGTTAGGGTAAATAAAATATTTTTGAATATTGGTTCCAATGAATGGGCCTAGACTATGGGCAATGAGCCTATCTTGATCACTAATCCATGTAGTTTGGTGTTTTTGCCACCATGATTCTTATGCAATTTGGTCATTCATCCACATGTAGCCTCCATTTAGTTTTACTAAAAACAAAAACTCTGACCAAAGTGGAGATTTAAGAATTCTCCTTGTTGGCGTGGGGACTTTGAAAGTCGAGACTTTGATGTCGCTGCATTACAGCCTGCGACAAATAATGCAGCATTGGCGTCACATATGTGACGATTGTTACTGTTCGGCCCTTCGGTGGAGGAAAGATGGCCGCTATCAGAGCGCTGCTGATTTGTACGTCGATTCAGACACTAGTCCTTCCGAGCCGTTTGCTGTGCAACACCGAGACCACAGTCGCAAAAATGTAGCATCAGGCCCATCATGTCCAAGTGGACATCTTCCAAGTGGCAGATGTCCACTTGGAATCCCAATCCAGTGCGTGCAGACCTTTAAATACGCCCGAGTACATGGGAGCCTTAAAGTTGTCAACATAAAACCACTAACTGATTTTCGCTACCTTCCTGTCACATGTTGCCATTTTTTACAGTGGAGATGGTGTTTAATGATAAGGGAAGCTGGTACCTATCACTTCTCCACAGCATTGTACTCCAAGTAGGTAAATTCTAAGGATGACCTCCTATAGGGGAATCGGAGTAAAGGAATATAAGCGCATGATGCTTTATTTGTAAGAAACAAATCTCATTGCAAGCTGTTTGTTTGTTTTCATTCTACTTCACAATTATGCTCTACTTTCCGTTGATCTGTCGCACACAATCCCACGTTGAAGCTTGATGTGTATAATGTGACAAAATGCTAAAAGGGTTTACATATTAGCGGTGTCACAATTAGTCAACCTCAAACGATGTTTAGCAAACATCCTGGGAAATCCCTCAAACTCAATCCCATCGCACTCACCATCACTTTTCACTTTTTTTCTGAAAACCAGAACACATGATAAAACAGTCGCCCTTGGCATGACCTTGCAAAAATAAAAAGGATGGATGGGATAATCTGTGAGAAACTAGAGGCAAACTGGGACTAGACCTCTGTGACAAAGAGAAATACAAAGAGGCATTTATTGCACAATGCAAATGCAGTATATCCAGTACGTTATCTTTCAATATCAACCCCAGGATGTTGCATTTCATTAGAGATGGAACCATGAGCAAAATTTGTCCTTATCATGGACAATGACCGACAAACCACATGAAGTCTGTGGAGAGGAGCAACACATTTTTAGCTGCGATTGTCACAAGAGTCATTGAACAACAACTACATGTATTAAGTGACTAACGGAGATTGGTCGCTCAGTCCTCGTCAGAAGATGACAAGTGGAATTGTGAAATTGTGAAACAAAGCAAAATAATACCACTTTTGATGACAGTACTCCTTTGTAGTTCATTATTCGATTATATGAATAATTTCAGTCCTCTTATTTGGGGCAAAACTAATAAGGTGGGGAGAGCTTAGAAATAAAATACATTGCGCAAACCGTAACTCCAAGTTTACCACACCTTTGTGAAATCAAGCTATCCAGTTAGGAAGTAATCCTGAATGTATTGTGCTTGAAACCAAAGACATATTTTTTGTTTGAGCACGCAACCTTTGCCAGTAAAGCTGATTCTGAATTGTTTTGGGGGTTTTTATTCGTTTGTCATAAAAATGTGTCTTTTAGGCTGAGCAGCAATGTTGGGTACGTTGGCTGTTCCCATGCCAACTAATTAAATCCTCTATTTGAGTGCCAAGCATTTTATTCTGCTATTGACTCTTGTTTGGTTTTGTTAATTGGATTGGCCGATTGAAGTCTGAAGAAAGAAGACGTGTTGGCAATTTAATGAGCTTCAGCTGTGTGTGAGGACATCATGTTGGTCACCTGCTTGTCAGTGGGATCGAATCCCAGACTTTGACCAGTTTGTTACAGGTCAGCCAATGGCATTGCACTGGGTTCGGCTTGAGCTGCCAGTACTGACCCAACAAAGCGCTCATTGGAGTTAAGGTCCAGCCATTCGGTTCCCAAGACCAGGAATATAGAACTGTCTCTATTTTACAAAATCTCATCTTATTGCTTTGCAATGTTTTTTTTTTCAGCCTTTTCAATTTCCTTCGCTTTCATCCAAGGTAGCTGGTTCCAAGTGCTATACCTCCCCGAGGGGCTACTAAACAGGTTGTACAGCCTTTGTTCTGTGTGTGTAATATCAGCGGTGAACATAATGTGATATTGATGGAAAATCCTTGTCGTTTGCTTAAAAGAAGACAAAGTTTTACCTTGGTGGTCAGTTTTGTACATGGTTTGATAGAAAAAGTATCTCACTCAGTGGATTGACCTTGTATGGAAAACTGAATTTGTGGTAAGAACCCACAATGGACCATTGTTTGTCTGCAGATGTCGCTTGTGCGTCAGATTTATGGGCGTACTGGAAACGCATGAATACACAAAGGTTTCATAGCCTTTGTATGTCACAAATAATAGCAATAATTTGATTCATTTCTTTAACATTTTTTAACGTTTTAAAATCTATCTTGTTAATCAAAATTAACTTGTCAAAGTCCCAGCCCTAGTTTAAGTCAAAATGTTTTCAATGTCCAGACTTGAAGTCTTAAAGGGGCAGTATGATGTTTTCTAGGCACATAGTGCAATTTCATAGCAAAGTTAAGTAACTATGTTTACTTCAGTTGTTAAAAATATGCTATATGCTGTTTATCAAATATAACTTAAAGAAATTTGACATTGTAAATTAGCACCATGAAATTAGGCCTCTGTCTCTTTAAGAAATTCCTGCTCTTTCTGACATGTTGCCTTCAGGAAGTCATTGCCACCGTAGTTTTCACTGAGAAGCAGCTCTTATAATGAGCTCAGCAGATGCACAGTTCCACCAGGTGTTTGCTAATTGTGACTGGCTAGTCTGAAGGAGCTGAGAGGGGGAGGGCTGTTCTGTGAGGTGGAAGTTACGGCTTGAAGGCGGGGCTAGATCCACCCAGCTAAATGGTTGCCATAGGAGATTAATTTATTTCTCAAACATGCATAAAAGAATCAAAGCAACACTGCAAGTATGTTTTTGATGAGAAAATAACCTTATGACATGATGTAAAACTCAGAAAAGTTGATTTCACGTAATAATGCGCCTTCAAATGTACACCATACTGTTCTAAACTTAGATTCACAGTTTCCTTTCCACTCATTCCTTCACATTGAGAACATAACCATATGACCTCTCATGACTGCCTCCCCAACCTCCACCCACGTGCACACACACACACACACGCACGCACGCACACAAACTGTATAATCCCTGGCCTTGTGACAGCTGTGTAGCAGTTTGTTGTGAGAGCTCCAAGATGGTTTCTTCTCAGAAATTTATTGCATTTCTGTTATTAATGAAGCGTGACAGTAGGCCATTACTTGAGATCCCGTGGACTGTTTGCACCCAACCAGCTGTTGAAGGCAGCCATGTAAATCAGGCTTTACGTTCCTTGATATTCTGCTTATCTTGTCTTTGGATGCCACAGCTGCAACATAAGCCACCGGCCTAAAGCTCCCTGGCACACGGTTGGAACTTGGCAGGACCTGAAGGGGTAACGCAGAGAGATCTGCCCCACCGGCGCCTGCCAGCAGCTCGCTCCTTTTAACATGAGTAAAACCCATCAGGTGGTGGCGGATTATGGTCGAACTTTCCCTCCCTAGAGGAAGAGGAGAAAAGTTGGTGCTGTGCAATTCCTGAGTGGATACAGTAAAACCGAGCCACCATCGGATCTGAACCCAGACAGCTGTCAGCTCAGGGAGGCTGAGTCAGACCAAAACAACTGTTTTGTCTCAGAGATGATTCACAGGAACTAAATCATCTTCATCAGCTGCGATTCCACTACAAGTGATAATGGTAAAAAAAAAAAAGACACAAAATTGTGATTTCCTTTGAAGAAATAATGTTAAAATCACACCTGACTAAGCTTGTTCATGTGATGAGTCGTTAAAAATCATGGCAGCAACAGATGTAAGCAGTTACATGAGGTTTATTCATAATTCACTCAGTGTTGGTACTCATCAATCAGCCAATCAGAGGAGACATTGGCATCTTATAAGACCTCCCTACTCTGGTGCAAATACATAAGCAGTGTTTCGGGGAATTTTCAATAATTGATTTTACAGAAGAGTTATGGATTCAACACTTTGAAATGACACACAACTTTTTAGAAACTGTGATGCTGTTTGGACTCTTATGGAGCCAGCTGCAAATTGTCTGAAAAAAAGACAAACAATCATCCTCCTGCCACTTCCTGCAGCCTTCTTTTGTATTTCCACCAGTAGCAATATCCAGTTGCTGATCGCGTGACTCGTGATGTGAAGAAAGCATTTCACAGTTTTGTGAAAGTTATCTACTTCATAACAGGTGAAAAGGTTTTTTTTTTTTTTTTTTAAAGAGTTTTATCAAAATTGTCATGTTTCCATTAAGCAAATTTATTTCCTTAATTCCAATTTGCAGAATTTTATGGTGAATGGAATCACAGCGGTTGAGGTTTGATGGTGGATAGTTGACTTTAAATTGATATAAATAAATCAGTAAAACATTTGAGAAAGCTTAAGAGACCAAAACTGACAGACAAAAACTGTAATTTCACATCATCACTGAAAAGAGTGTGCTGACACTTTAAAAGCATCATTACCATTTTATCAATATAATTGCACCCTATGCAATTATATTGGTTAAAATTGGTTTAAAATTGGTTTCCAATTGGCATCAATTAAACACCCTAACAATTAGGGAGAAAACAAAAGATTTTTTCTGCGGTGACATATTTAATAATCAGCAAGTCGTCCATAACCTTTTTTTTTTTTTCAAAGGTTTTGTTGGCTCTAGTGGCCTTTATTTGAAAGTAGTTGGAAAGAAAACGAGAGAGGAGAAAGACATGCGGCAAAAGTCGCCAGGCCGGGAATCGAACCTGCGACCGTCAGAGGTGTTCCTGTTCACATACATTCTTTTCCTACAACGCAACAATCTATAACACAGTAGATGTCATCATGTCTTCAAAACAGGTTGCTGTGGCATCAAAAATATTAAACATTGAGTATTTTTATTTCATTTTTTTAATGTAGTTTATATTTTTTTATTGTAACGACCCTTATCAGAACTGCATACTTGAGGTATAAAGTCCATCCGACTGGATGAAAAAGAAAACTTGTGCAGGATTTTTTTTTTCTCCAAGCTCCTCATCCAGGATGGTGTTTGTTGAACCTCCCAAATCATTGTAAAATTCAGTGTTTTGCGTCGGCCATGTTGTTTTGCTGTTGTCTGCCCTCACAAACCTTGCCTGCTCTGCGTTTTGCTTCTTACACACAGACTGGATCCCCACCCTGCTGAGAAACTGTTGCTTCCTGGAGGCATGTTGAAGTCTGAAGCTGTTGGATATTATTCCATCTAATCTGTAAATGTTTAGCCGTGGCGTATATAGCACACCAGATTGATGAAACCAACTGGAAATTGTGAGCTTCCTCAAAACTGTAAACATCCCCCATGGGGAGCATCTTCGCATCTTTGCTGGCAATAAATTTTCTTCAACATTCCTCTTGCTCCAGCTTTAATTGCTCGGTAATTGGAAGCAACATGGACCGAACGGCTTCGTTCACGTCCTCACGTCCTGAAAATTGACGTCATGGTTCTCACCTCTTTCTGTTCAATGACTGGTCCGCTTGAAATTCTCCCAGATATATGAAGCTCAATAATCTCGGACAGAGCCCTGAAAGGAAATGAGGATCCAGGGATATTGAGCTGGAAGGGAATGATTAGTCTATGGGTGACTTACAGACATTAGTTGTACTGGACTTAATAACTACTTATGCTTAGTCTAACTTCCAAAATTTTTGGGTTTTGCATTCTGCTTTTTTTTTTTAAATAGTTGTTTTGTGGCTGTTTATTTTACAGGTAAATTTACACAGCAAATTCAGAAAGCCTTGTCCTCTCTGTGCCTCCATGAACAGCTGTTAACGTGAGTTCATTTGAACCTTTCATTCTCAGGTCAGAGGTCAAGGAATGATACAATTTCATGAGTTCCTCTACAAACACCCAAAGCTGTGTTGGATGAAATCGGCAAGAAGCCTTTTTATTTTCAAAATCCCTTCTGTAATGTAGAACAGTGAGTGTGACATACTTCATGATGACCGAAACAATGTGTGGTAGGTGTGTTTGTGTACTGTCAGTGGGAGACTAATTTTCCGCCTATTCCCACTTAGTTGTGCCGTCTCCCCCCTCCTCGCCACTCCCTACGTAAAATTCATTTATGCTGCTTAAACAATGACATTCACAGGCTTGTCACAGCCGCGGAGGCTTTTCAACTTTACACATGAACACACATGACAGCGGGGATTAGCGCTCGACATGACTCATACGACCAGCCACCGAGTGCGCCTCTCAGCAGCCATGTGATTTCAGGCATGACACTAAGTGATTGCTCAGACAACAATGCGACTGCACATAAAACTACCGTTGTTTGCCTCGGACGACCTTTCCAGTGCTGCTTTTAGGTCTTTAGGCAGCTCGGCGTCTGATTCGTCGCTGCAGCTCTGGAATTCACCTTGAGGTGTTGCTAAAACGGTCGGTTGTAGGAACGGGGTGGAGGGGCGAGAAAAAAGGGTGACATTGTCAGTGAAATGAAAACGGCATCAGCAGAGGCGAGAGGTGGAAGAAGGGCGTGACGGCGGATGATGGCGAACGGCAACAAAGACAAACGCAAACTACAGGGGACGCCGGCTGACGACTGACGGCGAGATAGAGTGTGTTTGTGTCAGATCCGGCGACACGTGTTCCTCAAACAGCGAAGAAAACGTGATGCTTTCCGCTCGCCTGTCAAAGCACACATCAAGGATGTTGCATTCTGCAGTCTAGTTACACGAGTACTTCCATTCCCCGCGCGCCTGTCCTTATTTCTCCTCAACTGCAGACAGAGCCGATTTCAATATACTCCCTAATTCTGTAATACAGAACATATTTCATACATCTTGGCTTGTCATTTCTATGCCCTCAGATTGACGAGTTCAAACCCAACACGTGACTTATTGCAGACAAAAGTTGCTGGTTAACTCCTTCAAAGGGAAAAAGGTCTCACGCCACCTTAAAAAGCAGCAGAGCAGAAGAATGTGCACATAAACAATTGCATG
The DNA here is from genome assembly GCF_027474105.1 of Poeciliopsis prolifica. Taxonomy (NCBI): domain Eukaryota; kingdom Metazoa; phylum Chordata; class Actinopteri; order Cyprinodontiformes; family Poeciliidae; genus Poeciliopsis; species Poeciliopsis prolifica. Next base: position 12,674,030 of record NW_026562385.1, on the reverse strand, counting down.
CGAGAAGCGAATGTCAGAAAAATGTTCACCCTTATGGTAAAGGTGCCACCGAACGGCGTCTCTACATGCTTTGCTTTGTTGCTTTGCCACTGCGCCTCAGATCATCATTAAGCCGTGCAAATGTGGTTCCAGCTGCAGTTCTGGCCATCAAAATAACTTTTTCTTACACTTGCAGCCAAGAAAGATGAAAGAGCAGTCTAATTTAATTATTAGGGCATGTAGCTCTATCTCTGTGTCCTCGCAGGACTTCAGTCAGCCGAATTGCGGAGACTGCATCACCCGGCTGTTATGTAACAAAGTTCACATTAAAGCTTAAGCGAGTTTCGGGAATATTCTGTTTTTCAGTTTTATTTTCCTCGGGGGCAAGATGAAAAGAGAGCTAAATATAAGAGAAGAACGATGGAGAACTTGATGAACAAAGTGACAGGAAGCTAACATATCAAGGCTGGATGTCTATGAAGAGCTTCTTAATGGCTGGTTCAGCTCCCTCTGTACTGGGCTTGTCACAATAATACCGTTTCATATTTGATACTGATGCTAATTTGTCAACATTTTTAGTGTCTTAATAAGGGCAAAACAAACAAGCTGGGGAAGATCGAGTTCAACCCTCATTTAGAAAAATATCAAACTTAACAGGACAATATTACATATTTTATAGGCACACAGTATCATTTTGTAACTCGTAACATAAATGTTAATATTCTTTATTAAAGTACCTTTGATTTCACATCATGAGGCAGTTTCTCCAGGAGGTTTGACCATATTTGAACCCAAAGACATTTTACGAAAGAATCTCTGGTTGGGATTGAAGAAAATCTTTCTACTTGATGCAAAATACTTCCTCCTTATGTCCTCAAAGACATTATATTTCATAGCTTCCCTCTAAGTAGCGAAGCCGTTGTTCCAGAACCTCGTTTCCCAGTGAAGTACGTATGAGTCCATTTTGTTTCAATGTGTGAGGTGAAATAATGTTCTGCTGCTCTATAGCTTTATGAGCTCTGTGCCATATTTTAAGAAAATGAAATGAAACAGGCTTTTTTGTTTTGTTAGCGATAAGAATACAAACTGTCTGACATTTTCCTTCTCAATGTAAAAAAAGCGACAATCTGCCTTTGAGCAGCTAAGTAATATTTTTCCAGGTAACATAAGACCAGCAAATATATAATCCCAAGTTAGAAACACCCAAGTCTTTTGTAATGAGTCTCTTTGGGGTTTAGTGTGGAGAAATCAGGTCACATTTTTTTGCTTTCAAGACTGTAGAGCCCTGAAGCTACTGTATTGTTCTAGATTGTACTCCAGTGGTAGTACAATCGCTGGGTTGCCGGTTTGATCCCTGGTCACATCCGCCTCTGTTGTTGTGTCCATGAGTGAGACATTTTATCCGCCTGGAATGGGTGAATGACTGAAAGTACGAAGCGCTTTGGGAACTTGAACGAGCGCTACACAAGTACAGGTCATTCCCTGTCCTATGTCTTCGTAGTTATTGAGTGAAGAATCGTAAAATAAGCATTTTATATTCACATCACCTGCTGATACAATAACTGGATAGTGGAAATGGACTTGCTGAAGCGAAATATCAACGTTTCTGCATAAAACATGACCACAAACTTCTGATCCATCCTACAGCACACCGTACAGATTTCAACGGCGTTGGCCCAGCCTGACTCCACGCATGGTGAAGTGCTCAATCTTCATGTCCTGAACCTTTAGCACAGTGAAGATCACGTCAGGCCCTGTTTTCCTGGTCTTTCGATAAGAAGGAAAGCAAATCCAAATGTTGATCTTCAACATGACGATTGAATCACTCTGCATTTCATTTCTGTAGCTTCCGCCGGTGCTTTCTGTTCATGCCTACGTCCCAGAACCATTCGGACCTCAGATGTAGTCGTTATGAAACTGAGGATGGCAGATGTTTATATATTTTTAATTCATTTTTGAGTGGATTCTGAATCATAGTGAATGAGATTCGGTCTGAATCGATTCTTTTGGCACACCCCTACTGTCCATCCTGAACCTGGTTTAAACTTTAGCAGGACTTTCCCTCTGACCTGATCTCTTCCTTCATCTTTATGATGCTGTGTTCCTCCAAGGCCTTTCACCAAACAACTGAGATAAAACAACACACTGGAGAACTCTGTGTACCAGTTAGGTGACATTTAAAGACAATTGGTTTCACTAGTTGTATTTGTGGACATCACAGTAAGTAGGTTTTCCCTTCACAACGATGCTCCACTTTGTGTTTGAGACATAAAGCTGAGGCTGTTTGCACACCGTAGACCACGTACATCCGTGTCATGATGACAGAGAGCCAACTACTGCGACCGACACACACTCAGCACACACTCAGGTGTACAGCAAGGGGAGGGCGGACTGGCTCACAGAGAGGGAGGCTGGACCAGAGCAGCCTGAGTGAGAGGGAGGGGAATAAACAGAGCGCTCCATCGCTCCGGCCGCCAGTGTGAGCAAGAGAGCAACCACCGCTAGCAGATGTTTCAGCCTGGAGAGGCGACTTAAGCCCGACTTCACAGAACTGTTCGAAGATCACTCTGGAGCGCGGCCAGTTGGGGATTTTAAACCTGCGGCTTGCTTTCCTGAGACAGAGCCTGGATGGCACACTCTGACTGATTCAGAGGAAGAGCCGAGTAGTTTTAATTCCTGCACAGGGAGCAACATGCATATCCTGCAGCCGTACTGCATTAACAGGTTGGTATGGAGGACACAGTTCATGGTGGCACCTTCATGTAGTTTCAGTAGTTTCAGCGTGTAATTTCTGCTCTGGTCACCATGTTAAATTTGCAAATCCAGTTAGTCGGTGGAGGAATTTCTCAAACAAAATAACTTTGGATCAGCTGATAATTGAAGCGACATTAAACAGCCGCTCGATACTAAGACACAGAATCTTCAGACCCACAGCAGGTTGTTTTGCTTTTGATGTTTTTGCAGGAGGCAGCAGGCATGTGATTCTCTAAACCCTGTTTGCTAAATAAAGAGTCTGCTGTTAAAATTCCCAGCACTCTGAGCAGCTTTCAGCCTCCAGGCTTTGCTTTCAAGTTCCTCCTCGATTGCATTTTTTTGGCGAGTTTTATAAATGTTCCCACATTTCAATTTGAATATTCAGTATGCACTCTTACCATAGCGCACCTTCAATGCCAATTTAATTGCTACATCTTCACTGACTATTAAATATTTGTAAGATTGAAACAAATTGTTATTATTTCTGAGCAAATTGCTATTGTTATTGTGCTTTCAGCGCCCCTAATGGTTAAAGTTGCATTATCATAATGTTTGAAACGCATTCGGTTGATTCTGGAATCGTACTGCCTCTGGCCCGTCGGCTGGTTCCAGCTCGTAACCACGGCGTCGCCTCCGGTTCCACGCCGGACTGCCAGCTCTCCTGGAGCTCTGCTGCTGTCACTCCTGCTCCGGTTGCAAAAACATGACCTGGCTGAATTTAACTGATAGTTTGTTTTTTGTTGTTGTTGTTTTTTTTCCCCTTGTCTTTGTAATGCAGCTCGCTTTCATCAGAAATGCGATTGCGGCGTCTTCCCACCACGGCACAAACCGAGCGTGTTGCGTCGTAATTAAACCCACAAAGCACCCGCTCCACCGTGAAGAAGCAAGAAAAGGAAAATGTCAGCAACAATTAGTCTTTTTTCTGGTTGGAGAAAGAGATGGGATTTGACAGCGAGTGAGAGGAGCCAATGGGAGAGGGAGGCTGGTGTTATCTAATGCTACTGATGGAGGTTAGGAGAGGGGGCCGAGGGGTTCAAGGGCAGCCGCAAAATAGAAAAACACTAGAATCAAATGAGGGAGGGGGATTTGGTGTGGAAGCATAGATTTGGAGGCGGAGATGGGAAAGGAGATGTACGTCCAGCGGGCGGCCGGGTGCGGATTGGCTGGTGCTGACCTCTCCCTGGAAGCGCCAGGAAAGAGGAAACATAGAAAATCACAGAACAAGACAGGAGGCAGTAAAGAGATTACGAAAGGAATTATCTTTATCCTGGAAAATCTGCATGTGCCGACTATTTGTGCATGTGTTCATCCATTGATATGATTTACTCATTTCTGAGTAATCCCAAAAAAAACCACTGAAATTATAGAATGGCCTGTCCTTAGGGTACCTGGAGATGGATTGGAATGAGATGTAGGATTAAAAAAAAAAGATACAACAATGTGTTCTAGTCCAGGTAAATATTCTACACACCCTGATATCCTCTGGGAACCATCACAGCAGAAGGCGTTGATAAAGAGGTTAAGTATCAGGACTAGATCAAACCAAAAATATAAATGTAATAGTGGTTAAATGATCCATCCGCCTCATGGGATGAGATTTGATCAGTTTTATTCTTTCCTCATTTCAACTGAATAATCTAGAAAACTGTCAGAGTTAAAGCAATTCAATTCAAATTCCAAAATATTCTTTTGATGCCAAATGGAAATGAATAGATTTCCCTTATCTTAGGTGTAGGACCAGGCATATTGTATCGTTCATTATTTATCGTGATAGATTTTGTATCGTGACAATGATTTAGATTTATAGTTTAAACTATCAATTCCGATTAGTGACGTTTAAAACCCCACAAAACTATCAGTACTGTAAGGATTGCGAGGTTTACTATTTTCTCCATCAATAAATATCAATACATTTGAAAATATGGCTAAATGCAGTTACTGTGTGTAGTTTTAGTCCGTTAAAAAAGTAGTTCTTATTGTCAATTTGATTGTTTTCACAGCAGCGCCACAGAATACTGTAATCAAACTGCTGAAGTCCGTATCGCCCAGAATGGACCCATCATGCTACCTGAGAACTAGTTATGTTCAACAGCTGGACTGGAAAATGTTGCTGTTTTAATATCTCGCGTTGATGATGAAGTGACCCGACTCAGGGCCAGGAAGCAGAACATCTGTGCTTTGTGATCATCTGTCTTTCTTATATTCAAAAGTATTGCTATTAGCTAACTGGTTCTAACTTTTACCTACCCCATAAGTTTTCACAGTAAATAGAAAAACTTTCTAAATCTTATTCATCTGCAAAAACATTTACTATTGCTTCCGTAAATATGAGAGCTTGTTTTTCAAGCTTTGCAAAGTCAAATATTTATGGTGTTTATGGAGAGCCTAAATAGAGTGTAATAATTTATTGACAGAGGACAGTTGCTACTAATTCCTGTTGTTACTAAATTAATCTTTCAGACTCAATATTGTTTTGGGTCATGTGATAAATTGACCCAGTTGTTAACCCTCCCCCACCCCACTGTCCAAACCGGTCCCAGACGAGTCAGTATTTCAACGGTAAAACCTCGTCCATATAAACCTTTTCCTGATTGTCCTTTTCTGTGCGCTTTCAAGGATTTAGATGCTGAGGATTAAGAGGCGACTTTTCCCGTTCTTTTTGTGGAATCCCTGTTGCCCACTCGTCTCTCTTTCAGTGGCAGGAATTTCCAGCTTCCAGCTGCGAATGATTGAATTGAAGTGACATCGGGGTGGGGCTACAAATTGATTGGCTCAATGATTTAGGGCTGGGCCTGCGGCAGCATCCTGTATATCTGAACAGCTCACTGAATCTGATATTATGAGACAAAAGCAGCTTCAGGAGGGAGAGAGTTTTTTGGATGTTTTTCTCCTCATACTCTTGCATTTGGTCTTTCAAGCCCTAAAACTGTTCTGGATGTACAGTTGAAAGCGGAAGTTTAAAAAAGATCCATAGATACATTTGACCAAACCTCTCCTGCTTTAGTTCAGCTGGAATTACCTGAATTATTTCTATTTGCTATTCATTAAAGTTTTCAAGATTAGAAGTTTACATTTGTCTCTCTGGGTTTGTTAGCATTGCCTCTGAACTACATAAATTAGGTCAAATGTTTTGGGTTCCTTTCCACAAGATTCTCCCAAAGGTTTGCTGGAGTTCTGGTCCATTCCTCCAGATGGAACCGGTGGAACTGAGTCGGGTTTGTAGGCCACCTTGCTGCCACACGCCTTATCAGACCTCCGTAGCAAATCCCTGTAAGACTGAGATTCAGGCTTTGTGATGTCGCACCAGAACTTTGACTTTGTTTTGTTTTTTTAAACTTCTAAACCACTTTGACTGTTTGCTTTCTTTCTTTAGCTTTAATATTCCCTCATAGTGTTCTATCCTCCTGATGCCATCTGTTTTCTGAAGTGCATCAGATCCTGCTGCAGCAAAACATAACGCAACATGATTCTGTCACCGCTGTGCTTCATAGTGGCAATGGAGTTCCCAGGCTTACAAGCGTCCCACTTTTTCCTCATTATGGCCAAACAGTCGCACTTTAGTTCCATCAGAACACAGAACATGTCTCCTGTAAGGACGTCCCAATCCAATATAGGATATTGGAAATCAGTCCGTTTCATTGTTTCTATCCAGCAGTGCTTTAACCCAATGGTTAAAAATAAATAGGTCAGTTGTTCTCATACTTATTGCTGTTGACTAGTGTTCTCTGTTTGAGTAATATCACATGATCAAGCCTTTTATAACATTCCACGCAAAAAAAATAAGCATTAAAATTATGTATGATTTGTGCTGATATTGAATTGGGTCAATATCAGTATCAGTTGATACGCGAAGCTGCGATATTGGTATCGCATCAGGAGTGAAAAAGTTGTATCGGGTCAGCCGTGGTCTCCAGAAGTGAAGGTTTTTGTCCCTATGTGCGTCTGAAAACTGCAGTCTGGCATTTCATGTGTTGTGTGACACATTAACAGGCCTCTCCTCCTTACTGAGTGGCTTTCAGCCCACGTTAGTCCAGCACACGCTTCACTTGGGATAATGACGCTGCCTCACTGTGCTTCAGCAGCATCTTCACCAGGTCTTTGTCCTGTGACTGACCTGCACATTTTGGATCCAAACCCATTCAGCTCTGGAACTCAGAACCTTCCTCTTTCCTGAGCGGTCTGATGGTTGGACATCTCCATCATGTCTATAGAGGCGTGTAACTTTTCTGAACAAATGAACGAGGCAACCTCAAGCATCTGGAGATTGTTCCCAATTCTCTTCCTGAAATCCTGGCTGATTTCCTTCGGCTTTCCCGTCACGTCAAGCTAAACAGCCGTATGTTCTGGGCTGTGAAATACATCCACAGGTGTTCCTCCGATGTGTCAATTAACCTGTCAGACATCTCCAAAGCCATGTTATTTTATTCTTGCTATTATCACTGATCACCGTGATGTTGCTGTTTTCCTCCAGATGGCCAGATGTGCCGAAGAGAAAGAGGAAAAACAGCCAGTGCTCCATGAAGAGCATGTCTGGTAAGGATTGTTAATCTCTTCCTCCCTCATTCGGCTCATGTTGTCACCTCCAAACAGCATAGCGAGCAAAACCGATCACAATTCAAAACAGGTTCCCGCTAAGAAGCTCAGGCTGGAGGATTCAGCCAGTCAGTGACTCCACAGCTGGCTCTCCTGAGCTCTGAGTGGTTTTCTCATGAAATAATCCCCTCTTCACCACTTTTCATTTCCCCTCTGAGGCTTTGTTGGACAGTTACCCACCGAGGTGTGATGACCTGCTCAGAGATGATGATAGGGATATGAAGGCTCAGAGTTTAAGTGCACAACTACTAAGTGACGTATTGCAATTTAAAACAGAAGAAATGAATCCAGGAACATGCAGTGTTTCATGTCTTTGTACCACTCAGTGGGTCTGAAAGCAGTTGATCCCTAACTGAAAAATGCACTATAATCATCCGCTTTTTATTTGCAGTGTATTAATTATAACAATTTTATTGTTTATTTTATTTGTGTAAAGTGTGAAAAGTCAGACACACAGAAAGGAGCGGGGTGAAATAACTTTATTCTTCTGCCTACCTCCTTTTCAAATAAATAGTTTTCAAACTACATATCATATTTGCATTGTATGTTACAAATAAATCATCTCAAACTTAACAGCAACAAACAAAAATATAGATGATTTTAATTTTTTTTTTTACTATTTAAAACAAGCATCTGAAACTGTTAAAAGCTCAGCTTTATTCACATATAATTTATTTAAATGAATGCGCAATTTTTTATATACTATCGTCATTTTTTCATTTCAAACCAAAGTCAGAATGATTAAAGAACCGACATGTTAAGCTGCCTTTAGCATCTTATATAAGAGATTAGCATGGCTAGCTTTACCAGAGAATAGACACTTACTCTCCTTCCATAAGGCAGCAGACATTTCTAAATCCAGCGTCTTTCATCAGAGTTTGAGAGCAGTTCCTATATTCTGTTCAGCCTTCCTGTTACCTGCTGAGATGCTTTCTCTCTCCCCTTGCAGCCGAGGTTATTTGTAAAGCACATGTCAGCACCAATGCAGTTCAAAGTGCTTTACATCAGTTTGTCAGATAAGGCTTCTTCATGTTGTTGTGTAAGCTAAAGCCTAGTTCACATGGTACAATTTCACAGTTTTTGTATAAACACGGATGTTTATTCAGTTAAAAAATGTTAACTACAAAAAAACATAACTCACCTCCAAATCACAGTGCAGCAAATAGAGCGGCTGCTCTTTTTATCCACTGCCTTTTCTTTTTCTTTCGTCTTTTATCACTTAAAATGTCACTACTGCTTCCACATCATCATCGTGTTTAATTATTCTAAATTCACGTTTGGTATGTTGGGGGTTTTACTGGATTTTCTTCTGGAACTGGGATATTTCTGAGTGGAATCGGTTCACGTGTGGTGTGTTGCACCGGCCGTGTGGCTGGGCACAGGAACCGATAGAACCTCTTGTACACTCTTAAAACACATGTGTTCAATTTGAACACATGTGGCGAATCAGCTCAGGGACAACACATGTGTCATTATTGACACAACTAATGTGTATGACGTTCTGACACAGCTGTTGTATTAAAACATTAAAAACTGGCATTTTCATGTGAGAATGTAAAAATGCATTCTTTTATTAAAATTAAATGTTTCACAACAATAAGTTTGCGACAGCTACAATATGTAGTTCATATGAAAAATTAAAATCATCAATTAGTTCACCAGTCAACATGTTTTTTTCTTCAAAGTCAAGCTAACAACATATACACATTTTCTGAAGTTATTCAACACCACAGATTTTAAAATTCATACTGCCTGAATAATTTTTGTAACATTCTGTAAACAGGTACAAAAAAAAGCTGATGAAAAATAACTTTCATCTGTTTTGCAGTCTAATGGCAACATGCATTTACAGTCCAGTAGTTGTCAACCATCCCAAGCTGCAATAATTTGAAAAATATATGTATTATTGCTGACCTTAGTAGTCTTTCACGGTTTTATAAGGGGAAAAAATGGACCCAATTTTTAATTTTCTACAATTTTCAGATAGTGACTCGACTATTGCAGCGTTAATGCATGAACACATCGGTGTCAACAGTTCACTGTCATCTCCATTACCGACTGCATGCTAGTGAAGTCATGTGGCCATAATCATCACAGTTCCGCCAATCTACCATGAAGGGACGTTTCTGACATGCTGTCTGTCTGTCTGTCCATCTGTTTGCTGTTGTTTTTGCTGCACATATTCTTTTACTTTTAGTTATTTGGTCAACTTGGCAACCAAGAGAGAGTTTTAATATTCTTTTGAAAGAAAAATAAACAGAGACCTTTTTTCGAGCAATCCTTCCAAGTAACCCAGATCAGTTCAGTTATTCCGACTGCACTGTGTTGAACTTTAGCATGTAGCATGCTGACTGAGGCCTGTGCAGTCTGATCAGCAGTAGGGATGTTTTATTTTTTTCTGAGCACTCCAGCAGCTGAACTCAGTTTGAACTTTCTGGTTGGCTGTCCTCATGCTGTCCACTAGAGTGTACTCTGTAACTTGGAGCAGCTAGCTGATTTGCTAACCATAGAATTCTTGTATAAACTAAAAATCAGCGTATCTTGTCCTCTGCAACGATGATGCAGTTCAGGCTGGCACAACTCAAAAAATAAAAGGCATCAGATGAAAAACAAAGAAATATTCAAGGAGCATCTCGAGAAATGAGCCAGAAAGCAAAATAGAGACGACAGCAATGGGCCAAGAAGTAAATCTGAGGTTATTTTCACGCCTGACAGTCTGGTAGACTCAGTTCAATTGGGGATGAAAGTTGAGATATTTGTTGCATTTTCAGCCGGTGTGCTTCTCTTTCACCCTTGTCAAACAAACCAAACTCATTGAAAAACTTGTTCCCTCCCTCACCTGTGTGGGCGCTTCACCAAGACCCACTGAAGGAATCAACTTAAAAACCTCCAAAGAAGACACTGAGCACACTATTTGCAAACCAACACTTATAATCGACAGCCGTTTGTGAGGTGAACAAAAGGCATTAGCTGGACCTCTGCTACTCTTGACTGACGGTATGTCATGTGTTCTTTGTAGTTTGTAGGCATTTTTATTCTTAAAAATGAGAACTTTTCTTCCTGGATTGTTGTCTCTGCTTTCCAGCTTTTGATAATGTAAACTACATTCTTCTCAGACCAAATCATTGACATGTCTTCTATTAAAAATGATACCAGCAGTTACAGAGTTACAAATAGCCACCTTCGACCCAAGAATCCTGTGTAGATGGTTTCATTGTGTCGTAAGATTGTTGGTGGCGTTCATCCTTTTCAAGCAGTGTCTCACTGTGTGGAAATGAGTATTAAAGTCTCTCGGCCACAATAGATCTGTAGAGGTTACAATCCAAGGAGTAGATCGCCTTAGATCATTTAAGGCGGAGCTTAGGGGATCAAAGGAGAACAGAAAAATATTTATGAGACAAGATTGAGAGCAAAAGAATATTTCAGGAATCCTTGGAGCCTGAACCTCCTGACCTTGCATGACAACGGCCCCCCGTGGGAAAACAATGCCATTCTTGTGTATGTTCAACCTTGTATCACAGTCTCTGGGGGCCCCTGTGTACAGGTGCTTCACAGAGGCCCCTGTGATAACGCTCAGCCCCTTCCCTCCTCCTCTCCTTCTCCCTCCATCCCTATCCTGAATCTCACTCTTCACCATCCACCCGTTCCTCCCTCGTTTGCACTCTTTGTCACCCCGTCCTGTCTCACTCTTCGTCCTCCTCCTCCTCTCCTATAGCTCTTAGCATCTCTGTTCCAGGGTACATCCCCAGCTACCTGGAGAAGGACGAGCCGTGCGTGGTGTGTGGGGACAAGGCCACCGGCTACCACTACCGCTGCATAACCTGCGAAGGCTGCAAGGTACTGGGCCACACCACTACGTCACGTCTTCAACTGCTGTCATGTTACAGACACAAATGTTAAATATTGATTCTTTGTTTACAGGAAAATACCAAAGTAGTGTGTTTTTTATTAAACGGGGGTTGAAAAAAAGGTTATATAATGACTGTAAAAGACTCATTTCCACTTTGTCACATTCCAGCCAGACATCTGTCGTGTTAGCTCGTGGATTTCTTGACTTTAATCATAATGGTTTTTGCAAACTCCTTCCTCCTTTCCACTCCTTGTGTCCTGCCTATAAGGTCAGGTTACATTACGCTAACATAACTCAGGCCAAACAGTCTGTATTTTCTTGCGAGAGCACATGTAAGATGTCCACTTATATCATTGCTTGATAACTTGATCACTTCACTGTTCTTGGAACCTACAAACACCATGTGATGAGATCAAGGAGCAAAAAGAACGCTTAAGTGATAAATGTTCTGGCCGAGGGGTCAGGTTAGATTAGTGAAGCTGAATCTTAAACCCTCTGAACCAGGTTCTTTGACCAAACTGGAGATATTTGACGACGGTGATGGAGCGGTGACGATTCAGTCCCGCTTTAAAGTCGGTGTCATGAAAGACAGTAGGTGAAATTGCATCATTGTGACACAATGGATTGTTTCATATGGGAATTGCTTTCAAGCGATTTCAGCAAGAGGCAATATGTCAGATGTCCATCAGACATATTTTCTAACCAATGTGCAGATAATGATCCATCCAACTCAGACCAGGTGATGCAAAACATTATGGGGACACCTAAGGCCTCCAGAATTTTTATTTTCACAAAATAACTTTTCACAAAACCCGATAGTTTAAAAACTTCTCAGAATATTGTAGTTCAGGTTAAAATACCCAATACATTGACTCTGTTTAATGTTTGTCTAATTCATAGATAACCTCAATGCTCCCCCACAAAAAAAGAAACATTAAAATGCCTCCATCTTGTGTGTTTTGACATAAACAACATCATAGAGGTATGATGAATCTGTGTTTTAAAGGCTCCGTTAAATTATCCAGCTCAGGTTCCAACTGGAGAAAGTAGAATAAACAGCAGACTTTGAAATTGTCCTTTAAATGTTGTGCAACTGGTGGAATTTATTGATTTGCTGCTTAGCATAAAGAAAGCCGATAGAGAAGCGAAAACAAACAGCACAAATAGCCCAGGGTCAGGAGTTGAACCAGGACAGCCAAACGGCACAAAGCCACAACTCAGATCCTAACTTTACCTCAGTTAGATCCAATTTTAGATCCCGTCTGTCACTCTGTCCACATTTTACTTTTCTACCCTCTGCTGTAAATGCTGCCAGAAGAACAGGCTTGCTCAATGCTATGGTCATGCTATGGTCAGTCGACTGGTAAAAAGGATGTTTCTGTTAGCCCCATGCCAGGCTGGTAAAAACCATTTATTTATTCTACGCTTTGTTTCATACAGAAGACCTGGATGCCCAGCTATTGTTTTTTTTTTTTTTTTTTTAAGAATTTGTATTGAGACTAGTTGCCTATATTTGACAGTAGTCAGACAAGAAGGGGACAAAGAAATCCAGGAAAAGGAACTATAGCCTCTGTCTGTTCTAGCCACTGCGCCAACGACTCTCGAGTTTTAAACGTTTGGCTGGGCGTCAGCCGAATGAAGCTTGGTGGAAATTGCGTCTGCTGTGAACACCCTTGTAGTGAGTAGGGTCACGACAAACATCTTAAACATTCCTCTTGCTCCGACTTTCATTTCTCAGTATTTTTAAGCGTGCCCATCACAGACTGAACTTTGTTCATTTCCTCTAGACTAAAATGCTAAAATAACGTAGAAAATGAGCGTCATTGTTCGTAAAGCCAACTTCTGTTTGCTGAATGACTCAATTGAAATTCAACCGGAGAAATCGAGCTCAATGGGAGAAATTCCAGATGGAGCAAAGATGAGAAGAAAACGAAATGGGGCTGGGTAGTTCTCTGCAGGGAATTTAAAAACTACTTCCTTTAATGCTTCAAAATAAGAGTCTCAAACATCGAGACTATCCTGACTTTACTTTATGCACTCATTTTTAAAAGGAAGTTTAAAAATGTTAGCATATGATCCTCGGTCGATCATATGCTAACAGCAATGCACTTTGGGAGATATGTCATTAAATACTGCGGCGTCTCTGACTAGCCCTTTAATAAAAACATTTTGTAGAGTGATGGGGTGTTTACTGTCTCTCATTCTGTCCCTTCTTATAGGGTTTCTTCCGCAGGACAATCCAGAAAAATCTCCATCCTTCTTACACCTGTAAATATGAAGGCTGCTGCATCATTGACAAGATCACCCGCAATCAGTGCCAGCTGTGCAGATTCAAGAAGTGCATCTCTGTGGGCATGGCCATGGACTGTGAGTCATCCCAAACCTCTCACTTACCCCATCGTATTACTGAAGGTGTACAATGGGGTAGTAGTTAGCTGCTAGCTACAATCTTGAATTGCCACACCAAGCTGCTAGCTAACTACCACACTGTGCAGCTAGCTCAATGAGCAGCTAGCTACCATACTGAGCTGCTATCGAACTACCACACTGTGCAGCTAGCTCAATGAGCAGCTAGCTACCATACTGAGCTGCTAGCGAACTACCACACTGTGCAGCTAGCTCAATGAGCAGCTAGCTACCATACTGAGCTGCTAGCGAACTACCACACTGTGCAGCTGGTTATGTCTGCAGCATGAATTATGTCTTAACATTTTTTGGTGAGGTTGCCATATTATATTTTACTGTGCAGCTGGTTAGCTACCACACTGAGGTGCTAGCGAACTACCACACTGTGCAGCTGGCTAGCCACCACACCGAGGTGCTAGCTAACAGTTAGCCAGTTGCTACCACACTGAGGTGCTAGCGAACTACCACACTGTGCAGCTAGCTCAATGAGCAGCTAGCTACCACACCAAGCTGCTAGCTAACTACCACACTGTGCAGCTAGCTCAATGAGCAGCTAGCTACCATACTGAGCTGCTAGCGAACTACCACACTGTGCAGCTAGCTCAATGAGCAGCTAGCTACCATACTGAGCTGCTAGCGAACTACCACACTGTGCAGCTGGTTAGCTACCACACTGAGGTGCTAGCGAACTACCACACTGTGCAGCTAGCTCAATGAGCAGCTAGCTACCACACCAAGCTGCTAGCTAACTACCACACTGTGCAGCTAGCTCAATGAGCAGCTAGCTACCATACTGAGCTGCTAGCTAACTACCACACTGTGCAGCTAGCTCAATGAGCAGCTAGCTACCACACCGAGGTGCTAGCGAACTACCATACTGTGCAGCTAGTTAGCTACCACACTGAGGTGCTAGCGAACTACCACACTGTGCAGCTGGCTAGCCACCACACCGAGGTGCTAGCTAACAGTTAGCCAGTTGCTCAGTTAGCCAGTTGCTCAGTGTGGTAGTTAGCAGCTAACTACCACACTGAGCTACTAGCTAGGTACTACACTGAGCAGCAAGCTGGCCACCATACTGAGCTAGTATCTAGCTACCACAAGGGGCAACTAGATAGCTCCCTACCTCACAGTTATCTACCTATCTCACTGAGTAGCTCGGTTGCGGTCCTTTCGGTCCTGTTGATAACATAATTTCAGGATACTTTGTGAAAAGCCCAAGTCAGAACTTATTGAATTTTTACCATGTAGTTACACACAAGGCTGCATCTCTATATGAAACCACCAACCAATGAACTCCACCCGTTCTGTCTCCCAGTGGTGCTGGATGAGAGCAAGCGCGTGGCCAAGCGGCGCCTCATCGAAGAGAACCGAGAGCGGAGGAAGCGGGAAGAGATGGTGCGGACGCTGCAGATGAGGCCGGAGCCAGACAGCGCAGAGTGGGAGCTGATCAGGATGGTGACTGAGGCTCACCGGCACACCAACGCCCAGGGCTCCAGCTGGAAACAGAAGCGCAAATTTCTGGTGATTTGTAACTTTGAAGAGAAGCAATTTATCACTGGAGTTTCAGGGTCGCCACATGCGGTGATAACTTGCTGTACAACTCTGTTTGTAAAGTTTTCGCTTTCCAACGGCGATTTTAGCGGATCATGCAAAAACAAAATCGAAATTTTTAAGATTCACTTAATTATTGGACATTTTTTACCAAATCAAAGGAGGAAAAAAAACTTCTGCTCAATCAAGTGTTGTTAAACCAAAAATATTAATTCTTAATAATTTCTTTCTTTAATTTTTACATAAAGTCTATACATGCACAATTACTTAGTGCAGCTGTTTACAGAAACTAAATTTTTTTGTTAAATTCTTATCACAATGTTAGAATTTTTTTAAATCAAATTTAAGCAGCTAAACGTTTTAGTAAACCATCATTACACAGTGCAGCCTAACATGCTTTATCAAAATGTTAAAACTTTTCAAAGGTCCTTCTTATTGTACCAAAATAGTAAAGTGAAAGACAAAGCTTCGAGAAAACGTTCTACTGATGAAAACCCAGCTATAAAAGTTTGAATATATTGTGGTGATCAATGGATACCTTCATACACTGAGTTTAGAAAATGATGGTTACCACGCAACCATTTTAACACAAAAGCAAGCAGTTTTACACATGAATACGTTTTTATGCAGCGGTTTAAAAAGGGAAGGACATTCAGGTCTGAAGAACACGCTGTGTGGGAGAAGCACAATGACTGCTGCTGCTTCACAGCCTCATAGCTGCTTCACTTCAGAACGACCCTGATCTGTGCAAACAAAGCTTTGGGAAAAGAAAAAAAAAAGTCCTCATTGAATATGTTTGAATTTTCAAAAGAGTGCGTGCATGAGTTTTCATACGTTTTCACCAAAAAAGATTTTAAAAAAAATTTTCATTCATTTTTTGAAGCAATTCAGCAGCTTAGTCCAAGGTTTTCTCCTCTTCGACTGCTGACGGCGTTACTGTGCCATTTGCAGGCGGACGACATCGGCCACGGTCAACTGATGCTCACCTCGGACGGAGATAAGGTCGACCTGGAGGTCTTCAGTGAGTTCACCAAGATCATGACCCCTGCCATCACCCGCGTTGTTGACTTTGCCAAGAAACTGCCCATGTTTTCAGAGGTTGGTGGGAAAGGATGCTGAATCTGGTTATACATGAAACAGTTTGTGGTGCCGTCTTTTTCCATCCCGAGCTCAAACGTGCCACTTCAGTTCTGGAAACACTGGTTGTTAAATCAGAACTAAACAAGCCAAAGTAGGCATTTATAATACATTTGCATTTATTGCCATTGTACATGCAATAGCAGCCTTACAAAAGTTTTACCTGCAAAGTAAAATAAAATAAAATTAAGTTTTTCAAATATTGTTGCAGATAAAAATCTGAAAATGTAGCATGCAGTTGCTACTAGCCCCCTTTACATTGAAATCCACAAATCTGACTCTATTAGAAGCATTTCACATCATCATGAAGTTCTACTCAGAATGTTGCAGCCACTTTCTTAAATCTGCTGCATTATGACTTGATGTGAAATACGCAATACAATACAATGACATGTACAACACAGTAGGCCTGTCCAGCGCTATCACTGTTGGGGCCTAGCTAACAGACTGGGGGCGGGTCCAGACACCCCATTAACACTTAAATTCACAAATTTATTACCATACTTATTTTAATTCAAACAAAAATTGTTGAAAATTCAGTAACCCTGAATTCCTGTGCACCTGCCAGCTGCCTTGTGAAGACCAGATCATCCTGCTGAAGGGTTGCTGCATGGAGATCATGTCGCTGCGCGCCGCCGTGCGCTACGACCCCGAAAGCGAAACGTTGACGCTCAGCGGCGAGATGGCCGTAAAACGTGAGCACTTGAAAAACGGCGGGCTCGGGGTCATTTCGGACGCCATATTTGATCTGGGCAAAAGCCTGGCACAGTTCAACTTGGACGACTCCGAGGTGGCACTGCTGCAAGCTGTGCTGCTCATGAGCTCAGGTGAGGCAGCGTCACCTTTTATAGGAAGGACTGCTTGAACCGGCTGCAATAAACATGTCATATTACTAGCTCTTCTTTCTGCACTGGCTTCAGATCGGTCGGGGCTGATGAGCATGGAGAAGATCGAGCGGAGCCAGGAGGCCTTCCTGCTGGCGTTCGAGCACTACATCAACTACCGTAAGCACAACATTCCCCACTTCTGGCCAAAGCTCTTGATGAAGGTCACGGACCTGCGGATGATCGGCGCCTGCCACGCCAGTCGCTTCCTCCACATGAAGGTTGAGTGTCCAAACGAACTCTTCCCGCCACTCTTCCTGGAAGTCTTCGAGGACCAGGAAGTGTGACATCTCGCCCCACCGCTTCGGGGTCGCCAGTAAAGGAAGCGTCGGCCATGGATGAACGTCATAGGAAAGACTGGATTTTGTTTTCATTTGTGAGAACGTGCCCTGTTCATTTTTCAGTTGTGTATTTGCCCATTTCTGTCAAACACAAGACTTGACCTTCTGCCACCAGCAAACTCTCATCAGCATCATGAAACAGAAACCCAGGTGTTCTACAGCTGGTAGTGTTTCAACACTATGCCATAAACGTGCATCTATATGCAAATCCAAATTGCATCTATGAGGAGGCCTGGACTGGTGTCACACCTAATGCAAACTGTGGGGCTTTGCTAGCGGCACACCTTAGTGAAATCTCAAGCACCTGTCTTCGAGGGTTTTTTCTTGTCCTGGGCCTGACAACCGGCACTTCTGACAATCCCCAACAACCATCCCGCTGACCTCCCACCTCCCCGACATCTCCAAGAGCATAAGCTTCCACTTTCAATCCACTGTGGCCCTGAGAGTGTTCGTCAACCTACCTCCGTCACACAAACCTTCACACTAAGAAACACACTCACAGAATGTACATGCACAAAAAAAACAAAAAAACAGTGTTACCTCATTTCTTGTCAAATGTATTTCTTTATTTATATTTGGTGGGGACGGAGGGGCCAGACGTAGTTGAGTTAGAGGATATGGAGCCATGCACCCCACAGTTACCCATATGCTACTGACAACTGCTGAGAGAACAGCTTTGTTTCAAACACTAATCTATAAAACATTATTTGTACTACAAGTCTTATAGCCGAGGGCACTACAGCAGTAGTGTCGTCACATCCAGTGTGTCACCAGATGTGTTGAACATCGCAGTGCATTCTGGCAGCACTAAACTGTGAGTATGTATAGAGTCAGTCTGGGCAGATAAAACGGTTACAAAGTGCAGAAACTCAACATCGCAGTTCACGACTCCTTCCTCTGTTCGCTGATTGGCCCTGTTGTTATTCACCCTGAGAAATCAAAGCCAATGGGAGAAATCCCTGAGTGGAGATGAGAATTGAGTGGAAATGCATAGGAAGGCAACGGCCAGCTTCTTCAGTCTTTTGGGCTTCACTTGCAAAGGTTCTCAGATCATATTTACATATTTTTAGGGCTACGAACAAATTTGTTTATATATGCATATCCCAATTGGTGCGATTTATGATTTCCAAGCAAATAATCTGAATAAATGTGTAGCCTATTCGTCTGAAACTTTAGAGATCTATCTCCTTTATTCTCATTGATGAAATATTTAAACAATTACAATAACACATGGAGTGCTTTGTGTTGTTTTCTACACATTTCTATGTGGTAATCACAGCTTATGTGTGACTTTTGTTAGTGATTTTGGTAACTTTCTCACTTTGGCTGTTTTTAGTTGATTTTCAAGATTTTATCTAATTTTATTGACACAATTTTGCTTATCACCACAGTCTGTGTCCCAGTAAAGAAAATATGTAAAATTATGCAAAATAACAATCTTTATTGTTTTGCATAATAAATAGTATGTTATTATGCAAAAAAAATGCATTTTTTTTTTGCAAAACAAATTATGCATTTTTTCTTAATAAATGAAGGAAAAAATAACTGCTTAAAAAATTATCTGAAATTGTGCACCATTCAATTCAAAAAGACGTTTTTGATCCCGAAGAGAAATTAAATGTTATTGTAACTCATATTCATTCAAATTCTTCAGAGATATTGTAAACTGTGATGGTTGCTGGCAGGAAGGATCCCCTGTAGCAGTCTGTATTACATCAAATTTGAAGAAGCCTCTGACTAAAGACACTCTCATGGTCTTAGTGAAAGCACTACCAGCCCCAAATTTAATCTTGCAAATGACCTCAGCGTGTAGCAGTCAGCTGATTTCATTTTCTTTCTTTGACAGACAGAAATTAGAGACGAGGAAACTCTGGAAAACTTCTTGATCAAATCAAAGAGGATTGGGTCGCTGTTGCCCATCAACTCATTGTCCTTCCAAACTTCAGCCTTTTCTTTACACTTTGATCTCGTAGGTTGATGACGAAGTCAGTGTGTTCACAGAAAGCACTATTTTTATTCAAAACATCTCAAAGCTCTTCAGCCACTTCCAGCCCACGCAGGGTGTCTGCATGTAGAATACCTCACCCAACTCAGACCTCCTGATTCTTCACCTCACAGACACACGTTCACTTTCCAGATGCTTTTACTCTTTCTCATTGGCTTCTGTTTTTATTTTTGTATTCCTTTCTGATACGTTGTGGGAAGCAGCCTCTCAGTCTCAGTGTGTCCTCATCTTGAATCCCCTGGTCCGTTTCCATCCTGGTGGATGGTTGGTAGGGACCTGTCCCACCCCGTCTGCCCCCCACCCGACCCCTCTGCCCCCCACCCGACCCCTCTGCTTGTAACTGCCTGAAACCAACAGACTCTACCTCACCTCTCGTCTCCATGGAGCCGCCTCTAGGAACCCAACACGATCACATCCGCCAACCTAACACACATTTGGAGTTGTACGCCGTACGTCCCCACTGTGAACGGAGAAATCATTTGCACCCGGTTTGTTTTTCTAACTGCCCCCGTGGGACCAAGAGTCGCTCTGAGTTCAGGTTTTTCTTTCAGAACCTGAACTCGATGGCGGCCTGGTGGTGAAGGACTGACGGTAAAATGAATGAACTTCAAATAGACCGTGACAGTGCTCTGGCGGGTGGAGCCGTTTCGGCCCCGGTCGGGTCAGGATTCTGACGGGTGACTCAGCAGTTTTTCAAAGCACATGATGGACTAAATTCCTCCATGGAGAAAGGAACATCCGCGCCTCAGAAACCTGCAGGGAAAGAAACTCTGTGAACCACGTCTCTAGCTGCCAATCACTACAAAAAAAAAACAACAACAAAAGACTTATCAGGTTCCTTTTTTGCACTAAAACCACGCTGTCTGTATCCTGAACCAGTCTGGACTCTTTTCCTCTCCGTCTTGTCCTCCTGCTGTTTTCGTCTTTCACTCCATCCGGTGATTCCGGACGATGAGGCTTGGAGCGCGGCTGTTAGATGTAAAAAGCTACATGAGGTTTAGAGCTCATCATCGATCCGCCGAGACGACGTTTGTTGGCACATCTACGTATGCTGCGGTTTGAGGAAAAGAAACCATCATCATCCTTCCACTTCCTGTCTTCTTCTGTGTCGTTTTCGGCAGTAGTACCATCGGTTACTGTTGATCACGTGACTTTTGCGATGTCGAGAAAAGTGTTTCCATTGAAGTTTTGCAGAGTTGCAAAGTTTGATACGGCCGAAAAAAATCACCACATCTCGTCTCAAAAGCTTTTTGTCGAAGAACACAAGTTGTTTCTTTTTTTCTTCTTCCAAAATTTGCGCAGTTTTACGGTTAATGAAGCGCAGCTGCTGATGCTAATCTACGTTGTGGCTCATTTGACATGCACTCACAAACACACACACACACACACACACACACACACACAGAAAGCGGAAGAAGTTAAACTGATCCACACCGTCTTGGTATCACTGAGTGAGCGCCGTCACACACACACACACACACACACACGCAGACAGCTGCCCTGTCGCTCATCCTGATATGTTCATGTGCCTCACATGGGTGCATTATTACACTTCGTAGTGCTTGCAGAAATAGTCATACAGCTAATAACTCTTTCACGATTTTGTTGCATTACAACTAGAAACATCGATGTGTTTCACTGGGTTTCATTTGACCAGCACCAAGTTTCACATGATGGAGGTGAAAGTTTGACATTTTTTTGAAAAATCGGAAATAAGTCGCACCTATTTGAACATTTGGGGAAACGCCGATATCCAGTATTTATGTTGCTGTTGCAGCTGATATTTGACATCATTAAACCGTGTTCCAAATGATTATGCACGTGATATTTTCCCAGGTTTTCTCAAACGTTCATTGCAAATGATGGTCAGTATAATTTTCAAGTCATGAACTATTACAGTATAAATCAAAATTTACTGAACAAAGCTTCCCATGAGAAATTACTAGAGAAATTATATAGAAAAAGTATTAACTATGCACAATTACCTGCCAGTCCGTGGCTAAACAAACACATCCCCACAGCATGACGCTGCCACCACCGTTATTTTCAGAACCATTTTATTTGTGTTGGTCTGGACAATAAACTCCCAGTAAAGTACTTTAGAAATGTTTGGTTGCAATATGATATGGGACAAAGTAAAAAAATAAAAAGTATGAATGTTTTTGCTGTGGACTATATGTAGTATACATATAAATATCTGTAAATATTTAAAGCGACATATATACATATTTATATATTTCTATGCACTCAGGCCCATTCAGATGATTTCACCAGGTGACAAAAGTCCGGATGAAAATCAGCAGCGTTTCTCTCCGGCTGACATGACCAC
Source organism: Poeciliopsis prolifica (assembly GCF_027474105.1). NCBI lineage: Eukaryota > Metazoa > Chordata > Actinopteri > Cyprinodontiformes > Poeciliidae > Poeciliopsis > Poeciliopsis prolifica. The sequence goes on along the minus strand of NW_026562385.1, from coordinate 12,652,201 downwards.
GCTCGTTTGACTCGTGGAGATTACCAAGTAACCTTCTCAGTCCGCCGACCTTTGACCCCGCCTGCAGATCGAGCCGTCTCTCTCCACTCCTTTCTTTTTTCTTTTTTTTTTTCTTCTCTTCTTTTTGCTTTTTGCTGAGTTCGAGGGTCAGCGCTCCCCGGCGGTGATGCAGATGTGAGCTGACAGCGCCAAACGGTCGGCGGAGGGAAACCACAGCAGCACTCTGGAGTCCAGAGCCCAGCTCTGTCTTTAATTTGACATAAAAATGATAACTCACTCCAACCCAGGATGACTTTACAACCTTTAAAATGAAGCCTCAGAGCAAATCAGGTGTTTGTTTGTTGTTGAGGTTTTTTTTTTCACTTTTGCAAAGGGAGAATTGTGATTTCTCTCCCTTGTGTTTACAGTCGTCCAAACTGTGAATCGGATCCTAATCTCTGCCACTGCACCAAACCGTAACGGCTGAGGCGTTCTCCTCCTGACTTACCCAGGAGAAACGGTTCTGTCTCTAGCTGCGTCTGTCCTGCACCGTCCTCCTGTCCTCTGTCTGTGTTCTGCCCACCGCGCTCCTCTGAGCTCTCATTGGTGGAGGAAGATATGACAATCCCTGCAGGAGTGTGTCTCCATGTGGAATGTAAAATACTGCAATATTGTGATTAAAGACACATTGTGAAATCTTCAGGCTCTTGTCGTTTTACTGGTTTCAACCAACCGGTCAATTGAACAACATTGTTTTTTTAACTTGTCAGTAACTTTAACGTGTCCGTATCAAAACACGTCTGCCTCTTTACCTGCAGGGAACGCTAGAACGGTTTCAGTGCTGTGTTCATTTTTGACTTTTGGACATTTTCTGAGTTTGAAAATTTCAAAAATCATTTCAGCTTTTGAGACTTTTCTTATGTTTTTTCTAGAAACATGAGAAACTTGTCTTTTCTGACAAATTTTTGACTTTTCAGACTTGCACGTAGATTCATTAAAAAAAAAGTATTTTCAATCAAATTTTCTACTTTCCAAATTATGAAATTTCCCTGTTTGTTTCTTAGATGATTTCTGAGTTGCTTGGTAGAAATTGACTCTTTTTTTCTACAATAGCTCTAATGTGCCGTCGTTCAGCTCTCTGTCCTGCTGAATGCCGTACATCCTCCATTTCCCTTAGAGTGATTTTAACACAAAGTAGTGTCTTATAAAATGACAAACTGAAATCTTTTGCGTACTTCTCTGTTCTTCTTCCAGGCAGCGGCGGTGATGAAAGCGGGCCTGTGTTGTCTCGGCCTGCAGCGCCTCTCCACTAACTTTATTTGGGAGCACACAGGCTCTGATTAGTGAATCAGAAGAGCATCATGTGAGACTCAGCTCCAGCAGCTGGACTCATCGCGTCCTCTTAGCAAGCAGCCACAGTTTTTCTCTCCTAGCTGTTGATCTAAAAGCTGAGCCGATTTGGCCTGGAGCCTCTCAGATAACGGCTCAGAGGAAACAGGATCCGTTGTTCTCTCGCTTTCTGTGACAAATTGCTGTCAGCACAATCGGAGAAAAGCATTCTGATAGTTTAAAACCTTTTTTTTTGTTGATGTTTATTGAGACATTTCTTACGTCAAAGTATTTGGCATTTGTCTGTCCACTTTGTGCATCTGAAGGGGAATTTTGTGCGCGGGAAGGCAGCAGTTATTTAGCACTTTAGACCTCAACCAGATGTGACTGATCAGTCTGATTACGGATTTTAAGTGACAGACTGGCACAAAGCTACGGCGGAACATCAGAGAAAAGGAAAAAAAAAAAGGGTTAGGGTTAGAAGTAAATTCCATCCAAAAAAAACATTTTCTAGAAGGAGAAAGGAGAAATTTTTGAGTTTGAAAAGTCGACTTTCGTACATTTTCAGAGATTGACAACGGGAGAAATTCAAACTTTCCAAACTCAGAAATCTCCAAGTTTGTTTTTATAGAAAACTTGTTGAGATTGACCTCAAAATGTTCTCAATTATTTTCTAGCGACTTTTCAAACTCAGAAATGTCCTTGTGTTTCTTTAAAACCTCAGAGTTGTCTGGCAGGAACGTGCTCTTTCAACGCCATCATGGATAACGAGATCCTATTTTTCAGATTTTCCACTTTCCAATTACGGCAAACGTTGCATTAGTCTTTCACATAGCCAAATAAAATACCATCAATAGTGGCTGCAACATGAGCAGAGCTTCAAAAGTCCGTAGACACATGTGAGGCAGCGAGGGTGGAGATCCAATACCAGAAAACATCATGGCCGACGTTCTATACGAGAACAAAGAGTTAGAGGTCAGGATTAACCGCTAAGCCAAGTGATCAGTTTGAACATGGTAACATGGAGCTGTGGGATTAACACTGTGCTCAGGCAGATATTAAATGACCTCCAGTGTTAGGAGTCATTTTAATATGTTTTAAACCGAATACTTGTGAGGCTTCAGAGAACTGAACCTCCACCACACCCTTCTCATCACACAGGAAACTTGTTTGTTGTGTTTTTCTTCAACCAATCAATCAATCAAAAATGTGTTTGCTAATGACAGGTTATTTAGTCTGTCATTGGAAAAAGTGAAATAAGAGAAAAAAATGGAGGTTCAAATTTCAAAGTCAGTCATCTTTGGATGTCGTTAAATAAATAAATAAATATTGAACAAGCAACCGAAATACTGTATGTGGCTCCAAACGAAATATTTAGCTTGCTAACTATTAGCTAAACTAATAGCTAAGTATTCAGTTTGGTGCTAAATATTTAACTTACAACTATAATTAGTTTGTAAGCCAAACATTTAGCCTCAAATCAAACATTTGAGGCTAGATATTTAGCCTCAAATGCCAACTACCTAGCCAGCATGCTAACTGCAGCTAGCAAGCCGGCTTTAGCTTGTGAACTGACTTTTTGCTAGCAGCGTGAACATTTATATTCCCTCTTCCACAATGAGAAGGACTGGCTGTATGAACATTATCAACCCACAGAGATCAACACTGCTATCACACAATCAATACGTAATCAGTGTTGTCAACGCTTATATGATCAATACGTATGTTGATCATACGTTTCAGTTCTGATCCCGGATAATGGAACGGATGAGATGAGATGTGATTGGTCTAAAAGAATCTCTACGGTTTGGTGTTAATCTGCATTCTGATGTGATCTGAAGGGGAAACAGGTTAACATGTTTATCAGTCATAAACCCAAATCCGCACAAGTTCAGTTTACATCCCCCCTTCTTTATTCTGACACCCCCAAATTAAATCCAGAACCAAACTGGCTTTGAAGTTCACCTCCCAAACTCTGTACATTTCACATAAATCTGTTCAGTCACATTGTCTAAAAATGGAAATACGACGGCTCCCCACATTGTACTGCTACCAACATCTATTTAGCGAGGTTTCGTAACAGAGTGTTACTAAACTAAAATATTTTAAAGTATGGGGACAAAAAAGCCCACAAAACAGCATATGTTGTCTTGATTAACCACCAAATAATAACTTGTTTACCATAACGACATTGCAGACGGTAAACTATAGCAATAATCAATGGCAGACATGAATAATCCTGCATCCAGCTGTCAGTCTGTCATCTAAGTCTTTATAAAACCAACAGTAACACATTACAGAAAGTTTCAACAAGTGAAAGTTTCAACATGTTTGAAATATTAACCAGCATTTTTTTTTTTTTTTTTTTTTGCCGAGGGGGTAATTTAAAATTTATAATCGACAGCGTTCATGAACCTGGTTACGTTTCAATGAGGCAGACGGCTAAATTATTCCCAAACCTTCGCCGTCATGGAGACGTCAAATTTGCTCTTAGCTTGTTGTGGTGGAGATGATGTAACAGTGAGCAGCTTTGCTCTCCACCAATCCAAAAATGCCTCTCTGCCGAGACCAGCACAGATAGCCTGTGTGTGTGTAAAGGCTGTTCTGTGTGCATGCGTGTGCGTGTGTGTGTGTGTGTGCGTGCATGTGTGTGTGTGTGTGTGTGTGGGGGGGGGGGGGTCTGTGTGAGAGAGGCTCACACCCCTGCACAGAGATGCAGTCTGACAGGCCCGGACATCCATTACAGATTTTTCCTGTAAGGGAAACATGCTTCCAGGAAATCTCTGAAATGGGTTAGATAGAGCGGGTTTTAGTAGACATTGCTTCTGCGTTTCTTTATGTTGCAGATTAGCATGAATGATCGACTCTTTCACACATTAATGCTGCAGTACTAAAAATAGTTCAAGCAAATATGTCAAAACATATCACCGTCTCATGATGAGGCCTGTCCAGGTGACACATTGTTGTTTTGAGACCATTTTCAAATATGATCATTAATAACGCAAGAACAAATTTTTCCAAGACCAATAAACTTTAAACTTTAATGACACATTTAGCACCGGACATCTTAAAATAAAAATAATAATAATTTTAAAAAAAAAGAAAAACAACAGAAACAACAAATGAAATGAATTGTGAAACAGAATTGTCCTCCAGGAAAAAAGAGAGGCTAGTAGAAACCAAAACACCAGACTGAAGACTTCTGTCATCCAGTTTTTGGTAAAAGGACAGAAAAGAGAAAATGGAAATTATTGAGTTTGTTTTCATTTGTCATGCAGTTTGTGTTTATTGATTACATTGTGAAAAGGGTGATCTCCTTCCTGAGCTGCTATTGCTGTCTAAAGAAACTCACTGACCAGAAATAACCAATCAGAGCCAGGAGGAGGGGCTTGGCGCTGTCAATCATCCTCATGCAAGCTACTTAATGTGCTAACGGTGGGAACAAAACTCAATGTTAAAACTGTTTATTATGTCCTTGCAATGCTAATTAGTATTAGCATCCACAAACTCTGCTTAGACCCTCCTCCTCCTGGCTCTGATTGGTTGTTTCTAATTAGCTCTACCAGCAGAGGAGTTCAGTTTGACCTTACTGTTGTCATATAGTCTCAGTTTCAACAAATATGTAAACAAATATTATTTATGACAGTGACATACCGCAGGCTTAAAGTCATTTCATCGCCTGGTCGTTTCCTGATGGCTGGCCCACTGTCTGTGTGCAGCCCACTTTATGGGCTAATGTATTTCTACCAGTTTGAGAAGAATTTCCCATAAATAGATCGGACACTAAACCCCGTGGCTGATCCATTCATGAAGACTGGTGTTACGTAAGAGCATTACCCTGCTACCCTGGCAGACATGTCCTTGCTTCAACTTGGTCAGAGGAATAACAGTTGGGTGGGCAGAGATAATACAGGACGGAGGGCGGAGGCGACCCGCGTCAGGGGGTCTTACAGATGCATCCATGTGTTTAATAAGAGATATCATGATGGACCCTGTTCAAACTTTGAGTTTTGGTTTCATTGCACGTGCTCAGAGAAATTCTGTTATGTAAGAAATACGCCCGAAATATGAGAGCATGTGATTAGAGCGACGGAGAACGTTTTATTGAATTACATACATCAGCAGGATCAATGCAGGAGAGATTGGATCTTCCAATGAATGAGAGACCATGAGAAAAGATCCGTTTAAAGTACAAGTCTACCCTCTAGTGGCGGTCCCAAAATGGTAACGCCTTTGTCGTCAAGGTTTTATTAATGCTTCAGTCACAAAAAAAAACTTTAAGATAAACTTATTTTGTGTACCATAAATTACTTTAAAGAAGCAGTATTATGTATTTTCCAGGCATATGGAGCCATTTTGTAGAACCGTCAAGTAACTTCAGCTCTAAAAATGGTGTGTATCAAAAGTAAGTTAAAGGAAATTTGTAATTTAATGCCTTTAAATTGGGCCTCTGTCTCTTTAAGAAGCTTCTGCTCTTTCTGACACTCCCTTCAGCACGTCGGTACTTCTCATTATGCTGTTCACAGCCGTTGTTTGGAGCGTTGGACTGAGAAGTAGCTCTTATTTTTCTCTTTTCTATGTGTTTCTTTTGAGAGCCAAACTGTTTTTGAAACAGTTTCTCAAACAGAATTTGTCCATACTGGTTTGTTAGCTTCATGCGCTGATAATGAAGACTCAGCTACCACTTTGGAAGGACTATCATACCAAAATATCATCTACAGACATGTATCGTTAAAAAAAAGAAGAAGAAGAAGAAGAAAAAAAGAAAAGAAATTTATATAGTCTGCCTGAGATGGACCAAATTTTAAATTTTTGGCCTTTGGCCCATAAACTATTTGGCACAACTTACTGATCTAAGCAAAACCAAAGCAATCCTGTATCGCCCTCTTCAGGACAACATGGTTACCAACAGACGGTCATGTCCTGCTGTTTTCAAAGCTGAATAAAGTCGAACAGTCAAATTCTAATGTAGTAAGTTTCAAACAAATCAACAATGGAAGACGAATAAAAGTTTTGCCCCACTTCAAGGACAAAACGTGAGCAAGAAATTGTAAGTAAGTAAACCGCTGTGCAATAAAAATCAACCTTATAAACCATACAAAACTTATTTTTTGTAAATAAAAAAGAGATAAAAGTAGAAGCAATTAAACAAAAAGACGACGGTATTATTTTTACATTTTTTTATTTCATGTATGAAAAGAGAGCAATTACAATCCCAAGAGTCATTAGATAAAGTGCACTTCATCAAAGCTGAGTCAAAATTGTAAGTCTTCTGATTTGACCAATTGGGCTGCACCGTCAGTGAAGTACACCGTGAATCACAAGATATAGGCACAACAGAACACACTGTGACAAATAATGCACACTGAGTAATGCACATTAACACACAGAGACACAGCGTATCCATTAAGGACTGTAAGCAACACTTGGGCTGACAAACATCACAGAGCATGCAACTCAACGATATAAAATTGCATTGAAAATGCCAAAAGTACAAATATGTCCACACTCCACTGTGCAAAAGATGTTGACCAAAAAGTTCAAAACTTGCAGTTGGACTTCCTGACATCCTGGCAGCAGTTAAGTTACATTCGAAGCAGAGTTGCACTGCTGTATGTGAAAGAAACCTTATTTTGTTAACGGTTTTCTTTTTACTTAGTCTTGGCAAATTAGTCAACAGTTAACTATGTTTATATTGTTAGAAATATTAAAGCGACCTCCCTTATGTCTACACACAGAAAACAAAGCTTCCCTTAGGTTAGCCAGCTTAAAACAGATGCTAATGTTTGAGCTAAGCTACAACAGTTTAATTAACAACTAATTTCATACACAGTACTTTCATATTTACAGACACTTTAGAGCTAGAGGAAGAAGTTGCTACAGTTCTCATCTCTTTACGCCAAACATAAAGCTAGCTTTAGGCTAACTGCCCCAAAACAACAGCGCTTATGCTAAGCTAAAAGTCATTTCTTTATTCAAATTATTTAGCTATTAATAACCCTAATTACACAATTAGGATAATTTTGCTGTTTTGGAGAGCGATATTTACAACATTAATCACTTCACTGGTTTCAGGTTTGTCGGAAAACTACAAATCGCTGCATTTATGCTAAGCTAAAAGGCATCGTCTACTACTCGATTCTATGAATACAAATGGCTTAAAATCATTTTTTAAAATTCTTCGTGTGTCTTTTGCGGACCGATATTCTATATTTTTATTTTACTATTCTAATAATCAAATTAATTTGTATTTTATTAAAATCACTTGAGTTCATGAGCAAAGAACTGAAGGACTTTTTTTGTTTTGTAGCCAGACCAAATCAGAATGCTCCAACTCTCCCCATACACGTTTCCTTATGCATGACAATTTTATACTAATTCAATATTGTATTTTTGTCCATGGACACAGCTGAGCCTAAAATGGCTTTTCTCATCGTTACCGGGCCAATTTCAAAGTTCGTCTAACTCCACATCTCAAGACAACTCTGTTCGTTTTACATTCTCTGCATCAATTTAAATTCTGTTTCGTTTTCTGTGATAAACCACAAGAAATAACTCAAAAATACGTCTGAGGCAGATTTCTAAACGTGAGTACAATACAGTTCAAAAAGTCCAGGAGAGACATTAGGCAAAAATACTGTAATAAAACCCTGTAGTTTCCACATTAAAAATCACAGTGGGAGGGGCTGTGACTGAGACAGGAGGCAGTGTTAGCAGGACAGGGGCCGATATGAGGGGCCCATGGATAGAAGGGTGGAGGACAAATTAGGCTGGATGTGACAGTAACACTATCTAAAGTTTCACTATTTCTTATAATATTATATTCCTATTAACTAAACTGATCAAGAAAACGCAGCAAACCATACGGAACATGATAAATAACTACTGAACTTTGATAAATCTAATATTCAGAAAATATCTAACAATAATTAACCCGTTCTACGCTAAACAAGTTATAAGTAATGTTTATGAAAAAGGGTCATTTCATGCAAACTCACCTGAACTAACTTTGAGTTATTGACAGTACACTTTCCTGAAGACGTTATTTTAGTTTTTGTCGCCATTAGAACTCTTTGTAAATGAATAAGTGAATTTTCCAATTTAGCTGAAGTTAAGTAGAAAGCCTGGAAGAATATCTTTAAATTCACACGACAATAAAAAATTTTAGATTTTTTTTTTTTGTTTGTTTTTTTTTCACCTGATCTGAATTGGGTCAGTGTATGACCCAGAGGTATGTTCCTTTCAGTATAACTAAGACACAACACAGGGCAGCGTGTGTGTGTGTGTGTGTGTGTGTGTGTGTGTGTGTGTGTGTGTGTGTGTGTGTGTGTGTGTGTGTGTGTGTGTGTGTGTGTGTGTGGGAGGGGGGGTGTTAATCTACTGTAGATACATCACTTCCTGTTATCGCCCTCGGTCAAAACCTTTCACTTTGTCCTGAGCTTGTTCTCACCAGCCTGTGGGCTTTTCAAGCTTCAAACAAGCGGAAAGCAAACAAAGTACAGCTGAGCATACTTCATTTTCCTACGACACGTTTCTGTTTACTCGCGTCTCTCATTTGTTCCAGAGTTTCCCCTCGGCGGCCAACCTCTGGTTCAGCCGGCAGAGCTGCCGCAGGAAGCCGTCGTTGGGTCCGATCTCTCGTCTCTGCCGCACCATGGCCACAGCGGTGTGGACGTCCATCTTTTGGTGAAGCATGAGGTAAGCGACGACCAGGGTGGGCGAGCGGCTGTAGCCTTCCCTGCAATGCACGTACACTTTGCCTGGAGGAGACGGGAAATGCGAGCAAGTTCAGTTTGTTGGAAAGCAAACTGCACCTCGGAGCGAAAACGTTTGTCAAAAGGTTTCAGATCCGTCGCATTTCCAGTGAAGTGATGCGTGTCGGAGTTTGTGTTTGCCACGCTGTACCTTTTCCACTTTTGTATGCCAGGGCCTTCTTGATGAAGTCCGCCGCCTCTTCGAAGTAGACGCTGATGTCGAAGTGGTCGGTGTCGTTGGCCGGGATGCCGTGGTAGGTGATGCCTGAGCCCGCGTAGAACTCGGCGTTGGTGTTGACGTGCATGAAGGAGTTTCCCTCCGCTGCGTTCAGGATGTGACTGACGCCCAGGCGCTTGAGGCGCATCACGTTAGTCGCCACAAATCTAAACAAGAAGGCAAATCTGTAAGGAGCATTCTTAAGAATATGAATTTTGCTGAATTCAATTTTAGGGATGCACCGATGGCAGTTTTCTGCCGATTGTTGATCTTTGCAAAGTCTGAATCTGCCGGTTTAGATCTCCCAAAATCAAGGAACTCGGTGCAACGCCTTTCTTAATATCAAGAGGTTTAGAGGCTCAGGTCTGATTTTTTCTTCAAGCAGAAGCACATATGAACATGAAACTGCGACATTTCTCAGTGTTGTTTAACTCCTGAGTAAAAATTCAACATATGACCTAAACATCCAACTTAACATATATGAACAGATCTTCGGGGACTCATTCTTCCCTCCTCCGCCTTCTCCCTGCATCCCTTTTGAGCTGGAACAAAGTCGTGCTCCATTTAACCGTGAACCTCTGCTGCTGCTGCGGCGCTTCGCACCTCCATCCTCTCAAACCCAAAGAGCTAAAAATAGTCACCGGAGACTGAAGGCAACACAGCAGAGATGAAAACATCCGCCAGGCAGCCAGGCGTGGGCGCGTCTTCTGTTCACCCTGCTCCACCGTCCTATATGTAGTGGTTCCCTGCATGGCAACCGTGACCACTGCTCTTCTGTGTTCTTTAAATCTTTTGACACGTAGGTGGAATTATAAAAAAGAAAATGACACCTTAGAGTTTGTCTTTCATGCTTCTGTTTTTGCCATGAAAAGCTGAGAAGTGCATTTTCCTCTAGAACATTCCGACTCAAGCGCCTCTTTGCGTTTATGTACGGTTTTCAAAGGAGACGGGATCATTTCAAGTCTTTATTTTTTCTCTTAAAAAGCACTGAGTGTGAATATGTTTTATAAGAAAAAATTTGTTCCTGCATTCACTTTGCCAAATATAATTCAGCGAAACTCAAAATGTGGTACAAACAAAAATCAGAAAGTACTACCAGAGTCATACTTTCTAGAACCAGTTATCTGCATTTTCAGCTGCTTTTATTTTGTTCGTATTTTTACCGGTTTTGTATTATGTTTAACTTTTTTTGATGAATTCCTCTCTCTTTGGGCTTGGCTGACCTACTCCCAGCTCCCTCTGTAGATTTTCTACAGTGTGTGTGTATGTGTGTAGGCGTGTGTGCGTGTGTGTGTGTGTGTCAAACTCATTTCCATTTTGGGCTCAAGAAGATCCTGAAAAGAGCCAGTTCTAGCCTAAAATGAATTGATAAAACCATCCATTAGCGAACTTGTAATGAACAGCTGCGTCTGTATTCGACTTGGTTCAAATTTATAATCAAGTAATTGCAGGATCTGTAATCACAACTCAATCAAATTCTATTTATTGCCAAAATAAGCAACATTTTCCATAATAAATCTAATCTATTTTTTGTCCATTTAGATTAGTAAAAAAGTTTTTTTTTATGTCTCTTTATTCAGTTCAACAGATATATGCATCATTTTCATCTGTTACTTAGGTTCTTCAAAAATCAGACGGGTGCTAGCGCTGCTGTAGCCACTGAGTTTTCCAGTGTTCCAGGAAATCTTAATAATTCATGGCTCTTCTTGAGGAGTGAGGACTGCTGGTGTCTGTGCTGCTGCAGCATGTTTAGCATGGAGAGGCTAGTTTAGGCTTCAACAGCTTCACTGATAGGCTAACTCCAGTTAGCCCAAATTGAACACAACCGCAGTGTTCTCCAGCGTCCAATCAGATTTTTTATCTTTTTTAAGCACAAATTGACCCCCCCAATGGCCCGATGGAGGCGACGTTGTCATCCATCGCTGTTCGCGGATGTAGCTTGTGCATCAGCTTTACGGGCGCACCAGAAACACGAGAACACAATGGTTCCTGTTGGAACCTCTGTATGTAAAAATAAAATTTGATTAATTGTTTTCACATTTTTATACCCGCCACATGAAAATCACATTAAATCCCAGTAAAAATAGAATTTCCTTCCTGCCGCAGGATTCAGTAAGTACAGTGAGTGAAATGTGGAGCGTGGCTCCGGGGACGCTGTCCCCCTGCAGAGGACAGGTGAAGCACAGCAGCTATTTTCAGCTGCTCTCACAGATCCTGGTCTGATCTCAGCTCCTTGAGCTTTGAAGAAGATGCTCTCGGTTTGTCACAGAACATCATCTCTTCGCCGCACGAATGTATGTTTGTTCCACAAGCAAGAGAAGCGGCAGGCAGAGGGCTGCACTCACTTTAATGAATTCATTTTCTAGAAAGATGTGGAGCTTCCATGTTAGACCCTGAGAGAATGCAATTATTATTATTATTATTATCATTATTATTATTATTATTATTAAATTTGATCAGTAATATAATTGCAACAAATCAATTGTCCTACATATGTTTTCCAACATCATTTTTAAACATCAAAATATCTTTAACAATAACTTGCTGAAACCGACTGACAATAATTACAAATCAATAAGAGGAATAAACCGAGATAAAAGACATTTGATTCAGTTTCATTTAACGAGAGTCTTGAATAATGACGTGACCTGAATAGGAACACTGCAGGTTGCTTCACTCATGACACACTTAAAGATGGTTTCCATAAAACATGGCTGCGGGACTCACGCGTTGCCGATGTAGATCCGCGGGTGAACCTCGTGGAAGTGTCTGGTGGGCCAGCTGTAGAAGCCGCTGTCGTCCGTCAGCAGGTCGTTGAGCTGCTGCAGGGAGACCTCGAAGCTGGACATGTCCGGGAGCGGCGGCTTTGCGCCCCGCTGCTGTTTGCTCCTCATGTCCGCCGAGGCGTGCCGGAGGACTTCCAACAGGCGCATCTGGGGGGGCAGGCAGGTGTCGGCTTACAGGGCTTGTGGTTCGGCGGTCAGCTGTGTTTCCACGACGGGCTGAGCTGTGAATACCGAGCTGCGGCTCAGCGCCGGTGCACAGATACAGGGGCGGAGCAAGTTCTGTCACGGCCCCTACCTGTTGTAGCCCCCCTCCCACCCTCCTAGAATAAAGAGGCTATTGGTGGGTTATTGTTAATTTATTACAGTGAATTGTTTTTGTGAACTATGACGAATTTCCAGTTATCAAATACAAAATATTTAGGATCAGAATATTATAATATTAATATTAGAAAAACATTTTTAAGGGAGAAAACTGGTTTAAGGTTGTTCATTTCAAAAGGTGTCAAATGATGTTGATGATGCTTAAAGTCTCCAAATCTGTCCGTATTGTTGGGATTGCTGGTTTCACTATTTTCCCCACAGTTTGTTCAATGAGAGCATCTATAAATATCACTTCATTTGAAAATATGATTACATGCAGCCATTATGTGGAGTTTAGTGACATAAATCACATGAACATGTGACTGGTGTCCTAAAGAGTCATATTTGAAATAGGCATGTTTTTCAAGAGCAGTATTTTCATACCTCTGACCACTAGATGGCAGCAACGTGCTTCCAGTCGAATCCTTGCAATTGTAAATATGAGTTTGTGCATCTGTGAACATTAACTCACCAAAAGGCGTAATCAGAACCATGTAGCTATTTTCCAGAAATGTTTCTACCAACAAAAAAAAGAAAACTCCTTCATGTTACCATGGAGACAGTTTCGGCTGTAAGTAATGCTTTCTAGGAACGAGGCCTTTCTGATGTTCGACTGAAAAAAGACAAATATTCACTGTGCAAGAAATAGTATTTATTGATTAACAGACTTAAAGGAAACAATTCAGCGACAGGCACTGCATTGAAGGTGGGAATGAATCTAAAGTGCAAATGCTGCACAGTAAAACTGGGGAAGGAGAAGAAACCCTGTGCTTCAGCGCTCAGCTGTTGGGGAGTCTGACTTTGAGGGCAGAACCGTTTCAGAGAAAGACGAGACGAGGAGGAGGCAAGATATGGACGATGCAGAAGTTACTGAGTTAGGTCAGGAAATGATGGCCAATTTGAAATGCCAGACCAGCTGGAAAGAATGTCCCGGTAAGAAAACCCCAAAAGGTAGCAATGAATATAGTTGAATATAGTTGACTACAGTTGATACGATGCCATTAACAGGAGAAATCTGTCCCTATAAAAAGAAAAAAATAAAACATTAAAAATCTCCTTTTTGACCAAATTCCTATGGTTTACCCTGACAAACAATTAGGGCATCGAGTGTTTTGAGTAACTGCTTAAAGTTCAATGTTCTGTCTTCTATATAACTCCTCCATATCTCCATCCTCTGAAAACGTGCACTACTTACTACTCAACAATCAGGATGTTGTTGAAGGTATCAAGTGCTAGCTCTGAGCTAGTAGATAGTAAGAAGCAGAACTCCCCCCCAGAGTCGCGTTGGCCTTAGCAAAACTCGGGCTGCAACTTCGCTGCACGACAGCGAAGAACTTTCAAGAAGCTGTCGATCTTGTGCGAGTCGCGGCGAAGGCAGGACAGCAGGAAGTTGAATTTGTTTAGTATGGTGATCCGGTCCTGGCCCAGGTCAGTCCCACCGGTGTACGGCAGCAAGGAGATGGCTTGAGCGGCCGGACCCATCTGGAACAGAGGAAGGCCGTTGAGGTACAAGTGGGGAGCATTTTATCAAAAACCGCACTAGGTGTAAGAAATCTTGCTCACCTTGCCAGACAGTATGTCCAGACCGTCCGTCAGGCTTTTGGAATGCTCCTGCATCTCCTGGACCTTGCTTGCTATGCTGCTTTTGGCCGGGTGAGGCAAGGTGATGGCGTTGGTAGACAGGACCACCAACGGATCCACCCAGGCTTGGAGCAGGGAGCGGGCCAGAGACATCAGATCTGACTCCTGGAGAATAAGCCAGAACAACAAGGAGGTTGTTCAAAGACCAGTTTCTCAGTAGGGAAAAGCTCACGAAAGAGCAAAACCCAGACCGACTTACAGAAACTTGCAGAGCTTGCTCTTTATCATTGGGCGTCTGTAGAACTGAGGTGTGGCAGTCAGCAGGACGAGGCATCTGGATCCTACCGTAAGGAGGGAAGTGAGAGTCCTAGGAGAAGTAAAGGGTGATTGTCACATTGTCCAAAAGACAACATCTCTGAACATTATCAAGAACCAGCAGACCTATAAGAGTTCACTACATCTAGTGAAAGCCATAGAAGAGATCTGACTGGATTTAATCAGGCAGCAGTGAGGTCTTACCATCTCTTGGGTGAGCAGCGTGCTCAGAGAGTGCATTTTGTCGGAGCGCTGTGAGGCTCGGTCGAGCAGGTCATTGATGGGCACGGCTCTGCACATGGCCACCAGGTACACGGCTGGAGCAGGACGCAGGAGACAAGACAGCTTTTAGACTCTGAGCTCTGTAGCGTTGGTGTCTAAATGTGGTTTGTTTCTGGTAAATCGTATCACTTATCACCAAGTATATGTTAGCTACCGGTATCAAGGTGTTCCAGCATTTAAAGAAGTAGCAGTTTGACAGTCACAAAATGTTTCAGGCATCTCATTTAGAGGAAGCGCTCTCCCTTCCCCATCTGTTGCTGTGCACTGCCAGTCAGATGGCTGAAGAGAGGCTGCTAGGCTTTTCCCTGAGTTTTCTCCCAGCAAAGAAAACTTTGACTTCTAGTTGCAAAAAAGACACAGACCGTGATAATACGGAAACTCAAGGTGTGTCAATGAAGGCTGACAACTCAATTAGTTTCAAATGTAATAAAAGCGTGCAATCAGCACTTAATAATTTGTAGTTTTAGTGGGTTTTATATACAAAATTATAAGAATTTTTAAAAGTTTGTGTATTAGAATCAATTTACAGCTGATCAATCTGTGTTCTTTTTTCATTTTAACTAGAAACCATGAGATCGTTGTATTTTTGCTCAGAGTTACGATTGTGTAAATTCTCGTTCCAGCCAAACTCTGGGCTTGGCTTTGGCTTCGTTGTGGTTTATCTTTTTATTGAAGAAGCTAAATGTCGGCCAGATTTATATTTTAAAATCCAAGAATATTACATTTTAAGAAACTGATCATCAGACTTCCATCGGTGGGTTTCACCTCAGTCCACGTTTCTTGTTCTTGCAGCTTAGGAAGTTGTCTTCATAGACTCACAAACAAATGTATTTTCTTCATTTTGCATAATATTGCATGAATCTTTTTTGTTGTTTTTTGGGGTTCTTTTTTGTTAAAACACAGGAAAAAAATAATAAAAACCCATCTCACCTGTGATGAAGAGCTTTCCTGCGCTGATTCTTCTCTGAGCCATCGTTCTCTCGTCTGTCCTGCAGGCTCTCAGTCTCTTTCTTCTTCTTCTTCTTGGCCCTGATGCCTTTTTTTTCGCTCTTTTGCTGCATTTTGCTCCCATTTTATAGTTCCTCGGATCTGACACTTTGTTTATGGAGCAGTGGGATGAGTCTGCACTAATTGTCCAGAACTTGCTTTGACCAGTTTATAATGAGAAACATGGTGGAGGGGCTTTGAATGGATGCAACAGGATGAGGTGAGGTGCCAGTACAAACACCTTGCGTATGCGTGTGAGTGTGTGTGTGTGTGTGTGTGTGTGTGTGTGTGTGTGTGTGTGTGTGTGTGTGTGTGTGTGTGTGTGTGTGTGTGTGTGTGTGTGTGTGTGTATACGCATGGTGTAGAAGTGGAAAAATTTCCTCCCTCGTGTTGATTAAAGTGATGAATAAAAACATCAGCTCTCACTAAGTTTTAGGAGGTTTTCCTCATTTTGTCTGAATGTCACTGATGGCCATCTGGTCATGAAAAGTGGATTCATCTGATCTGAGAGGTAAAATATGGATATGAATACAAATTAGGATGAAAATTAAAATGACTCTTTAAGTCATATTTTTAAGATTTTAGGATCAGTAAAATAGTTTTTCAGATTTTAAACCTGCCCTGGGAGAAAGTTTTCTTCTTCATGATATTACAGTTAATTTCCTCAGAATAATAAATGATAAAAAAATAAATTCATTATTTTATATAGAGAGAGATTATTTACAAGCAAAAGATCTATTAAGTGTTTCTACTTATTTTTCTTTGAAAACTTCTATGTTTTCTCTTTTTTACATGTTTTTCTCATTTTAGTAAGATGTACTTTTTTAACCAAATCCAACTAAAACCAAAGACAATTCTTTTTGTCTGATATCAGTCAATTTTACTTGTAACATGTCCACAAAAGTCATAGATTTAGCTCCCTGTATCTGACTGTCTGCGATTAAAAAAAAAAAATTATAAAAGAAAATAGGAATATATTTTGGTAATGAATATTAGGCAATTATTTAAACTTTTATGTTAAAACATTCCCTCTTCAGTGTAATTTTGATGCTTATACTTAAAGGTTTAAATAACATTGTTCTAAGAGTGTGTTACTTATTTACGTGCAGGCGCGTCTGTATATAAATACACTCCTGATCAAAATCTTAAGACCAGTCAAAAAATTGCAAGAATTTGCATTTTGCACTATTGAATCTTAAGAAGATTCTAAGTAGAGCTTCACAATGTTAAAAGAAAATATTAGTGCAAGAGACAAAAACATTTGAGCAGGGAATTTTCTGAAAACTGCATTTACACTCAAACATGATTTTTTCAGCTGATCAAAAGTTTAAGACCATAGTCTTTAAAAGCCAAAAGCTGTGCAAAAATCTGGATTCCATGTCATGTTCTGTGAAGTCTTTACACTGTCAAGACCTCCAGATGGCAAAAGCAAAAAAATTCACTGACTTTGAACGTGGCAGGATTGTTGAGCTGCATAAGCAAGGCCTCTCACAACGTGCCATTGCTGCTGAGGTTGGACGCAGTAAGACAGTCATTTTGCATTTTTTAAATGATCCTGAGGGTTATGGAACAAAAAAGTCAAGCGGTAGACCCATAAAAATTTCACCAGCTCTGAACCGCAGGATCCGATTGGCTGTCCATCAAGACAAGGGACGATCCTCTACCCAAATTAAAGCCATTACTGGTGCCGACTGCAGCCCGATAACCATCAGACGGCATCTGCAAGGGAAGGGCTTCAGAAACAAAAAACGTCTTCAAAGGCCACGTCTTGTTCAATGCCACAGAATTGCCCGTTTGGACTTTGCAAGGGTGCACCAAACATGGGACATTGAAAGGTGGAAGAAAGTTGTCTTCTCTGATGAGAAAAAGTTTTGGCTTGATGATCCTGATGGCTTCCAACGTTACTGGCATGACAGAGAGATCCCACCTGAGATGTTTTCTACACGGCACAGTGGTGGGGGCGCCATCATGATTTGGGGGTGCGTTTTCCTTCAATGGAACAATGGAGCTTCAGGTTGTGCAGGGGCGTCAAACAGCAGCTGGCTATGTGGAGATGTTGCAGCAGGCATCCCTCATGACTGAGGGCCCTCGTCTGTGTGGTAATGATTGGGTTTTTCAACAAGACAATGCTGCAGTTCACAATGCCCGCCTGACAAAGCAGTTCTTCCAAGAGAATAACATCACTCTTTTGGACCATCCTGCATGTTCCCCGGATCTAAACCCAATTGAGAACATTTGGGGATGGATGGCAAGGGAAGTTTACGAAAATGGACATCAGTTCCAGACAGTGGATGCCCTTCGTGAAGCCATTTTCAACACTTGGAGCAATGTTCCCACTAGCCTCCTGGAAACACTGGCATCAAGCATGCCTAAACGATTGTTTGACGTCATCAACAAGAATGGTGGAGCTACTCATTACTGAGTCCTTTTTTTGGCACTTTGATTTCTGTTTTGGGGGGTTTTGGAGGTTTTTTGAGCTATGGTCTTAAACTTTTGATCAGCTAAAAAAATCATGTTTGAGTATAAATGCAGTTTTCAATTAATTCCCCGCTCAAATGTTTTTGTCTCTTATGCTGATTTCTTCTTTTAACATTGTGAAGCTCTACTTAGAACCTTCTTAAGATCCAATAATGCTAAATGCAAATTCTTGCAATTTTTTGACTGGTCTTAAGATTTTGATCAGGAGTGTACATCAGTTTAGCTCAGATGTTGGCTTTTGAACTGCCAAAGTGTTTATGGCGACATCTGGTGGATACATGTGGAAGGGCAAGTTTTCATCTGAACTTTAAAAGGAAAATCCTTTTGAGTTAAAAGTCTTGTTCCAGAGCTAAATGATAACATTGCAACAACGGCATGTTGGAGATGTTCCAGATAGAAACTCCAGATAGAAACATTTCCAACATAAGAACGCTGAAAAATCATCTGAAAAATGTTCCGGATAAAAACATGGACATTTCTCAGTTTGAAAAGTAGAAAAATTGCTAGAAACAAACTGAAACTTTACTTGATTTAAAGTTTCAAAAGTTGCAAACGTTTGACTTTTGAAACACTTTAAATGTCTAAAAGTCGAGAACTGACTCATTTGGAAACGATGACCTTTCTACATCTAAAATATTTGAGTTTTTGGAGTGAATTTGCTCCTCTTTTTATCTACAATGGTCCGATTACACCAATGTGCAGCTGGGTAAAAAGTGTGTTGTGTCCCAGTAAGAAACTGGCCAAACGTCTCCATTACATCATCAGTCTTTTCACAACAAACAGCTGGTAGATCTTCTTTACAGTCTTTGTTTCTGGGCATCTGTTTGGGCAGTGACCTTACAATTGATCTGGATAAGCCAATTTCACTAATATGGTTACCACGGGAACAATAATGCTCATTAGTGCTTGCATGCAAGGGGTTTACTTCAATCAACGAAAAGCTGTTTAAACAGTGGGGTTAACGGGGTTAATGCCGACAGTCGTTATCTTCGAATATTGGTGGGTAGAAATGTCAGCCTTCATTTCACGGGATTGACTTCCAGTTAATCTGGATTCATTTTTAACAGGGATTCAAACCAAATCAAAGGTGACCATGAGAATCAATATGTGATGCTCTTCAGGGTTCTGTTAGAGACCATACAGGATCAATATCTTTAATCTAAGCCATTCCTCTGTGGCTCTGGATGTACATTTAGGATATTTGTCCACCGGGAAGGTGAAGCTCCAAAAGGTTTTCCTCCAGGATCTCTGCGCATCCAACTACACCCATCTTCCCATAACTCCGACAATCCCTTTTGAGGGAAGGCATCCCTATACCGTGATGTGACGGTGTGTTGATGGTAATCTCCAACACACAACAGCTTCATGGCTCTATAGCTTGTGACTATAATACAGACTCACACCTCGATACACACACTGATTCCCAAGTGCAATTCAGAAGGAAAGTGGAACAAGGAACCTGATTTTGAGCTGCAGGAGGAAAGACGTTGCCTGAAACTATCCCGTTGAATTTCGGCTCTGTTTTAGAACTGCAGTCTGAAAATATACGGTTGTAGTTTGGCAATGGCAGCGGAGGAACGAAGCAGTTCAGCCTGTGTTGCTTCCAAATGTTGAGCAATTAAAGTCAGAGCACGATGAATGTTTAAGATATTTGATCCTTCTCCCTGCGGGGTTGTTTACGGCTCACGCAATTTTCAGCATGCTTCATCAAGCTGGCACATTAGATATGTCACGGCCAAACATTAGCGATTGGGTAAAGTCAGATCCAACTGTTTCAAATGTCAACAGGGGCCACGCCTTCAGGAAGCAAACGTTTCTCAATAGCCGAGGGTTCCGGGCCCTCTGGACGGAGCAAAGCGTAGATCAAGGTTCTGGTTCTGACCAGGTCAGGAAGGAGAGAAACTCTTGAACCCCGGACTCTTCTGGTACAAGACAACCCTAACCCTAACAACCAAGGCACCATTTCGCTCCAGATCTAACAGAGTGCATGACTAACAGTTACTGCACTGACAGATTGACGGGTTTTGTTAGGAGTTATCAGTGAAGAGGAGACGCATTTTCCATAATATTATTTGTGAAAACAAAACTTTTTTTTCTCCACCATATAATTATTATTTGTGTTGTGAAGGTTTATGACACAAATTCCCAGTAAATACACTGACATGTCAGAAAGTCTATGACATGGACTTTCGCTTTTAAAATGCTAAAAATCATCTTCAAAATATAGTAGTAGAGGAAACTAGAGCACAAAGTTTCTACTGATTATCCTGAATGTTTGAATAAAGGTTCACACATTACCTCCCCCCTCTGGGACATTTCTAAATGTTTGTCTCATGGTCCCCGGTGTCCTTCATGTGTGCCGATTGTGGGTTTTTGCTTTCAACACCCTGAAAACCATCTGTCACCACACAAAATACACGCGATATGTGTGAACATGAAAGGCTCACGTGGGACATACAAGACTGACTGACTTTGAATGGATTCTCTTTCCACAAGTCTTCACTAATTCAGGTGATTTTGGTTCGACTTCCAAATTTTTGCCTTCAAAATGCGTATTCATTGACAGGAAACCCGGTTAGCTGTTGTGGGTTTTGTGTTACAAAGCAACACTGAGGGTTTGTCCTGAAGTCGATTCAACAGTGAAGAGTCAGCAAAGAGCCTGAGGCGCCAAAGCATGAGGAGCCTTTATATCCTGAGATGGAAACCGGCTGAAGTGGAGAAAGGACACAGAGGAAACAATGTGAGGGTCGCCGGAGCTGTTTGTCTAATTTATGACCAGGGGCTTTAAGGACTGCTGCGGCGCACCGTCGGCATAGGTTCGGCCTACCCCATGATAAATGTCACACACATGTTGACCCCCCACCGCTTCGTCGGCTCTCTGTTTAACCCTCATGAAATTTCAACAGGGAGTGTCTTCTTTTTTAGCTTGTTGCTGTTTTGCCGTGAGCTGTTTGAGGGGGGAAAAAAAACAAAACAAAAAAAAATGTTGGCCCTCTTTCAGCCGTTTGCCCTCCACCCCCCTCTGACAATCGCGATCTAACTTTCTGCTCCTGGCCATACGAAAACCTGTAACTGCATACACGTGCACACGTGTCCACATACTTGCGCACGCTCTCATAAGCCAGAATCCGTCTTTCTTCGAAGGAAGACATCCAACCCCAGAGCACTAGTTGCACATCAGAGTCCTTGTTTCGACATTCTCCTGGACACAGAGACACTTCTCCAGCCCCGCTGACCTGGACATCCCGTCTGCTGAGACTGTAGGTAAGGGTTACCAGCTCTGACGTTAAAACTCAGGATTCTGCAGCTTAAAGTACATGGCGTTCTCTCTTATCCAGTTCCTCATCCACCCACACTGAAGTTTGGAATTGGTCCCCCTTTCTCTAGAGAGCTACATTTTCTTTTTCTACAAAAACCTTTTCGTAGTCCCATGTATTTTGGCAAGTATTTATGGTGTTTTTTAGTTTTTTAACAAAAAACACCATAAATTTCATTTCAAATTGTCATGATCTAAACTGTGCTTGTAACTGTTGTCTCATCTTGGAGAATGCATTCATTAAAAGGCTTTTCTTGGTGACAGGAGCTCAGATATGTTTGAGCCGAGGTTTTACGGCGAGCTAATTGGTTGGCATTTGATGCTAATGTAATTTACGGACACTTTCTCTGTGGATTATGAATGAGGAAGAGGATTACTTTGAGGAGCTGCAGAGTCCCGTTACAGCATGTCGGTCTTGAATTACGAGTGACGCAGAGATGTGAGGTGACGTTCATGTCCGGAGACGCTGGCTCCTCTGGAGCGCTAAACACAGACATGAAACCCCCCCAAAAATTTACATTTCAATTTTGAGCCTAATTGAAACTTCTGTTGTTTTGAAAGCTTTAAATTTATGCTTTAATCTACTCAGAGATGTTCAAAAATACGACAGTTCAGAGGTCTTCAACATGGAGAATGTCTTTCAATGCACATCAACATAAATCCAACATGTAATTTATTGATAAACAGAGGCATAAAATAAGGTATTTCAGTCATTTACTGCAGCGTATTAGCGTCATAAAATAGAAAGAAAAATAAGAGTACATTTCTGCCCAAAAAGTAAGAAATTAAGAAATTTTGAGATTAATCTCAGAAATTTTCGAGAAAAAAACGTTTTGGGGAAATTTGCGAACAATTGCTGGAAATTTACACCGATTTTCTTTTCAATCCATAATGGCCTTAATATGCCATTTTAATCATTCAAGGAGCAAAAGTTTGTTCATTATGTTAAAATTTTCCATTTTACTCAAAACAGTTTGTTAGTTGACTTTTTAAACTGTGATGCCTGAGCTGTAGTTTACAGTAGCAGAGTGAGTTTGATGAGTTAGCAACCCGTTGTTTTGGCCATGCATCGAAGTATTGAGTTATAAAGCAGCAGGAGGAATGTTAAGACATTTTATTTCGAGCCAAATATGTTGTGGCCCTTCTTCTTTTGGGCTTTTGCAGTTTCCAATAGGCTTCATTTGTCAGATTCATTGTTGAGGTGCGGGGTCATGTCACCTGCACTTGGTCAATTGATAGGATGGCACCTGTCAATCAATTCAGTGGGTTTGTCGCAATTTGTCCCAAAGTGAACAGTAAACATCCCTAACCTGGAGGACAATGATTTTGGGTCCACCATGTCATAGAGATTTGGTGAAAAATAATCAGAAAAAAACAGAACCATGCACACGGGTTAGGGTTAGGATTAGGGTGAAAAGTTCTGTCAGGATCCACACGACCGCTCTAAGCACTACTGGAGGATTCAAACTCCACTCATTCGTTTTTAGCTGACAGAAAAAATCGCCAAGCCGGCAAATTTGCAAAAGCAAACTGACCAATAAAATTTAGGCTTTGTGCAAACCTCCAGTACTCACACACACTCGCTACGTACAAGACGTTTTGACACAATAGATCTTTTTTCTGCTAAATGTTAATAGTAAAGAGGGTTAGATAATAAAAAGAAAATCTAAAATGATTCTTTTCTGTTTTACTTATAGGAAAGTCTCAAGGTTCTCACAGTGTGTACAGCTGTGGGCGCTCTGTGCTCAGCTACTGATTTGATGCTAGTATAAGTTCAAAATACGCAGCACAACTTACTGCCTTCATTCCTTCACGGTTGAGATGTGAAGTGAAGGACTGGGTAAAAACCGGTGAATGTTTCAGACTCCATGCCTCCAGCAAGCAATCATTTCTCAATGGTATATTCCCTTTGGACGAAGCAAAGCATAGAGCAAGGGGCTTTTACTGGACTAGGGTTAGATTATTTTTCATGTAAAACATTTTTGGGATAAACTCTCCTTTTTGTATTTAAACTAGAAAAAATTGTGTATGATCATATCTTTATTTCTACTACGGAGGTGAAGTGTTCTGAGTCGTCGACTTTATGTTTTGAGGTTGTCAATGCGACACAGCGCCATCTAATGTTAGGCGCAGCTGCCTCACCTCGTCCTCATGTATTTGAACAGGCAGTGCTGAATTTCAGTTATTTTCACCATGAAATGTTTAAATCGTACAGAAAACCTATTTATAGAAGAGTTAGATGGGTCATTTTAGGTCACTTTCCTGTAATATTTGATAGTATTAAATCAGTTATGATGGCAGCTGAGGAACTGTCTCAACTGCCTCCCTAAAGTTAAGAAAGGAAACCTGACTTTAACTAGAGAACTACATCATCCACTATCCAAAGGCTCGACCAAAATATCCAAATCACTTGATAGGTTGTTAGGAAACAATGTTAGAAGAAATGTAAAGCGGCAACACCAAAAAAACGCTACCCTGCTAATAATAGTTGTGTGGGTTTTTTTTCCATCCACCTGGTGAAGTTTTGTTTTCGTTCTAAAGCCTGGAGTCAAACAGGCTGGTTCATTTAATCTCATGAATTATGATTATATAGGTCAAAAAAAGATCACCACCACAACTGATGAAAATGATCCGTTGCTCCTCAATTCCAAATTTTTCACGATAGATACTCAAAAGTCCAAGAAAAAGGTTTTGCTCAAAGCAGTTTCTTAGCTTTGACTTTTAATATTGTCTCGTATGTTGATTAAAAAAATCTTGAGGTGACTGGCAGAAGGTCATTGTGAAGATGGCAGGAGTATAAATCAGCTTTACAAAGCTGCCATTAGATGGCAGCATTCAGTGACTTAGAGCGAGTCTTGAATCACTCGCGCATACGCGCACACACACACACACACACACACACACACACACTCATTCACGCAAGTTCTTTTTTCTGTCCTTATTAAAACATTACACTGACATAGCCAAGTCCAAATGCAACCCAAATGTTTCAAGATATTTGGAACACGACTCATGTCTCCACAAAGATACCAGGTTCTTGAAAAGTAAGCAACTGTCCCAAAATGGATTCTAAAAATATCAAAAAGTACAAACACGTGACCATAAGACTCAACTCATTTCAGTGTACCTGATCGTACACAGGATGGCTCTGGAGTTTAGCCTACTTAGGAAGATTCCCAAATTCTTGCCCTTGTTTCCCAACTCTAATGTTGAGCCCTTTGCTTCATGTTGCTGCCCTCTCAACCTGAACCACTATGTACACATGTGCGCTTCCCTCTTACATGTTTTATCTCCTCCCACCCCCTGCTGCACTCCACTACCCCTCCCCTACCACCAACTCACTCTCATCTTCTCTCTCTCTCTTTCTCTCTCTCTCTCTTTCTATCACTGGCACTGGAATCCATTGGCGTCCAGAGGACAGAAACGGGACAGAAAGGGTACCTTTGGCACCACAACCCACCACAGACATGTCGGATTCTGAGACCGCGGCTGCCCCCGCAGAGGCCCCCGTCCCTGCAGCGTGCGCCAGTGTCAAAGCAGACCTGGACAAATGGTAAGTGATGGAATTTGTGTTGCAAGGAAGTTTGGGCACTTTGACACTAAAACTCATCACAGAGAGCCCTGCTTGACCGTCAGCTGAGGCTTTCAGAGATGCATTCGCATAATTTTACAGATTGAGGTGGAGATCCTCAATCTGTACAATCGTTTGCTTGCAAGAAGCTGGACTGATACCTTCATGAGAGGCAACTGCACAAGCAAACACCACCATCACCCTACGGCTGATAACAATTAAAACCTCGGAGCTTGTAACAACATCTCTGGGTTAGCTTTGGACAGCAGCGTTCGAAAATGCGCCACGATAAAATGGAGTCTCGTCAGCGGACACTAGGATTCCAGCTAAAAACGTCCACATCTTGTATGTGGGGATGTAACAGACTTTGACATCCCAACTGGGTGCTGAAAGGGGCTATAAAAACTCTGGGATATCCTGTGTATGGGAGAGTAATTGGAGGTTAACGATGTATGGCAGTGGGGTGATGCTTGGTGCTTGTCCATCCGCATGAATGGAGGCTGGGAATCTGCTTGCGTCACTTGCCTCCATTTCCCCACAATACTTTGCGGCACCTCGATCCATTTGTCCCCGCTGTATCCTTTCAGCTCTTTCTGTGTCAACGTTCAGGGACACAAGGCAAAAGGATGTTTGGAGGGCTGTTGGTAGGTTTGCTTAAAAAAATGCAGTGAACTTATTCAACAACATAAATAACAACATTATTTGTAGCTTTATGAAGTGCTCATGTTTTGTGGAGCGCAATGACAGTCTCGCTTGCTTTGGCAAGAGTGTTTAAGTTGATAAAGTTCTTGTTGGGGTATGAATCCTTCAGATAAGACTGCAAGTTGAGGTGGGGGCAGGGAATATAAGAAGGCGTGGATGAATCTTGCTTTTAAGATTTGCATGTGCCAGCTTTATGTTGCAGGGAACTAAGCTGTGTTTCTATTGCGAGTTGAAGTTGCATGTTAAGTTTTAACACCACAGAGAGCCACAGTGCAGTTACTGAATAATTACTTGAATTGCTCTTCTATTTAAGACATTCTAGAAATTCAAGGAGATCAGGCCAAGAATTACACCTCCTGGTGTTTAAGACACAAGATGCTCAAAGCGGACATTCGTGCTATGTCATTGATGTCTGGCAGGGCTCTGGGTTTATGTAGGTCACTGTATGCAGCTGAAGTCAGCTGAACTTGAACCCAAGATTTTCAGAAGTCCAAAATGTAGCAGCACAAGCACTGACAAATATAGCCGTCCAACTCATGTTAAGTTTTGGAGAGCCACAGTGACTCTTAGTAGTAAACACATATGCTATGACCTTCGATTTGCGACCTTGAGTTTTAGTAAGACATGAATTGCATAAGAATCATTCTCCATTTCATTTGTTTCACCTCTCATGCAGGTACTTCTGCATTTCCCTTTAATTAATGCGTCAGTGCATTCTTTACCTGTGTCTCTCCTCATCTTTATCGGATTCGAGAGTTTCATAAGGATCTCTATTGAGTTCAGTTTGTTCAGCTAGCTCTACAAGAATTGATATTTTAATTTGGTAGTATTGCTTCAGCCTGCCGTTCTAATCATTTCGTAAGAATCTAAGTGATGATTTTGCTGCAGTGATGTTTGCTAGCTGAACACAGATGGAGCCTACATACATTTTTGTGCCTTTGGAAGTATTGCTGAATCTGCACCTTTTTCAGTTTTATAGCTTTTTATCTTGAGTTTTAGCTATAAGCTGTAATATAAATGCTTAGCTATATTTATTTGGATGTATATTTTGGATTTTACAGAAGTATTTCCTACATCTAGCTTTAGTCTAGATGTAGAACTAAAACTCACATTGAGTGTGAATTCACATCAAGTTTTAGCTAAATGAAATGTTCAGCTATCAACACTTGCACTTTAAAGATGCTAAAGTTAGCAATATCCAGTTAGCCACTGCTTTTTACTTTTTCTCGTGATGTTTAACCGGAACCTGGACAAAAAAGACTAAATCACCTTATAATCATAAGGTTAATTATAACACTAACCTTTACTCTTTCTTGGCCTTGCTGCCGTTCAAATAGTAAAATCTGTCAGCAAATGGTTAAGCTAACAATTTCTCATCTGCCTAGACTGAAGACACAATAGTCCTTGTTACTAAACCTTAAAACTGTCTTCATTTCTTCCTCAATAAAGATGTTTTTAGGGAAAATATTCTGCTTTAACATCATTAGGTCTCCATTAGTTTCCTCCATGATAAAGGCCAGGGTGGCATCAAAATACACTTCTGGCTGCACCTGGATTTGACGAGCAAAATGAAGCTAACATTGAACTCAGCACGGCTTCATTTAGTGTAATGATCAGTCGTCCCTGGGTATTTATAGCCTCCAGTATGTGTGAAACTGTGTGTGCAGGACACGGTGCAGCGCTCTCTGTCACAGATCATGTTCCTGCTCTACTCGATACCCGTTTTATTTAACTCAGGTTGGCTAAAGACGCAAAGGCTTCACATTTACAGTGAGCCAGGAATAGCTAGAGCACACTGAGGTGGTCATGTTGCGGAAACTAGTGTGTCTGGGATAGAACTCCTCTTATCCTGGTTAATATGACATTTTTCTCTATAGAGCTACACTTATCTATAGCTACAGGTATGCAAAAAGTAACCTAACCTGTACTAGAAACTGTTTGACCTCCTCATGGTCTAACAGCCCTTACGTTTTCTGCCAGGGTTGCAGAGTTGTGTGGTTTATTTTTCAACATTAGCTGAATATGGACACAGGTTTGTGCACATTTGTAATGGAAATGCAGCTTATGATATGCAGTTTCCTTATAACGACACCAGCGAGGGCTCACAAGAAGTCTTCCCAAAAAATTATCAAGTGAGCCGGATCTTTGATTTTTGACTTTCTTCCTTTTACTTCTAGTTGTGTTGGAATGAATCCCCTCGTCTCTTTTCTACCATGCGTTAAGCCCAGCATGAACCACCTGACCCCTGACTAATGCTTGTTCTCCGCATCAACCTTTAACCCCTGCACCTGCCCACCAATATGCATTGGTGGGCAATAGATGACTCACTACACCTAACGGAGCCTAAATAATTCATCATCCACTTCTTTCCGGGGACGTGGGGGACGTCAGTCCTTAATGCTCTTCATTCCACGTCCCAGTCCAGGACGTGGATCCACCGCACATGTTGCTATGACAACTCAGCTTTGCCCTTTGACCCTGTACTGATTCTCTGAAGAGATTACGCAATGGCTTTGTTAGTGATGATGTCATCCAACTTCATACACACAGACCCGCTGACTGTAATCCCCTCATACCTGCTGGAATCCTTGAAGGACCTCAGTGACCCTCTGAAACCCAATATTTTCATTAAGGACAAAGAGAAATCAATTATTTGGAACAAATGATCCCCACTTTAAGGATTTACATTGTGGGAAAATACTTTCTGGGCCCGATATAGCAACAGGGTTTATTTACAGTGTGCTCTCGGCGGCCCGTTTCTTCCCACATCCTCACAAGCAGCACACAAACACAGTCCTTGCTCCATCCTCCAGGCAGAGCGAGGCTCAGAGTGATAATCTGCAGCAGCCAGCTGGATGTTACATCACTGCTGACAACGCGACGCAGCAGAGAGGGGAGCGAGGAGCAACCGGTGAAACCAAAAATATGAGAGAGGAATATTTCTATTCTTTTCTGTTCTCGTGTCCGGTTTGGGTTTTGAACTGAACGAACACAAGTCCAGATGGAAACAGATACTTTTCAATTTCACTGTGAAAACTGAAACCATTGAAACAATTTGTATTGCGATTGACACGTGATCAACATCAAGAGATAAAACTTCTGATTGAATCACCGATTCAGAACCACACAGCATTCTGGGAAATGAAGGCAGAGGAAAGTCTTTAGCTGCTCAAACTCTCAACCTTGTTTGTCTCTCATGGCGTCAAATAACTAACTGTGGATCGACAGCAACAACTTACTGAGTGACACAGCTGCTGAAAATTAAACAACAGCACAGAGTTAAAACTGTGGATGAAACAGAAATGGTGTCATCCACCATCCCTGATTTGTGTGTGTGTGTGGGGTGGGGTGGGGGGTGTTGATGAGGGAGGGTCACCCCTATGAAAATGTTGCCTCTGTTTTTACAGTAATGCTTGTAATACTCAGGCACGTTAAGATTTCTGACACGTATTCTGAACTGCAGCAACAAGATGAATCATTTCCTTTGAGTCTGTTACGTTTTGTAGATATTCTGGATTCAGACCTTTAACACTAAGTGAAGCAAATTATTACAAAAACAATAATAATAATTTTTCAAAAAGTTCATGTTTTTTGCTGTGGGTACAGAGGGAATATGAAAGTCATGCTGGGGCCTGTTGCTGAAGGAGCAGCTCCCTCCAGGGAGCTGATGAAGCCCTGGGAGGAGAGCCAGAGGATGAGTCTACAGTAACGTGACACTCTGCATGTTATCTCTGTTTCATCATGCAATCTTCTCCTCCTCCCACTGCAAACACATGGACACATCCTCTCTTCCCTCCCTCCCTCCGTCCCTCCTCTCTTTCGCTCCATCACCCTGATGCTGTGTGTCAGTGGCTGCTGCTGAATGGGAGCCTGTTTTAATCCGCAGCCATGTTTTCCCTCTTTCCTCTCATCCCTCTGACTCGTAGGACGTGCTCCTGCTCACATCTTTTCTTTTCGTTCTTTTTTTTTGTTTTTAACCTCATCTGTAAGCATTTCAAACAGGCCTCTGTTCAGATACAGATTCAAAGCATCCGCGCCAAATTCCCACCGGCGGGACTTTTGAGTTATTCTTCGGCTTAGCCGGGTCTTCGTCGGTCTAATTCGATGGATCTGTCTTGCAGCGTGGCGGAGAAGGGAGCTGAGGGCTGCAAAGAGCTGATGGAGGCCTTCGCTGCCTGCGTGAAGAGCGCAGCTGAGGGGACGTCGTGAGGAGCAGGAGCCCCCTGCAGCCTGACATGTAAGGATGCACTTAGTTTCATATAATGAGATTGACTTCTTAATAAAATAAAAAAAAGATTTTTTTTAAATTTTTTTTTTAGAAGTTAATCTCATGATATGAAATCAGAATTTCTCGGGGTGATACTGGACTGCAAATTGCACTTGGAAGGTGTCAAAAACTATTGCAGAGTTCAATAAAATTACAAATATATATATATATATTTTCCAAATCAGAAAGCAGCTTACATGCTACACTGTTGCTTAGTTAATGTGTGCAGATCAGGGGAAGATTGTATGAAACCAATGGAAAACCTGCAGAAGAACGTTGTGCAAATTATAACTGTATCAGGTTGTTTTCATCCCACTAATGAAATATGTCTTACATTGCATACTTTAAATAATGTGATTTAGCAGAGCCCAGAACTGCTTTATATGTACAAAGTCTATAATAAAGTCTTTTCAGTGTAAATACTGAACTGATTTCAGAAGGTAAGGCCAAATATTTATTCAGGTGTGGGATCATTATTGTTCAGAGTTAAAACTGTGTTTTTCTCCATTTAAATAAAAAACTAACAAAAGACATGCTAAATTTACGAGACAATTGAAACAAGGGAAATCCTCTGCTGTCATAAATCTGTTTCAAATCCGTCCTCCTCTCTTCCAGGTCCAATGCACTGAGTCCTCCGAGTTCCCAGCATTCCCTTCTGCACAACAGCACTCGACTGAATGGTGATAACAATAAGGATGATGATTATCGTGGGACGAACACTGTGTTGATCGGTCTGAGTTTGGGATCTGGAAGCAGTAACCTTAGCATCCCCTCCCTCCCCCTCCGTTCCTCTCCCTGTTTTAGCCGTACCTGGTCTCCCTCGGTCTTTCCGTCGTCCTCCCTGCTGATATCCAGTACATTGACAATTCCAGAGAGCTGATGGGCTGTGATGTAACCTGTCAACTTGAGATAAATGCTTATAAATGGAAATAAAGTATAAAAGAATTGGTGTGAAAACAAACTGATGCTCTTGTTTTGTTTTGTTTTTAATGCCTGTATTGTAGGATGTGTCGCCTGGTTTCCACTGGGCGGTATAGAGTCGGGTGTCGACGTGGTTCGGTGCGCCGCCATTTTGTCCGATTGCACACAGCGACAAGTCGATTGCAAGTTTTTATTTCCTGCTCTGTGGGAACATTTCGAGGATTTGAGGACAGCTCTGTCCAACACACACACCAAATGCTTAGAAAACCTTAAACCTTTAGACGCAGCCTGACGAGAACACCTTCAGGATGAGTTAGAGAAGAGACTCTACGTACTTGATCAAAGCAGAAAAGTCGACTCTGAGTCAGGTGGTTGAGGACTGTTCGTTTTCGTACACCGCCGACAACTGGAATTGTCTCGTACACGAAATGTACGATACAGATAAACCTTTAGCCTTCTCGTCCGTCATCAACATCTGGCCTCACCAAAGACTTCTGGCAGACTGCCTTCCTACAAGAGCTACAACTGTCATAGTCGTATTAAGAAAGGGGTCATTAAAGTTAATGTCAAGCATCTCAATTCAAGCAGTTCTATATTGTGTCAGTGCTGAAAGGTCGTCAGCCCCACCGAGAAAGAGCCGAGGGATCAGATTCTGACAAGCACACCCAAGACCGAGCAGCTGTCCTGGACTGTCCCAGAGGGTCTCGTTTGTTCACACGCTTCCTGCATTCACATAACCGTGGGAGGTGTTTGTTAAATCTACTGTGAACATGTCACAAAATGTACGACAAAGCACAAAAAATAAGCAACTATTTTTATTAAATATACCAAGAAACACAAGCAGAAGCTAAAGTCACTCTTGTCTAACGTCTAAGCTCAATAAATTATAACGTCAAGGAAAACTGTATGGCATTTGTTTGAAATGGTTAGACTCATGCACCTGATATGAATTCATAACATCAGGATGTAACTGTGGTAAATCGCATATGCCTTCAGAAATCAACCAGTCTGTCGTATCTGTTGAATCATCGGTCTGAAGGAGGGATTCCTTCCGGATTGTTCAGAAATACTGAAAATGTTTTGTAACTAAAATATGAACATTTTGATAACTGAGATGGATCGAGAACTGTATTTCCTTGTAACCGTTAGAAACGCACCGACCACCGATATTACTACCTGCATCGGTCCAAATATTGATAAGAAATTCCATCCGGTGTCACAATACCCATCAGATCTATTCAGTCTGATTCTATACTTTGCCCTGTGACCGATAACAAACAATACATGCTTTGCTATTTATTTCACATTAGATTTAAAATTTCTAATTGCACTTTCTAAAGTAACTGAAAGAAGGTTTGTTGAAGCTTATTTTTCATGTTCCATCAACATAATCACTTTAACACCTGGCATCGCTTCGGTGAGTGACATCATGAAAAAAATCTGAATAAAATCTGCAAATATGTCAAGAGATTTACATCGTTCATAATGACTTTTTCACCAAAGAATTTGACAGGAACAAAAACCAACATGTTCATTGTAATTGTTCTGGATTTTTCATCACAAAGTTTGGACCTGCGTGAGGAAACACCCTGGAATCCAGGAGGACGATCCATCTGACTAAAACACACCATCAGCAGTGAGAAGATCTGCCAACAGCATCTTCTTCCATTTGTAATAACATGAAGGACCAAAAACAAACCAAATAAAAATCTAACACCGCCATCTTGTGGTTGAGAACATGCACTTACATTAGCAGGAGTGACCCAGGTTCTTCATGTAACAGTAATTCTATGGGGGAAAGTGTATGGCGAATAAAAGAAAAATATAAACAGAGAGTCTTTATACACTTTAAATGGAAAAGTATGAAAAAAAAAACACATTTCCTGTATTTCAGCTCTTTTCCGAAAGAACAGAGGGATAGAGCCACTGGGAGACGTTTAAAAACATGAAAAGCATTAAGATAGAAAAACTCCAGAGACTCTTTGCTCTGAAAACACGTTAAATATTCTGCCCACATACATTTTTTACATTATTAACAAGAGAAATTTGGTCTGCTTTTGCTTCAGACAGCAACAATAATAAATAAAAACTCAAACTTTGATGTCTTTTACTGGGATTTTACAAGACAAGCATGGAGCAAACAGCAGTGGAAGGAAAATGCAACATGGTTTAAGTTTGACAAAGATACATCTGATAAGTGTGGCTTGCATTCATAGTGGCTCCACCTGAATTAGTACTCTGGAGAACCGCATCTTGCAGAAACTGCAGCCACGAGTTCGAACGTCTAAAAACTCAAAATGTCAAATGTCGGAGCCAAATGTCTTCACACCATTTCTCAAGATCAGTCACTCCTGTTGAGCAAATCTTGACCCAAATTCTCAAACACATTTAGGTTTGGACTTTGACTGGACCATTCCACCGGATGGCCCTTATCAGAACAAAGGGCCCGAGTCAGCAGCGCCGGATTGGTTTCTGAGGTCGGGGGGTCATGTCACGCGCACTTGTTCAATTGATAAGATGACACCTGTCAATCAATTCAGTGGGTTTGTCGCAATTTGTCCCGAAGTGAACAACAACGACTAAAACAGAAATAAAGATGGTGATAATCGCCCAGCAATCACTAACCATCGACTCCTCTGTTGTGATTTGATTTCATTTCCAGTTGCAGAAACCGAGGAATTAAAATCATTATTATTTGTCTTAATATTATTATTATTATCATTCATGATGCTGCCTCAGCAGGTCAGAGAGAGAGGAATGTTTGTGCACTCACACACACACACACACACACACACACACACACGCACACATGCACACAACCGATGGATAATCTGAGCTGCATGCATCAACCTGACCACATCCAGAGATTAAGATTAACGTGGATTAATCTTTAGGAATCCACATCATGCAGCTATCACAATGTGGAGCCTGGTCTCACACACACACACACACACACACCCACACACACACACACACACACCCGCCCCTACACACACACACCCACACACACCCACACACACACCCACACACAGATTTGTGATGTCTGATGCAGACATCACAAATCTGGTAGTGGGGAAGTGCAGCCGGTAGCCCGGGTTAGCCTGTTAGCTCGTTGACAAAATCAGATTTATTTCATTCTTTATTTTCAGTTTTACTATTAATTCAAGAAGAATTATTCACATGCAGACTGTTTTTCTTCTGCACACCGAATGCAGATTACGTCCTGTCGGTCTAATCCTCCTGATAACTAAACTGGGGCTTTAATACCGTTCCTAAAAAGAGAAAATTA
The DNA here is from genome assembly GCF_027474105.1 of Poeciliopsis prolifica. Classification (NCBI taxonomy): domain Eukaryota; kingdom Metazoa; phylum Chordata; class Actinopteri; order Cyprinodontiformes; family Poeciliidae; genus Poeciliopsis; species Poeciliopsis prolifica. The sequence continues at coordinate 12,618,067 of NW_026562385.1, read as the reverse complement.
ATATTAACATAATACGTTTTCTCCATTTGACTGCGCAGCTAAGCTGCATATTTGTAAAATCTTCAGTCTGAACAAGAGAGCCAGCCATCTGGCACATTTTCACCATGATAAACACTTGTTTGACTGTCAAACCAATTGTGTTCTCCTGTTTTTCTGTAATTACATTATTATATTTGCAATTATGATTACCTTCCTCGGTTTTCATGTCCTTTTATTGTGCCAAAGTTCCACACGTCAATGAAGTTCAAGGTTTCCGAGCCCCGTAAATGTCAGATTTGTGTGTTTTTTACCAAATATTAAAGATTACATTTTTTTTATCCTTCATGCTTAATATCACACTGTAGGCTCCTAAACCCTCGTCTCAGTAATCCTCCAAAAGCTGTTTCTTCTTCTGACCACAGTAAGATAGATAGAAAATCTATCTATCTATCTATCTATCTATCTATCTATCTATCTATCTATCTATCTATCTATCTATCTATCTATCTATCTATCTATCTATCTATCTATCTATCTATCTATCTATCTATCTATCTATCTATCTATCTATCTATCTATCTATCTATCTATCTATCTATCTATCTATCTATCTATCATATGAGGTTTTTGTTATTTTATTTCCATCTCTGTATCACATTAATTCTTGTTGTTATTTATTTGCCTGTGTGAGCATTTAAACATTTTTTATTTTTTCATTTCTAAGCAGCATCAGCCAGACTGGGGGTCCCACCGGAAGTGGGGAAGTGTTTCGCCCTCGGCGCTCTTCGTGCAAGAACCGCCACTGGTTCACTAAAATCAAACCTCCTTCCGTTCTTCTCTCTCAAAACCTTTTGTTTTCTCATTTGTCGTGACTTTGATTCTGAACTTCCAGTTGAGATTAATAGATGTTTTTTTCTTTTTCTTTTTTTGTGGCGGGTGACACACTGGAAGTTGCCTTTCAGAAAGGGAGCAGGGTGGGGCCGCATCGCCGGAACCCGGATGCTGATGCTGACCGATGGAGAGCAGGAAGCTGGAGAGAATGAAGAGCTAGAGGAGTGTAAAGAGAGAGAGGGGGAACCGGCTGGAGGGTTAGCAGCAGCAGCAGCAGCGGTACCGGTACCGGCCTGCAGCAGGACAGGGACATCCAGACAGCGAAGCGCAGCTCCTGTGGATCTGTGTCCGCGTTGAGGAGCAGAGCGCCGGCCTGCTTGACTTGTTTGTGCATCATCTGCGCCGGAGATGCGGTAACATCATGAGCACAGCCGTCCAGAGAGGGAGGAAGCAGAGAGGGGGGGAGCGCTGGGGAGTCGCCAGCTGAGGATGCTTGTTGTTTCTAGAAACCAGCTCGACCGTCGGAGCGAGTTCTGATCCACCTCCAGCAGCACCGGCGCGGGGCAAGAGCCCCTCCCCGCCGCAGCCGCCCCGAACCCGGGGGCGCATCGCCTGTCTGCCTCGGCCTTCCCGGAGCCTGTGGGGTTTTTGTTTTTTCTCTTCTGAACGCTCACCCTCCTCTTCCTCTGTTTCCTGATGCAGGGCCGGGGAGGGGGTGAGCCCAAGTGTGCACCGGATATTGGAAAAGCCATTCTTCCTGCTCATGCCTTAGTGATCGCAGATTATAATCTGGACGACAGCAGGCAGACGAGGCCCCGGGGCTCGACGGGACAGGAGCCGGGACATGCGTGACGCTGGGAGGACCACGGGAACATGTTTAGACGGCGGCAGGGGCAGCAGTGAGGCGCTGGGGGTCCCTGATATCGATCCTCGGGATGGATCCGATCGGGCCGTTCTGACTCGGGTTATTTGAGACTGCACTCTTAACAGAAATCAATCCGAGGCTGAAGCAGCCTTCCTGTCCAGCTCCCCGCATGAGCTTCTCCTTTCCTGCTCCACTTTGGCAAACTATTAGCTGGATGCAGACGTCATCTCCTCCCACCTCTCCATGTGGATGATGCTGCATTCCGAGCGGCGCTGAAAGGGAACCGATCCGGACCGGACCGCATGACAAGTTGAAGGGTGTAGCCTGCAGGCGCCACCCCACCTCCCCCCCCCGTCCCGGCTTCGGATCACGACCAGTTTAGTCTTTTTTTATTATTATTATTCCACCGCGCGCCCGTGCGGCGGCGCGCACGTGATCTTGATCTGCCGCGCAGCTCCGCTGGGGGGGTTAAAGTCGACTCCTGGCAAGAATGAGCAGCAAAGAGATCACGGTGGGCCAGTCCAGCCAGTACGTGGGGCCTTACCGGCTGGAGAAGACCCTCGGGAAGGGGCAGACAGGTAGGGTCCCGATTTAAATTCACCCATGCAACTAAAACCAGAGGCGGTGCAACGCTGTCTAGGGAGGCCCCATCACAGCCAGACTCAGTGCAAGTGTTAGTTAGATTCATTTGTAGACCAATGCCCAATTTAATGTTTTCATAAAGCCAATTAAACTCCAGTTTGATTTGTATTTATTAACTGTATCAAACAGGGATGCAGGGTGAAGGCTGCAACAGGCTGATACCAGTTGACAGTCAACGACAAAGCAAGTGTCCCTAACATTTATTTAGTAAAACAGTTCATTGTGAATATGATGAAAGGCCTGACTTGAACTGTTCCATTCAAATCCAAACTTTCTCACTGCAAATGAGCCAAACCCTCCTGTTCTCCTCCACACCTGTGGGGGGCGCTGCATCAAGAAGGACCCAGCACAAAAACCTCTGGAGACGCTCGGCGCCACTTCCTTCTTCACCAAATGTGAACAAAATATGGAGTGGCGTCAGATTTTAGCGGTTGTTGGATTCCTCTTCCGTCTCGGTCAGAAGACCACGAGGCGTTTCTCCCGCCGACTCCAGAGGCATACGTTTGGTTTGGCTGTATTTACCCACAATGCCCTGCGCCATAGTCCACTTCCTGCTTTTCATACATATCTAAACATGAAAACAAAAGTGATGTGTTGCAGAGTTGATATTTTTCACGTTCAGAGATTTTTAAATCGCGTCGCAGAGATTAGCACTGCTAGCATTAACCTCCTCTGTGTGTTTTCCCAGAGAACGTAGATCCTGCCACAAGGCGGCCATTTTTAACTCCATCATGGTTCAAGAAGTTTTTGCGTCTCTTAATGCATTTCTAATACTTCATGAAAAAAATGCTTAAGTGGCTAAATAAAAAATCTGTGGAATGTGTCAAAGTTTTCCCAGATTAATCGATTAATCATCAGAATTGATGAAGAAAAGAATTGTTAGTTGCAGTCCTAGTTATGAGTTACATACCTGGATGCCAACCAGATTCACTTCAATGACACGTGTGGAATGAGTGGCTTTTATTTGAGGAGCGTTTGTGACACTGTCAGAAAAGATAAATAAATAATAAACATGTTCTGAATTATTCATGACTTTTTCCTTCCTTCCTGTTCCCCCTCTGTCCGCCTCTCAGGCCTGGTGAAGCTGGGAGTCCACTGCATCACCGGGCAGAAGGTGGCCATAAAGATCGTGAACAGAGAGAAGCTCTCCGAGTCGGTTCTGATGAAGGTACGGCGCCCGGTGCCTGTCGCGTTGCTCTGCAGGAGCAGCAACAGGAGCGGTTGGTTAGTTTATGTCAGTAAAAAGCCTGCCGGTGCGTCTCAGGGCCGCTGAGTGTGTGGGCACTGCCGCTCTGCGCTGAACAATAGCAGCGATTTCAGTCTGCTGATGAAGCTGCTGCAGACAAAAAGGACTGAAATAAAAAGCTCTGCTCGACCCCGGCGTCTTTGCCGCGGCTGCAGACAGGGAACGGGGAGTGTTGTCTCGCCCAGAACCTTCAGGCTGCGGCGGGGCAGTATGGACTTCAGTGTTTTGTGATGCTAATTTAATAAAAGTGAGCATAAGAAACTATTTGCCACCTTTTCTTTAGCAAACATAAACACAAACAGTTCTATGTGCAATTAGCTATTTTTAGGACATGTAAAGACGTGTGTTTAATATCACTAAAATGCACACATGAGGTTTCCTATTGGCTGATGCCAAAAAACTGAATTTCAATGTAATTTCATATCTCTGCATCAGCGCAGCATGCTTAAACACAACAATAGCTTCATGTCAGTTTGGTCACACAAGTAAAAACAGCACAACTTTAACTTGTTCAGTGTTGTTGAACAAACTGGGAGCACACTGAGGAGTAGAGACATAAAACAATCAATAGGGAAACTGAAACTGACAAAGACAACAAGCTCGGTCAAGCTTGTAAAAAAAAACTGCAACAAACCTTCTTTCAAGTCGTTCAGAAAGGGCCATTTGAAATTCTAAATATAATGTAATATAAATAATAAAGCATCACGCGGCTCAGAGCACGAAGCATAGAATTAGACTGAATAGATCTGATGTTACGGAATGGGAACATCGTCACCGATGCCCTGTCTAGATTTTTTTCAATATCAAGACTGATGCAGATATTAATATTGGATCGGTGCATCTTTAATATTTCTTGATGCACCTTTGCTGAGCAAACCGAATTCTAGCTCCTATGGTCTGGCCTTCTGTTTGGATTTAATCTAAATCTCTAGCGAAGTTTTAGCCTCTATGGAGAGAAAACAAAAGGTTAACAGTTGGAATAACATCAGTTTAAGCAAAATCGGAGAGCAGCAGAATAAGGAAGTGAGGAAAATTGTCAGTTTGTCCTCCAGTAGCCTGATCCTGTAGCGTCATACAGATTTCGCTCCGATTGAGCCAACTCCTTAGAATGAGACTTGAGAAAACCAGATAAGCACGTAAAATCCAAGCGAACTACTCTGCACTGCATTTGTAATGTAACAAAAGAGTAAAAAGGTTGAAAGAGGAATGAACACTGCTCCTCTGCCCTGTACTTCACACCGTGGCTCAGCCCCATGGAGCCCATTGAAAGGACAGGGAGCATTAGTGTTCAATACCCAATCCCTGAGTGTGGAGTGAAAATCAATGATGGGCCTCGTGTTCTCCTCTGAGGCAGAATATTTCAGGGCTCGTCACAGACAGCTGCCTCTGCTGATGCCACAAATGACTGACTGGCTTTGGGAGCCAAATCAGTCAGTCAAAGCAATCAGTGTGAATATTTGTCAAAACTTTGAAATAATTTCGCTCTTTTGAGAGTGAAGGTTTGCTGTCCACATCCGGACATTGATATTTTCGGAGCACTTCCGAGTCACAGTTGATATTTAGTAAAGTGGAGTTCAGTGGGACTGCTGGGATCATCAATATTGTCAATCATCTCAGAGCTACAGCTTTATCAGTGGAGTTCAGTTCGCACCAATTCCAGCTAAATGATTCCACCATGCAGAATAAATTCAGAACCCATTAAGCCCACCAAACACATTGACCTGGCAGGAGTTAGGTCAATGTTCTTATTTTGAAGAATAACCTACTTTTCTCATTCAATTAAAAAAAAAAAAAAGTCCAAAAATGACAAGCAAAAATGACCTACTTTTTTCTCTTAAATACCCCCAAAAACCTGGCAGCGCAGAGTCTGTAAAATAAGCAGAGAAACATGCTTAAACTTATTTTAATAAGGACAATTTGACTCTGCGCTATAACTGGACTTAACAGAGGAGTGTCTTATTAATAGGAGTGACGTAACAAGGCTGCAGGTCGAGGCTCTTGAGATGTGGAGGACGAGAGTTCAGAGCCGAGGGCAGGAGGGGGGAGGGGGGGCGACGATGAGGAGCTGGAGAGTAGGGATCTGTGGGGGTCAAGAGGTGAAACGGACAAACCGTAATGGTAAAAATCATTTTACCAGGACGGGTAAGCTTGAGCTTCGATACAATACCCCACATGTTCAGGCTCACCCCTGAAAAACTTGAGTAAAACGCCTTAAAATAAATTCATCATCTACTTCCACATCATGGAAGTACATTTATTCAGTGAGACAAACGTCGCCTTACACTGAGATGTGTTTGTTTTCCGTTAAAATTCCTTTTCCGGGCACATTGGCAACCTCAACAATTCAGATGAAGAAAATACGACTGGAGAGTTTTTGGATTTTACGCTTCAATACTTTTAGAAAGTCTGTTGTAGCAAGTAATTTATCGATTATTCTGACAATTAAATGAGAAATTTGATTAAAAAAAAATTTGTTGAAGTACAATATTGGTAACTAACTAACAGGAGTATTCATATCAGAAGTCAATATTGGCCCAAATTTTTATACAAATTTGCAATCACTTTATTGTAGCTTAAAAAATGAACCTGTAACAATAATAGCTCTCTTTTTACGTTAACCTGGACAAAAGTTATACAAAAATCTGCAACTTTGTTCAATTCAATAAAAAAGCATCAGGCTCACAAAGACACTTCTAAAAAATGTCCATGCTCCAGTTTTGTGTTGATCTTCAGCAAATTTAATAGATGATCTCTGACTTTGCAAAAACATTTAAGGCTTTTGTGTTATAGACATGTGTTACCGCTGTGGCAGACATGGTGTGTACAACCGTCACACATGCCGGCCGTACACACCACAGTGCGCTTCACCACCCATTTGTTGCGAGCGCGATGGTCGGATAGTTCATTTCTGGTGAGTCTGTAAAGCTACACACAGCATCAGGTACCGCAGCCTGCTGTGAGTCTCCGCTCCACCAGCACGCATTCACCCGCCAAGCACTTCACCGTTAATGGCAAACGCAATTTCCGGGAAACTTCATGGAATTGATGCAATACATACAAAATGTTGGCGATTTGGTGGAATCAGATCACACAATCTCTAACTTTTGCTCCGAGTTAGTGAGCAAAAATTTCTCAATAGTGGAGGATGCAGACCCTCGAGACGGAGCAAAGTGTAAAACAGATGAGAGACGGTTCCTGCCAGACTAAGTTGTACCAGGACTTTGGATATTTTAGTGGTGAAATTTCAAAGATCCATTTTCTTTGTGAAATATTACAGGGAAAGACTTGTGTCCCAAAGCACTGAAACCACTGGTGGAGTTGGAGTTGCACAGGGGACATAAGAAGTATTTGGTCGGATGGGGTTCTGTATCGGTTGTGAACTCTAGCCTCGGCTCTACAAGTCTTAGCTTCATGCTCACCCCACTGCTTATCACTAATTATCTCCATTTTAAAATGACTGAACTAACTAAACACTGTTCAGCATCAGAGTGCTCTTCTTTTCGCCTTACCTCCTCTGTCGACTTGCTTCTCTGCTCTTTAAGTCTCGCTGTTCGTCAGGTTTGCCTTTCTCTCCCGTCTGACATTTCCATCTCCATCATTTGTAACCTTCTCTTTTCTCTCCTAACCTTTTTCCGTGTCTCTCCCTCCCTCCTTCTGTGCAGGTGGAGAGAGAGATAGCTATTCTTAAACTAATAGAGCACCCTCATGTTCTGAAGCTCTATGATGTCTATGAAAATAACAAATACCTGTAAGTATCCTTGCGTCCGGATCTTTACTGCGCTCTAAAAATAAGACAACGCTGCATCGTTTTGCCGTGTTTCTATCTGAAACCGAGACGAACAACCACGTCTGAAAGCAGAAAACAATTCCTTGTTTTAATTTTATCCTCTCAGGTACCTGGTGTTGGAGCATGTGTCTGGTGGAGAGTTGTTCGACTACTTGGTGAAGAAAGGCAGGCTGACTCCCAAAGAGGCCCGAAAATTCTTCAGACAAATCATCTCCGCTCTCGATTTCTGCCACAGTCATTCCATATGGTCTGTAAAAAGCTTGACTGATAAAACTGTTGTTGGATGTAATAGGACTAAGAACACGGCCTTGAGGAACGCCACATGAGATCTGAGCCACATGAACACCTGAAACAGAAAATAACATCTATTTTTAGCTAATCTCCTGAAATTCTGAAAACAGACTGGAGTTCAAATATTTTCAGAAACATACGTCATATTAGATATATTGTAATGATCATAATGAGAAAGCAATTTCAGAAAAAGTGCTTTGTCATTTTTTGAGCAGCAAGCATTTTAGGAAAATGCTTGATTTCCCTAACATCTGCCTGAACCAGGTGGAAACATGTACTAATCAATAAGTAATATTGTGTTTCTTTTCTTTTTTTATCTGGTATCCTATATTTAATATTTTTTGACAGTCAGTATGTTTTTGCATGCAGTTTATAAGAAATATGACACAATCTACAGGAAATCTGCTTTTACTTCAACGATGTAAATGTCTAGTCTTTCTTGTTTAGCAACTTTTAGTCTTACATATGCCTATGCATTTTGATGTGTATGCTGTCTGTTATTTTTTTTTTAAAATGTTAATTTTTGTTAATTTATTCTGCATGCGTAGCGTAAGCATTCATGCAGATTTCACAGACATTTGTTCATTTATTTTATGTAAACAATTTTCACCTTTATCATCAGCAGCAGCTATATATGAATGTGTGTAGTTCAATTCAAGTAGGAGCCGGTTTCATATGTCAATTAGAAGATGCTTAGTGTAGTTTTTGAGAGCCAAAGGCGCTTTTATGAGCTCAAATGTATGTAATCTCATGACATATGATGCCGCATGACGTCATTTTTGTTTCTGCGTGTTTTTAGTCACAGAGACCTGAAGCCAGAGAATCTTCTCCTGGATGAGAAGAACAACATTAGGATAGCAGACTTTGGCATGGCCTCACTGCAGGTTGGGGACAGTCTGCTGGAGACCAGCTGTGGGTAAGCACAAATGGCAGGTTTCTATTTCACACTCAGGTCCTTCATTTACTATGTTTCAAATCACAGGGAAAAATAAGGAATCATCTGAAATGTTCTAAAATGATGAACCTAAAAACTTTCCACTAAGAACCTTATTCTTCAGGTTTCAGTGCTTCACTCATAAAAACAATATTTCATCTGACAGTTTCCAACGTGGACCAGCTGACAGATCAGCTCTGAGCTTGTGCATTTGGTTTAGATCAGCAAATTTCAGGCTTTTTCCATTGATATTTTTCACACTTGAATTCTCTGAATAACAATGAGATGATTTTTTGTTTGTTTGTTTTTTTTAATTATCATTATTTCCTGAAGTCAAAATGTTCACAAGATAATTTTGGAACATCTTTGAATGTGTCTCACCTCTCTAACAGGAGAATTACATGAACTTTTTTCCCTGTTCTCTCCTCATAGGTCTCCTCATTACGCTTGCCCAGAGGTCATTAGGGTAAGTTATTTCTCTCCTAGTGTGTGTTTTCTGAATGGGTGTGAGTGTGTGTGTGTGTGTGTGTGTTTGGATGTTTATTGCTACCCCGCTGTGTGTTTCAGGGGGAGAGGTACGACGGTCGCAGGGCTGATGTTTGGAGCTGCGGAGTTATTCTCTTTGCTCTGCTTGTGGTAAGGAGTCGTTTTATTTATTTTTTCTTAAGATGCAGGATTTTTAAATTGAAGTGAAAATACTTTCTTGTGGTCTTTCTTGAAACTGATTAGAAAAAATGTTTTGGAAGTCTGCAAGTTGTTCAGTCTTCAGTCTTTGGTGTCACGATCTCCTGGAGTTTGAGTTTAATTATTTTTATATGTACGTTTCCTTTTTTTAAAAATGTGTGATATTCCTGCTGTTCCTTGTCATCAGACACCCCTTTAATCACCTTCCCTGCATTAAATCCACCAGTTTTCAGCTCGTCGTTGTCAGATCCTGCTGATCATAAACTTGTCCTGTTTTCAAACCTGTTCCTCTCACACGTTGCATTAAGTCTCAACACATTTTCTTCGTTTCCATTGACCATATAATTGCACAATTTGTCATTTAGAAAATCAATTTGCTTACCGGAAACATGCCAATTTAAAAAAAAACACACAAAAAATGTGTTTTTCAATAAAAAATTTGGTGCTAGGATGAGGTGGGAGTTTTTTTTACTGTACCAAAATTGGTTACTTTCCCAAAACTGCAATGAAAACACTTTTTTTTGTATCTTAAGAAACACATGATCAACAAGTGGATGCTGCCACTGGTACAAACCACAAAAAAGACGACAGGAAGTAGTTGGAGGATCATGGTGTGGCATGTTTTTAATGACTTATATAAGTATTTATGATCAGTCAGAAAGTCCAAATACTTTGCTGAGGTCATTCTCACACCTTCCGGGCCTCTGAAGGGCCCGACCAACTCCCTCTCTCCCCATGATTTCGGCCCAAAGCATGACTCCACCACCTCCTTGCTGATATCACTGCCTTGTGATCATCCACCACCAATCCACTACTGAGTCCATCTGGACCATCCAGGGTTGCACAGCAGTCATCAGTGAACAAGTCTGTTTGAAAATGAATCTTTATGTGCGGCTGGGCCGAGTGCGATCGTTTCTGCTTGTTAGCTGGTTAGGGGCCCAATAGTTGATTCATGCACCACAAGCCTCTGGAGGATCCTCCACCTTCAGGCTCCAGAGGCTCCAGCAGCTTCAAATAACCGTTTGCTGCTTTGTAAGAGCATTTTAACAGCTGCTCTCTTAATCCCATGAATTTGTCTAACAGTAACCTTCCTCATTGTGCTTTATCTGTACAAACCGTCTTTCTTCTGAATCAGCCACAAATCTCTTCACAGTACGATAACGCTGCAGTTTTCGTTAAATATCTAATGTTTTCATATCTTGTCATACGGCTCTATACTGTCTGATGATTTTCATCAGCAGAGATTCTTTCTCATATTGCTTGAAACCTGTGGCCTGCTCAATAATGTGGAACATCCTTTTTAAATAGATTTCCTTTAACTGAGCTAAACTAATCAACCAGCTCTGAAATTAATTATAGTGATTCCAAGAGCCCTGACACACAATACCATCTAGAAATTTAATAGCACAACAAAAAAATATATATTTGTATGACACTTTAACCCAATTTGCATAATAATTTGGAACGCGGTGTAGTTCACAACATCCTAATAAACAGTTTCTTATTCTGACAAAGATTTCATCATCATTCCGCTGTGGCAGACATACTAGAATGTAAAGCCAGAGCAATCTTCCACTTGACATTTTAAAAAAATTCTTGCATCTGTATACAACTAGAACGTGCAGTGACAATGACGATGTGCTGAGGAAGAGCTGGATGAATTTTGAACCAGTGCAAAGCTAAAACGCAGCATTGCAGTTGTTTTCAAAGCTTCGGGCCAGCTCTGTGAATCGGACCGGCTGATGGGATGGTACCAGTCAGAGTTGACGAGCGTCTCCGCCGCGTTTTACTTAATCATGGATTGATTTCATGAAGAGCCAATGCCGCAATGCAGACGTTAGAGGGCTACAGGAATAAAAGCAGTCGGGGAATCTTAAGTGATTGTTGTGCAGAGGCAAAGCAAGTTTATTTATAAAGCTCCGTTCATGCACAGGGCAATTTCAAATGCTTTCTTGAAGCAGGTCTGTAGACTAAAAGGCTAATTACAAAATAAGGTAGGAAACTGTTGAAGGAATTACATTAAAACTGATGCAGTAGTTAAAAAGGAAATGCAAGTTTGAAGCAAATGAATCCAGACGAGCAGCTGAAACAAGGTTTTAAATTAACCAGAAAAGCTTCGGGAAACAAAATCATAATTTCAGTCTCGATTCAAAGGAGCCAACACTTTCTGCTTGTTTCATTTTCAGGAAGTTGTTGCTTCGTTGAGTGTCTTACAGCTCAATAATATTTTAAACTACATACGCTTCAGATGCAAAGAACTGGTGTGAAACTGGTGTGACATGTTCCAACTTACTGGTGTTGCTCAAGGGTCTGTGGGTAGTGTTATGGTAGAGTCACAACTTTCTGATTTTATTTCATGTCAGTTTAATGAACTTCATTTATCCTGAATGGTGCCAACAGACCCAATTTACATACAGAAATATACAGTGAATCCAATAATACAGAGAAATAAACCTGCATTTCATTGGATAGTTCTAATGCAGGCAGTCAATGGATCTTAAATTTAATAACCTACTTTAAAAGAAAAACATGCATCTTTTTGGTGCCCCTTTATTAGCTGCGGGCTAATTTTGCAACAGAGTTTCTACATAGTCACACTTAGATTTCCGGTTGGCTCTGCAGCTTTTAGGATCTCTGAGTCTGGTCGTGTGCTAATTTCCAGCTTTACATGCATCATATCCATTATCTCTGCTTTTTCTCTAACAGTTGAGCCACTTTGGATCACAGTCACCGGTCCCAGTTCCATTAATCCATTTTGGCAATCTGGCATCAAATAGAAATTGATGCCAGATTGCCAAAAGCTGTTTTCTATTTATGGCAGTAAATGCTGATTTCATCACGGCCAAAATGATTTGAATCAAATGCATGTGATGGATATTTCTGCCATTCATAGTGAGAGATCTGTGCCAGACTAAAGTCTGCTTCAGGACATTCTACTACATCCGTACAGAAACAACTAACAGCAAAGTGATATCCAAATCAGATGGGATCTTCTCTTTTTTTTCGTCCTACCCCGTCAGGGAGCCTTGCCTTTTGACCACGACAACCTGCGGCAGCTCCTGGAGAAGGTGAAGAGCGGCGTTTTCCACATGCCCCACTTCATACCGCCTGACTGCCAAGCTTTGCTGAAAGGGATGATAGAGGTCAACCCCGACAAACGACTCACGGTAAGAAGTCAGAACTTGAGACAGGCAGACAGGAAACAAGAAAACCGAAGCACTGAGTCTGGAACAATCTGAATTTGCCATGATATACGACGACCTCATTTTGGTTCATTATTATTATTATTAGCTAGTGGATTGTTAGAATATCCTTTATTTATATGATTGTTTGCAAAAGTTAGTAAATCAATTGAATACGTAGGCCTTTCACTATAACAAATTTTGGTGGATGATAAATTGTCTCAGAAATGATTGGGATGAACGATAATATTACTGTGAGGTCTGTTAATTGCATAATAAATCAAAATAAGCTCAATCATTTGATTTTTCATTTTGACGACTCATATTTTGTGAATTGCAATTTACAGAGACATCATATAACCCTTTTTTCTTTTTTATGTTCATGGAGCATTGAACTTGCATTATTATGTCATTATTGATATATTGCTCAAAAAGGTCACAAAACAACAATATTTTATGTTTATCGCAATAATTATTATACCTAATTGATGTTTTGAGACCATTTTCAAGTAATATATTGATAATGATATATTGATCCAAGTTTGCTCTCTTAAAGACCAATAAATCTGGTGAAAACTAAGCCAAATTTAAATGAATAAAAGCATTTGGAAATACATTTTACTGAACCATGGCACCTTCCAAAAGTATTCACTCCCTCAAACACAAATCTTACCATTTGAAAACATGTCAAGTTACTTTTTAAAGTATGGGATGTTTTCTTCATGGTTTCTACTAGTATATTTAGCAAATAATAATCATAATAATTTTCACAATGTTCTCAGAAAATGGAGTTTTTTTTAAATCTTTTTTGTCTTTGTTTCTGCTCTGGTGACTTGCTCTGGGTGTTCTCACGGCGTTTCAAATCTTGTTGCACTTCAAGCACAAACTGCAGTGGATTCAATGGGATTTTATGCGAGGCAAACCAACGCAGCAACTATCTCTAACCTGAACGTAAAAAGCAAAAAAAAATGGTCATGGTAACTTTGGAGGAGCTGCAGGTGCACTAAATGTTGGTGGTTTGGAAGAGTGGCTACGGGACGCTGTAAGCATCTGGACAGTCTGGATTATTTTTTTCTTTTAAACTGCAGTTAGATTGCGTGCGAGGAATAAGTGTGTTTTCCTTCTGCCGAAAAGTCAAAAGTGTTACCTGAAAAGACAAGGGCGTTGACTTTATGCTGCACGTTGAGGACAAAGGGAGCGTTTTCAATGGTGGAGGGAGAGAAAAGAGAACATGCAGCCCGCAGGCTTTGCTTCGAGTTGGGATGCAAATGAAAGCTGACATGAGACCTTACCGAGAGAGGAAGAAGAGGAGACAAGTCGGTCCACAGATAGAGCGGAGTGGAGGGACCTCGGGTGCTGCGGAAGGCCAGAAACACGGCCCTTCCTGACAGGACTGGCCTTTGGTTTGATGTCAGGCAGCTAAAGAATGTTGGTGGTTTGGAACAAGAAGTTCTATTAAAAGGTTCATCTCAGTAAATCAGGGTAGAAGGTTGGTTGATTTTGATAGGTGCAGCTGAAGAAAACCCCAAAACTCAGTTTCTCATTCGAGTTGAACTGGAGACGCGCCGATCCGATATTAATGTCTGTATCGGTTCTCATACTGAAAACCACTATAGATTGGGTATCGGTGACAATGTGCTTGATCCATAGGGGTGGATCTATTCAGTCTAATGCTCTGATGTCATGCTTTATCACTTATTTTACATTATATATAGAATTCCTAATTGAACATTCTGTACCATCTGAAAGAAGGTTTGTTCCAGTTTATTTTACGTTTGACCAGCATAGTCAATCTATTGTTTTTGCCCATTTCAGTTTCTTTATTTAGTTCTTTTATATTGATTGTTCTACTCCTACATATTTGATCAAGATTCTGAAGCCACTGGTGTGTTTAAGTGTGTTGTACTGATACAGAGTCAGCAAATAAATGTGTAATTCACTATATTTATATTTGTGTTTTTAAAAAAAAAACCCACACACATTTTAAATGTTGTTTTTGAAATGTTCAGCTGTTTTTCTGTATCGGATCGGTATTGGCCGATACTAAGCCTCTGATATTGGTATCGGAAGGGAAAAAAGTGGATTGGTGCCTCCCTAATTTGAACTTGACATCAAACCTATTTAACATTACTTTTAAGGCAGAACCTGCTTAAACCTGCTGCTGCTTCTACCACACTTTTTTCTTCCACTCAACCTTTTGTTGATACTGCTGCTGTGTGTCAGCAGGAATCTGTAGCTTCTTTCCCTGTCGCTGCTTTCAGTTTAGAGGGGCTTCTTTTCCAAAGTCAGGAGTGAGCGTCATGAACACACAATATGGCAGCAGTGGCGACCTCCAGAGGCGGAGCAGCTGTAAAATACATGAGAGCCTTTTAAAATCCAAACTTGTTTTGAACTGAAGGATGGAAAAGAGAAAAATTAAATAAATTACGTTCATGGAGCAGAAGATGTTTTAATCATTTGCTTCTTTGGAGGAGGAGAAGGAGGAGGAGTCTGTAAAACAACTGAGAGATAAGAATCTGGTTCATTCAGCGACAACAGATTTAATCAAAGCTGTGAGTTGGTCTGATGAGCTGTTGATTAATGGAGCCTGAAACCAGGTCAGCCTGTCTCTCCGCGCCTCCGTCTGTCTGCCCTGCTCCTCCACCACAACCACAGCAGCTCAGCCTGCACTGGGTCTCACTGAACCGCCTACCAGTCAGCAACCAGGGGATGTTGCTGGCGAAGGGAACGTAATGTGTGCAGGTCGCAGGATGCTGGCAGACCTGCTGCCCTGTGTCTGTGTCTGCCCCCGGAGACGCAGCGCGCCGCTGACGCAACGCTCTCCGCCGTGTGCAGCTCCTGCTGCAGGGTGTATAATGTATGAGGGCTGATGCGGGACAGTTGGAGGAAAAAACTTTCCTGGAGGTCACGCAAGCATGGAGTGGATAGCAAACATTAAAGATTTGAAATGTCTTTCCTTTTCAGACCCCTTTGCTGCGACATCAGTAAATGAAATGATTTGTTCTGTGATGTTTTGTTTTTTTTCAAGAGAATATTAGTGAACAAACCGAGCAACACAGCAGGACGTTGCAAAGCAGGGCAGCTTCTAATATCTCTTGAACATGGTCTATCATATTAAAACCCTATAAAATAGATTCAACTTTGTGGTTTTTAGTTGACTTAATATTTAAATGTGTTGCTCTGTTTGTTTATTGCAACCTGAATCTGGTGGCTGTGACATTATCATTTAGTTCATTTAGCATTTCGTTGGAACAGTCTTGTGGTTTCTTTCAGTGGCTGCTTGACTTTAAACTAGAGCAACTAATATTAGCATGGCAAGAACTTTTAATTTTTAAAGTAAAAATATATGTTGAAAGCGTTTTACGCCAATGAAACAGTTTTGTCCACATTCTAACATTGTTCATTCTCTCTTCCTCCAGCTTGAAGCAATACAAAAACACAACTGGTACCTGTAAGTACATTCACTTTGTCTTCAGTCTTGTCATTGTAACACTTTTCTGTTGTTATTCTTTTTCTTCCTTTTCCTTTTTTCCAATCTCTGTCCTTTATTTATTTTACCAATACTTGAAAACATCGTCTGTCTGGACTTGAGTTGCAGCGCCATGTTTCAGATGTCTCTGGTTCAATGTTTAAGAAACATAAAAAACATAGAAGAGTTTGTTAAACCAGCTCTTATTGTCAGCATCTGGAACTTGAAACGCTTGGAATTCTGCACTGCAGAAAAATCTTACCAAGTGCTTTTGGTCTAGTTGCCTGTGCAAACATCTTGATACACGTGAAATAATTCAAAACTAACTTTCAAGTAACTTTTCAAGATAAAGGAGCTTGTTTTAAGTCACATGTGTCAAACCTGAGGCCCCTGGGCCAAATCTGGCCCGCCTGAAATTTCTATGTGGCCCTCTAAATTCTACACTAATCACTGAGTGTGCTTAAATATTATAGTGTCAATCAAATCAGTTCAGTTTGAATCTGTTTACTGACAAATTATATCAATTTCTCTGTCCAGTTTTATGCAAATCATCATGAAAATTCACAGAAAATCAACCAATCCCTGCCTTTTTGCACTAATGCATAATTCTAGATTTATTAGAAATTTATTGGAACTTTCTTAATCGAACTGAACAGCTGCCTCAGCCTTAATTGATGTCAGATTATAGTTCATGATCTATACAGCATGTAATAAAAGTCACATTTACCATCATAAACAAGCGGAGATATTGCAAATATTTCCAAATTAGCACCACAGACACTTGTTTCCTGCCAGGGGTGGCCGAAACGAGCCTTGCCCGGAGCAGCCGCCGCCTCGCCGGGTGTGCGTGAAGAGGATCCTGTCCCTGTCGGACCTGGACCCAGACGTCCTGGAGAGCATGTACTCTTTAGGCTGCTTCAGAGACCGAGTGAAGCTCACACGGGACCTTACGAGTGAGGAGTGAGTACATGCGACCCGTTCAGCTTCTTTTTCCACTCCGACTCACTGGCGACACGCAGCAGCAGGAGTTGTGAGGCGAGAGAGAATCCTCTAAAGCCTTGACTCGAGTCGCCTCCCTGTCGGTTTTCTCCTGACTGTGTGTTCATGTGTTCTGTTCGTTGTCTCTCTGTTCACTCGTTATCCCATTTGTTTCGATGCAGTCGGGCAGCTTTGTGCTTCATTACCTGCCTGAGTGGACAGTAACAACACTGCTAGTGTCTCCCTCTTTGTCCATCTGTCCACGTTCCTTTTTTCCTCTGTTTGTGGATTTCCACTCACTTCCGTTTGAAAAGCTGCCCTGTAAAAACAAAAAAAGGCTCTAATTTGCGGTTAAATACTGGCGGCTGTGTTGCCAGGACGTTACCGTCTTTGCACAATAAAATTCTGGCAACCTAAACTGCCGGTGTTTCACCATATTTGCTAAAATAGTTTTTGCCAGCTTGTTGCCTTAATCTCACTGCTCTCTGGTCTGCAGGGAGAACCAGGAGAAAATGATCTACTACCTCCTCCTGGACAGAAAAGAGCGATACCCAAGCTGCGAAGATGAGGACCTGCCACCCAGAAACGACCTTGGTAAGAGAAGTTTGTCTTTCGTCTCCTTCTGGTCTCGTGAGGGAAACATGCAAAAACTGTCAGAACCTGTTAGCTTTCCTAAACTCTGATTTAGAAATGCAACAGTCAGAGATTTATGGTTCATTTCCTCCAATGTTGTCCTGCCAAAGCCAACTTTGGTAGATTTATTTCACTCAAAAGCAGTTATAATTGACCAATGCAGACTCTCAGACTAAATCTAAACTTTAGATGACTGGAAGAATGTCCCAGAACAGATTGGACAAAGTTTAAAAGGATAAAGCAACTTTGTTAAAAATGTTATTCTTTCTGTTGCTTTCTGAGTTTGGGCCGAGGTCAGTACATTCTTTTGCTTGTTTGACAAAACATACTGAAAGTGGGTTGAAATTAAATTACAAAAAGAAAAAAAAAAGGAAGAGGGAAAACTAAAATTAACTTTCTGATATAGATGGCTGTTTTTGATACATTGAGAAGAAATAAAACAATAAGATGAAGTCCTGCTGCTGTTGTCTACTACTGATAAATATGTTCCCAATGTCCACATACTTTTTTTAATCTTTTTTTTTCTATCTGTGCCTACAATACATGTTTCTATTCTGCTGTCCCATGACTTGTGAAACTTTTAAAATGTTGCAAAAAAGGAAAACAAAAATAGAGATTTTTCCTAAACAGTGGCATGTGTTTTGCTAATTGTTAATCTCTTTATCTTAAATTTGAAAATAGAATAGATGCACTTTCTAACTTTGAGTGGTCTTCCTGCAGTTGTACGTGGAAGTTGTGCTTCCACAGGATATGCTGTCTGACCGGCCACTGACCAGCTAGAGCTCCTGAAGCTGAAAATCAGCTGAATCTAGATGATGTGTTTGATTCGATGTACTGAAGCAGAAAGTTCAAATTCTGTTTCTGTGTTGTTGGTATTGTTGTCCAAGACCCACCCAGGAAGCGTGTGGATTCCCCGATGTTGACGCGTCACGGTCGGTGTCGTCCAGAGAGAAAGAGCTTGGAGGTCCTCAGCGTCACAGAACAGGGGTCTCCCACCCCACCTCGCAGGGCTCTGGACACAAACGCTCACAGCCAGAGGTCTGAACGGATTTACTGCCACTGTTTCAGAAGCCAACAGAACACGTCTGCATTGCTTCACCTCTGACTCTTTGCGTTACTCTTCCAAAGGTCTCGTTCGGTCAGCGGTGCGTCCACGGGTCTGTCCTCCAGTCCTCTCAGCAGTCCCAGGGTAAGAACTTGACATAACACTGCTCTGTGGTTCCACCTTGAAATAAAACTTTATTTACTGTCACTGAACACAATTATTTCTAAAAACTTTGAGGAAAATGCCATGATTGTGTTTGCAGAAATGTAGTGTCCAGCGCATCACACTCTTCACAAATATTGCACCATTTGACATGATTCCCAATTGTGTGTTAATAACTTTATATTGTAAAACGGTATTTAGACTTAGACTTAGACTTAGACTTGACTTTATTGATCCCTTGGGAAGACTCCCTCAGGAAATTATTTAAAAGCAGATCAACCTGTATATTTGTACACACAAATGAACCTCCTGGCGCCATTTTTGATTCCTGCCAGGAAGTTGTGGTTGTCGTGTAACAATCTGATTGGACGACATCCGTTTTAGCTTTGCACTACACTGCCCCCTATGGGTTTGGCATGTTTGATAGCACGCTCAGAGGAGTATTTTTGCGGGTTGGTGCAGATGAAAACCTTCTGAAACCAATGCCATGTGGAGATTAGTGGCAGGACAGTTTTAACAGCTTCACAGTTAGCACAGCAAGAACAAAGGTGGATCAGTACATAGTTCCAATATTCTGATCTGCAACATTAATGAAATTTAAAAAGTGTTAATTAAGGTTCAGCTTGAACGTGTAGAAACATTTACTTTGATGGTGGTTTAATGGTTGGATGGTGGAAATTTACTCTAAAATATTCCCTATTGTGAGAAGGTGTTAGCTTGAGTCCTTCATATCACTTTATCCCAGACTTTCCTGTCTGGATTTACGCTAGCGGCTCATCAGAACCTGACTTTGAAAGAACCAAGTCTTTCCTTCCTTATGTATTATTAACAACTTTGGCATGCAACTATCAGTTTTGTTTTCTAGGATTAATTTATTGTGATGTGACCTTTGCCTTAGCAATGCTTGCTCAGTCTGTTTGTGCTAGCCATGTTCTTCTGCCTTCCTATCACATCTTCATTTCAAACACATCATGCTGTCCATTTCTCAAAATAGGCAAGAAAAAAACAGCTTTCACATATCTTGTTGATATTTTCTGTCCATGAATCATATTTCACAACCATTGCTTCCTGTCTCATCTGCCCACATCCCTTTCCCTCGATTTTTTTTTTTTTTTTTTTTTGCATCTTTCTCTGTCTGCCCATCAGAGCCCGGTCTTCACCTTTAGCCAATCAGAGGTCACCTCCACTTCCTCCTCCAAAGACCCCAAAGCAGGAAGTGGCACCACTCCTCGGCCCGTCCGCCCGATGCCCGACCCAAAAACCCAGACCTTGCCCTCGAAGGGTCCAGCTGACCGGCCCCAGCTCCACTCCATGAAGTCACTCCCTCTCCAGACTCCACGCTCTCCTTCCCCCTCCCCTTCCCCCATCCTCTCTCCAATCCCGCGGTTCTTCAACTTCCCCTCTCCGTCCGTCTTCAGGTCCAAGAACATCCACTCGTCCTCTAACTCCTCTGCCACCCCTTCCCCTGTGTCACAGGTCACGCCGCAGGGCTCGCCCCTGCCCACCCCGCTCGGCACGCCCGTCCACCAAATCCAACACCCTTCCTCCACCACTCCTCCCTCCTCCTCCTCCTCGTCCTCTTCCTCCAGAGTGGACGGGGCGGGCGGGGCCTCGCTGACCCCGCCCTCCAGTCCTGGAGGGAGTGGCAACTTGGCCGCCTCGAGCTCCACCCACTGGAGGACGAGGCTCAACTCATTCAAAAACAATCTGCTGGGCTCGCCGCGGTTCCATCGGCGCAAACTGCAAGGTGAGCAGAGATTTGAAAAAGTTTTTTTTTGTTTGTTTGTTTTTGTTATTGTCACACTCATATTTACTTTGGAAATTTTTTTATTGTTGTAATGTCGCTTTGTCTTTTCGGGAAAATAAAAATACCCATTAAAATAGTTCAAAGTCATATTGTTGTGTTACTTTTCTATTACTCTTAAACTTATTTATTAGTATATGATGTATTGGTATACATTTTTTGTTTCACTGGAGGAATGGCCAGAAACGTCATGTTGATTCCTTGTACGTCCTTCGACATATGATGACAATAAAGCAGACTTTGGCTTAGGGGGTGAAAAAAGAACCTGTTGTATTCTTTAAATTAGTGCCTCACCTGAGGGCTGACGTCACTTTAAATTCCATCACAATGAGCTTCGTAGCAGCAGAACGGTGGAAAGAGTCTGTGGTAGCATCTCTTCCTATCTAAGGAGCGTGTGCTTCAGGCTTCAGCTGTGTTGAGTAATGCTGCTGCTGTGATAAGATGTAATTAGAACAATTAAATTAGAGTCTGTCATCAAGAATCGCTGGACTTATCTTTCCGCATCTTTCAACCCATCTCTCTGTCTGTGTTTGTTTTAGTCCCGACATCAGAGGACATGTCCAGTCTGACTCCAGAGTCCAGTCCAGAGTAAGTGCGCTCGTGTTTGGTATTTATTTTATTTGTTTTAATGTGTTTGGTAGCCTGGTGAAAACCAGCTCCTTGTACTAATGGTCTCGGCTCACGGCTATTGAAAAAAGATTATTTCCTGGAGGTGTGGGCTCCGATGAAGTTTTAAATTTTATCCAGTCGCTAACGTTGAATGCATCAGCTCGATGCTACATAGCTTACCTGAAATTGCCCAGGCTGTAAACAACCATCCTCCACTGCAAAGAGAGAAGTGCCGAGCCCAATGAGGCGCCTGTTAATGTCAATACAGTATTTGGAGGTGTGACCAATGTGAACCGAACGACCTTGTTCACTTCCTCCATTGCCAACACTACAGGCAGAATACAATTGTAAAACAGCACAGAAAATCAAAATTGTTCACAACTTCTCCTTTTGTAAACTGATCGGCCCAGTTTAAAAATCTACTGGAGGAATCCAAGTAAATGGAAGAAATCCTAGAAGGAGCACTGAAGGGAAATGAAAATGTCGTCGGTTGACAGACATTTTTCATCTCTATTTCAAAATATTGTGAAATTTACCTGGCATGGTTTATGTAACATACAATGCAAAACATGCATTTATAAAAAAAAATTTAAAAAAGGAGATAAAAACTCAATGGTCCCCCCAAAAAATTGAAGCCCTGGGCGACAGCCCGTTTAAGCCCTTTCTAAAGTCTGACGCACAATAAAAGTAATTTTAAATTGGTTCAAAATGATTGTCATTTTTATTTTTTCTTTCTATTGTTTCCAGGCTGGCTAAGCGGTCGTGGTTTGGTAACTTCATCAGTCTGGAGAAGGAGGAGCAGATCTTTGTTCTGATCAGAGACAAGCCGCTCAGCTCCATCAAGGCGGACATCGTCCACGCCTTCCTCTCAGTGAGTGCCATCAGCCATCAACCAGCTTCATGCATCGGTATCGTCTTCTTTGTCTTTTCGGTCTTAAAAGTCTCCATCCGTCGTCTCCGCAGATCCCCTCCCTCAGCCACAGCGTGGTGTCTCAGAATAGTTTTCGGGCGGAATACAAGTCCTCGGGTGGCCCCTCTGTCTTCCAGAAACCTGTCAAGTTCCAGGTCAGATTTCCTTTATTGCACCTTGACTTTAGTTTTTTTTTATCCAGCCAGCATCAACAGAAATTAGGTCACACAGGGCTTCAAAAGGTTCAAAAAGTGGAGCTTAAAGGCCTGTTCTTTGCCCTCGTTTTTTGCAGGTGGACATCGCTTTCTCTGAGGGAGAGAGGGAACGAGAGAGGGAACGAGCGGAGAGGGAAGGACGAAGAGAGATGGGCATCTACAGCGTCACCTTCACGTTATTAGCAGGTGAGCGGCTGAATGATGGAGGCCCTGTCCGCCTCTGGCATCAACATATGACCTGGCCACTTCACTTACTAGTGAGCAGCTAATGGAACAAGTCAAAATAAATTGAGCTTTTGAAAGTTTTAGCCTGAAAAAAACTCCTGTTTTCAGAATCTTTCTTCTGAAGTAAAAGCAGATCTGTTAAAGTCGTACGTGATGCCGGCTAATTTGTGAACAAAGAAATAAAAGGAAACTGTCTGTTTTTGACTATTGTTTATGGAATGTGATCCACATTTACCATGAGCCTCTGGGGTAATACATTTTCTTGCAAAAGAATTCATGCCACTAAACTTAAATTTTTTTCTACAGATTTTGCAATGTTTTTGATGTGATTTCATATCATTTATGGTTTATACAGACCGCGTCAAATTTATCAAAACAAGGAAGTTTGTCTAAAATGATAATTGGCTGTAAATGTTTTTTTTCTCTTTTTTTTTGTTTGAAAGGTTTGATGAACGATAAACACCTTTTGGTGTTTGGTGCCCTTTGCCCTTATTATTAATGTAAAAAGTTAAAGAGATAATGAACACTTTCATGTGATGCTCCACAAACGTACATGGCATATCCTTCTTTCGGAGTTTATTTTTAACAGCTGGGTGACATAAAGGGCTTTTTTTATTTATCATGAAAGAGGATCACCCCTCCCTGTTATCATCTGTAAGCAGGCAGAGCTTATCAGACCGTCCATATTCCAAGCTGCTGATGCGGTGATCGCTGCTGATATCCTGGATCTGTTGGATCTGTTGGGTCTGGCAGTCAACAGATCCAAATGAGTGTTTCTGCTGTGCTTTAAAATGTGCAAAAGGCTGTTGGTATTTGCTTTCATTACAGCGGTAAGGAAGAAGGGTGACAAGCTGGAGTAAACAGAAAAGGTCTCAAATATTATGCCATTCAAGAAGCTTAATGGCTCTTACTGTATTAGAACTGCAACCGGAGATTTCTTGAGAATTCCCCCTTCACTGCTCTGTCTGGGGTTTCTCCCATTGAGATGGATTCCTGCAGTAGAATTTCAGTGACAGACTAAGCTGTGAACAATGACGTTGATTTTCTGCTCTGCTTTAGAAGTGCAGTGTGTAGTTTTAGCGACGGCAGTGGAGGAAGTGAAGGAAGCCGTTCAGTCTTTCTCCGTCACGCTTCCAAATTCTGAACAATCAAAAGCCGGAGTAACAGAAATGTTTAAGTTTACAGAGCAAGTAATTTCCAGTAAAGACTCCTACATACCAGAGCGTACTGTAAATACTTTGTAAAATTGTTTTTTACCCGGCTTTTGAAGAGCTTGAATCAGACTTTCATTTGGTTTTAAAACTGGTAAATCAATCAAGGATTTTTGCTTCTGTACTAAGGCAGTTCAAAGTGCTTTACATCATGAAAACATAAAAATATGCATTTTGTGAAGTGACTTTGTTGAAATCATCATTACACATCCAATATGTTGGTCAATGTTCCATTTAAAAGAAACTCTAAGCAGGTGGGGTTTTCATCTTGATTTAAAGGAACTCAGTGTTTCAGCTGATTTGCAGTTTTCTGGAAGTTTGTTCCAGATTTGCGGTAAAGTCTCTGACATCGCTTGATGAGTAAGGACAGTAAAATGTGGAGTAAAACTGCCTCATAACCGACTCTTGACTCTTCTTTCCCCTTTAGGTCCCAGTCGCAGGTTTAAAAGAGTTGTAGAAACTATTCAGGCTCAGCTTCTCAGCACTCACGATCAGCCATCCGTTCAGGCTCTGGCAGGTGAGTTCCAAACATTCATATACAAAACCTCGTAAAAGTATTCATGTGCCCTGATCCTTTTATAGCATTTGGCCATGTCGAGGACCGTCAATAGGAGCAACTCTTCCATGAAGGCAAGATGTCTAGAGTGAAGGGGATTGAATACAAATAAACTTTGACAATTTAAGAAAGCTCTACAAGCCTTCTTATGCATCATTTCTTTGTAAAGCGATTTGAATAACGGCTCCTATCTGGTGTTGTGTTCCTTGCCTCTCAGATGAGAAGAACGGTCAGCTCTCCCGTCCGCCCAGCGCTCCTTCTCATCAGAACTCCCGGAATTTCGAAAGCGGATCGGATCGAGTGGAGCGGGAGCCCACGGTGGACGGGGTGAGCGGTGGCAGCAGCAGCAGCAGCAGCAACAGCGGCGGGACGACCTTACAACGGCGAGAGTCGGGGAGAGACAAGACCAGACTCCTTTCATCGTCCAATGGGACACAGTCTCACCCGTGAAAAGAATGTTGCAAACGGGAAGAGAGGGTTGACCGCCTGGCTTGCCTCTCTTCCTCCTCTCAGTCCTTCCTGCTTTCTTCCCTTAGCCTTTTCCTTACTTCCTTCCGGGCTTCTGACCTTTAATCCCATTTAAAGGAACGGGAGGCGAGAAGGAGTTTAGTCAAAGATCGTTTAGAGATCCAGAGAATTCCCCCAAAGTGTCTGTCTGTAGTAGGAAGGCGTAGTGGGAATGTAGAACTGAGAAAGCTCACAACCAGGGAAACGAGTCGTCCACCTCCTACAGCAGATCGACAAAGCACAGGACATTTCCAACAAACTACCACAATCAGCAGTTGCTTCAGACTTTGCAGGAAAACCTCCTGGTCATTTGGTCAGGTTGGTTCACTGTGACACCGGCCAACGGCTGAGTGCACCGAAGCATTCCCTCTCATCACTTCCTGCCCATCCAGATTTATCATCCGCATCACTTTTTTTCCTCACCTTTCTAGGGGCGAACAAATGTGTTTTCTCCAAGCAGGCCGAAAACACGAAGGAAAGCTGGCCAAGAATCAGATGAGCTCGGTGATTGTTTGAAGTGGTTTGTGTCCCTAAAGGCTCAGCAAACCCTAACGACACGTTTTCACAATCAAACAGGAATAGAGCAGAGGAGCAAATATCGCCACGGAACGGATCGGCGGTAATGTGGACACCGTGCGTCGGAGTGATGTAACTTTTCCTCAAACGTATGGAGCCCCGTCCCAAGTTATTTCTGAAATACAACGATATGAAGCTATGATACCATATTGCCTTTACAAGAGAAGACAAATGTGGACAACGGTAAGAGTTTAGCCACATTTCAAAGAAAGGAGTCATGCAGCAAGGAGGGTCCCCTACTAGTCTAAAAGCATGCTGGACGAAAAGATGAAGAGGCCAAACATAGAAGGAGATTTCCCTTAATTTAAATGCAGTGGACACACACAAAAAAAAAACAAACTAGGAAGCCAACAACCTTCTCTTTGGCTTATTTAGAAATGAAAAGCAGTTTTTATGTGAATGACTTTTAGAGCCTTTCTTTTACACCATACGTAATCTATATAAATGGAGAAATTGTTTTTGTTTTTTTCTAGTTTCTCCTGTTTTAGAAATTTTAGTTGTTCCTTTTTTAAGTTGGTCTTTCTGAGCCTTAGAACAACTTCTAATCTAAAACACACTCTAGCGCTAATATGAGCTGGTTCCACTTCATATGTGGTCGTTCACTCATACCCCGGCGCAGTACGCTCACTTTCAAATCCCTCGTCATCACACAGGAAGTACCAAGTGCATAACTGATGGACCTGTAAGCTTTTAAACAATTCAACAAGTCGTCAAGTTTTACCTCACCCCGGTCGGCATTAGCTTAGCATTAGCGCATTTTCAGAAATGGCTTTTCTTGAACCTAAACCACAATTTAGTGGAAAAGATTCAGAGATTCTCTTTGAATCTGACCAGAGAAAGTTGTACATCTGACTCATAATGACAGTGATATATTTCAGTCATCTCAGTAACTGCTGTATGCCGCTCGTATTCTGTTTGCACCGAATTCACTTTCCTCTTGCCAGATGCTCGATGGCCCTTCTTCTCTCTACATAGTTTGCGTCTTTTTATACTTGATATTGTTAATGGCAGAACAATAAAGCGTAAAGCTGCGTCCCAAATAGCAGCAGCGAGGAAAATCTGATTGCAGCTTCTATTTCTGTACACGCAAAAGAATTGCGAATGCTGCCCATTCCATGCCAAAGTGGGAGAAAACTGTCTGGCATTTGTTTACACAACAAGGTGAGAAAAATGGGGGAATTAAAAATAATAACTGAAAACAAATACTGGCAGATTCAGCTTTCCTGTAAAGGGCCTAACAGATATTTACGTGTATAACTATTAAATCTGAAAATTGCCTCACATCTGCATTGAATTACATCAGCCGACATCTGGCACCTATTAACAGGTATGTCAGCTTGTTAATGGTTTGGAGTACATTCCACAGTTCCTCTGCATTTCTTGATTTTGCCTCAGAAAAAAGGAGGTTTGATGTCATCAAATAAGTTTACTATTGCCAGGTCCAAAGATCGGGCTTTACTCTGGAAAGTTAATGATGGATTTTCTTCCACACTTTTCAGGTTTTTAGTTTCCATTTGAAAACAACCACACAGAGAATCCACTCCTAAATTTCTTCATAACATCAGGAGTCGTAAATCTCAGCCCCCACCGCCAATCCACTAGAGTAGATTGTCTCAAAATGAAAAAAATAAATAAAAATGCTGAAATTATATCTATAGAATCAATGCAATAGTAGTAAGGACATTGCAACATCAGTCAAATACCAACCTTACTCAATCTCACTCTATTATGTCCTCCCTGGTGAAAATTTAGTCCACTGACATGCATAAAACAAGAAGAAAACTTTAGGTTTGGCCTTTCTTTTTTGACCAACACGGGTCCAAATGTACCCCAGAGCTCAGTTGGATCATACATGTATGCAAAAAGTAATAATCACAAAAGAAACGTACCCCATCGTGATACAGCAGAACAATATAAATGCCACATCCTTGATCCCAATGCACCTTCACTAGTCCTAACAAAGCACAAGAAAAGCCACACAAAATGTGACGAGGTTTGGTACTTCACAAAAACCTGCTTTGTTTCCTCATATGTCGACTCAAATAAAATGACTTTGTTTGATTTTTTTTTCAATATTAAAATGCAAAGAAAAGACTGAAAAGAACCTTTAGCGTTGTAAGGATGGGATGCTTGATAACCGAGCCTCATGTTTTGGCAAATTTGGACATGACGTGTGTCCACTTTGTTTACAAAAATATCTAACGGACCTGAAACGACTATAAGATGTCTGTGGACGTCCCGTCTTTGGAAGGCTAAAGCGGCTAATTTACCAGCTTTTGCTACATTGCGGTGTCATGGAATTGATGGCCACGTTATGTAAAACCCGGCTGACATTTTTGTGTTTTTAACATAACTTTAACCAAAGGTCCACTACAATCAATTTTTTGCTTGCATTGAAATAACTAGCCTTCAACAAAGGAGGAAAACACAATTCTGGTCTTGCTACAACGGCTAAAGCCGAAGTTATAATTTATCTTAGACATTAATAAGTAAATAATTGTCCATTACTGGCTTCTTGAGTCAGTAAATAATGACTCCAAGAGGCTCAGTTGAGCGTTATGAAGTGGAAATGTGAATAAAAAAATTCAAAAAGTGATTTAAAATTTCAACAGTTTTTTTTTTTTAAACCATTCCTATTCCCAAAGTCTAGATGTTTTACGTCTCACTGAAAAAGAATGAAGGTTGGGAATGTTTACAAGAAAGCTGAGGTGAAAGATCCAACATGCTCAGGTGTGTCTGTCGTCACTCTGTACTCATGCTGCCTGGGTAGGAAAAATGAAGCCAAACCGAAGAATGAAATGTTCCTGGTCTTTTTTTAAAAAATTTTTACCATCTCCTCCCTTTTATTGCACCGGTCTCTCTATATATGTAGGTGTTTTTCATCGATGTATTTAACGCAAGCATAAATGAGCGTGGAACTAATTATTTGAATGTAAAAAAAAAAAAAAAGTTCTTAAAATCACTGCACCAGATTTTGATCCATATGTATTTATTGACGTTTGAAGTATTGAAGTTGTACTTTTATTTTCATTTTTATTTGCTTTGTATTGTTTGAAAGTAGTGCCCCCTCCACCCCCCCATGCAGGGATTTTAAGACTAAACCAACGTCTGTAACTGAAAAATAACTTAATTTGACACTGAGATATTTTATGCCAAAATATGCTTTTGTCTCCAATGTATATTTCTGTATCTTCTGTTGAGTTTGGTATTTATTTATCATCATCTGTGTGTGTCACCATAGATATTCACCTTTTACAAAGCTAAACCAAAAGTTCATCTACACTCTGACATTTTAAGAGGACTTACTTGTATGTCTTAAAGGAGCTTTAGTGATAGGTAGGTAATTATCCGAGGCTTCATTTTAGTTTGCCGTGTTTGATTTTTATCACCGCCTCAGACGAAACGGAGATAACAGGTTACTAGAATGTTGTATGGCTACTTTAAAGAATTCCTTTGTCGTTCTGCCGGGACACAGAGGAAGTTTTAGACATTTTGTTCATTGTGGAACGAGTCCCAAAGCAGATTATTCATTAGGTGCTACGGCTCTCGTGACATAAAGAATAACATATTCACAGCTATGCATGATGTCCACAGAGGAAGCCATTTATTTTATTTGTCTGATCTCGTTTTCAAGATAAAAAAATAAATAAAAATTGTTGATCTAATACAACTTCGTAACTACAACAGGATCTGACTACACAACAAAAAGAAAAGCATTTTCACGACTATGCAGATCCACAGATACAGACGCTCTTTCCCTTTCATAAGGTTTTGCCTCCACTTAATGTCGGTTCTGTTGAACAGCTGTTTTGGTCTTTGAGGCAGTGGCTCCCCACAAATTTGCAACAGCGTATCATGGCCCTTGTAGGTAAATTTTTTTAAATGAGTAGTAAATTTATGCCAAAATAAACTCCAAAATTTAAAGATAATATCAAAAATGTCCTAGAAAACACATGGAAATTTGTGAAATTGAAAACCTAAAAAAATTCTAGAGAAAATTTGGACATTTCTCAGTTTCAAAAGTCAAAATTTGCATGAAAAAAACTAAACTAGTTTTTTTTTCTTCCTCTATTTTACCCCCCCCCCCCCCTACCTACAGTATGCCCAAATACGCCGTCATAAAAATTTGGCGTTTGGGGGACCAGAAACGAGAAATTTTGAAAACGCTGATGTCATGACTCTGTGTGGCCATGCGGCCACATGGCATTAACTATGATGTCACAACTCCAGCTCTCTTTACCCCGCATGCGCCTCATTGTCGCAAATATAAAACTTACCACATTCTGTTTTTTGCGCCATAAGCTGGCAGCGTTACAGTGCCACCAAATGGCCCGGCATACCAACTACATTATTTTCTGTTGTGTTCAATTAAAAACATTTTTAAGTAAATAAAAGAAGAAATCGATCTTTACAGGGCCTCAAATTGCCGCTAAATTCTTTTCCACAAATAGCTGGCTGTGCTCTGCATTTAGAGCCAATTGACACATTAGCATGCTATCATGCTAAACATAACCGTTTTTTATTAATAAGCTGACATGGTGAGGGCAGAGTTGTCATGTTCATAGTTTTGTGTACTTTTTGCTTAGTCTTCAAAATCTCTTAAATTTCACTCATTCTCTTGACTTTTGTCAACGTTGCCCTTCAACACATCTGGTTTCGAGAGCTTCAAACCTAGAGGCAAACTAAACCCTTTGTGAATGTCTGCTGCGATGGATGCACCATAGACTCAGGTGAAGCTGTGTAGTTTCAAAACAGCTTCGGGGAGGAATTGTAAGTTCTTGCGGTAAGCCGGCGCTTGGTAGCGATGTTAGCTATATGGTGGACGTGCGTTTTAGTCTTCTGGTGAATGCATGCGCATTTGACGCCTGTGGTGACCCCGGAGCACAAGGCCCCTGTCCAAAGGGCAGAGGTCAAACAAGTCCCAAGTTACAGATTTCCGTACCTATTTTAAAACGCCAACTTAGAATGTAATTCAGAAGAAAGAGCAAACCCAACTGAAGCTATAGAAGGTAGCTAATCAGTGACAGAACTTACTTACCTTATATCTTGTACATCTTCCCATTCCGTCTCTTTGTATTTCAATCCCCACTTTCCTCCTAAATGCACATAACACACCCTCTTATATAATCACCTTTCTTGTATACATTTTCTACACTATATACTTTGATGCAGATGCTGTATACGTTTGTATACACTGTGTGCCTGTCTCTGTCGCCATTGTATGCCATTCATAGCTATGTAGCATTCACTATGTTTTAATGACTCTGTAGTCATCATACAGCTCTTCTTCTCATCATTATTACTCATTCTTCTTCTGCAGTCATAAGAGAAATACAACTACAATATCTGCAGACCTTCCACCCTCTTTCCAACTTCAAATTCCCTCCACCCTCGCTTCCGTTTCACAACCCTCACTCCTCCACACCGATTCACTCAGTAGACAAAAAAAAAGAACGACTTTTCACTCTAAAAAAATTCTTGAACAAAGGGGAGTCAAAGAGGGAGTAGGTGTCACAGGCGGTCGAGAGAGGAGCTAACGCGATTAATGATGATGATGACGACAAAGAGAAATGTCTGTAGTACAATTATTCAAAAGGAAAAGTGCACTATTATGACTATGATTATTATTGCCTGTGAGAAATGCTGTTCAATAAACAATGGAAATGTATGTTGGAGTTTGGGTTTTGTTTTGTTGAATAATTGCTACGGTTTAACCTTCCCACTGGGTCTGTTTGATCCAGCAAGCTTTTCACCCTGTATGCAGTCCAGCAGGGTCACACCTCATACCCTACCTTTGGGCTTTTATGAGGTTTTGGGGGTTGTTTTAGTTTTGGTAACTGACAGTTGGTGAAGTAAACTGACCCTATGTTAAAGGTAATTGGTCCTAAACCTTCTAATTGGCATTGCCATCTTTGGTCTTGACAAACCATCTGGCATCCAACTAGACTGCCAATGGTCACTACCAGATTTAAGCATGGACTTTGACAAGCCCAGTCCGAACCGAAACTCAACAAAGTTCTATTTGAGATTGTATCAACTGATTGATTGATACAATCAATTACATCAAATGGTCCAGGTTCGGAAGAAGCCCCAGACCACCATCCTGCCACGACCACTTCTGAGTGTTTGCACAATGTTTGTTTCTGAAAAGATGTTTAGTCTTTAATTTTGGCCTTGAATCGCTCCCACTGAAACAACTTTTACATACTTTTGGTTTTGTTAAGTACGGACCTTAGCTGGGATTTAGTCATCTGTGGTGGAGTAGAAGTTATGAGATCAGGTGATGGTTTTACAATAGGGGCAAACATATTTTCAGTTAAGAGGGAGATACCAGTTAAAATATCTTGCTAAAATATCAGTCCAAAATTCAAAATTGCTGAATTTTGGACTGTGGACAGCAGAGTAACTCCAAAGAACCAGGCTCCAGGCTGGGATTCGAACCTACAATCGTCTTGTTACAAAAACAACAGTGCTAACAACTCTACCACCATGCAGTCAGTTATATTTGTCAAATTAAAAATAGTTTAATGGTCTGCAAAACTTGGATTTAATGTCAAAATGTTTGCTAGGTCTGGCAGATTTACACTTCAACTAATCTTTGAATTTGACCAACATCTGAATTCAAGTAATGTTTCCACTTTGCGACCAGTCCCAACTAAAGTCTGACAAAGAATCTGTTTAGCGAGGTAAATATTAAAATCTTGGGAAGGACATGTTCGAAGGAAAACAAAATGATCTTTTTTAGGAGGGAGGTGAATAGCTGTGTTTGACCCAGAACTTGCAAATTACCTGACCCAGAACATTGTGTGCAATTAACCCAATAGCTGAGCCACTTGTTTACATCAACAATCTGTCTAAAATGATACTTACAAGGCCTCATGCACCAGCATAGTATTCCTAAAAAAATGATAACAAAAAATCTGAGGTGGAGACAAAGACTCGATTCTGGTCATCTTTTCTTTTAGAAGGAAAGTTTATGACTAAAAGAAAATATTTTTCATCCTAAATCTGCAAGCTGTATTTACACTCAACTTTCCTATAATTTCATACTTCATCGCAGCAGTGAACTCGCATACTATTGTTGAGGTTTTGTAATACTAAAAAAGTATTTTGTTGAAATAATCTGTAATCCAAAATTGTGGAACCTGGATAGGGATGGTTTAGAAATAATATGCTAGTTATGATCATAATCATGCAAATTGCAAAAAATATGTCCCATATCAATACAGATTTTGCATGCACTTTTAAATAAAACTATGTAAATAATACAGTTACCACAAAACAGTAAAAGTTTGAATGTCACTTGCCCTCAGTTTTTAACACCGTTATAATGCTCAGGCTCTAAAATGAACTCTTATCAGACAACACAAGACAGTTTGGGGCAGTACTGAAAATAGCCAATAAACAAAATTAATTTGTGCACATTGCTACATTTTAATTTTGCAGCACTAATTTGACACAAAAAAACTCTTACTTTTGTTATTACTATGTAAAATTTGTATTTACATAGGTGGAAAAAAGTTTATCTACCAATGCCAGGTTTTGTGAGGTTAATAAAAAAAACTCCTGATAAATTAATTTCTACAAAAATGTGAAGAATTTTTATAACGACTCCATGTCCTACAGTGTGAATTTCCAACAAATATCTCCAGCCATTTTGCAATGGCAATTAATAATAATAATAATAATAAATATTTGTTTGAAATGCGAAACAAGTGCCGTTTTTAACTTCCAATTTGCCGCCTGGGCGTTCTCTGTAGGTTGTGAATCAAAAATGGGTGTGATGCTCCCAAAAAAGGAAGCAAATGACGTACCACTGCTTTGCAGCCATTGGCTATGAATGCTTGTAATGGGGCGCTCACGTGTAACGGGCTCGTGAAGGGAGGGGCGCCAGCAGACGTTTTCTACATCTGTTTTCATCGTTCAAAATCCTCTGAAAAAAGACGAAGCAGGTAAGTTTTATCTTCGTTTTGTCGTCTCTCGTCGAAACCACTCGTGGTTTTCACCTAATTGTGTATTTTTGTCCTTGTCGTTTTGGTCAGTTGTGCGTCGCTCCGCGAGCGGTTGGTGCTGGGTGGATCTGTGCGTGTTGTGCTGTGTAGCACTTTTCCGACCTTACTACTAAATTATATCCTTGCTTTGCGGTCGGAGCGCGAGACGCTCCCTGAATTGTTTTTTCATGTGATTACATGGAAGTTCGTCTTCTCTTCTTGTGGGAGATGTTGGTATGTCTGTCCACCCACAAACGATGTCAGTTGACAATTGAGATATCTGTCCTCTGGTGAAAGACTGTTGTATTCAAAGTACGCGCGTGGCTTCGACAAATAAACGGTCTCTTTGTGTCGCTTTTGCTCCTGAAGGGAAGTATTGAAGGTAAGCGAGCGTCGTTTATGGCAGTTTGTCGACTGTTTCGTCAGTCTAAATGTAAAGACAAATGACTTAAATATTTAAGAGGTGTTAACTACGAACTCTCACAATAACTTTAGAACATGGCAACGAGTGACAGGAAGTGAGTGAACTACTCAAGCGCCTTTTGGAGACTAATAGAGCCACTTTAGTCTTTTAAAATAAAGCCTCTAGTCATTTGTTAGCATTACAAAGTGGGGACTCTCTCGTGCACGTGAGTTCCTTCCCCATCACTGCGCTTGTCTGACCCTCCTGTTTGCTGGAGCCTGTTCAACTGGTTTCGCGTCATAGCTTTAACAATAACACGCGCGGATGACTGATTTGCATCCCAGTGGTAATTAATGTTTTGCTAATTTACTGTAGAATATGTCGGTGCAATGAGTTACTGTTATTTTCGTTTTCATTCTGCTGCTCAAATCATTTACATAGAGATGTTAGTATATTTTTTTCCTGAACAATTACATTTTCTTTTAAAAACAACGAGGAAGAGGGGGAGGAAAGCACACCAAATCAATATGTTACATATCATGACTTTCTAAACTACCAACTTCCCAATAATGTTTTGGTTTGTTATCTGGCAGACAAACCTAAAAAGAAAAATTATATGATGATTACAAAAAAATTCACAAATGAATATCTGAAATCAGTATTAGGCTTTGTTTACTTTCATCTCAGAAATTAAAACTAGTTTAAAAAAAAAAAAAAAAAAAACCCTTCAAAAGTGACTCAGCATTAGCACTAGTAAATTGACTGCGTCTGAGTTGTTTCCACGCTGTTCTGTGAATTCCTCCTACGTGGATGAAGCAAAGTGGACAAAACAGGATTAAAAAGACTTGACAATTGTAGCAAAGCACAACTGAAAGAAAAAATATTGATCTAACTCAAGGAGAGCAATAAGCGACTTAGCAGAAATGACAAAAAAATATATTATTCTAGTCCAGAGGTGTAGAAAATCCTTTCTTGTCACACAGGGTTCAAGTCTAGGTGAACAGACTCGATGTTGGACAGTTACACATGACCAGAGACAATAGGGACAATTATAGTTGCGCTCACAACACAGGGGTTATGTACTACCATGCTAACTAACAGCAGTGCCTTTTCACATTCTGTTACAACAAACTTCAATGTAGTTTACTGGTACTTTATGTGGTCGACCAAGAAAAAGTACACAATAACAGTAGAAGGGGAGGAGTTGTATGAGCTTTGACAACTCATAGAGTGCTGTTCAATTCACTTCAAACCCACCTGCAGATGGCTGTCAACCTAATCTAATCCAAAGTTTAGGTTGAAACCAGGGATGCACTGACTCACTTCCAATACCGATACAGATATCTGAGGTTTAGTATCGACTGATGTGATGCAAAAAAATAGTGCTGAATGGAATTCAAATTTTTTATTTTATTTTTTGTAATACAGCCATAAATGTACTAAATTGTGTTTATTTAATGACTCTGCATCAGTACATTACACTTACATACACCGATAGCTTTGGTTACACATGTAAAACCAGTACAACTTTAATTTGTTCAGTCAGTGCAATTAGAAATAGAACAGCCAACAATAGGTTTCAAATTCTCAGTTTGAAACCTGCTGTTTCAAACTGAGAGTGATGAAACAATAGGTTGACTATGTTGGTCAAACATAAAAAACAAACCTTATTTCAAATGGCTCAAAAAGTGCTATTAAATGTAATGTAAAATAAGTAATAATAAAGCATGATGTTGTGCAGAGCACAAAGCATAGAATTTGACTGAATAAATCTGCCCATATGGATCAGACACATTGTCACAGATTTATTTATTTATTTTTTTCAATATTTGCACCGTGACAGATATGAATAACGAATCGGTGCATCTCTAGTTTAATGTGATTTTATTGAGCCGGTAAAAGATGGTGGATTAGTGTACCTCTATATTATTGTGAAACACTTTAGCCAAGTGATGTTCTTTTTTAATGTGCTACAGAAATACACTTGACAGTGATATTGTGACGCCTGAGGTATGTTTGTGCAATTCCTGAAGGATAGGCTCCTCCGAGAGGAAATTAACTCCTTATCCAGTCTTCCTGAGATCACTGTGTTCTAGAGGCAGAGCACTTATAAAATCTGCCAGAGTGAACTTGGGCACCATGCCCCTCCCACATTCACATACCCACAGTGCAGAGACTGTGATGTGTGGGAGATGGGTGGCAATCAGTCTCATTACTACACAGGAAGAAAGAACAGACAATTCCTTCTATCAGGTTATCTAGTAACATCGAGAAGCAGTGAAGAACAAACCTGCATAACAAGTTTACCTGCTACTGTTTATTTGGAACAACGTTTAAAATGTCAGTCATCGTGTTTGTTCCACTTCACAACCACTTAGCATCTTGTGTTGGTTTATCACAGGATATCCCCACCCCAAAAAGCCACATTGATGTTTGTGGCTATAATGTGACAAAATGTGAAAAGTTAACAAAGTCTGAAGTTTTTACATTTTGTTTGTCAAATTAGCTCCAATACTCACCAAACACTTCAGGAGTAATTGTCTGATTTTTCAGCGATTATTTATTTATTTTTTTTAACAAACTGCATAAAATAACCAGAGTGAACTGGCAGCAGAATACACTGTGCAGTTGGTATTGCACATGTAAAAACAACATTCCTTCCACACTGAATAACTTGAGTGTTTTCACATTGATTTGCACACTGTGATGCCTTCTGGCTCTCAGAGAAGCTTTCTAACATGAGACTAGAACTTTTTCAATTTATTTTCTGCGCTTTTCAGCCAGTTCCTGGCCAAAAAGCGCAGAAACGGGCATTTATTATATTGTTTATCATTTATTGTGATAAATTCCTCAGTATAAAATAAATTCTGATTTATTGTTGTCATGATAAATGCCAATTAATATTGTTTAATTCTCCCAAACTGTTCATATTGTTAGGATTCTTAGTTTTGCTATTTTCTCCAAAATATATTTATCAATTAATTTGACAATATGAATGTAATTACTGTGTGCAAAATGACGAGAATTGCTGGGACAGTGATACAAAGGGTACCTAATAATATTAGGTGTAGAACCACAAAAAATTACAATCATCTTAGCAATGTTTGCTAAGAAATCATTTTATTAAATGGATTAAGCGTTCACAGTCATATTTTGTATGTGACAGCGATGGCAGAGGCTCATCAGGCAGTAGCGTTCCAGTTCACCATCACACCAGAAGGCATCGACCTGCAGCTGTCCTACCAGGCCCTGAACCAGATCTACCTGTCGGGGGTCCGGTCCTGGAAGAAGCGAGTCAGCCGCATGAAGGTAGAGTTCATCTGTCACATCAGCGTCATTACGCCTCACATGCTTGTCCACATCATTCTTGTGAACCAAAATTCCTCCTGAATGCCTTTCATGAAATGTCTTTCAGTTTGCATCAATACCCCATTGGATAACTGGATGAACTAATTTTATGCTTGGAGTTGGGACAAGATATAACAAAAAGCAACATATTGTTCTTCATTTAAGGCAACATACCTGAAATACATGCCAGTGTTATAGCATATTAAGGTTTTAATGCCATGCCATCAACACTATAAGCTACAATTTTCTCTCATGCTGTTGCTATGGTTTAAATTCATTTAAAAAGAAGTGAAAAAAGTTGAGTGATGATGTTTTGACAAACCTTGACTATATATTTAGTTTAACCTATCAGTGAACAGGCTTTGGATAGAGTTGGCTGTGTTCTTTGCTAAAGTCATGCTGAGAACATTAGTTTGAGCTTGTTTTTGTTCTGAACAACAGCCACTGTCCCCTTTTTGGTCTTCAGTGAGACAGAAATGACAGACAGACCCGCCCAGCAGATCTGGTCTGCACATGCCCAGTTAGCAATTGTGTATTTAATGACTTTTCATACCAAAAAAGTTTTAGAAGGCTTTTTAAAAATCAGTGATCAATCCAAAAACCTCAATCAGGGCACATCAAATTATGTGTCTAAAATTATTTCACTTAGTTTTACTACATTGTTTTCCAACTTTACATCCCGAAGTAGATCAAAGTGTTTGGTCACTGTCTTGACTTGTCTTGAATAATGTTGAGTTAAAGTAATATATTGCTTTAGATAAATCTTCAAACTGTTTTATTATGTTTCTAAACTCTGGAGTTTAGAGCAACGCAAGCCCTCCAACATGATGATACACGGAAAATATTGTGCGATAGAACCCTGTCGACTGGATTTACAAATGTCTCTAGAAATCATTTAGAAACTGACAGAGACAGTACAAACCTGTGTAACTTATTGTGAGTTTTATCTCCAGTGAATTTTCATACCTGAATAGGTAAAAATTCTTTAGTCGCCAAGACTTAATAGCAACTTGCCACGACATGTGCGGGTGTGTCAAGTGTTGCGATAGTATGCTGAAATGTTGTTTATAACCAGGAAGAAAAAGAATCCAGAGGCCTCTAATTAATGGCGTCAGATTACAATCATAATTATATACAAATCACAAAAAGCAGGTGTTAAATATTTTGTTATGCCATAAATTTATACTGGCTAATCTGTTGGAAAGCAGTTTTGTAAGGTTCAACAGTTTTAGTTAGTAGTCTATAAACGATTAGTCATTCATTGAAAACATGAGTATTTCTTCAACCGCCACCATATACGCATGCACACCCACATACACACACCCACGCACACACAACCCGGTTCAGGGAGTGGAATCGCCCAGAGAGTTGTCTCTGTTTTCTTCTTGCTACAATACCTTCCAAATGACTTTCTTTTAACTCCACAATTTGTCATGTTACATTCACAAACTTCCAGGAGTTTTCATAGGATTTTATAAAATAAATAGACCCAAACAGTGCAGTAAAAGGTATTTGGTGTTTTCTACATATTCATTTCACAAATTAAAATCTAATTTGTGAAATTTAGAGTGTAATTCTCTTCAGAATTGCATGCTACACAGTTTTAAAAGATTAAAACCATCTTTTCCTGCAGTTACAGCTGGAAGTCTTGTGGGCCAGTGATTCTAAAAATATGCTAGTCTTAAAAATATTTTTCCATTTTCTTTCTGCAAAATAGCTCAAGTTCAGTCAGATCCGAAGCAACAGTGAAAAACGGGGAAAAAAAAGCATTTCTGATCATATTTTACTTTGGAAAGCTGAGTTAAATCACTCAGATTTATTCATCTGAGAATTGATCTAAAAAAGATTGAGAAATATAAATTAGGCGAGTCAGTAAAAAATTAATTATTTTTATTTATTGTTAAAAAAAAAGTATTTTATAAAAAAAAATACTAGAAGCTGAGATGGTTTACAGATTACATTAACACTAAAAGCCCTTGATCTGGAGAAAATCAAGTATAATCAATTTTAAATGAAGAAACAAATATTTATGTACATTTGTTCTAAAAGCAAAGAAAAATACAGATTTTAAAATCACGTTTTGCTTTTCTTTTCTGCCATCACAGAACAGAGTGATAAAGGGAGTGTATCCTGCTAGCCCGTCGTCCTGGCTCTTTGTTGCCATAGGGATCCTGGCTACCATGTATATGCAGTCTGATCCCAGCATGGGGCTCATCGCAAAGATACAGCAGCATCTTCCTCTGAGGTAAACAGAGTCTGGATGAGCTGGCTTTAAAAACCACCAATAAAGACATAAGAGAAAGGAAACACTATTAAGTGTTGATGTGGAAATACTAGATTTTTAAAGAAAAAAGTTACATGTGTTTTAGTTTTTCAATCACATTTTAAGACAGAGATATAAGTAGGGTAAATACAAACATTTTTCAAATGTTCATATGAGAATTTTTTTTAAATGTTCTTAATTCAGGTAGGTATTTACTCAATCCTACCTGATCCTGTGTGAAAATATATTCACGGTCTTTGTTTTAAATGTTTTAATGTGTTTGCTTTGAAACAAACCAAAACAGAATACATTTGGAAGGAAGCAGCTACTTTCCCAGTTGTAGCATCAGCACTGATTATTTAAAAAATCAGTGCTGATGTTGCTTTTTTACTCTGAATATTATCTTATATAGCATATTTTTCCATGCACTTTATTTTAATCACGTATGATTCTGTCTTGAACATTGAAAGTCGACTGCTTCCTTTTACCAGTAGATGGTGCTGTTGCTCTTTCCTAGTCTTAGTTCTCCAGACACATTTTATCTGTAAACATAAATGCTTTTTCCCATTTTATTCATCAGAATTAATTGAAGATCATGTTAATATTTATATTTTCCTTTGTGATAATGTTTGTTCCCATCTTTCTGCGCAGACTGCATGTTTCTCTGAGCAGTCAGGGTCAAACCATGGTGTCAGCTCTGGTCTTCAGCACCCTGCTGTGGCTCTCCCTCATCCTCGCCCTGCGCTTCTGCCTCAAGCTGCTGCTCTCCTACCACCACTGGATGTTTGAGCAGCATGGGAGAGTCTCCAACACCACCAAAGTCTGGGTGGTAAGAGCCAAGCTATTTCCTGCCCTTACCAGTGATTGTCATTTATTGCTACATCTGAGTGGATTTTCATTTAAAATCTGTTTTATAGAACTGTTATTATCATCTGTTAACTTTCTGAAAGTGACACAGAGATAATTTTTTTTGTTTTTCTCAGAGTCTGATGAGGTTATTTTCAAGAAAGAAGCCTTTGCTCTACAGCTATCAAACCTCCCTTCCTCACCTCCCCGTTCCTGCCATACAAGACACTCTGAGCAGGGTAATTCTTCTTCATCTGGTCTCTCTTCTTCTCTGCATAGCGCTCTCCTGTGAGTTTCTGTGAACAGCCATGTCTGTGTAGGATTTGCATTTGTTACATTTGTCCCACCGTTCAGATTTCATCAAGCTGTTTGTTTATTACTGTTCTCTGACAAACTTTCACAGAACATATGAACCACATTATATTTATATATTAGGTAACTTCTGAAGGAAATACACGCTTTTTATGTTTGAATTTTCAAACAGTAAAAAAAAGTCTCATCACTTTCCTTTCACTTTTTGTTTCTGTACCACTAAAAATCTCAAGAAATACATTGAAACTATTAAAAACCTGAAAAGGTTTAAGGGATAGATATATGTATAATAAAACAGCTCTAATACCCACATACACATCTCAATTACCCCTCTTTACCTTCCTCTTGTAACTCCCTGTTTCTCTAGCATCTAGAGTCAGTGCGCCCTCTGCTGACGGATTCAGAGTTCCATCAAATGACTAAGTTGGCCAATGAGTTTGAATCGACCCTTGGACACCGGCTGCAGCGCTACCTAAAACTCAAAGCTCTATGGGCTACCAACTATGTAAGTGTATTCCTTCACTGATCAAATATAAAAAATAAAGATTAATAACTTTGTTTCATTTGCTGGTCATTTCTTGCCCATTTTTTTCTTTGTGTGTGCGTGACAGTTTGAGACATTTATCACAATCTAAACTGTCTATTTAATTTTTTATTACTAAGTTTGCTAATAAATTATAAGCAAATATATGAAAAGCATTAGAAGTAGTTGGCTAAGTCAAACAAAGAGCATTCTTGGTTTGTTTTGTTCTGTGGGAACTGGAAAGAAGAAAATTAGCAGGTCTTCTGTTTGGGTTCCAGGTGAGCGACTGGTGGGAGGAATACGTCTACTTGAGGGGCCGAGGGCCAATAATGGTCAACAGTAATTACTATGGCATGGTAAGAAATTGTGTTTCTGTTTCCACTTTAAGCTACTACATTCTGTAAGGTATGTTTATAGTAGGTGTATATCACCAGTACATTTTCAAAGATATGGCATTTCTAATTTGATAGCATCAGAGATTTAAAAAAAACAAACAGCTGAAGTCAGAACTAAAGAAATTGAACAATATTTTTCTGTTTACAGAACAATCTGTCTAAAAAAAATTAAAATAAATTTTTTCTTTTACAAAAGTAATATTTTATATATTGCCAAGTTGGGATGAAGGATATTGAGAAAATAGCGTGATGTATCATTAGAAAAACAATATATAATCTTCTTTTTGTTATTTAATTTTTTTCTGCATTGACTGTGTTGTGTCCTAAAGTGTATAGTTATGTGTATGGAAGGTTGATTATGCTTAGTTGCTTATGTTATAGCAAAGAGGCAAACTTTTTATTCAAAACCATCGTTTGTATCCACATGTGACATGTTTATTTTAAATTGAATTAAGTAAATTGTAATCTTTCTTGCTTGTTCGCTGCAGGACTTCCTGTATGTGACGCCAACATCAGTTCAGGCAGCGCGAGCTGGAAACACTATCACTGCTCTCATGCTCTACCGACGCAAAGTAAACAGAGAGGAGCTCACACCGGTGAGGACCTACACACTGCTGCAGGGAGTGGATTTTTTTGTAGAATTTTTATTTTATTTTTTTTTTTATCATTTTTTTTCTCCGAAAAGTTTTTGCGGCGCCAGTGGCTCATATTTGTGATAGTAGGCGGACAGGAAAGAGGGCTGAAGACAGCAGCTTTGCAGCACACCACCACAGCATGCCCATTTGTGGGACTTATATAAAGCTTTCACATGTGTGAGGTTTTTTGAGTCAAATTTCTTTTTTTGTATTTTCTTTGTTTTTTTCTGATACTTCATTTTTTAAAACTTACTTTTACTGAAAGTAGCTAATCTTTAGTCTGTTATCAGTACCTAAGTACACTTGTGAGACAGGTGAGACATTTGACCGCTTCCAACATTCGAGTTTACTTGAGACTTTTAAGATGTGCAATTTCATTGTGCGCTTACTCTTATTGCGGGCTTCGGGAAATGTCACTTAAAGCTAGAGAAGCATAGAGATGTATCAATTATAAAGAATGTTTGTGTGATTCTGTTTCAGAGTCGCGTTCCGGGCACCGTGATCCCTCTGTGTGCAGCTCAATGTGAGCGGATGTTCAACACCACACGAACACCAGGAGTCGAGACTGGTAGGAAACTCTGCATGCAGAGCCCTCCCTGCTACGGACAGAGGGGAAAAAAATCAGGAACTGAATCATTTTCTTCATTTTTCCAGATGTGCTCCAACATTGGCAAGACAGCGAGTTTGTGGCAGTGTACCACAGGGGGCGTTATTTCCGGCTGTGGGTGTACCGGGCAGGCCGGCTGCTGTCTCCCAGAGAGATCGAATATCAGATACAGAGAATCCTGGACGACTCTTCACCACCGTTTCCTGGAGAGGAGAAACTGGGTGCTCTGACAGCTGGAGACAGGTAGCTGCTATCTGCAACATCTGTCTCAGTTTAACCACTTGTTTCATTGATCTGGGTTTTATTAACTCCACTATCAAGTTATAAAGAATACACAGAATACTTCCTTTTTATTTTGTCTTCATGTTTTGACAATGCATTTGGGAACTTTTATCATTATTTTTTTTAGAACTCAATTGCACTTATGTGACTGCATTGAGTTCTAGTGCTGCAACAGACAATTAGTTTGGTTATGAATTATTCTGACGATTAATTGGACAAAAGAAATTGCACGCTCTGCATTTAAGCCTTCTTTATACAATATTAGAAATGCATTAACAGTTGTAAATCAACAAATAAATGAATTTTTTAAATGAAGATTTTATTGCTTAATATTCAATGACAGCAGTCTTTTAGTGAATGCTTGATTATTTGTAACAGAGGAGGAATCTTCAGCTTAAAACATCAACATGAGAAAATCATCAGTACGGTGTAGCTGTTCTGTTGACTAGTTT
The DNA here is from genome assembly GCF_027474105.1 of Poeciliopsis prolifica. Taxonomy (NCBI): domain Eukaryota; kingdom Metazoa; phylum Chordata; class Actinopteri; order Cyprinodontiformes; family Poeciliidae; genus Poeciliopsis; species Poeciliopsis prolifica. The sequence goes on along the minus strand of NW_026562385.1, from coordinate 12,574,669 downwards.
TGGATTAATAGGTTAATAATTGGATATCAAAAGGTTTTTAATGAAAGACTTGTTTACAGAATTTGAACAAAATTTTTGTCTTAAAGGCAAAAGTTTTATTTTTTTTGCACTGTTTTGACTTAATGACTGCTCTGAGCGTATTGTTTTTTAACATGTGACCTATTTTAAGTCTTTACAATCCAGTTAACAATTAATCGATTACTAAACTCGAAGGTGATTATTTCAATAATCAATTCCTCACGATTAATTGTTTCAGCCCTATTTGTACCCTTTGTATTTATGAGTCTAATGTGTGTGAACTGAGGATTTAAACAACATCTCAGTGATTATAAGGTGTGTGTCTCCGCTCCAAGGATCCCCTGGGCTCAGATGCGGCAACAGTTCTTCACATCGGGCCTCAATAAGAAGTCTCTGGATGCCATCGAGAAGGCGGCGTTCTTCATCACGCTGGACGACGAAGAGCAGGGCATGAAGGGAGACGACCCGGCAGGGAATCTAGATCGCTACGCCAAATCTTTGCTCCATGGCAAATGTTACGACAGGTGAGACCCAACGGGGAAATAACCATCGAGCCAACATTCTTTTTAAAGCATAATAACAATAATAGTAATTCACATTAAAGAGCTTAGGTTTGTCCATATATCTCAGGAAGTGGATACTTAAATTTCTAAGGATTTGATCAACAGTCATAGTAATACTTACAAAATCAAGATTGCAGCTCAACATTTCAAAGTGAATCTCACAGTTTTTCAAAGTAAAATCATTTTCATGAATGATGGCATTTTTTTTTATTACAATAACTTGGTCAAGAAATCTGTAGTTTTATTGAATTTCATTGGAGATTTCAGTCTGGGGCTGGGTTTTTTTGAGCTATATATTCCACAGCAGTTTGTTGTTATGTGATCCGTTCTATACATCACAGCAAATTCCGTATTGATTTCTCCAGTCGTTCATGTCACTGTTAGTCATCCAGAATCATCTCTTACTGTAGCATTTTTCTCTGTTACTTTTTCCTTTCTTCTGTTAGGTGGTTTGATAAATCCTTCTCCATCGTGATCTACAAAAACGGGAAGAACGGCCTGAATGCAGAGCATTCCTGGGCCGATGCGCCGACAGTGGCCCATCTGTGGGAGGTACACACGTCTGTTACAGCTGTGGCATGCTGGGAATGTTTTTCTTTATGGGAGTGGTTTAAGATGATGTGAGCTATGTAAAAAAAAAAAACAGAAAAAAGCTCACTTGTCTTAAACAGTAAGGCAACAAGAAGCTACATTTTTAACATTGTCATTGTGTGTTTTGTTGAGAGTAAACCCACCGGCAGTGTGTTGATTTTGTAGGATGTAGTTTGATGCTGAGAGTCAAAACTGCCACGTCTCCGGATGAAAGCTACTCCGCTCATCTAGATGTCACTGTTTTTGTGTTTTTCTTTCCCAGTACACTCTGGCTACAGATGCCTTCCAGCTGGGCTACACTGAAGAAGGACACTGTAAAGGAGAGGTGGATCTGTCGCTGCCGCCGCCTCAGAGGCTGGCGTGGGATATCTCTCCAGAGGTATCTGCTCTTTGTGTCAGACTTACTGTTACATACCATCATTTTATGTGGCACAGAAACACAACCAAGTAGCACATTGTTGTAATGTCAATATAAAACATATACATATGTGCTGTCTATGTCTTCTGCATGGCTTATGGGAAACTAAAAACAGGAATTACCATATTTCCCTAAAGTGCAATTTTCAGCTTCTGACATTAAACAAATTTAAAATGTCTCTTAAAAAGTACAAAATTTGGTTTTGTCCAGAAGTTTAGATACGTATTAATAAAATTGGGAATGTAAAACAATCTTGATTTTCCAGGTGGTCATGATTTGTGTCATAATTTGCCAAATCACGTTAATTTCAACATGTTACTCATCAGAACATGTTGGCTTTTTTACCTTTCTACTTACTGATTAAAAGCAAACTCATTCAGAAATTCAAAACGGGAACATTTTATTAACTGATCTCTAAGCAACTGGATTTTTGGTTTCCAGAATAATACTGCAAAAGCACAAAATCGCATCAAGTGTTTTTGGTGTAGTTTGTAGTGAAAGTATCTCAGTACACTCGAAATGAGACAAAACTAACTTACAAGGAACTTATCAGCAAGATTTAGAAGCGTGTTTTAAATCAATAAATCCTTGAATCTGATTAAAACTTTCGAGTTCCATTGTTATAAGTGAAATAATCTGCCAGTGGAACAAGCTCCTAATTTTATTTTAAGATTTGGGAGTTTATTCTAAGCTTGCTGAAAAGTTATTTCTAAGCTGGTTTTGTCATATTTCAAGTATACCAAGATATTTACACTAGAAATTAGACCAAAAATACTTGGTAAGACTTTGTGTGTTTTTGCAGTGAAAATGTAGAAAGAAAATGTGCCACTTCAAGTCTGCTAGTGGTTGAAATCCTATGTCAGTCTTTGTCAGTCTGCCAAAAGGTCCCTGTCAGTTTCAATTTAAGGTTCTGCTTCTAAAGTCCAAGAACAACTTTAAGAAAGTCCTTTTAAGCTAAGTGTGCATGAAGGGAATTGATATGTATTTACTTTAACTTTAACAGGACATAAATGTTTTTATAGAAAAAGCAGATACTGTAATTTCCGGACTACAGGGTATAAAGCGCACCTGATCATAAGCTTTAAGTATATTTTTAAAGGAAAAAATATTTTGTACATACATAAGCCACACTTCTCTATGTGCCTACATGGAAACATGATATATTTACAAAGAAATACGGTACACAGAAAGAGTTTTCAAAGCTTTAATAATATACCTTAGCTTTTCTTTCCAAACAGTGCCTGTGACAGGCTGTAACACAGCAGCAATATGGTAATAACACAGCACTAACAGGACTGAGAGCCATCTTCATCTTCCTCCTGTGCACTGAAACCATGGAAGTCTTCTTCCTCAGTGTCGGATTGAAATAGCATCAGATATTCTTCGCCACATACTCTCACAGTTTCTCTTTTGTTGTTCTTTATTGGTCAGCTCGATTGCTTTTGACTTGAAAGCTGCGTCATATGCATTTCTTCTTGCATTTTCCATTTTATTCATGCACAAAGCACAAAGTTACATTAAACTTGCGTCTTCCTGCACATATATTCTCACTCTTACCTTTTCTGCTCGAGCGCCCCTGGCGGCTGTTAGAAAAAATGCATAAATTAGCCGCGTCATTGCATAATGAAAGCATGTGACAAAAATCACAGCTTACAGTCTGGAAATTACGGTACATATTGCTTCTCACATCTCTGTGCTCTCACAATTGAACATGTCAACTTCATTCCCTTACAGTTCTGTCAGCACTGAAGACTTCATCATTTTCCTTCCATCTGTCAGGTCCAGGCTCAGGTCTGCAGCTCCCTGGTGGTGGCCCAGGCTTTAGCTGACGATGTGGACTGCCACGTCTTCCCCTTTAGGGATTTTGGAAAGGGTCGCATCAAGAAGTGCCGGGTCAGCCCCGATGCATTCATCCAGATCAGCCTGCAGCTGGCCTACTACAGGGTAACCATCAAAAACACTTCATTTGAAATTCATGTTCTGCAGCTAAATTCAGAAATTTAGCCAATTACTTAATTGGCTAAATATTAATGTTCAAATGAAAATAGAACATTAATATCCAGATCCTTCACTAATGGGCTCTTTGCATGTCAGCTTCTGCATTCAGGAAAAAGCGGCTCAGTCATTTTCATTCTATTGAAAATGGCATTTTACACCTGGTGCTTGCCAGGCTTGCCCAAGGTAACAATTAATGATGTGCATTGATCCGAAGCTCTAACAAATAAGCTGGAGAAAGGTTTTAAGATTTACGACTCATACATTCACAGGTCTGAAGGTGCATTTTACTTTCTTTGAACTTTGTGGCTAACATTAACTTTAGCTTATGCTAGTAGGCAAGATGCCCTGTGAAAGACTGGCAACCTGTTACTTTTGCATGCTTCTTATGAATACAGCCTGTGTCTGTATTCAGACAAGTAAATAAACGAGCCATAACTCAGCTCGTTTATTTACCTTCTTTAGACTGAAGAAGCTGAGTGAAATGAAGGTTGCAAACTTTGCTGTGCGGTGTTAGCTTTAATTGGTAGCGACAAATATTTACAAACCCACTAATTCAGGATTGCTTGGAAATCCATGGGAACTTAAAGGCCTATTACATTAGGAAGACAACATTGATCTTGGAATTGCTTTATTTGTTTCTGAAATGCGTCTTTGTCTTTTCTAGCTGTAATGGTAACTCAAAGCAGAAAGCTGCATTTGTTCATGCAGATGTGACATCGGTGCTGTATGTGCAAAGAGCACATACACGCCAATGTGTCTCCCAGAAAATTAGAGACTAATTGGGTAAAACTAAAATCCAACAAAAACATTCACCAGAATTTTGCATCCCAGATACATTTAATGGAGCTATAACTTAGTTGTATATATGGATTGTGCTTCAGACCGTTTACTTAAACCACATCTAACTCTTGTCTCCAGGACCGTGGTGGTTTCTGCCTGACATACGAGGCGTCCATGACCCGTCTGTTCAGAGAGGGCCGCACGGAAACGGTGAGGTCCTGCTCCAAAGACAGCTGTGCCTTTGTCCGAGCTCTGGAGAGTGGACAAGTAAGCATTTTCACTTCCTACAGCTTGCATGCAAACTTTTTAAGCAGTTTATGTCAGTAGCTGCTGATTCAAAGAAGAGGATTAGAACTACTGGAAAAAAATTTTCTTAGAATTCTGGCTTCTGATCTCAAAAGTTTGAAGTTAGAATTCTGACTCGTTTCCTCAGAATTCAGACATTATATTCAGAATTCGGAGAAAAGGGTTTACCTTATTTTCTCCGAAGTTTGAATTCTTTTTTTTCAATGGCCCTAATCTTCTTCTGTACTAATTAAAATTGTCTTTCGACTGTAAAACTTTTCTTATCCTTTTAATGACAAAATGCTAAATGTTTGAACAGACGGAGGAGGAGTGCAGACGTCTTTTCAGATTGGCTTCAGAGAAACACCAGAACCTTTATCGAATGGCGATGACCGGCGCTGGGATAGACAGACACCTCTTCTGCCTCTATGTCGTCTCCAAATACTTAGGAGTAGATTCGCCATTTTTGCACAAGGTACTTATTTGTTACAATCAATATTTCTTGCATGTTTTAACCATTTGTTAAATATTAGACATTTTTCATTAATTATGTCTCATTCTCCTTCTAGTTTAACATAACTTTCTGTTGGTTTTTATTTCATAAAATCTCAATGAAATACGTTGAGGTTGGTGGTTGTAGTGTGATTTAAAAAAGGATCTTCCATCATGTCAAACCTTTGACCTCCTCATGTTCGTGAAATTTCAGACACAAAACCACGAATACCTATGTTTTAAAAGCATTTTGTACATTTTGAAAATGGATGATTTTATTTTTTCAACAATTTTAAAATTTATTATTATTACTTCGAGTGAAAACACGTTTCACTTGATTTTTTTAATTTTACTTCAAACTGGATTTTTACGTAAAAGCGCCAGCATTCTGGAAATATCCATGGACCGGATTTAATTTTCCATGATTGTGTGCCTCACCAAACAATAAAGCATTTCTCCCACCATGTCTACGGTCCAGGTTCTGTCAGAGCCTTGGCGCCTCTCCACCAGTCAGACCCCGGTCCAGCAACTGGAGCTGTTTGATTTGAAGAACAACCCAGATTACATTTCACTTGGAGGAGGATTTGGACCTGTAAGCACACACACTCCTTAAACTAACCTTCAGTTTGAATGTCTGCAGATACTCTATTTAGCTCCAGTATAGAACCACATGAATACAGTTATTTGTGGTAGAGCCACCATGCTGGTTCTGTTGGACCTCAGCACAGCATTTGGCACTGTGGATCATTGCATATTATTGAAACAACTGGAGAGTTGAGTAGGACTCTCTGGTCCAGCACTCAGTTTCTTCTAGTCTTACAGTCTTTGTGTCAACAGAGAACTTCTTAAAGAAGTGGACAAAGTCGCATGTGGGGCACCACCAGGTTCAATTCTCGGGCCCCTCTTATTCAATATCTATATGCTCCCGCTAGTTCTGGTTCTAATAGAAAATATGATTAGCTACCATAATTACGCAGATGCTACACATTCTGATGTCAGCAGGTGACTCAGAAACATCCAATCACTGAACAGATGCTTACAACAGATAAATATATGGATGTGCCATAACCTTCCCCAACAGAATACTGAAGTTATTATCTTTGTACCTAAAGAGGAGCGACCCAGAGTCGACACACAGCTTCAGTTATTACAACTGGAAACTAGCAAAACTCTGACCTGAACCTTCAGAGCCACATAAAGACATTTACAAAGTCGCCCCTCTGTTGCCTGAAGAACATTTCCAGGATTAGAAAACTAATGTCTCAGCAAGATTTAGACACTCATTCATGGTTTTATCTTTAGTCGCATTAATTCCTGCAGCAGCATCTTCACTGGTCTGAATAAAAAAAAAATCAATCCTCCAGTTGCAGCTGATCCAGAACGCTGCTGCTGGTGTTCTGACTAAAATCATTAAGCTACAGCACATCATCCAGTTCTACAGTCCTTTCACCGAGAGAAAAAGACTTTAAGATACTGTCAGTGTATAAATTACTGAAAGACTTAAAATCACAATACATTAAAGATCATAAAAGACCTTGCAGGTCTTCTGGTTCTGATCTGCATCCAGAACCTGAACCAAAGATGCAGAACCAGCATTCAGCTTTTATGCACCACAAATCTGGGACTAACTTCCAGAAAACTGAGAAACAGCTGAAACACTGAGCTTCTTTAAATCATGCTAAAAACCCAGCTGTTTAGAGCTGCTTATGAACCATAATAAATAAAACATGGACCAGCATATGCTCAACAAAATGACCATTTAGATCATGTGATGATTCCTGCAGACATTCAAATGTTTATTGCTTGTTTCTCAAGCAATAAACATTTTTTATGATGTAAAACATTTTTGAACTGCCTCGCTGCTGAAATGTGACATAGAAATAGACTTCACCCATAAGGGTCAACAGCTTAGAAATAGTCCAGAGCAACAATGACAAGATCATAAAAGTGTCAAAATATGTATTTAAACATAAGAAAGATCAGGCATTTTTATCTATGGATGGATTCAGGCATTTATCGAAAATGCCTGAATCCAGCTCAGGCATCTTTTCTACCTCCACTATGGATTGATACTGTTTGTTTTTAAGAAACAGCAAAAAAGAATAAACTGCATAAAGACAACACTGTACTTTGTGCTTCCAGACAAGTAGGAAGAGTGAAAAACACTGAAAAACCGTGGAACAAAAACACACTAATGCAGGATTTGTATCCCACCAGGTTGCAGATGATGGTTATGGGGTTTCATACATCATTGTCGGCGAGGACCTCATAAACTTCCACGTGTCGTCAAAGCACTCCTGCAGTGAGACTGTAAGTAAAGTCTCTTCACTTCTGATTGGTGTTCAGATTTGGTCCTCATTTACTCCACAGTCAGGAGAGTTGGAGCGCTCTTCATCCTGTCATTTCAGCTTCCCAACCACAAAACACAAACAGAGTCAGGACTCCTTCCCTGTTTTCACTTCCTCATTCCCACATGTCACATGTTTTATTACCGTGAAATAACAATAATTTCATGGTAATGAAACTGTTAAACGTTATTTTTCCAGTCTGAAAATGTGCTGACAGTAATTCTAATAAATTAACTGAATAAAACACATTGAAGTCTGTGGTTGTAATGCAACAACATGTGAAAAAGAGTTTTAGGACATGAATATTTACAGTATTTACTCTTTATCATTTTCCCCTTCCCTCTTTTCTTTATCTTTGCTTCTTTAGGACTCCCACAGGTTTGGAGCTCAGATCCAAAAAGCCCTTCAGGACATAATGGCTCTGCTGTCAGCTGATGCTAAAAGCTCTTCCTCCTCCAAAGGCTCCAACCAGCCGCAGTCCAAGAAGCTCATCTAAAGCATGTTATCCTTGTTACCTCACAGTCCAAGAGCTGTGATGGGACAGGATCAAGGTAATATCAGGCATCACATCCTGGTGATAAACAATACCACAGAAATGAGGTGTTGTTTTTGACAAAACATTAGATTTCAGCTAATAAAAAGATTATTTTTCTCCTGTATAACTCTGAAAGAACAAATGACAGGCTAACAGGCTGTTTTTTTATTATTATTTTATTTTAAATGTATGTCTAAACAACTACTTGGTAAGAGCAGAAAGGCCTCTCCTTTCTTTAATATTAGAAACATCAAGCTAATGTTGGCTCTTATGTTAGCTATGCTAACTGCTCAGGATTCTTGCCTTTTCTGCCTTTAATTTCTAAACCTGGTGAAGCTATGATATGACAACGTTTTCAGTAAGTCCAAGCAAGAGTCAGATCCACAAAGAGAAATTTCACCAGGGAGAAATCAAAGTAAGAATGACACCGCAGGCGGTGCTGGTACGTCTTCACAAGAGCTAATCAGGGAACAATAGACTCACCTGCTGCCTTATTAGGTGTTCCTTGGTTATAGCAGCTTAGACCTTTTCTAGCAAGCGGTTACCTTAGCTTCTGTTGGTTTTATTTCATCTTGATCCAAAGTGTCTATCTGATAATGGAGTTTTCTCATTTTGAAACAGCCATGCTACATTTAGTTACTGAAATCTCTGTTCTTCCTCCTTCTTACACTCCAATAGTGTTTCAACAAGTCATCCTATTCTCTTCTAGATGGATAAATATATTCCTTGTGATTGGCTTATTTACTGTTTGTGTAGGGCTGCAACTGATAATAATTTAGTTACAGATTAATCTATCAATTATTCTGATGATCAATTGATCAATTGGCTAAAAGAAAACATGCACATTCAGCACTTTCATTTAAGTCGGTTTTCTGTAATATTAGAAATACATTAAAAGGTGCAATTAAACAAATAAATAAATATTTTTGTAATTAAGAAAATAAACTTTTTATGACCTAAAACACAATACCAGCATAACTCCAGTGAATGCTTGACCATGTGTAGTAAAGGAAGCATCTGCAGCTAAATTATCCTTCTAACAACACATGCTTGCTTGACGTAACACAGTGTTGGACTGATTTGTTGACTTTTTTTTTTCGATAAATAATTGGATATCAAAAGGTGCTTAATTGGAGATTTATGTTTTTCCGAATTTGAATCAGGTGAAGCTAACACTGCCCCTTGAGGAACTCTGTATGGAGCAGATTTACAGACAAAATTGTTTTTGTTTGTTTTGTTTTTTTACCTTAAATGCAAAGTGTATGCATATTTTTGTACAATTTTGGCTTAATGAATGCTTTAAGCGTTGTTCTTTAAGCCTTTTTTAAGTTCTGTTTTGTTCATTTACTAAATAATTTGACGATTATTTCAATAATTAGTTAATCAGACAGAAATGCATGTCTGTTAACACACATCTGAACAGGTGTGGCTAATAAAGCAGCAGTTGAAAGCATATTAATGACATAGACACTGCTAGCTTACCTCACCATGGTGTTTGTAGCTGCCATTGTTCCATTATGAAGTACGATCAGATCTCTACCAGGGTGAGAAGCCACTGACATGTAATCAGTTAAGGGTTTGAATCCCTCTTCGAGGGCCTCAACCCCAATGTGTGGAACCAGAGCTCTTAATCCACAAAATGTAAATATTGTATATATCAAATCATAAACAGATGAGGAGAAATTTGTTGGAACCCATAATAAATAAATGTAAAAAACCCCAAAATATTTTATGTGCTGCAATCCAGCCTTTAGTAAAACCAAACAGGTGGTGTCTGAGTACATTACCATTTATACTGAGCTGTTTATGGCATAAAGGTTAGCAAGAAGGGAAAGAGAAGCACTTTTTCAAACGTGTTTTGTCAGTGATTTGTATTATAAAGATGTAGATATAATGTGAAGGAGATGTGTCAGTACTAGAAGTAGATGATCTAGTACAGATTTATATTGCTCATTTAATGGTTTGTATTTGGGGAGGAGGTAAGAGGGTGTTGCGTAAGGGCCCACGAATGTCCATACTGCCTTTTTGGTTTACAAATGTAACTTTGAACAAGACTCCGGCTTCAGCTCCACATGAATCGTTGCTCTCATAGTGCAGTAGTAGTCATCCTTACTCTCAGCTTCCTTTTAACCACAGGCAGCTTGCTTCGCCAAAAGAAACTTACTCTTTAATAGTCTTGAGCACAAGACGGTGTATAAACATGCCAGGGGTTTCAGCCCTGGCCATAAGCCTGCTGCCTGCAGAGGCAAAGCCCTGTGCGTGTGTGAAAATGTTTACTCTGCTCAACAGTATCAATGCAAATGAAAGAATCAATGCAAAACCAGCGGGAAACCTCTTACAATAAAATGCTCAGCGGTTATGTTTTAATGAGAACGTGCTACAGTTTGGCCAGTTTGCTGCTGTTTGTACCGTCAGAATTTGTAACCCGTCTTGTAAAGTGGTGGGAAAACTGCTTCATCCCAGCTACATAAGTCTGCTTAATGTGTTAGCCTGAAACATTTTGTTGACACATGAAATATTTAGTAACTAAACAAACATTGGACACATGCAGTTCTTTTTCTCTTAGATTATCCTTCCAGGAAGTGATAAAACAGCTCGTCATTAGCTTTGTTTCCATTATAAATGTGCACAAAACTTAGACAATATTAAAAAAAAAACAATTTCATAATTGCTGTGTTTTTATTAAATAAGAAATTAATTAAAATCACATGTGAATCAGTTTGTTCATTTATGAGTCAGTGAAAACCATCCTCTGACCACTTCCTGTCGTTTATGCTAGTAGTAATACCTCAATGTTGATCATGTGACTCGGATGATGCAAAAAATTTGTTTCTATTGCAGTTTTACAGAATAAACCAATTTTGACACAGCCGAGAAAAACTTGTGCTTCATTAAGCAATTTTATTTTCACAATTTCAATTTGCACAGTGTCATTACTAATAGAAACACAGCTAGTGTCAGTCACATAAATACCTTCTATGAGGTGTCTGTGTGTCCATGTGGTAAGGAATGTTTCTGTATTCTGGAGGTGGAAAAACCACAGATGGTTGAAATGTCTGTAATCCAGACCATTTCATTTCCCACCAAAACTGATGTTGAAAATATTCTAAAACTGCCGCCTCAGCACATTACTTCTCAGAAGCTTGAAAAGATTTTCTCTGTGAAACCCTGAGGAATCCCACTGGCTACCTTTAGTTGTTGTGTTTGTCTATACTCGCGTTCTTTTACTCGTACTGCTGCTTCTTTACCAAGCTACAGCTCTGCTCAACAAAACACCATTCATGTGTCAGACGGCTTGAAAAGCTGAGAACACAAAAGACTTTGCCTTTCAAATTTTGCTGAAGATATACTTGATGACTCTTCAAACGAATAATCTCATCTGGAAGAGTTTCTTATAACGCTGACACAATTGTTACCGTGTTGTGGTTTCAGTCTCCGTTAAATCAAGATCTTCAACAAACAAACGCGCATCCCTCATAGTCCAGCACATATTTTTGTCAAATATTTTTTATTCATACGGTGCAAAAAGCTGTTTGTTTTCTACCATCTGATATTGTTTTTATTTTTCTCTGTGTCCCCTGACAAAAGCAGATTTGTTGAATATGATTTCGTACTTTTATTTCTAAACCGTATTGAAACATCTGTTTGGAACTTTGTGATGGTTTTTGGTTTGTGTTAAAATAAATTGTTTACTGACAAAGTTCTGTGTCTTTTGTCTTTTTTTGGTAAACTGTACAACATTAAATGAACAACATTTAGAGGGAATTCTGTCAAATTGTGAGGAATATTTTTTTCAAGTTTTTCTTGAACTATTCTAAATCCTATTCTAAATCACCAGTTCCACTGTACATTTGGTTATTACTAACACAGGAGAAGTTTGTCAGTGATTTGTATTATAAATCACTACTTTACTATTGAAATACTGCTTTCAGTAGTAAAGTAGTAAAGTAAAGGGTGAATAAATTATGGAAAGCAGTCTGATTCCAGTTCACTCTGGTTTGTTTGTCTACTATCTACTCCTCAGATCCCTTGAATTCTTATTGCAATGCTTAGAAAACGTGTGAGGATGTCATGGTCAGACAATGTGAATGTGTCCTTTCAGTTCCCTGAAACCACACAAATAAAAGACTTTTAAAGGTGCATGTAAAAAATTTATGAGGTCCAATGCAGAAGGGTGTAGGGGAACATTGACTTTTGAACCTACTCAAGTTTCCCACTGGTCAGTTATTTTGAACTTACTAGTGTATTTCCAGCAGTAGAAACAACTACAGCGTGTTCTAAGGTTTGTACTTTTCCTTCTTATTTGTTCTGCAGTGTATAATGTCATATCAGGTTGTTTAGTTGGGTTTTGGGTTCTGTTTTATTTGTTTTCCTTTATTATTTAGATCAGCTATGTTTTGGTTTTACTTTAGTTCAATTCTTCTTAGTGGTTCTAGTTTTGTTTAATTCTTCTAATTATTCTTAGTTACTACAGTTTAATTATTTCTTGTGTGCATAATTCTGTAGAATTTAATTTATTTTCTAGTCCCCGGTGCACTTTCAGTTACCCCCTATGCCTATCTCTTTCCCTCTCCTCAGCCTGCCTCTTACTCCCTCCACTCCCAACTGATTTAATGAGCCATTCGCAGTTTCACTGTACCGGCCGTGTGTACTTAGACTTGCATGGCTTAATCTTTGAGACAAGCATGCTACTGACAGGATCAACCAGGTTATTCTGAGACATAACTCAAGATCATTTTATTTTCTTTGGTCTTCTGCAGTAGAATGGGCAAGTAGATAATTTTATGTTTTTTAGACCAAATGTCTGACCTCATATTCAGAGTAATGGGTAATACCTTCACTCCCCAGTATTTAAGCCTCTCATTCTCACTCCCTGCCTGCCTGATCCTTTCATCTACTCCTCGATCCTCCCTTTTGTTTGTCCTTGCTGGTTTCCTTATTTTGTAGATTTGATTTTTGTTCTGTTTCCTTGTTTCCTCATGGATTCCCCCTTTTGTCAAATTCTCCTTATCTATGGAATTTGACAAAATGTAATGTTTATTGCTTGTTTTATAACTGTTTACAGTTTTATCATATAAGGACCTTTGAACCACCATATTGCTGAAATGTGCTCCACAAATAAACTTGTCACTTTCGCATTGCAGGATTCACCTGATCAACAGCCAGATATTATACTGGCAATTTCCAAAGACAGCAGGAAGTTGTAGGAGAATGATGGTTTGTGTTGGTTTTTTTTCTGGGCAATATGCAGCTGGCTGCACCAGAGTTCTCACAGCATCATACACGTCTTAAAATTTTGTGACATTCCAATGTGTTGTATCCATATCTCTTCTGTAAAATCTCGACAGTTTTCCCGAAACTCTGCGAATGTAGCCGCTCCCGAGGATAAGGGGCCCCAATGCCTAAAAAGACGCCTTTGGCTGTACATGAGTTATCATGTGGACAAGCTTACTCACTTGTGATTTTAATGGAATAACTGCAATTGTGGAATTGTATTTTTTCAACATTTACAGAGTACTGACAGATAAGGTATCTGTATTGAAAATATGGCTAATGTGGTCATCAACATCCTTGGACATTCAGTTGAAGCATCTGGATCACAGCACCAACTTGTAATGGAAAACAATATTCAAGCATTGTTAAAATAAAAATCACTCAGTCAGAGACAGATACTCACAAATGTTTGTTTCATGGATTTTTACGTAATCAAGAAAAAGTACAAAGAGTTACAGAGTGTAGGTCAGCATACTCCTTGCTGCCCTGCAAAAACACTTGGAAGAGATGGTTCCTCATCTCACTGACAGTCATCACCTCATAAGCAGGAAATTAACTTAAGAACTTCGTTTTCTAAACACTGTAAATGTTACAGTCTGGTTTTACATCAATCATCAAATATGCAGTCAGAAAACAGACTTAAGTCTGGAAATAAAATGTCAAAGCAACATATTGTAGAAAAATAGCAAAAAATAATGTAATCATTAAATGCAAAATTATTTGTAAGATAATGAGCAAAATGGGTAAATGAAAATATGAATAAATAAGTATTAAATAATGAATATAAATGGAATAATGCAATGAGTTAATATGTAATTGTAAAATGATAACATTTTTCCAGTGGAAGCAGAAGTAGATATGATTAACAGAACATGAATCGAAGATCTAAATTCAAAGCTTTCATATCAATCAATCAAATTTTATTTGTATAGCACATTTCAGCAGCAGGGCATTTCAAAGTGCTTTACATCATAAACACAAAAACACAAAGTTATGCAACATAGAATAAACAACATTGTTACATATTACATTTCAAATGCAATTCTAAACAAGTGTGTTTTTAGTTGAGATTTAACAGAAGATGTTACAGAAATACTGTGAAAATATTTTTGTTAAAAAGGATAAAAATACATTTAACTAAAATGTTAACCATATTTTCCAATAATTGTATAGATAAAATGTACAATAAACATATTGCTATGTAAGACTGGTTCTTTAGAGAAAAAAACCCAATTTATTTAAACATCTCAGACATATGCTCAGAAATAACAGAAAAATAGGTATTAAATCTTATATGATTCTGAAGAGAACTGTAGACATTAACTGAGTTATAACATTTGAGAAGTTGAACATCTTCATAAAACAAAACAAGAGTTAACATGTTTTCGAAACATAAAAGTACATAATTAAATCTTAAAATGAAACATTACAAAAACATGTTCTGAGACATGTACTGAACATGATGATAAACAATTATGTACACAATAAAATGAAGAGTAGGTTATTCTGAGACATAACTCAAGACCATTCTATTTGGTCTTCTACAGTAGAATGGGCAAGTACATAATTTCATGTTTTTTTAGACCAAATGTCTGACCTCATATTCAGAGTAATGGGTAATACCTTCACTAATTACTCAATATTTGCTCAATCAAATGTCGTGAAGCTAGATCTAAAAAGCCAGAATGATTTGCAATAATTTCTAATTTATGTTCCTAACATTCTTAAAGCATTAGCCTTGATTCTTAGCTGCTTATCCAGGTTCAGTCTGCAGGGTCTTTCTGTGTTTCTAGTTTTCATATTTGATGTCATATGCAAGGGGTCCGTTGATGGCAAACCCAATGTAGAAAGAAACCTTTTCTGTACTGAAACCACTTATTAGTCCAGGACTGATCCGTGCTGGACGTACTGGGATTTTTTGTTTGCCATAGTTAGCGTAAACCTCCCCATGCTGAATGGTTCCATTCACTCTGTAAAGTCGGTTGATGATTGCATTTTCTTTAAATATGTCTCCATCTCTCCAAAGTTGTGCTAAGGCATCTCGAGTCATCTTCCTTAGAAAACTCTCATCCAGTGAGGGTTTTGAAACCAGCCTCTTCAATCCTTCTCCTTTACCCAAGTAAAAGTAAGCAATGGTGCTCCTCTTTTGAAGTAACTTGGACAAGTGCTTACGAGAAGACTGCCGAATTGCAGTTAGATAATTTGCTATATCTGTATTTTCTTCTGAAGGACTTGGCCAGAATAACAACAGAGCCAGAAAATATGGATCTGGGAAAGGATGTTGAAGTCCTACGTCTTGCAGAATTTCTCGAAGAAGAGTACAGAGGTCACTGTATTTCTTTACATGCTTAGATTTTGCATTCAGGTGGTAAAGATTTATGTTTGACATAATGTAATTGATTTTTATTTTTGAATGATTTCTCTCATGGACAGTGTTTTGTAGTAAAAATGCATAGCATTCTGTGATCTGCTCTGTCTCTTCAGCAGGCTTATCCATACACTGAAGTACTCCAGAGAAAGTATCTGCTTGACACGTCTCCAAAAATCTTTTACGTTCTTCAATATTCAATTTCTGGTTGAGGTTGGTTTTGACTTTTTGTTCTTTTCTCCTTTCATCTGGAGTGGCACAGAAAAGGTCTACATACTTTTTAAAAAGTTCACTTACTGTCCTGTGGTTGGTTTTGTCATACTCAGAGTTCTGTTTGATGTAGACAAAGTAGGAATCTAGAAAATCAAACCTTTCTTTGACATCAGTTTTAAGTTTGGTGAGAAATGGCTCATGTTCACTGATGATTTCAACATATCTGTTGTTGATGTCAGTGTTTTCTCTGTGAACACTGTTGATTGGCATTGATTTGTTAAGAAAACTTCGCAAGTACTGTTTTTTAAGAGGATCATCTTTTTCAAAGAAAGGTAATCTGCTCAGTATGTCAAAGATCAGAAAAGAGATTTCCAACATGCTGATGTGACCGTAAACATTGTACCATTTTCTGGGATAGTCCTCTGACTCATCATCAGCTGTTTCTTCTTCTCTTTCATTCTCAAAGTCTGACAGTTCCTGAGCTCTTTGGAAAGCCTTCCAGCCATTAATGGCTATTTCAATATTTTTGTGCAAATTTTCTGGGTTGCGTGTGTTCTCTTGCTTTTCTCT
Source organism: Poeciliopsis prolifica (assembly GCF_027474105.1). Taxonomy (NCBI): domain Eukaryota; kingdom Metazoa; phylum Chordata; class Actinopteri; order Cyprinodontiformes; family Poeciliidae; genus Poeciliopsis; species Poeciliopsis prolifica. The sequence goes on along the minus strand of NW_026562385.1, from coordinate 12,558,216 downwards.
TTCAATGTTAGACTTCAGATTGCTTTTGTGGATTTGTCCGATTGTATCAAAAGTGAAGGGATTATTTTTAATGTTCTTAGCTTTCTCTGCCCATATTAAGGCTTCTGGAAAGTCACGCACATTGATGTACAGATATCTTGCCAATGCCTGAGGAATAGATGAAAGCTTCTCAAATCTGGATGATGCAGTCTCAAAGATCTCTTGGACAGTTTGTCTCCCCTCCTGGCTGTGGATTTTTTCTATCAGAGGAGAAAATGGTTCCCTCTCCTCTCCATCTTTCTTTCGCTTTCGTCTTTTTATCAGCATTTGTATAATAAAGAGCATGAATTTGTGTTTCACGCCAGCACTGAAAAACAGATCGCAGTGAAGAATCTCCTTAACAATATCACTGACTTTCAGATTATGACTCCTCTCCAACTCATCCAGACAGGCAGAAGCTATTGCATGATGAAGAATTCGAATTCCTTTGTATTCATCCCAATCATTCATCGAGTCTACGATGAGGAAGTTGGAATATGGGTTCATTCTGTCTAAAACACAGTCTTCTTCCCAGCGAATCATCTTCATCTGAAGGAAATCCTCACAGAGTGACAGAGCGATTTCTGATTTTTCAGCATATGTTTTGAGTAAGGCCAGAAAGGAAAAGAGCTGAGCCGCTTTGGTGCTAAAGTCAAAGTGATTCAGGGTGTTAAAAGCAAGATTTTCTGTGTATGTCTTGTCAAAATTGTTCTTCATGAACATGAAGCTGTAAAAGTTTTCTGGTTTCTCATGGGTTTCTTGGAGATCTTTGAGTTTCTTTTCAAACTCCTTCTGTTCTTCTGGTGTCAGTTTTGCAGTTATGTACTGGTTTTGGGTTTGATTGTGCTGCCTGTATTGCTCTTTAGGATTATGTGAACGAACACAATTGAGGATGACAACTTTGCAATGTTGACCCTCATCCAGATTAAAGTCCAATAAATCTTCAACTGCCAGACGGATGCAGTTGACTAGATCAGAAGGTGTTTCTGTTTCTTTTGATTCATCAATCAGAAGTAAAACTGGTGACAGTTTCTCACTTTCCAGTTTCATCAGATGTTGGATCTGGTTGGCCACCTCAGTTTTTGGCAACATGTTGTCTTTCAGAATTGCACATCTGAACTCCTTACGCAGCTCCCACATTGCATGCATTGCTAAGGTGGTACCACCACATCCTGGGTCATGAAATAGATTCAGCAGAACACAGGCCTTTCTTGAATGTGCCTTTTGTGATCTAATCATTTTCTTCACATTGTCATGCTTTTCTCTCTTTATAAATGGCTTCTCTTTGTCTTTGTCACAGAAGTAAAAGTTCCACCAACTCACTTTGGCTCCTCTATAGAACTCCTCCTCAACCTTGATTCTGAATTGATCAAATTCTGGACTGCTTTCATCAAAGACATTTTCACACTCATTTGAGGCAAGAACTTTCAGAGCTGTCAGTAGATCTTCGTCTTTCTGTTTTAGGACAACATCACTGGAACCAGAAGAAGGAAGCAGACGTGTACATGACTGGGTAACTGGTCCCAGGCCCATTATGGTCCCATTGATCTCACTCAGAGTTAGTTCATTTATGGACAAATGCTCAATGTCAAAGTCACACTTTTCTTGAATAAGTTTCCTCCATTTACAATATGTATCTTGAGATTCACAAATACAGATAATGTTTTTCTCATCTGTGTGTTTGATAAAAGATTTGTAGGTGTCAAATACTGGATCTTTCTCAGTGGACACAGGGGAAAGGAGGAGGAATATGATCAGCCATCTGCCTTCAAGAAAAACGTCAGGGTTGCAAATAAAGGAAACTAAATGGTCAACATCTTTGCAAGATTTCCTCAACCACTCTCTATACTCTAGTTCTTTGTCTCCTTCGAGGTCATTTCTTCCATTACAGAAGACCCAGCTGGTCTGGAGGTTGAGGTTAAGGTCTTTTTTTACAGACTCTATTTGTCCCTGAAATTGTACTGGCAGATGCAGATTAGCCACCCTTGACTCTCTGTATGAATTACACAATCCACCAGAAGAGAGCGAGTTTGGGTCAAAGTCCAAGACACAAAACAGTTTCAGCTTACTCAGAAAGTTGAGGTACTGAATTTGTTCTTGTCTGCTTTTGTTTACAACAACAACAAATCTGGCATAATTGTCTAGTGAATTTCCACCACAAGTTAATAACATCTTTAGTTTCTCTCCTTGGTTAGCTTCTGTCTTCGTGTAATTTCTGGAAAGACACTGCTCTGGTGGACCTGAAAACAAAGTGAAAAGTGATTCTTAAACAGTGCAAAGGGCCATACAAATACAAAAAATAAATCAAGAAGCAAAATTTACTTGGATATCTGGTGTACTGCAGTATGGCGGTTACTCTATTCAAATGATCTCATCAGCCTGGACCAAGTGCAACTGAAGAGCCATATCAGTTCACTCCTTTCATTTAGTCCGTTATCTTATTCTTGGATTTTGTTCTTTGTCCATTTTTTCCTTAGTGATACTCTTTCTCTAGGTTTACTGTTTATGTCCACTTCAGATTCCTCATATTGAGTCTGCTTCCCATTCTTATATTCACACTGACCACTAATAATAATACAATTCACTCATCTGCACTGCCTCATCATCCCTATATATGTCATCTGATCCAGCACTCAAAGCTCCTAGTCTGCTTTCATGCCCTGTTTCACACTTTGTTCCCTGTCATGTTCCGAGCTCTGCTCCATGTTCCAATTTTTGCTGTTTCACATTTCTATTCCTGCATTTTTTTTAAAGTTTTGTCTTTATCATTACAATCTTGAGTTGTGCCTCACTTTTGTGGATGTCTGCAGATTAGCGCTTTATCTTCACCACAAATCAGGATACATGGTCCACCACACAGATTATTAAGTGACCAGACAAGTGAATTAAACAATAAAAAAATAAGACATAGCTGAACATTTTAGCATTCAGATTAAAACCATTACATAGACAGATCATAGAGCAATGACTTTCTGAAAAAACCTGTCAAATATTCAGTAAACTACTATGTTGTTTTTAACTTCCTTGTACAAGCAAGAAATTTAATTGCCTTTGGATGAAAGTGCTATATAAACAAAGTTTCCTAGAGACAAGTCTGACTAGAAAATGGGTGTGGATTTGAAGAAAATGAAGTATGTGCACAATGTATATCAATCCCTACCAACTTGTCGTTGAACAAGATTCAAACCTTCAATCCTTATCTATAGACCTTCTGCTTTTAAAACTGACAATATTTACAGCTCAACACACTGCAACGTTTCACACAATGAGAAAAGCTTTCTTCTGAACATATGCCATAATGTATCAGTCTTCTATTTCTAGTATTTTTGTATTTATTTCTCCTAGATTATTTGTCAGACTTTTTATTCCCTTTTCAGCTCCTGCATTTTATTATTTATATTCTCTGAGTGCCTGTTTGCCTTCATTCACAGCTATGCCGTTTCCAGACATTTTTATCATTAGCAATAAAACTTCCATGTATTTAAGCCTCTCATTTTCTGAGGGGCAATTTAGGACAAAACTATATTTTGTCTCACAAACTACTAAAGACTCATACACACACGCACACACAAAATATTAAAATTGTGCATATTCACTATTAAAATATCACATGCATACAATTTTTCTCTCACATGCACACATAAAAGACTAGGTGTGCACATATACACTGAAACAACTAAAATATCACACACACAAAGCATACGTACTATTCTGAATGATAGGTCAAAAATGTATGTGTGTGAACTAACTTGAATGAATGAATGGATGAATGAATGAATGGGGATAAGACTTTTTTGTGTAAGAGAAAAATTTTTATATGTGTCTCTCACAGAGAGTTGTCACAGGAGAGGTGGGGCATAATTTAAAGATCAGATCGCACATTGAAAAGAATAAAAAAAAGTATAAAACTTAGGCCAAATAGTACATTTAGAAGTGTTTCCAGCAATAGATTTTTTTTCCCCCACAAGAAACCTGTGTTGACTGACACTTATCACTTTTTTTTTCCTTGTTAAAACAGTTGATTACAAAATATTTAAAAACAGAAATGTAAAATATTTTATACTTTGTGTGAATCTTTAAATTTTGTTTATAAAACATGTACAAGGCTTATGTAAGTTGTCCATAAGTTACCTACCTGTGTCTGTTTCCAGCTGAAGAGCAAGTTGACGCTGCCCAATCTTTTTCAGAAGCTGTATTGTGACACGTAAAGCCTCCTGATTCCCAAAATGGCTGGTCAATAACTGGGCAGTGTCTACTCTGTCTTTGTTCTCAAGAGCCCCCAGGGGAATAGAGTTATTTTCAACGTTTTTGTATTCTAATAAATGGAATTGAAAGTTTTTAAAGTCGTCTCCCCTTAGGTTATCCAAGTAGTCCTTAATCACAGTGCTCTTTGATGACTCTGGCTGGAGTTTCACCTGGTTAGGAAGAAAGAGTCACCATAAGTTGAGTAAAATGTTGTACACAGCCCAGCCATAATTGAAATTGTGAACCAGCTCAATCATCATTTTTGCTAGAAAATAAATTCATACATGGCAAATATTGTATGAATACGTATAATAGAGTAAAAGCCAAGACAAATATGCTTCTGATTTTGTGTCCGTTCTCATTCATTGATGGTAAGACAGAAATAAGTAGCTTGTTCAGTTTTCTTTTTTGGTTTAAAAAGCTCTTAAGTTCATTCCAACTCCAGACTGTATTTTGGTCCAACCACAAAACCACAACTCATCGCATCTTATATTGTGTCTGAGCTAGCATTTTATGCATGTTGATTTCATGTTATGTTTAGCAGAGCATAACAGAAAATATGAATCATTTGTAACTTTACCTCTGCAGCTTTGTGTGTTCCTCCTACAGTGTTGCATTTTGTTGTCTCCACTTCTTTTTCTGTCAAAGTTTTTTCAGACTGAGGCTCTGATTCAGTTTTCTTCTTTGAGTCAGATTGTGTATTTTCTCGAGTTTGAGGCAGGGTAACATCGTCTCCCTCTCTATGGTCCATTAGTGGCTCAAGGCTTGGTTCTGGTCTGTCATTGAGCTTTTTCAGTTCTGCTAGAATCTTCACAGCGGGACCAGCTTTAATGTTTAGATCCAGAAAGTCCTGCTTCTTGAAACAAACCAGACAATCCCCAGAAACATCTTCCTCCAGAAGTTGTTCTACGTATTTTCTGTAAAGCTTCACGTGTTGAAGGAACCACTGACTCACCTGCTCCTTGGTCCATGTGCTTACATATGCAGGATATTCTGACTTATGACCTGATCCTTCAATCAGACTTGCCACATAACAAGAGATCTTCACAGCAGGACCATGCTTGAGCCCTAACTCCAGAATGTCTGTCTTTCCAAAGTGGACTAAATATTCTCCTGAAACCTCTTCTTTAAGGAATGTATCAGCGCAACTCTGAGAAACTTTGACTTCTTTTATAAGCCAGCGATGAACATCTTCCTGGCTCCAGGCCTCAATTTCTGATTGGCTCATTTTGAACCTGAGAAGAAATTTATGACAGACAAAGAAACAGATATTCAAATGTGCAAGGAACAAAAAAGAGGAAATTGTTTACATAAATTTGTTGTGGTTCTATGATTGCTACACTGCCAAGCAGAAGATGCTGTAAAAAGGAAAGCAATCACAAGTGGCACAAAGAGGACCATGTACTGCTTATTGATTTCCCAGGAAATAAAAGCAACGGGAGCATTATAGAAAATGATTAAAACTAACTTCACCTAGCAAAAATTAAACTTTGCTAAAATTACTTAAATATATCATCTTAAATAATTATTAAATACAATGTCTGAAGTTCGGAATAAAAGCTAGAGGGGTGTAATGCAAAACTCCAACAAATAAAATGAAATGATTAAATAGCATGAATTAAAGTAAAAAATCAGTGTTGGTGACAAGCCGGGAGAAATGGTGCACTAATCGACACAGTCCAAGGGGAAGACCACAGGTCCACTGGACAGTATTTTTGCAAAAAATTGTAGTTTTTAGCTTATCGCATTGTTTACTTCCTGGTTCGGTAAAGCGGTCCTAAAAAGTCACGCCCACACAATCTATAAATAAATGAAATTATAAAAAAACTGTTTATAAAAGCCCACAATGACGGCCAGAACTACAAAATAACACACTAACAAACAATAATAATCCATACATGGTAGAGGCCTCAACATGAACAACAACATCCATACAGAAAACAAACATATCGCAGCAGCGAACTTTCCTCTAACTTACCCACAGCAGCTCGTAACAAAGCTGAGAGGAAAATGGGGAAACCGGAAGAGCAACAAGGGCTGGAACGAACTACGGAAGCCCAGGAGATACAGATGAAGGCGACCCCCGCAGACAAAAACAATAAAACAACAAATAAAAATAATTGAATAAGATAAAATTCACAAATTCTCAATATGAAATGAATTAGCTACAAATGTGCTTTTAAAAAAAGCACATATTTTTAAAATGTGCTTTTTGACCTTTTTTTTTGCTAGAAAATAAATTCATACATGGCAAATATTGTCCAAATAGGTATAATAGAGTAATATTATACTCTATTAAATGTGCTTTAAAAAGCAATTTTTTTTAAAATGTGCTTTTAAAAAAAGCACATTTGTGACTTTTACACCTGTACATTGCAGGATTACAGTAACACAGGCCTGTTCTCTGTTTGCTGATGGGACGAAGGAAAATAAACTTAAAAACAAAACGAGCCGCATTAAGACCTGGATTAACAGTGACAGTCAAACGGGGTCCTCAACGCAGATGTTTGTAAAAAAAAAATTAGGTTGTGTGTCGTTTCCTGATCAAACGCACCAAATTTACATTGAAAACAATAATAATCATTTGCATGTGAAGGAATATATCCAGATCTCATCAAAGTATACCACACAAGTGAATATTCTTTTTTTAGACAATAAAATAAAGTGGTCCAAAATGTGAATTAGACAAAATCTCTTGTTATAACATACTTATTATTATTATTTATTTTTTTAAAGGCTTAGCTTAACCCACCTGAATCACTTGCCTGTCTTCTTCCTCTTGAAGCACAGAACAAGTCTGACAGTCAAATCTTCAGTATGAAAAGATACCATTGCTGAAGCACACTTTTTAAAGTTTTGACTCTGTAAAACTGACCTGCGAACAACTACTTTTATAAACTTCCATGAAATGAAACACTGATTCATATTACTTCCTGTTTATCTGTTTTGGATGTTGAATTTGTTTGCGGAGCGATGTTTGATCAACATATACCATTTGAATCCCATATTAAGCAGGTTTTTAGGACTTCCTTCTTTCACCACTGGAATATTACCAGTGAAAATAATTCTAATGATAATTGCCAGTTGGATAGTGTTGACTGTGTTAGAAATATTTAGTATATTATCTTATGTTTGCTGTGTTCTTATGTTCACTGTATTTGTTGTGTGAAGTTAAATGATTAAATAGCATGAATTAAAGTAGAAAGTCAGTGTTCAAAGTCCTTTGAGACCAAAAATTAAAATTACTTCAGCCTGTATGACACTTCATGCTTCAATCAGAGCTGGAAGTTTTTCGGTTCCTGCCTTGCAGTTGCAATTACTGAACTCACTGTCAATCCATAGGTGTAACATGTCTGCACTCAAGATAACAGAAGAAATAACTCAAGAAATAGCAGTGCTACGTAACTGACTTGAGATACCAAAAATGATCTTTGTAACCAGGGACCGCCCCTAAGGAAATAAAAAGGGAGAATATGGCAGAATGTGCTTCAGAGCAGCAAGAAATTGTAACAGATAAACATTTCTGTCTGTCTCTCCTTGCAAGTAAGAATATTGCAAGTAAAATCTAAACTCTTGTCTTCCTCCTTTTTGTGTGGCGTTTAAATTTTTTGAGTTGTTTGAACCTGACAGACTGTATTCTTTGTAAAGCTCATGTTCAGAGATTGGAACATTAATTTGATGTTATTTTTGGCTATAAACTAAAAATCACGGTACATTTCTGTCTCAACAGATGACAATATAGTATTTAGACTGAATGTTGGAAATGAACATTAAGGATGATGGTGAGGCAAACATGGTGGCCCAGTTTGACGTGAAATGATGGTTTAATGATGAAAGACACAATAGGAGAGATAGTGAAATATGTGCATCCCAAGAAATTGAAATGAGTGCAGCATCTCCACACAGACATTACTGATCACCAAAGGATGGGGATTCCTAAAATCAGCTACCAGTTCTTTTGCTTTAAAAGCATTAAGCAACATGATGAGGAGCATCATGAACTTCATCTCTCCAGGCTGAGTCAGCACTGTCTCTAATCAGACCAGTGCTTCTCAATTATTTTCCGTTACGCCCCCCCTAGCAAGAAGAAAACTATTCGCGCCCCCCACTCCCCACCGTGACTATCCATCTCTGCATAAAATTTTTTCCTTAACATTTTTTTTTTTTCGCTGAAAAAACTCTGGCGGCTTATCCGCGTGATTGGGATGTAACGTGTTTAAGTGACGCGCTAATTTATTTGGCTTCATGCTGTCCGCTGCGAGCATTTTTAGACACAGCAAACACAGCGGTCTTTCCTCTTCTCCAACTGTAGTCACAGTGAAGCCAAGCGCTAAATACGCTTCGTCGTATTTCTTCTTCTTAGCTTTCGGTTGACTTTCTGTTGTCTCATTATCTTTGTCTCTCTCCGCTTTTCTTTTCATCCCTGTGAAAAACTTTTTCATGTTGGGGGTTGTTGAATAACGGAGGCCAGAGACAGAACGCAGTCGGAGCTTTTTGTTGACTTAACACTGCTAACCAAGGCAAACCTGTTGTCTTGTAAGTCGTAAAATGTTGCACTGTCGCAAACGTGACAGAAGTAACAATGAGAGCGCCACTGCCACCTACTGTGCGCAATTACACTTTATACTAGTTCGGCCAAAAAAAAAAAAAAAGCCTGTTCCCCAGGATCACACGCGCCCCCCCAGCTATCGCACCGCGCCCCCCAAAGGGGGCCCGCCCCACTATTTGAGAAGCACTGATCTAGTGTAACATCACATCGCTACACACGCTCTTTTAGCTCGAGATAAATTGTTTAGATGAGCCACAAAAAGAGCTCCACAATTTTGCAACTTTTATGGTTTTTGGTTTATTTTTTTAATTTCAAGGAAATGTGCAACATTTACAGATGTGTTCCAAAGATCTGATCAAAATGTTTTTGTTAAGATGTGAAAACAGTGTTGGTATCTCAAACATTAAACTCAGAATCTCAGATGTAACGTTTGTTTGAGAAAACGGATGAAAAATGAGTTTGGGGTTATTCTTATAATTAAATTATTTTTATTTATTTTTTTTAAAGGGCATATTTGCCATACAGAGGCCTTGATAAATAATTAAAATGGGAGGAAATGTTTTAAAATGTTCATGTGTTAAATTTCATTCAGATAAAGTGTCATTTTAAAAGTAATTAGAAGGTGTTTTGTAGTGGCAGTTGTTTGTGTGTGGGTTGATTATGGGGGGGGGAGGCTGACATTGTGTTCCTTGGAGGGGGGGCTCACCCTTTCATACTTTGAAAACCCCTGCTTTATATTATTTAAATATTAAAGAAGAATACTAATATATTTCTGTCAAAACAAGATTATGTAGTCCCTGGTTATCAAAAGGGTTATTTTTAGTAAATAAACATTTACCTCAAGTTTTGTAGTGACCTATTAAAACTTTTATTAATCCGAACATATAGTTAGTAACCTCCGTATAACACTGGGATACAAAGGTTTTATCAAAGATAAAAGTTACTGTGTGATCTTTCTCTTAGTCTTAATTTACTAACAAATTCAAGATGAACTGAACAAAAAAAGTGCAATTCAACATGAAAACTGTGTAGAAAAGGGAAAAAACAAGAACAATCCATGAAAGTATGAAAACAGAGAACTTAATCAGAAATCATTTCCGTTACAGCAGTGCTTCTCAATTATTTTCCGTTACGCCCCCCCTAGCAAGAAGAAAACTATTCGCGCCCCCCATTCCCCACCGTGACTATCCATCTCTGCATAACATTTTTTCCTTAACATTTTTTTCGCTGAAAAAACTAGCGGCTTATCGGTGATTGGGATGTAACGTATTTAAGTGACGCGCTAATTTATTTGGCTTTATGCTGTCCGCTGCGAGCATTTTTAGACACAGCAAACACAGCGGTCTTTCCTCTTCTCCAACTGTAGTCACAGTGAAGCCAAGCGCTAAATACGCTTCGTCGTATTTCCTCTTCTTAGCTTTCGGTTGACTTTCTGTTGTCTCATTATCTTTGTCTCTCTCCGCTTTTCTTTTCATCCCTGTGAAAAACTTTTTCATGTTGGGGGTTGTTGAATAACGGAGGCCAGAGACAGAACGCAGTCGGAGCTTTTTGTTGACTTAACACTGCTAACCAAGGCAAACCTGTTGTCTTGTAAGTCGTAAAATGTTGCACTGTCGCAAACGTGACAGAAGTAACAATGAGAGCGCCACTGCCGCCTACTGTGCGCAATTACACTTTATACTAGTACGGCCAAAAAAAAGCCTGTTCCCCAGGATCACACGCCCCCCCAGGTATCGCACCGCGCCCCCCAAAGGGGGCCCGCCCCACTATTTGAGAAGCACTGCGTTACAGGAAGAAATCAATTCTTAGATAAATAAATTGTAATAAATATGAAGCTTTTATGTTGTTGAGCTTATAGTTGTCTGCTTGTATAAAAGAGAAAAAGAGGCTTAGAAATGCCTACATCAGTTTTTTAACCAGCTTTATAGTCAGACTGCAAATTATGTTTGTTTAGGACATTACTTATAGGCTTTGTTTGTCAACCTGGGTTTAATTCCCAGTCCTGGGGAATCTGCTGCATGTCATTCCCTCCTTTATCCTCCCAATTTCCTGTTCAATCACTGTAAAATAATGGCTACTAGAGTCTAAAACTTTATTAGAGCCTATAAAACTTTTTACAAACTAAACAAATGGACCAAAAGTCAGAATATGATTACCTCCACATTGTGCTCGTTTCCTCATGTTAACAACTTTCTTCCATTTTCTCTTTTCCTACATAATTAACAGGTTATTTAATACACACACACACACACATTTACACGTCCCCTCCATGGCTGCTATCTTATCGTTGTGGGTTTGAGTGTCCCAGTGATCCAAGCAGTTATGCTGTCGGGGCTTCATGCCTCTGGTTGGGCCACCCGATGCGGACGGGTCCAAGTGAGGCACCAGACCAAGCGCAGCCCAAAGATGCCATATGATCAATAACCATTGGAAACAGGTTGTACTCAACCATACAGGAGATCCTACCCTTACGGAGGCCCTGAGGTGCAAACCACTTCAGCATATTGAAAGCATGATTACAAATTACATAAGCGCCAAAACATGAATGAAGGCACTAAAACGTTGACGAAATGGATCAGGTATGTCCCAGTGGGAGACCTAAGAAATGGCTGATTGCTCTGCGGCTCGTTTTTACTTTGAATCGGAAGTTATTCTGTCTTTAACGTGTTTTTATTAATAAACATGAACGTTCTCGGTGATATTAAAACGCTTTCATTAATGTTGTTGTGCTTTCGTTCATGTTATAGAGCTTTTGTAAATGTGGTTTCAATTTGAACCTCAGGGCCACCGTACACCCTGGAGCCAGGCTGGGGCGCTTTGGGAGCCCCTGGTGGCCAGTGGGTGATATGACAATAAAAATCCTTTAATCCCTGAACAATATCAACAATTTGTGCATCGAGAAATACACTTAGCATACATACTAAGGTAAATGTTATTTAATTTGGTTAAGAATAATTATCGTACTATCAATAAATGACTTCTAATGCATGTTGTCAGTTGCCAGAGCAACAATAACACCTTTATCAGCTCAGAGGTTCAAACTGATGAAAAGTGAGGATGGATGCTCTCTACTAAAATATTCCTCGCCATCTTCCATGTTCTTTCAGCAAACAGTGGAAACAGAGTTGTTTTTGGTTTCTCCACCATTGACCTGCTACTTTACCCGCCATTGAAAGTTTTATTAAAGTTTGTCTGCTAGTCTGCAGCTCATGTGACCAAAGCAGGCGAGGAGGTGAAAGGTTAAAACAGTCAACATTGTCTTGTTGGGAAACCCCAAGATCACTGGGAGTCTTAAAAGATACATTTGATTATTTTAGTTCATTTTTATCTACAAAGAGTGGTGCTGCAAAAGTTTGAACAATCGCAAACGGACTGATTAGTGTGAAAAGATGTTCAATATTATTTTATTTTAAACACTTATTGAATGCTGAAACACCGATTCATTGATATTTTAACAATTGAATTGGTTTTTATCAATGCAACCTGGCACAACATTCAGATTTTTGATCTGGGCCCAAATGGAAATGAGTTTGATGTCCCTGACATAAGACAAGAGAATCATGGACTATTTTGACTGTAAACAAGATATTTGGAGGTGGAATGATGTCACACCGCCAGCAAAGGGAGATTCTGTGATGTCACTGGCGATGCCGTCTGTGATGTCATCAACTGCAGAATTGTATGTAACACAATTCTGCATATTTGTCATTGCTCGCAATACTACTGACCAGTTCAGACGCTCGCAAACTCTGAGATATTTTATTGACGATTTCATTGATAGTGTTTGAGAAAATGTCTCAGAAAAGTGCAAGATCAACGATGATGGGATTTAATCCAAGGAGGGGAAACCACCAACACCCCCAAGGCAGGAGCTCTACTGCCAACCCCGATAATATGGAAAGAGAGATCCATCGACTTAACGGCCTTTTGAACAAGGAAAAGGCCAAAAGGCTTTCAGTGAGAGAGAAACTGGAGGAAGAGCTCCAAGGGATGGAGTTCCAAGTCAAGAAGCAGGAGGAACTGAAAGTTGGCTATTTTGATCAGGCCTGCAGAGCGAAGGCCGAACTGGAAAGCCTGCAGAAGTTCAGAGACGTGGAAGTCCTGAAATTTGATGAGATCGCTTCTCAGGCTCAGATTGAAGTGAAAGATTTGGAGAAGGAAGAAATACAGCAAAAATATGAAAAGTGAGGGTCTCCTGCTCTCACACAGCTGAAGCTTTTATGGATGAACTTCATCAAGAGAAAGAAGAAAAAGGCCCTAGAGGAAGAAATCGCAATCCTGAAACAAGACCTGGAGCGATGCCAACAGGAGCTAAGGCAAGAAAAAGAAAATAATTTAGAAAACCTCTTAAAAATTAAGGAGCTGACCGACGAACTTAAAGCCGAGAGACAAAGTGCAGAAATCCAGAGAAAGCAAATAACAGAAGACAGGAGATTATATCTAGAGGACACAGAGGAGAAAAAGAAGCTCATCGACATACTGGAAATGAAAAACACTGTCCTGCAAAAAACATCAAAAGTTGAGATAAAATGCCTGCAGGACAAACTGAGCAACGTCATGGAAGAAGTAAAAAGTGGACATTTTGTATGAAGACCAATCAGATATGAAAGAGAAATCAGTTCACTTAAAAAATCAGCTGAACGAAAATTTAAAAGTTTTTCTGTGCAAAATATTGTTGAATCTTCGAACGATTTACCGTCAACCAACATGGCGAGTCCTCAAGAAGAAGAGGAAACATCAGTCGGCCATGTTGACCCGATTGATGAATCAAATGACAACATGGATTCAGACGAGGAACAACCTGGACAACCTGAACCACAACTAGAACCAGAACCAGAACCAGAACCAGACCCAGAACAAGAACCAGAACCAGAACAAGAACAAGAACAAGAACCAGAACCACAACAAGAAACAAACCAGAACCAGAACCAGAACAAGAACCAAAACCAGAACAGGAACCGGAGCAAGAACCAGAACCAGAACAAGAACCAGACCCAGAACAAGAACCAGAAGCAGAACCAGAACCAGAACAAGAACCAAAACCAGAACCAGAACCACAACAGGAACCGGAACAAGAACCAGAACCAGAACACGAACCAGAACCAGAACAAGAACCAAAACCACAACAAGAACCAAAACCAGAACAAGAACCAGTACCAGAACCAGCACCAGAACCGGAACAGGAACCGGAACCAGAACCAGAACAAGAACCAAAACCAAAACCAGAACAAGAACCAGAACCGGAACAAGAACCAGAACCAAAACCAGAACAAGAACCACAACCAGAACAAGAACCAGAATCAGAACCAGGTTGTTCTAAGGACTCTGACACCATTGAGAAAATCGTGACTCAAGAAGAAAGTGATTTTCAGGATATAGATGGTAAAAAGAAACCGAAAAAAACTATCTGGAAAAGAATAAAAAGATTTCTAGGTTTTAAATCAAAGAAAAAAAAGAATTAGAATAAGGATATTAATTTGGTATTTATCAAAAACTTTATAGTTTCAAAGTTTTAAAACTTTATGGTTTTAAAACTTTATGGTTCTAAAACTTTATAGTTTTAAAGTTTTAAAGTTCTAAAACTTTATGGTTTTAAAGTTTTAAAACTTTAAAGTTTTAAAACAAAGTTTTAAAGACAGAACTTTGTCTTTAAAAAGACAGTTTTTCCCCGATTGACAATAGATCCTCCCAACCCAACAGAAAAATGGTGGCAGCACGGTGGCGCAGCGGTTAGCGCTGCGTCTTCACAGAGACCATCTGTGTGGAGTTTGCATGGTCTCCCCGTGTTTGCGTGGGTTTTCCCCGGGCGCTCCGGTTCCCCCACACCCTCTAAAACATGCAGGTCAGGTCAGTTGGTCACTGCAAATCGTCCCCAAAACAGTTTATAAACTCCAACAATGTTCAGTTTTATTGTTAAACTTGTGAAATTAATTGGCATTTTCCCTCCATTTTCCAGGGGTCAGTTGAGAGAGTGGATAGAGGTTTGATAGTTTGGATAGCAGAGTTTGGATAGTGGTTATTTAGTTTGAGACAGTTAGTTTGGTGTTTGGAGAGTTTAGGAGAAAGAGAGAGAGATCGGAGATTTAGGAGCGTGTCTTTTCAAAGGCTGGAGAAGTAGTGTCAAAAAAGAGGAATAGTTTGAAACCAAAAACTGTGGAGAAATTGTTGTTTCTTAATAAAATGCATGAAATCATCCAAGTTACACAAGCATTAGCCTATTCACTGCCCCCTCCCTAGTTCCACAAGCACTTTCACTGTCCTCTGCCTGATTAAGCCATTTTTCTAGAGCCACAGATAAACATTATTACACAACATGCCATATCACATGACACGACTATTTGGAGAAAAATTACACAGAGAATACATTCAACAATATTTTATTGTACATATATGTATGTACATAATTTATGTAGACAAATTATTTCGTCCTACACCTTTTGTGACGTCATTCCCAAGAGCCATAATAGACAAATATTCATGCATCACACGTGTTGAGATACAGCTGGCTGTGATTATACACCTGGCCAGTAGGTGGTTTCGTGAGCACATGAAGCTTCAAGAAATGAACCCTTTCTCGAACCATTTGGATCAAGTGGTTCAATGCCTCATGAGGCTTCATCTCACCATCACTAGTTTTCATACCAAACATGAAAAACGTGATTTAACACGTTTAGACTTTTTCAGGTTCCAGTTAAATTAAGATTAGAGTTAAATCTGTACATGGAATTAGATGATAATTGTAATCATAATTTAATAATCTGGACCGTGAAGAAGCCCAAAGTTGTTGTATCTTTGATAAAACAGGTGTAACACCTTCTTCCATTCTATGTAAAGAAACTAAAATGGAGGGTGCTGGGTTCCATGTACCTCCCGTACCCCAATTGTTGGGCGGCACCGATTACCTAATTTATGACAAATATGACCCAGAGAAAGTTTAGAATTTTAGGCGAAATGGTTCAGCCTAACTTTATTAAACTAAAGTGACAGGAAACCTATTAGTTAGTCACCCCTATAACTTCAAAGTTGAACAACCATTCAATAATATTTACAAAACATAAAAATAAGGCAAAAAATATGAAGACATTAATGTCCACCTTTTGATTCCAATGAACCAGAACACAACAATCTTAAACAAATGTAACCCTGGCAGTTGGGTTACTCACGACCTCCAGGAGAGTGTGAAAAAACGTTGCAGGCCTGTTACAAAACAAAGAGTTGAAGTCCCGAAGAAAAAACCAAAACATTGAGAGCGTTGCACTTCACAAAAACATTGAGAGCGCTGCAAATCCACTGGACTGTGTTTAGTGGATTGAAGTCCCTTGTCCAAAGCGGCTAGCTTCTTTAGCTTGAAGTGGCTAGCTCCTTTAGCTTAGCCGAACTCGTCCGGACTACTCCCGTCTATCTCCTCTTGTTCAGTCCCTCTCGCGGCGACCTAAGTCCCTCAAACTTCTTCCGAACTTCGTCTTCTCCAGTGTGTTTTTTTCTCCCGTTCTCTATCGCTCAAATCTGTTTTCTTCTTCCTTTCTGATCGGTTCGCCTCACCCTCCGCTATTCACCATTTTTCTTCTCCTCACTCCTCTCCTTCTCTCTCCACCCTTCCCTTCTCTCCACCAATCAGGAGTCACGCCCCAGTCGGACTGTATTAATAACCAATCAAATGGCAAAGCCAAATAAAATCCCCTTTATATCGGCGGTTTTCAAAGTGTGAGGCGCGCCTCCCCTGTGGGGCGCCAGAGCACTTTAGGGGAGGCGCGGTGCAAGGGAAAAAATAAACCGAAGAAGAAGCTATCCGCTTGCTGTCTACTGATGTGAGAGGAAAAAAATTGACAAATTTTTAGTAAACCTGCTCATTCCCTTCACTTCAACCTATCTCTGTGAATGTGGGTTTTCCGCTCTCGCAGAGATGAAAAGCAAATCCCGGTCAGGGCTGCTGGTTGAAGATGATCTGCGGTTATACCGCTCCACAGCGCAACCCCGTATTAACCGGATTTGCGCATCAAAATGTTCCCACTAAAACGAAGGTGAGCTGAACAGTAATGTTGCCACTTTAGTTAAAATCATAAATAAAATGAGTTACACATGATTCAGGACCGTGATAGAAAAAGAAATGGTGCGCATAGCGTGCATAAATGTTTTTTTTTCCTTTGTATGCCTCCGCTCTTTCATACAGCACGTGTAGCGTAGTTAATCCTGCATTGTGTCTTTTTGAGGCAAGAAAAGCCAAACAACAGCTGATGTGCAGATGATTTTAATGCACCTGCATTCAAATGGCAGAAAATAGTATCAATCAGAACAGTGTACTTTTCAGTCCCGCACAGCGCCTTCTCCCACGGAATCCGAACAGAAAGAGCGCAAGTGCGTGTGACTTAAGTAAAGTAACACATTTACTTTATGAAATAAAAACAGTTGCATTAATAAGTAACTGAGCCCAAACATGGACATATTAACCTTAAACAGTACATTAATGAAAACCAAATAAAATACCATAAATAGTAATGAAACATCACATACCTGCATTCAAATGGCAGAAAATAGTATCAATCAGAACAGTGTACTTTTAAGTCCCGCACAGCGCCTGTTCAACCATGAACAATACTATCTTCAGCACATGCACATACGATTTGTTAGCAATGTTTCATGTATAAAACAGCTAGCTAACTGTTAGCTACTAGCCTTAATTTAACAAAGGTTAATTTATACTACAATAACAATACACATTATTTTACAAAAAAACTGTGATAAAACCATCACTTAATACACTAACATACACTTATTAAACACAAAAACGAAACTTCATAACTTCTCCCACGGAATCCGAACAGAAAGAGCGCGACCGAGAGTGTGGGAAAACCTTTCACGGCCTACAATGGTATGATCCACTAATTTATATTTTTAAACTCCAAACTGATACTAGATATAATGACCCATGAACTAAATATGTTCAACAGCAACAATAATAATTCCCATTTCTATTTACAACACATGAAAGTTTAATAAAAATAATAATTTGGAGACAGGAAGTTACCCGCTGGATTACAATGGATCTGTCGTCCTTTCAAAATAAAGCTGCCGGTGCTCAGAATTTCCCATTGGAACACCCTCCCACTTAACAATCTAGTGCAGTGCTTCTCAATTATTTTCCGTTACGCCCCCCTAGCAAGAAGAAAACTATTCGCGCCCCCCACTCCCCACCGTGACTATCCATCTCTGCATAACATTTTTTCCTTAACATTTTTTTTTTCGCTGAAAAAACTCTGGCGGCTTATCCGCGTGATTGGGATGTAACGTGTTTAAGTGACGCGCTAATTTATTTGGCTTCATGCTGTCCGCTGCGAGCATTTTTAGACACAGCAAACACACGGTCTTTCCTCTTCTCCAACTGTAGTCACAGTGAAGCCAAGCGCTAAATACGCTTCGTCGTATTTCTTCTTCTTAGCTTTCGGTTGACTTTCTGTTGTCTCATTATCTTTGTCTCTCTCCGCTTTTCTTTTCATCCTGTGAAAAACTTTTTCATGTTGGGGGTTGTTGAATAACGGAGGCCAGAGACAGAACGCAGTCGGAGCTTTTTGTTGACTTAACACTGCTAACCAAGGCAAACCTGTTGTCTTGTAAGTCGTAAAATGTTGCACTGTCGCAAACGTGACAGAAGTAACAATGAGAGCGCCACTGCCACCTACTGTGCGCAATTACACTTTATACTAGTTCGGCCAAAAAAAAAAAAAAAGCCTGTTCCCCAGGATCACACGCGCCCCCCCAGCTATCGCACCGCGCCCCCCAAAGGGGGCCCGCCCCACTATTTGAGAAGCACTGAATCAGACCAACCACTGTTGTGTGTCTCTGGTCAACTAATTTGATTGAATTTGAAGACCGAATGGGAGTGTAATTTAAAGCGTACACACTGTAAATGCAAACATGGTATTGAACTGAAAATAGTAGGTTGACTTAAATCAATTTTCACATTGAGATCAACACTTTTAGTAAGTCACTTGGCAGTGGTGTCCTTGGCCGTGTCCTAAAACAGTGTGAGGTGTGGCGTCATCTTGTAGTGTTCAGAAAAGACTCCCTATTTGGAGGTGGGGGGTTAACTGTAGGATTGTCAGTGATGTAGAAGACATTATTTTAAGGTTCCTTCAGGCCTAAAAGATCTAAAATATCTAATAGTTTTAAGCTGTGTGGAAACAGCAAGACATATTGAATCAACTTTTGTTTGAAGATCAGAAAGGCGTCTACAAAACCACAAAATGATTAGTGTTCTAAAAATGAAAGGACAGGAAACAAACTCAGAAGATGACGTCCTCCAGAAGTCATGACTCACACCAAAGCAGTGGCGGAGCTAGACTTTTTTTCAAGGGGTGGCCAAAGGGTGAGCAAGGCTTTATCAGAGGGGTCCACATAAAAATGATGAACGAAAGGAAACAAATATTTTCTCACACACACTTAAACTAAAATGGTTTATTTAACAAAGATTTACCATGACCAAACAAGACATTAAACGGCACTATGGAACAGTGAACATGCATATGTAAACTCAGAGCCCACAATATGATAAAAAACAAATCCTCAAAAATAAATAAATGAATAAAACTGGCTCCAAATAATAAACTGCAAGACAATACCACTATAGCTGACCAGCATTACCCTGGTGGTATTTATAAACATTTGAGAAACACTGCTATGGTCAAATAAGCTTTGAATGGGAACAACATACTGGAAACTCAAAGCCAGGATACGTTCAACAGAGCATAATTCTCCAATTTTGGTGGGAAGAAGCAAAATGTTTTCACAAAATCATCCATGTTGAGGGTATGTGCCCTCCTTGACTCAACACTGAGAATGCCAAGATGACTTAACCTGTCATCAGCCACAGTTGTTCTAAGGTGGTTTTTGATCAGTTTTAGAGAAGAAAAAGTTCGCTCACAGGACGCAGTACTGACTGGGATAACAACTGAAATCTTACAAAGTCTAAAAAGCTCATGAAAAACCTCTTTATAAGGTTCCAGGAACACAACAAAGTCAAGTAAAGTAGAGGGTCTCTCTAACCCACCTTATTCTTTTCTCAGAAGAAGCCGTCTGGTTTGGTGAACCTCATGTTTAAGATCTTCTAGATCTGACTCAAATGTCTGTCCAAAAGCATACAGTGTTTCTTCTTTCAAGAATGATGGGCTTTTTGGGACTAGAGACTGAACCCCTAGCATTATCTCACAATTCTTCTGTGAAAAACGCCTCTCAAGCTCAGCTGTGAGACAGTCAAGTATCTGATAAAAGATACCTCTGTTAAAATCCTCATTACTTTGGTCACTGTGCCTCTGTCCTACAGTAGTCATTACCAGTGAGTCCAAAAACCTGGAACTGGTCTTAGGCTGTCTCTTACTGAATGGCAGGGTGCTGATTGTGCAGCATTCTACTAGTTCTTGAGTGTCCCTCAGTAGTTCACCAAAGCAAGTTACACTTCTGTAGCTTTTCAATGTGTCTGTCAGGGAGCCGACTAAATCTACGGCTTTTGATAAATCAAGATTGCTAGATTGAAGCATGTCAGACAGGATTTTGATATCCCCGAGCACTTTACAAAAAGTAACTAAAAGTGCTATAAACTGAAAATCAATCTGTGCCAAAAGACCCTTTGCTTCCACTTTTCTATCCCCACTGTTATTTTCAAGGGAAATATCTTGCAGAAGCCTCAAAACCGCTGGAAGCCTGTCTCTCACATTGCGACATGCCAGGTATCTACATGCCCACTTAACATCTATTAGTCTCTGGAGTTCCCTAGGCTTCTCTTGTGGATACAGCTCTTTTTGGACAGCAAGCCACTTGGTGTGAACAGCAGAACCAGTTACAAATTTATAAATAAATATTTAACAGAGGAGAATAAAAGTAAATTGTGAAAAGTCTGTAGAATTAGAGTTCCCTACTCCGAAGCCTTGAGCCTTCACAACAATTAGGAATGAAATCTGCTAAGAACTCTAAAAACTGCTGCAGGAAATCAGTAAAGAACCACGCATGGTGCAGGATGAGGAGGTTCAGTGATGAACAGAAGAAGAGTGAGGCGTTCAAAGCAATATTCTGAATTTGAAATAAATTGAAATATGTCAAAAATAATACTGTAGGTTGTTTAGTTTCTGTAAATTTTAATAAAATATTGTCACGTTGTTCAATGCAATGTCTGCCCTATACGTCAGTCCAGTCCAGTTGGACTGTCTGATCCGGCGGTCAGTACTGCTGCAGCTGTTTGAATGCTTTCTGTTCAGGTGCCGTCTTGTTGCTTTAATAGTGTAAAGTTTAACTTTACACTTTTGAGACGGTTTTCTGTTAATCTTTGGTTAATCAACCTTTAAGAAAAGTCTGGGAATGTTTTGTGCACAGAGTGGAAATGAATTTCAGGAACATGAATCCAAATTCAAGCTGAGTTTCTCACTTCACCAGCAGGTGGTGCTAATTTACTGTAATGTGTCTTGACATGATTGAGTTATTTGTCAAGACGCTTTTACTCATTGAGAACTTTCTAGAAAACTCGATGTGCTTCAAATAAATAGGAATCAAAAATAACCATGACAACTGATGAAAACAAACAAACAAGCAAGTCTAAAGAAAATATGCTAGCAAAAAATCTGAATGTTGTGTGAAAGTGTGATATTTCTTGTCAGACATCCCCAGAAAGTGAAACATTATTATTATTATTATTATTTTTTTTTTTTATGGTTACAGCTTACAGGTGACAAAAGAAATACACACCTCAGAAAAATACAATATTGAATTAGATTGTTCAAAAACAGTCTAAAAACTACCATTTTGTGTTGGTTTTTTTTTGTTTTTTTTCCACAAATGGCTTCTGAAAAGTGTGTGCAAAATTACAAGAAACAAGAACATTTCTCTCTTTGTGTGGTGATTCTGTATGATGAGTTTAACTTTCTGAGATGAGCTTTTTATGTCATGATGTAATTTGTGAGATGTAGAACTTGAGATTTTGGACAAGAGAAGGAAAATTGATTGTGAAATCAGGGGAGGAAAGATAAAAATATTCTTTATCTAAAGTTAATGCAACACGTTTTTTTACCTCAAACTTTTACACCATTATCCCATAATGAAAGAAGCGCTTTTCGTTTTTATAAATATCTCAAAATTATTAAAAAGGAAAAAAAAAACAAACACATGCACATAAAGACTTTGATGCAGCTGCAGAATAACCTATTGGTTACATGTGGACTTTTGTATTTAAATATTAATAAAACCAAAGTCTTTTTTTTTTTACCGGTTTACTGCTAAATTACATCAGTCAATCCCTCCAGTTTTTTATGATTCCCAAATCATGAAAATTTACACTAGAGCCCAGTACTTCTTTTTTTTTTTTTTGCTTTTTTGCGTTCACACATAAGTTTATTGCAAAATTATTGTGAAATTTCCCCCAAGATTGGTCAAAATCCTCAGCAGGTGGAGATGTCAGGCTGTAGCCTGTGATCGATACGGCACGTAACAAAAAGTCACGTTTACGCCATTAAAAAAAGCGCAAACAATTACAAAATTCCTTGCGAGGATCTTGAAATTAGCATTTGTTTTTGAGAGAATTCTTTTATTTATTTTTGTTATTAAAATAAATCACCAAATCATGGAGGGACTGATCAGTGTTTTTTAACTACATACTTATCAAATGCACAGGCATCTCTTTTTAATTTGAGCAGTTTGTGAGCTTTACCAAAATACTCTGGCTCAACCGGCCCTTTAAGAGCATTTATGATCTGGATATGGTCCAAAAGGACCATGAGTTTGCTCTATAACATAAAATTGACAGAACAGAACAACAGAAGTCTGAATACTAGAACACTGTGTAACCCACAGGAGGTTTACACATTGACATAAACAATAAGTTATTAACATCATCATTCACTTCTGTGGAAAAACAAACAAACAAAAAAAGCCCCTCTCTAAGTAATCCACTGAATCCATTCTAATCAAATCCTCTGAATTACAGCAGTACAATGTAGAAATGCTAAGTTAGAAAACCAATTCTGAGAATTCTGAAAATGAAAAGGAAAGGCTGAAATCCCCGCTCTGTTAACGTTTCCTCGCAGAATACAGATCAGAAGCATTTCCTCCACAGAGAAGAACAGCTTATGCAACGTAAACACATTCTGGCAGGATGTCTTCACATTTATTTTATTTTTCTCCACAGGGAAAATATTACAATTTTACAATTTGGTCACATCTTCTAGTCATGTAGTATGAAATGTTTGTGGACTATCGCCAAAAGAACTCTTTGGGTGACATGTACGAGGCTGGAAGCTTGTTTCCCACAGTGGGAAGGAAACTTTGCTTGAACCTTGTTTTTTCAGTCATTGTATAAACTTACATGTAATCTCTGGCTGGCAGAGCCAGTGGAATTACTCACGGATTCAACTAATGTGCCAGAACCAACCAAAAGATATCGAGGGTTAATAAGTGCACCTATGAAAATGTCTTCCTGGCACGGTTTGAATTTGGCCCACGTGGATTTGAAAAAAGAACTGGATGTGGTTTCTAGTTCTTTGTAGTTTCTGTACAATAAGACTTCTGATCTGCAGAATGACGGGCAGCTCTATGACAAACGTCCTCCACGTTTCTCTTCCATATTTGTATGTTTCTTTTTTGTTTCTCTATTTAAAGCACTGAAACAGTTCATACAAAGGTTGAGTGTCTCTGTCGGGAGACATCTGTTGAGTCGGTTATTTGAGCTTAGCAATAACGAGTCTTCTGGCATTAATTTTGGTCAAAGTTGTGTTGCTCCCACTTATTTATCTCGGCGAAATGAACCGTCCTCTCTTACCCAAAGCCTGAGTGTTTTACTCCCTGAAAGACTTTACATCCTTTCATCGATGTATCTCAAAGTACCTATCTGAGCACGTCTGCAGCACTTTACTTTTTATTCTCTATCAATTAGAATCCATGGTGACTTCATCCGCACCAAGCAACTTATGAATTAAGAAAAAGAAACTTTGCAAGAAGAAGGAGGACGTCCATTCAATAACACAGAGCTATTGAGATGCCCACGTTTCACCAGTGTCACTTACTGCTGACCTTCACCACAATCAGGCACACCTGCAGTTTACATTCAAGGCTCGCCAAAGAACGGCTTTCTAAAGACGTGACGGAGGAAGGAGAGAGCCAAAGGGCACAAATTCAAATTTGAAAAGTTTCCTGTGTCCGCAGGAAACTGCAACTTGGATCGAGAAGTGAAAACTGGAGGGTCAGCAGAAACAATTGAAGGATGCTGAACCTCCACCTTTCCCGATAAGATGTCGCTCCGCTGCGGAAAGTGAGTCAAATGTGTGAGTCAAATGTGGCATTTGATCTTTTATCACAAGAAAATATTTATTGATGCCGTGGCTCTCTGCTATTTTCTGTCATATTTTTTACCATGCAGCCTCAATTCGAAATATTGAGGCAATCTGGTCATATTTAACTATTAACGTGTGGAAACCACCGTCACCAGCATTCCATGACCTGACTATTAAACATTGTTGCCATTCATTTTGCTGTTTTAAGCCTCAACACAACATCTGAAGTTCAAATCGCGTGGACTTCCTGAACAGATCTCAGTCCCTCTGTTAAAGGTTTTTCTGTTTTATGTGATAAATTATGTTGGTAATGTTTACTTAATACCACAGCAGATTCTGCCTCTGTTTTTGAAAACTTTTTGACTCGTGACCAGATCACAGAGATGCACACACACACACACAAACACACACACACACACACGCATACACACACGCAGTGTTGTACAAAGTACTGAAATCTCGGAGTCAAGTAAAAGTATAGGTACCACTCCAAAATATGACTTTGGTAAAAGTAAAAGTCACTGATTGAAATGTTACTTGAGTTAAAGTATTAAAGTATCTGAAATGTCTTGTACTTAAGTATGGAAATTACTGTAACAATGGATGTACTCAAGTAATGTAATGAAAAGTACAAGTAAAAAGTAAAACAAGGCAAATGCAGTTTGAATGACATTTTTTATATTTTGGTAAACTTGGCAAATACACTTAAAATAATGTACACAACCAAGTGCAGGCAAAATAAAACCTACTAATAGATAAACCTACAGCATCATTTAGTTAAGAAAAGTAGGTGCTTTACCTACACCAAAAGGTTAACTTGACCTGCTTTAGGTTAACTTGACCTGCTTTAGGTTAACTTAACCTGCTTTACAACTGAACCAGCTTCTTAGCAAACCCTCCAGGACAGAAAATACAAAGTTTCTATAAGCCTCAAGTTTTCCCTTTCAGTAAGGTCAGTGCTGAAAATGAGAAAAATAAATAGTCAGTACAGAAAATGCAGCCAACATGAAGAAAAAAACCCGTTACAATCACTCTACTTCACACACTATAGGTGCACCAACTGGTCATTATGCAAAAGAAAAAAAGAATTGGGAGGAAAATGCAGCTTATTGACATCTGAAGAGGGAGAGCTTTTAGTTAACTTGGTGTTTAATGGGAGAAGCGAAACAGACCTCTGTGAAGCTGACACCCCACCTACTCAAATAATCCAGCAAATAGTCTGATTGGTTAGTGCTCCGTTTGTGCTCCATTTGTGCCGTTAAAATGTTGGTTTGTGCAGCTTTGGTTTCCGAGATATTAAAAATGATTTTTTAGGCCATCCAAAATATATACTTTTTAAGATTATAATTACTGAAAATATTGAGTATGACTACTTCATACTCAATATTTTGTGTCATGAATTTTGTGTCAGTTGGTCACAAGGCAAGAAATCTATTTCCATTAGTTTCTCAGGAGAGTTTGGATGTGAAATTTGTTGACTCTCCCTGAGTGAAACTCCGACAACCTTGAGTTAGGCGCCGCTCACACCGGATATCGGAAAAGCCAAAATCCAAATTGAAAACAACTTTGCTGCGTTTGTTTTAACGGCACAAACCTGCACAAACGGAGCATTAACAAACCAGCCCACTTTGGTTTGTTTTGGAGCAAAATGCGGGGATGGTGAACTCTGGATGGCCTAAAAAATCATTTTAATATCTCGGAAATGAACATTTTAACGGCACAAACCTACACAAACGGAGAACTAACCAATCAGACTGTTTGCTGGACTTTCTGACGTAGATGGGGAGGTGAAACCTGTGTATCCTATTGGTGGTGATGAACAAGCCCAGGCAACCAGGCTTTGTTGCAGTCGGTCAGTAGGTTGGTCAAAACATTTGCGTTTCTCTCTCACTTTTTTGTAACGAGTAACTAAACCACACATTGAAAATGTATCAGAGTAAAAGTATGAAATTAAGTTCGGAAATGTAGTGAAGTAAAAGTGAAAGTTGTCAAAAATTGTATTACTCTAGGAAAGTATGAAGTACTCCAAAATATACTTAAGTAAAGTCCCCCCCCCCCCCCCCCCCCCCCCCCCCCCCCCCCCCCCCCCCCCCCCCCCCCCCCACACACACACACACACACACCAGCCGGCTCAACTCCACCGTCTCCCTTTGTGCTTTTAGAAAAACGACTGATGTTTTGGTTTCCTTATTACTGAGATGGGGTAGTGTCTCTTAGAGCAGCTGTTGTCAGTTATTTTCTACTATTTCTCAAACGTCACATGTTGGTTATTTTGCTGAAGCGTTTTGGGGTCCAGGCCCAAATTGTTCTGGGATTTTCCACACTCTGCCATTTCAGCTGCATCATGTGGAGCAGTTTGCCTGACGTCGTAACTTCGCCTTATCTGAGGCACATGGAAACGAGCCTGGTGTATTTCTGTGAACGATTAAGAAAAATATGCTACGCCAATTACGTCAGGGCCATTGCAGAAAATAATAATTAAAAAGGAGTAGATTTCTGGCGACAAAACAAAAACAAAAAAACACCTCAGAAATTCTTTAAAATTTGAGTTTGAAAATGTTTTTTAATTAATCTCAGAAATTTTCAAGATTTTTTTCTTTTTATGTTTGTAACTCTCTCTCTCTCTCTCTCTCTCTCTCTCTCTCTCTCTCTCTCTCTCTCTCTCTCTCTCTCTCTCTCTCTCTCTATATATATATATATATATATATATATATATATATATATATATGTGTCTTTGTTTTTTTTTCCTTTCTCGTTTTTGTTTATCCAGAATATTTTTTACTTTTGGAGCTCAGAAATTTCTGAGTTTTTTTTTTTGCTTGTTTTTTTCAAGAAGATTTCTGACCATCACACCAGCAATGCTCAGACATTACTGGTGTGATTTCACCATCAGTTGCTGCAGTGTATGCATTGTATGCAGCATCAACACACTTTTTTGCAAGTAATGGTTTCCTGGAATGATGCACAGCTGCCTTCGCAAGAGACGTCACAGTTCATCCAAAGTTGAGTTTGTCATTCAAAAGTCGGTGGTTTCGCACATATTGAAATGTGCGAAACTGCCAACAACAATTTCCCAAAAACCCTCCTTCCAAGTACAAGTGATATACTTCAATGCCTGAATAGGACTCCAGAGTCTCCTCATGTTTTCTTTAACTCGACTCTCAAGCGCTGACTCAACGCTGCGTCTGCAGATTCACGTGAAGGGTGATGGCGTCTCTGGTTGCAAGTGAAAGCCAGGTTTGCATTTTCAAAGTGGGAGCGTTTTACTTTGCCGCTGTGACCCACAAGAAGTCTAGAGCGCTGCGTGACTGAACCCAGTAGACTCCAGGTCCATCTGGGTTGGACAGCCGCAGTCGCAGGGAGTTGCCGGCAGTCCGGGAGGCCCTGTTGACTTTAATATGTTCTAATTCCTGTGTACATCATCCAACCCCGATTTTTTATGGAGTGGGTGCCAAATGAATCCCGTGGCTCTTGGCTTTTAGCATTTGTGATGGCATTCGGTGGAAAAAGGTATTCATCAGTCTTATTACGCCCTGGATGCCTCTCTACGCCTGTCTTGAGTTGGCTTTCAAGCAAAGGACTAATGTTCCAGCAAGATCTAGAGAAATTCATCCATGTGATTATCTCTAGTCACATTGATAACTCCAATAGTGTCTTCACCGGTCTGCCTAAAAAAAAAATCTGTCAGATGACCACAGTTCAGAGTCCAGAACGCTGCTGCTGGTGGTCTGACTAAAACCAGGAAGACAGAACACATCACCCAGTACTGTAGACTTTAAAACACTGTTACTTTATAAATAAATACAAAAAATACTGTAAACCGTACAGGACTCAATGAGGACGTGGTGTAGAAGTGTTTTCTCTAACTTTTATGATTTCATGTCTAGGTTATGTCTTGTCTTTTGTCTTTTTAAACCTGTCAAAAAGACAAGTTACACCAAATTTTATGTCAATAATATCAAGTCCAAGAAATTAGTCCAAGCAGAAAACATTTCAAGGAGCTGATTAAAATAACTTATGATTATAACAGGCAATAAAGCGTGTCTAAAATAACACTGACCTTTCACTCAACAGGCTTTAATGGATTCTCTGAAGTGAAGCATTCATGGCTCGCTCATGAATGCTTCACTTCATAAGTGGTCATAATCAAAGAAAACATAATTATGAGGAAAAATTGTTGTGTTATAAAGTCCTTTGGCCAAGACTCACTTCTCCAGCGTGACGAGAAAACCATGACAGGGAGGATGTGGAGAAACATGAGCCCAGAAACAGAACCTCTGAGTGGAGACATTAAATATTAAACAGAAACAAATTAAAAAGAGAAACTTATTCACCTGAACGGGTCAAACATTAACCGACATATGAGGCGTTCAAAGTCTGACTCTTCACAACGTCGCCTGAACTACGCAAGTCAACAAACTGGACATTTGGAGATCTGACGTCATATGATTGCTCTTTTCTCTCTGCACACTTACACAGACACAAGAATTCGGGACAAAGAATTAATTAACGAGCTAAATCAAGTTATTTCTCTTTTTAATTCTTAACAATCCCCAGAGGAAACATAACTTCCTAAATGCGTGTAGATGGGAAATAGTTTTATGTTAGAAATTAGCACAAAATTTTGTCTCTATTCCGCTAACAATGAAAAACCATAATTAGCCACAATCCTCCAACAACTTCCTGTTGACTTTTTTGTGGTTTGCGCCAGTGGCAACATCCTGTTGCTGATCGCATGACTCATGAGATGCGTAAAAAAGTGCTTCTATTGCAGTTTTTGCATAATAAATAAATTCCGATGAAGTCCAAACATTTTCCACGCGTTTAACACTTGCAACGCTGTTGCCAGTGGAACCGCCCTCTCAGTCCAGATTACATGCTTATGAACAGGTTAAAGATTACCACAACTGATACACTTCCATGAAACTGACTCACATGGTGGTGAGGTCATGTTGTTAGATTAAGGGCAAGGTGCTATCTTTATAGTTGCGGTGTCCATGGTTATACATGAAGGGTGGACTTCCATAACAAGCCACTTCCTTTGAGATGTTTTTGCGAGCATGTATCCAAATTATTCACAGTGGAGTTTGCTTGGTTACTTTGGTCCAATTGCATGAGTAATTTAT
Organism: Poeciliopsis prolifica; assembly: GCF_027474105.1. NCBI lineage: Eukaryota > Metazoa > Chordata > Actinopteri > Cyprinodontiformes > Poeciliidae > Poeciliopsis > Poeciliopsis prolifica. Next base: position 12,528,973 of record NW_026562385.1, on the reverse strand, counting down.
AGGGTGTGTGTGCGTGTGTGTGTGTGTGTGTGTGTGTGTGTGTGTGTGTGTGTGTGTGTGTGTGTGCGTGCGTGCGTGCATTCTGGGTGCTTTCGATTATCATTCATCTTATCTCTGTCTTCAGTTTGTGATCAGTTTTGACTACAGCATCAAAGCTGGTTGGAGATGACCCTGTAGCCTTCACCTTTAACCCCTCGAGACAACTCTCCTTCACTTCCTGCGGTTCACACCAAACGGCACAGTAACTATTTAAATTGGATTATAAGCTTGAAGACATAATGTATTGCTAATTCTCATCTCTATGTTGAAATTATTTTTCTCTTTTCTAGAGGTTGCATCAGTTCTTGTCCAGTTTCAATATATTTTTTTTTTTTTATTATTGTGTTGAACCATCATCATACTGGGGTCATGATTGTCTTCAGCCAAGAGAATATGATGAGGAGATGAATGGACCTGAGTACAGGTCACATCCTGGAAGAAAGCCTGTTGGAGAATGCAAAACACAAAAACAAACAAAAACAAACCTTAACGTAAAGCCAGAGCTACAGCAGACCGGTTTAGATGGAGGCATATTCATGTTTAGAAATGGCCCAGTCAAAGTTCAGAGCTAAATCATGGCTCTGAACCATAATAAATGGAACATTGACCAACATATTTGACGTGTGCAGGTGGCCTTGATGATGGCTCTTGTCAAAATGTAATGATCGTCACTGGTTCCTCTCTGCATTATGATTCCTTGTTCTTGTGTTTTTACGACACAAATCTCGTTGAACCGCCTTGTTGCTGAAATGTGCGACACAACTGAACTTGATTGATTGATTGATTGATTGATTGATTGAAATCTAACATGCAACTCAACTGTTTATCACAGAAAGAAATGGAGAAAAACGATGCTAAATTGCAAATACTTCTGCAAAGTACGGTAATGTAGAAAATTATACTCATTTTCCGCTCCGCTTCTTTTAATTGTTGTGGGAAACTTCAAAACGCCTTTGAGGCCTGAGTGCCTGTTGGACGTGTTCTGAACGCTCCATTGAGCTTCGCAGCGCTCGTGTCGGGCAGTAGGTGTGAAACATTAACAAGTGCGGTTCCAAACAACCCTTTCTACCTGCGCCGTTTCCTGGACCCAGTCGGCCTCATGCTGCTGCCAGCTGAAACATCTTCAGTCTATCTTCACGGACCACTTCTCTCCGCACACAAACCGCAGCCTCTGGTTACTGCACCTCAGAGGCGGCTTTTCATCTCGGCTGTTATTTATTTGAAACTGGATGTTTGCGTTACTGTATCCGCAGAGATGAGCCACTACGGTATTAAGATGGATTTTATAGTTCCTCAGAAGACTCTGGCTGCTGCATGATCCTAAACCGGGCCCATTAAAAACCTCAGACATTAGACCACTTCTACAATAAATCCATTTCAAAGGAAATAAAGACCTAAAAGAAGCATATCAGCAGGTTTCCTGATATGGTGAAAATCACCATTAGGTAAAAATCCTGGACACCATTAGCTACAATCACGATTCACTGTTACTGTTTGTGGCTTGTAATGTTTGTGTTTTCCATCCTGATTTGGCACTGGGCCTCTGTCTCTTTAAAAACTCTTGCTCTTTCTGAAACTTTCAGGAAGTCATGACAACGTGGCTCCTCTACTAACCCTTTAAAAATATTTTTAGGCCCGAGCAGCAAAGAGCTGTGAAGGCCTATTGTTTTTATACTGTTTCTTATTATTACAATTCTCCCTCCAAATAAAAAGGCTTTTTGGAGGCTTTATCATATTCAAAAACTCACCAAACTTAACAAATTTTAATTCTTCAACAACAGCCCTCACATGCTGTGGCAGATTTAGCAGTTTTGAGATGTAATGAAGATCTAATCATCAGTTTGTTTTGGGCTCGAATTTGATACATTTATTTTCAGTAGCAACAGGCAGGGCCGCCGCCAGGAATCTTGGGCCCCAGGACAGAAAATAAGATTGGGGCCCCCATGCAGCTGCTGTAACAATGTTTTGAGTCTTTTTTTTAGTCTATTTGGTCCATAAAAAGTGTCACAATTTTAAAGGCTTGCAAATGACTTGCTTTCTTTGGTCCAATACTGATACTTGCACAATATTTACTGCTCATTTTACATGCAACAGTCTTCATACAGTATGCAAGTAGGTTACTTAAAAATTTTTTTATTAGTTTTAGATTACTGAAATGTCTCTCAGTCAAAAGCAACGTGCAAAATACACATAGAGCTCTCCAGACTTTTCAAAAAATGCTATGTAGTTGTATTTTATTAAAACTGCAGTATATAACTTTAGTAAAAAATATGTTTTCTCCATATTTGTTAAAGCTGTCATGATGTGACAGTTTCTGAGACAGATAATCTGTGAAAACAGTCAATCTCCTCCACATGCCTCCTGAATTACTATTATTGGCTAAAGTAATGCAACATTCCAGCCAAAACAACCAATCAGAACCAGTAGGAGGGTCTTAGCGCTGTCAATTAACCTCATTCAGTCACTGCTAAATGTGCTAATGGTGGAAAAACAACATATCATTACTGGAAAATCTGCCGCCATTGAAATGCTTATGCTAACCAGCATAAGCATTTACAACCGGCTATGCTAGCTGCAGCATAGCACAGGCAAAGGGGAGGAAGGATGAGCAGCACATGAAACAGATTTTTCACAAATTATCTCTCATAACATACTGTCCCAACATGACAGTTTTAACAAATATGTGAAAACTACATATAGCCTATATATATATAAAAAATTCCCTTCTCACCCACCGCAGGTGGTTCTTATCCTCTGAGCTCGGGTCCTCTACCAGACGCCTGGGAGCTTGAGGATCCTGCAGTATCTTGGCTGTGCCAAGGACTGCACATTTCTGGACTGAGATGTCTGATGTTGTTCCTGGGATCTGTTGTAGCCACTGCTCCAGTTTGGGGGTTACTGCCCGAGGGCCCCGATGACCACAGGCACCACTGTGGTCTTCACCTTCCAGGCCCTCTCCAGTTCTTCCCTGAGGCCCTGGTATTTCTCCAGTTTCTCGTGCTCCTTTTTCCTGATGTTGCAATCACTTGGTATTGCTACATCTACCACAACGGCTTTCCTCTGTTGTTTGTCCACTACGACAATGTCTGGTTGGTTCGCCATTACCATTCTGTATGTCTGGATCTGGAAGTCCCACAGGATCTTAGCTCTGGCGTTCTCCAACACCTTTGGGGGTGTTTCCCACTTTGATCTCGGGGTTTCCAGTCCATATTCTTCACAGATGTTTCTGTACACTATGCCTGCCACTTGGTTATGTCGTTCCATGTACACTTTCCCTGCCAGTATCTTGCACCCTGCTGTGATGTGCTGGACTGTCTCAGGGGCCTCCTTGCACAAACTACACCTTGGGTCTTGTCTGGTGTGGTAGATCTGGGCCTCTATTGCTCTGGTGTTTAGGGCCTGTTCCTGGGCGGCCAGGATGAGGGCCTCTGTGCTGTCCTTGAGTGCAGCTTTTTCCAGCCATTGGTAGGATTTACTGATATCAGCCACTTGGGTTATTTGCTGGTGGTACATCCCATGTAGGGGCTTGTCCTCCCATGATGGTATCTCTGGCACCTCAACCTCTGTTCCCTGTTGTCTGAGACATTCACTGAGGCCATTAACAGTCAATATGCTGAATTCAAGTACATAAAGCAAGAAGCACACTGAGCCATCAACCTGGGCTAAGTGTACAACCACTGGAGAAGTGAGAAGGGCAGACATGAAATGCATAGTATGCATTTCATGAACAGCAATGTTTTCTTTTCTTCGTTTTTTTTTTTTTCATTTTAATTGGGCAAATCACTTAAACTAAAAGCAAACAAATGAAAATTGATGATGTAATTTGATGCTTTTAATAAGCCATGTAACTTTCCATGATCCCAGATTTATAATATTTGTGCGTGGCCACGCCGAGCTCACTGATGATGCTCACAGTGGTCCTCAGTGTGCCCAGGAAGCTTGTGTGTACGCCCAGACACATGAAGACACATGAACAATTAGAGGGAACATTATTCTCTGCCTCTATCTGATATTCTTATCTGTCGATTCCTAGATGTCAACCTAGCATTTACTTCCATTTCTGATTTTTCACAGCAGTGAGCAGAGTTCAAGTCCTGACACGTTTCTGAACATCAGTTAACTGCCAGGTGGCTACATGTCTTGTTGCTTTCTAACAACAAGACAGCTGAATGTTGGGTGGTTTCTGCAGATTGAATGCTGCTCCTACAGTGAGCTGTGGCAGGAAACCAGCTTTTCCCCACAGCAGAGAAACAGACTCAAGCAAGATGTTCAATTTCTTGCGAACATCTTTGTCACCAGCAGGTCCACTTAATGTCAAAGTGAAATCTCTCGTTTGTTTCAAAACATCAGAGAACTGAGACGTGAGCTCCGATTTTGCTGCGCAGTTTTTAAAGGAACGCCGCAAACATCCTGGAACAATCAAATGAACACAAGCATTTGAAGATGCAAAAAGAAGAAGCTGCATCATGTATGGGTGGCCAAGTTATGTACAGGATCCAACACTTAAACTCTATTTCATTCGCAGGCATGAACTGTCAGCAGAACAGGGATGTGTACTTTGGGGACAACGTGTTGTCATCCCACCAAGTTATCGACAGAGTGCTGAAAGTCCTGCATCACGAACATCCAGGCATATGTCGTATGAAAGCTCTCGCCCGCAGGTACCTGTGGTGGCCAGGGTGTGATGGTGACATACAAGAATTGGTCCAAAGTTGTCCAATCTGTCAAGCTGTGCAGAAGTTGCCAGATGTCGCATCACTCCACCCGTGGAACTGGCCTGAAAGAGCGTGGCAACAAATTCACCTTGACTTTGCTGAAAGAGACAAACACTCTTTCTTAGTGGTCACTGACGGTCATTCAAAATGGTTGGAAGTTTTTCCGATGACATCCATCACATCACACTATACCACTGAAATCTTGAGAAGGTCACTCTCTTCACATGGACTTCCAGCAGAACTTGTTTCAGACAATGGACCTCAGCTGGTGTCACAAGAATCCATCCAGTTTTTGGAGTTAAATAGGATCCGTCACACAGCTGTTCCTGCAAATCACAAGACGGACAGAGAACCTGCACCATACATATTTACCATGGAAACAAGCCGTGGAGAAATCTCCAGCTATATCTTCCCCGGTGTTCGTGGAGGGACCCAAAGAGATCAGAGACTGTGTTGTTCCAGGAAGTGTGAGAGGAACCCTAACAGCATCACGGCTGCCTGCTGAATCACCTGGGCAGACAACAGAAGAACCATCGGTATCTACCCCTAAAACAACCCAAAGCCCTTCAGCGGAGCGCTGATACCCTGTGAGTTCCTCCAAAGAGACTGAATCTTTGAAAATTTGAAAAACTAGTTTACTGCTAGTTGATTTTTGAGGTGATAAAGCATTAAGTGAAGCCTCCATTGTTAAATTTTTAGTGAAGGCAGCAGGATATTGCCTTTTCTTTTCTACTTATTAGTTGCAGTAGAAATCTAAAAGGGGAGGAACGCTATAGAGTGGTTGTTGCCCCCTAGTGGTAAGAAATACCGACATACCGGTTCCTAGTAGGCCAACTTATCAGAATGTGTTAGCTGAAATCAGTAGCTGGAGTGGCTGTTTGTGTTCCTGCCATTTCATATTAAAATCATCGTATCCACATTTCCTCTGTCGATTCTTTCCAACTCAACAACATCACACAACTCATGCTGTGTTAAACAACTTTGTGGTCTGGATGCAGGGCGTGCTGCTTGGCTTAGCACATTTATCAAATCAGCCCAACAGTAGTCACTCTCCATTACTCAACAGTTTTATAGAAAAAGTATGAGCCAAGAAAATATAACCAGGGAGCTGAAACGCAATATCAATACTGTCCAGTGTTAAAGTGTTAATGTGTTTCCAGCAGCTGAAACAAAGTGAATGTTAATGTACTGTCAATGCCTGTTGATTTTAGAGTTTGTTTAAATGATTTATGCTGACATACAGAGCATGCAGGCTCCTGTGTATCTTTCTCAGCTTTTAAGGAAATACTCTGCTGTGTTTGGGCTTCGTTCTCAAGTGTTGAATCTCTTGGTTGTTCCAAGAACACGTTTAAACACTTTTTCCAGGCTTTAATGTCTTGATTTTACTGTTTCATGTGTTGGTTTTATGCTTTTTATGATTTAATGCTTGGTTTCTTTGTGATTTTATGTCAGTGAAAAGTGCTTTATGAATAAACTTCACGTACTTGTATTTCATACAGGTTTGTTTTTGCTGTATTTACCTTCTGCTCTGATCTTTTACATACCTCTTCCTTCTTGCTCCTTATTACATTTCAGAGAAAATGTGTTTTTTTTTACATATTTGTCAAAGCGGTCACTAAATCATGACTGTGTGTAACTTGACAAAAAAATTCAAGCTCTCTGTCTCTCCAGAAACAACCAATGTTAAGAGTTTAAAACGGAATTTTAAGATTTAAGAACGAAGCTTGTCAGATCATCAGACGTCAACAGGGCAGCACTTTGCAATAAAGACTTTTACTAGGACGTATCAATCAATAAATCAATCAGCCAGGTGTATTTGCACAGCACATGTCAGCAACAAGGCCGCTCAAAGTCATAAAAATACAACAATATAAGGTCATAAAAGACACTTTACAGTCAACAATTAAAAAAAAAATCATTAACATTACATTTTAATGAATGTCATGGTCAAAATCATCAAACATTCACTGTCATTATTATTTATATCTTATTATATCTCATATCACAAGATGTTACAATTCAGAGAAATGCGGCATTTCTCTGAACCGCTCCCACACAATGAGCTGGAGGAGCGTTTTTATTCGGAAGACAAAAGAATAATCAGAACCACAAAAGACAGAAGTCGAACCCACATTCCTGTTGGTATCATGAGAAAGTTTCTGAAGTCACCCGGCCTCAAGGTTGTTCATCTTTAACGTTTGCAGTTTTCAATAAACTGTTACAGCACAGAGACAAAAAAAAAAAGCTTTCAAAGCAATTTGTGTGTTTGCTTGTTTTTTTGTCTGACCATTCTGCATGTTTGGCGTAAAGTTTGGGGTTCTGTTTTCTGAGTATTTGTCACAGCTGCCGCTGAGCTGTGACCACTCGCACCTGATCGGCATCCGCCTGATCCTCAGCTGCTGCCATATTAGGACGGAACTCCTCCTGCACGGCGTCAGATTGTTGTGAAACCCTCAGCGATTCCTCTCCTGTCCCCGATCCCTGACTCTCCCCGCTGGATAAGGACCTCCTGGCTTCAACCCCCTGTCTGTCTGACCCTGAGACTGCCTGATCCCGATTTGGATTCCCGGTTCTGACCCTGGCCTGTCTGACCAAGAATAAGCAATTTCCCAATAAACGTCTGGTTTGGTATTCACTGTTCAGTCCCTGTGTCCATCCGTGCCTGGGCGTGACAGAACAATCTGACCAATTAAACACATGGACCAGACTGAACAGCAACCCCCTGCCGCCCTGAGGGACATCATAAGCCGACAAGGAGTCGTGCTTGGGCAAAGCGTTCATCGGCTCGCTGGACTAGAAGCGGCCAGCCAATCTCTCCATCAGGAAATCGTTCAGCTGGCCTCACAGGTAGAAAAACTAACCTCTGCGCTTTCCTCAAGTCCAGGACCGTCAGGCGCGTCAGCTGCAGCTGCTCCTCCACCCGCCTCCTTACCGGCCGATCCTCCTGCGCTCCCCACTCCGGCAAGTTCACGGGGTCCGTATGTTCCCGATCCCGCCATTCTCAGGTGAACTGTCAAAATGTCGGGGTTTTCTGTTACAATGTCGGATGGTTTTTAATCAGCAACCAATGGCCTTTGCCTCCGATTTATCCAAAATATATTATGTCATGGGACTCCTGAGGGATCAGGCTTTAGCCTGGGCGCTAGCGTTTGACTCCACCACACCGTTAACCTCCCTTACCTTTAAACAGTTCACTGAAGAAGAACTCAGCACGGTGTTTGATCACCCGGATCATGTTGGGGATGCCTCAAAACGCTTGCTGAAGCTGCGCCAAGGCTCCCGTAGTGCAGCCGAGTTCTCTGGAGTTTCGCACACTGGCTGCTGACACTAAATGGAACGATGAGGCGCTCAAAGGAGTATATTATCAAGCCTTAACTGAGGCCTTAAAAGACGGTTTGTCCGTCAGTGATGAGGCCAAAGACTTGAACTCACTAATCACAATGTCTATCCGTTGGACAACAGGCTTCGTGAGCGACGCCGGGAGCGACCCGGCCAGTCTGCCTCAGCGCTTCCTCGGCTGTTTCCACCTGCGGTGGAGCGCAACAGCGCCACCCCTGTTTTCCCGCCAGCCCAGTCACAGGCTCCAGCGCCCCCTGACGACGAACCCATGCAAATAGGTAGAACGCACCTGACAGCCACAGAAAGACAGAGGCGTCTTCAAACAGGAGACTGCCTCTACTGTGGTAAACCTGGGCACAGAATTTCCAGCTGCCCTGTACGGCCAAAAGACAAGGCTCATTAGAGGTGGGGACTCTAGTGAGCAGCACGGGCAAACCCCAACTCTCTACCAGCCGCCTGCTTATTGATGTTAAGCTTTGCCACCAGTCAACTTCCCACTCATTAACAGCCTTAATTGATTCTGGAGCTGAGGATAACTTTATTGACGAAGACTTATCTAAGAAACTTAACATCCCCATTGAACCCCTCAGTTCACCATTATCTGCTAAGGGTCTGAATGGTTCTCTCTTGTTTTCTGTCACATGTCAGACACTCCCCCTGTTGATAACATCAGGGAACCACAGGGAGGTTCTCAGATTTAAAGTAATCCCTTCCTCCGGTTTTCCCATGGTGCTGGGTCATCCATGGCTGAGACTTCATAATCCCCATATTGATTGGGTCGCAGGTAGGATAGTTAGTTGGAGCCTGTCCTGTTCTGATAATTGTCTTCGTGCTGCTCAGCCTGATTGTGGGAGTTTTTGTGACAGTCCAGATCCCCTCGACCTGTCATTGGTTCCTCCCGAGTATCACAACCTAGCTGCCGTTTTCAGTAAGTCCCGAGCCCTCTCGCTCCCCCCTCACCGACCATATGACTGCGCGATAGAGCTCCTGCCTGATGCTCCGCTGCCTAACAGTCGCTTGTACAGTCTGTCCAGGCAGGAACAGGAAGCCATGGAGACCTATATCAATGACTCAGTGGCTGCTGGTGTCATCCGCCGCTCGTCATCCCCACTGAGTGCCAGCTTCTTTTTTGTAGGGAAGAAAGATGGAACATTACGCCCTTGCATTGACTATCGGGGATTAAATAAGATCACGGTTAGGAACAAATACCCATTACCTCTTATGTCCACGGCATTCGAATTGCTGCAGGGGGCAAGCATCTTCTCCAAATTGGATTTACGTAATGCCTACCATCTAGTCAGGATACGTGAGGGAGATGAATGGAAGACCGCTTTTAAAACTTCCATAGGGCATTTTGAATACTTGGTGATGCCTTTTGGCCTAACTAATGCCCCTGCTGTCTTCCAGGCCTTTGTTAATGACGTACTGAGGGATTTCCTTAATCATTTTGTGTTCGTCTATTTGGATGACATACTTATCTTCTCTAGGACGAAGGAGGAGCATGTTGGTCATGTTCGTCAGGTCCTCCAGAGGCTGCTGGAGAACAAATTGTTTGTTAAAGCTGAGAAATGCAGTTTTCATTTTTCCTCCATCACCTTCCTGGGGTTTGTCATTGAGGAGGGACAGATCAGAGCTGATCCTGCCAAAACCAAAGCAGTTGTGGAGTGGCCAGAACCCAATACTCGTAAACAACTCCAGCGCTTCCTGGGTTTTTCGAACTTCTATCGTAAGTTCATTAAGAACTACAGCGTTGTTGCCCAGCCACTGACTCGCCTCACCTCAACTAAGCAGCCCTTCACATGGCCAAGAAGCAGCAATGGCCTTCAAGGAACTCAAACAACTGTTTTCCTCCCCACCAGTCCTCATTCACCCGGATCCTGAGAAACAGTTTGTCGTGGAAGTGGATGCATCGGCCACTGGGGTAGGGGCAGTTCTGTCCCAGCATTCTGGCTCTGCTCACAAGCTGCTACCTTGTGCTTTTTTTCTAGGAGACTCAGCCCTCCTGAACTCAACTACAGCGTGGGGGACAGAGAGCTGCTAGCTGTTAAGCTGGCTCTGGAAGAGTGGCGCCACTGGCTGGAGGGGTCCTCACAACCGTTTATTGTCTGGACTGATCACAAAAATCTATCTTACATTCAGTCTGCTAAAAGGTTAACTCCACGCCATGCCAGATGGTCATTGTTTTTCTCAAGGTTCAACTTTGTCTTAACATACAGACCTGGTTCCAAGAACTGCAAACCCGATGCACTTTCTCGTCAATTTGAACTTGAGGCTCTGGAAAGTGCACCAGAAAGTGTCTTACCGGCTTCATGTGTGGTGGCTACTCTCTCCTGGGAAATTGAACAGTTGGTGAGGAAAGCTCAGCAGGTCCAACCCGCTCCAGCGGACTGTCCCCCGAACCGTTTGTTTGTCCCTGAAAGTGTTCGTCCTGAGGTCCTCCAGTGGATCCATGCTTCCAAGTTTGCCTGCCATCCTGGGGTCCATCGAACACTTACCTTATTGCAGAGTCATTTCTGGTGGTCCTCTATGGCTCAAGACACCAGTACGTTTCCGCCTGCACCATTTGTAATCGGGGTAAGTCCAGCAACAAACAACCCGCTGGTTACTTGTGCCCTCTGCCGGTCCCGACCCTGGTCACACATTTCAATGGATTTTGTTACGGGGCTTCCCCCATCTGAAGGTAACTCTGTTATTTTAACCATTGTTGACCGGTTTTCCAAGTCTGCCCATTTTGTAGCACTGCCCAAGTTGCCTTCTGCCATGGAAACAGCCAATCTCCTGGTGCACCATGTGGTTCGTCTTCATGGCATCCCTGTGGACATTGTTACGGACCGGGGGCCCCAATTCACATCCCGGGTCTGGCATGCCTTTTGTCGAGCCTTAGGAGCCACAGTGAGCCTTTCATCAGGGTTCCACCCTCAAACCAATGGCCAGACTGAGAGGGTTAACCAGGAATTGGAGGCGGCCCTTCGCTGTGTTGTCTGTAACGATCCTGCCTCTTGGTCTCGGTTTCTACCTTGGGTGGAGTACCCACAACTCCCTGACCAGTACAGCCACAGGTATGTCCCCTTTTGAGGTGTCCTTGGGCTATCAGCCATCTCTGTTTCCCTCTCAGGAATCGGAACTCTCAGTACCAGCTGTGCGGCATCACCTTCGCCGGTGTCATCGTTTGTGGCGACAGACCCGTGCGGCCCTCTCCCGGACAGCTGAACGCAATCGCCTCCTGGCCAATCGTCGCAGAGCCTCCGCTCCCAGTTACCAACCGGGTCAGGAGGTTTGGTTGTCCACAAGGGACATACCTCTAAAAACAGACTGTAAGAAACTCTCGCCTCGTTTTATTGGCCCGTTCACCATTACTAGGGTCATCAATCCAGTCACTGTTCGCCTTGCCCTGCCTCGCACTATGAAGGTCCACCCCTCGTTCCATGTGTCTCAGATTAAACCTGTCGTCTCTAGTCGCCTGTGTCCTCCCGTACCCTCGCCCCCTCCTCCTAGGATTGTTGATGGTGGTCCTGCTTACACTGTTCGCCGTCTCCTGGATGTGCGCCGTCGGGGGCGTGGTCTCCAGTTCCTGGTGGACTGGAAGGTTATGGTCCTGAAGAGCGAAGCTGGGTGGCGCGTTCTGCTATCCTGGACCCCCAGCTCGTCCGGGATTTCTACCGTCGTCGGGGAGACCGTCGGCTGTCCTGAGGGGCGCCTTGAGGGGGGGGGACCTGTCACAGCTGCCGCTGAGCTGTGACCACTCGCACCTGATCGGCATCCGCCTGATCCTCAGCTGCTGCCATATTAGGACGGAACTCCTCCTGCACGGCGTCAGATTGTTGTGAAACCCTCAGCGATTCCTCTCCTGTCCCCGATCCCTGACTCTCCCCGCTGGATAAGGACCTCCTGGCTTCAACCCCCTGTCTGTCTGACCCTGAGACTGCCTGATCCCGATTTGGATTCCCGGTTCTGACCCTGGCCTGTCTGACCAAGAATAAGCAATTTCCCAATAAACGTCTGGTTTGGTATTCACTGTTCAGTCCCTGTGTCCATCCGTGCCTGGGCGTGACAGAATTAAAAAAAAAAAAAGCACACTTATTGATTAACTTTGGTTCCATTCCTGTTTTCACTTCTGCCAAACTGCTTCCACAGGATTATGTGAAAACAATTCATCGAAAGCTGCCTTGGTTTTCAGCCGGAGTGCCGTAAAACCTCGGGTTCTATTTTAAAGCCATTTTCTTGTTTGGGATAATAGCTTCGTGAGCAAAGGTTTCATTGTGTAAGGTTTTAATGTGACATTAAGATCACATTAAAATATGATCTTAATGTCATATTTTACATTAAGATCCTGCTCTGGCTCTGCTCTCGTATGTGTTTTTATGCAGCAGCTGGTTTGAAGGACCTCTCTATGTGTTGGGGTGAATGTTGGGCTTGTAGCTCTTTGTCTAGCAGGTGTTCCTGCTGCGGTTCATAACATTTCTTTTCTGTCCGATGAAGATGAAAATCAGGCATCCACGCCTACAAACTAAATAGCCGTATTCTGCTGACACCCAAATGACCTACCCAAAAAATAAATCAATAGATCTGATTGTGGATTCATGTCTTAACTTGGACGAAAGTCAAATTCCATCTTCGGTTTAGTGGATCCTCTTGGTTTCTGTGGGTCATCACCCTAATCTGAGGAATATGGTTTGCATTTTCAGTCAACAATTACGTCGATAAGAAGTTGTTATTTTCTATTATTTCCTTAAACTCTTGGCTGAAGTTTTCTCTGATCCTCTACATTACGACGTCACCAGGCGACTCTGGACCCATCCAACCACCTAACAGATCAGTTGAATGTGTGGATGTGCCAAAACTTTCTCCAGCTGAACAGAAACTAATCTCTGCACCTAAAAAGAGGAATGATCTGGAGCCAGTTATCCCAGAATATGTTACTGGAGCCAGTAACATATAAATGTTTCAGATTTATATGTGTGTGGGACACACATATAAATCTGAAACATGTTAAAACATCAACGTAATTGTTGTGCTTTTATTCTGTGATCACACAGATTACCACAGGCACCATGGTACAGCAGAGTGTTGCAGTTTCTGTCTGTAATATTTGGTCCAAACACCAGCGCTGCCTTGTTACCCAATGAGGGCAAGTGAAAACACAACGCTGAGCTCACAGCGGCGGAGGCATGATCTGGAACTCAAGTCTTGGCTGAGTGATTTCAGCCAATACTTGAGCGACTTATCTGCTGTTTTGTAGGACAAAGCGAGATGGAGTGATGAAGACGAGGGAGCTGATTCTACTGAAGGAATGCAAACATTGGGTTTTTTTTGCCTTAAAGTTCAGGTAGCAGCAATGGGAAACACAACATGCAAACTACAACGCCACGTTTCAATGTCTTTCATAGCTTGTGTTCAGCGTCCAAGAGAAAGAAATATTTCTGCCAACATTCCCCGTGCAAGAGCAAGTTAAAAAAAAAAAAAAAAAAAGATCTGGTTTATTTTCTCTTAAAAAATACTGCCCTTTGCTTTGTGTGAGGCCTTGACCAAACACTTCATGGCTAACAGGTTTTAAGGCTCTTTAAGAGTGCAAGTGACGAGCAAAGCTATAAGCATCTGTTGTGGAAAGTTGTGGTGGGCAGAAGAATTTTCTGCCAGATGGTTTGGAGAGTTTTCAAGAGACACCACACTGTGACGTACAGGAGGGTGGTCTGTCAATTTTCTTCCTGTGTCAACATTTTTCTGTAGAGAGTCCTCATCTGCCTTGGCTGTGTGTTTTCAGATCCTCATCCTGCTGGCAGACGTGACCCCTCTTCAACCTGAAAGAGGCTGTTGACCAAAACCCTGGCTTCCGGCTCCATCCATCCTCTTCTCAGTGAAGTGCGGTTCTTCTGTCCACTTTGCAGAAAATTGCCCCCCAAAAACTCCGGTCTCCCCCCTGTGTTCTTCTGTTTAAGTGTCATCTGACCTCATGACCTTCTCCCATGGCTCCTCTGGATCATCCAGATGAAGATCGGGGAGCGTCAGACGGGCCTCTAGCAGGGGAACTTTGAGTGCCGGTGGGATCTTATCCAGGATGGCATAGTTCAGTGGTTCCCAAAGATTTCCTTCTGGGCCCCACTCTGGATTACAACAAAATCGCCCCCGCCCAAAAAGAAAAAAAAAATCTACCGGGCACACACATCGTTCAACCAGACATAAACCTGAATACTCTGCTTCAGGTTGCACCAGAACTACAAACTATCTTTACAGTGAAACGCTTTTGTATATCTGTTTTTATGTTGTTGTTTTTTTCATTCATTCATTCATACCACTTCCCAAGAGTGGGTTCCCACAGTAACCTGTAAAATTATGGTCTCAAAGGGTGGAAATAACAGCACCTTTCTTCAAAAAGCTCTAATTAAAACCACAGTTACTGGACACTGACTGGAGGGTCCCGTCTCCTTCAGCTCTGAAATGGTTTAAGCAGCTGTGAAAGTCGCAGCAGCAGCCAAGAGAACATGAGACGTTATTTTATGGAAGGTGTTATGAAAGTTAAATGACGCTCCTCAGAGGACTTTTGTGACTGTGTGTAAACTTTGATGTTCTAACTTTGAGGAAGAGGAGCATGCGTTCCATTTCCTAGCAAGAAAGGCTTGGAGAATTCTTTTATTTGTGTAGATTCCTAGAAAAATCATGACAATAGTGCAAAAATAAGTTTCCATTAATATTTTGCGGAAATCTTTGCCTATTTTCCTGCTAATGTAAGAATAAATAAATAAATAAACAATATCACAGTTGAGGCATTTCCATGAAATAAGAAATGAGATGAAATTCACACATGAACAAGTTTGTTCACAGGATAAGTCATGGCAGTGACGGACATGAGCAGCTGCATGAAAAATATTCAGAAGTCAGCCGTGGCGCTCATCGTCCAGCAGCCAATCAGAGGAGACATCTGCGGCTGATTCAGGAGTTGGAGCCCGCCTACCTCCCCGAGGCGCTTTGCCTCTGCTGCAGCACATTTGTGTTTGAACGACTGACAACGGACTACTCTGTTAATAAGAAAGATTTGGAAACCATTTAAAAGGTATCCATGCCCCTTCATTTGATCACATTACATCCACAAGCTTTTGTGCACTGCTGGAATTTTAGTAACTTGCCAATTTAAAGACAGTAAGCAGCAATGAGAAGGAAACGAATGTGTGTGTGTTTTTTTTCTAACAGTTTAAAGAAGCATGAATAATCTTCCTCCGCATATTTCTGGCATTGCGACTCAATGCCTTAGAGTCGACTGCTGTCAAAGGTTTCGATTACCGATGCGGTGAGGAGAGACCTGAGGTTCAATGTCACTCAAATCATTGGTAAGTAAATCCTGACCGCAACGTTCCGATAAATATCCTTTTCTTAGTTCTGAATTGACAAACATCACATGGAGCTTCACGGATCACATGTAGGTTCTGTTATGAATGAACAGACCTGAGCGTGTCGAGCGCCATCTTTCAGAGGTCGTCCCAGAGGTCACCTCCAGCTCTCAGTGTTTTCATCCCAACTTTGTGGATCCTTACCTTTTGCCAGCAGGATTGTACTTGTGTTGCAAATAAGGATCAAACGAGAACCAGCGAGATCTTCCAGCAGGACGTTTAGATTTGTTTTAGCTAAGTGGCTCTGTTTCCTGTTTTGGAATAAATCAGGCTGAACGTGCCTGCTCAGTAAACAGTTACTTGTAGGGTAGTTTATCATCACATAACGACTATCGACCATTTGCAACCACATCACCCGATCGCATCTTGGGTGTTGTTTCCCCAGGCTTTCTGGCTTCTGCTTGTTCAAGTCGAGCTAAGTTGTGTGGGCTAGCTCACTTAGCCAGAGGTCAAAATACGTTGGTGTACATAACCAGACTTGCTCTAAAGATAGAGACATAACAGCAGTTTTAAAGTCCCTCCACTGGCTCCCTGTGGCTCAAAGAATAGATTTTAAAATACTGTTGTTAGTTTATAAATCACTGAACGGTTTAGCAACACAATACATCAAAGATCTGCTGTTGTTGTATCAACCATCCAGACTCTCAGGTCTTCTGGTTCTGGTTCTGCTCTGCATCTCCAGAACCAGAACCAAGAGAGGAGAAGCAGCTTTCAGCATCTATGGACCAAAAATTTGGAACAAACTTCCAGAAAACTGTAAAACAGCAGAAACCCTGACTTCCTTTAAATTGCAACTAAAAACACACCTGTTTAGAGTTGATTTTGAAATGTAATATGTAACAATGTATTGTTGATTCCATGATGCATGACTTTGTGTTTTTGTGTTTATGATGTAAAGCTCTTTGAAATGCCTTGCTGCTGAAATGTGCTATACAAATAAAATTTGATTTGATTTGATTTAAAGCTCTAGAGTTTTGCACAGTAGCTTCTCTTCCTGTTTCATATAAAGGCATGAAGTGAGTCAGTTCAAGGAATGGCTCTACTATGCATTAAACTTTTCTGCATTAAAGGAAAAACAGCTGCTGTTTCTGTTGCTGGTAACTGTTCCGTCCTCTGGAGGCGGTGCAGGCTCTTTTCTTCTATGCAGGTTCAGCTGTGACAGCTCCTCTTCTGATTGGCTGCCTGGAAGCTGCAGGAACTCCCCCACCATTGGACCAGCAGAGGACCGCGAACCAATCAGATGGTTAATCAGCCTTACCTGTTCCTAATATGCCAAGAAGGACACAGATGCTGACTTTTCCCTCAACTGGAATCTGCAGACCAACTTGGAGAAAAAAAAAATTATAATTTAACCAGAAACAAAGTTATAAAGTGCAAAGATTTCACTTCTCAGAAAGCACATTTCATTAAGGGAAACTGGAAAGTGGGATAGCAACCGTTTATGTAATAGACTGAACCAACTCCTTACTGTTCAGCTGCTTCTGTTCCTCCCAGCTCTAAATGGAAGCGTATGGGGGAACAACGCCTCCTCTAAGGTTCACAGGTAACTTTTAAAACTCATCTAAAAAGTATCGATTTTACAGATCGCCCTTCAGCCAGACTGAGATTTGATTTTTGCCCAACTTTTACTGCCACTGATTTGATTTGTTTGAACACATTTGCATTGACTTTTTAATTCCTTGAGGAATGTGAGTTCATCTTATTTGCCTTCCTGTTTGCCGCTTGGTTTAAGGCCAGGAGTGGAAGCACTTTATCGATTCGGTGAAAAACAAACCCAGATTAATGATGGCCTTTTTTTCACATTTTAAACTCTTGCAAATAGTCGCCTGCACTCTAATCCCAGGCAGGAGGGAATCGCATGATTCACTGGATAAGGATACAAAGGAACCACTATGATGGGTTCAAAATGTCAGGTGGGTTCCAACAGGTGCTGTGGGTGTTGGTCCCACATGGCCCCATTGCTTGGCAGTCGTGTCAGGTTTGGAGGGAAACTTTTAAATTAATTTAAAATCATATTGTTGTTGTTTTATGTCACACTGTCAGTGGCGTTTCGGTGTGCAGCCTTGTTTCTGGGCGTTGGGGTTTTTGGCTCTGCATTTAGGCTTCATTCATTTGTTCTGCATCAGGTCATGTTGTATGTTTCGGTTTTTTTATATTGTTGGTTTTGCCAGATTCTTTGGATTTGAGTTTGAGCATATTTGATGCAGGTCTGCAGTGTTTTTCGTTTGTTGCAGAGATTTAATTGATGAAAGTGTTTATTATAAGCAACTAGTCATTATTTTTGCTCTTTGTGTTTTTGCAGTTCTATCATTGTTCCCTGAGTTTCCTGGGTCTTTCTGTTGTCCGGTGTTAAGAATTAAAAAGAGAAATAACTTGATTTAGCTCGTTAATTAATTCTTTGTCCCGAATTCTTGTGTCTGTGTAAGTGTGCAGACAGAAAAGAGCAATCATACGACGTCAGATTTCAGATATCCAGAGTTTTATCCAAAAGTGAATACAAATACATACAGAATAACAGAACACCATTTACACCCAGATTATCATGAAGTCAACACCCAATGACAAAACAGAATATTACCTGATTCAAAAATGCATTTTTGGGAACCACTCACTCATCACCAAGCGATTCGAACTTCTGCTGTAAAACAAAATCATTTTATAGACTGCGTATTCTCCTCATTTAAATATATGCATTAGGAGGTGTGTTCTTTTCCTTTGTGTGGGCTGTCTCAATGTTAATTTTATCACCTCTTAGACCCAAACCCCCAGCTCTTCTTGTACCAGGCTCCGACCTGATTTACAGCGTGGAGCTGGAACGTTATCTCTGCCTCAAGATGCTTTCACAAGAAAGTAGTTGGTGTTTTTTTTATTGCCCTGATAGCCAATACACTCCCTGTCTGAAATGTTCCTTAAGGAGTATAAGACTGCTTTCTGATTAGGAATTTATGTAAGTTCTGAGAGTCACCAGCTGTCCCAGTTTGGATTTGTATCTAAGTTTATCTTAACCTAAAAGTTAACTTATGTACTATTGTGCTACTTTAAAATTCTATTTCAACACCGGCCAGCTTTCGGATTGTGTTGCTTTATGTGTGAGGGCGGATTATTTTTCCTTTGTTTTTTTTTCTAAGTTTGTACATCTCATGTTTCGTTTCGGGTCACTTCCCATGTCATAAGCTTTCCATCTATCCATCTTTTCACATTCTGGTCCCTCGTGGGGTCAGATGCCTATGAGGGACCAGGGACGCTCCGGGCGAGAGGCGGGGTCACCCTGGACAGGTGCAACACAGAAACAGACAGGACACACAACCGTGCACACACACTCACATATAGGAAGAATTTAGAGAAACCAATGAACCCGACAGTCATGTCTTTTTTTGTTTTTTTGGACCGAGGAAGCCGGATTACCCATGTATCCAGGTTGCTGTTAGTCTTAAATATCTGCAACCTGATCCTGCTTGGAGTGTGATCCTATATATATGAGATAGGAGATTACATGTAATTATTCTGCGGGGAACATTTGCAGTGTTTCACGCTGGTTTGCCTGCCTGAAGTGGTGTTTGGATTCGGGTCGAATGTCATTGGATTGACGAATGGATGAAGTTATTGGGAAACCCAATGACAAATGTGATGACAAACGTTGTCAGTCGACTTTATTCTCGTTGCAGGATCAAAGGTGGGTCATATCAAACTGGGATGTGTGCAGCGCAAGCAGCCAGACCACAAAACAATGTTTCATGTTTCTAACAACAGAAGGACGAGGATTTGGCCAGAGAGGAGAGGAGGAAGAAGAGGAGTGAGGCTTTGGCAGAGGAGTTGAGAGTTCAAACAGGAAGAGGCTTAGGATAAAACGCTCATTTCTGTCATCGAAATGATTTACAGCACACAACTAGATGCTGATGGAGTTCCTCTCCCTGCGTTTTCCTCAAGCAGATTCTCTTAGTTCTGTTCCCATTTCTACCTATTTTTCTTTAGTCTGGAATTTTGCAAATGACAGTAAAATGCGTTCATGTGAATCTGATCCAGTCTGTTGCCACTGATTTCCCATAATTCTAATTGACAGGCCTTGTCATAAAAACTTTATTTTACGACAGAACATCAGCAGAATAATGTAGGAAACACAACTCATCAATTTGACCGACTTATCCAAACACCAGGAAACCAGGATGGGTCATTTTGAGGCGCTGACATGTTCACTGATTTAGTCCTGAGAGATGAACTGAGGGTGCTGCAGGAGAGACGTTGTCTCATGTTTTGCCACTTGAACAAGTCGTTCTGTGAAATGCTCTGGCTGTTTGGGAAAGCCTGGGAACTTCCCAAATGATTTGAGAGAACAGATGGATAGAAAAATGTTGGGACAGTTCCTATTCCTAATAAAATACAAATAGTTTCTCTCTTTCTCTCTAGTGTCGTAGTTAGAGCAGAAATGTTGGCAGGAAGCTCAGAGGAACTGAACACCAGCAGGACCAGACACAGAACTGGTCTAAAGATAATAATCTTACATAAGGATTGTGCTTTCAGGGCTAATAAGGGCAGTTCACAAAAAGAAAAAGAAAAATAAATTTAAAAAAACCTAATTAAAAAAGAGACTGAAGCCTGTTTGCACAGCAGAGCATTCAGCCAGGGCTTAAAGACACACAGCATGTCAGAGAGTCACTGAGTGGGAATGTGGACGTTTATTCTAAATAGAGGAAACATGTTCATAAGTTGTACATTTACAGAATAGAGATGATTTCTGTCCTTAAAGACACATTGATGAAGTGGATGACTGCAGTTGCTCCGGTGCCACATGGGTGCTTCTAGAGTTCTGCTCAGAGATCCAGTCTGGGTGATCTGACCACTGATACATCATCATCATCTACCAGCAGATCAATATGATCTCTGATCAATCACTCCCTCTGAATCCCTCCATTAGTCCCTGATGTTCTCCATCAAGGTGATGTTTGATTATACACACCTCGATCACCTTAAAAACAATCAAACCTGTTGATTATTTGTGATCAGCAGGTTTGAGTTAATCTGCTGATCCAATTTTAGTGAGAATGAAATGGAAATGGATTTTATGCGCTTTGACGCACGGAGCAAAGAGATGAATCTGCGTTACAAATGATGAGACACAAAGAAGAAAAGTTCTATTCAGATTGGATTTTGGTTTCCACATGCTTTTATTTTCTTTTCTTTATTTTATGCGCGTGTTGGCTTATTGTCTGAGGATAAATGCGCTTCAGTTTAAACAATAAAATATTAAAATCATAAAAAACATCGGACTCGATGCTTCTTGATGTGAATAACACTGAATGTCGTCAGATTTTACTGTATTTGTGTGAGTTTTGACGCTTTGTGCTTTGATATTGTCCACTGAAAAAGTTTGCCTGGCTGCTGCACATTTTAAAATGTGTGCGTAATGTGAACGCACACTTCGATACCACATTCATTTTTGTGCATGTTTTACGACTTGTGCGCATGTGTTTTTAATCGGCCTAAGTGGGAAAATCCACATTGTTTGAGAGGGAGGGGAGACGCTTCGGATTGAGTTTGTTTCAGTTTTCAAGTTATTTAAAGCAGATTCTTATATCTACCATGTCAGCTTGAGAGCTCTGAAACACAATTTTTTTTTCTTTTAATTTTTTCTTCTTTTTTTTTTTTACAATATAAATCAGTAAAACTTAAGGTGCTGCGAGATAAAGCAACATCAAAACCAGTAAAAAGTCCAGGTTCAATTTATTTTCTTTTTATTCCAAACTCAGTTTTTATAATTCCATGAGTTACATAACGCTGAAAAAGGGGAGTAATTAATTATGTTGCTTCTGCAAGGGAATTAAAACCAGATTTACATGATCAGCATGTTGCTTTGTGGTTCTATTTCTGCTTCTTCCTCTTCCTGCTTTTGGAAGAGGACCTTGTCTTAGTCATTTTAGTTCATTATGTCTATTTCTTGATGCAGTTGTTTCTTGGGTTTAGTTCCTCTTTAGTGTTGGATTTATTTTTCATCCCCTCAATCCTGCAACCAGTGGCTCCATCAGCCCAGATCCATTATTTAAAACTTTTCCAGAACTTGTTTCAGTTCTCCTCATGTTTCCTGGCTGGTTTTATCCCTCTGTGGTTTTGGTGTCGCCATCGGCCCTCTTTATGACTTTAAGTGAACAAAATGACCACATGAATTTTGTTGATTGTATAAAAGATTTCTTGACAAAATCGGAAACGACTCTATAATCAGAATAAAGCCCTTTGAGACTTTGTGTAATTTTAATAGTACCCTGGTAAAAAATAAATAAATAAAAACTATGATTTTATTCTCGCCTGTAACTTGAGTAAAATTTCAGAATGAAGAACAAACACGCTTCGGGAAATTTACCAGACACACATCTTTTCTTCCTCTTCTCATCAGACCTGTTGTGTTTTTTCAGTCTACGACCCCCCAGCCCTGTAGGTCATGACCCCTGGGATGAGGCCCCTAGATTTTCCCCCTTCCAGATGCCTTCAGCTCATTGTGTTTGCCTCTATTAGGGACGCAGTAGGCTTCACCCCGTCTGGAAAGTCCAGGATGACATCATGCTTGGAGGAGGACAGGCTTCGCATCGAAAGTGAAAGTAAAGCTGTGATTTACAAGAGCAGGAGGCGTGCAGGGCTCAGTGAGAGGCTCAGTGAGGAGCTGCAGTGAGGCATGCAGCACAACGGCTCCACTGGATCATTAACGTTTTCTATGAAACGGGAGACAGTTTGATCAGAAAGTCTGGCAGCAGAGAAGCTTTACGGAACCAAACCGCTTCTTCATCTGCGGTAAGTGATGGTTCTGTTCTGGAGAGTTTCTGAATGCTCTCCGTAGGATCGGATGCAGAGTAATAATTATAACAAACTTGGAGAAACGAGGATAGATAGATGCCTGTGTCTAGTATATGCGAGTTCAGTTGATTTTTTTAAAAAATAATTTTATTTGTTTTTTGCATGGAACTGCAGAAACGCTCTTCTGTCCAGTCAGACACACAGAGGGACTTTGGACTTGTTGCTCCTCTGCAGAGAGGAGCGGGGAAACGGTCAGGGAACAGTCAGGAAATCACAAACATCTGCTCCACACGTTGATCGTTTCCATGTTTCACTTCCTGAAACAAAGGCATCATTCTCTCTCTTCAATTTCCATTGCAGAAAAACGGGATCATGGAAATCTTTTTTTTTTTATGGAAATCAAAATTTCTTCTCTCTTTCTGAATATACAGACTTATTTCTTTTTTGGAGAGGGGATGAACAGGGAGGCAATTTTATGCAGTTTTTCAGTTACTGGAACAATTTTTTTTTTTCATGTGTCTAAAAAAAACAAAAAACAAATCTAAAATGACTGTGCTGCTGGTCTCAGGTTCAAATCCTGGTGTTCTTCATATTGTTTTTTTTTTTTTGTAATATGAAAATGAGCCAGTAGAGTAAAAGAAACAGGGACTTTTAAAGGCCTGGATGCTTCATTAACATTAGAGGAGGGGAAGGAGAGTGAAGAACACCAGGAATTAAAAGTGAAAGGACAAAAGTTGTAATCAAGTAAAAGTAAAAGTATTCTGTGAAAAAAAAAAAAAGAAGGGGGTCAGGGAGAGCCACTCAGACAGACCCAGATCATCAGATGGAGAAAAATTTTATTTTATTTTCAAATTCTGGTGCTTAAAAAAAACATTTTAAAAAATCCTGCCAAATAAATAATTCTAAAATAAAAAAGAATAATAATATTTTTCAATCCAACAAACTGTTTGTTTCTGGTTTATGACTAAAGTATTTATTGAAGTTGCTCAGTTTGGGCAGAGCATTGAGACGTTCTGCTCAATAAGAGCATTCGTACTGTGTGCGCATGTTCTCAATGCCTCATGTGCCACTTGAGTCATATTAATGAGAAAAATAATAAATAATAAATATGAACAACAATGGGTCACGTGAAAAACATGAATAGCGAAGAGGTGATTATTAAAATATTCAGTGACCCTCCCCTCTGGCCGCATGACTGCTTAGATAATGGTGGATGCATATTCAAGTAAATTAATAGAAAACATAAAACATCAAGTTTCCCCGTGGTTTTCTTTTGTGTTTTGAAAGAAAACCAAAACGAGTTTAAAGTTTTGCTTTCTGTCGTTTGTTTAGTTCAGTTCTTCGTGCCGTAACCACCTCTTGTGTTCAAAGGAGTAACAAACTGTTACTGACGGCGTTCACTACAACGCCGAGTTTGGTGCCGTTGTGGACGAGTCGATTTAAATAAATAAATAAATAAATAAGAAGAAGAAAATAAAAAAAAAAAAACAGAAATTTGAATTGGAAAAAAAGTGGGGTTTTTTTCTAGAAACTTTTTTGAGCTCAGATCTCAGCATTTCTGAGTTTTTCCCTTCATGCTGTTTTTTCCCATGTCACCTTGAGACGAGTCTTGTCATTTTTCTCTCTCTTTTTTAAACTTAAAGCTTGTGCATCAGGACACGTTCCTCATGCTCGCCAAAAAGTGCTGAAGTTACCCACTTGTGTTCTGAACTGGAATCTGGGTTGTGAATATAAACGTGACGAAAGGCTTGGATGTTGGTGTAAAGATGAGTTGGTGGCAAATAGTTGGATTTGTTTGCTGATGGTGAGACAAGAGGTTTCGGCTGGATGGCTGGCCTGAATTTGTCTCTTGAAAATTGACACCAGTTTCCTGAAAAGGCGATATTTTAAGTCTACAAGCTTTTCCATCAACTTTACAATTTTATTTTATTTTTGTTAGGGTTAAACACCACAATTTCTCCAACATTCCCCCCCTGTTTATCACATATTTGTTCTAATTTTCATATCCCTCCTAAACAGCCACTTCAAACGGTTTTCAGCTGGGAGTCCATTTCTAAGAAAGCAAACATGTTTACACTCAAGGTTTATACTCAGTCCAAAACTTAGAATCAGGATACACCTCAAAAGAATCCTCATCAGAGCTTTCTCTGTTAGACTCAGGATCTTTTGCCAGTAAAGGATACATCAGTGTCATCTGGTTCCCCATGGGCTAAATTGCTGTAGTGATGAGACGATTAAACAAAGAATGCAGGCAAGGAATACAACAGCATCCACACAAGGTTAGAATGGCAGCAAAGACAGCCATCGACACAGTAAGGGTACGGAGCCCCTCAATGGCCTTCGTCAGGCCGCCATCAGCTGCTGTGTTGTTGGGTAGAAAAGTGCAGCATCCTTCACCAAAGATCGCTCACACTCCCCCTCGTTCAGCCAGCACCGTGTCCAGTGCCATGCGGTTCTGTAAAGCCATCAGTGATGTAGCGGCCAGCTGCTCGTGCATCGCCTCGAAGCCTGCCTGTGTCCAGTTGCCCAGTTTTTGTACATTGAAATGGATGTAGTTGATTCTGTCAGCGTTTTTGTTTAATGTGCACCACCAACAAATTGTGGATTCAAAACCTGCTGCAATTTGGTCGGCCAATTTATACTCATCTGGTACACCACGGGGAACACCAATGGCAACGATGTATGTAGGATCATTATTCCTCCAGGTCAGGTCTCGCTTCTGCAACTGACGCCACTGCTGAGGCACAACATCAATTAAAGCATAAATTAGATTATCAGCAGTCATTGGATAAACAGAAACAGGCAATAATAAAGAAATTAATGCACACATCTCTGTTACCTTCCGAGGTAATCTATCAAAAATTTTGTCATCACCGCACCACCAGACATTAATGTCTTTTTCATACATTAATTTATTCAGAGGTGTCACAATTTCCATATAATTAGGAACCCAGTTTTGACAACTTGTCAGCAAGACTCTTTTTCTCAATTGGTATTGAGAAAAAGGCATTACTGATGTCTACAACCGTGAATACTTTTGCATCTGATCTAAGAGAATTCAACAATGTGTGTGGATCAGGCACATGTTTTGTGTCTGTGTACAGATAGGTCACAGTTATCTTGGCTGGGGTGACCTTGTTGAGTCTCGCTTCATAGTTCCTATCAGGCCCAGGAACTGTTTTGAACCAAAGTGTGACGTGCAGATAATTAGGAGACATTTGATCCTGTGGGGCAGAAATAGCTTTACGCCCCCCTGCCAGAAGTGTTTGTGCTGTGTTGTGTGGGGGGTTTTTTGGGCACGTCCTATGAATAAAAGCAATGCGGTTCCCCATGTCCCTGGACAACAAAGAAATCCCCCTCTTTTATTTCTGACTGCTATGTGCCCATCAGGGGTTGGGATGGGCACATAGCTGCAAGAACCCCAGCTGCAAGAATCCATCTCTCCCCAATAAGTTTACTAGGCATTCTGGAAACATTACGATGGATAGCTGACATTCCTGACCCTGTGGATCTCTAAGCCACACTGACTTTAATTCATTAAATTGGGTCAATTTTCCCACAGCTGATCTTATGACTAGTGTCATAAGATGTTTACCCCATGAATGGGGTAAACATTCTTTTTACCCCAGGAATGTTTTCTCTACATGTTGTTCTACATGCACCCATGTCACAGAGGAAATTTACAGGTTTGCCATTTATTAGGGTTATTTCAGGTCTGTCCATAGAAAGTAAATCCTGAAGATTTAACTGGACCTCTTCACTCCCCAACTTCTCTGATCTTAATAATGCTGACTGTCCTGTGTTTTTGTCCGGGCAATCTCTGGCTAAATGTCCTTCCTGCCCGCAACACCAGCACCCTGAGTAGCTTTGCCTGTAGTTTCCTCTCCCCCTTCTCCCTTTTAAACCTCTAAGGTTCTGACCTCTGCCCCTAAAGCCTTCTCTTCCTCTCCTCTCCTGATAGATCACTTGTTCCTCATCCTGGAAAAAGGCTCCTGGAACCTTTTTCTTTTCTTTTGTAATTTCTTTCTCCCCACTTTCTCGTTTTTGTGCTACTTCTAACCAAAATTGTACATCATCATACCCTTCCTCGTACATTTTTTTTTAATTTGAATTTGTTTTTTGTTTTATTTTATCTTGCAGTAGAATTAATTTCTGTATGTTCAGACTGCCATCAAAATTATACTTTGTTATCCATTTACCTAAGTGTTTTATTTTTCACCGATCCTGATCTTTAATAAACTTCCAGTTGTTTCATTTTAGACTGTCTATTGGGTTAGTTTTACTTATCCCTTTCCCCATTTTTTTTTGTAAAAATTTGGACCAGTTTTGTCGACTCCTGGGGAGTCCTAGAAACTGGAGATCTGATTCAGTAGGGCAGCAATTGAAAGAACCTGTTGTGGTAATTTCTCACTTCAACTCTTTCGAGTGGAGAGTTCTTGCCTGTGGATCCACAAGAGGTTTGCTGCTCACAACCCTACTGTTTTATATGAGATAAAATACCAAGTGGTATTTATACCTCCAATCACACTCACATACACACACTTTTTTTTTGTCAAGCGCCTGTTTCGCCGGCCCATTTGTTTGACCACGGGTATTCGTCTGGCCCCACGCGTCCGTTTAGCCTGCAGATATTAGTTGGGCCGCTGTTACTGCCCACAACAGGACAAGGCCTCCAGCCTTGCAGCACCAGGCTCCGTCCACCTGTCCACGGATTTTGTGCAACTACTTTTACCTGTTAGAGTCTAGAATTGACAGGGTTTTTCACTTGTGCGCGCAACGACCCTCAGTCAAAGAAGAAGTCACTCTTCTCTCACACAGAAGAATGATTTCCTCTCTAAAAAGTCACTCGCCACTTTTTAAAGAAGAATCACTCACCCTCTCTTGTCTTTCCCTGGAGTGTCGTCAACCTTCAGATCCCAGCAGGCAGGCTGAGCCCAGTCCTTTAACAGGTTCTCTTGCCGTGCGCACTGGGGTCCGCCACACCTGCCGGAGTCTGTCCAGTTTATGACATCCGGCTCATAAGGACCAAAATGTTAAGGTTAAACACCTACAAAACACATATTAATAAAGACAGGAAAGACTAAAGAGTTAGATTCTTTCTTGCTTGCGAGGAGAACGGACAGAGATGTGCTTTCAGTTACAATCTCCTACCGCTCTGAAGCACATTTGTCCGCTCCTCTCCTTTTATTGCTTTCAGGATCCCTAATCACAAGGACACTGTGATTAGGGATCCAACTCCCTAATCACAAAGGGAGGGGAAACAACTCATCACATAGCTACAGCGCCAGTTATCATTTACTAAGACACAAATTATCCTGCATTAGATAATCTCGTTCCAGACACAAAGTCTAACAGAATGTGTAGTGAATCTTCACAGTGGCAGTTTTATAGCAATCCAGTAACTCAACGAAGCAGAGCTCTTCATCAAGAGATAAACCTGCAGGAAGACGGTTGTCTCTGCTTTCCATCAGTGAGGCCTTCTGAGAAATGAATCAGAGCAAATCAATAATACAGAAACATTCTTAATCCTATAATGAGATCAATTAATAAAGGCATAAAAGAAAGATAATACTATAAGATTATATGAGAATAACGAATATTTGATGTATAATATCACAATTTCTCCAACAATGTTTTTCTGCATTAATTTATACAGAAAATAGATGTAATTTAGCACAGAAGATATTCTGAGTCTGAAGTCCATGTGTGACAGTCAGAGCAGATAAAAATGAAATATTACTGCTTTATGATATCCATGATGCAGAAACACAGATTTATGCTACTTATTTTGATTTTACTGCAAAAATACTTGATGATTTTTTTTAACCAAATGCTTGCGTTTTAAGGTTTTTCCTTTTTAAGGCAAAAACATATCTATATACACAATACAACATGGAACGTATTAAAATTCAAAATTACTTTATTGATCCCAAAGTGAAATGAAAACACCTGTGGTATCAGTGGCTGCGATTCAAGTACAAATGTTGAAAAAGAAAATGCAATTTTACAATAAATCATGAAGGCCTGATATGAGGACCAGCTCAGGACTCAGACACACAGAGCCCAGTTTTCTGTTGTTCTGAGTTCTTCTAGCAGCCGGGTATGACAATCGGACCTGCAGTGCTTCATGGAAAGTCCAAGTGAAATGGCATGTGGATATGTTGATATAGAAACAATGAGTGGAACGGGGGTGAGATAATAAAGTAGATAAAGTGTTACTGCATGCTGAGCTGCATAATGAAGGGGTAGAAAACCCCTTCGTAGAAAACTATGAATATAAAGGGGTTTTCTACCAATTCATAGAAAACTATGAAGGGGTTCCCTTTCATAGTTCACGCCTGTCCTTTGTTTCCTCTGATTATGTCCCAGTGCATTTAATCCCACCTGTCTGTCATCCTACTCTAACATCGTAAGTCGTCTGGCCTGCTCTTGTTCACTCTACTTTGTCTGAGCTCTTTGCCTTGTTGCTCACCTGTGCTGCCCAAAATTTGTGTTTTGTAAATTCTTCACTAAAACCATCATCATTTGCTCCAACAGCCCGGGTCCACCGTGTCATCCTCACCATTAGTGATGGATAAATGAGGGGTCATGAAGCGTTTTGACACAAAGCGAAACTGTATTGATACCATGTCACTGAATACTGACACCTGCTGGACATTAAAAATCCCTACAGGCAACATAGTTGACAGACTGATTTGATGACCTAGTCTATACATTAAGATTGAAGTCAATGATACTGAGTAATTTATAAAATGACTTTAATTTATGAATGACTATCCTCTGTATATCTGGGATTTAATATGTTGGATTCATTTAAATAAAGCAATTCTGTCAAACATATGCAACACTTAACCTGCAGAACATAATATGAATATAAACTAAGAGTCAATTTCAGCTGAATTAGGATTCAGACAGATCAAATAGAAACTGAAAAGAACCGCATGAAACAACAACCAAGTGAAAACCACTTCGACACCATGGCGAGGTTATATCTTTCAGTCAGGTGTTCCATGCAAACATAACTCTATATAAACATCTCAGCATTTGGCATGAGTGCTGCTTTTATAGGTCGTGTTTCCAGGAAATGGTCAGGAATTTCTGGTAGGCATAAAAACTCCTCTGTCATTAATTTCCATTTCCAAGCGAGAACTAAACATTCTAGCCGTCGTCGCTGACAGACAAACGGTCAGCAGTTATGTCTGGAATATTATGGATGAGGTAGAAGCATGAGAAGACAAAGAACTCTTTTTAACAGCGTTTATTCTTGACTTACAGAAAGTACAGCAACGTCAAGTGATCCTTTCCTACATCTTAGCTGTTTTTCTTCTTCTTCTCCTTGCAATCAGTACTATCCTTGTTTTACGTGTTTTATGAAAGTTGTTTTACGTGGTTTTATGTTTTCTCTGCTGTTTTGCTGTTTTATTTCTAGAAACCACTGATCTGGGTTTTTTTTTCCTTCCCTTGAATGGATCTTTGTACTATTCTTAACAAGGATAGCACTTAGTGGTGCATTTATACAACCACTGCACCAGCAATTCTGTCAACGACACTGTCTGTCTCCAGCTTGTTGTGGCTTCACTGCAGAAATGACGGATGACTCTAGGTATCTGATGGTGATCTGTGTTGCCCACGAGGGAACAGTGATCTCTGTCACCAGGAGATGGATGTGTGAGACAATGTTCCCTCTAATTGTTCATGTGTCTTCATGTGTCTGGGCGTACACACAAGCTTCCTGGGCACACTGAGGACCACTGTGAGCATCATCAGTGAGCTCGGCGTGGCCACGCACAAATATTATAAATCTGGGATCATGGAAAGTTGCATGGCTTATTAAAAGCATCAAATTACATCATCAATTTTCATTTGTTTGCTTTTAGTTTAAGTGATTTGCCCAATTAAAATAAAAAAAAAAACGAAGAAAAGAAGACATTGCTGTTCATGAAATGCATACTATGTTATAAGTAAGAGTTCTGCTTTAGCCAAGGTGAGAAATGAGACATTACACCTTTAAGGCATAACTGTTTGTTCATATTAAAATATTCACGTTTTGCATAATGAAATCTTTTCTGTAGCTTGTGATAGAGTATAAATTCTTGTAAAATATTAAATGACAGTTTTTTTCATGTCTGCCCTTCTCACTTCTCCAGTGGTTGTACACTTTGCCCAGGTTGATGGCTCAGTGTGCTTCTTACTTTATGTACTTGAATTCAGCATATTGACTGTTAATGGCCTCCATAATCTGTGGCCTCATAGTCAAAAGTCTGAACTCGACGCTTCAATATCAAATGCAGACCATTCCTTTAATTTATGCTCTGAAAAACGAACATCAATGTGATCACAGAGCTTACTAATAAAAAGAATGATCTCAACGGTGACACAGTCACTCCACTGTACAAGTGAACCGTATCGTATCATTGGCTGGATTCCTGCCACTCACTGAGTTTGATCGCAAAGTAGTACAAACAAAAATGTTATTGGTCCATAATCAAAACTGATGTCTGAGCTCAATGTCAAGTTTACGTTGGACTTTATTTTATGCGTTGCATAGATTTTCTTGTGCGCTGAGAATATGTGAGGAGTGCGCGATTGCGCAGCTTAGAGGGAACATTGCTGTCAGGCAAGTCGGCTAACTGTACATGTTTGTAACCAACCTTTGGTGCTGACCAATACGCAGCAGTCATATAAGGTACAAACCTTTTCTTGCAATGCTGACACATGCTGGTCGGTAAGAACACCACATGTACGTCCCATGATCAGTGAGTCTTGTTTTTGGCTGTTAAGAGTCTGTTTCCTCTGCTGCGCGGCTCCAACGCAGATGTTTTCTCTGCTGTTCTGCGGTTTTGTTTTTAGAAAGCACAGGTAACTGATCTGGGTTTTTTTCCTCCCCCTTGAGTGGATCTTTGTCCAGAACATTTCTTTGTTAGAGCACACAGCGAGAAATCAGAGCTTTCCAGGTCATGCGGTCTGCGGATTTCCGTCCCCCGCGGTCTTTAAAAGCTGCTGAATGTAACTTTTACAAAAATAATATTGTTAATACCATGGATAACCTGTTGTGACAGCATAATATGAGACAGATTGCCTGTGAAAGAAAATCAAGCTGGGCCTTAGCATTGCAGCATGTACACTCGGTGTACATGCTGCAGGCAGAGAAATGTGTTTCCTGTTCAGTGTCTCCCTAAAAGTATCACTAATCAAAACTAGGGCGTTGATTTATGTTTTCTCTTTCTTTGTAAAATGTACATTTCAAACTTAAAGAAACAAACTGCTCTTAAGAGTAATAGAATAGGAACAGCCTTTGCTGTGTCAGAGTGGACATTCAGGTGCAACAGCAGCATCAGGACGTGGCGCTTTGCAAAAAAGTTCCAAAAGTGTTGAAAATGCATTTTCAAAAAGCTGGACAAATCTTCAGTCATCCATTTTCTAATACCCTTCCTGATCCCTGGCGGGGTCAGGAGGTGCTGGTGCTTTTCTCCTGCTGACCTTCCAGGCGGGGTCACCCTGGACAGGTCGCCAGTCTGTCGCAGTAGACAAACTATAACAATAGTAGCACACTGTACAAGATTTTAATGTAATTTTTTAAAAAAAACTGTCGATAATGTGCATGTGAAGATCAAAAAGACATTTTCAGTGAAGTATATCAGCGCGGTGCAGGAAAAGCACAAGTCCAATAACAGCAGCAATGTTATTCAGAAATGAGTGAAAACAGAGGAAATGACTGCAAACACCGTTGATGTAAATAAACACTTCCTAATCATGCTGGGAGCAGTGATAGCGGCAGCAACATTGTTCACAGTGACTGTGGTACTTTGATCTCAACACGCAAACACGTTCAGCTCAGCGTTCTCATTTTCTGATCTTAATCTACAGATAGGAGCTGCACCCTCTGTGCCGGTAAGTTGACATTGTTCTTGACCGTATGAGCTTTTACTTTACAGATAATACATCAACAAACCTTTAGACATTTTTTTGGATAAAACAAAACTATTTATTGAGACAAAGTAAACTATAAACGGTGACATGTGTAAAATGTGGAGTGATTAGGCGCAAATTTGCATGAGCTTCCGCTCGCATGCTACAGAAATCTGAGAATCTAGTTTCCGATCTCTGGAGTCTGTTTGTTTAAATGCTAAATTAATCCACTCAAATAAGTATCAATACCTTTTTTCCCAAAAAGTCCAGATTGTTTGGACGCATTTTTTCTTTCTTACATTTTTACATCTTAGAAGGAAGATGGAAAGTCCACGGTTGACCTGTTTTGCTTTAGCATTTTGCACATACTGTAGGTCGGTGATGCATTTCTGTCCTAAAGAAAAGGTTGTAAATCCTCACATCTCTCATCAACGAGATATTAACGTACCTTATGAAACCCTTATGTTACGGCAGAAATTACAGTGGCTAACGCAAGAAAACCTTCAGAGCGCGAGGAAACGCTAAAGCAGGGGTCCCCAAAGTCGGTCCTCAAGGGTCAGCATCCTGCATGTTTTAGTTCTCTCCCTGATTTAACGGGTTAGGGTTATGATGGCTCATTAGAGGCCTAAGAAGAACATTGACAAGGGAGGCTTTCTTTGCAGATGTCATAACCAAAAACATTAACAATGCTCCAACTTTATTCACCAGGTGACTCTGAACCCATCCAATCACTGAATAAATGTTTAGAACAGATAAATGGGTGGATGTGCCAAAACTGAACAGCTGAACAGAAACAAAACTGACGTCATTATATTTGGACCTAAAGAGGAACCATCTAGAGTCAATGCACAGCTTCAGTTATTACAACTAAAAACTAGCGATCAGGTCCGAAACCTGGGAGTAGTGATGGACTCGGACTTGAACCTTGAACAAAGCAAAAGAAACATCTATTCCCCATGTCCACTAGGGGGCTCTTTATTAATCAACTCACTTCTGGTTTGGGGGGGGAAACTGTGAAAGGTTGTTTTGAGTTTTGCTGCCATGATTCTAACACAGACCGGTCTCTGTCGCCGAAAGGCGACTGCGAGAAACGCGTTACGGCACGTTAATCATGTTTTAATCACTAAAGCTGGGGGGGGGTGAGTGCTGGTGGCAGAGGGCACAGCTGAGGGCAGTTTCTACTGTATCAAATTGAGATAGGAATAATGGAAAGTCAACCACTCTGTGGTAAAATAAACAGCTTCCACTCCAAGGGAGCTGTGAGCGGCAATGACCATTGTGCCCATCTTACACCTAGTTTACCTAGTTTGCCTGAAAGAATTCAGGTAAACAACTAGTGGTAGAATTATGAAGGAAGAGGGAAAAAATAAGAGCAAACTATTCGGAACAGATTAAAGCCTGATCTGATGTGATTTAGCTCATTAAACACAAGATATTCCATTCACCCCAGGCCACCACTGTGGTTTGTTCACAACATTGTGATGTTCCCCCCACCCCCATCAACTTCCTATTATAAATGTTTCTCGGGAAACATTTCTGCAGGCAGAACGCCAGTAGACTCAAATACAACCACGAGGACGCAGGATTGCTCTACGAATGAGTAACAGAGTTTTTGGTGATTTATTTATTTATTTAATTTGTGGCTTTTTCTTGTATGGGATCAAATGTGTTTGCTAAAAATATCTTTTTGGGGAAAAAAAAGAATAGTAAATGTTTGGTCACCCTACTTGAATGACATTTTTTGGTTTTTTTCCCAACATTTAACTGAGTCTGTGGAAGATTTTACTGATGGATACAGATCTACAGTTTTTAAGCTGTTTATTTAACGGACCTCGTTTGTTTTTCAGTAAACTTATAATTGATATTTTCAAAACGGATCCGCTTCACGGACACCCCGCAATTTCTAAAAGTTAAAAAGTTTTGCTGCAAGAATAAGTTTTTTTTTTTTTAGATTAGCATAAATACCATGGCAACAGGCCTTGCTTGCATCGATACAAGTATTTGTAATAGTTATTGTGTATTTTATTTGAAAGGTGTGCAGAAGGTCACCACACGAAAAATCAAAAAATTCAAATAGAAGAGAAAGTAAAGAGATCGAAACATGTCTGAACAGCAGAGCGTTGCTTCCTCATGTGGCAAAAACTGATGAAATGTATAATTTACATTGGAGAGAGGTTTTACTTTCTTCATTGAGGATAAACATGGTTTCGTTTCATTGCGATGGCACATCACATCCCCGGCGGTCGTTTTGGGGAGCTGTAGTCTCTGTTTGGTCAGAGGAGAACCAGAGAAGAACTCTGGTCTACAAACCTCAGTACGGTTCGGTTGAAGCGAACTCTGGTGCGGTCTGAACGGCAAGCGGACTAAAGCACAGAGCATTCTGGGGAACCACAAACAAAACAAAAGTCTGTGTTTCCGGAACTAACAGGAGAAGTGACTCGTGGCCTCCAGCCAAAGACAAAAGAGAAATCCTCCAACTCTCCGTTTTTCTTTACATTTCGTGAAGAAGGACGTTGTGCTCTGTGTCTTCTTCAGAGGTTTTCATGCTGTTTCCTCCTGTGTTTCTCAGTGCAGCGCCACCACAGGCGAGGAGGAAATCAGGCGGCTCAAAGGTTTTGGGTTGTTTGACACCAGCTGGAAATGGGAACAAATGTTGCCGTTAAAACCCTTAAAAGAACAGTTTGGTTTCATGAGCTCGAGTTGTCTGGAATAAATAGCGGTCAGGATTTCAGAGGAGAGATAACGACAAGACAAGCAATTACAGTGGATAGAAATAGTTTTAAAAAAAAATCAAGACAGTGAAACAAATGTCTTAGAAAGTGAATCAGAAATGATATCAGATGTTTTTTAAAAAGCAGTGTGAGGATTCTGGCAAAGAATTTCAACATTTCTCAGATGCAGAGATTGAACAAAATACACCCACCTGATTAAAAAGGTCATGAATATATTTGTGTAAAAGAAATGGAGCGAGACAACTTCACCCCAGCATGGTTTGGTTGCCGCCCTCAGAGGAGATATGGAGGAAAAACAAACATGGTAATGCAGCCGAGTTTGTGTGAGTGATGACAGAAACCCACCAGGCCTGCTCCATTAACTAAAAGCCTCAGTTTGACCAGAAGGCAAAACTGGATTTGCAAAACCACAAAGCATGATTTCTGACATGACTCAACACTGATTCAGCAATGAAACTTAATTTATTTTTTTTTATTTTTTCTGTGTTTATTGAGTCCTTCAACAGTGAAATTTACAATGAAGACAATATTGACAATATCAGTACTTTAAAGTATATAGCATTAATTACTTATACAAAATAGAACTTAGTTTTAACATTTTCTCCCCTGAACCCCTCCCAATCTTCCCCTACTCCCCCACTCTCAGCCAACAGAAAAAACTAAAGCAAAAGAAAATAAATAAAAATAAAATTAAATAAAAATATACGGTTCACACACACGGTGTCTTTATTTTGAACCAATAATATTTGGGCCTTTCCTCTCTGGTTTTAAGAACGGTCCCCACACATTCTGATATACCTCAAATTGGTCATTTATTTTGTGGATGAGTCTTTCGTAACAGGACTTTCGTAAAGAGTGCCGCATACCATTCTGTATAGGTAGGGGTATTTTGTCCTTTCCAATGTCTTAATATAATTCGCCTTGCCGTGGCGAGGGCTATTTTTAACCATTGTGTTTTTCTCCTTTCAATTTGGACTTTGTAATCTATGAAATTAAGAAGTCCCAATGTAGGTGTCAAGAGTAACTTTGACTTTAGGGTGCTGTTGATTTTATCCATAACCTCCTGCCAGTAAGTAGTTAGACTCGGGCACATGAGGAACATGTGTAGTGAATTTCCAGGGCTTTGTTTACATCGCCAGCAAATATCTGCGTTACTTATCCTAGCTCTGAATAATTTAACTGGTGTCCAATATAAACGATTCAGAATTTTGAATTGTATCAATTTGGAACGCGCATCTCTCATGGGCTTCAGCATTTGTTTGACTATTATACCCCACTGTTCCTCTGTGAACTTTTTGTTTAATTCTGATTCCCATACCTTTTTAAGTCCTGTATTAAAAACGCAAACGTTCTCAAGCAGGTAGTTGTAAATACGACTTACTCGTCTTGGGGAGTCTTTCAATTTATTAAAGATATTGTATATTGGTGATTCCGTGGGTATGATTTCCTCAGGTTTCTAGAATTTGGTGAGGCAGTCACTTATTTGTAAGAACTTCTAAAAATCTTGTTTGTGTAGATCGAATAATTCTCAAAATTGTTGAAAAGACAGTAAGTCGCCATTTTGGAAGAAGCAGTTTATATTGTCAATCCCTTTCGTATGCCATCTCCTCCAAAAGATCATTTCCCCCTCTATTTTTATTTTTGGGTCTTTCCACACTGAGGCTGTTCCTTGAGTGAAGGGACAATTATTTGCTTTTTTATGTAAATGGTGCCAAACGTTTTTAGTGACATTTTAGGCTTTTTCCCCTCCCAGATAAAGTTGTTCATGATTTTGTCCAGGGTCTTAAATATGGAGTGTGCTATTTTGAGGGGTAATGAATCAAAAAAGTAATTCAATTTTGGTGTAATAATCATTTTAATAGCCTGGACTCTACCCCACTGTGATATTTGTAGTTTGTCCCACCCCTTTAGAAGGAAACTTAATATTTGACACTAAGAGTTCAGGACAGAACCTCAAAGTACAGAGAAAGCACGACTGCCGTCTTTTTGGAAAAAAACATGTAAGTACTTATGTTGGCTTCTTTGATTGCGGAAGACATTTTTTGACTCCATGGACTCCAGCCACTGTATACAATTGTTCTTTTTGAGCTTCAGCAGAGCAGCAGCCTTGCCAGATGTTTGCTAACTGCTGATGTTTTGGATCAGCAGTTAGCTGATCGAAAGCTAACTGCTGGATCAGCAGTTAGTATTTTTAGATCAAATATTTTTAAATATGCTCTATCAAGAAATACGTCAGCAGGCCAGTTTTGAGCAAATATCCTTGGCGTTACGTTCCACAGGAAAATCCAGGAATAGCTGAATCTGTGAGCAGGCGGCGCTTCTCTGCTGTCGGTTCCAGTGGAGACAGGCTGCTGAAAACTCCTGTCGAAAAATGGGACGTAATAATTCTTTATGGATCCCTTCTGGGGAAACTCTTTTAAATGCACGTTAAAAACAGTAGCAACAAAAAAAAGAAACAATCTCAAAAAGCTCAGCAGTTTCTGCAGTTTCTGAGAGGAAACAGGAGCAGTTTGTGAAGTTGGGACATAGCAGACAGAACCTGGCAGCTCAGATGGAAATAACATTCCACCAGACCTCACAAGGTTCCATTCCAGTTATGATGTCGTTTAGCCTCATGCTGCTGAAATACGCTCTCCTCTTCATAGTGGATGTTGTTCTTTCTTTTTTTTTTCCCAACTCATGATTAACGCGTTTCTAAATGAGGTTCATTGTACTATCTGGGATCAGTTGCTCATTCAAGATGAAAACAAATCAAACTCCATGGCGAAGTGACAAACCTGCAGCTGGTCACCGTAGTCCACCTTGAGAGTCTCTGTACACACACACACACGCACGTGCACACACACACCCAGGCACACACACACCCACACACACACAGAGAACGAGAGAGGAGAAAGAAGAACACACACTCACCCGAAATATGTGACAGCAACGTTGACTTCCGAAACATAATTTCGATCGACCTTTGTGTCTGTTTAGTTCTCTGAGGGCCTTCAGAAAACGACTGGATTTAAACCGAGGTGAAATTTGTAAAACAATAAGTGACTTTTGCTCACGTAGCACTGCTCTCAGGCAGCGCTCGCTCACAAAGCCAGAGCAGAAAAACGTACTGCTTTTTACAGACTGTAGAAATATAAAGACATTTAAGAAATGCATCAAAACAACATGAAATTGTTGTAGCAGCCCCGTTACCAGCAGCTGGAATCAAACAATCTACCTGTTTGATTCCAGGTAGATTCCAGAGATGCCTGGCCCAAGGTAACATGGGGCCTTAGACAGAACCCCCCGAAACCTGTCCTACTTAGTACCTCAGCATCACTAACATGTTTAAATATCGATAAGGTGAATCTGTCAGAGGAAGACCATGTTTATTGCTCAAGTTTGAAATCAGTCACTGATTATTGGTTATTTGCTGTGATGTATTTGTGAACAATACATCACAAATATGTATTGTTCACATATTTGTTCACATATTCACAATGTGTATTTGTGAGCAATACACATTGTATTGTTCGCAAATAAAATATGTATATGTACAATCTACAAAGATAACACCATATTGTAGCCATGCATAAAAAAGCTGTTCGTCATAAAAAAGCAAACGTCGTTCCAACATGTTGAATAAATTACTCCTCTATAAACTCATCGCCTGCGTTTTGCCCAAAACGTAATATACAATTAACACTCAACCTTTGGTTCATATATCAACGGTGTCAAGTTATGAACCTCAGGGACCTTCAAGCGGCAACCTGTTTGAGTAACGACTGCAGACACGTAACGAGAGGCAGCGGCAGTCTGCTGTGTGAGTTTTCCTTCGGACAGAATGAGTAACAAAAATAAAACTGGTCCAAGAATGGAGGCCTGAGGCACACGACAGAGTCAGACGTCATGTTATTTGCTGTATGTGAAAACTCCTGTTAATAAGTCCGAATTACAACTCAGTAGTTTAATCTTAGTAAAACTGACTAATTCCACACAGATCTTTCATGATATTGATTTGAAAAAAAGTCTTATATTTTTAATTTAAGCGTTTTGCTTCACAATTTTGCTCCATTGATTTTTCATCATGGTAAAAGTATGATTGCAATCTGAGTAAATACCAAGATTTTACATATATATATATATATAAAAAAAAAATTCCCTTCTCACCCACCGCGGGTGGTTCTTATCCTCTGAGCTCGGGTCCTCTACCAGAGGCCTGGGAGCTTGAGGGTCCTGCAGTATCTTGGCTGTGCAAAGGACTGCACATTTCTGGACTGAGATGTCTGATGTTGTTCCTGGGATCTGTTGTAGCCACTGCTCCAGTTTGGGGGTTACTGCCCCGAGGGCCCCGATGACCACAGGCACCACTGTGGTCTTCACCTTCCAGGCCCTCTCCAGTTCTTCCCTGAGGCCCTGGTATTCTCCAGTTTCTCGTGCTCCTTTTTCCTGATGTTGCAATCACTTGGTATTGCTACATCTACCAAACGGCTTTCCTCTGTTGTTTGTCCACTACGACAATGTCTGGTTGGTTCGCCATTACCATTCTGTATGTCTGGATCTGAAGTCCCACAGGATCTTAGCTCTGGCGTTCTCCAACACCTTTGGGGGTGTTTCCCACTTTGATCTCGGGGTTTCCAGTCCATATTCTGCACAGATGTTTCTGTACACTATGCCTGCCACTTGGTTATGTCGTTCCATGTACGCTTTCCCTGCCAGTATCTTGCACCCTGCTGTTATGTGCTGGACTGTCTCAGGGGCCTCCTTGCACAACCTACACCTTGGGTCTTGTCTGGTGTGGTAGATCTGGGCCTCTATTGCTCTGGTGTTTAGGGCCTGTTCCTGGGCGGCCAGGATGAGGGCCTCTGTGCTGTCCTTGCGTCCAGCTTTTTCCAGCCATTGGTAGGATTTACTGATATCAGCCACTTGGGTTATTTGCTGGTGGTACATCCCATGTAGGGGCTTGTCCTCCCCATGATGGTATCTCCGGCACCTCGACCTCCGTTCCCTGTTGTCTGAGACATTCACTGAGCACATTGTCTGTTGAGGCTTTGTCCCTGATGTATTTATGGATCTTAGTTGTTTCGTCCTGGACAGTGGTTCTCACACTCACCAGTCCTCTGCCTCCTTCCTTGCGGCTCGTGTACAGTCTCAGGGTGCTGGATTTGGGATGGTTAGTAGCTTTCTAGTCTTAATATCTGTGGCTTTTATCTCTCCTTTGGCCAGCTAATTATTCCAGCAGGGTATCTGATTACTGGCAGGGCATAGCTGTTTATCGCACGGATTTTGTTCTTGCCATTGAGCTGGCTTCTCAGGACTTGCCTTATTCGTTGGAGGTATTTAGCTGTGGCTCCTTTCCTTGTGGCCTCATCGAGGTTGCCATTTGCTTGTGGTATACCTAGGTACTTGTAACTGTCCTCTATGTCTGCTATTGTTCCTTGTGGGAGTGAGACTCCTTCTGTGCGGATCACCTTCCCCCTCTTTGTGATCAGCCGCCCACACTTCTCTAGTCCGAATGACATCCCAATGTCAGTGCTGTAGATCCTGGTGGTGTGGATCAGTGAGTCGATGTCTCGCTCACTCTTGGCATACAGCTTGATGTCATCCATGTAGAGAAGGTGACTGATGTTGGCCCCATTTTTGGGGCCAATATACCACCCAGGTATATATATATATATGTATCAACTTTCCCCTCTGCGGTTCAAAACTGAACTAATTGAACAAATTGACTCTCTATACAGTGAAACACATGTTGGTGCTGTATCGCACCGCACCGCTCACTCAAAGTCATAATGATTCTGCCACAGTAATTTTGTGATGTTTGATGGTCTTTGTTCCATTGAAAGTGAATTAACTCAGAGTTGCGTACTTTGCATGGAGGTTTGCACACAGCAGCCACAACGTCGCCGCCTCTTTTTCTAGAGAAACTAAAATCACATTAACTACCAAAGTCTGTTGAACATCAGGGAACGTTTTTCCAGATTTTCCAGAGTTCTGGGGGGGTTTGTTGTCATTGTTCGACCTTTGACCTGCTCGTTTGCAGTGTGAGGAATTCACGTAGCTCCTTGTTAGTGATGTTTTTTGTTCCATCTTAGCAAAGCAACAATTTAGAAAACTGAAGTGCTGATTGGAAGATTGCCAAAAATGGATGACACGCTCTGATGACTTTAACGACACAATGTGTCTGTTATTGGTTTTCACAGCTGTTGACTGTATGAGTTGATTATTGTTTTTCTATGTTTTCACATTGTGAAGCACTTTGAACTCTCCTGAAATGAGCTCTATTGACAAACCCGATTGAACATTTTTAGCAGTTTTGAGCAGAGGTCATGCTCAACTTTCTCTCTTGTCCTTCGTTTTGACTGACCGCATTGTTTATGCAGCATTGCGCTTGTTATGGTCTTATTCACTTCTGCACTGTTATTTATTTCCTCAAGATAATCTGGCAGCTCCTCTGTTTAGACTATGAGTCAATTAACACAACACTGCATCCTCTTTAGATTTCCCTGTTCTGTATGTTTGACAGAAATTAAATGTGTCATTTCAACCAAAGGTTTGGAATGCACTTCTGAATCACATAACCATAACATAACCATAACCTTTCAACAAGCTGTCAGCTCCGAGTCAGCAAGACGAATTTAGTTCAGTTTCTAATAAATGATATCCATAAAGGAATTTGTATTGACTTATTTTAGCTGCCTCTGCAATGAAGTCTGTGTGTAAAGTCAAAATGCCTGCCAGTGTCCAGACTTAATGAGTGCAAAATATTACTGTCAAAATCTTTTTTTCTTTTTTTTTTGTCATTTAAAAGAAAATACAGAAAATGTTCCCTTGATGCGACCCCAGAGTTTGAGGCAAACTCCTGAAAATAGTCTCATAAACACTTTTTCTTTGTTTGTTTACTGGATTGAATTTCCGTTGGACCTCCCGGAGCTTTTAGCAGAATGTCAAATTGACGTCATTATGCAGAACTGGACTAAAGAGGGGGCTCAGCTGCTCCATGCAGGGCGTCATTAAACATTGATGATTAAAAATAATGAGATGAATATGTCATCTCCTCAGTTCTCCACTTACAGAACTCCCAACTGATGTTTGATGGGGATGATGGGGAAGGAAGGCGCTGTGTGTTACACGCAGACCTGTTTGATTTTGTTTCGGATCTGACCTCACATACGATGCTCTTCTGTTCAATGACCATTTGTCATATTTTCTCCATCTCTCAATGGGCCAACAAAAAGAAGGGAGACATCCAGAGCATCACTTATTCAAACTGGATTCCACAGTTTTCTCAGTACAGTGGAAGCCAGTTACATTTCAGTCAAAGCTTCAGTAGTATGTCTTTTTCTTTTTTGCCAATTTGTTAAAAACTATCACTCCACCGCTCAGACTAAAGCAACCAATTAGAGCCAGGAGGCGGGTCTTAGCAACGACAATCAATGCTTCTAGATGTGCGGAGAAGCGATCTAATAGTTACAGGAAATCTGCTTATCCGCCGTCGTCGGTGGCTACGCTAACAAGGGCTTTGTGGAAAGACTCGTTGTGGTGAAGTTGCTCACTTCTCTCTGTGGCCTTTCGAATCAGTCGGTCGTCTAGAAAGCGCTAGCAGGATAGTTACAATGCGGAAAGTATTCAGATATTACATCGTTCACTCTTGCTTTCATTGCAGCTGTTTGCTAAAGTCAATAAAAAG
Source organism: Poeciliopsis prolifica (assembly GCF_027474105.1). Lineage (NCBI taxonomy): Eukaryota > Metazoa > Chordata > Actinopteri > Cyprinodontiformes > Poeciliidae > Poeciliopsis > Poeciliopsis prolifica. Next base: position 12,486,408 of record NW_026562385.1, on the reverse strand, counting down.
GTTCCTGTTATTTTTCATGGATGTACAGTCAGCATCCCGAAAAAACAGAAATGTAGAAATCTTTGCACATTTACTGGAAAAAGGAAAAACCACAATGTTACACGGTCATAAGTATTCAGACTCTTTGCTGTGAAACTCATATTTAACTCACATGCTGTCCATTTCTTCTGATCCTCACTGAGATGATTCTATTTTAATTAATCTGATTGGACTTGATTAGGAAACACACACACCCATCTGTAGACGTCACAGTTCATATCAGAGTAAATCATGAGGTGGAAGGAACTGCCCAGTGACTCAGAGACAGAACTGTGGCAAAAGATCTGGACAAGGGTCCACAAGAACTTCTGCAGAACTCCAGGATGCGAAGAGCACAGTGGCCTCCATGTGGAAAACTTATTGCATCATTCCCAACGAGACTTGTGGCTGTACCAGCTCTAAAGGTGCTTCTACTCAACACTGAGCAAAGGGTCTGAATCCTTGTGACTGGGGGATATTTCAGTTTTTCGTTTTTACTAAATGTGCAAATGTTTCTACATTTCTGTTTTTCTATCAAGATGGGATGCTGAGTGTACATTTATGATAAATAATATTAACTTTTTTGATTTGATCAAATGGCTGCAACAGAAAACTGTCAAGGGGTTTGAATACTTTCTGTAGGCTCTGCGAATCTTGAATGGCGTAAGCATGACTCGCCTCGGGCTGTTTTGCATGAACATTTGTTTTGATGCGTATTTGTGAGAATCAACATGCTTAGATGACTGGAAGCCATCAAGGCACTGCAGTCGCAGGTGGAGAAACTCAGCTCAACTTTGGTTCTGGTTCACACTTGAGCCGCGATAGTTACAGAATTATGTCGTCAACTTTGACCGTTGAATTGCTGAGGCGCTACCAGATGCCGTGGGAATCGCAACAACGGCAGCATACTTGATGCAGCTCAATAGCATGTGCCCTCGAGCTTCATTCCCACTTCAAAACAGTAAAAGGAATGTTTGGGAGCTTTAATACATGGTTCTGTGAAGTTATTATCCCCCATCAAAACAACTGTGTTCGGTGTGATTTATGGAGTACGCAGTTTAGCTACCAATTGATCTCAAGGTCTCTTGAAAAAAAACCGTGGGATTACTTCAGTCTGGTTTGGTGTTGATGAGTCGACGGCGCCATGCCAACCCAGGCTTTATCTCTCAACTCTGGGTTCTGCTTTGTTGCACTGTTGACTTTTTTTTTTGTCCAAAAGAAAACCTCCTTTAATCTCAGGGAGACACGAACCATGAGATGTTCAGATTGAGACAGTTATTGTCATAGTTGGTTATTGGTGGAGTGATGAGTGGACCCACATTCAACAGATGCAGGTTGTTGAGTGGAGCGAGTGCACAAAAACACAGGAATCGGCTGCAAAGGCAGTGGAGGAGAAAAGGTGTGTAAATATTAGTTGCGTTTTGCACCATAGAGTTGCTCAATTTGACCCTTTGAAAATAAATTCGCTGAGTGGAAATTTTGAAAAAAAAAAAGGTTTTGTTTTCTTTATCAAAAATTTGCTGCTGGTATGAGGCGTTATTTATTTTTATTTTTTAAATTATTATTAATTTTCTTTTGTATTTCATTTTATTTTTGGTCATGATGAAATTGGTTTATTTTGCAAAACTGCAGTGGAAACTTTTTCTCCACATCACAGGAGTCTAGTGACCAACAACCGGTCGTTACCACTGGCACAGACTACGAACAAAACAGGAAGTAGTTGGAGGATGAAGGCGCAGCATTTGTTTACTCATGATTTTGATTGTCCGTGTCATTTAAAACAAACAAGCAATTTTGAAATTGCGATTTTCTGGGGGGGGGGAGTTGTACATTAAAAGAATATTGACAAAACTCTGTGCAGAGCTGTAATGGAGATGCCACTGCAGGACGAAAGGATGCTGGAACAAAAAGCCAAACTGAAGCAAAGACAATCCAAGACCCTGACAGTTATGGTTGACTGGAAATGAAACTGTTTTCTATTTCAAAACCTTCTATGCTAAACAGAAGGATTGCCCTTCTGCATGTTTCTTTGCAGAAGGGCTGCCAGAAATATGCTTTTCCTTTTTTTTCTATCTGGAAAGGCCTTTTTACACCTTCATAAAAAATAAATAAATAAATAACACACAAATAAAAATGAGCAGCAATAGTTTTGAAAGCACTTTCATATGTGTTTTATGTGTGCATGTTGGCTTGTCACAGAAAAAGGAGAATTCAGTCGAAGGTTGATCAGATCATCAGAAAACCTCCAAACAGCTTCCTGTCATATGTGTGTCCGGCATCCAGATGAAGCTTTTTTTGTCATTGCTTTTGTTTTTCATCAACTTCTGGCGAAGCTCAGTCACAAACTGACTATCTTTTTTTGGGGTCTCAAGTGTGTGCAGATATTCCTGGTTTTTATTAAAGATTTGAGGAAGCACTGCTGAGCACAGATGTTGTTCGTGACATCGAATACAGAAAAAGGAACTTCTTATTTCACCCTATTACTTGGTTCCACCTTGGCATCGGTTCCTAAAGTTTTCTCCATTTGTGTCTTCTCTCATCGCAGAGTAAAACCTGGATTGTCACCGGAACAGAATGGGTTCCTGCGCTGCTTTCTTGTTCTTTGTAAGTATTGCTTGTTTAGTCACACAACCCTGACTGTCTTCAAAGATGATGTCAGATTGTTTTACTTTCCTCCTTTTCCTTTAACTTCGTCGTATGCATGTTGGTATTTTGAAATCAGTCAATGTTCTGAAACCAAGGCTGCTCCAAGCTGGTAAGCATCCAAAAATGATAAAAGGCCTCAACATGTGCAATGTTTTTATAATGTTCATAATTTTTGTTTTTTTTTATTTGTACGTTTTATTCGATCATCGTCATTTTTACTGATACGTAATAAAGCGAGCTAAAGCCAGTTTGGTAGAAGGTGATGCTGTCTACTAAGTCAACCCAAATGGCCTTTGGCTTATTCACTATTTGTGTTGGCAAATTATTGGACACCTGTACCTAATAAAGTGGACGGGGAATGACTACTAAGAAGATGTAGACGCAAAAAGAACTCAAAAACAAAATGTCACTAAGCGATAAACTAGACCAAAATTCTTAATACAAATAGAAAAATTCAACTCTGAGGTTGTTTTGACGGCCGTCTTGAAAAATAGGAACCATCTTTGACTGTCAAGTGCCCAGTTTGTGCTTCTACCTCAGTTTAACACACGTGAACATAAATACAGCTATTCATTATATCACCGTTGTTATAGAACCAAGAAACAAAGATTTTATCGTGAAAATAATAACTTTGTTTTACATTTTTGTAGGTTTTTTTAAGATTCATCATCCTTTCAGAGCAGGACTGTAATGATCAATTCGTCATAGATGACGAGGTATGTCCTTTTCTGTTTTTTTGTTGTTGTTGTTTTTTTTTAAAATTTTTTAGGCAAATGCCGTCAATTGTACGATATAGCTAAAATCCTTTCTATCTGTGATGTGTGTAAAACTCACAACAGACGAGTGTTCATTTATACTCAGTCTGGATCAGTAGCATTAGGTGTTCACAAGCATTTTGGTCAATTTTAGGTTTTGTTTTGCTTTCTATTGTTTATTTCAGATGTTTTGGCTTCCAGTTCATCACATACAAAAAAGTAATCGTCCAGAAGTTAAAGTTGAATGTGTAGCCCGTCAGTCAAATTGATGCAAGTGTTTGCATCTTATTAAATTTCATTAACGTTTAACTTTCTTGTCAGACATGTGCAGGGGGGAACCCCGCCCCTTTTCTTCCTGATGCCCCGAGTGACCTTTATGAATTTTTTTTTATTATTATTATTTTTGTTGTTGTTGTTTTGAAAGTTGTGTGTCAGAAGGCCTGCTTGTGCCTCTCAACAGTAACATTTAGCCATCTATAATAATTCAGTAAAATAAATGAGTGGCTAAAAACGTCGGTCTGATGTTGGAGGACACTGTCTCTGTTTTGTGATTGTCCATGTCACAACAGGAAAAGCCTCCTTGGCCCTAAACACAGAAATGCTTCAGCTGCAGAGAAAACATCTGACTTTAACTTTCTCAGGCTGCCTGAGTGCTGGACTAAATCCAGCCTGAGTCGGTCCCAGCACTGCGGGTCAGAACCAGATATCATGATATAAAGAAACGGTACCGACTGTCACTGCGAAGCAGCTCAGAGCTCAGTACCGCCTGCTCACAGTTTGCGCTCTGTTGGCTCTCTGTTTCACCTTGATGTTACCACCAGGCGGTTCGCACCGCTGGTGGGATCTGGGCTGGAGGTTCATGGCTGTGAACAGAAGAAAGATTGAGCCCATAGCATCTGGAGTTCACAAAATATCCCATAAACAGCAGCAAAAATACTGTAGCAATAATTAAAAAAGTCAATCGTGCTACAATTAAATGAACCAAAATGTCCCAAAAGCATCAGTGGGCTGGCATAAGGGGCCCCTGGGAGCTTCCAGGTAGATTACAGCAGAGATGCTCAGCGGCTCTTCACGCAGGGCCGGCCCAAGGTAAATTGGGGCCCTAGACAGAATCATGATTTAGGCTCCTCATGCCCCTCCTACTAAGAGCATCAGCATCACTAACAGTGTTTAAATGTAGATTTAGTGAGGACTACGCCATACTGTAACCATGGTAACACAGCAGTCAAACTATCAAGATGATTCTTTGCACTTTTACAAAGTATACTTCCTAATTAAATCCTAAATGCATCATTTATTTGTTGTTTTCTTTTTCGTTTATTTTCTGCTGAATGCATTAAATAATATTTAATAGCACTGCCATTCTCAATAAATAAATGCTTCAGGTTTAGATCTATGGTCTGTTTTACAATTCAACCATTTATAAGGGCCCCCGGATGTCTGGGGCCCCCTATCAGCTGCTACTGAGTTTTCTTTACCTTGATATTTCTGCTCATAATGTATTTGAAAGAATTAACTGTAAATATTGTCTCTGTCTTGTTTTGTGCTTATTTTAGATCGCCAAAAGCATGACAGAGCTTATTTCGCTAGCAAATTGCAGCAGCCTTGAGGTAACTTAATGATTCAATAATTACCTTTGAGAATCTTGAGCCATTCTGTACGTCTCAATGAGTCACACATTTACCTACGTTTGAAAGACTGTGCATTGATCTGTTCTTTTTTGCAGGAAACCCTAAAATGCACTGTATGGATAAACAAAGACCGAGACTTTTTTAAAAATGTCAAATCAGAATGCTTTGACGAGGTGAGTGCATTTCTTTCACAACTCAGAATTTCAATGGCAGTGTCTTGTTCTTGTCTTGTTTCTCCGCCTGTTAATGTTTTTTGATCGTGTTTTTCTTTGTTTCTAGGAGGATTCTGACTTGAAGAAAAAGTGTCCAAACATAACTGCAGAGAGTGACAAAATATATATGCTCCACTTCAGGTGTTTGTTTGCCAAAGTACGCAACGTAAAGTACAGTGACGAAGCCATAAAAAGCGGTAAGAAATAATGACACCTAACAATTGTGCCTTATCATTTGAGACGCAGCGTGAGATCAAAACAGAGAGAGATCAGGTTGTGGCATTAACACAGTGTTCATGCGAAGGCCAGTCCAGACCATAACCATTAAGCCCAGAATTATTCGCACCTCTGTTCTTTTCATTTTACATCTATCTCTCCAGAATAGAAGTGAAATTTATGTTTTCGAATAGTGAAGCCAAAGTTTCGTTGCAGGTCTCCAAGAGAATCTGTGAATGGGGGAGAGAAGAAGTAGATCTTCCAACCTGTTGTTATCTATTCAGAACAAATTAATTGATTCGATGCTTTAATTGGATCGTCTGTGGAGATTTCAGCAGCTCTGATAGGAAAAAAAACAGTTATTGTGTCATATAGGAGAAACAGTGTTTATGTGGAAAAAGGTGCACCGATCAGAACTGATTTCAGATGAAGAACTGAAGATGGATGGAAGTAAATACAGAGCAAGAAAACATTTGAAAGTGTTAGGATCCCAGGTTGTTGAGTTGTTTTGGTAGTTTGATTGAATTCTGCCTTCATGATTATTTTGTGTTTTTATCTTGGTTAGATCTGTCTTTTCCCCATTTTCCTTCAGTTCAGTTCTTCTCTATGTTTCTAGTTGTGCTTGTTTCTTGGTTCTAGTTATTCTTTGCTCCTCTAGTTTTATGATGTGTCTTTAGTGTTAGATTCATTTCCTGTTCCCCTGTGTACTCTCCCTCGCCCCCTGTGCCACTCGCTGAGTCCCTCTCAGTCTGTCTTCTGCTTTCCACTCACACCTTGCAAGAACTTGCATTCGAGCACTTCATTCTCGGTCACTCCTCGCCGGTTCCTTTTGTCTACGTCCGTCACTTCCTGGTTCCACCTCATGTTGTTTGTGAGTTTCCTTTGGATGTTCTTTGGATTCATTATTTGTCATTATTTGTCTTTTGCCCTTGCTCCTGTGTTTTTTGTGGGTTTTTTTTTGTCTTGTAAGTTTCTATATTCAACCTTTTTTTTTTTTCTTTGAATCACAATTCAATCAAAATTCAATTTCCGTCTCCATCTCTGTATTTGGGTCCTATGTTTAGCACCGCATTACAGCATTTCCTTTGTTTGTGGTTTTTATTCATTTATTTCTCATGAAGAACCTTGTGCCAGTTCGGCTCATAAAACTCCAATAAAACACACTGATGTTTGTGGTTCTAACACAAAATGGGAAGGTTTTGCCTCGTGGTAGTTGGGCAGCATTTGTCCCTGACTATTTCATTGTCATGAGAAAGCTGCTGACAGTCGGCCCCTGCTTTCAAACATATGTTTGCTAAGAAGGTATATGCAACAATGATTTAAATGTGACTTTGTATATAAGTGGGGTACCTGCAGAATGGAGCCTGTTGGTCACAGTGCATTACAGCAAATATTTAAAGACAATCATTGCTTTCAGTGTAAATCAATGATTTTTAATTGTAATATCGTTAATATTCATATTTCTCATTTTCAGTCTTTGAAGATTGTCAGCACTTCAGTGAGTACTTCACTATGGTATTAGTGCACCACAGTGCACACTTAAGCTTTTATTGTTTTTCCTCCTGAGTTTTGTGTTGTCTTCTGTTCTTTGACAATTGTGTATATATATATATATATATATATATATATATATATATATATATATATATATATATATATATATATATATATATATATTTTTTTTTTTTTTTTTTTTTTTTTTTTTTTTCTGGAGTTTTTCTAAATAAACTAACCATGCTGTACGTTTCAGTTTCTGGGATCGACACTATAAGGCGTCTGTGGAACACTTCAGATAATAGTAAGTTTTCGCATCTTGATGTAGTTCAGAGTTTTACCTTCTGTGCTTGGATTTTAATATCACTGTGGGTTTTGGGGAACTGCATGTGCAAATGAGCATGTTAGGCTCTAACCTGGTGCAGTAAATAAATTCATTCATTCATTTGAACACAACTAAATCTAAATTGTAATTGCAATGTTAGAAAGTCAGCAATGAAGCTCTTCACTCATGACTACTTTACAAACTGTATCTCATTGATTTTAGAAATTGTATTTAATATTTAACTGTGGATCATTTCATGCAAAAAAAAAACGTTTCACAAATTTTTCATTACATTAATTCATTTGTCCTCTATTTGTAAACTGACTGTTTAATTTTTCCTCATTTGTTGATGTTTCTTCCTGGGGTTTTTTTCAAGCATTAAATATGCACCTGACCCTTCAATAGTCACTGAAACACTGATCAGGCATAACAATATTATCGTTGTTGGTTATTAGGAATTACTCTGCGTCTCTTCTGACAAAATGTTGTGCCAGGGAAAATCTCTATTAAAAATTTACATCAAAGTCAGCTTGCTAACGCTATCAGAGCCCCTAAAATGTTTTTTTAAAATAAATTTGAACTTGCTCACCAAAGGAAATGTGGACATTGTGAAAACCCAACTTTTGTTTCGAGTCTCTGAAAACTCTACGAGCTCGATCACACAAAAAACACATGAAAAATAATAGCTTTTTTTCTGCCCTTTTCTTACATTTCTGCAAATGTTTATAGAATTAAAAAATAAAGTAGGAAGTCAAGTATTGACATTTTTTTCTTGAAGCTCAAAAACTCAGTTGTTCCCTGTTTCCACTGAGTTGTCATTTTTCTACTGTTCATTCGGAATCCAGCTATGGACAAGGGTTTTGAAAAGAGCCACAGCTGGACAAGCTGCCAAGCCAAAGGAGGTGAGAGGCAGGATTGGCTCAAAGCACGAATCAGACCCAAGATATTGATTTCTGTTATTTCTTTCTTCGGTAAATGGAGGCAGTTTGGAAGCACCAGGACATTTTATGGGGTTGAATAATCTTAGGGGGAGCAAAAAACCACCTGCTCACTTTAATAAGGGCATCCAGCTCTGCAGCAGTCCATTAATTGAACATGTTTTCTGGACGGAAGACAATAAAACAGACGTGGCCAGAGGCACTGCTAACTGCTTGTTGAAAAGAGCTCCTCCTCTGGGTCTTCAATTTCTGGCCACTATTTTACATCCTTTGACGTAATCAAGTTGTCTCATTTTTCCACTGAAGACTGCATCAAACGTCTGTGAAATTTAGCAGTAAATGAAGCTGAACTTAATCATCCCAAATTCATCCTTCACTTTCCAGGATTATTCAAGCCATTTTCCAAAGGCCTGGGTGAATCAGAGAAAAGCATCTTACGTTTCCTTGTATATATTATTTCTGAATATGCGTGGTTTGAAAAACAAAAAGTCCACAATAAATTCAAACCTCTACCTAATTATTGTTCTTGAAATTCTTTACAGTCATTAGGTGTAAAATAATACTAATACTATCATACAATTATTCATGTCAGTGTTGTAAAACTTGCTGTCAAGAGTTTATCAGAACTATAATGTGATTTTCTTTTCCTAATCCTGGTTTTCATGTTTTACTGTACATTTTGTTTCTTGGGCCTTTATTGGTCACTCAGTGGAGATGTTGACTCATTTAAAATAAACATATCCGAGAACTAACTTATTTTTTCAAGTTTACCTACATTTATGGTGCTTAGTCCCCATCAAGTGGTCCAAATTACAGCATGTTACATTTTCAGCTGCTGTGAATCTCTTTCACACTGCACAATGTCAAACAAACCAAATCCTTTGAAAAACTTCCTCTCCTCGCCTGCGGTGACGCTGTACCAAGAATCACTGAAGGAAACTACATGAACACCTCTGAAGAAGACTTCTGTCTTCGCAAAATGCAATCAAAAACGGAGTGGCGTAAGATTTTAGCGGTTGCAGGATTTCTCCTTTGTCTTTGAAATGAGGCCAAACATACACTCTTCAGCTATGAGTATAGCACAAGTCATTTCACCTGCTAATGCTGGCCAGATATGTTGCTTTTGGTTTTCATTTTCCCAAATTCCACTGCATTTAAGTCAGCTTCCTGCGTTTGGAGAGGCCTCCAAACGACTTGCTGTTCACATCTGCAGTCCAGATTTCACTTCAAGTGAACCGTGACCAAGACTTTTCAGTGGACCAGGGTTCACGTTAGCATTCACACCTCCCCAGATGAACCACACTTTAAAGGGACTCAAACTACAGTTCCAGAAAAGCAGACTACACATGGCTGATGTGAATGCACTGTGAAGTTATGATGCCTTTAAGCTATTTGCCCAAGCCCTGGTGATGGTTTCAAAGCCTTGTTAGCTAACGATAGATCAACTGGTTGTGATGCATTGTGTGGCTGAAGCAGAACTAAAATGCAGATGGACCTAAACAAACTGACAGGAGGACAAAAGGAGAGCAGGACTTGGATCAGACTTGACGTAAAAAAAAAAAAAAAGGAATCAGCAATAAAGAATGAACTACAGAGACCAGTCAGTTTAGTGACCAAGGAACCAGGTGACAATAATCAATCGAATGTTGAAGTGCAAGTTGGCAAACTGAGGGAAGGAGACAAAATACTCACAGAACGCAGAGGGAGCTGAAGGCTAAATAATATCAGAGAATTACCAATATGGGAAGGGTCTTGGCAGGATGGCCGGAAACCAAAAATACCCCAGAAAAAAACTGAGTAAACTCAGAGGTCATTCCTAGAACCATGCCTCAGATGAGGCTGGATAGAGCAAAGGAGACTAAGACTCTAATTTTCAGTGGCTCAATTGTGGGAGGCAACCAGTACAGTAGTGGTGAAGAAGTCCAGAAGACCAGTGGCAGTGTGAGAGCGCTGGAGGCTGGCACAAGACTGCAGGAGCTAACGTAAAGCTTCACCTGGAGAACAACCAGGAGGCCTGAATGACTCACAGAGAGGCTTGTCTGTAGATTAACTGGAGAAAAAGGATTTAGAAACACATGACGTCTTGAAGACTGTGGTCACTGAACCCACAGAGAATCCCAGGAGGTCACTCTTTTGCCTTCACTTTTAGAGGACTAAGGAAGAAACTTTCAAACCCCAGAACATCAAACTGTGATGTTTGTGGTTGACAAGGTCATGTTGTCTGGGCTACTTTCATCATCAGTAAAAACAATGCCGTCTCCGGCTGTCAGTGTGTTAAGAGTTTGTTACAGCTAAGCCATTTGTCAAAGTTAATCCTGGCTTTTATGCAGTTCATTGTACCTTCACTTTTTAGACACATTTTCTATGTGAATCTTTATCATTTATTCTCCGTTCATATCTTAGAACTTATTGAAATGTTTGTAATTTTAGATGGAGCATCTGCAGAAACCACATCAATATCTCCAAAAACTATGTCAAACACATCATCTCCGACAACTCCATCGACACCATCTTCAATGACTACGTCGAATTCAAGTTGGAAAACTACATTTACAAGATCCAGCCAATCTTCGTCAATGTCAGCAAAACCTATGTTAAAGTCACATAGTATAACTACGTCAACAAGCTCTCAGACAACTAAGTTAACGTCACCTCAGGAAACTACATCAACAAAATTTCAGACAACTACGTCAAGATCATCTTTAACAACACAGTCTACAGGAAAAACACAATTGTAAAATACAGCAACACCAAAGGACCTTAACCTTTCTGTGGCATCCCCTTCCAATAGTGGTAAGATTATCCACTTTATTTGGTCATTTCATTGCTGGAAAAGATTATTTGATGATTTTTAATAACTGCACTTCTGCTTGCAAACTCTGCCTTTACCTTATAACCAGCACTGGCAGTCCAACTGTGTGCAGCCGCATACGCTACTGACACTGGGTATTCTGACACCTTTCTATCCGGATCAGAATTAACTCCTTCAGCAATATGTATGGGCCAATGGGCAGCATTTGTTCTTTTCTTGGAACAGTTTTGATAGATAGTGACCACTGCAGGGAAGGAACTCCTCAGGAGAGTGGAGGTTTTGGAGATGCTCCCACCCAATCTCGTGCTCCTTTTTCCTGATGTTGCAATCACTTGGTATTGCTACATCTACCAAACGGCTTTCCTCTGTTGTTTGTCCACTACGACAATGTCTGGTTGGTTCGCCATTACCATTCTGTCTGTCTGGATCTGGAAGTCCCACAGGATCTTAGCTCTGGCGTTCTCCAACACCTTTGGGGGTGTTTCCCACTTTGATCTTGGGGTTTCCAGTCCATATTCTTCACAGATGTTTCTGTACACTATGCCTGCCACTTGGTTATGTCGTTCCATGTATGCTTTCCCTGCCAGTATCTTGCACCCTGCTGTGATGTGCTGGACTGTCTCAGGGGCCTCCTTGCACCTGGTGTTTAGGGCCTGTTCCTGGGCGGCCAGGATGAGGGCCTCTGTGCTGTTCTTGAGTTGATATATATATATATATATATAAATGAGTTGATATTCTGCTGTAGTCATTAAAGAAATTGTTTTTGGTCACTACACTAGAACAATGCAAAAAAAAAAAAAGAAAGAAGTGCAGTTTGGCAAAATATATCTATTTTGATACAGCTGCTATGAATAGCGTCTTTGCGCTATTCATAGCGCAAAGATGTTTTATTGCAAAAATTGGCTTAATCCCAATCAGCAAATGTATTTCTGTCATTGCGATTTTGTCATTTGCGCAATTTTATAACAATTGTGCAAAATACTTTGTCATATTATCCAGCTGAGGTTGAAAAAACACAATTTCACAATTGTGGTTCTTCCATTAAATAAGAAATTGCCATAAACTTCTGCTATACAAACATAGCTAAATTAATAATTCGTACTTTTAGCTGAAGTTCTTAAAATGTGCTCAGTTTTGTATATTACTTTGTGGCCATAATTATTTTCAAGTAGGCACTTGAAAATAATTTTCAAGTTTGCAAAGAGAACATGACTATATGGTTTTCCGACATATAGTCACATATGTCCATATTCATGCTGCATTAGCTCCACTTTGCACATTTGTTGTGAACCATACCCTAATTTTACTGAAAATGCCCAATAGAAGAGATGATTCTGCATTTTTTTATTACTTATTTTTCCACTGATTACATATTATTTATTAACAGTTTAATAATCTCATTACTGTAATAAGCTTGTTTAAAATTTTAACATGATTGTTTTCTGTTTTTGTCATTTCCAGCGTCTCATGCGGATCAGATAACAAGTAAGCTCTCAGTGTTTTTGCAAAGAAAATAAAAAGGAAAGAACAAATTTAAACATCCCTAGAACTGCTACGGGCTTTTTTCTTTCCTTTTCAGTAACTTTCATTTTTTTTAAAAGAAAACATATTGTATGTTTTCTGTCTGGGGAAAGTCAAATAGTTGTTTATGTTCTGTGAATTTATACACAATTCACAATTGTGGTGAAAATTAAACTAATTTTAGTTCAAAAGCCTAACAGAACAAAATATTTTCTCACTGCTAATTCTCCATTACTGATAGCTTGTGAAAAAAAGTATTTTTGGAAAGAAAAATGAAAGCAAAGTTAAGCAATGTCAATAAAACTGAGGTATCTTTTTCTTACAATTTGCTGAATTTTATTTCAAAAAGCATTGCATGATTTGTTCCCAGGGAAAGTCAAACATTCAATGAATTCCTTCGTAGCCTAGTCGTGCTCATCATTCAAAATCTCTGTCTCCTCAGACTCGCCATCACAAACACCAGACCCACCGATCACATGTAAGTGTTTTTGTTGCTGCTGTTGCTACATCTACAAATACAGATCGGAGTCGATTTGCGTGATAACCTCTCTCCCATCTATTCATGAAACCAGGGCCAACCGCCTTCGTCCTGGTGTTGCTGTTACTGTCCGTCGTGGTTAACATCATGCAGTGGCTCAACTCTTTCCAGCAGAAACGGAGACTCAACGTGAAGCAGAAGGCAATGGTGAGCCTGAGCACCGATCACCAGCAAAAACACACATTCATGCAGGAGTTCCCAAACGCTTCAGCCTGCGACCCAAAAATTAACAATCCCTAAAAATACTTTGAATTATTTCCCTATCTTCATTTAAAAATGAATATCTCGGAGAGTTAAATGGTTATATATATTTCTTTTTTAAGGAGTAAAAGACATATTACTGTACAGAAAGATTTAATTGGTTTTAGCCAAACTAAACTTTAAGCACTAACTATGTAGCCCACTTTGGTTTGTTTTGGAGCAACATATGGGGGAGCGGGGGCGTGACCAAAAAATTATTTTCAATATCTCAGAAACCAAAGCTGCACAAACCTGCACAAAGAGACCACTAACCACTCAGACTATCGGTTGGATTTTTTGACATGGGTGGGATGTCAGGTTCACTCAGCAGACGGGGCTGCCTGCTTGGCCAGACATTTGCTATGTATGGCAATACCACCCAGAGCAAAGGAAACGCATTCCCCTTGCAACACAGCTGCTTTATGTAGCAATCCGAGCTTTTACTCCTTGTGGCTTGCAGAGTCACAAGGAGTTTCTTTCATCAAAATTGGATTGAATGAAGAACTGAAACTTCTTGATGCACACAGGAATAAATTATGGTTAACTACTGTGGCTCTTACGGTACTTGTTTTTCTTTCAAACTGCACATTTTTTTGGCGTACAAAATTATGTAACTGAGAGGGATATATTTCCAAAACAAGCATATCTAAACAGAGTTGGAGTAAAGCACGGTTTTATCTATGATGATATTTAATGTACAAAAACAATGTTATTAAAACAAATTTCAATGAAAATGATTCAAGTTCATCATAGACTTTTTCTCTTTTGGACTTTGGTGAAATATATCCACAGTGGCTGATCTAATTTGAACTGTTACACATTTCATCAACAAAGCTTGCTGCATCTTATTGAAGTTTTTACATGGCAGACTATAGAGAAAGTGTATAAACCTGTCGCTTTTGACATACTGACACTTCCTGTTTTTTTCTCTTATCTTCTTGTGCAGAATACTGAATGCATCTCCCTAAATGAAGACGCAACGGCGGCAGAAAAAAGCCCAGAGGAAAGCGTAACTTACTCGAATGAAACTGTGTATTGAGGACCAAACTCATGACCTCATTTCGTCAAACTCTTCACTCGCTTTTGGGAGGGAACCCTTTTCCTGGATGAAGATATGAGCCTCTGAATCATTTTGTCCACCACAAACAAACTAACAAAAAAAGAAAAACAAGACATGAAAGAAGATGTTGCAGGAAGCTGCGTTGGTCACTGAGTCTTCAATCGGAGGCTGAACTCCAGCAGCAAAGGTCACGTCACTCCAATTGACTGAATGCTGCTCCTCTACCTCCCATGATGCTCAATTATTTGAACTGAAATGGTCACAGGAAGAATAACCAATAACTGCTTATAATGTTTGAGTGCACTGAACTGTAATGCATTCACCGTACAGTACCCGGTGAAAGTATTCATACCAGTTGGAACGTTTTCCCCGATGTTGTTTTGCAAAACTACCACAAACCGTTTAGTATTTTAGTGGGCTTTTATCTTTTACATCAGCACAGAAAAGTATTCATTTGTTTTAGAGGAAGGAGAATGGATTTATCCCGGACCGGTAGGTGATTCCCCCATTCCAAGCTCATTCTTCAAACTGCACAGACCAAGTAGGTCTGTGCAAAAGCAACATTGTGGGTGTCATTGTCCCCCAGATGGGACTGTCTTGTTGCAGAGAAACAAGTCATTATCGTGAGTAAAAATTTTCACTAAAGTTTTCACGATCGGTTCGTTTGTCCAGGAGCAACACGCCACAAGAACCAATTCCAGTCACGAACTCCCCGATTCCAGATGAAAATCCAGAAAAAGCCCCAACATACCATACGTGAAATTAGAATAAACAAACTCAATAACGATGTAGAAGCAGTAGTAGTGATAAAAGACGAAACAAAAAGAAAAGGCGTTGGATGAAAGGAACAGCCGCTCTATTTGCTGTACTGTGATTTGGAGGTGAGTTGTGTTTTTTCGTAGTTCACATTTTTTTAATAAACATCCATGTTTATGAAGCACATGATAGTTTCCACATATCATCTCTGATGTCCACTGGACTCTCGGTTCCGCCACGTCAACTGTTTGGGATTCCCCTCCACGTTTTCTGATTGGCTACCTGTCACATTCGACAGGCTGCGTTCTCGCTCCCAGTCAGAGAAACCAGGGCAAAAACTGAAATTGTGCCATGTAAACCAGGCTTTAGCTTACACACCAACATGCAGAAGCCTTATCTGATGACCCAGACTGAACGATTTTGTTGACTTCCTCCAGTGCCACAATTCTAAAACAGCTCAAAACTGTGACATCATTGTTCCCACAATATTGATGTATCGTTGAACCTTTTGAAAGAGCCAATGCTTTTCTAGCCAACTTGTCATGAGTGTGTTTACTACTGGTTTAAAGTGTGGATGTCAAATACAGCAAAAGAAGTTTGTAAATGTGTCCAAAGTAGATAAGGTTAAGCTATTAAAAAAAATACTTTTTTTTATCTTTAAAGTCAGTATATTAAGTATTTTATGTATACGGTTCAAATGATCTATTTGAAAAGTTATATACTGCTATACTGTATTGCTATTGCCATTGTTGTTGTTTTATTTTTTTATTACATATTTTGTGAAAAGTGTGTCAACTCAAAGTGTCTTTGCAACCCTTCCGCTTGCGTTGTCACAGGGGATATAGAATATGAAAATACTAAAATGGTTGGTTGTGATGTGGTCAAACATGTAAAACAAGGAAGAAAGGGAAAAGAAAAGAAAGCTTATGTGTATATATTTTGTGACCTTATTTATTGCTTTCTGCATATTAAGAAACATAATTTTCCATGTTGGCGCAGCTGCAGTCTGAGTCATGCAGCTTTTTGAAACAGTAGGACTAAAAACAGATTTACTGAATTCAGTTGGACAACCAGTGACCGTGCACTAATTAGGTTTTGGTTAGTTATCAGACATTGCACTATTAGCACTATTATTTAAAGCTACAACCACGTGTTTTGTTTTGTTTTATGGGAACTCAATGTGATAGATCAACCTAAAGGAATTTATACCGGTAAAGTGAAAAAAACAAAACAGAAATGTGGTTGGTTTTTTTCTGTTCTTTTTGTTGTTGTTTATTTTGGGGGTTTTTTACAAATTAAAACTGCAAAGTTTAACCATTTGAATCATTGTTTTCATAGCACCAGCCTTCAATAGGATCTCAGCTTTACGTTTCTTCAGGTCAGTCTTTACCGGCTGACCTGGTAAAGACAGCCGGTAAAGGTAATAAAATAAAATACTCATCGTTTCCATCTGTATACCAACTGTTAAAGTAATTTACAATAAAGTGTACGTTTTTATTATTATTCTTTAAAAATCAGAAGCGTTTTGTACTGTAGCTTAGCATTTTGAAACAACAACCCAGTTGTTGCAGCTACGTAAAGCTGGGATTATATTCTGCGATCACACAACTTTTGAAGGTAGTTGGTTTCACCAGTTTGTGTCAAATAAACGGCAAACATCCCAGGTTCCTATTTTTGAAATATTAAATTAAAATAAAATGCTTTTGTGTCAGTCGATCAAATAAAAATCGAAACACAAAACACATAAAGGTTTCTGGATGCTGCACAGTGGCAGCCTGTTTCTGCAGCTCTTATTTGTATTGGAGATTTAAACTGTTTTCATTGCTGAATGTGAATGTCTGAAATGCCGACTCTCGATTCCAAGCGCAACGTTTAACTCGGTATGTGCCTCAAGCTGGTTTGCAAAAAAAAAGTGAAGCTACTGTGTGACAGCTCAGCTGTGAGAACAAATTGTATAGCATATCAACTGTGCATATGTGCATTAAAACAACTTCAGATTATAATTTCAGTGCAATGTTTTAAAGATGTTTTGTTGTTTCGAAATGGTTATATTAGAAAGTAGAGCAACCATGCTTCCAGCGCAACAGTATTTGTGTGATCAATGTTTGTTTTTTGTTTGTAACAAGGAATGATCTTATAAGCATAAAGAATCGATAAAATACAAACAAACCATGTTGTCATCGTCTGTCTGTTCAGCGTCTGGGTTTATTGGGTTTCTTCTTTCCTTTTTTTTTTTTTTTGGTTGTTTTTTACAACAGAAGAACATGTTTTCGACTCAAGTATTTTAACATGACTCTGCATGCAGACTGGGAGTGCTCAATGCACTCCCAGTCTGCATGCAGAGTGGAGCACTCTTATTCATAGTGCTCCACTCTTATTCATGAATAAGACATTCATAGTGCTCCACTCTTTACACCTTTTCATGTTTCTTTCTCATTCCGAAATCGTTTTTTTCTCAAAATTCCGCACTCAAGGAATTATTAGTTTGTGGAAATTTCGTTGCTTTGTACATGTGACAGTGCAATGACAATAAAGTTGAATTCTATTCTATTGTATTCTATTCTAAAAGGTCTTGACGCCTCTGCCTCCAGTAGAAGCTGGAGAAGTGAGTTTAATTTGCTCTGTGTCCGAGCTCTTCTGTCAGACTGCTCGTACTGCAAACAAATCTTCTCCTTTTAAAGTAACAAAACTGATTTGAATTGG
The DNA here is from genome assembly GCF_027474105.1 of Poeciliopsis prolifica. Lineage (NCBI taxonomy): Eukaryota > Metazoa > Chordata > Actinopteri > Cyprinodontiformes > Poeciliidae > Poeciliopsis > Poeciliopsis prolifica. The sequence continues at coordinate 12,468,543 of NW_026562385.1, read as the reverse complement.
TTAAAGCCCTTAAAAACAAATCACTCTAACTTGTGAAAAAAAACACCAATTTTGTTATTGTCAGTTTTATGTATTTTCCAGGCACATGGTGAAATTTTAGAGAAATATTGCGTAACAATGTTACCTTCGATTGTTAGGAAAATGCTAAAATTTGACTTCACAAACTGACGTCTTGAAATTGGGCCTCTGTCTCTTTAAGAAACTCCTTCACAAGGTATCTTGCACTAGATTATCCTGTTCCAGACACAGGGTTAAACAGAGCAACTTGTGCATCTTCACGGTGATGTTTCTATAGCTATCTAGCAGGTCAAGGATGCAGAGCTTTCTGCTGAGCGATAGCCCTGCAGGAAGCTGCTCTTCTTCAGAGAGGCCTTCAGAGAAAGGAATCAGAGTAATTCACCAGCACAGAAACATTCTTAATGCTAAGATGAAACAAAGCAAATAAAAGCATGAGGCAAAAAACATTGTAAAGGTACATGAAACAACAAATATTTGATAATAATACGTACAATTGAACCTAACAGTAACATCTTCAGTGTAATAAATAAAAACACCAGAGACAGGAACAAACCTTTAGACTGATCCACGACTGCAGCTGTTCTGATCGCACTTCATCGTGTTTCCAAGTTAGTGTGCCGCTGCGCGTTGATTTATCTTACATTTGACTCCATCACAACTTCTCTTCGTTGTATTTCAACAAAGAGAAATACTTGTGTGTGTCGATCAGATGGAATTTCAAACAAAATCTGTGAAAAAGTCCCGTTCAAATTACAGAACGAATCTATCATTCTAATTTTGCGTACCTCTCAAGTTGCTGCTCTGCACATCCACGGCTCAGGATGCTTTATCTGTTCCTTCGGGATGCAGAGGGAAAACTCTATTTGCATCCATCTGTCTTTACAGTCAGCTTTCAAGTCTCTGATGGGGAAACTCGAAATGGTCCTGGGAGTTGTGTCAGACAATTTCTGTGGCTCAAGTCGCTTTTTATTTGTGAAAGATTTATTCCACTCCACTTGTGTCGTCCTATCACTTGAAAGATTTAAATGATATATTAAGGATTAAGCTATTTTTTCATATCAAATTTTAAGTGAGGTTCTCTTATAAGTATTTGTACTTAATGTGCTTTGAATCAACTTAACTTTTGTTTACATGAATGGGTTCAGAAGTTCATTTTTAGCATGGCAAAGATTTGCAGGGTTTATGAAAAATGAGGGCCAACGTTTTAAAACACTGACTCTTTACGTATTGAACATTTGAAATGTGTTACTCTTTTTGACATGAGCGCAAATGAAATCTAAAATGTGAGTGTGTCTCCACCCCCCGCGAGGCATTTTCTGCTCAGTCATGTTCATAAATACTTTGTGAACGCATTCCATCTTTTGTCTTGTCGGAGATCCAAGATTCCTGCTCTGACAGGAACTGATGAGGGAAAAGACTTAATCTTATTATCTTATCCATTTACAAGTCGACGGAGATGATGCCAAGCTTTGAGCGAAGGTACTTTGGAACACCTCGGGTCCAGCCATACATGGATAAGTCATTTTGAAACAACCAAAGTGTTTTGATGTTGTACTAGATACAAGACCATATTGCTTTGGCTTCTTTCATTGGGATATTTTACTCTTCCAAAAAGGACAAACTGTATGAAACAAAATAAACAGTCTCCAGTTCCTTCAGATTTCAGTCCAATCAATAAACCCTGGGGAGTGAATCCTCACACGACTCAAAAGTTCTGGCATCTGTTTTCCTCTGGCTTTTTGTTCTATTCTTTTCATTTGCTCTTTCGCAAGAGTCATGATTTAGTAAAACTGCAGTGGAGAAGATGGAAACTTGAGTCTAATGTGAAAGAATTACTGTTGCACAACGATCAACCCACGGACCGGATCAGAATGCTTTACTACAACATTGCGCCATCACAGATGTCCTTCTACATCACTGATTACTTGGGACTTTCTATGTTTATGACTTTCTAGTCCCAAATAATCAGAAACAGGATCCAAAAGAAGACACGTCTTCAGAAAGCCAGACCTGTTACTTTTTGCTTTTGTTTCTCAATTTCAGCCCTCAAGAATAGAGCATGTTTTAGGCAATTGCCTTCTGCCACACTGCCTGACTTATGATGTGATGAACTAGCTACTGCAGCATTTTGACGGCATGCAGGGGAGATCATAGCGTTACGGCATCCCTGAGATGCAAACCACTTCAGCAAAAAAAGTAAAATCCTCTAAATATCTAAACATTACAAGAAAGTCTGGATGATCGGAACTGAGAATTGAAAGCACAAATACAAATTACAAAAACACAACAACATTAGCAAAACGGAAAGGGCATGTCCCAGTTGAAGACCTGAGAAATCACTGATTGGACGACAATGCGGTCGGCCTGTTTATAGGATACACTATCGCGTCCGCCATATTGAAAGTGGCTTATCTGCCAGCAAGCTAATACAAGTAGATGGACCAAACTTTGTAAAGTGTCGTTCTGCAAAGTATTTTAAGTTAATGAATGTCACTGACACAATCTCTCACACACAACTATATATAGAAATATATTAAAAAAAAAAAAAAAGTAAGGACGTTTCAAACTTTTTGATGTGGTTATTTAGTTATTTGGTGGCACAATAATTACATCTGATACAGCTGATTCTGATATATAATTTTTATTGAAGAACACACACACACACCTTTACAGTGGTAAAATCATTAGGCCCAAGCAGCAAAGCGCTTATTATTATTCTGCCCCCCTAAAGTGGGGCCTTTTTGGAGGCTTTATCATATTCAAAAACTCACTCGTTATTTCCAGATACTATCTCATTATTTCCAGATACTATCTCATTAGGCAGATAGTATCTGCCTAATGAGATAGATATTATCTCATTATTTCCGATACTATGTCATTATTTCCAGATACTATCTCATTATTCCAGATACTATCTCATTATTTCCAGATACTATCTCATTATTCCAGATACTATCTCATTATTTCCAGATACTATCTCATTATTTCCAGATACTATCTCATTATTTCCAGATATTATCTCATTATTTCCAGATACTATCTCAGTATTTCCAGATACTATCTTATTATTGACAGCTACTATCTCATTATGTCCAGATACTAACTCATTATTTCCAGATACTATGTCATTATTTCCAGATACTATCTCATTATAGCCAGATACTATCTCATTATTTCCAGATACTATCTCATTATTTCCAGATATTATCTCATTATTTCCAGATACTATCTCAGTATTTCCAGATACTATGTCATTATTTCCAGATACTATCTCATTATTTCCAGATACTATCTCATTATTTCCAGATATTATCTCATAATTTCCAGATACTATCTCATTATTTCCGATACTATGTCATTATTTCCAGATACTATCTCATTACTTCCGATACTAACTCATTATTTCCAGATACTATCTCATTATTTCCAGATATTATCTCATTATTTCCAGATATTATCTCATAATTTCCAGATACTATCTCATTATTTCCGATACTATCATTATTTCCATACTATCTCATTATTTCCGATACTATCTCATTATTTCCAGATACTATCTCATTACTTCCGATACTATCTCATTATTTCCAGATACTATCTCATTACTTCCGATACTATCTCATTATTTCCAGATACTATCTCATTATTTCCAGATACTATCTCATTATTTCCAGATATTATCTCATTATTTCCAGATATTATCTCATTATTTCCAAATATTATCTCATTATTTCCAATACTAAATCATTATTTCCAGATACTATCTCATTATTGCCAGATACTATCTCATTATTTCCAGATACAAGCTCATTATTTCCAGAAAATACCTCATCATTTCCAGTTCCAACTCATTATTTTGAGATTTATTTATTGATTTATTTTTTAACAGTGTTTTATAGAGTTGAGTATGTGAGTCGTACATGGAAAACCTTCCTGGTAACAAACCAAATACAGATGTTCTTACTCTAAACCATTTATATGAATCCTGTCACTTCCAGTCCACACGCTGCTACTGCTGCAGTCTCTTCCAGCGCTCTGCTGCATGATTTATAGACCAGCAGAGGAGCTACTCGCACTGTTTTTATATTGACCACCAATTTCCAGTAAACACCATCTAAATTGTTGGAGGCTGTGTCATAAACGAAGCACGAGTGTTTATGAAAGGACGAATTCACAAAACTGTCATATATATAATATTCAGAAAATATCACTGGCTCAAAAGCATTGATATAAAAGTTTTCTGTTTCTATCAGTTTTTTCTGATTTCACAATTTGAAAACGAAAGCACAAATAGTGGTTGAATTTCATTCTTACGTCTTTTTGCTGGGCAATATTTATGGTTATAATTCTGATTCTTTAAATATTTTCTTAAAAGAGCTGGAGGACACCAGGTTTTCTTTCTTGGTACTAAGTTTTCATCAGCAAAGGTTATTTTAGGGGGAGATTTCAATTTGATCTTTTCCACTCAACTGGATAGACATCCCTCTAGATTTAGAAATGGACAGAACCATATTTTGCACTTCTCTAATCGGCTGAATTTAGTAGATATTTGGAGACATCGTCATCCTACTGACTCCAAATCACCTGGAGTAACAAAAGCTTTTCAACTCAATCAAGAATTGACTTCTCATAAGCAAATACCTGTTATCTTTTTCTTTTGTTGCCTTTATTGCTCTTTTTGCTATAATATACAATCTTCATATGTATTTGAATATATTTTTGACATTTTGTTAGGAAAACCTAACTGAAAAAGTACATATTGTCATGGCGGGTGTATTTATTTTCAAGCCCACCTGCAGAACACCACACAGGAGATGATGTGAAATAAAAGAGAAGTTTTTGAAAAACACTGCTGGTTGGTTTAGAGGGCTCGGGTCTGGTCCTGGGAGAGAGGCAGGTTCAGGAAACCAACAGTTCACTAGAGGGGCAGAGTCAAATGGTGAGTTCAAGTTTGTGGGAAACGGCAACGTGGTGAGTGAATGGCCAGATCTTACTTGTAAACGGCAGGTAGGAGATGAGAGAGAGGCTGACTGCAATGTCTGAGGCCCTTTGTTCTTTGTGGGTCCAGGTGATTGAGATGGCTGTCGGTAAGACTCCAGGAGGTAACGGGAGCACGACGGAGGGCGGACAGGTAGGTTCTGGATCAGCGGTGTTAAGAAGCGACACAACTGCCAGTCGTGAAATTTCCGGAGGTACTGGTTGTCACACTGAGAAGGAGAGTCTGGTGGATCGGGCAACCTGTGGGTTAAATCCACGGCGTCACGAGGATGGACTGGAAAACGAGGAGCCAGGAGGAAACACCTAAAGGCAGGAGAAGCAACAGAGAGAACTTTCACTAGGAGCAATTCAACAAGGCAAATCAGAAGCTAGCTTCTAGGGGCTCAGAGGTACCATGACTGGCAAACACTCAGGCGCCGAAGGACTGGCAGTCCGCTCCTTATGAACATCTCACTGATGAGCCAACACTCGCATCAGGTGTGGGGTGACGTCAACCACGCCCTCAGACGGACAGAAGTAGGCGCCATCTGGAGGTGGAGAAAAGCGAGTGCACGCACAAAAGGCCTCCACAAAGAAACTAAGGATCCCGGGACATAACACATTATATTTTACCAATGTATATATATTTAAGTTTTGTCTTTCTAGACGTTCACATCAACACCCTTAATATCTGCAATTATTCTTTATTTGTTTTTATTATATTTTAATATTTGACTTTGAGTTAACCTCTGTATGTATGCTCATGTTATTTGTTTGAAATACAGTAAAAAATTAAAAAAAACACGCAGATTGTTTTCATTCAAACTTGATGAGTTTGCCATTTGTTCTACTGAGGCTGTGACATCAGATTGTGACATCACGCTATTACATCACAACACTGAAATCTTGGAATTTTGGTTCTAGAAAGACACATTTAGTCAGTGAAGAGCTCGACAATTTCAGACTACTTTTGAAACAAAGGGATTGCTTCAACAAAAATGGATGACGTCATTGATTCACAAATGGTAACTGTGTTTTTTGAAATATCAAATTACTCTCAATTTCTTTTGAAAAGAAAAGAATTGGAAAAGCTGGACAAAGAAATAGAACACTTAGAGAATGAAATCAAGCTACTAGAGAAAGACCTAGAAATTAGGGAATTACATCCTGAGGTTTCATCACAGGCTGTGACAGCATCACAGGCTGTGTTAGAAGATGTGCAAAATAATGTATTGCAACTTGAGGAAGAGAAAGAAATGAGGGCTCCACAGCCAGTGGTTGTGGAGAACCAGCCAGTGGTTGTGGAGAACCAGCCAGTGGTTGTGGAGAACCAGCCAGTAATTGTGGAGAACCAGCCAGTGGTTGTGGAGAACCAGCCAGTGGTTGTGGAGAACCAGCCAGTGGTTGTGGAGAACCAACCTGTGGAGCATCTCTCTACAGGCATTGCAGGGGCCATAGGAGTCGGACTAATTATTGTGGCTCTGTGGCGAGCATATTCGTCATGAATGGAGCTGTGGCAAGGTGACCTTGTTTTTCTTTTGAGTTAATTTATGATTCTTATATTGTTTGGACTGTGTATTTTGAAGTTAACTACTTTTCTAGATTATTTTGGGTTAAATGTTGGGTTGTTGTGTTGCATGTTTGGATTGGTTGTTTGAGGTCACGTGCCACATGCGCCCCACCTCAGGGACGCAGGTGATCTACATTTCAATGAAGGTGTGGCAAGATTAGCAGCAGAGAAAAAGCCATTGGTGCGACACGGCCGGGCAAGATGGCTGGAGAAGACGGCCGGACAAGAAGGCTGGAGAAGACGGCCGGGTGAGACGGTCGGACAAGATGGCTGGAGAAGACGGCCAGGTGAGACGGTCGGACAAGATGGCTGGAGAAGACGGCCGGGTGAGACAGCTGGACAAGTTGGCTGGAGAAGACGTCTGGGTTGGACGGCCGGACAAGATGGCTGTAGAAGACGGCTGGATAAGATGGCTGGAGAATACGGCCGGGTCAGACGGTCGGACAAGATGGCTGTAGAAGACAGTCGGACAAGATGTCTGGAGAAGACGGCCGGGTGAGACGGTCGGACAAGATGGCTGGAGAATACGGCTTGACAAGCTGGCTGGAGAAGACGGCTGGGTGAGATGGCTGGAGAAGACAGCCGGGTTAGATGGCTAGACAAGATGTCTGGAGAAGACGGCCGGGTGAGACGGTCGGACAAGATGGCTGGAGAAGATGGCCGGACAAGATGGCTGGAGAAGATGGCCGGACAAGATGGCTGGAGAAGACAGCCGGGTCAGACGGCTAGACAAGATGTCTGGAGAAGACGGCTGGACAAGATGGCTGGAGAATACATCCGGGTCAGACGGTCGGACAAGCTGGCTGGAGAAGACGGCTGGGTGAGATGGCTGGAGAAGACAGCCGGGTTAGATGGCTAGACAAGATGTCTGGAGAAGACGGCCGGGTGAGACGGTCGGACAAGATGGCTGGAGAAGACGGCCGGACAAGATGGCTGGAGAAGACAGCCGGGTCAGACGGCTAGACAAGATGGCTGTAGAAGACGGCCGGACAAGATGTCTGGAGAAGACGGCCGGGTGAGATGGTCGGACAAGATGGCTGGAGAAGACAGCCGGGTCAGACGGCTAGACAAGATGGCTGTAGAAGACGGCCGGACAAGATGTCTGGAGAAGACGGCTGGGTGAGACGGCCGGACAAGATGGCTGGAGAAGACAGCCGGGTTAGACGGCTAGACAAGATGTCTGGAGAAGACGGCCGGGTGAGAAGGTCGGACAAGATGGCTGGAGAAGACGGCCGGACAAGATGGCTGGAGAAGACAGCCGGGTCAGACGGCTAGACAAGATGTCTGGAGAAGACGGCCGGACAAGATGGCTGGAGAAGATGGCTGGACAAGATGGCTGGAGAAGACAGCCGGGTTAGACGGCTGGACAAGAAGTCTGGAGAAGACAGCCGGGTGAGATGGTCGGACAAGATCTCTGGAGAAGACGGCCGGGTTAGACGGCCGGACAAGATGTCTGGAGAAGACGACCGGGTGAGACGGCCGGTCAAGCTGGCTGGAGAAGATGACCGGACAAGCTGGCTTGAGAAGACGACCGGACAAGATGGCTGGAGAAGACGGCCGGGTGAGACGGTCGGACAAGATGGCTGGAGAAGACGGCCGGGTGAGACGGCCGGACAAAATGACTGGAGAAGACGGCCGGGTGAGATGACTGCAGCTGGAGGGGCAGATGGATCGGGTTGGCTACAGGGTCGGTTGTAGGAGGACGAAGGTGGACTGGAGGTCTGGAGATAGAGGACTGGCCCCAAGGAGTATTGCTGGTCTGGAGACCGCAGAGGAGCGGGCGCCCGGATGGAAGAGTGGGAATTGCGGGATCGCTGATGGAGGTCTGTTGGGAACCGGAGGATCAGTCGGACCAAGCCGGACGTGTGGAAACAGTGGAGGACCGCGCCCCCTTTTCCCTGTTTGGGCCGGTTAAGACTCTCTCACAAACTTGTGTATTGATTTCTTGTCAGGAACTGCGTATATATATATATATATATATATATATATATATATATATATATATATATATATAAAATATTCCTTCTCACCCACCGCGGGTGGTTCTTATCCTCTGAGCTCGGGTCCTCTACCAGACGCCTGGGAGCTTGAGGGTTCTGCACAGTATCTTGGCTGTGCCAAGGACTGCACATTTCTGGACTGAGATGTCTGATGTTGTTCCTGGGATCTGTTGTAGCCACTGCTCCAGTTTGGGGGTTACTGCCCGAGGGCCCCGATGACCACAGGCACCACTGTGGTCTTCACCTTCCAGGCCCTCTCCAGTTCTTCCCTGAGGCCCTGGTATTTCTCCAGTTTCTCATGCTCCTTTTTCCTGATGTTGCAATCACTTGGTATTGCTACATCTACCAAACGGCTTTCCTCTGTTGTTTGTCCACTACGACAATGTCTGGTTGGTTCGCCATTACCATTCTGTCTGTCTGGATCTGGAAGTCCCACAGGATCTTAGCTCTGGCGTTCTCCAACACCTTTGGGGGTGTTTCCCACTTTGATCTCGGGGTTTCCAGTCCATATTCTGCACAGATGTTTCTGTACACTATGCCTGCCACTTGGTTATGTCGTTCCATGTATGCTTTCCCTGCCAGTATCTTGCACCCTGCTGTGATGTGCTGGACTGTCTCAGGGGCCTCCTTGCACAACCTACACCTTGGGTCTTGTCTGGTGTGGTAGATCTGGGCCTCTATTGCTCTGGTGTTTAGGGCCTGTTCCTGGGTGGCCAGGATGAGGGCCTCTGTGCTGTCCTTGAGTCCAGCTTTTTCCAGCCATTGGTAGGATTTACTGATATCAGCCACTTGGGTTATTTGCTGGTGGTACATCCCATGTAGGGGCTTGTCCTCCCATGATGGTATCTCTGGCACCTCGACCTCCATTCCCTGTTGTCTGAGACATTCACTGAGCACATTGTCTGTTGAGGCTTTGTCCCTGATGTATTTATGGATCTTAGTTGTTTCGTCCTGGACAGTGGTTCTCACACTCACTAGTCCTCTGCCTCCTTCCTTGCGGCTCGTGTACAGTCTCAGGGTGCTGGATTTGGGATGGAACCTTCCATGCATGGTTAGTAGCTTTCTAGTCTTAATATCTGTGGCTTTTATTTCCTCCTTTGGCCAGCTAATTATTCCAGCAGGGTATCTGATTACTGGCAGGGCATAGCTGTTTATCGCACGGATTTTGTTCTTGCCATTGAGCTGGCTTCTCAGGACTTGCCTTATTCATTGGAGGTATTTAGCTGTGGCTCCTTTTCTTGTGGCCTCATCGAGGTTGCCATTTGCTTGTGGTATACCTAGGTACTTGTAACTGTCCTCTATGTCTGCTATTGTTCCTTGTGGGAGTGAGACTCCTTCTGTGCGGATCACCTTCCCCCTCTTTGTGATCAGCCGACCACACTTCTCTAGTCCGAATGACATCCCAATGTCAGTGCTGTAGATCCTGGTTGTGTGGATCAGTGAGTCGATGTCTTGCTCACTCTTGGCATACAGCTTGATGTCATCCATGTAGAGAAGGTGACTGATGTTGGCCCCATTTTTGAGTCGGTCCGTAGCCAGTCTTGTTGATAATTTGGCTGAGGGGGTTCAGGCCTATGCAGAACAGTAGCAGGGACAGAGGATCTCCTTGGTATATGCCACATTTGATGGACACTTGTGCAAGTGGTTTGCAGTTGGCTTCAAGGGTGGTTTTCCACAGCTTCATCGAGTTTGCAATGAAGGCTCTCAGAATCCTGTTGATGTTATACATCTCTAGGCATTCAATGATCCAAGTATGCGGCATTGAGTCATAGGCTTTCTTGTAATCGATCCAAGCCATGCACAGTTTGGTGTGTCGGGTTTTGCAGTCTCGGGCAACTGTGCGGTCTATGAGGAGTTGGTGTTTGGCTCCTGTGCTATTTACACCGATACCCTTCTGTGCCGTGCTCATGTGTTTATCCATGTGTTTGCTTATCTTGGCCGCTATGATGCCTGACATGAGCTTCCAGGTTGTGGAGAGGCAGGTTATTGGTCGGTAGTTGGGTGGGACTGGACCCTTTGATGGATCCTTCTGGATTAGGATTGTCCGCCCTTCAGTTAACCATTCAGGGTGAGTCCCACTTTATAGCAGCTGGTTCATTTGGGCTGCCAGTCGCTCATGGAGAGCAGTGAGTTTCTTTAGCCAGTAGGAATGGATTATGTCAGGCCCTGGTGCTGTCCAGTTTTTCATGCCTGAGACTCTTTCTTGAACATCTGTCACAGTGATGGTTACTGGGGCTTGCTCAGGGAGGTTGCTGTGGTCCTCTCGTAGAGAGATCAGCCACTGTGCATTGCTGTTGTGGGACGCCTCTCTTTCCCATATGCCTTTCCAGTATTGTTCAGTCTCCAGCCTTGGTGGATCTGCTCTGTTATTACCCTGCCATTGAGAGTACACCTTAGCTGGCTGAGAGGAGAAGAGCCGGTTAATCCTTCTGGATTCATTCTCCCTTGTGTATCTCTTTAGGCGGCTGGCCAAGGCTTGGAGCCTCTGTTTGGCAGTTTCAAGTGCTTCAGGTATGGGCATCTGCCCGTACTTTCTGGGTACTGGTCTTTTCATTGTACCCTTGTGGAGCTCTGACAGTTGGCTCACTTCCTTGTTACCTTGATTTTAGCCTCTAACCGTCTTTTCCATGGTGGGTATTGGGTCTCATGGTTGCTCTTAGCCAAGTGTCTCAAGAATCACTGATGAGGATATATATATATATATATATATATATATATATATATATATATATATATATATATATATATATATATATAAATAGAAACATTCCAGGTTCCTATTTTTGAAATATTAAATTAAAATAAAATGCTTTTCTGTCAGTCGATCAAATAAAAATCGAAACACAAAACACATAGAGGTTTCTGGATGCTGCACAGTGGCAGCCTGTTTCTGCAGCTCTTATTTGTATTGGAGATTTAAACTGTTTTCATTGCTGAATGTGAATGTCTGAAATGCCGACTCTCTATTCCAAGCACAATGTTTTACTCAAGCTGGTTTGCAAAAAAAAAAGTGAAGCTACTGTGTGACGGCTCAGCTGTGAGAACAAATTGTATAGCATGTCAACTTTGTCAACTGTGCATTAAAACAAGTTCAGATCATAATTTCAGTGCAATGTTTTAAAGATGTTTTGTTGTTTCGAAATGGTTATATTAGAAAGTAGAGCAACCATGCTTCCAGCGCAACAGTATTTGTGTGATCAAGCCTCGGTTTGTTTTTTGTTTGTAGAAACAAGGAATGATCTTATAACCATAAAGAATTGATAAAATACAAACAAACCACGTTGTCGTCTTCTGTCGGTTCAGCGTCTGGGTTTACTGTTTTTTTTTTTGTTGTTTTTTTTTTTACAACAGAAGGACATGTTTTTTTCTCATGTGTTTTAACATGACTCTGCATGCAGACTGGGAGTGCATTGGTGTCAGGAGCCACAATAAGACATTCATAGTGCTCCACTTTTTACACTTTTTCATATTTCCTTCTTATTCTGAAATCATTTTTTCTCAAAATTCCGCACTGTAGAAATTATTAGTTTGTGGAAAAGGTCTTGATGCTTCTGCCTCCAGTAGAAGCTGGAGATGTGATATAATGCAACACATAAATTGAGCATGTTTTAGGCAATTCCCTTCTGCCACACTGCCCGACTTATGTGATGAACTGGTACTGCAGCATTTTGACGGCATGGCGGAGAACAAACTTTACGGTGGCCCTGAGGTGCAAACCACTTCAGCAAATTGAAAGCACAAATACAAATGACAAAAACACAACATTAGCAAATTTAGTAGGTATTTGGAGACATCGTCATCCTACTGACTCCAAATCACCTGGAGTAACAAAAGTTTTTCAACTCAATCAAGAATTGACTTCTCATAAGCAGATCCCTGTTATCTTTTTCTTTTGTTGACATTATTGTTCTTTTTGTTATAATATACAATCTTCATATGTATTTGAATACATTTTTGACATGTTATGAAAACCTAACTGAATAAGTACATATTATTATATTATACCAATGTATGTACAATATATTTATTTTAATTTTGTCTTTCTAGACTTTCACATCAACACCCTCAATATCTGCAATTATTCTTTATTTGTTTTTATTATATTTTAATATTTGACTTTGAGTTAACCTTTGTATGTATGCTCATGTTATTTGTTTGAAATAAAGTAAAAAATAAAAAAAAAACACGCAGATTGTTTTCTTTCAAACTTGATGAGTTTGCCATTTGTTCTACTGAGGCTGTGACATCAGATTGTGACATCACGCTATTACATCACAACACTGAAATCTTGGAATTTTGGTTCTAGAAAAACACATTTAGTCAGTGAAGAGCTCGACAATTTCAGACTACTTTTTTTTTTAAGACTTTATCAATTTTCACATGTTCTTTACAGTGTTGTATAAAACATGAGGGATATGTTTTATACAACACTGTTAACAAGTAAAACCCCAACACGTGACAAAAACAAAAAAAATGCACCCAAAAAATAGACAAACGAAAATACAAAAATCTGTTCACAGCTGACTAGAAAAATATAACAAAAGTTTGGTTACGATGAGTTATTCATCTTGAGTGTTTCCATGTATTGTAAAAATGGCTGCCATGTCTTGATAAATTTAGCAGTTGAGCCTGTCAGTGTACATCTTATCTTTTCTAAATGTGAAAGTTTCATGAGCTCTGCAAGCCACTGTTCAACCTTCAGTTTCCACCTCAAAAGTATTAAACGTCTTGCAATCAACGTAGCAAAATCTACTGTATTTGAATCATTCTTGGACAGTAAAACATTCGGGGGTGTGACTCCAAAAATTGCAGTTAGAGCAGAAGGACCAAATTTAACTTTGTATATTTCTGAGAATGTATTGAATATTGATGACCAATAGGTATGAAGCTTTGGACAAGCCCAGAAAGTATGAATAAGAGAACCGACTTCTGACTTGCATCAGTTACATAAGGGATCATTCACTGGATAAAACCTAGCTAGTCTTTCATTAGAGATATGCAACCGGTGCAGCAACTTGAACTGGAGGAGCCCATGTCTAGCGCATATAGAAGAGGAGTGAACCCTGTGAAGAATAGATCGCCAGAGCTCATCTGTTAACGTAATTGCAAGATCTTTCTCCCAATGTGACTTAATAATGGAAAGAGAAGGAGATTGTAGATCTAGCAGTATGGTATAGATCTTTTTAATCACCCCCCTTTGAGCTGTTTCCTCAGGCAATTCAGGAAATGAGGGATATTTAATTTTCACAAAATGCCGCAGTTGTAAATAACGGAAAAAATGTGCATGTGGAATTTTAAACTGTTCCACGAGTTGTGCAAACGAAGCAAAAATCCCATCAATGAAAAGGTGTTTGACTTTACTTAGTCCATTCCTTTCCCAAACTTTAAAGGCAGATCAGATATAGAGGGTGGGAACATATGATTTGAACAGATAGGAGTATTAATTGACATCAAGTGCAACCCCAATTTTTTCCTACACTGCACCCAGACTCTAAGGGAGTTATATATTATAGGGTTGCACTTATAGGTACATATCTCTAAGGGGAGAGCAGATGTCAACAAAGCAGGTAAGCTAGTCTGGCCACAATTAGACGACTCAATCTGAAGCCAAGACGGGGTTTCTGTAGAAAAGTCACTAAACCAATATAGCATGTTTTGTATATTTGCAGCCCAGTAATAAGACTGGAAATTTGGTAAAGCCAATCCACCCATAGGTCTAGGCCTCTGCAAGAAATCTTGACATATTCTGCGACACTTATTATTCCAAATAAAAGCAGAGACATGTTTATCTAGTGTCACAAAGAATTCCATTGGGATATAACATGGAATAGACTGAAATAAATAAAGGAACTTAGGCAATATGTTCATTTTTATAGAATTGACACGGCCTATTAACGATAGTAGCAGATTGTTCCACCTTTGAAATTCTAATTTAGTATTTTCAAGAAGTGGTACAAAATTCTTTTTAAAGAGATCTTTATATTTGCGAGCAACTTTGACCCCCAGATAAGTAACATAATCTGATTTAACTTTAAAAGGAAACTTTACAAATGAAATCTTCCTGGCTTTAGGATTTATACAAAATAATTCACTTTTATGCAAATTTAATTTGTAACCTGAAATAGTGCCGAATAGTAAGAGCATGGGGAATAGAACCCAAGGGGTCTGAGATATACATCAGGAAGTCATCAGCATATAAAGATAATTTATGCTCCTGATCAGCTCTGTAGATTCCCTTAACCTTATCTTCTGCTTGCAACTTAATTGCCAACGGTTCAATTGCAAAAGCAAATAAAAGAGGGGACAAGGGGCACCCCTGTCTTGTCCCACGATTAAGTGGGAAATAACAGGAATATAATGAATTTGTCCGAACACACGCCATAGGCGAGGAGTAGAGTACCTGAACCCAAGAAATAAATTTAGGGCCAAATCCAAATTTCTTTAATATGTAAAACAGATAGTCCCACTCCACCCGATCGAAAGCCTTCTCAGCGTCAAGTGATAGGGCGACCTCAGGGGTTGCAGTTGATTCCGTATATAATATGTTCACAAATCTGCGCAAGTTAAAAAAGCCATGTCTTCCCTTTACAAATTCTGTTTGATCAGAGGAAATAATATGAGGCAGACATCGTTCTAGTCTGTGAGCTAGGATTTTAGACAATATTTTTAAATCCACATTTAACAGCGAAATTGGACGATATGATGAACACTCAAGTGGCTTTAGTAATAAAGAAATAGTAGCTTGACGAAGCGTTGGGGGAAGACATTGCTCGTTAAATGATTCCACAAACATATCTCGTAACAATGGGGACAAACTATCTTTAAAGGTCTTGAAAAATTCGACTGGGTAGTCATCTGGTTCTGGAGATTTTGCATTGAGCAAATTGCCAATTTAATTTCTTCTACAGCAATCTGTTCCTCCAGTTGATCCCTAAATGTAGAGTCTAAAGTTGGGATTGCCATCTTTTCAAAAAATTTATCAAACAATTCAGGCGTTTTTAAAGATTCTGATTCATAAAGGTTAGAGTAAAATATTTTAAAACTCTCATTTATTTTTTGTGGATCTGTTGTAATCTGTCCAGAATGGGTTTTAATCTCAGGTATTAAATGTGCAGTTTCGGATCTACGGAGCTGATGTGCCAAAATTCTAAACGTTTTTTCCCCATGCTCATACCACATCCTCCTAGATCTACGAATCATATTTTCAGACTGTTCAGAAGAAATTAAATTAAATTCAGATTGCAAGGTCAATCTTTGTTTGAACAAATCTGGAGACTGAGTTATAGAGTGCTCTTTATCTAGTTGTGAAATCAGATCCGTCAATTCAGATAAACGTTTTGCCTTCTGTTTCTTAGTATGTGAGCAATAGGAAATAATGTGACCGTGCAAAAAGGCTTGTTCGTTTTTAAGAAAAAATCAATTTGATCAGAAATAAATTGCACAAATTCTTTATCTGACAAAAGAAGGGGATTGAGTCGCCAAGAGTACACAGAACCTTTGTCTGGGAAACTAAGTTCCAAAATAAGTGGGCTATGATCAGATATAACTATACTGTCATATCTACAAGTTTTAATATTAGGAAGTAATTTTTTATCTATAAAAAAATTATCTATACGTGAATATGATTGATGAACTGCAGAAAAAAATGAATATTGTCGGGTACATGGGTATAAATATCTCCAAACATCCACAGCACCGTAATTCTGTAAAAATGACTGTAAAACTTTTGAAGACTTCGGGAGTGAAAAGTTTTTGGCCGAAGAACGGTCTCACACTGAGTCCATGACAGTATTCATGTCTCCTCCAAGTATCAGTTGGTGAGTATCAATTAGAGGAAGGGGGTGAATCAAGTTGTTGAAGAATTTAGGGTCATCAAAGTTAGGGGCGTATATGTTTGCTAAGATAATAGGGGTGTTAAAAAGTGACCCAGTCATGATTACGTAGCGGCCACTTGAGTCAGTCCTTATATCTGACATTATGAATGGAGTATTTTTATTGACCAGAATTGCTGCACCCTGTGCTTTACCATTAAAATTAGAATGAAAAATTTGCCCAACCCAACTTCTTCTAAGTCTTGAATGATCTATATCTTTAAGGTGCATTTCTTGCATAAATGCAATATGTACCTTAAGGCGGCAGAGATGAGAAAGCACCTTATTTCGTTTCACTGGATGATTCAATCCTTTTACATTCCAGCTAATAAAATTAACATGGCAATCATTACTTACAGAGATATAGTCAGTAGAGGACATCTACATATATAATGAGAGAAAATGGTCTAAATCACATTGATTGTTCTTGTGAAAGGTATACACTGTAAGTTTGTAGTTAGTCAGCATCTTTGTAGAAATTAAACGACATGAAGAAAACAAAAAGCATACACATAAAACAAGAAAGAGAACCAAAAACAAAAACAAGTACCCACCCATCCCTTCACATTTAGTATTGTCCCCAACTGACAAACACAACAACCCCAAAGCTACATGCTTTCTATAGGAACCATTCACCACAAACTCAACCACGATCCCAAACAGAAGAAAAAAAAATAATCTAAACTAAAAATCACCCATTTACCCCAAAGCGCATTGCAGAAAGTCACATCAATGTATGTAAGTTTCCTTTTAAGACAAGAACGAACTCCTGTAACAACCAAAGTAATGTAACAAGAGGTGCATTTATTTAACGTCGAACCTGCGCTACCTCGTCCAGTGTAGTTCGTTTAGTACCCGATCTACCAACGCCACTATCTACTCAGCTGCCCAGAAGTATAAACAAACGTACCATCTGTATGCATCAGTTTGTAGGAGCAGGAGTGTCCCTCATCACCTCTCATCCTGCATCCTCAGTCTATCCTGTAGTGCTCACTCAGAGAGGGGACCAAGCTTGGATTCAATAAAGGTTTCCGCTGACTCAGGGGAATCAAACACTTTTGTATCGCCATTAATGGAGATCCGAAACCGAGCAGGATAAATAAGACCTTAGCGAACTCCGTCTTTTTTCCGTAGGAACTTCTTTATCCCGTTGAAGGCGGCCCGGCGATGAAAATCTGTTCCCCTCGGAACTCCAACTTGCCTTTCCGTCTAGCCAGTAGTTGTATCCTTTCCTTCTCCTGGTAGTGATGAATCCGCACAATAAATGCCCGCGGGCGTTGACCCTCGGAGGGCATCGGCGCTCCCGCTCGGTAGCTCTGTCCAGGAGTGGAGCTTTTCCAGGCCGCCGGAGCCACCAGTAAGTCCAATAACAGGTCAGCAATGAATCTGGGGTTCCCCTGTTCCATTCCTTCAGGTATTCCCAGTATGCGTAGGTTACAACGTCTTCCCCTATTTTCCAAGTCGTCTGTTTTTGCCAGTAACTTTTTAAATTGGCTGTTTAGGTCCGCATAACTGGTTTCCATAACTTCCAAGCGCTTGTCCAAATTTTCCAGGCCTTCCTCATAATCACCCATTTTCTTTGTGAATTCGTCAACTGCAGCTTGAATGGGTGAAACGGCTTTGGCGATTTCCTCTTTAATTTCCCCTCGTAGATTTTTGTTTTCTTCTTGAATGACTTCTTTAACAATATCGCGGAATGTGAGCAGCATGGCCTGGTCTATAGCCGCTTTGCTAACAGCCTCCGGGTTGCTAGCTTGCGCTCTTTTAGCGGATGGTTTAGATGGTAAGATAGGACTACACGAAGTAACGTCGACTTTCCAGTTGCAACTCAAAATATCCAAGAATTGGGCTGCTTCGATTTTTAAACTATTTTAACAAAAACGTGGTTCGAACGTCTACTCCATAACGCGCCCCTAGCATCTCCCAATTTCAGACTACTTTTGAAACAAACGGATTGCTTCAACAAAATGGATGACGTCATTGATTCACAAATGGTAACTGTTTTTTGAAATATCAAATTACTCTCAATTTCTTTTGAAAAGAAAAGAATTGGAAAAGCTGGACAAAGAAAGACCGTAGCGAAGAGTGAAATCAAGCCACTAGAGAAAGACCTAGAAATTAGGGAATTACATCCTGAGGTTTCATCACAGGCTGTGACAGTATCACAGGCTGTGTTAGAAGATGTGCAAAATAATGTATTGCAACTTGAGGAAGAGAAAGAAATGAGGGATCCTCAGGCTGTGGCTCCTCCACAGCCTGTGGTTGTGGAGAACCAGCCAGTGGTTGTGGAGAAGAAGAAGCCAATCTGATCAATGGTGTCTGAAACTATTGCAACATCTCAAAGCTGGCACATCATTTTTCTGTCAATCTTTCATTCCTGATGTCTTGTGGAGAACCAGCCTATGGTTTCTCCACAGCCTGTGGTTGTGGAGAACCAGCCTGTGGTCCTTCCAAAGTTCAATAATAATAATAATAATTGTGAATAAAAATGTGAAAGAACCAAATGATTTTTAAAAATAAATACGTAATAAATTCAGGTTTTAGAAGTATGGTGAGAATGGTGGTGAAGATAGATATGTATATATCTATAGACATCCCTGGAGCAAATATATATATATATATATATATATATATATATATATATATAGATAGATAGATAGATAGATAGATAGATAGATAGATAGATAGATAGATAGATAGATAGATAGATAGATAGATAGATAGATAGATAGATAGATAGATAGATAGAGATCTATATCTCCTTGTGGGGTTCTTACTCCCACAAGGAACAATAGCAGACATAGAGGACAGTTACAAGTACCGTATTTTCTGTACTATAAAGCGCACCTGCATATAAGCCGCATCCGCTCTATTTTTTTAAAAAAAGATTTAAAAAAGACATACAAGCCGCACCTGCATATAAGCCGCATCCGCTCTATTTAAAAAAAAAAATTAAACAAAGACATACAAGCCGCATCCACTTCATTAAAAAAAGTTTTGCGAGCCACAGATATTTGTGTTTTTAGATTAGATATTTACTACAGGTACAAAACGATTTTGAATTGTAAATGAACATGTATGTACCTAAATAGATCCTTTCCTAACCTTTGTGTGAAAGCTTTCCTCGACTTCGGGCATTGCATAAGCTCTTCCCGCTGCTTCCTCCAGCGTCTCACCATAGACTCATTGACGCTTAGCTTCCGAGCAGCAGCACGGTTTCCTTTCTGTATAGCGACATTGATGGCCTTCAACTTAAAACTGGCATCATACGAATTTTTTCGTGTGGGTTCCATGATGAAGGGGTGAAGAAGATGAAGATAATACGATTGGAAATTTGTCGTCCTTCTATCTGCTTCTACCAGTTATATCTGCTAAAGAGGAAGTAGCGTATTCTTCTTTCCATTTATTTTATCTTAGTTTTGATTCTAGTTCCGGTTAGAGCGCCCCTAGCGGTGGAAAAAAATCCACAGAATAGCCGCTCCTTTTTATTAGCCGCATGGTTCAAAACCTATGAAAAAAGTAGCGGCTTATAGTCCGAAAATTACGGTATCTAGGTATACCACAAGCAAATAGCAACCTCGATGAGGCCACAAGGAAAGGAGCCACAACTAAATACCTCCAACGAATAAGGCAAGTCCTGAGAAGCCAGCTCAATGGCAAGAACAAAATCCGTGCGATAAACAGCTATGCCCTGCCAGTAATCAGATACCCTGCTGGAATAATTAGCTGGCCAAAGGAGGAGATAAAACCCACAGATATTAAGACCAGAAAACTACTAACAATGCATGGAGGGTTCCACCCCAAATCCAGCACCCTGAGACTGTACACGAGCCGCAAGGAAGGAGGCAGAGGACTAGTGAGTGTGAGAACCACTGTCCAGGACGAAACAACTAAGATCCATAAATACATCAGGGACAAAGCCTCAACAGACAATGTGCTCAGTGAATGTCTCAGACAACAGGGAACGGAGGTTGAGGTGCCAGAGATACCATCATGGGAGGACAAGCCCCTACATGGATGTACCACCAGCAAATAACCGAAGTGGCTGAAATCAGTAAATCCTACCAATGGCTGGAAAAAGCTGGACTCAAGGACAGCACAGAGGCCCTCATCCTGGCCGCCCAGGAACAGGCCCTAAACACCAGAGCAATAGAGGCCCAGATCTACCACACCAGACAAGACCCAAGGTGTAGGTTGTGCAAGGAGGCCCCTGAGACAGTCCAGCACATAACAGCAGGGTGCAAGATACTGGCAGGGAAAGCGTACATGGAACGACATAACTAAGTGGCAGGCATAGTGTACAGAAACATCTGTGCAGAATATGGACTGGAAACCCCGAGATCAAAGTGGGAAACACCCCCAAAGGTGTTGGAGAACGCCAGAGCTAAGATCCTGTGGGACTTCCAGATCCAGACATACAGAATGGTAATGGCGAACCAACCAGACATTGTCGTAGTGGACAAACAACAGAGGAAAGCCGTTTGGTAGATGTAGCAATACCAAGTGATTGCAACATCAGAAAAAGGAGCATGAGAAACTGGAGAAATACCAGGGCCTCAGGGAAGAACTGGAGAGGGCCTGGAAGGTGAAGACCACAGTGGTGCCTGTGGTCATCGGGGCCTCGGGGCAGTAACCCCCAAACTGGAGCAGTGGCTACAACAGATCCCAGGAACAACATCAGACATCTCAGTCCAGAAATGTGCAGTCCTTGGCACAGCCAAGATACTGCGCAGAACCCTCAAGCTCCCAGGCCTCTGGTAGAGGACCTGAGCTCAGAGGATAAGAACCACCCGCGGTGGGTGAGAAGGGAATTTATATATATATATATATATATATATATATATATATATATATATATATATATATATATATATATATGTGATTGAAGGGCTTAAAGAAAAAAAAATCTCCCACATGACAAACTTGACCTTATGGACTTTGAAGGAGATTACCAAAGATGAAACAAAATTTGGAAGATTTATTTCTTTTTTCTGACTATGGTATGACGTGTCGATGTCACTGGGGACGTTTTATATTCAACTTATGATCTGAGAGCCTTTCACTTCAGTTGGGCAATAAAGCTGCAGGCGACTCAAGAGGAATTTGGAAATGTTGCAGTTGCCGTTCGTTTGGCCAGAGGGTCTTTTTCTGTGCTGTGACGAATTGTGTCTTTCAACCAAACATTGTCCTCAAATGATTTTTTTTTTTTTTAGATTTAATTATTTCCAGACATTTTGGGTGATTTCTTTTTATAGTGTTCTGTCCAGCAGTTTTGCGTTTAGATTTGCTGTCTGAATGGCGAGGAGTAGCCCAACAGATTTGTAACACTTCTGAAGTGGAGTGTTACGGCTTTTGCATGAGTCGCATGACACAGATTCAGATTCTTTGCATGACTGTGTCGTTTTCCTGACCACCTACACTCTCGGCTAAATGCAAAGCAGTAGCACATGTGGTGTGACACAGAAAGTCACGTGATGTCCGGTCCACTAACATAGATCACTGAGCGGACTTGCCTTTTATGTTTTACAAAGGACTCATAAAGAGCAGTCGTCCACTGGCTGTTAATGGTGGGGACTGTCCCTGTCAGGCCAAAGTTGGAGAAGACATGTCCACAGCAGTCCTTCAGAAAGTTAAGGCCATGCTCCACTGTGTTTACACAAAGCCATGCAGTTTGGGATCGGTGAAATGGGTACCGAGGTGGCGGCTGAAATGAGTTTGAATAGCACTCTATTCTGACTGTTACAGATGGAGTCCAATTTTTACATCTGAAAATAGCTATAATTGCCATGTTGTGAATTGCACGTTCCCTGATATAAATACAGCTTCGACAACCCAGTGGGACTCCCACCTCCCTGAGGCGAGCGTTAGACTCTTCCTGCCTGATGTTGTCAACAAAAATGTAGCCATGCTTGCTTCCTGAAAACTTTCAGCTGTTTAAGTCAGACATGTTAAGCTGCTCCAGTCAAGCTTAACAACGATTGTCTTGATTAGATTATCTTGTTCTATACGGAGATGGTCATACCGATTAGTGGGAAGTCATTGGTGGAAATCACACTGGGGTCTCACACTGGGTGGTAAAGATGAAAAGGGCAGAATGCTTCCTAAATAATCACTACGCATCATTTAGTGTGTTGCATAAAGGGAGGCTGAATCTTTTATGGTTATATCCACAGGAGTGTGTGCTGGGTGGTGTGTGAGCACGTGTCTCTTCATCTTCTGATTGGAGGTGTGACCAGCAGGAACGTTTCCTTACAGCCAGATGTCATCAACTCCTGTTAGAAGTCAATTCACCAGGGTTTTGCTCTTCTAAGTTGAAGTCAAAAAGGAGGCAACCATTTCAGACGTCTCGTAATTAAGATTTTGGTTACTCCTTCATTGTGGGTTCAAATTCAAAAGGTGAGATGACAGTAGGTGTGTTGTTCAAATGAAAATTTTGCAAGCAGAACACATCCGGTCAGAATCCTCACTCGTCATTTGTTTCCACATCTAAGTTGTGCCCAAAGTGTCACGATGGGCGTAAGTTTTCCTGACCCTGATTGAGAGGTAGTGAACTGCTACTTGAGACTGAGAAGTGTGTGGGAGGAGCGGCTCAGTTTCTGGTGTGGAGCAAAGTTGTTTGCTTGGAGTCCAGAGGTGACTGTGTCGGTAAACAGGGAGCCTGACAATCTGGAGAGGGTCTGACCTTGGTGGTAGAGAGTTTGTGGCGGGAGATTGGGAGGACATTTGAGCTGCAGTCTCCAATGTCCTCTCCAGTGTGAGACATTGTGTTTATCTCCTGTGAAAACACAATCAAGGATGTGTTTTCACAGGAGAATCTGGAGACATGACCTCAACCTGGACCACAGGAGACAGCAGGACTTGAACACAGGAGGTTACAGACACTTTCAATTAGAGATCTTAACATGAAGGACGGAATTAGAGGCTACCTCAAAATATTGTTTGAGAAGCCTCATAATCTCGAGTGATGAACAAAGATACTGGAGGGTAGCCTCAAGCTCCTGGTTCATGCTCTCTATTTGACTATTTGTGAGGATGAAAACCTGAACTGAGGGCTAACTGAGCATAAGTGCCTTGGCTTCTAATGCTTTATCAAACTCCTTCCAGGCCCTGTAGACTGACTCAGGATCTGAGTTAGGCAGGATTTCAGCAGGTATGCCAATGTAGACAAATTACGTGTTTGGTCAGAAATCGGGCTGTTTCAAGAGAAGAGGGAAGGCTGCATAACGAGATGAGGTGGCCGGCTTCAGAAAAACCGAGAATGGTGGTGAAGTCTTTAGCTGGAGGGGTAAATCAAATCAAAGGCAATGTGTGGCCATAGATTTTCAAGTACTGAAAGGCGTTGGAGTCGACCACTGGATGGTCACTTTCTTACATGTGCAAAACTAGGGCATGGTCTTTAACATTAGTGTACTAATATTGGTCATCAAATGTCAAGTCAAATTATAAAGATGGTACAATTGACCCCAGGATGGCAAGACAGTTTAGTAGCATGAGCCTACATATGACAGAAGCTGGAACATGAAGCCGGTCAGTTTGTCCATTACCTGGACTGGACTCATATTTCTGATCTTTCAGGACCTGGCCCCTGAACTCCCAGGTTGAATACCCTGAAACAAAAGAAGGTTGGGACGGTAGTGGTGACAATTGATTCTATGTCCAGGGAGAACAGTCTGGATCAAGTGTCTGGTTTGGTATTTTCTTAACCTGGCATGGTCTGTAAGAAATTGAGAAATTGAATCTTGAACAATCACACAAAAACACAAACACTTCAAAATAAAGTTTTATTGTCTCCACCTCTACTGACAGAAATAAGCACGTTCTTATCAAATGCAAGCCTTATATTCCATTTCTATCAATGCACTGACTATACTTTATGGATTCAGTCCTGTACTGTTTGCTATTAGGACTAATTTGAAACATTAACATTCAACAATCATCTTTGAATATTGAGCAGCATATATCTTTCAGTCATTTGCTAACAGTTACATTTTAATCTCTTTGCATTTGATTAACCCAGCATGCAAAAAACTGCAAAGGGCTACTTTATTTTATTTTGAAAATTGATCAAATGTAATATTGATTCCATTAGAAAATTTATGCTTGATTAAATAAGAGATTGTAAGCTGTTAATGTTGAATTTCTGAATGAAACAAACAAAATGCACTGCTCATGTGGCCACCTGCAATCCTCAAATCCTATACAGCCTCGACAAGTTTGGAAAATAACAAGTTTAGATTTAATTATCCTTTGACAGACAGAGAAAAGTGTCAGCGGTGTTAATGATAGGTGATGTGGTTATGTTCAGTTCACACGCACTTGTGATTTACACTGTAAAAAGCAAACTATAGAATTTACCCTAAAAAAGTGAGGTAACAATTTGCACTGTCCCCGTTAAGGTATATTCAGTTAAATATATTGAGTATTAAGTAATTATCTTAGACATGTAAGAAATACTTTAAAAAGTTGGGTAAAATGTACCTCATATTTATGGTTAAATTCAACAGGTATTTAGTCAGTTAAAATAGGTAAAAATTTGTCTTGTTTGCTAGTAAATCTTAGCTGAAAATTAAGAGTTAAAGTTAACTGAAATCACTGAGTTACCTTTACTTATTCAGGTAAGTTAAAATGCAGCCACAAATAATAGATCGAGATGATACACTTTTACAATTATTTTATTCTAAGAATTCATCCAAAAAGTACAACAGAAATAAGTGCAACACAGCAGTGTCAAGCAAAATTACAAATACTTAAACCGCAGTATAACATCTTCAAATATTTTTTCAGTAATGTAGGACTATAAAACATGTCAGACATCCAATCTTAGGAGTACATCAGAGAAAAGGACAATTTAGGAGAAGAGAGAAAATTAAAGGAGAAGTGAGGTGCAAGGGATAGTCTTAATTGTGTTTCCTCGGCCTCACACAACAGTGACTGAGCAAATCTTCAGATGTGCAGGTGTATTTAAACACAACAAATAACAGAACTATAACACAACATTAACAATAAATGAATAAAGTGCAGTACAACAGCTACAACATTTAGACATTTCAAAAACACATTTTATAACACACTGAGCTAACGGCTACATATGTTGTCTCTGGATAAGTATTTAATGCAACCAAACTTTAAGAGTCCCCTTATTCTATTCCAAAAGCTTCAAAACCCACACACAAACTGTAATACTTTTTTTTTCTGCGTGTGTACATGTGGATGAAAACAGATCAGAAAAACAACAGTCTTCAGTTAATATAGTTGCACTCATTCAGGTAGAATGACAATAACAGAAACAACGAAATTGGGAAAGAGGTGATTTTTAAATTTGTCAGAATTCAGTCAGTGTTAATGACCAGACTGTCCAGTTTACATTGTTTTTCCATTTTCAGAAATCAGAGAACAATGGAGTGGGCTGAGAGAGGCTGCAACGTACTTATGTATCCACATATATGTCTGTGTCTGTGTGTGGAGCAGAGGACAGAACAGAACACTAATAAAAAAAAGCTATACTACCTTAAAACTCTGTCCAGACAAAAGATCCTCTTGGAACAGGACGGAAAATGTATGCCTTGAGCTTGTTCTTCAGACTGTGGACCTTCTTCAGTAGTTTTGCCCCATCACTTTCCAAAAAAAGTTTTTGAAAAGCTTCAAATGTGTTCTTGAGCTGCTTTGGATAGTCCAGGTTGAGGGCAAATATGAGTCCCATCAGCAGTACACATGCCTTTGTTCGGCTTCCACATCCTTCCATCACTTGGTTTCCCTCAATCACAATCTGATGGATCCTCCTCAGCCATGATGTTGTGCATCACGATCACCGTCATTGTTTTGTCTGTGTGGTCCTCACATTCCTATATGTTGAAAATAATCAAAAAATATACACATTTAAAATTTTATTGAAGATGCTTTTTCCATACATTTCAACATATCTAAAGGAGAGCAGAGGGTAGTGATCAGAAGATAGAAAGACAAGATGAAAGAAGGAAAAGGAGTGAAGAGGATCCCTTGAGTTAATCGATCATCTGTTTTCAAGGACATACCTGGCAGTCATGGAAAAGATCTTCTTGTCTTTCACCAAAGTAGTTAATGAGGCAGCAGACAACTGTATCCCTTTTTTTCCTCAATGCTCTGTGGCTGTAGGGAGATACAATTTAGTGAAAAGACTGTTAGTGGAGAGTGGGGAGAGATTTACACACACTAAGTTGGTAAGGAGCTTAACTTTGTGCACAACAAAGCAATTCTTTACAAATTATTTCCATTTTTAATTTAAGTATATCAATAATGACATATTTCTGAAAAAAAAAATTAACATACGTCATTTAAAGTGTCCAGCAGAAGGTGCATCTTTGAACCAGCAGCCCCTCCTTTAGCACTAAGCTGCAGAAGACCTGGTGTGTTCTCATCAAGCTTTAGCATGAATGTCTCCTCCAAGGAAACTGTCGATAAGTCTGAACTCTTCCTTGATCTAGGACATAAAAGGACAAAAATCAAATTTTAAATGAAAAACCAGATCTCATAGTCTTCACATGAATGTTTCTTGATGGGAAGAAAAATTAAAACTATGAGCAGTAACGCTAAACTTTCACAACATAGACACACGTACGCAGACATGCAGGTGAACTGGAGAGAAAATCATGTTGTTTTTAAACAGACCGCGGCGAGAGCGACTCCAGCAGCCATGTTAGCTACCGGAGCTAACAGGTCAACAATATAAAACACGGCAGGCATTTCATATGTTGGCGACATATTACTATTAGTATTTTAAGACGGAACTTCTCATGTGCGGCGAAAATACACTAATGGATTGTTCATCAGCAAATTATTTGCTGCCTGTCTCTCGGTGCAGCGTGACGTGGGAGCAGAGACCTGCAGATACTTAACGACCGTTACAACTTAACCACACCGGCAAAAGTTCAGCGTTAGCGTTAGACTAGTTTCTAACCTTAAAACCAGCGGTAACAAACAGTCATGCATGCTGGCTAATCTCAAAAGCACTGCGAACAAATTAAAACTACCTGTTGTTGTCCAGACAGTTAGCCATGTCGGCGCCATGGAAAAATTCAAATTTTGATATACAGTATTGGCATGTTACAGAGATGCACATCGAATATAAGTGAAGTATCTAATCATTTGTAATGTTAGAATTTGCATTCGTGCTATCATTCACAGAAAACTATATTAACATCTTACCTTCAGCTCCCGGTTCGATGGCAGAGAGGATCCAGAGTTCCTTGTCCCGCTTCTCTTTCAAAAACGCGGTCTGACGCATGCGCAACTTTGGAGCACCGGACTTAAGAATCGGGGTAGATTTTACTGTAATTTCCTATCTAATAGTTTTTAATGTTAACGAATGGGTAGCACATGTAGAAATTACCCAACATTTCTTCAATCATTGGCTACCTGAAAAAATACATTAAAATTTACCTCATTTTTATGGATCATATTTAACACTCGCAAAAATCACTTTTTTCAGTGTACACGGTTATAGCTTGATAGATTGCCTCCGGACTGCAGCTTCAGTGAGCTTCAGAAACGTTCAGACTTCAAAGCAGAGAAGCTACTATATTGTTAAGTACAGTCTTTGCTTTCTTGTGCATTTAAGCACTTTTTATATCAATTTGAGTTTTTTGTTCTTTATAGTTATTAATGCAGCCATACTGTACCAAACTGCAAACTTCTCCTAAGTGTTGGTGTCTAACATGGTGAATCACTTCAGCTCCATTCTTGTCATGGTTCCAATCACAGCATTCGGGATCTGAAGGTTGTTTTCTGTGTCCACTTATCCTACTTTGTCCCTTTCGATCTTCTCATTAAATGCAAGGGGTTTAAGAGAAAATGTTAAAAGAAAACTTTTATTTGTATTTGCAAAACAACAAAAGTCTGATTTTTGCTTTTTTCAAGAGTCACATAGCAAATGATGTGTCCTGTTGGAAAACTAAATGGAGAAATGATTTTTGGTTTTCTCATGGTTCAGAAAGGTCAGCAGGGGTCACTATTTTAAAAAAACAACTTTAATGGTTCTGTTTTACACTCAGAAAGTGATCCTATTGACCACCATACAATATTAATCCTGAATGTCAACAATAATATTGTCCTTCTTGCCAATGTTTATGGATGTAATTCAAAACCTGAAAATGATTTCTTACTTGATGGATTAGAATCCAGCTTCCTCCACTGGTTATCAAAAAAGCCAAATGCTTTTAATGGGTGGAGATTTCAGCATAGCTTTGAATATCTCCCAAATCGATGGCCTCCGGGAGTTAATAATACTTCTATTAACTTGTCCTCCTTTATACAAAAATCCAGTTTCTAGAGATTATACCTGGTCTAATAAGAATCGCACGTTAATGTCTCGCATAGATTACTGGTTAGTTTCTGATTACTTAGATAAGATTAACATCACTCTTAAAATATTAACAACACCTTTAACCGATCACAAAGCAATATCGTTGATCAGCTCATTCAATCCTAACATCACTCCCACATTCAAAAGTTATTATTGGAAACTTAACTCCATCTTAAAAAATGAGTTAGTAATTGATAAAGTCAAATTATTAATAAACCATTTGTGGAAAAAAGCCTTAATTGGTAAAAATTTCCCTAGAAATTGGGAACTCCTTCAATTTGAAGTTACACAGTATTTAATAGAATTTGGCGCCTTTATCTAAATCCAGGAGAGATGAAGAAACAAATGTAATATCCAGAATAACTGAAATTACTCTAAT
The DNA here is from genome assembly GCF_027474105.1 of Poeciliopsis prolifica. NCBI lineage: Eukaryota > Metazoa > Chordata > Actinopteri > Cyprinodontiformes > Poeciliidae > Poeciliopsis > Poeciliopsis prolifica. Next base: position 12,439,391 of record NW_026562385.1, on the reverse strand, counting down.
CTTACCTGAAAATGATTGAACCATTCAACAAAACAGATTAAAAGAAATATACAGAATCAACAAGGAAATGGCTGGAGAAAGTTTATTGCATCTTTCAGTTAGAAAAAACCTGCAGTCAATTCAATTCAAAAACATAACATTAACAATTTCATCACTGATCCCCAAACAATAGTAAATATTGCTCTACTTTTTACAGTGAGTTGGATGAATCACAATACAATAAGTTTGAAACTGAAAATTTCTTTACATGTCTTACTGAAACTAAATCAATTAATGATGACCAAAGAAATATATGTACATATATTTGTGTTGTTAATTTTGTCGTTTTGTAAACACCTTTATTACCAGTAATAATAATAATAATAATAATAATAATAATAATAAAAAGAAGTGGTTTTGAGTTGTACTTTAATGGGTTTTTTCTTTGCTGAGGAGCACAGCATGACATCAACAATATCTACCTGTCCAAGTTTGATTAAGTGAATAAAATTATTCTACAGCTGCAGCGTGGCCATGGATGACATGTTAAAGAATTGTCTTTAACATATCCTTCCTTCCTGGCTGCCTCAAGAGAAAATGTCTTTTAACATTTTCTCTTAAACCCCACAAGCAGATAAGATGATCTCATCACAGTTGAGAGCGGATAATGGAGTTCGACTGACTGTCATCTTCTCACAAAGTTAAAATGCTTTGTGAGAAGCAGACAAGATGATCTTGTCTGCTTGATCTTGTCTGCAAGATGATCTTGTCTGCTTGTGGGGAATTTCCTCATGTAAACAATAACATGCACGGGGTCTATATTTGGAAATATGATTATGTCTGACCAGTTGTGAACCTCACTGCAGAACACACACCCACACACACACACAACAGGCTTCTTTCTAGTGGCTTTGTGAACCGGTGATGACTGTAATCCATCTCCTTTTATTCCACAGAGCAATTCATTTGTTCTACATTTTGGGTGGAAAGAAGAAGAGAAGTACAACCACGGTTGATTTGATTTCAAACAATGGCTGGCAATAATTGTTGTATGCCTAATGATCTGGATAGCCTGCTGACGGACAAAAGTTCTCCAGACGCAACCAGAGAGGACTTGGAGAATAAAAAAACAGAACTACAGCAGACGTTGGAAAATCTCAGAAGGACAATCGAGTGCTCCAAATCTGGCTGGAGTTTCTGTCGAAGGGGCTTGCAAGCAAAATGTGACATGCTTGCAAATTAGAATGATGCACTTTATGCTCAGATCAAGTCTCTTCGTGCAGAGCAAAGAAACACTGAGCTTAAACACAAGGACGTGAGAGCTGAAGTGTGTTCCTTGGAACAGGCCCAACATACTCTAAACCAAAGACTCCAGAAGCTTCAGATGACCTTGACAATGACACAGCAGTTAATAAAGAGGTGGTCTGAGGAGGAGGAGAGTCTTTCAGAGGAAATAGAGTGTCTCCTGGACCAGCTTGATAGAGACCTTGAACAAATGGAGTACCTTGACCACCCAAACATGACCTCAAGGTCTGAAAATGCTCAGTTAAGGCAAAGATTGTTTGAACAGGAGAGAAGAGAGCAAGAGATCAGGAACCAGGAGAGCCAGGGACCAGTTCCAGCTCTCCAAAACATAGGTACAGTTTTCCTGAAGACGTTCCAGACAGGAACACTCAGGTAGTGGGTACCAGTCTGAGTATTCTAATCCATCTGGGAGTTTAGGAAAACTGGCCACCTTGCTGAAACTGGTTCCAGAGAAACAGCTTGCTTTCCTAAAACTGGTTCCTTTTCCACCCAATGGATGTGTGGAGAAACTGTTTTCTGCTCCATGTTACATGAAACGTACGTCAGTAGTGCTACTGATCGCTGACAGCTACTGATCTTAGGCAAGATTTTTTTTCATCCAATGAAAGAAAATGGATCCACAGATCCAACTGTGTTACAACACAGTCACGACATGATATCTTTCTAATGTTGCTATCGCAGCTCACCCATGAATATTGTCACTTATTTTTGAATATTTAGCATCTGATGTATTACTGTCATGAAGTGTGATGTGGAGTGGTGAGGCAGATGCGGGAGACCCAGGTAGAATAAATGAAATGATGATTGAATGGTGACAAAACCAGAACAGTCCGAAAACCAAGGCAGCACTTCTGAGCAGAATCCAGGCTCAATACAGGTAGCTCAAGGTACACGAATGGACAAAAGAGGTGCGTAAACAGATGACCAACGATAAGGACCCAACGACGAACAAAGGACACAGGAGGGATTAAATACACAGAGGGTAATCACGAAGATTACCCTCTCTGGAGTAATTAAGAGAAAGACAGGAGAAAGAAGAGACACAGGGACACAGAAAACTCAAAATAAACACAGAAAAACAGAACATGACAATTTCAGTCTTTTAATATATAATAAGCTTAATTTCATACTGTAAGGACCAATTCATCCCTGAGACACAAAATCCATTCAGTCGTGTTTCTTGACGGAAAACTTCCCTGGTCAATTCAAATAACGAACTGTGACATTAGGAGTTGAAAGACGTTTGAAAGGCTTCAAGCAATCAAAGTCCTGAGCACGCTTAATGCTGACTCAAGTTCTGTTCCAGTGTTGAGAAATAAAGAGAATAATTCATCAAGATACCCTTGTCTTCATGTGAACTTTGAGAAAAACAAAGTCAAACTGCTGCAGACATGTGTCATGGTATTTTACTGCGGCTGACTGATGGGTCTATTACTCTGAAAAAAGAAGGCGAACTCTGACCAGGGCAATGTTTTAACAATGCCCCTCGTATGCGCTGACAACTTTGACAAGATCCAGCCAACAACAGAGCTTTGGACGAAGAGATCAATTGCTGAAGAAAGTGCAAAAATTCCTTTTTATATGACTTCACATGAAATAGTTGTGAAACATGGGCTACAAATGAAGCTTTATTTGGAATAGAATCAACGGCAGGAAGCAGAGTGAAAAACTTTGTATATGACAAGGTCCTTTCACAAACGTAAAGTGAACCCAAAGAGGGTCTCTCAAACCTATGACATGCTTCCATTTCATAAAGACACATTCAACAGATTTAGTGTTTTGGGGGAAACTTTTGGGACAAATTCCTCTCCATTTTTCTCTAAGTGGGTTTCTTTGGACAATAAACTATTCAGTCTCCTCAGAGACACTCTGATTTTCATGGAGTTGAGAAAACACATTATTAGTTTTGTGGCATTTTTCATCTTTCCTTGGCATTACTAACTACAATTTTGAAGAAACAAGTTCATGATTTTCACCAACACTGAGAAACCACCAGGTTTAAAATTGCCCCTGCAAAAGCACAAATGAAAATGGTTGTGTCTTTACTAAGAAGAACGATGGTGTTTTGTAAATGTGGCTGGCCATGACAAAACCAATAAACAAGTCAATTCTGGTTTTGAGCTGTTTACAGTCTCTGAAAGTATGAACTCTTAGCTTTCCCAACGATGCCAAACACATGGACTTCAAAAACCAAGTTGTTCTTTTCTACAAGTATTGTGTGTTTCATCATTATTTTAGGACTATTTGTAATTCAGAACCATATTAAAAGACAAATAGATATGAGTTGCTTTGACACAAACAAAAATGAGGCCTGCCACAATGACAAATTTAGCTGGCAGATAAATTGTCCCAGAAGTAATTGCAATAAATGATCATTTTTGGGACCATTTTCAAGTCGTAATGGCAAAAATAATGCAAGAACATATTCTCAAAGATCAACAAACTTTAAATGCACCTGGACAACATTTTAAATTTCCAAAAATAAATAAACAAAACAACAAATATAAAGTGAATTAAACAAAATTGTCCTTCAAAAAAGGGGACTAGATGAAATCAAAGCACCAGACTGAAGACTTTTGTCATCCAGTTTTTGTAGAACGAGAGGAGAGAGAAAAACCATCAGACAAGTCTGTCTTTGACAGAAAAAACCCCAGAAAACCGCCTTTATTTCTCATTGTCTTCAATGTAGACCTTTTAAAACCACAAAGTAAAATCTGAATATTTTTCTAAATAAACCCTGGTGCTTTAATTTAAATAGCTCATAACTCTTATTTTGGGATCAATAAAGTGTTTGGACATTTGCTCATGATTCAACAATAGTGTAAAAAATACATTTTCTTTTACTTTCTCTTTTTGCTGTGGAAGACAGTGTATTTTCCTGATAGTTGCATTCTTTCAACAGAGCCATAAACTGAATGGATAATTTACAGAGACTTTCAATTAAAGGATTTTAATTTGATCAGACTTGCTTTGAAATCATAGGGTGGAGTGACTTCTGGAAGTAATTAGTCAGAAGTAATGACTGCCATCTGTCCTGCTGATGCAGATGGATACTTTTTTGTGTGTTTTTGTTTATATGAGCTATTCGATAACATTTAAACCCTAAATAGATCATTTTAGGTGTTAAATATGCGTTTTTCTTTTATTAGCCGACTTTTTTTTTTTTTTTTACTCAAACTTAACCTTATAACTAAAACAGACAAGGGCATTCAAAGACAGCTGTTATTTGATGTCGCACGTAATGGACTAAAATTGGTATCTTTTAAGTGTTAGAAGATACCAATTTCTGTCAATAAGTGTTGGGGCTCCGCCTGGTCCCCCTGAGTGAGACGTGTTTCACCGCGAAGCTGCGGTTCCGTTGCGCCTCTGGACATATTTCGGATGCTTTTATTCTGAAATGCTCGCAGCGGAAAAGGTTGTTGCTACAAGGAAGAAACCACAGCGTGCCTTCTGCTGCTGCACCGGACGATTCAAAACAGTAAGCACAGCTTTTTTTAAGCATGTCGAGACGTACTAAAAGATTTAAAAACACAAAGGACACCCTTCAGAGAGTTGAACAGCCGCCAAAGACAACCGGAAGTTATTCGGTTCGTGGGCTAATGAGCTCAAGCTAGGCTAATTTGCGTGTTACGTGATTGTTAATAATAAAATTAATAAACATTTATCGTTCGTAAAGAGTCTGTAATGCATATTTGTGGTTACATTAAATATTACTTTTTAATATAATAGTATAATGGTCACTAATAAGCTAATGTCTGTGTTTGGTGTCTCTATTCCCCTATTATTTCTTTCAAAAAAAAAAAAAAGCTTTTTAATTCCCTAAAATGCTTACGTCACATACCTCTTATTGTGAAATATTTATTAAGCTTCCACGTATGACATTCTTAACAGCTGCTGGATGGATTTACATGAGGAATTCATTGGGATAACATTCATGGCAACCAAATATTCAGAACCAGAAGAATCAGAGAAAACGAGAACAGACTGGGAGACATTCCTGTACATGTGGTCTGGAAAGACAGCACGGAGGGACGGAGACAGACTGAGGGAAAGTGTTGAATTTTAGATTTTTTGGTGTGTATCTCACTCTTGGGTGAGAATGACTACACACAAGGTCAAGCTGCAATAAGACTGTGACTCTGCCTCTGTGATCTATAAGAACAGTAATACATTGAGCAAGAATCCTGCCTTTCACCCACACCTCCTCCTTACATGACTTTCTTTTTCTGTTCCATACCTCCATCCTTCATCTTTATGTCTCTCCCCATATCCTCACCTCCGTCTGCTGTGCCGTAGCTCAGAACATTGGGTGTCAGGTTGTCAGAAGCTGGTCTTCGCTACAAATCTGAGCCTGGCTGTTTGGAAGCAAATCACCCCTCGTACAAATGTATTAATTAGCACTTTGCATGTTTTCCCCGGCACACCAAGGAGAGCAGAGGTTTGCAGCAAGTGTCTTGAGTTTTGCTAGCAGACTAAAATTTCTTTCTGCAACACAACAGTACAGTTTGTGTTCACGTGAGAGAGGTGAGATGATGTGACAAAAATTCAAGAGGCTTCTGGTTTGAGGCAAAGAACAATGTCTGGCACTGTCATATTTACCTTTAGTCTGGAGACAATGGCTTTTTGAACTGCCAGAGGAGATTAAAGAAAAAAAACCTCTCTGCTGTTTGTGAATGACTTTGTATGTATTGAGCGCATGTTGTCGCACTGAAAAGCTTCATCCTTGAAGGTGGTCTGTTTTCTTCCACACATCTTTTTAGTCCTGTTTGTGCTTCAGGCAGAGAGGGCTTTTTAAACAGATTTTACACCACCGCTTGTGATTCTGTTTTTATTCTACCCATAACTTCCTGCAGACATAAAACTTTTACATCCATTTCAGATCAAATGTGTGTTTGAGTGTTTGATGAAATTACGTGTGTCTTCTATTCATACCATCATCTGCTTTTTTAGGTTATTCGTGTGGAAGGCATAGATTTAAAAATGTGTTTTAAAGTGGAGAAAAAAGTCTGTAACCACAGAAAGCTGGATGAGCGGGTTGCAGCAAGCTCTTAGTTTATCGACTCGTTTAGAGATTTCAAAACATCCTGTTAGCTGTTTGCTTTAGGGAAACTGTTTATGACTTTTAGTCTTAGCGACCTGAGATGCCTCGGCTTTCGCTCAGTTTCCCACGAGTGGATCCACGATTGTCTGACACCTTCCTTTAATGAGGTTTGCTAGATTGGATTTGATTGTGCTCCGTACATTTTGGGTTTCTGTGTATGTTTAGAACTGGACTCTTTTGATCAGACCGCCCAAGATGGCTAGAGCGCAGATGTTCACTTAAGAACAAACGGCGAGGAAGTGTCAGGACTGGTGAAGGTGGAGACGTGGGAGAACCAAAATGCAAACAGCGGCGGGGCATAATGAAGATTTATTTCACAAAGACATGACATGAGACATTCACCAAACTGCAGGCTTAAGACACACAAGAATCCCATACCAGACAGAGGCATGACTCGAACTCGAACACCACGCGAGACAGTAACTGATCAGGAAACACAGGTGACAAACATGAGCTAAATTAACAGGAAGAAAACAACACAAATATGGGCATTATTGTGAAGTAGAACCTCCTTTGTTTGCTTCTTTTAGTTTCATACTCTGTAACTAAAGATCGAGATTAAGAGTTCATTACATTACACTGAACCTTTATCCCTGCTTGCAAAAACATCCCATGAAATGTGAATTTCTTTTGTAGCTCTTTTGTAGTTTTACATACAGTCTGTAAAACTGTGCCTGCCCCATTCACATGAATCTGTATCTCTATCACACTTAATGTAAAGCATTTATCAAGCTTCCACATTTATGACAGTCTTAACTACCACAGCTGGATGGGTGTAATATTTATGTGAGGAATTCATCGTGTTTGTATTTTCACTTTGACAGCGTTGAGCTCAAACCGAGGATGACTGACTCGTCGCTCCTCAACTCTGAGCTGGAGTCACAGCAACAAGAGGAACTGTACCAGCAGCTGCTGCTCCAGGTCATCATCATTTCCCTCATTTCATCACGTCTGGTTTGCCGTTAGTACTCACTGTACAAGAATTGTGAAACTGTCATATGTTTTGATGTTTCAGTGGTAGATCTCAAGGTATTTCATTTGGATTTTATAAGAGACTTAGACAAAGTAGAAATATATTGTACAGGTAGCTCTCAGAAAATTAGAATATTGTGGAAAAGTTTCATTTCAGAATCTGAAGTTCTTATTTTGATGATTGATCAGTAGAGAGTGAAATAGATTGAGCCTTTATTTGTGGCTACAAGATAACTAAAACCAAAGGACGGTTATAAACAACCTCCACAAGGTGACTGAAGGTCATCGCTAAAGAGACTGGTTGTTTAAACTTGAAGGTTGAGTGGAAGGACAACTTCTGGTATGAAAAGCAACCCATTTTTATACCACATCCTTATAGGATGTCAAGCAAAATAAATACAAGCTTACAAGCATATTTACATACCATAAGTGTTTTGCACACGGGCATTAAGAAGAAATTCTTTGCCGTTTTATTTACAAGGTTATATAGCTTAATTCACAACGAGAACAAAATATAGAAAGCAGTTAAAAAAAATAGTTTAATGTTCTGCGTAAGCAACATGTGTTGAGGCACATGCAATTGGAGAAGGGAGCAAAAGAAAAGATTAAATTACTTGTCCAAACATAAAATAACTGTTGTTTGTGTAGACGATGGGGAAGCTGCAGACAGAAACTCCAGAGTCCACACTAATCCGGCCTCAACCAGGTAAGCATTTTGAAACATAAAGGTCCTATAATAAACATAAATCATTATGGGAACATGCCAAGTGTGGAACAAAGCAGAGCAAGCAATACCGAAATCCCTGATCACTACTGTCAAGAATGGAGGTGGAAAGGTGGAAATTCTACAATTGTGATGATTCATTTAAGAAATTCTGTCCATCATTTAAATCTTGGGTCATCCAAAAGGACAAGAACAATCAACATTGAAATGTCTGAAACAGAAAGAAACGTGTACCTGACTTCTCCAGCTAAAGTCCACACCTTAAACTGATGAAACACTGCAGTGGAAGACTAAAGGACAAAAGAGAGCAAACAATGGAGTGTAATTTAGGTGGCATTCACACAGCTCTGTTCATTCTCAGACTCAAGGAGAGTTTCATACTCAAAGTCTCCTTAATTTGTTTAGAAAGTCTGGTTTGTTTGCGGAGGCGTTAATGCCGTGACGTTCCCCTCCTCTGCACTAAGCTTTTTTTTTTCTTCTTTTCAGGAAGCAGGCAGATGGGTTGGCCCCCAATTGAACCGTATTCTGAGCCTTATGCACCAGAGCCATATTTTTGTATGAAATTAATCTGTCTCCCATTTTTGTCATCCCTGTTGAGCCAGGCGTGACAATTTCGTAGACGAACTCTGATGTGGACCAAAAAAAGCGAACATCGGTTTTCCTATAAACCTGGGTTTCTGTTCTGTTGAAGTGAACTCTGATGCAGTTCGAATGCGTGACAGTAGACCTCTCCAAAAGCAGAAAGTGGACTACATCATCTTCAACTGTATAGATACAGCCAAAACAAACTCCCTAACAGAAGGAACGACTCGTGATCTTTTGCCAAAGTCAGAAGGGAAATTCTACAATCGCTAAAGTCTGACGCCACTCCATTTTTGTTTACATTTTGTGAAGAAGAAAGTTGCTCTCAATTGATCCAAAGGTTTCCCTGTTGTGTCCTTCAGGGGTTTGTGGTGAAGCGCCCCCATAGGTGAATTGCACTGTGTCTGGTTTGACACAGTGCAGTGTGGAAGTGAACCATACCAGCTGAAAATGGAAAAAATGTGACAATTTTGTGTTAGGTGGAAAAGCGCCCAGTGTTCCAAACTCTCTCAACAAAGTTGTTGTTGGAAGTCGATATACGGTAGAACATTGCTTGTACATGATTATTCTGAACAGCTGCGGGTCTACAGTTCTGACGTCATTGGGAGGGTTTAGGTTTTCATAACTTTGTATCTTGAATCATATTGAGACTTACTGGGTGTAAACTGGAAGAGAGCAATATAATATTTTGTAATGCTAGCATTTTCACCCAATTAGTCTGGACTTTCCCCCTCACATACGAAACAACTGGGAGACATATTTTTTTTTATTTATCCGAAGCTTGTTAACTTTGTAGTTTCCTTCCGCTTTCTCCTCTTTAGTATGTTTTTTCCCCCCATTTCCTCTCTTTCCTCCACCCAGGACTGTGTGTGAAGACGTTCTCGGAGCCCGATAAGCAGAAGGTTTTCATAAATATCTGCCAGTCGACCTCTGTCCCACCCCCGCCGGAGCTCTCCAGAGAGGAGCTTGTGCAGCTGCTCCAGTCGGAGGATCCCAGCGGCTACAGAGTTCCGATGAGCCTTGGCGAGCCGCATGCAGAAACTGATAACAGTATGTAGCAAAAGCCAAAGTCTACAGATTTCTTTAGATGACAGAAATATGGAGGTTTGGATGTGATCTGTAAATCAGTTAAAAGGTTTGGTTTGTCAAAATAGTGACATTCTGAGCTAACCTTTCTCTTTATTGCTTTATAAATGTGGGCGGTGTCTGATTTCCAAATATTTTATGTTTTATTGAGAATTTTTGTACACGTTTTGACAGTGCTGTAATCATGTCAAAGCAGCAACTTATAGTAAACATGTTGGATTTTACTGGATGCTGCACGCTTCCATATAAGGACAGCGGAATATCGCTCACATGCAATCACTAAAATCACAATACCCTCACTGTGCATCTTTTTGAAAAATGAATATGATATGAAACACATGATGAAGAGGCGACGCAGCAGGTGATGAGTGAAGATTACAATACAAACAATAACATGAATCCAGCAACAGGAAAGAAACAAAACAAAACCAGGAGAGGATAACACTAATGACAAAAAAAGTAAATGGAAATGAATGAAGGACAAAATGCAAGAATAAACTAAGAATCTAAAGTAAATACAGAGAAATAAGTCTGTATAGCAAGACTTTTCGAGCAATAATACAGACAGACGCTGTTTTCAGATAAAAGGTAAGATTATATGGTTGAAGACCAGATTTGTTGGGACATCTAATACTAAGAAGAAATATGTCTTACAGATGATAAAAATAAAGAAGACTCAGTTACATGTGGATGAACTGTGGATGAATGGAATGCAGCTGCTCAGATTCTGAGCAGCTGCATTCCATTATATAGCCACATATCTGCTGCTGTCTTACAGACTCTCAAGGTTGCACAGCCTATGACGTCGTCATCAACCAGGACTTCTTCCAGAAGAGTCAGGTGACTTGTCAGATGGCACATTTAACATGTTTGGTGCTTTACAGCATGGTAAAGAAAGTGATGTGTGTGACGGTGTCTTGCAGAAGGATCCTCTGTTCCAGCAGTTTGTTATCTTGGTGTCTGTGGAGGGCCTGGAGAACAAATACAGTCTAGAGCTAAACAGAGGTGAGTCTGTGCTCGTGTGTTTGTCTCTGTAATAACATTAGACCAAGTTGAGACACAATTTGGTATGTGTTTGTGCAGACTGGAAAGTGCTGAAGAACAGAAAATTCCTTGGCTCTGTCAGTGAGCAGAACATCCGGACAAAGAGCAGGCCGGTGATCCAGGAGCTGCAGCCTCAGTATGTTGCTTTGTTTCAACTCTGAACGCTTGCAGTGCCCTGTCATCCAGTTTTTGGTAGAAACAGAGAGACATGAGCAAAATAAGCCATCATGCAAATGGAAACTGTTGAGCTTGTTTTTATTTGTCATGTGATTAATAGGTTTATTGCAGCAGACTTAGCCTCTCTCTTTTCGTCACTTGAAATCTTTGTGAAACACATTGAAGTTTGAATGTGGCAGCATTCTAATGTACTGTGCAAGTCTCTTATTTGTCCTTTAGCTGCAGTTTATGCTTGTTCTTGGCATGAGGCAACCTTAGAAGTAATGGAACTACATATTTAAACAATGAAATCTTTAATTTTACGTTGAAATAGTGTAAATCATGACTGAAGGATGAATCTCTGTCTGCCCTCAGGGAAAATGCCCCAGCGTGTGTTAAAAGGTGAGACAGCTCTTACTCTCTGCCTTTTATGCTACATTAAAATAGCGTTGGTGACATGGATGTGTGGATCTTCTCTGTGCTCAGACCAGAATGCTTGCTGTTGGTGGAGCCCCCTAGTGGACCCCCAGAGTACCTCATTGCAGAGATAAAGCTCCCTGGAGTGGTAAGCAGTGTATTTGGCCCTTACGGACCAAATTAACAAATTATAGAAAGTGAAAATGATGAGATCTCACCCAAGCAATTATTTTGACTAATCAGTCCGGGAAGTTCCAAAACACTGGGTGGGAGATTTCTGGCAGCTTGTTTAGTGTTTAAACTTCATGACAGGACCATTGGGGAAGGGATTGGGGGATAAATGCTTGCTTGGAGTGAAACAAACACAGCAAATCGTCTTTTTTTTATTTTCTTCATGTGTTTATTTTCTACCAGATTAACCTGTTCCAGTTTCACAATTTGCAACACATCATCTTGAGGTAGTTTTCACAAAAAATTTAAATAAAAAAGTCAGCAAATACACAGCAGATTGCTAATTTAAAGGAACAGTTTCATGGAAAATGTACTTTTTGTGAGCTTTACATCATGCTGTAATGTTTTTCCCTCACCAAAAACAGACCTGGAGTGTTGCCTTGATTCTTTCATGCATAACTTAATGTCCTGTGGCAAAACGCCTGAGTGGATCTAGCTCCGCCTTCAAGGTGCAGCTCCTCCTCAGGGCTGCAGTTTCCAAGCTTCAGTCTGACAAGTAGCCCGGAGTCCTCCACTCAGCTCCTTCAGACTAGCCAGCAGCAATTAGCAAACACCTGGTGGAACTGTGGATCTCCTGAGCTCCGTATAGGAGCCACTTCTCAGTACATCGCAGGTGAAATTGTTGTTGAAGGGTTAATAGAGGAGCCGTGTTGTGATGACTTCCTCAGGTTTCAGAAAGAGCAGGAGTTTTTAAAGAGACAGAGGTTCAATTACAAGAAGTTTAATCACAAAGTCAAATTTTTTTCAGTTTATATTTTATACATAGAGCATTTTATGATGACTGACGGAAACACAGTTACTTGATAGTGCTCTAAAATGACACTATGTGCCTAGAAAATTCATAATTCTGCCTCTAAGTAAACCTCGAGTCCATAACAGCCTCACCGCATTTGTAAGGGATGGTTACATACATAAACTTAAGCAATATTTTAAAGCCAGTGGGTTTTAAAACCAGTTGAGTCATTAAATAATGTACCCTAAGTAATTGATGTAATGCTTTCAGTGTTTTTATGTGTGTTTTTTTTTCGGTTTGATACTTTGGTGTTTTGATACTTTTATGTGTTTTGTGATGCAGAAAAAAATTGGCTGCCATTTCTGTGAAATGTCATGACTTTCTCAACACCTAAAATGTCAAACTAAAACAAACTGTAGCCTGAATCCGATGGTTTAAGTGTTATTGTTGCTAGACTTTCATTACTAAAGAGCAAACCAACATTACATGACACGACATGCTTGACTTGCTTTTATTATTTGCCGCTCTACATGGAGTATAACCTGCTGCTGACACTCAGAATGAGGCGCTCACCGCCGTACCTGCCGAACGGTTCAGTGTGTTCAGTCACGACATCCGACAACCTTGCAAAAGTAACACAGTTGAAAGTCATTTCAGTTTACGTAATTATCTATCGTCTGTACTGACATGTTTAAGTCATTGCGATAAGTCATTGATAACAACCTGCTTATTTAAAGAGATTTAATTGGAATATTTCTTTGACACATGACTTTGGCAGCCAGAGCAGCAGCACCTGGTACGACAGAACACATGTCGTGGTGTGTGTTGGAATGTATGAAATTATCATCTTCATCAAGATGATTTGCTTCATCTTGATCTAACGCCCAGCAGCTGGTGCTGCTGGTTTCACCGCAGCATCTGCAGTCGAGTTGGAAAATTAAATGAGGCTGTTATGGACTCGAGGTCAATGAGGAACAGAGTCGGCGTCAACTGACGCAGAGCAGGCGTTGGCTATGGCGCCTTTTTGGGTTTTCTTGAGAACAAGCAATCTGTGTTACTTTGTGTGGGTCACCGCATGAAGTTCCAATGAAAATATTCTGTCATTAGGTGTCCATGCTATCCTTGGCATTCACAACAGGGACTTCTAGGTGCAATGTGGCAGATAGCCACAGGGTGATTGAGAACACTTAAGACCCGTCTCTTGGTTACATACTGCAGGATTTTAAAAAATGCTTTATTTTGTCAGATATTAAAAAGGAAAATGTGTCTCATGCCAAAATACCTTGATGCTGTAGAGGACTGGGTTTGTTCTCTGCAGTCATCATCTCGCTCTCTGGTTCTGGACGTCGGAGAAGACCGGCTAGTGTTGACGGCGCGACCGTCGCTCTACCACCTCGACATCTTCCACCCGTTCTTGGTTGACCAGCAGAACAGTGTGGCGCAATATAACAAGACCACACAGGTACACAGAACTAACCAGGTGGGAAAGGAGAGCCGTCTCTTCTTTGGTTTCCAAAACTGCATCCGTAAACTTGGCTCCTTACATTCACAAGATATGCAGCTTTATCCTTTATGCTTTGCAGTGTGAAACATTTACTGTTTCTGTTGTTTCTTACAGATTCTCACCGTCACCATGCCAGTGGGCTCATGATCCCCATGCTGAAGAATCTTATTTATGTTTTTCTATAAAAAAATAAAAAGTGCTATGAAAATTAAAGGTTTTTCTTGTTAAAAGTGAAATCTGTTTCTAATTTTATTAGGACCCGTACTAATTAACGCCTTAAAAACGTTAGCGCAATTAATTTCAATTTTTTTTTTGTTTGTTTGTTTTGTGTTTCAACACAGACAAAATGCAGAGCGGAACCTTTATGCTTGTGTGTTTGTGGTATGCTGTTAATCATAGCGGACAGGTGACATCTGCAGGCGGAAATGGTTGACAGAGCCGCTTCGCTTGGCCAACTGACAGATTAAGAAGAATAAATCTTTGTTGTTGAGCTCACATGTCATTTATGCAACAATTTAGTAGCAAAAGGTTATTTTTGCTCATTTTGCTGAGGTTATGGAACCGACAATCATACATGATTAATGCCCAATTCTGTCAAATATCCAGGCCTATTAATCATGATTACTTGACAGCATTGTTTCAGTTTTTATGTAGTTACTTTTCACACTTCCACTTATCTGTCTATAAACATTAGAGGCTCTCTATGGCTTTGCCCATACAGTAAGTTACACCAACTGTGGAACTTTGTCTGACGCCTCGAGATAACAGAGAAGCACTTATATTTCATAAATACCCCCAAAATATTACGGCTGTAGAGAACAAAGAAGAGTCGCTTTACAAACCTGGCTGTGAATTCTCTACATTCAGAAGCAGCCAACACAAAAGAAAAAAATAAAGGGGGAAAAAACTGACTGAAACCTATTTTCATGGGCTTTTGTAGCCCGTTAAATATTTACTGGGCTATAAGTGGTGTAATATTATGGAGGAAGTAAATAGACAAACGAGTCACACTTCTATTTCTGTCTGTGGCTGGGTTGACCCTAACCCAGCCACAACTTTTCTCACGTGTGTGATGAGATTGCTTGGCTGGATTGGTAGAAATGAATAAAATAAACTTTAACGTAATGTAGATGACCAAAATTTCCCACAGATTATACAACCGATTAAAGCCGTGAAGTCGAACTCCTGCAACCTTCAGATGTTTCTCTGCTTCGTTAGCAGAGCTCTGTACAATTACAAATGTGCGCAAAACTATGTTCATAGTGCCAAAATGTTTTTTTTAAAACAAGTTTGTTATGAATTGGCTTCTTTCTATTATACAAATGTATTTTCAAAATGTGAAATTATGCTATTATATGATCATTGGAGACGCAGCTGTTGACTGCAAAGTTAGTGATGCAATTTATCCATTTTGTTCAGCCCTGCAGGATCATCATTTAAAGCAGGGGTGTCAGACTCATTTTTGTTATGGGCCAAAACAAGGTGATAAGTGCTCTTAAAGGGCCGGTTGTGCCAGAACGTATCGATGAACCCTGTTCACAAACTGCTAAAATGACTGCATGAATTTGATTGATATGAAATGTGAGTTCCCTTGAAGTCTAGACTCTAGAGGACCACATAAAAAGCTATGGCGGCCCTGATTTGGCCCACGCGCCTCCAGTTTGACATGTGTGATTTAAAGGATGCAGAGGACTGCAGTTTGAGACTACTGGATTAAAAGAAGCTATTTTCTAAAATGCCACTATATATATATGTGGATTTGTTTTTCTAAGGGTCTAAAAACATGAGTGATGACATCAAATTATTTTTTTTATTTTTATTTTCAACTTCTTTTCCACTCCTGCCTGCTTCAGGGATTAAACACCAAATTTAGAGTTGTAGAAAAACATTTACTGCCATGCCACTAAAACCTCCTTTTTCTCTTTAATTATTGCCAAACATCCCTCCCTCCCTCTTTCCCTCTCTCCATCCATCACCCCCCTCAACCCCACTCTGTTCCTTTCATCCCCCTCTCCACCTGCCCTGTGGCACCCCTCCATTTGTCCAGTGAGGTCATCCCTGTGTTCTCCCTAATCCTCCGAGGTGCTCGTCTTTCTGCCTCTGCTTAATCCGCCCATGGCCCCCAGCCCTGACCACACACACACGCAGGCGTGCGTGTGTGTGTGTGTGTGTGTGTGTGTGTGTGTGTGTGTGTGTGTGTGTGTGTGTGTGTGCAGACTCAGTTATTCCTGTATTGTATGCTCAGTCCCACAGTAATTCCACAGCCTGCATGCACGCATTGTTATTCAGTCTGTTGCATATACACACACATATATATCGCTCCACCTCTTGGTATAAAATCTGTCCGTCTTTGTGCTTTGGACGTACTGTGCGTCCCCGTACATCTGTGTGTCTCCTGTGTGTGCTGCTACCGCCTTGTCTTCCAGGTATGTCCATCTCTAAGTCCATCTAACAGCTTCTGTGATCTAATGCAGCTCCAATGAAAATGGTTTCCACTCATCTTACTAAAGCATCAAACACTGTATTGTTTTGTGTCTATTAGTCACTAATACACTGTTTCTCTAGACTGTAATTTTATTAGGATCAGAAAAAAATATATATATAATATAAAAATCTCCATTTTAACTCACTGACTCTTGGATGTTCAATGTACCAATTAGAAGTTGAACTGCCAGTGTTTTTCTTTTCCATCATTCAATTCAAAGCTGTCGTTTTCAAATCAAACTTTTACCACAAGACAAAGACAAATTCAAAAAGTCTTAACGCAACAAAAGCCAACTACAAACAAAAAAAAAAGGTCATGGTAACAAATTTTGTCTTCGGACTGAAGAAAATTCAGCATAAAGACAGAAATGCTGAACCTTCTTTTTTCTATTGATGAAAACAGATCATTATTTTCTGTCTCTGGGAAAGAGGGAGGGAGGGATGTTTGGCAGTAATTAATTGTAAAGAGAAAAAGGAGGTTTTAGTGGCATGGCAGTAGATGTTTTTCTACAACTCTAAATTTGGTGTTTAATCCCTGAAGCAGGCAGGAGTGGAAAAGAAGTTAAAAAAACAAACACTGAGTCTTGCCAGGTTGTATTAGAACAAGACAAGCCCACAGTTTAGATGTTAGTCGAACTCCATCACCTAAAACTGATGTGACCAACGTGATGAACCAGTTCGATGCTACCATGCCAACCACTAGTCACCTAGTGACTGGAGGAATTCAAGTCAATTGGTGAAATGGAGTAGTTTATTTGCTCGGCTTTGGCTGCACTTCGGACACCCCGCTACGAACCCCAACACCCATCCGGCTGAAATGTCCGACCTGATCAGATACTTGTTTGGATCAGCTTCCCCTCCAACAGTGTCGAGTTTCCTCCCTCCAGCTGGCGCTTGGCCCCGCCCCCCATAGCAACAGCTGAACGTCAGCTGACGTCCTCACTGCCAGGCAGCTTCGGTCCACTGAAGTCACTTTTTAATCTTTGAAAAGATACTCTGTTTATCAGTCACATTTCCCAGCAGCCTTTGCATTACCCGGAACCCGGCTGGCTTCTGGAGAGTTAAATATTGCATTAATGTTTGTATGATCCTGTGTCTTCGTTCTGTACATAGATTTTAGATGCGTGCTGCCGGACATTTATACCCACACAAACGTTTGTCCTTGACCACTGAGGCTTCGGAACATGACGCTACCCCCAGATCCCCCGTTTTGTTTTTTCACCCCTATTCCCCTCCAGACACACCCCGGGTGGCTTCCAGTTGTTTCTACAGAGGCGTCAAAATGCGCACCTCTCATTCACCTTTCCAGACGTTTCTCACACCCTGCCACTATGAATGGATTCATGTTGGGGAGAGAATCCATTCAATGTCTTGCCGAAGCCCAACGCTGTCGCCACGGTGTCTTTTTCACGAAGGCCGCAATTGGACACATTGGTCTCAGCCGACAAAACAACCTTCCTCCAAATGTTTGTTGACATGGCAAACCTTCTTTATGCTTGAACTTTTTTCACTACGCAGGATTATTGCTCAGACACAGTTCGCAAATCTTTTGTGTTCTTCCAACGTCGGAACAAACAAACACAGTTTTGCCCTTCGGGGCTGTTTTATTTCCACGAAAAAGAAATGAAATGAAACTCGAGGTACAAGGGGAGAAATAACAAGCTCATAGAAATAGCATGGGTTAGCTCAACATCAGCACAAGCAGCGACTTTCAACAAGTGAAGCTCATTGTTCCTGGAAGAGCTTTCTTTACGGGGCTCCATTCCTCAGTGGTCAGACTGACAGCAGATCAGTAGCAGCACATGAGCAGCTCAGACTCACTGACAGCAGAGCGACTCCAGGCTGTTTGATCAGGCATGATGGCTGTCGCAACAGAGACGGAGCAGAGCTGTCAGCGAAGCTTCAGTCTGATCTTTGATTTACGCTGCCATCACATGGCTGCCCCTGAGTTCTGCCTGAACACAAACCCCTGAGGAGTGCAACAGAAGTTAAATAAAGTCTAAAATCGAATTATTAGAGAAATAAGCATATTATTTGACATGATGAGTCGTCCTCCTCTAGGTTTATTGTGGTGTAAGATGAACCTCTGACTTCTACTAAAAGTCAGAGGTTATAGATTCTCCGTTTGTCAGCAAAAGGGTGAACACAGAAGAATCAGTTTTAATTTAATGAAATTGAAAATTTACCCCCATTTTTTCAAATCTGGCAAGAGAAAGTCCAGATTGTTTGAGCAGAACTCGTTTCTTGGTAACCGATTTAAAACACATCAACCCACTTAGAACCAGACTGACAGAAAGCCAGTGATGTGGAGAGCCAAAGCTGGGCTAGATTAACCTGTGTGTGTGTGTGTGTGTGTGTGTGTGTGTGTGTGTGTGTGTGTGTGTGTGTGTGTGTGTGTGTGTGTGTAGATGTGTGGGGCAGGGAAGTGACAGAAACACAATCGTTTATGGTCTCTATGTGTTTGACCCCTCTGTTACATTCTCACCTGTTGACACCTCATCAATCTCCCACGCTGCCCTGCCAGGAAGGTGTCAGCAGGCCGCGTCCTGGGAAACCGTCCGTCTGCGTCAGGGTCTATGTCGGGACAGTGGCAGCTCGGATGGACAATTTAAAGCCAAATCTGTCAGTGTGTGTGTTTGTGTGTTTCCTCCAAAGTGGTTAGCCACAGGATAATGTAAAAAATAGCGAGGATGACTCACTCCTGCTTCTGAGCTGACAGACAGTAGGCAGTATTATGTTACCACAGCTTTATTTTGCACATAGCAGCGGCATTGATATAATGAAGTGCACTTACTGTTTCTGTGTTTTTGTCTTTTTTTAATGGATGTGGCCTTTCTAGGTTGTGTTTCATTTAGACATTGTCACATTTCTGTTACTTTAGAACCACAAATTTCCATCTTGAACTGATATATTCAACAGAAACCTGCCATCATTGCAGGAGACAGAATCTGTTTGTCTGTGACAGGAAATCCTAATAAAAGCACCGTGCCAAACACTGGGACCGGGGGAACACCACCGGGGTTCTGAGTGAAAAGGTTGAATTTGCAAATTAAAAACCATATAGAAAACCGTAAAGCGGATGTATTGATGCCAGGTATAAAAATTTGAACAGATGATAAAAATGTTCTATGATTCTAAAATCTGAGAAACCACCAAAGGTTTTGAATTTCCCAAATTTTCTAGAATATCTGTGAAATTTCTGAGTTCAAAGAGTTAAAAATTTGTGAGTAGAAATTTTGAGATTATTGTCAGGTTTTTTTTGTTTGCTTCTTTTTGTTGTTTTTTTTTAAACAAAAATTTCAGATCTCCAAAAGTCAGAAAATTCCCAAAAGTTGAACATTTTCAACTTGAAAAGCTCAGAGAAATTTCCCCAGGTTTTTGTAGGAAACATGTACTGTTCTCAAAATCTCTGAGATTTTTCTTTCACAAATTTTCAACTTTGAGAATTTCAAGGCTTTTTTGAGGCTCATCTCAAACTTTCTGAGTTTATTTGCTCGCAAACGTTTTGTCCTGGAAAATCTCTGAAATTAATCTTAACACTTCTCAGGGGGTTTTTCTTTGGTGGAAATTTACTTTCCCCTTCCTTATTTCTACCTAGAATGACCCTAATGCACCGTCACAGTGAACATTGAGAACAGGCCACTGTTTTTAGATGATTTGATCAACATTGACCTCTGTGTATAGAAACATAACCACATTCATTCCTACATAATGAGGGGAGAGGTAGAACTCATTGGGCAGTTACTGGAGTTTTGGTGAATGTTTCACAGGTGTGTGTGCGTGTGTGTGGGGGGGGGGGGTCTGAAATAAAAGGCAGTTTGTTTCGTTCAGATTCGAGAAAGGAAGCCATTCTCAGATGTCTGTTTTTATTTCCAGCCATGTCGGACGCTGAAGAGGAATACGAGTGAGTGGAGTTTCTCTAATTAATCCTGATTTATTTCAATGTTGACATTCAACGTGTTTCCAAACTCTTTTGTCATTTGATGTCTCTGCAGGGATCAGGCGGTGGGTAAGTCCCAGGACCGACACGTTTCTCGCTGCTTTCCCTCCAGATGGTTAACTCTCTGAACTCTGTTGTTTTGCGTCTCACTAGAAGTTGAGGAGGACCAGGAGGCGGAGCCTGAGGAAGAGGAGGAGGAAGCTGAACAGGCTGAGGAGGATGGAGGAGGTATGGTTAAAATTAAGAAAGAATTGTGCGGTTTGTAGCTGCACATTGATGAGATGTTATGCTGTTAGTTTTTTGTTTATTAATGCGTTCACATCTTTCCTGCTTTCTGATTGGGTGTCACTGTGTTGGTCCGGGCCATTAGAACAGCACGAGTACCAAGGTACGACAAATCTCCTCTGACAACACAAACGTCGTCAAAATATATAGAACCAGATGCAACTGAAATACTTTAACTAGACACTTTGAGACTGAGGTTTTATCCCAGATTTTAGTAAACACTGTCAAGCACCTTGACCTTTTTTTACCACCACAAAGTTGCTGAAGTTTGTGGTGGTAAAAAGGGCTCTAATCAGGGTCATGAGATCCCTAATGAAACCCTCATTTTCCTTCAACTTTACAATTGCTGGTGAAGAGATTTTACTGCAAAGTTCATAACAGGAGATGTTTTCCATTTGGGAAAAATTTGTACCTTTAAAAATTATACAGTTACATTTTCACACATTTGCGCTGCACTGCATTGTATGTACTGTGAATCATATGTGATAAACTTTTATGTGTGTTAGAATGTATGTGTGTTGAAATTATATATATATATATATATATATATATATATATATATATATATATATATATATATATATAATATATATATATATACAGTCATATGAAAAAATTTGGGCACCCCTATTAATCTAAATTATTTTTATCTCTAAATATTTGGATGTTTGCAATAACTATTTCAGTTTGATATAACCAATAACTTATGGACACAGTAACATTTCAATATTGAAATGAGGTTTATTGGACTAAAAGAAAATGTGCAGTACACATAAACATAAATTTGACAGATGCAAAAATATGGGCACCTCAACAGAAAAGCGACATTAATATTTAGTAGATCCTCCTTTTGCAACAATAACAGCCTCTAGTCGCTTTTGGTAGCTTCTAATGAGATCCTGGATCCTGGATGAAGGGATTTTTGACCATTCTTCTTTGCAAAACAATTCCAGTTCAGTTAAGTTTGATGGTCGCCGAGCATGGACAGCCCGCTTCAAATCATCCCACAGATGTTCAATGTTATTCAGGTCTGGGGATTGGGATGGCCGTTCCAGAACATTGTAATTGTTCCTCTGCATGAATGCCTGAGTAGATTTGGAGCCGTGTTTTGGATCATTGTCTTGCTGAAATATCCATCCCCGGCGTAGCTTCAACTTCATAACTGATTCTTGAACATTAGTCTCAAGAATCTGTTGATATTGAGTCGAATCCATGCGACCCTCAACTTTAACAATATTCCCAGTACCGGCATTGGCCACACAGCCCCAAAGCATGATGGAACCTCCACCAAATTTCACAGTGGGTAGCAAGTGTTTTTCTTGGAACGCTATTTTTTTGCTGCCATGCATAACGCCTTTTTTTATGACCAAACAACTCAATCTTTGTTTCATCAGTCCACAGGATCTTATTCCAAAATGAAGCTGGCTTGTCCAAATGTGCTTTTGCAGACCTCAAGCGACTCTGTTTGTGGCGTGCTTGCAGAAAAGGCTTCCGTCGCATCACTCTCCTATACAGCTTCTCTTTGTGCAAGGTGCGCTGAATTGTTGAACGATGCACAGTGACACCATCTGCAGCAAGATGATGCTGCAGGTCTTTGGAGGTGGTCTGTGGGTTGTCCTTCACAGTTCTCACCATTCTTCTTCTCTGCCTCTCTGATATTTATCTTGGCCTGCCACAGAATGGCTTTAACATGTACTGTCCCTGTGGTCTTCCATTTCCTTACTACGTTCCTCACAGTGGAAACTGACAGTTTAAATCTCTGAGGTAACATTTTGTATCCTTCCCCTAAACAACTGTGTTACAATCTTTGTTTTCAGATCATTTGAGAGTTGTTTTGATGTGCCCATGATGCCACTCTTCATAGGAGATCCAGACTGGAGAACAACTTGCAATCGGCCACCTTAAATACCTTTTCTCATGATTGGATACACCTGGCTATGAAGTTCAAAGCTTAATGAGGTTGCCAAAACAATTTTGTGTTTCAGTAAGTCAGTGAAAAGTAGTTCTAGTATTCAAATCAATTAAATGATAAGGGTACCCAAATTATTGCACCTGTCAAATTTTGTTTTTATCCATTTTCTATTAGTACAATAAACCTCATTTCAGTACTGAAATATAACTGTGTACATCAGTTATTAGATATATCAAACTGAAATAGCTGTTGCAAACACCCAAATATTTAGAAATAAAAATAATTAAGATTAATGGGGGTGCCCAAACTTTTTCATATGACTGTGTATATATATATATATATATATATATATATAATATATATATATATATATATATATAATATATATATATATATATATATATATATATATATAATATATATATATATATATATATATATATATATATGTGATGAATGTCACATTATATATATACATATAATGTGATGAATGTGATGACTCTGTCATCACATTGTTTCACATTCATTTCTTACGTTTATCCATTTTCTGTCACCATCTCTGAAATAGTCTCTTTTTGTCATTGATCTCATGTTCACCTTTGACCCATATCAACGATTCATTTGTTGCTTTGCTGCCATCTGTGCGTCTCACACATGCGGCTCCATCAGACCAAGATGTCCAGGAGGAAGGTGAGAGCAAAACAAATGTGGAAATAACTATTTTTTAAACATAAAAAAACAAAACATTGGCTTTTATAAGAATTAGAATTTGTTTGGACTGTCCTTTCTTCAGGATGAACTATACATATATATATATATATATATATATATATATAATATATATATATATATATATATATATATATGTCTGTTTTTATCCTCTTTGTTTTGTTTTTATTGATATTTATGACTCTGTCATCACATTGTTTCACATTCATTTCTTACGTTTATCCATTTTCTGTCACCATCTCTGAAATAGTCTCTTTTTGTCATTGATCTCATGTTCACCTTTGACCCATATCAACGATTCATTTGTTGCTTTGCTGCCATCTGTGCGTCTCACACATGCGGCTCCATCAGACCAAGATGTCCAGGAGGAAGGTGAGAGCAAAACAAATGTGGAAATAACTATTTTTTTAAACATAAAAAAACAAAACATTGGCTTTTATAAGTCCAATATGATTCACTTCTTCACATCGGACTGTTGGAGTTGACCTTGATTAAAGGTAAAGGTGAAGTTCTGGTCAGGTCATTAGAATAGCTGTTGCTCTCTTTTGAGGCCTTCAGTGATTTTGTTTGGACTGTCCTTTCTTCAGGATGAACTTCACTGACGTCTCAATTTAACACAGATCTTCTAACAGTGCCTTTATGTTGCATGTTGCATCCTGGCAAAAACGGCCAACTCCATTCGTCGATCTCCGGGCACAGACTCGGCTTTTATTCACACCCTGCACATTTTCCACTGGGTTGACCTCATTCCCTTTCAAGGATCTCCGAAAACTAGTTCTGATGTATGTTTGGGGTCATTGTCCAGATGGATCACCCAACTGTGTGCAAGCTTCACTCATATTGACCGAAATGTCACCACCAAGATGAATGAAAATTGCTTAGTGTTTAGAAAGAACCTTGTGGCGTTTTCTATTAGATTTACACGCATCCACCTATAATGAACATCATTCTAAATTATTACTATTATTATTAGGTTCTGCATCTTGGACCTTGATGCAATACTCTCAACACTTCCTGCTCGGCCATTGTGTGTTTCTAATAAAATGAGCAGTCACGATCCAAATCTTTTTCCTGATTGGCAGTTCTTTGTCGAGTGTGTTTAATAAGTAAGTCTTTTGATTCTTGTTTTGCTGTAATTTCTAAAGACAACATTCTTTTCTGAACACCTCATCTGCTGCCCTTTTCAAAATATGAGCCATCCTTTTCACCGTTTCACAATCCTTTCTTTCGCCTCAGGGATAAACTCTAAATTTGTTTATTTTCTGCATTTTTCTCTGCAGAAGAAGAGCGCCCCAAGCCAAAGTAGGTTGTGTAGCACTAAACTCACAAAGCTTCATCTGTCTTTTTATGGTTTCCTCCACTTTCTTTCTCTAAGCCCTGGTTTTTTCGTCTTTTCCCGTTTCAAAGGCCTCTTGTGCCCCAACTTGCTCCTCCAAAGATTCCTGAGGGAGAACGAGTGGATTTTGACGTAAGTTAAGAAGATGATTGCAACAGAGGTGGCATGTTCAAGACTAACGTTGCAGCTTAGAAGAATGCACTGATTGGGACCAGACGGAGAGTTAAATCCTGCTTTCATCAGTTTCTATGGTGGTGTAAATGTGGGGGTTGTGGTGAATGTGGAGGCGATGAGTGACACAGGGAAACGGAGCGGAGCCCATCGTCTTGTTACGTTTTTTGTAACAATACTATCAGTTCATGTTACTAAATATTAAAATCCATTCAACTCCAGTCCAGTCCCATCATTGGACAAAATGCTTTAGCAACATTAAGGTAAGCTGTTGGTTTGGTTCTAGCTCAGTAATAATCACCCAGGTTGATCTTGGATCAGCTACTCAGTCCACTCACAGTTGGTTCTGGTCTTTCTCGTCGGTCGTCTCTAGACGTCGAACGATTGACCGCCAGGCGTCTCTCAACTGTTTCCTCCATCAATTTATCAGGACATCCACAGAAAGCGAATGGAGAAGGACTTACTGGAGCTGCACACCCTGATCGATGCTCACTTCGAGCAGAGGAAGAAGGACGAGGAGGAACTCATTGGGCTCAAGGACCGGATTGTGAGATCACCTTAAGACTCGTGCGGCCAGTCAAGTCTCAAAGCTGGTTTGGAGCGCGAGTGGGATGAAATGAATGGGCAAATGTTTTCCCTCCAGGAGCACCGTCGAGCCGAGAGGGCCGAGATCCAGAGGGTCAGAACCGAGAAGGAGAAGGACCGACAGAACAGGATTGCAGTAAAGACCCGCCTTCCTTCATAAAACCGTATTCCACACCTGTTCATTATATGAAATCATAAGTTTACTCGCCACTTACAGTTTATACCTCATATGTAGAGTTCTTGTAGAAGTATCCATACCACTTTTTCGCATTTGCAGCATCATAACCGTAAACATATCTCACAAGAAATGCTCAGAATCATGTAGAAATCTTTTACTTTACAGTTCCGATTTGATTCTGTCATATAAAACATTCAAGTGACAAAATGTGACAAGGTCAGAGGAGTATGCATACTTTCACATCCTGGGTTTCCCTCAGAAAACTTACCAAGCCTGATGCTCAGGGCGCCAGGGCGGTCCTCCAGCTGGCAGCCATGTTTTTGACTGAAACATTTTTTAAAGTTGACAGAAAATTTGAAAATAGCTATGCGTTATTAGGAGACCGGAAGATTAACAGTCAAATATAAAGTCTTTTACAAAGGTAATTATTAAGAACAAATTAAAATATGAACAATGCTATGCCTGGTGGTAGTATAAGCCTGACGGCCCGCCAGGCTTATACTACCCCATGGGAAACCCTGTACATCTGTTGGAGGTACTTCATCAACCTATGCAAGGCATTTACATCTGCTATGCTGCAACAACGCATTGAAAAGCAAACATGATATTTTGTCTTGATCCCTCATCCATTCCACTTCGCAGGAAGAACGTCACAGAAAAGAGGAAGAGGAGGCCAAAAAGAAGGCAGACGACGACCTGAAGAAGAAGAAAGTGCTGTCTGGCATGGGAGCCAACTTTGGAGGTTTCCTGGCCAAAGTCAGTTGCCTGGTGTTTTCATCGAGGGCCGATGGTGAAAAGTAGGAAAAGCGGAGGATGACCATGTGCTGTCTGACCCCGATCCAGGCCGAGTCGAGGAAGAGCAAGCGCCTGACGGGCAGGGAGATCAAGAGGAAGACGCTGGCCGACAGACGGCAGCCTCTAGGCATCGACAACATGAGGGAGGACGGCCTGAGGTGAGTCCCTTCCAGATGTATCGCGGTCAGCTAGTAATCCTGTGCAACTGTGTGTTTTTATGTTAGTGATACAGCACTTCACACAGCTGTACCACTGTCTGAAGCGCATTAGAGCAGTTTACTTTTGGGCCAAACCATGGACACTCTTAAAGGGCCGGTAGTGTTCTGATAAAACCCGTGAACAAACTTTTGAAATATTAATAAATTCTTACAATACCAATCTTTTCACATGCAAGGTTCTGTCCCAGGCAACTTAAGGAAGTGCAGTCATTCAACCAGCAGCCCGTTGAGTTTTTGAGTTAAAAAATGTTCAAAGTTGACAGGAAATTTGAAAACATCACTTGATAACCATGTGTTATTGAAAGGTAACACCAACAATAGCATTAAAAATTGCCAACATTTTAAAAATGACTTAAACATATAAGCAACGCTCAGCCTGGTGAGGACACAAGTAAAGCTTGGTGGCCCGCCAGGCTTATAATACACTGAGGGAAACTCTGACATGAATCCGTCCCTTCAGGGCTTTAAAAATTGGTAAAAAATAAAATAAAAATCAAATCTTGGCTATACAAATTTAGAAACGTTTGCAGTAATTTGCACACATGTATGTTTTCACAAAAATGTCATCAGTTTAGTCAGAACATTGTATTTCTCTAAATCAAGTCAGAATGAAAACCTGACCTGATTGAGAAACATGGATGGCATTTTTGGATTAAAAAAGATAGTCTTAGTTCAGTTTTAAAAAAAACATAGACAACTTCTTGTAACCCAGTGTTATTAATGCATTCACTTTTCATAAACGTAGATCAGATATGAAATGAAAACTAACCCTGTAGTCAAGGCTCTCATTATTTCTGCGCTCCATTGTTTGTCCTTTGGCTTAAGAGTTTCATAGCATTCTTCTTGTCACTCAAAGGACTTCACTCTGACCCGGCCAAACTCGTTAAAGAGTCAGGCACTAGTAAAACTTTATAGCACACAGACCGGCTCTGAATTCTCTGTGCTTCTCAGAAACCGGGCCCAGGAGATGTGGAACCGGATCCATCAGCTGGAGTCCGAGAAGTTCGACTTCATGGAGCAAATGAAGCACCAGAGATATGAGGTGGGCTTTACCACCCGCTTCGCCGCCTCTCTGTGGCGAAGCGGGAGGAAGGAGGGCTCAGCTGATTGAGCCCACCGATCCGTTTTAATCACACAAATTAGAATTAAACTGTAAACGTACTTTAGAAGCACGATATTTACCTACCCAGATGGGTTTAAGGTAAAGGGCTCCACTCAGTCATGCATAGCTGCTGCTTGATATGCATTACTGTGGACCATGTATATCAATTCAAAACATTTTTTTTTTTTGCTGTGTATTTATGAATGTATTCAGCAGGAGCTCTACAGTTTCTGAATTTCTTCTATATTTTTGGGATATTTTCTTTGAGCAGCTGTGAGGCGCCTGTTTGTTATTTCATTCCTGCATCAATCCAGCTGCTGTGAGAAGGACTCAGCGGTTCATCACAGGGCTTTAGTGAATTAAACAGCAACATGAAGACCAACACAACATCTTGCCAAGTGTTTTTGGTTTCGCTTTTAGTGCAACTGTCTTCGTGCACATGAAATATGACAAAGATAACTCGCAAGTAACTTTTCATGAGAGATATAGGAGCTTGTTTTAATTCAATAATTCCATTATGTTGATGAAAAAGCACTAGACTGCATCAGTACAGGTTATGGCGGATTATTTGAAAAATGTTATTGTTATAAGCGAAACAATCTAATGACAAAAGCATTTTATTACGTTTGTGGTTTTAGCTTGGCAAAAAAAGAAAAAGGCGAAAAAGCTTAAGGGTGATGAATACGTCTTAAACTTTAATTAAACTCTAATAAATAATCTGCTCATGCCAAGAACTCTTTTCTTTGGCTCCCACAGATTACTGTGTTACTGAACAGAATCCAACATGCTCAGAAATTGTAAGTAGGTGCAAAATCCGACACATCTGACTGTCTCCTCCCGGCTCCTCATTCCTCTCTTCCTGTCCGTCTTTTCTCCCACAGCAAAAAGGGCCACGGCAAGGGGAAGGTGGGCGGTCGCTGGAAGTAAAGCCGCAAACGCAAAAACAAAGATGGGAGCAACAAGATTTAAAGACGCATCAGCAAAAGAACACATTCTTTTTTTTTTTTCAATTGGACTCTTCATAGCGCTCCTGGGTTTCTTTGAGTTGTCACTTGATGTTATTTGGCTGAAATAAAAGTACATGCGCTACATTTAGGAGGACGTGGGATTTTCTTCAGCGTCTTTGGGACAAATAAAAGAATTTGAAAATAAACTGAATTGCAGGAATTCTGTAGTTACTCATATATATATCTATATTTATTTTATTTTTATTTTTTTTTTGCTTTGGCCTGTTACCTCATTTCCAAGCTTTACAGAGCTTCACTTCAGCTCCTTCAGACTAGCCAGCAGCAATTAGCAATCACCTGGTGGGACGGCATGCCTGCTGAACTCATTACAGTGAAACTCTAGTAAAAAATAAAATAAAATGTTGCTGAAGGGTTAATAAAGGAACCATGTTGCGATGAATTCCTGAAGGCGGGGCGTCAGAAACAGCAGGAGTTTTTAAAGAGACAGAGGTCAAATTTCAAAGCGTTAAATTATAAAGTCAAATTTCTTGAAGTCACGTTTGATATGTGTACAGCATTTTCTAACAACTGGAGGTGACAAGTTACTTGACTGTGCTATAAAATATGACTGTATGCCTGGAAAATACATAGTAATACTGTCCATTGGAAACAAAACAAGAAAATCAAAGTTTGATTGAATCATTACACAAACGTGAGAATCGCTGCCTTTGTAACAGACCATATTCGTGCGGTAACTTACGATGACGTAGAGAGTCGCGCAGGGTTAACTCGGTGAAGTTGAGGCTGTCAGACGCCTGCTTTAATAACTTCCAAGCCACTTTCTTTGTTGACATCATCAATTTATTCCACAGATCAAACTGCACTGCTTCAGATCTTAACCCACACATGCTGACCAGGCCAAATCTACAATATCAACAACAAACGGCATTCATCACGGTCAACAGAAATTATGACCCTCCACCGGCGCACCCG
The DNA here is from genome assembly GCF_027474105.1 of Poeciliopsis prolifica. Classification (NCBI taxonomy): domain Eukaryota; kingdom Metazoa; phylum Chordata; class Actinopteri; order Cyprinodontiformes; family Poeciliidae; genus Poeciliopsis; species Poeciliopsis prolifica. Next base: position 12,409,882 of record NW_026562385.1, on the reverse strand, counting down.
TTTCTCCTACATAACAAAACAGAGTTCGTATGGCTCTCAAATATACTTAAGTGACACTCACGCCCATCTACGACACACCCACCACCCAAAGTGTCACAGCTGTGAGCTCCTGCACATCAGTAATGTTCATTTAGATCTCTTGGCTCTTACAGACCATGTATGTGAAGCAGCTGCAGCCAAACCCAGTGGAGTGAATCACACAGTCACTGGATCTGGGCCAGTGGAGGCGCCTTCTCTGGAGTGACGAATCACGCTCCTCCATCTGAAAATCCGATGGACGGTCCGGGTTTGGCCATATTTGTCTGCCTGCTTTGTGCCAAGTGTAAAGTTTGGTGGCCATTGGATACAATCAGAGCCATTTGGCAGCTGAAAAAGCCAGCTCTCTTCAAGAAAGCCAACTTTCACATCACTGTTGAAACAGCAATAAAATACACTGACGCTTGTGACTAAAGGCTGAGAAAATGAGAAAAGGTTTAAGAAAAGTGAAGTTAGAACTAAATTGTCTCTTTAAAATGCAGTTAACAAGTACTCTGTTGGTCTGATTTGTTTTTCATGCTGTTATTGTTTTTTTAATGAATAAATTACAATTAAACAACCCGAACCGCAGGCTGCAACTCATTTCAAAGACATTGTGGTCCCCTGTGTTGAAGATATATTGCTTTGTTTACTGTGGAAGTAACAGTGGATGACAGTCAGGCCTCTGCGGTGCAGCAGTAACGAAAACTCTTGGCAAAAGCAGCCAATATTCAGGATGCAAGTCCATAACAGGAGCCATTAGAAAAAGAGGAAGACTGGATTCGTAAACAGTGACACAAACAGCAGCGGATCGTTTTTCAAAAACTCGTATCAGGTTTTGAACAACGTCGTCTTACGCAATATCACGTGATTCTCATCTGCCCTCAGTGCTACATCTAGGTTTTCTCTCATTGAACTGGATTTCTCAAGAGGAATCTCCAGTCAGACACTGGCTCTGTGTCTCTAAGAAATCCAACACTGCCTTCAGCAAGTCATCACAACTTGGCTCCTCTATTAACACTAATAGTATAACAAGCTCAGCAGATGCACAACTCCACCAGGTGTTTGCTAATTGCTGCTGGCTAGTTTGAAGAAGCTGAGTCCGCCCAGGGTTTTTCCATGTTGTCATGGGAGATGAATGGATTTCTCAAACATGGATGACAAAATTAAGGCAACATAAAAACTCCAGGTATTTTTTTCGTTGAGGAAATAACATAACAACGTGATGTAAAGCTAAGAGAAGTTGATTTTCATTCTACTGCTCCTTTAAGTCGTTTTGCTGCTGGCAACGATGTCATGGTCCTACTTAGTTTGGGTTTTTGTTTACAGCGAGGACGATTCCCGGTAAGCATCACTGAACTGACGCATTCCACAAGTTACGACTAAATGACAGCCGTGATGTACCCTGTTGATTGTTAGTTAGGTAAAGACAGATCTCTGACCTCTGAATGAGCTGGGTTACAATTTGTTAGAATTTACTAGTGAAACCCTTACAGTAAATCCTAAGAAAAGCTTTCATCAGAAATCAGCTCATGATTTGTGTGTGTGGAAGCGAGAGCCGCACCACACATACAGACTGGTTTAAATGAAAAGGCAGCGTATGAATAAAAGCAAATCCTTCTGGTTCTGAAAATTGTAGGTTGGGCTTTTCTAAATTACATGTTTCTAGAGGGCGACATAAGCTCTTGTTACTGCAGCAGAAAAACAAGCAGTCTTGTATAGTAACGAAGTAAAAGTACTTCACTACTTTACTTAAGTATATTTTGGAGTACTTCATACTTTCCTAGAGTATGAAATTTTTTGATAACTTTCACTTTTACTTCACTACATTTCCGAACTTAATTTCATACTTTCACTGTCAAAAAAAGTAAAACCACACATTTTCAATGTGTGGTTTAGTTACTCGTTACAAAAAAGTGAGAGAGAAACGCAAATGTTTTTACAAACCTACTGATTGACTGCAACAAAGCCTGCTTGCCTGGGCTTGTTCATCACCACCAATAGGATACACAGGTTTCACCTCCCCATCTACGTCAGAAAGTCCAGCAAACAGTCTGATTGGTTAGTTCTCCGTTTGTGTAGGTTTGTGCCGTTAAAATGTTCGTTTTTGCAGCTTTGGTTTCCGAGATATTAAAATGATTTTTTAGGTCATCCAGAGTTCACCATCCCCGCATTTTGCTCCAAAACAAACCAAAGTGGGCTGGTTCATTTTGCAGGTTTGTGCCATTAAAACAAACGCAGCAAAGTTGTTTTCAATTTGGATTTTGGCTTTACCAATATCCGGTGTGAGCGGCGCCTAACTCAAGGTTGATCCGATTCAATGAACGCTAATTTCGGCCAGCCGTTCTCTAGGTCTCCCCTTCCTCAAGGTGTCGGAGTTTCACTCAGGGAGAGTCAACAAATTTCACATCCAAACTCTCCTGAGAAACTAATGGAAATAGATTTCTTGCCTTGTGACCAACTGACACAAAATTCAGGACACAAAATATTGAGTATGAAGTAGTCATACTCAATATTTTCAGTAATTGTAATCTTAAAAAGTATATATTTTGGATGGCCTAAAAATCATTTTTAATATCTCGGAAACCAAAGCTGCACAAACCAACATTTTAACGGCACAAATGGAGCACAAACGGAGCACTAACCAATCAGAGTATTTGCTGGATTATTTGAGTAGGTGGGGTGTCAGCTTCACAGAGGTCTGTTTCACTTCTCCCATTAAACACCAAGTTAACTAAAAGCTCTCCCTCTTCAGATGTCAATAAGCTGCATTTTCCTCCCAATTCTTTTTTTCTTTTGCATAATGACCAGTTGGTGCACCTATAGTGTGTGAAGTAGAGTAATCGTAACGCGTTTTTTTCTTCATGTTGGCCGCATTTTCTGTACTGACTATTTATTTTTCTCATTTTCAGCACTGACCTTACTGAAAGGGAAAACTTGAGGCTTTTAGAAACTTTGTATTTTCTGTCCTGGAGGGTTTACTAAGAAGCTGGTTCAGTTGTAAAGCAGGTTAAGTTAACCTAAAGCAGGTCAAGTTAACCTAAAGCAGGTCAAGTTAACCGAAAGCAGGTCAAGTTAACCTAAAGCAGGTTAAGTTAACCTTTTGGTGTAGGTAAAGCACCTACTTTTCTTAACTAAATGATGCTGTAGGTTTATCTATTAGCAGGTTTTATTTTGCCTGCACTTGGTTGTGTACATTATTTTAAGTGTATTTAACAAGTTTATGAAAATATAAAAAATGTCATTCAAACTGCATTTGTTTTACTTTTTACTTTTCATTACATTACTTGAGTACATCCATTGTTACAGTAATTTCCATACTTAAGTACAAGACATTTCAGATACTTTGATACTTTAACTCAAGTAACATTTCAATCAGTGACTTTTACTTTTACCAAAGTCATATTTTGGAGCGGTACCTATACTTTTACTTGACTCCGAGATTTCAGTACTTTATACAACACTGAAAACAAGTTTGTTTTAGAGTATCTCCCACATTGTGAGAGAAATCACAATGTGATTCCCACACATTATCACCATGTGGAGAAAGATCTACCTAGCAGGCTTCCACTGTTTGTGCTTTTTCCAGCAGCTGTTTCCCAGAATACTTTGCCAGGTTTTCCACACCAAAGAGTTAGCCACAACAATTTCCAATTCAGTTCCACCTGACACCATTCGTCCTGGATGACATAGATTAAACAAATCTGCTGCCACAATTAAACAGACTTGAAAAAAATCTAACTCGGGCCAGTCCGACAATAAACTGGATTCAGACCTCCAACACTGCTGGTGAGATGAACTAAACGCTCATCTGTTTCATGGCCTTGCTTTTTAGCAGAGCTGCTATCTGATGTGGTTAATGAATCGAGCTGTTCACTCATGCATTCAACGAAAGGAATGTTGAAACACGACGGACGTGGTGAAAATCTCAAGAGTCAATCTAAATGTTTATGTGATGGCGGCGATACGGAGTTGAGACAACAGCCGGAGAAAGATGTGCGATTGTCTCGTCAACGACGGGCCAAAAACGATGGCAGAGGTCGGCCTCGGGTGGCAACACGTGGCACTGCGTGTGGATGTGAACGTATGAAAACCAGCAGGATTCAGAGATTAAACAGAGAGCAAAACTAAATGTCAGTAATAAAGAATATAATTCTATTTATTTACATATGTATATATAGTCACCTCCCTAACATAATAGTAATTTTTGCCAAAAATGTTGTTTTTTTTTTATTATTATTATTATTATTTATTTTGTTGTTGCTTCAAACACTTTTGGGAAATAAATAAATAAATATTGCCATCATTTTTAGGAGAGTAATAAACATATAAAACTACAACTCAAATATGATATTTATGTTTAAAATATATATGAATATGCTTTATTTATTTATTTTTAGGCATTTGTTTTTGAAAAAAGTTTTCAGATTTTTTATTTATTATTTTTCCCCCGCAGAATTTTGTTTCAGTCATTTATTCCTTGGCTGGCAATCGAGTCAACATCCGTTGACTTAAAGCAGTTTGATTTAAAGCAGAAGGATTAGGTGGCGTAAAGTAAAGAACAACAACTCAAGAGCTGATCAACAAAGTCTCATTATTAACAGGAAAAACGAATAATAAATAATAACAGGAAAAAGAGGTGACAGGATTTGTGTTATTTCACATGTTCATAAAACAAAACCAGGCCCTGAAAGTGAGTCTCCTCTTCCTCATGTGAGTCACATAAAATTCTTGTATTTAAGAAAAAATATATATTTCAATGAAGGGGGGGAGGATGCCTCATTGTGATAGTACAAATAAAAATAAAGATCGATAATTACTTGTTCTATTTATTTATTTATTTAGCTTATCCTTCTCTCTTCTTACTGTGAACAGGTTTTCTGCCCTCCCCCAGTTTAATTCCTGCCTCACATGTTTGCCTCTGCAGAAGTCAAGGACTAATAAGGGCACACAGATAATCCGCTCCGTCGCCGGTTCACAGTCAGTCGGGGGAAAAACACAGACGGGCCTATAAAAGCAGCCGAGCTATTGTGGGTTTGAGGTGGTTACTGAGCTCAAATAAGTTTTAATGGCTTTAAGCTGTAAATCCTGACTCAATGAAACTGAACTGGTGACACCAGTGGGAACATGCTGAGCTCCACCCATGAAACATTGGTTCAATCTTAAAAGAGTAACTAAACCCCAATCAACTTTTTTGTCTTTTTTTCTGTCTTTCTTTGCTGATTTTTTACGTTTACAAATCAATCCGTGAGAGTGCTGTGTTTATGTCATTGTGCACATTTTAATATAGTGTGAACTTGTTTAACCCTGAAACATTTTGCCTTTAACAGTCTTAGTGCTGCCCTCTTGGGGTTAAAGGCAGGAAGTCAAATGTTCCTATCGTTTAACTCGGTTGAGCTTTGCTGCCGTCTCCTCCAGGAGGATCCACTGTGACGTTATCTCACTCCAAAAATGCTTCTGCGACGAGTCAAGAGTTGGGATTGCAGACGGTTGTTTCAAAGATTATTTACAAAAACTAAATCAGGGTGACAAAGTGGCTACATTAGCAGTGTCTCTTGGCACATCCCTGTTTGGTGCAAGAGGTGAAGGTTTCGCTTTCCCATCATGTCCAAGAGGAGTGGATTGATATTTCTCTTCTGCTGGCAAAACTTCATTTTATTTACTGTTTGAGAGCTTGTACCTCCCCCAGCCTGCTTAGGCTATGCAGCCCTGGGCGGAGAGCCGTACTGACTTGATCAAAAACAGCTCTGTTGTAAAGGGTTGGAGTAAAGAGCCTTTCACTGTAAACAACTAAATATCTGACTGTGTGTGTGTGGCTTTGCAGCTTGATGCGAATATATCAATCCACCATCTGTCTTTTATTTATCCTGCTTTTTTATTTTAACAAGCTCAATATAAGGGATAAAAAGTGAAGCCAAAAGAATTTCTCTCTTTCTTTTTTTTCTTTTTTTGTTGTTGAAAGAAACGAAGAGCAACACACACATGCATGACATCTGCTCCATTCTGAGAACAAATCTGACTACAGCACATTAAACTGGAACAATCAAGTATGGATCTGATTCGCTAAACAGCAAAGAGGAGCAGCTCAGGGACACAGAACAGGACATGAACATCTGTGGTCAGCAACAATGTCTTGGTGTCCATTTTCCTTTTAGCAGACTCTAGATTCTAGTGGTATCTTGGTAAATGGGTCTTGGCTCCATCGTGCTTAATCTTCCTGTCTGAAACATGGAGGCTGAAACAAGGTTAGCACAGTTATCTTGTGCTATTATTGCTGAGCATAGCATTCTGTGTCCTAGTGCTAACATCTAATGGAGTCTTTTTTTTTTTTATTTCTATACATAACCCTCTTGTCTTCCATTTCTCATTGAAAGCATACAGTATAATACATAATACAACATTTTTGAAGACTGTAGACCACATGACAACATGGCACAATTTACTCAGCATCTTGCATATTCCTTGACTAGCGAGCATGCATATACATGCATCTGTTGATTTGTGAAAATGAAGGTCATGCACACGCACACACACAATAACTTAACTTAAAGTGAAATATCACAAATAAGTCAGTAGTTCCTGGAAAGTTACACTGACAGCAGCCCCGGTCTCAGGGGCCACGTTAGCGGATGGGGGCCTTCAGGGCAGCATCCACCTCCTCCTCCGGCAGCAGCGTGTGCCACTGGGCCACGGGTCGCCTGGGATTGGCCAGCATGTCTGACCAGTGGCGCAGCCCGACGCCGGAGGCGCCGTAGCCGATCCAGCACTTCCCGATGGGATCGTTGCTGCCCAGTTTGTCGTAGTCGTACACGGTGATCAGCACCTGGATTTTCTGTGCGTGGAGACAGAGGAGGCGTCAACGCTACGTCCTGCAAACGTCTCATCCACGTCTCGTCTCGATGCTGCACTGAATCTGATGTTAAGGCATCGTGACCTGAATGCGTTTTGGATACGTCGACGATGACTCGATCAAAAAGCAAACTGTGTTAAATTTTGTTTCTGCAAAGCAGTCAAGCCTACTTATTAGAAATATTTACAGAAAATAGTGTGAAAATGTTTCCAAAAATATTATTTTGTGTTGTACTATGTTCATGCAACAGTCAACAGACCCAAATATCGGTTCAACTACGAGACGTACAAACCTGAATTTGGGAGAAGGGAATCTCAAAGCTGAAGCTCTCGTTGAAGTAAGGATTTAGAGTGTTTTGCTTCACAGATGTCTTCTTTTTCTTGAGTCGCTTGCCGTTGTGTTGCAGAACCACCTTGACAAACGGATCTGAGAGGGACGAACACGAGTCAACACAGACTTCCAATAAGAGTCGATCATCAGCCTTTAGGTTTGCGAACAGCAAATACCTGACAGTCCTCCGACGTCCATTTTCTTCAGGTTCTTTGCTTCCATCACGTTGACCGTCAGCTTACCGGCCGTGGGGACGTAGCGAAGGGAAATGCAGATATCACCGAGTTTCTCTTGCTGTCAGGAACACAACGCATAAGTCAGGCATTTTGTTAAAATCCAGATATTAGAAAGGTCTGGTTTTGGAGGAAAGAAACAAACATTTACCTCTTCCTTTTCTCCACCAACTAGATCTTTCCATTCATGTATTGGTTGCCCGAGGTCAATGCTGTTCATTGGGATCTTGATTTCGCCGATGACGTCGTGTTTTCCAAAACGGTCGAAATCAAAAACTTGCAGCACCAGAGTTTGACCACCGAGCTCACTGTAAGGGATCTGGAGAGGAAGAGTATGAGCATCAAATTTAGCTTTGAATTCTGGTCGAAAAAGGACAGTATTCTAAAACGACATCGGTGTGTAGACCTTGAAAGTGAAAGTCTCGTTAAACACGGGGCAGAGGTTCTTGCGTTGAACTTTGGTCTCGAACTTCTTCTTCTTGTCCGGCAGCATGTAGACTTTAACGTAAGGGTCGGAGGTTCCGCCCATGTCCATCGCTGGGAGGTCCTGAGCCTGAAGGATGCCCACGATCAACTGGAGAAGAATCCAAGAGCAGAAGATCAGTTCAAGTCACAAACCGCAGCTGTGTTTCCATTACAAATGTAAGCAGAAACTACGCAAAGTCTATTTTCTGCTAATGTAAAAAAAAAAACACAATTTCGCAATTGCTTTAATTCTATTAAATGAAAAATGAAATAAAAATCACGTGAATTATTTTGTTCACACAAGTCAGTAAAAATTATGGCAGTGACAGATGTCAACAGTTGCATGAGATGCTAGCGCTTGTCAGCCAATCAGAGGAGACATCAGGGTCTTATTGAGACATTGGGATTGGCTGCGTATCCAGTGTTTTGGGAAAATTATAGTCAGTGATTTTACAGACGAGTTATGGATTCAACACGTTGGAATGACACACAGCTTTTTACGAACTGTGATGCTGTGAGAGCTCTGGTGTCCAAAAAACAAAAAAACAATAACAAACCATCATCCTCCTACCACTTCCTGTCATCTTCTTTGTAGTTTCAGCCAGTAGTAACATCCTGTTGTTGATCAGGTGACTCGTGCGATGTGAAAGAAGTGTTTCCATTTGCAGTTTTGTGAAACACATCTTTTTGGCCAAAAAGCCACTCCCTCCTAGCTTTTTCACAACTGGAATATTTCTATTAAATGAAGTGATTTCAAAATACACAGTTTTATGGTTAATGCTGCATGTGTAACAGGTACATTTTTCTTACCCTCTTAAACAATGTGTCATTGAAAATAAGGAGGTGGTAAAATATTAATGGTCTTTCTTCACGTGTAGGTGAAATGATGCCTAGCTCATCAATTTATTTATTTATTTATTTACTTATCTATTGCCAGAAAACCCAAAGAAGGCATCAGGCACCAAAGCCTGTTTGTGTTCAGAACTTAATAAATTTTGTACCAAACGAAAGTACAAGTTCAAAGAATCTGAAGTCTTTAAAGGTTCTCAATTGTTGTTAGTGCATTCATGGACTTTCATTTTGACAAGAGCTGTATTTAGAACGGGAAACAAATAGGAAAAGCATATTGGGAGATTTCTTAGTTTCTCCAAAGCTCCCACATTGTTTGAAGCTTAGGTCTAGTGTAGCTCTGTCTTGAGATTGAGTGCTCCCCTGTGTATCCTGAGTCACTCTGACCTAAATCATCTGATTTGGTCTTGACAAATCACCAGTCAGTTAGAAACTCAAAAATCTTATGTTTGGTCAGTAGGTGAACCTGTCCAAACATAAAAACCACGAGAGAACCATTGTTTTTTAAGAGCTGACAGTCGTGCTCTGGGTAAATTTGCACCTTTACCAATTGGTTCCTTTGAGAAGAAAACAGTCTCATACGTCTTACTGTCTGAATATAAGTCAGTAAGACGTAAATTTCGGTTCCCAGTCCAGGCATCTACCAAGCCTCACTCATGTATGTCAAAGCTTTAAAACATGAAGGCTGTAAAATCATATTGCGTGTGAGGACTGCGCACCTGATTATCGGTGAAGTTATAATCCAGCGAGTACTCCAGCTTGCCGAAAAACTCCTTCTCCTCTTCCTTCTCTTCCTCTCCATCCTGAAAAATATGACAGGGCAGCAAACTGTCAACGTATGGGGTTCCACTTGTGTCAAAAATAAATAGAAGTCATATGTGTAGATGCTGTCAGTCTATGTCATTGTTATGTGTCTTTGCTTGACGTCTATGGTCTTAGTGCTTTGTGGATATGTCGATGTCGCATGTAGATGTTGCATATGTAGGTGATTCATATGTTAGATATTGCACATGTCTATGTTGCACATGTCTATGTTACACCTGTCTATGTTCCACATGTCTATGTTGCACATGCGTTCACTGCATATATAGCTGTTTCATGTTTTATGTCTCGTAATGGTTGCTACTCACTGTCATCTTGTCAATTCATCTACATCGCAGATGTGTTTTGATGCTGCTGCCCCCTGTTGTTGGTTCAAGTAGTTTATCTGAATGTCTTTAATGTCTGTGATTGGTCAATGTCATTGGTCAGTGTTGCTGTTGCCTGTTCTCTTCACCATCAATAAGTGTTAAAGTAGGTCAAGTCTGATCAAAGAGTTTCTTCCAGTTTTCCAGACAAAACACACAAATTACTAAAGTTTTTTTTATTTTGTATTGTTGTAACCATTAAACGATCTCCCTATCTGTTCAACCTTATAAATAGAGACACATTGTTGATGTTACTATTATAAAATAACTTGCAATTAAGTATTGGCAAAGATCAATGTAGTTTTCACATGAGGCGGAGCGTTGTTGTTGTTAGCAGCTGCTGAAAGTCACTAAAAAAGTTACTTTTAATGTAAATTAGTTACTTTCCAAATCAAATAATCAGTGATCTAACTCAGTTACTTTTTCAAGGAGTGATCCGATTAAAGTTACTTTTTCAAAGTAACTATGCCATCCGTGTCCAAGAGGTCATAAGAACTGCAGCACAGCATCCAGAGAACTCCCGTTCTGGTTTGCTTCACAAAGTACCGCCGGGCTGAACTCCAAGAAGAAAACCAACGCTGAGTGAAAGGAACATAAAGACTGATCTCGGTTTTGCCACAAAATAATTTGATTATGCGAAAGATTTCTGGGAATTTATTCTGTAATCTGGTGAGACTTGTTTTTAGATGGGTTGTGTCTCATTATATCTTATCTGGTATTTTAAAAAATGGCATTTTAGAAAAGGAACAACATGCCAAGAGTAAAATGTGCTGGTGGTGTGAAAGGCTACGGCTGTTTTCAGAGCCCTGGGACCCAGAAGACTTAACATCGTGAATGAAACCATGAATTCTGCTGCCTGTCAAAACATCCTGAGGGAGAATAACTATCACCAATCTTTCAATGGCTTAAGAAAAACCAAATCAAGACTTTGCAGAGGCCGATTAAATCTCCTGATCTGAGATGCCGTGGTATGAAAATAAAAAAGGGGGTTCTGAGCTTGAAAACCCTCCAAAGTGACTGACTGATGAGGTTTCTGCAAAAATGAGTGGGTCAGAAATCAGAATCATTCAATCTGGCAAACAAACGTCAAATATTTGGGCCATCGGACAGCAGATGTATTTTCTCATGGGTATAAAAGCCACCAGAGAACCATTATTTTTTAAATCTGAATTTTTATCAAAGTCCAAATTCAACTACAATGAATTTGGACAAGATTCAACAGATCAACTGCAGGATATAAAATTATTTCAATCAAGTGCTGTGTTGCAGGCCTTCTGCACAAGTCTTGGCTAGAAGGTACAATTTCAGAGTGTGTGTGTGCATAATGTCACAGAGCAAATGCTTTTTATTTGTAAAATAAATAGAATAGAATACTTATTTGATTGCATACATTCATATATTTTGTCCCTTTTTTTTCTGCTTATGGTTTTTTTTTTTTTTCTGAATTGTTCAGCAACACAAATCCGTAGAAGAAATCCGTTCTTCTCACCTTTTTCTCGTCTCCATCTTCTCCATCCTTATCCTTCTTTCTGCGGCCCCGCCCGCCTCCCCCCTTCCTCTCTCGAGCCTTCTTTTGCTTCTTGCCCTTGTTGAAACACTTCTTGTAGATGCAGAATCCGAGGCAGGCGACGAGGGCGAGGACCACAACCACGATGGCCCCCACGGCCCACATGGGCACTGGACAGAGGAGAGAAACGGTCAGGAGCAAAACGCACTAAGAGTCACCACTAGTGTAGATGTACACTTGTTTTTGGTTTTTTTTCCGCCAGCCGTACAATTAATTCCATTGGTACTGGAAATTTACATTTTCTAACTGTTATACAAGAATATCACATGAAGTCTGAATTCCAGCTGTGAGCCAGACTTATAGTTTATATTTTACGATAGTTCAGTTGCTTTTTTTTTATTAACCCAGACTAATAAGTGTTTTCAGAAATAACATGAAATAAATCATCTCTGAAATACCCAAATGTTATACATGATTGAATGTAATTTTTTTATTGGAATGTTGCCTCTTTAATGACTGTCACCCTGTGACATTGACATGTATCGTTATGAAGCATTTTGGACGCCCATCATGGTCATGTGACACATTAAATCTGCTCTTCCTTCCACTTTAGATCATTTCCAGTTTGTTTCCTCCACCAGCTTGAATGCTTTGCATGTAAGCTGATGTGTTTTTAAAATTGTACATTGTACCTGATTTGTGGGATTATTTCTGACACTATTGCTGTGTTTTCTATGGATTATGGAAAACTTCTTTTTATAATGGTTTGCTCTTATTTATTGCCAGGTGATATTTTCAAGGTATTAGTTTCGCCGGCGAAGGGAAAGAAACTAAATTTCGATTCCTCATCTGTCCGGTACAGACCATGAGTTGACAATAAAGTCATGAGTAGACTTTGACTGACTACTACAAAACTTCCTGTGGAACTTGAGAAGAGTGAAGAAAATAACCCGTCAGAACCGGAGCTAGCCGGGTCTTTCTTCAACCTAACGTCGGACACATGTGATGGCGAGACACGAGATGGACTTACTCTTGAGTTTATGGTCTTGACGAGCGGGACACATTGTTCACACGAGGAGAAAATGAGGAAAGAGAATGAAAAAAATGACAAGTGAAAATGGCGAAAATCAGGAAAGATAACGATAAAGGACAACAGGATGGTGTTAAGATTAGCAACATGTTCTCCCTGAGCACTAAAGCGAGCGCATGGTGTTGTGCTCACTTGGCAGGTGTGTGAGCTCGTTGAAGAACTTGTTCTTCATGCTGGCGAACTGATGGTTGGAGTGGTGAGACGGGGGCGGAGGCGGCCGCGGCTCCCTCTCCTCTTCCCCCGCCGCCCTCCGAAGCCGCACGGCGCTCACGTTGACCGACGGCATCGCTGCTCTGAAAGGGCGAAGGATGGACACGACTTGTTAAGGTTACTAATGTGTCCTTTTTCTTTAACCTGCAACGACCCGGTTCAATGAAAAGACACCAAACGAGAGTCAGTAGCAGAACAGAGTGTTTGTCACTTGCAGAGAATGTATTTGTGAAATGAATCAAATTTGAGGCTGAGGAAAGAAAAAAAATAAAATAAAGTTAGTTTTGTATCCAACATCCAGTCTTATTTACTTCAAGCTGATTCTAAATGTACTTTGAGTTTGTGTCGTAGTTTGAAAAGTTGCAAAACTGATATTTAGTTTTTGTGAGTCTGTGAACGAAAGTAAAAGAAAATCTGCCAGTTTTTGGTAGTCGTGCCTGCAAGGAGGTCCAGCTGTCAGTCCTTATCCTTGTATATAAAAAGGGAGATTTAGACACACACACACACACACACACAACACACACACACACACACACACACACACACACACACACACACACACACACACACGGAGGCGGGGCCCACAGCAGACAGCCCTGAGTTGCTGCACTGCTGCATAACAAGATTAATTGTCAGAGGTAATCCAAAAATCCTCAGATTAAACAAATTAAGGACAGTTTGCGGCTCCCGCTTTGAGTTTCCTCCTCTGAACCCGCCCATCCTGTCACTATTTTCTTCACTCTTTCCTCTCTTGCTTGGGACCCATCAGGCCTCATACCTACCACATCCTGCTCACACACACACACACACACACACAAGCCACACACACACACACACACACACACAGAGGTAGAGAGAGAGAGAATGGCCAAACTCCCAGAACTAGACCTGATTTAGGTAGTGAGCTTTGTAACGTGGCCCAGATGGGATCTGCAGAGGATTACAGAGGCCGAGCTCCGTGTGGTGAATAACTGCTGTACATAAGGTGTTTATCGCTAAATGAATTTATCCAAATCCTCCATTGATATGGTTTTATTTTATCATCCTTTATTCTGCCGCATGGATCCTTGGTTGTTTCTGAGTGGAGCATTCTGGGACAGAAAGCCTCGAAAAAGAACAGGATTAGTTTACGTTTTAATACAACCTTTAATATATAAATTATATCCGTCCATCCATCCATCCATCCACATTGATTTGTTCTAACATCATAATCCAAAGCTGTGTTACATCTGTGTAGTTATGGTAGGTATTAAATAGTAAGGATCCCAGGATGGAGCCTTGGGGAACCCCACATGTGATTTCCAATGTTACAGAAGAACATGTATGAAACACACAAAGGTGCCATCTATCTAGCCTTAGTAGATGAAGATTTCCCATCAAGTATCACATTTCACTTATAATTTTTATCGTGGACTGTGTCTGTTGCTTCTAGGCTCAGATCTCTCTGAACCACATGTTTACACTTTCTGCACCAGCAGCAAAGTGTAAACTTTGCTGCTGACATTACCACATTACCACAGCTGACTTGATGAATCAGTTTCACCAACAAGGGATTGATGTGTCACTCTCAGGCAATATGTGTTGAGATTTATAGGAGCAGTCAGTTTACCACACAATACAGTTACATCAAAAGTATAAAGTCTGAAATCCATCACCTGAAATACAGTTCTTTAAAGGGATTTAGGACAAATTTATATTTTATCACATTACAATTGCTGAATGCATATTGATTGGATTGTATAGGACAGATCAACGCAAAATAATATATGATATTGAAAATAATTAATGGTTTTTGTTGTCAACAAAAAAGAATTCATATTATTTATATAAGAAAAAATATGTTTAAGACAATTAAAGAAAGTCATGTGTAAACTTTTCCAGAAACTATGAGAATGGTCTCAAAATAACAATACTGTCTTTTATTGCAATCATTTCTGGGTCAATTGATCATCCAGTAAAACTCTTAGATCAGTATTGATTAATGATATTGATTGGTTACAGGCCTGAATCTACTGTTAAAAGTCAGAATCTGATGTTCAGAGATGCTCTTCAACCAATCTAGTGGCGTTTGAGCTACTTTGCAAAGAAGAATGGAAAGAAATTTAGATGTCCAAAGTTGCTAGAAACAAAGGTTTTAGTTCTGACCAAGGGGAAACAAACTTCATTTTTCATATTTTCAGGGTTTCATTTGTAGATACATTTGAAAACCACAGAACATTTCTGATGAATTTCATAAAGATTGTGTTAAAATATTTCAGTCTGTGATAGAAACATAGCAAAACATCATATGTGAATAAACTTGGCCGCGACATATGTAAAAAGCTTCATGAAATATATTCATAATTCAGCCAGAGTCATCTACCAGCTATCAAAGTATCTGGAATATTTCTTTTTTGTTGGTGCGATAATAAGCTGTTAACATTTTCACAAACGCATAAAAATGTAAATTTTCACACCTTTGTGGAAACGTTAAGACATAAGCAACGCCGTGCAGGCAGCGCGCAGACAACCTGTTTCCTATGTGCTAAAAGTCACATACATTTGAGCAGGATGGCTTTCCATAATTTCACAGAAGAGATGTGGATTCAACACGTTCACATAACATGCAACTTTTTACAAACTGTGATGCTGTGAGGACTCTGGTGAAGCGAGTTGCAACCAAAAAACAACAACAAAAAAACATCATCCTCCGACTACTTCCTGTTGTCTTCTTCGTCATTTCCGACAGTACTAACAGCCAGCTGTGTGACGCGAAGGAAGTGTTTTCATTCCAGTTTGGCGAAATACTCCTATTTTGACACGGCCAAAAAACCACCTCGTCCTAGTGCAAGTGTTTTTTTTTTTAATCAAAAAACTGGAAATTTTTAATCCATTAAGTAAATGTAGTTTTGTAACTTCAAATCAATTGTTTGGTTAATGGAAACCCAGGCACCAGCCAAATGTAAAGATCAAAGGGGCGTCCAGGACTCTACAAGGCCAGCTTTTACTGTATCTTATGAGTGACATAAGAAAGAAGCGTAACAATACGACCACATCAGAAGAAGCAAAGTCAGACAGTCATGTAAACATCTGTCCGTACCAAGCCGTCTCCAGCCTGCTGCAGGTGACTTCACGTGAACATGGACACCAACCAATGCAGCTTTAGCTTTCAATAAGCCACTTAAACTAATCTCTGCCACTTTTAGAACGCTGTCCATCATGTCAGATCAAATGTTACAATCGTCCATGAACTTTCTTGATGTACTATTCAAAGAATTTCAAGATGAAGCTAAACACTAGCACTGAGGAATCAGATCTAATTAACCCTGAAGTCATTCGCCTCTCACTCCATTTAGGCGGATTTAATAAAAATCAAAGAAATATCATAAAGCTTCTGGCAACAACGAAAAAAATCAGGAGGGACACAGTTCACCTAGAATGGTAATAGTTTGAAAATCATTAATCAAAAATAAAAAGGTGCAAACTGTTTTCATTCAGTGATAGTGATGGAACTTTAACAAACGCATAAAACATCTTGACTCACCCAATATGTCCTCAGTCCTTATATTCTTTTTGTTTTTTCTTCTTCTGTGTCATCCAAGCGTCATTCCCCACAAATC
Organism: Poeciliopsis prolifica; assembly: GCF_027474105.1. NCBI lineage: Eukaryota > Metazoa > Chordata > Actinopteri > Cyprinodontiformes > Poeciliidae > Poeciliopsis > Poeciliopsis prolifica. The sequence continues at coordinate 12,393,547 of NW_026562385.1, read as the reverse complement.
CACCAACACAGACTGACTGTCCAAGTCCAGCTCCCTCTCTCCCCCTCCTGTGTTAATCCTCAATATCCCTCAACACCACTTACTTCCTGTCCACTTACTCTCCCAAAACCATTGTGAGTTCAGCACAAACTGTTTTAGCTTTTTAAATGAAATATACTGTATGTATAGACCTTTAAATCTTTGCAGATTTCTTCTGTTTTTGCTTTTGCATACATCATTGAAAAAAAAGAACATTACAAAAATATGAAAAATGCAGTTTTCAAAATGACACGGCTTTAAAGAGGGAAAATCTTTCCAAGCCAACCTGAACACCAGTAATAGATTTTAATGTTGGATTTCACTATTGATAATTATCTGATCTACAAAACATGTCTGAAAACATTAAGAAAATGTGTTTAGTGTCCTGAAAATTACACCATTATGTGGTTTCATCAAATTAAATAAACTTAGGATAAGATTATTTGGAAAAAAGCCTTGCTACTCCAAATTAAAAATATGGAGTTAAATAAAAATGACCAGGAATTTTTAAGCATCTTCACAGTGAAGGGTTTTGTTTTAAATTCTAGAAATTTTGTTCATACATTTGTATTAAATCTCATGCTTTTGTCCTGACTAAAGCAGATACTTCAGGTGTAATGACAAGAAGCATTTTAAACTAAATTCACTGTAAGGTGCCAATAAGAAAAGGTTGGCCTTCAAGACCTTGTGTTAAAAGCAATCATTTCTGAGACATGTTGAATCAGGAAACATATTGGTTCCAAAACATTGTTCAACATTTTACTGCTTCACTTTTAACCAGGACATCCCTTTGAATTTACCTGTTTTGGAGCAACAAGGGCCTCAAATTATAAACCAGTCAGACCACAGAACTCCAGCTCAAAATGTTTATTCAGAGAATCGGAAGTTACACTTTGACCAACTACTTATTACACTTCTGGATAAAGACACTCAACTCTACAACTTGACAAACTGATTAACTCAATGAAATGCTTGATCAACTCTGGAGTAGACAAATTTAGCCTGAAGCCTTTGTTACACACACTTCTACTCCATGTTCCCTTCTGGGCATTTAGCTTTTGCCTCCCAGGGTGTGCTTGTCAAACAGGTACTCGCCATCTTGTTGTTGTGGGCGTACATGTGGGTCAGGTTGGTGATGTGGTCACCGAGCTTCTTGATGGCCTCCACCTGCTCGTTCAGGTAGTGGGACTCCAGGAAGTCGCACAGCTGAAACAGAATCCTTTATTAGATTCACACACATCAAGGGTCAATGAAGCAAAAATACTTAACTTACATGAGGATCAACATGATCAGAGGCCAGTTTGTGCAGATCCAGCAGAGCCTTGTTGACATTTTTCTCCAGCTGCAGAGCACACTGCATGGCTTCCAGCCCACTGCCCCACTCATCCTTCTCTGGTTTCTGTAAAATGGAAAACATTTATAGTTTCATTGTATTGCAGTACATTGATTTAAGTTGTATTTTAAACATCAAAATGGCTGTTGCGTGTCTCTTGTTAGCATTAGCTGTTGTTACCTTGACATCCTGGAGGAAGATGCGGCCTCCTCTTTTGTTCTGGAAGGACAGCAGCTTCTCGGCGTGCTCCCTCTCCTCCTCACTGTTCTCCTTGAAGAAGTGGGAGAAGCCCGGCAGGGCCACGTCGTCGCGGCAGAAGTAATAAGCCTGTTGAACGAGAAAGTAGTTCATGAAACACCTGGATTCCCATCATGTGGTGAAGCAGCAGCTTTGGTCAAGCCAAGTTGAGTAATGAGAGTCTGGTAAGAAGCTCAGCTGAGTTTCCTCCCAGAAAACACAGAATCATCCAGTATTTGGCTGGTAAATGTTGCATTCAGTATTTATATAAATGTTCCAATAACACACCATACACATCAACACTAAGTGTAACACTGACTAAAATTAAACACAGGCTATATTCTGGTCAGCTAACTTCACCTAGTGGGTCTCCATTCTTTTCATTGTGAAAGAGGAAACCTGAACCTCAGAGAGATGTAGCATTTTATTTGACGAGGTGGTTCATAGGTGAAGCGGCTACATAGTTGAAGGCAGACTAATGAAGCAAAGGCAGTGGAAATAGTTGTCTTACCATAGAGGTGTAGGTGTAGGAGGCAAACAGCTCCATGTTGACCATCCTGTTAATGGCGGCCTCGCAGTCGCTGTGGTAGTTCTGACGCACCTGGGATTCCATCTTGTTTGGCGTTTTCTTGTGTTTGTAACAAAACCCTGAGAGAAATAAAGCTTTACGTCGACTACTCTAGTAGTGTTTAATTAGCAGCAGGGTATAAATGGCTCTGGAGTCCGTTTGGGTCGGCAAAAAAAGAGGTTCTGTCCAAACACTGTTGAAGCAAGAACTGTCTAAGGCTTTGGTCCCCGTCCTGTGACGGAAGCCACGCTCCTCTGTATTTATACAGAGTCTCGTGACGGACGTCAAAGTCGCTGCAGGTTTCCGCCAATCAGCAATCAAGGATGAGATGAGAAAGAATCGCGGTGAACGATCATATTTCGTTCTCTCCTTTATTGGTTCATGGAAATGGTGAACCGTGGAGTTTCTCTATTTAACATGAAGCTACATTCGATGTCAATGTGTTTTCTAAGAATTATATGAAGAAATCAGCTAAATCAGCAATTCATTCATATTGTTAAAGTGAACTGTGTGCAATGACTTTATAACCTTTTTTGCTTCAACATAAACATTCAAAACATTTGGCCAAATTTTAAATTAATTAATCATTATCTTTAAAATATGTTTCAGTGTTCTCTGAGTTTTCTCTTTAAAAAGTGGCTTTCAACTATTAGCAGCACTGGATTTCTGTCATGGTCATCAAAGTGAAGGAAGCTGTTAAAAATCTACACCAACATTATTGATTTTTGATAAAAACAAAGAAATGTGTGCAAGAAACCAATGTGCCATTTTCCTTCCACTCCATAATTTTGCATTGCTTTGTTTTGGTTTATCATTTAAAAACTCAATGAAATTCATTAAAGTTTGTGGTAAAATAATATTAATATTCATAAACTGAGGCTAAATTACACCCTACAGCCTGACTGTTATCCATCCACATTGATTTGCTGTGTATCATCTTCATAGTTATGGTAGATATTAAATAGGAAGGGTTTCTGGATTTAATCTTTTTGTACCTCTTATGTGATTTCCAATAAAAAGTTTCATATTGAAAGAAGAAAAAATCCCTGTTACTTTAGTATGATTAAAACCAACAGAGAATTGGACCAGAGAGTCCAACCAGCTTATTGAACTATTGCATTTTATGGCATATTTACAGATACATATGTATTCCTGGTGGTTTTCATAAAAAGGAATTCATCTTTTTAAACAATTACCTTCTTTTTCATGAACCTCTATCTCTCTCCATACCGAACAGGCCCCCAACCCGACACAACTGTCAGATGAACTCGGCCCCCTGGGGCAGAACAGGGCAGATCTTAATTAAAGTTTTCACCCCTCTGATAAGAGGTAGAGGCAGAATTATCCAACTTCATGCTAAAAATAGGATCAACAATGATATGAACTCCACAGATAATGTCTCAATTTCTGGAAGATTACATGACAATTTTAGAAAAAATATATTGTAATGTTTGATCTTCAAAGATTTTATTCTAAATTAAGATTAATCAACAATAATTTTATGATAAAAAGTATCCGTTTTTTAAATGATCATTTAGTCAAGTGAAGAAAAAATACATGGTTAGATGTCATCTGCTTAAAAATGTATTTGAGAACTCATTTTATTTTAACATCTAATTGATTTTACCTTTAAGTTGCACAACTGATGAAATGAAGTCTTCAAAATGTCATGCAGATTGATTCCACTAGATGGCGATCTGCAACAACAAAACTCCAAAGCAACGCAGAAACAATGTAACCAAAAACTTTTTTTTTAAAAGAAATTCATAAAAACCATGCAGAAAGTGATAATCAAATAGTGTTCATGTTATGTAAACACTTGGTAAAGCAGATATATTGTACATGCTTAATGCTTTTCATAATTTTGTTTTTATTGGAATTGCTTAAAATTCCAAGATGTTTCTCACATTTGACAATAGCTAAATGTTTTCCTTTAAAGTACTTCAGCTCAGGTTTGTGTGTTAAATCTCTTGCTTCTCATTGGACCAGATCTTAAGGAAAAAAAGCAGGTGGTTTTTAAGATTCATTAAACTGTTTAGGTGCCATTTCATTTCCCTTTAGATGTTCTGTTAGTTCTTTTGGAAACTTGTTGGTTCCAAAACATTGTTCAACATTTTACTGCTTCACTTTTAACCAGGACATCCCTTTGAATTTACCTGTTTTGGAGCCACAAGGGCCTCAAATTATAAACCAGTCAGACCACAGAACTCCAGCTCAAAATGTTTATTCAGTGAATCAGAAGTTACACTTTGACCAACTACTTATTACACTTCTGGATAAAGACATTCAACTCTACAACTTCACAAACCGAATAACTCAATGAAATGCTTCATAAACTCTGGAGCAGACAAATTTAGCCTGAAGCCTTTGTTACACACACTTCTACTCCATGTTCCCTTCTGGGCATTTAGCTTTTGCCTCCCAGGGTGTGCTTGTCAAACAGGTACTCCGCCATCTTGTTGTTGTGGGCGTCCATGCGGGTCAGGTTGGTGATGTGGTCACCGAGCTTCTTGATGGCCTCCACCTGCTCGTTCAGGTAGTGGGACTCCAGGAAGTCGCACAGCTGAAACAGAATAGTGTGTTAGATTCACACACATCAAGGGTCAATGAAGCAAAAATATGACTTAACTTACATGAGGATCAACATGATCAGAGGCCAGTTTGTGCAGATCCAGCAGAGCCTTGTTGACATTTTTCTCCAGCTGCAGAGCACACTGCATGGCTTCCAGTCCACTGCCCCACACATCCTTCTGTGGTTTCTGTAAAATGGAAAACATTTATAGTTTTATTGTATTGCAGTACATTAGATTTAAGTTGCATTTTAAACATCAAAATGCCTGCTGCGTGTCTCTTGTTAGCATTAGCTGTTGTTACCTTGACATCCTGGAGGAAGATGCGGCCTCCTCTTTTGTTCTGGAAGGACAGCAGCTTCTCGGCGTGCTCCCTCTCCTCCTCACTGTTCTCTTTGAAGAAGTGGGAGAAGCCCGGCAGGGCCACATCGTCACGGCAGAAGTAATAAGCCTGTTGAACAAGAAAGTAGTTCATGAAACACCTGGATTCCCATCATGTGGTGAAGCAGCAGCTTTGGTCAAGCCAAGTTGAGTAATGAGAGTCTGGTAAGAAGCTCAGCCGAGTTTCCTCCCAGAAAACACAGAATCATCCAGTATTTGGCTGGTAATGTTGCATTCAGAATTTATGAAATGTTTCAATAACACACCATACACAACACTAAAGTTAAACACAGGCTATATTCTGGTCAGCTAACTTCACCTAGTGGGTCTCCATTCTTTTCATTGTGAAAGAGGAAACCTGAACCTCAGAGATGCAGCATTTTATTTGACGAGGTGGTTCATAGGTGAAGCGGCTACATAGTTGAAGGCAGACTAATGAAGCAAAGGCAGTGGAAATAGTTGTCTTACCATAGAGGTGTAGGTGTAGGAGGCAAACAGCTCCATGTTGACCATCCTGTTAATGGCGGCCTCGCAGTCGCTGTGATAGTTCTGACGCACCTGGGATTCCATCTTGTTTGGCGTTTTCTTGTGTTTGTAACAAAACCCTGAGAGAAATAAAGCTTTACGTCGACTACTCTAGTAGTGTTTAATTAGGAGCAGGGTTTAAATGGCTCTGGAGTCCGTTTGGGTCGGGAAAAAAAGAGGTTCTGTCCAAACACTGTTGAAGCAAGAACTGCCTGAGGCTTTGGTCCCCGTCCTGTGACGGAAGCCACGCTCCTCTGTATTTATACAGAGTCTCGTGACGGACGTCAAAGTCGCTGCAGGTTTCCGCCAATCAGCAATCAAGGATGAGATGAGAAAGAATCGCGGTGAACGATCATATTTCGTTCTCTCCTTTATTGGTTCATGGAAATGGTGAACCGTGGAGTTTTTCTATTTAACATGAAGCTACATTCGATGTCAATGTGTTTTCTAAGAATTATATGAAGAAATCAGCTAAATCAGCAATTCATTCATATTGTTAAAGTGAACTATGTGTGCAATGACTTTATAACCTTTTTTGCTTCAACATAAACATTCAAAACATTTGGCCAAATTTTAAATTAATTAATCATTATCTTTAAAATATGTTTCAGTGTTCTCTGAGTTTTCTCTTTAAAAAGTGGCTTTCAACTATTAGCAGCACTGGATTTCTGTCATGGTCATCAAAGTGAAGGAAGCTGTTAAAAATCTACACCAACATTATTGATTTTTGATAAAAACAAAGAAATGTGTGCAAGAAAACAATGAACCATTTTCCTTCCACTCCATAATTTTGCATTGCTTTGTTTTGGTTTATCATTTAAAAACTCAATGAAATTCATTAAAGTTTGTGGTAAAATAATATTAATATTCATAAACTGAGGCTAAATTACACCCTACAGCCTGACTGTTATCCATCCACATTGATTTGCTGTGTATCATCTTCATAGTTATGGTAGATATTAAATAGGAAGGGTTTCTGGATTTAATCTTTTTGTACCTCTTATGTGATTTCCAATAAAAAGTTTCATATTGAAAGAAGAAAAAATCCCTGTTACTTTAGTATGATTAAAACCAACAGAGAATTGGACCAGAGAGTCCAACCAGCTTATGAACTATTGCATTTTATGGCATATTTACAGATACATATGTATTCCTGGTGGTTTTCATAAAAAGGAATTCATCTTTTTAAACAATTACCTTCTTTTTCATGAACCTCTATCTCTCTCCATACCGGACAGGCCCCCAACCCGACACAACTGTCAGATGAACTCGGCCCCCTGGGGCAGAACAGGGCAGATCTTAATTAAAGTTTTCACCCCTCTGATAAGAGGTAGAGGCAGAATTATCCAACTTCATGCTAAAAATAGGATCAACAATGATATGAACTCCACAGATAATGTCTCAATTTCTGGGAAGATTACATGACAATTTTAGAAAAAATATATTGTAATGTTTGATCTTCAAAGATTTTATTCTAAATTAAGATTAATCAACAATAATTTTATGATAAAAAAGTATCCGTTTTTTAAATGATCATTTAGTCAAGTGAAGAAAAAACATACATGGTTAGATGTCATCTGCTTAAAAATGTATTTGAGAACTCATTTTATTTTAACATCTAATTGATTTTACCTTTAAGTTGCACAACTGATGAAATGAAGTCTTCAAAATGTCATGCAGATTGATTCCACTAGATGGCGATCTGCAACAACAAAACTCCAAAGCAACGCAGAAACAATGTAACCAAAAACTTTTTTTAAAGAAATTCATAAAAACCATGCAGAAAGTGATAATCAAATAGTGTTCATGTTATGTATACAGTTGGTAAAGCAGATATATTTCACTTGCTTAATGCTTTTCATAATTTTTGTTTTATTGGAATTGCTTAAAATTCCAAGATGTTTCTCACATCTGACAATAGCTAAATGTTTTCCTTTAAAGTACTTCAGCTCAGGTTTGTGTGTTAAATCTCTTGCTTCTCATTGGACCAGATCTTAAGGGAAAAAAGCAGGTGGTTTTTAAGATTCATTAACCTTTTTAGGTGCCGTTTCATTTCCCTTTAGGTGTTCTGTTAGTTCTTTTGGAAACTTGTTGGTTCCAAAACATTGTTCAACATTTTACTGCTTCACTTTTAACCAGGACATCCCTTTGAATTTACCTGTTTTGGAGCCACAAGGGCCTCAAATTATAAACCAGTCAGACCACAGAACTCCAGCTCAAAATGTTTATTCAGAGAATCTGAAGTTACACTTTGACCAACTACTTATTACACTTCTGGATAAAGACACTCAACTCTACAACTTCACAAACCGAATAACTCAATGAAATGCTTCATAAACTCTGGAGCAGACAAATTTAGCCTGAAGCCTTTGTTACACACACTTCTACTCCATGTTCCCTTCTGGGCATTTAGCTTTTGCCTCCCAGGGTGTGCTTGTCAAACAGGTACTCCGCCATCTTGTTGTTGTGGGCGTCCATGTGGGTCAGGTTGGTGATGTGGTCACCGAGCTTCTTGATGGCCTCCACCTGCTCGTTCAGGTAGTGGGACTCCAGGAAGTCGCACAGCTGAAACAGAATAGTGTGTTAGATTCACACACATCAAGGGTCAATGAAGCAAAAATATGACTTAACTTACATGAGGATCAACATGATCAGAGGCCAGTTTGTGCAGATCCAGCAGAGCCTTGTTGACATTTTTCTCCAGCTGCAGAGCACACTGCATGGCTTCCAGTCCACTGCCCCACTCATCCTTCTGTGGTTTCTGTAAAATGGAAAACATTTATAGTTTTATTGTATTGCAGTACATTAGATTTAAGTTGCATTTTAAACATCAAAATGCCTGCTGCGTGTCTCTTGTTAGCATTAGCTGTTGTTACCTTGACATCCTGGAGGAAGATGCGGCCTCCTCTTTTGTTCTGGAAGGACAGCAGCTTCTCGGCGTGCTCCCTCTCCTCCTCACTGTTCTCCTTGAAGAAGTGGGAGAAGCCCGGCAGGGCCACGTCGTCACGGCAGAAGTAATAAGCCTGTTGAACAAGAAAGTAGTTCATGAAACACCTGGATTCCCATCATGTGGTGAAGCAGCAGCTTTGGTCAAGCCAAGTTGAGTAATGAGAGTCTGGTAAGAAGCTCAGCCGAGTTTCCTCCCAGAAAACACAGAATCATCCAGTATTTGGCTGGTAAATGTTGCATTCAGTATTTATAAAATGTTCCAATAACACACCATACACATCAACACTAAGTGTAACACTGACTAAAATTAAACACAGGCTATATTCTGGTCAGCTAACTTCACCTAGTGGGTCTCCATTCTTTTCATTGTGAAAGAGGAAACCTGAACCTCAGAGATGCAGCATTTTATTTGACGAGGTGGTTCATAGGTGAAGCGGTACATAGTTGAAGGCAGACTAATGAAGCAAAGGCAGTGGAAATAGTTGTCTTACCATAGAGGTGTAGGTGTAGGAGGCAAACAGCTCCATGTTGACCATCCTGTTAATGGCGGCCTCGCAGTCGCGGTGGTAGTTCTGACGCACCTGGGATTCCATCTTGTTTGGCGTTTTCTTGTGTTTGTAACAAAACCCTGACAGAAATAAAGCTTTAAGTCGACTACTCTAGTAGTGTTTAATTAGCAGCAGGGTTTAAATGGCTCTGGAGTCCGTTTGGGTCGGCAAAAAAAGAGGTTCTGTCCAAACACTGTTGAAGCAAGAACTGTCTAAGGCTTTGGTCCCCGTCCTGTGACGGAGGTGACGCTCCTCTGTATTTATACAGAGTCTCGTGACGGACGTCAAAGTCGTTGCAGGTTTCCGCCAATCAGCAATCAAGGATGAGATGAGAAAGAATCGCGGTGAACGATCATATTTCGTTCTCTCCTTTATTGGTTCATGGAAATGGTGAACCGTGGAGTTTCTCTATTTAACATGAAGCTACATTCGATGTCAATGTGTTTTCTAAGAATTATATGAAGAAATCAGCAAAATCAGCAATTTATTCATATTGTTAAAGTGAACTATGTGTGCAGTGACTTTATAACCTTTTTTGCTTCAACATAAACATTCAAAACATTTGGCCTAATTAGAAGTGAATTAATCATTATCTTTAAAATATGTTTCAGTGTTCTCTCAGCTTTCTCTTTAAAAAGTGGCTTTCAACTATTAGCAGCACTGGATTTCTGTCATGGTCATCAAAGTGAAGGAAGCTGTTGAAAATCCACACCAACATTATTGATTTTTGATTAAAAAAAAAAAAAAGAAATATCTGTAAGAAAACAATGAACCATTTTCCTTCCACTCCATGATTTTGCATTGCTTTGTTTTGGTTTATCATTTAAAAACTCGATGAAATTCATGAAGGTTTGTGGTAAAATAATATTAATATTAATACACTGAGGCTAAATTACACCCTACTGCCTGACTGTTATCCATCCACATTGATTTGCTGTGTATCATCTTCATAGTTATGGTAGATATTAAATAGGAAGGTTTCTGGATTTAATCTTTTTGTACCTCTCATGTGATTTCCAATGAAAGTTTCATATTGAAAAGTAGAAAAAACCCTGTTACTTTAGTATATTAAAACCAGCAGAGAATTGGACCAGAGAATCCAACCAGCTTATTGAAGTATTGCATTTTATGGCATATTTACAGATGAATTTATTTTCCTGTTGGTTTTCATAAAAAGGGATTCATCTTTTTAAACAATTACTTCCTTTTGCATGAACCTCTATCTCTCTCCATACCGGACAGGCCCAGCAGATCTGTCAAGATGAACTCGCCCCCTGGGGCAGAACAGGGCAGATCTTAAATTCAAGTTTTCACCCCTCTGATAAGAGGTAGAGGCAAATTTCCAACTTCATGCTAAAAATAGGATCAACAATGATATGAACTCCACAGATAATGTCTCAATTTCAGGCAAGATTATATGACAATTTTAGAAAATGCTTTATAGCGTTGGATTTTCAAAGATTTGATTTGCAAATAATTAATATTAATTGAAAATTATTGTTTATTTTTTTTTTTACAAAAAGTAAACATTTTTTAAAAATCATCGCCATTTCATCAGTGAAGAAAAACACGCAGTTAGAGATCATCTGTTAAAGATATATTTTGAGAGTTGACTCCATTTTAACATCTAATTGATTTTACCTTTAAGTTACACACTAAATAAATTGTCTTCAAAATGTCGTGCAGATGTTCTCCACCAGATGGCGCCATGCAACAACAAAACTCCCAAGCAACTCAACCGATGTAACAAAAAAAAAAAAAAAACCTTACAGAAATTCATAACAACCATGCAGGTAGTTAGTAATAAAATAGTTTGTACACAGTTAATAAAGCTGTTTTTTTTTTTCTGAATGCTTTTCATATTTTTTTTATTGTAATGTGATTTTGGTTAAAATAAGATTTTTCTCAAGGTTCTTCACAAATGTTTTGCTTTAAAGTACTTCAGCTCATGTTTGTGTATTAAATCTCTTGATTCTCATTGAAGCACATCTTTCAGGAAAAATGCCAGGTGGTTTTTAAGATTCATATCCTGTTTTAGGTGCCATTTCATTTCCCTTTAGTGTCTTCTGACAGTTCTTTTGGAAACATTGTTTCCAAAACCATTTCAAACTTTTTACTGCTTCACTTTTAACCAGGACATCCCTTTGAATTTACCTGTTTTGGAGCCACGAGGGCCTCAAATTATAAACCAGTCAGACAACAGAACTCCAGCTCAAAATGTTTATTCAGTTTATCAGAAGTTACACTTTGACCAACTACTTATTACACTTCTGGATAAAGACACTCAACTCTACAACTTCACAAACTGATTAGCTCAATGAAATGCTTGATCAACTCTGGAGTAGACAAATTTAGCCTGAAGCCTTTGTTACACACACTTCTACTCCATGTTCCCTTCTGGGCATTTAGCTTTTGCCTCCCAGGGTGTGCTTGTCAAACAGGTACTCCGCCATCTTGTTGTTGTGGGCGTCATGCGGGTCAGGTTGGTGATGTGGTCACCGAGCTTCTTGATGGCCTCCACCTGCTCGTTCAGGTAGTGGGACTCCAGGAAGTCGCACAGCTGAAACAGAATAGTGTGTTAGATTCACACACATCAAGGGTCAATGAAGCAAAATATGACTTAACTTACATGAGGATCAACATGATCAGAGGCCAGTTTGTGCAGATCCAGCAGAGCCTTGTTGACATTTTTCTCCAGCTGCAGAGCACACTGCATGGCTTCCAGCCCACTGCCCCACTCATCCTTCTCTGGTTTCTGTAAAATGGAAAACATTTATAGTTTCATTGTATTGTAGTACATTAGATTTAAGTTGTATTTTAAACATCAAAATGGCTGCTGCGTGTCTCTTGTTAGCATTAGCTGTTGTTACCTTGACATCCTGGAGGAAGATGCGGCCTCCTCTTTTGTTCTGGAAGGACAGCAGCTTCTCGGCGTGCTCCCTCTCCTCCTCACTGTTCTCCTTGAAGAAGTGGGAGAAGCCCGGCAGGGCCACGTCGTCACGGCAGAAGTAATAAGCCTGTTGAACGAGAAAGTAGTTCATGAAACACCTGGATTCCCATCATGTGGTGAAGCAGGAGCGTTGGTCAAGCCAAGTTGAGTAATGAGAGTCTGGTAGAAGCTCAGCTGAGTTTCCTCCCAGAAACACAGAATCATCAGTATTTGGCTGGTAAATGTTGCATTCAGTATTTATATAAATGTTCCAATAACACACCATACACATCAACACTAAGTGTAACACTGACTAAAATTAAAACACAGGCTATATTCTGGTCAGCTAACTTCACCTAGTGGTCTCCATTCTTTTCATTGTGAAAGAGGAAACCTGAACCTCAGAGATGCAGCATTTTATTTGACGAGGTGGTTCATAGGTGAAGCGGCTACATAGTTGAAGGCAGACTAATGAAGCAAAGGCAGTGGAAATAGTTGTCTTACCATAGAGGTGTAGGTGTAGGAGGCAACAGCTCCATTTTGACCATCCTGTTAATGGCGGCCTCGCAGTCGCGGTGGTAGTTCTGACGCACCTGGGATTCCATCTTGTTTGGCGTTTTCTTGTGTTTGTAACAAAACCCTGAGAGAAATAAAGCTTTATGTCGACTACTCTAGTAGTGTTTAATTAGCAGCAGGGTTTAAATGGCTCTGGAGTCCGTTTGGGTGGGACAAAAGGAAGTTCCGTCCAAACACTGTTGAGGCAAGAACTGTCTAAGGCTTTGGTCCCCGTCCTGTGACGGAAGCGACGCTCCTCTGTATTTATACAGAATCTCGTGACGGACGTCAAAGTCGCTGCAGGTTTCCGCCAATCAGCAATCAAGGATGAGATGAGCAGAATCGCGGTGAACGATCATATTTCGTTCTCTCCTTTATTGGTTCATGGAAATGGTGAACCGTGGAGTTTCTCTATTTAACATGAAGCTACATTCGATGTCAATGTGTTTTCTAAGAATTATATGAAGAAATCAGCTAAATCAGCAATTCATTCAAATTGTTAAAGTGAACTATGTGTGCAATGACTTTATAACCTTTTTTGCTTCAACATAAACATTCAAAACATTTGGCCAAATTTTGAATTAATTAATCATTATCTTTAAAATATGTTTCAGTGTTCTCTGAGTTTTTCTCTTTAAAAAGTGGCTTTCAACTATTAGCAGCACTGGATTTCTGTCATGGTCATCAAAGTGAAGGAAGCTTTTTGAAAATCTACACCAACATTATTGACTTTTGATTTAAAAAAAAGAAATATGTGCAAGAAAACAATGAACCATTTTCCTTCCACTCCATAATTTTGCATTGCTTTGTTTTGGTTTATCATTTAAAAACTCGATGAAATTCATTCAAGTTTGTGGTAAAATAATATTAATATTAATAAACTGAGGCTAAATTACACCCTACTGCCTGACTGTTATCCATCCACATTGATTTGCTGTGTATCATCTTCATAGTTATGGTAGATATTAAATAGGAAGGGTTTCTGGATTTAATCTTTTTGTACCTCTCATGTGATTTCCAAAGAAAAGTTTCATATTGAAAGAAGTAAAAATTTCTGTTCCTTTGGTATGATTAAAACCAACAGAGAATTGGACCAGAGAGTACAACCAGCTTATTGAAGTATTGCATTTTATGGCATATTTACAGATGAATATGTTTTCCAGATGGTTTTCATAAAAAGGGATTCATCTTTTTGAAACAATTACCTCCTTTTGCATGAACCTCTATCTCTCTCCATACCGGACAGTCCCCCAACCCGACACAACTGTCAGATGAACTCGGCCCCCTGGGGCAGAACAGGGCAGATCTTGATTCAAGTTTTCACCCCTCAGATAAGAGGTAGAGGCAGAATTACCCAACTTTATGCTAAAAATAGGATCAACAACCATATGAACTCCACAGATAATGTTTCAATTTCTGGCAGGATTACATGACAATTTTAGAAAATACATTGTAGCGTTGGATCTTCAAAGGTTTGATTGCAAATCATTAAGATTAATCCAAAATAATTTTATGACAAAAAAGTACCCATTTTTTAAATCATCACCATTTAGTCAAGTGAAGAAAAAAAACATTAATTTAGAGGTCATCAGCTTAAAGATGTATTTGAGAGTTCATTTTATTTTAACATCTAATTGATTTTACCTTTAAGTTACACAACTGATGAAATGAACCGTGTTCAAAATGTCGTGCAGATTGTTTCCACTCCAAGCAACTCAGAAAAGATTTAACAAAAAAAATCAGCTGTCAAAGAAATTCAGAAAACCATGCAGGAAATTAGTTATCAAATAATTTTTATGTACATTGTTAGTAAAGCAGATATTTCTTTTATTAATACATTTCATACATTTTCCAATAATTTTTGTTAAAATTCCAAGATTTTCCTCAAGTTTCTTAACTATCTAAAGGTTTTGCTTGAAAGTACTTCAGCTCTCATTAATATCCATTGACGTACACTTTTCTTAATTCCTTCCCCTTTTTTTTCTCCTCTGGATTTTATTCGAGAAGGTTTATTTATGTGTACTGTACAACTTATGTTCAGTTGTTTTTTTTTTAAAGTCTACATATCTTGTTCATATATTTTTGCATATCTTGAATTTGATGTCAAAACCTCATAATAAAAAAAGGACTTCAGCTCATGTTTGTGTATTAAATCTCTTGCTTCTCATTGAAGCACATCTTCCAGGAAAAATGCCAGGTGGTTTTTAAGATTCATAATCCTGTTTAGGTGCCATTTCATTTCCCTTTAGATGTTCTGTTAGTTCTTTTGGAAACTTGTTGGTTCCAAAACATTGTTCAACATTTTACTGCTTCACTTTTAACCGGGACATCCCTTTGAATTTACCCGTTTTGGAGCCACAAGGGCCTCAAATTATAAACCAGTCAGACCACAGAACTCCAGCTCAAAATGTTTATTCAGTGAATCAGAAGTTACACTTTGACCAACTACTTATTACACTTCTGGATAAAGACACTCAACTCTACAACTTCACAAACCGAATAACTCAATGAAATGCTTGATCAACTCTGGAGCAGACAAATTTAGCCTGAAGCCTTTGTTACACACACTTCTACTCCATGTTCCCTTCTGGGCATTTAGCTTTTGCCTCCAGGGTGTGCTTGTCAACAGGTACTCCGCCATCTTGTTGTTGTGGGCGTCTATGCGGGTCAGGTTGGTGATGTGGTCACCGAGCTTCTTGATGGCCTCCACCTGCTCGTTCAGGTAGTGGGACTCCAGGAAGTTGCACAGCTGAAACAGAATAGTGTGTTAGATTCACACACATCAAGGGTCAATGAAGCAAAAATATGACTTAACTTACATGAGGATCAACATGATCAGAGGCCAGTTTGTGCAGATCCAGCAGAGCCTTGTTGACATTTTTCTCCAGCTGCAGAGCACACTGCATGGCTTCCAGCCACTGCCCCACACATCCTTCTGTGTTTCTGTAAAATGGAAAACATTTATAGTTTTATTGTATTGCAGTACATTGATTTAAGTTGCATTTAAACATCAAAATGGCTGCTGCATGTCTCTTGTTAGCATTAGCTGTTGTTACCTTGACATCCTGGAGGAAGATGCGGCCTCCTCTTTTGTTCTGGAAGGACAGCAGCTTCTCGGCGTGCTCCCTCTCCTCCTCACTGTTCTCCTTGAAGAAGTGGGAGAAGCCCGGCAGGGCCACGTCGTCACGGCAGAAGTAATAAGCCTGTTGAACGAGAAAGTAGTTCATGAAACACCTGGATTCCCATCATGTGGTGAAGCAGCAGCTTTGGTCAAGCCAAGTTGAGTAATGAGAGTCTGGTAAGAACCTCAGCTGAGTTTCCTCCCAGAAAACACAGAATCATCCAGTATTTGGCTGGTAAATGTTGCATTCAGTATTTATAAAAAGTGTTCCAATAACACACCATACACATCAACACTAAGTGTAACACTGACTAAAATTAAACACAGGCTATATTCTGGTCAGCTAACTTCACCTAGTGGGTCTCCATTCTTTTCATTGTGAAAGGAAACCTGAACCTCAGAGAGATGCAGCATTTTATTTGACGAGGTGGTTCATAGTTGAAGCGGGTACATAGTTGAAGGCAGACTAATGAAGCAAAGGCAGTGGAAATAGTTGTCTTACCATAGAGGTGTAGGTGTAGGAGGCAAACAGCTCCATTTTGACCATCCTGTTAATGGCGGCCTCGCAGTCGCGGTGGTAGTTCTGACGCACCTGGATTCCATCTTGTTTGGCGTTTTCTTGTGTTTGTAACAAAACCCTGAGAGAAATAAAGCTTTACGTCGACTACTCTAGTAGTGTTTAATTAGCAGCAGGGTATAAATGGCTCTGGAGTCCGTTTGGGTCGGCAAAAAAGAGGTTCTGTCCAAACACTGTTGAAGCAAGAACTGCCTAAGGCTTTGGTCCCCGTCCTGTGACGGAAGCCACGCTCCTCTGTATTTATACAGAGTCTCGTGACGGACGTCAAAGTCGCTGCAGGTTTCCGCCAATCAGCAATCAAGGATGAGATGAGAAAGAATCGCGGTGAACGATCATATTTCGTTCTCTCCTTTATTGGTTCATGGAAATGGTGAACCGTGGAGTTTTTTCTATTTAACATGAAGCTACATTCGATGTCAATGTGTTTTCTAAGAATTATATGAAGAAATCAGCAAATCAGCAATTTATTCAAATTGTTAATGTGAACTATGTGTGCAGTGACTTTATAACCTTTTTTGCTTCAACATAAACGTTCAAAACATTTGGCCTAACTAGAAGTGAATTAATCATTATCTTTAAAATATGTTTCAGTATTCTCTGAGTTTCTCTTTAAAAAGTGGCTTTCAACTATTAGCAGCACTGGATTTCTGTCATGGTCATCAAAGTGAAGGAAGCTTTTTGAAAAATCTACACCAACATTATTGACTTTTGATTTAAAAAAAAGAAATATGTGCAAGAAAACAATGAACCATTTTCCTTCCACTCCATAATTTTGCATTGCTTTGTTTTGGTTTCATTTAAAAACTCGATGAAATTCATGAAGGTTTGTGGTAAAATAATATTAATATTAATACACTGAGGCTAAATTACACCCTACTGCCTGACTGTTATCCATCCACATTGATTTGCTGTGTATCATCTTCATAGTTATGGTAGATATTAAATAGGAAGGGTTTCTGGATTTAATCTTTTTGTACCTCTCATGTGATTTCCAATGAAAAGTTCCATATTGAAAGTAGAAAAAAACCCTGTTCCTTTAGTATGATTAAAACCAGCAGAGAATTGGACCAGAGAGTCCAACCAGCTTATTGAACTATTGCATTTTATGGTATATTTACAGATGAATAGGTGGTTTTCATAAAAAGGGATTCATCTTTTTAAACAATTACTTCCTTTTGCATGAACCTCTATCTCTCTCCATACCGGACAGGCCCAGCAGATCTGTCAGATGAACTCGGCCCCTGGGGCAGAACAGGGCAATCTTAATTAAAGTTTTCACCCCTCTGATAAGAGGTAGAGGCAGAATTATCCAACTTCATGCTAAAAATAGGATCAACAATGATATGAACTCCACAACAAATGTCTCAATTTCAGGCAGGATTATATGACAATTTTAGAAAATGCTTTATAGCGTTGGATTTTCAAAGATTTGATTTGCAAATAATTAAGATTAATTGAAAATTATTGTTTATTTTATTTTTTACAAAAAGTAGACATTTTTAAAAATCATCGCCATTTCGTCAAGTGAAGAAACACGCAGTTAGAGATCATCTGTTTAAAGATATATTTGAGAGTTGACTCCATTTTAACATCTAATTGATTTTACCTTTAAGTTACACAACTAAATAAATTGTCTTCAAAATGTCGTGCAGATGTTCTCCACCAGATGGCGCCATGCAACAACAAAACTCCCAAGCAACTCAACCGATGTAACAAAAAAAAAAAACCTTACAGAAATTCATAAAAACCATGCAGGTAGTTAGTAATAAAATAGTTTGTACACAGTTAATAAAGCAGATATTTTTTTCTGAATGCTTTTCATATTTTTTATTGTAATGTAATTTTGGTTAAAATAAGATTTTCTCAAGGTTCTTCACAAATGTTTTGCTTTAAAGTACTTCAGCTCATGTTTGTGTATTAAATCTCTTGCTTCTCATTGAAGCACATCTTTCAGGAAAAATGCCAGGTGGTTTTTAAGATTCATAATCCTGTTTAGGTGCCATTTCATTTCCCTTTAGATGTTCTGTTAGTTCTTTTGGAACTTGTTGGTTCCAAAACATTTCAACATTTTACTGCTTCACTTTTAACCGGGACATCCCTTTGAATTTACCCGTTTTGGAGCCACAAGGGCCTCAAATTATAAACCAGTCAGACCACAGAACTCCAGCTCAAAATGTTTATTCAGTGAATCAGAAGTTACACTTTGACCAACTACTTATTACACTTCTGGATAAAGACACTCAACTCTACAACTTCACAAACCGAATAACTCAATGAAATGCTTGATCAACTCTGGAGCAGACAAATTTAGCCTGAAGCCTTTGTTACACACACTTCTACTCCATGTTCCCTTCTGGGCATTTAGCTTTTGCCTCCCAGGGTGTGCTTGTCAAACAGGTACTCCGCCATCTTGTTGTTGTGGGCGTCTATGCGGGTCAGGTTGGTGATGTGGTCACCGAGCTTCTTGATGGCCTCCACCTGCTCGTTCAGGTAGTGGGACTCCAGGAAGTTGCACAGCTGAAACAGAATAGTGTGTTAGATTCACACACATCAAGGGTCAATGAAGCAAAAATATGACTTAACTTACATGAGGATCAACATGATCAGAGGCCAGTTTGTGCAGATCCAGCAGAGCCTTGTTGACATTTTTCTCCAGCTGCAGAGCACACTGCATGGCTTCCAGCCACTGCCCCACACATCCTTCTGTGGTTTCTGTAAAATGGAAAACATTTATAGTTTATTGTATTGCAGTACATTAGATTTAAGTTGTATTTTAAACATCAAAATGGCTGCTGCGTGTCTCTTGTTAGCATTAGCTGTTGTTACCTTGACATCCTGGAGGAAGATGCGGCCTCCTCTTTTGTTCTGGAAGGACAGCAGCTTCTCGGCGTGCTCCCTCTCCTCCTCACTGTTCTCCTTGAAGAAGTGGGAGAAGCCCGGCAGGGCCACGTCGTCGCGGCAGAAGTAATAAGCCTGTTGAACGAGAAAGTAGTTCATGAAACACCTGGATTCCCATCATGTGGTGAAGCAGCAGCTTTGATCAAGCTAAGTTGAGTAATGAGAGTCTGGTAAGAACCTCAGCTGAGTTTCCTCCCAGAAAACACAGAATCATCCAGTATTTGGCTGGTAAATGTTGCATTCAGTATTTATAAAAAGTGTTCCAATAACACACCATACACATCAACACTAAGTGTAACACTGACTAAAATTAAACACAGGCTATATTCTGGTCAGCTAACTTCACCTAGTGGGTCTCCATTCTTTTCATTGTGAAAGAGGAAACCTGAACCTCAGAGAGATGTAGCATTTTATTTGACGAGGTGGTTCATAGTTGAAGCGGGTACATAGTTGAAGGCAGACTAATGAAGCAAAGGCAGTGGAAATAGTTGTCTTACCATAGAGGTGTAGGTGTAGGAGGCAAACAGCTCCATTTTGACCATCCTGTTAATGGCGGCCTCGCAGTCGCGGTGGTAGTTCTGACGCACCTGGGATTCCATCTTGTTTGGCGTTTTCTTGTGTTTGTAACAAAACCCTGAGAGAAATAAAGCTTTACGTCGACTACTCTAGTAGTGTTTAATTAGCAGCAGGGTATAAATGGCTCTGGAGTCCGTTTGGGTCGGCAAAAAAAGAGGTTCTGTCCAAACACTGTTGAAGCAAGAACTGCCTGAGGCTTTGGTCCCCGTCCTGTGACGGAAGCCACGCTCCTCTGTATTTATACAGAGTCTCGTGACGGACGTCAAAGTCGCTGCAGGTTTCCGCCAATCAGCAATCAAGGATGAGATGAGAAAGAATCGCGGTGAACGATCATATTTCGTTCTCTCCTTTATTGGTTCATGGAAATGGTGAACCGTGGAGTTTTTCTATTTAACATGAAGCTACATTCGATGTCAATGTGTTTTCTAAGAATTATATGAAGAAATCAGCAAAATCAGCAATTTATTCAAATTGTTAATGTGAACTATGTGTGCAGTGACTTTATAACCTTTTTTGCTTCAACATAAACGTTCAAAACATTTGGCCTAACTAGAAGTGAATTAATCATTATCTTTAAAATATGTTTCAGTATTCTCTGAGTTTTCTCTTTAAAAAGTGGCTTTCAACTATTAGCAGCACTGGATTTCTGTCATGGTCATCAAAGTGAAGGAAGCTTTTTGAAAATCTACACCAACATTATTGACTTTTGATTTAAAAAAAAGAAATATGTGCAAGAAAACAATGAACCATTTTCCTTCCACTCCATAATTTTGCATTGCTTTGTTTTGGTTTATCATTTAAAAACTCGATGAAATTCATGAAGGTTTGTGGTAAAATAATATTAATATTAATACACTGAGGCTAAATTACACCCTACTGCCTGACTGTTATCCATCCACATTGATTTGCTGTGTATCATCTTCATAGTTATGGTAGATATTAAATAGGAAGGGTTTCTGGATTTAATCTTTTTGTACCTCTCATGTGATTTCCAATGAAAAGTTCCATATTGAAAGTAGAAAAAAACCCTGTTCCTTTAGTATGATTAAAACCAGCAGAGAATTGGACCAGAGAGTCCAACCAGCTTATTGAACTATTGCATTTTATGGTATATTTACAGATGAATAGGTGGTTTTCATAAAAAGGGATTCATCTTTTTAAACAATTACTTCCTTTTGCATGAACCTCTATCTCTCTCCATACCGGACAGGCCCAGCAGATCTGTCAGATGAACTCGGCCCCCTGGGGCAGAACAGGGCAGATCTTAATTAAAGTTTTCACCCCTCTGATAAGAGGTAGAGGCAGAATTATCCAACTTCATGCTAAAAATAGGATCAACAATGATATGAACTCCACAACAAATGTCTCAATTTCAGGCAGGATTATATGACAATTTTAGAAAATGCTTTATAGCGTTGGATTTTCAAAGATTTGATTTGCAAATAATTAATATTAATTGAAAATTATTGTTTATTTTATTTTTACAAAAAGTAAACATTTTTAAAAATCATCGCCATTTCGTCAAGTGAAGAAAAACACGCAGTTAGAGATCATCTGTTTAAAGATATATTTGAGAGTTGACTCCATTTTAACATCTAATTGATTTTACCTTTAAGTTACACAACTAAATAAATTGTCTTCAAAATGTCGTGCAGATGTTCTCCACCAGATGGCGCCATGCAACAACAAAACTCCCAAGCAACTCAACCGATGTAACAAAAAAAAAAACCTTACAGAAATTCATAAAAACCATGCAGGTAGTTAGTAATAAAATAGTTTGTACACAGTTAATAAAGCAGATATTTTTTTCTGAATGCTTTTCATATTTTTTTATTGTAATGTAATTTTGGTTAAAATAAGATTTTTCTCAAGGTTCTTCACAAATGTTTTGCTTTAAAGTACTTCAGCTCATGTTTGTGTATTAAATCTCTTGCTTCTCATTGAAGCACATCTTTCAGGAAAAATGCCAGGTGGTTTTTAAGATTCATAATTCTGTTTAGGTGCCATTTCATTTCCCTTTAGTGTCTTCTGACAGTTCTTTTGGAAACATTGTTTCCAAAACCATTTCAAACTTTTTACTGCTTCACTTTTAACCAGGACATCCCTTTGAATTTACCTGTTTTGGAGCCACAAGGGCCTCAAATTATAAACCAGTCAGACCACAGAACTCCAGCTCAAAATGTTTATTCAGTTTATCAGAAGTTACACTTAGAACAACTACTTATTACACTTCTGGATAAAGACACTCAACTCTACAACTTGACAAACTGATTAACTCAATGAAATGCTTGATCAACTCTGGAGTAGACAAATTTAGCCTGAAGCCTTTGTTACACACACTTCTACTCCATGTTCCCTTCTGGGCATTTAGCTTTTGCCTCCCAGGGTGTGCTTGTCAAACAGGTACTCCGCCATCTTGTTGTTGTGGGCGTACATGTGGGTCAGGTTGGTGATGTGGTCACCGAGCTTCTTGATGGCCTCCACCTGCTCGTTCAGGTAGTGGGACTCCAGGAAGTCGCACAGCTGAAACAGAATCCTTTATTAGATTCACACACATCAAGGGTCAATGAAGCAAAAATATGACTTAACTTACATGAGGATCAACATGATCAGAGGCCAGTTTGTGCAGATCCAGCAGAGCCTTGTTGACATTTTTCTCCAGCTGCAGAGCACACTGCATGGCTTCCAGCCCACTGCCCCACTCATCCTTCTCTGGTTTCTGTAAAATGGAAAACATTTATAGTTTCATTGTATTGCAGTACATTGATTTAAGTTGTATTTTAAACATCAAAATGGCTGTTGCGTGTCTCTTGTTAGCATTAGCTGTTGTTACCTTGACATCCTGGAGGAAGATGCGGCCTCCTCTTTTGTTCTGGAAGGACAGCAGCTTCTCGGCGTGCTCCCTCTCCTCCTCACTGTTCTCCTTGAAGAAGTGGGAGAAGCCCGGCAGGGCCACGTCGTCGCGGCAGAAGTAATAAGCCTGTTGAACGAGAAAGTAGTTCATGAAACACCTGGATTCCCATCATGTGGTGAAGCAGCAGCTTTGGTCAAGCCAAGTTGAGTAATGAGAGTCTGGTAAGAAGCTCAGCTGAGTTTCCTCCCAGAAAACACAGAATCATCCAGTATTTGGCTGGTAAATGTTGCATTCAGTATTTATAAAGTGTTCCAATAACACACCATACACATCAACACTAAGTGTAACACTGACTAAAATTAAACACAGGCTATATTCTGGTCAGCTAACTTCACCTAGTGGGTCTCCATTCTTTTCATTGTGAAAGAGGAAACCTGAACCTCAGAGATGCAGCATTTTATTTGACCAGGTGGTTCATAGGTGAAGCGGCTACATAGTTGAAGGCAGACTAATGAAGCAAAGGCAGTGAAATAGTTGTCTTACCATAGAGGTGTAGGTGTAGGAGGCAAACAGCTCCATGTTGACCATCCTGTTAATGGCGGCCTCGCAGTCGCGGTGGTAGTTCTGACGCACCTGGGATTCCATCTTGTTTGGCGTTTTCTTGTGTTTGTAACAAAACCCTGACAGAAATAAAGCTTTACGTCGACTACTCTAGTAGTGTTTAATTAGCAGCAGGGTTAAATGGCTCTGGAGTCCGTTTGGGTCGGCAAAAAAAGAGGTTCTGTCCAAACACTGTTGAAGCAAGAACTGCCTGAGGCTTTGGTCCCCGTCCTGTGACGGAAGCCACGCTCCTCTGTATTTATACAGAGTCTCGTGACGGACGTCAAAGTCGCTGCAGGTTTCCGCCAATCAGCAATCAAGGATGAGATGAGAAAGAATCGCGGTGAACGATCATATTTCGTTCTCTCCTTTATTGGTTCATGGAAATGGTGAACCGTGGAGTTTCTCTGTTTAACATGAACCTACATTCGATGTCAATGTGTTTTCTAAGAATTATATGAAGAAATCAGCAAAATCAGCAATTTATTCAAATTGTTAATGTGAACTATGTGTGCAGTGACTTTATAACCTTTTTTGCTTCAACATAAACGTTCAAAACATTTGGCCTAACTAGAAGTGAATTAATCATTATCTTTAAAATATGTTTTCAGTATTCTCTGAGTTTTCTCTTTAAAAAGTGGCTTTCAACTATTAGCAGCACTGGATTTCTGTCATGGTCATCAAAGTGAAGGAAGCTTTTTGAAAATCTACACCAACATTATTGACTTTTGATTTAAAAAAAAGAAATATGTGCAAGAAAACAATGAACCATTTTCCTTCCACTCCATAATTTTGCATTGCTTTGTTTTGGTTTATCATTTAAAAACTCGATGAAATTCATGAAGGTTTGTGGTAAAATAATATTAATACACTGAGGCTAAATTACACCCTACTGCCTGACTGTTATCCATCCACATTGATTTGCTGTGTATCATCTTCATAGTTATGGTAGATATTAAATAGGAAGGGTTTCTGGATTTAATCTTTTTGTACCTCTCATGTGATTTCCAATGAAAAGTTCCATATTGAAAGTAGAAAAAACCCTGTTCCTTTAGTATGATTAAAACCAGCAGAGAATTGGACCAGAGAGTCCAACCAGCTTATTGAACTATTGCATTTTATGGTATATTTACAGATGAATAGGTGGTTTTCATAAAAAGGGATTCATCTTTTTAAACAATTACTTCCTTTGCATGAACCTCTATCTCTCTCCATACCGGACAGGCCCAGCAGATCTGTCAGATGAACTCGGCCCCCTGGGGCAGAACAGGGCAGATCTTAATTAAAGTTTTCACCCCTCTGATAAGAGGTAGAGGCAGAATTATCCAACTTCATGCTAAAAATAGGATCAACAATGATATGAACTCCACAACAAATGTCTCAATTTCAGGCAGGATTATATGACAATTTTAGAAAATGCTTTATAGCGTTGGATTTTCAAAGATTTGATTTGCAAATAATTAAGATTAATTGAAAATTATTGTTTATTTTATTTTTTACAAAAAGTAGACATTTTTAAAAATCATCGCCATTTCGTCAAGTGAAGAAAAACACGCAGTTAGAGATCATCTGTTTAAAGATATATTTGAGAGTTGACTCCATTTTAACATCTAATTGATTTTACCTTTAAGTTACACAACTAAATAAATCTTCAAAATGTCGTGCAGATCTTCTCCACCAGATGGCGCCATGCAACAACAAAACTCCCAAGCAACTCAACCGATGTAACAAAAAAAAAAAAAAACCTTACAGAAATTCATAAAAACCATGCAGGTAGTTAGTAATAAAATAGTTTGTACACAGTTAATAAAGCAGATATTTTTTTCTGAATGCTTTTCATATTTTTTTATTGTAATGTAATTTTGGTTAAAATAAGATTTTTCTCAAGGTTCTTCACAAATGTTTTGCTTTAAAGTACTTCAGCTCATGTTTGTGTATTAAATCTCTTGCTTCTCATTGAAGCACATCTTTCAGGAAAAATGCCAGGTGGTTTTTAAGATTCATAATCCTGTTTAGGTGCCATTTCATTTCCCTTTAGTGTCTTCTGACAGTTCTTTTGGAAACATTGTTTCCAAAACCATTTCAAACTTTTTACTGCTTCACTTTTAACCAGGACATCCCTTTGAATTTACCTGTTTTGGAGCCACAAGGGCCTCAAATTATAAACCAGTCAGACCACAGAACTCCAGCTCAAAATGTTTATTCAGTTTATCAGAAGTTACACTTAAACAACTACTTATTACACTTCTGGATAAAGACACTCAACTCTACAACTTGACAAACTGATTAACTCAATGAAATGCTTGATCAACTCTGGAGTAGACAAATTTAGCCTGAAGCCTTTGTTACACACACTTCTACTCCATGTTCCTTCTGGGCATTTAGCTTTTGCCTCCCAGGGTGTGCTTGTCAAACAGGTACTCCGCCATCTTGTTGTTGTGGGCGTACATGTGGGTCAGGTTGGTGATGTGGTCACCGAGCTTCTTGATGGCCTCCACCTGCTCGTTCAGGTAGTGGGACTCCAGGAAGTCGCACAGCTGAAACAGAATCCTTTATTAGATTCACACACATCAAGGGTCAATGAAGCAAAAATATAACAACTTACATGAGGATCAACATGATCAGAGGCCAGTTTGCAGATCCAGCAGAGCCTTGTTGACATTTTTCTCCAGCTGCAGAGCACACTGCATGGCTTCCAGCCACTGCCCCACTCATCCTTCTCTGGTTTCTGTAAAATGGAAAACATTTATAGTTTCATTGTATTGCAGTACATTGATTTAAGTTGTATTTTAAACATCAAAATGGCTGTTGCGTGTCTCTTGTTAGCATTAGCTGTTGTTACCTTGACATCCTGGGAAGATGCGGCCTCCTCTTTTGTTCTGGAAGGACAGCAGCTTCTCGGCGTGCTCCCTCTCCTCCTCACTGTTCTCCTTGAAGAAGTGGGAGAGCCCGGCAGGGCCACGTCGTCGCGGCAGAAGTAATAAGCCTGTTTGAACGAGAAAGTAGTTCATGAAACACCTGGATTCCCATCATGTGGTGAAGCAGCAGCTTTGGTCAAGCCAAGTTGAGTAATGAGAGTCTGGTAAGAAGCTCAGCTGAGTTTCCTCCCAGAAAACACAGAATCATCCAGTATTTGGCTGGTAAATGTTGCATTCAGTATTTATAAAATGTTCCAATAACACACCATACACATCAACACTAAGTGTAACACTGACTAAAATTAAACACAGGCTATATTCTGGTCAGCTAACTTCACCTAGTGGGTCTCCATTCTTTTCATTGTGAAAGAGAAACCTGACCTCAGAGATGCAGCATTTTATTTGACCAGGTGGTTCATAGGTGAAGCGGGTACATAGTTGAAGGCAGACTAATGAAGCAAAGGCAGTGGAAATAGTTGTCTTACCATAGAGGTGTAGGTGTAGGAGGCAACAGCTCCATGTTGACCATCCTGTTAATGGCGGCCTCGCAGTCGCGGTGGTAGTTCTGACGCACCTGGGATTCCATCTTGTTTGGCGTTTTCTTGTGTTTGTAACAAAACCCTGAGAGAAATAAAGCTTTACGTCGACTACTCTAGTAGTGTTTAATTAGCAGCAGGGTATAAATGGCTCTGGAGTCCGTTTGGGTCGGCAAAAAAAGATTGTCCAAACACTGTTGAAGCAAGAACTGCCTAGGCTTTGGTCCCCGTCCTGTGACGGAAGCGACGCTCCTCTGTATTATTTAACAGAGGTGTGACGGACGTCAAAAGTCGCTGCAGGTTTCCGCCAATCAGCAATCAAGGATGAGATGAGAAAGAATCGCGGTGAACGATCATATTTCGTTCTTCATGGAAATGGTGAACCGTGGAGTTTTTCTATTTAACATGAAGCTACATTCGATGTCAATGTGTTTTCTAAGAATTATATGAAGAAATCAGCTAAATCAGCAATTCAAAAATTGTTAATGTGAACTATGTGTGCAGTGACTTTATAACCTTTTTTGCTTCAACATAAACGTTCAAAACATTTGGCCTAACTAGAAGTGAATTAATCATTATCTTTAAAATAGTGTTTCTCTGAGTTTTCTCTTTAAAAAGTGGCTTTCAACTATTAGCAGCACTGGATTTCTGTCATGGTCATCAAAGTGAAGGAAGCTTTTTGAAAATCTACACCATTATTGATTTTTGATTTAAAAAAAAGAAATATGTGCAAGAAAACAATGAACCATTTTCCTTCCACTCCATAATTTTGCATTGCTTTGTTTTGGTTTATCATTTAAAAACTCGATGAAATTTATGAAGGTTTGTGGTAAAATAATATTAAAATTAATACACTGAGGCTAAATTACACCCTACTGCCTGACTGTTATCCATCCACATTGATTTGCTGTGTATCATCTTCATAGTTATGGTAGATATTAAATAGGAAGGGTTTCTGGATTTAATCTTTTGTACCTCTCATGTGATTTCCAATGAAAAGTTCCATATTGAAAGTAGAAAAAACCCTGTTCCTTTAGTATGATTAAAACCAGCAGAGAATTGGACCAGAGAGTCCAACCAGCTTATTGAACTATTGCATTTTAAGGTATATTTACAGATGAATAGGTTTTTCATAAAAAGGGATTCATCTTTTTAAACAATTACTTCCTTTTGCATGAACCTCTATCTCTCTCCATACCGGACAGGCCCAGCAGATCTGTCAGATGAACTCGGCCCCCTGGGGCAGAACAGGGCAGATCTTAATTAAAGTTTTCACCCCTCTGATAAGAGGTAGAGGCAGAATTATCCAACTTCATGCTAAAAATAGGATCAACAATGATATGAACTCCACAACAAATGTCTCAATTTCAGGCAGGATTATATGACAATTTTAGAAAATGCTTTATAGCGTTGGATTTTCAAAGATTTGATTTGCAAATAATTAAGATTAATTGAAAATTATTATTTTATTTTTACAAAAAGTAGACATTTTTAAAAATCATCGCCATTTCGTCAAGTGAAGAAAAACACGCAGTGAGATTAAAGAATTGACTCCATTTTAACATCTAATTGATTTTACCTTAAGTTACACAACTAAATAAACTTCAAAATGTCGTGCAGATCTTCTCCACCAGATGGCGCCATGCAACAACAAAACTCCAAGCAACTCAACCGATGTAACAAAAAAAAACCTTACAGAAATTCATAAAAACCATGCAGGTAGTTAGTAATAAATAGTTTGTACACAGTTTAAAGCAGATATTTTTTTCTGAATGCTTTTCATTTTTTTTTTTATGTAATGTAATTTGGTTAAAAAGATTTTTCTCAAGGTTCTTCACAAATTTTTGCTTTAAAGTACTTCAGCTCATGTTTGTGTATTAAATCTCTTGCTTCTCATTGAAGCACATCTTTCAGGAAAAATGCCAGGTGGTTTTAAGATTCATAATCCTGTTTAGGTGCCATTTCATTTCCCTTTAGGTCTTCTGACAGTTCTTTTGGAAACATTGTTTCCAAAACCATTTCAAACTTTTTACTGCTTCACTTTTAACCAGGACATCCCTTTGAATTTACCTTTTTGGAGCCACAAGGGCCTCAAATTATAACCAGTCAGACCACAGAACTCCAGCTCAAAATGTTTATTCAGTTTATCAGAAGTTACACTTAGAACAACTACTTATTACACTTCTGGATAAAGACACTCAACTCTACAACTTGACAAACTGATTAACTCAATGAAATGCTTGATCAACTCTGGAGTAGACAAATTTAGCCTGAAGCCTTTGTTACACACACTTCTACTCCATGTTCCCTTCTGGGCATTTAGCTTTTGCCTCCCAGGGTGTGCTTGTCAAACAGGTACT
Organism: Poeciliopsis prolifica; assembly: GCF_027474105.1. Taxonomy (NCBI): domain Eukaryota; kingdom Metazoa; phylum Chordata; class Actinopteri; order Cyprinodontiformes; family Poeciliidae; genus Poeciliopsis; species Poeciliopsis prolifica. The sequence continues at coordinate 12,364,494 of NW_026562385.1, read as the reverse complement.
CCGCCATCTTGTTGTTGTGGGCGTACATGTGGGTCAGGTTGGTGATGTGGTCACCGAGCTTCTTGATGGCCTCCACCTGCTCGTTCAGGTAGTGGGACTCCAGGAAGTCGCACAGCTGAAACAGAATCCTTTATTAGATTCACACACATCAAGGGTCAATGAAGCAAAATTATAACAACTTACATGAGGATCAACATGATCAGAGGCCAGTTTGTGCAGATCCAGCAGAGCCTTGTTGACATTTTTCTCCAGCTGCAGAGCACACTGCATGGCTTCCAGCCCACTGCCCCACTCATCCTTCTCTGGTTTCTGTAAAATGGAAACATTTATAGTTTTCATTGTATTGCAGTACATTGATTTAAGTTGTATTTTAAACATCAAAATGGCTGTGCGTGTCTCTTGTTAGCATTAGCTGTTGTTACCTTGACATCCTGGAGGAAGATGCGGCCTCCTCTTTTGTTCTGGAAGGACAGCAGCTTCTCGGCGTGCTCCCTCTCCTCCTCACTGTTCTCCTTGAAGAAGTGGGAGAAGCCCGGCAGGGCCACGTCGTCGCGGCAGAAGTAATAAGCCTGTTGAACGAGAAAGTAGTTCATGAAACACCTGGATTCCCATCATGTGGTGAAGCAGCAGCTTTGGTCAAGCCAAGTTGAGTAATGAGTCTGGTAAGAAGCTCAGCTGAGTTTCCTCCCAGAAAACACAGAATCATCCAGTATTTGGCTGGTAAATGTTGCATTCAGTATTTATAAAATGTTCCAATAACACACCATACACATCAACACTAAGTGTAACACTGACTAAAATTAAACACAGGCTATATTCTGGTCAGCTAACTTCACCTAGTGGGTCTCCATTCTTTTCATTGTGAAAGGAAACCTGCACCTCAGAGATGCAGCATTTTATTTGACGAGGTGGTTCATAGGTGAAGCGGGTACATAGTTGAAGGCAGACTAATGAAGCAAAGGCAGTGGAAATAGTTGTCTTACCATAGAGGTGTAGGTGTAGGAGGCAAACAGCTCCATGTTTGACCATCCTGTTAATGGCGGCCTCGCAGTCGCGGTGGTAGTTCTGACGCACCTGGGATTCCATCTTGTTTGGCGTTTTCTTGTGTTTGTAACAAAACCCTGAGAGAAATAAAGCTTTATGTCGACTACTCTAGTAGTGTTTAATTAGCAGCAGGGTATAAATGGCTCTGGAGTCCGTTTGGGTCGGCAAAAAAAAGAAGTTCCGTCCAAACACTGTTGAAGCAAGAACTGTCTAAGGCTTTGGTCCCCGTCCTGTGACGGAAGCGACGCTCCTCTGTATTTATACAGAATCTCGTGACGGACGTCAAAGTCGCTGCAGGTTTCCGCCAATCAGCAATCAAGGATGAGATGAGCAGAATCGCGATCGGTGAACGATCATATTTCGTTCTCTCCTTTATTGGTTCATGGAAATGGTGAACCGTGGAGTTTTCTTTTTTAACATGAAGCTACATTCGATGTCAATGTGTTTTCTAAGAATTATATGAAGAAATCAGCTAAATCAGCAATTCATTCAAATTGTTAACGTGAACTACGTGTGCAATGACTTTATAACCTTTTTTGCTTCAACATAAACATTCAAAACATTTGGCCAAATTCTAAGTGAATTAATCATTATCTTTAAAATATGTTTCAGTGTTCTCTGAGTTTTCTCTTTAAAAAGTGGCTTTCAACTATTAGCAGCACTGGATTTCTGTCATGGTCATCAAAGTGAAGGAAGCTTTAAAATCTACACCAACATTATTGATTTTTGATAAAAACAAAGAAATGTGTGCAAGAAAACAATGAACCATTTTCCTTCCACTCCATAATTTTGCATTGCTTTGTTTTGGTTTATCATTTAAAAACTCAATGAAATTCATTAAAGTTTGTGGTAAAATAATAATCATACTAATAAACTTAGGCTAAATTACACCCTACAGCCTGACTGTTATCCATCCACATTGATTTGCTGTGTATCATCTTCATAGTTATGGTAGATATTAAATAGGAAGGGTTTCTGGATTTAATCTTTTTGAACCTCTCATGTGATTTCCAATGAAAAGTTTATGTTCCTTTGGTATGATTAAAACCAACAGAGAATTGGACCAGAGAGTACAACCAGCTTACTGAACTATTGCATTTTATGGCATATTTACAGATGAATATATTTTCCTGGTGGTTTTCATAAAAAGGGATTCATCTTTTTGAAACAATTACCTCCTTTTGCATGAACCTCTATCTCTCTCCATACCGGACAGGCCCCCAACCCGACACAACTGTCAGATGAACTCGGCCCCCTGGGGCAGAACAGGGCAGATCTTAATTAAAGTTTTCACCCCTCAGATAAGAGGTAGAGGCAGAATTATCCAACTTCATGCTAAAAATAGGATCAATAACGATATGAACGGCACAGCTAATTTCTCAATTTCTGGCAGGATTACATGACAATTTTAGAAAATACTTTGTAGTGATGGATCTAAAAAGATTTGATTAGCAAATAATTAAGATTAATTGAAAATTATTTTAATTTTTACAAAAAAGTCATTGCCATTTAGTGAAGAAAAACACGTAGAGATCATCAGTTTAAAGATATATTTAAGAGCTGACTCCATTTTAACATTTGATTGAATTTACCTTTAGAGATACACAACTGTAGCGAAATGAAGTCTTTTCCACCAGATGGCGCTAGGCAACAACAAAACTCCCAAGCAACTCAGCCGATGTAACAGAAAAACTTACAGAAATTCATAAAAATCATGCAGGTAGTCAGTAATAAAAGTTTCTACACAGTTGGTAAAGCAGGTATTTTTTTTCTTAATGCATTTCATATTTTTATTTTACTGTAGTTTTTGTTAAAATTCCAAGACTTTCTTCAAGTTTCTTCAAAGGTTTTGCTTTAAAGTACTTCAGCTCATGTTTGTTTCTTAAATCTCTTTCTCATTGAAGCACATCTTTCAGGAGAAATGCCAGGTGACATTTAAAATTTATGAACCTGTTTAAGTGCAGTTTCATTTCCCTTTGGGATCTTCTGTTAATTCTTTTGGAAACATTGTTTCCAAAACCATTTCAAACTTTTTACTGCTTCACTTTTAACCAGGACATCCCTTTGAATTTACCTGTTTTGGAGCCACAAGGGCCTCAAATTATAAACCAGTCAGACCACAGAACTCCAGCTCAAAATGTTTATTCAGAGAATCAGAAGTTACACTTTGACCAACTACTTATTACACTTCTGGATAAAGACACTCAACTCTACAACTTGACAAACTGATTAACTCAATGAAATGCTTGATAAACTCTGGAGTAGACAAATTTAGCCTGAAGCCTTTGTTACACACACTTCTACTCCATGTTCCCTTCTGGGCATTTAGCTTTTGCCTCCCAGGGTGTGCTTGTCAAACAGGTACTCCGCCATCTTGTTGTTGTGGGCGTCCATGCGGGTCAGGTTGGTGATGTGGTCACCGAGCTTCTTGATGGCCTCCACCTGCTCGTTCAGGTAGTGGGACTCCAGGAAGTCGCACAGCTGAAACAGAATAGTGTGTTAGATTCACACACATCAAGGGTCAATGAAGCAAAAATATGACTTAACTTACATGAGGATCAACATGATCAGAGGCCAGTTTTGTGCAGATCCAGCAGAGCCTGGTTGACATTTTTCTCCAGCTGCAGAGCACACTGCATGGCTTCCAGTCCACTGCCCCACTCATCCTTCTCTGGTTTCTGTAAAATGGAAAACATTTATAGTTTTATTGTATTGCAGTAAATTGATTTAAGTTGTATTTTAAACATCAAAATGGCTGCTGCGTGTCTCTTGTTAGCATTAGCTGTTGTTACCTTGACATCCTGGAGGAAGATGCGGCCTCCTCTTTTGTTCTGGAAGGACAGCAGCTTCTCGGCGTGCTCCCTCTCCTCCTCACTGTTCTCCTTGAAGAAGTGGGAGAAGCCCGGCAGAGCCACGTCGTCGCGGGAGAAGTAATAAGCCTGTTGAACAAACAAGAGGTAAACAATTATTAAAACTACTCGTGCCCTATCATTATTCGGCCACAGACAGCCGCGTGAGTAATGGCGGAGTCTGACAAACAACTGCAGCCTCACCGTGACGCAGCATTTTATTCAACGAGGTGCGGCCGACTAATTAAGGGCAGAATAGGCTTAAAACAGTGCATACTCATTTGTCTTACCATAGAGGTGTAGGTGTAGGAGGCAAACAGCTCCATGTTGACCATCCTGTTAATGGCGGCCTCGCAGTCGCGGTGGTAGTTCTGACGCACCTGGGATTCCATCTTGGCTGGCGTTTCTTTGTGCTTTTTTAACAAAAAGAAAACGTAGAAAAATAAAGCTTTACGTCGACTTCTTCAGTAGTGTTCAAGTAGAAACAGGATTTAAGTAGCGCTGGAGTCTGTTAGGTTCAAGCAGAGCTTGGGAAGGCAAAAAAAAGAAGTTCCGTTCAAACACTGTTGAAGCAAGAACTCTTTGGGCTTTGTTCCCCGTTCTGTGAGTGGAGTCGATGTTCCTCTCTATTTATACAGTTTGGGCAGACCTCGTGACTGACGTCAACGTCACTCTGCAGGTTTCCGCCAATCAGCAATCGAGGGTGAGATCAGAAGGATCGGGCTGTTGCTTTTCTGAGACACAACAATGTGAAACCATCAAATTTCATCCTCTCCTTTATTAATTCACGGAATAGCGAATGTTTCTGGTGCCACCTGCGATGACCACGTGTTTTCCCAGAATTACGTGAAGAAATCAGCTAAACAAGCAATTGATCCAAATTGTTAATGTGAACTATGTGTTTACTGATTATGTAGCACATTTTGCTTAAACACGACAATTAACACATTTGGCCCGAATCTAAGGAAATCAACGATCATTTTTAAAACATGTTGCCGTGCTCTTTGAGCTGTCTCTTATGAAACACACAAAGGTGGGGCCTTACAGCCACAAATTGATGGTTGTTTTGAAGCTGGTTGCACTGAATCACTGCATCAAGGGAAGCCAGGGCAGGTTTTAAGTATAGCACAATCCAGCAACAAGACAAGAAGCGTATGAAAAAAGTTTAAATATTGACTAAAAGAAATAATGTTCCAGTTAATATTAATCAAACTGAACAAATGGGTTTTTATACTTGATTTAAAACATCTGAGCTGTTTTATTTGGGCATTTTTCTAGATGAGTGGAGAATTAAACCTGTTTGGTTCTGGGGAAGGAGAGCAGACTAGAACCATAAGATCTGAGTGGTCTACATTTATACACTAACAAAAGTATTTTAAAGTGGAACGACGTTAGAACCGGGGGGACGTGGTCTGTCTTTCCTGGTTCTCGTGGGAACCCCAGCAGCAGCTGTCTGATTGTCTTTTTTAGGCAGTCTTGCTGCAATAATCAATTTGACCAAATTTAAATGCAAGAGTTTCTCAAGAACCTGTTGGAACATTAATTTCTTAATCCAGATTTTTTTTCCAGGTGATAGAAGGTTGACTTTGTAACTGTCTTTATGTGTCTCTGTAAGTTCAGGTCTGAGTCCATCACAATAAACCTCAATTTTGGTGCAGATCAGTGATATTTAGCTGTCATTGATTGAAACTAATCAATGTTAGTAGAGCCGCGAATGAGCATCGTTATCGTGTTTTTTACTTGTTTGTGAAATCATTTGTCATCGTTTCATGCTTTCGGACCAAAAAAACTAGCAATTTAAAGGGCACCATTGAGATCCTCTTAATTTGACCTTCACTAAAACACGGTAGCTAATTTTATGACTGCACAAAACCAATAAACTGAACTTTTACTTCCTAAAACACCACATGACTTTTAAAACCGCTGATGTGGCATTGGGATACAACCAGAGTGACTTTCAGGGCTTTACTCAATAGCAGAGCAATGTCGCAAGACGTTACAAAGCATGAAAAGGCCTCAGACATTATGTCACTGCAGAAAACATTAAGCCAAGGAAAAATCTGGTGACATTTTTATGAACAAAGACTCTGTCTTTTTCCTACTAACAATGTTACTGCAGAGGAACACCCAGGGTTGGATTTTGTCAGGACCTCGGCGTACTTTAACTTGAAATCTGACATCCAAACCTTTGGATGTCTGAAACATGTGGCAAGAGTTTCTCTATGTGTTTTCCCAATTTGTTGTGAGTGAATGTTAGTACATGTAACCCTGACACATCACAGCAGACCAGTAATTGATGTCTTGATGGTCAGCTGCTTTGTTTAGGACCTTTTCATACAGTACAACCACAGCCCTGCTTCACAAGCTTCGTGGACATTCCAGCGCTTTTCAGCTACTTCTACTAGTAAGCAAATAGATAAGAAATGAATGCCCACAAAATCAGCGTCTGCAAACTTGCAGAGGTTGGTGGGAACATATAGTTCCTCTGTGATTCATCGATGGCCGATGCATATCAGACACTTCCTGTTTCTATAAGAGCCTCACGTTGCAGAGCAGGTTCACCCGTAATCACGTAACTCGAACTTCAGTCGTGGAAGTGTCTGCTTGGGTATTTGGGTTGTAAATAATTGAGTAACAATAATAATAATACTTTTTATTTTGTAGGTGCCTTTCGTCACCCTGAATGTTACATTACACAGTTTAACATAAGAATCCATGCAATATCAAAATATACAGTAAAATAATTGTAAACAAATAACTTATCCTGTCAGTCACAATCCTAATAATTTGTGTGAACATTGAAAGTGTTTGGTTTAGTAGTTTGGCATCTTTAGCAGCAGTTAAAGGACAACATTTTGACTTTATTTTATTTTTTAAAATGACTTTTGATAAAAAGAAAGGAATAAAAACAATGTGCCATTTTCCTCCCATCTTTTAATTTATGCATCACTTTGTGTTGGTTTATCGTTTAAAATCTTAACGGAATAGATGAAGTTCGCGGTAAGAAAAACAGTAACAAACAGTAACAAACTCCTTAATTCCCTGTACAAGGTAACATACATATAAATAGATCAGATTCAAATGGAATAACATTTATTTATCTTTTATTAATTATCGCCATTCAAGTGATCACACATTGAAAAGTTGTCGATGAAAATATGAACGTACAGTAAGCAACTCAAGCTAAAGTTGAAGGGAAAATTACACAAATGCTTCATCCTTCTTAGAAAAATACTGTAGCCATTTCGGCTGAATTATTTACGCATGATGACCTCAGCTGTGCTGTCTCATCAAACTTTGATCAAGCCTTACGTTTCAGGTGGCATTATGGGTTGGATATCTGGTCTCCAATCTGCATTTTCACCCTTAACTCTTTAGTTTCAGGCCTTCATGGAGAACTGTGAGTCAGCGAAAGCAAAGAAGACTGAAAATATTCGGTTACAACTCCTGCAGAACATGCTGATAAGATAAAGCGTCATGAGAACCTGCAAGCTCGTCTTAGAAATCAGATCTTCTCTTGACATCAAGTGCTTACAGAACGTTTTTAATTGGATACACTAAATTTGCTGAGGCATGGTGACGTTTTTTTTTCAATTCGGTTTGCGTTTCTTTGCTCTGAATCATTGGAACGCTTATGAAACTGGAAATATGTGAGACAAACAAAGTGGACAAAAAAATCCCCACGAGGTCAAAGGAAGTAAGCAATTACATTCTTGGCACTGAACAATGCTAAATATGTAAGATGTTTACATCAGGGAATGTTCTGGAAGGTAACCCTCTGTCAGTCTTTACAAAACTTGTTTTATACCGTTCATCGACCAGAGGCTGCAAATTGAAATTGGCATGTGGGACTGACAAAACAGTTTAAAGAGTTTATATGTATTAATGGGAATTTTCCCCTTTAAATAAACAGAGAAATAGAGAAATCCACAGGTTAAAAACTACAATTTGTTGTGTGCAAAACGTTTAGCTGAACTCAGACAGTGACTCTGCATTTTCCATTTCTTTCTCTCTCATATGACTCCGTAGGTCGTTTTTTTTTTTTCTCAGAAGCAGGATGTGAGTCAGCCCAGAAAAGTGCAGTGTCACTGTTGTGACTCGGCAGTTCTCAGCCTCCCGGTTGCGCTTCCTGGTACTTTGTTCCTCTTCGGGTTAGACAGTGGCGGCAGGAGACAGGTCTTGTGACCTCAGAGGCGTTTACGTCAGCAGGCTGCTGGCTGGAACCAGTTTGGGACAAAAACTAAAAGGGAAGCAAAACTGGTTTCTGAAAATGAGACGCTAGGAGCAAATCCTTTTTGGTTCATGTCTAATTATGAGCCGCCTGCGTCTCCGTCCACTGTGAACTGAATTTTACTGCGTGCTGCCACACACTGCGTGGTTTTTTAATACAAAAAGGCCAGCATAAATAGACCATAGTGGGTTTTTTTTTTTTTTTTTTTGCTTGAATAAGTTTAAGATGACAGCACAAGGAGACCATGTACAAAGAACACATAAAGAACAAGGTGGAAACAAGAGATTCTTTGATATCACAAGTGATCCAACAGGACAATGATTCTAAACACATCAAAACAAGTTCATGGATAAAGCAGGCTAACATTGAGCTAACTTGAAGCTAAAATTACCCCCCAGAAGTCAACACAGCAACCATTATAAATATTTATGGCCTGTGCTTACAAAGTTAGATCTGTGAGGAAACAGACCAGTTTAAATGAACTTCACCAGTTTAATTCAGAATCAGGGAGGTTAAAGGTCCCATCCAAACAGCTCTTTATTCAAGAAATGTTTTCAAGCCAATTCAACCAATTTAGTAACAAACTTAATGTGGATGTTAAACACATAAGCTTCTCTATAACATCTTTTGATCACAACGTAGCACCAAGTCCAGCTACGTGATGCTAAAATCCAACTGTTGTATGCTTGGCTATTTAGAAATACTTCCTTGCTGAAGGCATGGACGCCGCTGAAGTTTTTAATGTAGGTGTTGCGCCAGTTTGACACTATGAAGCTTACTGAAAATCCAGTACGAAGAGAGAACTACTAATCCGAATGAGGCGGCTGTTCATTCAAAATTTGGAAGTGTTGACCAACATGGATTGAATGACTTCCTCTGCTGCCGCTGCCAAAAACCTTTTAAACAGCACAGAAAAATCGATATTCACAACTTCTCCTTCTGTTTGCCGATTGGAAACTGTACCGGAGAAATTCACTTCAGTGGGCAGAAGCCCAGACGGAGCATCGCAGAGAGATGAGTGGAAAGAAATGGTTAGGCTCGCGAACTAGCAACAATACAAAGATTTCTGCGTAAAATATAAACTAGCAATAAAATTAATTCTAAATTTGTAAACTCAAAGCAACAAATCTACAAGTGAAATCTGGTAAGCATACCGAAATGCATTTAAGATCATTCATAAAAGCACCAAGTCACACATCAAACTGGATACTTTGTGTAATTCTTTAATTTATGGCTTAGGACAGAAACGTACCTGGTGAGTCTGTGGTAATAAAAACTTTAAAATATATTTCATTTCACAATTTCAACATAGATCTTCACATCCTGAAGATAATGCTTACACTGCATAGCGAACCAGTGGCCTCTATTACAGTTTTATGGTACAGCAATAAAGACGAACAGTCATTTTTAACTGAGTTAGCTTTTTTTTTTTTTGCCAAGTCATAAAAAAATATATATAAACAGTGGCCAAGTGTAAACAGTCCTGTTTATACTTGCCCACAGATGCAGGCACAGTTCCATGAAGATCACAGAGCATTCTGGGAAAACTGAGCTCAGTCACTTTAAGCAGTTAATGGTACGAGTCATTCTGAACCCCAAGATGACGCAGCAGTCTGGTGGACCTGAAAAGACTTCTGGTGAGCAACAGTAAGGCAGTTAGAGACTGATCTAAACTGCACATCTAGGACCTGGTCAAGGTACTGATACTTCCTGAATCGTTCGTACTTTTGGTCACGTTATAAACCACAAACTTCACTTTATTTCATTGGGAGTTTACTGCTACTACATGATAGCAGTGCGTCATTTTGAAGCGAAAAGAGAAGGATGCAATATCATCAAAAGTTAAATCTCTGGCAAAGATTCAAGTCCTTCACTCTGACAAAATCCTAAATAAAATCAAGTGTAATAAAATCCCTTCAGAGGTTGCCTAGTGGTTCACCATCTGCAGTTTCCTGGCCAATCTCCAGTTTTTGAAAGCTTCACCAGTCAATATCAATTTGTTTTTGTTTGAAATTAGGGAGGGCCAATATTTTTTTACATGACAAATATTTCTCTAATAACATTTCTCTACTGAAGAGACCAGAACAAGATAAAAGTAAAAATTGGTTGTTTATCTCTGCCCACTTTTATTAATTGGACCAATACTGACATGTTACTAGTATCGGCTGATACCGTTATTGCCGATATGTCAGGCATTCCTACTTGAAATGTCTCCACATACAGAGACAATAATCTTTGCAGAGGTAAGAAGTTGGTTTCACATGTAAGAAGTTGGCCGACCGCCGATCATCCAAAATTAAAGATGTATCGGTGCAAACATTGGTTAAAAAGTTAATTACAATATTCAGAGGGTCAGAAGACTTCTGGAAGGTACAGTACTCATTAAAACAGTGACATATCAACAAAGGCTGGTCACAATAACCACATTGTGTTTAAGTCCAGATGTTTCAACTCACACAATGACAGTAAATGAGCTGACACCATGGTGACAGGAGCCCCGCCCACTAACCCTGCTGCGGTTTGACCAAATCGAGCACAATGTCTCAGACTTTACCGGAGACAGTTCACTGACACTCTCAAGAGATTTTTAATAGCATTACCCAATATGTGTGCAACTCTGATACATCCAGAGAAAATGAAATGATTTCAACATAAAATACAAACATACTGTTCGGTTTGAATTGCACTTTTTACTTTGACAGTATGAAGAATTACCGCCTCTGGTCATTTTGATCACAGTGGAAAAAAAAAAAGTGTGAATAATAATAATAATAAAAAACCATGGTCCTCATATATTTTGATATACTGTATTCAGACAGAATGTAAAAAGTGAGTAAATCATCTTGCATATTGTTGTGAATAATTAACCTGATTTTGTCTCCTGCCAGAACTAATAACCAAACATCCTTCTGCCGGGTCAGCGTCTCACGCGGTGGGAATCCACACGCTTTTCCACTGGACCGCGTTTCTCCACAGGTCTTCCAGCAGGGACGGGTGAGGCTGAGCCCAGTCCGGGGCCGCGCCGCGCCCCTCCCCGACCTGTTGCCAGGACAGCTTGAGGGTTTTCAGCGGGCTGGTGCAGGTGTGCTGCAGGTACTGACAGCCCTGGAACAACACACAGGAGAGAGACATGATCAGATTATATAAATATACACACACAGTTAATTCTATTTAATGATGGCAGTGTGTCGTCCTCACCTGGGCGCTGCCCCAGTACCAGATGGCCTTGATGACACTGTGATTAGCCAGCGCCACCGTGAGCTGGTCTCGATTTCCAGTGATTATGTTCACCAGACCTGCAGGCAGGTCAGAGGACTGGAGAACCTGATGACGACCAAAACATGCTTGAAAGATACAAATCTGAGTCCAAATGAGATCAGGAAACTGCATCAAAATAAAATTCTGAAGGTTATAAACCACTGATGGACAAACTTTAGCTAATGATGAAAATCATTATTGTCTACTAATAACCAATATATTTAAACCCTTTCAACAAATGACCAACTATGGTGAACAGATTCCGATTTATCCTAACACCAACATTCTTTTTTATATGAAAAGTTGCTAAGTTGGCAACAGTGGGGTGACTGTTGTTAGCCTATGACAGAGAAAGAGGAAACAGTAATTGTGTTCCCATTGATCATGTAACTTCGCAGTTTTGAAAATTGATGGAATCACACCAATTTTGATTTTCCATAAAACATTTTGCAGCTATGATGAGGCGGTTATTCGGCCGTAGCAAAATTGGTTTATTTCGCGGAACTGCAATGGAAACACTTTTTTCGCATCAAACGAGTCACATTGGTTAACAAGTGGATTTTTCCAAGGGCAAAAACCAAGAAAAAGATGACAAGAAGCACTTGGGGGATGATTCTAAGATGTTAACTAAACTGGCGCAGTTTCTTTTATTGGAGTCATACTGATATGTTTAAAAAATTACTAGTAGAGGCCAATACTGATGTTAATGCTGATATATTGTGCATCCCTAATATGAACTTCATAAATACTTCTTTTGAATCTCTGTATCTGTTGCGTCGGCGCTGGACTGCTCTTTTACCTGAACAAAAGCCAATGAGGGGAGTGGAAACCTCTGACTGGGCACCATGACGACCGCGTTCCCTGTTGCAATGGCTGCGCCGAGAACGGTCACCAGGGAGAGGAGGGGCGCGTCGTCAGGTAAGACGATCCCAACGACACCCAGCGGTTCAGGGAAGGAGAGCGCAGCGCCGGACTGGGTCATGGGCTGAGGAAGAGGAGGAGACGGTCAACGCTGATCACGGTGATGTGCGGCGCTGCAGAGACGCCGAGGGCCTCACCGGGGAGCCACCTTGTACTTTGTCACAGTACGCCGCCCAGACGTTGAGCCGGCCGACGCTGAGCTCCACCTCTCTGTCAGCCTCCTCGGCTGGAACCCCCAGCTGGGCGCTGACCGACGCACAAACCTCCTTCCTCCTGGATTCCAAACCTTTAGCCAGAGAGTAGAGCGACTGAGCGCGTGCAGACGGACTCTTCTTCATCCAGCTGACAGAGGGAAGGAGTGTTAGAATAATTCTTACCAGACTTTTACATTAACAAATGGGTCTGTGGAAATAAGCATGATCTACCCAGCAGTTTTAGCTTCACCTGGTTCAAATTATGAAAAATAAATCCGCAAATAATCAATTGTTCACTAAATGAATGCTTTGTTGCCATTTTTAAGGAAATAAAATGTTTATTTTCTTATTTGAACAAGAAATTGAATCAGTTATTTCCATTTTTCATGTATTTTTAGTCGTGTACAAAACAGACTTGAGTAGATTAATAAATCTGTAGACAGTTCCAATTTTCTTGATCAAATAAATTGTTGGTATAATTGATTAATCATTGGAACAATCAATTAATCATTGGAATAATTGATATAATACTCTAACGATTGCTAAACTAATCGTTAGATGCAGCTCTCCTCCACCATTCATACCACGTTGTGTTGCTCGGTCATATGTCAGTGTGTGATCAGTGACTCTAAAGGTTTACAGAGTTTTGCCAGCAGCTGTTCAGGATTGGAGACGATGTGTTTATTACAAATTATTTCATCACTCTCTGTCAATGATTAATCTCTGGACTTTGGTCAGACACTGCCTGACTCTGCAGGAACAGCCTTATCTCGATCACATTGAACTATGCGGGGATAACAAGAGAAGCACGGGAAAATAATAAAATGTGTTTTCGTCTGAGTCTGAACTTGAAAAGTTTCACTTAATAATCGCCAGTAACTGTATGTTTGGACGTGTTTCCGACAGACATCTGGTCAGCCCAGGTCATACACATGATAGCAAATGTTTAGAGTTTATTTTTGACTTTCTTCCTGTAGGCTGCACTCAACTGTAAAGGGACAAAATCTAGTTTTTGAATTATTTTTCCTTTCCATCTTTAATATCTACATAACCAAAGAAGATGTTTCTTTTCATTGTGTTGTTTGTTTTTATTTGCGGATATGTGCTCACAGCTCTCACCCAGGTTGAACTTTGAGCGCAGCCTCCACGGCATTCCGGACGTCTTTGCGTCCTCCATCGGGACAAAAAGCCAGCACGCTGTCGCCCCCTGGTGCCTGAACAGCCACACTGCAGCCTGACACCGATTTACATGCTTTACCGCCGACAAACTGAGAGTACGACTGAGGGATGCTATCACAGAGAGAGAGAGAGATGAACATTTACCTCTGTTCTAGCTACTCTGTAGTGTGTTGTTTAATCTGGGGAGGATTAAAACTTGCCTGGCACCGTCTGGGCTATCAGGAATAACAACCTGGGCAGCTTCTGTTCCAAACTTTGAGTATTCCAAAGAAACAGGAGACGGGCGAGGAAGAGGGGATGAAAAGGAAGGACGCAGGAACTGGTACAGACCCTGGAGGAAAGATAAGAATCATTATAACAGATTCAAACTATGAACATTTGTTTTTGAACTCATGTCTATTTATTCCATCGGTTAGGACCAAAAAGGGGGTTTGAAATGAAAATATTGCTTGTTGTGTTTTACTGCAGTCAGCTGAATGGTTTCACAGGTATCAAAGGTCAAACCGTTGCCATGGTGAAAAAAGATCCAAACTCACCTCCTGTCCTCCGTCGGTTCCGGTTCCGCTGTCTTTGTGACCAGAAACGGGAAAACAGGGATCTGAGACGGAGCTCGAGTTCACCCACACCGAGCCCACAGACAGACTGGAGGGAAACAGTCACAGGAAGTGGGTAAAAAAACAAAAAAGAAATCAACAGAAGTTTCACAATTTTTGGGCTTCTACGTTACAAATATTAGCAAGGAATTTTAGAACATTCGCATTTATATACGACAGTAGACGTGACTACTGTTACTCAATATATCAATCATGGATATGAAGTAAGGCTGAGGCAGCAGGTTTGTAGAAGTAAGTACTGCCACCTGCAGGTGAGAGTTGGGATCACTTAGATCCAAAGTTCTACAATTTTTCCAGAAAATTTGCAATAAGGTAACAATTATGCACTAGTGAAAAAATTCTGGGGTCTGATGATTTTGGGTTAATTTCCACGATTGAGAAATTGCTAAAAATTAGAGGAACTAACTTAACAGTTCTAAAAATATTTAAAGATATTAGAGGGGCAGTGCCATTTTAAAGCATTATACAATAACTACACTACCTTCAGCTCCTATAAAAATGTGGTATACATCAAATATAACGTAAAATAATTTTTATTTTATAAATTAACATCTTGAAATTGGCATTGTCTCTTTAAAAACTCCTGCTCTTTCTGAAACTCCACCTTCAGCAAGTGGCTTCTCTATTAAACCTTTAACCTTTTATTTAATTAACATTGCACTAAGAAGTATCTCATATAGTGAGCTTATCTGATGTGCAGTTTCTCCAGGTGTTTACTAATTGCTGCTGGCTAGTCTGAAGGAGCCGAGTACAACTGCCCTACCAGGCAGAAGATTGGAAACTGCAGCTCTGAGGAGGAATGTCGTCTTCTCAGGTAGAGCTAGATCTGCCCAGGTGTTTTGCGCGGCTGAATGGTTGCCATGGAGATTAAAGGATTTCTCAGTCACGCATGGAAGAATTATAGCAAATGATTTATGAAGGAATGACATTACAACAGGATGTAAAGCTCAAAAAAGTCTTTTTACATAATACTGCCCCTTTAAGAGTGACGCAATAACAAAAGCATGTATAGCAATGTGAACCTCTTAGCGGTCTCCAGAGCCAGGGTGAGGTCTTCAGTCCAGATGGATGCTGCGTGGCCATGAGGGCTGTGGTTCCCTGTTTGGAAACAGAGCGACAACAATGACAGCGCCAAAAACACGGGGTCAGTTTCTACTTAAATATGTGATTGATTCAGTAAAATCCATGTCAAAAGCTATTATGTTTCAGCAACAGATGCCATTCCCCAAATTTCAAAAACGCTTTTGTAAAAGAGAGTTTTGGCAATTTTTTTAAAGTGTTGTTTGTTTACCCAGCAGCACAGCTTCTGTGTTGCTCCTGAATGTCAGCAGAGGCAGCAGCGGTCCAGGAGGCGGGGAGACCACATACGGAGAGGAGGGGGCCGCCCCACAGAGCACTGTGGGCGGGTACCGGGCCCCAGAACTGGCACCGCAGGGCTGGACCAGCTGAGGACAAGAACACAAAACGGGAAAACCTTTTAACCTCGTCCTGATATAGAACTCATGCTAAGAAAGTTTAAGTGTCTGTTAGATTTTTGTGTAGTATTGAAATTTCAAGACAAAAGTTCCAAAAATCTTACACTGCAACTAAAGAACAAAACTGACTAAAAAAACAACCTGTGACAAGTCTAGAAACTATTTTTCTGTGAGCTCTTAAAATGAAATTAATCCGCAAATCAACTATTTTTGCAAGTAGGCTCTTAATTGTGCTATCTTTGTTTCTGTGCAAATGTTAACACTTTAGTGTAAATTTGTTCAATTCGGCAATATTTTTGCCAAAAACTGTCTTTTGCAACTGCAGTGAAATTTTAATAATGGCACTTATTTCTAATAACTTTGTTTATAAACACGTAAAAACCAAAGCAAAACAATTAAGATCAAAGATGCCCAGAAAATCATCTCTCTTAGCTACATGTAGAGACACACTTGGCGACAGGAACACACTTGGCGACAGGAATTTCTCTTGTCAACCTAACAATTGGCCACGCCCTTTAGTGTCTCCTGGCTCCGCCCACTTTTGTGGAACTGGTTTTGCTTTCATACTTTTGCTGCGGTCCAGTCACCTGGGCACTCTGGTTAAGAAGTCAGAATTTCAACGTGGCGACGCCACTTTCCATGAGCAAACATCAACTTTAATTTGTTCAAATTATATGTGCAGTTGCTTGAATGTAACATTAATTTAAGAAGCATGTGTGTCTTGTAAAATAAACTTGCTTCTACCACATCTTACTACCACTGATGTGAGGAGTGGCCATTTTGAAACGTGAAGTCGGTCTTATCAGTTGTAACTGGTGGTAGTTGGAGTTGATCCCATTTTCCCAGTGCGGGATGCGACTTCGGAGAGCTTCTCTTTACCATAGTTTCACCTACACCTGGAATGCAGCATTACATTTTTAAGCATTCGTAGCTTCCTGTGCGTTTGTAACTAACCGTCGCCCCCTGCTGAAGAGCCTCCTGTACTGCAGCATCCACCAGGACCCTATCAGCGTCGCTGCTCAGAGGTACACTCTTCATGTTCGCCATGCGCAGCTTTAGCCGGGCCACAACGCTGTCCGACACACTCTCCTGAACACACAGCACCCAGTGGACCTGAAGGCACAGAGAATAGTTTAGAACTCAACACTTTGGTGGATTTACAGAAAACAAGAGACAAGCTGCAGCTGCTTCCCTTCTCCCACCTCTTTCTTCTTCTTGAAAGCAATCTCTATGACTTCATCCACGGCGCTGTCGATGTCAGCTGACTCGAAGATGATAAAGGGGCAGGTAGCGCCAACGCATGTGGAGACGGACACGGGGACACCCATCCCCGCTGAGGCCTTACAAAGAGCCAGCCCATCCTGAGAAAGCAGGGTGAAAGGTCACATATCAAAATAATTCAACAAGGAGATGCCGATTCTACCGTCAGACATGTAACACACCTGCTTGTTGCCACAGTAAGCGATCAATCTCACGTCAGGATTCTGGGACACTTTGGCGCCCAACGTGACATCACTTCCTGTTAGGATGCTAAGAGTGCCAGCAGGAAGCCCTGCTGCTGTAAAGAGCTGCGCCAAGAGGAGCGCTGGAGGGGCGGCGGGCCGACCAGGAACGACAATCACCGAGTTACCTGGAACAAACAGGGAGCACTGGTACAACAACTTGCTAAAAGTGTTCACACCCCTTTAACTTTCTTACATTTTGAAAAGATGTGCTAAATGCAAATTTCAATGTTTTACTAGAAATGTATAGGAAAGACCAACACAAAGTAACACATTGAGGATTTTTTTATGTTTAAAAATGAAAACTGGAAACAGAATCCCATATTTAAGGTTGACTTATTTCTTAAAATGAATTTAAGACATTTCAAGGCCTTAATCTTCAAGATACAAGAATTTAAGACTTTTTAAAATATTATGAATGGATATTAAGACCTACATCCAGACAATAGGCAATAATTTTGAAATTACAAATGGCAAAAAGCTAGCTAGCAATAATATTTGAACAACTAGCTACTAGTAGCCTCCTCCAACTCCAGTTATAGAACATTAATTTAAGACTTTAAGAGTATTTTAAAGCTTGTGTTTAAGATCAAAGGTATTAAAGCTTTTCGAGGCACACTGAAAACATTTTAGGCCTCGTCCACATATAGCCGGAAATCTGGGAAAACAAATCAATTTTATGCAATTGTTTTTCTCTCATCCACATGAAAAGTGTTTAATATCACTAAAACTGATTCGAAAAACTGCATGTGTACATGGAAAAACTGAGATTTGGTGTCATTCCCATTACAGTCTGCGACAAATAATGCACCACTACATCCACATGTTGATGATTCAAAAATCGACATTTTCCTGCTTTTTTAAAATTTAACATTATATTCTAATACGCTATTTAAAATGCGCACAACCTTACTTACATTTGTCCACACAAATGACACTTTTGATGCCATGTTTAGTTGCTAACAGGAAGATGCAAATGTTTTGATGCAATCTGACTGGCTGATCTAGGTCTTAGCTTTGTGCTATACTGCCCCCTATGGGTTTGGCATGATATCTTTTTAAAGGATGTGGTGGAGATATTTGTTTTCATAAAAAAAAACACACACAAAAAACACTATTTTAAAGATTTAGATGTCAAAACAAAAGGTGTATCTGAGGCCCAGATGTGAGTGTTTTACCCATGGCCAACGCAGGCAGGACTTTAAGCATGAGAGAATAGAGAGAGCAATCATCAGAAGAGACGACAACAACCACGCCTGGAAGACAAAACAACAAAATTAATTCAAAAACCTTGAAAAAAATAAAAGATAAAATAACACAGCATCACTGATTTCTCACCGACAGGCGTCCAGCCGGGTATGAGAGTGTCTCTAAGCTGAGCCCACCCGCTGTAGTACTGCAGCAGCCTGACCAGGGCGGCGGGCGAGAAGGACGCCTCACACAGCGTACACAGCTCCGTCACACACTGACCGTGCAGCCCGAGGACGCCCACCAACCTGCTCGGGGCAGACATGACGCATCCACGTTAGCGGCTCAAACAAAGCCCGGCAGAACGGTCTGGGTTCAGCGTGGGTGAGTCGAACCTCAGCAGGGCCTTTGCTCTCTGGGAGCAGCTCATGCTGCTCCAGGACTTCCAGCCGGCGGCGGCAGAAGAAGCACACTGGGAAACGTCAGTGTCCTCGGCGCACGCCGTGCTGCACACAACACCGCCTGGGGAAACGGGACGAAACATGAAATTGTATTTCTGATCAAACGTCGTCAGCTGACACGGACGCAGCCGTCACCTTTGGAATCAGTCAGGGAGAGGCTCCGTCTGTCTGCTGGTAGGATGAACTTCCCATCCATGAAGAAACCCAGAGAACGAGAGTGATGGTCCAGCCAGGCCTGATGGAGAACAGGAACACAAATCTTTAAACAATATGAATAATATGCTATTTTCACATATTTGTTAGAAACTGTCACTATGCCATTAATGTATAACATGAGCCAAATGATCTGTGAAATTTTGTTTTGAAGAAGTTCGCCTGCCTCTGCAGAAATATACCGTTCAGTCAGAAACAACCAATCAGAGCGGAAAGGTTGGGTGGTATCATAGTGCTGTAAATCCTCATTGACACTAAGGCTAGTTAGCATCTTCCTCACATTACATTCTTTCAGCATTTAAAACCTCTGATGGGGGAAAGGGGGTAAGAATGATTCAAACTGAGGCTCTCAGTTTATTGGTGACCAGGATGACACCTCTGTTTGACGGGGACTGGTCAGGCTGGACGGAACGTGGCAATTATTGACAGACTTCAAAGTGCAGAGCTCAACCTTGAACTGTACTTCTTTTTCAGTAGTTTTGTGTTCTTCCCACAAAATACGCAGCTAAAAAGACTCCAACATTAATTAAATTACAACCCCAGAATGCACAAACCGCGCAATAAAAGCGAGGAGCATGTTTCAGTAAGCAGCCTCTGAATGTAACAGGCTACTGTTTAGGATGTTTAAAGTCATAGATGTTATAGTTTTATGGTCAAGTCTTCGGTTTTCTCCGGCTAAAAACAGTTCTGCAGGACAGGATGGAACAAAACCAGGGCCTGATCTGCAAGAACCCAGGGCCCGAGGCTGGAGCCAGAGTTGGTGCCCTGCCCATTAAAAAATTATTTTTTTTTACTAATTAAGTAATAGCTAGTCCTGTGTATCACTGAGAATGAACCGATGATGACAATAATTAATATGTTCCCTGGCCAACAGCTCCATGTTGAGTGCAAAACATTTACGATAGCTTCATAATAAGTCAATACTGGAGTACAGTTTAAATTCATCAAAATCCCAAAGATTTTTATGCAACTCAGCTCATATGGGCCACGTAGATTTATACAAATACAATGTTTGCAAAACGTGTTCATGCTTCTACAAACTAAATGTTTTTACACAACAGAAATATTCAACAGCAGCTTCTCACTGCATGTGACACATAATTGGAAGAAATGTTCCAATTAGAAATGATAGAAATAGGATGAACCCTAACACTACATGTTAGAAATGTTCTCTTTAAACCTGACAAGAAGGAGCTACTATAGTTTGTTTCTGTTTTCATAAGGCTATTTCTTAAGGCCCCAAGCATGCACAATTATCAACATTGCATACGTTATAGATATTTGGTAACTCCTTCATGTTTCTGTCCACTGACAGAAGTCACATGTTTGCCTTGCGAATTACAGTCAGCTAACAGTTAATGAGCTTCATGTGGGTCGAGCACCGCTGCTGTGTATACGTGTCTATGCAGCCATATTTAGGCTTTTTGACGCAACTACAGCGAATTCATTACGTTAGTGTAACATAGTTAAGCCGCTGTGAATTAGAGTGGAAGACTCACCTGAGCAGTGGCAGTGCTAGTAGCTGCAGCTGGTCCCTGCTCCATGCTTTGGAAAATGTCGTACACCGTCGGGTTGGTGCTATCAGCCATAATAGTTAGGACTCTGTATATAAGGGAAATCACGCCGTCTTCCGGTTGGGCTTTGACTATGTAGCAAGAATTGGAGACTATAAGACAAGACCACCGACCTATTACCCTGTGTCCCCAGCGAGAGGGTTCACTCCTACTTATTTCCGGTGTTCATGTTCCGCCGCCAAAATGTGTTCGGTAGCATGAAGTAATCACGTCGTTGCGCTTATTTTTGGAGTTTTATGGTCAAGTCATGGTGCATTAAAGAAAATTTAGGAAATTGACTAAAAAAAACCCCAACAAGGTCATGGCAGAAAAAAAAATCACATGTAATGAAAATAATTTTCATTTTAATTATTTGTTTGCTTTAAAAAAAGAGAATGCCAATTTCATAAAACCAATGTAAAGCAGTTAAATGTATTTAAATGGCATAGGGTGTTATTTATAAAGTGCTGAAAAGACCTTGGTGGTAATTTCTTGAGATATTTTAGGAAACTGGTATTCTCGTGCAGGAGTTCATGAAGTGCACCCTCGCGATAAAAAAACGAAGCCGTAAAATATCGTATAAAGGCGCAACTTGCGGGGAGACCCATCTCAACGTGACACCTGTGTTGTGATCGAGATCCAAAATAAAAGTGTTAACACTTTAAGACATACATAATTATTATTTAAGAAATGTTCCTAATTCATTTATATTTTGTTGTAAAATATTCAAATATCTAAACGACTTCATCGGTGTGGCATCATCTGGCGGAGCTATTTTGTCAACGTACCGAACTTGCTCCGCACTCCAGGAAGTGCGGGGAAATTTGTGCGCTTCTTCCAGCCGAGTTGGTCCATGTTATGCTTTGGTGGCGTTTCTCTTCTGCAGCTTATATGGAAGCTTGAATACTTTCCCCCAACGTAAAGGAGAAGATACTTCCACAGCTGAAGATATGCCACGGAGAAAGGTGAGAGAAGACGTTGGAGGCTGTATAACGCTGTTGCAGAATAACGTCATGGCTAATGTTAGCCGTGGAAATGGTACTGAGGCTGGTAAACGAGACCCGCTGAGGCGATTGAATGTGTTTTTTTCTTCGAGGTGTCAATAACAAACTGCGCATGCTTTTAATAACTCACTCCAATAAGAGATACGTTTGTGCTCGATCTATTAAGCTAAGCTAGCTCATATTTACAGCGTAGTTGCAAGAAATTATTGCTGTTTCTTAAACGACTTATTACTCCTTGATTACTAGTTTAAGTTGGCTCTTCCTCCAACTTGCCATATTTATGGACAGACCGAAGTTTAACGGCTTGTAACGGTCACTAGCAAACGGATGAGCACGGGTTGTTTTTTGGTTTCCACAGGACAGAACGCTGTACACCAAAACAACGCTCCGATTGGACGGAGTTTGAACCACGCCTACGTTAATTGGTCGGACTTGCGCAAGTCCCGCCTCCCCTCTAACTTAATTGGTGAAATGCAAATAGGACGCACGGCCCTCTTGTTGTGAAGTTGTCAAATATGCGGCCATGCTGCCAAAGCAGTTTCTCATATTTACGTCTGGATCAGACGGTTCAACCAGGATGTCGCGTCTTGGAACATTTTTTTTGGAGAATAAAGCAAACGCACGAGAGCGGCTTTATTTCTCTCCTACAAATGCGAATGTTTACTGTTGCTTGTACGTTCGCTGGTGTCACTGTATCCTTACAGTTTACGGTTCTGGTGCATAATTTATTGACTTTTGGTACATAATCGTTGACAGTTAAATATTTAATAGCCCCCACAGTTCCGTGAGGTGTCTTTTTTACTGCTGTTGTTGTATTTCTCCGTGGTACATTATTCGCTACATGTATCAATGTTTAAAGAAGGCAGGGGCGGCCCAACCTTGCATGAGGCCCCAGGCAGTTTTAATGGAGGGGGGCAATTCCAGCTCAGCCTATCGCAGCTACTGTAAGCTTATCTTGGTTCACAAGTAACCATGGGGGACAAAAATACCTTTTTATTTATATATCTATACATAGAGAATTATAAATAAGTTCTATGCTTGTGGTTCTAAAAATTTGCTTATGATGTAAATGACATATGTACACAGGGTCTATTTTTGTATTATTTTTTTTTTCATAGTGTTGGAGTTGTCGTTTATTGTAGCTATTTATTAATTTTCACATCTGAATAAGAGAAATATGCATAAAAAAAGCAAACCAAAAAAATGATTACTCGTAATTGTAATTAATCTTTGTGAAATGTAGGAGGGCTCACTCCAAATTATTCTGTTTTACAAAGAAATGGTATTGTATCTGTTCAACATATTTTCATTATAAAAATATCTTTTGTCATAAAAACAATCTGATGATTGTTTTAAAACTAATTTCATCTTCCATACTGTACTGTTAGTTAGTTAATTAATAATTGGAAAGCAAAAGGTGCTTTTAATAATTCAGGGGGCTCGTGAATAAAACCTCAATTTTAATCAGTCCAAAGGCTCATTTCAAGAATTTCTTGACAAAGGTCCAAGAGGAGATGATGAGCTGAAGGTGATAAATAGAAGGGGTGATATTTTCCATCCAACATGGGATCTCTGCTGAATAAATCGCTGGTAAAAAGAAACAGGAAGAGGGGAAAAAAAAAAAAAAAAAAATATATATATATATATATATATATATATATATATATATATATATATATATATATATATATATATACACATACAGATACATATGCGCTATTTTTTATTTTAAAAAAATTAAACAAAGACATAAATTTGCTGACTGTTTCTGGTTTCTCAGAGAACGGCAGGAAGCAGCTCAGATGGAACAGAGGACTCTGATTTTTCCACCGACCTCGAACACGTCAGAGCTGCGGCAAGGGCGCGTCGACGCGGCAGCACGCGCCTGACTCGCGCATCCCTGCGCCTCAGCCAGAGCTCACAAGGTAAACCGCTCCTACCGCTGTTAAATAAATAAAATTTGTTTTTTTTTTTTAAACAAATTTGTGGTTCAAAGGAAATGTTTTTTTGTTGTTTGTTTTTAACTTTTTTTTAGGGTTGTTAGCAATATTTTAGTGCCTATTTTTTATTTACTTATATATAAGTAGATAAAACACTTCAGTTTAGAAAAAGGCTATATAGGTCTTTAAAAAACTTATGTTATGAAACTTCAGATTATTACTTTGTTAGTGTCTTCTTAAAAGTCTGGTTTCTCAGAGAACGGTAGGAAGCAGCTTGGATGGAACGGAGGACTCTGATTTTTCCTTGAAAAAAAATGGACCATTTAAAAAAAATATATTGCCTCCAGTTCAACTTGGCTGCAGAGGCAGTTGTCTCTTGTTTGAGTGCCAGCACCTTTTCCTGTCCAGAAAAGTTGCTGGCACCTTTTCTGGACAGAAAAAGGTTGAATAAAGGACCCAAAAACCTTCAAAATTTTGCTAAAGGACTGTCTATAATTTTTTGTTGTTGTTATAATTCTACCCTTTTCAGTTGTTAGTAAAGCTGGACAATAAAATAATATCAATAATTCATTGAGAAACGGACAACAATACATCAGTACTTAGCCTAACTGCTAATGGGATCTGTACATCAGTATATAGGTGAAAAAGTTTTATTAAATTTATAGTTGAATTAATACGGTCCTCCACTTCTCAAAGAAATGCAGTGATTAGTTTTTGACTGTTTCTTTACTTTCTTCTTTTTTAAAAAAAATAAATGTCAGTATTTACTATTTACACTTTATTAGATAAAACGTAGATAGTAAATCAATTTAATATCAAGTTAAAGAACAATTTTAAAAAAAATTATAATAATATATTATTGTAATAAAACTTGTATTAGAATCCAGACTTTTTTGTTGAAACTGAATCTGGATGATATCAGCAATTTAATTTATAAAACAATATTGGAACAATTTAATATAACAAAGAAACTGCAAATATTCCAAAGTTGAAAAGTTTTGACATTTGAAATTCAGACATTTCCGGTGTTTTTCTAGAAAATGTTTGAGATTGGTCTTAAAATATGATTTGTTTTCTATCACTTTTTTTACTTTGAAACTCACTCAGATTATTATTATTATTATTTTTTTTTAGATCATTTCTAAGATTAATCTAAAAATGTTACTATTAAATTGTGAAACAAATGTTTTTGAAATGTACTCCTTTTCTTCCCATCTAGAATGACCCTAACATAAGTTATAAGGCTTTGACTGAACCATTCTCGAATAGTTTTTCTTCCAGGGTCATCCTGTGCTTAGCTGCATCCACCTCTTAGATTTGAATTGATAAAACATCATGACGGTGATTTAAAGTTTGTCTCAGAAAAGTGGCATTTCCTCCTTCCTTCTAGATAACTCCAGCTCATTACGCAGCAGTTCCCCGGCTGCTGCCGCTCGCAATGTGGGGCCCGATCCTGCAGCGGAGGCGGACCCCGCCCCGGCAGCAGCACCAGCAGCAGCGGCTGCAGCAACAGCTGCCTCCGTCCTCTCTGGACGCAGGATCACACGTAGCCAGCAGGAGGCGGTAAACCCCAAAGCTAAAAGATACCATTTGCGTCAGAGCAGGTCGTCTGGCTCAGACACAGAAGCCAATGGTAAGCCGCAGTTCTTCCTTTCTGTCTTATAAAAAGATAAAGATAAGATCTGAATTAGAGGCATGAAAAGAAGAGAAGGTGTGAAGCAAAACAGTAGCATTAGGGAATATTTTAGGAAGAAGAAAGAAGAACAAGAAATGGAGGATCTGTGTGTTTTCTTTCTTTGCTTCTTTGTTTCTTTATTTCTTTTCTTCTTTCTTTCTTTCTTTCCACCTTTCTTTCTTATGATGCAGGTGAGTTGATACAAGTCATATGAAGTCAGTCTGTTCCTGGTTAGAAAGGGGCCTAATAAGTGTTGCCTAAAATTGGAAGCTTGTCAAAGGAACCAATGACAAAGCTTCCTGAAAACTGCAGCTGCTCTCAAACTTTATTCACAATGAGGTGAAGGCACATCCATACAAGTGTTAAAAGATCAGCCTTTTACTTTTGACATCTTATTTATTGGGACAAAATTAAAAGATTTGATTCATATCAAGTTGAAATGTTAGACAAATATGACCTCTAATGAAAAAAAACCCGTAATACATTAGGTCATTTATTTGCATCTTTTAATATTTTTTCCAAAGTATTTCAGTTAAGTTGAGGTTTGGACTTTACCGAGATGTTTTCTTTTTTCACTGTAGAATTAAAAGCTCTACATATTTGGATGCAGAAATAGCGCTATAGCAGATGGATCAGCAGCAGTTGGATCTTGTTTTTGGATCTTTCTTTTCACATCAACACTGTCAAAACTCCCGCTTTTCTAAAAGTGGCCACACTGACGATAAAAAAAATATCATAATATTTTTTCTTTGTGCCATGATACTCGCAACCTTTCCTGTTATGTATTCACCATTTGTCATGCCTTTTACATATGAACCTGCAGCTACAGCCAGCAAATCTAGTTTGACTTATTGAGTTGACATCCAGCTTCCTGCTCTGACTTAGTGTGAAATCTATTGTTAGAAACTATTACGTCAGATTCCCCGAGTCCGCTCTTTAATTACAGTCACTGAGTGGTGTCTCTTGTAGATGGAGAGCAGGTGGGGTTTTACGCTGTGGAAATGTTTTGCATAAATAAAATATCTATTTTTAAAATCTGATGGATCTGTTTACCAATTGCACACTAAGCCTGCAGATGGAGTTGAATCTCATCCCTGAGTTTATTTGAAAGAAATCTTTCCCCTGATGATGAAGGTTTAAGCCGACTCCAAATGTTCAAGAAGAACAATAATTCATGGCGTTCAGAATATTTTTTCTGTCCTACTGCTAAAGCAATTGATTTTATTGTTAGAGATACCAACTCTATTTCCATCAATAGTTTTATTTCTTTTTTATGCGCATATTAAAGTATTGCATTTGCGAAGCTTGATGGAAATGACAAAATTCAAAATAATACGATATCGATTCGGGGCAGTATCAACAGTATTAGAATCAGCTAGCAATATTGGTCCAAATTTTCATATCAGTGAATTCCTAAGTCTACGAGATTTAGGAATTATTGCAGAGTTGACTTTTATTTTTTTGTCCAAAGACTTTTTAGCGGTGCTGGTGGCTCGCATTTTTTGACAGTAGACTGACAGGAAAGAGGGCAAGGAGAGGGAGGAAGACATGCGGCAAAGGTCACCGGGCCCAGGAGTCGAACCCACGACGTCCGCGGCGAGGACTGAAGCCTCCAAACATGGGGCGTCCTAACCCCTGCTCCACCACAGCTCACCCCAGAGTTGACATTTTTAGCTGTCTTTAGCATCTTATATTTGAAAATAACAGGCTTAGCTATGCTAAGAATGAACAGACATTTCTGTGTATTATTTTCCCTGAAGACTCTGAAACTCCAATGAGGTACACACTTATTTCCAAACCCAGAATGTTCCACAGATGAAACCTGAAAGCTTGACAGGATTTAACAGAGCCACTTTGCTGCTATACTTTTAGTTCTGTTGTTCTCTTTTTAAATGACAGCCTGAACAGAGCAGTAGTGATATCTCAACATGTATCAAGTAACATCTTACTGGAGTTGAAATTTGCCAACTTTGAGTCATCTTCCCCTCAATAACAACTTCTACTCTTTGGATGAGGTAAATGTGATTGTGTTTGGCGCAATGTTGTAGCGATTAAGTATGGTGCATTCACATTTTTCGAATACACATTTTGAAGAATCACATTAGAAAAGGTTGATGGAAATGGCGAAATTGGAAATAACTTCCTCAAAAAAGTTTTTTTGAGTCGGCTGTTAGCTTTTCCAAAATATGCGCTAAAAGGAAGACAGGAACACATTTAACAGTAAGTGCTGAAACTTTTCCTTTACATCAGATGCTTCTGCTGTCGGCGTGCGTTAGAATTGCATTTCTTTCTCTACGCATGTAAGAAAGAGCATGTAAATTTGCCAATACTAGTTGACATTACAGAACAGTTACAACTAGCTGTGGTTTTTGACTGGCTAGTTGAGATGGAAATTGACCAGTTCTATTAACAACCCAATTTTTTTGACGCATCATCCCCTCAAAAATAAAACTATATGTGAACTCAGAGAAAAAGAATTTTGGTCGCAGTAGAAAGATAAAAGAGAACAGAAAAAAATTGTTTTTGTGCTATTTTTCTTCACAACCGAATTCAGAGTTGCTGCTGCTACGTCTCTAATATGCTGGTCACACACAACCACACCTTCTGTGTTAACTTAAGGCTAAAAGATTAAAAAAAAAAGCAGAAAAGAAAACAGGTTGAAATATGTCCTTTCATTTGGCAGCCAGGGTCTCACAGCTGCCCGATCCTCAGCAACAGTAACATCATTCTTCGCTATTGGATTTATCTGAGTGCTGCCACTGCTGAGGGCTGTTAATTGCATCTGTATGTGTGGACATATGCAGCCTGCAGAGATTCCCCCCCTTAAAATAAATCAGAGGGATCATTTCAAATAAATGTGACGTTGGAGTTTGGGACTTTTTATCTTTCTCAACTCGCCCAGCAGATGCAAAACAAGGAGCGGAGCGGGACGAGACGCCCCCGCGGACCCCTACAGGCAACGCCCCGTCCTCGGAGTCAGATATTGACGTTTCCAGTCCGAGCAATGACCATGTGTCTTCTAACAACAATATTGTCGTTTCACAAGAGGAGGACGAGAGACTGGCGAAAGAGCTGTCGCTCAAAGAGGCTGCCGCCCACAACCTCTCCCATCGACCCAAACGACGACGATTCCACGAAAGCTACAATTTTAACATGAAGTGTCCGACTCCAGGATGCAACTCACTCGGTGAGAGGACCTAAACGCCACACAGCCACAATTCCCCGCTGCCCCCCCCGATCAAATGTCATACCGCTTTAAATTTACTGCCTTTCATCTGCAAACATCCTCTCATCTTCCTCTTGTTCTCACCCCTCCTGTTATTCTCCCAGGTCATCTAACAGGAAGACATGAGAGACATTTCTCCATATCAGGCTGCCCACTGTACCACAACCTCTCTGCTGATGAATGCAAGGTACACATATGTATTTCTATACATATTAGGGCTTTGTATTGACTTGCATTCATTTTAGTTACTGTATTTATGCCTAACCCAGACATTTTTCCTGACAATACTAGTCTTTTTCTAGCTCTAACCTTAACCAAAACCTAATTCAAACCTTAACTCTAAAGCTAACTGCTAAACATAAACAAAGAAGTCTATCGTGTCAGGATTGGGCTTTGGTCCCTCTAAGGCCCATCAGTCTTCAGAAGGTTAGTAAAAATGCCATGAATGGTCCTAAAGAGCAAGGCAGGTACACATAAAGTTCTTTCTGTCACAAGGACTTTGCAATTTCTTCTATTATTTTTTATTCATTTCTATAGTCTAGCCCTGACCCTTATCTGAAACATAACCATTACCAGTACACACATAACCCTCTACCTAACCATAAACTCAATTCACACATCAGTCCAAAACCTAACCTCTAACCCAAAAACAGCACTTCTTCTGGGGTTTAGGTTTGGGCCCCAAGAGCCCAAACCTCTTAGGTTTGGGTTGTGGGGATGTGTTCGGAAAATGGTCCTCACAATGTATCAAATACAAGAACACACACACACATCTCTGCACTTCAGTAAATCTGAGGATTTTGTATTGTCTTCCATTCATTGTAGTAACTATATTTATGTCTAACCTAAACATGTTTCATAACTAGTGGTAGTTTATTTCTAACCTTAACCAAAACTTAATTCACATAATACCTCTAAACCAAACTAGTAGACCAAAGTAGAAGTCAAAAAATAGGAAAAAGTCCTCATTTATTACAGAAAACCTTCGTCTGTGGGTAAAAATGGTGAATGTGGGCCCATACATAAAGATATACAAGTAGACTGCACACACGCACGCACACACACACACACATACAAAATCTGCAAAGATTTCAGATAAATTGTGTGGAACTATATAAAAATAGTCACACAAAGCTGGAATGGCTGGAAAGTACCCAAAGCGATACATTTACACATTTACATGGCTGCATATGTTGCCTTGCAAAAGTTTTCACAAATTTCTACATTACATTGTTTGTGGATTAATGTTTGCGATCCATAAACATAAATCTGACATAAAACATAAAAAACATTCTCCTCGTTACTGAGGAAACATGTTGATGGTTGAACTGGTCCTCTGGTCTGCCATCACACCCAGTGTCCGGTGGATGAATGTGAAAACAGCAAGAGAAGCAAATAGAAATTGGCATGCTGTAGAAACATGGAGGAGGCTGCTGTTGTGTTTTTGCTACGGGGCTCTAGACAGTGTTGATTTGTTTGACAGGGCAAGGCAGCGACACGCGACAAGCAGTCCGAAGAAAGGATGCTGTCGCATCGGCAGGATGAGAACAGACACTCCACAAGGCACCAGGTAATGTGCTGGAAAGCAAACGCACACACACACACAGGTTTGTGTCCCTTCTGGCTCGTGTGTTGCTTTTGAGGCAGAAACAGCTGAGATCGCGCCGCTGGTCGTCAGGGTCAAAGCGATGACGGGTTACTGTCACTTGGTTCACAGTAAAATCCAGGTCTGACGCACCTGTTCACTTGATTTGAAAAGGCAGGTCGTTCTAAATGTCTGAAAGGAGATTATGAGATTGGAGTAAACAGAGAAAACAAACACAATCTGAAACGAGTTCCAAGTTCATTTATTTGTTAATTTAAAAAGTTAACTTTTACTTAATTCAAAATCTTTTCCTATTCTTTTAATATAACCTTGTGTAAAATTATCATTGCATTTAGACAAACATTTAAAACTAAAAACATTTAATTTGTCGTATTTTTTTTAAATTGATTTGTTTAAAACAGCAGTGTGGCGTTAAAACTTGGAATGATGGATGTCGCATCTGTCTATGTTTAATCATAAAAAAACAATTTAAGGATTTCTGCTGTTTTAAACCACAAGTAAAACCTTATCATACTTTGGTACCAGTAATTGTCAGTGACGTAACAATCAATTGGCCAAAAATCTAAATTGTACCACATCGCTGCATCACAGTTGGTCAAAAAATGACATATCTGATACTAGGTAGTAAAACCAGAATAGTAGTAATATTATGAGATTAAAGTCACTATAATATGAAAATAAAGTCGTAGTAGGAGAGTAAAGTCATAATATTACTAGAATAAAGTTGCAGTCGTACGAGAATAAAGTCACATTACCAGAATACAGATTGTGTTTTTGGTATAATTTTGAGTAGCTGATTTTGAATAAGCTATAAGTAATCAGTTTATGAAAACATACTCCGAAGGCAGCTACATGATACCTCTTATCAACCCATAATCTTGATCTGCGAAGGTCCATCTCAGCTTTATGTTGGGCCCAACTCAGCAAACTGTGTTTGTTCCAGCCCCCCACAGAGGGACAGCAGCGCTACAAAGACAAGGTGACAGAGCTGAGGAGGAAGAGGAACTCTGTCCTCAATAAGGAGCAGAAGGAGAAATATACAGTAAGCAGAGAGGAGACGTCAGACCGAATCGTCTCCACGTTATAAAAGTCCCACTTTTCTGGTTATTTTCCCCCACTTGCTCCCAGGAACACCGACAGAGCCACGGGACGAGCCGGGAGCCGCTGCTGGAGAACATCACCAGCGACTACGACCTCGAGCTGTTCAGGAAAGCGCAGGCACGTGCCTCGGAGGACCTTGTAAGAGAGAAAACTCATCATCACCTCCCACCCTTCCACTTTTCCTTCCTTCTGCTTTTTTTTTGTTGTTGTTTTTGTTGATAATCTCCCCCCGCTTCTCCCCTTTTCCTACCTTACTTCTCTTCTTCTCTTTTTCAGTCTGAAAACCTTCCTCTGCAGCCACAGCAGGAGTCTCAGATAGATTTGGTAGTTTGGATGATCACTTCATATCATTCCATGTTCATTTCTGATACTTCAGATGAGAGGAATTTACCAGATGTTAGCTGATAATGAAATGTAGTAATAACCCAGTAGATTCACTTCAAAAACACAAAAATCTTACCCGAGTATTTTTTTCCCTTCTTCATACACTTGAACTAAGACAAAACTAACTGACAAGGAAATATATGATTTTAAAGTCAGTGATTCCTGAATATTGATTTTAAAAAGTCTAGTTCTACTAACAGATTTTTCTTTTTTTAATTTATAACACGGGAAAGACATTTTGTAGACTGTCACAGTAAGTAATTAACCAATTAATAACAATGACGAACTTGATCATTTCCACTCTGATGATTAATATTTCTTGACAGGCAATTTTGTTTACAGAAACATCATAATCCATTTTATTTGCAGTTTCAGTTGTGCAAGGTTTTTATTCCCGTTTTATTTATTGCTTTTTGGTTGTCGTGTTTTAATTCGGATATTTAAAAAAATCTTTCAGTTCAAAGTGTCCTTTGCGAAATTTAAAATGACTTTTTTTGAGAGAGCAAACTTGCATTATTATGCCGTCATCATTAAAGAACTTGAAAATGGTCTCAAAACAACAATAATGTCGATTATTGCAATAATAACAAGGACAACTTGTGGTCCAGCAACACTTATTGTGACATGCCCGAATGGAGCTTGTAATTTTGAATATATATTTTTTGAACATGTTCGGTGTGGCAGTGTGTCAAGGTGAGGCCCAATGGCTTTACTTTCACAAGCGCAGGATTACTGCTTTCCCCATGATGCTCCTCTCTACATGCAGAAGAAACTTTAATAGAAATTTCTTTGGATTTATTCCAAATCTAATTGACACAGATAGAAAGAGAAAGGGAGAAGGGGGGGGTGGAGAAGAAGTTTGAATGTAAAACAGGAAGCAAGAAGCATACAGGGAACACAAGTCAAGACTCTTGTAGTCTCTAAAGCCTCTAAAGCTGCAGAAAGAGAGAAAAGAAAACCGAGAAACCACAGGAACAAACAACGTATGCATATGTAATA
This sequence comes from Poeciliopsis prolifica, assembly GCF_027474105.1. NCBI lineage: Eukaryota > Metazoa > Chordata > Actinopteri > Cyprinodontiformes > Poeciliidae > Poeciliopsis > Poeciliopsis prolifica. Next base: position 12,331,877 of record NW_026562385.1, on the reverse strand, counting down.
ATAACAGTTAAAACCATTGGAACATACATGGTAATACAAGGTGCATTTAGTGACAATGATATTCAAGAATGTTCACTAGAAACTAGACAAAACACTTGGTAAGATTTATTGCTTTTGCAGCGTTCAGATTTATTTATTTTCTTTTTTCAGTCCAGCTGACGTTCCTCTATCCAAGCGAAGCTTAAAAGCATTACTTCCTCATCCGACTTTTCTTCCTACACCTTTAATTTTCTTGGCCGGTTCCCTCCACTAAGGCGGTTCCTTTGTCTTCCCTTCAATAATTGAATCTTTGTTCCCTCCTTCCCTCCCCGTCTCCTCTCCGTCGCCTTCTGTCCCGTTTGCCCCGCCCGTCTGCGCAGGAAAAGCTCCGTCTGGCCGGCCAGGTGTCGGAGGGCAGCAACATGATCAAAACCATCGTGTTCGGCCGCTTCGAGTTGGACACCTGGTACCACTCGCCGTACCCCGAGGAGTACGCCCGCCTGGGGAGGCTCTTCATGTGCGAGTTCTGCCTCAAGTATATGAAGAGCCAGACCATTCTGCGCAGGCACATGGTAGGGCACCCCTACTGCTCAATATTTGAGTTCAAATTTTGATTTTGAAAACATTTTGAACCTGAAGTTGTTTTTGCTGCTCAAGGCCAAGTGCGTGTGGAAGCATCCACCAGGTGACGAGATCTACAGAAAGGCGAACATCTCTGTCTTTGAGGTGGACGGGAAGAAGAACAAGGCAAAGCTTTACATCTCTCGTCCCTTTCGCTAACCACTGTCAGTCAAAACAAATGGGTTTCATCAACCCGTTGCGTTCTCTCCACTCCCAGATTTACTGTCAGAACTTGTGTCTGCTAGCGAAACTCTTCCTGGACCACAAGACGCTGTATTACGACGTGGAGCCGTTCCTCTTCTACGTCATGACGGAAGCCGACAACACGGGATGTCACCTCGTCGGGTATTTCTCCAAGGTAACGCCTTCAGAAGCCTACTGCTTTCTCACTTTGTGGAAACTGGGTCGCATGATGTTAGCCTGTGAATGCAACACCAAGGTAATTATCTAGGGTTACGTTTTTAAAGCATCAAGAAGTTGGAGGTGTCCATACTAATTGAGTTTATCGATTTTGTCAAACTTAGATTTTTGGAAAATCTAGTTTTTGTTTCTTTCCACCAATGGTCTGCTTGGATTTCCATAGTCCAGAGTGACATTAGCCCGTCTAAGAACTACCATCTTGTTTGATAAGCCTGTTGTACAGCTTCTATTTATTTTTGACTTTGAATTCAGGTCAACTCAAAGAAAGAATGATTGAAATAAAAGCCAGTCATTTGTACTTTTTCTTCTTTTTTTAAAGAACTAAAAGGGGGAAATGGATTAAAATTAGAAATTTTATCTTGGATTAAAAAAAATCTAAGATTTTTTTTTTTAAAGCCATATTTTCCATCCCGCACTAGTTCAAACTGTCAGATACCAGAACACCCACAAATGTTTTGTAATTTTTTTAATGAATGCATATTTTGCAGACATTGTACTTTTTATTTTGGAATTTTCATGAATAGAAGTAACATGGAGGTACTGCGTAGCGGACATGTTAAACTTGTCATTGTCAGTTCAGACCCAGTTAAGATGGTTTCCAGCCCAGGGGCCACTTCCTGTTCTGTCACAGCAGTTTCCTCTCCTTCCACAGGAGAAGAACTCGTTCTTGAACTACAACGTGTCCTGCATCCTCACCATGCCGCAGTACATGAGGCAAGGCTACGGAAAGATGCTCATTGACTTCAGTGAGTACAAGCACTGCTCTCATTCACTGATAAATGTCACCTGATTTTGGAAGGTGCCTCTCAGAAAACATTCCTCAAAACTGTTGTACGTCTTTTCTGGTCTGCACTGAGACATGTGCAGAGAATTCAGTTAAAAACAACAACTTTCTCTGCTGTCCAAAAACAACAAACAGGCTACCTGTTGTCCAAGGTGGAGGAAAAGGTGGGCTCGCCTGAGCGCCCTCTGTCCGACCTGGGTCTGATCAGCTACAGAAGTTACTGGAAGGATGTTCTGCTGCGGTACCTCAACAGTTTTCAGGGAAAGGAGATCTCCATCAAAGGTTGTAATGTTTTTCTTTTATTATTATGTTGCCTTTATTTAACCAGGAAAGTCCCATTCAGATTGAAAACGTCTTTTTCAAGAGAGCCCTAGCCAAGAGGCAGCAAAGCTCATATGACAGTTAGTAGATCTGATGTGCTTCAATGTGCTTAATAGAGAAAGACAGATTTTTAAGGAAAATTCCGTCCAATTTTTCACAACATGGATTCAGACGTATGAGTGAAAACTAGGGGTTCGCTAATTGAAGTTTTCTGCTCAATCACTAATATTTAATCATTAGATTTTGGGCATTGCCAATTTTTTATTTTTATTTATATATTTTTGTCTGAAAAGTTGCCATGTAGAAGCAGCTTTCAGTTTCTATGCACCACTAATCTGGAACAAACTTCCAGAAAACTGCAAAACAGTTCTTTTAAATTAAAATCTTTTAAATAAAGGCCCTTTGCTTTAAATCTATGTTTGATTCATAATAACTGGAACATTAATAAATATAGTCACAGTATATGAGCTTGATGATTTTGTTGTTCTCATTTAACAAAATCTTGTTTCATAAGTTAGTCGCTATATTATTTTTTTTATACTCTAAAAAACACTTTGAACTGCCCGCTTGCTGAGATATGTTGTTTCTCATTTCCATTTTGCTTTGTCATGAATGAGTAATGGATTTAAAATATTTAACCCGTCATTAATAGTGCTAACAGTATAATTGCTGCATTTGAAAGCCTTTAAAGTCGATATCCTTCAAGGGAAAAAGCACTGAAGTCACATTCTAGAACTGAAATATTTAGCAAGATCTCTACGGTAGCATCTCTCATTAGCTGCATTTCCATTCAAATTTGCGCAAAACTTTGTTCAATATTCTGCTAATGTCAAAATGCTAATTGTCTTAAAAGAAATTAAATCAAAATTGGATATGGATGTTTATTAAAAAAAAAAAAACATGCTGCGCATCATCCTCCTACCACTTCCTGTCGTTTTCTTTGTCATTTCTGGCAGTAGTAACGTCAAACTGTGGATCACACGACTTGTGCGATGAGAAAAAACTGTTCCCATTGCAGTTTTGCAAATTATGTTAATTTTGATGTTTTTTTATTTCTCAAAATTGCTGTATTTCCATGAAGCAAATTTATTTATTTTTGTAATTCTAACTTGAACAATTATACGGTCAAATTAGAATTGACCATTCTGATTGGGTCATTTAAATACTAGCTATATTGGTACAAACCAATATGGCTGGTACCAAGATTGGTACCGATGTGGCTCATTGGTACCAGCCATATATTAGAACCCCTGAGGACCATGGATTCGGCTGACGCTGCTGACCCCACCCCCCTAAACTCCTTTAATTTCTCCCTTTCTGTTGCAGAGATCAGTCAGGAGACAGCAGTGAATCCAGTGGACATTGTCAGCACACTGCAGTCCCTTCAAATGCTCAAATACTGGAAAGGAAAACACCTGGTTTTAAAGAGACAGGTAAAGAACTCGGGACCGTTTTCTTTGGTTTGCAGTTTATTTTCCCATCTAGTCATTAACTGTCTTTTTTTCTCCTTTTTCCAAAGGACCTCATTGACGACTGGAAGGCAAAAGAGACAAAACGCGGCAATGGGAAGACCATTGACCCCACGGCCTTAAAATGGACACCGCCTAAAGGGACGTAAAGGAGCTTCCTTCTTCCTCCTCCTTCGTTTACTGGCGTCCTCACAGCTGCAGCACAGTCACATCTGACTACCGTTCATCATTTCTTTGGGTTCAAACAGTTTATGTGTTGACTTAAATGAAACAAATATATCTCTGTGTAAATTTTAAAGGTTTTTATTATTATTATTGTTATTATTATTATAATTATTATTCCCAGGGTTCACGTGGTACATGGTGAAAAACTTTGCGTGAAAAGGAACAGGAGGGAAAATGTGGACAAAGTTGGACCTGGATTTTAATAGGGCTTGAACTGATGACATGAAGAGAAAAAGAAGTTACACTTGGACTAGGCCATTAAATTTATGGGTTAGTTAATGAGAAATTTTTCCAACTAAAATGGTTGTATCCACAGAGAAATTGTGATATTTGCTGTGTATGTTCCTATATATTAACTTATTTATGCAAAGAAAGACTCCAAATGTTTGTACAGGGTAGATAAAGTTTTACACTTTTTATGAACTTCAGGTTGAGAGCAGAGTTAAGGATTTTCCTTATCGTTTCTTTTTAGATTTGGACCGACGGTGTCTTGCAAAAGTATTCATACCCACTACCGTTGACGTGCTTTACATAAAACCTCCTCAGTCTTGAACTTTTTGTAGCTTGTAACTGGTTTTCCTCCAAGATTTCCATGTGTTTAGCTCCGCCCATCTTCCAACTCGTACCAGCTTTCCCGGCTGTTGAAGGAAAACATTCCCAAATGACCAAAAAAAAATAAATAAATAAATAAATAAATAAATCAAGGAGTGTGAATACTTTTTGCAAGGAACTATGAAGTCTTTGCATGCAGGATGTCAGAATCACTGTGTAGTTTGGTCTTAGGTCTCAGTGAGCCCGTGTGTTTCTGAAAAGTGAAACTAATAGGGCGCCGCTCGCCTACCTCCTCACGCAATTAGTAACGGGCACCAGACACGCCTGCTAATCCAATCTGTGGCATCGAACTGGAGCCGCACCTTGTTCCGCCGTGGAGATGCAACGCAGGTCGGCAACATGTTGACCTTTGCGGACACGTCGTGGCTGAAGCAAACCAGCTGGCCTGGCTGGGAATCAGAAGGACACAACCTGAAAATACACAATTTGAGAAAACAGGAGCTCTGAACAAGTGGGCTTGTTAAAAATAATTGTCTTATGAACTTGTTTAGAGTTGAAATTCTTACTGTTTGTCTTTCAAATATCTAGAGAAACTCATTTACACACCGTTTCCGACTTGAATGGGATGATTTCCTTAGACGTTGGTTTTAAAATCTACTGCTTTTGTTCCAATGACTGTGTACAAGTGAGTGGAGTGAACCAGCACTTCTTACCAATCTACATCTGAAGTCAACATTTTATCCCCACTAAATATCAATTTGGAAATATTTCAGTAACCTTTCATCTGGTAACGTCGAAGAAATGGAATCCCCCCCCCAAAAAAAAATGTCTGTTTGAACCCAAAGCAAATAAGTTGTACGCGTCTCGTGTCTTACGTTCAGTCTGTCTCGGCGGTCACCTTGCCAGGAAGCTATAGCTGCCACTGGCCACATTCAGACGGCCCTCTGCTGTCGGACAGATTTCCACCCGGATGTGGGTGTGGGATCACCTCTTGCCTGTTTTTACTCGTTTCCGTATCACTCGTGATGTTTGCGGTGTCCGAGGCTACACACGTCTGTTCTGAATCCTTTCGTTTTTAAAAGTTCTCATTTCAGTTTTATACTTTTTCTACCTCTGAGGTTTTACTACTGTTTAACAATTCAAGCAACTGTTGTACTGTGTTTTCCTTTTTACCATGTGTTGACAATTTTATTTTATTTTTTTTCTAGTGGTTTAACCCACTAGGTGTTTCCCTTTTTTTAATTGGATTATAGATAATATTTACATTTTTCTCCTGGGGGTATTTATATTCTTAACTGTAGAGCGTAAAGGGATGTTTTATTTAGCTGGACTGACTTTCTCGTAAATATATTTATGTGAGACCAATATGTAGATATGATTGTTGAAAGGTCGTTTAAAGAGGGAGAATTTCAGGTCATCCGACCCACCAAACAGTAACAGAAATTTGTTTTGTGTTTTTTACATTTCAGAGGCTTATTGCCTGCTATAAGAAGTGACAAGACTGAGTCAAAATGTGTCATTTTTGCACGTTGTCACCACTTGTAACAGCAAATAAACTCGACAAGGATGAATAGGGTTTAAATAAGTATGACTGGCAGCCCACACTGACGGACCGGAAGGGGCTTTGTTTTTATTATTTGTATCGGTAATTAATCTAATTCTATTTATGTTTTTAGTCAAAATCTGTTAAATGCACAGTTTATTATTTTTGAGAATATGCTGTAAGATAAATAAGCTAAAGCCTACTACCGTTTTCGTTAGATTAGCACAAAGACTTTGAGCCAGGTTGTTGCTTCTTCTGCTCCTGTAATTGAACAGTTTAAAATAAACCAAATGTAGAACATATTTATGGGACTCACATGGGTCCTTGTTTAGAACCAAGTCAATCTTCTAGTTTCTTTTTGTTTTAGTCTTTGAAATAAGCTGAGAAAACTGGGTAGTTCAGCTTAGTTTTGTACTTAGCTACAACCAGCTGCTAGCTTTGATTTGCACTTTTTTTGTTTTATTGCTATTCTTGCTTTGCTTCTTACTGGGGCTAAGCAAAACCACTATACCATAGATTTGTACTTAGCAACCATCAATCTGGGTAGTTGTTGAGCATAGCTTCGTACTTAGTTTAGCTAAGCTATCTGAATGGTAGCTTTGCGTAGCTTTGTACTTAGCCAAGCTAAGTGACTGTTATCTCGGCTTTGTTTTGTAGCATGTTCTTAGCTAAGCTAACTGATTGATGTCCTAGCTTAAATTTGTGTGGTAGCCTGACATAATTTTTTTTAAACGTATCTAAGCTAGCTCACTGCTGTCTTAGCTTTGTGCCTGAATTTGAGTGATTGCAAAGCAATTTGAATGGTAGCTTAGCGTAGCTTTGTACTTAACTAAGCTGACTGTCATCTTTATTCTGTATTTAAGCAGTTTGAGTGGTTGCTCACCATAGCTTTGTATACAGCTAAGCTAAGCTAAGCTACTATCTTAGCTTTGTCTTTAGTTACGCAAATTGAGTGATTGCTTAGCACAGGGTTAGCTAAGATGAATGACTGTCGCATTCACTTTTATTTACCTCAGCAATCTGAGTAGATACTGACTTAAATTTGTATTTAGCCTGCTTTATAATGCTAGCTTAGCTTGGCTGTGTATTTGGCTTTTAAGTGCATGCTATCTTAGCTCTTAGTTTCGTAAGCAACAAGAAACAACATAAGTGGCTTGTGATGAAATTCAATTTTCAACATCATTTGATCACAAAACATGTATTTTTCCCAGTTGACGTTTTGTTTTGGAGCTTTAATCCTTTAGTTACTGACTTTTTTTTTTTTTTTTTTGTCTGCCAGACTGTAGTTTAGTTGTACATTTTGTCTAGTGTGGTGTAACATATTCTTTCTGTAAAATATGTGTAGTTGAAGATGTCTCACTGTTTCTTTGTTTCCTCTGGTCATGCATCTGTAGAAACATGGCTGGCAGGCCGAACTTTTTTACTTCTAAGTAAGGATTTTTTTTGTGCCAACCGTTAAAGGCAAAGCGCACTCCATTGGTTTAAAGTTGTCTAAGAACAAAAATTTATCCAAGGAAACTCTTCACATGACTGTTTCATACTCGACTGTGAATCTTCCGGTGTTGAGCGCTCGTCTTTTACAAGAAATTTTCTATTTCTTAAACCTGGGAGAATTGTTACCTTGTTTTTAACACAAAAGGAGTACATCCTATTTGGTGACGCTTTATTTGAATGGTGTCTATAAGACTGACACGAACATGAAGAATCTTCAGGATTGTTTAAGTCTGTTGTCATGAAGCGTCGTTCGGCAAATAATGACACTTTCAATGCAAAATTGACACATTTGGACTTTTAATGCTGCCTTGCATAAGTGTCATTATTTACCGAACGACACTTCATGACAACATCATGAACATTCATGAAGATCCCTTCATGGTCATAACAGATGTTATGTCATGTTTATGAATTCAAATAAAGTGTTACCCGTTATTTTATTTTATAACATGAAATTTTCATTTGACAAATAAACTTGAAATAAGGAGCTCCACACCACAGATTATTTTGTCAGAAATAGTCTGTGTTGAGCGTATCAGACCATTGTAACTATAGTGAGATATTCTCACATCGTGTCTTTTTCTGCCTTGAGGTCACCATATTCATTTTATTTCTTTTGTATTGTGTATTTTTTTCTTATCCAATTATTGTTTTGTGTTTTTTTGTTTGTTTGTTTTTTACCTTTTTCGTGTGTTTCTTTTGGTTTTTGTGCCAATGGCAGCTATAGATAGACAGCTTCCAAACTTGTTACAGGTCTTCACCTTCCTAAATATAAATAGAAATATATATATATATCTACATATGTCACTAAGTAAACTTTCCATCAGCTTCCATCAGTCGGCGGCAAGCTGTTGTATACTGCTACTACCTACTCACAAAGCAGCAACACAGAAAAGTAGCGAAACGTGGCATTGGTATGTAGCTGAGTTGTGCTTTTGCACTTTGCTTCGCCCCCTTCCACCTAATAAATGCAATCGTTGAAACGGATGGCCTGGTGAGTTTGTGTGTCAGTCGATTTCACTTTGCGACACGATCACGCTAAGGAAGGTTAACATGAAGAAGTCACTGGGAAATCGCTGAAAACTTTCAGTCAGGTTGAGCGTACAGGAAATGAGCAGAAAGCCATGCAACGAAACTAAGGCCTTTTGTTTTCACCATTCATATTTCAATGGACTTTGGTCCAATTTTTTTTTGTCATTTTAGAAATACCTTGAAACCAAAAAATGTCCTTGAATTTGTGATGAAGTTTATTGTTTGGCATGCAAGACAAATTGAAATGATCAGAACCGTGCCTGTGCCTGCTCAGTGTTTGTCCATTCAGATGTTCAAGGATTTTTCTGTGGAAGGTAACTAAATTATTCTTGGAAAATTTGCCTGCTTGTGGATATTTTTCTCTTCAAAGACCTATTGCGGTCTTGGCGTGATGCTCAGAAAAAGCGTGACAGATATCACGTTTGGACAGCGGGGAAGGCGGGAGGATAGAGAGAGGTGCGTTGTCCCATCGTGAACCCGTCAATTTCCGAAACCACAAGAAAGCAACAAAATTGGGGTGAGAAAATGCCAAGGTACAATGGAATTTGACAAACTGGCTGGTTACAAAGCAGCCGATCCAAGAGTGGATGCAGGATTAAGATAGTTTCCAGTATGTACTAATTCACATTGAGGTATATTTGGTATTTGAACTGTTAAAATTGACAGTTTCGTGCATCTCAAATCGTCACGTTCCTGTAAGACGGCAGCCCTAAAATAAATTAGAGCCAGAACGGGAATGGAAATGGTTTAGAGCGTGGATGGAGCAGTCAAAGTCCAGACTTGAATCAAATTGGAATCAGTGGGACATTTATGTTCACTAATTTTTACAGCAAATTTACGTAACCTGAAGCTGCTTCACAAAAAAGAACCTGTAAAAATGTTGACTGTCTAGAAGTGTTAGCCTGTTCAAGACACACATCCCCAAAAACCTTCCAATGAAAGGTGGACTGACATTATTGACTCATTGGCGATCAATAAACATGCTCACCATACTAACCGATTTTTTATTGTTAAAACATTAAGAGCTTTTTTGCCAAGATGGACTGGTGTGGGAGTACACCACCTGCTGCCCAACAGACGTTAGCGTCCAACCCAAAGATTCATTACTTTATTGGTGAATTGTTTTCCTCCCATTGCAGAGATATGTGTTGGTCTAACGCATTAAACTCGACATTTTCCACCATTTAGGAATGAACAAGAAGCCGTGTGGCCAAAACCAAGTTTTAATTCATTAATATGCAACAATATGATGTATTTTGCTGTCACGAAACAATTGGAACTTTGTTTTTCAATACCAAACAATGGCAAATTTGCTTAAACTAATCAAAATGTTAAAAAAAATGCAAAAATAAAATACCACTGTGTCGCAACTGTTCACTTCAATAACATTCCTCATAATGTGGGAAATCACATACAGATGGCAGATATGTCAGGTGTTGATAAGTATTACTGAATAAATCCACTGACGGGATTTAAATGTGTCTAAATAAAACATCAACAACATACAGCAGATGACAAGATTCATGGCAAAGATCTGAATGACATGAATTTCCAGAATCTTGCATTTATTCACGTTTACTGCTGCAGGTGCGCATCACCACGTCTTGTGGATCTGCAGAGGTACTGAATAGAAAACCTCGTTACAGTGAAGCTTTCTGTTTTAGTTAATCTTTTTTTCCGAGTCATCTTCAGAAGGAGTCAGGTTTCCACTCTTCGTCACTGTCTGGAGGGGGGAGGGAGGAAAAGCGGAGCGATTACATTTTTTTTTACTCGACCCTCAAGAACGTCCACATGAGGAACGCGTGAAGAAGAGTGAGGTGGCGTTACCTTCTAAACTTCTCCTGCCCATGAGTCCAACAAACATCTCGCCTTTGTTGTTATTATTTCCTGATTGAAAAGAGACACGACGAAAGAAAAGGGTGAAGGGAAAACATTCATTTCGAAGACATCGTTACGACCGAGATGTGACTCAACTCACGTTTTCTGCCCAGTCTTGCTGACGAACCTGGAATAAAATATGAAAGACATATTGGAAAAAACTAAAATAAGAGCTCAGGCGTTGATTTTTTTAAATGTATTTATAATTTTTGATTGATAGTTTTACCCGGACTTCTTCCCATCAGGCCGTGGAACTGCTGTGCTTTGGACCTCTTGATCAGATCTGCCAGCCGGATGGTTAATCCTCTCTCCACTGGGAAACCCTGAGACACAAGACAGGCATGAATCCTCTGAACAGTTAAATCTAACTGTCTAAAGCAAAACGATTTGTCGGATTCATTATTACCAGCTGGTGCACTGTAAAAAAGAACGTCTGAAACATCTAGATATGTGTATATTTTTTTATTTTCAACCTAATGTCAACCGATGTTTCGTTTTCTGACATATGATGAATGGAGACCAGTCAAATTTAAAAAGCGTCATCCGACTTATGGCTCAGAACAATCCTGAACAATTCAAAATGGATTGAAGTTTTATCTATGGCAACAATTTCTGCTTCACCTAAAGTAATTTTACTTAAAACGTCGTTGCCAAGGAACGCCACACCTTAGCTGTAGAATGTTTCAAATACCACTTTGGTGGAAATGAAACTTATTATTATTATTATTACTATTTTTACATTTTACTTACGTTTTATACTTTTTTCATGTTTTTTACGTATAAATTTGCTGGAATTGAACTGGTTTGCGTATTTTTTTCAGTTAAATCTACATCATTTCTACTCAGATATCCTGGATAAATTCCACCCAAATCAAACGTAGGTTAGATGGTGACTTTCAAATTCAAATAGAACTGTTTATTTTATTACGCAACAACAATCTCTCAGCTTTATGAAATAAATAAAAAAAAAAACAACAAAACTGTTTTTTGAAATCTAGAAACACATCACAATTTATCATTATTACAATTTAAGACAGCTTGTGGTATCAGCTGGACTGTACTCTGCATTTTGATGAAGACTTTTGGATAAAGCACGCTGATGTAATTCTCTTTTGGTGAGAAGAGGAGAAATTATATTTGTCTTCTTAGATTTGTCAGATGGTGCATAATGAGCAGTTTGATGTGTATTGACTTTAAAATGTATGGCAATACTTTTCACTGTGACAGTCTTCTTTGCACTCAAATTCTTGCTCAACATGAGTTTTTACAGAAAAATAGCACACTTCAAAACCAAATCAGATATGTTTTTTTTTTTTTTTTTTTTCAAATATTGTGCTAAAAATTAAGCAGTCTTACTGTATTGGTTTGAAAATACATGTCAATACTTCTTTCACCTTATCATCTTTTTTGTATTATAATTCTTGTTTAAAATCAATGTTTAGATCAAAATAGTGCTAAACCAAAATCACAGTTGTTGGATGTTTATTTTCAAATATTGAGCTAAAATTGAAGGTGCGTTCAGATTTTATTTTATTTATTTTTATTTTATTACATTTTATTTTATATTATGTAATTTCATGTTATCATATTTTATTTCATTTTATTACATTTGATTGTAATTATTTTTATTTCATTTTATCATATTTAGTTTAATTTAATTTTATTTTATTTCTCTCCTACATGCGCGCGCGGGTCCCCGCAGCGCTTGTTACGTTCTTAATATGAGCTGAAACTCGGACCAAACTCCGTGAACCCGCCATGTTTGCCTGGTTTCTGTCTTACCTGCCAGTTGTCCACCGTCCACATTTGTCCCTCCTCGTCCTCCGCGGACAGCGGAGCCCCCAGCGCGCTGACGGTCTGCACCAACACGACCAGCAGCAGCACCGCCGCGAACTTCACTCCCTCCATGGTCCGCGGCCGGAGCAGCGGCAGCAGCGGGCGGTGATGACTGAAGCGCCGCTGCGTCGGACGCATACAGGGGGCGAACTGATGTCAGCAGCGCGAAAAACGGCGAGCGGTTGTTCTGTTTTAGCTTTTACTATCAGATTCTCCGTCCCTCTCTGAAGTTTCATCTGGAGTGAGGGTCTCTGTTTGTTCTTATAAACTCCTTCTGCTCGCTCCACCCCACAAACCGTGTTTCTCCCCCCGTGTCTGAGTCATGAAGCGTCGCTTGACACAAGGCGGGTTTGTTGGATGACTTTCTGTACCAGGTGAGTGACTTTGACTCAATACATGAATGAAGTATGCCGAGGTGCACATTTAATGTCAGAAAACATCACTACTGGAGGTGGCATGAGTGTTATTCTCTTTTTTACTTTCAGCTACAATAACCATAAACCGTATCATTTTTTGGTTTTATGTCCCATAAATCTACAATCTGACCTTCTGGTTGTAGGTAACCTGATTTATCCATTCTTTAAATAATTTCTGCCACAACCAATGTTGAGAATTTACCTTCCCCAACCAGACATCTTACACCGCTATGTATTAGCTTACACAGTGTGTTAGCTTACACAGCTAACACAGTTCAGCCTGTAGGAATTTAAGACTTTTTAAGAATAACATTTAAGACCTAAATCTCCTCAGAAATGTACAGACTCAACCACCAAATTGACGACAAATTAGAATTTAACCGTTATAGATGCAGAAAACCACAGTGACACAGTGGGTAGCGCTGTTGCCTTGCAGCAAGAAGGTCTTGGGTTCGATTCCTGGCCCTGGGTCTTTCTGCATGGAGTTTGCATGTTCTCCCTGTGCGTGCGTGGGTTCTCTCCGGGTTCTCCGGCTTCCTCCCACAGTCCAAAAACATGACTGTCAGGTTAATTGGCCTTCCCAAATTCTCCCTAGGTGTGAGTATGTGTTGCTTGGTTGTTTGTCCTGTTTGTCTCTGTGTTGCCCTGCGACAGACTGGCGACTTGTCCAGGGTGAACCCCGCCTCTCGCCCGGAACGCAGCTGGAGAGGCACCAGCACCTCCCGACCCTGTTAGGGAGAAGGGTGCTCAGAAAATGGATGGATGGATGGATAGATGCAGAAAACCTAGCTAGATGGCTAGCTAACACAGCCAATAATCTTATTGGCTGTGTTAGCGTTAGCCTTAAATCATAAAACACAAGATGTGTGACTCACACTTTTTGTTTTTTTTCTCCAAGGATTTTGTTGGCTCTAGCAGCCCGTATTTTTTATTTTTTTGAAAGTAGGCTGACAGGAAAGAGCGGGACGGAGAGAGAGAGGTGAGGACATGCGGTAAATGTCCCTGTGGCCCTACCACAAACGTTAAAGGGTTAATAGAGGCATTGTGACTTCATGAAGGCGGAGTTTCAGAAAGAGCAGGAGCTTCTTAAAGAGACAGAGATCTGATTTCAAGCTGTCAAATTTCTTTTAAGTCACATTTGATATAGACTTATAAGGACTGAAGTTATTTGAGTTACTTGACTACGTTATAAAATGTCACTATGTGCTTGGAAAATACGTAATACTGGCACTTTAAAAAAGCCACTTTTTTGTATAACTTTAACAAATGTGAAAACATTTTGCTGTTGACCTTCCCTTCACTTCCACAGTCCAACACCAGAGAGAATAACAAAGATCCTGAATACATTTTAAAACTGACATTGAGTTTGAAATGCCTCACAAAATTTGAAGGACAAAATTTGTAACGCACAACAGTAGGGCTTTTTTTTTCAGTGACCTTACATGATTGGACAGCTCCAAAGGTTGTTTGCACATCACGATTTTTCTGACTGTACCTGAAAAGGAACGCCATGCTGACGTGAAGCTGCTGTAAAGGACGAGGCTTTTCATAGAAATAATAACCAAGGAAGCTGCATCTTTACAATATGAATATTCCCTAAGTTACTTCGTGTCTAGGTGATATTACCAGCTACTGATATATTACTGTCTTTGGTGTTGTGCCTCTAAACATCTTCCACGTGTTCGCTCATTTTGATTTGCAGTTGCCTTGCACAATATTCGTAATGCCTGGGCGTTTTCACATTTTTAACATCGGAACCATCAACTTCTCTGGCCACTTCACCCACACTTCCCCAATTCGGATATCTGAAAAAACTAATATATTTTTTATCTTTCATCCATATGAACGTGGAGATTTGAAAGAATTCAACATTTGTGTTTGTGTGTGTAGATGGCAAAACAGAGTTTTAGGATCCACGACGAGGATATAATCAGTGACTGCCATTTCTATGCGACAGTATCAGCAGCGACAGAAACATAAACAGTGGAGGAAACAGGGAGATGCATTTTGTTGCTGGAAAAGCAGAAACTATTTTGAGTTTCGCTCGCCAAGTCCGATCATTATAAGAGGTTTTGGGCTTGATGGTTTTCTTTTAAGTCGCTTGTAGATTTAATGAGTTGCCGGTTGTGGTTTTTGGGCTTAATAAATACACATAAACCCCAAAATTTGTCTGACATATTAGCTAGACTCTTCCTATCTATTCGTCCCGCTGTGTCTTTATTAATGTCAAGTTAATGTGACCTCTGAATGACGTCAAGCTTCGCATTGCGCTCCAGAAAGTAGCAAACATCAAAACTGGTAGCAAAAGTGCAATCTCCCCTTCAGCTCAACCACAGAAGTGGAGACACATTATTGATGTAATTGTTATAACTTGCAATTAAGTATTAGCAAAGATCAATGTGATTTTCACAGATGGCAGAGCGTTGTTTTTATTAGCAGCTGCTGAAAGATAATAAAAAAGCTACTTTTAATCTAATTTAGTTAATCTAAGTTACTGTTTCAAGGAGTAACCAGTAGTCCAATAATTATAGTTAATTTTCCAAAGTAACTATGCCATCACTAAATATATAATTTATATATATATATATTTGCAAATTAACGTTAATTTTGAAATTAACGTTTTGCAATTAACGTTTTGCAACGTTAATTGCAAAATGTTTATTGACATTTGTTTAAAGTAATTTTGGATCGAGTAGCAAAAGCAAGGGGAGAAGACATGAGGCAAAGGTCAGCGAGGCCTGAGAACCCGGAGAGAACCCACTAATGCACTTGGAGAACAAGCTATGAAGACAGAGGAACCCAGGAACTGATTCAAACCCATGAAATGGTTTTCAATCACAAAAATATGTGTTTTAATCAGATAAACAGAATTTAGAGACCAATTACCTAAACAGTGGTGATTTCAGACTGTGGCAGGAAGCCAGAGCACCTGGAAGGAAACCTGCCAACAGGAAACCTGTCTAATCTTTTTAGCCTTTTATCCCATAAATTTAAGTCACACACCTGTTTGGTCCCAGTCAGATTTCTCCAGCCTCAAAATGTTTCCTAATTAGGTCTTCTAGGCTTTTTTCTTCTTCTGAATTTAATATTTTTAGTTCCTCTCCAAAGGCATCTTTTTCATCTTCCAGAGGATGGGCGGGAGAAACTGTAACATCAGGTGTCATTATTTCTTGACTTCTCATAAATATAAATCAGTCCATTTTGTGACATGTCTTCACTGCAGTCTGCAATGAAGACATGTGCCAAAATGGCACATGTCTTCATTGTGCCATTTTCTCATAAATATAAATCAGTCCATTTTGTGACATGTCTTCACTGCAGTCTGCAATGAAGACATGTGCCAAAATGGCACATGTCTTCACTGCAGTCGCTTTCTGCAGTGAAGACATGCTCGTTCTCGGCCTTCACGGTTTGTCCTCCTTTCATCAGACACAAATAGAAATTGGTCGGATCTCCACATAAAACGGAGGACAGGTGGTACGTCTTCGTTGCACCGTTGCAGTCTGCAGGAACAGCCAGCATCCGATTGGCCACAACTTGATGTCTCCTGGTCAGCCTATTAAGAAAAAACACCAGGACGTTGTTATTCGCCAGGCAGTGTTTCCTCCTTAAGGCTGACCCACAGCTTGAACAACGTAGTATGCCCCCCAAATCCAACCAATAGTACAAAGGAGAACCCAAGCTTGTCGAAAACAGTACCGGTGGAAGTGAAATCAGGGGGCCGCTGTTCAGTGGCTCATGGAACAAAGTCAGACAGTTGGCGCAATAGTTTATGTTATAAGAGAACCCAAGTAGGCCAAAAGAG
Source organism: Poeciliopsis prolifica (assembly GCF_027474105.1). Lineage (NCBI taxonomy): Eukaryota > Metazoa > Chordata > Actinopteri > Cyprinodontiformes > Poeciliidae > Poeciliopsis > Poeciliopsis prolifica. The sequence continues at coordinate 12,315,502 of NW_026562385.1, read as the reverse complement.
ACTCCAGCAAACATTTAGTGTTGTAGTCCCTCCCCACATCCGACGGCAGCTTCTCCCCCAGCTCCGTCAGCATTTGGGAAAGGTCTTTTTGACAAAAATGTCTACCAAGCTGGCTGACAGCGGAGCGGACGAGGTCCACACAACAGCGGATGGACGATGCCTCAGGAGAAACCCTGTCCTGAGCAAAGCACCTTCTGGTGACGCTCAGGTAAGGAAACTCTGGAGGGCAGCGTTCACCCAGCTGTTGTGCAGCTCGTTGGCAAACTTGTAGTTCTCTTCTGCTTGTCCCAGTCCTGCAGCTGGTGTTCTCCGTACAGGTGAGGGATCCAAGCCAATTCTACCGTATGAAGAAATGTCCAGGGGCCGACGTGTTTGTACGGACGTCTCTGGACAAACTGACCAGGTTTGGACAGAGTCCGAATTCCCACTAACATCCATCACCGGGTAGTTTCAGATTCTTCTGTGTCAGATTGAAGGCCCGTCCAAAATAAATCGTCCTCCTCACCTTGATGGTCTTTGCAAGAATCCTCCCCTGGGAAGAAATTATCACAAACTTTTTTCAAACCAGTCGTCATTGCGTAGCCAAGACCCCAACCAAGCGGGTTGAAAAATGGAACGAGAGCTTTTGATAAATAAATATTTTTTTTACGCGCAAATATTAGTCACTAAGAACCAACCGTCTGGTTCTGACTTATGGTTTCAAGCATGATTCAAACATTCCTAATTGACGTTGTCTTGTGTTTTAATAACTTTTTTATGTTCTGATATGCTATTTAAAAGTAGCTCAACCTATGTATTACCTTCTCTGCGCCACGTTTAATTCCTAACAGGAAGTCCTTGTTATTTTGTAGCTAATGTAGGTTTTAGCTTTGCGCTACACTGCCCCCTACGGGTTTAACATGCTTAAAACAATGTTCAAGGGCATATTTGTGTCCGTTCCTGTGTTAGAAAACTTCTCTGTGTTATTGTACTTTCAAGCCATGTGATGGAGTTTTTTACATATATGGAAGGTGTCTCACCACAGGTTTTAACCTGCCAGCATCTTGACCTTTGCCATATATGCAAGACTGGGTGGAAATGAAGCTAAACAAAGCAAAAATAAAATCATAAAGTAACTTGCTGACTGAAAAGAGGCAGGAATAAAAAAAATAGAATATGGGTTATTTATTTATTTATTTTTTACATTTTCTATCCCAAACCTTTTTCCCAGAGAATATTTCGAAATATTAAAATTAAAAATTCCCACCATTTGGCTAAGTGTAATTTTTTGCTAGTCAATAATCTGTTAATCTTTCGCAACAAATAAACTTCGTCACGTTAGGATTCAGCATCAGCCTCAGTAACTCTTGACCTTTACGACGGTAGAGCACTTCTGTGTTCCTCCCACTGCACTGGTTCGCTGAGTGAGACGAATAAAATCCCGTCTAAGCTTTGTAAGAAAACAGATGCACATCACATCCTGAAGAGGATGCATCACGGCCCAATCACACAGGCATCTTTGCTAATACCTCACAAGTAAGAGTCCTTGCATGCATATGTCAGGCAGATAATGACGGGCTCAGAGAACTCCTCTAAGCATCTCACTAAAATAACCTTCATGATCACACGCCTGGTTAATGATTCTTTGCATGTACAAAATGTCATCTTTGAAGAAAAGAGACTTTCGTTTGAGGCAAAGCATGTTTATTTTTACACAAAGGCTCTGCAGTAAGAAAGTAAAAATGCTAATCACTACGCTCTTTGATGGAGTAGCTTAAAAATGTATTAAAATTTGGGCATTTCATAAAGAAACAGGCAGTGAAGTACATTTTAAAGTACATTTATACAAAATAATAAAGGATTTTTTAATGCCAGAATCATTTTTGAAAATAGTAAATTGTTAAAGAGGTGAATACTTTTTATAGACATCATATCTCAATCTGTACAACACTTTGAGCTGCTTTTAGTGTGATGGGTGTTTTATAAATAGAATTGATTGATTGATATCTATTAAATCCTTCTATTGACTTACTGTGGAGCTTTGTATCCCACTTTTGGAGAGAAAAAAAGCTTTCTCTGTATTTGTTTCAGCTAATTTTTTCGCTGTGCCACAACTCGACAACTGGAAGTTTTGACATACAATTCTGGAAACTATTTTTTTCTCCATCTATTTCTCTGATGAGATATTTTTAAAAATTTAATTAAGCCTGCTATTCTGGAGAGCGCACCTCTACTGTTCTGAGAAGTAAAACTCTGACCCTCACAAAGGCTCACAAGGACACTGAATTCTTCAGCCACCCCCCAAAAAAAATTGAAAATATTTTTCCCGACAACACGCTGTTGCAGTTTTGTCCCTGGCGAATATTTGCTCTCAATAAAAGCTCTGAAGCCGTGACATACCTCTTTTAAATTCAGTTGCAGATGGATTGAGGCAACTTCTGCTGTCCTCTATTGTGCTCCAAATTCTTTCTAATTTTATTTTGGATGGAAAAAAACAACACCTCGCATCAGAAAAGCATGGAAAGAAATTCTCAAACTCTGTGGTTTGCTCATCCTCACTACAACTGGGGTCAGAAGCTGACCCTTAATCATACTGCTTCATGGCCACCCAGTTGAATGGTCACTTATGCATAATGCGATTTATGCTGATGACAGTGGTTTATCTCTCTGAATCACACTGTTTTGATTGAGGCTCCAGCAGTGTCGCATGCAATTAGTCTCTTTTCAATCAGGTCCTATTGATAATCAGAAGGAGCGTTTTTTTGTTGTTGTCGTCGTTTGTTTTTTTGCCCGCGGCCTTGCAGAGGAACGGAATGAGACGACGGTGGACTTCCGGAGAACATCCTCCACTTCCCTCCCCTCACCATCGTCAGCAGCACTTTCTTACTGCAGAGCCCGTGAAGCTCCATCTCTTCTCCATCTCCTACGCCAAGCGGACGATCCCTATGGGGTGAGGCAGAGCTGGCCCACAGTGATCGACTCCTTTCTGCCGCCATTCCCCTGCTTGATTCTGTGAAGCCTCTCAGACTGCCAGGATCTCATCGTACTCTCAGTCTGTGATACTTTTTACCAGTTGCTAATAAGAATGATCGATCCGCCGTCGTCATCATGGCAATCTTCACTCCGCCTAGACTGCGGCTGCGGGTTCCAGCTCAAAACAGAGCACCACTGCAGAAACCCTTAAGCTTAAAACTAATTACTAAGTGGATGCTAATAGTCGCTCCAATATCCAAACATTGCATTAATTTCATGATCTCACTGCTTTGGCCGCTGCTCCGTTCCGCTTCTCTTTCACGGTTACTTCCGCAGCTTTACTTCATTTCATAGCAACTAAACACAGCCATTGTTATTGATTCAAGATTTGAGTTTTCCAAAAACAAAGGAATCTAATGTTGTGTTGCGTTTTTTACGTTTGGAAGCTCATTCCCTTTCACATAACCGAAAAAGGCTATTTTTAATATTTCTCTGACATTCAGAAAAATATGGTTTACTTATTTGGCCACAACTATGGTTTTACTTGGCTTATTAATACAATTTAAAAACTTGTGTGTAGTTTATAATGTGCACTTAAAGCACAAGTTGGAAGTGAGACTGGGGGAGGTGGAGTCTTGTCGATACACCATCAGAAACCAGACTTGCTAAGAAAGACGGTATAAGCCTGTGGACCTCTCTGGTTTAACGTATCAATACTCGCGGATGAAAAATCGATACCTTCCGAGCATGAAAAAATATAATTATACAGCCCTACTCGCTCCGGCCACTGTCACTTTTTCCTGGGATGAGCGCAGACAGCAGGACGCATGTTCACTTAACCCATTTTCTTTGTTCATTGCAAACCTCTGGAGGTACACAGGAGCCAAACGACTAACATAGACTCTCCCTGGCTTACCGTAGAGTTCCTTCCAAGTGTGTTTTACTCCTATAGCACATTTGTCACATTGCATCCATTTGGCAGGACCATTTGAACTCATGTACATAAGCTTATTGAAACCCTCTTTCTGCAGTTTGAGTCGTATTATTGAAGCAAACTGAGCTGCACTCATCTTCCCATCAGTTCTGACCACGTTTCCTGTCCACTGAATGACAGCCGATTCTTAAGGTGTTTTTTTTTTTTATACCCTAGCCATGGCTTAAATTTCTTCACAGTTTTATTCCTAACCTGTTTGCTGTTATGACTGCTCACTAAAGGCATGGACCGAACGCATCAGCTCAAAGAAGCTTGCTGGAATTTGCAGTAGGACCGCATCTTTTTCAGCAATAAAAATGTCTGAAACGTTCCTATTGCCCCAACTTTATGGTTGTTATAATTTATGGTTATAAAAACCACTCTAGCCCTGGATGACCTGGACACCGAAGTAAAAAAATGGAACATGGAAGGTGGTTTAGTACAAACACTGGAGATGAAAGTAGGATGTTTTCAATTTGTTTCTTTTTTATTTATTTATTTTCTTTTGATTTTGTAATGATGTAAAATTAAATATAAAATGACAAATGACTCATCTTCCTTCAACTTGTGCCCTACTTGGTTTTGGTCTGTCACATAAAATACAAATAAAATACATGAAAACATTCACTTTGGAACATGATAAATGCGGGGGAGATTTAGAAGGTTTTGAAAAATATGAATAGGTTGCTTCTCTTCACGTGTCGCCCATATGTTTGCAGATGCTCTGTCATGTTGTAGATCACACAGCGTAATCCTGGTTTGACAGAAGACACACAGCATCTTGCATGGCACTGTGCCATAATGAAATGAGTGCAGAGGTCCAGAACAGGAGGTGACAGGAAGCCGCCTTTCATCACGATGCCCGCTGCAGATTCAATCAGCTTTTATGTGTTGGAAAGACTCACCTCTGTTTTCTCCTCACTTGACCTCATCCAAGTTTTTTCCTTTTCTTTACAGACGTAACTGCAAATAAGCACTGAGTCAAAAATTCTCAGCTCCGCAAAGAATTATCAGCATTTATTTATCAATTTTCAATTCAATAAAATCCTTCAAAATGTAAGAATACATGTTTATTGCTTGTTTTCTGCACATTTGTTTTACCTGTGTCTTCGGTTATATCTGAGCCACGACACTAAACTGAATCCTGATGTTGTTAAAGTCACAGTAAAGTTGCTTTAACTCATATTTTTTGAATTTTGTCATGTAAAATGACAAATTTAGACCTTTACTATTAAATGTGCTAAACTAAAAATAAAATCCTCTTTTTATTTAAGCAAGTTCTCTGTGGTTGCCACTCCACCTTATATTAAGACACATACAGCTGCGTAAACACACACACACACAAGAACGCATCCTGTCTGTTCAGTAGCGTGTACTCTTCAGTGATATAGTAATTGTTATTGTTATATATGCATGTGTTGTTTGTCGCTATGGTTTCTCTATTCTCTTTTTGCAGGGATAGAAGAAAACACGTAGCGAGTTATCTTGTATTTACTTTATCCTCTGTTCTCTATTCTTACCGCTTTAAAATTCAAGCTTTTTGTCGCATCTTTCTCCCTTTTTTCCACTTAAGTGTTCATTAAATTTGAATGAACCCTTATATGTATATATTAGGGATGCACCAGTTAATTTTTTGACCTACAAGACAGATATCTGAGGTTTAGTACTGGCCGATACCAATCCAATACAGAAAAATAACTAAATTGACTTGAAACATTTTATGAACACAATCAGAAATGCACTGAATGTACACATGTATTTGATCTCTGCAGCAGTACAGCACAAGTAAATACGCCAATAACTTCACAAACTTTTCAATCATGTAAGAACAGCACAACTGTCATTTGTTCAATCTATGAAACTTTGAGCATAACAGTCAATGCAAAATAAATAATAAATTAAACTGAAAGGGACAAAACAACAGGATGAATTGGTCAAACACGTAAAACAAACTGCAACCAACCTTCTTTCAAATGGTTCAGAAAGTGCAATTAGGAATATTAAATATAATGTAAAATAAATAATAAAGTATGACGGCGCCCACAGCACGGAGCATAGAATTAGAGTGAATAGATCTGCCCTTACCGATCAGACACATTGTCACTGAAACCTGAACTAGAATTTTTTTTTTCTATGTTAGGACAGATGCAGACATTAATATCAGATCGGTGCGTCTCTAATTTATACACATACGTACTAACAATTCAACCGTCTCCTGAAAGTTTCCGTTTTCAGCAACTCTGTTTTCGCTGTGGATTGCTGCCTTCATCCATGATTCTTGTATATAGTCACAAAGCCAGGCTTTCAGGCTCCAACCAGCAAAACGCTCTGATCATCATGAGTTTTGCTCCCCAGAAGATCTGAATCTACAACCCATCCGTCAGCTCCCTACCTCAGGGGTCTCCGCTGAAATCCCTCCTTCTCTGCCACATGGCCACTGGTAATGAATGCCGGTTGTAAACCTGACTGGAAGTTTCTCCACATTTTATTATTAGATTCTTCAATCATTTGATGCAGGGCTACTGGCCATGCTGAGGGCGGCTTAGAAGGCGTGAGACTGAAAAGACTTTGAAAGCCCATAAAGAATAAATTTGTTCTGTAAAAAATCTCTTGGCTTCATGTGCGAAATTGTCGACTATTTAATGAAACATGTAAATCTATGTTTACAGTGATGCCGGACTGCAGCAGGCTTTGGTCCTATTGAGATGCGGCTCCTTAAGTGTAGGCTAGATACCATAAAACGGTGCAGGATGTACAGATAATTGGTTTTAAATCAGAGAGGGAGATGCATGGCACTCATTCCTGCTGCTATCACGTCTGGGATCCCTTCCGAGACATAAATGCTGTTTGGTTCTGGATAATTGTTCCTGTAATGCTCTTTAAGCAAAACGGAGGCAAAGGCCAAGAAAACAGGTAATTACTTCCATTCTTCTTTCCATCCTCTCAAAGTTTATCCACAAAAACTGTTTCTTCTATACATTTAGTGCCACGAACGAAAAGCATACCTGAAAAGACCCCACATGGGTGGTGTGGATTTGTGGTTACCCTCCCCAATCAACACTGTGTCATCATTTTTGTCCTTTTGAGGTAATGCCGAGCTCACATGGGCTTAAGAAATATTTCTGTCATGTGTTGTGTTGACAGTGATCTTGTTCGTTCAGAAGGATGTGCAGATTGGTCTGATGTGAAATATTCAACCCTGACAGGATGACGCAGCAGAACCTGAGGCACAGGTGTTTATGAAAAGGTAGCACAAGAACAGACTCAAGAAAAAAACGTCAGAATATGACGGAGCTGTGGCACAGGTATTAGTTTGCATACACACGCAACACAAGGCACAAGAAACAGCAGGGACTGATTTCTGAAGGAGGAAACGAGTGAACCAAAGCGTGAGGGCTTGACATGACAGCAAACAAATCTGATCCGAAACATCAGAAGACTTTTCTAAATGCTACAGACAAAGAAGCTAAAAGACCAGATCTGAGATAAAGTACAGAAAACAAGACAGCAATCAAAATATGAACACAAATGAAATCCAAACAGTTCTCAGTTGGTCACGGGTCTAGATTCCAAAAATATAAAAGGGCCACAGATCAGACGCATCTGTTTGTGGCTCTTTCACATTTTTGTCGCACAGCCCCATCTGCAGGTAGACAGCATGTAAGGCCCACAGTCTCTTAGACCAACTGTCTTGGATGAAGCGCTCTCACTTCATCCAGGAGTTACGCAGAACATGTAATGATGTAAAAGGTGAAAATGTTAGCCAATTAACTTGCTAATAATATCTGGGAAGCATCCATAACAGCCTGTGAGGTCATTACAGCATGTTGACTTTTATGACCCTAATGTTCTTACATTGCACTATCTCTTGATGTGTACAAACCGTAATCTTCCTTTCAGACATGATCTGCCTTTTTGGACACATGACTGCATTGGAGAGTTGGATTTGTGGTACTGTCTTACTTCTAAAGGCCAGCAGAGAGCAGCATCTCTTCAACTTTGTCTGCAGGGCTGGATAAGGAGACGGATGTGGTAAACTGTGGAGCCAAAAGCCCTCAGAAAATCTGAAAATAAACCCCTTTCTCTCATATTTAAATGACAAGCCCTTTGTTGAATTATTCTGAAAGAACCACAAATTAAACACTAAAAGTACCTTTAAACAGCTGCCTCTTCAATAGGATTCAGACAGATTATAAACAGTATGAAGAGTAGTGCTAATTTCATAACTAATGCACCAGATTCTATGTTGGGCTTTGCGGATTGACAGACATGAGGAGAATTTTGATGGCTGAACCGTCCAGTCTAGTCTCAGTGGTAACAAAGTTATGATAGATCCATGAAGCTGAGGAAAAACAGTGCCGGAAAACCACCCTGGACAAACAAGCATCAGATGTCACCAACGCTCTCTGGGTCATGGGATCTAGAAGATTACAGCAAGACGAATCAGTGGCAATAAACCTGGAGCTCATCCAGGTTTATTCGCTTGTGATTAATCTAAAAAGTTTAAGGCATTAATGTTAATGACTTTACCTATTTTGAGCTGAAAGCCTCTCCTCCGCGGAGGGTCACATGGTTCGAAGCAGCATCACACGGTCCTGCACAGCGGCGCAAACGCGACACATCAGTGAAAACATGAACGAGGAAAGTCAGACTTGATGAGCGGTCCCGAGTTCGAATCCCATCTTTGGTTCCTTTGCCACATCTCTTTCCCAAATTGTTGTCAAATAAAGGCAAATTTTAAAAAATAATAGAAAAAAAAACATTCTAAAGAAAAAAAAAAACAAAAAAGAAAGGAAATCACCATGACGGATGTCTGGAAAAAGTCCTTTTGTAATTTCTGTTTGAAATAAAATTTCTAACTGATTGACAGAACTAAAATAAATACAAATTATTACTGTAGTGCATTTTCTGATTATATAGTTTGTACTGTCTGTCCATAATGATCAATAACAATAATAATAAACAGCAATAGAGAGTCATTTGTATGAGCAAAGTAAGAAGATTAGTCACATTACCACTGTCAGCAGTCTTTAATAGGTAAATGTGAACATCAATACAAAAAAACTGTAAACATCTTACAGCTTATATTAAATCTTTTAACATGCCGAATGATGAGAACATAAAACATTCAGTATACCGTTTGTATATTAACCGTAAATTCACCGGGAGCAGAGAAAGCAATGAGAAACATTCATCACCGTCTTAAAGGAGAGTTTTATGTCCATTTCCAGTCGAAATCTCAAGACCATATTTCCAAGAACACGGTTCTTAGAAAAGAAAAGAAGAAAAAAAAAAGAAAAAATCTTGAACACCTAGCAGGGAATAGGCTGGATTACAGATCCAATCTAATCAATTGTCCCTCTTGGCCTGAGGCCAGTGCGTCCGCTGAACTTCAGGAAATCCATTCTCAATCGTCACCTGCTGACAGTCGGGCCAGCAGCGGAGGAAATGTCCTTTACACAAGACATGAAACTCTAACTGAACATCAAATAAAGCCATTTGCAGCCGCATCTGCCACATCGGCGTCCATAATGTGACGCATGTCACATAAAACACATCAACCTGAATCAAACTCCATGAATCAGTGAAATAGCCCTGCCTCGTTTGTCTGTGTGAGGTGAGTATGTGCGAGTGTGCTTGTGCAATCCAATTTTTTATTTATTTATTTATTTTTGGCATTTACACACAGTCCACCTAAATATGCATATTGAAACAACCTTGGCATTTTAAAGAGATTTAAGTATTTATACTCTTAACCTTGGCTTAATCTTTTCCAGAACCTGCAGGACAGGATGAGAACCGCAGTCTGTCCATTCAGTCCAACAAAACTACCAGGTTATAATCAGAACCGATCGAACAATGATGTAACACAAAGCATCAAACGACAAACGAGCACATGGAAATACCTTAAAAGTTATGCAAGATCACAGATATTTATATGCACTGTATAAATAAGAGGCATAACCATTTAGTTCCTGGTCATTGTCATCAGACAGTGAATTGCATTAAATGTTTCCTTTTTGTGCTAAAATATATCTCTTAAAAACAGTAGAGATGAACTCAGAAAAGATCGTTCAAATGAATCATTCCATATTTGTTTTGTTCTGTTTTCCTCCTTTTTATTCATCATCTAACCTCATGACGTGTTTTCACTTTTGATTAAAATATTCTTTAATGTGGTTCATTCAATGAAATAAAATTAAATCAAATTCAAAAACACTTTACTGATCCTTAAGGGAAATAATGATTTTTTTTACTCAAGATCTTCTTTTTCACTCTCACTGTGTCACTTTGAGTCGACCAATTTGCAATTTCAAGTTTGTTGTCCTGAGATGTATACTTAAAAAAATACATATTTATTCCTAATTCTTTGGTTAATTTCCTGTGGATTTGTCGAGAATTGCTGTATCAGAGCACTGAAAACTTGTCATCCGGCCTTTTTTTTTTTTTTTTTTAGAATACTTCAAAACATTCGGCCAAATCGACACGTAAATGTTTCTCAAGACATAAAAAAACCCTTCGTCCGTTCCAGCCCTAAGTCCTGAATCTGTGAGCCAGCTCTGCTGGTAGCCTACAAAGTGGTGGTGGAGTGGCGAGCCGTGAGCGTGCGCAGGCGGTGAGTGTGAGTGTGTGTGTGAGGGTGTTTGTGTATGAGGCTGTGAACAGCCAGTCTGTACCTGGCAGACATCAGGTTGTAAAGCAACGGATTGACAGCGGCGCTGAGGTAGAAGAGGACAGAAGACACAAGATTAAAATACTGGGACAGATAGTACAGAAAGTACATGTGAGTGTCAGGGTGAGAGTGTGTGCTGTTTAAGGGAGCGTTGAGTGCAACGTCAGCATAAAGGTCGGTGGGCGTGGCGGTGTACGCGATCGTGGTGGTAGTGAGAGGGCCGGGACTTTGTTTGACCTTTTGGGGGCCTCCAGTGACCTCTGTCCTGTTTGGCACTTCGTACGTCGTACCGTTGTGAAACTGTCGTTTCGTCCTGACTTTCTCGAGAGCGCCGGTGTTGGCGTCGGCGTGGGAGGTTGCGTTCAGGTAGGCGTCCTGTCTCTCAACGCCAGAGCCGAGAGAAAGGGATAATATAGTCCGGCCGACGTGGAAGGGAAGCCAGCAGAGCACAAATGCCAAGACGATCACTCCTGGTGGCGGTTCAGACGGAGAGGAGAGAGAATTTAAGAGAGTGACGTGATCATGAAGCAAAACCTGCACATACATAATAAACTTCTTACAGAATTTCAAGAAGCCGCTTCTTTAAAAAAAAAGTTACCCTTTGTACATATTTTACTTGTCGGCATCAACAAGTAAAATATATGCATCAAAGTAGCACTGACAGACAGGTTATAAACAACTTGTTAGCATTGTGACAAGCTAACAAGTTGCTAGCTGCTATACATTGACCTTGAAGGAACGTTTCCGTCCAGTGGTTGTGTGAAACCAAAACCAGAGAGCTGCTGTCAGCATTTAACGTGACAGGACGAAAATGAAAGAGTTGAACTCATCATTGAGTTGTTGCCCGTTTCTGGCGATCGAGTTGAGAATCAGATTTACAATCAGGCTTATGAGAAAGTATTAAAGAAGTATCCACTGCTATGGAGCACATTACAGAGTGTGGCTGGGTTTGGAGAAATCGGTTAAAAAGAAAAAGGGCAAAGACAGACAAACAGAATAAAAAAAAAATCACTAAGTGCAACTTGCTAACTGTCAGCTGCTAGCAACACCCAAATTAGCATGTACCTTGAAGTTGCATAGTGTGTTCGACGGGCTAAACATCCCTGCAGTTTGACGGCGGAGTTGGAGTTTCATTGGAGCCATGAAACTCCAATGTAGATGCTAACTGTAGTGTTGCTAGCTTGAGCAACCAGTCGGAACGGCTTTACTGGACACTGTGGAGTTGACCTTCACTGACGAGGGTGATGAGGAGCATTCAGAGAACTCTGAATGACCATATTCAGCCTCATGACTGAGTTTTCATTGTGATGCTTTATCTATGACTAAAGACAATGTTTCACCAACTTAAGACAATTGACTTTGCTTCTTCTCACTTGACCTGATCAGTCAGTGCATAGCTTCAAGATATTTATATCACAAATTCATACATTTCTATCTCTCATAATGAACTCTTGACCTTTACACAGTTTGAAGGTTCGTGGAAAGGCCCTCACCTAACATCTTCACTGTGCTTCGGTGACTCTGGTCTCTTCTGCTGCTCTTTGGGCGGAGCCACAGTGTCCGTCCAATGAGGGTGTACACCAGGCCGAGGATACAAAGGGGCACCAGGAAGTACAAGTTGGAGAGAATCATCATGGCGGACAAGAGACCCGAGGAGATGGCGTAGTGTGTGCAGCGGCACTCCCTCCTGTCGACCTCTCCGCCACGGCTGGCATCGGCTCTCTCCTCTCTTCCTCCCCCCTCATCTTCTTTCTTTTTGTTTTGCTGATCTTTCTCAAATTCCATCTTCCTTTCCTCCTCATTTGGCTCCTCGGCCTCTTCAGTTTTATCTTTAATGTCCCCTTGTTTCCATTCAGCTCCCTCTCTTGATCTGCTGTTTCTGTCGTCAAGCCATATAAAGTCTGTGAAGTCTGCACCCCTTTCTTCTTTCTCCTTTTCTGCCAACTTTACTTCCTCCAACCGTGCATCCAGCAAAGCCATGACTGCGCCCCCTCTCTCCGCTCCGCTCATCATTACCCCACCCTGCTCTCCCTCTCGGCCCCCATCCTCCCTCCACTGGTTGAGCCCAAACTCCTCTCCCCCGACGTCCTCCACTCCGACCATGATCAAGACGGGCGACGCGCTGACGGCCGCACCCAGCCACAGGCAGCCGATGATGACCCTGGTCCTGCGGCGCGTCACGACGGTCTTGGCTGTGATCGGCCAGCACACCGCCAGGTACCGCTCCAGGGAGAGGAAGGTGATGTGGAGGATGGTGCTGAAGGTGCAGCACTCTGAGAGGAACATAGTCAGCTTACAGGCAAGGTCTCCCAGGGGCCACGGTCTGGGTCTCCAGAGCTGGAGGAGACAGAAGGACACGTCCGATCAGCCCAAGTGGAAGACAAAGAAGAAGAAGATAATGAAAAAACAAAGATGGCATACAATTGTCTGGACTGATATAATTAAATTCAGTTTACTTATACAACCCAAATTCACAACAATGTCGTCTCAAGATGCTCGTCGTTGACTTTACAGTCAGAACGTACTGCAGTGGCAGCGGAAAGGAAGACTTCCCTTTAGCAGGAGGGTACTCCCAGCAGAACCTGGCTCAGTGGGAAAAGGTTCCATTAGTTTGCTTCAGAGCAAACTAATGGTTTTGTGATTATTTCACAAAAGAGAGTTTTAAGACCACTGTAGCACAACACTGGAAAGAAAGAAAACCTCATTCTGAAGGATTCTCCCTGAGGAGGCAGAAGCAACAACTTGTTTCAGCAATCATCACTGAGATTTGGAAAATGAGCGACAAGGTCTGTTCCTTTCTCTCGAACAGGAAGGATGCTCCTTAAGACCAAAACAAACGTTTCATGCCGTGATTGTGGCTGCATGCAGACAGGACTGAGTTCACTCCGAGGGCACCTTGTACAGATCCAGAGGGAGCAGAAGGAGAATCAGCAGGTCGCTGACGGCCATGCTGCTCAGGTACAGGTACGTCGAGCTCCTCATGTGCGGACGAAGCCACACCACCAGTATGGTCAGGACGTTCCCCAGAAGGCCGAATAGCATCAGTGGAATATAAACCATCGTCACGCAAACTGGAACAAGAACATAGATTGAAGTGTTTTAGAAGATCTGGCATTTTTTGTGGTTCTGAATGTTCAGAGTGGGCTTTTAGCTCAGACTCAACAAACAAACAATAAACCAACAAATGATGAGCAAACAGGTTGTAAATGATGTAGCTTGAAAACGGGCCAAATTTTATATCCAATAATAAAAAAATAAATAAAGCAACAGATGATTTGTCACCACTGGAAGTACAGCTGCTGGCAAACCATTAACCGCTAACAATGCTAACGCTGCCATCGGCTCCAAGCAGTTGGCTCTGAACTAAATGACTACTTCACTATTTTATTAGTGAGTCAGCAGCTCATTTTCTCCAGTCTAGAGTCTAAAATACTTGGGAGTCAACGTGAACTGTAGTGTCCCAGAATGAGCAGGGCTGATTGAACACACAGTTTTTTTATTTGTGAAAAATTTATTTAAAAAAAAACAACAACAAACAAACCAAAAAACAAAGAGAAATTAAAAACTAGAACGACCAAAGTTTGCTGCGAGCATGGAAACAGCAACATCAACGTCGGTTACTTTGAGTACTGGTTACAGATTACTTAAAAATACAGATTGACAATTTGTGAAATCTTCACTTTCTGAAGACTGAAAACGAAAACGAACTGATTTCCCTCGAAGGCTTGTTCAAATCTCCTCTTGTTCTCATCAATCTTTCTCGCGTGTGCAACCAGATGACTGAGTAATGACTGAAATGACAGCGGATTGCCTGAATTGCCTAAAAATCATTCAGCAAAAATGGACATATTCTTTGAAAATAGCAATCAGTTTCTCTTTGTCCAAAGTAGACAGTGAAATGGAACAACAAACCCAATAATCTAGATACCTTTTGTTGAGGGACAAATTCAAGCTTTTCAAAGTATAATACCTCTCATCTTTTCTGTAATCCATTCTAATTGTGCTCAGGAGTGAAAAAATAATCAAAATATTTGTCATAGCAGTGTGTATAGCTTCCCATTTTGACCTAAAGTCAGAAAGACTGTCAATGGCCATCTTGATTTGACTCTATCATCAACTTTAGTTCAAATTTCTAGAACACATCAAACTTTGCTTGTTGATTTGATTGATTGATTTTCTACCTACCTAACTCAATCAGTCCAAACATGGGCTCCTCCCAGTAGCAGTCCTGGGTTCTGCAGTCCTCCCGGAGCCTGGACGCCAAGCTGCAGTTTTTGCCCTCACAGCCGCCGCTCATGTCTTCCAAGTCTGCCAGATCCATGCTGACGCGCAGGCGGGGTCGGATTGGCAGAAGGAGGCAGAGGGGAGCGATGTGTCCCCCAGGATATGGGCAGCAGAGGTGACGCACAGCGATGGATTTCCTATGACACTCGATGGCCTCCAGCGATGAGGAGGAAGAGCTTTCTGGGCAAAAGGCAGGGAGGGGAAAAAAAGAAACAAAACTCATTTATTTCACATCACCTACTGTGATGCATTCAAAACGTTAAATAAGTGAGCAAACGGAGGAAACAGTGTGTGAGACTTTACATTTTAAGCACAAAACTTAAAGTTACACATAAAGGAGGAAAGAGAACCTTCCCACTGACTGGTGCAATATGGCTTTTCAGTAAAACTGATCGATAATCAGGACTAAAACCTGCTGATTTATTCTTCAGAGTCAGTTTTTTACCTACACTTCTACTCTAGTGTTTACAAGCACATATTTCAAATGTAAATATAATAAAATCTCTCATCTTTGACATAAATGACAATGAGAGCACATCAAGTTGGCAGTCCAGCACCTTCTGCCCTCAAACATGAAACAAAATATAACAAACAACCCAGAGGACAGAGCAACGGCTCCCAGTGAGCAGCAGCTCACTGTTACCAAATAAATAGACAACATGTTAAAAGCTCATGCAAAACATGGCAAAATTACACATGGAACACTGTATTTCATTAAACTGGCCTAAAGCGTGTGTTCAAATATAATGCAAAGAGAACAGAGAGCTGATCCTGATCGTACCACTTTCACAAACCGCAACAGAAGAAGGGGAGCTGTCAGTTACTGGTTGCCGCGGTAACCGCCAACCGTCAAAAGAAGCGCGCCAGTAAATACGTATATGTACATCTATGAAACTGATTTTAACTCATGTATTTACTAAAATTACTAAAAAATTGAATGATGTATTCACTATAATGTGCTTCGCATGCTCACTTTCACGAGATGTTTTAATTTGCACGTTCAATTTTCGCCATATATGGTGCAGAGCTTTTATTATTAAATGTAATTATCGTCATTATTACCACTGTTATTGTTATTATTTTCAAAATATATCCAGATGCAAATTGGAAATGTTTTTTCTGAAAATAATCCTGTTTTCTGCGTCTTCTCGGCTGCATTATTCAGAGCGGGCAGAGGAGGGCGCTGTTTCAACACGACAAACTCGCTGCCGCTGTCCGTGCTGGAGAAGAAGACTCAAGATGGCTTTGAGAGCTGCTCTGAGAGGGAAGAGACGCTTCGCAGGTTTGGCTTTTGTCACCGTTTGTGCGCAGTTATGATATGAGTGTCACTTTAAGCATTGTCGTTTACTTCCTGGCCGGCTGTCCGGTGTGACGTGTCCGTCTGTTAGCACCTGCTAGTTTTGCTGGTTGACAGACGGAAAGTGGAGCAAAGGTCACGCGACAAAAACAGCACAATGTCGTCACTTTTACGCGTCTTCATTGGCATTCTCCTATGAATAGTTCTGCTTTTCGTGCTGAACGAAACGGCTTCCGAGTGCACAGTGACATGCGCGTATTTCCTACATTTTTAGATCAATTTCTTGGCTTAATTCACTGACGCATTGAAGAACTTCTGCTGTTCTTTGAGCTGGACAGTGAACGTAGCACAGATTGGACTTGTCCTGTGTCTTCAGACAGCTTGTTTTCCTGTTTTTCCCTGAAGGCCTCCTCTCCTGCTGCAGTCATGACAGGCTGTGTGCGACCTCCACCTCCATCAGTCAGAGGAGCAACTCCAGCTCAGCCACCCTCAAGGTGGATCATGACCAAACTGCAGGTGCGACTTGTGGTTTTATTGCCATCCAGTTTCCCTCGCATATTCTCAATGAAATCAATTAGACCCACATTTATTAATCCCATTGATTCAAAAGGACGAAAAACTGGACGAGATCTAATAAACGTGAATGTGGGATTGCATTGAAACACGGTCTCCATGTCTCATGCTGAAGTCCAGCATCTGTTGTTCTTCTCTGTGTCCAGGCGTGGCCGTGATGCACATGCAGAGTCCTCCGGTCAACAGCCTCAGCCTAGACTTCCTCACAGAGATCTGCATCACCGTGGAGAAGCTGGAGATGGACAAAGGCTGCCGAGGCCTCATCATCACCTCGGTAGCGTCTGCTGATGTAGCCGCCATGCAGATCAGTGTGGCGTTGGTAAATAGTTCTGTGAACATGTGCGTGTTTGTGGCTCTGTTGAGTCCAGAGCCAGCCCAAGGTGTTCTCCGCCGGCCTGGATATCATGGAGATGTATGGGAAGAGCCCGGAGCGCTGCGGAGAGTTCTGGAAGGCCGTGCAGGAGATGTGGCTGAAGCTTTATGGCTCCAACATGGTCACCATAGCAGCCATCAACGTACGAAAAAGACAAAGCATGGATTCATGTTTATATTTTACATACTTTTTTTCCTCATCCTGTCTCATGGAGTGGATCCCTATACTGTTGACAGAAACTGGGTCGGCTGACACTAAACCCCATCACCCTCCATCCTGTTTCCCTCCGCAGGGCTCCAGTCCTGCAGGCGGCTGTCTGTTGTCGATGACGTGCGACTACAGGATCATGGCGGACAACCCTCGTTACAGCATCGGGCTGAACGAGACCCTGTTGGGCATAGTGGCACCATTTTGGTGAGGCGTTTTCTCTCTTAGTGCGCTGACAGAAGGTACTAGTGCGTCTGATCTAAACCACCCCATTCTGTCATCTCAGGTTTAAAGACACCATGGTGAACACGGTGGGCCACCGGCACACAGAGACGTCTCTGGAGCTAGGGCTGCTTTACAAGCCTGCTGAGGCCCTGAAAATAGGACTGGTGGACCAGCTGGTGCCTGAAGACCAGGTCCTCTCTGCTGCCACTCAGACCATGACCAAGTGGTTGGCCATTCCAGGTAAGCACCACTAAAGCACTAGTGGTGCTTTGACTTGATATGAATTCCTGCTAACAGGAACTGCAAATTAATGTACACGTAAGACGTCTGTGCATGCTTAGCATGCAAGTCTAAAATTAAAGCCATAAAAGGTCTGAAATTCTTTTTTTTCTTTCTTTTTTTTATGAAGTTGGCCATAAATATGTTAATTATGTCATGGCAGGACTGTTTTCATTTTTTTTTTTTTTCCTCAGAAATTTTCTGTCAGGCAAAAGTTTGAGTCGGCCGCAGACGTCTTCATTGCAGTCTGCGACTCGAAGCGGTCACTAACAAACTAGCTACTAGCATACTTGAAAAGCTGGCCAGTCACTAGATATTCATATTCACCATTGGCTCACTTTTGTTGCCAATCCATATGATGCTACGTGCATTAAACATTAAATGGCTTCAGTATTTTTTATTTTTTTTATTTTTTTTTTGCCAAAAATGACCTTCAAAGCCTTATGTAATTTTAAAAACTGGCATGTCATATAGATGACATCACTCTGCAACAACAATTACAGTTTTCAATAAAATTGTAACTGTTTTGGATGAACGGTTCTTCTGTTTCTCTGCAGAACACGCCCGACAGATCACCAAGTCCATGATGAGGAAACCAACAATTGAAAAACTGCGTTCCAACAGAGAGGCCGACATCCAAAACTTTGTCAGCTTCATCACAAAAGAGTCCATCCAGAAGTCTCTGCGCATGTATATGGAGATGCTGAAACAGAAGAAGGGCTAGGGATCACAGTCACACACACACGCAAACACACACCAGAGAAACTGAACACAGAACTTTATAGCTCATCTTTGTGTGTTATAATGGGAATGACCCAAAACATTAAATACAGCAAAGGTCTGAAGGATTTATTGTAGGTAAAATACACTACCATTGCTTTGTGCTCTGATTTCCTATCATTTTGATTTGAAAAAAAAATCATATTAATACCCTACAGTTCAGTCTAAATGGTAGAAAAGTAAAATGCAGTGAGTGAACAGTGATGGACAAATGTGCCAGTTCCTGATACTTTGTGACAGATGAGCCTTTGACCTGTAAGTGCCTGTTTTTCCTCTACTTTGAAAGAACCCTAACAGCCGAGGCCGCCATCGATTCATGTAGCTTGACTGAAGCAAAGCCATGGCCATCTCACAGGTTTTCTTCTTCTTCTTTTTGCACACTAAACAATGTGAAATGTCTCAATAAATCTTTGGATTTGTACAGTGAGTGAATGAAAGTGTTTTAGCACCCAAAGCTGCTGTATGAAACTTTTATAAACAATGTTTTGTTTTGTTTTTTTACAAATTTGTTCAAACAAACTAATCAGAGACGAAAGGAGGGTTTTAGCAATGCCAGTCATGCTCAGCTTAAATGTGCTAATGGCGGAGAAACAACTTACTGTTAGAGTCAGACGGTTCATCCGTCCTCATTGTAGCATAGCAGAGATCTGTGTTAAAATAAATATTTCCTTATTTGTAAAACTGACGCCAACTATAATGTCACAGCGTTCCTTATTTTATCAAAGAGTTTTGTAGCGTTCTCATAAAGTTACACTTTTATTGTCTTCTTAGAAACGAGAGAAAACTTCTTGGTCTGGCCCTTTAACCAGCTGAAACAGGCCAGGAAATAGACGGAGCCTGTGTAACCCTTGGGTTTACTGTGAATGTAAAATATTATTCCCATTTCACCTCTTATGACAAGCTGAAATATATACAATCTTGTTGCAAATTTTGCGCAAGAAATGTTAAAAAGCTTTACTTTCCAGAACAGAAAACACAGCAATACAGCCGCAAGCTTTTGTTTTTTTCCCTCTTTTTTTGTTTCAGAAACAGGAAAGTCTGAGTTTGTGAAGACTTATTTTGATTTATTTGGGTCTTTGTATTTCATGAAATGATTGATGAGATCATCCTCGGTTGTGGGAGTCATGATTCAGGCAGAGAAGAGGGAAGTGGTCAGTTTCACCTCCACCGGGAAATGGTCGCTGACCGCCAGCGCCTGGGGGAGAAAGAGACGGAGCAAACGTCAGTCCAGCTTCCACATCAAAACACTCAATTCGAACCATCCAAATGCAGTGACTCACGCTGTAAAATGAATCATTTCACCACCTCATTTTAATGTGATATAAATGTATATGTTGTCGGTATGGTTTCTCAGTTCTCTTGGGGTATTTTTTTCTCTTCCTGCAGGTGTAGAAGCAGACTTCTCGCTTATTTTGACCAATTTCTGATTTGTGTTTCAGTGACTTAGAAAGAAAGTCTAGTTTTTCTAATTACTGGTTTGTACAGTGACGGCCTCGTGCTCCTTTGTTACCTCTTGGCAAACAATTCGGCATTTATTTTTTGCAGAATAAAAGCAACATTTGTGGAAAAATTGTATAATTTATCATAGTGTCATTGTTTTACATTGCAAAAACCTGGCGTTTTACAAACGTGTGGAGACTTTACAGAGATACTACATGATGGCACTGAGTGCAGCTTGATAACCATCTACAAATTATCTACAGTTTGCTTTTTAGTTGCTACTTTATGAAACTAAACTACAGCATTTTAAGTATTAGATCAGAATGTGATGTGTAGAGTTATTGGGCTGATGGAAAACTTTCATCTGTGACCCCCTAGTCACTATGACAGTGACCAACCCAAAACCTAAGGCCAAGAAAATCACTGTTTTATTAAAGTAGACTGGTTTTTACCAGGCTATGACTGAGCCTCAGGTCAGCCATGAAGTCATAAACCTGAGCGCTGCTGTACACCACTCCCTTCAACATGTCTGCTGTGACCACGATTCTGCAAGAAACAGAAGGACGAGTGGGAAGATAGTGGAGTTGACGTATGCATGTGTGTGTGTAGTTGTGTGTAGTGTATGAGTGTGGACGTACCTGTCATAAGGGCAGTTAGTGTGAGAGACGGTGGTATCAGCCGTACTGGGGATCAACCAGTGGAAGCTCTTGTCTGTGAACAGGCGGATCTGATCCCAGTCAGAGCCACTCACATAGTTACATCCTGCGTTGAAGTCCCCCAGCAGTACAATGTTCTGCATGGAGAGGGCGAAGGGTTAACGTTGCTTTATGATTTTCAGCGTTCTCACCATGTTTTTACTTTCAGTTTATTCACATTGGTGTTCCAACGGGTGCGGACGTCCGTCACCACATCATACAGGGCATTCGTCTCCACCACAGCAAAATCCGGAGAGGTGTGCTGGGGGATCAGAGTGAAGCTGGGCAATGCTGCAAAACAATCAGAGCAGCTGTTAAAGGCCTGAGCGTGGTCAGCAATAATCGGACAGGCTGTCAAGAGGCTCAGAGTAACTCTGGACGATCTGCTACGGAGTAATATTGACTAGTAGTAGAACACTATCCAAACCTAACCTTTATGAAAGACCAGGAGAGTCCACACATCCTTTAAAAAAATCTTACATTCATGTCTCTATAAATACGGCCTTAAAAAGTCTTAAATGAATAAAAATGCAAGTCTGTCGTAAACATGTTAATCACAGGGAATACAGTTTGTCATGAAATTTAGCATCATATATGTAGTTTTTTGAGTCTTGTTGTGTTGGGTCAGTCACACACTCAGTCTTGGCATTGATGTGTGGCTGGCAAAGAGAAATCCAATCAGTAGCCTCATAACAACCCATAACAACAGGATTTCTTCAGTTGTCTTTGACCACGTCCTCACAGTCCTTTTCTTTCCATGACATCTCTGAAAAAGGGATTTATATTCTGAACATTTTGAGCACAGAAAAACAAGGTCGTGACTGGAGTTTCCCAGATGTCCGATATTTCCATTTCCTTGACATTTGTGTAAAACAATTCCAATGTTTTGTTTTCTTGAAAATCCAAATTAAATATAGTGATATTGCTAATTATAGCATGAAGAACTGTGAAAAACTGATGGGAGGTGGTAAATTTTGCTGCAATTTCTAAAAATGTGTAAACAACAAATTCCAGTGTTTCCGGAAGTGCTTTTTACTGCAATCAACTTTTGATTTTCAATAATATATGTGAAGACAATGCCTTAAGATTTTATTTACGATGTATTTATGACTCCGCCGGACCTGCGCACATTGCAAAAAGCTTGTGGGGTCCAGTGGACCCTGTCTCTTGAGACCGCAAAACGAGATAAAACAAGAACAATTTGATGTTAACACTGGATTCAATATGAAAAAAGAAAGCAGAATGATGATAAAATGACTTTCAAAGACATCATGACCACAGTAAAGGAGAACATAAAAGTCTGGTTCCTTAGAGAGAAAACTAATTGAAACTAGTGATGGTTTAACACTTTTGCAAAGCAATCATTGGCAAAAAGCAGGAAAGTTCCCACAGCCTCTGTGAAGCTTACCGGTGTATTTAGAAGAGAACATGACGACGAAAGGTTCTCTCATAAAAGTGTCTGTTCCACAGGACTCACAGCCATCATCATAGGTGTAGCTTTTAACCACAGAAACACTCGCCTGCCTGCAGAGAGACGGTTCAAATGCATTATTTTCTTGCACAAATAAAATGTAACAAACCACCAAATCAACTTTGATGACTTAAATAAATTATGCTTGTATTTCTGTACAAATTTTGACACTTGTTGGTTTGCCTAAAATTGTCTCACTTTTTAAGTTGAGATCTACATAATAGATTTCTTCTAATACGTAAAGAGTTAGCGACTACACAAAGCATGTTTATCAGCCGTGTTGTTTTGCCCCTTAATTTAACCTAAAAGGAAGTAGGGCCACAATGGATTAAAAACATTTTACCCAACAAACTATAAAAAATTTAATCCAAAGAGGCAGAAAACTCTACACCCTTAACACCTGAGACCCTTTTTCAATCCAACAATATATTATTTTCTCCTTTGCTGCATCAAAATATTGTGTATGTAATTTATTACTGAGCAAGTGAAATCAGAAGAATTCCCAATAATAATAATTTAAAAAGTGTTTTTATTTGGAAAGAATAAATTTTCTATTTCAACTTGAGGTGCAAAAACTTTGGTCATCCTTCATTAAGCTAGCAACATTTCAACCTTCCACTACACAAAGCTTTGTAAGGTGAACAAATGATTTTTAACAGCAGACCTACTGTTCACATTCTTCAACATGAAAGCATGTAAACAGTGTGTTTTGGCTCGTTGTACCTGTACAGGAAGAGGTATCTCTCGGTGTAGGTGCTGCGGCCCAGGGGCTCACTCACAATGTAGCTGAACTGAGAAGAACCTCTACGGAAAACACACACATACACATTAAAACCACAACATATTGCTCCTCTCTTTCACAAAGGGATAGAAAAAGTACAACATGTCATGCAGTGTGAGCTGGGTACGAATGTGTCGAACTTGTTGACGTGTTCCATGAGTTTTTTGGTTGCCGACAGGTCGCTATCTCTGACCTCCTGGATCAAAATGACGTCGTATCGATGAACGATCTGAAGCGGGGTCACACAGCAAAACTGATTATTTTCATTCTGCTGGTTTTATAGATCTAAATTAGTTCAATTATCTTGTGAAGTCTGAATATGTGCTTACATATTTTAATCTGGTAGACTCAGTTTGATTGGGGGCCAAAGATGTAACATTTGTTAAAGTTTTAGCTGCTGCGGTTCGTTTTCACACTGATCTGTGTCAAACAAACCAAACCCTCTGAAAAACCTGTTCCCTACCTCGCCTGTTTTACAAACAACAGTAAAAAAAACCAAAAACATTTAAACACATGAAAAGCAGACCGTGCTGATGACGTCCATCAGCGTGGTGTTGGATGCCTTTGTCTCCCCAAATGTCTTGATGTTAAAGGCTCCCAGCAGGAGACTGGAGGACAGATGCAGCAGGCCAACAAAGAGCCCCACGGAGCATAGCGCGTGCATCCCGGTGCCACAGACGTTCAACCTTAATGTGGAAAAAGTCTCATTTAACAGAAGCATGTGGAACTGATATCATCCAGAGGTCGTTATATACTCGTCTTTTCAGCAAATCAAACAATTATTAATTGGCTTTCAGTCCATAAACTGTAATAATTATTGGAAGAAATGTCAACTTTGTGTCCATTGCTCTAAAAATACTACAAAAATACCAAAAAATAAATAAATTATATATATAATAAAAAATATATAAAAAATATATTTTGATCAACTATATAATATATAGTTATTCAAAAAGTTGAGTAACTTTTTTTTTTTTTTTTTTACCACAAAGTTACTCAAGTAGAGCTAACTGAGTAAATGTAGCTACTGCTCCTCACCTCTGGCTTATTGTATGGTGAAGGATATGGAAAGTTTTGGGCTCCTGATAAAGGCAACACCAGACGGCATAGGATCAAAGCTACTTTGACATATAACAAGATTTTAAACATAATTAAGCTACTTCGGGAAAAATACATCAAATTAACACAAAACTGGTTTCCTGCGCATTATTCCTACAGCAACAAAAGTTGTGGTAATTCTGAGGCTTTTGGGACATTTTTTACCAGGGGATTAAATGTCTCAGAAAAACAGAAAGACCGGTTTCGGTGTGGGAATGTGAAGCCTGGGAACACCTGCGCCATCACCCACAGCGGCGCGCGCAGGCACCGGAACCTTTAATGTCATATTCTGCTTTTTTTATTTTTATTTCACCTCATGCCTTTTATTTATTTATTTATTTATTTATTTATTTATTTATTTATTTATTTATTTATTTATTTATTTATTTTTTTATAAAAACCAGCTAAATATTATGCCTGTGATGTGACGCGTTATCCGGTTTCCACGGAGAGCAAACAGCCGTCGAATTGTAAATAAAGCCAAGAAGTGCGTACCTGTTCAGGGAGAAGAAGAAGAAGAAGAAGAAGAAAGTCAGCCGTGGACACAAAGCCTGGCTTGTTCCGGCCCCCAGGGCTTTTATAGGAACAGTGATAACGTCCCGCTTCAGGGGGTTTTGTTTACCTGCTGCTCCATGTGACGGAGGCATGCTGGGAGGAGAGATGACAGGAGGTGGGTTGTGAAGGTTGCTCAGGTTTTCTTTCATTATTACAATTCAAGGTCCATTTTAGACTGCAACAGTTGCACTGATGTCCCCTGAACCTATTTACATTTGATCACATCAACAAACCTCAGTTTTTATGAAGTTTCCAGGTGGGCAACCTGGAGTGGATCCATATCATCCACTGTGGATCTTAATAACTTAATAACAACTTAATAACTTCTTCTCGTTGTGACTTGATTTCTGCAAAGTGTCTTGAGTGTTTACAAAAGGGCCATACAAATAAAATTTATAATAATTATTATCATTATTAAGATGTAAAGGCAATAGAACAAGCTAGCTGTTTTCATGTGATATATCCAGATCATTTTTACAAATAATACTAGTAGTGTAAGAAATATTGTTTTGAAAAAAGTTTTAAAAAATATTTTTTTTAAGAAAAAAGCTTCATTGGAAAATTGTGTTCATTCCACTTGTGTGAAAAAGTTTGATAATTTTCTTTGTTTTAAAACGTAACAACAAAAATAAACATGTTTTTCTTTCATTTTAAAATCAGACATTTTTAATAATCGAGGATAAATTAGCTAATTTTTCCCATGTATCGTTTACGGCTCTAATCTGTTGTAAAGCTCACTGACTTTTGGTATAGACCAAGAAAATAATTGCATATCGGTGTCAGATTTATAGTTTCTGAAATTCTTGCACATAAAAATGTGACAACCATGTTTGACTTTTGTATTCTGGGCCCTGTACCATGTTACTTTGACTGGGCCATTGTTACACATACTTTTATTTTGATCTTAACCAGAGACGTTCAAACCGTGAGCCAAAATATTTAACTTAAAAGTGCTTGTCGGCCAAAATATAAAAAATAAAATAATGTTTAAAAATAAATACCTCGTTTTTTTACTTTCTCACCAATAAACAATGTGTAATATTTCATTTGAACATGTGTGGCAGTCACTTGTTATTTTAATTTTTTGTTGGAAATGGATATTAATAATAAACCTACTATTTCTACCTATGCTGAACAATAGATATCCCACAGTATAATGCTGCCACCTCCTTGTTCCTGTGTGTGGACGGAAATGTTTTTGCCCATTGAAACAGTGTTTGTGTTACAGTTGCTATATGACATTTAAGGCCTTAAATGTCATACAGTAACAAATAAAACCCACGAGATCATTAAGGTAACCGTTCATTTATAAAGACACTTTTGGATTTTAAGTCAAACACAAAAAAGTACAAAAGGACTTCATATCATCCTGCAGTCACTGAACTGGAGACTGGGATTTCAGAGTTTGTTCTAAAAGGATATTTTTCAACAACATTTTTAGTAGTTTTTATGAAATACTTGAACGTGTTGAACTTTCCCTATCAGTTCACCTTCCCTAAATATGTTCATTTATCGTTGGGTAAAAGTGGGAATTGGGAAGGCAGCAGCTGTTGGCCGTTTCTGATCAAGTTTATTTGGGGTTATGAGTGATGGAAAATTTCTGCTACCTCCCATCCACAGCTTCTTGACTTTCTTGCCAAAATCAACACTCCTCCCATTTGGCTGTTATTGTATTTGCAGAGTCGCTTTTTGAATTCATTCTCAGTCGATATTTGAGGTTTTCCCTCTTATGAAGCATGGAGAGGTCTGTAATTTTCATTATATATGTATATATATTTATTTATTTATATATATATATATATATATATATATATATATATATATATATATATATATATATATATATATATATATATATATATATATATATATATATATAACATAAAAGAAAATTACATTGGATAATTTTTAAGTTAAGTAGCTTTTTTTTCATTAGCTAGCTTGTTGACTTGGACTTAAATCAAGGTTTTGTCAGTTTTCCAGCTGAATGACTGATTGTAATGCTACCACTGTGATTTTACTGAATTGTGTGTATGCATCAAGGCTTAAAGGCAAGTCAAACTTGCATCAGCACAACCAAAGTCCACTTGTCTATGTTCTTTACGAATGTGACAAGACAGATCAGGTGAGATGAAGAGCTTCTGAAATCCATCGCCATGGACACACATGTCCCCCGAGATCCTTTGATGATCTTGGATTTTGAGATACAGGAAGCAGAAAATAAATGTTGAGCTTCAACAGCTGGATGACTTGCTTGTTGGTCTAGACAAAAGATGAAGCTCAAGTACCTGTGAAAATTTCAGTCTCAAAACAAATCTGCTTGGATTGATGCCCCCAAAGCCTGTAAAACACCTGGACCCAACAAAATGAAAGTTGTTCATCAGAAATATATAATTTTTACTTCATCCTATATCCCATATAATTTTTTCCCCTGCTGTCAAAGTATGTATTTGCTTGTTTTTAATTCTGTTCTGACGGATAAAAAAAATGTAATTAAATCTGATGTAATAATTGTCATTTTCTGCATCTATCAGTGTTGGTAGCAATGAATTTTGACAATTTCAAGCCTGACAGCTGCAGGCTGCTGGACCAGCATGTAGCAGCCGTTTAACAACAGGAAGAAAACTGCAGCAGAAGCAGAGCCAGGCTCGGGACGAGAGGATGAGAGAACGGAAAGGAGACAAAAGAACTTGTTCAGGACTGCCTTCATGTTGAGGAAAGAAAGAGCTCGCACACTTACAGTGACGCTAGAAAAGCATTGTCTCTTACATTTTTTTTTAAAGCGCAGTCAACACTTCAAGTCACCGTGTGGCAGTAAAGTGCCAGTAAACGTGCGTTCCGGTCTAACCGGGCCATAGAAGAAGAAGCCTCGCCTGTCAGGTTACAAACAGGAAGAAAACATCCAGTTGTTGTCCAACTCGCGTTCGAGTTGCTCAGGAATGAGGCGACTTTGAGGGCCGGAAACCAGCCGGGGTGTTGCCATGGTGTGTCCGAAGTAGTGACAGAACCGACTGATAGCCCGGGAACTCGGCGCTGCTCCACTTTCCTCCGGGTGCGACTGTTTGAAACGAGGTGAGTTAGCTTAGCCACCGAGCGCTAGCTTGGGGTTAGCCTGTATGGAAGCTGGAAGACATTTGGGCTTCCTTGGAAAATGAGGCGTTGTTTTGCTGCGCGTTGGTTGGCTTCCCGCGTAGCTCATGTGCATTTTGTGGTTTTTATCGAAGAGTTTTATCTCAATGACAAATGGAAACTGTTCAGCCCTCCCTGCATCACCTGTCCTGCTCTGAGCTCAGCCAGAAGTTCATGATGCTCGCAGCGGGTTGGGACAGTGTGATAAACATCCGCGGCTCCATCCGGGGGCACGTTAAAGAGGATCAGGAGAGAAAGCAAATAAATCAACCTCACCATTGCTTGTATTCATTTAAAAAGCATGTTTCATTTATCCCAAAAGGAAATTAAATGCTGTAACGTATATCACCCCATTATCTTCAAAAATCATCCGGTAGCAGTCAGTCTTGAGGCGAATCGGAAGAGGCCTCTGACTGAAGGTCATTGCTGTATGACTGTCATGACATTACAACAGCTCACTT
The DNA here is from genome assembly GCF_027474105.1 of Poeciliopsis prolifica. Lineage (NCBI taxonomy): Eukaryota > Metazoa > Chordata > Actinopteri > Cyprinodontiformes > Poeciliidae > Poeciliopsis > Poeciliopsis prolifica. The sequence goes on along the minus strand of NW_026562385.1, from coordinate 12,287,256 downwards.
TCTGGGGAGCAGAGAAGATATTCCACAGTAGCATGTAATGAATGACGTCATCAGTCGTTGACCATCAATGCTAACTGACCTCGTTAGCTTTAGCCGCTCCTCTTCCTGTTCACTTCCTGTACAATTTGGGGTCAAAGTTCTGGAATTATTTGAGCTTTAGAGATGCTGTTCAGCTTCTCCCATTTGTGAAAGTATAATAACTATTTGAAAGTTCAAAAGCAAGAGCAAAAATTCTTCCATCAGCCCTTTGATTGTGATCCAAAATCAAAGGGCCTGGCATAATGCTATATAATGACTTTATATAGATGGTATTTTCACTACCTTTGATGCTATTTCCTCTAAATTTAGTTTACAGCGTTCCTCCCTATTTCGATATCTCCAGATTTGTGACTTTGTTCGTGACATTAGTCCCTGCTTTCCAAATTTACTCCCAAAGGGAGGAATAGACATCATTTTGCAAACTCCAGCACAATATAGGGGACTCATCTCCAAAATATATAATAGCATCTCATCACTCAATACAGTAAATCTCAATGAGATCAGAGCAGAATGGTCAGAAGAACTTGGAATACACATCTCTGATGAGACTTGGAATCACGGATTACGTGGAGTGAATGGGTCAACATCATGCGCTCGACTTGGACTAATTCAGTTCAAGGTCCTTCATAGGATTCATGACAGTAGAGCCAGACTCTCAAGGATTTCTCCTACAGTCAGTGAAACCTGTGCTCGTTGCCATATAGCTAAGGCAAATGTATCTCACATGTAACAAACTGTGCAACTTCTGGTCCACAATTTAATAAAAAAGAAATGACAAGACTTGTTGGATCCACATTTTACACTTTTTATTCTGATAAAGCAGCATAGTCAAACAATCTCGATTGACACAAACACTCCCTCTAACCCGCAACTTCAAGCGGTTAATATTTGGAAGCGATTGATGTGTGACCGTCAGGCATCCTGAAGCTGTAAATGCAGTCTGACTAAACCTCCCTGTGGTGTGTGTTGACCTCTGCAGGTGTGAATGAGTGACGTGGTGCCTCCCACAGCTCTCAGTGAAGTCCAGCTCCGCTTCCTCTGTCACGATGACATAGAGAATGTCAAACTACTGTGTGGCGACTGGTTCCCCATCGAGTAAGCTTCACCATTTCTGAACTTCTCTGCGAATCCATCAGTCAAGTTTGATTCGCAACTTGACTGATTAAGCGACAAGGCAGTTCAAAGTGCTTTACGTCATAAAAAAACACACACACACACACAAACACAAAGTTATAGAACACACTAAGTGAACAATTTTGAAGTGTCACTGTTTCACATCAAAATGTTGAATAATGAAGCATGAAAATACCACCAAGAATTAGAGAATCTGTTATTTACCTTTATTTGCACAGATGGTTCACATTCTGCAAAACAAGTGAACATTTGTTTGCTTAGTAGTCCAAAGTGCTCTAATGATATAAATAAAAATTACATTTGAAGAGATTTTTCTGAGCTTTTTTCCCCAATAAGTGTATTGTTAAAAAAAGGTATATTGTATATTTTTGATTTTGGCTATTTCATATCTACATATAGAGACTGAAGTTACTGTGGACTTTATTCCAATCGATGAGCAATAATGAGCACACTCTTGCTGAACCACTAATAGTGCGGCTAGTTTTTAGCTTAGCACCTTTGCTGACTTTGGACAAGTTTAGTGCAATTAACATCCCCTAAATTAAATTTTCCATATAAATTCTAAAGCACTAATTCACCTTCAGTTCTATTCTTTAAGTGGTAAGACATTTATATTTAGGCTCTAATTCTGAAGTGGGGTAAGACTGCTTATGCCTCAGTTCCATTTCCTTTCTTCCCGTTCTCTCCCCTTCTTGCCCCCCAACAACTTTACTATAAAGAACAAACATGCAAAAACAAACTAAAGTACAACCAGTTGAGAAAAAGGTACAAACATAAATGCAACATCAAAGGGCGTTATTAAAAATAAGGTCAAAAATTAAATTGATGCTCGAGAGCGGTAGTCTTTCAAGTGTAGATATAATTGGAATTGAAGTTAGTGCTTTACCATTAGCTTCTGCTAAACATCACATTGAAGTAGTGCTTTGATATTAGTTTTTTCTAAATGTCATGTTTAGTACTAGTTTAGTAATAGCTTCCATTAACTATTGTATTGGTTAGCTTTCTCTACATACTGTTAATGTAGCGCTTTAGGTTTAACTTTGACTTCCACTAAATATTGTGTTAGTGTCACAGTTTAGCATTAGCTTCCAGTGAACAGCGTGTTGGTGTAGCGCTTTTGCAGTTGCTTCTGCTAAATACTGTGTTGGTGTGGTGCTCAGAATTAGCTTTCACTAAATACTGTGGTGGTTCATTTTTAGAAAATGAATGTTTGTGAATAGTGGTTTATTGCTAAAGGAACTTATTTTTTAGCTAGCGGTGCCCACCGCTGTGCTGACTTAATTATTCAAATTATTATGTCACATTTTGTTCACAGAATTGTTTGGATTTGATGTAATGAACAGACAAGGTATTTTAAAACTGTAAAGTGGAAGGGAAATGATACTTGGTTTTCAAAAAAAAAAAGTTAATAAAATTCTACGACCCAAAAGCTGAAAAGTACTATTTGTATTTGTGTTCACCTTGAAGTTTGTGGTTGTTACAAATGGCGGAAAAATGCTCCAAAGGATGTGGATGTGTTTTTTTGCATCTGTCATTCTGTGTGGCATTTGTTTCCAGGTACCCAGACTCATGGTATCAAGATATCACCTCCAACAAGAAGTTCTTCTCCCTCGCTGCCACCTTCAGAGGAAACATCGTGGGAATGATCGTGGCCGAGATCAAAAGCCGGACCAAAGTGCACAAGGAGGTGAGTCGGTCCGGTGGCGCTGATTGAGCAAAAGCGCGGCCGGAATGAGCAGTTTCAACCTGTTCTCTGTGGAAATGTTGTGAACAGGTGTGACTCTTCCAGCCGCGTGTCTAAAGAGTCAGATGGTCTGTTTTTAGTGTGTTAATTAGATAAACCCTCTCTGACTGAGAGAGTCTTTAGTCTGAATGAAAGACAACATGCATGGTGAGAACAAAACTGTGTCGAGTACAGACTTAAAAATCTGCTTCGCTCGCTTAGGCCACGTTCTTCTCCCTAATTTCCATCAGGAATTATTTGCATCTGTAGAATTTGCCTTCCTGCGGCTAGTTTGCGTAGACAGAGGTCCAGTATGCGTCATGCTGAGAGAGAAAACTCAAAACATGTTTAGGGTATTAATACAAATACTTGACAATTTAAATAAGTTCTCTAATGATCTTTTCTGTGTCTTAGGATGGAGACATCCTGGCTTCCAGTTTTCCTGTGGAGACACAGGTCGCCTACATCCTCAGCCTGGGAGTGGTCAAAGAGTTCAGGAAACATGGCATAGGTACAACTGCTTCCACAAACTATTTATTTTCTAAATCGAAGCTGCTGGTTTTTATGAGTTTTGTTAAGAGTTCTTGGTTGAACCTGAGGTTGATAGTAAATGGAAGACCAATTTAGACTGTCTTGATAGATAAACAGTACAGACACATTGCAATTTCAAAATAAATCCCAATCCAATCTCTGTGGAGGTAATGTTTTGTTATTCAAGTTGGATGCATGCAAATATTGTGTTTGTGCTTTTAAGCGTTCTTGAATTTATAATGTTGCAGTTCCATGTTCTATTAAAGTTACCTACAGTTCATTTCTATTTAATGAAACAGTCATTTTTTATTTCTGTTGTCAGATTGTTAGAAAATTATTCATCCCTTAAAAGGAAATGCAAAACCGCTAAAATGATGTCCTGTCCATTGCTTCTGTTTTTTTAATTTAGCATCCACAATGCAGGGCAAATGGTAGAGTACTATTCCTGCCAACTGTACATTTTTTGAAATTTTGCACAAAAGTACCGGGTGGAATTGTAAGTATTTGATACACTGCCAGCATTTCAGGTTTTCGGCCATTAAGAAAAACCGTAGAAAAAGTAGCAAAACCAGAAAATTACATTGAATGATTTTTAATAACGGCGCAGTACTATAGGTTTTCCAGGTGCATAGAATAATAATATATCACAATCAGATAACGTCAGTTGTTATAAAATGCGTTGTATCAAATATAACTTAATAAAATTTGACTTTGTAATTTCACACCTTCAAATTGTCTCTTTAAAAACTCCTGCTCTTTCTGAAATTCTGCCTTCAGGAAGTCACTACAACATGGCCTCTCTATGAACCCTTTAACAAAGTTGTTGCCAGTTTAGCACTCAGAAGTAGCTGCTATAATGAGCTCAGCAGATGCTAATTGCTGCCTGCTGGTCTGACAGGGATGAGTAGGGGAGGAGGAGCTACGCCTTGAAGGCGGAGCTGTGTCCCTCCTGGCGTTTTGCACAGCCGAATGGCTGCCATGGGAGATTAAAGGTTTTCTCAAACATGCATGAAAGAATCAAAGCAACACTTCAGGTTTGTTTGTGGAGAGAGAAAAAAATTATAACAAGCACAAAAAGACAGATTTTTTATAACACTGCCCCTTTAATTATTAATTCTTACTCACTGCAGCAGGGATTTGGTCCCAGTTCTCCAAGCAATTCTCCAGGTCTTTAGGGTCCCGGGCCTGTTGCTGGGAAACAGAGAGTTTCAGCTCCGTCGAATGATTTTCTATTGGGTTCGGTACTAGAGACTGACTGGCTGGGGCGCTCCAGAACCGTGAAGTCCTCCTTATGGAGCCTCTCCTTCGTTATCCTGGCTGTTTTTCAGGTCATCTTCATGCTGAACCACTCGGCCACGGCCCATTGCCAGAGCCAAAATCCAGTGACAGACGATCGTACTCGTCTTTCCTCTTCCTTCTAATGTGCCAAATGGAATGTTCTCTAATGGTCTCATCTGACCATCTGACTTTCTCCCGTGCCTTCGCTGGCTTCTGCCATCCACAGTCAGAGTTTGTTACTGAAGACGTGACATTCTCTCTGTGTCAAACTGCTTTGACACAGAGTTATCTGCTAGAACGGATAACTTTGTCCGTTCTCCTGTTATTGCTGATTGCTCTTGTGCGGAGGTAGCGATATTGTGCAATTTACCCAGAAGTGGAATGAAATCAGTTTCTTGGTCAAGCTGTCCTTGTTCCCCTGTGACCCTCCAGGCTCTCTACTGCTGGACAGTCTGAAGGAGCACATCTCGACGACCGCTCAGGACCACTGCAAGGCCATCTACCTGCACGTCCTCACCACCAACAACACTGCCATCCACTTCTATGAGAACAGGGACTTCAGGCAGCACCACTACCTTCCCTACTACTACTCCATACGGGGCGTCCTCAAAGACGGGTTCACATATGTGCTCTACATTAACGGCGGTCATCCACCCTGGACAATATTATATCCTTTTGTTGGAGCCAAAATGAGGCAAAGTGATTGGTTTCAGTGTTGAATTTGTTTTGCTTCGTTTACATTTTCTCACATTAAAATGTCCAAATAAGGTGAGTTTTCTTAGGATTTTAGTAGTGGTGGGCGTACTTTTGCTAATCTGCTAATAATGGAGCTAATTTTCAGCTTAGTGCTCTTGCTAACTTTGAAAATATTTAACGCACCTGATTTCCACCATAAATCTGACATCTGTGTTGACGTTTTGCTTATCGTCTTAAGACGATATTTTGATGTGGGTGTTTTCGCAGCAATTCACTTCCTCTCCTCATAATCTTTGTCCCCACCTCCTCAATAAAGTTATACATTCAGCAGGGAGCTAGATACAAACATGACTACAATATCTGAGAGCTTTATGTAACTTGTAAAGTTTGTCAAAATTAAGATTGTTCTCAGGAGTTGTGGCAAACTGGTTAGATTGGAAGTTAGCACTTTAGCATTAGCTTCTGCTAACTACTGTCATTGGCACAACTGCAAACCTGCCAAGACATTAAAGCCACTGGAAGTACATAAATAAGAATCCTTGTAATATTGTGAGTTTTTCTTAACCCTGCGTTCCACTGACTACATTCAGCACATCGGCTCCACCCTGGCCAGCCTGAGCCCCTGCTCCATCCCACAGAGGCTGTACCGCCAGGCCCAGTCGCTGCTGCGCTCTCTGCTTCCCTGGTCCAACATCGCCTCCAAAACCGGCATACAGTACAGCAGAACCATGTGACGTGGGCCAGAGGAGGGCCGTTCGCGACGGGAGCCGCACCTTCGCCGTCTTTGTCATCGTCTCGCCCTTTTTATCTGTTTTCTGATTTTTTTTTTTTTTTTAGGAGGTCTGCGGTCCTCGTCAGTCTTCCCCCTCCTCCGCTGTACAGACCAAATTCACCACATTCTCGATCACTTCCGGCTTCCCTCTTCTTGCGTGCATGAGAACGGACTCAGGTTAAGCATCCCCCCGTTCCCGCGCCAGATCCTTGCCTTGCCGATTCAAAACGCGTTTGGCGCCGAGCCTGCAGATTCACAGGGTCGTATTTCTAAAGTAGTTCCAGGTGATTTCAGAGGTATTCGCTTCCGAAGTAATCTTCTTCCCGTTACTTGGCTGTAGTCATGAACCTCTCAGGTTACCCTGCCTGCAACCTGTGTTTACCCCGTCACTCCTCCACAGCTGAGCCAATCCAGATTGACTTTGAGGGCAGATAGCGGAGCTAAAGGTCAGATAATGACACGCAGAGGTCAGCAGAGGTCGTACCGTGAGACTGAAATGATGGCGCACGCACACCAGGAACCACAGAGAGAGACTGAAGTTTTACGTCTCTTTTCATCTTGTCAACTACTGTCAGATACTATGAATTCTATTTGTATATATTATATTTAGCTAATATATGAATTTATCTTAATATGTATGTTGATTCTACTGTATGTTGTTATTGGGCTTAGTTTGACGACGACCCATTCTTGTCCCATTTCTTTTGCTGTTGTTTTTTTTTTTAAGTCTAGATTTAAGTCTCAATCATTCACAGTTTTGTAAAATTGACACTGAAAAGCAAATTTTATTGATGAGATTATCTAAATGTGATTAAAATAAATTTGATTTGACGAGAGTTGCTCTTTGAAACCATTTAAGTTTTCTAGGGATGCACCGGTTGCAGTTTTCTGGCCGATCAACGACCGGCAATATTTTAAAATAATCTGACCTGCCCATTACAATTTTGGCCGATCCAGATTGGTTTTTATCTGAAATGTGGCTAAATATTAGCCACATTTTCAGGCCTTTTGAAGAGGTAGACAAGATCAGGCTTTGCTTGTGAGTATCGGCCGATCTCCCAAAATCAAGGAAATCAGTGCACTCCTAAAAATTTTTCCCTACAAACACTAATCAAAATAAGTATTTTATTAACATTGTAGTTGAGTTCATGATGTTTCTATTGCTATACATTCTGACCACTAAATGATAATACAGAACTGTTTAAGGAAAAGCTCTCAACCTAATTTAAAAATCGTCCAAACATGGGCCTTGTTTAAAAAATTTTTTAAAGCTCACTGACTGCAGTCTTGTTTTTTATTTGTTTTGTTTTATTTGCCTTTTTGTTGCTGCTAGTACAAAGAAATTTCCAAATGTGAAGAAATTTTTGTTTGTCCAGATTTGAAAAAAAAAAGAAAGAAAATGTCCCAGTCTAGATTTTTATGTCAGCCTGTGAAAGAGATTAGAAAATACATTCACCTCATATTCCTGCACACGTGCAGCAGATGTGTGTTTTTGTGTGTTTATTTATCAGCACAGGATTTTTTTATGTTTCGTTCCATTTGAATTAGAAGTAAAATTTTGGAATGACGTCAAAAAACGCAAAGAAATAGTCTATAGTATCTTTTTTTTGGGTTAATATGTCGCTCACAACTGATAGCTCCAATCTCAAAATGTCCGAAATAATTTATGTGAGAGATATCTTATAAATCTTTAATTTGTTCCCACTTATTTAGCCGGAAACCAATGATTACTCACACAGGAAAGTGAGGTTGGAGGCAGCGCGCCTCCAATAATCTTCCTGTATGAAACGCATACTGTGAAAGAATATTTGTTGTGTTTATTGATCAAATTGATTATCCTGCTTCAGCATACTCTTTAACAGAGAGAAATAAACTACCATTAGTCCAAATATGGCTTTTAATACTGCAGTTTTATGCGTTAGCTGGCAAATCAAGTTTTGAGGTTGGGTTCGGAGAGAAATTTTCACCCTCCAAATTTCTGTTTCTATTTTCACAGGGTTTTTTTAAAATTATTATTATCATTGTCATTATTGCTTTTTCAATCTCGACTCACGGGTTCTAATGGAGCACGTGTAAGTGCCAAATGCTAACAGTGACATCAGGAAGCAACGCTGCAGTTTCTCAGTTTCGTTCTGTTCTGTTGGAGTTGAGAGGGATTTTAACACCCAGGAGCTAATGGATCAGCCAGTGAGCGAATAATAGATTGTTTTTTTGTTTGTTTTTGGGGGTTTGTTTTTTTTTACTTGGTATAGTACTGAGGTGAGGTATGGGTGACAGTGTGGACAGATGAAAGTTCTTTGTGGAAACCTTAACATTTCTCACTTTCCCTGCTCTGTGGAAGGTGATGGAAGTTCTTTGCAGACATTGTTTATGCAATAAATCTGTTTCATTTCAGTTATTTCAATGTCTTGGTTTCCTCTCTTTTTTTTTTTTTTTGTAACTTTTTCCCGTTAACATAAATACTGTTCTTTTTGACGTGACATTCAGAACCACTCTGAACATCCTGGAGTGGCCGAGCTGGAGTCCACACTTTGATCTGATTGGATAATCTGGAGATATCTCAAAATGGCTGACAGAGATTCTAATGCAGTTTGAGTTAAAGCTGGAACATTACAAAATATCAAAAAAAGTGAAATGCTCCGAATGCTTTTGTTTTTCTGGAAAAATCCAGTGTTATTCCAAATTCTGATACAATCTGTGAGAGGAGGAGCCTCTGATCCTGGGCTGACTCGTGATTCTTTCCAGGATGTTTGTTCTTCCCCAGCCTGGTGGAAAAGTGTGTCATAAAACTTTCACTATAAGAAAGTAACAAAGATCAGAGCGCTGAGTATTTGGGCTTATAGCCAAAATCTACCTACTGAGACTCAGTGATGGATTTATTTTTATTAAATTTTTTCCAAAAACTGGCTGGATTAACAGAAAACGACAAGCGTCGACCGACTCCAAGCAAATATCGGCCAGGATTCAACTGGCTTTGAAAAGTTGTTTGGCAGCGGGCCAGTTTTTAACCCTGCTAAATGCCCTTTGATCCTTTATTGCGTCCTGCCAATTTCCTTCTGGTGAAAGTTATCTATCACTAGACTTTTCTTATCTGTTGGGCCGATGGGAAGCGAACAGATCTCAGCTCCACCACAACAACAGTGCGCACCGTGAAAACAATGCTTGTAGAAAACAGTTTCCTTTCTGCTTTATTCTTTGACTGAAAAACAAAAAACCCCCAAAAAGAACTCCATTAAAGTATGTTCATCTGAATTCCAGCTTGTATTCATCCAAGCTCTGTGTTGCTTCTGGTGGCCACGTCTTCTACTTGTGATGGCGTACCACACAGAAAAGTACTTTAATTTGAAGACTTTCAAACACTTTACTGATTCTTGCAGACAAAACTGGACAACTATTGGCACTAGAGGCGTAACCTTTATGGAAGAGTCCTAAGAAGAATAGAAAGTCTTGTTTGCAGTTTGCCACAAGCCATGCAGAGGGCACCACTGACATGTGGAAGAAGGCTTTCTGGTCTGATGGGACCAACATGAAACCTTTTTGTCCCGCATACAAAATGGTGAAAAAGGACTGTGATTCAACTTGATTGGGCCTTTTGCAAAGAATTTGTAAAAGTTTTTGTTTTTAAACATGCAAACTGGTCGAAACAAAAGATTTGCGGGGAGAAAACATATGTTAGTTTCTGGACGCAGCAATCCACTTTGTTCACTTTCTATACCGATATCAATATCTGAGATTTAGTAGGAGCCATTACTGCTCTGATACAGAAAAACATTGCTGAGTTGACAAAAAGCTTGGTCAAACATATAAAAACAACATGACTTTTAATTTGATCAATCAGTGCAGTTAGGAGTGTAGCAGTATGACAACCTGGGTCAAACATGTAGAAATAAACTGCAACAAGCCTTCTTTCAAATGATTCAGAAAATGTAATTAGAGATTCTAACATGAAGTCGCTCAGAGTACAAAGCATACAATTAAACCAAATAGATTATGGATCAGGCACATTGTCACCCAAACTAATTTTTTTCTCAGTAACAGAACCGATACAGATGTTGATATTGGATTGGTGTATGTCTAATAAAGTTTGTGGTGGTGTAAAAGTGGGTATTTCTGAGTACGATGCAGTGTTCTCTGTGGAGAAGTGCATTTTTAAGAATCTGTAAGAAAAAAAAATATTACAAACATACATTGAATAGTCATATAAACAATAACATTAACACAGCCAGTAATGATAACATATTAATAGAACCATTCGAGCTGAAAGAATTTTTATTTCAACATTTGCTTTGCGCTTTGTATCTGATACTTACGGGGAACTGTGTTTTCCCATCCTCACCGGTTGTTACGGTAACTCATGACGCCCCACGTCCCCTCAGACAGAGAAGTTACGCCCATTCAAAAAGAAAGAGAGAGAGAGCAGCGCGGAGCGGAGCGAGTGTTCACCGTGCCTGGCTGCTGGAGAATGAACCTAATCTCTTCCACTCTTCGTGCAGCAGAGGGAGGACATTAAACCACATCATTTAACCAGACCCGGGTTCTTTCCCGTCTTCAGACTTCAGAACCGACTGTCACTTCTTAACTTGAAGGAACCAAGGTGAGTGATGCTATTGAGACACTTAAGCTCAAAGTCCCGAGAACCCCGCGGCGCTGTTTGACTCGCAGTGTGTTAGAGACTCCCTGCTTCAGTTTCAGTCTCACAAATCTTGGCTCGGTTCTCGAGCGCGGAACTTTTGTCACTGTATTGGTTCTCTTCGCTCTCCTGTAACTTCGGAATGACGTTTAGACAGAATCTCCATAAACTGCGCTGTCTCATGCGGGTTCGGGGTTGTTTTTTTTCTCCGGGCGCGTGCGGGCGGTCACTTCCTTTGAAGGTGGGGGTGAGTGATACAGAGACCCGGGCCAGCAGGCTCAGTCAATGTGGGTTTTGTTCGAGAAAGTACCGTCGCTGTGGTTTTTCTCGCCGTGGAAAATCCAATTCTGCTTTAAAATAAACGGCAGACAACATGCTGCCGCTGTCACTGCAAGATGGAGACGTGAATCCTTCTGTACTGGTGATGGAAATGTCAGACATATGTCTCCCGCGTCGATATATGAGCCTACAGTTTCGCCGTCCTCCGGGACACAAACAGCAGCAGACTGGCGCGTGATTTACAAACTCCAGAGAGGCTAACGCTTGAAAGTTGCATTTCCACATAGTTGCTTAAGAAGCTCCTCGTTGTAACCAGCTGGGGTTAAATGACTTGTTGCCGCAGCTGTAACTATCCAACAAGAAGCTCAGACCTGTTGGTCCAGATCAATTCAGCTGGTGACATTTTCATTCTGTAATTTTCTTTTATCCAGGCAGTGAGCTCCACTGGGAAGATGGGTCATTATGGAAGGCTATTGATGGATTCAATCAGTTGTACACACAGCCCGTCCACCCATACTTTCCCACAGCCATTTTCTTTTTCTTTTGCTCATCCAGTCTTGAGTGTTTATTAATTAAAAAAAAAAAATCTGTCCCTGTCAGATCATTCTTTTGTTCCGTAAACTGTGTGGGGTTTGTTACACTTTGCAGACCAAAGTGTGAGTTAAAATCCCAGAAGAGTTTTGCAATTTGTGTTGGTGGGACAGAGAAGACTCTTTTCTGACATTGCTGTCAAAACAACCAGATGGCATGATAATTGCATCCAAAGGGTTATTATTTAGACTTGATGATCACAAGTGTACCCCGTTGCGACAGTTCTTGACCACTGAATTTTGGATTTGCAAAGAAGTAAAAGTTATATGAGTGGACCTCCCACCTGTTCGTGGTTCAGAATTTGTGGATTTTTTTTTTTTTTTTGGAACGTTGCTCCAAATAATCGATGTAAAATTGACCTTTTTGGGTTTATTCCGCAGAGCATATCTTGAAAATAAGGATCAGCCTGTGTCACTTTAGATTCATTCCCAAGTGAAACAGGAAGTCGTTGATTATCAATTGCAAGTTCCTAGAATCTCTGATCAGAAATAAATATCGTCAATTCAAGGATTTATTTTTACTTTATTTTGTACACGGTTATGCTGCAGTAGTAAAAGATAAATTGAACTCTTAAGTAGGGCCGCAGGATATGAAAATTGACATTGACAGTGCTAAAAATCGTAAAACATTATGATGATCCGCAGGCCTTTTTTCTTCTTTGTATTTGATATTCCCATCCCTTTCAATAGACATGATTCCCCCACATTTAATAGTGTACCAACATTTTATTTTATACCTCCATTGAAGTTTCCACATTATGGCCATGATTTAAAAAAAACCCTCATCATATCTTTATTTAATTTTAAAATGAGTTTTTGTGGGTAAATAATGAAATATGGCAATACAGTAGAGTATATGCCAAGTGAAGCGACCTCAACCTGAATGCGATTTGCTTCCATTTTTTTGTAGATCTTGAATGAAATTCCATGTTTGTTTTATTAACTTCTCACACTCCTGCACAAGCAAAGTGTCTGTCTGCAACATGAACGTTTCCAAATCGTCGTTTCCTGGTGTTTGTACAAAGGGGCAAATTCCACCGACATGAGTCAAACATGGCCGAACCAGTTGGAGACATCTCTATTGCCACATGACACAAAGTGACGCTTTGCAAAGAGTTGCATAAAAGTGTTTTCGTTTTTTTTCTATTTAAAGAGACGGCATATGAATATAATGCCAGGTTTATTTGGTTAAACCAAAATAGCTTATTGATGTCAATGAGAAATGAAACATTTTATTAATAAAGTTGAGGAAGTCATTATAGATTTGTGAATTATGTAGTTCAATAATGAAGCTGCCTGTACACTTACTGTATCGGCATGTGGGTTAGAAATCTGTAAACATCGGTGTGTTGATGGTAACACACACATACACACACACACCCACACCACACACACACACACACACACACACACACACACACACACACACACACACACACACACAGGTGAAATACAAGGTTATGTTGCATTGTTGAAACTGAAACATACTCAGGCGTGTGTGACATATTTATTTTTTCAGAACTTGCTACATTAAAACTACAAACTTAAGTGGATTTTTTTATATATATAATTTTCATTACTACCAGCCAGGATTAGCCTGTCATAAAATAACGTCTGGAGTAAGAAATTAACTAAGACCTGGCTCGACCTGCAAACTAATGTGAAATATTTGAAGTCTCGAAACGCTGTGAAAGTTCGTATTTGACGTGAAACCTGGTGCTCAGACAAGCCCGTCAAGGTTCCTGCCTCAATAAATAAACCAAAACACACAAAACAAATTTTTTTGTCTCTTTCAATTATTAAACAGGAAGTCATTATTTGTTTTGAAATGCAACGTCTTATGTGGTTCACTACTATAAAAATAGTAGAGGCAAGATATATGTGTTTAAAGAAATGTGCTGTATTTCTTTGGAGTTAAATTTTCAATGTATGTTGAAGTAGAGCAGAGGTGTGTTTTGAGTAACTCGGTTTTTGTGCTTGCAGTTGATGTGCTAAAGTCAGTAATTGAAACCCAACCACAAAAGCTCTCTGCAGATATCAGTGGCTTTTTTTTGTGTGTGAGGAAAACAAGCCTGATGAAGGCCCAGTGGTATCTCTCTATCTGCATTTCTATTGACCACGTATTTGCACGATTTGACATTTCGAAAATAAAATAGCTTACCGGAAACACAGCAGCTTTGGAAAAACTTTAAAAAAGATTTTTTTCAATAAAAAGTTTGGCTGCTAAAATGAGGTGCGTTTCTTTTTATGGCCCGGTTTCCATTGCAGCTTTCAACATGGAAACTGGGCCTGTCGCTGTAAATTTTATTGGACAATAAATTGTCCCAGAAGTTATTGTGATGAACAATAATATTGTTGTTTTGAGACAATTTTCAAGCAATATAATTGTAAAGGCATAATAATGCAAGAACACAATGTCAAAGATTAATACACTTAAAATTTTCATGAGCATTTAACACTGCAATATCCAAATAAACAACAGAAAAAATAAAATGAATGATTGTCCTTCAGAAATCAGGATAGTTGAGACCAAAACACCAGACTGAAAACTTTTGTCATCCAATTTTTGATAGAAAAAAAAAAACAAGACAAATCATGCAAATGAAAATGATTTAACATGCAGTAAGTTGATTACTGTGACAAACCTACAGGAAAAACTTATTTTTGCATCACGCAAGTCAAACAATCAACCACCAGATGTTACCACTGACCACGAAGAAAACAGGAAGTAGTGGAAAGAACATGGCATGCTTTTAATGACTTATTCACGTGTATATATATATTTTACTGTTTCTCGTTTAATAGAAATGCAAAATTGTGCTATTTTTTTTCTTCACATTAGTGGAATGTTAACAAAGTTTTGCGTACATTTGTATCGCAAGTGCAACTCCTATCTTAGAAACACGAAGGCAGCATCTTGAAGTCGACATAATTGTAGCCGTGTTGTTGGTGAGAAATGAGTAACTCAACTCTCTGTCCTGCTGTCTGAGCTGCAGTGACTGAGAGCTTGACACAGTCTCACTTTTACTGTCTTCATTGCCATTAGTGAAGAGAAGAGAAAAGATGCTGATCCTCCAAAGACCCTCTATTTGTTGTGGGGCAAATTCAATCTGAGTTCAATCGGTTTTCGAATGAGGAATTTGTGTAAGACAGAAAAAGCTCTGGCACCTGGTGGAAACTAGAAGCAGGAGTCGGCATCAACACAACGGTTACGGGAGGTTGATCTGGTGTTGCTGCGCTTCTGAAGGACCTGGATGGGTTGCCATAACGATCACAAACACTTGATGCTGCTTGTTGCTGCCAACTATGACTCAACCAGTTATTAGCCTTTGAGGACAGCTGCTTTATCAAAGGGTCAGATTGAAGGAAAGAATAAAAATACGAGTTTATTTTTACGTTCAGTGTCCCTTTAGGGTCTCTGTACTCTTTGTATTAAAGTGTGATAGCAAATACAAACAAATAAAAACACTGTAGGGATATAAGGAGGTTCAGCATAGCTTTAGTCCGAGTGCTAACCTGGACAGCTAGCTCATGCTCTGTATGTTTAACTGCAGTGAGGTCCAGACCGGGAGTCTGCTCCTGCTGCTGCAGTCAGACTGACTCTCAGCTACGGAGATGCTGCCACTGACGCACATTGCTGGGATGAGTCATGAAATTGTCAGATCAGGATCATTGTTTGCTGTCACACAGGCACATCTCATTTGGCCTTGTGCACACAAACACTCACACACACTTGCATCCACATTCACAGGAGACCCTGTGGAAAATGCAGGCTGCGTTTGCACGATGCCCCTGACGTCGGTCAGAGTATTCATGGTTTTCAGTGAGCTGCCCGGAGCGGCTCATGTTCCCGGTTCACTTCATCCATTCATTTCAGTGACTCTCTCACAAAGGGAGCACTATGACAGACCTAACATCTGCTACACAGGCTCCAAAGCTCACAGGATGGGGGAAAAACACTGAAAATGTGAATGCAAATATTCTTGTTTTTGTTATGTTTTTGTTAGCTTCAGGTTTTTCACTTATCTTAAGTATTTGCATCTTTTGATCAAGTTGAAAATATTTAAAATCTTGCACTTTGATATATTTTATTCTATCCATCCCTGTTTTGATTTAAAACGCACAAAGACTAAGATGGCAGAAATGGTCTCTTGGGACCATTTCTGATGAGACTGTTTGGTCTTCAGGTGATCTGTAGTGTTTGTGGTTATCATGCGACATGAACCCGGCTTCCTTTCATCCGCCTGTCGGCAGGAAAGCAAAACTCCCCCATGCTAAATGCCAGTGCAGATTTTAGATAAAGGTGAAATTACAAGACCTGCAGATAAAATGCACGCACGCACGCACGCACGCATACACACACACACACACACACACACACACACACACACACACACACACACACACACACACACACACACACACACACACACAAAAATCCGTCTCTTATCTGTAAGATTTGTTTTTCACTTCAAATATTTTTAGGTTTTTGTTTTTATTTTCTCTGATTTTATTTATTTATATATTGTCCTTTTATAGAGACTATTTTAATGGCATTCGATGTACCCAAACTACTTAACAAAATAGTCCTTCAGTTTAGCCCCGTCATTAATTTGTGACGTGTAAAATCTTGCTTTCCTCAAATTTTTTTCCCCTTACCTGCGTTAAAGGGCAATGCTTCAAAAATCCACATTAGCTTCTTTCACAAAGCAGCAAAACATCTCAGCCTCAACCTGAAATCTTGTCTGAATGACGCAAATGAATTTCTTAGAGGCCGGATTTTGCTGTGCGCTGTTTTTTTTTTTTCCGTTCTCTTTCAGTCTGTGTGTTTATTTCCTCACACAGTTACTCTCCAAACTTGTCCAGTTTGGATTTCCTGCCACATCCAGCAGGATGGGAGGAGGCACGGCTTCCTCCCATTCATCACTCGGCTGTCTGATAAGTTTAGCAAAAATACATATTTTAGCCATTTCACTGACGGGGAAACCAAACAATGTTCCAAAGATTAACAACTGAACTGTCACGCTCTGATGCCCAGAGCATGACAACACTGATGCTTTAAAGTGCAATGTGCAGCATTATCACTCTGATCGCATTGCAATTGGCAAATACCTGGTGGAACCTCTCATCTGCTGAGCTCATTATAGGAGCTGCTTCTCAGAGCAGCGCAGGTAAAAACACCATTAGAGGGTTAATAGAGGAGCCATGATAGAGAAGGAGCAGGAGCTTTCCAACTCTGGCTCTTTCAAGGAGTTGAGGTCCGCTCTTTGTTAGGAATTATCCAAGCGATATGGACGCAAAATAATCGCTAATGTAGAAGGCTAACGTTACTTCCTGCTGAAATTTGAGCACTTGCTTTATTTTAGCAAACTGCAGTAACCAGAGAGGCAGCTGAACACATGAACAAACCGATCAGGCGTTTGCTCATCACGCCTCTCCGGTCTGCCGTTTCTCCACACTCGTGTTATTCTGCAGAGTGGTGTGTGTTTGACCCCCACAGAGCCGATGTTTACATGCTGGCTGCGCCCCGGTGGACCGGTATGTGCTGCATCAGCGGGGTCATTAGGTGACGGGGATTCCACAGAGAACGAGCATGGAAACTTCTGTGTGAGTGCAGGAGAAAAACAAAGAGAGCGGCGTTTTGTCGCGTCTGCCTGACGGACAAAGCGCTGAAGGAGAAATTCTCGTAAAGAGTTGCTGTTTTCGTATTGTTCCAAATGCAGCTTTTATTTTTATGTTACCAAGCTGAACTCTTACTTACTGCTTAAATTTAATTATAACCTTCCACCAAATATCTAACCAAATGTTGAGCATGACAACATTTTCGCACAACTTTATTACAGAGGGCTCAAGCTGAAGATGTTTTAATGTTTCCTCATCAAATCAAATGATTCTTTCTGTTCCAGTGCAATTTTCTTGTCTTTGTTTCCAACTTGAGTCGACAGTCTTTGGCTTTATTGACCCCGATGAATAGCTCTCGAGGTAGGAGACCAAAAATGTAGCTCCTGTCAGAAATATATGCAGGCATTAATTTAGCCTGCTGGAGAGAGAACAGGAAGAAGAGGAAGGCTGAACATTTTGAACATGGAACATGGAAATGTTGGCTGCCTTTTGGAAATCTCAGGTAATCACTAATAACTGCTGAAGACGATTGTTCCTGCTGTGTTTTAGATATTGAAAGCCTTTCTATCTCTTCTACTCGCTGTGAGACGTCAGCTCTCACAGCGAATTGAAGAATTGAAGCACAATGGCAGAAAGCTGAGAATGAACAGTTGTAAATGTTCTTATCTTGGTTCTGACAGTAACATCTGGAATTACTAAAACCGAAATCAGCAGCTCAGGAAAAAAACAGATTCAAAATTAGCCTTTAAGCACTGATTAATGCATCTCTAGTAATAGTACTAGTAGTACTCAAGATAAGTGCTTTATGAATTAAAATCATTTAAAAAAATAAGTTATGGTTGTGAATATGGGCAAAAGATGGTTTTATTTATGAGATCATCTCATTTGTGCAAATAAGTCTTTCAATCGGCTCTAATTTTACCTCCCCCTTTTCAAGATGAGCTGCTTGGGAAACTACAAGCTGGTTGGTATGGTTACTGAAGACATTGAGTTTGTCACAATGAATCAATAAGTCGTACAGTAAATTAAAATGAGCTCAATTTCAATTTGCAACAATTTATCATTTTTTTCCTCTTCTCTCTCTTTCTACCAAAAACTGAACGACTAAATTCTCCAGTCTGGTGTTTTGGTCAACCAGCCCTTTTTTTTTTTTTTTTTGAAGGACAGTTTTGTTTACAGAGACTTGATGATTAATTTTATTTGTTGTTTTGTTTGTGTATTTTGGGGATGTCTTCCAGTTCCAGTGTTAAATGTTCATTATAATTTAAAGGTTGTTCTTTGAGGATGTGTTCTTGTGCCGTATCCGTCATGTCACTTGAAAATGGCCTGAAAACATCAACTTATTGCAATAACATTTGGGATAATTTATCATCCAACATATTGTATCGTTATAGATTATTTTTGTTTCAAATTGATATGGTTTGTCTACAACATTTACAGACATCAAAGGTGAAATGAATATATTTTGTACAGTTTTGGTTTTATTAAAGCTCTGAATATGTAGGGGGGCTTTTCACTAAGTTACCTTTTTTTCATTTTTTATTTTATTTTGAGTGACTACTCAGGTTAACGATTAATCAGTTGACTGTTATTTCAATAAACAATTACAGTAATCACGATTAATCCAGCCCTAAAGTAGAGATGACTTTACCTTGACGGTGCTGTGAAACTTCAACATTTTAAGTTGTTGCCTTTTATTCCCCTCTAATAATTTTAGTCCAAATTTACATTATTGTACATAATTGCCAATTAAAAAAGTCTTAGCAGTAAAGATCAGGTCACACAGCCAACACAGGGGGGAAAAACACATCCACTGTTAGGAAAAATCCAACTCGATCGGATCAATAGAATAACACACACTGACAATAATCTGCTTTTTTTGTGGGCACAAAAACACGCTGACTGTTCCAATAACTGGTGAAACATTAATTATTGGACATGGAGTCCAGCATGCTGTGCTGGAGGACTGCTGTTCTGCGAAGTGGTAAAGATAAATGAAGCATGATGTCCAGAGAGGGAGCAATCGCATTAACTCATTGTTTATTGAGTTTGGCCCAATCGGACAGCAGAGTCGCTTTGCTCTCTGTTCCAGCACAGTGTGTTCAGAGAACTGGAAGGATCCGTTCACATCTTTGGACTCGCAGGTCTTCTAAGAAAACATGGAGGCGTGATGCTTTACTGAGCTTATCAATTAATCATCAATCATTTATTGGTGTCTCTGATTTGCTCTGTTTCTGTGGAAGTTGAGCGTTTCCCGTGTTTCTTCGTGTGTGTGCCACGAAAAGAACCTGTCAGAACACACACACACCCCACACACACACACACACACCAACTTTATGTCCTTCAGTTCAGTTTGTTTAGACAGAGAAATCACTTTTTTTGTTTTTTTTAAGACCGTAGTTTCGTGGAGGTTTTTATTGTGCTACATCAATAAAGAAAACAGGATTCATCCTGTGGAGACAGCAGTCATCACAGTGAAAAGACAGTCTAGTTCAGTCAGACAGATGCAGCTCAGTGCGCCGCGCGTTTGGACTCACCTTACACACCAGCTGCTCTGGACAACATGGCATCATTTCAGGAAGACAAAGCTGGAAACCTAGAAATGACAGGCTGCCACTATAGCTGCAGATGGTTATTACACTGTCTGTGATCCCACCGCAGCTACAATAAATGCCACAATGTGGGCATGGTAGTTAAGTAAAGTCAATTTATTATTTTCATCGTTTGGAGTGGACCAGTCAAAGCCTAGCCCTAAATAGCCCTAAATACGGTTAGCAAAATAAGGCCTTAAAATGCCTTAAATTATTACTTTTTTATGCAAGTTGCCCTTAAATATGTTAAAACCATGTCTTTCGTTTTTAAATTAATATCCTCATGTTTTTTTCCCTTTTTTAGGGACTTTTCTGTGACTTGGGGTGGTTGAGGCCAACTATGGCTGCTATCTCTCTTATGATGCTTGGTGCACTCTGTGAAAAAACGCTCAACACTGGGGGGCCGAGGATGTAGAGAATATTGCAAAAAATATGCAATTTCATGCTGTAAATTTCTGTTTTGATGCGTCTTAAATTCCATTTGTCGTGGTCTTAAATAGTCTTAAATTTGAATGAATTGGTGAAACTCTGCAAATCTAATTGAGAATAATGTCTTTGTAATAATAACATTGCTTTTTGTCCGATTAAAAATAAATGTGTGTGTAGTTGTAGATATGAACACATTTCCAGAGTGCTGCGTCTTTCTGCTTTCTGTTCAGTTGGATTTGATGTGAAGCCGATCAGATTTCCCTGCATCTCAAACTCGGCTGATGCTGAATCTGAGGTCATCAGAGTCCTTTATTCAGCTGGTTTAATGGCCTGCAAAATCCTGCAGCTAGAATAAAAAAGGCAGCTCTTACATAATTGACCAATCAAACCTCAGCGAATGTTTGTTAACCAATTAGAGGAGAGTTGGATAAAGGGTTCTGGTCTCCCTCCTCTGCCAGGTCACAGTGATATCAAATTATTGTGGCACAATTTCCCCAGTCGTCCACTGCTTCAGAGTTGGAGTTTATTTGCCCCCGGGGAGGGAAGAAGAAGAAATGTTTCTCTCAGGTTGCGTGACGTCTCTGTTGGTTTGATGTGTGTCCATGTCGCTCCTCTGAAGCCGTCCTCCTCCCTCTACCTTTATAGTGCTGCTCCGTGACCTCCTGACCCCGTGACGCCGACTCTTCCAACATGTCTTCTGAAGCCACGCCCATACAGGAGTCTCAACCTGTGACCCCTCCGCTGACCTCTCCAAAATCTCCAAGTTCACCAGGTAAAAAAAAAAAAGTTATTTTTTTCATTGTTATGTCCATTTGGTTCATGTGTGTTTCAGAGCACGCTTAATGTGCTAATAATGGTGCAAATTTTTGGATTAGCACTTTATGCTAACTCTGAAAACATTTAGCATACAACGCTTCATTTGGAATTTTTCCTGGTAAATTCTAAAGCACTAATTTACTTTCCTGTTTGATAAACTTTACTTTAAAAAAAAAAAAAACGTCTGTGTTGAAGTTTTGATTATCAGCTTAGCTCCTTCTGTGTGTGACATTTGTTTATGTAAGACCTTTTTGTTCATTTTCAGAGTCTCTGCATCTTCCAACCCACAAGCTCAGAGAACGCTCACCTTCCCCAATGAGAGACTTCCTCATCCCCAGCCCTCTGCCCACACGCAGGAACAGGACCTGCTCGGCGTGAGGACACACACACACACACACACACACACACACACACACACACACACACACACACACACACACACACACACACACACACACACAAATATAAAGTTATTGATACCTTCCAGAGAGTATCAATACCAGGATCAGGAAACAAGTATCAAGTTTCCTGATACTTGATTTTACACTCTAATTATGGTCAGTGTAAGTGCACAAACATAGGCTGCATGTAATATACTGTGCGTTGTTTCAACATTTATTTTTAAGAAAGACCTTCATCCTGAAGACGTGGCGGCTTTTATTCTGCCATGGCAGTGTGCCACAGTCATTTACCGAGATTTATTTATTAACGTTTTGAATCTGAACAAGTTGACATAGTCAGAGGTACCTTCGGGTCCACTGCAATCCAGACTGCTACAGGAGATCCTTCCTGCCCTTGGCTGTCTCTGAAGAAACCTGGATAGTTTTTCTTAAAACATCCATGTTCTTTTTTTTTTTTTTTTTTTTTTAGATAAAGTGTCTTTGGATTATATTTCTCTACACTTAAAGACAAAACTTCACTTCCTACTGAAATTGCTGCACTTTTACTTGAATCAAAAGTCATTTTCAATCACTTTAATGCAATAATAATGTGGAATTTAATAATGTATTTGAGTCATTGCAACAAACGACATCAATAGATTTTTAAGCCATAGATCAGATGCACAGGTGACAAACACATAGATATGAAATGCATATATCAATGTATAACTTGTGATATCTCCATATTTTCCCTCCTGTCCTGTCCTGCAGGTCGGCCCGAGCAGCAGAGGGCCCTGTGTTTTCTGGAGTGTGTAAATGTTTTTCCCGCTCCAAAGGCCACGGCTTCATCACACCTTCAGACGGAGGCAACGACATCTTTGTACACATCTCAGAGTAAGTGTGTGTGTGTGTGCGTGCGTGCGCCCTGCTTCCCCATCTATAATGAGGTGCTTTGGTTTGAATCACAGTCATCTGGCACACTCACACACACACACACACACACACACACACGCACAGAGCAGGGAGGAGTGTGTAGGAGGACCACCTTCACCCCGATGCCTTTGTTTTCAGCCTCAGACGTCAGAGGAACACACACATGCACACACACTCCCTCCACCCCCATGGATGTGAAATAAAAAGACGAGTACGTTCAAACGAAGCCTAATGGAACAACAACTTTCAGCAGAACGGAGGAAAATGAGCTGACAGAGTTACACTGACTCTGAGCAGAAAGCTTCTGCTTTAAACTGGTTCCAGTTCTCTTCTCTGAGGCTCATTTTCTGACCCTCAGGGAAGCAAAATGTATTAAAAGATCAAACTGAGATCTGGAATTTCTGCAAAGACAGACTGATGAGAAAAATGGGAACATTTAAGTGATTTCAATTTACTATACTGGTTCTACAACTGTTGTGTAAATGTATTGTATTATAATAATAATAATAGTTCATATTTAACACTGCAACTGGGAGACATTTTAAATGTACAGATAAAATGGATACTGAAAGAGACACGAGAAAAACGAACCATCACTTTCCTTATCGTGTGATTAATTGATTTCACTTTATGACAGACCTCTAACCCCTCCCACCCCCCCGGGTCATTTTGTGAGTCCCGCCTTTCATGCTTGTTTTGTTTTGCCTTCCAGCGTTGAGGGCGAGTACGTCCCGGTGGAAGGAGACGAAGTGACCTACAAGGTCTGCGCCATTCCTCCCAAACACGAGAAGATCCAGGCGGTGGAGGTGAACATCACCCACCTCAAACCAGGCAGCAAGCATGAGACCTGGGCGGGGCACGTCATCAGCAGCTGAGCCTCGCCGTGGAGACGGGGACGGGGGGGAATGTGAAGGTGTGCGAATGGAGGATACTGTGGGTGAATCGTGTTAAGTCCCAGACGTCTCATCTTCTTCTCACTCAAGCGTGAGCCGCCACCCGTCGTCTCCATCCGGACAGAACCCGCTTTTCTTTCCTTGGATCTGAAACCTCGAGCGGAACTGAACCCGCAGCTCCCGTTGTGCCTGTGGAACCTCACAGAGATGCGTACGGAAGTTTCTCGGATCAGAAAACGCTCGATGAATGTCGGCGTGTTTCCGCTGGGCTGGTGTCAGCTGATCTGACAGAAGCATAAATCCATAATCATGTCATGTTTGGGTGGAATAAAAGACTTTCAACAATTTCTGTCTGCTGGTTTCTTCTTTTTTTAATAGACAGTAGCTGTGTTTTAATAGACAGTAGCTGTGTTTTAAGTACCTAATCAGATGAAATCTGATTAAGTCTATACGTTTCATGACTCTGTTTTTTGCTTTCATCCGCAGCGCTCGGTCGGTGACGTTCATGCTGAACACTGGATTTTCTTTCCAGAGTTGTAGGGTACATGTGAGTTCAGCTTTTAGGTCCAGAAACTCTACACTTTGGCACTTCTGCCCAAAAAAACAAACGATAAAAGATTTCAGAAGGGCACTTTACTGTCCAGAGGAGAAATTTCAAGTGCTCTAGTGTCTATTTCTAATAAAAAGTAACTCAATTCCAATAGTTTGTGAAATGCATGTTTCTGGTTTTCCCTCCATGGTTTTTTCTCTCTCTTTTTGTCACTGTTTCTTTGTTCCGATTGCTTCCTGATCTTATCTAATGTAAATCACTTCATGTGGAGCTTATTGTGTATGGAAAATGCTGGATAAATACAGACTAACAGAGAGAGGAGGGAGTCACATTCCTGCTCCCCTCCTAACGTCTAAACAGAAACTGAAAGCGGAGTGAAGCAAACGGTTCCCATCAAACCGGAAAAGCCGACTTAGCAGCGGAAACCGGTCTCAGGTTTTACAAAAGCACCACCGATTCTCCCCTTCCCCTGCTGGCTCCACGACACGTGTGACGGAAACATGTCACCGTCCTAAACGAAGCACAGGGAAGGACGCAGGCTGGGTGGTTCAGCAACAGGTGGGAGACGGGCAGCTTCAGAGCAAACGGTTCCAGTGGTTTTAGTTAGCGGTGCATCAGGAAGTTTTGTTTAAAGATTTTAAACAAAAAAGAAATTCACATTCCTGGATGTCAGACAAATTCTAGGGCTTGACATGTATGCTGTTATGAAAATTAATTCCATTTTAAGGAGACTTTATAATGTATATCTGTGCATCACAGTACACCATTAATTACACAAAGTCCAATAAATGCAAATCATTAAATTCACAAGTGACTTGAGAAAAAAAAAAAAACAAGGTCAAAGTTGCTAATAACTTTAATTCAACAAAAATGACACTTTAAACTGAAAAGTATCTTCACTTCTGTTTATAAAAGAATTGGTTGATTCTGCTGTGATGAGCTGGAGTTTTTTTTTTAAGAGAAAAAAGCAGAAATTCAAGGCACTAAGTCACAAAGTGAAATTTCTTTTAAGTCATTTTTGATTTATGCAGCATTTTTATAACAGCTAAAGGTAACATAGTTACTAGTAGTTACATAATACTGACTCTAAAGTAAAACTGAAGATAAAAAAAATGAAATCAGTCCACTTGGGGAAAAACCTAGTTGTGCTGCCCTCCTCTGGCCACATTTGATTACTACAGGTTCCAAGTGGTGAAAATAAAACACTGAAACATGATAATTATAATAATAATTAAGTGTCCATATTAGATGTTGTACCAGGGAAGCCTGTAAGTCTTATTTTTATTATGAACAAATCTGCTTTTATATTAAAATGCCAATTTAACAAATTAGGGAATGTATGAAGAATTAAAAACAACAACAAAGCAACATGACATTTGTTGAATAAATTCAAATCCGATCACTTTCACTTGACATATTAACATGTTGCATATTATTATTAAAAATCATAACATGTCAGGGAAAAATGCAAACATTCTTTTCACTCATTTCATAAAGCCAAATCCATATTAAATAGATTTATTACCCATAAATGAAAGTATTCTCAGCCTCTTGTCTTTCTTGTCATTTTGATGATCATAACCTCTCAAAGTGCAGCAACTCTGATAATTAGAATAGCAATAAATAAAATACTTTCAACAGAAGTGTCTTCATTTCCGTTTACGAACTAATTGGTTGATTTTGCCTTTACACGGGATTCTGCATTTCAAAATGTTTTGCTAATTTGAAAAGAGTGGCGTGACCTTTACCCTGTGAGGTCCTCGGCTGCACATGGACGCTATAATCCATGCTGACGTTCATGAAAGGCTCATTTAAAGTCTGCAGGCTGGTGAGTCTGGTGAAGGAAGAGCAGAAGAAAAAGTGACAAATGCTGCAGTTTTCTGTAAAGCCATAATTTTCAACTTAACAAATATAATGGATCCTGTTTAATAACTTATTTATAATTTTTTATACATGGAAAACAACAACTCATCTGGATTCTCCTTGTGTTCTGGACACAATCTGATCATTTTCCCCCCTTTTTTTCCCCGCCCCTTCTCTTCCAGAGCCTCTCCTCAGCCTGCTGAGGGGCCCCGGCACTTTGTCTGGTTGGTGAGGGGCCAGCTGCTCTGCTCTGGCTCTTGGCCCTGACTTCACACCGCAGGGGGGCTGCTCAGGCTGCCTTCTGTCCACAGTCACTTTCATATTTGCACGTCTCATCCGTGGATCTGAACGCGAGCTGTGCTTCACGTGTTCGGCCAGCAGGTGTCGCTGACACACCGCAGCGGCCTCTCGATCAAACTGTCTTCTGCTCCAAAACAATAAAAGGTCAGGCAGGAGCTGCAGGGTCAATGATGAGAAAAATAAATAAATCAATCAAATTAGGAGAATTAAGTCATAATATTCAGAAGAAGTTGCATTTAAAAGATGCAAGCTTTAAACTTCAACAAAGTTTCAATGCACATAAACGTGCATTGAAACAGGTTTGGATAAAAAAAAAAAAATCTGAACCAATAAGTCTTTGATAAAATTCCCTGAATTCTGATACGGATGGGAGTTCCTCTGTGCCACCAGAGCCGGCCCAAGTCACAAGCAAGTTAAGCTGTTGTCTGGCACCGCAGCAAATGCAACAAATGAGTAACGGAGAAAAAAAACAAAACTTTAACTTTTAATATGTTTGCTGTTTATTTAGTGAATAATGTGAACTCCAATGAAATAAAGCTCATTAGAGCTACAAACGTCACATGACCTGTTGGCAAAAACAAATCTGCGAGGATAATTTTATTGTTGAAATGTATTTAAAGATCTCAGATGGAATCTCACTGCAATTATTCCTCGAGGAAAAGATTCATTAATAATAAAAACCCACAGGTGTTAGTATATCTGTATCTAAAATCATTTGTCGGCTCTGGAGCCTCCGGTTGGAGATGCCTGTTCTGATTATAGAGTTAGTGGAAAAGTGAGGGTGGGAAAAAAAAAGTCTACAAATTTCAAACTATTTTAAGATGCATTACATTCAATTGTATGAATTCATTTCCTGTTGGGATCAATGAAGTATTTTTTTTAACTGAATTTATCTTGAATAGACCAATAATTATCACATTCAAAAATGTTTTAATCGTCTCATGATTTTCTATTTGGGAGGCGTTCTGGTCTAAATAGCTGTTGAGGGAAACCCGGGGCCCCCCCAGCTTTTTCGATTCCACTTCCGGCCTCAAACCATTTTGGACCGGCCCTGGCGCCAGACCGAGATTACAATTAGAGTCCACCATCTGGCCGGTTCTGAGCGAACTCTGTGGAGGAGAGAGAAGGGAGGAGGGAGGAGGAGGAAGGGATGGAGGAAAACAGATGATGAGCGAAAGCAGGAGGAGGAGCAGAGAGGAGGCAGGCGCTCACAGGAGGAATCAGCGACAGCGGCAGGACAATGGCTCTGTCTGCGCTCCGGATCATAACGGACAACTAACTGGATTACCAGGTATGACTTGCGGCGGAACGGGTCACCTTCCGGCTCGGTGCTTTGTTTCTCTCTCTCTTTCTTTCTGTCGCCCCGCTTGTTAAACGAGCTGTTTTGTCGGCGGCATTGGGAGGGTGGAGGTGACGGCGGGGGGAAGCTGCAGGGAGGAAGCAGCGCAGCGCAGCGCAGTAGCTCAGCAGCAGCAGACACCCAGCGGGGCCTGCTGGCCGCTCGCCTCCCGCCGGGGGGACAGCGAGTTTATCCGGCCGCGGCTCTGGCCGGGCCTCCGCCGCCTCGCGCCCGAACCGGGAGAAAACGAAAAAAATATATATTAAAAAATCACAGCGCGAGCGCACGTCCGGAACGTCCGCTCGCCTGTTCGAACGCGCCGCCGCCAAACTCCATGATGGAAATCAGCAGTTTGACATTTTGAGCCTCGCCGGCAGAGACGCCTGACACTGAGGATGTCAAACCGGATGGACATCAAACCCACATCGTCTCTTGAGTCATTCGGCTCCAATGAGAAGTATTGAAATGCTGGAATTAAAATAAAAAATGAACTATAAAATTCAAATACATATATATGTTTTCTATCTTCCTACACGCGGTTTAACTGAAAGTAACAAATGCATTTTGCACAGTCGGGGTAAAAATATATACGTATAAACAGATGTATGAAGAAGTGGCTCTAAACAAACATCCTGACCAGCAGCAGCAGTCCGGGCCCGACTGTCTCCTGCAGAGATGCGGGGACCGTCGTGGGAATAGACGGACTCATTGTGTTTACTATAATGCGCCTTCTGTCGGACGCTGCGTGCTTGTGACGCACGCAGACGAGCAGCGACGGGGAGATGCTGTGCGGGCATCACTGAGGAGAAAAAACACACAACGCCGCTGTGACCCGGTGCTGCTGATGTGACCGGCCAGATGCACATGCGTGTGTTTCTTTCTCTCTCTCTCTATGTGTGTGTGTGTGTGTGTATTTGCTGCCAAATGTTTAGTGAGGAGGACAGAAGAGATTAGGTGGGGATAGATGAGAAAGATGATGCGCTGATGGGCGCGTGGCATCTGCCGCAGGAGGCCGGAATCTCCTGACACTAGATGCTCAGAGAAAGAATCTAATCCACGGATTCAGACTGCAGAAGTCGCTCCAGCAGAAAGAACTGAATAAAGGGAAGTGCTGGGACAGAGGCA
The DNA here is from genome assembly GCF_027474105.1 of Poeciliopsis prolifica. Classification (NCBI taxonomy): domain Eukaryota; kingdom Metazoa; phylum Chordata; class Actinopteri; order Cyprinodontiformes; family Poeciliidae; genus Poeciliopsis; species Poeciliopsis prolifica. The sequence goes on along the minus strand of NW_026562385.1, from coordinate 12,258,743 downwards.
GAGCTTTTACTGCGGCTTTTATGGCCTTTAATAAACAGGTTTAAGCGCAGAAGCAGAGCCAGCCCAAGGCATAAGGGAACTAAGTAGCCGCTTCAGGCCTTCAGCCCCAGTGTGGCACACTGGTCATAGGGAAGATAGCTAATAGCTGCGGTAAAAGTTGCTAACTGACGTAATTGCCAAATTTGCATCATTACGTCCACATGCATTTACAATAGGTACTGCAGGATAAATGTCACAAAGAGGAAGTAAAACCAACCAGTGTCTTATTTGCATCAGAGCAAATAAAATAAATCTCAAATGTTTGAGATTTTGCTGAAGTGATTTGATGTGATTCCAGTGAAAATCTTAAAAGTGACCCCCCCCACCCCCACCTGTTACTTAAAGGAAGTTACTGTTACTTGACTCCTTTCCCCACAAGTTAGCATCAGCTAAACTGTGCTGCCAGTACATTGAGAAAGCAGTTTTGAATTTAACCACTGAAATTGGTGCAGCTGTTTATAGAAATTCTGTTTTTATGGATATTTAGGAAGATAGGTTGTAGAAAAAAGTTGCTTTAGAAAACTAGTTGGTTAGAGTCAAACCCATTTATAAAATGTGCTCACTCAGCTAGTTGACAGAGTTACATCCCAGCCATATGATTTTGCTGATCTGGTTAGTATCTAACTTTATAGTGTATAAAAAACGGCGACTATGAGTGGGTTGTGGTTAAGGGCATAAAACATCTCTAGTAAACAAGCTGGCGTGTAAAAAGTTTTCCTTCACAACCACAGTTAAGACATGTGGTTGGTGGGCAGCTAGTGCCTCCTGGTTAAGAGGCTCAGGCTGCCAGTGTGTTCGAGTTCAGTGTTAGCGCTGCCGCTAAATTAGGTAAAGCTGGGTCTGAACTTATATTCTCACTCCACCAAAAGTGCTTTTTCTGCCGGTCTTCTTGGATTTCTTGATTTTTACTGAGTTGATCTATTAATTTGTAAAACAACCCATACAGCATAATGATACTTTTTGGAGGATGTTGATTACTCGTCATTGAAATTGATTACATTTGAATCAAACATGTTAGTTTTTGTTGAGTTCAACAAGTGCAACAACAACAACAACAAAAAAAACATTTTATTTTGGAGTAGATTAGAATTTAAAGAGGCTAGGACAAATAACTGATATAATTTTATGTTTTTGTTTGTTAGGAATGACAATATCAGCTTGGTAAAAGTCAAGAACTGTCAATAAATTTGTGGCTAAGAAATAAGTGTAGCAGCAGCGCTAAGATCAAACTTGCTAGCAAGTTGCTTTATTCTTTGTGGGAAGATATAAAAATAAAAAAAGCATTCGTGAAGTACTCCAACAAGGTGACATGAAAACCTTTTTCTCCGCCGATGAAGTTTTGTCGTTGATTAACAACGACAAGGTCAGGCTAGCTGAGCTCGGTAGCAAGTTAGCTATCCTTATTTGCTTTATCTTATCCGGCAGAAACCCAAAGGCTTGTCGGTTTACCTCAAAGTAATTACATAACAGTTTGCTTCTTAACAAAACTGTTTCGACTTTTTGATCCTGATTTATTTTATTAAGAAAGAATTTTGTACAGAACTTCGTAAAAGTTAGAAGCTTAGCTGGCTAGCAAATGACTGTCAGTAGAAGTCAAATCTAGATTCGATCTTAAATTCTTGCTGCAACAAGACAACTTTCTCAGCCTTTTATTAGGGTTTAATTATATTTACATGTAGTCACAACACAACACACATGAACATGTCATCCGAACTGTTCTCTGACATGGAACAGCTAACTTGCTAGCAAGCTAAACTTCTTAACCCCAAGGCAGTTATTGACAATAAAAGGCGCTTATGTCTGTTTGACTTAACCAATATTTTTAGTTGTTACTAAAATGAAGTTGCTCATTGTGAGAACGTTCCGATCATTGAGCATTACATTAAAAAACCTAATGTGTGTGAGCAAAAATATATATTTTAACAACTAAAATGTAACACCTGGGGCTGCACAGAGGCGCGGTCGGTAGCAATGAGGTTCTGGGTTTGATTCCCGGCCCGGGGGCTTTCTGAAAGAAGTCTGCAGGTTCTAGTAGAATCCTATTTAGAGCTGCATAAATCCTTGGACGGGTTCTGCACGTTCTGCTACTCCCAACTGGGGCCTAGACATACATTTCTGCTAGCTGCCTCTCACCAAACAGCAAAAGTCTCCATCTTTAAAGGGGAATAAAAACGTAGATGCAATTAGGAGTGATCATCCAGGCTGAATAGCAGGAAACAGCTCCAAACCGCAGGGGATTTGGAACCCAGCAGGAGGCAGATGGAGTTGTTCTTGGGAGAGCACTGCGGCTGCAGTTTGCTGTTTCTTCCTCACCAATGAAGAAGAGATGCACCAAAGTCACGCAGAGGTGGGGTTACTGAATCCAGCTTTTGTTCTCCCGTGTTTTCCACCTAAAGCAGGAGCCGCCAGCTTCATGGTAACAATAACAGGAAAGAGGCGAGGAGCCGCAGAGCAGCCGTTTGCTTTTCTTTGTGTGTTTTTGTATGTATATGCGTGTGGGTGTGCGTGTGTATTTTCCTCTAGGCCTCTGTAAAGATTGTTTGCATCTTGTTTGCTCCACATGATCAGTGGTACGAAAATCCATTATTTGGCCAAAAAAAAAAAAAGTGTCACAAGACTGCAGTTGCAGTAAGTATGTGTGTTAGCAGTGCCATCTGGAGCTGCTGTGGGACCAGACAGTAGCGTAAACACTCCTTCCTATTCCCCAGACCGCCTTTAAACAATGTTTACAATAAGCTGGCACACAGACATGGTTGGCCTTATTTATTGTTCTGCAATTTATCTTTAGTTACACCTGCATGAGTTTGATTGCAGCAACCACAACTAAAGACTGAGCACTAATAGAGAATAAGTTGGAGAAAGGATGCTATAATATAAGCCTGGCGGGCCACCAGGCTTTACTTGCCGACCCCACCAGGCTGAGTACCATTTGCTTATTGCAAACTGGAATTTTTTTTATTCACAAGTAACAAAAACAGTAAAAATGGATTAAGCTAGATTCATAGTTGACGCATTGAACTGGATGTGAAGGTCTGTGCCGTCCCTGCACTTGTCCGTTGGCCTCACACACTGCTATTTTCAAATTATGATGCCTGATTGTGCAGCTTTGAAATTTGTCATTAAAAATAAATAAATTTAACATTTAAAAAAAAATGTGTTGGTGGACTGCCCTTGCGCCCCTACCGCTGGGCTTAGCAGGTTTTCTGAGGGAAACCCTGCAATTGATGAGTTAGCTAAGCTATCTGCTCAGGTAGCTAGTTCCCTTACAGTCTCTTCATACATATTTAAAGTCAAATGATTAATTGCTTGGGATACCTCAGCATCACTCATCTGTAAGTAGTAAATTGTGTTTGATCAAGGCATCAAAATGTCACACACACCTTTCTCAAGATATCTACAGTTTCAGCAAGTCCAATGAAAGACTTTTAAAGGTCTTTTTCCTGTCACCTTGAATCAATTTAAGACAGAAAAAATTGTAAATTCAGGGGAGATTGAGGGATCTTGATGTACTACAATGAAGCACACTAAATTTTTATGGCTTTATGCTTCTTACACTACATATAACCCCCATAAGGCCAAGCTTATGGGTATGAGTTAGCAACAGAAGTTAAAAAAGCTAGATAGCAAGAGGATATTAGCAAATAATTGTCTGTAGTCTCAACTGCGTTGAGGTGCAGAACACAGTGAATATGTTTGGGCATGACTCAAACTTTTGCCTGAAAGGAAAGTTTCATAATAATAATAAAAAAAACATGTATGAGAACAAGCAAGATAAAATACCCCAGTCAAAACAAAATGAAAGACCTGTGGTTAACGTATTTAAATATCAACTTACTTTTGTAAACTGAGTTGAAACTTTACGGCCTTCATTTTAGACACGTGAATTTAAGACTTTTTAAAGATTTTTTTTTTTTTCAGTAGTGTGATGAAACATGACCCAAATACATCTGTACTGGTAACGTCATCATCATCATCATCATTTTCACTCCACTGATTGTGAACCCGCAAGACCAGTTCAGGGTTTTTTGGACAGCTCTCAGACAGTGCCTGTTCTGCGCTGTTCGAATTCAGAGCAAATTTATGTTTTATGTCCAAAGTGGACTCACTGGTGGTTTGAATCCTCACACCTCAGCTGTGATTTCTCACACAAATCCCATAGACGCGGCTGAAAAAACGAGATTAATCCTTTTGACTACTTAAAAGGTCATCAGAGTCTCCAGAATATACTTCTTTTTTTTTTCCAAAAGGACGATTACAAAGACAAGCAGCTGCGTATTTGTCTGATGGATTACCTTTTGAATCATTTGGTCCACATTCATTATATTATTCTTACCGTCAGTGAAGTTGTCAGTTTGACACAATTTCTGCTAAAACGTTAAACAAAATATCAGGACAGAATTTCATTGCTGTTCTCTACAACACAAACCCATCATTCATGTCTACTGCACCTGAAAGTTGATGATTACATTCATAGTAATGTTTTCTAAAATGTGTTGAGGTTAAGCAGTCAGACTATCTGCTCAGTCATTATTATGTGAATATTAACTAGTTATTGATAGACCGCCATTTGAATACAGCATTAGCATTTGAAGAGCGATGTCTGGTGCACCTTAGTTTACTGACTTGTCTGACTTTTTGCAATCCAAAGTATTTCTGAATAGCTGACTTTGCATTTTTTGTTTTTTGGCGATTTTTTCCCTTCTAGCTGGAAATATGGTGTGACGCAAAATCCTAACGGGCTTGAAGACATAACTTTCAAATCCTTGATTAACGTCTCTTGCATCATACGTGCATAAGAATCCAAGCCGATTGTCTCTGTCGCTCAGAAATGGTCAGCGACAGGTTTTTTTTTAAGGAATTGTCTGACCTGTAATTTACTGATTAGTTGACATGTTTAAAAAGAAAAAAAGAAAAAACTCGGTCTGAACCAGCGTCCTACAGGGGCAGCTGTAACGCTGCCATGTTTAGAGCGCCCTCTGTTTTGTTCAATATAGATGTTCATATTGTGTTTGTTTTATGAAAAGTGACAATGGAAAGCATTATGTGTTGTCGTTAGAAATATTCAAACAAAAGATAACAGTAGTCAAGTGAACTTATTTGAGAGATGTGAGCATTTCTATAAAGCTTGATCTTCATAATGTTCAAAAATGTCTGACAATGAAGTGAACCCTAACCCTAACCCTAAGTATAGATACTAAACACTTATCAACAGCCATCATTGCTCTGTCTACAGGAGGCGAACGTGAAGCAGCACCAGGATGTGGCCCCCTTTATCCCTGCTAATCTGCCATTCACCCAGGGGCTTTTGATTTACCAAAAATGATGAAGACTGAACCCCCATCGGCCACAGGGGCAAACGGAGCCTCTGGTGGGAACAACGGGGGTTCCAACCTGCGGAGTCCCTCACCTCACCGCAATGCCTACGAGGCAGGGCTGGCGGCCCTGAAGAAGGCCACCGACCACCTCAACAATGCCGCCAACGGCGCTCCCAACCCCGGCTCCAAACCTCCCCTTCTGCCCCGCCCGACTGGAAGGGGCAAGCGGTACGGATCCAACGTCCACCGCATCAAGAACATGTTCATGCAGATGCAGTCTCCAGGTGATGAAGAGGATGGTGCCAAAATGTTAGGTAGGCAGACTCCTTCGTGGTACATCCCAATTAGGTTGTTTTAAACCATTTGTTTAATACATTTTTTGTCATTTGAAGGTAAGGAAGAGGCGCTGAAACTATCGATTCCAAGGGCCTCAAGTCTCAACGAGAATGTCAACCACAGCGCCTTGCTGAAACTTGGAGATTCAGTCACAGAGAGAGTCAACAGGTTTGACTCTAAAACAGGATCAGAAGGTGGAAACTCATCTTTTGGTCTGTCCAAGCTCCAGGAGACCAGGAGAATCTTTGAACAACGAACTCTACAGGTAAGTTCCTCAATGCGTCGGCTCCCTGTCATTCGTTTGCCATAAGGTTTGATACTGATTGGTGTTTCTTTGTCAGGAGAAGCAAGCTGCTACCAACCGCATCTTGCTGAAAAAGGAGCGTGCTTCGGGCTTTCAGGACAGCCGTCTAGACGTCGTGGCCCGCTTTAACGGGTCAACAGAAGCTCTAGACCGACTGGATGACCCTCCAGCGCCCAGTCCTGCTTCTGGTCCATCGGCTGCGGCTTCGGTTGGCCCGGGTGAGGCGGTCAGCCCCACTGTGAGCCAGCTCAGCGCGGCGTTTGAAAAGGGCGACGTGCGAAACAACCTCTACCTCCCCCAGCGTCGGTCAGCCCCTGCCTTAGCGCCAAAACCCAAACCTCCAGCTAAAGGAGACGCAACTGAAAAAAAGGTAAAAGGTGTTGAACACTGGCACAAAAAACCCCCTTTTGAATTAACTGAGTTAAAACAGATCTTTTTTGCATTCAAAGGCCCATTCTGTTGGTAAGGAGGCCAAAAAGGAGATGACAGCAGAATCAACAGACGCCACGGCGGCTCTGCCACCGGAAGCAGCAGGTCCTGGACAAAGGAGCGCTGCAGGACAGGATACATGCCGAGAAAACGATGGGTTTGGACTGTCATTAGACCACTACTTAAACTCATCAACGCCTTCAATTACAGTGACTGTAACATCTGCCTCATTCGAGGCAAAACCTGAGTCCCAGGTGGAAGGAAGCGAAGAAACGGATTTAAGTACGGTGGAGTCCCAGGCCAAAGAAAAGGACGTGTCCAACGAGGCAACCGGAGAGACGCTGGCGCAGGCCGAGGTTCATGCTTCACTCGAAAAGAAAGAGAAAGAACCTCCGCCTTCCTCCGGCGAGACAGAAGACTCTGACTGGAGGGAAGCAGCAGAGGACGAGAACGACGAGGACGGCTCACGCAGGGAGGATTACTCGGAGGGAGATCTCGTAGAAGTCAGCGCTTACAGCGGCATCGGCGAGGAGGATTCAGGGGGAAGCCAGCTGGACGACGAGGATGACGAAGAAGACGAGGAGCCGTATCAGCCAGAGAGCAGTTGCTCTGAGATGCCCGGTCTCCCCGAAGAAGAGGAGGCGCCGCCTCCCAGCAGAAAGATTCGCTTCAGCACAGACCCAATCAAGGTCAGTTGGCTTTCGGTCCTCCAACCCACCTTACCGGCCATTAAAGCGTACATTTTAAATGTTAGAAGGTTTCTGAAATTTGGGTAAACAGGTCAGGGAGAATGTCCCTGTCCAAACCTTGTGGACAGGGAAACTGTTTAAAGTTTATGAAAAGACGGATGGAGCAAGAAAAGGCGTTGGAGGCTGCAGCAGACTTTAGACTTTAATCGCGAAATGGATTAAATCCTGTTTATCTGTTAGAATGTCCCAGTCAAAGTCCAGTCTGTTGCAAGCCTTAAAAATTGATGCTCCAGTTTGAAAAAGAAGCAAATCTTTGATTCTGTAGATTTGATGTCCAAAGTTGACAGAGACATAACGCAACTGTCTCTGGAAAAAATATAATCAATTAGTCATCAGAGTTAACTGAATAATTAATCAGTTAACTGAATAATTAATCAGTTAACTCTGACAATTAATCGTTTGGTTGGATAAACAAAATTTGTACTTTCTGGAGATTTTTCATTAACCCATCTCAGCTTATGCAATATTAGAAACACATTTGGAAACCCCCCACAAATAAACAAATTATTCAGCTCTTTTTTAAAATAATGCCTAAAATGCAAAACCATAGGATTCCTTCAAAGGCATACATTTGAGGAAAAATTATTAGTTATACGTAAAACAATCTGGCAGTGGAACAAAACATTTTCCTGTGGGAAGTTAGCTCTCAGTTGGTTTTGCTTTATTTCAAGTGAACTAAGACATTTTTGCACAAGAAACTAGACCAAAATACGTGATAAAATAAATCGCCCACGTTTTTGTCCCATACATGAACAACATAAAGGAGAATTCCCACAGTTATTTGCATCCAATTAGAGCAATGATCCGAATGAACTAAGACGCCCCTAAGAAAGATGAGAGCAGAATTACTGTCACATTTCAACCAAACGAAACATGTCGGCGCAAACGCGATGCACGGTGGCGGAGCGCTCATGCTGTGGGCTCGTTTTGAAGCCTTCGCCGCCGTCGAGTTGACCACGAGTTTCCTGCGTGTCAAGACCAGGTCTGAGAGTTAGAACTCGGCCCAAACTGGGTCACTCAGTAGCAGCATGACTGAAACAGCAAGACTCCTCGGACGCAACGGAAAAAAACTGCAGAAATAAATGTTGTGAAACCGAACGTTGTTTATAAGAGATACAGAGGACTGATAGCACAACAGAGACAATGACTCCCTCATATTACTGACACTGAACGTGGCTCTGCAGGATGCTGAGTCATCCTCGGTTTAATAAATAAAATAAACACAATATTGTCTTATTTTATACACCAAGTCAGTCGAACACTTCCTCTACTCTTTTAAAATGTTTACCAGTCCAAACTTTCGATTTTTTTAAAGCTTCTTTTTTTTGGTTTTGTTCCAACTTTGCTCTTGTTGTTCCTTGCAGGACTGCAGCAGTGAGCCAGGTTGCGTTGTGAAACATGTCTCCGCTCGCACGAATAGTCACAACACCACTGACATCCTTCCTCTGCCATGCAGAGCATTTAACGGCTCGTCAGAGTGAGAGATGGCAAAGTGTTTCCGTTTGATGGAACTTGAGAACACGGGCGGCTAAATGACGTGCTTTGATTAGGAGGATCAGATTTCGCTCAGTTTGCTGTCTTACGGTGAGGGTTGTGGAAAACGGTGTGCTTTTCATGTGACGAGGGATTTTCGTTTTCTTGACCAAGCGTTTAACCGGTCGCCTGTGTTGCGTCGCCTCGGGCGGTACAAACCGCGGCATGCTGCAGGTCCTTCACATGAAGCACAAATATCTGATTTTTATTTCTTTCGGGCGACAGAAAAAGCCTCACACTTGTTTGCAAGTACTCTTCAATGAGAGCGTGCAGTGGGGGGAAAAAAACCAAACAGTTCTCTAGATTTTAACATTGATACCATCACAGCTGATAAAGGTTTGAGCTTCTTATAAAACATTTTATGTCGCAATGATTCTTCAGCTGCGTCAAACAGTTATTTAATTATTAACAGTTTAATGCCATTCACTGCAATTTGGGCGTATTGATCTGACTCCGAGTAAACAAAGGGTCAGTTAATAACAAATTAAAATGAAAGCCATCATTTCCATGTGCATGATTGTTTTTCTCATGTCTGCATGGCAGAAACCTTCAGTATCCACTTTATTTGTTTTGTTTGTTTATGTTGGATATTTTTAGATGCCTTTCAGTGTTAAATGCCCATTAGAATTTAAAGGTCATTAATCTTTGCATTATGATGCCATTACTGTTATACTGGTTGAAGACAGACTCAGAAGATCTTTTATTGCAATAACGGTTATCGTGACAGGCCTGATCAGATACTCGTACTTTTATTTAAGTCTGATACATCATCAAACTTCTGGCCTGCAGGTATTTGTGTGGTCGAATGGAAAGGCAACCCGTGGCTTTCAAGTTTTCATTTGTAAAGATTTTGAAACTGGTGTGCAGTTCCCCCTCAGCCTCACTGCTCTGCACGACTTTCTGTCGGCCTTCCGCTTGAAATCCCACCCAAAAAAATGTACATCGAAATACTTTTGCCAGGTACCTTAAGCCAGATTTTTATGGCTAAACCAGATGTGTGTGGAAGAACTAGCGCAGACGGAGAAACCTCTTCTTGAGGTTTGCAGCCGCAGTCAGAGAAACATTCTCCTTCCCAGGAGATCCACAGCCTGGGCTTGTTCGCTGTAATTACGTCTCAAGGCTGGTTGTTAATTGCTGTTCTGATAATATGTGTTGAGAGCTCAAACTTCTCCCCCCCGGTGGAGCTTTGCAAGACTGCCACCTTCTTCAGCTGAGCATCCCGTTGTAAAATTCACGCTACATCTGGAACGTCACGTGACTGCAACACTTTTCAAAAGACTCTGCAGACTTTGCAGCGTCACACAGACTCAGCAGCCGGTGGAAGGTGGTAACAGGCTGAGAATCGGTGGTCAGGCCTCCCGCCCCGACGTCCCTCATCTTGCCTGCATTTGATGGGTGTGAGCACAGGGCTGCCTCTGTGAGCGCGTCGGCGGCAGTTGGAATGTGGTCGAGTTTGTTTGTTTTCCTTGGAAAAAAGGAGGGCAACGCGTACGCGCGCACACACACAAACACACACACACACACACACACACACACACACACACACACACACACACACACACACACACACGCTCAGCTCAACTAAGGGAAGCCGATAGATAAGATTCACAGAGTGTAGCTTTGTCTGGATGAAAGCCCACCTGGTGTGTGCTTTTAAAGGTAGCCGATAAGCCAAACGTTTCTGATTCCTGCTGATCTGCTCGGTGTAGAAAGAAGCACAAACCGTGGAGCTGACAAAGAGGAAAAACGTTTGCAATGAAAAAGGCATGTTCTGTGTTGCTCTGCTACATTGATTCTGGTGTTGTTTTATGTGCGGAGTGTGTGCGCATGTTTAAAAAGTCTTAAATTCATGTCAAAGTGGAAGTTGGTCTTACATTTTAGTCCTGGCAGGATTATTTAATCTTGTATAGTTAATATAGTTTGTTTTTCTCCTGAAATTTTCTGCCAGACAAACGTTCAAGTCACATTTGGTTTTATGACTCAAGGTGGAGGAAGCCACTGCTAACTAGCTGCTAACTAGCTGCTAACTAGCTGCTAACTAGCTGCTAACTAGCTGCTAACTAGCTGCTAACCCTCCCTTGTCAGCCAGCTTTTTGTGCTGGTTTGCTTGCTGACGCTCATGTTTGCCGCCGGCTCGCTGCCGTTGCATACGCTGCTACATTCACTCTGTCCACTGAAGCTTGCCACTGCCGTTATTTCAAACCTCACATTTTCTTTTGCACATTTCTGTTGTAACATGGGTATTAAATTTCATTCAAAAACGGTCTTAAACTATACGGGGAGGAAAAAGTGGTCGGCTATTCGACAACGGTTCAATTCGACGTCAGAAGCGCAAGCCCAAAGTTCTTAATCCATCCAAGTCTAAAGAAGAAAGGAACAAATGAATTGAAGCACAAGAAAACAATAATGAAATCCACTCTTGGAAGCTGCGGGATCTGAAATGGACAGAGCCTTTAACGAGACGTTGGCTGCGGAAACATGCTAGAAATAATAGGATCGTCAAGGACGTCGTCTTGTCAGCTAATATTAGAAAACACTAAAAATGCCAAAAAGCTTCTGTCACCCGAATGAGACTCAGAATTCACTCCTTTTGACATAAATCATGGTTGAGGACCCAAAAGAGAGCGAACTCAGCAGTATGAACATAGAGGAAAAGGGATTTAATAAAGAACTTTGAAACTAAACACAGAGAAGACGCGATCTTCAGTGTAATCGGTGGAACCTGGACGAAACACTAAAACCTCACAGTGTCACCAGACGGAGGTTCCTTCCACGGTGCTGGAATGACGGCAGATGCTAAAATCGAGGTTATGAAAACAGGACAGACGTATGGAAGCAACAGTTTAGATGCACACATTCCAGCCACTTACGTTGTGATCCGGATTCTGTTTGTCAATGCCGGATTGGTTTCCCAGGCTGCTGTGTCACAGCGTTTTTACTGAAGTCCATCCGGTCTCATGTGGAACCACATGCTGTGGCCTGCATCATGCAGTCAAATTACACTGGAGTCCAGGATTCCTACGCTGAAAAAAAAATCAGCATTGGCTCATGGGAGAAAATATTCTCCCATTGGTGGGATTTGTTGTTGTTTTTGTTTTGTTTTATTTTTTGTCATGGAAATTCAACACGTCTCCATGAAATGGGAATAGCAATAAGAGCAAAAGTCTCACCTATTTCAACATTTGAACACAAAAAGGGGAAGCTGAAGGTTTCATAAGAGTTGATGCAAGTTCAACTAGTGAGCTCTGCTGAGTTCAAAAACCCCTATCTGGTTATGGATTCGATACGTTTGGTTCAACATTGTGATTTGTCCTTGTTCTATTTTTTTTGTTTTTATTATTCTCTTAGGTTGACTCGGTAGTTCTTGCTCGGCTGCAGGGAACTTTAGGACCCTATTGCAGACAAGCTCTTGCAGACATTTACACAGCTTTAAAGTTACTCAACAGGAAGGAAGCATGACAACAGGAAGCAGTCGAACAATACTGCCCTATGACCCGCTTTCTGCTGGTGTGTGTGTGTGTGTGTGTGTGTGTGTGTGTGTGTGTGTGTGTGTGTGTGTGTGTGTGTGTGTGTGTGTGTGTGTGTGTGTGTGTGTGTGTGTGTTTTGTGACAGAGAGGCAGAGAGACAGTGTCTTCTGCACACTGGAACGTAAATAATACAGTAAGACAAACCTCCCACACAATAAAATCCTTCAGCTCTCTGGTTTTTGTCACACACACACACACACGCAGACAGACAGACAGACAGACAGATGGGTATGTATGTATCTCTGCTAGATTGACGCTGAATGTGTCAGGCTTCCATCGAAATGCAGCCATGTGATCAACAAGATGGTTACCAAGGAAACCGATGCTGTTGACCTTTTTGGGTTGGGGGAGGGGAATTATAGATAGCAGCACAAATGAGAGGGTGCAGTGAAAGGAAAGGCACACATTGTTTGAGATTTACAAAAAGATACATAAAGCCACTTCTTCCTTCAAATGATGATACATGAATATACATATTTATGTGTCTAAATCTATTTGCAGATGTATCTTTTTTTTTCCCTCATGATATAAGAACAATCTTCAATGTGCAACACTGATTTTATGTGACTGAACAGCACAAGGTGGAGCGTTATTTATGGTGTAGTTGTAGTTTTTCAAATTTATTTTCAAAAAAGTTCATATTCAGACACTCAAAAGCCAATAAATAGTTGAACAACATTCCACCAGTCTTTTGGGGAATGTCTAAAATAGCTCCAGAAAATCAATGAACAGCTATTTTCATGTATTGTCACTGATTCGCAATTGAATTCAGGTCTGGACTTTGACTGGGTCATTCTAACCCATGGATATGTTTTGATCTAAACTATTCTAGTGCTGCTGGACGGTGTCTCGATCATCTATCCCATTAACTTTGACCATTGTCCTTTCCATTAGGGACAAAAGTCATGGTTCACATTTAGGCCAAAAAAGTCCAACCATGCAGAATTATTTTTCTTTGACATTTCAGTGAAGTGCTGAGTTGCCTGACCTTTAGCTTTTGTCATATGCACAGGTCTTCACCACCTACTCCAATGAAGACTACGACCGGCGCAACGACGACGTTGACCCCATGGCTGCCTCGGCCGAGTATGAGCTTGAAAAGAGAGTCGAGAAGCTGGATTTGTTTCCCGTTGAGCTGGAGAAAGGTTTGCACACATGTTTAAAGTCGCCCAGAGTCACTCTGTCAAGTCTCTTATGTAACTACACACACCACATATACACACACTTACACAGGCGGGGTTCTCTCAGAGGACATACACTGTCTGTCTGGGAGTAACTCTTATCTTCTTATGGGATTAAAGTTTGTGTGGATTAGCCTAATTAGCAGCTAGTCATTCTGGAGGTAATAGATTAGAACCAGCTGGTCTGTATGATGGCTAGTTTGTAATATTAGATATGACAGCAATGTATGTATGTATTTTAAATACAATACTAATATGAATCAGCAATATTTATTACAGTACTAATAATACGTTTTAGCGTAGTAGCTTTGTAACCATGAATCCAGCATATTAGCCTGTTTAGCTGAAATACTAACAATCTTTTGTATAATAGCAACAGTACGATCATGCATTAGCAAAGTAGCTAAACATGTTTTAGTGTGGTATCGACAATATAGGGAAGTAATAAAAAGAAGTGTAGTAGCATCACAGCTAGAATGCTAATATTTATTCATGTATTAGCTATTATAATTAACTGTATTAGCATAGTAACTATGCTAATACATAGTACCTCTTAATACTATATTAACTACAATACTACAATAGATATTAGCATATTTAGCTAATAACTGTCCGAATGACGTCAACAATACTGTTAGCATACTAGCTAAAATCAGGACACTTTTTTTGTTTAAGCTCAATAAAATATAATGCTAACCACAGTAGCTACAATATTTACATATATTAGCATAATAACTAGAATGCTAACATGCAGCATGTTAAATACAACAACAGCATTTATTAGCGTAGGACATTTGGTGTCCACAAGCATGTGTGAGAAAGTGGTAAAAGTCAGGTATGCCTTTTGTGGCAGGATTCAGGACATAGAAAAAATGATTTTTCCCTGCAAATTATAATCAGTTCTCAAAATAGTAAGGTTCAACTTGAGATCAACAGGAAGGGACAGTTTTCAACACATGCAAGAAGTAAAGGAGGAAACAGTTTATGAACACTAAATGGTTTTACACAGCCTGCAACAAGGTTAAGAGAAAAATAAAGGTTAATGTACAACAGCTTGGCAAAAAGTTAGCTCAATTGAACCACGGCTCTGTTTAGAACAGACAGGCTTAAAAACAAGCTGTTGCAATGAGCTTGTCACAGTCAAGGCCTCAGTTTGGTTAAAGCTCTGTGGTGGGATGTGCAGAAACAAACATCTACAAACCTCTGAACAGAAGAGACATTCTGAAATCAATGAATCACACTGATAGAAACTAAGAATGCTTTCAGTAACTCCTCCTTAGAGCTCGTCCATTTTATGAATTCATGGTGGTTCTATATTTTGCGTTTTTGTACTGACACAATGGATCTGACACACTTCATAATATTTCTAAATTTATGAAGTACTTGTTTCGACAAGCATGGTATCAAAAGACTGACTGGAAAATAAGTGTATGGATCGGCTGTCTGAAGTTAGTTAATGTACTAACTTTTTAGTAGATACCATGTACTAATAAGCAAAAGCAAGAAGTAGAACAGGATATTCCTCAATTTGTTTTTGTCTCTGCGCTCTTCAGACAGCGACGGCCTCGGGATCAGTATCATTGGCATGGGAGCAGGCGCTGACATGGGCCTGGAGAAGCTGGGGATCTTCGTCAAAACGGTCACAGAGGGTGGAGCCGCTCACAGAGACGGCAGGTAAGCTGCCCGCCTGTCTGCACTCGTCCTGATGCTTGTTTCGACTAGAACGGAATCGACGGGCTGAATGGAAAAACGATGTTTACAGTGGTTTACCAAACTATGCAAACTTTTCCACGATTTGTGACGTGTGTCCACAAACTTT
Source organism: Poeciliopsis prolifica (assembly GCF_027474105.1). Classification (NCBI taxonomy): domain Eukaryota; kingdom Metazoa; phylum Chordata; class Actinopteri; order Cyprinodontiformes; family Poeciliidae; genus Poeciliopsis; species Poeciliopsis prolifica. Next base: position 12,243,510 of record NW_026562385.1, on the reverse strand, counting down.
GATGCCTTATTGTATTATAATTTTGTGATGGAGTAACTGGAAGCACTGCGTGATGGTGAAGTGGATTCACAAAGATGAAAGTTTTTGAGCATTCTTGGCTAATAAAAACCCCAGTCTTGAATAATTTCCAACTTCTAACCAGTAACCTTCCTGGAATTCATTCAGGTGCATCAAACTAAACAAGGTTAGAAACAAATTAATGCTGCTCCTTTTAAATTTTTGTTAAACTTTTCCATGTCTCATTGTACTTCTCATTACGCTGGCCATTGCCTTCATATCCAATTCTGCTTGATTCTCATCTCCCTCCAGTGTGCCATATTCGATTTCTTCCATTGAACTTGATTTCTCACATAGAATTTCAACCACGCCAGCAAGAGAAGTTGTGAATGATGATGTTCAGTCTTTTGTGCTGTTTACAATTGTACTTTGCCTGTTTATAGTTGTAGTTTGGCAACGGCAGGAAAAAGAAGTTAAGAAAAGCCATTCGGTCCATGTTGACCACACCTCCAAATATTGAGCAATGAAAGTCCAAGCAAGAGGAATGTTTAAGACATTTTATCACTGGCAAAAATGTTGTTCAGCTCAGCAAGTCTCTGTTTGAAGTGTGGGACGGCGATAGAATAGGTGGTGCGTCACATACATTACAGCTGAACTTTAAAATTGAGTAAAATCAGATGCAATCTGAAGTTTAGAACTTTGACAGAGTCCACGGCTTCAGGCAGCAACCATTTATCATCAACTGAAGGTCCACACCCTCAGTATGAAGCAAACCGTAGAATGAGGAGCTAGTTTTCACTACTTAGTTAAATTTCGAAAATAACTTTGCTTAATAGAAAAACGGCAAGTTTGACAATTGTTTTTAAAAAGTGACGTTTAATAGATGTATCTCCCAAAACTGCAATAGAAAAAAAAAATTCACATCACGAGTCACGTGATTGACAAACAGATGTTGCTGCTGGTGGAAATGACGAAGAGGACGACAGGAAGGAGTAGGAGGATGACGGTTTGTTTTTGTTTTTTCAGTCAGTGTGCAGCTGGCTCCACCGGAGCTCTGACGGCTTCACATGCTGGAATGTTTTGCGTCATTCCAACATGTTGAAGCCGTAGCTCTTCTGTAAAATGGTCGCTGAATTAGGAGTAGGTCATGTAATATTGTGCATCAATCACTGCCATAATTTCTACAAACATAATTCCATTTCTTATTTAAAGGCAAAATTGTGGGGCGTTTTTTTTTTTTTTTCCAGCATTAGCAGAATAGAATGATTTGTGGGCATTTGTTATGGAAACACAGCTTATTACATAAAATCCTAATAAATTCTACTGACCTTTTTGGACTTGTTCAAAAGGTGTCAGTATATCTGAAAGCCTCTATAGGCGTCAATTAATCTAAAGCTTTAGTTCAAGTCTCATTGGCCTCTGGTGTCACTGAAACTGTTCTCTACAGCTTATTCCTTTCTGATACTTGGGACTTAGTCACTGGCGGTTTGGACTGATGTTAAGAATATCACTTACGGTGGTTCTGTGACAGCATACAGTGGGTCTATTTCTGCTGTTCTTTCAGGATCCAGGTGAACGATTTGATAGTGGAGGTCGACGGGACCAGTCTGGTTGGCGTCACCCAGAGCTTTGCCGCCTCCGTCCTCCGCAACACGTCAGGCACAGTCAAGTCAGTGGCGTTTGCTTCCTGCGAACTCGTGTTTCTCATTTTTGAAGCCGATAAAGGAGTTTCACGCCTCAAATGTGTGGGTTAAATGTTCTTTTTTTTTTCTTTTTCTTCAGGTTTGTTATTGGCAGGGAAAAGCCGGGGGAGCAAAGCGAAGTGGCTCAGCTGATCCAGCAGACTCTGGAGCAGGAGAGATGGCAGAGAGAGATGATGGAGCAGAGATACAAACAGTACATGGACGACGACGAAGAGGTGGGGGCTCGGGGGGAGACGGGCAGCACGTCAGAGCGTTCGTTGGAAATAAGAAAAGCGCAGCTTAGATCATTTGTCCAGGTGTTTTTCTGTCTGTGGTTCCAAAGAACAAAAACGCAGAGCGCGTCGTCAGCTGTGCTGCGTGCGGCCAAATCAAAAGTGCCCTTTCAGCGTGTGTTTGTGCCGAGACAAAATGTCGTCTGTGTGCAGCCACATGGCCTGTCCTTCCTCAGTCTAACTTCTCCACCTTGTGGTCAGAAAAGGGAACAGAAGCTTTTTGATTAGGCATATAAATTGCCTTTGCTATTTGATGCCACAAAAATGACAGTTAACTATTAAAAATGTGTTTGAAAGCTCCATCTGCACGTAATTCCTGCATAACTCAGCTGTGAATTGGACAGCGAAAGGAAATGAAGTGGATTTTTGAAAGCGTGTCAAGGACTGCTTTTGCACCTGCTGATATTTTTTGGGGAACACAGTGTAAAAAATATCCATTTTGCGTATTTACATCTGTTTATTGTTGTAGTTTTTACTTATTAATTTGGGCTACTGTCAGACACAAGTATAGTTTTTGTGACAGAAACTGTGCGAACGATGCGTTCAGGGTCTTATGCAGTTTAAGTTTTCCCACAAATTGGCCATAATTAAATGCTGTTAAATTCCATATAAATTTATTTGTTTTCACAGAAAATACAAACAGAAAAAAAAAACTAAGGTAGGGCTTTTTTCTTTGCCATTTTTGCTATAAATACATTATAATTCCTAATAACAGCTGGGTACATAGTTAGCTTCTTTACACAGTCACATAGCAAACAAAAAGACATTGATTCTTGGTGTGAAACAGAAGTTACGTCTTGCTGTCTTGCTGCGGTCTACATGCTGATATCAAGGCCGTCTCTGTGTCAGAATGCAGAAGCAGAGCTGAAAATCCATTATGACGAAAACATCATGGCTCTATAACCTGATTGCAATTCAGTTAGTTTGTTCAATACTGCCTGTTAATGTAAGGCTAATTTACTTTGTGATGTAGAGCAGAAAAATAACCAAGATAAATGGTCAGGAGATTGCCATTAATCATTTGGATTAAAGGCTCTGGCTGCATTTAGTCTTTATCTTGAATATTCACCTTCAATATACAGCATAATTACATTTTTTGTTGTTCAAACTACATAGAACTTCCTTTCAACAATGGAATTTTTTTTGTTCACGAAAAAATTCTTGAATTTGTTGCAATTAGTCAACTTGAAAAGCGAACGGTTTCTCACCTAAATCCAATATGGCTGTCATGTGTGTCCAATAGTGATGTTGAGATAATGGAATTTTATTAATCAAACGATATACTGTTAAATTTCACACAAGTGCTTGAATATGTCGTTTGATGGCTTTTATTGCTAATAGTGAGAAAAGCAACCAGCAAACCAACCTGCTGTTCCTACTTTTAACTGAGGCGCTGCCACATTGTGATTAATGTCCTCAAATCAGAGTCAAACGTGACAGAGTTTAAGCCCGTAACACTTGCAAGACAGCAGTTTCCTTCTCTATTCTCTCATTTTATGCTCCTAAATGTATTTTATCTGCCTTCCGTCTGTGGACAGACTGGCGAATACGCTACAGATGAGGAGGAGGAGATGAGCCCCATGTTTCCGAACTCCATCGAAGTTTTCGACCTGGCGGAGAACCAGGACACGTTGTCTCCCGTTGAGCTCGATCCCGAGAAGCTCGCCCACAAGTTCAAGGAGGTGCGTTTGGTTTTTCGGCAGGTTTGCTGACGATTCACGTCTTCGCTTTGCTCAGACAAACGTTTCTTCGTTGGGTTTGTTACACGGCCTGAGCTGAAACCAGACGTCCTGCTATCTTTTCTGTTGGTGCAGCTCCAGATTAAACATGCGGTGACGCAGGCAGAGATCCAGCTGTTAAAGAGGAAGGTGAGCCCACTTTGCTTTCAGTTCGTTTCCGCAGGATGAGTTGCAAAAAAACCCCCAAAAAACGTATGATACAGAAGAGAAAACACATCTCTGACTGTTCTCAACAATGACTTAACGCCGGCTCTCCCATCCACGCACCACCTCCCTCCCACCACGACACCCCCTCACCTCCAGCTGGCTCATGCGGAGCAGGATAAGCTGCGTTGGCGGATGGAGCGCGCTCAGTTGGAGCAAAACATCAGAGACAGCAAGGAGAGGATGGAGAAGCTCGAGGGCTACTGGATGGAGGCACAATCCCTGTGTAAGGTAATTTCATAGAGAATAAATGAAAAAAAAAGAAAAAGACAATAACAATGAGAGCTCCCTTGTCCAGTAAAAGCTGGTTCCTGGCCATTTAAACACTAAGCGTGTGTTTTTAGGCTGTGGATGAACACCTGAAAGAAACCCAGGCCCAGTACCAAACCCTAGAGAGGAAATACAACAAAGCCAAGAGGATGATTAAAGAATACCAACAAAAGTAAGAGCAGTAAATAAAACAGAGTGGAGTACCTGATCTGGAAGTCTGGATGCTAATTAATAAATTAGCATCCAGTTAAAAATGAGCGTAGAGTTCAACATGGTTTGTGATTTGTAGGGAGGTGGAGTACCTGAAGAAGGAGACCGCTCAGCGGTGCGCACAAGAGGAGAGCGAGGCGACACACAAAGAAGAAACAGACAACCTTCAGGAAAAGGTCGGTGACCCGCTCGCGTTTGTCACGCCGACTTCCATTCCCTCCACGGATGCAGCGATGCTAGCCGCTAGCCGCGATTCTCCTTTCCGGATAGCGCCCTGGGTGACTGCCCACGTTAGCCAGATCAGAAAACCATCACTGGATGTAACAGGCAACAAAAGGGTCTGGCTCATGATTTTACTACATTATTACAACTTTTTACTCTGATTACAGCAAAAAAAAATACTGAGCATATTAATTATTAGTTCTAATCATTGATATTTCTTTATTGTTTTTGGTTTGATACATAGACTGAAGCATCTCTATAGATAAAGCACACTCATATCACAAACAGCCAGGCTCTCTGCTCCATTGGAGGTTACCATGGTTACTGAACAGGCATGTCCATCTCCTCTGCCCACTTTTCACAGGGTAGTTATTTTACATCACTAAATCTTACACAAGCCTTGACACAATTATGACAAAGACCAGTAGCTAAACAAGTCATTTAGTTTTATGCTACACATGTGAGAATTACTGTTTCCTTGTAATAAATATTCAAGACAACAGTGTGTCGTCAATAGATCACCAAACTGGGTCACGATTGATAGATTATTTTGCATTCAAAAAGTCAGGGACCAAAAACCTTATTGATGACTTTTCACCGGTGACTATGAACCCATCCAGGCACCAAACAGACGCCGGGGACTTTCTTCAGCTGAACAGAAACTAAACTGAAGTCACCGTCTTTGGAGCCACAGAGAGGAATGATCAAGAGACAACGCACAGATTCAGCTGGAAACTAGAAATCAGGCATAAAATCTGGGTGTAGTGATGAACTCTGACCTGAACCTTCAGAGCCACATAAAGACACAAGACAGCCTTTGATCACCTGCAGAACATTTCCAGGATTCAAGGACTAATATCCCAGCAAGATCTAGAGAAACTCATCCGTGCGTTTATCTTTAGTGAAATTGATTGACTTGACTTAATAATTTGCTTATAGGAACCAAAGTTATAGATATCAGTGATTAGTATATGAGTGGATTGTTACCCAATGAGGAGCACAACCAAGGACAACATCCTTCAGTTCAAGAACAAATTATTGGGTATTTCACATTTTTCAGAGTTGTGCTTAGGAGAAATCTTTTCCTTCTTTTTGTTATATTTGTTGTTGCATTATTTTGGTTTTTATAAGCAAACATGCCGTACAAATCGAATATAAAACCTTGTTAGGGTAATGTACTCATTTGACTACAAATGAATGAACCTTATATTGTGTTTTTTTTTCTTTTCTTCCCCCCCACAGATTACAGAACTGGAGACCAAAGTGGATGCCTTGAAGAGTCCTTCACCACCCTAAGCTGCTGCTAAGTCCTACCTCCTATCTGTGACCAGAAGAGGGGGTGCTCAGCCTTCCTTCAGACCAGGGCCATATTAAATCCCAACTACCCATCTGGTGTACAACAGACCTATCAACAAAACTAAAAGCGGCAATCGTAAAAGAGAAGCAGAGGAGGACGCGACCCTCATTCCCTCTCACAGTGCACCAACCCTAAGAACCGGAGTCCTCCTCTTGTGTGTCTTCCTGTCAACCAGCTTGGCAATGAACTGACTATAACAATCACTTGACTTGTACCCCGTCTGTGGATTTTTTTTTTCTCTCGTCATCAACGGTATCTTTCCAGGTTCTAATTATGATTCGACTGACTTTGTTTAAAACAAAAACAGGGGGGGAGGGGAAGCGCTTTTAATACCCAGGCTCGTCACAAAGTGCTTTATAGACGGTGGGCATGGATGCAGAACAAACCAGAGCAAAGGACAAATGATTGTTGCTTTTTAAACTCAGCGAACCACAAGTTTGCTTCTTTTTTTTTCTTTCTTTTTTTTTTTTCTTCGCGAAGAGGACTAGTTGTTCTTCTGTTCGTTGGCGTCGATCAATGGACTCAACGACTACTGAGACGAAGAGCGGTGGGACTGGCCGATGACCAGACAAGGAATCCACATAGGGAACACAATGTTTAAAAGGAAGAAGCCAACAGAACGCCGGTAGTTAAGTAATAAATACAATTAAAAAAATAATTTAAAAAAACACACAAAAAAATACTGAAAGACACGTTTCTCATCCAAGCCTGTGAAACTGCAGAGAGCCTTGGAAACCCATGTCTGTGGTTTCCCTCCTTCAGCTGACGGTGTCTACCATAAGGTCTGAATGGCGGCGGTGTATATACTCTCTACCCGTTTATTTAAAAGCTTTTCACTAGCTTAGGCAGGGTGGTTGGATCTGGTAGATCAGAACGAGGCAGTGTCATGGGTGAATGATGCTTCATGCTCCTCCATTTCATCTCTTTTTCTATCAACATCAGTGGCAAACAGGGTGTGAGCGTTCTATTCCGTGCGGGTCGAGCTTCTCATGTTGCGCGCTGCGATGTCTGTGGGCTTTACAGGCGAGCCGAACCTTCAGCTCGAAGCTCATTTTCGTAGGATGTGGGGTTTTTTTTGTTGTTTTTTTCATCTGGGGTCTCCGAAAGCCAAGCATGGTGACATTCTGAAGCTGCGATTCCAGTACAAATGCGCATAAAACTTGATTGACATTGTTCCATCAATGTTAAACAATTTCTTAAAGTGTTTCTATTAAATAAGAAACGCAATTAAAATCACTGGTTCGTCTTCTTAATTGGGGTCGGCAAGCAATTACGTGTCAATAAGTTTGTTCCCATGGTAATTTGTTAAAAAAAACAACTTCCTGTTTACTTCTTCGTCTTTTCCGCCAGGAGTAACATCCGGATATTGATCACGTGTTTCATGTGATGCGGAGAAAAAGTGTTTTCACCATCAAGCTGAAAAACCACCTCATCCTAGCGCAAAAGTTAAATTTTTTTTCTACTTTCCGAAATTGCAGTTTTCATTTCGCTACTCCCGATTTGCGCAATTTTACGGTCAGTGGAAACGCAGCTTCAGACTGTTGCGTGGCGCATTGCTGGGGATATTTTCTCCCATGTTTGGATTTAAGTTGCTCCAAACATTTCAGAGTCTAACAATTGTTTTAAGAACAAATGATTGGTTCGACATTAAGTGTTCAAATCCCTGTTACAGCATCAAGCTTTTGTGGTTTGAACGAAACAAAATCCACAAAGTTGTTGGACAATATTCTCCTGGACTGTTTTTACTGACTTCTACAAAGCTGCTTTAATCTAGTTTTTTAAAGTTATAAAGTTATTCTGATTCTCGAAAGAAAAATGAAAATGCCAGTGTTCTGCTAGGGGAACTGTAGATTATCTTTGGTCTTTATTTGATGTTATGACAAAAATCCATGTGAGCAAAATACAGCAATAAATAGGTCTTGATATTTTCAGAACTAATTACAACATGTTTATTTGATACTTTGTGTTAAACAGGTTTTAAAAAACCCTTGTCCAAAAACGATCAAATACCAATAACCCAAATAAGTCTGATATGAGAAAAAGCCCATTATGAGCCCACATAGTAGCTGGTCCCTCACTGACTTTAGTTTGGTTTTGGGTGTTCAATATCTTACCTGCAGTAGATTATTCTTTCAGCTTATTGACTTTGATGAAAGAGGAAGCTGAGTTAGCAAACGATAACCCAAAAGCAAAGCAAATGTCTACTAAAATAAAACAATTTCCATCTTAGAAATGTTAAAGTTGTTCATTGGAAAGTTATTTTTGTGGGTTTGCTAATTCAAAAAATAAATCTTCAGTTATTTACAGGGCATTCTGGGTATCTCAACCCAGGTGACTTGCTCATTGCTAAACGGAATGTGTTACAATAAGTTCATCCACGAAACTGTACTGCAAAAATATCTTATTGATTTTTTTAAAAACATATGTTTAAACTGAAAAGAACTCAGGTGTTCTTTTCAGAGACACCTGAGAATATTTTCTTTGTTTTTCACGTGTTATATTCTGATGAATCCAAATTAGCGTTTGCTTGTTGAAAATAATTATTGACTTATTATGTAAATTACCTCAAGAAGTTAAGATGACTGCTGATATCCCCTCAACAAAGCCCACTCTGAAAATTTACGCTATTCTATTTGAAAAGCTTAGTATTTCATTTACATTTTATTTTTGGTAACAGTGTTAAAAATGTCAGGTTCATTACAATTTTTGAAAACAGACTTGAATATACTGTAACAGAAATTTCAGTGTTTGAACTTTCGGTGTGGAAAAACAGTTCGAAATTGGTTTGAAGTTGTACCTCCAAAAATGTACACCCAAAAAGGTGAATCGATTTACAGAACAATTTTGTAAAAGCTTGTACTTTAGCATGCCATGTTGATTTGCTGCATGTAACTGGACTTAGCTAGCCTGTAGGTTGCTATGAGACAAACATGCTAGTTGCGAATGATTTCGTTCTGATGAACTTTTTGTAAGGGTAACAAGTACAAACTGTGGCTCTCACAAAAATAACATCTAACAGTTACTTTACCATCACATTTAATTTAGTATATGTTATAAGTCATCAGCTAGCAAAACCTTATTGTGTAAATGGGCACTTAAAAATCACTTTTTGAATGCGTGTCATTATTTAGCTAGTAAAAATAGGCTACTAGCTAAAAAGTAGCTAGTAGCTCCTGTTATAAAATCCTGTTATGGTAACAGGATTTTTTTTAACGTTCACATTTGAAACACTAATTGGCCTTGACCACTAGTTGGTAAAAATTTATGCTAATGGACATCTGAATATTATACATTTTATTTAAATTTGAATTCATATCAGTACCTGTAAACCGTTAGCTAGTAAAACCTAGCTGAAGTTTAACTTAACTCTAAAGCTTCATTTAGAAATTAAGCTAAGAGGGCATAGTGGTTTAACTTCTGGGTCACATTAGTGTGGGGACACTTTGACACGATAAAAGCACCAAATTTATTATCCAGAAAATTCTGTGCATGGAAAAACAAACGTTGGCCAAAAATAAGTCACTCCCTGTGCCAGTATTCAGCCTCCAGAGTTTGAGTCAGTGACAGCTGCTTGAAATAGGGAAGCAAGATGTTATAGGGGCATTTTGATGGCGTACCAAACTTATTGTCATGGTTGCTCAAAAACAAATCACAGTGTTTGGTCTGGTAGATGCTAAAAGGCGCTAGGAGTTTTTAAAATCTTGTAGTGGAAAGTAGCTGCTTAAAGTCACTTTGCTTTTTAGATGCCGAGAATAGACCAATCGGCCTCGTCACACTGCTGTTACAGTATTCTGTATGTTTTTACAACAATATATTTAACTGTTCATATATCAAAGGTATCCACTGGAGATTAGTTATTTGTGTGGATGGTCTAAACGGTGCTTTAGGACAGTATAGAAGCGGTAGATTAAGTTGCTGTTGTCACTGAGAGCAGCAGGTTGTTTTTTTTTTTTTTTGTCTCTTATTTGTTTGAATTCATTCATGAATGTGTTTATTGAGACAGTACAGCTTGCTGGCAAGCTCTGATTAGGACACATTGCTGTTAGGACAGTAAGAAATTGAACTGGGCCCATTCTGTTTTGGTTAGAAATTAATTAAATGTGTTGTTTCTTTTTGTTTTGCATCCAGAAAAAAGAAAAGTCTGGATGTCATAAATATGTCATAAAGGAGAATTTTACAATACAAATATCAAATACACATGTTTACATTATATCCATCAGTGCAGGTTTTATTAGTATTTGAATGCTCAGACTGTAGGTGTCATGATTAAGCGATGAACATTTGGCCAAATTTAGAAGAAACGGGACAGTGAGCTTCATATTTTTGTTCAAAAACATTTTTGTTAAGAACTCCACACCGTACGATTCAGATTTTATAACTATTTACACCAAGTATTTGTTGACAAACATGCAGTATGTTGAAACATCAGTCGAACTGGACGGGAGCAAGCTTGTTTGGAAGACTTTTTGTTTTTAAAAGAACGAAAAAAAACTCAGCCATAAGCAACACACTTGAGTTCTATCAGTGTTTTTATTACAGTTTCATCTCTATTTTGAACTAATGTGAGCTGTACAATAGCTGTTGCATCACCAAAACCGTGGTCACTTTGGGTTTGCTGTCTAAACACAGAAAGTGATCAGTTTGCCTTTTAATGACGTATTAGTTAACATGCTGCTTTTGCCTCTATGAAGCCTTTACATGTGTTTTACCTGATGCTGTCAGCCATTATCCCACTGTCCGCCCATTGCTCATGTCTGCATTGAAAACAATAAACTGAAGAAAAAGAAGCTGCTTTCGCGGGTTTTTCCGGCCGACACAAAACCACGTGCTTTCTTTTTAGAACATGTTTATTCATTTTTTGGTGCAGAAAATAAATATAAAAACAACTTTTTTTCTTCTGTAATATCGGGCAAGGTAACAAAGACCTGCTTCAGTCAAGCTTTGTGTGTCAGAAAAAAAAAAAAAAAAAAAAAAGCCCGTTTATCAGTTCCAGCTCCAGTTTGGAACATTTCCTATTACAACAAACTAAACTCATCTCCTCCACACAGATCCAAGGATCAAGTATTTACCCATTTCATCATCATTAAAAACCTTCCAACCATCATATGTAACATTATTTTATTCTCGCCTTCAAATCTAAAAATGACAATAAAACAAATTTAAAAGACAACAAAGTTTCTCAGATTCACCAACAAAAGTTGCTCACTTATGGCAGAACCCAACATTAAATGGAAGCGCTGTAATGATGGCACAATGATTCATATGAGTTATGAATAAAAAACATTACACGGGTGATTAAATCTGATTTCCAGTTAGAATTTTGAAAACGTTTCAATTCATTCCAGTTAAATAAAAATAAAAAAAATACAAACATTTGACACATCATAATCTAACTCTATGGCAACTACACATATATGGCTAGCTGGGAGGTAAACTATCAATAAACTTGAAAATAAAATAATAATAATAAAAAAAAGACAATTATATTGAAAAATACTCAGCATAGGTTAATTAGCTTCAACCTGCATAATCCAGAAGTTTCAATAAGCAATCAGTGACATTAACAGAAATGCAGCGAAGCCGCGAAAGCTTGTGTTCAAACCCCTGCAGAAGGCACCGAGCCTCTCAGTACAACCTCTAACTGATCTAAACGGGAGACATTCGTTGCAAAAAATCTGACAGCAATTAGTTTTTAGAGTGAAAAATAATGTAGAAGGCATGTAAGGAAGATAATGAAATGTTTAGACAGTAGTCTATAGATATATTAAAGACTGATCACTGAGTAAGCTTTTCCACATTCTGTCAAATTATAACCTCAAACTTCAGCAGAAAAGTTTTTTTTTTCTGTGTGCTGTGAGAGTTTGTAGCTTTAACAGTGGGCCCACAAAAAAAATCGTTTCACAATCCTGGAGATGCAGCAAACCTCTGGAATGCATCTTTGATGATCTCATGTAGATCGGAGGTCTAACATTTAGGGGTGCACTGATGGCAATTTTCTGAATGATAATGAATTTGAAAAGTTGCTAAATATAGCAACAAAGTTGCTAAGTTGGTAAAGGTGGGGTGGCTATAAAGGAGACAGTGGCTGGTTTTCAGATCTTTGTGGTGGTAGGTATCACCTAAAATTAAAGAATTAAAGAAATTGGGGCCAATTTATTTGTTCCACTCTATTAAATATTAGTAGGTACACTTCAATTTTTCACTGCAAGTCCAGATTATTCCCATAAGGAGAGGGGAAAAAAGACATGTAGATCGTGGACTTTAAAGTGAAAAATGCCAAAAGCAGTCCTGACATACCAGAACGTGACACATTACCCTGAACACATCATCCACACAGTGAAATGTAGCAGCAGAAGCATCACGTGGTGGGGATAGAAAGTATCAAAATGTATAAAATTTTTCTTTAATTAGTAGGTCTATCAATCAAAATCCCAATAAAACACACTGATGTTTGTGATTGTAAAAAGACAAAATGTGAAAAACTCAAGGGGTGTGACTAGTTTAAGGAAGAGCAGATGTGTGTCAGTTGGGGTAGTTTGTAAACTGGATTCGTCAGTTTGTGTCATCAGAGAAAGACCTTGAAGGTCGCTGTTAGAATTAGGTTGTGCAGGATTATGGGCTAGGAGCAAACATAAATATAGCATAACGAGTGGATTTTGTTTTGTATTCCAGCACAAACACGAACCTGACCTCAAATCAACCAATAGATTAACCTCTGGCTCTGAAGCTGTGTTAGTGCGAGAGGGAAAGGATCGTTCCCACAGGGATAGAAAGTCACGGTAAAAAGTGTGACTCGGCGCGGCTCAGTCGTCCACACCGATGTTGCGGAACAGATAAGACATGGACTCTCCGTTGTGGATGCGGCGGATGGCCTCCGACAGAATCATGCTGATGTCTACCGTTTTGATCTTTGGGCACTGGAGCTTCTGTAGCTCGTGGGGGATGGTGTTGGTCACCACCACCTGAAGGACGGAGGAGGAAACTGTGAAGAAGGACATTACAGCAACAAAAAGACGCATGAAGGTAGAAGCTCTGACCTCGTCAATGGCAGACTCTTCTATGAACCTCGGGGCGTCCGAGGAGAGGAGCCCGTGTGTCGCCATGACAAAAATCTTGTAGGCGCCTCTCTCCTTCAGCGTCTCTGCCGCCGCCACAAAGCTGTCGACGTCATCGATGATGTCATCCTGCGGAACAAGCTCGTCAACGCAAGTGGCTCAAAATTTAAATCGAGGCAAGTCTGGCGCGAACGATCATCGCCCATCTCACCACTATGATGGCGATGCGTCCCCCTACGTCTCCCACCACTGTGATTGGAGGCTTTTCTTTAGGGATCAGCACTGCAGACACAAATCAATGTCTATGATAAATACTGCAGGGTTAAACAATGGAGATGTTGGGGTTAGAATTGGCACTTTACATGGTATCTCCATGCTTGGGTGAATGGCTCCGGTGGTTTTGACGGTGGGGGGAGAGTGGCGTCCGTCCACCTGGTCCGACTCGGCGTCCTGAGCTTCTCCGTGGATCACCGCGATGCCGAGACGCAGCCGCTCGGCGAACGACTGAGCCCTGAACCCCGGGCAGAGGACAAACCAGCCACAGGCTGCTTAGCAACACAACGTCCTCCATTTAGAGGCTGTCTACGCAGTTACAAAGTTTCTTCTACCACTGGAGACATTTCAACGTTTATCAAATTCAAACTATAGACAATGTTTTTAACAGATTTAGCAAAATGATGTGAAGTGGGAAAAAAATTGTGTTTTCTAAATGTAGAAGGCTGTAGAAGTTTGTTAGGGAACAATGGCGATTAGTGAGTCGTCCATTCCACAATCTGGCCTCTGGGGGAAAGTGGCTACCATGAAATAAAGTGAAAACTTTTGAGAGACATTGCAACTCTTGTCTGTAAAGTCACAGTAAAACAAAGAGAGACAACCAGAGCTCTACTCTAACCAGCAGATGAAGGAGAACGTACTGTACCTTTTAGCAGAGGCCGGAGATTTCGCAACAATTACAGCATTTCTGTAGTCGGGGATCTGAGGGTTTGAATGTAAAAAATATATATGTATAATATAAAATGAGACCATTATTAATGGAATTTAAGATCTAGATCTCCAAAAAATATATACAAACGTCCAACAAACAGGCGCTAAATCTGAACACCACCATAGTAGACGTATAAAAAGCTAGTTAACAAAATATGCTAGCAGTGAATCAAATAACACAACGAAGATGCCTGCGTAATTCAACATTTTGCCTGACAGAAAAGTCTTGTGAGAAAAAACTAAATACATAGACTATACAAGGTTAATCCTGCCAAGACAAAATTTAAGACCTGTGAGTAACATATTTAAGACCACCTTGCTTTTTAAAAAATTAATTTAAGAGATTTTAAGGCCTTCATTTCAGATACAAAAATTTAGGACCTTTTTCTTTTTTCTTTTTTTTACCTCCTCTTGGATGTACTGAAGCAGAAACGGAGACGCTCTCAGATTGTCCACTGGAATGTTGAAGAAGCCCTGAATCTCCTTCTGATGGAGGTCCATAGTGATCAGATGGGTGAGGCCTGTACACACACGCCCATGTTCACCAATGTACACAATTAATTCTGAATATTGAATAAATAAATGACAGTGTGTGAGAGTCCAGCCTTCTCATACTTACCGGCTTTACACACCATGGAGGCGATGAGCTTGGAGACGATGGAGCCCCTCTTCCTCATCTTGCACTGCTTGCTGTAGGGGAAGTAGGGCAGGACGCCGGTGATGCTGCGCGCGCACGACGTCCTGCAGGCGTACACCATGATCAGCATCTCCATGATGGTGGTGTTGACGTCCCTGATGCAGAGAAAAAGAACAAACAAGTAAAACAATGTCATTTTCTAGAAAAAAAAAAAATGCATTTCCCTCTGAAGCTCTTGAAGGAGGCGGAGTCATGTGTGACATCACTGTGGCCAAACGAACAACCCATAGCCCTCCATTACACAGTGCCGATCTGGACTGAACTGCAGTCCGGATCGGACTGATACAACTGACTTCCAAGTAAGTTTTCAGCCAGATGCAGATGCTTGTTTTGAGTAAATAAATTCTTAATATTGACAACATTTCTAGTTCAACAGATTGTTTCACTTATGACACGGGAAAAATGTATTTATGAGTCAGCAAACAATTCACTTGGATCTTTTTCTTGGCATTCTTCACTCACTGACTGCATTTACATCACAAAAACTTTTTTGATATTCAGCTAAGGTTGAGAAGACAGTTTTGTGATTGCTATTTTTCCATTAAATAAGAAATGTAATTCAAATTACAGGTAGTCACTAAAAACAAAAACAACAACATGGTGCTCCAACATCCTTCAACTATTTCCTGTTGTCTTCTTCGTGTTAAAATCAGCTTGTTCCCACTAAGCCAACTTATTTTCTAAATGTAAACTTACACAATTAAATGGTCTTTGGAAATGCGGGATGTAAATGCTTTCTGAGGTTATGTGTGCTCTGGTTCTTACTTTGACACAGTCTGGATGATGAAGACATCTTTGCCTCGCACCGATTCCTGGATCTGTACCCGCGTTTCTACAGAAACATGGACAAGATGCGGGGAAAAAAGAAAAATACAGTCAGCTGCACAAACACGCCCTGTTATCTCATAACAAAGCCTGTGAAGTTTGCTTTCCCCCCGTCTCCTATCTGCCTACCACACTGCTGTGGAAAACTGGACATACCAGCATTCCAGAACTAAACCAGGGATTAGAGGCAGAATCCTCCCAGTGGGAGCAAAAACTAAACTGTTATCAGGTCCGACGAAGTGAACTAGCAGCTGCAGTTCACTTCAAATGAACTTCAAATCGGCATTTCTGTTTTACGGAAACGTGTACTGCACTGCGGCCTCACCAGAGTGGCTTCAATTAAATCAAGTTTTGATTTGCTTCGACTTGCATCAGCTGTGCTAAAATAAAACCTCTGGAAGTGTTTGGAAAGGTTTCAAAGTTTAAGAATCAGCAACCAGCAAGTCAATGTGTTATCCTGAGAGGCAAACAGAACCAGCTCTTCACAACCAGAGCGGAAGTAGAAAACAACCATCACAGAACTGGAATAAATTCCTGGAGGTCTTTTAAATTTGTGTTGCGCAGGAGAAACAAATCAAGATTGGCTTTTTGTGTATCGGCTGATCGCCAGGCTTCCGAAGGGAAGAAAATTTGGACAAAACTGTCCAAAGAAAATCCTGCATGGTCCCTTAATTTTGAGTTTAGTGATTTTCGAATTTGTTTTGACGCAGTAGACGGTTAAATCGAAATGCTACGGCGAAGTTTTGATCTACAAAAAGAGCAATACTCATTTATCAAAAACGTGTGAGGTGTTGTAACTTAGTTCACTTGTTTAATTTATGTAAAATAAACCAGAAGACCTCACAGAAACATTCTTTTATTGATTACTAAATCTATTTTATTTGAGCAAAACATATTTTATTAACATATAATTTATGTAGTTACTGATAAAAATAAAAAAAACATTTATTTTGTCACTCCTTAATTTTGGAACACGGTGCCTCAACTGTAGCAGAACAATCGATAATTAAAATAATCAATACCTGTACACACACACACACACACACACACACACACACACACACACACACACACACACACACACACCATCAGCCCAGGTGGCTGCTGAGGTTCAATGGACAATTAATTTTGAGTTTTAAACATCCTTACAATTTAATGACTATTTCATTATTAAGCTTCAATACAAACTAAATATTAATGCTGATGTAGCAGATTTTGAAAATTATTTCTCTATTACATCATAAGTGCTACTTCATATTTGTCACATTTTAGCTTGTGATTGTAATGTGACAAAATAAAAGAAATAATACATAAAAAGCTACAGTATGCGTTTTTAAAACATTGTGCTTTTTTTTACTGGCTGCTATGACGACCTCAAAAACAACATCTACAAAAACCCACAGATCATTTTCCCAAACATATTGCGTAGAACAGTTTGACAACACATATTCATATATCTTTGGTGCCACTGGTCTTATAGTAAACAGTTATGGAGAAGGTACTTCCTCTAGGTCATCACCTCACCTCTGTTTGCTTCCTGGTACACCTGAACCTTTCCCAGCTCCACTCCTAACCGCCTGGATGGAGGAGAGGAAACCAAACAAAAATGAGACCAAATGATATCAGAAGGTCAAATCTACCAGCATAGCACATTTAAAACGGCAGCAGTTGACTAAACTGCTCCACAATTTACACCAACCATCATAACTTCAAACAAAGACTAAAACAATTAAAAAATAAGATTTCAATGCATTTTATGTCATGGACACATAAAGCACATAGGCTGAACAGAAGTAGAAGGAACAGGTGACATCATTTTAATAATTTCACAAACAGAAATCTGAAAAGTTAAGAACTTCTGCGGCTTCACAATCATACACCATGTTGACTTTAGTCGAACACAAATAATAGTCCATGACTAGATATCTTTAGCAAATACACGTTTTCAAAGCACTGAAAAAAAGGTTAAGAAAAAAATTTCAGACAAGAAAAAAAAAAGAAAGTGACATTTATCAGAGGAGATGCTTTCGGTTTGTGAACATGCTGAATTCAAGTGCTGCCGTTTAGCGCCAGCAGAGCGAGCCAAGCTGTTCATTTCCTCTAAACTTAACTTTATATAGTCAAAGGTTGTAGCTTCAGTCTGCAAAGAGGGATCTGCACTGTTTAGATTTTATTCACACATAAAATAAGCTCAAAGTTGGTAACCTGACGTGTTGCCAAACAAATGGGAAGAAAGGCGATTCCAACTGGTTCTGATTGATTTTCCTTTAACTCTGTGACGCTGCTGCAGTGGTTTATTTCTCTGCTGTGTTTACATTTTGACATTTTTAAAGTCTGTCCCTAATCCAGGTTCTGGGTTAAAAATGACAGGCCGATATGTGAAATGTCACATTTACAAACGTGACCATCAGTGTCCAAGACAAATAACTATCCAGAAGCTCAACGACACGTTTCGGTGAGACTTGGAAGATCTGACCTAAAATTATTGTTTGTTGCATTCCTCCTGGACAAATGAAAACTTATCAAAGCAACACCAGCTTTCCTCCGCACATAAGACGTGCTTAAATTTAAGCAGATCTTAAAGTTAGCGTCACACAGAGATGTGAAACATCCAACCATTTTCTGCTCTCTCTTCCTGTTTCACATCAGCACGAGAAGTTTGACCAACACTTTCACCTTCTGCGTAGCAGATAAAACCAGGCTGAGTCGTGAGGAACTCCTGCCGTCTGTTCACACTGAGCTAACGGAGTGCTGCAGAGCGACGGCAATGTCAGCGGACCCTCCTATACTCACTCGGCAATCCTCTTGCCCAGCTCGCGGCTCGACGAGTGCGAGTTGGCGGTGAAGATCACCAAGCCGCCCTTGGTGTGGTTCATGTCTCTGGGGTCTCGGCCGCCGCTGTCGCCACACTCAGGCAGTGGATCCCTGGGCACCCACGCTGCGCTGAGACCTTCCTGCAGGGGAGACGGACGAGCAGTTACTTCCTCCAGAGTTCATCCGACAGAAATGCGAGAGGAAGCAGGAGACGCGTTCGGGATGGACGGAGAGGAGAGGATAGGATCACGATTATAGTGATTCTGTATGTTTCAGGATTTTTTTTCTTAAACCAAAATTTGAATCAACTTGGCAGGGGAAAACGCACCTCGGTAAAAGCATGGTTCTCTTATACTACAAAGAACTTTCACTTCCTTTCATTCTTAAACTCCCAAAAAGAAACAAAACGGGATTTTTAAAGAAAGCCACTTCCAGGTAAAAGTTCACTGTAAATATGAACCGTAAAAATGGAGATGTCCACTTCAATTATTATTCGAATTATATTCCTGCATCAGAAACCTTTAGCTGGAACTTCTCAATTGTTTAGACTCACTCTAGTAGGTTATAAAATTTAAATGGTTTATGCTCTGAGACAGAGATAAAAACAACAAAACCTGTGGTTGTTTCATTTTTTTTAGGAGGAAAAAAATAGTTTTTTAAAACAAAAGCAAAATGTGTGGTTAAGAACATTGTGATTATAACAACTTCCAGTTTCAGCGACAGGACAGAGCAATATCTGTCCTGCCTCCCAGGCAGCACGTCCTGTCAGACTGAACCACATACATATTTTTCAAAAACCTCTTAAAAGCACACGCGTGATCAATGCCACCCCGCTAGACTGCGTACAGCTCCTGGGATCAAATTGACCCCATTTACCCAGCCAATAAATTGAGATAATTTCTCAGCATGTACAGTGTGAAATTAAAGGCGTGCCGATCAATCGGCCACCAATCATAATTGGCTGATTTTTGTGAAAAAGTGTCTGATCGCACAAAACCAATCAAAAGTAACTCACTTGTCCTTTTGTCTGAGTAATTATTAAGTAGTAATTTTCACACAGAGTTGCATATTTTCGGCTGACTGCCGAAGGAGGAACAGCTTATCCTGCTCTCTCTCGTCCTTACTGATAACTCTGCCTGTGAATTATTTTTTAATTTTAAGGCGACAGTTTTTATAGTTATATTTACATTATTGACATCTTAACTGGATTTTTCCAAACCTAAGGACTGGGGGATTTTCTTACTTTTATTTTCACCTTACTTTTCTTTACCTCCAAGTTAAACCAGGGCAAAATGCCTCTGGCTGACCCCAAGGACATGAGCAGTATTTTACAACGACTTCAGTTTATAGAAATGAAGATTAAACTACTGGAGGTGAACTTTGAGATCAACGCTACTTGTGGAAATGAAACAACTCTTCCTCAAATCAACGGAGAGGTCGTGCGCCCTGCACCGAGCAGCTCACCCTGGAACGCTCTGGGTGCCAAGCCGAAACGGGAGTCTCGCACTGCGGATCCGATGAGACGATTATCAGGGAGAACCCCGCACCTGGACGAATCAGCGTGGCCGGCTCTGAGCCGAAACCCACCTTCAACTTCAACACCTGCTCCGCCAAAGAAAGACAAACAAGCAGCTGCAACTAAAACGCCTCCACCGACCCCACGGACAAAGCAACCAGCAAGAGCCTCAAAACATTCTGACTCTGTGGGAATCCCACTGAAAAACAGATTTTCTGCACTCCAGCCTGAGCCTCTGAGTGAAACTTCGCCTTCAAACATCAACAGTGAGGCAAGACCAACACATCCATCCCCCAAAGCTCCCAAGGACAAAGCGACCACCAGGAAAACTAAAGGTAACCCAAAAGTGCTTGTTGTTGGAGATGAGGCAGTAAAGGGAATCAGTGACGTTTGCAATCCAAGGAAAACAAGAGTGATGTATTTTCCTGGTGACACTGTATCTGATTTAACCAACAAACTGCTCTCTCTAACCACTGATCAGCCAGATATTGAGACTTTAGTTGTGCATGTTGGAGCCAACGATCTGGCAAAGCAAAAGTCTGAGATTCTAAAAAAGGACTTTAACATTCTTCTGGACACTATGGGAAAACTGAGAATGAAGTTATTTCTCAGTGGTCCAATTCCATCACCTCAATGGGGAGACGAAAAACACTCCAGGCTGCTCACGATCAACAAATGGCTGATTAAAGCCTGCTCTACCAGCTCAGTGACCTTCATCGATAACCTCTGGATCTATTGGCAGCGCTTTCACCTTTTTGGAAGAGGACGCAATCTTAATAAACATGGGATAAAGCTACTCGCTGCAAACCTTTTTTATTTTATCAACAAGGACAGCAACAGGATCATCGCGTCAGAAGAACAGGCTCAAGGATGTCTGACCAGGATGGAACGCTCCCCGGATCAGGAGCACGATATTCCAAAACAAGCTGATAAATCGACTGGAGACGGAGCGACTGCTTCCCTCGCTCCTTCCCCCCTCCCTCTCTGCTCCTCCAAGCATTCACAGGATTCAATGGATACCAATGAAGAAATGTCTTCCGGACCAGAGTTTCTTAAATTTACAGATGGAATGAATCAACAGGTTCGCCTCGGCACGTCTCTCCTTAGCACTCACGTAGCAGACATCACTACATTTAAGCAACCTGCCCCTGACCTCCCAGAGGATCCATCACTCTGCGTTTCTGAGGTCTGAGGCCGGGGACCAGATATTATCTTTACACCCGTCTTCCTCCAGAATGCATCTGGCCCCCTGGAAATGCAGAACAGGACATTACCTGTCCGGATCACTACAAGAAAATTTACAAAAAATAGAAATATGAAATACAGCGGTCCTAATTCAAACCTCAGAGTGATCCCCTGCCTAAAGGAACCTCAGACTGAAAATCTTTTGGCCTCCAAGCCACTTAAAATAGCTCTTTTAAATATCAGATCACTCTGTGCTAAAGCTCTGTTAATTAATGATTTCATCACTGAGTATAATGTTGATGTTATGTTTCTGACAGAAACATGGTTGAATGACGATAATGACCAAATTGTACTCATTGAATCAGCGCCTCCTGACTACAATTTTTTAAGTGAGAATAGAAAACATAAAAAAGGAGGAGGCGTGGCTTCTATATTTAAAAATACCATAAACTGTATTAAAATCTCTTTCGGTCATTTCACATCTTTTGAGTATCTTGGAATTCAGGTTAAAGGCTTCAAACGAACTTTGACACTAACTTTATACAAAACTCCAGCATATGTGGAAAATTTCTTTACTGACTTGAATGATCTTCTTTCTCTCATATGCATTGATTATGATTGTTTAATAATTGTTGGTGATTTCAACATTCATGTGGACAAACCCGAAAACAGAGGAGCAAAAAAGCTCTCTGATATTTTAGAAAATTTTGGTTTAACACAACATATTAAACAAGCAACACACACTCAAGGACACACACTGGACCTGGTTATCAGTAAGGGTGTGAATATTTCCAATGTCTCTGTAACTGATGTCGCCCTGTCGGATCACTTCGCTGTTATCTTTGAAGGTTCTTTATTCTTTGACCCACTTGGACAAACAGATACTGTCACAAAACGTTCTTTCACAGAAAACACAGCAGAAACATTTAATCAAATCTACTCTTCCTCCTCACCCTTAAGCTGTAATGATGTAGATCAGTTGTTAGATGATTTTCAGTCTAAAGTTTCATATATCATTGATTCCATTGCCCCAATTAAAGTAAAGGTTTTGACTGGTAGAAAGAAATCTCCATGGAGAAATGCACAAATAGTTCGGTCTGCAAGACAAGTCTGCCGCAGGGCAGAACGACAATGGCGTAAAACTCAACTTCACGTTCATCACGACATCTACAAAGAAAAACTACGTAACTATCACTTAACACTAAAACATGGAAGGGAGGCTTTCTTTGCAGATGTCATAAAGAAAAACATCAATAATGCTCGAACTTTATTTGCAACAGTTGACAGGCTCACAAACCCTCCTGTGACGTTTCCACCTGAACTCCAATCTAATGTTGCCTGTAACAAGTTTTCTGATTTCTTTTCAGAGAAAATCCAAAAAATCAGAGGATTAATCTGCACATCAACTTCAAAGCCAGAACCATTGCTGTACCAAAACAAAACAAATACAGAAAAAATGACCCATTTTCAACTACTTAATTATAAAACTCTAGAAGAAATTATAAGTCAATTAAGTTCAAGCTCCTGCTGTCTGGATGTCCTTCCCACACATTTCTTTAAGAAAGTCCTGCCTGTTATTGCTACTGATCTGATCCAAATCGTAAACTCATCGCTTACATCAGGTGTTTTCCCCAGGCCTTGAAAACAGCAGTCATCAAACCACTGTTAAAAAAGAACAACCTGGACAAATCACTATTGCAGAATTACAGGCCAATCTCAAACCTCCCATTCATCAGCAAAGTTATTGAAAAAACTGTGTGTAAACAATTAAATAGTTTCCTCATGATGACCAACTGCTTTGACACTTTCCAGTCTGGTTTTCGTGCTCACCACAGCACGGAGACTGCCCTCGTAAAAGTATTCAATGATATCCATATAAATACGGACTGTGGGAGAACCACGGTGCTGGTTCTGTTGGATCTCAGTGCAGCTTTTGACACTGTCGACCATGACATATTACTGAATCGACTTGAAAGTTGGGTTGGACTCTCTGGTTCGGTGCTCGACTGGTTTGAATCCTACATAAAGAACAGGGATTTCTTTGTTTCAATTGGAAACTTCTCATCAAAGAGGTCAAAGGTCACATGTGGGGTACCCCAAGGTTCAATCCTAGGACCCCTCTTATTTAATATTTATATTCTCCCACTAGCTCAGGTCATAACAGGAAATAATATTAGCTACCACAACTATGCGGATGACACACAGCTCTACATTACGATGTCACCAGGTGACTCTGAACCCATCCAATCACTGAATAAATGTTTAGAACAGATAAATGTGTGGATGTGCCAAAACTTTCTCCAACTGAACAAAAATAAAACTGAAGTCATTATTTTTGGACCTAAAGAGGAACGATCTAGAGTCAATGCACAGCTTCAGTTATCACAACTAAAAACTAGTGATCAGGCCCGAAACCTGGGAGTAGTGATGGACTCGGACTTGAACCTCCAGAGCCACATAAAGACAGTAACAAAATCGGCCTTCTATCACCTGAAGAACATCTCCAGGATTAGAGGACTAATGTCTCAGCCAGATCTAGAGAAACTCATTCATGCGTTTGTCTTTAGTCGCATTGATTATTGCAACAGCATCTTCACAGGCCTGTCCAACAAATCAATCAAACAGCTGCAACTGATCCAGAATGCTGCTGCTCGCGTTCTCACTAGAACCAGAAATAGATCACATCACCAGTTTTAAAGTCCCTCCACTGGCTCCCTGTAGCTCAAAGAATAGATTTTAAATACTGTTGTTAGTTTACAAATCACTGAATGGTTTAGCACCACAATACATCAAAGATCTGCTGTTGTTTGTATCAACCTTCCAGACCTCTCAGGTCTTCTGGTTCTGGTCTGCTCTGCATCCCCAGAACCAGAACCAAGAGAGGAGAAGCAGCTTTCAGCATCTATGCACCAAAACTTTGGAACAAACTTCCAGAAAACTGTAAAAACAGCGGAAACCCTGACTTCCTTCAAATCTCAAGTAAAAACGCACCTGTTTAGAGTTGCATTTGAAATGTAATATGTATGGATTTGATTTTGTGGATATGTATGTAATAATTTTTTTTTTTTTTTTTTTTTTTTTTTTTTCCTGTTGTGGGCAACGGGGCCCGGCGAATACCCGTGGTTAAACGGACGGCGGAGTCCGGCGGTAACAGGCGCTTAAATTCCGTGTCAAGGGAAGGGGGAAGAAAGGGAAAGAAGAGGGAAAGTGGAAAAAGGGGGAAAAAAAAGGGAGGAAAAAAAAAAAAAAAAAAATCTTGGTATTTTATTCTATGTTGCATGCCTTCGTGTTTTGTGTTTATGATGTAAAGCACTTTGAAATGCCTTGTAGCTGAAATGTGCTATACAAATAAAATTTGATTGATTGATTGATTGATTTATACTTGAAGAGAAAAATGAACAGCCAATTCAGATGATCTGCAGTGATTGTGGGTGATCGGAATCGGCAGCAAAATCCTGATTGGAGCATCACTATGTGAAATAGAATGAGAATCACATAAAAGTACACAGGCGTTTATTAAATAAAGTGCAAAAGTCACATCTGAAAGGTACATTAAGGGAATTCTCAGAAATTGAGGGTAATATGACAAGATATAACTACATATAAAACAGTGATAAAATATAACTAAATCAAAATATCAACTACTAGAAGTAACAATAATAATTTACCGTGCAGGGCAACTGATTAAAGTTGTGAGCTATACTGTAAGCTATAACAGTATTCATTTTAATATATAGATTAGAACAAAAACTGTGACAATATTGAAAATAACGGAGAATTTAAACAATAATGTGAGTCGGCGAATCTTTGGTTTGAGTTTATTATCCAATCTTGTGACTGGCTGTTCCAGCCCCTCAAACGGAGAACATTGTTTGTTTTTTGTTTTACTATTTTTAAGCTGCAGTTCCAAGAATCCAAACTGATAACAGAAACACATCCAGAATTATCATTCCTTTGTGATCTTTTTTTTTTTGTAAATGGTGGAAACAATGGCTTCTTGTTTACATTTTAAAACAGCACACAAGTTGGTTTTGCATTAAGATAAAAAGCAAAGGTAAGTCAGTAAATTCTAATAATCTGTATGACAATATTTCTGAATAGATTTATCAGAAAACTAATTTGATGGATGATCAAATGTGGGGGTTTTCTCTAGCCTGTGCAATTTGGAAATTGATTGCCAAATTGAGTTAAAACTGTACTATGAGGTGTACAATAAAGATTATGTAAACCATGTTTTGCATGATTGATTATTTGACACCGGTTTAGATTATAAAAATCTGTCTTGTTAAAACTGCACGTGCACCACTATTTTATATATATATATATAATTATATATATATATATATATATATATATATATATATATATATATATATAATATATATATATATATATATATATATATATATATATATATATATACAAAAGGCTCAATTTGAGCCTTTTGTTATGCTTCAAATTGACCTGAGCATAACAAAAGGGATAACCATACTAATACAGTTAGTAAGCTAGCCTGGCCTTTCAGACTAATCTAAACATTTAATTACACATATAATATATATATATATATATATATATATATATATATATATATATATATATATTATATGTGTAATTAAATGTTTAGATTAGTCTGAAAGGCCAGGCTAGCTTACTAACTGTATTAGTATGGTTATCCCTTTTGTTATGCTCAGGTCAATTTGACCCGTTTCAATGATGTGGGTCATTTTGACCCAGACATAAAGTAGCCGTTTAAATACAAAAAAACATGCCTCTTTGATGTGATTGGTTTTGATTGCCTCAGAATAGCTATTGAGAACCAGGTGTGTGTGGAGGAGGGACTTTCTCTTCCCTCTCCTTGTCACTTTTACATGTCCTTTCTTTGAGAGATACATCCAAAATGAGCTCCAGAAGAAGAAGCTTCATTGAAGATTTTGAATTGGGATAGCGATGTCGATGAAGAAATTTCAGAGACGGAAGATCCTTCAGAGCCAGAGGACAATGCTGTTGATGATCCAGATTGTCATTTTTCCCAAGATGAGGAGATTCAGAGGACGATTCTTCATCAGATGAAAATCAAGAAACGCAACTATTCTCATTCACAAAGGGGACGTGGACATCTAAAGATGGTAAGATAAGATGGTCATCATCACCACACGAAAGCCAAGGCAGATTGTCATCTTCTAATGTCATCAAAATGACTCCTGGTCCAACAAGATTTTCCGTCACAAGAGTTATTGACATTGAATCAGCATTTCAGCTTTTCATATCCCCACCCATAGAGAAGATAATTCTTGAGATGACCAACTTGGAGGGGAGACGTTTCTTTCAAGAAAAATGGAAACAACTGGATCCAACTGGTTTGCATGCCTACATCGAAATTCTGGTGTTAGCTGGAGTATACAGGTCGAAGGGTGAAGACACAGATTACTTTTCCACAGAAAAGGGGAAAAGAGCCTTCGGCTCTCAGTCCCCAACTGCCTTTTATTATTATGTGAATACACAAAGAGGTTGGCTTTCTCACTCAGACATGCAAACAATTGACCAATACATTACAGGATGTTCTGGGAGTCTTCCGTTGATGTCCCATTGTTGGGACACAATGATGACCACTCTCAGGATACAGATAAAGATCATTGTGGCTCCTTAACACAGAAATGTGTGGGACATCTCCAACCCTCAAGAGTGTTCAAGTTGTGTATCTGTTCTTCTCATCTCTCATAAGTGTGTATATAATCTAAATAAAGTTCTGACTAGTTTGACTTCATTTTTGATTGTTTTGAGATGAATTACACAATACGGGTCAAAATGACCCACAACATCATACATGTAATTATTTCTCAACATAATACAAGGGTTATAGGAGCCCATAGTGTTAATGGCTGTAATAAATGTCTTTACAACAACGCAGAAAGGAAAATGCTAGGCTAACACCAGAAAACGACCAGAAAAATGTACGTAACTGTCCAAACGAGTAATGGCTTCGAGAAACATATAGAGGGAATTTACTGCTGCTTTTAGTAGAAACTGCAGTTCATATTGTGAGCATGCTAGGCGCGGTGGGAAGTCTTTACTATCAACACGGTCACGGCGTTAGCTTCATGTTGCTACGCTAACCGAACAACAAAAAAATTGTCTGTGTAATTTATTTTAGCAGAATAACTGATTAATGTAGGGGGTGTTTCCAAATCCCACTGAGGAGACTAGCACACGTTGGCTAATTGAGTTATTAATCCAAACTTGCGACTGGAAAAAATGTTCCGGCTTTAGCAACATAGAATAGCGGCTAGCCAACACTAACGCCCGAGAACCAACGCGAGATCTCGCTAAAAATAATTCTACCGAGGCAAAGCTCCCGAACCCGTGAAGTGATTTTTCACGCGTCGGAGAGCAAGCGGGTCTGTCTGCGAGGCTAACAGGGACCACCGAGAGTCGGGAAGAACAAAAATAAATAAATAAAACAAATGAGACAAGAAACCAAAACTGAGCTCCTTACCAGCTTGCGTATCAGATCCGGTCACAACCTGCAACCAGCCGTATTTGAATATAGCTACGAGCCTCCGGGGCTTTTCAACCTGTTCCGAGTCCGACTGTCTGACTTTGCGACGTTGGGGGGTCTTTGACGGACATAGCCGCTGGCAAATCAAAACACAGGCGTAGAGAGGCGTATGAAGAGGCTTCGTTGTATTAACCGGAAACAACACGTTAACGCATCAGCCATGTTGTGAGTGGCAAGTCCAGCCAGCTTTTTGAGTCAAAAAAGTCCTTAAAACGTACTTAAATGTACCTTAATTTCCCTCACTATTTTTTAAAATTATTACTTTTTAAATAATGGTAATAATAATAATAATATAATAATAATAATAATAATAATAATAATAATGATAATTGCAACGTTGTTTCGTCTTGGCCTCTAGAGGGCAGTGTATTGTTGTGAAAACTTAAACCATCTATTTTAATGGGGCTCTAACGAAACAGTTAAATTATGTGAAATTGTGTTGTTATCATGAGCTCTTCTTTTTTCCCCTCTGTACATGAAACACCTTAAAAATTACCATCATATGACCAAATTGCTCCTCTGATTATCAGTCTTCAAAGTCTTCTGTCATTTAATGATGCAGTGAAAAATTTTCTTCTCATGCCTGTGAGGTTGACTGAGGTTGAGCTATTAGCCATATATGGGACTGCATGCAAATGTACATCACCTTCTTTTTTATTTACCAAAAAAGTTCAAAATCCACGTATTATTTTCCTCCCACTTCTCAATTACCCTTTACTAGGTGTTGGTTTACCACACACACACACACACAAATCATAATAAAACATAATTTTTAAGTTATTCTGCAACAAAATTATGTGTGGGGGGAGGGGGGGGGCGGGGGGGGGGAGGAGGGAGGCTCTGTTTACACAGCTTCAGGACAGAGAATGTCTTTTTCAATAGACCGATTTATAAAAATTCCTAAAGTATGGGCCACTCTTCACTGTTCTTACATAACTCAGTGGATATGCGGAGGAGGCAGGGAGCAGCATCCAAGCCCTGCACACTGCCCACACACACAATGAAGAGGAGAATGGAGTTATAAAACTGGAGGAGAGACGGAGAGAAAACACAGGTTTTACTGAACGGAGTACATTGCATGCCCCCCTGTCTCTCTGATGAGCTTTATAAACACAACATACAGTTTGGGATTAAAGGTGAAGGGTTGCTGGAAAAGGTGAAGGAATCAAGTCACGTCAGCAATGGTTTTTCATCTATCAACAGTGACGTGTCATTGAGAAGAATTTGACATGCTTCAGTCAAATCTTTGTCTATCTATGTTTCCATAGATAGACAAGAATCCATGTTTTTGTTTTTTGTCTTGCAAACCAACAAGAAAGCAAAGAATGAGGAAAAACAAAAGTCACTGCAGCAAAAAACAGTATTCTGTGGTCACAAATAGACTGTCTCCAGTAAGAGACTTCTTCAGAGCCACTGTAATACATACTGCTACAGGAGACCTGTCAACAATCCTTTGTAGAACAATAGATAGGGTGAATTACAACATTTCTAAGTTGAATTTGAAGTGTATTTAGATTGAATAAACATTTACTCTACTTTAAGACTTTTGTACAAATTTTTGTTACCAGAGGTAAAAAAAAAAAAAAAAAAAAAAAAACTGTGAAGAATAACAATGAGAAATTTTTTTTGGTCGCAGGTTAAAAATGAAAATTGTGGTGTTTCAGAACCAGAATAAAAATAAATGAGAACATCCAGAGACTTTCAGATGCTATCAAAACCACTGGCCGTTGCACCAATGAGGAAAATATTAATAAATGAGGGATCGCGTAAAAGCCATGAAGCTGCCATGTGTTTGAGGCGAGACAGCTCCAAACATTTCCTTTTAAAAACAACTTAATCTAGTTAGGGTAATCCAGAGAAAATAATGTTGTAATTGCACTTGTTTGTGCATTTTTACACGAGAGTGAAGTTTTTCAATAATAAAGTAGGTTTTAAAAATATTTATTCAATGCAGAGTTATTTTTGATGGTTTGAAAAATGTTGTGTTTTTAACCGGTGAGATTTTTCAGTAAGGCGTTATGGCTCTCCACCCAGGATGAGCATCTGTTGTGGGGAGGGTGCAACATGGAGACTCAAAAAAAAAAAAGAAAGAAAGAAAATCTCTTTCTACTTTATTTTTAATTTTTAGACCAATCAAACCTTAACTATTGCTCCATACACAGAACACAGATAACTTAAAACATGACATGCGCAAATGAATAAAGTGTTTATAAGAGTAACTGAACTTACAACGCAGAATTGATTTAATACAATTCTGGTCTTCCTAACTAAATTCTCAGCAAGTTCATTTTAATAGTTAATTATTTACCCAGAATTAGATTAAAAATAAACCTGAACAACCTATACAGTAGCAACAAATGGGAATGCACATTTTATTATAGTCATTATTATTTATTTATTTTCTTTAGGAAATTTAATGATACAAGTGAGCTTAAAGGCAAGCTAACCGCAGGTGATAAACAAGCTTGTTTTTCTCTTCTGTGGAGGAAGAGCCACAAAGAGCCACAGAAACATCCAGAGAGAGAGAGCGCGCGAGCGAGAGAGAGGGAGATGAAAGGAGAAGCGCGAGGGAGGGGGGAGGGGGAGCACCCGGCTCCTGGTCCGCCCCCGAGTTGCCGCACACGAGCCATTAACCGTACGAGCCGAGCCAGCCGTAGAGCACGCGAGCGCGTGAACGTGGACCTTTCACTATTCCTGCCCCGCCAATCCCCGGGCCCCACTGACGCAAAAAAAAAAAAAAAAAAAAAAAAAAGAGAGAGGAGCGGAAAACACAAGAGACTTCGAGCTCACTCGGCGACGCGATGGCTGCTGCTGCGGCGGCGGCACCGCTGGATTGTGTTTACGACCTGGAGCACGAGACTGTCACAGCCTCCGGAGGGAAGATCTCCGCGCGCGCCCGCCTTTGGAACGCACGGTCTTTCTTCACGCGCGGCGACTCGGAGCCCGCGAGGCTTTTCGCCACATCTCACGTCTCCTGCCGGCCGCTCGGTTGGTGAAGGGGGCGTTTTTTTTGGGGGGTGGGGGGACTCGGAGGGGAGAGAGGAGGGTGAGAGCCATTACCAGACCCCAGGACGGCGAGCCTTATTTTTCGAAGTCGGCGAAATATCACGCTGGAACCTTGAACGGCCCGGCGGCGTCAGGTCCAGGCTCCATCCAGCAGCGCTGCACCTAGAGGCGGGAGTGGTGCTGGAGGTGGGGAGGGGAATCCGAGAGCATCCCTCCATCCCGCGGAGTCTATCCCTCTCTCTCTTCCTCTCGTTTCCGGCCCATTTTCGCCCCATCATATGCTAGAGATCTAAGTGTGTGTGTGTGTGTGAGGGGTGGAGGGGAGGAAGGGGGCTCATCTTGCCAGGGAGGTGTGCGGGGTGTGGTGGTGGTGGGGGGGTTGGAGGGAGCGTTGTCCGTGGCCGCGGGAACACGCACCCTCCGCCTGCCGAGGCTGAAGCGCCGCTTGTGCTTGAAGGATGCTGCGGGAGTAGAGCGGCTCCGAGCGGAAGATGGGAAAGGACCAGGAACTGCTGCAGGCGGTGAAGACCGAGGACCTTCTCACCGTGCAGAAGCTGCTCCAGAGGCCTCGACCGGGGAAAGCAAGTAAGACACTCTTAGTTTACTTCCTTTCGTTTCTGTCGTTTTCTCTGGGATGACAGCAGCTTCTCAGTTTTAGTCTGCAGGCTGTTTGCCACTGCGAGGCCGGAGTGTTGAGGATGATGGGAGGGAGTGTTGTGACGGGAGGGGGGCGTGATGGGTGGTGGTGGTGGGGGTGCTCATACGTGCATCACAAGAGATGATTGTAGTGATCGGAGACTGATGGCTCGTCCTGAGTGAGACCCCAGTGTGAGCCAAGTCCACTGCAGCAGAGGAAAAAGAGGGAGGTACTGCGACCATGCCTCTCAGCAGAGATAACTCGTAAAAAAAAAAAAAAAAAAAAAAAATTCTCCTGTTATAGTCTGTGCTGCAACGTTGCTCCGTTTTCTGCAACATTCTCTGGCGCGGCCCACTCCAATGTGTGGGCAACCGCTGGAGAAGAGGCAAGCCAGAGAGCTGCGGATACATCACTCTGTCAGGGCGGCTAAAGCTGCTGATTCCCTTCCACTGATGTACTGCATCACCACCAGCTCGGGGAAACTATAGAGGGCTGCAGTTGTGGCTCCTAATACTTAAATACTCGTGCAACAAGTGGCCTAATTCACCAGGAAAATGCAGCGCCTTGCCTGAGTATTCATACCTTTTGGAACTTTTCCGGACTTATTATTGTTCTGTGATCGCAAACAGAACAATAATATGTTGACTTTATTGGATTTTCACTAAGGATGCACTTTTATTTTTAAACTTTTGATACCGATATCTGATACAGATACAGAAAAATGGTCTTGATTTGACTTAAAACACTTTTTTTTTAAACACAGACACAAATGTACTGAATTCACAAATTTATTTGATGATTCTGCACTTAAAAACACTAATAACTCCTCAAGCCTGGTCAAACACGGAAAAACGACTTTCATTTGATCAGCCGGTGCAATTAGGAGCAGAAGAGCCTGTGTGAAATAAATGATAAAGAAACTGACAAACAAAAACAAACCTTTCAAATGGTCCTCAAAGTGCAATTAGGAATTCTAAGTATAACAAAATGAAGAAGAAACCATGACATATCGGAGCACAAAGCGTAGAATTAGAATGAATAGATCTGCCCTAATGGACCAGTCTAGAATTTAAATGCAAACACATGACACAAGTTTTAGATTTTTATGGGTGAAACATTTGGAAACGACTTATGAGGTTTTTTTTCCCCACTACACAATACAAACCACTTTATGTTGGTCCATCGCATAAAACCCCAATAACATAAACTGAGGTTTGCGGTTGCACCATGACACAAATATATTAATGTGCTATGAATAGTTGCTGAAACCACTGCTGGCACAGAGGGCCTGACCTTTCCATCCACTTGTGTGAATTGCTCCAGTTTGGCAGTTTGGCGCTTTCACAGCTGCATCTGAAGCTGCGCTCACTCTGGAGCGAGTCCAGCAGCAGGTGGGCCTCATTTGAATAAGAAGAGCTGCTTGTACCTGATTGCTAATGACGGGGCGAAAACGCGGCAGCGTTGTGCGGAAGGGCTGTAGAAATTCGTCACTTTCCCATCACTCATCACTTCGCTTATTTCCACGCAAAGAAATGTTGCGTGGAACATCATTCAATTTAGCATAAATTCCTTATTAGCAAAAATTAAAATTTCGTATTATTTCAGCTTCAGCGTAAAATTTGTCTCAGCAAAAAGTTAATTTTTGCATGGTTTCAATCTTAGTATAAATTTAGTTTTAGCCATAAATCTGGCATGAATTCAGTCTTAGTATAGCTTAAATTTTAGCGTAGCTTGCATTTTTAGCATACTTAGCTTCAGCATTAATTACATCTTGGCAAAAAATTATGTTTTAGCATAAATGACATTTTGGAAGAAATTCCATTTCAGCAAAAATTCAAATTTATTACAAAATCTAGCTTAGCATGAATTCAGTTTTAGCATACAGCTTCTACTTCAGCGTTAATTCTGTATTAGCATAACTTCTGTCTGAGCTAAAAAAAAAAAAAAAATCATTCTGCCCTTTCTTCAGTGTGAGCATAACTTCGGTTGTGATTTCTGTTGTATTGTGGCTTTTGCACCTTGTTGACCCTTCTGTTCCCCGAAAAAGTTGGCAGGGTCGAGAGTCACAGATAGTTCTTGGTGAAGCGCATTTGCATAAGACCACAATACAAAACAACCTTTGGGCAAAACACAAGTGCACTTCGGCTTCAAGCCCGTCTCAGATTGCTGCTTAGATTGATGCAGAGCTGTTTGTTAAAGGGAAATTTCAGTGCATTGCGGAGCGACACAGATAAAAGCAACGTGACATGCTGCTCGTCGGTGGGGTGTACTGTATGTCTGGAAGGCTCATGCTTTCCCCATGTTGTCTCTAATTATTCAAGTCTTAATTACAAACAGCTTTTTAAAACGATCCCCTGGCTTTAACACTGAGGTTTACATTGTTGACACCCTGGGGACGCAGGACCAGTGGCTCTTACTACAGTGTTTTTCTTGGCTGGACTTTTAATATCACTTTGTCACATTTCAGACATTTCGTATTTTATATCAGAAACTAAGAAAAGGTTTGTTCTCAACTTTGAGGTCTACTGATCGTAGCCACTCCAGCAGCTCCAACTGCTTCTCAGCTAACAAATTGTTGGTTAGAAGCTAAAGTTCATTGATCTCTGAGAGGGTGTTCTTTCTTTGCGATGTCGTCATCATTATATCAGTTGACAATGGTCTCAAAACAAAGATATCATCGTTTATGGCGATAACTTCTAGGTCGATACATCATCCAGCTAAATTTATTATTGTGACAAAAATAGGTATAACAACACTTTGCGCTAATATGATGATTGAGTAACTTGAAGAACAAAATAAGAATAACAAACATTTTTGTTGTTGAGCTCATATTATTATACTATGTTATATTTATTCAATATTTTTATAGGCAAAAGTGTTTTTGAATTGAAAATGTCACATATTTTGGTTAATTGCGATAAATCAGTTTATCGATTCAAAATTTTACTCGAGTCCAACAGGTGCTTTGAATTTGTGCTGTGAAATGTCATTTATGTACATGCTACACATGTGTTTTGCATAAACACGTTCTGCAAAAATGGGTTCTTACTATTTAGACAAATAACTGACACTGGGTCACACTATTAAGAAAAACTTTGAGAAAATCAGACAAACTCAGCAGGCGAATCATAGAGTGAAGGAGAGCCTAACGCTGGGCTGATGTTAACACGGACCTGTTTGTCATCCAGCATTAAACACAAAGCTTGCAGGACAGCTGCGTGTGTGTGGAGGAGGAGGTAAGGTTGCCGTGTGTGTGAGTCTGGCAGAGACTCGACCCTGCTGCAACTCATTTACTCCTTTTCTTCCCAGACACACGCGTTCACCTGCGTCACACGCACATCTGGCCCCATCTGGAGAGGCGCCGTCAGTTTGCCGCCTCTCGGCCTACGCGCACGGCCGAGGTTGTCGGCGTGACCGCGCGAGCGTGAACTCATGTCTGTTTGTCAGAGGCAGCGTCGGCGTGTGAGCGATAGGACAGCTGGTATAACTCATATTGATGGATTATTTGCTGTATTGTTTAAATTAAAAAAAAAAAAGCCGTTTGTGTTGAGCTGTAAGATTTAACTGCTCCACTTCTAAAAAAAGAGAAAAAAAATAGTGGTTTACAGCTCATCTGCCTCCTGAATTTTCCATCTTTGTCGCCGACTGAGTTGCTGCTTTCTCCCTTGGAATCACCTCCCTCCCCTTTCTCTTTTCTCTTGTCTTTTCTGAGATGATTTGCTAGTCTGGCTACGGGACCAGAGCAGATTATTCCATCCACACCAGCGCACATTCACAAAGGAGCAGGCAGGGACGAAGCTCAACATGTTGTCAGCCGCAGACTTTGTGTTTGTTCGCTGTGTGAAGAAGCTTGGGATGATTGACACTTTGTGTTCTGCTGTGCTCTTCCAAAGTCCTTCTGGGTTTTTATTGGTCTGGATTCCCCTTGTATTGGCTCACACACTTATTCATAATACAGCAAATGTAGAACGTAGATATTTTGTTTTCAAAGAGCTGAGTAAGGGCAGCAAAACCTACACCTGTTGGTGAACAAACAGCGCCATGACATCCGATGAACACGGCACAGAGCTCTGGAAGGAAGGTGTGAATCGGTTTAAAGCCGAGTTACGCTCTTAAACAGCCTCACAGAACGGTGTTCAGTCTTACGGATGCCGAGAGAGCAGACGTTTTCCGCATGTACGTTTTCCCCAGTGGTTTTCCCGAGATAACAAGAAAAGAAACTTTGTATTCTCTAGATCACAAGATGATTGGCGTGTGATGACTTGATTGGATGTTTCAAATGCAGGCTGCAAAGGTGTGCAAGTTTGTTTTCCAGAGGTTAACTTGTTGACTTGTTAACCACCATTAAGTTAACGTCTTGTCTCGAGGAAACCATTGGGAATTAGTATATGTGGAAAGCCTCTACTTTCCACTTCTGTGGAAAGTACAGAAAGAGTTTATACAACAACTGCATCATGCACATCACTCCGGGTTCGTAGCAAGACAATCAACTGCAGTAGGCCTCGTAATTCAAACTGCATCAGAGTGATGATGATAAATGACCTGCTCTTACATGGCGCCTTCTAAATTTGGCATTGTGTTCCTCTCTGAATTTTTTATGATACAAATCTAGCACAAATTCCTCTGACAAGACATCACATGGACAGACTGTACCGGCTTTGGGATCGGTGGCAAAGCACTATGTGATGGAGGCCTGGCCACCGATTTTCTGTGAAGTAGATTGTTTTCACACTCATAAGAGGATAGATGGAGACCCAAACTGTCAGTGTCTGAACAAAAACACAGTCAGCCAACATTTCTGCTGTTGTAAAAACAGTGATCAGTGATTTTTGGACGTTAATAAAACGGCTTCAGTGAACCAACCACTAAAAGAGGCAACAAGCAAGGCTAGTTTATTAGTAGCTATTAGCATTAGCTTCTATGAGGTTTTAACGTCAAAAGTTTGAGCTTAGATCTCACCAAGCTCACCTCCAGCTAAAAGTTGGAACATCAGTGGGTTATGCTAGTTGTTCTGGTTTTAAACATGCTAACTGCTATCAGCAGCGCATGGCAAAAACAAAAACTATTTCCTTGATCTTTATGAGCTTTAACACCAAAAAACACATGGACAAATAGATGTTGTGCACTGTGGTAATGATTTGAAGGGATAGTCCAGAGTTTTTTTAAATTAGGTTTTGTGAAAATTATGAATTACTTTTGTATCTACAGTTATGTAGCTGCTTCAGCGATTCCAGACGGCTGAAGCTAACGGCTAGACCTTGTGGGTGTTCTCCATTTCCTGTGTAATCTCTAAATGACCTGCAAACTCCAATTGTGAGAAATGCTTAAAGGTTCATGTGAAAGAATAAGCAATAACTGGTATGATTTTATCTTTTCTACTGTGTTTATTTGATCATTATAGAAGTCCGCTTTCAGCTAAGTCCTGCAGTGATTAGCTGTTAGCTTTAGCACCTGGGATAAAAAATAAATAAAAATCTGGATTGAAGATTCAAATTCAAGAAAGTAAAAAAAACATTAACAGAACTTCCAAGAATTCTGAACTTTTGTATCTTTAACAATAATTAATTTTTGTAAACATTTTTTCAGTTATTTTGACAATGTAAGATAATTGCTGTTAGCAACACATGCAAATAGCAAACTATTTCTCTGCACTTTATGCATTTCAACATTAAGAAAACATTAACTGACTTACAGACCTGTGATGCTGAGTCACTCTAAAGCTCAGTGTTTAATTTACTTTATCCAACTTGGACTTTTTTTTCTGACAAATGGAATCTTCAAATAGTTGTTGATGTCCACCTGTTATAGATGAAGTGCTCCTGGTTAAGTTTCAAACCAACGTGAACATCTTTTAAAATTTCTTCACTTTGAATTTGGACACCTTTTGGTTTTAGCGCACACTTTGCTCCTTACTAGTTCAATTTGCTGTCGGGGAACAAACCTTAGTCAAAGAAATTTGTCCACTTTTCAGTTATGTGTTTTTTGTGAATTATGGCAATAGAGAACTATGGAAACATTTTTGAGGATAATTAGATTTTTTTATATTATTTTCCAAATACTTTGTTCTTATTCCATTTGAGCTGGAATGACCCGGCCATGCTAACCCTTGGGTTACCACCAGCAGAACTACTTATATTATATATATATACATATGAAACAACTGTGAAAGTGGCCTGACACAAGCAGTCATGCTCATGTTCTGTAAATGTTTTGCTGAATGTTTTCATCGCATCAATATCTCTTAGCAGTCTAAGACGAGAAGCAACCGCGCGAAGGATTGTTACCGAACCTGAGATTCATTCTGAAAGATTGAGCCTCGCTGTATTAGAAAGGATAATATCTACAAGTCACAGGAGTGGATTGGTTTGCCGTGGCTCCAAAACATCATCACTCACTTCTGCTGCTGCCTTCGTGATTAAATTACAGCACAGATGGGGAGAGAGGGATAGACACAGTCTTAGAGGGAGCTGGATGGATATTTTTGCTTTGGGGAAAACAGAAAAGTAGTTACAGAAGAGGGAAGGGGTGGGGGAGAGCGGGACATCCTAAACGTGAGAGGACGGGGGGGTAAAATGTGGATGAGCGCAGATGGAGGAGGGGTGATGAAACACCGAATGATAAAAAGGAGAACCGGGCGATGAAACGGGGATGTTAAAACGACGTCTTTTGCTGCAGAATTATTCCGACTGCATGCTGCTTTGCATACCCTGCCTGGACGGATTTATCTGCATGGCTAATTTGACTGAAAGTAA
Organism: Poeciliopsis prolifica; assembly: GCF_027474105.1. NCBI lineage: Eukaryota > Metazoa > Chordata > Actinopteri > Cyprinodontiformes > Poeciliidae > Poeciliopsis > Poeciliopsis prolifica. Next base: position 12,205,506 of record NW_026562385.1, on the reverse strand, counting down.
CATTCTCATGGTTTATTTGGTCAGCGGGGGCATCTGGGAGAAGGTGAAGGAGCGGAAGGGGAGAGGAAAAGGGTGGAACTGGATGGGAAGTCGAACTGAGCCGGTACAGATCTGACAGCAGGATAAGCACAAATACTTCGGTCTTACACTGTCATATCATTTCTATTTAAATGGATCCAATTTATTTGATTAAAAATACAATATTCAGTACCAGAGCCGCTCAAATAATAAATGATTTATGGCTGGAAACAGAATTTTAAATCAGTTTCAGATGATAAAGCTCGAAGCTGGAATTGTAACTTATGATCAGATAGTGAAATAAAATTTGTAGCTAGCTGCAATTAAGAAGTGCTTAGCAAATCTTTTAAAGGGGCAGTACTGCGTAAAATCTATGAGGTTTCCATCATGTTATAAAGTTATTCTGTCATCTGAAACCGACCTGCATTCTGTCCTGCTTGTTTGAAACATCATTTAATCTCCATGGCAACCATTCAGCTGTGCAAAACACCTCAGTGGACCTAGCCCCGCCTCCTGGCGCAAAGCTCTTCCTCTGAGCTGCAGCTTCCAACTTTCTGAGCTTCCGCCTCGCAGAGCCGGCCTCCCCCACTCTGCTCCTTCAGACTAGTCGGCAGCAATTAGCAAACGCCTGATAGTGTACGAGCTACTTCTCAGTGTAATGCTGATAAAACATTGTTAAAGGGCTAATAGAGGAACCACGTTGCGATGACTTCCTGAAGGATGAGTTTCTTAAAGAGACAGAAGCCCAATTTCAAGGCGTTAAATTAGGAAGTCAAATTTTTTTTACGTTACATTTCATGTGTGCAGAATTTTTATAGCAAGTGACGGCTATGTAATTTCTTGATTGAGCTATAAAACGGCACTTTGAGACTGGAAAACACATAAAACTGCCTCTTTAAATGAAACTGTTGGCGAAAGGCAAAAACCAAACAAAAAACACGAGCCACGTTAATTAGAAGATGATAACTAAGAGGGAAGAAGATCACCAGAAAGTCTGGTAATAATCATTTCAGCATGTCGGATCATGTGCATTGTGACACCGTCACAGTTCATGCCTGTTCTCTTTCATCTCGCTCTACTGTGGCTGTAGGGTGGATATATGGGGTGTGGGGGGCATGGAGGGGAGGCAATTAGCTTCAGCGGGATGGAAGGGGACCGAGTGGCTCAGTCCTGATGTAAAGACCACCCGCAAAACGAGGTGGGAGCTCCTTCCTTCAATCGACATCGAGTAGAAAAGTGGTATTAACCCCCTGCAGCTCTGATCCGCACAAGAAGACACAGAGCTTCCCTACCGCCATGCGACTGGTACGCAGAGGTACAGGGGAAGTTTAGGAACCAGGCACGCTGACACTAAAACACGCATTGATACTCAGGGAGTAGTTTTTGGTTTTGATTTTTTTTTAAACCCATTTTATGTGAAATAAAGTGTGTTCAGTATGTGAGGGTGTGTCATCGCGTCCCTCTGACATCCTCTGGCAGAGTATTTCCACTCACACCCTGCTTTCATAACACACAGCGTGTTCTTACTGCTGCGTATGAATGTCTGAGTGGCTTGTAAAAGCAGGAAATTATGTTTTTTTTCCTTTTTTTTTTTGAGGCTCAACTTCTAAACTCACACCAGCATGGGGCAGACAAGGTTTTACTGTGCTCCACACAAGAGTCAGACTGAAATGTTCCACCCAGCCCCACAGTGAGTGCATTTACCATCGCCGTGGGACTCCCTCTGAATGAATGCTGGGGTTCTGCTGCTGCTGCTGCTGCTGCTGCTGCTCGGCGAGCGGCCGCCAAAAACAGGCCTGACACCGACACACTGATACGTCCGAGAATATCCGCAGGCCAACTAAACCCGACTGAACAGAACGGCAAAACTAAAAGTCAGATGAACTCCAGTTTATCAGTCACAGACTGCATAATTATCATATGTAATGTATCCATATGATTGGTTTGCACCCGTGAAAGACAGGTTATAACTCAGCAAAGTTTGCCTTCTTCTTTCCGCATGTTAAAGGGCCTGTATAATATATTTTACAGCCTCATAGTTCTACTTTATTGCACAATCAAGTAACTATGTTGTTATAAAAACGCTAAATATATCAAATGCGCCTGAAAAAAAGTCTGACTTTGTAATTTAACACACTGAAATTGGGCCTTTGTTTAAGTAAAGTCATACTTAACTTCTAGATGCATTTATTTTTGTAATTTATTTATATTGCAACCTAAACATGTTTTACTTCGAGTTGCTTTCAAAAATAAACTTCAGCTTTGTCCAATTGAATGTATGAGACTATAAAGCTCAGATTTACTGATTACTGAGGTTGTTAGAATCTTTCTTCCATTTATTGAAGCTTTACGGGATTTTTAATTATCCTTTAATAGCTGAAAGGCTTATTAAACTTAGAGGCGAGGTCACACTGTGTGAGAGACATGTTTCACAAATGAACAAATTGGCATAGTGGCATATTTTATTTATTTGAGCCTTTAATAACAATTATGGGTTTAAAAAATATTGCAGTTTGTTGTATAAGAGTTTAGCACTGAAAAATCAATAACTGAGGCAAACCCGAAATATACGTTGTTTTACTGTTATTAAAAAACTGAACAAATTTACAATTTACCCCTCAACCTGTGCTGGTTGGTTGTGAGGTTGCACTATTGCCCTTGTTTTCTGCCTCCAGCCTTTATTTGCCTGCATGATAATTGAACCCCTTCAGATGGATTTGGTTAATAAATGACTGCAGAGGGAGAAATTGGAGCTTTCCGTATCCAAACTGTTATGTTTGCACTGGAAACATAACATTTTATGAGAAATTGCTAAAAAAAAAAAGAATCTCAGAGCTACTTTTGGCGAAACCCGATGGTTTTAAGATATTTAAAATAAACTATTCTATATTCTCATCTATTAAAAACCATAAATAACTGTGTTTTGTGTGTGCGAGAGGTAGTGTGCACGTCCTTGTCGAGGGGGGCAATGATCAGAGTCCAGGAGTTGTTGGCCAGCAGGACAGATGCTAAGTCCGACCTTACTTGTGTGTGTATGTGTGTGTGTGACTTTACACACTGTGCACTTAGTTGAACAGATGGTTTGTCTTGGCTTTTTTTTAAAGGCACATTTTCAGAACATTCCACCAAATACATCTGAACTTAACCGTTTGCATGTGCTTCACAGTTCATCCAGAATGCGGGGAAGCGTGTGTGTGTGTGTGTGTGTGTGTGTGTGTGTGTGTGTGTGTGTGTGGAATCAGACAATATTAACTTGAGTTTTAATGCTTCATGTCTGTTTTGGAAAATCTGCTACTGTTCTGCTTTAAGTTGAACTATTTACCTTGGTAGGCTGAGGAGAGAAGTAGTACAAATTTTCAGCTGGTTTTGAATTATTAAAAAATGAAAAAAAGAGACAGTTAAATGTAGTGGAACATTTTCTTGGAGGAAAATGTATTTGATTTTAAACATTTTAGTTTGTTGTATATCTATTTGATCGCTGCAATTTCTGAATGCAATTTTAACACCCCTGTCACACTACTATTTTTTTTACAGGTTTTGTTGGCTCTAGTGGCCTTCATTTAAAAGTAGTTCAACAGGAAAGAGGGAAAAACAAAGATGTTGACCTCATAGGAAATCTAACTCCTCTGCCCTGAAGCAAAAGACAGCCACTCCAGCCGTCATCCTAGTGCACACACCCCGAAATTGTGGTATGTCATAAACGACATGCAAACTTCAAAGACACTTGATGTGTCATAAAATGCGTCTAATTTCTTAATTACACCCAAGTAACAATTGTCTTTAGATACGCAAACATATTTGTTGCCACAAGTTTCTTTGCCATCTAGATACATTAGATGGGCTTTTTAAATACGATTTATCTAGAAAGAGAAGCTGGCGACACTGCAAACACCCAGTGCTAACACAGTTTGTAAACTACAGATGAAAGCAGTTGTGAAGTTGGCTATAACTGCCTTTATTGGTTTCATCAACTCATAAATATTTCAGATGTTGCTTGTTAAGTCTTTTTGTCTTTGTCTTTCTCTTTGTAAGGTTTTCTGGTCAGATTTATTCACTAGGAAGCCTGTGCATAAAGTACTGACATGCAGTTAAAGAGGAAAAGCCAGCTTGTGACGTTGACATGAGCTCAGCCCTAGCCTCCCTAGGGAAAACTTGATTATAATGAGTCGCTGTAAAAGGTCCTTGTCTCTTTTAATGAGGGAAAAATGGAATCAGACTGACCGAATGGAAGCAATGAGAAGCTGGGAAGGTCAGATTCATAGTTGTGCCTTTATAAACTGATAAATATCTCTTTGAGTGTTAACTTGCTGCAGAGCTCATACCAGGACATTGGATCCTTTGCTAACAAACTCAAAAAGGCACACAAGTGGTCATATAAACACGTTTAATTATACTGGCACTTGTTAAGCTATGGGATTTCTGAAGCTACACAACATGAGTCAGATATTTAAATTAGCTGAAAGCAGAAAAAGCACAAAAAGGGGAGTTTTACCAAGGGTTGCATCATGACATAGAGATGGGTAACAGGGCTTCTTATAGTTAATTTTTTTGAACATTAGTAGGGAAGGATGAGCAGATGTTAGAGAATGTGGCAACTATCATGATTTGTCTACCATGGCAGTGGAAACATTCCTCCACTGCTGATCTTTGGGGTCAAAGGTGACAGCCAACAAACACATATCCAGTTTGACCATAAATGTGTTCAGGTCCTCTCAGAATTATTCTTTTTTTTTTTTTGGTATTTGGGCAGCCACTGAGAAAGGCTTTTTCATAACACCTTTCGCCAAGCTTGTACTATTGAAGTTGATTGGAATGGAGATCAGTCAGTCAATGAAGCGACTGACTTCAACAACAATTTCTTGAAGACTTGCAGTCTAGGACAAGGACAGCCGTCCGAAGTAAATCTTAAATGTAAGTCCATTGTAAGCCTTATCAATGTTTTTAGGTGTGGATCCAACCTAGCCTAGTAAAAACCAGCCCCTTGTTCTACGCTTTGCTTTTTACATAGGGTCTGGTCCCTCGGCAGTTGAGAAATCATTGCTTTCTTGGGGCGCAACATATGTAATGAGCCAGTACAGCTCTATGAAGATTTCTGAGAATTGCTTGCTTTGTAAACAACCAACCCCAACTGCGACGAGAGCAGTGCCAAATGAGGTGGCTGTTCATGTTCATTCAATATTAATAGGAAGGAAATGACCAGGCTAGGTCCGGTCTAGTTGGTAATACGATATCAATCCTCCAGGCTGTTGGTCAGTTCCCATGCCTGGCCAGCAAGAGGCATCAATGCTAGGTGAGAGCAGTCTGGTCTGCCATTGAAATCTGTTCTCTATGATGCCCTGTTCACTGGAGGAAACCCCTACTCACTTATTGCAGTGTTGATGGACATGTTGGCTCAAGAGTTGATTCAGCATTGCACAGCAATGTGATTATTAAGCAACTCCAGTCGATATTAGTAGGGAAGGATGGGCCGTCCTGTCAACGGCTCACATCCGATGTTGAAGACCCTCATCCCTGGACAGGTTCTCTTCGGTTCCTGTTGGCCAGCTGGTGCTCTGTGGATGAGGTGATGAGATTTTTGGCAGCCTCAACCAGAGTGGCACAGAATGCTAAAAAAAACAACAACTGGTAGAGGATGTCGTACATTGGTTGTCGTGTTCTATAGGAGCACATAAGAGGAAGTATCCACAATGTCCAAAGGGTTACAGTTGGAATAAGACCCACAAAAGAAGTAGATAAGACTTGGACCTCAGTCTCTGAATTGTGCACTTCACAATCTGTAATTGGAGTAAGATGTATAACTCGTCAAGCCAATGAAGGCATCACACTATAAAGCATTAAGTCCTTGTGTTACTTTGCTACGTAACGCCGACACAAACATTATGACAGATGATGCATTATTCCTTTATGACAAATGTGTTTCCTGATGGCAGTGACTTCTTTCAGCAGGATAATGCAGCCTAGCAACTGAGAGGTTTTTTTTTGACAGCACAATGGGGATGAAAGCGATGCTAGGCAGGTGGCCATGTAAAAGAAAAACCAAACACATTCAATGAAGCTTTTTCTGTTGCACGCAATATACATGGCGATGAATCATTATTTTCTTATCCCAATCTCATCAAGCTCTGAAATTGATTTCTTCCAGTGTTATATAAATATGTATTATACAATAACTTTCCAGAGTCCCTACAACTCACTTCTCACCATTCTATTGATCTGTCTCTAAATACTAACATTCGTCTTTATTTTCCCACATTCGATGTACGTATTTCTGCTGTCAGTCTTATGACCAATAAGGTCTTCTCTCATTAGGAAGCACAGTCCCTTGTGATTCACTTAATTAATTTAAATCATGTAAATGCAAACAGATGTTCTTCGAGACACACACGCACGCATAAACATATGAGTATTTTAGTATGCTAGCACCTCATTTGTTTTACAGCTAGTAAAACAATGAATACCGCAGACTTACTCAATTCCCCTCTTTATATTTGGTAGCCATTATGAGCTCCAGTATTTTAAAGATATTCTTGCTTTTATTTGGCAGTGGTGGGAGGCCAGTGAAAAAATTTAGGGACGCTTTAAAAAATGACTTTCATACAGATGCAAATGTAGCTCAAATCAGGAAGTGCTGTCTGATTCTTGAAAACAAAGACAGGAGGTCGGCAGAATAATATTGACACCACCAAAGGTCATGGTAGCAATGGTGTCTTTAGGGTGATGTGCTGAATTGGAGAAATGTTGTTCTTGCCCCCTTGCTGGGCTAAGTGTCAATTGGGTTTGTTTGTTTTTTTGTGCATCAGTGACAGTGTTAGCAAAGATGGGTCAAGCTAGGTTTAGAGTTAACGCATTGACCTAGGCCGTCCTGTCAATGCGGCTCAGGTCAATGCGTCGGACCGGTCCAAATTTTCTGACTCTCACTCCAAATGGTTGATGTGAAGGGGCTTGTGCAGAGCAGGTTCTTTTGTACCAGCATTTATATTCTTTTCTTCACTCTTCTGTGAACGTTATCTTTGCAAACCCATGGCTTGAAGTTGTGCTGTCAACAGATTCTTTGCAGCTCCCCCAGAGTTAGCATGGCTCTCTCAACTTCTTTGATTGCATGGACTCTATTTCCTAACAAGGGGACTTTGAGAAGCTTTTATTAGACACAGGAGGAAATAAATACAAGTTTTATATGTAAAAAAAAAAACATAATCACCATGCATCGTTCCTTTCTGTCTGTCTTTCTATGTGTTGATGCTTTACACGTCTTGCTGTATCAATTCCTGCTGATCATTTGCTTGCGCCTCTCCCAGTGCAGCTCTTTCTGTTTCACTCCGGCTGTCGCAGCCCTCAGCGCCCTCTCTCTCCCCGGTTTGTCCCTGACTGCCCCATGAATCAGTCTGGCTGGCAGAGCGTTGGTGTCAGGGAACTGGTGAAAGTGATTAGTCATTCTGAACCCGGCCAGGATCTGGATGGCCCGGGCCGACGAGAAGCATTTTGGGATTGTCTGCCAAAGCACCAGCTGCTCCCCTTTTTTTATTAAAAAGAAAAGGGGAAAAAAAAAAGTTTTAATCTTGCATTTCATCTTCTTGGAAACCGATTAAAGGAAGGTGCCCCACGTCTGATTCCTATTTAGTTCACCTTCTGACCATATGAGCTGTCGACTTGGTTCACATTATCTATTCTTTGCTTTCTTTGCACCTTTTCAGGCACAGTATTGTCAGGGTTTGTTGCAGGATGTCAGATAGTTGGTTTTGTCCACAGTTTTTTGTGAACTGTGGACAAAAGCACAGATTTGTCCACTGAAAGTTCTTAAGAACAATGAGATTGATCACTAAATTGTTCTGCCACAGAGATTATGAGTCAGTTTGTTCTTCTGCTCAAATATATCATATGTACAAAAATGTGAAATATATATAAATAGATCAGCAGGTTGTAATGACATTAGGGACAAAATGTCGTGTTTCTCAGGTCATTTTAATTGACATTAAAATCATGAGACATCATCATTGTGGCAGTCTGGCATGAACAACTCTGCTTTGTATGCTGTGATTTAGAAGAATAAGAATTTAATGTTAGGTAAATATCCTTAAAGGTCAGCAGTAAGTTTCAGTATGTTTGGTCTGCAGTGCCTTAAAAATTATTCACAGTTCTTTGCATTTTGACTTGTAACAAAATGTCACAAGAAAATTACAGTGTGTATATGCTGTATTTTACTGAGCTAAAGGTGATGAAGGAACATGACTTCATGGAGAATAGGACATAATTTGGCAAAAGGTCACAGAGCATCAGTTGAATTTCGGACTGGACTTTGACTGGACCTTTCCCACAGCGGAATGTACTTTGATCTAAACCATTCCAAGTAGGATTTATTAAGTCACTTTATGTAGAAAAATAACAACAGAAATACCCTGGGCGACCCATTGATCGATGCAGACTATTGCTGATCATCCTCTGCCTGTAGGACAAGGATATTATTCCACAGCAACCTTGTCCTGCTCACAGACCAACTTAATATGCTCAGACGTGGCCAATGGCCAGAACAAAGGTTAGAGCAAATATTGGTCTAATGAATCGACCGTCCAGTTCTGGTGTTCGCCCACTTCTCCTTTTAAAGTATCTCATAAAGACGCAGCTCAAATGGATCTCTTGTGCATTCCGTTTGTTTTCTTCAGACATTTCTGTGACAGTGCACATAAAACTTAACACCAGTATTCAGCCTTACATTACCTTGCAAAGCCTCTAAGCCGAATGTAATCTCCTGATTTAAGAACCACCAGAACAACCTTCTTGACTCCGCAGTAGTGGTGTCATTGCTGTCATTTCTGTACGTACGCAGCTTGACGTTTCCGTCCTGTCTGGAACAAACGCCACCGAGCGTGCGCAGTACAGTACAGAAGCTCCTGAACGCACCATGTGTTCTTACGTAGCGGCACCACATATCAGCGTCCTTTGATCCTCCTGCCGCGTGCGACCGCGGTCCAATGACGCGGCTGCACTGCGGCGCGTCGGCCAATGGACGAGAAGTAGCGGCGCCTCCGAGCCAATGAGAGCCGCTGTGTGTATGTTTGGGCTAATAAGCCGCTTGCATGCAGCTGTGCGACACATGCGCCTCGTGTGGTTTGGCCGCCCGCGCGCGCGGAGCTGCGGCCAGAGCCGGCAAAGCCCCGTCATCCTCCCACCGCCCTGGTTCTGGTTCTGGTTCTGGTCTCAGTTATTGTTGTCATCTACTCCCTTTCCTCTCATCTTATCATCTTTTCTCTTGTCGTGCTCTCTCTCTCTCTCTCTCTCTCTCTCTCTCTCTCTCTCTCTCTCTCTCCCGCTTTCTCCCAGTTTCCAGCGCCATCACCATGGCAACAACAAGCAGTGTAGGCTGGGAAAATTCTGGATCAACGCTGAATATTCCAGTTCAGCAGTGTGGAGTCACCCCTCTCACCCCTCACACTGCCTGAGTGTGTTACCACGGGACTACATCACTATAATCTGACAATACAGATTATCACAGCGGACCTACTTGCTCCTGGCTGTTGTGCATTAAATCTCTGTTTTATGCTTTATTATGCCTATTTCTACTCCTATTTTCCAGTTAAAAAAAAAAAAAAATCAACAAATGACCCTATTTGGTGTTTCGCGTCCATATTTTCTATTTTATTGCTAGTTTACAATGAAGGAAAACTCCAAAAAGTTGCCCTGTTTGATGTTTAGCTGCAGCATTTCTTATTTTTATTAGTATTTTCGCAATTTTGCAGTAACGAAAACAAAAAAAAGAATACCATATTTAATGTCTAGCTTTTACATTTCCTACTTCTACAACTATTTTCAAGATTAAAAGAAAAATCACAATATTTGGTGTGTAGCCTCTATATTTATTGCTATTTCTATTCTTATGTTCCAGTTGAACAAACAAGAAAAACCACTACATCTGGTATTTAGCCTCTTCATTTCCTATTCTATTCCTCTTTTTCTAATAACCTTATTTGTTGTGAAGCCTTTATAGTTTCTACTTTTATCCCTATTTTTCAGTTTAAAGAAAAACAAAAAATGATCTCACTTGGCATTTAGCCTCTGTATTTCATTTTTTAAAAATTTCTAACTTACCTGTTATAAAAACTCAACAAGAAAAAAAACCCATATCTGGTGTTTTCCCCTAATACCTTTCTAATCATTTTTCTCCAGTTCTCTCTTTCATCCATCATCTGTCTGACCGCGACCCGAAGGCAAATTTCCTTTCACACACTTCCGCCTAATCACTCTTGATCTGGAGACGTTTATCTTTGTGTGTTTCGTCTCTTTTCCAGTTCCCATCCTCATCCCCTCCCGCAGCCCACTACAAACTCCACAGCGCTACTATGGTTGCAGGGCCGAGTGCCAGTGCATTGGGGCGGGGGCGGGCCGCTGTGCATTCAAAATTTCTTCAGTGGATCGTTTCTATTGGTTGTTTTTTCAATCTGGTTTGGTGGAAAAAAAAACAAACAAAAAAAAACTTCTCACCGGTTAAGGAGAGGATTGGGTTTAAAAATGTTTTAAAGTGAGTCCAACAAAAGAGGACTATCAGCACAAAGCAGACAGTACCAGCAGACAGGTACAATAGGACTATTGTTCTCCATGTAACTCTATCACACACTTTCCCTCTTTCTAGCTCTACGTCTCATTTGCCCTGCACCCGCACACACATGTGCTGCTTTGCTTTTCTCAGTCCGTAAAATCACACTGGTACACACGGGGCTCAGAAAGAAACTAGGACATCTCTGTTACATGTTCACACACACACACGCACGCACACACACACACACACACACACACACACACACACACCACACACACACACACCCCCACACACACACACACACACACACACACACACACACACACACATATACGCACTCTCCTGGTCAGCTTCATTCCAGAGCATTCCAGTTAGTGTGTGTGAACGGGCGAGATACAAAGAGACATTTAATAGGTTGACAATTCATGAAGAAGAAGAAGGGGAGGAAAGGGGTGACGGGGTGTGTGTGTGTGTGTGTGTGTGGGGGGGGGGGGGGGTGGCGAGGGGGAGTCTGGTTTCAAAGAGCTCAATGTCCTTTTTAAACTGCGGATATATCATGTTTAAAGGCCCGCTTCCTGAATCACACAGATTTATAAATTCTAATTAGACTGTCGGTATTTTACGGCTGCCTAGTCTATCCTGACTATTTAAAAACGGTTTGAAGCAAAGCGTAAGAAGTGAACAGCAGAAGCTCTTCAGACGATAATAAACCTGTAGGAATGTGCCGAGACTCGGGCCGGAGTTGCTTCGAAGTTGCTCTCACGCTCGATGTACACTTGGGGAATAAAGATTCATCACTTGACTGAGACTCATGGCCAGAGACTCAAGTCGTTACATTGTGGTTTGTTCAAATCTCAACTCTCACATGTGATTTTAATTGTGTTTCTCATTTAATGGAAACGCCGCAATTTTTGTGAAGTCGCGTTTTTTCGACATCAGCAGAATATTGACAATGTTTTTCTCGTGCATCAGACGCGTAGCTACTGCTGTCTCTCCCACTGACAGCTGCATTGAATCCAGTTGGGTTGTTAAGAACTAAATAAACTGAACTTACTTCCATCTTTCTCTCACTATTACTCTACTGTGTCTTTACAAGGACTCTTCTGGCTGGAGATTTCTTAATAAATGCACTTCAATTTCAGTTTGCGCTCATAGAAGAAGTATATCTGTTGTATACTTCAGCTCCAATGTCCCTCTGTTTTCTCTACAGGAAAATTTATTAAAGCTGAGACTATTGTGTTGAATTGCTCTCATATATGGAGGACAGCTTTAATTTTTGTCTCATTAGTCAGACTTAGTGGGTTTATCAAGATTCAGTTTGGTAAGGGCGATAGCAGCTAGCTTTAAGTAATTACAAGGATATAATTTTATCTGTGTTTCACGACTAGCTCTGGATCCACTAGCGTCACAGCATAGTTCTCAAACCGCTAATGTAATTACTTCTTCTGTGGTGCTTTGACACATACTTATCATAGCAACCTTTTTCCAATACATTTTGGATGCAGCTAACTTTATAAATACATGGTTGTGGGATGCCACTGCATTATTGAAGTGAAGTCACATCTTACTGCAGATGCATAAATACAGATAGTAATTAGTAAATATTATTTGCTTCATTTTTTTCTTAAACTTGCAGGTTTAAAACTCAGTGAATGAAGGGAAACAAGTGGACCATGTCTGTTTGTAAAAATGAAATTGCTGGTCAAAACTGCTACGTTTTGTTTTATTAGAACAACTTTAGCTTTTCTTAAGCCGTTTAAATTGAGCGTTTTCTGGATTACATGTTCAAACAACAGAAATTAGAGTACATTTTAATAATTTCTCTTTCTCTTCTATCCCTTTTCAAGGGGAAAGCCTAGCAATTAGTTGCTCATATATCATATAACTTGATATGTAATTCTTATTCTGATGGTTAGACTAGTTGTACATCCAGATGCTGCTGCTGAGAATCCATAATTTGACTTTATTACACACCCCCATGGACTCCACACACACTGTTCACATACAGATCATACAAAAGTCCTAAACCTGATCATCTACATGTCAAAACTCAAGTTGAATTTTCACAAATGAAGTCCAGGTCAGGTGCAGCGCGGTGGTGACCTACGGTAGGCCTTGTGTCTCTTGGACTTGGTTCAGACCGGGGTAGAGCTCCTGTCGGTTCTTTGTCTGCAGTATTGGCTTCCTGTGATTGTAAATCTATTCCCCTCTCTCTTTAATGGATGTGTGCATTTGTGTGTGAGATTGAGAGTTCAGAGTGTGCCGAAAAAAGAAAAAAGGGGAAAAAAAAGCTCTGAAAATAGCAGATCAATCTCATGACCTGAATTGATTTATCTCTCATGTCTGAGATTTGAGGTGGGTCCTCAGGTCCCGGTCAGCCTGTTTTTCACTAGATTTGGACACCATTATTGTAACTTAATCCTCCCTCTTGTTTATTGACTGTTGGATTCTTTACTTTTCTACATTTCTGGGTGTAGAATAGTATTCATTTTGCATTTCCAAAAATAGCACTGTCAAGATAATAAATTCAGGCACCAAAAGAACTAAGTCTTGTCTTATTTTGGGTCAAAATTGATTTAAATGACCCGTTGCTGTATCGTGAAGTTGTTGCTATTCTTCACACTGCAGCGATGCGATAACACTGACACTCAGCCGTTCACCTGAACATAAACTGAATAAAATCGTGACCTGCTGCTCGCAGTCTAAAACTGTGCTAACATGGCATAAACATGAACAAAAAAAGTGTTGTTCAGGTATACTAAGAGTCAGACAACCAGAAAAAACCCAAAATGCAGCAAGACGTCAAATGCTAGCTGTGCTAACGCTAATGACTGAAAACCTGGGGAATAAACCTGAAGGCCGAGGTGTCTAATTTCATAGCCGCTCACTTCCTGTATTTGTGGTCAACGAAAGACAGAGAAGAGAATAGCATAGTATAATAGCATTATAGCAGCTAATGTGGTTAATAATAGTAGTGATATGAATAATCAGCAGCCAATGTGATTGATAATGCAAGAAAAATAGCATCTAGTGTAGCTAATATCAGTAGTATGTATAATTAGCAGCTAATGTGGCTAATATCAATTCAAGTCAGTATTTACTAATGGTGAAGCTTCAGTCTGAAACTGACAATTAGCCCAGAAACTAGTCAGAAGCAGTGCTAAGCTAACCTGCTGAATGTTGTGGATTAGCAGACACACAAATTGAAAATGGCTGCTGCTGGATACGGTTGCAGTGACCGGATCGTTGTATATGCTGATTAATAAACTATTTTCGACTATCGTAATCCTTGATTTGTCCTCTAGTGGGAAATGTCAGTTTCCTGTATCAGCAACAGGCAGTTGGAAGCACGGAGGAACACGCTAAAAGTTAGGACAAACGATAAAAATACTCTAATTGCCCAGCAAAATCAAAGTCACACGCTTCAATGGAGGATATAGACTCAAACGGTCAAAAACAAATTCTGAATTTTCTCTAAAATAGGGCTACATTTCCTTCAATCAGATACGAATGAGATGTCTTCAAACATGTTGAAAGTGTAAGGTGTTTGCTCTGTTGGGTTACCAAATAACTAATCCCATCTCTACAGTTACTACCCTGTTTCTCAGCAGACCAGACCGATGCACCAGTCTCCTTTCTTAGCTCAGTTTCAGTCTCTGAGGGTTCAGGCCATTTTGAGATGGGACAGAAGATCTCATTTGTTCATCTTTTCACAAGGGCAATGTGATCAGGTCGTGGGCAAGTTGGCTTTACTTTAGAAGACTCCTGGTTACCACCATTTAAGTGCTCTTAAATCCAAAGTCTCAAAATATTTGAAGTATTACTGTTTTATGACTAAGTTTACCTGCTAAAAGAAAGGATGATCACTGATTCATCAATCAGTGAAAGCTTGAATCCAAAGTTTTTCCATTTCATTTGCTGTTTTTATTCTTCAGCTCCTCTTTCCAGTGCTCTTCCAGTCTTCCTTTGTTCCCTTCTTCAATCTTCATCTATCTGTTTGTGTTCCTGTTTCCCAGCAGACAGACAGAAATAGCGCCGTGTGTACCAGCAGTCAACTGGAATAGATCCATAGCAGGATCTGACTACACACACACACTCACGCATCAGTACACACACTCACACACTCACACATGAAGGGTTAGACCCTCTCCCTGGGCATTCTCTGCGAGACACCTGACATTTGCACTCTTAGAAGGCTGCACCATCTTGCAGATCAAAGCCCTCCTAAACCGAGCCGTTCTGTTTATCTCAAACTCTTCCTTTACACACATTTAACGGTAATTTGCTTCTTTTGAAACACATTATTCTCCAATTTGGATTTTATCTAGCCACTCAGGGTGAAGATTGTTCCTTAACGGCCTATTTTGGTGTTTAGTAATCTTCCTCCTGGTGGAGGGATAAATTTGCTTTAAAAAATGGAACGTTTTTACATAGAACTGGCTCGACGCGTTGTGTACATCAGGTGTTTTGAATTTGCAAATGCAGCTAACTGTTAGCTGAGGATGAGTCGTTTTGTAGTTGGATTGGAAAGATCATTGTTAGCTGACCTATTTGGGCAATACCCACTAGTCTTGTTCCCGTCAATGTTGTTTTAAAGCACATTTTGAAGTATCTCATTCAACAAAATTTGAAATAACTACCACAATTTCGCAGAACCATTTTGATAGCGTACCTGAGGCGTTTTGGGAGTTTTGAGATGGAAACATGTTTGACGAATAAGTTCTGGTGTCTTTCTCTACGTGACACATCGGCTGTCCTAGCTAACCTAACAGAACAATTAATAATGTGCAGTCTGCACCAGTTAGCGACCTCTACTTTCTGTTTATTGTAGCTGCACGTAACGTAAGACTCACTCCAAAAACAGCTAATTCGCATTTTCCCTAATTTTCGTCTTTGCGATGTTTAAAGGTTTTCTCAATAGTCCTGTAATTGGCTGAAGTCATCCTGTGTGTTATGTCATATCTACAATGCAAGTTTCAAAATTAAATGTATTTTAATTTTGTAAAACACACGTCACTTTTGATGCTGTTTCTCTTACCTGTAGAAGTTCTTGAAGATTCTAGAATTTGTTGCTACTTTTGACACCATGTCACAATCTGATACATTTGGTCTCCTATATATTTAAAGCTCAAGTGACTGGAGATAAAACCTCAACAACATAATAATTAGCTTAAATAGTTATTGTAAGCCACTCACAACTTTCAGCATGCTGAGGACGATTAATCTTCACTGGTGTAGACAAAGCGTCTGCAGTGTGTATCATGAGGTTAAATTGCTTCATTATTGGGTAATTTGTTTTATTTTTTTGAAATGTTCAAAACATTTTTAGCAACCTAGCTCAGCTGATAATACTACAATGGCAGTGTAGTACAAAAGTACAAAATTAATGTACAAAAGCGAAGCAATATTTCAGTAAGGCAATGCATCTCTATTTAAAAACAAAACAAAACAAATACTTATGTCACTCAAATATACCTCGAGTGACAGTGTTCATTTTTATAACCTTTAGTAATCTGTGCTTCGGGGCTGTTTTAGGTGGTCAGCATGTGGTCTGCCTTTAAAGACTCTTCAGGCAAGAGTTTGCAGACGGCAAACAAATTATTGATGATGATGATCCCAGCTGCAGCTGGAAAAGAGGAGCCCCTCTGCTTTTCGCTCATCCTCACCGTCCATTTGTTTGTGTTTGCAGCAAGACATAAAGATTTGGAAAAGTGCGCCAGAGATGCCGGCATGACCGCGATGCAATTACGGGAGCATGAAAAATCTCCAAAGAGAAAGCAAGAGCCAGTATTAATCAGTCAGCCTGGTTTAGGAGCTAAATAAGGAATCAGATTTGGGAGTCGCTCCCTCTCTGCTGAAACTGTGACTAAAATAGTTCAGGGAGTGATTTTAGTGACGTAAAAGTTTCATGCCTGTCCATCCCATGTTAACTGGGTCCTTTTTTTAAACCCTTGGGAGAGCAAATAACCAGTAAGGTTTAAAAAAGATACATAAACAAGATCCGGCATAAATCCAGCCGTGCTGTGATGACCTCATAGGTTTGCCGGAGAATGTTGGTGATCATAAATTATCATGAAAACAGTTTGTGCAAAAACTTTGATGTTCTGCTAAAAAACCCCCCAAAAAAACCCCTCATCATCTATCAGCCAATCAGAGGAGACAGCGACGTTTATTTACGACCTGCCACAGTATGTAAAAAGCATTTTGATTTTGTTCAATGATTTAGTAATTTTGGTGTGACGGGAAAAAAAACGACTGAATCAAAACGTTTTAGCGAAAGACATGAGTTCTTCTGAAATTGACAATCAACTCACAGTTTTCATGAGTTCACATAAATAACTATTTACTGAATTATTTATTTATGAAAATAACAATGTACAGTTAGTATGTATGAACCAATTGGATAAATAAACTATGTAATTAATTATTTTCTAATAAAAAATAATTAGTTATTTGCATGCAAATTGTTAATTTGCATGTCAGTTTAGTTATCTGCAAAATTCAAGTAACTTATTAGCATTTCACAAATTGATCATTACATTACAACTAACTACTTAAAAATGTATGTCATTAGGTAGTTACTATGTAATAACTAATACATAAATGTCTATTTTGTAATTAAATGTGTAATTATTTCACACGTTTTGTGAGTTTACATAAATTATTTACATAATCATTTAATTACGTAAACTTACAAACAACATGTTTTTTTATCAGTGTCAAAAAACTCTTGTTTAATTATGTAAATAATTATTTACATATTACTTACAAATTCCATTGCGCAATTTGTTTAAAATGTATTTACAAATTGCGCAACTTTATTGTCAGTGGAAGCGCAGCTTATGAAAGCTCAGCTTAAAGAAAGACGTTCTCTGGTAGTCTGTGATGTTTGCATTGTTTGTTTATGGGATAGTGTGTGTATGAGTGTATAGACTGTACGTTACAGTGTGTGTAAGGGGAGGGGGGGATAACGTTGGTGCGGTGGTTTATGTCTTGGCCGTTTTCCAAAGCCAATTTCCGGCCTGAAAGGCAGAGATAACGCCGCGGCGCTCCGAACGGCAGTAAGAGGATGACGGAGAGGCCGCTCTGGAATCAAAGAAAACACGAGTTTAAAAACTCGTCGGAAAACGAATAGGAGGATGACGAAGCGAGACGAACTGGAAGACGAAGGAGAAAAAAAAATGGTCGCAGCTCTGGGAGAAGAAGGGAGCGGTGTTAGTGCAGAGATCTGAGAGCAGCAGAGGATGGAGGGATGATCAGTGATGAGACAGGAGGAGCAAGCAGAGCTGGTGGCGTGGAGGGGGGCGCTGTGAGTCACGCCCAAGGAGGCTTCACAGCCACTGGGGAAACTGCTCACTGGCAGTCCCAGGCATGAAAAGGCCTTCTGGATCTGGAGCTGTGCAGGGAGTCATGAGGGACAAGAGGAACTGAATGACAGATAGAGGTCAAAATAAATCTGGGACGCCGCTGTCCTCCTCTCCTCTCCTCTCCTCTCCTCTCCTCTCCTCTCCTCTCCTCTCCTCTCCTCTCCTCTCCTCTCTCTCCTCCTCTCCTCTCCCTCCTCCTCTCCTCTCCTCTCCTCTCCCTCCTCTCCTCTCCTCTCTCCTCTCCTCTCCTCTCCTCTCCTCTCCGTTGAACAGATACATAAAACACGTCCGCTGTTTTCTGCATTATTAACTCCCCAAGGTTAACTAACCATGGTAACGGTAAAAATCCTGCGCCTTCTCTTTCTTTTCTTTTCCTTTAACTCTCAGTTCATCTCTTTGTATTTCCATATCACCTCCTCCATTCTTCTCCTCTCACTCTCTGACTTTAGAGAGCAGTCACAATATTCCTCTGCAGCCGGAGCCCACGCCGCCGGGGTGTAATGGAGGGCTGGAAATGAGGAAGGCGGAGGGAGAGTCTCATAGAAAAGATATTGACAGCTGATGAATAACTCAGCATACAGAAAAGTGAGAGAGGAGGTGGAGAGAGAAAGGAGCGGCAGTGGAAAGCACTGGGACTGTTTTCTCGTCAGCTTACTCTTGACCGTGATTACGACCGATCACGATCAGAGGTTTGACCCACTTACCATTCAAGGTTTAAGGGAGGGTTGAAATCGAAACATCTACGCCCCTGAAGTGTTGGTATGTAATGCCGATGAAATCCATTGTAAGTTTTCTCTCTTTTTGTCCATCCTTTTTGCGTGTTTTTTTCACTCTGGTGAATCCTTCCCAGGGTCAAATGGACTTTGATGTACAGGAGAACCATCAGCCTTTTACACTCAGAATAACAAAAAGTAGTTCATTTAAAGAAAAAAAGTGTACTTTTTTTTTTTTTTAAAGTGTTTGTATCATTAAATAAAATATATTAAAATACTCGTTCCCATCTGTATACCAGCTGTTAAAGTAATTTACAATAAAGTGTATGTTTCTATTATTATTCTTTAAAAATCAGAAGCGTTTTGTACTGTAGCTTGGCATTTTGAAATGACAAAAAAAAAACCTGCTGGATATTTTTTTTGTTTTTTTTACACAGGAAAAGATACTTTTCAAGCGGTAAAACAAGCTTATATTGTGGGTTATAAAGTGAAAACATCTGAACAAGTTCAAGCAGTGTGAGAGGCACTTTGTAGAAATCCCAGGTTAGATCCTCTACACTTCTTATTGTGAGACTTCCAGGAAGGACTGGAGGTGATGTAAAGTCAGAAAGTGTTTACTGATTATAAGTGTTTTTCATCGTCGTCTCCTTCCTCCCCTCAGCCTGTACTTTATCACTTAACAGATCTCTTCTTCTCCCTCATTTCCGCTGCCAGTCTGGCAGCTCGATGACAAACATGTGGCTTCAGCAGTGAAGGAGGGCAAAATGACAGTGTGTGACTAAAACTGCCCTGCAGGTGTCGACGGTGAACTCCCTCCTGTCTGCGTAACTCGTTTCACTAGTGTTTTTCATTGGGTGTTTTTAGGGTAATAGATGGCTGACCATGTGTTTGTGCAAGTCAGGAAACACGCCAATTAGCAACTCACCAATTAGCATTGTGAGTGACTGTGACGGTGTGTGTGTGTGTGTGCTTTCAAAGTGGAAATTTGCCTGGAAGTGGAAGTCTTTCTGGTTGCTTTGGGGCGAGCGGAAGGGAAGCTGTGGTTTGTTGGGGTTTTAGTTGTGTGCTGTAATGACATGCTTGCTCTCAAGTTACCAAAGTCACCAAAACAAACGCACTCGGAAACACGCAATTGCTTCAGAAAATGGCAAAAAAAAAAAAACAGAAAAAAAATCAGTGTCAGAGATAACCTGAGTGAATACAAGAATTCAACAATTTTTTTTACTGCATGAGTGAAATCTATTCTTGACGTTGTTCAAAGAGGTGCAATAACTCTTGTGCGCCCCTTAGTTGCAACATCCTCAATCAAGGGTTTACCTCTGCTGGCGATGAGTCTTTTTGCCCCAATGTTTTTTGTTTGATTCAAACAAACATGAGTTTGTTGTCTGGAAAAGTATTGATCCATTTGGCAAAAATATTCATGATCTTTTTTTTTTGTCTTTCTAAAAACCATCACCTTTGTAAATGTCAACCCAAGACCCAAACCTGTTCCATTTATCGTTGACAATGTTCTTCTATTGTCTCTCTCTACGCTAGTCCAACAGAGCTGGGGTTGAGGTTATGGGAAGGCATGTGGTTGTAATGATTCCTGGAAAAAGGGGTCAGAACATGAATGATGTCAATGGAGAAACCCTCGAGACAAAGAAAGTCAATGATATGTGTGTGTGTGTTATCTGTGGGATGACGCTGTAAGGCCTTTGCACTTTGTTCCTGACTGTTCCACCGCAGGCAGCAGTTGGCCTCCAGCCTCCAGTTGATCTGCAAAGGTCGTGTTTGGCAGCAGTTTAGGGTGATGTTAAATACCGGAGACAGTGTTTGTTTCACTGCGGTTATTGTAAGTCCTTGGGGTGCTTGCCTCTAGCGCCTTCGCACATCTGGAGTTTTGGTCAGTGGTCATTTTCAACCGTCGGCACAGATTTCTGTTTAGATTTAGGTCAGAACTTTGATTAGGACATCCCAACACATACAGTCGGAACCAGAAGTGTACATATGAATAAAAAGGCACATGCACCTTTTTTTTCCTCACTGTCTGAAGTTAAGTCAGATCAAGGATGGTTTGAATTTATATTTTCTAAATGTTCATTCATTAACTCTTCGAGATCAGAAGTTTACATTCAAAATGATTCCTGTCTACTGAGGCAGCCCCGATGAGATGTCTTGGTTTTAGAAACTTTGGATAGGTGTGACTTTGTAATTTGTCCCTGTCACTTTAAGAAACTCCTGCTCTTTCTGAAACTCCACCTTCAGGAAGTCATCACAACATGGCTCCTCTGTTAACCTTTTAACAATATTTCTACCAGTGTTGCATTAAGAATTAGCTCCAAAAATAAGCTCAGCAGTTAGTGTTGGGTTTATTTTGTTCCCCAACCTGCAAGAATCAACTGAAGACACAAATTACTTTTCCGCAGAAAAAGGGAGAAGAGCTCGACGCGGAGAGAACCGTTGCTAAACGCTGTCTGAGGTCAACTCCGTCGGTTCTTAGTCCCCAACTGCCTTTTATTATTATGTGAATACACAAAGAGGTTGGCTTTCTCACTCAGAAATGCAAACAATTGACCAATACACTATCCTACAAGATGTTCTGGAAGTCTTCCGTTGATGTCCCATTGTTAGGACACAAGAATGACCACTCTCAGGATACAGATAAAGATCATTGTGGCTCGTTAACACAGAAATGGGTGAGACATCTCCAACCCTCAAGAGAAAACCCTAAAACACAGTTGAGAATATACAATAAAAGAAAGGGAAAGAAAACAACACACAGAATAATATGAAAACATAACCATTTAATATAAAAGTAAATGAACTGAGATAATAATTTTCCTAACAGTTAGTTCACCAGGTGTTTGCTAATCATTGTCAACTAGTCTGAAGGAGCTGAGTGGAGGAGTTGCGGGGGAGTAGCATTCTGTTAAGCGGGAGGTCTGACGGGGGTTGAATGCATAGGCGTTCCACAGTCTTCAGACTTTAAGTTGTCAAAGATTTTTAAAAAAATCAAGCATAATTTTCCTTCCACTTTGAATGTTTTCTCTACTGGGTGTTGATTACAAAAATAAAGTCCCACTGAGAGACAATGAGTTTTGTTTTCTTTTTAACACAAAAAAATGTAGAAAAACTGTTGGTTTTCATATTATTGGTGGTAAATAATATCATTGACACCCCATGAGCCACTGGGGATATTGGACAATAAGATTTAGATCCGTGTACATTATACAAATACACCAGGCTTGTGAATGCTGTATTGCTGTGTAAGCAGAAAATCCTCTCACCCTTATTATGAAAGTGAGTGATGTGAGTAATGCAGGATCAGCAGTCCTATTCTGGGTGATTTAGCACTAGCTGGCCCAGATTTGCTGTCAATTATCTCCAACAAAGTTAGGATTTCTGGTTTTGAGACACAGCATCTCATTACTGGAGCTAATCTGCTGCTCTGAAGATGGAGAAGGCGTCTGGAATACGCCTTGTGACTCATGTATTTTCTTTTCTCCTTGTTGTGGAGAATGTTTGGGGTTAGGGCTGGAGTTAGGGTTACCATAACTCTGGTCTCTTGTGGTGGAATTATTGGTAGACCACAAGCTTAATTGTCAAGGGGGTCATTTTATATTTGGGTGGATGTCAAAAAGGGCTTGGTTCAGTTCATATCATGAGGTGGAAAGGCAGACTACCGTCATCTCAATAACGGTGCATTAACACCAGCACTGTTTACTCCACCTTATTTGATTTCTACTTTGTTTGCCTGGAAATTTCAGTTCTTTTGGGGAGGTGTGAACGTGCAGTCGGACTCTGAGGCAAACCAAAGACTAGAACTCTGATTCCCCTTAAAATCGCAGATCTTGGCTTGGTTGAAGTGAACTCTGTTACGGTTTGAATGCATATGTGAACGACAAGTGGACCAGAGAATGCTCTGAAAGCAGGAAGTGAACTATTGTGCATGCGATTCTGGGTAAATACAACTAAAACAGACGTGCGGGAGTCTATCGGTGGCAGGAGAAATGACTTGTGGCCTTTCACCAAAGACAAATGAGAAATCCTACAAGCACTAAAATTTGACACCACTCCATTTTGTTTACATTTTATGACGAAGGAAGTGCCGCTCAGTGTCTCTTTCGAGATTTTTGTGTCATTTTCTTTAGGCGTCCCTGGTGCAGCGCCACCACACGTGAGGATTTCAACAGGCTGCTGAAAGGTTTTGGATCATTTGAAACAGTGCAGCATGAAAGCAAATGGTGGCAGCTGAAAATGTAGCAAATGTCGCAACTTTGTTCCCAAATCGCACGGACTCTGCTGATGTGATGTGAAATCACCCTAAAGATCAGCAGAAAACAGGTCTAAAGAGGAATCACCCGACAAACCAGTCTGCAAAGAGAACCCCATATACTTTAGGATGATCATGATCACAATAGGACAAAATTGGATAGACAATAATGGATAGTTATGAGGAGAAAAACAGAAACCAGGAAAGCAACATAATTCAAAGAAAGGCATTGAAGCCAACCAGAGTAAGACTTTCCTACAGCTGACATACAGTCCCTATTGATCAGTGGGCCATGTGACTGGCCCCTGGGTATGCTGGGGTCCTGGGTGAGGTTCTCTCTGCTTGTAGCACGCTGGCCTGGCTGTGTGGTTGTCGTCACGCTGTCTGCATGTCTCTGCTCGTTAAGTATTAAGGGATTGGAAGTGGCATTTGTGTCTCTACTTGGTATTCATTGGATTTACCATTTCTCCAGGCGTCCTATCTCGGACGTAAAATGACAAGCAAACTGCAGAGTGTGAGTGTGTGTTGCGTCTGTGTAGGACAAGGATAAATTGTTGCTCCGTGTCTTGGTCTGAATAGCTTCCTGACAGTCGGGATTTGGTCATTCAGTGCAACAAGCATGTTGAGTTCAGTAACATGACCAAGTAGTGACCAACATGTTAGCCACAATCGCCTCACGTCACCATCACTAGTTGACCTCTGAGATACCAGGAGACAAGGCAACATTAGCTCGTGGTTCGTAGTTATCAGTAGAACAGGACTTAATGTTCCTTTACAGCCTGGAACAGAATAGAATTTGATTTTGTTGTTTTTCACAGCTGAATAAGTATGGAAAAAGAAACAAAGAGTATGGAAAAGTATTTGTATTCCCAGACTTTGTTCTGTACTACACTGTTTGAATGTTGTGTCCTTAATTCCTATGATTCCTTCCTTTCTTGATAGTGAAATTCCTTGTTACTTTCCTTCCTTTTTTCCTTCAGACATACTTCCTTGTAATCTTCCTCAGTTCTCCATTTCTCCCCCATATCTCCTTTGTTCCTTGTCTCTTTTCTTCTTCCCTCATGTTCTTCCTTCCTTCTTTCTTGTGTCCCAAACTTCTTTCCTTCTTCATCTCTTTACTTGCTGCCTTTCCATTCTTATGCCCTCCTTCACGTTTGTCCTTTATTTCTTTCTTTATTTCTGATGTCTTTCTTTTTTCTCTCTCTTTTCTTTCTAACTTACTGCATGTCTTCGATTGATTGATTGTGCCTTCCTTCATGGTGTGCTTCCACAACTACGCCCTTGTTTTGACATGTTTGTCTTATTTCTATTGTCCATGACTATTGCCGTTTCTTCTTCCCAGTCGGCCATGTTTGTTCACCCTGAACTCATGTTGGGCCTCTTGAGATTTTGCGAGATGTCGCATCTGAAATCTGAACGTTGGTGTGTCCATCGAAATCAAATACCAAACCTGTGAAAGCTGAACTTTTTTAACGCAATTTGTGAGATCTGTCGAGTTTCAAAAATCTTTAAAATCTTCCCGTGTGAGCCAGGTACAATGCAGTGTGAAAAAAGTACATCAGTTCGCTGCCAGGAATTAAACCCACACAGACAATCTGAAAACGTCACAATGTGTTGGAATATCAACCATGGGAACAACAGGCAGAGCAGCAAGGTTACCCGCTTGTCTTCAGGAAAGCATTGCGATGTGTGCATCCATGTGCATGACAAACGTGTTACCCCGTCAGGGAGATAACCTT
Source organism: Poeciliopsis prolifica (assembly GCF_027474105.1). Taxonomy (NCBI): domain Eukaryota; kingdom Metazoa; phylum Chordata; class Actinopteri; order Cyprinodontiformes; family Poeciliidae; genus Poeciliopsis; species Poeciliopsis prolifica. The sequence continues at coordinate 12,180,886 of NW_026562385.1, read as the reverse complement.
GATAGTGGGTGAGAAAGCAGTTGCTAGGTAACTGCGGGGTGCCGGTGTACCTCTTACTGAGGCAGCTGAATTGCTTCCCATCAAAGATCCAATGAGTGGTGATAATGGAGATGGAGAACACATATTTTATTATCAGTTCTCCCTTTGCCGGCTGTTGATTACGCTTGGTTCTGTTAGAGCCCAGTGGAGAACAGAGGTGATTGGAGGAAAGAGATGACAGAGATGTGGCAAGCCACTTGTAAACAGATGAAGGCTTGAAAAAGGCTTAGATTGGTGAAAATGATTAAACCTAGTTAATTATAGACAGGCTTTCCGCATTATAATTTCTCTAATACAGCTTTAACCGCACTTCCTCTTTGCAAAACCAACCCATGATTTCACATGACAAATTGCAGTCGGTAAAAAAAGTCAGAGTAAAAATATTTTCAGCTGCACAGCATCTGAAACCAGAGGGAATCATTTTCCGTTTGAAAGGTTTGTTCAGTTTATTTTTTACACGTTTGACTAACTTAGTCAACTTATAGTTTTTGTCAACTTCAATATTTATTATTTATTTTTGCATTACTCTCCTGACACAACTGACACAACAAGTGAAATTTTTTTTTTTTAACATTTGACCAAGCTTTTAATGCTACTGAAGTATTGAAGTGTACTGGTGCAGCAGTGTCAAGTATCGGAAGTGAAAAAGTGCATTTACCACTAGCAGGGCAGGTTCAGGTCAAAGCAGATACACGGGTTTCCAGTCGAAGTCCAGATTGGTAATCTGTAGCAAGACTTCAAAAATACTCCGCAGAGATGATCTCCATCCAATCTGACTGATTTGTACAACAAAGAAGAATGGCAAAAAAAAAAAATTGATTCTAAATCTGGGCAACAAATTTGCAAAAAAATAATAAATCAAGTGTGTGAATACTTATTTAAGCTGCTGTACGGTCTTTTTAGTAGCATGAGAAAATATTCCGAGAAGTTCAAAGGTAACTCAATACCATTGTTTTTCTCGTGCCTTTCCCCTCGTCACTCTCATCGATGTCGGAAATGCCGCTTCAAGGTCAGCGACGCGTTCTGTTCCACCCCTGAGCCCTGCGCTCGGCTTATCTCCGTCGCTCCGCTTCGTTCTGCCACTCTGAGATAGAGTCAAGATGCTGTGCCGCTGTGATTGGTGGAGGGAGAGCTTCAGCCGGGATGGCCGACCGGGAGATAGTGTTGCTCAGATAATATGAATGTTGCTGCAGCAGGAGTTCAATTGAGGTGCACTCTGGCGTCCATGGAGGCAGCCGCAGAAAGCTGAGTGCGTTTGAGGGTTTCGCGGCGCATATAAATAGGTTCTGATGAAAACAAATCAACCACATTAGAATGAAACTACAGCTTTTATATGATGTAGAAACAAAGTCCTAAAGCAAAAAATTGTGATAAACTGCTTTAAAAAAATAGGATGTAACTATTTTTACATGACAACAAATATGTTGTTACTGTTACTATTGCTGTGTAAAATATCAAAAATGCTTGTGCTCAATACAAAATGTTTGCATCGATTCATTGATATTTTAATTCTGCTAATAGTAGTGGTGGGCACCACTAACTCCTGAACTTATTCTTTGAAACAGATTTATAGCTGTTTAGTTTTGCTAATTGTGCCTTGTTGACCACAGTAGTGCTTCGGGTCAGGAACCACTGTGTGAACCCACCTCATCGACGCGATGCGACCTGACGAATTATTAACGATCAATAACCAAAACTTCAACACAGACCTGAAACATCATTTATGTGAACAAAACTGAAAAGTTTGCCAACTGATAGTTTACAACCAAATAAATTAGCGCTTTAGAATCCATCTGGGAAAAACAATTTAGAAGAATCTAAATGTGCTCTGCGTTTTCAAAGTTGCTCAGGAGCGCACCAACACATTGGTTCTGCTATTAGCAGGTTAGCAGAAATGTGTCTTATCACTGTAAATCAGTTGTCTTTCCATACGCAGTGCAGAGTAAAAGAATTGACAACCTTTCAGCATGCTGTCTTGCCAACGTTTAAGATCAAAGTTAACCAGAAAAAATGTTGATGCAATTGTATAGTCATTGTTTTAATTATTAAAGGAAAAGGATATCCACTCCTGAAAAGTCTTTGTTTAGTTTGCCTTTGGGGGTTTGACAGGTAGTCTGTTGTAAGGATTCATAGGGCTGAATCATAGGAATACTACTGTATAATTCAGGGTATCACTTTGTTTGTCTACTAACCACTTCCTGCTGTCTGTCCCACTGGTTTTAACCTTCCCTCTGATCCAGCTCTCCCTTTTCCTCTCAGATGGCCCTGGATCCATTCGGAAAGTCTCTCTCTTCTAATTCAATAACACTCTTCCTGTTTACCTGCTTCTCAATTCCCATTTATGTCAGTACATGAGCAGCTGTGCAAATATGGATGGGTAGCTAAGAGCTAATCTGTCCTATATTTGCCTTGCCAAATGCCATGGCTACAATCTGAACACATACGCACACAAAGATGGAAGACTTCCTTATTTCTTATTCTCATTATGATCCTGTGAAGAAGTGTTTTCCTTCATTACAGATTTCTCGTTCTCACTTTTCACTTTTGAGAAGCTTTTCAGATGATCAAACTCATTTTCATGTCAAAGACAACCTGAGTTAAACCAAAAATAGTTCAAATCAGCAACTCTTTTTGCCTAATTAGTTCAAATTGTATTCATTAAGAAAGAAAAGCCATCCAAACCATATCATTCCCTTGGTAAATCCAAAATAAGTGATTACTCAGGCTTTTTAATTTAATTTGCTAAAAGTAACTTAAAAGTTAAGCCAGCATGTTCATTTTGATCAATGAATTTTATAGCTTTTAATGTGTTAAAAATTCTAACCCAATTATCTTTTTTTTTTTTTTTTACATACAAAAGTCCCCATGCAGAACCTTTATATTTCTATTCACGCGTTTCTGATACAACCATAAATCTGACGCACAAGCGACATCCGCAATCATCGGCGGATAACGACCAAGAGTCGTCTCTTGACACACTGGGGGTTCGCTCTGCTTAAGAAACAATGTGCTGCTGTGTTCTAGTTCTGCTAAAAGTAGTTAGCTTGTCAATGGAGCTATTCAAGCCTAAAATAGCTAAACATGTAGCAGTAGCACAGACATCCCCAAAGCTAATGTCAGCGTTCACGGTCCACATTTCTAAAGAGTTTCCATGAAAGACTCCAAAACTCAACGTTTGTATCATCCAGCTTGATTTTTGTGGGCAAACACGCCTGTAACTTTCAGGTGCAGATCAAAAATAAGATAGAGAGACGGCAAAACTTTGGAAATAGTTTCGAGATTCAACAGTCAGTAGGTAACAGAAAAGAAGGAGAAGCAAGTGGAAGAAGCAGAGGAGGGAAGTGAGTGGGAGGAGGAGAGGAAAAGGAGGTTACATCAGGAAGGAAAGGGAGGAAGGAGAAAGGAATAATAAATCAGGTAAAAGAGTCAAAAGAAGGAACTTTTGTTTCTTCTTTTTTTTTCTTTTTCTGGAAGTCCACTGCTTATCACACAGTCCAGCAAACAGTCAGGGGATCCCGGCCTTCACTCTTCCTGTGTTCTTGGGATTTATCTTCCACTCCTCTCCCTCCGCCCCAGACACAGGATCGGCGATGCGTGAGGAAAACACACGGAGAGCCATCTCCTCGTTATCTGTGCTCTCGTCAATCTGCGTGTGCGTGTGTGTAGAGTTAGTGAGGATGTGACGTGTGTGCTTACAGTGAACGAACGCAGCTGGCTGCGCCTGCGACTTCCTCCGGATTACCTGTTCTGTGTCGTGTTTACATTCTCTGCCCTGCTGCACGTGCTCTCCCATCAGAGTGTTTACACACTTCCGTGTGTCATGTGATGACCAGTGTGCCAACATGCAATAATCGCCTGTCGGTCTCCCATAATGCAGCTGTCTGTTGACAGCGCTGACCCGCAGCTCAGCAGAGACGGGGTCGATTGCAGTTTTTTTTGTTGTTGTTTTTGTCGGAAACGTTGCTGAGTTGGCAACAGCAACTGTTTTTAATCACACACTTTGTTATTGATTTATTGTCCGGCCCTGCTTTCAGAATAATTGTAATATGTAACATTTATATTTTCATAAAATTGTCTAAAACTAGAAGGTGGACCGATTGCAGTTTTGTGGCTCAACACTAATTTCTTTAGAAAAAAAAAACACACCAAAAAACAACCTGGAATTTCCAATTTTAAAATTTGTTAAAATTTTTGGTAAAGCAACAAAGTTGCAAAATTGGCAATAGTGATCGTTTTTAATCGCACATATTGTTATTGATTTATTATCTACATCTGCTCACAGAATAAATCTATTCAGTGGCTCATTTTAAATTCTCGCTCAGTAGGAATCGTCTTTACCCAAAAAGAGTCTCTTTGTCAGTGCAAGACGGAAAATTGGAGTTATGAAAATGTCAAATGTTTTGGAAATGTTTTATTTTGAAAGGCTCCCCGGATGGGAAAGAGGGACGAACGTTTGGAAAACAGCTGGGGGGTGAGACAGCTGAGTTTGGGAACAGCTGATTAAGCAGCGGAAAGGAAAGGAAATGTTTGACACTGAGAAAGAGCTCAGTTGTTTCTGTGGATTATTCTACAAAGGAGAATCACAGTAACTGGACACCCACAAGTCTTACATTAGCATAACCCGAGAACACTCATGTCTGGTCGTCAGGACTAATTAGGCAAAAAAAGAGTTGCTGATTTTGGTCAACATATAGGCTGATATTTTTCCTTCCGAATCAGAAAGCCTTTATTGCTATTGTGCAGAATCACGGCAAAATTTCACTCCAGTCTAAAGAAAGACAAACAAACAGCATAAGACATGGAGAGACAGGTGCCTGAGGCTGCAGCCCATCGTGGGAGGAGCTTTCATTGGACCAGAAAATGAAACCATGAGACTGGAGGAGCGGGCTGGCAATGTGGCATCTGTTCATGTGACAGTGACGTTGATGCAGCACAGGATTATGGGAATGTTTGACTACAGAAGAAAACCAACACAGACAATGTGGTAGCTTTTTCACATTGTCAGACAGTGCAGGGAAATGTGTAGAATTCATACAATAGAGTTTATCAACCATAACAGCAACACAGATGTCGGATACTCTGTGACGTAATCATATTTGGTGATTTTGGTTATTTCATGCAGGAGAAAACGTTTTAAAATGGCAAAGTACATGTTGTTGAGTTGCAAACAATGAGTTTCGTTCATTTCCCAGCTGGATGGGTAACTCACCGCCTGGCGTCTATGCAGTAAATCAAAAGCACAAAAACATAAACATTGTTTTTGCTAAGTGGGGATAAGTTACACCGTCACTCACAAACATCACCGCATGCTTTCCTAATGTCTTCCACCGTTATTCTCTACCATCCTTAGATCCCAAGACGAACGGCGTGTTTAACAATCTGCATCTCATCTTTGCTTTTCATTTTGTTCAATTAGACCTCTAATCTTCCCAATGCAGAGGTTCCACTGAGTTACAGACTGAAGCCTCTATTTTTTATGTTTTTACTTTATTATTTTTGATTGTTCTTTTGCTTGTTTGACTGACATACGACTCGGAAATAACTGAATTGGAATTGCTCATTTGTAACGTAAACGCCGCTGTCAGTCCCCGGCGTGTTACTCCACCGAATTAATGTTCTCGTGTTTTGCTTTCTTTCTCTGCTTCTAATTGCTCTGCCTTCTGTTCTAAAAGCTCGCTGCTCCCCTCAGCGTTGCTTCAATTTGGGATATAAAAAAAAACAAAAAAAACCTAAACAAACAAACAAAAAATGTCCATCTTTACCAGCAGTATCTCATCAAGTCCAAAGCTGGAGAGGAAGTCGATACCTGATACACCAGCTAAGGAGTTTATTGTGCTAGTTGAACTGAGCAGATTGCGTTGTGCTGACATCACCTGATCTGTCTGCATAAGGGGACTCACCACCAAGTTGGAGTCTCTGAGGAGGGGAGCAGATGCTGCTTCAGACAGCTCATCTGGAAATAAGGATGTCACACTGTTTCTGTCACTCTCATCACACTGCTCTGGATCTGTGTGTGTGTGCGTGTGTGTTAGGGTGCGTGCGATTGTGCATCCCCGCGTTCCGCATGTGTGCGCGGTGCACTTCTCTGTGTGTAGGAAGATCTGGGATGCTTGTTACCTAGCAACCGCCTTTATAAAACCCAATGTGTGTGTGTGTGTGTGTGTGTGTGTGTGTGTGTGTGTGCGCGCGTGTGTGTGTGTGCGTGCTTGGGGCTGAGGGTTTTTCAGCAGCATCATGAAATCAGTATTTTCCCAGAGTTCTGCTGCAGCAGACTGTAAGTGTTGACTGGTTGAAGGTTGCTTCATCACAGTTCAATCATAAAAATTGGAACTATTTCATGTCGGTAACTGGGAGTTAGGCATTATCAAGTTAGTGACTTAAGTGAATGCCTCAGAAATTTTCCAACATGCCATTCCCAGAGTTTCCCCCGGGGATTCCTGCTAAGCCTGCTGGAGTTACGGGCGCCAGAGAAGGGCGCCAGCGTGTTTTTCTATTAAAGACTTTTTAAAAGTTCAAAGAAATTTGGAGGTTTGGGAATAATATCTTGTGAGGCCAGCAGGCAGGTGCAGGGATGGTGCAATTACTGTGCACCCCATAACGCCCATTTCAATGCATCAGCTACATATCTAGCTTAAATTAGTCTTTATTGTCATGTTACTGGTGTCTGAAAAGCCCTTTAAAAAGCCTGGTGAGCGTTTAAGGGGAAAACACTACTTCCTGTTAATGAGATGGGGACATCGGAGTTTTAAAAATAATGTTTTGAAGTATCTTATTTTCTACTTTTACATTGGGTTTAACTATTAGCTTGTCAGTCTTGTCGGTAACAGACGTTGATTTTCACTCAGTACGCTATTATATGGTCCAGTGTGATCAAGTGGACTCTTACTGGGCGGCTGAACTCAAACTAGTGTGTCGCATTATAACGCGACATCAGATCAGACCTGACACACCAGTGTGGTGCTTTATATCCGTTTTGTCAAGCAGCGAAGTTTTTTTTGTCCTGCTGTCAATGGACTGTTGTGTGACGCCTGAAACTCCACCCTAACCACACCGTACCATTGTTCTATGGAGCTACAACTGAAGGGGGGCAGGAATGGTGAGGTACGGGTCGGTTCCATGGGCCGCTTTCACAATGAAAACACACAAAGCGGCATTTCCATCTGTGCAGGTCCATACCATACCCAAAGTGGAAAGAAGGTATGACATCACCCTGATACTCTTACTGTAATATACACTAGTTTGGGCCAAAACTCAAACATCAATAACTGATCAAAAATACATCTGAAACATCTTTTGAAGTTTTATTCAATGTCTGTCACTGAGAACTAAAACAATCCATTACATTTTATGCATCCCAGTACATTGCAGGATGTGTTACTTAGAAACCTGTGCGTAAATAAACGTGACCCACGTGACACCCCCAGTTATATCCACAAAGCCCTAAAAGACATAAAAAAATCATCAAATCAGACTTTCTTCAGATAAGCAAAGGTGTTCCCCAGGGTTTTGTTTTGGGTCCTGTTTTATTTGTGTTTTTAATAAATTATTTAAACAAAGCCGTGTAAGCTAAATTTTATTTGTCTGTGAATGATGCGGTGATCTGCCCATCAACGGCCATAACACGTGATAGCAGAACATCAAGTTGTATTTTCATCATTGAAGGCCATAACTATTTCTAATGTTCAGGATTTTTACATCTAGTGGTACAAAGACTGAAAGGGTGTCACCTTTCAAGGATAATGAAAATATGCATGCATGGCCAAATACTTCTAATTTAGTAAAGAAACTAAAAATTAAAATGTATTTATTTTGTAAATGTTTTATATTACTTGCTGAAAAAGTAAACATGCTTGAAGCTACATTTCTATCTGTAGCAAGCTGTTTCTCCCAGCTTACCTTCCACTTTATTTCAACACCCTTCGTAACTTCAGCTCCAGACGTCAGCATCTGTTCGTCTCCAGGCGGTTGCATTCGGATGTTCTCTGGCGTTTCATTTTGATTTTGGCAAAATTGAGTTTTCCCGCCGTTCACCACTCTCGTGGAATAATCTAACAAAACAGCCCGTCAGCTAAAATCTCTCGCATCTATTATTGACTTCAATAAATAATGCAGCAAAGGAAGAATAATGTCACTGTGGGTTTTTTTTGTCTTGACAGACGACTGTCTTTGAACATCCCGTTTTACTGTTTATTGCGTACTTTGAGAGAAGACTTGTGCAGTTCTGATCCACTTTTGGTCAGGTCTCTCTCGGAAATGCTGATACTTCGGATATCGATGTCGGCCCAAAATTTCAGATCTGTTTTGTAGTCCAGAAAACTAATAAAGATGAGCCAGAGCACCTGACAGCCATTAGAGTGACATTAGATGAAAATGCTTTTGGGAACAATTTGATTCCAAACTACAAATTTGTGCAACTGCACAAATTCCTTCATCATCTGCTTCCTGTTACAGTGACACGTCGTTTGAGTGTGTGGGTGTTTTTTTTGTCCCATTTAAACTGATGGGTTTTTGGATTTACAGCTTAAGAAGTGGGAAGTTGATAGTGAGCCGAATGTTACATCAAATTAGTTTTCAGCTCGGATGGGAATTCTTTGGTCCCGAATATCACGAACCTGCAACAGAGTATCTACGCAGGTGCGCACCGTGGAAAGTTCACCAGGAGGGACCTCAAGCGAGCGGACTCACCTCACACTGACATCGACTTTCCAGCTTGACATTCGAAGGAGAAAGATGGTGCAATATTCTAAATATACTACATTCAAGATTTTGGGTCAGTCGTTTGGCTCGGGGCGTTGTGACCCGCTTCCATCTAACTCTTGGTGAGCGAAATGGAAACGGCAACAGATGCGAAGCTAAATTACGTCCAATTCCCATCACTCAGCCATTCCTGAGTGAGTTTGATCTCTGGCAGAACATTCGGTCCCAGAATTGATCTATCAGCCCACTTTTGCGCATCTATACGCTCTGGGAACGTTGACTGGCAGAGAGCGTGTGTAAATGCGCCTCATGGTCACAGAAACCTGCAGTAATGAAGTGATTACATCCTGGCTGCCGGTGTTCCATGTCTTAATTGTGCATGTGTTTATGTGTGTGAACTGTTAACAGATGGCGTGTGTGTGTGTGCATGTGTGTGTGTGCTTGGATGCGCCATCCAGGAAGGGTGGCTGAGAGGTCAATGGGGATCAAAAAGCTCCTGCAGTCAACCTGCTCAAACATACAAACACATTTCTTGGTCTAGTGGCTTTTTGAAGCTAATTGCTCCGTGTTATGTTAAGGCTTCAGTCATGTACTTTATGGCAAGCCATCAAGTGTGTGGGCATATATATATATATATATATATATATGCATTTAACACCAGTTTTAAAGTCCCTCCACTGGCTCCCTGTAGCTCAAAGAATAGATTTTAAAATACTGTTGTTAGTTTACAAATCACTGAATGGTTTAACACCACAATACATCAAAGATCTGCTGTTGTTGTACCAACCTTCCAGACCTCTCAGGTCTTCCGGTTCTGGTCTGCTCTGCATCCCCAGAACCAGAACCAAAAGAGGAGAAACAGCTTTCAGCATCTATGGACCAAAAATTTGGAACAAACTTCCAGAAAACTGTAAAACAGCGGAAACCCTGACTTCCTTCAAATCTCAAGTAAAAACGCACCTGTTTAGAGATGCATTTGAAATGTAATATGTATGGATTTGATTTTGTGGATATGTATGTAATTTTTTTTTTTTTCCTGTTGTGGGCAACGGGGCCCGGCGAATACCCGTGGTTAAACGGACGGCGGAGTCCGGCGGTAACAGGCGCTTAAATTCCGTGTCAAAGGGAAGGGGGAAGAAAGGGGAAAAAAAAAAAAAAAAAAAACCTTGGTATTTTATTCTATGTTGCATGCCTTTGTGTTTTGTGTTTATGATGTAAAGCACTTTGAAATGCCTTGTAGCTGAAATGTGCTATACAAATAAAATTTGATTGATTGATTGATTGATTTTTTCAAACGCTTAAAGCCTGTTCTCACCTGGCTTATTCATATAAAAGTTGACACGTTAACACCAGACATTAAAATCTATCCTGATTGAACAAATCTCCTCACCTGTTTCACATGCAAATAAACTGCTGTCTCTTGATGATTCTGTAAAATGACAGAAAAAAAACAACCAAACTTTGTTCACATATAGAGAGTTTGAAACTGTACATCAGCTAACTCTGGAGGAGCAGAGAGACAATCAGACTCTACTACTGGACCAACGGCAGTAGCAGAGACAGTTATCAAAGCTTTTACTCATAAATGAACATTTGTTCATCATTTTACATATTTAAGGGACTCATGACCAGTTGAACATGTAGTAATCAACCTAAAAGTTGCTGGATGTGATACGTAAAAATGTATAACTGCTTCAAAAATTGTTTTTCACCGAGAGAGATCACCCTTTTTTTTTTTTTACTTGCACAATGCTTGCCAGGTAGGTTAGAGGTCATAGAGGACTGGAGCTTATGACCTAAACCTGAGAGGTCAAGGTTGTGCATTCAGGCAAACTTTTTATGTGCCTGAAAGTTTTTATGGGCTTTTGTGCGTGAGATATCTGCTAAAACAAGCCAAGATGATCCGCTTGTGAGCTACTGTTCACTATGTCTGCTACAGCTAACACCATTAGCAGGAGCTTTCTTTTCAATGGAGACATGTGTCCAATGAGATTTATTTATTGTTACAGCTGGGTTCCGTGACTTTGAGAGACATTTCTCGGCTCTTCTGTTGAACGGTCGCCGTTAAGTCAACGTTTTCTTTCATAAAAGGGGGGAAAAAAACATCAGTTCACTTTAGCAGCACAGGACGGAGACGCATGAAGGCAGCCGGTCGCTCCACTCCTGCCTGTTTTCGGTGTTTAAACCACTTGCCTGTAGCGCAAAGGACAAGGAAAATAACAAACCGAGCGAGAGAAATAGAAAGGTGAAGGAAAGAGCAAGAGGAGGGGAGTTTTCCGCTCCCTCTGCCAGGGTCAGGAAGAGCGACAATGTACAGAGAGGCAAAAGAAGGCCAGAGAAATAAAAACACAACTTCATGTTGCTAGGATGCTTCTTCCCGTCATCTGTCTACAATTTAAGCGCTCAGACTCTCAAGTCACTGAACAGCAATTTTCCTTTTTGGAAATAAATAAATAAATAAAACAAATCATCTGTACTCAAGACTTAGAGATATAAATGAAGAACCCATTAAGAAAAGCGCCGATGCTTCTTTCTCCCCCACGAGAATAAAATTAGCCTTTTTTCGCCATGAGAAAGAGAGCTGAGAATCAACAGACTGTGAATAATCTCCCTTACGAACTCAAGATATCTTGCTGTACTCTCACCAACTGTTTCATATTTAGCAAATGGATACTTCTGACCTTTTCCAGCTCACATACACACCCATGCTTAAGAGGGGCAGAAAAGAAAAAAAAAAGAGCAACCTCTGGTCTCTCATGGACATTTGTACATTCCCTGTTGACTCATTGAAAAAGAGCAATGAGTATAAAACACAGACAGCTAAATGAAAGCTACCAAGTTTATTTAACACACACAGACATTCAGAGCAGGTTCAAATGATTTAAAAAGCAGCTCAGCTTTAACAAAAATGGAGTGGAGTTAAATTTTAGTGATTTCTCTTTTGCTTTTGGCAAAAGACCGTGATCCATTTTTTCCCAATGGTGCTAGAGACATTTTTTTTTGGGGTGGGGGGTATTTAGCCAGATCTGTGATTAAGCCATTGTAAACAATGAAGTGGGACTACTTTACTCCCAAGCAGAGAGAAGAAAAAGCTTAGAAATTAGCTTCTAAGCAAACGCCTGGTCAATTTCCTCTGTGTGTATTAATGCATGTTCAGATATATTAGGTGTTTGAACTGCTGAAAATCATGATATATCTGTTGAAACAAGCCAACACGATGTAAACTACAGCTTGCTATATTATCTATTAGCAGAAGCTGGTGTGACATTGAAAAAATGGAAGATAACGAATGGATGTTAAAAGTGCCAAACATCCCCTTCCATAGCCCATTTTACTTTTTACATTGTATTACTTCAAATTCAGCTTGAGTTAGGAGCTCACTGTCATCCAGCAGTCAGACAGGTCTAGTTAAGGATCCAGGAAACCAGCTCATCCTTACAGTCACCATGTGACCCAGAAAGCTCCAGCTCTTCACTCATTTTTAATCATCCGTGTCAGTGTGTGCAGGCTTCTGTGTGAATGATGTTACTCATGTGTGGCTACATTCCTTTATGTGTGTGTGTGTGTGTGTGTGTGTGTGTGTGTGTGTGTGTGTGTGTGTGTGTGTGTGTGTGTGTGTGTGTGTGTGTGTGTGTGGGGGTGTGTGTGTGTGTGTGTGTGTGTGTGTTGTAGTCTCCCAGCTGTTATTCTTGTTTAGACTTCTTGTACTGGCCAAGCAGCTTATGTAGTCTGAAGGTACAAACGCTGAAATATTTATAACTAGGGACTCATTCTAGGCAACACTAACCCACATGCTTCTTTTTTTCAGAAATATTTTTAGTTGCTACTGTCATAAATGAGTAGCTTTGCTTAAAATCCCCGCCGTACTCTTCAGCATCTCCGAGCAGCAGCTGTTTTTTTTGTGGAGTCTGTTGAACTTTAGAAACTTGTAAAGATCTGATTTGGGTGTTCCCATGAGGGCCCGTTTGAAATAGGGGCGCGCACATAAATCGATGCCAATTTTCTCAATTTTTGGGAGAACGGCAGAGCGATGGGTTGCTCAGTGGGTGGAGTGTGCTGTCCTGGGTTCAGTTTGTGGTCTTGGGGTTATTCGCTGCATGTCTTCTCCCGATCTGTCTCATCCCTGTTTCCTGTCTGCCTGCTGTACAGTAAAGGCCACTGGCAGCAACAAAATCTTTGAAAACATGTTGTTGTTTTTTTTCATTTATTTGGAAGTTCTGCGATAAGCCAAACTTACATGAGAACCTGATCTTATCTACCTCCAGGAAGATCTACAAAGGTCAACGATATTCACCCCGATGTCGCCAACTGAGCTACATTGTCGCTATACAGCTTTGGAAAAAACTTAAAATGATCAGTTCAACAAAATCATTATCAACCAAAATTGGAATTGACGATAGTCCAGAAAGCTGCAAACTGGTGCACCACTAATTTGAAAGCAAACACATCCTAGTGGACCAAAGACTAGGACTATATATTCCCACTGGCTGGGGAAGACTTCCAATATCTCCTTTTCCTGTGATATCTACAGACTAATTTCTCCCAACTTCCTAAATGATTAAATGCCTATTATTAAATATTAACAACTGTATCGGTAAGCGTCATTTATCTACCCGGAACAAAACCTCTAACCACTGTACTGCAGCTGGTAGCTGAAGGTTGACAGCCCTGTAAGTCTGCCGTCTGGCTCAGTTACTGCTTCCTCTGGTGAATCATGAACAGCTGCAGACTTTTTGCTTCTTTAGCTCTTTAGCATGCAGGCATCAAGCTGACTGGTTAGAAATAAGACAGCAGCTGGGATTTAGGCCGTAAGATGAACTACCCAGCTGAATCTGACAGCATCTCTGCAGTAATTGTTACTTGATTAGTTGAACTCAGAAATGATTCTGTGAATGTGCATTTTGGGATTGTGTGTGATCCCAAAATACACACAAACCTGCAGGTTTTTGTGATGTGACACAAAACCTGCAGGGTAATCTGCACTGAGCAGCAGACCATGAAAGGTTCGCTTGAAGGACTTTATGATCCCTATTGGTGTTCGTGTGCAACGCAGACATCAGGGTCGTGGTAGATGACTGCTCATCATGACGCCAGGCGGTCAGAAGGTCATGGTCAGAGACTTGAAAGCAGAGCAAAAACAAAGGCTGAAGTTTGTGTGTGCGTGTTTGCGTGTATGTTTCTGTTTTTACCTTCTTTGGTAAGACGCCAGTCATTGTGGGGAACCAAAAAAAAAGCCTTCTCCAGACTCTTTGAACAGTTTCTTCTTGCCTTTATCACAGCTTCTTCATCACACTCCAACATGAATATGTGCATCTGCAGTCGCATGTCTCATACACACAGGATGAGTTCTTGTGAGTGTGTCTGTGTGTGTGTGGGGGGGGGCGGTGGGGGGGTAAGCTTGTGTGTGTATAGAGGATCATTATAACCATTCCTGATAGAATGGGCTGAAATAAGAAGGATTATATGTTTATTAACATTGTGGCCTGCCTTTAAATAGTCCCCAGTTGCCATGGTTACCTGCTGTTATATTGCTGTTTAACAGTAGCTAGCATAAACTGTCACTGGTTGCCATGGTGACCTGACATTCACTGGCTAATATTCTGTCAGCGTGTTATAACTGTGTATCACTGTCTTAAAATATGTTATGCTGCATCAGTGATATGTCTTTATGATCCATACATATTACCTGCAAGTGATAAGTGACAAAATCAAAAACCGATTACATATTGGGAGGCGACGAAGAGCCACTTATTGGGGCAGGCCATACCACCAGCCATGCAGCCTATCGGCCAGGTGATAATCTGGCCGACTGAAACCTCCTGACCTTGGGGTCAGCGTCGGCTCAAGGCGGGCTGGCACCGGAGAAATCTGCAGCAGTGGAGAGGATTCCCACACTTGCTGCTAAAAACTGGGCAGAGTGTCCGTCAATTTCTTGTGGTTAAAGTTCCTCGCTAACACGTAAAACGCCTCCAGGTCTTCATCTGTAGTGAACTAACGGTGTCATGCAGCTCCTTCGATGCTGTAACACGGTTTTGGATCCATTTTATTTTGTTGGATGAAAAAAATCCTGCCTAAGATTAATAGCTGTTAGTGAACAGTTTCTCCACACATCCATTGAGTGGAAAAGGAACCAGTATCAGGAAAGCATGCTGTTTCTCTGGAACCAGTTTCAGCAAGGTGGATTAGAATATCCAGGCTGGTACCCAGTACCTGAGAGTTCCTGTCTTGTACGTTGTCAGGATAACTGTACCTACTTTTTTACCAAAGTTTCTGTTCCCTGACTCCCCTGGTTCCTGATCTCTTGCTCATCACTGGTTCAGAAAGCCATCAGAAGCCTGTTGTGTGTGGTTGTGCATCCTGTATTTGATGCATTGTGGAGACTCTCTGCTCCCAAAGAAGAAATGCTGTTTTTGGGTTTGGGTTAAGGTTTAGGACCAAGGTGTGAATTGAGTTTTACTTAAATTTAGGGTGAATGGAAGTCAATGGAAAGTCCCCGCAAAGACAGTGAGACAAATGTGTGTGTCTCACAGAGAATCCCTGCATTAAGCAGCCAGAAATAGTCTGTAAGGAAATCAATGTTCCTCTGCCAGTGGCGCTGGGAGCTGTCTCCTCGACAATAGAGGGACTGTCCTGTTTCCTGCACCCCAGAGGGAGAGGGTGCGTGTGTGTGTGTGGGCGTGTGTGTGCGTGTGTGTGTGTGCGTGTGCGTGTGTGTGTGTGTGTGTGTTTGGAAGAGGAAAACAAAATGATGGTGAATTCAGGCATATCTGTGCTGTACCCAGGTTCTGCCTCGTCAGCTAATGACAAATATAAAAAAGCTAGCAGATGAAAAATAATGAGGGTGAAGGTAGCGTCACGCGAGGTTAGCTTGGAACACCTGTATTATGAATCACTGGAGGAGGCAACGGCGTTCATGTGAAGCCGTCTTAATTGGTCTTGTAAGGGACGGAGGGCGACTTTCTCACCGATATTTTTTTCTTTATCGTTGCTCTTACACGCTATTATTATCATTCAGCTTATTTCAGTTTGTATATTAAGCACCAATTCACAACAAATGTCACCGCAAGGCACTCAGAAGCAAGAGAGCGAGTTAACACACACTTAGACTCGTATTAACTCAGTGATACATTTTTAACAGATAGGAATGTCTTTCAAAAACAATATTTGTGTTTTAGGTCGTATGAATGCTGTGAGTTGCAGTTATGACAAAACAGTTGCCTATAAAATAAGTATTAAATAGTTTCTTATCATTTTTATTATTATCACGATGAAGCCACAAAATTTTGCAATAAATTTCTAGTCCTGAGGGGGGTTGCCCTGACCCTGCGTGCGCTTTTGCTAGGTTTAAAAAAAAAAAAAAGTCAGTGGCTTCAAAAGTGGACGGCCGTTCTTCAATGTTTTCTAATTTATGCCGTACATTTGAACATCTTTATTATTTAGAATTGAGAAATAAAAAAGTTTTAAGTGTGGATTTAAAAAAAAAATTCCTAGCATTATAATTGTTATTATTATTCCCAATATTCAATTCTTCAGCTCAGCGTGAGCAGAAGAAAACGCTTCAAGCCTAATTAATTATTCAATACAAAATGAAGGGATGGACAAAGTGTTAACTCGGCCATTACTAAGACAAAAAAAATGTGATTTGATTCACTCAAAAATTCAACATGTTTCAATGTCTTTGTATTCCTTTTCTTAAAGAATCAATATTTCTAATCGGTTTTGATCAATTTCCAAAATAAAATATTTCATTCATTGATTCTTTGGTGACAAATGCAATGTTAAATTATTAAAACTGATAATAATATTGAGACAAATATAATGAAAAATAACTATAAAATGTAGACAGCTGTGGAAGCCGAACCTGCAGCGATGCAGTTTGTTGAGCTGGATGTTGTGAACTTGATGAAGAAACGTTTATTTCCGTCGTTAGAAACTTGAGGCAAGACTTGGACTTCTGACTGCCTCCGTCATGTGGTGACAGTGAAAGGAAAATGGTGCCAACATCAGTAAGAAACCTGCAGAACCTGGAGCAGTCTGAGCAGCCATCTGCCCAAATCAGCTGGAGCTTTGAAAAGACGGATCCACAGATCCACAATAAGCAGGTCAGGAAGTGAAGGGGGCGATTTGAGGTCAGGGTAAACTCAAGCTTCAGAGTTCACGTGACAAAACTGGCGCATTATTGTGACTGAATTCAAAACTTTGCATGCTTTTCAAACATCTTTTTTCCAGAATCAAGAGATACTGAATGTCTTGATTCTTGCTGTGGGAAAGAGAGCTGAGAAATAGCAGGCTGCGAATAATCTCCCTTACGAACTCACAGTATCTGATTTTACGCTCACCAACTCTTTCAAAATTTGACATTTGGATTATTTATTTATTTATTTTTTACAGTACATTGGTGAACTAACAGCATCATGAAAACAAGAGAAAAAGGCAGACAGTTCAATATTCAAACATCTGAAAGCTACCAGAAGTCCTGACTGTAGTTTGCCACAAACCGTGTTGTGAAGCATGGTGGTGACAGCGTCATTTCGATACACGGTAGATATGGCATTTTAATTAAACCAAGCAGAAAAGAACAAACTACTGTAGGCCAGGAAAAGAGTCTAGATAAATGGAAGATGGAGAGTTTCTTAACTTCTTTTGGTTGAATGTTTTCTGTTTCCCTGCCACCCTGTAAGGACACATGGCTACAGACAGCAGATGTCTTGGATTCTGTGGGTCTAGAAAATGGTATCTAGTTTATGTCCAGAGACGACTATGTGAACTTTATTCAAAAACCCTTCACACAAACATTTAGAGCCTTTTTTTCCCCAATGTCACAGATAGTTAAGGTGTTTGGGTAAAATTCTGGATCTCTGTCTCGTGAAGTGTTTCTGCGGGAAGGAACCCAGAAGAACCAGAACCTACATAAGACCCTGATCCGTCTTTGGACCTCTGGATGGACCCCCGCTGTTGTAAAGTATCTCGTTCTTCACCCAGTGTGTTTCTGAAGATCTTTTGTAACGAACGACAGTTTTATGACGGTACCTGGTACCAGGCTGGCCAATATTTACATTGAATGATTAAAACCCTCTTTTTCTTTTTTTTTTTAAACTCGGTTTAGCGTGGAAGATAATTAAATTAAAAGTTCTGCAGTTCGGTGGCTTTCTGTGTCTGCCAGTAATACACTTAAGCTGCTTCGTACATTGTGGAATCAGCAGAAGTGAAAATGGGAGAGTGTGCTGAAAGTCTGCAGCGGTGACTTTCTGCCTGGTGAAAGGCTGTGAAATGAAACGGGGTGGCATTGCATCACTCTGAAAATATCAGAGAAGAAATCCAGCTCTTTGGGATTGAATTAGTGACAGATGGAGCAATTATTAGCCCCACTGCTGTTCGTAATTCGTAACAGGACGGCTCTTAGCCTCCAGAGTTCTGGTTTCACGGTCAGGGAAGGAGGTTCCCTCTGTGGCCAAATGCTTTGAACATGATCCTGCTGTAAACCCTCCATGGCAAACAATGTTCAGTTCACTGGCAGAGTCCACCACAATTTTAGTTTTCAATTAAACTCCCTGGTACTGGTAACATGTTGGCTGTGCAACAATCTCTACCAAACGTTTTTTTAGCGTCCTGTTAGCATTAGGTTGTTATGAAGTTGAGTTTAAAGTGCTTTATATTGTAAAGACAAAATACAGTGGCCAATTATGAAACAAGCAATAATCATTACATTTTGTGAAACGCTATTATGGAAATCATCAGTTCACATCAAATACCTTGATCAGAGTTCAGTTTTTGGCAGTTTTGCAGTTTTCTGGCAGTTGGATCCAGATATAAAGTGCATAGAAACACTTTGTGTTAAGAATTGGAAGAAACTGAATGATATTTTTGCATAGACTGGGTAGTATTTGTCAGAATCAAAACGTCTTAAAATGAAATAAACAAATGTAAAGTTGAGATGATTTAGTTTTTTCTCTTGTGTTTCAGAACTCCTCGGCTCCACGAAGAAGGTGAACGTGAACTTTCAGGATATTGATGGGTAAGTCGGCGACTCAGTTTCAGTCTCAATCTAACAGCTTATTCCACCAGAAGCATTTTTTATATAAAAGATTCATAGAATTTTACCCACGTGGTTTTTTGCTGTACAGATCAAAAACAGTGTTTTGCTTAACATCTGTGGTAAACCTTTCCAGTCCACGTTGTTCATTTCTTCTTTGTGACTGTATTCTGCATCCATGCGGTAGACAGTCATAATCCTCTTAGTCTGATGACTGAAACGACACAAAATTAAATTCTAATCTGTCATTTATATCATCTGCAGTGAGGAGATGAAAACATTGAGCTGCTTCTTCAACGAAACCTCCATTTTAATCACTTTAATTGGTCATTTCTTTCCAAACCGCTTGCACAGAATTAATTGCGAGTTGATGACCAGATGTTTGTGACGTTCTGATGGTGTGGTGCAGAAATAGTAAACTCGTTTTGCTTCGCTGATGGATCCGCTTGCAGCTCCGTTCTTAATGTGCGGATGCTGTTAATGAGTCTCCACCAGCTCATTCAGTTTAGGTTCAATTCCTCCTCCTGCTAATTATCTGGAGAGTCTAAGTGAACAAACTAAAACAGAGAGAGAGACAGAGAGAGAGGATGGATATTTGTTACTCTTCATTCTGTTACAGTTGCAGGAAGTGTGCACAAGTCAAGTACATCAGAGGGTTTTCAGGAGCGCAGACGTTTAGATGTTCAGTCGCTTCAGCAAGTTAAACATCCCATTTTCTCTCTGTTTAACTGATAGGAGTGTGAAACAGAAAATTCTTACCCTGATTTTGGTGTTTTATATCAGTTAGCCTGGCGCTAGCTGCCTGTTTTGATATTAATGTTGAATCTGGGGCAACTGTCGTTGAGTTGTTATTGGCAATGCAGTTGCGCAATTTGAGATTTAAAAAAAAAAGTGCTTGGCAATTTCGGCAATTTCGAAAACAGCACACAAGTCGCACAATCAACAACCAGATGTTGCCGCTGGTGAAAACCATAAAGAAGTAAGTGACAGGAAGTAGTTGGAAGAAAATGGTGTATCATTTTTTTATTCACATGAATAAAATTATTCACATGGGTTTTTAATTGCAAAATTGTTGCTTTTGAACATCACTGTTCACTGTTGACTAAATTTTGTGCAGATCCGTAATGAAAACACACCTTGTGTGTAGAGCAGTTGTTTTCCAGCCAGAGGGATATAGGTTTGATGTGCCCTTGGGCAAGGCGCTTCAACCCAAGTTGCTTACTGATCTATGTTATCAGCGTATTAATGTGTGCGTGTTACTAGTTGTGTTTCCATCGATGTGTTTTTTTAATGAGCATTTTGAAGTTTGGCATTAGAAAATGTCGATGGGAGCCGCAAAATCTGAAATAATGTCCTCAGTTTCTTTAAAACATTTGTGCGCTCGCTTGACGTGGTTTTTGGAAATTCATTTGCTGAAAAGGAAATTTATGTTTGCCAAAAAACTTCTGCTGTGGTGAACATTTACCCGTTTACTACAGCCATGCGTAGTCAACAGCTGATGTAATCACGTGTTGTGTAGCCTGGCTGATTCGCTCCAAACCAGTAGATGGAAGCAGACCGAATTTACGTGGTCTTTTTTGCACAACATTGGCATTAAAATTTCCATGTGGATTGTTTCTATCCCCTTCTCCTGACTGATACATTTCTACAATTGAATTAAATAATTGCTTAAATCTTATTGAGCCTCTAAGCAAACTGTGCTTTTGGAGACTTGAGGAGAAATGAGAAAAATCCTTCCAAGACAGCTGGACATAGTTTTGCTTTAACTCAAGAAGATTATGTTAGTTTAAGTATATTCAGTTACTAATATCACTGGTGAGACCCTGTTCATAATTTTCTAAAGCTCCTTTTTTCTATTGTTTGTAATGCAACCCAACCATATGTTGACCTTGTATGGGAGGAAATATTTCTTTTGTCATTTTTTAAAGCTCAATAGATGCCATGAAACACTGAATGTCTGCATTTGCTGTTTCAAGTGTCCCAATCTGGCCTCAGGAACAGGAAGCATCAGATGGGTTTGAGGAGGGAAATAGAAAAAGATAAGAACAGCAAGGGAGCGACTGGAAAGGAAGCGCCAGATGAGACACAGAAGAGAGCTTTGTTCATAAGCGGTCTGACTTTCAGGGTGTTTGAGAAAGTGAGGCGGGAGAAGGAAGGTGTAGGGGATAAATGTTGCATTTCATGTTCTACAACTTGGCAAAAGCACAGACCTCTCTCTACTTTACAAAATACCTGCAGCCAGCTGAAACGCTGGAAGTTTTTTTTTAAATGGAGGAATCCCTGTATAACCCTGGAGGGAACAGGTGAGTCCAATGGAGAAATGCAGCATTTTTCCCCAAGATTTAACCCTTGCCATGCAAGAATGCGTTACAGTCCCTGTCATCCATCCTGCAGAACAGCCGAGCTGACAGTTTTTATAAAGTTAGTCATATACGGTAATCAGAGGGACTCTGGAGGCTTGAGGTTCCCAGATTCCTCTGTTAAAAGAAACAATCTTTAGTCAGTTTGACACAAGTTGATTGGGGGTCAATTGGTGTCGGGCTATCCGTCATGCTGACATAATCAAACCTAAAAAAAAAAACAGTCTTATTCAAGTTTTTTCTCCACAGCTGGAGTTCAAATGTTGAAGACGATGGTGAGGAAGCTTTCTGACTCCCTTAGTTAGAAACTTTAAAGTATTTTTGGTTTTACAGACACTCTCTTACTTTTAATTGAGGTTTGTGCAGTCAGCGTTATGCAACCTCAACTTTTTGGAGCTTTACATCATGCTACAATTTTGTTCCCTCATCAGAAACATACCTGGAGTGTTGTCTTAATTCTTTCACGCATGTTTGAGAAATCCTTTAATCTCCCGTGGCAACCGTTCAGCTGTGCTAAACATCTGGATGCAGAAGTTTAGCCCAGTTAAAAGGTTCCAGCAGGAACCTTTGTATGTACACCAAAATTGATTAAATATGTTACCATTTCTAATGCATTGAGATGTATGTAATTAGTTTATCTTAATTAACCTTTTAAAGTTCATACCTTAATTATTATTTGTTGAGAAACATTTATGTTCCTTTTTGAGGCAAACTTCAACAAAACAAACAAATTTAAAATACAAATTTCTTATTGTTATGAATCATTTTGGCCTTAGCCTATGTTCTGTTTTACATTTACACTCTATTGGTAAAAAAATGTAACTTTTCAAACAGAGTGCTGCACAATGCAGCATTGCTGAAACTGTGTCTGGCTGCGGTTCCTCGGAGGTTGCTGTCCAGTGTTGTCAGGGTTTGTCAAGCAAACAGGCTGATGTCAGCCATTCTTATTTTTGCATTTGGTTGTTTCCGGTCGCCAGGCAGCGGCAAGCCCGGAGAACGACTCCATTCATCGCACATGCGACCTCTTCTTTGACATTTCCACCTGACAAAACATCTCCAGATTCAGTCAGTAGGAGCTGCTGTGATGAAAAGCCAAAATAAACGTCTATGAACTCCAGCGTTTCTTCTCCCTGATCCTTCCATCCTTATGGCAGGATGTCACTGTCCTGAAAGGATGCCTAACAGCCCGTCAGTGAAAAGGCCTCTCTCAGCAGTTTTCTAACTGTTTCACAACAGACACACACGGCTTGATTGCAGAACTGCAACCCGCTGGTTGCAGTTCTGCAATTCAATGCCAGTTAACAGCTGGCATTGAATTAGTTTGTCTTTTTTAAACTAAGGTACATGCGGCCTTTGTGAAGGTGTGGGACATTTCACAAAAACGCAAAATACAGAAGCATTTGTGTGTGAAAAGCTATGTCTGTTTTAGTGACGTATGATTGTGAGAGTCTGTAGCAAACAGGTGCCACCAATCAAATCTGTGGAGTGAGCGAAATCAAAAACAGGACAGTGCTATAAAAGTATAAATTTATTGCAGTTTTCCGTCCCGGAGCTTTCAGTACTGTGTTAGCTCAGCGCCAATGAGAAAAGACATTAGCAATGAGTTGAGAAAAGCAATAAATAGCTGCCCATCAAACTGGAGAAGGTTATGAAGGCATTTCCAAACAGTCTTTCAAACAGCCTTACTCAATGCGGTCGTCTCTGTCGCATCTTCATGTTGGTGAAAATGTGAAGGTATGTTTTTCTCTCTAGGGAAAAACAAGAACAGCATACCAGAAATAGATCTGCAGGCATTGTGCTGGAGGGAAGATTATTTGGTTTGTAGCCTCAGTAGCTACAAACCAGAGGCTATAATGAGCAGAATTACTATTGCAACAACACATAATCAGTAGGATAAAACTAACCTGTCTCACGACGGTCTGAACCCAGCTCATGTTCCCTATCAGTGGCTCCTACTAGATGCTAGGTGGATGGATATTACTCAGACCTCTTCTTCCTGCTGCTCTCTTTGCGTCAGATTGCGTCACTGCATCACATGTTCAGCAGTCCTGACCTAGCTGTGTCGATCATGGATATAAAGCTTGACCTGAAAACAACTCCTGAGTTGATCACACCATCGTCTCTGTGCAGGAGCATTCTAAAGTACAGTAGGAGGCCATCTTTCTGATGGCTAAACATAGCAGCAAATCTACAAAACAGAAGACACGCGACCTTGTGAGTCAAGTTTGATTGAAAAAACATTTGCCCCTTTCAGATCACTTTCTCTTTTCACTACACATAAGTTTGGCCGCTGAGCTCAGTGACCCTAATAACTTTCAGATCATCTACCTTTGATTGCAGAAACAAATAGGCAGGACTAAAAACTCAGCATTTCACCTCAGCAGTGGGTGAAAGGGATGAGCCTTCGTGGAGGCTTTTACAGATTACAAGTTATGTCAAATACAAGCTACGTTGTTGGAACTATCCTCAATATGCTCCTAGTGCTTTTGCTCCTCCACAATCCTGTTTTACCCTCTTACACAAAGTGGTTTCAGCTATGTAAAGGCCAGCACTGATGGATGATAAGTAGTGATGAAAACGACACTAGCGCTAATCAGCGAAGGTCTACTTTTTATTGGTAAAAGAACTTCCAAACGCTACTGTTACATTTTTGCTAAATTTGAGTTCAAAATGGGATTTTACTATGGTTACCATATACTAAGAGCAGCAGTCTCGATACGTACGATATTAAACTGACAGGAGTTTTTAATTTTTAATTTTTTTTTGCTGTCACTTTTTATGAGTGTTTGTTGGAGGCGATTTCATTTCTGTTTGCCAATCTTTGTCCTTGGGTTATGCGATGCTTTTTTCTCCTTATGCTTCTCATCATGTTTGTCCATCAGAGCTGACATGACAGTGGCATCCTCAAGCTGCAGATGCACACACACACACACACACACACACCCACACACATGCAGCACGCACGCACGCACGCACGCACGCACACACACACACACACACACACACACACACACACACACACACACAAATCCTTGTGCTTCTATCAGTCTGAGGACTTTGTTTTGACTTCCATTCAATTAAGTAACTACATTTATGCCCAACACAGACATTTTCCGTAACACTAATCATTACTAGTCTATTGCTATCCCTTACTAGTACCAGACTGGTCCACCTAACCCTAACCTTAACCACAGTTGAATTCACACAATACCTCTAAATGTAACTTATAGAAGTGCAAAGCAAAGGTAAGATCAGAAAAACATCCCCACTTTCTACAAATGACTGGCCTTTGTTGGTGAAAATGGTGATTATCTATATGTAATACATATATGTACACACACACAGTCCTGTGCAGGATAATACGCAATGGGTTAAATCTCCATTATGCATTTCCATCTCTCCATCCTCTGGCCTGTTTAACAGCTCTGCAGCAAAGACATGTTTGATCCCTAATCCCCTGCTATTAAATCCATTTGTCATGCTATCTTTGTCGTTATCTGTGACCCGTGATTGTACGTTTATGGGTGTGGATGGATGGATGTGTGTGGTATAAATATTAAAAATTGTCTGACCCTACGACCTCTTGATGTTTTCTCTCTCTCTCTCTGTGTGTGTGTGTGTGTGTGTGTGTGTGTGTGTGTGTGTGTGCGTGCGTGTGTGTGGGTGTGTGTGGGTGTGTGTGTGTGTGTGTGTGTGTGCGTGTGTGTGTGTGTGTGTGTGTGTGTGTGCGCCCCTTCAGGTTTTCTCCCCTGCATCATGCAGCTCTTAATGGGAACCTGGAGCTGGTCTCTCTGCTGTTGGAGTCGCAGGCTGCTGTCGACATCAGAGACCAGAAAGGTATGGAGGAAACCAGCTGATGTACAAAAACTCTTCACTTATCAGTTCCTCCAGTGTTTTTCTTTTTCCACAATCGTGAAAATTCACGAAAAACAGATACCTGCATCTTTTTATGCTAATGCATAATTGTGCGTTCATTGCAAACTGTAAATTGTCAAAAACATTGAGTGTAAGTGACTAACACCCACCAGTAGGGGGCAGTATTTATTACTTCTACTACAATGCTGCCTTGGTTATCAATATGGTGAAAGGCCTGTCATGGTAAATTGTCCAATTAGTTATTGAGATAAACAGTTACATTGTTTTGATGCAATTTTCAAATAATGTTCAAAGATCAGTAAACTTTAAATTCTCATTAGCATTTAAGTCTGCAACTGAAAGACAAATCCAAAATAAATAACAAAACAAAACAGAAACAAGTAAAATTAATCATAAAGTAATTCATCTCATTACAGGAGCATAATCTGACACTGGCAAATGTAAAAAAATCCATCCTTTAGTTTGGGTCTGTTTCTTTAGTAGTAAAAAGATTTTACATTAAGATTTTATTAAAAACACTTCAACCTATTTAACCATCATTCTTTGCACAATCTCCCCAGGTTAGGCCATTGAAAGACCGATAAACCCACAGCATCACAGATCCTCCTCCGTACTTAACACTAAGGATTTCTAGATATTCATCCTTTGTTTTATGGTGTTTGTGGCAGAAAAAGTTCAACATTAGCCTCATTTAGCACTCAGAAGTGTGTAACAAACTCCACATGTGTGTGTTCATGATGGTGTGACAGAAATGTCTTTTTCCTGCATCACACAGTGAGTTGTGCCTAACAGTTGCTATGGAGATGTTTGCTGCAGTTCGCCGACACTGTTTGTTGAGACATCATTTTAAAGGATCTTGAACATCCTTAAGCATTATTTCTGACATGTAATTAAGTGTCCTCAAATTGAAACTAAAAGGATTAGTTTTGACACTGCAGTGAAATCTTTATTTATTTCGAAGCTTTTAATCATATTTTTAGGGACCTAAAACCAAAACTCAGCCAACATGACTTGTGTGGTTCCTTTTGGCGCAGGAATGCGGCCGCTGCATTACGCCGCCTGGCTGGGGAAGGCCGAGCCAATGAAGATGCTGCTGAAGTCGGGTTCGTCTGTCAATGGCCAATCAGACGAGGGCCAGATCCCTCTGCACCTATCAGCACAGCATGGCCACTATGAGGTGGTAAGTGACACAGAGGATCAACCTCGGCGCTAACTCACATCAGCAACAATTTTTAAAAATTAGGATTTTTAACAGTTAGGACTTGTATAAAAAAAAGATATTAACAAAATATTTGTGTTGGTATGCATCTTCCTGGCTTTTTTTCTGACATGCCTGTGTGTTTTTGTTTGTCATCCTTCACTGCAGTCTGAGATGCTGCTGCAGCACCAGTCCAACCCGTGCATCGTGGATAACGCAGGGAAAACGCCTCTGGATTTGGCGTGTGAATTCGGCAGGGTCGGGGTGAGGAGCTGTACTTCACTTTGTCTGGAGAACATCGTTGGAAAACCAAAAACTGTTGGCTAACTGGTGATCTCTTGCTCGTGTGTGTAGGTGGTCCAGTTGTTGCTGTCTAGTAACATGTGTGCCGCTCTGTTGGAACCCAAAAAGGGAGACACTGCAGACCCCAACGGGACATCTCCACTCCACCTGGCTGCTAAAAACGGACATATAGACATCATCAGGTGCGCATGTGTCTGTTTTAGATTTGAATGTGGAAAAATCTGGGATGTGTTCATCCATCCTGTGACTGAAAATATTCAAACACCTGATGTGTTTGCAGATCCTCCTTGTGCTCCATGTTGTCTTCATAAAGTTACTGTCAGATCATTCCACCATGGTCTGAGCTCACGATTGTCTGCGCTTTTGTGGAACTCGATGGTGTCAGTGTTCAGCACAGATCTTCAGGTTGAAGAAAGCAGAATGGGTCTGCAGATAAAATCCCGTCACAAATGTCGTTCTCAGTTGCAGTGAAAAATGATATGAGATAAAACTGGCATAGAGGGAAAAAAACATGGGAGAGGCAGAAAGGAGAAGCAGAGGGCGGCAGATTAAAGCCTGTCACAGCCGGTGGAGCAGAACCTTCCTCTCTAGAAGTGACACTGGTAAACGATGCTCAGTAGCTGTGGCTAACTACCTGTGGTACAGACATGCTTATAAAATAAAACACTTAATGATAACATTATTATCATCTGTTTGTAGTTTTACTAATCTGGAGAACACTGCAAACATGTAAATGAAACTTTTAACCTTTAAAACAGTGTAGAAAACTAATACAGCACAACCCTTAGTCGCACCATTCAATTTTCTTTCCAAAAATATGTTACTTCAAGAAAACTAAAGCAGAAATGACAGTTTCCTCTGTCTGTCTTCAATACCACTTGAACAGGTTGATGGAGCAAGTGCTTTTTGGGCTTCAGTGTTTTTTTTTCTTTTTACTTGAAATGTGTCAGAGAGAAAATATCAGACAAAGCCAGACTGGCAGATTCCTTTTGCTTTCTGTTTCTGTGCCAGCAGTGACCAGACTGCGCTGTCACATCGTGTCTAATGAACGGCGATAAAAGTTGCATTGATCTCCTGCTCTGATTCGCAGCCAGAATGCAAATAAGCAAACAGAGCAAACTTGGTGGGATGCACATTTTATTCTGTGGCAACTCCTGGAGCCAAGCGACGGAGAGAGTCTAACGGATGAGCTGCAGGGTGTTAAATTTTGCTGAACACATTTATTGGCAGCCCTGGGGAAAAAAATGCCATAAAGGGGCACTATTATCTAAAATCATCTTTTTTGAGCATTACATCATGTTAGAAAGTTATTCTTTCATATAAAACATACCTTTGATTCTTTCATGCATGTTTGACAAATCCCTTAATCTCCATGGCAACCATTCAGCTGTGCAAAACGCCTGGGAGGACCTAGCTCCGCCTTCGAGGACGAAGCTCCTCCGTGGAGCTGCAGTTTTCAAGCTCCTCCCTAACTGAGCTTCTCCAGACACGCCAGGAACAATCAGGAAACATCTGGTGGAAATGGAGTGCTCAATAGGAGCTGCTGTCTCAGTGCAACATTGCTAGAAATGCTGCGACGACTTCATGAAGGTGGAGTTTCAGAAAGCGCAGGAGCTTCTTAAAGCGACAGAGGCCCAATTTCAAGGCATTAAATGTCAAAGTCAACTTTCTTAAATGTCACATTTGATATGCATAGCATTTTTATAAAGGGGACACAGTTATTTGTTTATAAGAGAAACAGGCCCACAGCATCACAACTCCTCTGCCGTATTTGACATCATGCTTTTAGTTGTTTAACACACATTTTGTGTTTCACAACAAGCCCACCTGCTGCTGGAAAATTCAGTCTGTTTCATCTTATCAAACATCGTGCCACCAGAGATTTTGTTAAAATATATATATATATATATTTAAGAAAATGTCATTCCACAAAATTCACATAAATGTTTCAGAGTGTAACATTTATGTGTTACACTCATAACACACAGGATGTGTACCATCACACATCTTGTTCTGTGTCAATAAACCACAGAGTTTCTTTCCCTCAGGTGTCAGGCTGTATGGCGTCGGTTCATTTCTGGACATATTCTCCATTCATTTAAACCCTCTTCAACTTTCTTTCCCTCATTTTCTTTTTTCTTCTCTCTCTCTTTCTTTACCCATCTCTCTCTGTGTGTATCTCTCTCTCTGTCGCCTTCTGCTGTCAGGTTGCTGATCCAGGCAGGCATTGACATCAACAGGCAGACCAAAGCCGGCACTGCCCTTCACGAAGCTGCCCTGTGTGGCAAGACGGATGTGGTGAGACTCCTGCTGGAGGTAAGCGGAACTGCAACACAATCCTTGAAAGAACTGCAAAACTGGGACTGTCCTGTCACACCGAAAAAAAATACATTTTTATCTTTTTTTTTTTTTTACACAACATTACTCTTGAAAAGTGCAGAAACTTCAGTTTGGCATTTTACAGGTTCAGATTTGTATGGAAAATATATATATATTTGGATTCCCAGACTATTACGACAAAAAAAAAATGAAGTCTTCAGGCACACCTGAGCACTTTTTTGATGGGTTTTAAATAAATATGCATATAATTGTTTATAATCTTTTCAAAGATTTTAGGCTCAGTTTTATTGGGTTGTTTGACCAACTGAGATGGCATTTTAAGGGTCTCAAATTTTATTTTCCAGGTTAGACAGGCCAATAATACATGATTCACAAAGAAGTCAATTTTTTCTTCTTCTGAATGTTCCATCTTTAAACCGGAAGCTAAGATGTTAATATCTTTTCACAATTGCTTTCTCTGAGTCACTTTACATGGTGTGTTCATTCTGAGGATAGCGCCCTCCAGTGTTGCTGACAGGAACGTTTTACTATGGCAGAACAGTCAAAAAATCTCCAAACAGCTAAATACTGAAGCAAAGCTGATCTAATTTCCTTGTAATCAATAGAAAACATTTACGGGTCTCAGAGTAAAGGGAGATGCACAATATTCTATTCAGATATTTATTTGTGCAAAAATAAATGTGTGAAAATGACAAATACGTATTTTGTGGATTTGATCCCATAAATGAGGACAAGTTTGCAAGATTTTCCCTGAAAATGTCTGACATTGTCTTACAAGGGCAGTATCATTTAAAAGTAAGCTTTTTTGAACTATAAGTCATGCTATAATGCTACCCAAAGTGTTGCCTTGATTCGTTCATGCAGGTGTGAGAAATCCTTTAGTCTCTCATAGCAACCATTAAGTTGTGCAAAACACCTGAGCGGACGTAGCACTCCTCAGACTAGCCAGCAGCACTTCGCAAACACCTGGTGGCTCTGTGCTCATCAGACGAGCCACTAAAAAGAGCAGGAGGTTCTTAAAGAGACAGAGGCCTTTCTATAGTCGTATTTGACATATGCAGCATTTTTAGAACAGCTGCGGTGACATAATTACTTGATTGTGCTATTAAATGACACGACGTGCCTGGAAAACACATAACACTGCCCCTTTAATGCTGCTGCCTTTTTATGAAGGCATGTTCAATAATAATAAAAAAACCCTGCAGCTCATACCTGTGACTTCAGTGAGTCAGAGCTATGAGAGAGGCTGTGCTAACACCAAACGGCCTCCTTGTGACAGTGACGGTTTAGCCCCGGAGGTTTAAGAAAAACAGAAGCAGCCGTATGTTGGGATGTCTGCAGCTCCTCTGGCGTGAGAACGCAGCACATTCAGGACCCCGGCTCTGAGAGGCTGTGAGAAGTTACCCCGGAGCGCCTCAGCACCCAATTCGTCTTTGTTCGTTTAGTCCGAGTTTGATGCCGCAGAACCCAAATAGAACGTCACTCCTGACTGAGCCTGCAGCTGAAAAATCAGATGCGGTTTGTAATTAGGAGGAGAAGCCAGAGGGGAATGTGGTTATGTTGTGCTGATGTCACCGAGGTGCATGCAGACAGCTGCAGTTATGAGTTCAGAGCACAGGAGACGTTATGCTTTCAGTTTTGTTAAGACAACTATAGTGCAGTGTAAGAGAAAATATGCTCTGAGTTTATTATTGTGCATTTTGTCATATAACAGCTGCAAGCATCAATGTGTTTTATCAGCACTTGATCTCATCAACACACATAAGGGCAACATTTTCAAGCCATGTCACTCTGATACTCACAATTGATTGATTGATTGATTGATTGATTGATTGATTGATTGATTGATTGACTGACTGACAGACAGACACATGGCTTATGTTGTCAATATTATGTTTGATCAGTTTACATTATTAGTACTATTTAATTTCTTAATAGTTTTTAGATATAATGTTTAGAAAAACCCACATGGTGGTGCAAATTAGCTGACGCTATAAGCACCATGATACCGGCGTGGGACTGCTGTTTTATTCAGTTTCTCTGTGTTATTGTGCATCTGTTCCTATCAAATAAACCCAATGAATAAATAACTAAATGAATAAATATGTAAACGCCCTGACGTGTCTTGCTCTGCCCTGCAGAGTGGGATCAACGCAGCTGTCAGAAACACCTACAGCCAGACTGCGCTTGACATCGTTTACCAGTTCACAGCAACGCAAGCCAGCAGGGAGATAAAACAGCTGCTGAGGGGTGAGACGGACAGAGAAAGCCGTCTTCCATAGCTGTGCTATAACAACCACAAAACCCAACATCGAATTCTCCGATGATAATGGAATTTGTTGTGTGTGACCTCCCAGATGCGTCAGCGGCGCTGCAGGTCCGGGCTCTGAAGGATTACTGCAACAACTACGACCTGACCAGCCTCAACATCAAAGCTGGAGACGTCATCACGGTAACACCCGATCCTGCAGCAACAAGGCATTAGCTGCGTTTCCATGATAGACGGGCACAAAATATTGTTGATGCTCTGCAAATGTCAAGAAAACACAATTGTGGCCTTCAAATTTAATAAGAAATGCCCATGAATAAGTTTGTTGACGCGATTAGTCATGAAAATACACACTCCTCCATTGTTCTCTTACCACTTCCTGTTGTCTTCTTCGTCGTTTCAGCCAGTAGAAACATCTGGCTGTTGATCATGTGACTTGCATGATGTGAAAAAAATGTTTCCATGGCAGTTTTATCAACAAACGTGTTTTTTTAAATGCCGTGTTTCCGTTAAGCATGTTAAATTTTTTGATTGGTTGACATAAATGGAGCGACTTGTTGCAGCTCACTGAGGATGTTAGAGCTGAGAGGAAGGAGTGAGACCTGAATGTCTTCATAACTGGAATTGCTGCAAGGCAACAGTGCTTCGACATTTGAAATGTCCACTTTTTTTTCCAGAAAATTTCAAAGATTAATCTCTGATTTTCAGAGCATTTTTGGTGAAAATGTAATCCTTTTTTTATTTCTACACCTACTACTCCGTCGTGAAATCCTAAAAATTAGCTTGATAGTGAAAAGGGTTTGCTGTTTGGGCACTACAATGAGAAACATAATCAGAATGCGAGGCTTGTTAAAGACCCGAAATCCGTTGTAGAAACGGCCCCGTTTGTCGAGGACATCAATAAATGCAAAAGCAGAAATGGCTTCAGCGTCTCCTGTTTACTACAAGCATATCTTACAGGAACATGTGCGCGCTTGT
This sequence comes from Poeciliopsis prolifica, assembly GCF_027474105.1. Classification (NCBI taxonomy): domain Eukaryota; kingdom Metazoa; phylum Chordata; class Actinopteri; order Cyprinodontiformes; family Poeciliidae; genus Poeciliopsis; species Poeciliopsis prolifica. The sequence goes on along the minus strand of NW_026562385.1, from coordinate 12,148,793 downwards.
TGCCATCATAAATATCCATAAATATGAATGAGAATTAATTCAGCCTTTGGGTACTTATTACAGTTGCAACGAAGCCAAGCTGCGCTTGTGTCTTCCCTCAGGGTCTGGAGGAACAATTAGGCTGCAGTGTTGAATCTCTCCAGGGATGGAGGCAGTTTAGCCTGTTTGAAAAACAACTCGGTTACATGTTTCTTCTCATATTTGAACCTAAAAGCCATTTGTTAACTTTCACCCTTATCAGGTATTGGAGCAACATCCTGATGGACGCTGGAAAGGCTGTATCCATGACAACCGGACGGGAAATGATCGCGTGGGATACTTCCCATCCACTCTGGTCGAGGTCATCAGCAAGCGCACAGGTGTGTGTGTGTGTGTGTGTGTGTGTGTGTGTGTGTGTGTGTGTGTGTGTGTGTGTGTGTGTGTGTGTGTGTGTGTGCGCGTGTGCGTGTGTGTGTGTGTGTGTGTGTGTGTGTGTGTGTGTGTGTGTGCGTGTGCGTGTGTTTATGCGGGTGCCTTTGTGAGTGTTGGAGTGTGAAAGGTTTGTTAGACTTATTTTTAGATGTAAATATTCTGACAGAATCACAAGTCGACCATATGACACATTTGGGCTGGAAACCTAACTACACCGAGGGGAGTAGAATATCCCAGTGAAACAATTTTCCTGAACATTAGGCTACTTCATGCTTTCCTATCCATCCTTTTCACATTTAAATCATGGATTCGTGGTCTAGACACAGTAGAACTGCAGTGCTTTTGTCCCGATTCCTCGTTATCGCAGCTCCACAAGTCGCTCTTTTGCTCCTGTTCGACTCGTTTTGCTGTTGGCTCTTTAAATGTCAATGAGGCGCTTTGTTCCAACTCATTCGGCCATTTTTGTAGCTTGATGGCAGAAAAAACCGTTGCCTACCAGAACAGAAACTTTTTATTCCCAAATTGATCAGCAATGAAAGACTTGCCAATCCAACCAAGTTAGAAAATGCTACAATAATATGAATGGACACGTCTTGCAAGCAAGGCCTCGACGTTGTTAGCGGGTTAGCTAACATTCGCGCCAAGAACATGCCTGACTGTATGTGGAGGATGTGCTCCCCAAGGCAGAAATGGCTGGAAAAAAAGCCAAACTCTTCAATAATGGTTGTGTTCTCAAGGAGCTAAGCGCTAGCACACTGCGCTAACATAAGCAGAAGGCACAATGGCACTGCTAGCAAAAGACTGGCCAAGACATCATATTTACACACAACAACTTAACATCTTATATTAAGTTTGTTTTCATTTTAATGTTGTTTGCAGCTTCCAGCTGCGTTGTCTCCGTTGTTTCATAGACTGAAGGAACTTCAGCAAATCCTTCTCGATACGGCCAGGTGTTGCTGGCTGTGGTTGCTGAGGGACTTGTCCTTGAACAAAGAGGACTTTCCCCCCAAAATAAATATATTTCAAGACACTTCTAAGAGGTTTTGATTCTGAGCGACTCTGTGGGTTAATGCGGCCAAACACCGACAATTTTAGCTTTTTAACTTGTACCTTCAGCATCCTTTAATATGGACCAAAACATTTCTGTGACAAAACTGTGACGTCATTGTTGAGAAAACACAAGAAGGAACAGAGAAAATTCATTGGCTTGAAAAGTAAGACCTAAAGTTAATATAAGGGAGTCAATATAACCGAGTTGGGAGAGAATAAATTAAACTTATTTGCACTCTAAAAACTACCCTTTTATTTCAGCATAATCTTACTCTGAACCTCTTTTTTCCTTTGGGTCAGCTTTCTTCTTTAACATTATGCAAAGTAGGGGAGTAATAGAAGACAGAGGGATCTGTGACCCTGCATTGGTCCAGATTCAGCTCAGCCCTCAGGGTCTCTAACGGGTGTAGACCTGGGGACTGATGGCCATAGACAAAGGCTGGTCTTGTGTTAGGCGAATCATGTCTAACCTGTTGTGCATCGTTGAGGTTTTATGTTTTTGGATTCTTTTAAAATCATTTGGATGATCAGTTGGATTTCACTGAAATATTAAGTGTTAACACAATGGTAATGGGGTTAGGATGAGTTAAGTGTTTTAGCTTATTTACCAGTGATGCCAATAAGTATATAAAACTTGCGATCAAAATAATTGTTTGGAATTTGGGCCTTCATCTTTGAACCTAAATGTTTGAAAGTATTGTAATAGTTTCTAATATTATAAAATATAAAAAGAATATAAAATATAAAAAGAAAAGAAAAAAAAAAGGCATCACCTCCTCTGAAACAGTCCCAGTTTCACACCGTTTCTACTCAACACGAGGTGGAGTGAATATATGTGGAACTGCAGAAGACGTGAACCTCGAGTGTCAAGTATAAAAACTATTCATACTGTTTACAATAAGCACAAAAAGCAGCAACACGCATCAGCCATCATTTCAGTGGTTTAATGGGAAAACAGAATTCGGAAAGCGTCACTGCTCCAAATACCTCTGAAATAAAGCGGATAAGTGGAAATAGAACATTTTGTGTTCTTTTTTAAAGGAACTTCTGGTGAAATCTCCATATTTGACTCACATTAAAACGACCATCTTCATGCTTTATTCCCATCATATCAAACTGTTATTTTGAATCTTTGGGAGGTTGCACATTGAACATCCGTGCTCTCTGGCATCTTAGCACCGCCCTTCATCTTCTTTGAATGAGCTCCTTCTTGGTAACTTCTGTCAAGCACATTCAGATCCATCTCTATCGTCCAGGTTGGACTTAGAGGTCGTCCGTCCACTGAGGTGTTTTTAAGCTTTTATAGGTTTGTCCTGCTGTGTTTGTCTCAGCCTGTATATCTGTGGTCGTGACCTTTCCACTCAACGTTTGCCGTGACGATCTCCCTCCTGGCAACGTCCGTCTCTCCCGCACGAGACAATTTTAAATCAGTTGACCAATAAGTGGCTGCGACATGAAAACATTGGCCGAGTATAACTGATGTGCTAAATGCAGTGAAGGAAGGATGTAGTCGGCTTTGCTCAGATCGTGGAACGGTTTTTAGCAGTTTGCTAAAATATTGACTGACCTCTACAGATTTCTATTGATAGATTGATTGTGGTGTAAAAGTATGTAAGAATATTTTTTCAAATAAAGTGATGTTTAAAAAATATGGATTTAAGTTTGGCAATCTGAGCTGAGATCCATTAGCAACAGATGTGCTCAGCAGAAAGTTGTGGACAATTTCTTGTCTCCAGTTTTTACCAGCTTTGACCTACCAAATCAAATTTGTCTTCATGAATAAATTCAAACATAATTTTACTTTGTCTTCTTACCACAAGTGGTTTTCTATTATTTATGTTAATATTCCAGGTAACTTTAAGCTGCGAAACAAAGTTGTGCTTTTATTTTAAAGCTAAAACAAACGTTTGGAACTTTGTTTAGCTTCTGATGTTAGCAGTTAGCACCCTCAGTGCAGCTAGCAGTGCTAACTGTGTGTTTGCTACAGACGTTTTGCTCCTCTACAAACTGAATGAACTGCAGTCAGTCTTTTAATATCTCATTTTAAATGGCTTCATGGTTGTCTTTTTGTCCTCAGGCATTATTTTAAATGTCTCAATGATACTGGAAATAGCTAGCATTGAGTCGTGAAAATAGCTTACATTAAGCCTGCCATCAGTTTTTCTGCACATCTTTCCTTCCATTTATTTTTCACCCGATGACAATCTGCATAACCATCGTGTTGCTCTCCCTGAAGTCACCCAGATGCATTTTGAAGAAAATGCATTTGTCTGCTTTCACTTATTTGGCTGTTTTCTAAAATATGGGGCTGATCTTTACTGGATCAAAGAAGCAACAGTCTTTCCATGCTAAAGACTCTGGTACTTTGTCTGGCATCTGAAGTGAACTTCTTTACTTCCTTTTGAAATTGGGGGAAGTTGCTTTGGATGTTGCCGTTTCCACTGTGATACAAGAAAACAGACGTGAAAAAAGTTGATGGAAACACGACTTATTTTAGTAGTTTTGTCCTACATCTGAGTGTGGCAGGATGGACATTCGGTACCTCGACACAAATATTGCAGTTACGCAAACATATGGCCTGTATTATGAGATGCACCATTACACATCCCAGCTGTTAGATTGAGGCCATTTTGCTTTTCTCCGCACATTAAGACTGAATATTTAGGAACTTTTTTTTATACAATTTCCAAATGTTTTAATGAAGGTGTTAATGCAGCACTATGCACCAAGACATCATTCTGCTTATTATACGTCTATATCGTCTTTATAGAGATTTAGATCTATAGTGATTTAAATATTGCTCTGCTATAGCAAATGTGCTACCATGTAAAGACATAAGAGTAGACTCCTCATTTTGTGGTGATGTCACTCACTCCCCACACTAAACTCTCCGCACGTCTTCATACTGTACATTGCCCCCATCGTCCATGTTGGTTCTTCCTCCTATATTCCATCCCTGTGATTTTTTTTTCTCCATCAGTTGCCTGCTTCACCCTCCTTCTTCTCTTGGTTTGATTTCTAACCTCAGTTTTTGTTTTTTTAATTTCTATTATTCCCTCCTCTTTTTTTCTTACGTGTAATTCTCTGTTTTGTCGTTCGTCTGTGACGGTGGTTCACTGTTGGCTGGTTGTGTGTGTGTGTGTGTGTGTGTGTGCGTGCGTGTGTGTGTGTGTGTTTCCGTGCTTCGACACGGTGGGTGTTGTCTAGGTTTGGCCAGCACAGTCATTTGTACTCAACAATTTCAAAAGATACCGCTGGTTCCCCCGGCGACGGTTGCCCCTGCCAACGCGGTAGTCAACGGCAACGACACCACGTTCCATCAGATCCATATCCTGCCTCCACCGCCTCCTCCTCCACCACATTCCCATCAGCCACTGCTTCCACTTTTCACTTCCTTTGGGTATAACAGGTCGCCCGTGACAACCCCACAGGGAGACACACCCACTGCCCCAGGTATACACCCACTTTTCATTATATTATTATTATTATTATTATTATTATTATTATTATTATTATTATTATTATTATTATTATGTGTTACTGATGAAGATTTAATGGATGCTTTCCTCTTGTGTTTTCTACAAACTTGTGTCATGTTGAAACTGAAATATCTCAATTGATCAATTCGAATTCCTATCAGTGTTTTAATGGATTTTCTGAGAAGGCAGCCATTAAACTTTTCTGTTGTAGATCATTATTTCTCTAATTTTCTGTGTTTGTCATGCTGTTTAACTTTTTGTTCTTTACGGTTGTCATCTCCATTATTTAAGGACGAGCGGTTCTCAGTTTATATATTCCATTATATCCCACTTGAAAGCATGCAATTAGAATTTTGATACTTTAGGTGTGAGTAACGGGAATAAGGAGTTTTGTTTGTTTTTTATTAAACACTGCACATCTTCTGGCAGACTGGGTTTTTGTCTACCAAGCAGCAGGTCCAGCGCTAAATCAGAGCAGTTCTTCAGAAGATGGAGAACATCTGGACCATCACTAAACATCTTCCCACTTCATAGGCAAATTTATTATACATTCAGAAACAAGTGTTGACCGGTGAGCCGAACATGTCTTGCTAGAGATTTAAATTATTTATAGATTCTGATTATTTCAGGCACAAATATTTTAAAAAGGAAAAAGAAGATATGGGTATTTTAGCGGGAAGATGTCAAACAGAAGCTAAAATCAGCAGAAGGTCCACTGCTGACTCACATTATGGTCTAAAACCAAAAGCCATAAAATGTAAATTATAATAACATGTTGGCTTTGTTCTTGGCTAGGACCTCTTGATTAAATCTTGATGAAAATTAAAACTTGACACAAATGCAGGCCACACTTTTCAGATTTTTAGTATCAATAACTTCTTTTTTTTTCCCCCACTTCACAATTAATTGGTACTTTCTCTTAGACTATAAAAATGAAATCACAATAAAATCCATTGAGATTCCTGTTTGTAATGGACTAATAGCTGTGGATCACAATGATGAATCAGTCCATAGCTGGGTTAAAAAAGTGACTGTAGCGCCATCTTTGGTCTAGCACTGGAACTGCTTTGGTGAGAAACCCGAGGCGTCACTTCCTGGCTCATCTTTTTGGTGCCAAGCATGTCAGGATCAGAACTAATTGGACAAAAATGAACTTTTTTTTTTTTTACATTTCCAGTGACAGATTACATGATCACTTCAAAGAGTCAATAATTAGCCTTCTACGATTCGTGATGGATTATCTTAACATCAATTAGAGTCCATCTGGAACCATTTATTTGGCTTGTTTGTTATTATTTTTACCACATGGATTATTATTAACTATCATTATTCGCATTAGAAACAGGGATCTTTTTTCAGTTTCCCCGACTTTGCTTGTGATTCATTTGAATGTCTGGATTTCCTTTATTTTTATTTAAGTTTTTAATATTTTTTGCTCTTTTTTTCCCCACCACTTCCACACACAACTTTCTCCTGACCAGACAGTGTTTTCTGTTCCGTCCTCGTCTTGTGTTGTCGCCACGCTGGATCAGACTAACACTTCTACCCACCTTAACTCTGCACCCATAATACGTGTGTTTGCGTGTGTGTGTGTATACATGTGTGTGTTTGTTGCAGTTACGATGAGTCTGCCACAGTATAAAATCATCACCCTGTAATATCCACATTAGACGATGCCAGTTCACTTTGACGTAACAAAGAATAAAAACAAAATAAATGACGCTTTCCATTAAAAAAAGATAATTTCTTAAGGTTTTCTTTTTTTTTTTTTGCGTTTCATATGCTTTTGTGGCTCATTATTAACAGAATATTAATTTTTGTTGACTCGCAAGTGCAAATTACCTCAACGAAAACCCGCTGCAGCGGTGCAAAAATCAACAGTTGCGAAGGTGTAAAGTTTGTGAAACGTTGCTTTAAAAGTATCACCCATGATTCTCAGGTAAGGAACTGACATCCTATGACCCCCTCTGTTGCCTGGTTACCATTTTGTCACCTCCAAGAGAAAGAAAAAAAAATTGAGAACAAGTGGCTCCGTCTTATTCCCATTCAAAAGCGACGTTTGGCTTGTGAGTCAGGTGGAAGCGACCTTTTCCGAGGTCGCTAGGAGGAACTCGAAATGACCACAAGAAGGAGCTGTGTGATCACATGAAAGGAAATCAGACTTTATGATGTGTGTGTTTCCCTGGAGCGCTATTGGTTGCACATATAAACCATTATTAAGCCCTTAATAAAGCGGCCATAATGGTTTATAGCACTCTCCAAATGCACTACAGCCCCATTCTTAAAAGCCCCGACATATATAATCACACACCAATGGATGCATTATATATGTATGTGTATGTACATTTTTTGGCATATATGTGTATATACACAGGTATTGTATGTGTAAAGAACTGATGTATGGACAAGGAGTATATAAATGTTTTCATATATTTATATATATCTGCTGTCTTATTTTATGTGTGTGGGAGAGAGGAGGGAGTGAGAATGTGCGAGGATGAAGACGTGCTGCAGAGGTAGATTTGAAACCTGCTGTATCTGCTATGTTCATTAAGTCTGCACTAATTAGGGATCGGAAATCATTACCGTTTACTTCCCAAACATATCCTGGGAATTCAGAAAGATCAGGCACAATCGTCCCTTTCATGTCATCAGACAACTTTGACGGATTGCGGCACGCCCAAAGATGAAATTGTTCGTCTCCCATTAGGGTGTAAAGGCATCAGCTGCTAAGTAAACGTGCTAACGAAGAGACCGGCGAGCTGCGACAGTTGGCCCTGAGCGGCGTTCTCTTTGAGGCATTTTTAAAACACAGAGTGGGAACATGCTGCGCCTCACAAAATGATAAGCCGGGGGCTTCACAAACGTGCCATTTAAGGAGGAATGGTGAACCCAAAGAGCTCAAAGAAAATCAGCCGAAATTCTGTCTGCCAGAAACCGTATCAGGGATCGAGAGCGTATGACCTAGAAGATGCGCTGGTCAGATGAGATTAAATCAGATTCTTTTGAATGAAATTCTTGTTGGAACGTCCCAGTCAAAGTTCAAGTAAATCCAATGAAAAATTAATGGAGGGACTTGAAAATTGACATGCGTTAGTTTGCCCAGTGGACAGTGTTCCTTTGCAACAATAAGGCCAACCTTCGAATCATCAGTTACTTTCATCAGTTTTAATTAGTAGATACTGGAAACACAAATCAAGCTAACATTTGATCTAATGAAGATAAATAGGTTGTTGCTAATAAGCCTGTTCTTACCTAAACCTTGTGCTACTGTTCTCAAATTATAAAAATGGCAATAATTTATGACACATCAGGGACATATTAAGATATAAAGAACATAACAAAGTTATAAAATTATGAGAGTAAAGTTATATCACAAAAATTCAAGGATAAAGCTGCACTGGAGTAGTTGAAATAATACATCAGTTCAGTAGGTCAACATAGTCATATTATTATTCAAATTCAGAAGTACTTTTTTCATTCCAAAGAGAAATTAAATGTTGTTGTAGCTCATTAATTCATATTATTCAAGGAGTTATTGAAGAATTATTAGTTATTTATATAATAATATTAGTTATAGGTATAAGAATAAAGACACAGTATTACAAAAATCAAGTAGTGCAAGAATAAAGTCAAAATACTACAAGAATAATGTCATAATATTACAAGAATAGCGTTGAAATAATAAATGAATAAACTCATGATTTAAAAATTTAAAACATGAATTAATCTATAGAGCTTAATTCTTGCAATACTATCTAAATGTCTAGTAATATTACCGCATAGCATTACAAGAACAGTCGTACAAAAATAAAGTTGAAATAGTACAAGAATAAACTCATGTTTCAAGAATAAAGTACTAATATTATAAAGTCATAAAATTACATGAATAAAATTGTAATATTATGACTTCCCATAATAATGTGACTTTATTCTCGCAATTTTATTTACGTTTTTTATTTTCTCTGTCAGGCTCAAGTTACCCACCCAGCCAATAAAATAAAACCTTGAATGTAAAAAGTCTCGGTTGCTGTAAAGAGCACGTCTCTGCTTGGAAGTCGCCCGCTCCCTGTGCCACTTTAGAGGTCGGTTAGCGGTTAACGGTGGTGTTCTGTGTTGAAGGTTGTCGAGGCTCAGAGGCGAGTCCTCAGAGTTCTCCCACTCCATCCAGCGGGCCCCATGGAGGCTCCAACGAAGAGATCTGGGTTCTGCGCAAGCCCGTGGCAGGTAAATTAAGCCGCGTTGCGCTGAGCCCTCAACCTCTGACTCCTCCAAAAGTCTGAACAGAGCCAAACAGTATCTGACGTCTGTTGGTGAAAAACCCTTCCTGCCCAACGGTCCCCACTGTTTGAGCCGTCAGAGGATGGTGCTTGAAGGCATTCAGATACTTTTTGACCTGCTCCTGACAGTTCCCCCCTCCCATGTCCTGCTTCTCCCTCCATCTGAAGCCTAGCTGAGCTCAGTAGCCGTTTGTGTAGGCTGCAGGCATTTGCATCGGTCTACAGTCTGTGTAGAGAGCGAAAGATGAATAGAAGGAATAGTGTGCGTGTTTTTTGATGAGCGTGGAAGCAAGAGGCATGTCTTTTTTTCCCACTTTTGTGTTGGTCACTCAGTCATCTGTCGGCCTTGTCTGTCCGTCCTGTCCATCCAACCTCGCGCTGCCCAGTGCATTTCAACGGAGAGTCACACCACGAACACCGCAGCACCGAATACCAGCTAAACCTTTCTCTGTGTGTGTGTGTGTGTGTGTCTGCTGTGTGTGTTGTACGATACCTACACGCAACGATTGGGCAATTGCGTGGATGCGCGGTTGATTGGACATGTATGTTCCTGTGCACGCGTGTGTATGCGTGCGTGCGTGTGTGTGTGTGCGCGCGTGCATGCGTGCGTGTGTGTGTGTTACAGGTGGCGATCGCAGCAGCGTGGGGAGTTCTGGGAGTGTGACCAGTGTGAGGTCTTCAGGTAGCGGTCAGAGCGCCACCAGCGCGGCGCACATCCTCCACGCACAGGCTGAGGGCGTGAAGGTGCGACACATACACCGTAACACACATCTGACGCCACAGTTACAGCTACAGTGTCCAACTATCAGAATGAATTTTTTTTTCAAATTTGCTAAAACGATCATGTTTTTAGCAACAGTATAATATAACATAGATAACTAGTCTCCCTGGAACAGTAAGTTATTTCTCCCTGGAACAGTACGTGCTCATTGAGTAGCACGTACATGAGGATGATCGACAACGCGAAGACCCGCCTCCTAGCTCTGGTTGGTTGTTTTTGGTCGGGAGCGGTGCTTTTCTTCAGATGGCACTAGTAGCTGAGGAAAGAAGTGGACTGTTATTATTCTGTCTCATATTATGCTATCAATATATGTCAACAAATATGGAAAAAACAGATTTCTGGAAGAGTTACATATTTCACCTGTAAATCTTTAAAGTAGCAGTTTGATTATTTATGTTAGCACGTTTGTAATTATGCACCAAATAGTTGAGCAGCATGGAAAAGCGATTGCGTTGATCTAGCAAGTACAGAAACATGTATTTGTCTTTTTGTAAATCGTACGTAGAATGAAGTTGCACTGCACCATAGTTTTTCCAGGAGGCGCTGTTAGCAGATTTCACTCTCTTCCTTTTTCAGAAAATAATTTCTTTCATAAATGACTTCCTTCACATATATATATCATTGGTAACTTAATCTCATGCTGATTTTATGACTGTAAAATACCAGCAGAGCAATATCAAAGCATCAACCTGAGATATATCTTCAACATTGTTTTCCATATGGCAAAAATGATTGAACAAATCTTTAACATGCCTAATTTCCGATCACCAGTTTTAGTAAAACTCTTTCCTGAGAATGTTAGGCTTTTTTTTTATTAGCTCAAGCAGCACGCCTAGCATAACTAGCTATCATCAACAGACTTTGTGATTGTTCGAGGACCGGGCCTTTGACGCATTAATGTTGGTTAATGAACTACACAGGTTTTAACATGTTCAAACTTTCTTTTTCTTTTTTTTTTTTTACATACAAAGAATTTTTATTGTTGAGCTCATATCTCTATTTATTTAATAATTTAGCAGCAAAAAGGGTTTTCTTAAACTTCAGAGATATATTTTTTTGATTAAAATGCAATTAGCTACAATTAATGAACTACAGATCTTTCAAATATCTTGAATAAAGATGTCAATCTAGTCCCATCACTTGTTTATCCAATGCAGAGCATAGAACCTGATCCTAATTCTGGGAGATGGAGAATTTAAATGACAGGAAATTGAAAACTCAAAGAGGTCAAACAGCAAATTTGCTGTAAAGCATTCAGAGCTCCTCTTATCAGTTCAAGATGGTCAATACGGTTACGTTTAAATAAACCTTATAGCTGCTGTGCGTCCTCTTACTTCACTTTAATCATCTCTCTCACACTGTAAAACAGCAAACGTTTGAGGATATTTTACTCAGTAGAAGATCAGGTGTGGTAATAAGCACCTCGTTTGGTGAGACAGGGCTGTTACAGCGGCAGGTTGAATTTATAGCTCCCTGTTAAAAAAAAGTAAAATGCCAAACTTTGTTTTAAATGGAAATTGACCAGATTGCTTCGAGTCATTAACTTGCAGCAATCACTCCTACTGGAGTCCTGGCAGACATTGGCTTTATAGCCATTCCTCATAATGAACATGTATGTAGTGGCAGTGGAGAGGAATAACGCCCCTTTAACAGGAAGAAACCTCCAGCAGAACCAGAACCTGGCTCATTTGCAAGCCGCCATCTGCCACTGCCAACTGGGTTGAGGAGACAAAGAAGATGCACTCAAAAATAAGAAACAGAAATGGAAGTGAAAAGTTAATAGCATTAAGTCGTGAGATAGCCTTCCTTAATATATGAGCTTTAATGAGTCTCTCCATGTGTGTTTGCAGCTTTTAGCCACTGTCTTATCTCAGTCTACAAAAGCCAAGGAGCATCTGATGGAGCAGTCCAAGTCGGTGGACCAACCTGCAGGTCAGAGGAAGCAAATATTGCTGAGATACTTATACCAAGTTGGGGGGAAAAACAGGTGGAAACATAAGAATTTGGTGAAAAAAAAGAGAGATTTTGATTAGATAACGAAAGCCTTAAGGCTTTGGCCTTTTACGTAATGTCATCATATCACTTCTAAACACACACAGCTCTTGGCTTGTTCAGCAGACAGATGGCCAAGGCAGGGGATGTAGGAGGAAGTGTAGAACGGTATAATTGGTTCAGATTGTGTTTTATGTCTTGGAAAGCAAGAGTCTGATTGGTTGTTTGGCGAAGCAATCAGACAAGGCAGATATTTGAGTGTGAGGAGGGTAAAGGTCAGAGACCTATCCAGAGAAGTTATCTGTTGGTGGACGACAGCGTCCAAAGATTGGTCGACAGCTTGTCACCAGCCAATGATTTCTCTCCGCCGTCAGGCTCTGCCAGCTCCTCTCGGACGTCCAGCCAATCGGGCTGTCCGCTTCACGAAGCGCCGCCTTACGATGCCACGGCAACCAGGAAGGGGGAGGTTCCATGCGAAGGGAAGGTAGGACAGTCCTGATTCCCCACAGATTCAGTCTTCAGCAAAAAAAAAAAAAAGTCCTACTCAGTCAGTCGCCACCATGGGCTTCTAACTGCATCGTGATGAGGATGTAGCTCCACAGTCACCTCGAGCCCACTCGTACACACACACACACACACGCCCTCATGCATTAATACAACACACACCAACATGTCCCAGCGGTTTCTCTCGCAGCTGGCGTCGTCCGTGCTGCGAGTTTTCGGATGCAGTCACGACACGGTGAGTGCGTGTGTGGGTCTCATACGAATCTCTGCTCTATGATTCTAGCGTGTTTGTGTGACTTCATCATCCACTCCTTTCAGTTGCAGCTTCTCTTCTTCCATTGCAGCGTTTGTTTTCTTTTACCTTTGGAAAGAGTCTTAGGAGTCACTGCGCCACTGGCAAACAGAACTTTGACTGAGACAATGGTTATTGCTTGCGTGTGTGTGTGTGTGTGCGTGGACATGTGTGTGAGTTGTGGCAGGTGCCCAGGAATTGTGGGAGGAATCTCTCGGCACAAAAAAGTGTGAAATCTGATCTTACACCGTTCAGAATTGGATGCCATTTTCTGGCTTAGTGTCAATTTAGCTTCACGTCTAATTGCATATTATTATTTTAAGTTCTGAAGCGACGCAGCGAATTTTTGCTGGCGAAAGTGTGCGTTACTCGCCTGCGGTATTTCTGTGTGCTGCTATGTAAGCCATGTTCTGATGACCATCTGTTAGCTAGAGTGGAATCCTGACTCCTCGCTGGCCAGCCTCCCGATGCTTCCATCAGCAGGGAAACATGGCAGAGAGATGAGAGGGAGAGCCAGTCGTGATATAGAGGGAGAGTAGAAGACAAGATGCACCACAAGAGCAAAAATGAGTAGAAACAGCATTACAGATGCTGACAGCAGAAATGGACTCTGAAAACAAAACACTAATCTGGCCATTTTAAGAACATCTTCCTCTCATTTTCAGACTTGCGGCTAATAAATATCAAATGATTCTTTCAGTTGTGATTGTTTTCTAAAAACTCAGAAGATCCAATTAGACAAGAGCCCATTAATTGCTGAGAATACTGAAGTTTGTTTGTGGATTTAACAGTATTAGACTCATTGCCTTTGTCAATATTACTTTAATGTTGAAAAAACACAACTTTGCAATTTAACTGCACTCATTTAGAAAGGAGTGCAGTTAAAATCACATGTGAGTAAGGTTCATTAAAAGTCATGGTGGCAACAGATGTAAACATGAGAAATGTATTTTAGCCAGATTCAAACTGGTGTGACTCGTCTGATGCAAAAAAAAAAAAAAAACCCAGATAAAAAACGCGTTCTCATCACAGTTTTGCCAAATGCATCGATTTTGGTACGACGGAATAAACGCCTCATGCTTACCCAAAATCTTTTATTAAAGTTTTATTCAAAATTGCCGTGTTTCCACTCAGAAAATGTACTTTTGTAAATGTAGTTTTCTAATTCTACATTTTTACGCTTAAGAGAAACAAAGTTTTGCGTACATTTGTCTACAAACACAAAGAAATATCAACTGCAGTTTTTTGTAGTGTGTGTGTGTTTTCTGTCTCTGCTTACAGAGCACACCTCTACGTGCATGAGAACAGAAATCAAGTAATATAGACTCATGGACTGTCTCTATGTAAACATCACTTTGACTGACTGCAATTTTTTAGAATTTTGTGGAAATGTGGAAATGTTTTATCTTGAAGCCTCAAAGTGAAGAGCACCTGAGCTGCATGGTGCACTTGCTGGCACCCTGAGTAACGTGACATAAATATTATACTTCTATCAGATATTAAAAACTGGCCCCTCTGTGTAATTGCAACATATTTATGGTTGGTTTATCCTGCTACGTGGGATGGTCTGCTGTTTGACGACACAATCCCATTCCCTGAAGTTACGCTAACTGAGCTAACGGCGCATTTTACTTAAAGATTTGAAACGTCTCTTGCTTGTGTTTCATGGGGAAAATGTTATGAAGCAAAATTTGACCCAAGAAAAGTTTGTTTTAAAGTATTTTAAAACTTTATCAGCACTGTCGATAAGTTTTAGAATCACCACAATCAGTCTAAAAACCAAGGAAGAAGAGATTGGTCTCTCCTCTTCCTAACTTTAGATTCATTTTCACTACAATGCCAAGAAAGCCCACATGGGGCTAATTTATCAATTTAGGAGAAAGTCAAGTTAAAAGACCAGCCACTTTCTGTATTTATCTAAATCCGTAGAACACATGGCACCTTTTAACATTCATAAATGACCAATAATCACAGATTCGACCTGCAAGCTCGACGTTGAAGTGATCATTCAGTTACAACTCAGAAGTGGCCGCTGTGTGACCCCGTTTGGCTGATGAGAAGTGGCTGTGAAGCAGCAAACACGGTGCTAGTGACCGCATGCCCCCTGTCTTCTCTCCCGTAGAGCTCAGAGGCCGTTGTCCAATGGCTGAGCGACTTTCAGCTGCAGGTCTACGCTCCAAACTTCCTGGGCGCGGGCTATGACCTGCCCACCATTAGCCGAGTGACCCCTGAGGTAAGGCTACTGAACCCTGAACCCCAGAGAGCTCACACCTCCTGCGCCAAGGACCTCAGTGGAAACAAGTCTGACAGACTTTGCTTCATGCTGTCCTTGATGTTGTCCAGATGCATGTATATAATCTTCCACCTTTGCAAAAATCTCATGAATACAATTAAACATCGTTATGAACATGAGCCTCCCTCACCTCCCCCGTTGTTCTCTGCATCCTGTCACACCTGCCCCAGGTCATCTTTTGTTGTTTTACCCCTTTGCTGGTATTTTTCAGATGTTTTAAAAAAAAATTCATGTAATGTTGTAGCTGTCATGACGGCCCTGGCAAAAATGAACAATAAATCAGTCTTAAAAATCAAAATAAAATCCATATAAATATCGGAATCCTTGCAGATGAATTTACAGGTTTATTTGCGTGAGTCAAATGTGTTCAAACCAGTTTTACTTTTGCTTCAAACCTCTAAACCTCACACAAAGGAAGCTACCTAGCAGGCTGACATGACTCGGCCCTATTTAAATGAAGAGTGGCGCATGCGTCTGGCAGAAGGTTTGCCCACTTGTTACAATTACAATTTGATGTTTTTCAACATGTTTGCAACTTGCAGAATGTGCCAAAAAACATTTTGTCTGCTGAAAGTAATTTTTCCCCACATAGAAGGAAAAATATAATTGCTATTTGTACAAAAAATGATGTTAGGGACGTCACAGAGGGTGGAATTCATTATGTATTTTTAAATGTTTTTTTTCTAATTAAATTCTTTTAAACGTATTTCAAAGATCACATCAAGCGTCATAAAAGCAAATGACTCCGCTCCACTTGACCTCCTGACCTTTTCTACCCTGTGGCTGCTGCCTCCATAGCAACCTTATTGACAATCCCCACCATGCATGTCACTATATAAATAATTTTCAGTGGTTATAAATTATTTATATGAATATGCACTCTGTATATGCTGAAGTAAGGTTTAGGGCTTAGATTGAACAACCTTTCTTAAAAAAGCTGAAGGACTCCATTAGTGATTTGTCCTCTTGAGTTGTTTTGTCCACACAAAAATGAGTTGTCCTATCAATGATGTGGCGTGTGGGTCTGTGTGAATGTGTGTTGTTGATGTTTTACTGTAGAAGTGTCTCCCTGTGTGTTTACAAAAACTATATCTGAGTTCCGTCATCAGAAGTCAGGCAGCTTTGGACGTTTAGACACTTCCTTTCATTGCGGACGCTTGTGCTCGTCTTCCCTTGCCTTTCATTTGATCTGCGGTCATTTGCATCATCATGCTATTCCTACCGATTTCCAGAAGCTTCCATCAGGTGTCACGCCGTCCCATGTCTTCCCTCTGTGAGCATGTCTGGGTGAGAGAACGAGAGAGAAACACTGCCGGACTCTTGGACTCATGATACGACAGTGCTGTGGAGGAAAATGCAATCAAAATCGGATCTTAACGTGTTTGCTTGTGTGTGTGTGTGTGTGTGTGTGTGTGTGTGTGTGTGTGTGTGTGTGTGTGTGTGTGTGTGTGTGTGTGTGTGTGTGTGTGTGTGTGTGTGTGTGGGGGTGTGTGTGTTTGTTAGGATCTGACTGCTATCGGAATAACCAAACCTGGTCACAGAAAGAAGATCACATCAGAGATCAACAAACTGAGCGTCACAGAGTGGCTGCCAGAGCAGAAACCTGTGAGTAACAGCCTTTGCTTTTGATAGTTATGTTTTTTATGAGCTATTTTTTATTATTTTATGCTTTGATGCTTCTCAGACTAAACAAACTGATTCTATTGTATATCAATAAGGGGTCTAATCTGGTTACATAAAGACGATCATCATAAATAGTAATAGTGGCACATAGTTGTTTTCGGAACTTTTTCTGAACACGGAGGGAGAGTTTCGTTTTCATACTTATTACATTACTTGTCATGTTACAACCAACAACTTAAAAGGAATCAGATTAACTTTAAAAAAAAAAAATCTGAAGTATGCCTGGAATTTCTTTATATATATAAAAAAAACATGTATTATATCTTTTACCAGTTTTCCGTATGTTGAAACAAAAGCCACTGCAGGCTGAGTAGGTTTTGGTATCATATGGTATTATATTGTATATAAGCCACGGTTTTGTGTTTTCGTACATATTTTTAGAATTTATCACAGTGAATTACGGTTCAATCGAAACAAAATACACTCACAGAATGACGCGAAGCAGAATAATGATCTAGTACAGGGGTGTCAAACTCCAGTCCTGGAGGGCCGGTGTCCTGCAACTTTCAGATGTGCCTCTGCTGCACCACACCTGAATAGAATATTAGATCATTAGCAAAGCTCTGGAGAACAAGGAGGAGATAATTAAGCCATTTCATTCCAGTGTTTTGTGCCTCTGGCACATCTAAAAACTGCAGGACAGCGGCCCTAGAGGACTGAATGTTGACACCCCTGATCTAGAATGATGATTGCAGAATTAATAATGACAGTCAAAAGAAAAGTTTGCAATAAAACTCTCACCCATCTATCTGTTGGCCACGCTCACCTCTGGTAAATGATTTGTGACCCCAAGCCTTGGTAATCACCTGAGGTGCAGGAAAACATGAACACCTGCACATGATGCAAAAGATTTTTACTTCTAAAATGAATTTAAAGCTGTGTTTTTTGTTTTCCTCTTTGCAGTTATTGTATTGGCTGCTTTCTTTTGCCCCTTCACACAAAACCCCAATAAAAATACACAGAAGTTTCAAGTAATATGACAAAATGTTTAAAAGTTAAACTGGTGATTGACTGATTCACCATGACTGCAGAGCAACCTGGGGGAATGGTTGTCGGCCATAGGTCTGAGCCAGTACCACCAGGTGTTGGTGCAGAACGGCTATGAAAACATCGACTTCATCACAGACATCACCTGGGAAGATCTGCAGGAAATAGGCATCACCAAGCTGGGTAAGATATGTTAGCATGTGTCAACAATCTATGTTTTCCTTCTGGTGTTTTGAAGACTTTGTGCTGAGGCGTTCGTGCACAACAGATCTCTAAAATAATCTAAAATTGATACAAATATTGCTAATTAGCATTGTCAATTTGCCTGATAGTATCTTTCAGTGTGGGCTGGGTTGCCTGTTGAAAAGGCTTTGCAGGTTAACCAGTTGCTAAAGAGTTAAAGGAATGTTTAAATAAGTGGGTTTTGTTCTGATGTGACCTCTGTTAAACTGTAATGCTAAAGGTCACCAGAAGAAGCTGATGCTGGCCGTGAAGCGGTTGGCTGAGATGCAGCGCAGCTCAGATGGGCGGGGCTCCCTTCGAAAGAAGCCGCCGCCAATCACACAGCAGCAGGAAGTCATCTCTGTGGACAGCCCGCCCCCAGATGGTGAGCACGGTACAAATAGATTTTAGTTTGTCTTAGCTTCTTAGTTTCCTTTAGGCTGCCTTGAGGTCCAGCCCTCACACAATAGAACAATACCCAATCACTCCTGTATCCTACGCAACTGAGAATAACTAATGAAAATCTCATTCTCCTTCCAGAGGTCATCATGTCTCCAAAGATGAGTACCTTCCAGGACAGTGAGTTGAGCTCAGAGCTTCAGAATGCCATCATTCACCCAGGTCAAGAGGTCAGAGTTCAGCGAACTCGCACCTTAAGTAAGGACCACGACGACATGATCACTGGAGGTGGTGGGCCGCCAAAGAAGGAGGCACGGACGGTGAGGCAGCAAAGCAGCCAGGGAAGCTCCTCGTCCCACAGAAGCAGCGTTTCTTCACAAGGAAAACACCGTCACTCTCACAACCAGCCAGCACCTCCCTACACGCCGCCACATACACCCACCAAGACCAGGACTTCGTCCTCCTCTTCCACCTCCTCCGTTCAGAGCAGCGCTTCCCCACAGAGCAAAACCAAACCATCACCCCAGGCAATACAAGGGGAGCAGTCTCCCCTGCACTCACACCAACCTCAGTCTCCAACCCACCGTGGAGCCCCGTGTCAAATCCCCCAGCAGCAGCCGCAGCCTCAAGTTCAGCAGCATCAGCCCCATCCTCAACACCACCCGCAGACACAGGTGATGGAGGTCAGAGAAAGCCCACAGCAGCAAGTTCCACACCTCTGTCTACCACCCGAAGCTGAACTGGAAGAGGCTGAGGGAGCGGAACCTGTGGCCCTCAAGAAGAAACGTGCCCACAGCCTCAACCGATACGCCGTGTCAGACGGGGAGTGTGATGAGAAAGTAGGAGGTGGAGATGGAGAAGGAGGTGGAGGAGAAAAGGAAACAGAAGTTGTAGTAGTTCAGACCTCTGCAACTGCAAGAGCGGACGGAGTGAAATACGCTACGGTGACCCACCGCGTGAGCCGCAGCCATTCAGTCCGCAACCAGGAAAAGACTGCCGGCCGCAGCCACACACAATCCTTTGCTTTGCGTCAGAAGAAGAAGGGTCCTCCACCACCCCCACCCAAACGCTCGAGCTCTGCTATCTCCAGCTCCAACTCCAACTTGATGGAGGCAAATACACAGCAGCAGACACACACCACCACTGGAGGGATGCTGGATGTGCCTTACCACCAACAGCGGAGGGCCAGCGACCTGGGGGTGTCTGTGGAGACAGCTGCAGTGGAGACCAACAGCATGGGCAGTGTGAGGAGCATTGCTGCCATGTTGGAGATGTCTTCCATAGGGGGTGGGGCCAAAGGCATGGCACTGCAAAAGAATTACCTGCAGGTACACATCTGCCTCTCTATAGCAGATTACTTACACTGTTTTGGAAAAACATTGATAATTGTTGACGGGATTTGCCAGGTTGCAACCAGTGATGTCCAAAGTGGCTGGCAGTTGTGCCTTTAACAGATTTTCAATTTCTTTTTTGCAAGTAGGGAAATTTGTGGCCCCTTAAGTTGAGTTGCTGCAGGTTTATACGTAATATAAGATTCAGATTCTCGATCCTAAAGAACAAGCAAAAAAAAACTTTTCAATTTCACTGTCATTCAGGTGGGAAAAAGCCGGGAGGCCATTGGCCTGGACGGCGAAGTGGTGAACAGGCGGCGAACCATAAGTGGACCCGTGAGCGAGCTGGTGGAGGCGGCCAGGCGGGAACAACCGACTCCACTGGATTTCGCCCCGACCTCCGCCCAACCTCAACCTCAGTCCCCCCCTCCCCTTGTGAACTCCTCTTCACCTCACCCTCCATTTTCCCCGGTTCCCTGCTCAGGAGGGAGTGGTAGCTCCTCGGAGAACCTTCCATTCGCAGAAGAGGGAAGCCTCACCATCCGCCGCCAAGCTCGAGGAGAAGGAGAAGGACAGGTAACTATCTAACTATCTGTATATATATCTGTTTGTCTACTCGTCAGTCAGTCTTTTCTACTCTACATTATCTGCGTAATGTTCTAAAAGTCAGTGTGCTCTGATGTGCAAAGCTACAGTTGAAACTAAAGCGCCTGCTCAGCTTTTATTGTCGTTTCCATTTATCTTTGTTCATGCTTTGACTGTTTGTGCAAGAATGACCTTTTATCATGAATGTATGAACTTTCCGTTAGTGTGTATTTTGTGTTTGTCTGCAGGGTGACGGCGACGCCCCCCCGGGAGACGGGGGCTTCACCCTGGAGGACACCCCTGAAGCCACAGGAACCTTAAAGCGACGGCCTCGTATTTCCAAGTCCCACCCCAACGGTTCGGATTTCACCCTTCAGGAGTCGTCCACCGTAAAACGCCGGCCCAAGAGCCGTGACAAGGAACCCGAAGGCTTCGCAGAAATGGCCGCTGCCAATGGGGAGGTGGTTGGCACCGGGCATCCCAACACCACACAGCCGATGCCGTACCAGAATGGCACAGCCACCGTAAAACGCCGCCCACCATCTGAAACTGGAGTAACTGAACAGCCGCAACCTCAGCAACAAGTGACCCCGACCCCCTGCAGGGACAGCACCGACCAGGGAGCTCCTGCAGTGAATGAAGGAGGCCCTATGAGGAAACCAAAACCTCCGGTCTCCCCGAAACCCGTCGTGGCACAGATAAAGAGACAAGGAGGCCCACAGACCTCACCACAGGCCACCCTCAATAAGAGAGTCCCCCTGCCAGGGCCAGGGACCCCTGGAAGTCCAGGTACTCTGTCATGTACCATGCCATGATTTTCAGAAGTTCCCTTGCATGTCATTTTCATTGGGGCTTTTAATTATGCATTACAATTAATTTACAATGATCTTTATAACCTCCATATTGAAGCTGGAACTTACAATTTGTTCTATAACTGTCGACAATCGACAACAAATTTTTGTTTATGTCCTAAAATATTTTATTTCAAAAATCTTAACATTGTTTATTCAATATTACATCTTGGGGAAAAACAGTTTAATTGACTCATTAAAAGTCAAATTGAATTCAATATCCATGAGGTTTATGAAAGCTTCTGAAGTTCTGACAAGAGCCATACTCTCTCCATAAATAGCTTTAGCAAGCAGTGGCCCTAAATGTTATTGCACAGCTTTTCTGCTGTGCAATATTGATTTTCATGTATTGATTTTATACAAGAAAATGTTCACAGCACACGTTCCTGCTTTATTCTTTTTAACATGACTTTTTTTTTTCTCCTCTGTGTGTAGTGGAAGGAAAGAAGATCCCTCCACCGGTCTCACCGAAACCAGCACCCCCACCTACGGCGCCAAAACCGGCCAAGCTGATCCACTCTATGACAAGTCCCGCCTCCCCGACTTCAGTTTCCACCCAGGTCAAGCAGCACTCTGTGGTGGCACGGCAGACCAGTTCACCTACTTCCTTCCTGCCATGTAACACCTCCAACCCTCCAGTCGCCAAGCCGACAAGCCCTTCTTCTCAAAGCCCCCACACACCGCAGACCCCCACCACCCCTCAGACGCCTCAGACGCCTGCGACTCCCAGCCCAACGCCGCCGCCCGTAAAGCCCCCCCGCTCCTCCATTGGGGGCGTGTCAGTGGACAGTGGGATTGCAGGAGGAGCCGTCACACCACAGGCCTCCACAACAACAGACTTTGGTGTAGACTCTTTGGTGCATCAAAAGCTGGAAGAGACGAGCGCATCCCTGGCTGCTGCTCTGCAGGCTGTAGAGGACAAGATTCTACGGCAGGACGAGTATGAAGCACACACACCTACATACAGGGATTTGTAGTTTAAGAGACCATTTTGACTTCTGTGGTGTTTATGGGGACATACCTTTCCCTTCATATATATACTTTATAAAGTAAAGTTACAAACTGCAGCTTCAATTTCACTTAGAAGTGGACGGGGTCAGGAGGGACGTGGTTTAGAGCTGCTGCTGATTTACTCACCTGTTGCTAAGTGTAGTAAAAGGGACAGGTGTAAGCTAAATATGAATATCTTGATCATTTCTTTCCTTAATTTATTAATTTATTTAATTTTTACTGCGAAAAAAAAACTATAGAAAACACAATATAATTAATTTTGTAATTGACAGGACCCCATTTTTTTAATGTCTATGAACAAAAAAATTAATAAATTGCAGAGGGCCCCCTACTGATCAGGGGCCCTTGGAATTGTCCTAACTTTTCCCCGCCACCCCTGGGTACGGAATAGCAGTGTATCATCTATGTAAAAGCATACTTTCCTTTCAGATTCCTTAACCCAGAATCCAGTCATTATTTTTTCTTAAGGTGAACAAGGCAGGACTAAGGCCTTTATTAGACTTAGACTTACTTTATCGACAATAAAATCCCATTGCTTGGCGACCAGAATACACAGAAAGAATACTGAAAAACTATAAATGCGACAACAGTTGTTCATATGTACAGTACATATACATACATATATGCATGCATGCATATACATTTAAAATGAACCCTAGCCCTTTTTTACTTGTGCAGGTAGAAAAGAAGAAATATGCGAATAATATATTGCTAAATATATATAACAGGCAACAATAAATACAATATTGAACTGTTAAGACATTCAGGAAAGATATTGTACTTTGCCTTTTCAGACAGTCTGAGTTATTGGTTTTGAGTAGTATATTATGAATTAATATTGCAGTCTGTTACTGAATTTTCCAGGCTAGCTTTAGCTAAATTAGCAACGAACAAAACCTCTGAAAGCCATTTGTTTCTTAGCAAGGTTACATGCTTTATTGTAAAACCAAAAAAAATACTACAGCAGTATTCATCAGTTTATAGATATGAACTCCCTATCAGGTGCTGTAATCGTCTGCCGGTGTTTGTGTTTGCATCCAGCTCTGTGGCTGAGCAGAAGACAACGGTGAGCATCCTCGATGACATCGGCAGCATGTTCGATGACTTGGCCGACCAGCTGGACGCCATGTTGGAGTAAACGATAGAATCCCAGTCGGCGAATCTCCACGGCAACACTGCATTGGGACTGAATCAGACAGCACAAAGAGGCAACCCTCCTGTCTGTCTCTCTCTCTCTCTCTCCTTCTCTTCATCCGCCTCTCTCCTCTTCGCTCCGAAACTGCTGTCCATCCTTCTGCCCAGAGGAAGCTTGATTGTTTTCTTCTTCTCCTTTCCTTTGCACGATGCAAAAAAAAAAAAAAAAAAGAAAACAAAACAAAAAAAACAAAGAAGGTGATGGAACAGCAGCAGCAGCAGCAGCAGAGGCCTGGACAGAGATCACAGCACTGAAAAACTGACAAGAAGAGGGGCAGAAAAAGAGAGATTAAGAAGCTAAACTATCGAGAGACAAAAAAAGAAAAAAACACCTAAGAAGGATTAATAAAGAAATGAATCACAGTGAAGAAGACTGCAATCACAACGTGAGTCTTTAAAGAACTCCACATGAACAAATACTAATACAGATTTAAAAACCAACTGTGTAATGAATCATAGTACGATATGTGTACATTCTAAAGCATGGAGAGTTTATATCTACTGACAAAGTCCTGCATTAGCACAGTAATATATGATATACGCCGATAAATATCAATCTCTAGCTCTTTGATTTGATGTCCTGGTTCTGTGTGGAATGGTGACCTCTGGTGTTGTGATGATGTAAATGACTTGGTGGAAAAATTATTCTATGTGACCAAATTTGAGACACTTGACCTCTCGATGGGTGTGCGTGTGTGCGCCGTTCGTACGGGTGGATGTGCATCATGGGAATTTTCAGGATCGCCATTCGGCTCCCCGCAGTTGGATCTGAGTCGCATCGCCCCGCGTATGCACACACACACGCAGACAGGCCCACTCGCACACAGCAGAAGCACAACGACCCACGCAGCCGGCTTGCACACACACACACACACACACACACACACACACACACACACACACACACACACACACACACACACACGCATACGTGCAAACACACAAACTGGAACCTTTATAATATGAATGAAAATGGTGTGAAAGTGGGACAGCACGTCATTTTGGGGATTTGGCAGGTAGTCAAAACTTCAAAACATTTTAGAAAGGCTGAGGTAGATGAGTGTGACATTTCCCCCGGTGTGTACAGTTGGATGGGTCCAAGTTGCCCCCAAAGCACCTTATGAAGGTCAGCACAAGCACCACGGTCAGAGCTGCGCGTCAACAAAGAGGGCTTCAAAAACACCGCTGACGGAAGTGCAGCAGCAAACTTCAGGTTCCACTGTCCATCCTGCTACCACAACCTCAACTCCATAATAATAATAATAAGTATAATACATCAAACTCACATAGTGCTAGTAGGACACTCACAGACACTTTTAAATCCAAAACATCAAAACCAATTTTTTCATTTCAGCCATTGGAATTATTGTAATCCTAGTCAAAATAAATTGAATGTTTTTTTTTCTTCTTACTGATTTAGTGAATAAGTTTCAGATTTTCACACTTTTCACATTCTGATTCAAATTTGAAGTGCAATGCTAATCAAGGTGGGCAAATTATGATACCACCACTACCGTGCCTCAGGCAAGGAAAGCTTCTTACTGATAGTAGTGCGTAGCATAAAGGTCCACCCAAGAGAATTCAGTCACCCGAAACAAATAAGCTTTTTCCAGCTGACCTGATTTCTCATTGGTTTTATTTGTACTTAATTCAACAAAATCCCAACTTTTCTGAGCGGCCTAAGATGGACTCCCCTGCTTCTCACTTTAGAAGCACTATTCATGCCCTGACTTGCAAACTTACCTCTAACCTTTTGAACGTTGTCACATTTGATCACGTTACAAACACAAATTTTTGAGGTATAAATTGCCATTTATGCAATTGACCAACAGGAAGTCGTCTACAGCTGTGAGGTGGACTAAACAATGAGATGATGGTGGCAGCATCTCAATCTGGAGAGGCTTTAACCAACACACCACAGCTATCATTTAGATCAAAGCATATTTGTGTGTTAGAATGACTAAATATAAGTGAAAAAAAATCTGTAATAAAAGTTTGAGTAGCATTAACGCTTTTGCAAGATCACAGTTCTTTCCAGCTCTTCTGAAACTAACAATCCAACCAACCAGGCCTCAAAACTCACATCCAATGTTAAAACTAAAAAATAAAATAAAAGTGAAATTACACTTTAATCACTGACATTCCAGCACTTAACTCTTGCATTTTCCATCCCACACGCCTACAAGCCCCTCATCTCGTTTCGCCATGACAATCTACTGTACCACATCCCCATTTTTTACTGGCTACAACACGTAGCCTTGATTTTTGCGTAAACGAGACGGAAGTCAAAAGGCAGCGATCAAGAACTGCTAAGCGTGACGGTTTGATTTCTGTTATGTTTGACCAAAAAAATAAAAAAGTGCAATACTCCAGTATTCCATGTGCTCTCCCCATAAAGGAAATCGGTCTTACAGCAGCTGTACTCTTTGTCTATGAATAAATAATAATTCAGAGAATAGTTGTGGTATTTAAATTCTGATGACATAGAGAATATATATATGGATATTTGCAAAAGAAAAAAAAAAAAGAAGTGTATTTATGATGTGTGTGTCATCCTGAAGAGTATTTTTCAAAGTGATCAGATCTAATCTGAGTATTCAGAATCAGTTTGCTTCTCCATGCTTCGGTGGTCTCAGCTAAATGAATCATTGTAGGATACCATGTTGGGTAATTTCAAGGAAGTGTTCTTTTCTATTATTATTATTATTATTATATTATTTTATTGTTGTTTTTTTTCTGCATACATGTGTCAGGATGTGGCGATGTTTATATTACAAGCAATTCTTGTTGTTTCTTTTTGATATGGTTTATGATTTTTTTTTTTGTCTTTCAAACATGTGCCTTGCTTTGTGGTTTTTGGTCTAACTTCAATACAGTAGGTGGCTATGTAAAGTATCAGGGAATCACTCTCTTTTTCCCTCTCCACTGTCACAGGTGCATTTGTTAGAGCCATGAAACCGATCGCTTCCTCATCTGGACAACCGGAAACCATCGCGTTGCACTTGGCTCAAGTTGGCTGCATGCATCAAACCCACATTAGCAAACGCAATTTGTCTCTGCACTTAAATTCGCTTTGGGAAAAATGCACACTTTCCTGCTAAGAGTAAAACAACTTGATCGATAGCGTCTAGCTTCCTAATGTATTCCTATGTCACACGTTTATGTTCATGCTTTGTGTGTCAGTTGCGCAGGAAGACGTACTTTGGCTTTTGGTAAATAATTCTTCAGCATCACTAGCCGTGTTTCTGTCACAAATGTACGCAAAACTTTGTTGAAATTAATCTAAATGAAAAAAAAAAAAAAATTGATCCTGTTTCATCTCAAAGTCCATGTGAGGAGATAAAGGAAAGTTTTAGTTTGAAAAAAAAAAATACACAGGTGCAGCTGTGGGCTAATGTGGGTCAATGACCTTTAACTCTCTGTGGCGTTGGGTTTGCTGCTTAGCAATCAGGTCTCTCATCTCTTAGCATGAAGGTAACAATTCCCAATATGTGAAATTCTGAATTACCAGAGAGAAATTGAGCTTATAAATGCTGATCTGTGGCATTTTTAAACTCCCTCAGGCGTCGTTTATGATAATCTGGTTTGTGCATGTAATAAATCCATTGGTTAATTGCTAACTTTCAGCCACTCCTTCGAAATGTCCCCTTTCTCTTAGTTTTGAACCCAGGCACCATCGCATCAGACAAGTTTTGCTTCCCCCACCCTCCATCTTCCTTGATTGGGTCGTCTCTCATCTTATAAGCGTTGTGTTAGAGTGATTGTGTGGTCATGGGTTGAGGTCAAAAACAGAATTCTGGTCCATCTCTTGTTTCTTAACAAAAGATGAAGCTTTTTATTGGATCTTCTTCGCTCTGCAGTGACTGTGTGTGAATGCTTGAGAAAGGGCCAAAGTGTGTCAAGTGTTGCTCTGCTATTGATTGTGTGAAATCTGTGTGTGTGTGTGTGTGTGTATGCGTGAGTGTGAGAGTGTTTTACTGATTGGACAGATGTGTGCTTGCAGCAACTGCATCTTATGGCCATCTGCTCTCAATAAATTAATGTTCTATATAAACATAACTGAGTGCTGTTTTGTTGCGGATTAAAATGGACCCAACTATTTATTGTTTACTTGTACTCCTAACAGCAGTTAGCGAGGTCAGTGGGTTTAGCAGTTAGCAAGACTTCTAACTGGAATAAAGGTGATGTCATTTCCTAAGTCTGAAATACAACTTCCTTAATTTTATAGATTGTTTTACAAGAATAAATACAACTTCCTTTTTAGTCAATGTAGGACTAAGATGATAAATACTTTAGTAGGCTGGGAGATCCATGATTTGCATGCTTGGTGTTGGGTTGTTTTTTCCTAAACAAAAAGTAAAAGCGAAAAATATTGGCGGCTGCAAGAATGGAAACCTTTTTCAAAACAAAGGTCCACCAGGAGTTTTAGACGTGATTGCAAAAAAATCTAATTCACAATTATGAGATTGAAGGTCAGTTTCAGCTTTCAAAGTCTTAGCAGATACAAATTCACAGCGTTTCTCAGAGGCTTTCTCCAGTATCTCATAATCATGATTTTAAGAACCCAACGAGTCAACTGGTAGACACTAAAATAGATTCATAGTAATAGTGTTTTCAACCATTAGAGGTTAAAATCGGGAAAAAAAAACATACTAAAATATGTTCAGCTTTAATAGCTACAGTAGTGCATTAAAATGGGCATGTTAAAATGTTTTAGTACGCATTTTAATGTGCACCAGTAAAGCACAACAATCCCTAGTTGACTAAAAAAACTCAAAAATGCTCACTCATTTCCTCTGTGAAGTTTTTTGTGAATACTGGTGAGTATAAAACCTTAACTGGAACCTCCAACTAGTATAGAGAAGAAAATAATACTGTACCTTTGACTGACATGTCAACTGGTAAAGCCTAAAATGTGCATTAATTAAAAGCTGGTAAAAAAGAAACTAACATTTTTCTAAACTGGTTGCCATAAGTGAGGGTTCGTCCACTAAATGGAGTCAGCCGTCAATTATATTCACATTAAATCAAAGGAATCAGCAGCCATCGAAGAGTACAACCGTTTTATTGATCAGTGATCAAGTCGACCTTAAATGATTACAAGTATACAAGAAATCACTGAAGCCGCTCAGTGAAGACACTTTGTCTCATTCTTTCTTTCTTCTGTACCAAAGCTACAGTCAATATGAGCTGAAATAAAAACACTTTCCAAACTTTATAGCTAAAACGTGTAATATGCATGATCATATCAACAGTCTGCAGTTCATATTCTTCATTACTGTCAACCCAATATGGGTCCTCAAACATCAAGACTTAAGATTAATGTCCATCTCTGCCTTAGTTTTTGTTTGTTTGTTTTAAAGTTATTTACAGTTAACTACTTTGGTGGTATTATTCTGGAGTTTGTTCATAATTCTTTGAGAACAGAAAGGAGTGTAAGACGTATCGATACAACTCTGATATATGGCACTCGTTTAAAAAAACAAAAACAAAACGCCTTTACGCTTCGACAGGCACATCACATGCATGAACAAAGACCAACGTTTCAGCTGTACAGGCGCTGAATGCAACCTCGTCATGGCACTAATAGATCCTCCACCCTAAACAAGGTGCTGTTTTATAAAGGCCGCTGAAAGAAAAAGACAATGCACTGAAGATGAAACCGATGCTGATGACCACTTCAGGGTTTGTATCTTTAGTGGTCGAGTTTAAAGTTTACAGTAAAAACCACAACATCTTCAAAAGCCACGGGAAAGGTCAGTTTCTGGAGCGAGTCCGGTCTTTGAGCATCAGGCGCCGGTAGTGGAGCTCTGGAAGAGGTGGGCGGGCGGGGGTCCGCTTCCTGCTCCGTTCTGTCCGGTTCGAAGCGGCTGTAAGGCGGCCGGTCTGGTCGGAGCCGGGGATGAATACGGTTGGAGGGAGCGAGTCGCCCTTGGAGATGTTGACGGAGAGTTTTGGAGAAGTTCCTGGAGCGGATCGTCTGCTGGACGCCGTGAGAGCCAAAGGGTTTGTTCAGCATGTCCACACCTGAGACAGAGACACGATTGGTCACTTTTCTCTGTCCAGTTCCAAACTCCAAACATTTTCAGACAAAGAGGCTGTTTTTTTGACCAGTTTCTTTAGTGGAAGTACATCATTTCACCGTGAATCTTTGAAACGGTGCAAAAAATATTTTACTGGGCCATAAATTGTCCCAGTAGTTGTTGCAGTAATATTGTTGTTTTGAGATCATTTCCAATTAATGATGTCATAATAATGCAAGCACTTAATATGAAAGAAAAATAAACTTTAAATCCTAATGAACATTTAGCCTGAAACTGGAAGACATTTTAAAAATCCAAAATAAAAAAAACAGAAACAACAAATAAAATGAATCATGAAAACTCGGGAAGCAAAAATGTCCTTCGAAGAAAAGTTTAGTTGAGACCAAAGCAACAGATTGAAGACTTTTATTATTAAATTTTTGGTAGAAAAAGAGAAAAGAGAAAAACTAAAGATGACATTTCGTCGACAGAATTGGGAATAAAGTCGGGAAATATAAACCTGTGAATGATTTTAGATTGAATAAAGCAGTGTCTAGAATCGGCAGAATATTCTCTAGCGCTGTCTTCCAGAGCTCATCAAGTTCCAGATTATTTTTACAAAGAGAGAGATTAAAGGAGGTGACTGACTGGGTTGCTTTGTGGCAGCCTGATGACTGGCCTTACCTTAACGGTGCTGTCCACCGCTCCGGAGAACAGGCGCCCCCTAGAGACGGCCAGTGCCGTTACACTGCCCTGGTGCCTGAGCAGAGTTTGGGTACAAATCATATTGTCCATGCTCCACACCTGCAACACAAGCCGCCAAGTAAGAGCGTTAGCTTCCTGCCAGGCTGTGTTATAGTCAAAACACACCCTGTGCACTTTTATAACACACACACACACACACACACACCCTGACAGAGTGTGACTCACCCTGAGGGAGCGGTCATAGGAGGCGCTGAACACTTTAGTCTGGTCCGGAGTGGAGATGACAGCCAGAGCGTAGACTGTTCCAACATGGCCGGTCAAGGTTCGGACCTGCTCCTTAGACTCAATGTCCCACACCTGCAGTGGACACACACCATCAGCAACAACATCAGTCACCCAACAGGCGCCAACTTAACCACTGTGTAGCTACAGGTAGAAACTTTTCTGACAAAAAGTTAATAAATAAAAAATGATGATTGGCCAAAAGCGGCATCAGCAGGTCAGGCTTGCAATTGGTTCAAACCAACCAAACGGACAAGGCAGCATTCAGTGTGTGTGTGTGTGTGTGTGTGTGTGTGCGTGTGTGCCTTACATGGATGAGGTTTTCATAAGTGCCGCATACGATGTGGTGGTTGGTGACAGCAATGGAGTAGACGCTGCCCCCGCTGGTCTGGAGCACATGAACGCACTCCAGAGAGCGGATGTCCCAGATCTGAAAACAGAGTTAGACCAAAAACTCACACCAGTGGAGCACCATAACAAACCAGTAAAACTAAGACCAGTTGAACCAATTAGACTTTGTTTTACTGGAAGAAAAATCCAACTAACTAGCGATAGACACATTTCTTTTAGCCATCAGACCATTAAATCAAGGTCAGGAGAAGGATTAAATAAATACTCCTTTCTGATTCTTTTCAAATAGAAAAATAGTGGTAAGTTGATTATTTTCTTTGTTTTAAAAACCTATTTGAAGTAAATAAATAATAAAATACCAGCTGTAGCAGCTCAATCAGAGCTGAACATGTCCACATGTCTCCTTTTGGAGGACAGAATAAACTGGACTGGTTATTCCCCCAAAAATCAATTTAAGCTTCAAATTAAACCCCCCCAAACAAACACATATCATGTTTTTATTTTTACTTGTATGGACAGAAGCTAAAACAAAACTGCAGCCAAACCCGACTCAGATCTGTCCCTGGCTCATAACCACGCAGCTCCACCTGCCAAGCCAAACATTTCCAGATCGTCCGCCTGCTGCTTCCTTCAAACCCACAACGTCCAACTGGACCCGTTTTTAAATTAACAGTGGAGGACAATTACATATGTTAACATGATATTAACAAGAAACAACACCCTTGGTGATAAATATCAAAAAGTCAACCTATAAAGAAAATGAGAATGCTTTAATGCTTATATCTTACTGATGTTTGTCTATTGCCTCCATTTCATCCTCATTGAAACAGATTATCTTTCTGAAGCTCCGCCTTCAGGAAATCATCACAACATGGCTCATCTATTAACCCTTTAATAACTTTTTTACCAGCGTTTCACTGAGAAGTAAATCGTATAATGAGCCCGTTTGCTAATCACTGCTGGCTAGTCGGTAGGAGCCGAGTCGAGGGAGAGCTGAGGGTTGCCACGGGAAATGAAAGGATTCCTCAAACATGCATGAAAGAGTCAAAGTGAGGCTCCTGACATGTTTTTGATGAGGAAATGACATCACAAGATGCAAAGCTAAAAGAAGAAGTTGATTTCCTGTCGAGCTTAATGAGGTCGCCTCCACGTGTTGCTGCGTACCTTGATGGTCTGGTATGAGCCGCTGTACAGGTGGTTCTGGGACGCCACCAGCGCCCTCACCCAGTGGTTGAGCCCCGTCAGCTCCTTCTTCAGCTTCAGCTCCGTCCCAACAATGTCCCACACCTGGAGACACCAAAGAGACGCAATTAAACACGGCGCAAACAATGAGAGACAAGAAAAAAAAAATACAAACTGGAAAGACTGTTGCGAAATGAGCTTTAAGGGCTCGCTCTTTTACTGCTCCTTTTAATCTGGGTTTAGAATGAGTCACCAGTGACTGCAGTCACACACTGAAACTGTTACACAATGATCTAAGAGCAAAACCACGCAGAGCCTGAACCTGAGCGTGGACACGTAGCGCGCCGAGCAACGAGTCTGACCGGGGGGAGGAAGTTGTGCAACATAGGAAAGTCCCTCAGTAGGAGCAGCAACACAATGGCCCTCTGCCCCCATGTCTTGTATCCATGGCAACAAAAAGTCAAGGCCAGAGATAGTCTGCATTCAGCCTGGTCACCGGAAAACATGTCCGCAATGTTCTTCTGCTTTATAGTCAAAACTAATACGGATGGCTGACTGAGGAACAGTGTTAAATGTAAATATCAGCTAATAAAACCAGGCTGATTTTTCTGCAAACCCGTTACTTAACATCGCCAGCGTCCCTGTGACACCATCACTGTATGATGGTTGAGTAAAGGGGTAAATCTGTTACTTTTATTACTAATTAGTAACAAAAATAATGTTGCGAATGTACAAACTGGGTTTTATTTAGGGGTTTAACTTTAAAAGAGGTTTGACACAAATATTCATTACAGCCACACGTTTCGGCTTTTTATTTGGAAAATGAAATAAAGTGTGTAATCCATGTGCAACTCATCTCCAATCGTGAACTACTTACTTTTTTGGAGCCTGGAGAGAATACACGGCAGGTTGTGATTGTAACATGAGAAACTGTGGAAAAGTTCAAATCGTATATGCAGACTTTCACGTTTGACCCTCTGATGACAAAAAGAAGCTGTTGTTTTCCAGCCAGCGTGTCAGTAACTCAGTAACTGATCCCATGTGGGATGAGCAGAGACGTCCTCTGTACCTTTATGGCCTTCAGGGAGCCGCTGAACAGCATGTTGTGGGAGGAGACCAGCGTGCACACGGGGTTGTCATGGGCACGGATGGTGTTGACCTTCTGCAGGGTCTGGATGTCCCACACCTACATGACAAGTGAACGCAACACACACTTAGTTCCTGCAGGCCGGGATAGTGTGTGATGCTGCAGGTGAGTGATTCTTACTATGATGGTGCAATCTGCAGATCCACTGTAGAGCTTGTTACTGTGGTGACAAAAACACAGCATGTCACAAGATGATGGAGCTAAAGGAACAGAACCTGTGTGTGTGTGTGTGCGTGCGTGTGTGTGTGTTGTATTACCCCTGAATGCACAGGGCCAGCACGATGCCATCATGGCCTTCCAGGGTTTTCTGACACTTATAAGTAGTGCAGGTGTCCCACACCTTAACAGACAGGAAAGAGTGCATAATTTTATAATAATAATGGAAAATAAAGACATAAATCAACCCCGGTATGAATACAAAAAGAAGTTTAGTTTGATTGAAGTGGGATTTTCTACCTTAATGGTTTTATCAGAAGAGCCAGAGAAGAGCAGGTCACCGGTGGAGTAGACACATAGACACCAGACCGGACCCTGGTGGCCCACGAACGTCCCCTTACACTTGAAGATCTGCTGTGGGTCGTAAGCTAGGAGACGAGACACGCTGGGTTTGTGTTTGTCTTTGGAAGGTGAGCTAAAGTGTAAGGAAGCGGATTCTTACAGCCGAGGATTCCCATGTTGAGCCTGGCGTTGATGTGAGACAGCTCGTCCTGAGGAGAGACGGTCAACGTTTAGACTGCTGCTTTGATTAGAGAAACCTAGAGAAATCTGTTTTTCCCTGAACGCTGCCCGGTTGTAGAGACATCAGGAGTCTTTTGGAGATTTCACATTTAAGCTAAAGATAGTCTTTAGCTTAAATGTGAAAGATTACACATTTAAGCTAAATGTGAATTGGCAATGCTAATTGGCTATTAGCATTGCTAAATGTGCTGATTAGGGGAGCTTAAAATTAAGACGATAGATTCTGGGTGGGAAGACGTCACCCTAAACTACGGAAGCCCAAAAAGTACATTATTGGAAAAATAAATAAATTTGAAAAATCCAGATTTTCTGAAAACTAAATCTTCTGAACCAGAAAATTTTATTAATTGATGAAACTGATCAGAGCTGAGTAACAGCGACTGCTCTCTTTGTCATGTTGCTTCTGGTACATTTTAATAAGCAAACAAAACTTTTCTTTAAAAAATGGTTCAGAAAATAATCACTAGACTTACGTTTAGCATGGAGGCATCTCTACGAAATTCCATCAGGTCCTCGCTGAGTTTACTCTGATTCTCATCCAACATGTCTTAAAAACACACAGGAACACAGACGCTAAGACAAGAAAACAGCTAAACATGTTAGCACCATGTCATCTACAGTGGGATGAGGCAGCAGACCTGATTATCTCTGAGGAAGGTCATGCAAACATTGTTGTGTGTACACACAACAAACACAAGCTGCATCTGAATAGGAAGTTAGCATTAGCTGCATTTTCATTACAAATGAGCACAAATCTCGGTCTATGCTCAAACACAATTTTGCAACTGCTTTGTTTCCATAAAATAAGAATTAAAACTAAAATCACATAAATAAGCTGGTTCATGTGATAAGTCATTAAAATATCAGGGCAGTGACAGATGTAAGCAGTTGCCATGGTGCTAGCGCTTTTTGTGATCTGGTGGAGCCAACTGGATATTGTCCGAAAAAAAACAACAACCCATCAATCTCCTACCACTTCCTGTCATCATCTTCGCTGGTTCTGTAAGTAGTAGCACCTGACTGTTGATCACATGACTCGAATGATGCAAAATTACGCTTTCCAAAATTCATCTATTTCGATACATCTGTAAAACCTCATTCTAGTGCCAAAGAAACGTGAGGTCCTCTTAAATCGCTGAGTTTCCATTAAGGAAATTTATGTCCATTGTTTCTATTTGCACAATCACATGGTCAATGTAAACTTGCGTCTTCCTACCAAATTTAAGCTCCAGGTTTTTCTCCAGCTGATCCAGCTTCTCAGAGAGTTTCCCCAACATGGAGCGCAGGAAAGCGATGTCCTGGTCCTTCTGAGACAGAGCCAGCTGCATCTCATGGAACCTGGACACGAACCGAGACAAAAACTCAAACCACTCATTCCACAACCTTTCAGGCGACACGACGTTTGGAGTTGGGCTCACCTGTCGTCCGTCTGCTGCAGGAACTCCTTCAGACCCTCGAATTTGCAAACCTCCAGGTGGGTTTCGTACGTGTCCTGGTTGCCTATGAACGTGCAGCTGGTGGGAAGACGATACGTTGAAGTGTTTTATCGGATTCCCGCTGGACGGAGAGGTAAAGACGCTCACCCATATTTGGAGTGCGGACATTTGATGTGCTCACACTCCTTGAGGTGAGCCTCCAGGTTCATGGTGAGGAGAGGGGGACAGGAGGGGTTGTTGGGGCATCGCACCGGCCGGTAGTCGCAACTCGCTTCATGCTCTCTGTGCACAGGAATTGAAAAAAAACGCTGAAAGTTGAATATTAAATTCAACTGCAAGCATTTTGCCAGACATTTTCTGTTGCGTACTTGCGACAGGACAGTTTGATGGTGAAGGGGCAGCCCAGCGGGTCCACCTCATGGGCGCCGGGTTTACCGGCCACCGAGGCTGCCGGGGCCACGCCGCCGTTGGTCACCGCTCTGCAGCCGTATTTACAGTGAATGAACAGCTCGCCGATCTGCTCGGCGACGGCGATGTTGTTCACCACGACGGTTAGCTTGGCTGCGTCCACGGGGCACTTATCTGGGACCAGATGACGCCAGCGTTAAGACCTCGTGGGCCAACGAGTTTGGCAAAGACAAAAATAACCCTGATAGGTTCGAGACTCACCTGAAGTCAAAGCGCAGCGTCTGCAGAACGTGTGCTGCAGAGGGAGGAGAGAGACAGAACGTTGACATGTTTTCTGCAACCTCAGCTGTAACTAAACTAGGGGTGCATTGATAAATAAGCACAGATTTTCCTCAATTTGGGCTATCAACCGATAGTTACATGTAACCTTGTTAGTTATCTACCACCCCAAATGTCTGAACATGAGCAAATAACAATAATCACTTTCCTGTTACCAAATTAGCAACTCTGTTGCTATATTTAGAAACAAAAGTCACTCCATTTTGAAATAAACTAAATTGGTATTGGTTAAAATAATTTTTTTAAAAGATCGACTGGTTAAACTGTAGTACAAGATATGTACTGTACTTCTTATTTTATTAGAAATACCCACAAGTTTTGTTTTTTCAAATTGATAGTTACTATCAAAAGAAGATTTCAAAACAATTGTCCTTAGTGTCAGACAGGGTCATACAGTAAGAAACATAAACATTTTAGATTTTCTGGAGCTAAAAAAAGGTTAATATTTAACTATATTTAATGATTTATTCCAGTATTTTCTAATTACTTCATTTTTAGCTGTGTTTGAATTCAGTCCAGCTAAATGCAAGTCTGAGCCACAAATGTTCCATGACAACCTTTTGGAAAAAGATAACTTAGAAATTCAGACAAATATTTACTATGAAGAAAATTTGTTATGATTTTTTATGTGACCTGAAGTCGTTCTTTCCCACGACCCCTAAACGTCTCGTGTCAACCTGCAACCAGGACTTCCTGTTTGATTTCTGATCGGCTTTCTTCAGCTAATGAGGAATCCCTGAAGGCGTTAGCTTTTAGGGGTGTCAGAGTGACGGGGGATGAATTTATATGCCACACCTTTATTTGGTCTGGAAGTAACTTCAAACAATGTATTACTTGCCTTTTATTTTCTAAATAAACCAACCAGGAAGTTGGTTGTAATCTGACAAATTGTGAGAATATTTCTGCGAGGTGCATTTAGAATAGAACAAAAACAATATGATTTAATATGAATCAAAGAAATAAAGTCGATCTAAAAATGAAAAAAAAAAGTTATTTATGTATCAAAGAGAGTAAAGACACCGGGTTACTGAAGCGTCTCAAACAGCGTTAAAAATGAAAGACAAGTGAAACATGGCCCATTTCTTTTTATTGAACTATCCAATTACAGCAGACAGAAGATAACCATTAGTTAAAAGGGTTCATGAAGGGGTTATCTAGTGGTGTTATATTTAGCAATTCTTTATAAAATGTGATAAAATCACAGAAAAGGTGGAAACTAAACTCACCCCGCATGTTGTGATGACGGGATCCTTGAAAACGTTGCAGCACAGCTGGCAGCACAGCTTCACAGACGGCGGCTCGGCGAATACCTGCGGCTCCTGTTCACATATAAACCGTGGTTTGTGTGTGTGGAACAGCAGCAAGTGACAGAGCCTACATGTCTAATTACACTGCAAAACACCACATCTGACCACGTAGTTTGGACTGGTTGGTAGTGCAAATATTTTTGGTAAAGTTGACATGAAAAAAACCCCCCAAAAAACAACAAACTTGCGAGTAGCTTTTCAGCAAGATAAAAAAGCTTGTTTCAAGTCAGTTCATTCTGAATATTGAAAAAACAAGTTTTGCAGAGTATTGGGGTCTTAGTTAGAAAATCTTTTAAACTAAATTACAAAAACAAAGTCCTGAAATTACAAGAATAAACTTGTACGAGAATGAAGTTGTATGAAGAGAAAGTCATAATTATATGATAATAAAGTTGGAATATGAGTTTAAAGTCATAACAGGATTAAGAAAATAGTCGAGATGATGCGAGAAAAAACGTTCTATTTCAAGAATAAAGTATTACGACTTTATTCTTGTACAACTTTATTCCTGTAATATTATTTATTTTTTTCTAAGAGTTGCTCTATCACTGCGTCGTAAAAAGTGAAAAAATCTTCCAGTTAAACTAGAAATTCTTTTTACCAATATTGAAAAAGTTTTGACTGAAAACCAGCACCTTTATCTTGTTGGAAAGTTTCTTGTAAGTTAGTTTTGTCTTTTTAAAAGTGTACAAAGACATTTGCACTAGAAACTAGACAAAAAAGTACTAGGTAAGAAAGCGTTTTTCCAGCAGAAAGGTGTTTGCTCCAGCGAGAGGACGTACCATGTCTTCCTCCTCCTCGTGAAGAGAGAACGTGGAGCGCAGCGACATGTTGGATTCGGAATGAAGTGAGCGAATGGAAATGGCTGAATCAGACCGCCGAGGCGTCCCGATGGGAGGCTAGAGATAAACCGTGACATACCGTATTGCGACATGAAATGCAGGGAGGATTTCAACCTCAGACACCAGTTAATCTAAATCGGCTCTGGGAGGGTGTGACCCGTTTACCATTCCGTCATCGTCGTCACGAGGGGAGTAGGTCAGAGTGCTGGAGGAGGACGGGGTTCTCCTGTGCTGCTTGTAGGTGCTGGAGCTCTCTGCTGAAATAACGTCAACACGGTTTGAACGCATGAGCTCAGAGGAAGAGGCAGAAATGGGAGTCCAGGAACAGCGTTTGGTGTGTTACCTTTAGCTCCAGAGGAAGAAAAGGTGGGGCCAAAGGTCGCCTCCATAATGCTCTGCAACATGAGCAAGAGAATGATGGGACAGGTACAGAGCAATCACCTTCCATCAAAAGATGGAAGGTGATTCTTCTTCTCTGAAGAAGGAAGAACATCTTCTCCTAAATTTAAACCCCAGAACAAGCTCAAGTTATATCTTACCCCAACACCCGAGTCTGCAGGGGGGGAGGAGGGGCTGCTGGAGATGGATGTTGCGGCGGCAGCGGCTCCTCCAGAGTACTGGCTGTAGCGGGGCGTTTTATTGCTGCTCATAGCCCGGACGTCACACACACACAAAGACAGAAACCCAGGCAGCCAGCCGGACTGCTAGGCCTGGGAAAAGCAGGAAGAAAATGACAAGTGTTAGGTTCATAATGATGGAGGAACGGAAAGGAATCACATCAGACACAGAGGGAAACATCTGCAACTAAAAACAAAAAAGATCAAACAGTGTCAAACTGCACAGGCAGGTCTCAGCCTCGGCATCGGAGATCAGAAAAACTGATCCCACAAAGCCCAGGCAACCAAAACAAACAGCCTCTGTGCGTATCACAATTCAAATATCAGCAAACGGAAAAGCTTGGCCTCTAACTAAAGACACATAAACGTCCCCCGTTTGTCCCTCGCATCCTGCAGGGATCTACGCAGTGCAGCGGCTCTAGCTCATCATGCAAGGCCGGCCCACGGTTGTATGGGGACTTGAGAAGAATTTCACTTTGAGGCCCGTCTACGAAAGTCAGCACCACTAATACCATTTCAGTATAGATTTCGAGGAATCTGGGAGAGACACCAAAAGCACATTGTGGTATGTATATTATGACATAATCCATTACAATAGATTATGTTGTACCCTAAAGGTCTAGCCAAAAGCTGAAAAATCACATTTCATTCAATTGAATTGATGTTTAAACAGAGGAAAACACACACTTCGTACAATTGGCTCCATGAACACAACAGGCTCTGGACTGTCAGGTGGGCAATGCCAACAGCAACAAATGGAGTCCGTAGAGCCCTGATCGTGCTTCACTACCACAAGTACACTAATGTTTCACTTCCATTACAACAAGTTGGATATGCTTAATAAAAAATGTTTCCAGACTGTTTGAGTTCACGCGCAGTTATCCCCAAATTATGACGCCCGCTCGTGCGCCTTCGCACCGCGGGCGTCCCTCGCGCGCCTCTACGGCCTGAAACGTTACTTTCTGAAACTGTTCAAAATATGCTAATTAAAGAGGATCTGACCCGATCAAACTCTTAAAATAATAAAGATTCTATGACAATAACAACAAAAAGACAGTCTTGTGAGGAAAAAGTGGCCGACATGTGCAGATCCTACATTCCAGGGCTGGATGAGGCAAAATCACAGGCATCAGAGGGAGGGGAAAGGGTGACAGCGACCCCCAGACCAAACCAGACAGCCGCTGACGTGTACAGAAAGGCATGTGGGACTATCTGCCCCTGCTGTGACTGGCCGCAGTCGAGATCTGTAATCTGTTATTGTCACAATCTTGTAGGTTCCCATAAAGGGGAAGGGGGCGGAACAACAGCGAAACACAACCAAACTTATCCAGCTAAATGTTCAGGCCACGCCAATATACACGCATTTAGCGACAGACGAGTCTTAAAAAAAACACGATTCAAAGCGTTTTCACTGACCACCAACTTTTCACTAATGATTAAAAGTTGCTCGTCTGGACGAGCTAAGATGTGTTTGCTAGCTTAAGCAAGCTAGTTTCTTCCTCTTATTAGCAATCACTGCTACTGACGGACTTTGACAAACTCTGTCCGCCACAGCAATATCACACCAGCCCCGTTTTGGTCGAATAAAAACGTTTCCTCTAAAACGTATTCGTAAGAAATAACAGTGAAAACCTGCCATTATTGGTTTCCGCAGCGACGCTCCAAGTCTGAAGGCGAATTCTGAAACGTTCCTCTTTTCTGCCTCACGCGCAGCTCCAGCTCCGAACGCCGCGGTGTGCTCTGGGAGGTGTAGTCGAACGTCCGCCGCTTTCACTCAACGAGCAGCGTCAGCGCTGCGGTTCTTCGGACTACATTATCCACAATTCAGGACGAGAAGGCGAGCCTGGACTCGGTGGCTGTCTAAATTGCGCAAACCAGAGCGCAGTGTAGCCTGTCTTAATATATACAATCTTGTTTTCGGTGCCGAGTGGTTATTGGTTCCCGGAGAAACCGAACCATCACGAGACTGCCTGCATCACCTTCTACGTCCAGCGGGACGGATGGATAACACAATTTGTATGGTCAATTCCAAATATGGGTATTTAGTTATTAGTATTTAGTTATTACTGGGACCGTAATAGAGATGCACGTAAATGAAACGTGCTCAAGTTTTCGAGTAGAACTCCAAGATGGCTGCTGCATAAATACATTTCTGTTTTAAAAAGTGTTATTAACCCCTCGATCTTTTTCATATTGCCACGTTTCAAAAACAAATGTCTCCATTTGAGATTTTATGAGGGAAAATCAATACAAAGACAGAGAAGTCGATGGGTGGAACACATTCAGTTCAATTAGAAAACACATTGCAAGTAAGAAAAGGAGGTTAAATGTTGTAACTCGTGTCATGCGGTTTCTTTAGAGTTGTTGTCCATGCTGATGGCTGTGGGCGGGAAGAATCTCCAGCAGTCTGTGTTACAGCGATTTTAAGAAGCCTCTGACTGAAGTCACTATATTATATAACAGTCTCAATTAGAGGATGCTCAAGGTTGTCTGTAATTTTCTTGATAAAAAAATCAAACAAACAGAGAAAACACAGAGTTAACATTTGAAATAACAGCAAACAACGCTAATATGGAGAGCAGTGGAGAAAGGTGGTCTGTTTGTCCCTCGACACAAGGGAGACAACAACGCTCGCTCATCTGAGTTTCCTGATCGGAGGATCAGGAAACTTTTTGCAGGTGTTTGGAGTTTATTGTCTGAGAAGAGTGTGACCTCATCAGCTTCCAACATTTAACCTTTTCAAAAATACACACATTTTTTCTGAGCGAGTGAATGTTGCATGATAAATCTATATAATATATGAGTTTAGCTTTCTGAAATGAGTGACAGAAGATATCTAATCTTTTCTCTACATTCTATATATTTTCAGACGCACTCCATACAGTGTGACAACCTGTTTGTTTAATGTTGCGTTGTCTTGTCCACAAGAGGGCGCCTCTCAGCTAGATGTAGTCAGAAGAAGTGGCAAAAAGCTTTCCTGAATATCAATGTGACTACAATACGGACATATTTCACTTAATTACAACCTTGAAACTGAAACAAACAAACAAACAAAAGCATTGAACACTTTTTAGAAAAATGTATTAATTCTTACAGAATTTTTGCCTGATTAGGTATGAGAGTAAAGTCACCAAACAACACTTTCTTTTTGCCACTTACACTTGCCTATTTAACTTTCTCATTCAGTGACACATTTCTCATCGATGAACCCAAATAAAACGCAGAGAGCCAAGATAAAAGCGTGCTTGTGCTCAGAACCAGAGCTGCTCCCTCTCTGCTGGAAGAGCAGAGCAGACTTGTCTGCAGCAGCAGCAGCAGCAGCAGCAGCGCGGGCCTGTGGAGTGCAACTCTGTAGCTTGGAAACAGGAGGTGCGACTGAATAGACGCCTGCATGTACAGACACAGAGGCTGGGCTGTAAATAGAAGGGGAAAGAAAGGCTGCGCTTGAATGTGGCCATTAAAAAAAGATGCAGCTTTGTTGATGCGTGCACACATTCGCCACACACAGACACGCACGGCTCGGCGTTCCATTAGTGGAAACCCATTCCATTAGTAGCTTTATCTTCTTTCTTTGGGACAGAGCAAACTTGCAGGCGGGACCGTCTCTGTCAGTCGCAGGTTTATGTGGATTTTTAAAAAAATATTTTTTGCCCATTTTGTTGAACATTTCTTTCCACCAAGGAAAGATAGGAATCTGCATTTACTGTGTGGACAGTACAGTCGGCGAAGAATTCACATCCTTACATATTTTGTTTCTCATTTGGTCATAACCACAAACTGGTGAGCTAAAAGTGGAGCAACAAGAAAGGATAGGGTTAGCAAGGATTGGCAGCAAAAAAAAAAAAGAGCTATGGTTGGCAAAGCCAAGCAACAAAAAGGGTTAGCTTTAGCGAGTGTAAGAGGTAGAACAGGTCATGAATAAATGCATGTTTATCTCAGCAGCGTGTCAAGTTCACTTATGTAGTGAATGCTTTTTGCATGATATGTATTATCAGAAATTCAATCAAATTTATAGGTTCCACATATAAATATGAAAAAAAACATCTTAATTTCCATTTATGGAAAAATGTGATCCTTTCTGGATATCTGTTTTTCTTTTATTTAAAAATAATATAACTGATGTTGAAAAGTGTGATTTTGTTGTGAGGGATTACAGCTTTTGGGGCTTTAAACTACTTTTCTCAGCGGGACCGAAGGTAAAAATGGCCTCATTTGCTGGTCTAGAACTAAATCCAAATGGGAATTGGTGACAGGACTTGAACATTGATGCTCACAAAAGCTCTGAGTGCGATTGGACAGAGATTGAGCAAACCTGTGCAACATCTTCTGAACTTTTTTAGTGTTGCTCTGCCACACAAGTCCCTCCAGCAGCCCGAAGGTTATCTGGCTTTTATTGCAGTGGGACTGAATTGGAAAAAGCAGGTGTGACAAATGAGGGTGTGAGGACATTTCCGTGGCCCTGGAACGCTGCAGTCGGCTGTTGTTCGCTTTTCATTCTGATGTTTGGAACAGCTGACGGTGTGGACAGGAAGCGTTGCCAGTCTCTCAATGTGTAATCGCAGAAGGGTTCAGGAGCGTGTCCGCCTTCGTTGACCAAACACTTG
This sequence comes from Poeciliopsis prolifica, assembly GCF_027474105.1. Classification (NCBI taxonomy): domain Eukaryota; kingdom Metazoa; phylum Chordata; class Actinopteri; order Cyprinodontiformes; family Poeciliidae; genus Poeciliopsis; species Poeciliopsis prolifica. Next base: position 12,105,467 of record NW_026562385.1, on the reverse strand, counting down.
TCTCCCTTCTGTACAAATAAGCCTGCGTCTGACGGCTGAGAGAGAATGCACCCCGACACGCAAAAAAACCTGCGTCAAACGTGACTTTTCTTACGTTTTTCTCATCTCGCCCTCTTGTTTCCTTATTTCAGCTCCCCAAGCTGCGTTTTTCTTCAAATATCTCACATGTGCTCAAAGAAAAAAGCCCACAAACGAATGAATTTTCCACAAATATTTAGCAGTGTCACTCCACAGAGAAATTGACAAATAGTTGAATTTGTGGCTGCCGAAGTGCGAATGTGTGCCTCCGACTCCAATCATCGAACTGGTATCATGCAGAATTATTTATTCTGCCTGAACTTTTCCACCAGTCTGAGGTAACAGCCACACACTTTAATGTCAGGATCATAAACCCAAAACCTGAAATGTTTCTCCCCCCTTGTTAAACGAAAGTGCTTATTATTAGGACTTGATTGAAGAAAACTGGAAAAATATTTAGTCTACTCTCATAAATAAAGACAGAATCCAGATCAGCATTCATTTGATGTTTACTGTATTTAAACAAATTTTACACCATGGCGTACTTTAGAATACAAGTCGGTGCTCCTATGTATCATGAAAATAGAAGGCCACAAAAAACCTGGAAAAGATAATCAGTTTGTGTTTCATCTAACATCTTTGTGAGCAGATTTTCATTTTAAAGTCCTAATTTTGTTCTATTTTGTTTCATTTTGGGGGCTCTGGGCCACAAAAAGTTGGTCCAGGGGCCACAAATGGCTAAACAATCTCGCGATTCGCGAAGGATATGTCACAAGGGGCACCTGAACATAAATGCAGGTTTTGCAGATGAATAAAAAAAATAAAAAAAACATTAATTGCAAAATTCTTTCAAGAAAAAAAAAAATCGAAGTTGTTCACCCGGCGTGACCTCCACTTTGGAACATCGTCGGCCCCCCCCAGAACATTGCGGGACTCTAGAATCAAAACGGCAAATGTAGCGGCGGATTAGCTGGACATCAAACTCGACTGAGATCAGTTGCAGCCTTTCAAAAGCCGCTTATCTTTCTTTGCAAACGTGCAGCGCCGCCATTAAGCACACATCCAAACAACGAGCAGGCCAGAGAAAAAGCTGTCCACACAATCCTCGAGTCTGGCCACCGTCCAAAACCACAAGCACGCACACGCGCACACGCAGGGTCACTCTTGACCTGGATAGATACAACAGGGTGGCAGTTCGCCCCATTGACTGGGTCCATTAGGGGCCAAAGTGCAGCTTAGCAACATGCTGTACCGCTACAAAAAAAGACACAGTGGATTACAGAGGGACAGCCGGGTGGACAAAGGAAAAGGGCTGAGAGGGGGAGGGGGTAGTACGGGTGGTGGTGGGGGGCAACAGCAGAATGATGGAAACAGCTGGAGGGAGAGAAGGGATAGTTCCTCCATTTTGTTGTTGCTGATGCATTAAAAATAACTTTTTCCTGTGAAACCATCGACTTATTTCTTTGTGATTTAAAAATACCCAACAAAGAACGAGGGGAGCCGCAGAAAAACGGCCAAAAACTTCCGACTTGTCATGCCGGGACGTCAGCTGAGGTCAGGAGCTCGGGCGCCTTTGGTGAAAGAGAGCAGAAAAGAATGATGAGAAAGATTTGAAGCTGGAATGGGAGAGGAAAAAAAAAACTCCCTTTATGGGACATGATGTGGAGGGAGGTGGTTATTTTTAGAAGCCACACACACACACACACACACACAGAGAAACACACACAATCCTTCCTCTTTAAATCATCCCCCCAACTAAAATCTCTCTTTTTCCACCTCCATATGCCTGATGTATGTTTCTATCCGTTACTCTGTTGGACGTCTGGAGGTGAGCTGAGGTTTCTGATGAGAACTTCCGTCTAAGAGGAACGTCATGAATTAATGATCAGTGCTGAGTAAGGACCTGTCTCTAAGTGCTGCTGCTGCTCACTTAGCACTCGCTTCTGTGCGTGAGTGCATGCATGCATGCGTGTGTGTGTGTGTGTGTGTGTGTGTGTGTGTGTGTGTGTGTGTGTGTGTGTGTGTGTGTGTGTGTGTGTCTGTGTGTACAGTGTCTGTTTTCCAGTTTTGAATGAGCCCCACCTCCCTGCATGCAAGCAGCAGTTCACTGTTCACGGACTGATTTGTTTTCCAGTCAAATTCCTGAGAAGGAATGCCTCTCTGATAAACATTTTTCATTAGATAGATGAATTATGACGATTGTTTCAAATAGAGAAGTGAGTCTTTCATAAGTTGGGTTAACGGACTGAACTCAGTTGGAAACAATGAGGGCTCGGTTTAAAAATGTGGAATGAATGTAAAACAATAAGTCAATTTTCCCAACGATTTGAACAAAATTATTCCATTTTGATCACATTTGAAGGAAAAATGTCACTGATTACTATTTTTCTGCACACATGCAGTTATGTTGTAGTTCCAGTAAAGTACAATAAAAATGGCTGCTCTTGTTCTGGTCTGGATGATGTTAAGCTATTGTGCGCAAACCTTTTGATTTTTAGTGTTTTAACTTCTTTCTTTTTGCGTTTGTGTAGCCACATTAAATCTCAATGCATTTAAAAACAAATACAACGTCATTAATCTTGATGTTACTAAAATTTCACTCGCCACGTTCACACAAAGAGTTCTCATTCAGTCTGATCCAGAACCTTATACACTCTCTGAGATCATTAATCAAATATATCCTGCCTTTACTGACATCAGAATAATGGATGCAGCAGGTTGCAGGGGAAATGTAATTTATTAGAAACATCTCATCCAAACATCCTGAACACAGTTTCTTTTTTTAAATTATTATTATATATATAGCAAAGTCCATTTGTGTAATTTCTTTACCAGCTTAGACGTTTCAATCAATTTTCACCGGAACATTATTGCAAATGTATATTAACAGCAGACATCACAGTATGCTTTCACCTTATTCATGCTATCAGCTCTGACCTACGTGTGCAGAAGTTCTCCAACATGCCAGCATATTAGATAACATTAACCAAATTCACTTAGTAAGATAATGTCAGTATTTAGGTCAAAAATAGCTAAAAAGCTAATAGCATAAACGCTATCATCATCATGTTGGCTTACATGAAGGTGTTGGGTGAACTTAATGTAATCCTTTCATTGAGTACACTTTAGCTTTTGAGCCAAAATTAAAGCTAACATTAGCTTAAATGCTATCATGGCATTGGCATGTTGGCTAAAAAATGAACCATATTAACTCAGTTCAATCAGTAATTATTGAATTAACTTAATTCGTTCAGTAAACTTAGTTTAGTTTTTTTATTCAAAATTAGATAAAAAGCTAATGTTAGCTTAAATGCTATAATTGTGTTGGCATGTTGGGTAAAATGAACTACATCCAGTAAGATTGGTAAGTAACTTGACAGCTAATAAATGAACTTAATTTACTCAGTAAGCTTATTTTAGTTTTTAAATTAAAAAAATGACTTTAGTGACGATGCTAACCTTTGTATGCAACATAATGTAAAACATCATATAAAAGCCCACATAAAATGACAGAAAAAACTTTAAATGGGTTTAATCAGTGTAAAATAAATTCTTATTTATTTATTTTCTTCTCACTCCCACACATTTTTTGTATTTTGTGGCAGTTTTTGTGGCTTTTCCTTGGTTTCTCGTACCGCTTCGGGATCCTCTCTTTACTTAAGAGCAATTTGTTTTGTAAAGTAAGGATTTGGGTTTTTGTTTCTCCGCCTCCCCAATATTGCCAAAATTAGAACAATCCTCTCTCAAAGGGATGAGGAAAAATTGGTCTATGTGTTGGTTATTTATAGACAGGACTTTGAAAACTTTTTGTCATCAGGAGGTTCCAAATATTCACTGTAAAGTCTGCTTCTGAATTGAAGAAAGTTGCAAGAATTTTACTCTCTCATTATTCTGGCTTTTATTTGGTAAAGGCAGTTTTCAACAACATGGCATGTGCAGGTGTTTCATACCATAAAGCCATAAGACAGTAATCAATTGTAATCAATTATGAAACATGTAGCGCATGTTACATTTTGTCAAATGCCCCTCATCAAAATCATGAAGCAAATACACATCGAATATATTTATCAATGTTACACCTATTACCAATTAAAGGCGACTAGACACAGGTAGATTTTAAAGGAATTTATTGTTTCAGCATCTTTGCAGTTTTCTGGACGGTTGTTCCAAACTTGTGGCACATAGAAACTGAGACCTTGATGGTGACATTCGCCCTTCAATCCTGGAAATGCTCTGCAAGTGACAGAAGACCGACTTTGTAATTGTCTTTATCTGTCTCTGACGGTTCAGATCTACACCCAGATTTCAGGCCTGATCACGAGTTTGTTTACAAAATAGAAAATATTTTGGTAATGCTTGCTGATCTAAAGCAGGAAACCTTTAGAGTAATTTCCTGCCCGGAAGGGAGAAGGAATGGGTATGCGCCCGGTATCTGCTTTCAACTGTAGCTCTTCTGGAGCCAGACACTGTGTCTACGTTTACTTTTGATAAAGTTAGGGCTTTCCAGAATGCAAAGCAGCCGGTCAAAGAATATGGCACCACTTCCGGAAACAATCAGGAGGTGGATTCTACCAACGACTGTTGCGTGACCGTATCATTGAAACAACAGTGGACATTTCTGAAATACGTTGTGATGTTTACAGGATAGAAAACATATAAGAGTTAACAAGGTTCTGTCTAAAAACAAACATAAAAGAACAAATTTGCCACCCGGAGATGCTTCAAATTCTTTTGTAAAACGAATCTGTCAAGTCTCACTTTTCATGCGCTCATCTTCAAAATATTAATAAACAATGAAAGTGTGGAAAGCAGGACTTCAAGGAGAAACGTCAACCAGCTCAGGTCAACCAAGGAGAAGATGGTTGTCGAAACATTACTGGGACATTTGAGAAATTCCGTGTTTTGACTTGGATTAGACAGGTGTAACGCCTTTAAACATGCAGCCAGCGTCTTCTTCTGGTCATCAGCATGCTGGCAACTCTCCTGTAGGTCCTGCGATGATTGTCATCGGACTGTACAGCAAATGACTCTGGGCCTGGATGGTCCAGCTAAGTGTCCAGGCTGTGCTGAATCAGCAGATGTCTATAATTTGGCACCATGTCTCTGCAGATGTCTGGTAATATGAGAAGCGGGCCGGGAATTCAGCCCGAAGCCTCTGACTCTGATGAGGCTGCACAATCAAAGTTGTGAATGAAAAGTCCGAAAAGAAAAGAGGAAATTTGGCACCATTATAGTAAGGTTAATATGGAGGCAGGAACTTTATGTAAAGGCATGTTAAATGCATTTCTATGCCAGCTGTATTGTGTCAGGAACTGGGTTTTTTTGTTTTTTTGTCAAGCAGCTCAGACCAAAACTGGTGCCGAGTGTATCGATCAGGCGAGATATGAGAGGAGGCTGAGAGTTTACAAGTCTGGAAAGTTGTGGAATTAGATTTTGGCGTTTTCTGCATCTGAACAAATACATCTCATTGTCGCGTTCCATTAATCAGTCCATCCGTGGAAAATGTTTAGGAACACTGACTTATCTACTATCTCTATTGTAAATGCTTGGCACAAACGGACAAATGACCGAATCCATCAAATGTGTCGTTACGGATGAAATGAAAGCTGAAATACTCGCTGCATAAAAATAGCGCCTCGTGTTTCTGCACTTTGGTTTTAAGGTTTGTTTGCCTGATGTTGTTTTGATACACACATCATCATGCCCAATTGAGATATTACTGTCATTTCCCTCCACCCCCATATTATTTTTATGTAATTTTTTTTTTCAAATGGCGCCTGCTCAGAGATGCTTCAGTAGCACTCTGTGGTGTATTTTTGTTGCTATTTTATTATTTACAGTTAAGGCCAAAATTATTCCTTCACAAACTGAAGTTTAGCCTTCATGTTATCTGTCTGTCTGCATTTCTATCTTCAGGAGGACATTGAATCGACTTCAATTCGTTTTTCAATAATTTGACCCATACTTAGTTCATACTTTACTCCTAAGCCAACCCAACCCCAAAACAGCACTTCTTGGGATTTGAGGCCCATAAGGTGCCGCAGGTCCTCACAACCCAAGTATATGTTGGAGACGTTGGCCTTACAAGGTGAGAAACACACACATGCACACACATGCACACGCACGCAAGCCTGAGCCCAGAGCCGCTTGCAACAAAATCCATTCATATTGGTTGATTTACTGTATTGTGCTCAGCCTGCTTGCTTCTGGGAACAGAAGTGGTCAGGCACTTTCACAGAAGGTGTGAAATATCTGGAAATTGGCTGCAACACTGAGCTACAAAAGCCTTGAAATAGCTTGTAGAGTTTTTTTTCTCTCTCTCTCTCTTTTGGTCCCATTGATTTCCAACAAGGGAAGGTAGAAGGTCAGCTATAGAATGACTCTCCTTGGTATAAAGTATGTATAAAGACAGAATCTATGTCTACATTTCAGGAGGCATAGATTTTACAATTCCAATAACTCAGATTATTACATTAAGGCAAATTGCTGGATGGTCATATCACAAATTTCCACATACTTTAGTTGGTTTCCAGGAAACATTCGCATATTCGCCTTGCACTCCTATAATTATGAGACTAAGTTGCTTTAAAAGGGAAATCTAACTCAGCGTCTCTGAAATGTTCCATATGAAGCCAAAACCAACAACACATCAGCACAAAAACCCCAACTATGAAGAATTTTGATGAAGTCTGGTGATTTCGGGTTGTTTGGGGACCCAATGTATTCTGGAGTCAACCTGAGGTCATCAGGTGTTTCCACACTTGATAATCAGGAAGACTTCGTTCGATTGGAGTGTAACTTTGTTGCATTTTCAGCTGCCGCAGTTCTGTTTCACACTGCACTGTGTTAAGCAAACTCAAACCCTTTGAGAAACCTGTTCACCTCCCTCGCCTGAGGTGGCGCTGCTGCACCAGGAGCCTCTGAAGGGAACAACACGGAAACCTCCGAAGAATACACTGAGCTCAACTGAACTAATCAGGGGTCAGATTGTAAGGGTCAGAGGATTCCTCGAGACATTTTTGCCGCTAGCTCGACACGTTTGTTTTTATTTACCCAGAATGCCATGCATGTAGTCTGCTTCCTCCATTTTGGAGAAGTTTTTCTGGTACACTTTGCATTCGTATTTGCATTTAAACCGGCACCACAGTCCAGCTTAACCGAACTGAGATGTGTTTCTAGCTGAACCAGAGCTTTTTTCCGCATCAGAGGCCGGGTGCTCGTTCACACCTCCTCAAACGAACTGAGGGTCATTAAAACGGACTAAACAACACTGGTGTGAATGCTCCCTTACACTATTCTGCAAAGAAGATCTTTAGGTACAAAACTGCCAGCGACGAGTTTCACTGTATGTTGCTTTTGAGACTCGGTGTCCATATCGGGCACAAACTAAGACTGTGGCAAAAAAAAAAAAAAAAACTAAGAAAAATCTGTGTCCAGCACAGAGAGGTCAGACAGTTTGAGGTCTGCCCGTCCTTTAAATTGGTGAAGCCGGTCCACTCTCCACTCGCATCCTCGGGGACCACACATGCACACTCCCAGTATCTCTCCTCTTCCTCCTCCTCCTCCTCTCGCTCTCTCCCTCTCTCTCTCAACACACACACACTGACTCTCTCATATAGGAGGATCCCGGTAGAGAGCCGGAGATTGCACATCCGAGGCGCACTACCTCACACACCTCAGCATCAACAGGAACCTCCAAACAAAAAGCTCCAGATCCAGATCCAGATCCAGATCCAGATCCAGATCCAGATCCAGCTTCAGATCCAGCTCCAGATCCAGACTGACACGCCGCTCATCATCTGTTTCACTCCGGAAATCCTGCGGATTTTTTTTTTTTCCCCCTTTTTCTACCTTCATCTTTCTCTCAGCGGATCAATTAAGGCGCGCGCACATTAGGCGGTGCTGCACGGGAAATTTAAAGCGGCGGTGTGTTTTAGTGTGCTTTGTAGTGTGTGTGGGTGTGTGTGTGTGTGTGTGTGGGTGCTGCAGTGTTCTCCTGCATCCTCGGACTTGGATCGGAGCAACAGCCGCCGCCGGCGCGTCAGTGAGGTAAGAGATGCGACCCGCATCGTCCCCTTACCGCTCAGCTCGGGCTGCTGTTTTATTCCTTATTCCTGCAGCGGGGAGTCTTTTTGTTTGTTTGTTTTGTTGTTGTTTCTTTTTTCTTCATTTTTTTTATGCGTGTGAAATGTAATATCGGAATTCAGTTTGATTTTCGATATTACCGGTTTCTGCAAGCAAACAGACTCAAACTCTGCGCAGGATTTAGGATCATTTAGGCGCGATAGTTACTTTTTTTTTAAAGTGAATTATTGGTCGATGGGGTTTTGTTTTGTTTTGTTCTATTTCCTGTCCTGTCCAGCTTCAGCTCCTCCACTCTCACCTTGTCTGTTGGGCCCCATGGAAGCTACGGCTGTTACATAAAACTCACATTTATCCTCTGTTCTTCCTTTCCTCCCATCCTCCTCCTTCCTCGTCCTTCTCTTTGGCCTGAATTGTGAGGAAAGCTCACAGACATGATCACAATTTGCAGGACGCACTTACAAAACCAGATTGTTAGGATTTAACCCTTTGTGTGATGATTGGCTCAGATTTGATGGAATTTGACCAAAGAGGCTCCTGGAGCTACTTACTCAACAAATGGGTTCCAGTCTTTTGACATGATTTGCTCGAATTCTTTAAATTACTCAAATCTTTTTCTCATCGTTCTTTTTATAATGACTCTGGAGTCAACAAGCAAAAAGCTATATTGGGATAATCAAATTGAAGTACAATACATAGCAACAACCCACTAAACAATGAAACGATGCATATGACTAAATCCAGAACTGTCTCAACAAATATGACACCATTCAAAAATAGCTAATATTTCCTGTTGACTTTAACTGTAAAAAGTTTCAACTTGTTGTTTTGTTTTTTGAGTAAATCCTTCATTAAGTGCAATATTTAAGGGGTTTGTATTATATGCATTCTGAGGTGCAAATAAAAAGAATAAATAAATTGCAAACCTTGTAGATCATCAACTAAAAAACAAGGAAGTACCTGTGTGTCTGTGTGTGCACTGAAAAAAAGGAAAATTGTCAAATTTATTTATGCTTGTTTAACTTAATAAATGTAGTAATTAACATATTTACTTGGATGAGTGTAAATTGATTACCCGTAACAAAAATCATGCTTACAAAAAAAAGTCTGCGTGTCAAAGGTGAAACACGTCTTTATCCCCAAAGTCGCTTCTTTTGTCCACTTCAGGGACAAAAGTCAAGACTTAACAAACATTTTTATTAAACTCAGTTGTCTGTTTTAACTTTCCTGTTAAAAAAGACCAAGACACAATTGGTTTGTGGTCAAGTCAAAAAGCTGTAATGAAGTAGTTGTTCTTTAAACAACTACTTTTTAAGCCTACTTGTTAGGCTTAAAAAGTTGTTCTCAACTTTTTAAGCCTAACAAAATAAATTTGACAAAATTTATTTTGTCAAATTTACAAAATAAATTTGAGAACAACTTTTTAAGCCTAACAAGTAGGGTTGTAGCAATGCCGAAACGCACACAATATTGAGCTCACGAGAACAAGACACAACGGAAGTTGTTGTTTTGTTACACCATAAGTATTTAATGTCTTTATGAAAGTTTTATTACTTTCTTTTTCTCATTTCTTTAGGGCTCTTCACACCTAAGGACAGCGCTTCAACTTTTATGACTAAAAGTTTCTAGTTATAGCTCCTACTAAAACGTTAGCTGGCGAAGCCATCCTGACCACAATTAGCTCGTGCTCACTAGACAGCGGTCACCTCAACGAGAAGAATTGCACTTTTTGGGGTTCGATTTGAAGTTTGTTGTAGTCTTTTAAAAAAATAATAATCTGACTCTTGTTTCACTTTATCACCACATTGAAGGTGTACAGGATCTATTAGAAGTTGTTTTGTTATACCATAAGTATTTAATGTCCTTATGAAAGTTTTAGTACACCGTAGGCATTTAGGGTCCTTTGGAAGACGCTTTGTTATTTAGCAGGTGTTTCAGGTTCTTCTGAAAACGTTTAGCTGCCTTGTAGACACTCAGGGGTTCTCCTGGAGGTTTTCTCATATTGCAAGCAGGATATTTTCAAAGCAGTATTAGTCGTAGGTGACCATTTTTGTGAATTATATTGTCTTTTTGTGTTGTTTTGTAACACCTTATATTTAGCTAGCATCTTTACAAGTCTGTTTAGTTTTACTGAAGCGCTTTGGTTGTGCCTCTTGTATTACATCTGTCCTTGGTTCTTTCTACTTAAGATATGGTTGTTCTACGTTCTAACATGGTTTGTCTTTTTGCTACCGTTTTCTGTCATCATCACTATTTTACATTCGTGTTCGTTTGATTGATTTTTTTTTAGCTTAGCTAGCCGCATTGACAGACTCTTAGTCTGCTACTAGCATACACACATAATTCCATCCAGGCTAATTCCATATCGATTAGACTCTATTGACTGAATATGTTTGAATGCAGACTGGTGTGATATCACCCGTTTTGGTTTTCAGGGCGCTCGGTTCTCACCGAAGAGCTGAAATGTGTGACTGCGACTGCTTTAAAAGCTCAAACACCGTTGCTATGCGTCAAGAAGTTTTAGCCCTTCAAATCATCTCCTTGCCAGATTAAGCATCACCTTTCTTTCTCCGTTTTCACTCTCCGCTGGTCAAAAGAGCTCTGCCTCTTCCTTTCTATTTTTAGCCTCTATTTACAATGCGGTAGTTATAGAAGCAAGAATATCTGCTCACTCTGATCCAATCTTCTGTCTCTTACGTCTTATTATTGGTCCATATTCTTTATTTTATCTTCCCTCCTTCACTCAGACTCAGAGTTTTTCTTGCTTCTTCCACTTTTGGTTCCCTGGTTCATCCTCAGTGAACATGTTAAGCCCTGGCAACACACATATCCCCACACACCCACTGTTTCACTCACTCACACACACACACACACACTCACACACACACCCACATCCCCACACACACACACACACACACACACACACACACACACACACACACACACACACACACACCACACACACACACACACACACACACACACACACACATGCAGTAAAAGGGAGTGCTGGAAAGATGGGAGAGTAGAGGGGAGTAAAGGTTAATCTCTGGATGCTCTGACCCAAATCACTATCTGACCTACATATCACCCCCAAAACAACCACCCCACTGTGCTGTCCTATCTGACACCCAAACTCAGATTGTTGTCTTTAACGCAACACATGTGCTAATACAGACACAAGCTATACCGCACTGAAAATGATAAAAAAAAAACAGGGCTAAGAGTCCAAAAAGAAAGGAGGTTTACTGAAGAAAATGCAAGGAACTAATGAAAAGTTCAAGTTAAAGGTGCACTTCAGATATTCACTTGGTTTCTGTGAGTGCTGTGTAAAATTTCACACCACAGTCGAATATTTAGTAACATTGCACCACTTTGCAAACTACCTATGTATTGTTTTTTGTGTGATGTCTTTGTCTCATATTCATGAAGTCTGGACCTCCTTTAGGGAAGACATGATTTATCTCCTTTATGCCTCACCGCCGAGTAAATGTTGAAGGTCTAAGGAACCTTGTGACATCATATTTCCCCCCTCAAAAAATTCTATATATTTTAAAAGAATTTTAAGTTGTGCAGTAAAAGTGCATGGATAAATACTCAGGTGATTGGATTGTGAAGATTTTCAGCTAAATTGTAATATTGGGGGAAATAACTGCAATATCATGTCGTTAATAGTATCCATGGCTTTTGTCAAAATGTGCAGTGATGTATCTTTCATGTTAAGACTCTGCACAGAACGCCATTTTGTCATCATCCATCCATGTCCATAGGCTAAGCCACATATTCTATATCCGATTATCAGAAAGACTTTGTTGAATGATGATCTTTGGTGAACTCCATCTGTTCTTTGATACATACATCACTTCATCCTCCAATCGTCCATCTTATTTCTGTGACTTGTGTGTATGTGCCTTTGTGGGGCCTGAACAAAGAGGTCCTTTTCTAATACACATATAAAATTGACTTCCTCCTGGCAACCTTCCCAGTTCTCTTAGCTTTTAGCTCGATGCTAGACTCATAAGCCTCTTCTATACAAAACTGCCATCAAAGAGCAGGAGTGGGTGCTAGACCACTGCCGTGTTCACTTATGGTCTGACATAAGATGGTTCACATTTCTATACAAGCTGGGCTTATAGATTGCATTGAATGTGTCAGACCACTGGCACAATTGAGGTTGGTGCCAGAGAATCACTTTGAAGAAGTGTGGTTGTGACGAGTCCACTGAGGGGAATCAGGTTTTCCAGCGGAACATCGACAAACGTTTAGCGCACGTTTGTAATGGAAGCGAAGCCACACGTTTGAAAGTCCCAGTTTCGGGCACAGTTTTTGCATTTAACACTACAGCCTCATGGAAGCGCTCTGACGGCTTGGCTTGTATGCTATTGACGAAGATGGGAAGAAGAGAAAAGAAAAAAATACAGTGGATCCCAAGGTATTCATAGGTGAAAGAGAACACAATTGTGATAGCTAAAATCCATAAATAATTGAGGCCGCATATAAGAAAACCAATAACTGGCTATTTCAATATTTAGTGTTCAGACTCTAAATACTGTAGATACTGCCTTAGCACTACCTCAGAAGACAATATCTATAGTCTCTATTGTCTCTGCTGTTGGAGGTGCAGCCAATCAGTGAGAAGGAAGATTAATTTCGATCCTGGATTTGCTTTGGAAATGGCAGCTATGTTCTAGAAGAAACCTGTGAATAGGTGAGTATTTGAGCTGGCAACTTCTCACCAGGATGTCAAAGCAGTTTTTGTCTTTGAGAGATGAATAATCCTAAATGGAGCAAATCATTTGGAAAAAAATACCAACTATCAACCAGTTTCTCAGAAACCAAACACTTTCTGAGATTCTTTCATTTCTGTCCAGCAGGTAACAAGCATGCCATCGTCCGATTCCAGTTATCAGTTGATTCTTCGGACGCCTCCAATCCTCTCTTCATCTGGGAAATGAAGCAAAGATTTTGAGATGTATTAGTATTGGCATTGCAGGCGTTTAACTTCAGGAAAGTCGGAAATCCTATGAAGAGGACAGGTTGCTGATAAGATTAGGATATTTCCTATCATTGATAATCTTTTTAAACCCCACAACTGAAAACTTTCGACTGTTCCACAAAGACCTCTCTAAACAAATCTTACACTGACTTTATGAAGTCAGCAGTAACGATGATCATCACAGGCGACTGGCTGGACCTCACTGAAAGAAAAGGTGGAGAGGCTACTAATGCATAGAGTAATGGATTAACTGTTTCAAATGTGTGTAAATGCACAGAGAGCACTTAGTGAGAGGGCATTTGTAGAAGACAGCAGGAGACAGACGGACATCGGAAATCTGAGCGCAGTGAAAGGTACAAAGTGAGTCTGCAGCTGAAAGAAAAGCTGAATCGACTGATAATTCGGTCTTAAGCTTTACGGCGTATGTCGACACTGAACCAATGGCCCAACAACAATCTGTCCTTTATTAACATTGTGTTGTGTTTGCAGTAGGTCAGAACATGAATATGGGCAAATTTACATGGGTGGGTAATCAGTGACTCGGCAAGTAATCTGAGACGGCAAGGGAGAGAGGACAATAGAAAAGCAAAGGGAGGATATCATATCCAGGTGGATGAGAATGAAAGAGACAACACTGGTTAGATGCGACGTCGTTAGGATTTCATATTCTTGTTTAGTGATTTTTTTTTTTTTGCATTTTCAATTCCGAGAAAGTCCGGTCCGTTCTGATGTGTAATCGATGCAGACCAAACAGGCCAACTCTGGTCCGCATAAATCAGTGACGCGCGGTGAGGCTAGCAGTTGGTGAGACACTGACTTAATCATATTTACAAATACAGACCGCCTCTGCATGTTGTTGTTTACATGAGGAAATTTCTGGAGGGCAAAAGGACAATTCTTCTACATCTCATCCACGGCTGCGCTGCCACCGTACAATAATATCCATTAACTCAATGAAACCTGGACATGTTAATGTCGTGCTGTGCTCCACAGCAAAGGGGAAAACCGTGAAAGTACAACTCAAAACCACTTCTTTCTCGCTCTCTGTATCAGCGCAGCTATGCGCAGGCTCCTTGCCATAGCAACTGACAACAAAACAAAAAAATAAATCACTCAGAATATTTCCCACACAAAGAGCAGACCATTCAGTCTGTTGCTGTGGTACGATTTTAGGCTTAATGTTTATTTTGTGATCATTAATAAGTGATTGATGTGGTAAGAAGAGAAAACTATAAATATATCGCTGCACTTTACTCCATGGCTAGCTCGCTGTTACTGAGCTCGCTCGGCTAATTTGAACTCTTGTCCAGTTCAAAAACATGTTAATGCCAAGCGGACCAGAGAACGCTCCAAGAGCAGGAAGTGGACCATGGTGCACGGCATTCTGGGGAAATACAACAAAACAAACGAGCGAGTCCAGCGCCAGCAGGAGAAATGGCTCGTGGTCTTTTGCCAAAGATGAAATAGCTCAGGGCCACAAGCGCATGCGCATTCAGTGATATGCTAAAATCACAGCGCCCTCTAGTGGCCTGACATGACAACTGATCCAAGCTGTCCAGGCGCCGCCATCTGAATGTGGAGCTTTTCCCTTGTCGACGTCTGAAACGACAGGAAGTTTCCGGGCAGCGGTCTCATGTAAACCCAGCCTCAGAATCAGCTGTGATTTCAGGAACACATGGGCAACCTGCAACATGGCTAGAAATGTAGCAGGAAATAGAAAAAGAGAGCTCTTCAGACACATGTACGGCTAATGAATATTTGCGAGTGAGGAAATAGGAGGTGAAGTGCCAACAGAGGCATGAAAAGGAAAATGATCGATGGAGGCAGACAAAAGAAAACATCCAGTCCTGCTGCTGTCTCCTGAGGACGCAGCTGAAATCTGATCTAAGGCAGGAAGTGGCCATCCCTCTACCTCCCTGTCTGCCTAACACTGGAAGGAGACTCACACATCACGGTGTAATGTTGCACCCGATGTTTTCCTCTTATTAACTAAAGGACACACGCGACTGGCCTATTAATTAACTGCTGTTTTAATCTCTTTTACTCGCAGTACAGCCTCTGTTGAAACCACGTTTTTTTCCTCCTCTATAATTGGATTTTACAACAATGTGCAAACAAAAAGTAAGGGATCATCATTCTCTTTTAGGCAATAAGGAGTCACTCTTTGGCTTTGTAGAACAGGAGTCACAGGTGTAGCTCTGGCCTTTTTTGCAGCAGTTGGCAGCGACAATAAAAGTTTTTTATGTAGAGCAAGTGAAAATAAGACAAGTGGAGGAAAATCCATGGATTTGTAGAAATAAAAAAGCATTCAGCACATTTGTAAATATGCAAAGCAGTCTGCACTGTGTCATCCTTCAAGTGATGGCTCAGCGTTTTAGAAGTGAGGTTCTGCTAAAAAATGATAAGCCGGTGATATCTTAGCGGATAACTTTTTATCCCGTCACTGGGTATAGAACCAGACGAGGGGCCTAAACTGAGACAAGTTCAAAATAGTTTCGATATGAATTTATTGTTGTTATGATGAAAACCAATTAGCGATGTTTTTAAAAAAAACTTATTGCCTTTTTTACTGTTTTCCTCAAAGTGTATCCAATGAGAGTATCAATAAATATAAATACATTTGATTCGTGTCTCACTTCCTTATGTGACTGGTGTCCAGAAGAAAAGTATTATAAACTCTATGTTTTTTATTTGTACTCATGACTGCTGTGCCGCCCACACAGTTGCCTAAAATGAAGTAATAAATAGCTCTTAGAATCATTTTTATCGTTATCGCAATACTAGGAAATATAACATTTAAGTCCATATTGCCCAACCCAAGTTTAAAATGAAAAAAAAAAATGGAGCAGGTTTGAAACCATATATTTTTAAAACCAGTCATGCTGACTTTTTATTACTGGAAGGAAGTTTATATTTTCTTATCAGATTTTTTTTATTGGGTTTTGTGGTTCTTTTCGGTCCGGATCAAGAGGGAATTCTTTGGAAGAGGTAGGATGTGGCTGCTGAAGGTGTTCAGCACTTGACTCCCACTCGGAGGTTTGGGGTTTGAGTCCCACCGGAATCCTTCTATTTTTAGGTTTTGCCTATGCCGGAGGTTTTGCGTGGGGAGGAGCTAAGCGGGCAGCAGGACGTTTTTCCTCCACATTTTTTGTTGCTTTTGTCTTCACCAGAGTTCTACCTCAGCTTTAACACAACCTCAAACCAATGATAAAAACAGTGAATTTGAAGATGAAAAACACTAAAAGTTTTCTTTTTTTAATCACACTTCCCATTCAGTGAAATAGAGAGTAAATTCAAAGCTGCTATGTTCTGCCTCCGCATTCACTAAATCCTCACTTGCATAAAGGACAAGGCCTAAAAAGTCGGGGGGGTTTTTTTTCTGTGTTGAAGCATCTCGGCTTTTAGCGCATATGAGATCCCCTATCATCCAAATCTCACACAGATATGGATGCGCATATTGTTACACAAGTAGAAGGAGAAAGACAAGAGGCGCACAGTGTTACTGGGAAGGTTTAATGGCCACAGAATGTGGGTGTGGAGTGAGAACAGAAGTCAGAAAAAAAAAAAACCAGCGGAAGAGGATGAAGGTCAGATTATTGTGAGGCGATAACCACAGCCATGTTTGGCAGCCTGGCGTTTTCCAGCATGCGCTTCATTTGTGTTTTATTAGTTTTTTATGTTCATATCCATGCATATTATAATCTTAAAACGGAGATATTATGTATTTTCTAGGCACACAGCGTCATTTTATAGCACAGTAAAGTAACTATGTTATTTTCAGTTATTATAAAAATGCAGTAGGTATCAAAAATAAAAGAAATTTGTCTTTGCAGTTTAACGCCTTGAAATTGGCCTCTCTCTCTTTAAGAAGCATCTCACTATCTGGGAGCTGACAGAATTTCATTTCATTGTTTATTTCTAGCTAAACAGTAAAGATTTTTTCTTTTTTTTTTGTCACTGCACAGAAGAAATTCCATGTATTGATGTTTCAGTTGTTATCAACATGGACTGTGATGAAATGCTTATATTGCTTTATTTTGCATTTCACCCAGCCCGACAGAATGCTTTAATGGTCAGGGAATCGTTACTTTTTGAAACGTTGGTATACATTGCAGTGGAAAAGTATTTGCTGTCTTAAAAATGTATTTGACCTCAGATTGTTTTTTTGTCACATTGAAATCTTTCAGATCGTTAAGCAAATATAACACACATCAAAACATAATATATCATTCTGTATTGTGCTATACCATGTCATGCTGTGCATGCCCCATATCTCATTACTATCAACTTGACTTGAACAGTAGACAATAATTTCAATCAGTTATTGTCTTCCATGTCATTGTTTGTATATTGACTTGATACCTACAGTCAGTTATACTTTGCTGACATCAAAATGTGAAAATGGTCTATTAAAGAATGAAATCTAGCCACCGGATGTTCTGTTTGCCTTTCACACGTTTTTCTTGCCTCAGTAATCTCTCTGGTCTCTATGGATGTAAAGGTGAGAGGAAGGTTCGGTCACACATAGACTTCCATGGGAATTGGGACGGTGCAAAAGTACATGCTGTTCTTTTTCTTCTTTCTGGCAGGAAAATCCAAATCTTTTCCAGTTTCTCTCTTTATGTGTCTTCCACTAATCTACTTTACCATGATTAACCCTGGCAGGAAGAAATTAAAAGTGTTTCTACCTCTAAAAATTGAATATTTGAATACGATTACTAAAAGAAATGTATTTTATCTTCCAGTTTTTAAGGATTACAAATACATCCTATGGGGTAATAGGTGTAACTGCTCAGCAGCAAGCCAGTTGTTCTTTGTTGTGATCTTGCCACAAGGCACTGATGTATGGAGTCGGCTTTCTGTTTGAACAGTGTGCTATATAAATATAACTCTGGTCTCATCTCTATATATGCAGGTAGAACAACCCTATATCAAGCTGCAACCATGGATGAGATGGACCTGCCCCAGATGAAGAAGGAGGTGGAGAGCCTCAAATACCAGCTGGCCTTCAAACGAGAGAAATCCTCCAAAACGGTCACAGAGTGAGTATATAGGTCTCAGCTGCAAACCTTTACAGAGAAATGTCTGGAAGGTCTCACTGCACTGTACAGTATTCATACTTGGTGTATACCATACCATATTATGCCACACCATGTTATACCATACTGCTCCACACCATAATATGCCATCATACCATACCATGCCTACCATACAATATTATACCATACTATACAATTCCATAACATGTCTTACCACAGCATACCATATCAAACTATGCCATATTATAGCAATGCCATACAATGCTGTATCATACCATACTACATTATACCATACCATACCATACCATACCATACCATACCATACCATACCATACCATACCATACCATACCATACCATATTATATACTACCACACCATATCATACCATAGCATACCATACCATACCATATCATACCATACCATATCATACCATATCTTACCATACCATACCATACCATACCATACCATACCATACCATACCATACCATACCATACCATACCATACCATACCATACCATATTATATACTACCACACCATATCATACCATAGCATACCATACCATATCATACCATACCATATCATACCATATCTTACCATACCATACCATACCATACCATACCATACCATACCATACCATACCATACCATACCATACCATACCATACCATAGCATAGCATACCATACTGGGAATAAAAAAATAATTTCTTTCTTTCTACAAAGTTTGGTCAAGTGGATTGAGGACGGCGTCCCTGAGGATCCCTTTCTAAACCCAGAGCTGATGAAGAACAACCCATGGGTGGAGAAAGGCAAATGCATCCTCCTCTAGGGAGAGGAAGCATACATCCTCCCAGGACCACGTGTGTCAACAGTAACCCTACAGATGACCCCTGAAGCCAACGCGGACTGTGAGGGCAGTGGCCGGACAGCGCCCAATGTGCCCTCACTATGAATGTACTACAGCTGTTACCCCCCCCCTCCACCTCACCCTAGACACACGCACACACAACCACAAGGGCACAGAAACACTCACTGACACTCGCACACATCATCACTCTAAACCTTGTCTGACTCTTTCTCTGCGAGTTTATTCCTTGCCACGGCAATCTAGCATTACTATGATATGAGAGCAACAATCATTACTTGTACTACACTGGTTTGTATGAATATACTGTTTGATTATTTATTTATTCTGCTGCCAATTGCAATCTTGTTTTTTTTAAGTCCCACTTTAATGCATTAGTGATGTGTAATACAATGTTGAATCACATTCTCACTGCCAGACTGACTGCAGGTGGAAGAAATGCAAGACTTTCATTGTCATTAAAAACATTGTGATCTTTACTTTTAACTAAAACGAGAGATTTTCCAAGTAAGACATTAGCAAAAGAAAAAAAAACTTACTAAAACAGAGAATTCACCAACAATAATGCTTGACAGTGAATAAGTAACTCTTTCAATAAAAACATTTGCTTTTACTGTGTAATTGGCATAGATTAACATAAAAATACCGATGTTAAGAATAGCAGAGAAAGATATTGTAAATCTTAACAGCCTAGTTTAACGTTGTCTGTTAGCAAACAGTTCAATTTAGGTTCAATCCATGCTAACAAAATAGTCTGCAGAATGGAGCATGCAAGTGGACATGTTGAATGCCTCTTTTTAAAGTTTGGAATAAAAAAAGTCTTTCTTGATTATTCTTGATGATGAACTGGCAGCCCACTTTGTGCAGATTGCTTTCCAAGCAAGACCAACAAATTAGCCATTAACATGGGTTTTTATGATCTGCTTCAGTTTGTTCTCCCTCTGCCACCATTAAATTCAATTGCAAGCTAGAAATTGAAACCATGAGCTATCTGCATGCTAGCCCTGCAATAGGTGTAATGTTAGTCCTTTAATGTAATTGACACGTATTAGTATGACATTGGTAATTAAACTTTTTGCTAGATTTGTAAAAATTTGTTTGGTTAATTGTTTTTGAGACACTCTTGTTATCTTTCCAGACTAATGGATGTTAGCATCGTTATATTTTGCTTTGTGGGATCTTTCAGCCAACTTCATGTTATCAGAAAGGCACTACTTAAGTGATTTCTTAGTGCTACAGACCTGGCAGTCATCATGCCTGGGGCTGTGTGGAGAAAAAAAAAATCTGCTTCGAAAAAGTTTGAGTTTTCAGTATAAAAGCTGACTTAATAATTTATTAGCTGTCCAGTCCTTACAGAATCCAACAGCCAAGCATACTGAAATACAACAAAATTTAGCAAAATTAGCTTAGCATAAATGTGAAAGTCATTAAAAATGGCTTCTTTACACAACGACAATAAAAAACGATGCACTTCTGGACAAGTAAAATGTTTTTGATTTTTTTTTTTTTTTTAAAGATACCCCTCACGAATTGTAAAAAGACGTTTTGTCATAGCATTATATTTAGACACCTCACACTATAACAGTAGCCCCTTTGCTGCAGCACACAGAGTAAATGGTCACCAAATTATTCAGCTGCCACACTGAAAACACAAAAGGAGTCAAAATGATTGGATCCCCGGTAGCTGCTTGGACTAGGACAGAAGGTGAATAATCCACTACTTCGTACAGGCGCTACAAAACACTTACAATTGGTTGGGCCCATGAGTTGCCCAAAATTGATTATATAAACATGATAAAAACGTTTGTCTTAGGTGAAGTTATCACAGAAACACAGCAATCAATGTAAACATAGCTAGCAGCCTGCTGCTTGCTAAGTGTGCAGCGACAGGTCCAAGTAGCTAACGTCGTCCTGTGGTGTAAAAATCTGACTTTTCCCCTGAGAAACTGTTCAACCAGAAATCTCTTAAACGACCACTTTAGTAGTAACACTCTCCTACTGAATGTGGCCACTACAGCTGATTGAAGAATACCTCAGTGAGTACACTTAGCAACGTTTGTGCAGACCATGCTAGCACCCGAGCTGCTTCCAAAACTAGCTTCCTGTTATGTATGACTGCTGCCCTTTTCAGATAAAAAAAAAAAAAAACAACAACTTAATTTCAAGGACAATCATCATATTGAAATTTAGCATGAATGTCATGACGTTGATGTTTCTCCAAGCCCAGTCATAGCAAAGGTAAACTCTGGGTCTCTTGGGCAGGTTTAGGTTTCCGCTCCCTCTCATCCTGAACCACGGCCCCTGCAGACCACGCACAACCGTGGAGACCAATGCAAGAAACCTTTCACATGCATCCCTCCTCACATGTATAGACGGACCCCTTTAACTTATTAACTTATTTATTTATTTATTGAAGAGAACTTCCTTTAAGCTTATGCTATTTTATATAGTCGCAACCTTTCCTCCTTATGTCCTCCTCAAAAAACAAACAACAAAAAAAAACGAATAAAAAAATAAAAGAAAATCACAACAACAAAAAAAGCTCCACCTTGCCAGATCGCCATCTACTACTGCCTTGTACACAGTTTCCTTAAAACGAGAATGTAAATATGTGGCATGAGGTTCCGACATCACTGCTGACCTCAGAGGTGGCCTGTGAGTGCATGTGACTGCAATCTTGTGTATATGTGTGCATACTTTCAGAAACAAATCTGGACAAGAAGCTCCCATGTGGGCTGCAGCTGCATCACACACGGGGCGCTGGCCAGATCAGCAACAACACACACTCACACACACACACACACACATAAATGCACGCTACTCAGTGAGAATGTGTACCAAGGGAAGCTTGGCAAGGACAGCGGAGTCTGGACGCGACTTGGGACAGCAGAGCTTCACATCTTCTATGTACTGTATTAAATCAGATTCAGTTTGTGTTTCGGCGGCTGCTCCCGGGAGTTGTACTCTACTCCCAAGTGAGTTTGAGTTATATTTTCACTTTTTTTTTCTGCTGTCAAGAGTTGCTAAGCAAGTTTCGTCCACACACAGGCTGCGAAAGCATGTTTTACAGTCCAAAAATGCGCTAGACGTAACAACAAATCTTAAAAATACCAGTTGAGTTCAAAGTGACAGCCCTGCACAATGCGAGCAATGTCAAAACATAAAGAATCACAAAATGCTTTATTTGTTATTCCACAAAAAGTAGCAGAAAAGGAATGTTTAGGTACTGCAAGGAATTTCCTTTTCTGTAAAATGATCCCTATGGGCCAACATCATAGCATGAGAAACATTTTCATACCGTGACAACACTCACTGCGTTTCCATGAATGTTTTTTTTCTTTTTAATTCTCATTTTAAAATATCTTATATGACTGAAACAGCAAAATTCGAAATAACTTACTCAATTTCGCAAAAAATGTTTTTGCACTCGCGCAAGGCGGTTTTTATCTTTTGTTTTTTTTTTAAAGAGACAAAAAAACATTTGCCGATGCGTTCTGATGTAGCGAACTTTTACCTCACTTGACCAATCATTTGTTTTTGCTGTTGCCGTTTGCAGTTCTTTCTCCAGGCATCATGTAACATCGCAGAATCTGGGAGACATGACAGAACGTTTCCAACTTGGCCGATAGCAACACATTCCCGGAAACCTCCTTCTGTTTTTCTGGGACATGTGGTCCATGCTCGTTTTCAACCTCTGCCATGTGTAGCATCGATATCCGACAAAGTCACGTTTTGCGTAGCCTGGTTGATGTGCTCCAAACCAGTAGTAAGAAAAACGCCTATTTCACATTGTCTTTTTTGCGACATTTTCAAATGTTTGCTCCAAATTAACAATAATTGAATGGAAACGTAGCTACTGTCTACGCGTCATAGACATAAATAGACTTTTGCGATTGCTTACAAACGTCATTTTTTTTCAACAGTGACATTTGCTCCTTCGTCCTTAAATAAACGCTGCCTCTTTGACGCCATGTTTTTCCTCACACAATTAACGACCTCAGTAGTTGAACGCTACACGGACCGCTCTCTTATTGCACCGAGCCAGTGTACAACACCTGCTAGTAAACAACTGGTAATGTGGAATAGTTTGTGACTCAGTTGTCCAGTGAAAGCAGCCGTTGGACTAGTGATTGGAGTAGAAGTGCTATTACTTTGAACACAACCGAATCCGCAAACCTCAATCTCAACAAAGATCTTGAACAATGTTCCTACTATGGAGGAGCCTCCATTCACTTTCGATTTGCTTCTGGGCTTCAGGGTTGTAGCCTTTGTACCGTCCACCTGAGTCCCTCCGACTATTGTCTTCAATTCTGCAATTTAAAATAGGTCTGAAACGTGCTTCGTCCAAATGGAAAAGCTCCAAATTGTCTGGACTAAACCTACAAAAGACGTACATGAGAGGACTCCTGTCTCTGCCTGTCCCTTGTCTGTTTCACGTCCTGCTTCTGTAGCTTTACTTGTTTGGTTTGTTTTTTCCATGATCTGAACTTGGATGTGGATGTCTAATACTAAAACATAACGACTGTATAAGACCTTGTCTTGATATTTAGCAACATATTCTATGTGGGAGTGCTTTGGAAAAATTATGCATCAGATCAAAAAGTCCTAGTATAAGAATGACAATGAGCAATAAATTGTAGACCGTTTTTTTATTGAATGTTTTACAAAAACATTTACCTTACTTAATAAAGTAGAAGATTTTTAGACAATCTGGTTGTCCTGGGTTTTTTATTTTTTTTATGCTTTGGTGCAATAAATTCCTCTGTTGTACTAGAGATCCACCCGCTGACGCACGGATGCCCCTCAACAACGAACAAAGTCTGGGAACTGCGGCAGGATTTTTTAAAAGACTTGTTTTCGTCTTTCAGCAGGACATTAGCATTAAACGTTCAATCCGGGTAACAACGGATCGGTTTAGATCAGGGATGCACGATGTATCGGCATCAATGTCGGTATCGGACGATGTTAGTCATTTTTTGACACATCAGTATCCTTTTGATAAGCAAACCCTGGTTGATATGAACATGGTGACCATGAACTAATGTAGTTGATGTGGTTGCTTCCAGTGTCAAAATTGTAGTAAATTTTATAGAATATCAGTAAATATCGGCTATCAGCCAAAACAGCAGTAAAAATATCAGACATCAATACTGACTAAGTTTCATATCAGTGCGTGACGGAATGGCCAAGTCAAAGTCCAAAACCAACTGAGAATTTGTGGCGAGACTTGAAAATTGATGCTGACACAAGCTGAGCCAATTTGTAGAGAAAAATACATGCTGTGCTTTTCAGAAATGTTGACGTTATGCTGTAGATTGTGTTAGTCTTTCCTGTCCAATCCCAACAAAATACACAAAAGTTTCAATTTTTGGTGTGACAAAATGTGTTGGATTTCAAGAGGCGTGAGGATTTTTTGCAACCGCTGCACCCACACCTCATATGACGGTACACGAAAAGGTCACAGACTGTTGGAATCATTGCGAGAAGGGATGGGAAAAACGAGGCGGCCGAGGGAAATACAGAAATACAGTAGATTCCCTCATCTACTGCAGCTGTCATCTTTTATTATAACAACAACCGTTTACATGAATGTGTTAAAGTCATTTTTACCATAGTGGATCAAATTTTGACACAAGAAGGAAAGGTTGAAAAACAGAATGCTGGGTAGTAGGACAGACCGCAAAGAAAAAGGCAACGCAAAAAACTTCCTCTGCTCTCCGGCCTCCACAGATCATGAATAATAGAGAAACGGAATATATGGGAAGACTTTGTACCTCCTGTCAGAACTTTTTGGTCTCTCTATTTCTGTCCAAGTGAGGCTTCTCCTATCCCCTGTCCATCCCGACTCTTTACTCAATGTCAGTCCACACAGTGGATTTTACAATACGAATTGACGTAGCAAAATATAACCACTCATCTCTATAACAACACAAAAAGAGAAAGATGTGTGGAATCGATTGAAACATGTCATTAATGTCACATTTAATTTTGATGACGCTTCCTCTCCTTGAACTTTCTTCTGAGACGCACCGTTGTTCAGGCGAAAGGTCACTGAAAGTCAATGGGGTTGGCTTGTAATTTGACTGAATTTGACTTTTTTAACCCTCTCAGGCTCAAATTATTTGAAAAGACTGTTTAAGTTGTTGCAAATCTGCAACCCCTGCCTGGAGAGTGTTCAGAGGCAGTTAAACCTCATATTACCAACCAGGCTTCCTGCTTCGCTGTCTGTTTGCCAGATACCAAGTTAGCTAATTGTTTAGTTGGTTCAAATTAAATTTCATAAAGCATACTCATTGTTCGGTACTTAAAAATTCAAAGTTCATTGTGTCCAACATGAACTACTTTTATTTACATGAAGTGTTCTCCAGTGACTTGTTAAATGGTAGAGGATCAACTCTCACAATTCAGATAAGCTAGCGTCTGCTATAAGGTTTCTGCCCGCATGTTTAGATCTGCTTCACATTGACTCCTGAAAGCTGCAGGTGAAGTCTGTTACAGTAGAGTGACTGTACTAGCTTATTTATTTCAAAGCTGAGTCTGGATTGCATTTGCTTAAAACTGCATATGCAAATCTGTGCAAACTCAATGCATTAGCTCAAGTTTCCAGGTTTAAACATGATTCTGCTCTGCTTTCTAACCAAACAGAGAGGAGCGGCGAAAGCTAACGAGGTGGATTAGCAGTGCTTGCTAACAACCGATGGTGCCATCCATTGCATGATGCTGTGAAATGTTGTCTCTCCTGTCTGGAAAATGAGCTGTGAGCAAGTCACAATGGTCACGTATGACATTTACTGTCATGCACTAAAAGTCTTCAGTCAGAGGCCTTTTCAGATTTGTTGCAAGACTGACTGCTGCCACATATCCCTCCACTCCACAGCATCACCATCCACGACGACTATTTGAAGGAACGTGGACGATATGAGTTACAACATTTAATTTCCTTTTGGGACCAATAAAGTATTTCTGAAATGAGTCAAATTTAACTACAAGTCGAGCTTTAATGTGCATGTTTTGGGCCGTGGGCTTGTCTGCTTTTGAACTGCAGCATGGACACACATTGGAGTTTTTTCCAGTTCTTGTCTTGAGCCTGAATTTATAATTTTGACCTTGTGTGAATTCCTTGAAAGTCCATAATAAATTCAAACTGTGAAAGAAGTTGATGATCGTAGGACCAGTCCAGCCTGAAAATGCGGAGTTCGAATCTGCACTCCTAGCCGGATCAGGGATGAGAGACAAAGAGAGAGCGTACGTCTGGCTGTTTGTATTTGCATCCAAATAATCAACGCCATGTTGCTTCCATCGCCAGACGACCAAAGACTGAGAGTATTTTGTCAGTCTGATTAGTTCAAGTTTGCTTAAACAAATTTGAACAGGCTGTTCATCCAAATTTCATACAAATTAGTTTTGAAAGTTCCTGCCCGCGTTTTGAATGGCAGCCGACGATGACGGTGCAGAAATGACTGATTCAAAAGAGAGTAGATTCACAGCATCGTGAAGTTTGTGAAAGTTTATGCGTTCATTTCAGTTCAAAGAAAAAAAAAGGCAAATCAAACAGAAAAAAAAACATTACATAACAGTGGCAAAGTAAAGAGAAACAAAGGAAAGTTGCGATCCACTCTAAAATGAATCTGTGTTCCACTTACTATTAATCAAAGCCAACTCTAAACAAATGAATTTTTAGACATACTTTAGCAATAAACACAGTAAAAGGAGACTGCTCATAAGTTTTCTAGTGTCTTCTTTCCACCTCCCTCTATGAGGACATACTTGGGAAGATATATGCAATATGAAATATAGATATAAAAGAGATTTGCAATAAACTGCACAGAAATCCTTTTGTAAGGTCTGAGGACGACATCGAGATTCCTTTATGGTGGGACAGCTGACTGTAACGCAGGATGTGTCTGTTTGCTTTTAATGGGTCAGATCCCCTCAATCCCTTCCACACACGCCCACACACACACACAAACACACACACACTCCCTAATGCACTCAACCCCCCCCCCATCAACCTCAGTGCTAAATCCTAACCCTGATTGTCCCTTTCCCCTAAAATCCTGAAACCATCACATCTCCTACACACACACACACGCGCGCACACACACACACACCCACACCCACACACACACACACACACACACACACACACACACACACCAGATTCATCCTCAGTCCGTTTCCCCATTCTGTCTGCAGTCAGCGCTAATGCATGGGTTAATGGCCCTATAACCCCCTCTCCACTCTCAGATTACACTCTTGCATGCACATTCACACACACACACACGCACACCCACACAACTGCGTGCACCAGTGGATTTGCGAGTGCACACTCTGGTCCATGAGTAGACTTGCACACAAGGATGCACACACACACATGCACGTACACAACGGAGTCACTAATGGCCTGCTGGTGCTCTACACAACCCTTCACGAGTGGATTAGGATTAACAGTCCACCTGCAATACCCCTACACACACACACACACACACAAAGATACAAAAGACTGAAAAATGAGAAGCAATCGCTAATGCAAATTCAGCTGTTGGTAATAATCTCTGTCTCCGCCACACACAACCACACAAACAAAACACACTTCCAGACGATTTCTCCACAGCGGGTCAGGTGCGGTGCAGGAACTGAACTGAAGCTCAAGACATGTTGAGTCTCATAATGTATGTTTAATAGATGGAGATGAATAATTTACAGGGAGAATCTGTTAGAAAGACACATGAGGTATAGAGATCTGCAAAACATGGAAACCAGGAAGTATGACGGAGGAACCAGAGGAGAACAGTGAGGGAAACAAAGCTGAGTGCTCTGAGGAAGTAGAGGGGAACCAGAAGAGCTAATCAGATCTAAACGAATGCAGGTGGGGAAGGGAGCAGGTAGGGGTGGATGAGGAGGTGATTAACAGCTGGAAAGGGGAGCAAAATGGAAGGCAAAGCAGAAACAAACGGAAGAGGAAAGGAAACCTGAACAGAAACAGAGATTAATGTGTAATCTAACAGAACAAAACTGAAAATCCTAAACAGTCCAAATAACTGAACTAACACATGAAATAAAATAAAATGACAAGATATAATAAAGCAACAAAGAAACCAAAACAAAAAATGTCTTAAGCTGTAAGTTCAAATCACTTATCGATAATAAAAGAAGTTGTTCAGAAGAACGTCTCCGCCGTTGTGTTTCAGGACCTGGATTGTGTTAGTCAGTTGCGGAGTAGTTTGTCCTCTTTTAGTTTAGTGTGAAAATGTTCTGTTTTGTTTCATCAGACCAGAGATTGTTGTTTGTCCCAATCTGACAATCTAGAAGAGAAATGAACCTCCTTCATTTGGCCACTTTACAATAAATGTAAAGTGGGATCAGTAGAGTCCACTGAGCTTCTGGATGCTTCTAACCCAATGGTTCCTGGTCACCGAGGTGCTTCTTCATCGATCTCACTTGGTCAGATCTCGGTAGGGTCCTTGTGGTTCCCAGATTCTAATGTTTTCAACTAATGGAGCTCTCAATGGATTAAATCTGCCACATTATTGCTTGCGTCCTTCCCCAGATCTTTGCTCTGACGCAATCTGGTCTCACAGGTCTAATAACCGTCCCCATGACTTCATTGCTTGGTTTCTGCTCTGCTACACACTGGCAGCCACAGGGCCTTAAATAGACAAGTGTTTTCCATTCCACATCATGTTCAGTCATCTGGATTTACCAAAGGGGGCAGAGGAGGAGAGACATCTCAAGAAGGATGAGTGAAAGCAAGATGCACCTGGTTCTATTTCAGAACGATGCTCAGATTAAATATGATTATGTTCAAATGTTTTCTTTTACGTGTTTAAGATTCATGTCCCCCCCAAAAAAACCCTGCCCTCTGATCATTTTTTGAGTAAGCTTGGAGTATTTATAGTGTAATTATATTAACTTCGTAATCTAAAATAACGGACACCAGCAGCATCTCAATGGTGCCTTACCTTTTAAAGGTAGGTTTGTGAGTCAGAGCTCTACAGAGCAGAGCTACTGAGGTCTGTTTGTGTTTCCTCTCTCAGGTTGGCTATTTTTGGCCATCGAAGCAGTCCGTCTTCTCTCCGCTCTTGCTCCCTTTACACAAAATATTTTTCATCTTCCTCCGTCTCTCGTCTCCCGAAGGGCAGACGAGAGACGGAGGACCTGTCTGGATGCCAGGTCCTAGAGATTACCGAGCTGATTTGCTCCGGCCTTCAAGAATCCGCGCCGTATCAGGGTTTAATCCTTGAGAGCCACAGCTCAGGCTTCCACAAAACACTCAGCTGGAGACACCCTAACATTTTTAAAAGTCTGCGCCAGCTTGGGACAGCTTCAGCAGCTGACAGCTCAAAGGGCAGCAAGGTCGTGGCAAATATTCACTGAGCGTCTGAGAGAGATAATTTTCTGCTCTCTTGGCTGGACTTTAATGCTCTTGGACAAAGGAGGAGCAGGAGACATACAGTCTGAAAACACTCATTTGGGAGCAAAGCTTTACCACGATAATATGCAGTGATGAACTTACAGAAAACTCATGAATATTAACTCTCTGCCCAGTTGCTTGGCCCACAGCTCTGCTGTCGTTGTTCCCTCTCACTGCTCTCAAAGTGTAGTGTAATGTTCAGCCACACCAGATGGCCCGCAAACATAGAAAGGGCTGGTGGACGATAAGTGGCATTTCACAGCCCTGTACTTCCTGGTTTGTGGAGACCAAGCTAGAGCTGTGAGCACTTTCAAGTTCCTGTTCACATAACCACAAAATTCACATTTTTGAAGATGTTACTGTTTTAACACAAGACCTGGTATATATTGAGCGAAAAGGTACTTGCCACTTGGTCTCGGATTATGTAGTCTTGACCACAATATTTACATTCTCCCAGTTTGCCTATTGATCTCACATCCTGAACAGGCACATGGCGACAGTGCAGAAAAAAAACATCCAACAGGAAAAGATCTCCAGCAGATAGTAGCAACAAAACACAAGCATCTACATGGACAAGTTCACTTTAGGCGTAGAGGAAAAGCTAGTTCACGAAACATAGCGAACCTCTCTGGACTGGGCCGCTTAGGCATAGATTTACCTTAAAAGTCAGCATCCGAGGAAGGCACAAAGCTCCTTATGTACGGTAGATATCATCTAATGAAGTTTCAATGACTAGTATGAATGAATAACTAACTCTTATAAATTATAGTTCCCATTTGAGCTCTACAAGGTCAATCATTTCCCATCAAACAACTTGTTTGTTGGGTTCAGTTGAGGCGTGAGGTCAACTTAGTGCTCAGAGAACCAACAGTAGCATTATTGATGGGTGGCAAGGGTGCGCGAGATTACTATTGGAAATGTATGTGAATTTGTTATGTTCAGGAGAACCAAAACCTTTTGTTTTCTTTCTTTTTGTCTATAAATCGAACAAACCGGAGATGCACAGGAAAAGTATCAGAATCTTTGCTGCATTGCGCCGCTTCGTGCATCATCGTCCTCAGTGAAAATAGAACATGGTGGGTTGACGCTGTATTGAAGATGTGCCAAAAGACAGACATGTCAGCATTTATACGCGGTTAATCCATGGAGTAGTGCTGTTCCTCACGGAGGATAATCCTGATAAATTTCACGGCCATCCATGTCTGCCTCTACTAAAATCATCTGGGTTAGAAAGCGACTAGTTGGGTTGCTTTAGCAGAATACTGTCCTCTGTTGACACAAGGCTTCTCAGGAGAAAAAAAAAACTATAATGCCCACAGATGAGGCTTTCTCCAGACAAACCCTCCAGTTGTGTTCTGGAGGGTAAAAATGTATCATCCCACTTTATAACCAGATATTATTACCTATGTCCTGTTGAACAAGGATAATACAATCACGATGACGCAAAGAAACAAACAACAACAATAAAAAAAAAAAAACAGCAAAGGGATATGATGCAGCTGAGTGACTAGTTATTTAAAACGCAGACCCGGAAACCGGGACGTCTAATGTTGATGAATGCTGGCAGCATTAAATTCTCTGTCCCTGTTTCTGCTGTGCACATATTGCTTAGATGTGAGGCTCCGTGTTCTGAGACAAGAGGAGAAAACAAGAGGGAACAAGGAATGAAGACTAAATGTGTCTCATTATCCAGTTATTTTGTGTTGACTGTCCACTCTCATGCAGGGTACATTAACTTTTTTTCTGCTTCTTGGGAGAAGTAAATAAAGGTTGCATATCTTCCTCCCCGCCTACATTATCCTATTGCGTATTTCTAATTAGATATATTTTTACCTACAAAGTACCTAAAAAGTCAGCAAAATATCCTTTTTTGATTATCAATCAATTATATTAGCAGCATTTAGTATTCATATGTGATTTTTGTAAATTTGACATTTGTAAAGCCGTGTAGTCATGGAGTTAGTTGCACAAGGCTCAGTACTTGGATCAGTACTTTTTGCTGGAGACATGACCCTCATAAAACACTGGACAGCATTGGATAACATCCATTGTTATGCTAATGATAGCGAGACATTCGTACATTCATAAATCCTGATAAACCCAACCAGTCAATCATATTATCAGTAAGATGTAGGGATATAAAAGCTTGTTCTGCTTTAAAATTCAGAGAAGAATGAGGTTGTTGTATTTGGACTCGAGGTGCTGGATGCATCTCTTGACGGGATGATAGTAAATGACCTCCAGAACAAATGGAAATACACTCAGAGTTATCTTTGACCAGGACGTGTTATTTTAAGCTCACGTAAAACAAGCTTCGTGAACTTCTTTTGAAATTTTGCCCAAGTGTTTCAAGTTGGCACAAGAGAGGAAATTAGAAGCATGCGAGGAGACAATGTGAAATAAACAACTTGCTATTCGGAGCAGACAAGTACTCTTGTGAGAGACAGTCAACCCACGGTGACCATCCCAAAAAGAAACACTGGGATGACAAGTATACGCTTAACTCCCTCAAAGCACGCTCGGCTGCTCACACATCACTACTCGACTGAAGGACTTTTGAAACTCTGGAGGTGTGGACTGTGGCTGATGTACCGATTAGTCAGTTTCTGCTTCTAACACCAACTTTTGTGTCCTTAAGACCAGGATGTCCTTTAAGTACCTGGGGTGAAAGACATCCAGCCTCATTTTCTGGTACATGTTGTTGTACATCTACGAGCAAAAGCATTTATGCTCTGACAAAACCAAGTTACAGTGTTTTTGCACCTTAGGGTACGGTCAAGACTGCGACATTTCTTACATTTTCAGCTGGTACGGTTCGCTTTCATACTGCACTGTGTCAAACAAACAAAACACTTTGAAAAAAAAGTCCCCCCCCGCCCCCTCAACTGTAGGGGCGCTGCACCAAGAGTCACTGAAGGAAATGACACAAAAATCTCTGAAGAAGAGACCGAGCGCAACTTCCTCCAACAAAAATGGAGTGAGGTTTTAGCGGTTGAAGGATTTCTCTTTTGTTTTTGGAAAAGACCATGAGTCATTTCTCCCACTAGCTCTAGTTCTAGTTTCTCCCCATGCCCTGGTTTTGCTTGCATTTACCCAGAATTCCCTGTGCTGAAGTTTCCTGTCTGCTTTCGGAGCGGTCTTCTGTCCACTTAGCATTCATGTAAGCATTCAAACCACACCAGAGTTCATGTCAACTGAACAGAGAGACCTTGGCTTTTAGGGGACCAGCGTTTGCTTTTCTGGTCTGCATCAAAGTTCAGTTACGCATTTTCCCAAACAAACTGGACTTTCTAGGCAAACCAACTAGAGCCTGATTAAAGCAGAATAAATAAGGCTGGCGGGGATACACCCTTAATTTACCACTGACCTAAGAAGTGGGACTAAGCTTAGGTGAACAGCCATGAACAGACGAGACCATGTCAATGACAAATCTGGATAAACCATGGTGCCATTATGCCAATATTGACCAAAATACCTGAAGAATGTTTCCAGCAACTTTTTTAAGGCATTCTTAATGGCAAAAAGGGAGTCCAACCTGGTATGGCCTATAAAAGAGGTCAGTTGACCTGGTTCTCTCGCTGTGCTTAAGGTGGATCTATTAGTGTAGGTTAGAATAGAGGACTCAGGACAGACAATAACTTGAGGTTGGTTCTCTAGCAGCTTCACAGCTATTCTGGAAGTATTGCAGTTTATGGAGAGGAGATCACGGTCCAGCTTCATGAAGATCTTCATTAATGATCCCACAGCAGCACATAAGGACTACAATTGGCCTCGTCTCTTTCCCTTACATGGTAAAGTTAAACTCTGACTTGCTCGGTGCACTCATCGCTCATAATCTCTCTCTCCCTCCCCGGCCTCACTTTGTCGCAGTCCCTCGTCCTCCTCTGCCCGTTTTTGACGTTCCTCGTGTACAAATTAACGGACGTGGCCCTTCCATATAGTTCCCGTCTCCCTTCCCCCTCGCCTCTTGCCACCAGCGCGTCGGGAGATGTGGGTCGCTCAGGGGGCAAACTTCATTTCCGTAAATGAGGACAGAAAAAGAAATCCTGACACGCCGGTTAGTTAACAGCAGCCTGCCCCGCTCTCACCCCAAACACGCACACACGCGGCAGAGCAAGCCGAGGCCTGTTTGTGGAGCTAATTAGCATTGACTCGCTCCGCGCGCGCGGGTACGCGAGCCCACGCACGCGTGTGTACGCGCTTTCCGGTGAGTGTAGCTGGGTTGCGCTCAGTGGCCCAGTTTTGGCTGAATAAGGGAGAATACTGTAGGCCGGCTGAAGAGGCAGGGGTTACAAAGGACAGGTATAGATAGAAGTGAGAAACCCGGAGGGTGACGGCGGGGCGGGAGGCGGCCACGCAGGAGTCGTTAACAAACCAAGCGCCCGTGTCTCGGGTGGCTTTAATGTGTGTGTTTGTGGGTATGTTTTCCTTCCCCTCCGAGGGCGTCATTACCGGTTGTCCCGCTCTCAGGGGAGCCCCTGTTTACACAGCATGGTCTCTGAGCTGTCACTGTGGGAGCCAAACAGATGCACTGTTCGCATTCAGGTTGTTTAGATGGATGCTCAGAAGTTTGTTTTTGGCTGCAGTAATTCGCATTTTGGGGCGTTTTTTTTTTATTTATATATATTTTTGTAAACGTTCCCTGTTTAGGCTGCTGCTTTACGAAGTTGAATTTGATGCCTGAGATATTAAAGCTCTGACTCGATCTGAGACGATTGGCTTGATGGTTGCATGTAAATCACAGTGACTTGTTCAGAAATCGTGGATTCACGCTGCAGCCAATATGAGTTGGAACTGCTGGCCCCC
Source organism: Poeciliopsis prolifica (assembly GCF_027474105.1). Taxonomy (NCBI): domain Eukaryota; kingdom Metazoa; phylum Chordata; class Actinopteri; order Cyprinodontiformes; family Poeciliidae; genus Poeciliopsis; species Poeciliopsis prolifica. The sequence goes on along the minus strand of NW_026562385.1, from coordinate 12,071,249 downwards.
TAGAGGACATGGGAGATTTTTTTTTTTTTTTTTTGCGTGACCTCGCAAAATTACTCCATTCCCTTGCAGTGATGTACTGGTCTGTTGAAGACTGCAAGACTTTTTGATACAATATAAGGAGTTTTCATGCTTATTAATGTCTTGGTGATGTTACATCCCCTCCAAAGATTCTCCATCAGACTCAGAACTCAAACCATTGATATTATTTCCACTCAGAGGAAATAGGAGCGCTTAAGGCTTTTGGAGATCTCTAAAGTCTCACGTCAAGAGTTCGATCGACTCATTGCACCAGCGACAGCAACAAGGTGCATTTTGCACGCCCTGAAGCAGCGTGGCATATCATGGCTATGCAGATGATAGCGTGCTGTGTGGGTGTAAACCTGCAGAAGAGTAGAAGGATTTCTCTCAGAGGACACAGACACAAAGGAAAAGAGGAGGAGGAGGAGTGACACAGTCAGCAGCTCCTCTGCCAGTTACTCCCCAGTTAAAAAACGATTTTAAACACAGGCTTTCTCCTTCTCTTCCACAGAGCGTGTTTATGAACAAATTTCCCCAATATTTCAATTAACACATCAAAGCTTTAATTTTCCCTGGTAACATTACATTTCATCTACTACTGCTAATGTGGACAAAATCATGGAGTCATCTACAAATTCCTCACCGTCCGTCTTCTTGATCTTCTCCATGTAAGAGAAAATCAAGACAGTTCAAGCCAGCCAGCAGATACGAGCTCTCGTGCATGTCCTGCTCGTTCCTGAGGGCCCCTCCATTGTGGGTACAGCAAATAAAACACAAATTGAACATAAAATTCATATTGGATGTTGGTAACGTCCCAAGAAATCCACACACACAAAGAAATCGAAACAAAGTCTGGTCACGAGCCTTTTTGTTCTCCAACAAACCCGTGTCAGTGTTGGACACCGCTAGCTAAAGACTTTAGCTGCGCTAACCTTAAAGCACTAAATGTAAATGTAGATATTAGTTTTGCTCAAACTGAAGCTCTATGTCAACACAGTATTTAATAGAGGCTAATGCTGAATTGCTAACTTTAGCATTAGCGTAAAGTCAGCTAATGCTAAGTTAGCTAATGATAACTTTAGGAGCATTAGCAGCGTCACTACTGCTAAAGTAACTAATGTTAGATATGCTTCCACCATATGCCAATGGCAAAACATGCATTAAAATTCCATATCCTCCTCAACAGAGTCACATTTGTTATTACATGCCCATTTGTTCACTTTGTGGAGTGATTATTTGGAACAAACTTGTCGCTCCGTTTTATTGTTGTTCAGTTTTGCTGTCTTTGTTGCTTTTTGCTGTTTTTTTTTTCTTGCCTTTGATCAGATCTGGCGTCACGCCTTCTCACCAATGCGCCACAAACAACTCAACGTATTCTTTACAATACCTTGGAACAAGCACAATTTAAAATCCTAGCAACTCACAAAGCACATTGAAAACAGCCCCTAGGAACCCCCTTACTATCAGAACCAGAATCCAAAGCCTTCACTGTGTTTCTCTGAAACGCCCCCAGACGTCCTGTGAGTCCACGCACGCATATGCCGGAGCTTTCACTTTGGCAGTAGGTTGCACACAGCATTAAGCATTTATTTCAGATTTCCCTTATAGCTGTTTGGACCTTTGACAATACTGGAGCTCCTTGTTTTACGTCAGCTCCTGGGCAGTGAGATAGTACCAAAAAGAAGCAACTGAACCTTCTTTAACAAGCACAAATTCAAAGGCAATAGACAAATCATGTCAAATGAAAGTGGAAAGAATAATCTCAAACACTCTTTTTCTGAATTTTTCTTCTTTCCAGCATTGCAACACTGCAGCAAAAAGCTGTTCCCGAAGAAAATAGGTTCTTATTGCCAGGCAGGGAAAAAAAAAATCCTGCACACACGAGCGCATATTTAAGGAGGTCTGTGTTTTGAGCCATATGTCTGTGAATGTGGCTTGTCTCAATAAAACATGGTGCTCTATTGTTAATCTTTAATAGTTCTGTCCTTTAGAATTAACCCACATGAACACACATTCAGGGCAGCATCCTCGCTCTTGCTCACATTCAGCACTCTCCCTGAAACAAACAAAACAACAACAAAAAACTGGATTTCAGTGGACAAAGAGTTTACTCACTTACAGATCTCTTCAATTTATTTATTTTTAAAAAATTATTATTATTTTACGTTATCTGGCAGTGTGGCGATCAGAGCTGTTGTCAGAGTTCCAAGGTGAGGTTCAACTGATTCACTTTCACAAGTGGAGCGTTATGGCTTTCTCTGTGACATCCCACGAGTGCCTTGAAAAAGAACACGTTGCTCCCAGAGTGCATCGGCGATCCATCCAGGAGGTCACAAAAGGCTTCCGGGCAACAGCTAAAGTAGGGCAAGGCTCGCCATTTTAGCTAAGGTCAGAGTTCAAGATCATGATAGATAGAAATGGCAAAAATAGAAGAATTTGATAGAGAATGGTACAAGAAAAAAATCTGTCGGTGAAAATATATTTTTTTATGAGAAACTATAACAATGGGGCAAGTTGAATACTTAGAGGCGTAGCAACAAAAACGATAACCTGGATTGCACATAAAATAACAGAAATGAAATTAGTAGCTGGAAGAAATGGACCGACGTCGAGGGAGGCTGCGAATCTGGCAACGTGTGATGGATCAGAGGACGATTACATGAAAAATTGATGGCTGCGAGGTTTGACTGGTGCTAACAGAAGGCACAGTGTATGCGCTAGGTATTGTGTGAGCGTGTGCATGAATATGTAATTTACTAAATGGCTTTCAACAAGAAAGAGGCCGAGCAGAATCGTGCACACAGGAATCGGTTTCCTTGGATTAAAATCGGATCAGCGTGGCAGCGTTTGCGGGAAGCGTTAAAAAGCCAGTCTGCAACACTCACATGCAGATATACAGTGTGAGGAACCCAGATCTGTTTCCTGTCCATTCCTCTGTTGCATAAGTTTCACTGAGTCCACCCACTCGCCTCTCTGATGGAATATAACCCCCATGGATCCAGACACAATGTTCCCTCCTCTTCCACGGCTCCAAATAAACGGGCAAAGCGCTGACACAGACAAACACATCCACAGACAGGCTGGCTGTCATCACTGAGAGAAATGCATCTTCATTTTCCACGGTCCCTGGACCCCTGTCGCACTGCCTGTGCGGTGGTGTGATTCTGCCCCCTGCTGGCAGAGTTAGAAATCCTGCACTGATGAGGAATGGTCAAGTTTCCACATATTCAAAACAATACCCTCAACTTTTGAGTTAATGTTTGTTTTTAGATCTTATTACTTTTATACTTTTGTAAGGAATTACTCTAATATACAGTTTTTTTTCAGTGTCTTATCTGGAAGTGTTCCCACCATTACTTTAATGTGGAGTACATTATTTTTGAAAAGTGTAACTATTTTATCTATTGTCAGAAAACAGCCAACAACTTCAGCACAATGTATTGGGATTTTACATGACAGACCAGCATGATACATAATATGTTATGCTGACAGCATATTATGAATATTGTGAATATTGTTCAAACACCAGCATGTTGATGAGAAAACAGACTGAAAAATGAAAGTTTCATATTAACATACATTGTTAAAGAAGCCCAATAAGATTCACTTTGGACATTAACTGAGTTCACTTATCATTATAAAACAGATCTTGGATTTCCCGGGAGTTGACATTTGAAGTTTCCTCGAAGGACATTTAAAAACTCAACTATTAAAAAATGCATTTTAATTACATTATCTTATATTATTTCCTAATTTTCAAAAAGAAGAAGAAAAAAAAATTGTCTCTATTGTGCAATTACTTATTTATGTATTTTGGAAAAGTTATCCACTAACATTGTTGCCTATTCTTCATTACTTCTTGTTGTTCTTTTCATAAATAACAGAGGATTATCAGACTCTCTTCTTCTTCCACTCATTCAGTTAATCATTTAGTCTTTCTCTCTAAGCCTCAGATTTCTCATATGTGCATCTTGTATTCCATGTTTGTGTCTGGCATCTTGTACTGCTATCATGATCAAAATAAATAAATAAATAAAGCTTTATTAGAATAGCTGTTTTATTTATTTTTGTTCTCATCTTACCTCCATCATCCTGAGGCCTTCTAGCGCCTCCTTGTGGGGCCACAGTCTCAGTGCTCTCTCCTCTGCACTGCTGACACAGACAGACTTTAATCTCTCAGAGAAACACAATTCATTTTCTATGATCCCAGGAATCCTGTCTCTCTCTCTGTGTAACTCTGCCCCCTACTGATAGCTTTCTTAAACTGCACCAATGAGAAGAACTATTGACATTTATTCATAAAGTTTCCACATATTCAGAATCATTTTCAAAAACATAGCCATAACTCTTGAGTTAATGTTTGTTCTGAGCTCTTATTATTTTATCAGTTGAAAAGAACTGATGTCAGATAACAGCCATAATCTTCAGTGAAATTTTATTATTCTATTAATTAATAACAGAGGATTATCAGACTCTCTTATTCCTCCACTCATTCAGTTAATCATTTCCTAGTCTTTCTCTCTAAGCCTCATATTTCTCTCTCTCCTCTTCCTCCTCAAACACGCCTTCAATCTGCAAGGATTCAAAGTCTGCTGAAGGTGAAAGCTGATTGGCTGCTGCCTCTCAGTTCTGACATGTGACTCACAGGTCAACCCAGTTGAATGAGATGAAACTCACACAGTCACTGTGACCGAGAGCAGAAATGGACCCAGAAACTTTCTCCTGTTCCATCTGTCTGGATCTACTGAAGGATCCGGTGACTATTCCCTGTGGACACAGCTACTGCATGAAGTGTATTAAAACCCAGTGGGATGAAGAGGATCAGAAGGGAATCCACAGCTGCCCTCAGTGCAGGGAGACATTCACACCGAGACCTGTGCTAAAGAAGAGCACCATGCTAGCAGCTCTAGTGGAGAAGATGATGAAGACTGGACTCCAAGCTGCTGCTGCTGACCACTGCTATGCTGGACCTGAAGATGTGGCCTGTGACTTCTGCACTGGAAGAAAACTGAAAGCCATCAAGTCCTGTTTAGTCTGTCTGGTTTCCTACTGTAAGAATCACCTCCAGCCTCACCTTGATGTTCCTCGAATGAAGAAACACAAGCTGGTGGAGCCGACCAAGAACCTGCAGGAGAACATTTGCTCTGATCACGACGAGATGATGAAGATGTTCTGTCGTACTGATCAGAAGTCTATCTGTTATCTCTGTTCAGTGGATGAACATAAAGGTCATGACACAGTGTCAGCTGCAGCAGAAAGGACTGAGAGGCAGAGAGAGCTGGAGGAGAGACGAGGAAACATCCAGCAGAGAATCCAGGACAGAGAGAAAGATGTGAAGCTGCTTCAACAGGAGGTGGAGGCCATCAATCGCTCTGCTGATAAAACAGTGGAGGACAGTGAGGAGATCTTCACCCAGATGATCCGTCTCCTCCAGAAAAGAAGCTCTGAGGTGAAGCAGCAGATCAGATCCCAGCAGGAAACTGAAGTGAGTCGAGTCAAAGATGTTGAGGAGAAGCTGCAGCAGGAGATCACTGAGCTGAAGAGGAAAGACGCTGAGCTGGAGCAGCTCTCACACACACAGGATCACAACCAGTTTCTCCTCAACTACCCCTCACTGCCAGCACCCAGTGAGTCCACACACTCATCCAGCATCAACATCCGTCCTCTGAGACACTTTGAGGACGTGACAGCAGCTGTGTCAGAGCTCAGAGACAAACTGCAGGACGTCCTGAGAGACTCATGGACAAACATCTCACTGATGGTCACTGAGGTGGATGTTCTGCTGTCAGCACAAGAACCAAAGACCAGAGCTGAGTTCTTGAAATATTCACTTGAAATCACAATGGATCCAAACACAGCAAACACACGGCTTAAACTATCAGAGAGGAACAGGAAGGTGACATGGATGAACGACCGTCAGTCTTATTCTAATCATCCAGACAGATTCATTGATCACCTTCAGGTTCTGAGTAGAGAGAGTCTGACTGGACGTTGTTACTGGGAGGTGGACAGGAGCGGGGAACATGTTTCTGTATCAGTCGCATACGAGAATACCAGCAGAGCAGGAACCTGGAAAGAGAGTGGATTTGGATGTAATGACAAATCTTGGGCTTTAGATTGTAGTAGTTCTAGATTTGGACACAACAACATCTGGACCCCCATCTCAGGTCCAGTTTCCTCCAGAATCGGAGTGTATCTGGATCACACAGCAGGTCTTCTGTCCTTCTACAGCGTCTCTGAAACCATGACTCTCCTCCACAGAGTCCAGACCACATTCACTCAGCCGCTACTGGCTGGAGTTAGGGTGTGGCATTATTTTGGGTCTGGATCCTCTGCAGATTTCATTAAACCCAACTAGATTTCATCTCTACTCTCTGACTTCACATCAGGCTTCATGGGTCTGCTGTTCTATTCTTCTCTATTTCTCTGGTTTAAATGTAGTTCTTCTCAGTCTCTTTGCTCCAGGAGCCATTAATGATCTTCTGATGTTTTCTTTCATTCTTTTATTACACAGAGCTGATCTGCAGAGCAAATGTTCTTCATTAAATCAGTTGATATTGATGTGAAACGAACTTTTCTTCATTGTGATCCAAAGAAAAAACTGAAACTAGATTTGACTTTAAACTGATGCTGATTACTGAAAGACAAAAATCAAATCTTTCATAGTCAGCTCAAACTGCCTTGCCTAGTGCAGTCATTATGCATGTCAGTCCAGAATGTGGGATCCGAATATCTCCATAAACATTTCCACATCTAATTTTTCCTTCAGGCCACAATTTCTGCATTTCATAAATGTACCTGTACAATAAATTCATTAATTCATTATTATACAGCCTGGACTTTGGATTTCTTTTTATCTGTAGAGAGAGAGAGTTTCATAACATGTAGATATGACTCTCTGGATGAAGATGTTACTTTCTGCGGCAGTTAGTTCTTTAAAGTCTACTGAATGCACCAAGAAGAGACATACCCTGAAGAGGAATTATGAACTTTAAGGAGCGTTATTCCTATGTATTTACATGTGTCTAAGAAAACAGTTTATCCCATTTCCCAGTCAAAGTTTGTCCGATCAGAATATGTGTCTGTATATGTATGCAAATAAGTACTCCATGGTCGAGATCAGTGTTTGTGCACTGAGGCTTGGAGTTCAGGCCATACTTTTCTCATGTGGTTTTATCAGACCAGCTGATTTTGTTTCTCCTGGTTCGACATGTTCTAAGGAAGAAGTGGCTTCCATCAGGTCACAGGGCCACGAAAACCTGATTGGAGAAAAAAAACATCACCAATGACTGACCTTTTGGATATTTTTGTTCTTCTGTGCACAAAGAAAGACTGGAGCGGTTCTAGTGCCTATAGGATTCCTGGTCACCTCTCTGACCAAGGACCTTCTTTAATTTATCAGTGGACAGTTCTGCTTTCACACAATATGTTTCTATCAAAATGCAGAAAGCGGTCTAAAATTAAGAAATTAAAATTATATAATATATGTAAAAAAAAAATCAGCAAAAACTTTGACAGCAACATTAAAACTTTAAATTAAAATGACATGAAGGACAATAAATAAATAAATAAATAAATAAATAAATAAATAAATAAATAAATAAATAAATAAATAAAGTTAAGTGTTGTTCTACACGTGTTGAGCAACACGTGTTTCATTCCTGTCGCGTTGCCTTCACGGTTCCGATTCGTAATCGCGTCGCTCTGTAACGAGATCTCGCGGCTCCCAGCGCTGCCTCTCTCACCGCTCTACCAACTTGTCACCAAAGATGGCGATTTGCTGAGTGCTCATGGATACACACATTTGTCGGTTAGCTCCCGTCTTACCCGAAACGCCAACTTTGAAAACAAACTAAGTGCTCTGCGAAGCAACTGTTTCTCCATCGGAAGGAAATCTGACAGGACGTCAGCCGTCAGCGACCATGCAGATCACGCTGAAAACACTGCAGCAGCAGACTATTCAGATTGAGATAGACCCCGAACAAACGGTGAGTGGCTACTTGCTAACTAGCGCAACTAACGTTGCTAGCTGTTTCACTAGTGTTTTAGTTTGCGGCGGACCATGCAGTTTTGAGTGGTTCGTTTATTCGCGTAATTTCGGCAAAAGTGGGGCGTATTTAGCGCACATTGGCAGCCCTCCTGAAATTCCGAAACAACGCGACACCTCAAATCTATTACGGGCTAACTTTAGCTGGCTAATGTTGCTGCCGTTAGCATGACAGCATACCAACAAAGTCCCTCCGACGCGGCCATTAATAAGTTATTTGGCATTCTAAGTTTGTCGCCTGGGCATGAGGTGGTTGTTGCTCATTTTATGCCACGACTTGACGCAGTTTTTGACCCTGGAAACCCAATACTTACAACATGAACAAGGGGGACGCTAATGCTAATGCTTATGACTCTGCCAATTATGATTAGCTGTGCAGCTAGCACAGTGGGCAGCTGGCTCAGTTCAACATGCTCTCGACTGTGGGGTGTATCATGTGAGTCAAATGCTAAAGACCAGTCGGCTCTTTTACTGTGGTGTTACTGAGAGTTATTCCTGTATTTGGACTTTATAGAAGAAGACGCAGAGAAACGCAAAAGCTAGGAGTCGAAACTAAAGTTTTTATTGAGGGGGGGTGTCACTGCTCAGTCATTTCAGAAATGTAGTTGGGCTGTTTTGAATGAGGCTTCAGCTAGCTTTTCAGTTCTCTTGTTTGAAGTATTTTGGCACTAAACAGAGTGCCTTGTAATCAAATGCTTTTCTACTTTTTCCACATTATAATCTGGTGAGTGTGATTTTAATTCAATTTTATGTGATAGACCAAGGCAAATTAGTGCATAGCTACATAATTTCTTTTCATAGTTTTCCATTTTTTCATAAGCAAATGAGTGGAACGTTTTTATATTTGTATTTATTCTGATTCGTCTATGTCAGACTTTGTGCTCAGAATCATTTATTTTAATCTCAGCATAAAACCAGCTGTTCTGCGAATCCTCGCAAGTTTATTAGAGAACAAACGCCATCATGCAGAACATGGAGTAAATTAGCACACATAGAACATAAAACAATATGTTAAGCTTTGAACAACTCATAAATTGCGGTTCAGTCCATCATCCAAAAACTAGAAATGGTGTGACACAAACCGCGAATCTGCCAAGCTACGGCTGCAAACCTCAACTAACGCACTAGCTGAGGAAAGCGTTTAACTCTGGAGGAGCAGCAGCAGAGATCCAGAGCTCAGTTTCATTGACCAGGTTACTGGTCAGGTTTTTTACTTATAACTGATGACCTAAGTATTTGGTTCTTGTGTGCTGAAGCAAAGACATGTGTGAAAGTTGCAGAACGCAATACTGGCACATGGTAGTGACAGGATCATGCTGTGGGAAGGGCAAAGGATGGGATGACGGATGGAGCCAGGATTTGAGATGAGGGCGGAGGTTGACTTTCCTGCACGACAGCATATTTGTGTTAGAATGGCCCAGTCAAAGTACAGACCTAAATTGCAATTGAAAAGGTATTGTATTGAACTTGTGTCTTACAAATGCGCAAAATATTTTTTTTTATCCTGCAGTTGAGCAAAGCTTATATCTTCTACTTGCATATAGCCAGAATAAAACTCCATGAAAGTGTTTGAATCGTGACAGAATGAACTAAAGGTCAGACTTTCTGAGTCCACAGAAGGTTTTGAATCCGTGTCACCTGCCGTCATGCTTCTCGTCTGCTCTCGTTCATCAGGTGAAGGCCTTGAAGGAGAAGATCGAGGCTGAACGGGGAAAGGACAACTTCCCCGTTTCTGGGCAGAAGTTGATTTATGCAGGGAAAATCTTGCAAGATGACACGCCTATTAAAGACTACAAGATCGACGAGAAGAATTTTGTTGTCGTGATGGTGTCCAAGGTGAGATTAGGGATTAATTCAAGGCTGATTGTTCATTTCACATAGATTTTTTTTCACATGGATTTTCTGGACTAAACGTCTGTTTTAGTCCAGCATTCCTGTATAATCTGAAATTATGAAATATAATTCTATTTATTCTCTGGATTTTGATGATAACGGGTAAATGAGAATTGGCTTTTGGAAATTTTGTGAATTTTTCAAGTTTATTTCTTTTTTATGCAATAGTTTTTCACAGTGGGATTTATGTTCAGATTGACTTTCTTACTTCTGTCTGACGTTGCATTGCACCTTGATTTGAATATTTTAATCAATATTCAGTTTTTTTCAAATACTGACTGAAAGTGTGCTTATTGAAAAATCCGATTGTGAAATGAATCTGTGGTTCTTAAACTGGGTCTGGAAGACTTCAAACTTTGGGGGGGGGAATCTATTTACTGATGCAGTCATCAGTATTCAACATTTTTAAGGAATCAGCATTTTGTCTTTTAAAATCCTCAATTCCTTCAGTTATTAGACAAGTCTGTTTTTTTTTTTTTACTTTGTATGTTTTTCTTTCCTGAGTCTGTTTGCAACAAAACGTTTGACGGTTCTTTGATCACTTTCCAATACATTTAGCATCCACTGCTGCATCCGTCTGACAGACTTTTGTGTGTTTTTGTTTTTGTAACTTTTGACTTTAGATTTTTCAGACTCGGTTTAATCTCTATTTTTTTTGGCCCATTTTGGCAAAAAGAAGAAAAAAAGAAGAACCTTTCTATTAATTATACACACATTGATATATAATGTTGCCTTATTACACAGATGAATATTACCTTCTATGCTTAAGGTGACCCGTTATACTTCCTTTAACTGGTTGGAATAGACAATAGACATATGCAAAACAAGTTAATGACATTTCTTTGCAAAAAAAAAAAAAGATCATTTTCTCTTAGTTCTTCCTATTTTAAGCTCCTTTCAGAATCAGCTGTTTTAGCTGTTTTAGAGTGTCTTGTCACTTTAAAGCCAAATAAGCTGCTGCTGGCCCCAACCCAGTATTTACACTCACATAAAAATGCGAGTGTAAATACAAATTATACAAGTGGACATCTTTCAAAAGCAGAAGTGGAGCCTCCTGCACAACCAACCAACAATGGTGCAGCGATTAGTTTCTGGATGCCAAGTCAGCAAATATCGCTTGTCTTTTTCAGCAGCCATTGTAGAGCGGTAAAACCAGCTGTAGCTCCACTTGGGTTGCTGGGTGACTCAAAAATCAGGAGTTTGTTTTTAAATAGCTCATTTTCCAGGCACCATGTGGCACCGACTTATTACCCAAAAACAGATGCATGTTTGTTTTTAAAGCACTTGGGCTGTTTTTAGAAGCAACAGAAACACCAAGTGGAAATAAAATGAAAATGAGCAAAATGTCAATTTTTTTCATAATGGGTTAATAGGTCACCTTAAATCAATGACGTTTTTCCCTGTTGGAGTTAGAAAATATGCCTGAAGATGATGACATGGGCAAATCCTCACCTGGCTGATAATTGCGCTCACAGTGTAAGGCTGTAGAAATCTGTTTGTTTATTTAAGGAACCTGCAGGTGAAACTAAATTCAGACATATTAAAGGTAGAATGTGCAAACAAGCATGGAAAATTGTGGAAAAAGTTTTGATCCTGTGCTGGAAATTCTGTAACAACCTTGTTCCCAGAACTCTTATTGCTCTCGTGAGTTGAAATGTTTTCTTTTTGTTTTCTAACACTTTTCTCTTTTGACTGTTTTTGAATTAATAAAAGGCTAAACCTGCAGCTCCAGCCTCACCGCCAGTCTCAGAAGCCCCCAAGCCGCCTGTACAAGACTCTGGCTCCACCTCCACCCCCGCCCCGGCTACAAACCCAGCTCAGGCCCCGGTCCCCGCCCCGGCCCCGGCCCCCACAGCTGTCCAAATTTCTTCAGAGGAGGCCAAACCGGAGCCCAACCCGGCAGCCACAGAACCCCAGCAGCCAGCCAGGTAGAGCTGATGTGGAAGAGAAACGGCAACCATTTCGAATTTCATTTCTTTGTTTTAAGAACTAATTCCATTTCCATGTTGTTCTCGCAACATGGAATATTGATTCCTACCATATTACTGTTCCACTCATGTTTGATATTAAAAGGCTACAGGATTTCAGGTCCCTGCACAGCTCAGCTGATGATTTGGTCTGAAAAGTCTCTAAATCCTGGAGCAAACCAGTTTAAGTCAACAGTTTTCTGCTGAAGTGAAACTTTTATTTGTTCTCCATGTGCTAAAGGATCAATGTTGCATATGTGAAGGGAAAGAATGTAAAAGGGAATGGATCTACAGGAACAGTTTTATTTTAATCAAATCAAAGTTGACTTCAGACAATCACTGCAGCCTGCTTTAGTTAAATGTTGTCTTTATTCTGGCTTTTTCTCTTGTCAAACATTGTGGTGATTTATTTTTTTAATCTGCTGAACTGAAATAGATTTTCTTATGTTTGTTTTACAAGTTTAGGACTTTTTTTATTTAAAAAAAAGCCCATTCTTATCTGTTTCTGTTTCAAACATTTGAATTTGCTGAATTACTTGAATCAAAATGTTGAATTCTCCTCTTGCTAAATTTGGTTTTAATAATATTTATTTCTAAGCTGCTTTTCACAGACATAGCATCATTTAAATATGCCAACTTTTGAGTTACACAAATAATTTTATTCGTTCTTTTTTTAAAAAGAAAATCGGACTTCATCTCTCTGGTAACGGATGACAAAGTCAGAATCTTCTTTCAGGCATGAAGCTCAACTCTCAGTCTAAAATCTCATGTTTGTTGGTGTCTTGCAGCTCCAGTGGTGTCAGTCAGGGCCTGGACGCCTCCTCAACGCTCGGTAGGTACCACACCGCTTCAACGCACAGTAGCCGCTGCCGCTTGCTCACCCCAACGGTTTTCGGACCTTGTCATTGAAGGTGTTGTCGCGCTGCTGCCTTTTTCTCTCCACATTGTCAGCCAGCAGCTGTCACTGCTGTCATTTGGGGGACTTTACAGGCTGCGCTGCTTTGCGTGCCGCATCTATGTTTAGAGGCTGACAACAGCGAGCCCTTCCGTATCGCGGCGTCACAGAGAGCAATGAGGGGGATTCCTGTTTCATCCTCAGACAGAAAGGGGAAGCGGCGTCCGTCATGCCGCCGGCCCACATTATGCTGGGGAGGACTGTTACTTTTTAGAAGTGGCGTTCTCATAGATTGGCTGATATAAACCTTATATGTGACATGAATAAAATTCTTCTTTGCATTTCCTATTTTTTGTGTAGTGGTCTATTTAAAGGCCGGGTAAACTTAGCCTCAGACTAACAGTTGTCCTCCAAGCATCTTTGCTGTGAATGCAGCTTCTAGATGCAACAATTTTAGCTTTAGATTGACATCACCCCTGATTGTGTCGCTGCTTTTGCAACATCTGAAAGCAAGTAGGAGTCTTTAGAAAAAAATCTATTTGCTGTAGAACTGAGTCAAAACCAAAGCCTCTGACTTTCCTGTTGTGCCTGATGAGAAACAATTTCTGTCATCAAGAGATCTGTAGTTTGTTGAGAAAAAGCAAACATCAAAATTATTCCTTTATTCATTTCTCAGAAAAGCTTTTGGTTTAATTTGGTTATGTTATTGTTAAGCATTTCAGTCCTTAGATAAGTTGGAGTTAAAATGTTGTCAATTTCCAGTTCTTATATATGTTATCCTTTATATTTTTTCAAAAGGAAATGCCTGCAGCTGTATGATTTCTTGCTAAAGTATTAACTGTGTCATGAAACAAACCTCTTTATGTCAATAAGTGACTTCATTAGAGCTGATAAATGTCTCATACGGGGTACCACAGGGTTCCACCTTGGGCCCCTTTAGATTTAATGTCTACGCTCTCCATTTAGCTCAATTATAACAAGCAATTTTAGTTACCATAGCTATGCTGAGGATACACAGCTCTATATTAGTGTCATCAGGTGACTGAACTCAAATGTTCAAATTGAATAGATGAACAAATCATCCAATTCATATCTAGAAATATGAAATCAATAAATCCCACTTGTGAATTTTCTGGTTTTCCTGTGCATTTTTAAATAAAAAAAAATGAATTAAACTTTGAAAACTAAGATGTAAGAAGCTAAGTTTTGGTGCAGTTCATAGATTTTTAAAGCAGTTGTTTTTCTAATATCAGTCAACAGTTGAAGTATTTCAACAGTTTTTGCTGACTCATGCCTGGCGCTCCAGTTGAAGCCAATAAAACAGAGCATTTCTTTCCTGCTGCCGTTGTGTCTGCAGTGACTGGAGCCGAGTACGAGGCCATGCTGACAGAGATCATGTCTATGGGCTACGAGAGGGAGCGAGTGGTAGCTGCACTGCGGGCCAGCTTCAACAACCCTCACAGAGCGGTGGAGTACCTCCTCACTGTACGTCTCACACACTGAACTACTAACCGTTCTAGGAAGAACTCCAGATTGGTTTCTGACCGTGTAATCAGTTCAGAGGTCAGAATCGATCTGGACCGTGGACTCTGACCTCTTTGTTCTGATTTAACGTCGGGTGTTTGAGTCTTTCCAACCACAATCCAGGAAGTGTGCAGCTGTGTGTGTGATTGATGTGCACTGTTTGGTTCCCAGGGTATTCCCAGCAGCCCGGTTCAGGAGAGCAACCCACCGGCCCAGGCCCCCACATCTGGCCCCACGGAGCCTCCGTCTCTAGCAGAAGGTACGATGCAGCTCTTTGTCTTCCGACTGAGAAATGAAACTCATTTCTGTTGGTTTATCTGTATGATGGGATTAAAAAAAACACATTTCTGCTTGAAATGTGAGATTAGGTATGAGCTTTTCATGCTCAATGCTCTGATCAGTTTTCCTAGAAACCCTTAGGAAGATCATCAGTTGGCTTTAAAAGATGGAGGATGCTGCTGTGCATAATGCAGAAAGAACCAGAGAGTTCTGATGAGGAACGCTTTGGGTTTATAGGAAACCCTGTTAGAAAATGTGTGTGTGTGTTTCTGTTCATGTCGTAGTGATTCATAACACACTAATAATAATTTAGACTTTAATGGCTCTTGAAGAGGCAGTTTATGCACCAGCTAAAGATCCTGAAATATCTTATAGTAACAATAATACATTTTATTGTTTATTTGTAACACTGATGACAACAGTGATGGAGTAATACAGTGAAGTGTTGGTCTCTGCTGGTGCTGCTCCGTTTGCTGAGGTGAAGTCAGAACTCGGATCTGGGAATGACATTAAAAATAAACTCCATGGAGATTTCTGTCTTGTTTTGTCCAGTAGCCATGGTAACTACTGTAAACAAGATATATTTCTTTATTTTGTTCCTTTAAACTCTGCAGTGAAGCTAAATTAGCTGTGTGTCCTTGTATTGGTTACATTTTAAGTTCCAGTCTAGTTTCACTGCTGATGCAGATACTGCAGTGTGGAGTATTGACCAGAACTATACACAGAAATGTTTTGGGTTTTTTTCAAACAGTGTTGGCATGGCAACCCTGGCTGTGTGATCTACTCATCCTTGGTGTCCAGGGCTGTTGGATCGTTCATATTTTTTGTTTTGACGTTTCTCAGCGGTTGCTTGGTTGTGTTTTTTGTGTGTCTTTTGTGTGTGTGTGTGTGGGGCCCAGCAGGTGAGAACCCACTAGCATTCCTGAGAACCCAGCCGCAGTTCCTGCACATGAGGCAGGCCATCCAGCAGAACCCGGCCCTGCTCCCAGCACTCCTGCAGCAACTGGGCCGAGAGAACCCACAACTTCTACAGGTAACACACACACACACACACACGCACACACGCACCTGTGTGTGTTATTGTGTGTGTGAAGAAGGGCTGTTGTCAATGAATATTTCAGTAATTGAGTAATCCATTGATTATTCTTAAGATCAATAAGAATAATCTATAGATTATTCTTATTAATCTTAATTGGATGAAAAAAAAATCAAAAGTAAAATATTGGTAAATCTGGCATAACACCAGTGCTAGTAAGGATATCAATATCAGTCCAATTTTTCATTTTTGAGCGTCCCTAACAGATTTCTGCAGTTTAGAAAACTAACCCATAACAATAACAGCTCACTCTCTAAGTTAACCTGCAGTAATACAAAGATCTGAAATGATATTCAATTCAATAATAAAGAGGCAGGCTCACAAATACACTGATAAAAAATGTCTATGCTCCAGGTTTTAGTTTCTTCTTCTTTAGTGACATGTCAAGCTTTGGGTTTGAGAATACGGAAAATGTCGCCTGGAGTGAAAGCAGACCAGGGGGGACGACCGGTAGACCAGGGGGGACGACCGGTAGACCAGGGGACAGACGACCGGTAGACCGGGGGGACGACCGGTAGACCAGGGGCCAAGAGCGAGAACAGGGGCAGCAATACAGGATATTTATGGCACCTTCGTTCGTCACACTCAGAAACTCGTTTTACCAGCCAGTACCACCATCATGATTTCTGCCTCCCGTTTGTTGAGACTGTGATCATGATCATATGAAGTCTATTGTGCGATACGTCCAATAGATTTCTTACACTGTAACCATCAGCTACTCAGCCTCCGGCCGTGTTCAGTCTGTATATTTACTCCTGCTTCGCTCTGAATTAACAAAGTTTTAGGGCAGGTAAATATTCCTCAAGGAATTTTAATAATGGAGGCACTGAATCGTTCAAGGAATCATTTCAAGTGGGAGGAAAATGATGCATGCTGCTTTTATATTGATACCCTAAAATAAAAATCCTTTTCAATGTCTCCTGAGCAAAAGGACTCAAATGACATCGGCAGGAACTCCGCCTCTTTCTGTCTGCAGCAAATCAGCCAACATCAGGAGCTGTTCATCCAGATGCTGAACGAGCCGGTGGGAGAAGGAGGCGACGCCCCGGAGGTCGGCGAGATGGGAGCGGCGGGCGAAGAGGGCGCGCCCGTCAACTACATCCAGGTCACACCACAGGAGAAGGAAGCCATCGAAAGGGTGAGTCCAGGAGCTGAAGGCCACTGGCCGATGACTGCATCACAAATGTTTCTGGATGATAAATTGTCCCAGAAGGAATTGCGATAAACGATAATATTGTTGTTTTGAAACCATTTTAAAGTGATCTATTGTAGAACGCGTTCTTAAAATTCTGGTGAACATTCAGCGCTGGAACTGGAAGACATTTAAAAAATCCAAAATGAACAAAATAACAGGAACAACAAATTGAATGAACTATGAAGTTGAGATTGTCCTCTGATAGAAGTGCCATTTGAGGCCAAAGCGCCAGACTGAAGACTTTTGTGATCCAGTTTTTAGTCGAAAGTGAGAAAAGAGAAAAACAAATTTATTATGTGATTAATTGATTTATTGCTTATTGCAAAAGACCTGCCAATAACCAATCGTTAAAAAGCCTGACCATTAAGTTCCAGTTTTTTTTTTCTGTCTGAGGAGTCACAGTTGGTAACAGAGCTTTCCAGAGGTGGATAAAAAAATCTGTTGAAAACACCAAATCCCATATTGCAGTGCTGCTTCCTGGTGCTAACCCTGCCTCGTCTCCTCTTCTGTCTCCTGCTGTGTCTCCTCCTCTGTCTCCTGCTCTGTCTCCTCCTCTGTCTCCTCTTCTGTCTCCTGCTCTGTCTCCTCTTCTGTCTCCTCCTCTGTCTCCAGTTAAAAGCTCTGGGTTTCCCCGAGGCGCTGGTCATCCAGGCCTACTTCGCCTGCGAGAAGAACGAGAACCTGGCGGCCAACTTTCTCCTCAACCAGGGACTGGAAGACGACTGAACAGGAGCAGACCTCTGCCCCCTCACACCCCCCGCCCCCACCACCATCACCACCACCACCACCCCTCTCCTGCCCCACCCATCCCTCCGCTCCCCCCTTCCTCAGCTCAACATAAAGACTGCACCCCCTGATCTTACTGTACGACCTCAGCTCAAGCAGACAGGAGGGAGGGCGGGGCCGGTTGGGGGGTGGAGGGTTGAGGGCAAGAAGGTCAGATTATGGGAGTAGAAGTGGGGGGCGGGAAGGGGGGAGAAAAGTGTGGAAGAATGATGAAATCCACGTGAATTCCAATGGAATGAGTGGGGTCAGCTTAGGGGAGATCTGTACTTTGATTTTAGGTGCGCTTTGTGAACATTAGGGAGGGGGAGGGGCGGTGGTGTGTGTGTGTGTGTGTGTGTGTGTGTGTGGTTGCGTGCTCATGTCTGCGTGTGTGAGAGTACATGTCTGTATGCCTGTGCAAGATGGATGAGACACAGTCAGGCTGAAGAAGAAGAAGAAACCCAACAACAATGTAATCAATCTGGCATCCTCTAAGGTCGTTAATGCTGTAGCTCGGTCAGTCGGTCAGTTTGTACGGCCGCGCTGTGACCTCATCATCAGCGTGTGTAAAAAAAAAAAAAGGAAAAGAAAGGAGAAAAAAAAAACAAACTGCTTTGTGTGTATCTCTGTAAGCCTCACGTCCGACAATGAAATTAGAAGAAGTGACGGACTGGACTGTGCTGCCCTTTATTTTACTTTTCTTTTTTCAATTGTTTTTTTTTATTGTTTTTTCTTTTTTTTTAACATCGCTCTCTGTCTCAACATGTTTCTGGGGTCATGAAGTCAAAATAGGAACAAAACATCACAGAACAGGATCTTTAATAATCAGTTAAACTCCTGAACATCAGAGCGGGATGTGAAGAGTCCACACACACACACACACACACACACACACACACACACACACACACACACACACACACACACACACACAGACACACACACAGACACACACACACACAGACACACACACACCACACACACACACACACACACACACACACACACAGTGCCTGCCTCTTCATCACATCTAAAACCCTGGTATCTGTTCCTGGTTCTTTATGACACTACATATTAAATACTGACTGCACATGCTACTCTCCTCCGACAGCTGTGGTTTCATTCTGAGCTCATCATTCTGATCAAACATTATTACTGATGGCAACTTGATCCTAAAACAGACGTTTGCTCGGAAACGGAACAACTCGTTGTGTCTCAGCTGGGCATGGGCCGACAAAACTCCACACATCATCCAGATCACTGTTACAGAAAACGGCTTGTTTTCTGTAACGGTGAAAACAGATTTTGGTCAAATGAAGCTTGGTGTGAAGGAACTATAAAAAAAGAACTAATTGCAAGCATTAAAAAAAACGAACAGAAAGGTAAGCAAAATCAGTGAAGTCCTGTTGAGTATGTGACAAGGCCCTGATTCAAATAAAACACAATGATTAGTCAAATTGAGCTAATCATTGTTAGTGATTAGTCAATGCACCGAACCGATGCACCGATCGGGCCGATTTCAACCTGATCCTAATTTTTATTTTTTCCCTTGCAGATGGTCCCATGTAAAACGGGAACCAATGTGCTCCGGGATATTTGAATGCATCAGCAAATGAAGGAACCGCAAGATTTAAATATTCTTATTCATGGCTCTAATGTTGATCTAACTTTTCGTTCTATATCTTAAGAACTTGTTGCTTGTTTCTAGACTGCATTTAATCAGCAGTGTAGAAAACTGGCAGGTTTCAACAACCTGCCGATCCAGGGAAAACCACCTCAGGTCTTTTATTCAGGATTTAGCGCCAAACATGCTAAGGTTAGCTGGATAATTAGGCTATCTCTGGTTAATTAGCCTGCATCCAGCTGACCTTAGTCTGCAACTGTAGTAGTAGTAAAAATACAAAAATCTTTACCTGACTGATGGATGACCCTTTGACCCCAGGCCATGTCCATGTTTTCATCCAGCTCTTTGCAGTGAGCTTGAAATGATAGAATAATGAACCTTTTGTTGTTTTGTTTTCATCCTTGACTCTGCTGGCGGCCTGTGCCCAGTTTGACCACATGAAGTGTTCCCTAAAGAGAACCATGAACCAGTGCAGGACGTTCCTGCTCTAAACGTTCCTTTCTCCTCCAGTATCCAGGCTTTGGACTGAAGGTGTCGCGTTCTTCCCCTCAGCTGTACTCTTTAAATGTTTTTTCGTTTTTTTTTTTTTGACTTGGATCACTGAAAGAACCGGTCGTGTCGGGTTTAAAGCGGGATAAGTGCAGGAACGCTCCCTGTCATGAAGGCTCGGAGAACCTCGCTGCGACCCGGGTTCTGTTCTTCCACTGAGCGTTAAGGACTCCCCGTAAGAAACCTTTGATATTTTAGCTTTTACTTTTGAAGACTTCTCACCCGTGGAATTTCCATTCAAGGTCCGATCCTAACCCGACCATCAGTGAACTACTTAGGACTTGGAACCCGCTTTTCTTTTTTCAGAACATGAAATATTCACGCTAACGTTCTTATTGTAGATATCTAAGCATGAAGGACAAGGCCCTGCTTTGTTTTATGGGGTTCATGATAAACGCTGTTACAGGTAACACAAGTGCATTCTGTGTCTCTGTGTGTGTGTGTGTGAAGGCAGCCTGTACTGATTGTTGTCCTACAGCATCAACATGATCTTAGACTATGCTGTGCTACATTAAATATCAGCAGTCTTTCAGCTCCCTGACTCTGTGCCTTCACATCTCGTCATCCACGTCTCACTGATCAAACAGCTGCAGCTCAGTTAGGATTTCATCCAGCCTGGGTTTGCTCCACCGATTCAGTCGTGGAAGGGAAGCTATTGAAATTTGCAGCTTAATAAAAAGATTTTCATTGCATACGTTCTGATGATTGTTTCACAACTCGGAGCCCGAAATTGGAATTGATAATGAAACCTTCAAAGGTTTTTACTCCAGAAAGGGTTCTGTGTAGGTTAGACACGGATGGACACCTTTTCATTTGGTACCGCAAGACTTTTTACAGATAAACATCATCGACCTACTTTTACCCGAGCCGAAAGCGTTCAGGCCAGTTAAGGAAGTTATCCAGCATAAGGAGTTAAAAACCTCTTATAACGCCATCATGCAAACCTTTACGTATGTATCTACAGCAATGTAAAAGATGACTTTGTTTTTTTAGCAGATAAAATAAAAAAAGGCACAAAAAGTTTTTAAAATACTTTGTTTCGGTCCCCAACTGCTTTCATCTCAATGGTTTTGGTCGTCGTGGCAAACGTGCGCGTCGACTCTGGGGATCTTTTTGGGCGAATTACTGCATCAGTGCGGTGTGGCGCAGACATGATACGACTGGTTCTGAAGATATTTCTAAGGCTTTGGGACGCCATCGAACCACGGTGAGAGCCATCGTTTTCTCTAGCTGGAGGACGGACGCAGCCCCCGGTGAACATTCCCATGAAGACGGCGCTCCGGTGTTATTCCAGAGCGACCAGGAAACCACCCAGAACATCTGAATCTCTGCAGGTCTGGTTAAGATCAGAGATCATATTTTAACTGTAGGAAAGAGATAGTGGGCAGAAATCAACCACTGCTGACCCAAAACAATGAAGGTCAAAGAACTGAGAACAAACAACCATGGTGGGCCTCCAGGCTAAGCATTATTTAATTTAAGAGGTTTATTTAATGCACCAGCTCCAGCAATAGCATGGCTTAAGCTATGCTAGGTTAAAAGTTGCATGCTGTATTAGGTGAAAGTTTCACTTTTTAAATTGAATAAAAGTTGTCTACCATTCCTGACTTTAAAGACGGTAATTTAATTGGGCGATTTGTCGAAGCGTCCAAGAATGAAGAAACTTGATGCAACCGTGAGGCGCTTTAAAAAAAAACCCAAATAAACTCGGCCTCATTCTGGTGCCCATCATCTGGAAATCTTTCCATCACTGCTGCAGACAAGAGTAAAGAGCCAGTAGACCAGGGGTTACAGTCAAGAACATCCTTTTATTCAATCAGGTCAAGGCATTGCTCTTTTCAAACTGCTTTTTATTATTATTATGGAAAAGAAACTGTAATTAACACATGCATTTCACCACAGGCTCTGGGAGGGGGGGCCTGTGAGGACGGGATGCTGCTCTGTAGAAAGGATGGGGGAGATGAGAGGGGCGCCCTCTGCTGGAACTGGGTAAGAAGTGAAAGGACAACCAGGCGGGTTGGATCTAATCTGAGCCCAATAGAACATGTTGGAAACACACACACACACACACACACACACACACTGCTCTCTGCAATACGAGTCTCTCTGAAATGGCTTCTTGTGGCAGCTTGGCTGATTGTTTCATTAGACTGATTGCAAAGAAAAGCTCACAAAGTGTCAGCTTTGTGAGCTGATAAGTCATGTAGCAACTGTGCTAATTGGGCGAAATGTGAACCTTTCAACCATTGACTTCATCAGTTGCGACGGTTTTCTAGAACTTCTACTTTTAATGCTCTTCTGGAGGAACATCGACTTTAAACACTTTGCTCCTCTTCCAGAGTTGGACTCTGATCGAAGTTGATTCAATTCTAGAAAGCCGGAGCTTTTTCCTGACTGTTGAAATACTAAAGCCAGAAAGAAATACTGGTTTTATTTTATTGCGATTCAAGAACTGGATGATCACAGATTTAATCGGACTTTGGGAGATGCTCTAACAAATACTTCAAATCTCAAACTTTAAACACATTTAGCTTATGTGCAGCATTTGACTCGAGGAGATCTCACACTTTTCTACTTCTAGAGGCATTAATGTTGTATTTCGACATTTAGAGTCAGAAAATCTGACTTCAAAATACAGACAGACAATTTCCAAAAACCCGAATTACGACGTCGCTACACTGTTCCTAATAATTGTAAGACCATAATCTTCCATTTCAGCTTCTTGGTGAAGTTTTTTTTTCTTTTTAATGGTGAGATAAATGCCATTTTTTCTCATCACGTGCAAAGTAAGCTGTTCTTTCCTTAACTTTTCAAGTATTTGTTGGCCAAGTCTGTATTGCACTTGGGGGACAAAAAAAAATCATGATTTTCCAATCATTACTGGAGGGCAAAAAAAAAAAAAAAACAAGTAAAATATTTGAGTAAACGTGGGCAGAGCCTTATATTCCTTTCAAACTTTCTCACTCACACATCATTCTAAAAAAAAATTCTCTATGACAAGCATAAACCCCCGCCCCACCCAAAATGTCAGCCATCTATGCTAGCAGTCCCGCTGGTGATCACAGCTGGGTGTTCTTACCCCTCCACCAGGAACCGGCCCCCTCTCGTCGGCCCCGGACCCCCGCCCCGTGTCCTCGGCCCCGCCCAGAGCCTCGTGGTGTAACTTGTTCACTTACATTAGCTGTTGAATGGAGAAGCTGGAGAAGATGGGTATGGTAATACAATGTGAAGCGTACAGACAAGGATAACATGTGAGCTAATTGCATTCTGCTCAGACAAAAAAAAAAAAAAAAAAAACGAAACGAAACAAAAAATCTTTGCGTATTTTTTTTAAGTTTTTTTTTTTTTTTACATTTTTCTAATTTTTTTTTTAAACCGCGCTGCAGAGATAATAGGGAGGAAAGAAAGTTGAGGGGAGAGAGAGAAGGATACGCAGCTACAGACTACTCCAGTGTCCAAGATAAACAGACGACAAGATACAGAGGAAGAGAAGCAAGACAGAGATCTTTTTTAGGCTTTTTTTTTTCTTTTTTTCAGCTTTTCTATAGTATTGAACAATAAAAAGAGCAACTAAATCACACCAATTTCCTTTAGTACTATGTATACTGCTTGAAAAAGCTTCAAGAAGAAGAAGAAAGATATAGAAATATGAGGGAGGGGACTTATTTTCTTTTGAGATGGGCACTCAGGAATACAAGATGGAATCTGTGAACAAAAGGCACTTTTTAGGGACAACCTTTAAAGATGCTCTGAGTCTATAACACTACGTCACCAAACAAATATTTATCATCATTTACAGCTGGTGGGTGTTCGGGGGGAGGGCGACTCGGAGGGGGTTTTCTGTGGGGGGGTGGGGGGTGGAGGGGGGACGGGGTTGGAGTCGCTACTGACTCGGGACGACTGCAACCCCGCTGGCCGCAGACGGAGGAAATCCTGGAAGTGAGTCACAAACGAAGACGGCGTCGTTTACAGCACGTTTTTCTCTTTTGTTGTCGTTGCTGTTGTCATTCAGGAACAGGAATCCAGACTTGTGCATCTCCCGAAATATTGGGAAGATCTTGTCTTTGTTCCACATTAGGATCAGTGGTAGGTGGGATAGTGTCCGCAGGAAACAAGTGACAATTTTTACAAGTTTTTTTTTCTTTTCACAAGAGGACGTGTTTGTTGTTTGTTGTAAAGGTTTGGGAGAGGAAAAATGCCTTTTGTTACAACAACCTTTTCGTCCAATGAACACCCTCCTTCCCTCTCCCCGGTAAATACAAAGAAATAGAGTAATGCATGATTTCCTAAAAATTAGTTTTTATGATAACATTTCATTTTGTTTATTATTATTTATGTATAATAGAGACTGAATGTACTTTATTCATTTACGAAAGCACCAGTTTTCATAGTGATATATATTTTACGAGCTGCGAAATTGTTCCTTTAACTCCCGTCAATAAAAACGAATTTCTTTTCTTGAAAAAGTGATAAAAGGAAACAACGGAAAAACAAAAACAGAAAAACTAAAACAATGTCCCCCAAACTTTTTTTTTCTTCTTTCTCTTTTCTTTTTTTTATTTTTTTATTTTTTTCTTTCATCTCACCGCTCGTGTATTTAGAGTCCAGGAGCGTGTGGACTTGAAAAACAAACGAACAAACTGACAAAAAAAAAAAAAAAAAAAAAAAAAAAGGGAAAAAAAATCTAGAGGGTTTTCCTCCTTTTTCAGTTTTCTTTTCTTTTTTCTTTCTTTTTTTTGCATGACACCCTCAAACATTCTCTAACAAACACAATTCCTCTACCAAGGCATTGCACATGGCTCAATCAACATACATCATTTAGTTTTCAAGAACAATACTTCCCATCGAAACGATAAAAGAAAAGCAAATCTGTTCGTTTAATTTTTGACTCCTCGTCTACGTTAGCCGATACTCTGCGTCTCTACCGACGGGTCTGCGACGGCCGTGGGCTTCGACGGCTCCGATTAGCGGTTTCCAGATGCATCCTATGACTGTGTGATGTATGCCATGCTTCAAAAAATAACTAGACTGCCACAGAGCTTATCTTGCAAACTAAACAGGAAAAAAAAAGTATATATCTATAAATATATATAAAAGTGTATTATATATAAAGATGCTTGAGATTATCTAGTGAGCTGTCATTGTTTTTTTTTTCTCCTCCATTCGCTCCTGACATATATTTTTGTTTTTTTGTTTTTTTCATTTTTAATTACCATTCACTATAGCTTATATATGTGAGGAAAAAACAACCTGAATTCATGTTTGACAAATTGCATAATGGGAATACAGAGGCACTTCCTTTGATTCGAAAAGAAATCAGCCTACCGCCTTCGTCCAGCCGACCCAGCCCTCTCCACGCAGCGGTCAGCTCGGCCGACTGCGACTGCTTCCCCTGCGCTGAAGGAACACGGCCAGGCAGTCCAGTTATTTTGTGAGGTTGAATGGGCGTTCGGACTCAACGTGGGAGAACGTGCGCGCCGCGGGGGGGGGGGGGGATGGAAGAGGAGTGGGGGTTTATATGTAGAAAAAGAAAAAAAACAAACAACGTGACGAAGCGTAAAGGCCTCCACAGATTGTCTCGATTTAAGACTTCCCTTTGAAATCTGTCGTGCGTGGCGTCGTTGGGAGGGCTGCGTGATTAATACTGAACGGTTGTCACGAGTCGGATTTAAAACGTGACACGCCGAGTGATGATCCATCTACTGTCATGCTTACAAAAAAAAAAATCTTTTTTGACTTATGCAACTGGCTGGCATGATTGTATCAGTGCAGTTATTTGATCTATCAGGGCTCTTCTGGGCAGGGGGGTCATGGGGGGGAGGGGTAGGTAAGGGAGTGCTGGTGTGTGTGAGTGCATGCAATTGCGTGGGGCGTAACCGTGACGACTATTCCATTTTACTGTCACAGGCAGTTGGCAGACAAAACTGGCACACACGTTTGACTCTTGACCTCGTAGGCCTCCGTTAAGAAGAAGAAGAAGAAGAAAAAAAACCTCAGAAATGTAACGTAATCATTTTTCTCCGCAGTGTGGCCTCCTCGGCTCTTGGAGCAGCAGGCTGTCTGGGAGTGTAAACAACAGGACCAACTTACAAATTGTAATTCTTTTGAAATATACTCAACTAGATGGAGATCACAGAGCAGGTGTTTTCGTTATCGTCCAACGGCTTGTCTGTCTCCAGGAATAATAAAAAATAATTTAAAAAAGAAAATAAAAAATCCCGTGATTGTCAAAACCCCACTCGGTTTTTCTTTTCCTACAGTGAAGGGCCTTCTGGTAGGAGAACAATTAAATTGTGTCAATAAAACAATTATTCGGGATAATATGCTTCTTTGATTGCTGGATGAGGAAACTGATAACATGAACAGGAAGCTACAGCTGACAGCTGTTAGATCTAGTTGTGTGTGAGCCCTTTCTCTCACACACACTGAAGACAAAGTGTGTCCCTTTCACTTTTCACAAAACAAACTCAAATCCAAATTAGAGGACACTGATTTATTTTGAAGTGACATCCTGCGTTGACGTCTTCACTTGTTCCAGAGGCTGAAGCTGACACGTTTGGGACGGTCGAGGACCACGATCAGATTTTTATAAAAAGTGAATCCCTCCACCACATTGTTTTAAAAATGTCGTAGACGCCGGATCGTTTTCAGAAAACTTTTCATCCGCACCAAAATCCCACGGACACGGCAGTGAGCGTCGTCTTAAACATGCCAAACAGACAGGGGCTCAAAATTATGTCAGCCGACCAGAATCCCCACAACTTCCTGTTAGAATTAAGCATGCCGCCGAAAGGTTCATAAATAGGTTAAACTACGTTTAAATATATTGGAGGATAAATTTAATAAGACACAAGATGATCTGGACTGTGAGATCGCGTGGATATATTGCCGCGTTGTTTGTTGTAGACGGAAATACGTGAAACCCTGGAACTCAGTTTTTCCATGTGCTCATCCCAAACACAAAGGCAGTTTTCTCAAATCTCTACTTTGACTCAACGTTGACTCAACGTGGGAGAACGTGCCTCCCACGTTCTCCCACAGTCAGTCAAAATGTCAAGTAAATGCTAAGTGAATTAAAGTGCAATAACACCTGTAGCCACTAGGTGCTTTTTCCTAACGAGCTCAGACTTTGAGCTCGTCATCAAAAATTATGTCTCAGTAAAAGTAAAATCTACAGTTTCTGAAATTCAAGAGTTCGTAATCCAAACAAAAACCCCTCGGTCGGTCGCTGGTCGGTTTGCAGTGACCAGCGACTTTGGTTAGTTTTCCTAAATTATTGGTTTTTGGGATATAAAACTGAGTTTTTGTTTCCACGAAAGGCCCAAAAAATTCCTCCCAATGTCTGGCTAGGTACGGACTAGGCCTTAAAACAACTCCAATCTCACAAATGCTTTAGTGGTTCTTGCCAATTGTATTTTGTGAAGTTCTCAAGCAGAGGTAGAAGGCAGTCCACCGCCATTGATCGTCTTGTGTTCAATAAGCATTGAGAACCGGTGATTTTAACGACCAACTGCCAGCTCAGTAAGCTGCGAAGCACAGTTTACTGAAACCACAACAATATCTTTACTATCCACTGGTTTCATTTATCAAATTTTTTTTCCCCTCTTTAAGAGTTTTAATTTGGTCAAAAATATTTAATCATTTCTATCCAGAAACCTTTGGAAGCATCAAGTAGAATAAAAATAAAAATCTCTTTTCGGTTTGAAAAAGATGTTTGACCATGGATAAGCTGCTAGCTTCAGCCTCTGGGGCTAACGTACCAACTGCAGGAAAGACACTCACTACCTGCTGACACACTTTGAACAGAATTATTCTTTAAATGTTAACGATCACGACCCACTGTGAGGCTAATCATTAGCGCTAGTGATGCGTGCCATCGGAAGTGCAGATAAAGAGTTCAGCGCTCCGATCTTCACTACATGTGACAGGATCCAGTTCATTTGTCTCACATTGTGTCTCAAATTCTGCCTTCCAAGTGGAAATGGGCCCCACAGTCAGTCAAAATGTCAAGTAAATGCTAAGTGAATTAAAGTGCAATAACACCTGTAGCCACTAGGTGCTTTTTCCTAACGAGCTCAGACTTTGATCAGGCTCGTACTGAGGAATGGCAGGTCGCACGTATTTACTGTTTGACTCCCTTCTTCTCAAGCAAGTGATTGTCATCATTTTCCAGGGATTTTTAAGAATAAAAAAAGCCTCGCTTCTTAGTAAATACTCAGAAATTTAAAGTTGACTTGGCCGTATTCATCTCTTTACGCTGCTTTGATTGAGCTCCTGTCTGACCAGCTGCTCACTGTAGCTCCCCATGATACCAATCCCCACATCTAAAACAGCAGGTGGGCATATTCCTCAACTTTTTACAAGCACTTTTGTTTCTCTGGGTCAGCCAGCCGCTCCGCGTTCTTTGCCCCCCAACATACCTCTTCTTCTTCTCTCGCTTTAAGGTGCTGCCATTCAAATACAAAAACAATTAGAAAATAGTACAAATCCAAAAAGGAGTCAATTCAAATAAGAAAACAAAACACGCGAGGGAAAAGAGAATTCGTCAGCGTTCATCTATGTTACAAAAAGGGGACGACTGGGGGCCAAACTCATAGCTGCTGCCAATAGCGGTGAAATTTCTCAGCGTCCAGGACACCGATTGCATCGTGTGTGGAGGGAATTTACTGAGATTATCGGGTAAAAACCAAAGAAAAAAAACAAAAATAAAGGAGGAAAGCTTTTACATATACAAATAGAAATATCATGAGCTGAAAGGTGAGAAATCCTGCAGTCATGGCACACAGACTGACAACGTTGTGAGCGAAGGGGAGACCGGTGATTGGCTGAATTGAACCATGCCGGGTGGAGGACGCCTGAAGGCTTCTTGTACCTGGTGGTGTTTCCTTTTCGTAGAACGTAAAAATCATCTCGGCGAGTGTGGTTTACCTCCCATGCCTCGCAGGTAAATAGTGCACATCGTTATGGGTTAGTGTTGACTGATTCAGCTTGTAGTGCAACTTTAAATCAAGATAGGTTTTGGCGTGGTCGCTTGCTTATTGGAGCCAATCGGGTTTTGCTCTGGGGGGATGATGAGATCGCAGGAGCTGTTCTCACTGGACACTCATCGTCTCATTTGGGTTTTGGGTCCGTTGTGGGTGACGTTTTTGTAGCTTGTTGGTTTTATTCTCTTTTTTTCTTAGCCATTTGTTTCACAATGCGTCCTCGGAAAGCAGGAGAAGCTGACCGCTGCCCCGCATCCGCCTGTTGCTGCCGCATCGCTGCTGTGGTTCCCGGGCGAGAGGAGGCCCGCGTGTCGCGTCCTCCGCAGCTCCGTCTTCCTCCCGGCCTCCTTCGAGTCCACCCGGTTCGTCTTTCCCTCTTCACCCGAATCAGGTCCTCCCCCTTCTGACTGCGTGAACATGTCCAGGGTTCCACTAGAAGCGTCATGCGACTGTAATTTCCTGCGTTGCTTGGTTATATTTCATATCAGATGAGACGTACTGTCAGGGCTGGTCGGCGGGTTGGTAAGACAATTACTGTCGTCCTGCAGGTTGTTTCTCTGTTCTTTTTTTTTTTTTTCTCCTCATTTTGAATTGTAAAGAAAGATATCTACTTGCTGGTTTGTGCACAGATCTTGTCAGAGGAACCAAGACTGAAAGAGACAAAAAAGGGGAAAAAAGAGATGCAGTTAGTTTTGTGTTAAATGCTTTTGTAAATGTAAAAACAAGGTGAAACATCTTAACTACTGAATGACTCCATTTAATAGTGCACCAAGATCCTTGCAATTTCCAGCCAATTATAAACTCAAAAGTCCAGTCATTATTAACTCATTTGGCCTTTTGCAGTATTAACTCCTATTTGGAAAGCCTGAAAACCACTTAAAGGGAGCACAAAAACGTTTTTTTTGTTTGTTTGGTTTTTTTTTGTTGCAAAATTTAGGAAATAGTCAACTTTTTTTAATGCGATACATCAAAATGTGTATAAAAAGATGGATGCAAGTGTGGCTAGTGAGGGATCTAAAAACCAAATCATAGAAATGAGATGTGGAAACATTTTTAAAAGGAAACTGAATTATCTCTGACACACTGAGACGGGTTTATTCTTCATTCAAGCTGTGACAGAGAGCGAGACTTTAAGCCGATAACAGGAAGGCTAAGAAGAGTACAGCAAAGTGGGCTACATTAACCTAAATGCTTGCAATGGATGATTTTATTTCGAGTAGAGAAATATGTTTTTAGATTTTATCTTTAAAAAATCTTGCAATCTATTTATAATTTCAATTCAGGTATTTTCAAGTGCTGCACATTTGCTGACAGTGTGCTGGATTTGGGGACAGAAGTCCAGTTGGTGTTGTTCTGGCGTACTGCGAGCCTGCAGTAGCCTGCAGTAGCAGTAGCGTTGCAGCACCCGACCCTCTGTGTCACTCACACCATCTTCATGTCGGGTGTCTCCCAGTCGGCCTGAGCAGGGGGCAGAACTGGGTCGCTGCTGCTGAAGTTGGCTGCCCTGCTCGGCCTGCGGGATCTGCCACCGACGGCTCAAGTGCCAACATTCTAAAAGTCAAGCCTTGGAAACTCCTCCGCTCCTCCGGGAAAGCGGCCCTTTTGTTTTGTTTGACTCTAACAGGTCGCATGAATACAATCCCTTCCCCCTCTGCCCTTCTCGGCTCGCACACTGCCCGGGGCGGTGGGGGCACAGCGGGCCCCGGCGGGCCTCGGCGGGTCCAGGGCATTGTAACTTCTCCCTTCTTAGTTCCTCTGCCTTCCACCCATCTATCTCTTGTAAGCATCGCCTCTAAATCCTTGGCAGCAGACAGTGACCACCCTCTTTTCTTTCCCCGGATCCTTCTCCAAGCAAGACCCGTCTCAAATTCAAGATCAACCGGCTATGACATCATGTCTGGTCACCCGGGGTAACGAGACGGCCGAGACTTTGAAGCGGGCTGAAAACTCGGGTTCCCTACACCAGGGTCTATAGATGCGGGGGCCCGCCTGGGAGCACTGTGGGGCCCTCCGAAGGTCGGAGGATGAGATGACAAAAATAAATACATTTTTTAATTCAAATTTTTTTTGGAATTTTTTTTTCTGTCAATCTTTTGTTTAACTCTAAAACATAAGTAACAAAAACTGATTTAAATGTTACTTCTGGTGCTCGTTTTCTACTGTAGCTCACAGGAAATGGAAAGGTTTCCGATAAGGACGCCTCTGTAAAAACCACAAAAACTGTGGGAATAAAATTTTTAAAAAATGATGTGATTAATATAAAAGATCACGTTTTCTTATGATCAAAAAGAAGGAATTGTGATAAAAAAAAATTGTATTATCTGGTAACAATTCATGGTCATCTAAAATCTGATCACACAATGCAGCATTTCTGCTAAATGAATGTAATAATTATTGAATAATGACAAAAGAGGTTGATGCTCTTTGGGGACCAAGGCTTGGGAGGCTCTGCACTGTTTGGGATCTTGTTTCTTTTCTCTTCTGGTTGTAAAGCAACACACTTGCCACTAGAGGGCATAAGAAGGCCACAGCTGGTAGCTGAAGCTTTCCGTGCAGCCTGACCTCTAGTCACCACGTAGACACTTTCGCCCCAAACCTCTCTGCTATTTTGTGAAGACCTGAGTTTTTATCCTGCTTAAACGCAACAGAGTGCAAATCATCCCAGCTCTAAAGACCCGTGGAATATTTGCAACATTCAGGACGTGCTAGCGAATTTCAGTAACGGTAGAAAAAAAAAAAAAACGAAATACTGACGGGGCAAATGAGTGAAAATGGCACAAAGAAGTGAAACTGAGAGGAGCAGAAACGAAAAGCAAGACAAAGCGAGAGAACGAAGGGCAGAGAAATAAGGGAGGGAATCCTGAGATGGTTTCCATGTGTGGAGGTGCGGGGCTGAGCTGGCTCCAGGCGGGTGTGGTTAGACACTAATGAGAAAAGTACTGGTGGTAATGGTGGAGGCACAAGGAGAGGGGAGGAGAAGGGGTTGGGGGGGGGAGATGCAGAACGGCGATTTTTAAGAAAGCGCAGAAGGTGAAAGAGGCGAACAGTAAAAAGAGGAGAATTAAATATGAGCGAGCAAAGTTTGAGGGATGAAGTAGGTGAAGTGGAAAAGTGGGGGATCGGGTGGAGCAGGGATAGGGAAAGGTAGAGGGAGAGAACGAGGGGAAAACAAAAAAAAAGGCAGTGAGGGGAAAAGGGCCGTCTGCCTTGAGGGCAGGCTGCGTACATGCCAAATAAACAGTTGAGCACATATGGTAAACCACACACGTACAGTAAAATACAGATGTACAAATGCACACTGATGGTGCGCTGTGGGTTGGTGTAACTGGAGAGGTGGAGGAAACCCTGCAGCAGGTTTCTCAGAGCGAGGGAGTAAGGAACTCTGGCTCACATCCACTCATTTAATACGTTTCCTGAGTTTCACCAGTAATTACAGTGGAGGCAGATGAGCTTCCTCTAACGGTTTAACCATGGAGAGTGGTTCTGGGAGTGGACATCCCTCACAGCTTACCTGTGTCTGCTGCGGGATGTTCAGAAAGTTGTTGTCCCGTGATCCGATGCCGACAAACCTGTTGGGAGCTGTGGCGCCTGGCGTGGAGTATGCTGTGGAAACAGAGCACACACCACGCTGGACATAAGTGACCTTTCGAGTAACCGGCCCCGCAACGTCAAGTTCAATCCTGTCCAATTTGGTGTATTTATATAGAGCCGAGTTACAACAGATGTTATCTCCAGGCACTTTCCAAAAGCAGGCCAGAATTACTGCATGTACCGTAAAAATCCTGACTAGACAGTCCAATCACAGCCTCAGTCAGATCCAACTGCATCTAGCACAATTTGACCTTAATTATAAGACTGGATAAGAAACGTCGGTTCATGTGACGCCAAATGCCAGTGGATTGACTAAAGCAACAGTTTACACTTTACTAGCTGAACTGATTCACTTCAACGTTTTTCACTCCAAGATTCCTGGGCAGCCTTAGAGAGCTGCCCGGTCTTCTGCCCACAATATCTTTTCTACGCATCACATTAGGACAAGCACTAACAAGTTGTACTTTTATTTCATAAATGAGACACTGATCACGTATTGAGATGAAAATTTGGGGAGTAACATAAGTTTAACAACTACATTTGTAGAGGCAAAAATAAAAGTTACACATTCGATCAGGAGACGGTTCCAAAACGTACTTGACTCAAATGTACCACTTTTACAGCTAATTTTCCTTCCTATTTTAACATGTAACCACAAAAGATTCTTTTGACTCACAAGCAGTTATAATCAGAGCAGCGTGGTACTAAATATGCTGCATGAAAACAGCTTAAAAAAAAACGCCAGACATTTAGGGGGTTCATCTTCATGAGTTTATTGTCAAAAATCTATATAGTTAAGACACAAACAAAAATGCAGATTTTCTCCAACTTGATATAGAATTGGTTTCAAAAATGTTCTGGATGTTTAAGATATATATATATATATATATTTTTTTTTTTTTAACTGCAATGCATGTTTCATTACTCTGTAATATTTTTTGGAGCTATTCAAGCCTGAACATCAAATATAAATTTAGCATTTTTCCAGACTATTTGAGAATGCATAGGAACCATGCTTTCTTGAACGTTTGAGAGGGTGATGTTTATTCGCGGTAATGCTAGTGCTACTGTTAATGCTACGGCCTTGCAAAACTAATTTAGCTTGATGACAGGAAAAATGACACAATTAGCAGAACGAAAACTTAATGCTAACCTAACCCTAACTCATAATACTATTTTGTTTCATCTCAACATAAACATTTAACTAACCAAATATGCATCCTTGACATGAAGCTTAAAATATGCAGCAAGATTCTATTGAAAGGGGAAAAAAATGGATGAATGTAAATGTATTGTTTTATTTGGCAGGTTTTGAGGGCCGTTTTTCCACCCATTTCCAGAACTTTCTGCTAGCTGAACCGTCTCAGCTAGCTGTCATACCTTAGCAGGACTGATCGTTACAGATGGACTGTTGAGGTCAGTAGTGTAATAAAATAGTTTTATTATAATAGTTTTATGTAAAGGTGTGCAATCTGTTTCTGCCTGTATGAATGCTGCTTTCTTGGTGAAAGTCTTAGCAAGTGCTATGTTCTTGTCTGTATGTTGTAATGCTAATGCTAGGACTACATGAAACCAAGATGAGAATAAGAATTGCAAAAAAATGCAAACTTAATTAAAAACAGACATCTAGTAGCTAAACAATTCCTCAATTTTAACTTTTATTTTATTTCGGAATAAAAATGTTCCCTACTTGCTGCGTTCTACTGTCACCTTTGATACTTGCTAGCTTTCCTGCCTGTGGCATTTATCGTAGAGCCACTAAGGTACACAAAAAAAACAAAACCTGCCTGTTTGCGGTGTTCATTTTACATGAGCTTTAGGTGTTCTGAGAATTAACAGTATTCAAGACTTAGGTTGTAGCCAGTCAAAAGTCATAGCAGATGGTTTTTTGTGAATACCTACAGTGTGTCTCTGTTAGCATTCAGGTTGTTGGGAAATCTGTATTACAGTCTTCCTTTTTAATGAATTCAAATGGTAATCTTTTATTTATCTTTTTTATTTACCCTCTCTTGTTCTCTGATGTCTCTGGCACCATAAAACCCAGAATTGCCTTATTATACAGTGTGCGATACACTAACAGCCCACCAGCTGATCCTTTTGCTGAGAAATCTGGTGTCCATTTAGTACGCCAGTCATAAAATGTCATCTCTGCTTTTGTTTCTTTATACTCAGATACACCGTGGCAAACTTTACAGCACTGCGGACGCAGCGTTAGCAGCCATTAGCCAACATCTGGAAGTCATCAGCAAATTGCACAGTTCTCCATTTATTCTCCACACACCACAAATTTATTTCACTCTGACGGACACTATTTCTCCAAATTCTTGGCCCCTTCTTTCGCTCTGACACTTCTTAGAATAACTCTAAAGCTGCGGCCTTCTGTGCGCTG
Organism: Poeciliopsis prolifica; assembly: GCF_027474105.1. Classification (NCBI taxonomy): domain Eukaryota; kingdom Metazoa; phylum Chordata; class Actinopteri; order Cyprinodontiformes; family Poeciliidae; genus Poeciliopsis; species Poeciliopsis prolifica. The sequence continues at coordinate 12,036,433 of NW_026562385.1, read as the reverse complement.
CTGCATTTTACCTTTTAGATTGCTGTAGCAAAAGAAAAAAGAAAAAGAAAAAGAACCCACATATGGAGACAAACCTTTCCAAGCTTTTCCTGCTCTCTATAAAACTATAATAATGAAACTATCTCGTTCTAAGATGGTTCATTGACTTCTAAAATTGTTATCTATAAATTTGGTAGAAAGATGGAGGCAAAAATATAACACACCACAAATTTTGTTTTGAGTATGCAAATTAGCTAAATTAGGCATAAGTGAGCAAAACTCCAACCAATAAATTTAAGTGCATCCATCCTTGGTATGCATAGAAAACACAAAACTTGCACTTTTCTGTTACCTCAGTGGCATTAAACCAGGAAGTGGCTTGAGAGGAATTTGCAGGACTAGTCTAGAAGGGGTTAGCTAGTCAGGCTATCTGCTCAGGTTTGCAGCCGGTTGGTAGGCAGACATACGGCATTTCTCATAGTTCTGTTTTAAAAAAGTGTTTTTAAATAGTCTTTAGCATCCTCACCATGACTGACTTTGTCTTTCTTGCCCAGAAATATTTTCAAACCTGCAAATTTGTCCTTTTTGGTAAACAAGGACAATGTCTAGAGACAGTTTCAGCCCACTGAGGGTTACTGTACAGCAACAAGTGGCAAAGGGGCACCATGTAATTCTCAATGTTACACACAACCAGAGACAAACCAGGTCACTCCAGTATTTTAATCTTCATCTGATTAAAACCGCCCTGAACTGTTGGGTTGTTATGACGGGAAAAAATTGAGCAATTTCAAACCACGAAACTTTGAAACACCTAGACGACGGTAACCGACCCATTTCTAATTTTAGAATCTTATTTTACACATTTCTGTCAACATTTCATACTGTCCTGAGAGAAGTCTTTTCAATATTCAACCGATACAAACACACTTGCAGATGATTGACGAAGAGTTCATCTCTGGAGTCTAAGGTTATGCTCTGTAGATCAGAGTTTAATAAAAGTTACAGAATGCAGCTTCACATATTTCATAAATATAACTTTAAAGATAAAGCAAAGACACAAAGAGAACATCTGTTAAATTCCATAACTAGTATGTACTGACTGCTTAGGGTACTTAAGTAGTTAATAAATAAGCTACAAATGAAAGTAAATGAGACCAGTGAACTTGGTTTTAATGAAGTACTGCTACGCATATCATTGAGGTCAGTAAAACCCACTGGAAATGTTTGTCATAATCTGATATGCAAACTCAGATCTCCCTGGGTGACGAACTCTGCGCTGAGAGATGGAACACAGCTGAATCCTGACGCCGAGGATCAGTCGGGGATATTTAAAACCAACTGGCATCAACGTCTCTGACAAATTTAGGGCAGTTTGAGGTTCCCCCACGGACTCCAGAGACCTAAACTTACTGAAGGACTCGGGGAAGCTGTGTGCAGACTTTATGTGGTCTGTTTGTGTGCAGGAAAGGGAGGAAGGACAGCAATGAGAGACACAGGAAGGAAGGTGCAGTATACATCCATGTGTTTCTAAGAATTGAAATAACATACAAAAGACATTCAAGACTTGCAGACGCTGACTGGGGGTGAGGGCAGGGAGGAAAACACTAGCTTTGAAGAACAGCTAAAAGTTGGAAAATAAAAGAAAGGTGCTCCATCCAGTGCCCCTCTACCGTAAGACTGGCAGACATGTTTTTCATCACTCCCTTACCTTAAAAGCTTGACTTATTCTTCCTGTTTCACTCTCACCAAGCAAAGGAATCCACAAAAATTCCACTAACGTCCCAGTTTCTGCTTTGGAGTCCACAAAACATAACTGCCCTAAATTTGTGCCCCTCTGGAGACAGTAAGTCAACACTCGAAATCTGACAGTTTGCCGATGAGTCCTTTTAGGGAGGAAAAGAGGAAACAGAGCAGCAATGACGCTTTCGCAGCATGACACGTGGAGTGGCTTCAACTTGTGGTGCCACCACCACAACTCAAGGGGCCTAATAAAAAGCCATGTGGAGTGCCACACGTGTCTGTAATGACACATAGTCAAAACCTCTGAGGGCCTGGGACTACACCTTATTTTCTCTGCTGGTTTCCAAATTCTTCTGGAAGGAAGGGAAAGTGAGATGCTGGAAACACAATTATGGCACGAGGTCGGAGGAGGAACAACACGACACTGGTCTTTTGTCACTAGAGGGAGGTTTCTCTCTTTTCTTTTCTTTTCTTTTTTTCTTGTGTTACTTTGCAAACGGTCTCTGCGGGGTCACTTACACGGAGATGCGGGCGAGGAGAGTCCGCCGTCAGGGGGCGTGCTGTTGGGTTTAGAGTCGGGCATGGGGAGGGGCACTGGGCGGGCCACTGGGGGAGGTGGAGGCAGCAAGAAGGAGCCTGGCATTTTGCTCTGGCCGCTCCCGTTCGGCTGCGGACAACACAAATAGGGTCAAGAGGGCGGCATGCGACAACCCGCAGACACGGAATGGAAAAGGGGAGCGGCTCAAGAAGGCCGGGCCCAAAATATAAACAAATTCATGACGGAAGGAGGAAGAGATGGGGGGGAAAAAAACAACAACTAAGGGAATGAGGTATGCGGACGCCATCTTTAATGAGGGTGTGAAAAATAATAGCCACCACAAGAAGTGATTTGGTGCGGGACCAGGTTCCGCCGAGGCGGTCCGCGTTGGGTGAAGGAGGTTGTGGAGGCAGTGAGAGAACTCTTTGACTGGGCTCATCCATCAGATGGCAAGAAATCAAAAGCATGGGAGAACACTCGTCTACACAATCACAACACCACCAACCAACGGTATCAAAACCCAATCAACCAAACGGCAACTGAAATCGAAACAGCTAGAGATGAAGACAGCAACACGATGACACAACACAGGACTGGTGTGCTCGACTTGAAGCGTGCCGTGACTGAGTCCCTCTCGTGCTGATGGTTGTAAGCTTCTGAGGGGGGGGTTGGGTGGAGCAAAAGAAAGAAATGGACAAGAGGAAGAGCGGGGAAGTCGTCAGGGTCCGGAACAGGAAACAGCAAAAATGACACAGACAAGACAGTACGAAGATTTCTAGCCCAGCTGACTGAACCAGTGTCTGGTGTGTTGTGCTTGTGGGTGTGTCTCTGGTGGTGTGAGTCCTCATGATGTGAGAGGTAATTGGTGCTATCTTTAATTTTCCATCAACCTGCCTGCGTGCTTTTCCGTGTTTCAGGCGGCTGCTGCAGGTAGCAGCGTCCCTCCTGCCTTACCTGTCCGGCGGCCTGCCCTGAGCCATCGGCACAGACGAACTGCACAAATTCCTTCAGGGGGTCCTGTCCGGGGTGGTGGTGGTATCGTATGGTGGGGTGGGTGAAGTAGGGGCTAGACTGCTGGATGATGGAGGGGGACGGGAAGTGTAGGGCCGAGGCCGAAGCACGGGGACTCCCTGCGAACACAGACATTGGCGTTAGTCGGACAGAGGCTGGGAAGGATAAAATAAAGATGCGAGAGGCAGACGCCTTTAAAATGAAACACAAAGATCAGGTGATGAATGAGTGACAGCAAGAATGACGCAAACTTTTACAGATGTCTTTTTTTTCCAGCGAGACATGAAAGTATACCAGTCTCCTGAATGTAAACGAGGCGACATTTAGAGGTCATTGTGGAGTGCTTAAAGCCGTTTCACATTCCACTTGATCCAAGAGAGACTTCAGCATACACACTTCATTACAATCAACAATAAATAAAAAAATCAGGATAATGACTTTTTGTAAAAAGATTTTTCAAAGTTACAAAAATTCAGAGGAGCAAAACCAGGCATCATGACTTGGTAATGATGAGCGACGCCCACAGGGCGGTTCAGAAACTCTGCAATTGGTGTGAACTACTCAGTTCAATGTGTCACCTAGAAACCTAGCTTAATCCGTCTTTACTATCTCTGTTACTGGTATATGAAAACCCTATTTGAAAAAAAAAAAAAACAATTATGGAGGTAAGTAATCTGTTAGAATATCCAAATGCAATCCACTGCGTCATTGTTGGAAAAGTACGTTGACACTTTTTCAACAAATATAGCAACATATTTGTTGCTATAGTTCCAACAAAATGTAGCAACTAAATTTAGTTACTTTAGTTGCTACATATATTTAAATGAAAACCTTTTTATGGCATCTTAACAAAACACTGAACTTTGAATGTGTGTGAGATCTACAACGTGCCAGGAGTTGGTTGATTCCTGAGTCCTGGACATAAGGCCTATATCTATTAGTAAACCTGATTTGTATTAACTTCCCCCTTCCCCCCCTCCACTCCATCACAAGCCCACCAGCACCTTGCCCCAGGCTGCCTGCTCCAAAGAGAAGTCATCTTCCTGCTCCTATAGTCTACGATACTAATCCCTTTACAAACTGGGAGAAGGCCAAGTGCAGGGGGTATGTGGGTGGGTTCAAAACAGGAGGAGGGGAATGGAGGGACAGAAAGGATACAGCTCTTATCTCCCTCTGTGACTTTCCTCCTAATCTCCCCTTTCCCCAAAACCCCCCATCCATCACAAAACGGGAATGCTTTATTTATGAGTTCTTGTACATTTAAACCAGCAGCGTTTAAAAAATGACTTTATCAGTCTCATACAGCAAATCAGAACTAAAATCTAGTGTGAAGGAAGGAAATCAAAAAGAAATGGCAGGAGGAATAGAATGAGTAGCGGAAAGGGAGACATTTTTATCCCATTCTAAAAATTGTGGGTAAGATGAGGGAAATCATCAAGGAGGAGGAAGAGAGGATATTTTATCAAGACTTTGATTTGGACCTACATGTTTAAATTCTAATCGAAAACGAATAGGAAGACATCCCACAGGAGTTTGTGACTGCGGCCAATCACAGTAGACAGGTGAACACGCACTGATGGATCAGACACAATATCATAAAGAGAGGCGTCCCGGGCAAAACGGACAATTTTATGTAGTCGAGTTACTTTGCTTAAATCAAAATCACATTTGAAGTGAGCCGTTTCGTTCAGTTTCTTGTCAGATCAGACCAATTTAGTCACACAAACGTGTAAAAGACAACTCTGCCTTTCGTCGAAACAATGTAAAAATATGACTAAAAAATGAAAGATGACAAGACATCAATAAAGAACACATATGTGATTGAAAGGTGGTCAGAGTTAATCAAAGTCGAGGCATTTTTCTGGGCTAAATACAGAAAAAGAAAAGGCAAATCTTAAACAGCCGTAGAAACATCCATGCTTGTCCAGAATTTATGCATTTACTCCATGTGTAACAAAAGCTAAACTACTTGAAGTTTATGCTAAATATTGCCACCAACATCACACTCCTTTCACTACTTTGTTCTTATCAACATCTAAAGATCAACACATACTTTAGATGATGGCATTATTTTGTTCTTACAGGGAAGTTCCTCGAGTTTCTTCTTAGGAGTTTTATACTTTAGTTCTTGTAAACTATAAAATGTTCTTGCCGGCAGGAACTTTGTTCACGTTCGTGCCACTTTGAGTTCAGAGAATCAATTCATCTGCACTTACCCATCACTTTTCAGGTTCTTGTGATGTGAAACAAACAAAAGGTTTCAGAAATCCTTCCAAACCATCGTTTTCCAATATAATGCAGACTTTCCCAACGAAAACCAACTTAGCCTGGTGGGAGGGGGCGTGAAGGCAGTCCACCCTATTTTAGTGTTGAAAAATGTTGAAACATTGAGACCAACCGGCAAACCTAACTTAATCTGTATTTACTGTCAATGTTACTGGTGTACAAAAACCCAGTTTAAATTATAACAAACAAAGCTCAGCCTGCCTGGCAGGGGAGCGAGTTCAGTCTGGTGGCCCGTCAGGCTGATTATACACTGGAGGAAATGCTGTAATGTGACATTTACGTTGTATTAGTCAAAGAAACGTGTTTATTCAAAAACAACAACAAAAAAGGAAAATTGCAAAAATGCAGAGCTTCAGGATCAAATGGATCTAATTCTACAAATGTATCACTCGGGGACAGGCTATAAGAAATTACACCCACACACGCACTTATATATATAAACACACAAAAAGTGCCCCTCACTATATTGATAGTCATGGCCTTGCTAATGGGATTAGACAGTACAGTTCTAGAACTATGTTATACTTGGTCTTTAATAATTTGGTAAATAAATAGTTATTATTCAATGACTTCTTGAAAACAAGCATTTCAGAAAGGTTCATTCTGTGTAAGAAGATTCAGGGGTGTGTCAAAAATATTAGTGGCCAAAATAAAAGTCCCAGAAAGGTGAAGAGCCGTTCCTTTAAATGATGCGACTGATTGCGGCACCGTGACGGCAACACGTTCCTTCGCTGCAGCATTTTTTTTTTTTTTGCACCATCCCAATAATCCGCCTGCCACCAAATTCCTGTGGAGCCCGTCTGACATGCAGAACAACAACAGCGCTTATGATGTGGTAAGCACTTTCACACTAAGCGAGGCTCCAAACGCAACGTTGAAGTTTGCCTGCAAAGAAATCATAATTGTATATCAAAAACTAATAATAAAAAAGAAAAAAAAAGCAACAACAACCAAAAAAAAGCACACTGCAGCTTACCACCACAGTGTGGTGGTGAGAGGTTCGGGGATGGGGGGTAAGCAGGGGGTTGTCCCGCGATGGTGTGAACGGGCGTCCGTCCGCACGCAAAGCGCCGAGATCAGATTCGCCGTACTCGCGTCTGGAGAGGCGCGGGGGGAACGTCAACAACCGCAGGGGAGTGAATAATGACACAGTGGTCAACCTCATCGCCTCACATCTGCTCCACGGCTTAAAAATGCTTTGAAGCTTCGCTGCAGAACTAAAGCACATGTGTAATTATCCACAATGAGCTCCTTCATTGGGTGAGTTTACAAAAGAAAAGCTGGGAACGTCTCATAGTTGGTCTGCGCTGTGGTTTGAATAAATTAATAAAAACAGGGGAGAGATGATTTATGCCCATAACTTCTTCGCTGCGATAGAGCCGGGTCAGAATTGGGGGCGTTTCGACACAGGAATCGGACAAGAACCGCATTAAGTCGGTTAGCACGCTCGCAGTTGCGCTGCTGATAATGAATTTGAAGAGCTGTGGTCTTTGGCAGTCACTTTGGATGTTTTTTGGGTTGCTTTTTTTTTTTTTTTTGCTAGAATATTGGCACCAGTGAAGGGGGGAGCCTTGAGAGATTATGCGAAAATAAATATGCAGAATTCACAGAGGACTAATTAAAAGCAAACAGAGTAAACAGAAGCAGCAGAAGATGAAATGTTCTGACTTTTTGTTTCGTATTGTGAGCAAGGCTCTCTCCAGAGGCCGGCACGTCTTCGATTCCGGTGTAATCCAAACGTTTCTCTCTTTAAAATCCCCGTTCGTCCGTTTAGTCAAGCAAAATTTCTGCTAACAATTTGAGATGTCAGGCTCCGGCTGACGGGATGACGGAATAATTATGACATCATCTGGGCTATTTGGTTTCAATTAGCTCATCAAAAAAACCTGACATGTAGTACACGTCTGTTCTACGGGAGAAAAAAAAAAGTGATCAGAGTTTAAAACTCTGCTGTATTAAAATAAGTGGAGAATTGACATAAATTTTCTCCTATTCAAGTAAAGTAGTAGAATAAAATGTTCATTCACTAATTCTATCAAACTGCAAAAATCTGCTCAACCAATCAAAGACAACGCCATGGAAACCTCTCAAACTTGTCCAGTTTGATTTTTTCTTCCTTTCTTTTAGGAAAAGAAGGAAGGAGTTCTGCAAGTGTTGCAATCCGAAGAGCTATTTTTATTTTCAGTCCAGGTCCGTAAAACTCTTTCATAGCTGTGAATATTACTTAAAAAAAAAAAAAAAAACAAAAAGTCAACTTGGAGCATTTGATAAGCATCTACCACAAGAAATGAGTTGATATTTTAAAACGAACCGCCTTTTTATTTCTTCTTTTAGGTTTTATGACCGAAAACTTTAATAAAAATGTGATGTATTTTTTTTCAATGGGATCTTGATGTTTGTGGATAATTATGTAAAAAAATAAAAATAAAACTATATAGTTTCAATCTAATTGCTAGAGAAACAGATAAAAATGTTTCTACTTTTCAAATTTGGTGCAATTATTCCGTAAAAAGTCAAAAAAAAAAAAAAAAAAACTAAACACCTGCATTTATTATAATATCTATATATTTTAAAAAATTGTCGATTTCTTTTTCATATTTAGTTTTAGTTTCCAAAGGAACGTAGAAGAATTCCAATGTGGTTACATAATAATGTGCTGATGAATTCTGCTCTGATGCAACATCTTCATACTGAAGCACGGTGGTGGCAGCATCACGATGAGATGATTCTTGCCCAAAGAGATTGTTTAGAGTTCATTGAAAGATGGACAGAGCTAAAAATGGGTCAATTTTGAAAACAAACCTACAGAAGTGTGTGCTCGAATGGCCTAGTCAAAGTCTAGAAGACTGAAATTTGTTAGAGAATCGGGGGGCTGGACTTGGATTTTGCTGGTGCTTCAACAAGGGGCGGACTGAGCACGCTTCATCGACTCACGCCGCTACATTATTAGAGACGTAACTGTAAGAATTGTTGAATACTGTTTATTTTTCCTTCTACTCTCCAATTTGCAGCAATTAAAGCAACTGCCCTTTGGGGGTGAAACTCCGCCCCCGCCCCCAGTTTTCTTGGACAAAATTAATATTTTCCTCAACTCTAACCAGCTCCTCTGTTTGTGCTGAAGAAAATCACCCCCACAGCATGATGCTACCACCACCGTGTTTCACAGTGAAGATGTTAAAAATGCTGGATTTTCCCTTTACTTCAAAATTACATGACATTGTACTGGTTCAGCGCTTAAAGGGGCAGAATTATGTAACATTGACTTCTTTTAAAGCTTTATATCATGTTATATGATGCTATTTGCTCACCAAGAATGACATAATTCCTCTTGCAAGTTTGAGAAGTAATTTAATCTTCATGGCAAAGATTGAGCTCGGTCGATCTAGCGCCGCCTTTGAGGTGCAGTTCATAGGCTTCTGCAGAAGCTCTCCCCCACAATACCTACACTCAGCTCCTTCAGACTAGTCAGCAGCGGTTAGCAAACACCTGGTAGAAATGTAGAACTGCTGAGTTCATTACAGGAGCTACTTCTCAGTGAAACGCTGGTAAAACTGTTGCTGAACGGTTAATAGAGAAGTCATGTTGTGATGACTACCTGAAGGTGGCGTTTCAGAAAGAACAGGAGTTTCTTAAAGAGACAGAGCCCCAATTTCAAGGCGCTACATTACAAAGTCGAATTTCTCTTAAGTGATATTTGATATATATATATATATATATATATATTATATATATATATATATATATACATATATACATATATATATATATATATATATACATATATACATATATATATATGTATATATATATATATATGTATATATATATATACATATATACATATATATATATGTATATATATATAATATATATATATATATATATATATATATATATATATGTTTACTTCGACTCTATATATGTATATATATATATATATATATATATATATATATAGTTTTCATAACAACTGGAGTTAACAGTTATATGATTGTGCAATAAAATGACACAGTGTGCCTGGAAAGCACGTAATATTGCCCCCTTTAAAATCCTAACAGAACACACAGAGGTTTGTGGTCGTAAAGAATTCACAAATGCTGAAGCGTGAAAACTTCTGCGTGGCACTGCAATCGAATCTGAAACAGATGTAAAGTTCAAGTTTCAAAAGAAGAGTAGAGAGATGAAAAAACGAAAAAAAGACATCCAGAACCACTTCATTGCTCTAAGAAATACGCCGAGCAGCAAAGATATTCCACCAGCAACCGTCCACCAATAGCCAGGCCCAGAAAAGGTCCAAACAAAACCACACCCAGAGACCCCCGAAGCTCCGCCACCAACACCACCACCTGCACACGACGGAGCAACGTGCCGGCTTCAGATTCCCAACCGCTCTCATGCCCCCCCACCTCTAAACCACAGTAAGGAGGGGGAGGGGTGGGGCTCAAGGGGTAGGAGGGTGGGGAGGCCCGGGAAAAAGTGTGGGGTAGGAGGAGATGGTGAAGAGGAAGGAGTTGGAGGGGGTGGGCGATCAGGGAGCTGGGGGGGTTTGTTGGTTTGGTTGGGTTGGTCTCACCTGGTCTCACTCCCGCCAGCATTGGCAGTGGGTGGTGGTGAACGCCATGCGGGGGGACCTCGTCTGGGAGGACAGGGCGCTGAAATCGAATTTCCCCAGCTTCTTATGAGAACCAGGCGACGAGAGTCCTGGCGAAAAGGGGATCAACAGAATGGCAGAACAGAGACGAGGTTTTAATCAAACATGGCTGCTTTTTGTTTACTTCGACTCTACTCAAGAAAAATCAGATCAAGTCAAAGATAGAAAAAAAAAATCAACTACTGGATCAGGTTTCCTCAATTTGATGAAAAGAAGCAAATAATCACGATTGTAATCAACAGACTAATTGATTGACTGATTGGCTTGCTCATTGATTCTGACGTCCATCTTGATATACATAGGGCTTCCTTTAGGTTGGTTCTCCGTCCGTTGGTGTTCAGTCAGTGGACCGTACCAGACGGGGGAGGGGGAGTGGGGTGAGGGTCCGGTGAGAGGGCATGTTTTAAAGCAGCAGCGTGAAAGAAGGTGACGGGAGAGAGGGGAGGAAGGTTCAGGTTGGCGGGATGGAGGTCAAGAGGCCAGGGGTTTAGCTTCAGGACAGAGGAGAGTTGGAAGATGCCCCCCGATACGGGACTCAATATCACAACATCTAAGTATCGTGTTTCTATCCTCACACTGGTAGCTTTGAAAATAAATAAATAAATAAAAATCTAACTAGCTCACAGAAAGCCTTGCAAAGGTTTTCACACCACCTAGAACTTTTTCACACTTATTTTTCATGTCACAGCAAAAATGTCAATGCTACCAAATGAGAGACCAACGCAAAGTAGTGAATAGTTGTTGAGTGAAAAGAAAAATCATGACAAATTAGCAAGTTTTTCATTTTTAAGCCGTATTGTCCAGCATGTATCGTATCATTTATTGTTCATTGTGATCAATTTCTCATAAGAATTTTGATTTATCGTTCCCTATCAGTGATGTTTGAAATCCCCTAAAAGTGTCCTTATTGCCAGGTCTCTTTTTTTGTTTCATCCTCTGTTTGTTCAGTGTCAAAAAATATCAATACGTTTATAAATATAATCAAACACAGTTACTATGTGCAGCTTAGTCATACAAATCACATTTTTGTATGTTTTGTGGGGCAATGATTGCAGTGCCAGGCAGTCGCAGATCTAAAATTACTTAAGAAATAAGTAATAAATAGTTTTTAGTGCCACTATTATCGTTATCACAATAGAACCTGAAAACATGGTGATAAAACCTTAAGTCCATATCGGCCAGTTCTACTGCAGGTCTTTTAGGACAGATGGCCACCAGCTTTAAACAGACGTTTTTTCCAAAACTTAAGTTTTTTCTTTTCTTCGAAGCAAAATATTTCAAGTTCAATCAGATTGGATGAAGATCATCTGTGAACATCAGATTTTTTTAGCTCTAATGGCCTTTATTTGAAAGAAGTCCAACAGGAAAGAGGGCAATGAGAGGGGGAAAGGACATGCGGCAAGGGTTGCCAGGTCGGGAATCGAACCTGCGACCACCGCCACCAGGACTAAGGCTTCTAGTCCTGGGTCATGCGTTGCCTGTGCGCCACCACAGCAACATCGGTTCTTAAGTGTTGACACAAATTTGCAACAGGATTGTTGTCTGTACTTTAACTAGTCCATCCTAGCATATCATTTCTTGGTTACGGTCTCAATTCTACTTAAGGCTACAAACAAAGAACCATCTTCTGTTTCTGCTGAAAACACTCATCCCCACAACATGATGCAGCCATCGCCATACAATCTTACAACGTGGATGGTGAGTTTAGGTCGCTCTATTTTTGATGAGATTAAACTCACAGATAGCCGCCTTTAGAAGGCGGTTTTATTTTGGGGCCTAAGAGTTTTAGGTGTACTGAACATAAATATACAGAAACACTTTTCTGAGTTTTAACAGTAAGAAGCAGTGAGAACCATGAATAATTGTCACCTCAAAATGATCCCCTACATTGTGTTTATATGCCATACAAAATTGCTAATAAGACACTTTAAAGTTTCTGGTCATAAGATGAAAAAAATGTGTGTGTGTGTGGGGGGGGTAAAGGGATGTGAGTCTCTTTTTGCAAGGCACAGCAAACCGCAGCGTTGCTACATAGAGCCCCGGGAACTCGAGTCAAAACAAACATGTCCGACCAGCCAGCTCACTACAACTCTTTAGCAATGAATGGGATCCTGAATGGCCTCATATCTGGGGAAGGCTGCGTCTTCCGTCTGACGCCAGCACAACCTGTGCAGCTACCTATAGCTGCAGAGGAGCCTGCCAAAACACACACCGACTCATCCTCTGATGCGGCTCTGACTGTCAGGCATTGTACGCAGCCGCCTTGAGACATGTTGTATTTCAGTAAAAGTGCTCCGGCTCTTTTTTCTCCCCCCTCTACTGCACACCTACACACCCATACACACCTACACACCCATACACACATACACACACACATCGCTCAGGCAGAGTGGCGAGCGCTGGGCACGCTGCCAGCAAACGCTTCGTGGGGGAGCCAGAGAAAAATAGAAGTTAAGCGGGAGAAGAGGAGTGATGGCACACTTTGATGAACACAATAAAATGTCCCTGGGTGTCTATAAATGTCAGAGAGGCTAAAAGGCTGTGTAAAAAAAAAATATATGCATAAATATAAATACATATGAATATAAATATAAATATATGTACTAAAACGGGCACACTGAAGTACAGGCTTGGCTCATTGGTGGACCAGAAACATGGCCGTAAGTGTGAGCGCCGCAGATAAAAGAGGTTCTCTTCTGTGATGAAGGGCTGGTGTGGTCCATGCTGAGGGAGTTTATTTTGATATATGGCAAACCAAGGGCACGATTTAGACTTCCTGGGTTTAAGAAAGAGCTCCAAAATGGTGTATTTCGAACCACAATGTTTAATATACGCTGTCATAAAAGCCCCAAAGCAAGAGCGATCCCTTACACTGGGAATATTGAGGAAAATACAAAAAAAAAATTGGAAAAAAAAAAATCTGGAAAAAAACGGAAAAAAATTCTGCCTTCTCCTCGAAACACGTTGAGCTCATGTTGCTTCGAATTCACTCGAAAGAATACAGTGATAAATAGAGACGCGAGAGGCCCGTAAACTACTAAATGGCACAATATTCACACATATAAAACAAACAGAGTCAAATAAAGTCGGCGGGCAACTCCAACATGCCCCAAAGAGATGTGGAAATAGACTTTACGAGCAGAGCGTAAAAAGTCTAACAGCAGATTTCTGTAAAGCTGGAGCTTTTTTTAAACGCTGCGCTGGGAAACGCTGGTCGAAACGTTTACCCAGAACTTTCGGGCGCAGCTGTTCTTGTGTGGGCACCGAGGATCAAGGAGAGCGAAAAGAAAAAAAAAAAAGAAAAGAAAAAGAAAAGGTGGGCGCCGGCACTTATGCTCGGCCACGGGGTTATCTCCACATGTAGGAGGGGAGGTGCAGACGCAGATTATACGTCTTGTTCACTGGTAACATGATGAAACAACAACAGAAAAAGAAAAGGAGGTGTGATCAGACTTAGACGCACACAAAAAAAAAAAATAAGGTGACGTCCATCTGGTTGGAGCATCTTATTTTAGTCTGTGTCATATTAGCACGTTATGTAACGAATAGTGTGATGATGGTGTGAGAATAACTTTTTTAAAAGCAACGTGTGAAGGGAAATGTGGGAAGTTTGCGTAAGTAGGAGAAACAAGTTCATGATATCGGTGAAAACGCCAATCGAGACGAGAGCTCTGGTCAGAGGTTCAGGTTTGTGCATCGGGTGTCAGTCATTTCGGGACTTTTAGTGACGCTTTTGAACTTTTTGACCTCCAGACGCCCACCTGTACGAGCAGAACGCCTGACTGGCGTTCAGGGTCGGACAGAAACAGGCTGAGGTCGGACCGAGACGATTCCTGACGCGCTAACGCAGCAGGTCGGTGGACTGGGACTTCTGTGTTTTAAAGACGAAAAGTAAAAGGAGCGCTGGTGACGCGGAGTAAGCTGAAATTAAAACAAGGAACGACAAATGAAGACGGTGAAACGAGTAAAAAGCAAAATGTACTTTACTTGCAAACCGCTACTGAATTAAGTCAATAACTTGTGTGTTGTATAATGCAACGCTGCATATTTGAAATATGTTTATGACACGTCTTAATGATGTCCAAACCTTTTGTGACCCAGGTAAAAATTGGCAAATTGAAAATGATGTTTTTTTCCCCCCAGTTCAAAAAACATTTTCAAGAAAATTATTTCACACTTGCTGTGTGAAATTTTTTTTTTTTTGGATGGAATGTTTTCTGTTTGTTGATCTGCAAAATGTTTTCAATCGGCCCAGAACAACAGAAAGAGGAATCTCTGAAGGCCTGTGCAGGTTTAACACGCTGATTTAGATCTTGTTTAACAGTAAAATGTTGGTCTGTGTTTGGGACTCCAATTACTATGTTTAAATGGAAAAAAAAACATGGCTTGTGTTTTACTGCAAATGTTCTATTTAAAAGGACATACATTTATAATTATGTAATCTTTTACATTTTGTAAAAGATTACAAAAAAGCGTCCTTCCGCTTCATTTGCAGTTGTAACGCTAGCTATGCTAATTATGTTAATAGCAGATATAAGATGCTAAGATGTCGACTCCATCATCATTTCGTCTTTCTTGCAGAATATGCTCTTTTACGGCGTTTACTCTCTGACGTGGTGTGATGTCACATCCTGGGACGGCGGGTCAAAAATTCTCACTCCTGTTCTCGTTTCTGCTCAGGTTTATGATTCGAAGACGAATTTTGAAATCTGCTGGCATAGGCAGACGAAACGTGAACAAAACCAAGAGATCTGAGATGAAAAAAAAGAAGAAGAAAAACACGCAAGCAAACACATTTGATTTGACTTTTGCATACCTTTAGCAGAAATCAGTATTTATTTATTTATTTTAAACGCCACGGCTATCTGCGTTCCAGTTGGTTGCGAAAGCCTTCGTCTGCTGTATGATGCGCTCAGCGGCCCGAGGGAGACATTTGCAGAAGTATGTAAACTCTGATGATGTAAAAGTGATGCCATCATGGTTGGCTGAGCTTGGATTTGAGAGAGGGTTCTGGGGGTGGGGGACAACAATCTTCTCCAACTGGAGGAGTGAGGATTATACCGTTGCATCATGGGAAATATAAGATACAGTGTTTACGCAGCTCATGCCAAACTAGACATCCTAAACACTAAAATATGCTGTAATTTCAACTTCCTTTCAAACAACCAACATCACACAGAATCATGCAAGAATAATAAAATAAAGAAAGTTTCCACTCACATGTAGAACTTTGATCAAACAAAGAGGAAAAAAAAACAAAATCCCACGCACCCAAAAGAATTACCCGCTAGCTTTCAGTTCCTCTGCGACTGCAGGTTTACGCGTGCCAGCGCCAATTATAAGCAGCCTATTATTCATAAATAACTTTAAATCATACATACTGTTTTTAGACCCAGTGATAATTCCTAATTAGTCACTATGTTGATGAAATATCTGGTGGTATATCAGCGAGGAACAGTAAATGAGGCCCAGATGTCCAGTGAAAGCTTTGTCTAATAAAGCCAACAGAAGTTACTCTGATCTCTCTCTCTCTCTCTTACAGTGTGTATGTCAGTGTGTCTGTACACACATACAAAACAGTTGTTTGTTCTTCATTATTTCTGTGTCCTGCTCCTGGCACACTGCACAGGCAGCCTGGCAGCCAATTGCTCCCATGACCCTGCAGTCTTGCCACGCTAACAAGCTAGCGACCACACAAACCGCCTCTGAACCGGTCGGCTAGCGAAGTGCGCGCGCGCTCAGAGAGAAACAGTGAAACAAATAAGCTTCAGGTGAATAAAAGCAACAGTGCATGTTGGACAACTGCCGTTCCCTCGTGGCTTTTGGTAGCAGGCGAGAAGATTAGGATAGCAGTACAGTCATTGAAACATCATGTTTTCTGCAAAAGACATATTTGCTCCAACTCCGTCAATATCACAGATGCACAGGGGAACCTGAGCCACTCCCTCTTTACCCAAACGCTCCGTCTTTCCCCAACACAGAGCAGCAAGAGCGAGCGAGCGAGTGAGCGAGGCAGGAGGAGAAGCGGAGCAGAGCAGAGCGGGACACAACAGACTTCATGATGAATTACATGATCACCTGCTATGCCTCAGAGCCTTTCATTCAGGTAGAGATTCACCTCCGGAGCAGTCAGAGGCAGAGGCCCTCCTTCTCCTGCCCTCCTCCCTTCTTCTCCTTTTTCCACATCTCTCACTCCCAACACCCACCACCACCACCACCACCACCACCATCTCCAGAACAGATGTCTGCTGTAACCCAGTAGCTCCCTTTGCTGTAGACACATGGAGTTGCCATCTGGACCGGAACGCTGTTCCTCTCCAGACTGGTGTGGGGTGTGTGTTTGTATGCGTGTGAGAATGGAAATCAGTTATGGAGCTCTAATGTAGTTCATTTCTGTGTGAGCATGTGTGTGTCCGCGTGCGTCGGTGAGTAAGCATGGCTCGGAGACAGACGGTGCCTTGTGCACTGATGACACACCTGAGTACCTTTGGTTTTGGTTTGTTTGGATCTTGTGTTGTTTTGTTCTGCGCTGCCTTTCACAGACAGATGAGGCAGGCCCGGGGCAGGTGGCCGCAGCCCCCAAACAGCTCTGTCTAAACAACCAGCTGGATGAGGCGTCGAAGAAACTTCACTCACATCCTCGCTGCCTCACCGACGTCTCCTGCAGGGCGCCTGGGCTTTCTCGCGTCTCCTTGTGTTGCAACCACAAACTTCAGCGTTGTTTTCTGTTTTATTTTCTGTGCATTTTTGTTTTCCCTTTGTCGCGACAACCCTAACTGAAACCCTGGATGCTGAATAGCCTTCAGAAATCTCAATAAATAGAGTCTGCCTGAGTAGTAATTGATTAGTCCTCTAAAGGCCGCAGAGGTTTGTTTAATGTTCTCTCATGTTCTTCTAACCAGTTCTTCCCCACTCAGTGACGGCCAGATCCGACTCCATTTGCAGACACTGAGCAGTTCATTCATGCTGAGTATTGTGCGCAAGCGGTATGATTGGCGACAAACTATCCGTTTCATGGCGTGTGGATTAAACGACCTGCCGGGGCGTTCAGCGATGAGCAAATATAAGGAGAGATTGAACAGAAACTGTTCCACTCAAGGGTACATTGATTGGCGGCAGACTGCAATCGACGATTTGGCCCTCGGATTTATGTCAACATCTCGACCATCATTGTCGATCTACATCAAGTTGGACGGGGTGGCGAGGTATAAATTGGTAATTCCAGGGTGAAACATTGTGGTCCAAATCTTTCTATCAATTGTGGCGAAAGAGCACATCCAGACGGGACGGGACAACGAACAGATATACTTAGAGATTTCAAAGACATTTCTGCATGACGCTGTGAGGAGGCTTTTCTTTTAGCAGCAACAACAGAGTCGGTCAGATGTAACGACAAGATGGATGAAGCTAAACGGAGAAGCAAACAGGTAAGAGGCCGCCGAAGACAAAGAGACTGGGACGAAGGTTCACCTTCCAGCTGGACAATGACCCAAGACATACAGTGACAACGACGTCAGCGATGATCTAGATCAAAGCTTGGGCAATAATCCAAATTCAGAATCTATAGCAATACTTTGATTTTCAGAGATACTCTCCATGCCATGCCACTCAACTTGAGTTACTTTGTTGAGATGAACGGGCAAAAGTCTGTAAAAGTGTCAAGCTGGTAAAATAACTTGGAGCTGTAATTACACCGAAGCCTTTTGTTTGTCAAAGTAAGGACATACAAATACACTCATTCTGTGTATTATTTTTCTTCGACTTCTCAAAAACATTTCACTGGTTTGTGTTGGCTTGTCGTGCAAAATCCAAATCAAACACGTTGAAGTTGTGGTTGTAACGTGACAAAAACGTGGAAGCTGTTCACTAATTTTATAAAATAAGTCAAATGTTCTTGGAAACTTCACTTCAGAAGCATGTGGTGCTGTTTGGACACAATGAAACAAATACCAATAAAAATCACGCTTGCAGAAACACCAGAGCATTCACATGTGTTCGAAATGTGCTGGAGGTACATGTGCATCCAGCGCACGTCTGATTTCTTTCCCACACAATCACAATGACGTCTCTGGGGCGGACAGGTGGTGGACGCTATGGAGCTACTGGGCTACCAAAAAGACGTTTGGTGAACCCACAACGGACAGCAGCAGACATCTGGTAGAAACACAACCCCACCCAGCAGCAACAGAGCCAGAGAACAGGACACATAAAAGCAGGGAGAGGAAGAGGAGCGGAAAATGGAAGGGGAAAGACGGGATGGAGGAGCACAGGAGAGCTCAGAGAGCCCGCAGACAAAGGCAAACAGACAGCGGTGCATACACAAGCTGAGGGTGTTGTGAGCGGAAGGAGAGCAACGTATACATGTACACAGTAGAATGTTTAATGTTCTAACCATGGTAAGGAAACTGCACTCCATCGCTCTCATGCTTAATCTTCCTCTCCTGCACACTGGCCAAATGGTGCTGCACTGAAAGGCCAAACAGGGGAGAAAGGGAAGAGTTAACAATGGAAGAGGGGAGGAGAGATAATGACAGACACACAGAGAGAGAGAGGTGGAAAGAAAGAGAGAGAGAGAGAGAGAGAAACAGGGCTGGTTAAATAATGAGCAATATGGGATTTTAATGGTATAGAGCGCAGCAAACATCTGTAAAATGGTTACATCACGACTGCTGGCAGTATCACAAAGGAAGCGTAGCAGAGGGAGTTTCCTGAAGCGAATCCCTTCAGTCAAATGCTACACCAGTGAAGTCACACTGTGAATACATTTGATGAGGTAGCCATCGTGATGGCTGAGAAAAGAGTGAGCGAAAAGAGTGAAAGGTCAGAGCTTCACACGGAAGTGGAGAGTTGAACCGGAGTTGCTTCGGTGGGAGGCTGGACAAAGGAGACGGTCATGAATGGTGAGACTCAGAGGGCGTCTAGAGCAGCGAGGGGGAGTTATGACAGAGCTGATTATGGGTTTATGTGGAAATTATGATTAATGATGAAGAGTAACCACTTCCCAAGATTTTAATTTGATAGCTAATTTAAGTCTTTATATCATACAGAACTTCCTGCCTTTCCTGGTTTACCTCTGCAGAGGAGAAGGTTACATGTTGCTAACATCTATGTATCAAAGCTTAAATAATCAATGAAACAGATCAGATGAATTAGCTGTTGCTTTTTATACATTTAAACGTCATAAACAAACCAGCAGCAATTCAATTATGCTGTGCATATATTATATATTTCTATTTTTAATAGAAATATATTGAACATCAAAATAGAAAATACATGGTGAGGTACACTACATTAATTAAAAATAAATAAATAAAGCAATAAAAGTTTTGATTTTTTAATTTGAAATATTTTTATGAAACCACCTCCTTTTACCGCCTGCTAATTTAGCACCGCACAATTAAAATGGAGAACAAAATATTGCCTGTTTACTGTATAGAGAATGAAATGGTTGCGTTTTTTGCCACTGGAATCACAGAATGTAACGATTGCGTTGCATCTCATCGATGTTGAGCGGAGAAAGTGCTACTTTCTCGCCTTTTATGCGTCACTTTCAGCGTTTATACCAAGCATGCTAACTTGACTATGCTAGCTGCTAATTTAAGATGAAAAATATTCTTTAAATAATGCCTTTACATCATGAAAGATTTGCTTTCCACATTTTAACTGATGGGGAAGACTTTGCAGTTTGCTGCTTGAGGGCTAAAGCTAAAGACAGTAGGCCTATTTATTACTCATTAGCGTCTGCCGCCAAGAAAGTTTTGCTAGCTTAGCGTGACTGGAAATGGGGAAACTAAAACCACATATTTGTTTTGAAAAGAAAAAGCTTACTGAAATTTATTACTCGCCTGAAATTTTAAGGTAAAGTGAAGTCCCACCGAGGGAAAACATTTGCTTCAACGCAAGCAGCCGTTTAACGTCACTTTCTGGACTTAAAAGTTAACTAACTTGGGTAACTATATTAGTTTTGGACGTAAGCTACAGGCTTCAGAGTTGTTTTATTACATGGAAAAAGAAACATAGTGAAAAGCATTCAACACAATGAGACCTAGTGTTAGTTCTGCAGTATAAAACTATTTTCACCCCAATGGCTTTCTACTGTTTTTGATTTACTGTGTTTCAGAAATAGTTAAGAGTTTAAATAATTAATTAAGATGAAAAAAAAAAAAAAAAACTTATCAAACCAACCCAGCCCAATGTGAAACCAACCCAGCCCTTTTCACCAAACCTAATAATTGGTTCTTCCAACCATTTGCAGCAACAACTGTTGGCAACTGGCTGTATATTTTACGTTGCTGTGGAGACGTTTTGCCAATAGCAGAATTATTTTGATTTAGCGACTGATTTCTCCAGCTCTTAAGGTCGTTCCACAGAGTCAATATCAGATTTTAGTCATAGCTTTGACTAGGCCATTACAAAAATTTCACTTTGTTGTTTCTTTGAAAGGTCTCAGGGATCCTTCAGTTTTTGGGGGGCAAATCTAAGAGCCATAACTGAAGAAAACTGTATATTTCTTACCCATGAAAAAAGTCAAACCCACTTTGCCGTACTGTTGCAAGATAAAAATGACTTCACTTTAAGTTTACGGAGATCTTAGATAACAAACTGTGTGATTATATAAAGTTTCACGATGGACAGACTTTTGAATATCTAACTTTTGCTTCTTTAGAATTGTGGCATACCTCTCAGCTGACAAAATTGATTCGTTCAAAACATTTGCTGAAATAGCCGCACCATGAAGGCTAAGCGCCTGCAGCTGGGTATGTTGGTGGGGGAAACTGTGGCAAACAGACTGATCCTCTGGCTCTGGAGGCTCTTTGATGGAGGTTTTAGTGGTTTGGAGGTAGAGAATGGGAATGATGGGGAAGTAAAGGTAGAAAGAGTGGGGGGCAATGCAACACAAACACAACAAAACAGTTTTTTTTTTTTTCTTTTCTACGGCAGAAGGTGAGACATGGTTTCTGCTTTCGGATTGAAACACATGAAGAAAATCTTTCTACTGAGATTTAAGGAAACATTTGACATTTCTGGAAGATTCTCCCTCCCATAAAAGAGGATCACAAGTTACTATAAGACGTAGAAACAAACCAGATGTGGCCAAAAGTATGCAGACACTCGTTAAGGACATTGATGCCATTGATGTCATTTTCATTATGATCATTTATCAGAGTTACAGAACACTCTGGATCAAAATCCCACATCCTGACTCAAACTTATCATTAATGGTGGGACCAGATTAAAATGTTTAATAGAATTAATTGTGATTAGAAAGCACATATTGACAAAATAAATAACACTTTCAATTCAGAAACCCTATTTGCTAATAATTGTAAATATAGAGCTGAGCTCAACAACAAAGATGTTTATTGTTTTTTAATCTATCAGTACTCACTAAAAACTTTTTTGACTACACTTAAAAGTTTTATTTGCTAAAATAAACAAGTCCGAATGTCCAGTCAGAATAATCCTGGAAGCTTGTTGGTGGCAAGAAGAACTGTGGATAAAGTAAATTGAACAAATATTAAATGGCGTGCATAAGGTCAACGTATCAAAAATGATTTCAGTTGTGTGCTCTCTTCGATAACGGCTTGTAAGCCTGATTTTTACAATAAAATAAGTCATTTTCACATTAGTGGCTCACCCAGAATCGCTGTTTCCATTTCTAATTTTTTTTTTTTTAAATTTAATCACAAACGGGAAAAATCTAATCTCCAAAAATGTCAAACTATTCCTTTCAGTCCGAAAGAAAACCCCTCTGAGCTTGAAAAAGAGGACGAGGGGAGCTAACTGTCCCCTCGAGGCCTCAGGAGGCGCTCAGTGTAGCAAACGTCCCGGACCAATACCTGCATCCACGTCATTGGGCCAGCCGCTGGACTGGGAGCTGCTGCCGGCGGCCGGGGAGCGGCCCGAGTAAAACACGTCGTCCACAGGGCTCTCCATCTCACTGTCGTCGATGGACTTACGCTTGTTGGAGCTGAAAGAGACCGAGACGAATGTGACTACAGGCCGCTTTCAAAGAGTAAAAGAGGGAGTGGGGTAAAGGCGCCTTGTCTGTGTGTGATGTCACTGCATTGCTGCCCACGATGCCTCGCAAAAGTATTCACACCCCACTGTCGCACTGAAACCCACGATCGGGTTTTTATATGATAAACCAGGACAGCATGTGTGAAGCGTAAGGAGAAACGTCTTTTTCTTTTTTTTTTAGCAATTAAAATCTGAAATGTGTGGCATGCAGCACCAAAACATGTTGACACAGACGAAAGAGGATTAGGACCGCTGGGACAAATTTATTTTTTCTGAAGATTAAAGTCAGAATTTTTATATTTTAAAATTTCCTTTATTAAATCCTCACTTTTAAGAGGGACCTGGGCAGATCCTGCAACAGCCTGGTCACACACCAGTTAAACTAATTCATTTTCTGAGGAAAAAAGCAAGAATTTTGAAGGAAAAAAGAAGCATACTTTTGTAGGGGAAAAAAGTGAGAATTTGGAGACCAAAGAAAAAAACAGAATTAAGAAAAAAAAAATAAAAATAGTTTGAATTACAAGATTAAAGTCAGATTTTCTTTCCCAGTGACTCTAATCCAGATTTTAAATCCAACTTTTCTAGAAAAGATAAATCTTCATGGATTGTTCGATAAAATCATTATATTGTCCAAGCTTCATTTATAGATGCTCAAAGCTTGGGATATTGTTCTGCAACTCGCCCTGCTGTTTGACCTCTAATTATTTCCAGCAAACCCCTAAAAGAAACTTGTTGACTTTTTTAATTTCTATCTAAGAGTCCCGGAGTAATCCACACCCAACCCGTAGGGATGATACAGATATCTATATCTGAGGTTTAGTAATTACCAATCAGATACAGAAAAACAGTGGAAATGAGCTAAAAAGATACATTTACTGAATTACAAACTTATTTGCTAACGCTGTACAGTTTCACAAACTTAGTTGAGCATGCAAAAACAATTTTAATTTGTTCAGTCGGTGCAACTCGGAGTATCAGGAGTCAAAGTAAAATAAATGAACGAACAGAAACTGACAAAAACAAAAGGTTGACTACCTTGGTCCAACATGTAAAAACTAAACTGTAACAAACTTTCTTCTTCTTTAAACGGGTCAGAAAGTAGAATTAGGAATTCTAAATGTAAAACCATAAAGCATGAGGTCACTCAGAGCACGAAGCACAGAATTAAACTGAATAGATCTGCCCTTAACTACATTGTCACACCGTCACATTTAGATTTTTGTTTCGAAACTCTTGGCGGAGTTTTTTTTTCTCTTCACTTCAAAATCATTCACTCCTAAAAGCTGGTCCATTTAATAAAATCCCGATTAAAAAAACCATCCAGTTAGTGACTGTACTGCTGTAAAAGGCAGGCGAATGCTTTCTGCGAGGCATTGTGTCGGAGATTCTAATAAATGTTCATGCATTATTCCCGGGACCGTGGAGGGCTGACGTGGCTGCATAATTCCCTTGGAGTTAGAACAGGGGCCTACATAAAAATCAAGAACAATAAAAAGTCCCCGTGTCAAGATTTGTGTTTAGTGTGTTGTTTTAATATTATGTTACAGCCGGGGGGGGGGGATCCTGGAGGAAGGCGGGGGCAGAGAAAGCCAGCTGGAGACAGTGTGACAAGAACAGGGCTAGAATATTAATAATAAGTTGGCCCAAAGCGGCCTTCCCATTAGAAGACACACAAGTGGTTGATCCTGAAATGCATTGTTGTGTGAGTTGGCGGCTTCTTATACATCTGTGACCAATAAAATAACGGGGAGTATGGGAGCGGGGGAGTGAGGGGGGAGGGGTGGCTGTGAATGTACAGCATGCAGATGTACGAGTGACGGTGTGCGTGTTGTTGCGTTTTGCTCGAGTGCGATGGAGGGATCTGTGTTCCATTAGTATCGGGGGAAGAGTTCTCTGCAGAGAGTGTAACTACCTCCGTGGGAGACTTGCATAAAGCTCCATTTCAGTCCTGCAGCGTAAGACGAACGGGAGGAGAAAGCAGAAGAGAGCGAGAAGTAAAAACAGACACAAACACAGACGGGCCAGCAGACAGGTTGGCGGGGGAAAAGGAGAGGCAATGAGTTGAAATTAGTAAGGAAGGAAGGAAGGAGAACGGGGAAAGAAAGACCACAATCAGAACCAGAGCAGGAAAAGTACTGAGAAGCTACTAAAGAACCTGATGATGTTAGTGCTAGAGACACACCGAGACATCAGCTAGAGGCATCTGACAGGCTGGTTGGAAACTCAAGAATCCCATATGTTCTCTTTCCAAGCAGTCCGTTCTACAATCTGCACACATTCATATTGTGATTCGATGCATTACAGAATAGGGGCGCACCGACCGCAGTTTTCTGGCCGATCTTTAAATAGCCTGATCTGCCGATGTTTTGGATTTTAAAAGTTGATAAAAATCCTGGGAGCAGAGCAGCTCCTTCAGACTAGCCAGCAAACACCTGGTGGAACTGTGCTGCATTACAGCAGCTGCTTCTCAGAACAGCTGCTATCATGTTGCTAAATAGTTACTAGAGGAGCCATGTTGTGATGACTTTCTGAAGGTGGAGTTTCAGTAAGAGCGGGAGTTTTTAAAGAGACAGAGGCCCAATTTCAAGGTGTCAAATTACAAAGCCAAATTTCTTTTAAGCTATATTTTTTTATATACACCACTTTTTATAACAACTTATGGCAACATAGTTGCTTTACTGTGATATATAATGACACTGTGTGCCTGCAAAATAAATAATACTGCCCCTTTAAGCAGCATGGATCTACAACCACGTTAGCCGCACTAACTAAAGAAAATGTCGCCTCTGTGTTCATTTTATCTTCACCAGAAAGTCTTGATTAAAAAAACGAAACATTCCGATTGCTGCTGGTAGATGGCCATACCTGGTGGACGGGGTGGAGGTGATGGATCGGCGTCCCAGAGTGACCTGGTTGATGTTGTAGTAACCTGGGCTGTCCAGGTCTGCCAGAGAGAAGTTGGGGCCTGTCGCTGTGGCTACTGGAGCTGAGACATGCAAACACAGGAGTCCATCACACACATTCTAAACTTTATTCTAAAAAAAAATAGATTTTACTTTCGTGAACACTTGGTCATATGCAGCAAAGGAAAAAATCTCCAGTTAAAAATGCTTAAAACATCGACATGTTTCAGTTTTACTCAATGTCAATGCAGATTAGGCCTGATCTGTTTATGATATTTTTCATCAAGCTGTCGATAATTGAATATCAGAAGGTGTTTAACAGGAGATTTTTTTTTCTTTACAAAATTTGAACCAAATGAAGTTAAAACTACTACTTGGGGAATTCTGGGTAGAAAATATTTACAGACAAATAAGTTATGTTTTTTTTTTAACTTCAACGGAAAATGTATTTATTATTTTACAGCTTTGGGTTATTTGCTGCTCTCACTGTGCTGTTCTATCAGTAAAACGATGTCTTTCAGAGTCTGTGTACTCCAGTTGATCATTATTTAAATCAATTTGATTAACTGCTTCAGCCCTGCTACAGTTCAGACGGATAAAACGTCTTCTGCAACTTTGGAAACCTGCCTTCAAGGAATCCTGAGTTCATGGTTCTGTGAGGAGATTGTGTGTAGTCAATATCTTCCCTGTTCTTAATAACAATCGTGTTGATTTTAGATGAACACGTATTTCTCTTCCCTCAATTTGTTTTTTCCCTTCTTTTGAAATGTCCCAAAATAAATATGTTCAAATCTTGCCACAGATTCCCAGTCACCTGGTCTTTGACTGGACCATTTTGAGACATGAATAAGCTTTGGTCCAAGCTATTCCATGGTAGCTCTGGGTGCGTGGTTAGGATTGTTATGGTTTTGCATCTTCTCTGTTACTTTTAGTTTTTGGGAACAGCTAAATAGCATTTTCTTCGCAAAATAAAAGCATCCTTAGATATCCGTAGTGCAGGAAAGATATTAACAGCGTTAACCTCTCTACAGAACTCCACCTCGAAAAGGTTTGAATTATTCCTTTAAAGAAACACATGTATTATCTGAATCATAAAGACCTATTGTTGCAAATATTTTTCTTACTCTGTCAATTCTCTCAGTGTATGATCCTTTCTGGAGCTGCTTTACTTTGCAACCTGCTTTTCCTCAACTGCACCCAGTTCCCATACACAGGTTTTACATTAAGACGCTGGACGTTTCGGAGCAGGTTCTGATCAGAAACAGAGACGGCGGCTGATAGCAGAATTCACAGCGATTACTCACTCTGCGACACGCGGACCAGCTCGGCCACGTTCCACACCCCTGAAGTCACGAAGCAGTCCTGGAAACTCAAGTGGCCTGCGTGAAAGACGGGAGAAACACGTGTGCATCGTCAGTGCGGCTCGTCTGCTGGATGCAAAAACACCAAACATGGATGAAGTTTCAGGGACATTTGAGACGACGGCGGTAGAAAAGGAAACGGCGGACAGGCTGCGTTTTTTTGATCTAACTCAATTTGGTAAAATGTGTTTTCTATAAAGTTAGAG
Organism: Poeciliopsis prolifica; assembly: GCF_027474105.1. NCBI lineage: Eukaryota > Metazoa > Chordata > Actinopteri > Cyprinodontiformes > Poeciliidae > Poeciliopsis > Poeciliopsis prolifica. Next base: position 12,009,737 of record NW_026562385.1, on the reverse strand, counting down.
GTTCCAACGTTCCTGAATGTTGACATTCTAACATGCACATCTAATCAGGTCCAATAGGTGGGTATGATCTCCAAATGTACATCTATATGCTGCGTGACACATCGTGTAATGACTCCTCCATGGGCAGCACAATGTCTTCCCTTCATTTTGACCTCATTTCAACCACAAACCCCAGTAGATTTGAATGAAGTTTCAAACTATGACTGAAAGTGATAAAGATGCCTCTAATGCCTCTAATTGTAGATATAATAATAAACATGGCTTGTGAACATAAGGAGGAGCTGCAGCAGCCAATACGGTCAACCTTTCACTGTGAATGTTGTCATTTATGAAACACAATTATATTGTAAAGGAAACTTCAGATTTACTCATCAAAATAATGAAGTTTTACTTAATACACACAATTAGATAAGATATGATTGTTGCAAACTGAAACTACTAACAAGTACACTCAATATTGGTAATGAAAAAATGTATATAAAATACCTAGAATTTTCAGAAGTTTCTAGTTTCAGCACTTTTTTTCCAGAATTTTCATTCCATAATTGTGTTGAAATTTCACAACAGAATTATAATGATAGATAGATAGATAGATAGATAGATAGATAGATAGATAGATAGATAGATAGATAGATAGATAGATAGATAGATAGATAGATAGATAGATAGAGAGATAGATAGATAGATAGATAGATAGATAGATAGATAGATAGATAGATAGATAGATAGATAGATAGATAGATAGATAGATAGATAGATAGATAGATAGATAGATAGATAGATAGATAGATAGATAGATAGATACAATAGTACCAATATTTTTCTTTGTTCTAAACTTCTTGTCAAAAAATTTAGATTGATGATTAATTGGATTCATCATCAAATTTACATATCAACAGCATGTGTTGATATTTTTTCACAAATATCAATACCCAATGAACAAAAAATTTATTCATCTTTTTATTTTATTTTTTTTAATGTTTTTTCAAAAAAATTGTTTCTGTTTTTATATTAAACCTAAAAATAGACACAAAGTGGTGGCTCTTTAAAACTTTAACAGTTAGTAGTCAGCTCTGTCTTCCTTCGCACTGTCAAAGTTTCAAAAACTTTTACGCGTTTGTTTTGCTGAACGAGACACGAGTTGGCTGATTCCTCTCCGCGCTTTTACTAGGAACATCAAGGCGGGTGGTCCAACTCTGAACGATGACCAGTTCCCGGCTGGAAAAGGCCCCGATACCTTAGAATGACGTCAAGCGAGGTAAAAAGTTACTTCCTGCCCGAAATACATGCATTACTGATACAAAGCATAATCCATCGTGTAACATAGTTGGTTGGTGCTCTAAATAGCTACTCCATTAAGACACTTCATTATCAATATGCATAGACTGCGAACCATATGCACTGAGGGAGCCATCTTCTCTCTGCTCCTTTTGGTGTGTGAGGTAAGTCGCTTAGTTTCCTGCTGAAGTTCTGTCCGGTCTGACCCAGCTGGTCGTTTTAATCTAAACCACAGATTCTCAGATACATTTCCTCACACTTAAAAATCTATTCATAAACGTCTACAGGCATTTGGGGCCCCCTCCGGCATGATGAATTTCCTATTTTGCCCTTTTCCTGCTGAAGAGAGCATTCCCAACACATGACAGCACCATCATCTTTCTCCTGTTCATGTTTCACATTGGGGGTTTTGTATTCAGAGTGAAATTAGTTTTTATGAACATTGTGTCTAGGCCAAACGGGCCTACTTTGGAACAGTAAGTCATTGTCAATACAAAACATAAAAAAAGGACAAGACAGGCTCAGAAATTCGACATTTTTTGGGTTGATTCTTTATTTACGTTGCAAGATTTGCTTTCGAGTCAAAGCAGGTCACTGTTTGTAGCTTTGGTTACTCCAAAATCAAGATGAATGCAAAGACATTAGGACTGGGAGTCTAGCTTTTGACCCTAATTTTTTCAAGAAGATGTGAAAGATGAAAAAAGTGACAAATGCATCAACAACTTTTCTTGTCAGATTTGTCCCCGGGTTGTACATTGGACACTCCCGACTAGAACACCTTGTTCCACATGCTTGCTCCATTGCCTGTGTGCCTTTTGGAAAAGCGGACTGCTTATTCCTTCCTTTAACAAGTGATTTCTTCAACCAGCTCTTCCAAAAAAACAAACTTCTTCCGCCTGAGGTGTGGATCTTTGCAGAGTTTCCAAAGGCGCCTTGACTATTTAACCCTTTACTTCAGAAGAAAGTTGTTTCAAACTCTAACCCTCATTGGTCTTTATGATTTTGTTTGTTCACTAAAATTCTCTAGCAATGGTCATCACAAACTAGGATTAATTCAGTGACTAATTCTCGTCTTTTACATTTCACCCATCACTTCTGTCCATCACGCGCTCCTTCCCTTCCTTTCATTTCCTATCCACTTCCTCCGTTCTCTCTTCACTCACCCTCTTTCGCTACCCCATCCGCAGGTTAACCGCAGCAGGGGCAACGCATGAGGTCAGCGCTCGGCTCAGCGTCGACCATGTGGTTCCCATCTTCCAATAACGTCAGTGTGATTTATGAGCGGCCCACCGCAAGCTGAGCCCGGCCCCCTCCACGGTACAGTACCGTCAACTTTCCTTACCATAATAAACGCAGCCCCAAATCTGCCCGAACACACCAACACACAGAGAGGACTGTGTGGTGGTGGGAAGGTGTGTGAACATGTGCTCGCCTCTTTTCAGCATCAGAACAGTTTTGTCAAGATTGCCTGCGTGACATTAAAGCACGGTACGCTTACCGTTTGCTGGGGGCTTGACGTCTGTGTCTCCTTGCTGGTTTGAACTGTCTGATTGTCCTGATTGTTCTGAAGAAGACAAGGAAAGAGAGAGAGAGAGAAAATGGGTTACTTCGTCAGTTGCTGCCAAGGAGAAAGGATCTCTTTAAAGACTGATAAGAAATATCTTAAAGCCAGAAGCAGATCTCCACCTGAGCTGAAATTCAGCTCAAAGCCAATAGATGCCAAAACAATGCCAGTCTCTCCTTCTGGACTCCCTCTAAGCAGTACAGAACTTTGTGTTTTTATAGAAGTGTTTTAGCGCACTTTTCTCACATTGTAGGGGAGAAAAAACACCTACGAAAATATAGACACACACCATCTTGCTTTTGGTCCTGTGTAGGAGGGACGAAATGGTTAAAACATGTGAGACGGCGTTTAGTTTATACATGGAAGTTGATGGATCTGTGGGGGGGGGATGTGGGTGGGTTTGCTACGCCCTCAGCATTGTCCTCTTCAAAGAAATGCCGTGCACATTCTGGGTCTTGCTTAGAGCAAGGGTCAGAAACCTCTACAATCCTTACAGCCATTTTTCCAGTTGGATGCAGTAAATTTGTCTAGAGTTGTAAATTCTCCACAACCTGTTGAGGTCAAAGCTTGTCATGATTTATAAACACCTGCTATATAAAGTCTGTTCACTCCATGGTTACAGAAGCAAAATGTTCTGTGTTACAGCAAGGCAATACCTTTACCTTAAAGTAAAGTTATTATGAACCTTAAATGATACCGGTTTTTGAACATTTACTATTAGTAGAAAACAAAGAAAAGAGGATATACTTTAATGCCTAATGACTTTTTTGCCATTGGCCATTTTGTTAGAAAATCTGGTAAAATGACCTTTTGTCATTGCTTATATACTTATGGCTGTGGTAATCTTCTTTATGGCTATTTGAGTTGACAAAAATATTTTGAAAATTTCCCATTTTTAGAGCTGCCCAAATTAAGCTAAAACAAAGACGTTAAACATCAGACCTTGTTAGGTTACTGGATCAGTTCCACTCACATTCAGGCATCAACATACATTGTTCTGTGGATGTTTAGATAACAATAATCTTGTCTTTTCTATCTCCGTTAGATGAAAATTTGATTTGGAAAAGATCATTTTGAGTCAAAGTTAAGACGATCCCCTGTGTTTTCTGCTTGTGATTAAACAAAAACACTTTTTTCACTCACTTTACCTTTATAATCTAAATGAGATTTAATCATCAATCAACCGATCTTTAGTGCTGTGACGCACTTTTTCCACTACAGGAAAGCGTAGTTGCACTGTCGACTTGTAAAGCATGCATTTTTTAATTTTGTGTCTAACTTGGATTGACTCTTGCGTTTGAGTCGACCTCAGCGTCCATCGAGGCATGGAGGAGTGCATGAATTGCCTACTTCAGCGAGTTTTCCTTGGCCCTCGAGGGTTGCCATTCTTCCTCAGATGTGTAATGCAGCCTTGTTGAGTTTTATGGTCGTATCATATATGCTATTTAGGCCAATTATCCCGCAGCGCTTAGCTTTTAAGAGCGCCTTGAGCCAACACTTCTTAGGCAGAGCGTGACCTCCCTTCCAGCCAGCGTTAGGCCCCTCAATCTCAACATCTCCTATGCCTAAATTGGAGCCCTGATCTTGGGTGGCAGCAGCACATGCCAGCAAACTGCTGCCCCATTCAGGCCATCTGCTCATTGCCAAAACTGAGAAAACAAAAGGAGACACAAAATCACTGCATCGTCCGTTGATGCCTGAAAGAAAAAAAAGAACGTCTTGAGGACGGGGTTTCTTCTTCTTTCTTTTTTTCTAACACAAAACACTCCTGTTTCATTCTACGGTAGTAAAAGTCCAACTTCAGGTCTTTCTCCCACAACGTCTCTCAAAGTCGTTGTGTCTCTGATCCTGTGTCTCTCCCGCACTGTCGCTCCGTGGAATCCTGGCAGCCATCTTAGGGCTTGGCAGCCATTTTAGGTTTGGCGGTACCCGTGCATTCCTGCTAGCTGACGGCACACCCACGCATACACACAAAAACACACCCCGACGCTTAGCTCGCTCTCTCTTGCACACAGCCCCAATGGTCTTAAAGATAAAAAGACCTACAGAGGATATGCAATGCTAATGGCGTAAGGAAATGAACCACTGGGATGTTTCTCTGCAGTCCTGTGAGAGTCTTATGCACTTACAGTCTGTCATACATGGCAGTCAAGCTGAGCAGAGCAACCACACCTACTTGAACAGGAGAAAGATGATGCTTCTCTCCGCAACGGAATCTGTAAAACCCTTTGAAACCCCCAAGACTTACAAGCTATCGCCCGTACACTTTGTGACAGCTCCCAAGCCAAAATTCAGTGCCCAGTTGTCATGACAACTCAGATGGCACTGTACACTTAAAGTCCCTAATGATGAGTGGTTGTTGAAGCCTGTGTGTGCATATGTGTCACTGTTTGGCCTTGCAATTAGTCGAAATGGAGATAATAATATAGCTTACTGGCACGAGCTCAACGTGTTGTTTTGTTTAAGATTTCTTGGCAGCACGCAGACCAGGAGCTCTGTGTGCTACACTATCACAAGGCTGATTTTATTGCTGTATGAGTTGCTTTCCATTTGAGGGTCTTAAAACTGCTCATGGTGTAAATCAAAGATCCTAACACGGCTGTATGAACTTTTCTGCCTCCCCTGGCAACCTGAAGACTATAAGGGACATGTGCTTAAGGGGTGGATTGTAAGACAAAAGTATATATTAGCTGATGTTTGAGAAATGTTGTATCACAGTTTGAGTCTTTCTGTTGGCTCGTCCAACAATGCAAATCACTTTCCATTTGAATATTCAAAACTTGAATTTAGTCAATGGGCTTTAAAGCTTCCTGGATCTTAGAAGAACAGAATCGCTTGACCCAGTCTCAATTGACTACTGCCTTGTTTCCGCTGAGAAGTATGGAACGGGTAATTGCGGTTTGTTACCCAACCATTCAATTTTAAGTCCATAGGACTGTGGTACGGTACAGCAATAGAACTATGAATGTCACACAACACAGTCTATTGATTGAGGGACAGAAAAACATCACCGCTTGGGACAAGTACGAGACGTACTAGTGTGTCACTTATGTCGTTCTCCTCGAGAGAGACCAACTGGCGATGGAAAGGCTCTCTTGCCATAAAATAGTGTACCGAACCGCACCGATCCATGCTGTGCCGTTCAATGGAAACGAGGCATATGGTAATTAAATCACCTGAAGGGTTTTACGACAGTAATGAGATCCAGATATGTAACGTAAACTGTTATGTTGCAGGATAAAATATGAGTCCTAGCTTTCTTAAATATTACAGAAGAGTGTTACCTGATTTGGGACCATGTACAGAATCTATTCAAAAGAAATATAAGAGGGAACATTTTTAGGAAATGTGTTTTCTTTATAAGAGAAATATCTATGACACTTCAATCAAAATATTACAGGATTACAGCACCAATTGTCCAACCGATCTTTAGTTATTTTCTGTAAATCGACTTTTATTGGGCACAGTGAGCAAGTCAACACCACAAGTCTTCAGCTGAGTATGTGTAAACTTCTAAGGTTTTGTAAGGGTTTTTAAGATAAAAATGGGAGGCGAAGTACTGTTGGGATTTAGGAATGATGTACTGTTCCAAGACAGCTTTAAATCTGAGGGAAGCAACACACAGTACCCGAGTTGTATTTTTTCCAAGTTAGTAGTGACACTGCAACAACATGCCGTCCAAAAGTACTTTTCTGTTCTTTTAGTTGGATCTTGACCAGGTCCAACTAAAAGAACAGATGGACCCAGACTGGTTGGAGGATTTCCACAAAAATCACCCTATTCTGGCTGTACCTCACCTCTACCTCATTGACTGCTGGGTAAAGTGAGAATAAATTGATTGGACGGACAGACGAGTTAATCCTTACATCTTACATGGTCAGACAAAATCTAAATTTTTTCAAACTCTTGAGCAGTCATACGCAAAAAGAGAAAGATCACATAAGCGGTTCAGAGACTGTGGATAAGGATAGGGTTGGTTTGACAGAGTGGGAAGTTATGGATAGGATATGATGTAGGCAACTGTGTTGAAGTTCAGGAGTGTGTGGTTGCATAATTTCTTTTGTTTTTGATGATATTTATAAATTTAATATGCACAAAGCTGACGGAAGTGAGAAATATGAGCTTGACACCTGGTAGCTGTCTTTGTGGAACTTTTCTTTATATATAAAAAGTAGATTTTTAGTTTTTCATAAAAAATATTGCTGAATTCCTGTACTCATGAACCTACTAATGTCATATTCTTTAACTTTTTATAAGCCAGTCCCAGGGTCCCAGTGTATTATAAGCCTGGCGGGCCACCAGGCTGAACTTTTGCTGCAACCCGGCTAAGCATTGCTGATTTGTTTAAGTCTTTTTAAAATGTTTGCATTTTTTAAGACTTTATAGGTGCTCAGGTGTTCATCTTCCAATCTTTCAATAACACATGATTGTCAAGTGATATTTTCAAATTTACTGTCAATTTTTAAAAAACAAGCAAACTCCAAAACACGTTGGGCCGCTGAATGAATGACTGTCCAAGCACCCAACCACCGGACTTAGCAAATTTTCTGGGGGAAACCTTACAGTCCTATTTTGCCAAAATGTAAAAATTACATTTATTTTACAATTACAATATCTATATATATATATATATAATATATATATATATATATATATATATATATATATATATATATATATATATATATAAAAGAATAAGCCTTTTACTTTCTGACTGCATATTCATGATTCAACATTGGTGGATATCTATAAAATGTGGCTCAAAATTATTCCCAGAACACCTGTCTATTAACACAATTTTATTGTAGAGCGTAATAGACAAATTGAAAACAAAATACATCTTGGGAAGCTGTTGTCCTTAGCTTACTTCATACCTAACTAATTGGTATGCAAAGGGTGATTATCCATTTGCAAGTCCATTTTCCTCAATCTTTAATGTCATGGCTGATGGACGGAGAAGCTGCTTCAATATCTCAGCAATAATATTGTTTTTGTTTTTGATGCCATTAATGTTACTCAATCTCCTCCACAAAATGATATCCCACAGATGAATGTGTCTCCTTCAGACAGCTGCAAATCATAACCAATGATGAACCAGACTTGCAGATGTTCATAATTCTCTAAACTACCTCCATAGCTCTGTCTCCACTTAATTAAGATTTTAAGGTAGAACCTGTCAAAAGCTTAAAAAGCCATGACCTCATCTGTGCTTTTTTCCAAATTTTTTAATGATCTAAGTGTATGTAAACTTCTGTCTGTTTAAGCTTACTCCTTTTTTCTTCTTCCTAATAATACTCCTTCCTACTTCCATATGCATAATAAAGCATTTTCTGTGTTAGTCCTTGGCACAGTCACAAATAAATAAATATATATTGTGGCTGAGCTCAAAAGGTGCCTATACGGCAGTAATTGTGAGCATAGAGCATGACGGTTCCAATAAACGGAGATGCTTCACTCTCAAGGCAAACAATAGAGAAGCTGTGTATTATTATATTATTATATATGCTCTATGGACCACCTGCTGGAAGAAATCACTGCCAGCAGGCCTCAATCCCCACAAGCCCCTTTGTGCGCGCCCACACCGACAGCGCACGCCTAAGGCGTGTGTAACCCCATTTATTTGACGTTCAAGTGCTCGCGCTGAGCACACACTCACACACACACACGCACAATGTTCAAATACAGATGAATCACGCTTATCTACTGCACACAGTCGCCCCAAGGCCCCCTGCACATGCCCCACCAGAGATAATGCACCACACACAACATCAAATACACTACCCAGGTTCTCTAATCACACAAAATGAGTTCATTTCAGTGCCTGGTCAATATACTATACAGTAACTACCGTGCTGATATACTCCAGGACTGTGCACACATTTATCACACTGAGGATGCAGACAGAGGCTAATAACTCACACCCAGGGATAATGTACACACACTCAAAAGTCAGAAGTTACGCAATCGCTGAGCACTCAGCTAACACACGTGAGTGACGCTCAAGTAAATCTGCGTTTACACTGGCGTCATTTATTATGAGACACTTCAATGTAAAAATCACATACACTCAGAGCGCCACTGGCTAGCTGATGGAACTGTTTGCCGCCTGTGTGTGCGCGCAAAGTACGAGAACGCAAAGTACAAGTTTTGCTAATTTACCGAGCAGTCTGGAGTGTTTGTTTGGGCATCGCAAGGCAAGCAAACAGTCAGCGTGTAATTTAATGTGAACAAAGACGGAGGGGCTTCCGCAGACTGTTGACAGCCTATAAAAATCCCCTTTCCCCGTTGTAGGACGGAAGATTTAACCATAGCAGCTTTTGATGTGGAACAGCAGAAATGACAGAAGCAGTGTTTTTCACAATTGGCTTACGCTAGCGTCTATCACAATCATTCCGTTCAGTGAGAACCTACTTTATTTTTCTGTAATTCACTTGGGGTCTTTGGTAAAATACCACATGGCTCCCCCTCCCCGTACTCAGATTAATGCAACAACAACAACAAAAAATCTGAGAGACGATATTTTTAGCAAGGACAGAAGGTGCATAAAATACATGGAGCAGCTGTCCAGATGTAACAAAAACATCTATGAGTCACGTGTGCGTTTCTATCAGTTTGTGTTTGTGTGTGATGGCAGATGAACGACAGAGGGGGATCGGTCTGTTTAATAGATTGCTACAGTTTAATAAAGTAGATGACTTATGGATTTAAATGTTGTTTAGGCAGTAATACATTGAGAGGAGCTAAGTACGCTCCTCTCAATGTAGCTTGGAAACATTAATTAGCTTGGAAACTACAATGAGTTTCAACGGTTTTCTCAATGCTGGAAACAGTCTGAAAGCAAAGAGAATGGACCACAAGACATTATTGTGTTCTTTTACAGTAAAGAAATGTAACGTTCTGTCAGTTTGGAAGATCTGTTTGTCACCAACATCAAACACAAAATCAAATATGGCTACTACTTTGTGAAAGTTGGATGAATAAATAAAAATGATGATGAGATATTCATAGTGGTTAGGGAACACAACAGCCTGTTGAAATCTACAAAATACTTAAAATGCCGTCCAAAAGTTCTTATAACTGTTTCAACTATTTTAATTTTCCAAAACCAACTACACCTTAATGTGCAAAATATGCTTGTAGAAATTGGAGAATTTTCCACAAATAATTTGAAGTCTAGTTCAGCAAAAAAAATCTGCAGATAAGTGAATCTGCATGGCCACCATCTACTATAAAAGTAACCAGCACTCTTCAGTGTGGTAGTTGTTACTGTGTGATAAAAATTTGTTTTCCCCCATAGTATTTCAGCAGGTAATTTTCTACATTTACAATTTTGATTCTTTTATAGGAAGAGTATCAGACTTTTCAGTAATGTCTGATAGGGAAGGAGAATGAATAACTGAGCAAAAACTGGAACTTTAGAATATTTCTGCTCTGTATTTCTTAAAAACAAGTACCAGTGTCGGTCTTCTGTTGGTGATCTAACCTATTGTTTTTAATTTTCTGCTGTTTGTTTGGCGCCACCCTTTGGATGGGAGTAGTAACATTCCTGTCTTCATTCATCGTCTGAGCAGTCATGAACATCTGCGCTCTAGTGAGCAGGAACAGAAAAAAATTTACATCACATCTGTTGAGGTATGAATCGGCTTTTATACGACAGAAATAACTCATCCACCAGTGACCTGAAGTTTTACGATGTCGTTGTTAAAGAAATCCATCCTAGATGGACATAAATTTGGCCTCACTATTGCTTCTGAATATGACACAGACATGACCTCTGAGGTAAATAAAATCTACAAAACCAGCCACTGTCTGGTCAATATTAATGCGGTGTTTTTGATGTTTAAGCATAGTAGCAATATGTGCTGTTTCTGAGCTACGAGCTGATTTGTCGAAAAGCTTAATGAAGAACAAAATTACAAATGCACTCAATATTCTCCCTGCATTTCTCACCACTTTCTAGTTGGAATATGAGAGGTTGGTGATTTATTACAGCTTCCTGGCTTGGCATAAGTCTCATGGGGGCAGGCCTTTTGAAATAGAAACCAACTTCAATCGAAACAGGACGAACACATGCGAATGGCTTTTCAAAGTTAGAATTTTAGGGCTTCAAAAGTCTTTCATGTTTCTATTTTATGTAGGATGCCAACAACCCAGAAGTTTTGGGGGAAAAAAAAGAATGTGTACATCTTGCACAGATTTGATGGGTAATATACTTGCAGCCTCCAGCTGGTGACCTTTTGGACTCACACTGTGTCTCCACCCTCCGTCTGTGGTGTCATTTAAGGATAGCTCCTCCAGACACGGTTCAGTTCACAGTCAAATGATAGGGGGCCTCTTCCAGTGACTGCTCTAGAGGTCAGCATACAGATCTACCACTGTTCTCTCTCTCCTTCATCTCCACCTCGCTTCTGACTCAAGAGCTGTAACCTTCAGCTTTGTCGCCTGTTTCTGCCTTCTCCTCCTCCTCCATCTCTTCTGTTTCTTGTATGAAGAGTGGCATTCAGGTCCAACCCTGCCATTCCTTGTGCCGTATGTGGGAACCGATGACCTCAGGCTCGGGGTTAAAGTGGGAATGCGGCTGAGGTGTTACATTCATCTCCACCCAGTCATCATCGGAGAGGAATAAAAATAGGCATGAGCCGATGTGAGATTCTCACAGTATCGTAGCCTTCAAAAAGATAACAGGTACTCCGAAGCATTGATACAAAAATTGTAATCAAAAATATTTAATGAGATCTTATTGCTTCTATTTAAATCAGAAATGAGACAAATATTGTTACAATGGCTAAAATAATGAATCATACAAGAAACAAAAAATAGATCTAATCGTTTTAAGTTATAATATGAATTATTATTTTTGATTTTAAATAAGGATCCATCAAATCTAACAGAAATATTTTCATATATCCAAATATATCTTTGCGGTAAGGGCTGTTTTCCCACCTGACAGTCCGTTATAAACTCTGGTAAACAAATATTTGTTGTTACAAAATACAAAATGTTACAAAACTCAACATTTGTAACATTTTGAACTGGTGTGATTCACTTTCATTTTCTCAAATAAAACAAAGTCCCTAGAAAATTCTGTTCCCCTCCTTCCCTGTGGTGACGCTGTACCAAGAGCCACTGAAGGAAACAACACAAATGCCTGTGAAAAACACAGAGCACGTCTTCCTTCTTCATGAAATGCAAACAAAAACTATGGCATCAGATTTTAGAGATTGTAAAATTTCTATTTTGTCTTTGGAAAGAGGCCATGATCCTTTTCTCCTGCTAGCGCTAGACACAAGTGATTTTTTTGTTTTGCTTTTCTTTACCCAGAATACTCTGCCCTATAGTCTGCTTCCTGCTTTTGGGGAGCTCTCTTGTCCACTTGACATTCACATATGGGAGGATTAGCTACCTTATTCTATTTTCCCTTCAAACTATAAAAACTGAAGTCACTTTCTCTTGCACTGAAAAAACTTCACACCATAGGATCAATAAGACAAAAAATTGTAACATTTGTAAAATTCTAACCTCTCTAAATCTCATGCCTTGAAATACTACAGATCATGAGTAAAGTCACACTCCATCTTTTGATCTCACACAGGTGTTTAGCAGAAAGGAGCCAGCAAGTGTGTGTGTGAGTTTAAGTGTACATAAGGATCTCTTCCTTCCACCTGCACCTCCACCCATCCAGCAGCCTGTGGATAAAGAAACTAAACAACCTCCCCAATTGGGTTTTGCTTAAGAGGTTTATCGGTATGTTGCTAAACATTCTGACCTTTTTTTTTCATCTTAATGCGCTTAAAATGTTCCTAACCCTCCTAATCCCCTCGGCTATCCCACACAGATGTTCGCCAGGCTCTTTTATTGGACTTCATTTCAAGCTCTTCCTCTCCGCCCCCCTGCGTTTAGCAATTCTTTTTCAGAAAACTACATCTGATTACTCTTCCATCAAGCCCCTCCCCTTTCAATCTTCTCCTAGTAAATCTTGATGAGAGGCCTGGTCTTCAAGTCACAGGGGATCCTTTTTGAATGCTGTAGTTGTGTGTCTGTGTGTGATTGTGTGTACTTAAACATTACATATGAAGGACTATATTCACCAACAAAATTCACCTAATCTAAACTCAATTCATACCTTAGTCCTACCTCTAACCCAAAAACAGAATTTCTCCTTTGGTCCCCACAGAAACACTGCGTCCCAACAACATATGTGTTAGCAACATTGTCCTTACAATGTAATAAATACAAGTGTGTGTATGTGGTGATGGTGTGTGACCACTTCTGTTCCAGTGGCTCTGGATGTTTCATGGGAATTTGTGTCATTAGATAATGCCCAGTTAAGTGTAACAAGATAATAACAGGGACGGGGAGACCATTGTGGTTATTCCTGCTGAGCTAGTTGGACATCTGGAACAGCCACTTAAGCCTCTACACACTGAGTCATCCTATGTGGTAGTATGCAGTGCTGTATAACTGTGCTTGAGAGACTGTATTTTGGAACTTTCATTAAGATGATTCAACCCTATATTTTTGAATAATTTTCCACACAGGCCTGGATCTTTCTGTACAAAGTCTGCTTGTTTTCACCGTGCACGCCTAGCTTGTGCTCCGTTTTCCCCTCACAGACAAAAACATGCGTGTTTGGGTATTAATTAAAAAAGAGCAACCATGTCAGTGACTGTTACTCTCTGTGTTGACTCTGTGGTGGACAAGAGACATATCCAGCATCTACCCGAGTTTCTTGACGACAGAACCCTGCAAAGAGGCACCAACAACTGTTTTAGGGGTATAAAGGCAAAGAAAAATGACAATTTATGCGTACTTTGATTTTAAAGTCACAGTTCAGTAAGTTTTTAGTTTGCATCAGTAACGACAGCTCTTGAAAATCGTCAGTTATTTAGGATAATTTTTTTCAATAAGACTGTTGAGACATTTGAGAATTAAAAAAAAAAGTTTAAATCACGTTGGAGTTGTTCTGATATTTAGATCTCACTCCCCATATGCATGAACATTTTCAGTTTGAGTCGTCTGAAATCCTCTAAAATGAGAAAACTGACTTTTAGCTTCAAACCACTGTTTTCTACATATTTGCAACAAAAATACCTATTCCTACAACAGGTAAAATACCAATTACTAGGGATGCACAGATAAATTGGCGTGGATGCCTTCAGTTTGAGAAATTGGCGGTCAGTCGATACTCACATGAGTAACCGATCTTGTCTACCTGCGCGGTTAACACTAGCCACCCTACTGTTGTCAAATTAGCTTATCTCAGAAAATTGGAATCAGCAGGTCAAGCTTTTTAAAGGATGGTGATCGGCAAGAAAACTAATTGCTGCACTCCTACTTATCACTTATCACAAGATATTATGTCAAAACATTCAAACTTTTGCATTATAGCCTATCACCTGCAGATCCAGGACCCAAAATATTGCAACAGAATAATCTTGATTCACCAAAGTCCAGTGCTTAGTCAAGTACTTAAAGACAAATTGAGAGGCTTATAAAAGCAACAAATTACAAAATTGATATTTAATGGAAAAAAAGAAAGCTGGAGAACATGTTTGATTGTTCATAATGGTTAAGTTTCTAACAAAAGACTCCCAGAGTTCCACTGTTGATGACTGGAGCGGTGGTCCATTTCCCCTTACTGCAAAGTGCCTAATTTTTCCAAACTGACGCCGAGCTCTCAGAAATGGAAGGAATAACACCAAGGCTTTTCTTTTTTAAAATGGATTTTCCTTTCAGCTATTTTTGGCGCCTTCCTGGGAAGTTTATTTGGCTTCCCTCTCCACACCCTACCTATTAAAACCGGCAGCTCCGGAAAAACCTGGCACTTTCTCCGACACGGTGGCGGCGGCGGCCCTCAACAACGAGGCAGTTACGGGAGAGCGGACCCTCGTGGTTTCTCTTCCTTCCCTCCCCTCCCTATTTTTGATTTTCCCCCTCGGATGCGCTTGATCGCCTTTCTGCGTACCCGTGAACCAATCCTTGTGCCCACATTCGGCGGTAAAAACGTGACAATGGCGCATTTCGGCGTCGCTCTGTGAATGTCTGGCATGTAACTCCATATGACAGCCCAGCACGGGGCGACGTGATTAATTGTGAAATGTGTTTCTGTGCTAGTAGTCCTTAAGTGTGAACGTGTGGGTGTCTGTCTATAAATACATCACTCAGTCGGCCATGGATGTGTGATTGTGTTATATATATATATTTCTGATCGTTTCTGTGAAAAAATGTTTCTTGAGAGCACATGTTGAGCCCCAACGTTCAGTTGGAGATAAGCGTGTAAACATCTGTGACTGACAGGCTGAGCAGCGCAGTGTGGGAGGGAGTATGGTGTTTTATTAAAACACATAAGCATGTGCAGCATCTATAGTGGTCTGTGGGAGTATTTGCATGTGTAGTCCCACCCACATCCTCCTCCACCCCCACCAATTCTCCTAAATTCGGTCTATATGTGGGAAAGTTCAGTAAATTGAGAGAGATAAATCTGTGTCGGATCCACATCTGTGTTTGTGTGTTTGTGTGCGTGCGCGCGTGTGTGTGTGTGTGCTGCGTGGCAGACTGGCCCAAGCCCTCTGCCAGCAAGGAGCAGGTGTGGGGAGCCAGCCCTGCATTGCCCGTTGCCCATCTGCGTGGCCGTCTGTGTGCCGCCTGCGCCCTATCCGTGCCAACGCTGCACAGAGCCGGGGAGCCGGGGGGTGAGAAGGGGTGAGAGGATGGGGGAGAGGGGCGGCTAAAGGGAATAAACCATGGGAGAGACTGGAGGGCAGGGGGTAGACGGATGGAGGAGCTGGCTGGCTGCCCATGCATACCCAGCAACCCCTCCTCTCTCCCTCTGCCCTCTTTCTTTTATCTCTAGCTATGCTGATGAGCTGTGATGTTGAGGAGGTTTGGGAGGGAGGGGTTTCCGGGGAACAACCGAGAGAAAACTTTCAAAGCTTCGACTGCTTTATTAGAAAATATTATTTGGATTTGAAATTTCCTCTTTGCATGTTTGATCTAAAACGAATGCTCACGAGGAGGTGCTGTTCCTCCGTTTGGCCTGCAGGCGTCACTTTTTGGCAGCTGGAATGTGGGGAGTTACTGGAGACTATCACAGCGGCAACACATGCTAAAGAAATCTGCCTCTCATGAAAAAGATTTCAGCAAGGGGATTCAACCAGAAGGGACGGAGAGTGGAAAATTTGAAGATCTCCGAATTCCAGCAGAAAACATTCGCTGTTGATGCTTCTATTGAGTTTCATGCTAACGTATAGAGCTGTGAATGAATGAGCCACCCAGCTGCACTCCTGTGTTGTTGTATACGTACATGAATGTGTGTGTGTGTCTGTGTGTGTGTCTGAGCAGCAGGGTCTGGGCACAAGTGGGAATTTAGTGGATCATGTGATGCCACTCTCTGCCAGGGAATCTCGGCGGGTGGAGGGGAGTGTGGGACACACAAGTGCGAGGAGGAGGTGGGGAGATGGATGCACAGGCCAAAATAAAAGGAAGGGAGGAGAGAAGTTAAGACAAGACAAGAAAAAAGACCTGAATGAAAGAGAGGAAGGGTGGGGGGTATAAAGTGGAGATGACTGTGGGGGGGGGACGTGGGAACGTTTTGCCTCGCTGAGAAAGACGTGAGCAGAGATAATAAAAGGAGAAACGACAGACAGAGAGAAAGAGAAGGAGTTGTTGGCAGAGCAGAAGAGGGCACAAAAGGGGGCACCAGGCAGGGAGCGGACATGATCAAACCCCCCACCCTGTCGGGGAGGGGAAGGCTGAAAGAAGCAAACACACGCCACAGCCCTGACCACCGCCGGGGAGTGCCATCGCTCCGCCAAAAGGTCAATAGTGCAAAACTAGCCTCCCTGTATATCCAAGATGATTTGTCACTTGTCTGCTGAACGCGCTTTCACTCGGCTGAGACCTCCTTCTTACCTGCCACTCTTACCTCAGGTCCTGGATGTGTGAGAGGCAGCAGGTGTACTGGAAGGAGAAAGCTGACCTTATGAACTGCTGACTTGGCACTTTGTGCTCATCCCCCATTGTGTCAAAATCCTTGAGGATGAAGTCAGTGAAGCCACACTAGAAACAGTTCAAGCAGCTTAAGAAAGAATGCCAGACAAGCCAGATGACCTGGATGTCCACAAAGAAACCGGCATGACTTCCTGCAAACTGACTGAAAGATGTGAACAATATCAAAGACTTGTCCAAAGTGTTGCACCTAGCCTAGGGTTATAAGGTAGATATAAAACGTGTAAAAACGTGAACTTTTCACTTTCTTATGTTAAATCCACAACTTTAATGCATGTAGCAAAGGAAAATGACACAACTTTTATTCTCCCAGGATTTCTCTGGAGTCACATCCATCTTGGCAAGCAGTCCTGACCCAGCCGTAGAAAATCCTCCTAACAGCAAGTGTTTTTGGCCAGTTTTTAGTGAAAATCCATTTGTACACTTGAAATAAGACAAAGCCAGCCTGCAAGGACCTTTTCTGTGAAATATAGATGTCTATTTTAAGACAAAAATACTTGAATAATGATAAAAATGACTTTTCCCACTGGCAGATTTTTCACTTATAACAAGACATTTGAAATAATCTGCCAGTAGAACTATATTTTTTTAATGAATACTCATGATTTATTGACTTCCAACAAGCACCTATGCCTTGGTGATAAGTTTATTGTAAGTTGGTCTTGTCTTATTTCTAATGTACAAAAAGGTTTGCGCCAGAACCTAGACAAAAGTATTTGGTATGATTTAGCATTTTGGCAGTGTACTGGTGCCACTATCACGTTTCACTATTAGACTGGTGAGTTCGGGTCTTGTGATCCTGCTTTTCCATGGCAGCATGAACAGAACAATTCTAATATTTTCAACAACATCAAAAATGGATCTTTGCCGCGTCCATATGAAGTACTTAATTGGACGTATGAAGTGACTGCAGTCTGACCGGTCACATCGTATTTCATCCGATGTTTAGACATTGAAGTTAGACCAGAAGAAGCCAGAGTGGACGCAAACAATCACTGGAAATTATGACTTTATAAATAAAGTGCACCATGCCACAATCCAACCACTCTTGGCTCCAACTATGCGTCCAAACAAACTTCTCTAACGAAGCTACAGTCAATTCTCCACAAATAGCCATTGCAACATTGACCTTTCTTTTTATTAGCGTCCTTCGTGTTATGATCTTGTGAAAATCCTGTTGGCGCCTGTTTGAGAAGAACTTCAAGCTCAATCCATAGACGACTGTGTCCATTGTGACGTCTACGTTCTCCTTCAGTGATTTGGGGTCGTAAGTCGTCAATACAGAAGTTGATTAGTATAAATTACAACTCCAGAAAAAAAATTAATAAAAAATAATGCCTCAAGTCTAATAATTTTTCTGTAGATAGATCCTCCAACCTGAGCTGTGGAGTTCTGCAGCTCCGCCAGAGTGACCTTGGGCCTCCCGGTTGCTTCTCTGATAACTCCTCTACAGCTCAGACGCTTAAAAGCTCGGGTTGCTGCGTTAAATTTTCGTCTGCTGTGTTCCTGGGTCTTCATGATGCTATTTATTCACAAATGTTCTCTAACAAGAACAGCTGGATTTATAGAGGGCTCAAATCCTTCACAGGTGGATTTTATTTACAAATTGGGTGACTTCTAAAGCCACCTGGATGTACTAGAATTTATTACGGTTTATCAGCGTGAAGTGGGGTGAAATACATTGCATGTATTAGTGTTAGTAAACTCAATGAAAAGTTTGGTTGTAAAATGACAAATGGGAAAAATTACATTAGTATTTCCCATGGTAATGCAGTTTATCACTTCACTTATTTGTTGACACACATAGACTCTGCTAAGACTTGAGGACGGGTTCATATCTTTGGCCAGAGCAGGACAACTCTCTTATTGTCCCACCTCTGATGACACAGATTTGTTTTAGAACGAACCAAAACCAATTTCAAACAGTCATAAACCAAGTTCCATCCCCGAAATGCCACGCAAATGATCATTTATTGACGTTTAACCAACGTAACTGCGACGCCTAAGCTGTGGAACATCACAATCTTGCCCCGAGGCCAGTCTTCAGTCTTTTAAACCTCACATAAAGGACATTCCACTAACACTCTAATACGAGAAGAATAGAATAGGATCGAAAACGTCCAGATGATTTACACAAACAGGCCCTCAGTCTGATGTTGCGCAGGCCAGAAAACATTGAAGCTTTTTTTGGGTTTGTGAACTATGCAAATAAATGCTCCCAAAACTATCCGGGGCTTGGAGAACGTGTTTTATGAGGGCAGTAAAACTCCACACAAACACATAAAAGTGTGCCTGTAAAAATAATGTGTGCTCTGCAAAACTGCTCATTTGGGCTAATGAATTAGGGGCAAGCGATGAATGGCTGCGTAAAACTCCACATCCTCCCTGGATGAGGCCAGCGCCGGCTTACTGTATGCTGTGGATGATTTGTGAATTGGCTGAATATGTGTGTTTATATATTTTTTTTTCCCCTTTTCTTTTTTGCACTGTGGTGTATTGCAGCATATTCTGCTTATGTCTGTGGTCATTTCAGTAGCACCACAAGAGGGTGCTTATCTTTACCCTTTAGACCCCCATGTACACACACACTCGCACACACACACACACGCACGCACGCGCACACACACACACACACCCACACACACACACACCCAGAAGCGCCAGGGGGCAAGTGAATAAAACCAGTTTTATGCATGAACTTTTATGTACATATAAAGATCAAAATGTGCATTTGTGTTCTTTTCTCAAGCTTTACAAAGCTCTGCATACGTATGGCTCTCAAATAAACAACTAATTTGCAGAAACCGTTTTTTTTATATCAAATGCACATCAGATGGGGAATGGAACCGGCTGATTCTTAGCTCGATCTGCCTCGCCTGGCGAGCAGCTGATAGCAAACCGAGCAACACGCTTCGCTATGATTGTTGCTGATGGATTAAAAAAAAAAAGAGAAAAGGATAAAAGCTGTCACAAAAGAAGTCAAGTCAAAGAATGCCTGCGATTCATCCAAGCTACAATAGGAAGGCTACAGAACACAACATAAAACAACAAAATTGCTTTGTTTTGTGTTTAACCTGCCTAGCAGTGCACATGGCCTCCTGTTTAAGTTTATTGTGCAAATATAACTTATAGAAGATGCTAAAAAGTTCACCAGCTCTTAACCTCTATCTCTTAATGCTAGTTGGGCTAATCTTGCTAGCCACTAATCAAAGATGCTACGTTTCATAATCATCCTTTCTCTAAAATGTTTGCAAATTTTCAGCTTGGTCAGGACCAAGCAGTGAAAGAAAGCAAGAGAGTAAGAACAGAAGCAGCTAACGGGAAGGTCCAATATAGCTCAGTGAAGCTTACTTGTTTCATTGCGAATATGTTAGTTTCTAATTCTTGCAAACAAATTAGAATCAGTCAACATTTGCGTATTAGCAGATCAAATCTTTCCAAAAAGTGATTGGAGATCAGCTACCAAAAGTCTGATGGGTTCATCTCGATTTCATATCGTCAACAAAGCAAAATTATTTTTGCATAGTTGAACTCATAGAGGCCTGTGTACAGAGCATACAGTTGGCAATGCATGAACAAACGAAAACGCTGTGAAAACAGCTGCCTCTAAAACATTTATCTGCAGTTAGCTTGACTCCACCATGAAAGCCGCTTCCTGATTCTCCTACGTGAAACTGCTCTGACAGCTGTCTAATGCATGACACTGACCCTCCTCCGGACCACCACATTGTAAAAAACTTGAACTACCCCTTTTAAATATCTGTGTGTGTTGGAAAAGGTTTGCATGTGAACAAACTCTTGGACAGACCGGAACAGTTGTTTGCACACATCCTCCAAAGGTTGCTTTGGCTTTTGCCAAGTGTACAAAAAAAAGATATAAATTTGTGTTTCTTGAGAATTAACAGCGAGATTTGCATAGCTACGGAATGAAGATTTATTTTTCTCAGCAGCGAGAGAGAAAGAGAGAGAGAGAGAAGACGAGGGAGAAGAGACGGGCAGACAGAAAGAAGCAGATGATGCCTGAGAAAAAACAATCAGCTCAATGAGGGCAACGATAGCAAGGGAACCTTTGACCACCAGCTGTCTGGGAGTCACTGGCCAGCCGCATTTGTCAGTCTGTGTCCCCGCATGAACCGACCCCGGGGTCAGCGGCTTGGAGCGGGAGCGTGCGCGGTCGGCCCCTGCTCCTGCATGCGCGCGGCCGGGCGGCTGTCGTCTTGCACACAGTTTAACTAATGAGTTTTACGATGTTTGTGCGCTTGACCGAGCGTTCGGGCTGCCGTCTGTGTCAAAGCTGGCTTTATCTGTCGGGCTGATAAGGTGAGTAAACAGCAGCCCCGGTCTTCCTGTCTTTGACATGCTGGCTGATAAAAACGCCAGCACTCCACCGGCATCATGGGCGTTACGACAACGGACTTACCGCACAGGCTCCACAAATATGGTGGAGATCCAACCGTCAGAAGAAGGAAAAGCCTTGTGCATAACATGAATGTACTGTGCAAGCGTTACCTCGCTCAGTTCAGCACCCAATGGCATGCCCATACATTTCAGACACAGAGGATTAGCCCCAATTCCGACAGCTTACGGCTCCACTCAGGCCCTACTTTGGCAAAGCTGATAATTGGAGATTTATTCGTAACATTTATCAATCCATCTATTAACTTATTAGCCCAGACAACAGCTATAAAACCCTCCTTCCGTCCTACAAATAGAATCAACATGATCAAGTGAGATTAAACTGGGCAAAAATCCACTTTAGCCAAAAGCCTCCTCATCGATAAGCACCACAGCTTCGTTATTTGAAAGTGAAACACTTTTAGAGTTTTTCCACATTTTAATCACATTACAAACTCCAATGTGATGCAGCGGTTCAGATGTGCCTCTGCAAACAAGCGGAGGAGTTAAATACAGGAAGCTGAAAGACGCCGTTCCGCCAGGAAGGTGCGACTGCAGGCATCGATACTAAGTCCCTCATCGATCGCAAATTTTGCACAGATTTGTGGTTTTCACCAGTCTGACCGATCGCTTTGATGGGAAGCAGCATTAGATTTCTAGAACAAACTTCTGGAAAACTACAAAGATGCTGAAGCACTTTGTTTCTACAAGTTCAGGTGAAAAGTTGACCTGTTTAGAGTTCCCTTTTATTACTAGTAAGGGGGACATTGACCAACATATTTTATGTGAATTTGCTTGAAGATGACTATTGACATTATTGCTTGTTTCATAATTTGTCACTGTATAATGTTTTATGGTGTAAAGCACTTTGAACTGCCTTGTTGCTATATAAATAAATATGACTCGACATTTTTCTGCATCTCCTTCTTTTCTGATCAATCTCTGCACCTCAGCTGGATGTTGACCAATCCCCTTGAATCCCTTCTGATCTCATTTCCCGTTTCTCGACGTCTCTTGAAAGCCAAACTAAACAGTAAACGGTAACATTAGCTTTGTTTTTCTGTTTGCAAAAACCATTCTCAACTCAGTTCAATTCAAGAACACTTAATTGATTCCAAAGGGAAAGTAAATGTTGCTGTAACTCCCATTAACTCAAAATTCCTCATACTATTTTGAGATGTTCTGTGAAATTTTCTTAGTTTTGGGAGACTGTTGACTGATATGTAAGACTCTGCATGTTCGCAGTTAGCAATGGCCACTCCACTGTTGCCAAATCAGTGACTTTATAGCTGTATTTACCAACATTTCAGCCAAAAATCTGTTTTTTTAAAGAAACCGTGACTTCCTGTAGGACAACAATCAGACAACACACAAACAGAACTAAAATGGAACGATTCAAATCAACGCCATGAGCGTAAATCACAGGCTGGAGGAACGATTGAGATATTTTTGCGGTAATGTCAGTGACGATGTTCGGCTAAACGAGAGCTCCTGTCAAATGTCTCTGCCAAAGTCGTGAAACATGGGTGGCTGCCCTGCTGCGCACGGCTCCGTGGCACAAAGCGGAGAAGATGTTTCGCGTTAAGCGGGGAAGGCCAGATGAGCCTGCATCTGTCTGGCCGGTGCTCAGAAATGTCTAGCGTTTCACCCACACGCCTGTGGGATCGCTGGCTCCGGCCCAGCTAGGAGTTTATGAAAAACAGAGAGAACGAGGGGAAAGGAGGACAGAGGGAGGAGGGGGGGGGGGGGGAGAAAAAAAAAAGCGCAAGAAAACTGGAGGCGGGCTTCGGGGGGAAAGAAAGATGAGCTGGATGACATAAGAAGACAGAAAGAGATATAGCAAGAAGGGGGAGTTTGGACAGCTGAAATGAAAAAAAAGGGAGCCGTTTGAGATGATGATGTGATGTTTTCCACTCCAACAGCAGCGCCTGTGTGTGCGACTGCCGAGCGAGGGTTCTCCTGACGCCCCCGAGGAGCCTCGGGGCCCCCGCTTGGATCAGGGAGCGAATTCAGGTACAGAACAGGTGCAAGAACAAGTTTCAGCGCATTTAAACGGCACCCTCCGGCCAAGGGCCAAACCTGTTCATAAATGAGTTTGAAGAAGATTTATCTGTGACGCGGCGTGACTCTGCATGCATTGACGTTTGGTCTCCGTCTCTGCTTCACTGAGCCAAAATGCTGCAAGTTACACCCAAAACATAAGGTTTCAAAACACAAACACATCCACAGAAATTTCATCTTTGTCCAGCAGGTTGACCAGGAACATGGCTTCCAACCTTCTGCTCCCACAGAAGGTTGTTTCTGTGGGAGCAGAAACAGGACATATAAGGTGATTTTAAAGGTTTTATTTTACAAAAGTAATTAGGTCTGGAGTTCAATTAAACTAACTGGAGATATTTAAAAGAAGCTGAGTTCAAAAGACTCCCAGGTTTTCTTGATGTCTTTTGAAGTTTGTATTTTTTTCTCACTTTTAATTCAGTCCTTGCAACAATGTTTGCTTCGTTTGTTACGCTACTTGCTAAATATTTAGAATTTGTTTTTTTGGGGGGGTACATTTTATGTATAAAAACTTTTAAATAAAATAAAATAAAATGTAACTTCAGCTTCAACAAGGCGATCCCAGTTAGCAGGTAACCAAAGGCTGTAAGATTTATTTATTTATTGTTACTAAAGTTCAGAGATTAGGTTGGTTATTTAATTACATTAGTTAACCTTGTTAGTATCCCTGTTTTGTTTAATTAGTTGTTCCTGGATGCTAATGCTAATGGATAGCCAACCCAAGGTGGGCTAAACTTGATCAGTGACTCAGTAGCATTAAAAACACCTAAACTAAAGGATCAATTATTGATGTGAGATCACACTATGGACAACTATGAAGAACCAAAATCAAGTCAAATACATAACAGTTTGCCACTGTGAAACTTTTTGTTCACATTTACCTAATTTAACCTGTTAAAATAAAGCAACTTTGACAGAGATTTATTTCAGTTCTGATACAGTGAACCCAATCGAGCTATTAGCTAAATAGTTAGCATGCAATGTTTTCATTGAAGATTAATAAAAACATTTTCATATTTTAAAGTCAGTTTCTATTGAGGAGGTTAAGGCGGTTCGTAGCCGATGTACCATAGTTAACTCACTTTCATGTTTTTTCTTTTTTGTTCATGTTGTTTTTCTGGAAGCTAAGGCTAAAAGCTAATCCAACCTGGACTGTTTTTCACCACCTTTAAACGGCTCCACTCTCAAAAATGTTGCCGGTCTTTTGATATTGTTCTTTACGTATTTCCAGCTCTTTATTATTCATTGTTGAAGCACTTCAGTGATTCACGTTCATTTAAAGACGAGAAGAAACTAACAAGCAAACATTTATGAACAACCATGTTGATGAAAATCTTATTTCATACCTACTAAAAATGTTAGAGTTGATTAAGTTCAGTAAAGTTTATGTACAAATTCACCAACAGCTGGTGTCTGTTGATTTTCAGCCTTCGCGATTTATATTTTGCTTATTTATATTTTGCTTATTTATATTTATACAAAACATTTTATTTTATAGCACGTCACTATTATTCTGTTTATACACCATATCTTTATACACCTGTTTATAAATATTTATATCCTGTATAGCAGTTCTGGATAGATGCAAACTACATTTCGTTGCTTTGTACTTGTGACAGTGCAATGACAATAAAGTTGAATTCTATTCTATTCTACAGGCCACTGAGAAACCAAACTATAGGATCCTTTTCTAACTAGTAAATGTGGCAAAAGCTATTTAACAGGAAATAATTTTTTACGATACAGTCAGCCATGACTCCGTCTCTTTTGGTCAGAGTGAAAAAGAGTTGCATTGTCAACAGATAACAGGAAGGATGAACGGAATGTAGTAAAGTTCCTGTGTTTTAACTTTTTAAGCCCATTAAGTGAAACCTGTTGGATTTGGATTTTAAAAGCTGACAGCTTTTAGAAAATCTGAGTGAAGAAAAAATAAATAAAAGTCCATATTATGTTATCAAAACATTCATTCCCATATTGATTAGTATGAGGTCTACAACAAGAAGGTTAGGCAAATTACTTTAAATGGTGTTCTTCCTCTGACTTTCACTCTTCCTCTCCATTATCCCTCCTCCACTCCGCACCCCCCTCCCCCCCAAAAAAACAGACAAAACTGTTGGGTTCTGAAGATAAATGAGTTTTAGAACCTTTGGAGCATAAACTGCAATACCAAACCGATTAGACAACCGCTGGAAAGAATCTCACATGCAATTTGTTTTGGTTTCCTGTGAACCTTCTTGACCCAAAGCGGATGCAGTAATCCCCCGTCCATCTGGTATCTGAAGCAGGTCAGAGCATCTTTATGTCTGCGAACGTCCTCGCTCCAGTTGCTTTACATCCACGTAACATGGACCCGGACTTGCATCACGTGAGCCCGCCGACCCGCGCTCGTCCAATAACAACAGTTGAGGGAACGTATTTGGGAAGGCTGCTGGAGCCTCGAAGGTTTGGAGCGGCTGCTAGACCCTCCGCAGAGAGGCTGTGTGCGAATTTGGGCCTGCAGGAGGGAGGTGGCAAAGTGTTTATTTAACTGTGGGCTGTATCTGGCCATCATTATCTCACACTGCAGAAGGAGCACTGTAAACAGATGCTTGCGGCCCACTCAGCTGCAGCGTGTCTGGCTGAGGTGGCGGCGGCAGCGGGGACCAGAGGGAGAAATCTCAAGTGATGCTGAGGTCAGAGGCAGAAGAGTGGGAACAGACTGTGGCAAAAATCTGCAAGAACGCAAGTCGGAGCTGTTTGCTTACACTATAAAAAGCAATTTGGGAGAGCGGTAAATTTTAGACATTCAAATAACTAATCTGTAACAAGAATAACTGTTTGTGAATGAAGTCAAACACTGCTTTACTTTGCTAACAAATGGAGCTGGAATTTAAGGTTGTATTCATGTGATGTGATTAGCCACAAAGCTAACGGTGTGGCTAGAAAACCTTGGTACAAAACAGCAGTGGCCTGTTTATATAATGTAACAGGGAACCGTCACTTTATTTTGGAAACAATGCAGCATCAACTACATTAGCGACAAAGCTAACACTAAAGTTGGATTTGCAAATTAGCATGTGGCTAGAAAACCTATTTTCATCCAGTACGATTGTTTATTGAGCTGTCCTTGATTGAATAAACTTTAATTGAATTTAAGTCTTAGCTTGCTATCATCAGAATCATCAGGAAAAATCACATCAAACGTACTGATCAATGTTCCAGATATTACGAATCAGAGGAAGCTTGAAACAGGTGGGGTTGGAACTCTGTGTTTCAGCTGTTTTGCAGTTTTCTGGAAGTTTGTTCCAGATTTGTGGTGCAAAGTAGCTGAATGCTTTCCTAACCCCATTTAACATCTAATAATTTAAAATGTTCACTTTGATTCCAGTGACATTTTATACCTTGATCACTAACAGTCTCACTTTCTATTGTCGACAAACCAGGCAATCAAATTAATTTAAATTTATTGAGAATTTGTATTTGTAAAAACCAGAGTCACACTGATAAATTGGGCTGATCTTTACCAACACAACACAAAGTCTCTTTATCAGCCACCGTCCCCTTTAGCTCTGCTGGACTGCGATTGAGAACACTCACCCCACCGTTGCCAACTTAGCAACTTTTCAGATTGAAAAAATAAATAAATAAAATAAAAAAT
The DNA here is from genome assembly GCF_027474105.1 of Poeciliopsis prolifica. Taxonomy (NCBI): domain Eukaryota; kingdom Metazoa; phylum Chordata; class Actinopteri; order Cyprinodontiformes; family Poeciliidae; genus Poeciliopsis; species Poeciliopsis prolifica. Next base: position 11,982,798 of record NW_026562385.1, on the reverse strand, counting down.
GGTCTCGGACAAAATTGAAATGGGCAAGTCAGGATTTTAAAGATCGGCCAGAATACCGCAATCGGTTCACCTCCAGTAAAAAAGAATTTATTTAGGTGTTAAATTCAACTCAGAATCACTGAATAAAGTCAACCCAAAACCAGCACCCATTTGATTGGTCAAATTCTAACAGTTTGTTTTGTCAGTGCATTCCTGCCTGAGCCACGGCGCACTGCACTGTGGGATTCAGGCCGGGGTTTACCCTGCAGCCGGCTTTCACGCCGAAGAGAAAGATTCCCTTTGTAGCGGTCAGAGACCAGGAGGAGAGCAGCATAAGTTCAAGATGCTCCTGCCGGAAAGCTCAACAAACAGTTGGAGGGGAGTTTTTCCAGAGCCGCGTGGCCTAAACAAACGGCTGGAGAAAGCAGGATCCAAAAAAAAAAAAAAGAAAAGGGAGGAGAAGGGAGCTGGGGCAGAAAAATGAAATGGCGTCTCAGTTAGTTACAGTGGAGAAGCGGGCGAGAGCCAGGTCTGCTGCTTTTTTCGAACTTTAATCAAAAGCAGAGGCGCCCCGCGGTGGAGCGAGCGTGATGAAAAAACAACGTTTACATGAGCTAAAAGCTTAGTGGAGGGGTGGGATGATGGGGGTGGGCAGAGACAAACAAACAGATAACTACTGATGAACAGCTGCGAAGTGCACTTCAGCGATACAAAGGAGGAGAGGAAGGAGAGAGAGAGAGGAACCCAAAAATGGAAGGACCACGTTTCAGCGCAATATGGAAATATGGTCCTCATTTCATGATTCAGTTCCCACTCCTTCCTTTTTTCCCGCCCTCTCTAAATACCCCTTTCCCAACGTTACTCTTTTATGCAGCTGTGGCCGGTTTATAAAAGCCTGTTAAAGCACAGGGAGAGCAGTAATAAAAGGATTGAAAAAAAAAAAGAGGAGAAAAAAAAAAAAAAGCAGCAATTACAAAAGTGAGACGCTGAAAATGCTCACAGATTCAATCGGAACTTTACGAGTTCGCTCTGACTTAAGAGCGTTTAACCCAAACTTCATCAGCCTTCGCATCCGTCCTACACTCTAATCTCCAACTTATCTTCGCTTCATCCAGCAAAGTCTCTTCTGGACTGAATAAAAAAAAAAAAAAAAAAAAAAAAAAAAAAAAAAAAAAAGGGGGGGGGGGGGGGGGGGAATAGCGACTGGCTCCGGTCGGTCGTGGGCCGTTCAAGCCTCATTCCTTCATCGGGCCCTAATCCCAGCAGCTTTACATTTTAAAACTCTCCCCCTCTTCCGCGTAACTGCTGCTAAGCATCTGCACTGGGGACAAATTAAAAACCCTGCCTCGAGAAGCTCAAGAAGCCGTTCTCCGAATGTACACATCGTAAAAAAGACGGAGGACTTTCTGCTCCTCCCGCTGTCCTGGGATGACACCCTCCGCCGCGCCTCGTTTGCTCCGGTTATCCGTCAAGGCTGTTCTCTCTCCAGACGTCAGGCCGGACCCGGACCGTCCCCACAGCTCACCTCCCTCTCCGCTCGACCCGCCAAGTCCAGCCAAGGCACTTCATTATTTTAAATTTACAGCCTGTCCGCTTGGCCTGGTTTGAGGAGGAGTAAAAAAGGATAAACATTTTTTAAGAATCAGGCTTCGGTCGGCATGGAACGAATCCAAACCTCTCCTTTTACCGTTTTTACAGTTTAATATAAAGTTGTATCATAATTACACTCCATTTTTAAAACGTACTCCTCGTGCCAAAAGAAAAAAATACACGAAAAATAATAATAATAAAAAAGATGAAATACACACAGCTCAAGTTGGTGCATAAACATCGAGAGGCCTGCAACGTTTAACGGCCCTTTGCCCTCTTTGGAGGAAATAACTGAATTTGGCAAGAGTCTGGGGGTTTGTAGGATACAGTGGAAAAATAATAAGCACAAACACACACGCAACGTCTTACAAAACCAACCAAAAAACTGTTTTTTACAGCCTAAAGTGCTGCGAGTGTGTCCTGGGTGGCAGGACAGCAGGAAATATGTTCCGAATCTGTGGCAAGATTTGAAAACCGATGTACAGACAGGCTGAAATTCAAAAAGCACAGAAAATTCATGTCATGGTTCACAGATTCTTCTTCTGTTTGCCGACTGGCCCGGTTGAAATTCTGCCGGAGAAATCTTTGCTAATGGGAGAAAGCCCAGACACAGCATTGAAGGCAGATGAGAATGAACAGTGTGATTGTACAGAAAGTTAATTGTCAGGCTAGAATTTCACATAAACGCAATGGAAGCACTTTTTTCTGCATCACACCATTTTGTCTATAGCAGAAAACGGCACAGCTGAAACATCCAGATGACGTTGCTTGTGTGTGTGTGTGTGTGTGTGTGTGTGTGTGTGTGTGTGTGTGTGTGTGTGTGTGTGTGTGTGTGTGTGTGTGTGTGTGTGTGCATAAGTGCATTTTGACCCACTTCTATTTACACGTCTCTACCCGACAAAAAAGACCAGGCCGATGTTTTTAAATGGATCAGGCTCCATGTTAATACAAAAATAATGATGCTTGTGCCTTATCAAGGCCCTCAAAGCCTTCCTATCCCTACATGCTCATTGGCCCTTTGGGGATTTCAGCTATTTGAAAAATATTTTAAAGAGGCCCGATTGCCCCCAGCTCAGCGGCTCAGAGAAGCCTTAAAACCCTGCAGCTAAATCCTAGGGTTATGTAAGGTAAAGCCCTAAAGCTCACCACGCCTGATGTTACATATTACCGTAATTGCAAATGAAAAGGGGAAAGGAGAGAGAGAGAGAAAGAGAAAGGGAAAGAAAAAGAGAGAGAGAAAACGTAGGGTTGGGTGGGGTGAAGAAATGTGGAGAAAAGGGGACTTTGGGGGTTCTGTGGTCGGTTGGAAAAAATTGGAAAGAGAAAGGAAATGAGGGAGGTGTGACAGGATGGATGAAGTTATTGAAGGGGGGAGGGGAATGGAATCGCGTTCTGATCTGATGAGTTCTGCTTTGATACACCAGGTGCCTTCAATCTCCTCTTTCTCGGACACTTGTCCCTTTCAGGAGACAGCTGGAAAGCAAATAACGAGCAACGTCCAAATTCTGGCCCAATAAAAGACAGTCTGCATAAATCATTTGTCCGTCTTATAGCCTTCATCTGAGGGGTTGATAAAAACAAACACACAAGTCAGTTCAAGAATTAAAAGAGGAAAAAACACTTTGTGTACAGATTTCTTCACTGTAAAAACTGTATTTTTGTGTTCCAGTGTGCTTAGTGGGAGATCATCACTGAATACATGCATTTTAAAGTGCAGAGTACTGGGGGAGGCTAGGACAGCTAGCATCATGATGATCCTCCCTGATGCAATCTTTTGTCTGAAGATGTAAGCGGGGTTTAGAGTCCCTCTGAGGAGTTGCTGCAAAGCAAAACTGTTTGGGTTCCAACATCTGGAGATGTTCTGGGTCGAATGCGCCAATATTTAACTCTGTAAAATCACCTTGGAGTGTTACTCGCAGCTAATAACGACATAAAAAAACCCGTGGTCTTAGAACATGGGAAAAACATGCTAACAATGTTACTTGGGAGATTGAGCCAAGGTTGAAGCAAGTTTAGTTTGATAAGTTGAGAGTGATACAAGGAAGAACCGAATGATGTTTCCAGGGTAAAATCAAGTGGAATGACATTTCTGGTTGCAGGTCACAGGTAAATATGAAGTCTTTCTACCCAAGTCTTGACACAGATGGGAAAGACTGAAATCAAGTCAAAAGGTAATGTTGAGTCAAGTTGAAGTATAAGACTTTTGATTTAAACTCTTAAACACATCGATTGACCAAATAGGTCATTTAATGTAACTTTAGAGTTAGATTTTGTTAGACCGAACAACCCCCAAGAGGAACCTTGAAAATGTCTGGAAGTCAATACTAACATTGTATTTTACAGTAAGCATAAACTTTAGCATGTTTTATTAGCGAGTCTAAAAGCTGTATAGTGTGGACCCTGACGTTCACTGTAAGGTTACATTCACGCAGCAAGCTCTGGTCAAAAGAAATGAATCTTTTTGTTCATAATCTTTTTCAGAGTGGTCTGATGTTTTCACCCCTCAAAAGTTATGATTGGCAACACTTCCATATGTGGAACTAAGTTGGATATTACCAGATTTTTTCAAAGTGTCTGTGGTCTGAACGGATATGTTACAATTTATATGAAAATTATAATTATGAAATTGCAAAAAAACAAAAACATCTGAGCCAGTGAAGTGGAGTGTTGTGCTGTCAACACTCCACAAAAAGACCATCGCTATTAGTTGGGTTTTCTTTTTCTTAGCTTCCTTTTTTCTGTTATGATCTTGTAACGATGTTCTCAGCACCCATTGCTGAATATCTTCAAATTCAATTAATATCCAGAGGCGTTCATTTTTACTTCCACAACCAGAAAGACATCTAAATTCTTATTTAATACTTACTCTGAGGCTTCTTTACTTAGTACCAGCATCCACCCTAAAGAGTGTTGTTTTTAAGATAACCTAATTACACATATTGTCCATTTTTTGCTGGAAAGTTGATCTGATTTCAATGGACGGGTACTTTCTCTGCATCTTGTTCCTTTAGAGGCAAAACAACAAAACAGCTCAAGATCCTAAAAAGACATTTCTTGTTGATGTCATTCAAAGTAGGGGGAGACCAATAAACTGGGCACATGGTGCAAAAACGAAGGCCACAGCTGGAACAACACGTCTTAAAAGGAAGGGGTAAATATTGGTTGAAGGCTGAGAGAAACCCACTGGGAACCTGCCTGAAAGCGGGACCCACACACCATCACCGCCGTGTAACCCAGTCTGCTGCTATGCCCATTAAACACCATAATGAAATTAAGCCCGCATTATCACCGGCACCAGGGACTGGATTATACCTCGCTGTGGATTAGAGTCCCGTTGGGGGTGCTAACTCAAGGAAGGGTAAAAGTGAGTGAGTGAGGAATAAGGTTAAAGGAGGGGAAACAAAATGCAGCTCACGTAGATCACTTGCACTGTGTGTCGTTTGGCTGCCGTCCAAGAGGAGAGCAACAAAGGCGCTCTGAAAAGAGGGGAGATTGCAATGGCCGCTGGCTGGGTCTGTCAGGTAGAATGAGCTGCAGGGTTGTGTTTCAGCAGCGCAGAAGTTGGAAGATCAATGGAGGTTTTTTGCTAGATGCCGCAGTTGCAGCTGAGGACAAGCCGACAACACAGGCTGTTGTAAAATGTCTAAGGGATGAGTAATGGCAGGCTGATTACCACGCTGAATTCCCTCAGTTAGCTGAGAAAATGACAAGGCGATGCAAAATTTCCCGGTAAACGCTGAACGTACATGCAATATGTGGAGGCAAACATCAGCTCAGGATGAGGAACCGAGTTCAACACAAACTTTGTGCTTCAAAATAAAGCAGCAGAGAAAGCGGTCACCTTTTATGAGTGGATTTTCGGCACAGAAGGAAAGGCAAAAAACATCAAAAATACAATTTCAAAACACTTTACATCTTGTTGCTACAGTTTAACATGTCTTTATAGGGAGAGGCAAACTTTCTTCTAGATTTCCCAATTGTCATTTTGCACTGCCTTCCAACTGGCTGAAAAAATGTATTGCATTATAAGGAGAAAGAAAAATTCCGGTTAATGATGGAGCGAAAACTTAAGAAGCAAATTATTTTTAGCACCAAAATTGTGTTTTAGGACAGTTGGACAGCTGCAGTGCAGATAAGCATTCACCCTCTCTTGCTTCTTACAAATCAATGGTGAAGAAAATGTGACTTTTTAACCTGAAGCTAGCCATGGAGGAATTATGCTACAACACATCTGATAAAGTGAGGAAAGTCTTTCTAAGTTTAACTGAAGCTAGCCATGGACACATTGTGCTAGCACGCATTAGAAAGCAATAACTCCGCATGCGCACTAAGATTAATGAAAGGCTTCACTGAAACTTGCCTTGGAAATGTTGGGCTGGCACTGTTGTTTAAAAAGTGACAAAAGACTGTTTGATTTTACCCGGAGCTCGCCACTGAAGCCTGAATGCAACAGAGATCACCGCACTTCTTAAAATTATCTGTTGACAAAGATAATTGCTACATATCAGCAAAAGCAAACAAACGACCAAATAAAAAAACTGCAAAACCAAAGTTTTGGCCACTGATGAAACAAACTAAGATATACAGTGTAACTAAACTACCAAAGCCCGCAAACTTAATAAAGATGCTCTTAAATAACTGTCTCATTTACTTCCTAAATTCAAATGCCAGCTTTTATTTTGTATAACTTTTCTCTGCTCTGTTTTGTTCTGCCTGGATCTTCCTTTGCTCTCTTTACTGCTCCTCTTCTGCTGTATATTTTCTCCTGGAATGGCTGCCAACATGTGATTTCACTTATCTCTGAGAGAAATTAGAGCAGAGAGGAACAGACTAATGGTCATCTCCCTGTCTCTACCTCTTTTCCTCCTCTCCTTCGTCGCTCTGACAGGCCTTGATGAAAGAACCTGTATATTTTACTTTAGTTTCAAATTCCGCTACCCAAAAAGACGAGAGGAAAAAATCCAGATGTGGGCTGCTGGCCACACCTACAGAAAAACCTTTGAGCCCGACAAAGAAAAAAGTGGTAACTTGGAAGCATTGACGAAAATAAGAAAGAAAAAGAAACTCTTCTTTAATTTTCCAGTAAAACGAAGAGAAGCTTTTGTCTATTTCATGGTGTTATTTTTCTAATGTCTCTTTAAGACAAGGACTGTGTCTGCTGGAGTCATCAACTGGACCAGTACTGAGCAGATCACAAGCAGCAGACGGGCTTTCCCCTTATCCCACCAACTCCAAGGTTGCTCGTATAAACCTGTTAAGCCCGAATGGCTGCAGTAAAACTTGTCTTATGTTACTACAAACCCCCCAAGTCACAAATTAAGTCATCAGAGTTAATCAGCACCTCTATGGCCACTGCAGATGTAGTACTCCCAGATGTGCACGCAAACATGCTGAGCCAGCACAGTCAGTTTGGCACTTGAGAGCTAACACTAACATGTCTGTCATCTTGGTCCCAACAACTGCCATTTTCTCAGCACCCCCAAAGTGGGTCGGTGGTAGTGGTCATTGTCATTGGAAAATCCTCGTTCTCTCTTCAGTCTTTTCAACTGGTACTTTGGATCTTTTCCGAGATTCAAGGACTTGGATCTTTGAAGGAAATGTTGAATGACTATCCAGACAGGCCTTCTCGAGATCCAAGGGCCCACCCTCCAAACACTGGGTTCCCACTAGCTGTGTTTCCATTACAAACATGCTGAACACTGTCAATCACAATTTTGGTTTTTTCCTTGAATAAGAAATGCAGTTAAAATCACAGGTGAATAACTTTGTGACAAATGATTGTCCAACTACTTTCTGTTGCATTCGTCTTCGTGGTTTGCGACAGCAGCAGTGGCGTATCTAGCCCTGTTTTTGTGGCACCCCTGTGAATAGGATTGCCACCCATCCCGTAAAATATGGAGTCGTCCCGTATTGAACCGATACATAACTGTCCGATAGACCCGCCTACTATAAACACATCAACACAAGTTTAACAGTTATGGCCAAAATAAAACAGGCAATATTAAGGTCAGCTACAGTGTCGTGGTGGGAGCTAAAGGACCCCTGAACGCTACGGACTGACACTGAACGTCACGGTTGCCTAGAGACGGACACTGTGGGCTGCTATCAACCCGCGTCTTTTTAAAACGTCCTCTACCTGATTGGAAGAAAAAACGCTTTCAAAAGTACAGACGTGAGTGAAAAGACCCGCATTATAAGCTGAACAATTTCCGTGAGGATGGATACTGTGAACATCGATCAACAAAAAATGTGTCCGTCATGGCGCAGTGTGCTGGACGGAATAGATCAGGAGAGGAACCGCAGACCCGTCAGAACCTAAAGAACCAGAAATTAGCGTCTCTTCATCCTCAGGCATCTCCTGAGGCTGATATGATACAGAACACTTTATGATTGATCAGTTTCTTATTGTGATTTTAGTTTGATTATTATTATTGCTTAGGATGTTGAGTTTGGATATTTAATAAATCATCCCAAACTCATTTGGGAGTTGCTCATTTCTTAATACTCCACAGCTTGTACAAAGCTTTTCAAGCCTATTCTTCCAAGTCTTTTAAGTGGGCTATTGAGAGGATCATTTTGGTTTAATTAAAAAATAGCAATCAAGTTTTAACACCTGCAACCTACCTTCTTGTCATGAGGGGTAATCCCAACAATGTAAATCTATTACAGTTCTGCCAGAGGTGACAAGTTTCAGAATCCAAAACCTCTCAGCTGAATTTGCTGCCATCACTCTGCTTGACACCATGAAAATGGAGAAGAAACATATTGGAGACAGAAATACCTTTAAACACGGACTTCCTGTATTGAAAAAACAAAAAGAATCTCAGTACAATAAATCTGATGTCACACTGTCTATCTTGCCACATCTGTTGGCATATATAAAAATGATTTTTATGTATGAAGAAAATAAAAGGTACCCTTAAAATGTCAAAATGTTCCTAACAATAATCAAATGTGTGTATCACTCGGCGCCACAGCATTTAGCATGCTGATGTGAGTGAAACATTTTCAGAGCATTTGCTTAACGTAGTATGAGACTGTGTCATTACACAGCCATTTAGTCAACCCAGCAACATCTGAGTAGTACTTGCATGAACAGTGATGTGAATGTCTCAGTAGACTGCAATACTTTAACTACATAATCCAGGACGATGGTGGCAAAGGGTGATAGGAGTTTGTCCCTCAATCGGTGGGATGCTGGTTGTAGGCCCCCTCCGGCCACCTCTGTAATTGTGTTATTGGGCAAGACACTTCACCCACCTCACCTGCTGGTGATGGTCAGAAGGCTTGGTGGTCCTGGTGCATGGCAGCCTCGCCTCTGTCAGACTGTCCTGTGAATGTGTGTGAATGGGTAAATGGCTGAATGTAGTATAAAGTGCTTTGGGGTTTTAGGTACTTGGTAAAGTGCTGCGGGAATACAAACTAAGTCATCATACTATATTATCTCACAAGACAAATGAATGGTCGATGGTGTGTGGAGGGTAAAAATGTTCTCCACAAGAATAAAGCTGCGCTGCTGATAAAATCTGAATTATTTTTGAAAGCTGAAGCCTGAATGTTTCAGGTATCCATCACAGTTTTGTGTGAGAGAGCTGAAACACTGAAGAAAAACCTACTGCAGGAAGTACCTCACCAAGAGTAACCCCTCTGGTATCATAACACAAAATGGGAAAAAAAGAGGACAGAAAGAAAAGTATAAAGCTGGCCAAAAAAGAAAAAAAAAATGGAAGATGGCTGTGGAATGACTGCTAATGTCTTCTGCAGAACCTGGCCCCCAAACGTTGCTGTAATTGGTGCAAACTTAGAAGCTGGATCTTTCCCGCTTCGCCCCGGTGTTTCTTTTCCCTTCTATTCCTTTTCATCCTTCAACCTCCTGGGAGCCCGCAGCCAGTTTATCTGTCTTTAAACGCTTCTATCTTCTTCATTCGGCAGACCATGGCGATCGCAGCAGAGAGTTGAGAACTGAAAACAACGTTAGCGTTGAGGGAAGGCCTCAGGTTGTTCCAGTCAAAACGTTAAGTCAGCAGAGTTTCTAAATGAACGCAGCCGAGCCAAGATCAATGTCAGTGAAGAAATGCAGGTGGTAATTTCATGACCACTGCCTGCCAGACTTTCCACATCAGATCCTCCTTTGTACTTAATGTGCTGCTTACTTAGCCAAAAGCCAATGGGGCGAGCCTGCTGCAGTCGTCGTTGTCATCTTCTTGTGCATCCAACTAAATTATAGTTCAAGGTGCAGTCCCTCACCTGCTGAAAGTTCATATGTATGAATATATTTCTGCACACATTCAGTCCGGTTGAAGGCCCTATAGAGGTTGCTGTGCAGCAGCTGGTTCTGATGGCCTCAGAGGCATGAGCACCTTAAAGACCTATGGATTTACAGCTGAAAGAGACGAGATAAGCTCGCTTAGCAGCACATAAAGACTGGCTACAGGAGGAGAGGACTCAGCGACTTAGACGGATTATTCTCCAGCTATACGATCCGTTCACGGCCGCCTGTGCAGCAGCGAGGCCCGCTCACCTTCCTATGCTGTGTGTGTGTGTGTGTGTGTGTGTGGGTGGGCTTTTGTTCTTGGAGGTCTGTGAACACAGGGGCTGATTTATGGCATGAGTTCTGGGTAAGGGAACATATCGGAAGGCGCCGTTGTGAGGTATGGAGTCAGTACGATGTTTGCAACCAATGACTCAGGCGAATATGTACAGTATGATCCAAGCGCTTTGATTTCAAGGCAGGAAAGTGACACAATGCTGAAATAATAAAACAAATGAATAGGGATGCAACATATTTATCATGTACATAAATTCCAGATTTTTCCACAGTCAAAATTTCAGAGTAATCAAATTGTTTTACTACTGAGCTTGAAAAATATGTAAGAACCCACAAACCGACAGGAAGGAAGAGAGGAAAGAAGGACAGAATGAATGAAGGACAGAATGAATGAAGGAAGCAAGGAAGGAAGGGAGTAATTGAGGTAGAAAGGGAGGAAGAAAAAGAGGAAGGTAAGGACAAAAAGAAAAGTGGAATGAAGGAACAACAGATGAAGGGAGGAACAGAGGGAATGAAAGAAAGACAGAACAAACAAAAGAAAAAAGACAAAGAAAGAAAAAGGAAGGGAGGAAAGAGAAAAAAATGAAAGAAGGAAGAAAAGAGGTCAAGGAAAAAAAGGGGGGAGTAAGAGGGGTACGGGTGGACAAAATGAATGTGTGAATTGTGATATGGTTGCTGAAACATTACGACCCATAAGTAAATAATCCAAAGCTGTGAATTAGACGTCGGGGTTTCATATGCAGGCCTCCGTTGGTCTGTGTGAACAAGCAGCTGCATGTCTGTAAGTCGATTCCATGAAGGATCATCGGATGCCAACAGGCCTGCCTAACCCCTGGCTCCCATTCTGTGTCCCATCAAAAAAAGCACAACCTCGTCTTTTTTAATCCAGCACCATAATCACTACTCTGCATCGGCCCCGCCCTCGCCGGCCCTCAGGGCCCCGCCGAGCATCTCGAGAGAAAGAGCATTACGGCAAATAAATATCTCTGCTGATTAAATCATTAAGAAGCTTTTATTGACGGGCCCAACTAAAACCCTCTCCACTAAATTTGCCACATTTCCTCTTACTCCGGAATAAGCAGAAAGGATGTGGCGGGGAGGTACGCGGTGGTGGGGGCGGAGATTAACTTGTTTGGGCTGTCCGCAGGCTCAAACACTAAGCGCTCAATCAGTCAATCACCGAGATCCACACGCTCTCTGGGACTTAGCCTCCCAGATCCCCCTGACATTGACCGGGGCAGGGCCGATAAATCTATCTGCTCTCATGCTGACCCGCGCAGCTGCTGCTGATGATCCTGTTTCTCTGTACGACCGCGCTGAGCCACGATTTCTGCACCAAAAGCAACTTGAGGTGGACCACAATATCAAACGCATGTCTTCCCATGCGTCGTTCTATAGCACCATCAAGTTGCCTTCAGTTGTTAGATGCTCTATCAAATATGCCTTAAAAGAAACTTGTAAGTTAAGCGTCTTGAAATTGGGCCTCTGTCTCTTTAAGAAGCTCCTGCTCTGTTTGAAACTTCGCCTTTAGGAACTCCTCACAACATGGCTCCTTTATTAATCCTTTAACAATGTTTTCGGTTCCAGCCAACGTTTTGCACAGAATGGTGGTCATGGAGCTTAAAGGATTTCTCATGCATATGTTAAAGAATCGAGGCAATTCTCCGGGTTTGTTTTTATTGAGAGAATAACGTTATAACACGACGTAACAGTGACTTTTAGGATGTGATCCCACTTTATAGATTTGGTTAATAGACTTGCAACATTTGTCCATTTCTAGCTGCTGCATTTCACTTCCTCAGTGCACCATGTCAAACCAACCAAACCCTTTCAAAAAGCTGTTCCCTTCCCCACCTGTGAGGGGCACTACGTCAAGAGCCACTGAAGGAAACAACACCAAAACCTCTGAAGAAGACACTGAGCACAACTTCTTTCTTCACGGAATGTAAACAGAAAAGGAGACCTGTCACATTTTAGCAGTCGTAATATTTCTCTTTTGTCGTTGGTAAAAAAAAACTTTTTTGGTTGTATTTACCCAGAATTCCCTGTGCCATAGTTCGGTTCCTGCTTTTGGAGAGGTCTTCAACAAAGGTTTTAGGCGGACCAAAGTTCACGTTTTTGGTCCCCACGTTTGATTGCGTGTTCACACCTCCCCAAACAAACCAGACTGTCAAGGCAAAGCTAAACCAAAGTGGACTGAACAGGGATGCTGTGGATGCTAAAAAAGCAGGCTTGGTACATCCATCATTTAAACTGGGTGAAATAAAGCCAGTTTTCTGAAGAAAAAGTGGCCCATTTCCTGTTCTTGTTACTAAAATAAAAAACTGGGCAACAATGCAAGACCACCTTTATGTTTCAGTTCCCCAATGAGTTTCAGATAATTAAAAAAATAAAATAAAAATAATTTGATGTGTGTATTTAGGTAAGAAAAACAAGCAAAAAAAAATATATTAATTTTTTTTGTTCCAATAGTTGAAAATGCAGCTACTTTTAATGCAACAGTTTTGACCTCTCTAGCAAAATTCAAATTTAGGTAAACAAATGAATTTAAGTGAACGAGATGTGTGAAAAGCCCAGTCTGAACAGCAAGAGGCTTGAAGATGGAGGAAGTGTAAGTTGAAGAGTGGCCTGTGAGCAGGTCAGTTTTCACGAGGCCTTATAGTTTTATGATTGGGCACGTAAAATCTGGTTAAACTTTGTCCAGATGGAAGCTTTCATCCTGGAAAGTAAAGTTTCTATTACTTTATGGCAAATTCAAAAGGAAATGACTAAACCCTGACATCCCTGACTTAAGTTTGACTTCAGATGTTTGTCAAATTTCTCCTCCTCAGTTTTTTCCCCTCCACCATCTCAGTTTCCTGCATATGAGATAGAAATTAAAGGTGCATCGATTGCGGTTTTCTGGCCCATTGCCGATCATTCAAAAGCCTGACTTGCCGATTCTGATTTTGGCTTATAGTGATTTTCTTTTGTGTCTGAAAACTCTCAGTATGTAGCAACATTGCTAAATTAGCAACAGTTGGGGTGACTATTGTTAGCAAGTGGTTGATCTTCAGATATCAGTTCTATGTGTCAGTATTGGCCAATCAAAGACAACCCTGACTCTCAGGGTTGATTAATCAGTTGGTTACAGACCTAATAGAAACATTTAAAATAATACTCAACTGGCTGAATAGTGACACAGAGCAGCAATTTGGAGAGACACAAATATGCCTGTCACAATATACTGGACAATAAATTGTACGCAAAATTATTGAGATAAACAATAATATTGTTGTTTTAGACCATTTTGAAGTAATATATTGATAATGGGAAAATAATCAAAGTTCATCCTCTGAAGTTGAACAAACTACAACAAACTTTAACTTTGTACAAAAAAAAAAAGATTGCTCTTTAAAAAATAATAAACAGAATGCAAATGTTCATTGTCATTTATAATGCAATGAGTTGATTAGTAGCTTTTTGCGACAGGATTAGACAGAAAACACTTTTCTCTTTTTCATAAAGTCTTGGTGAAAACATAAAGAGATAAGTTTGGACATAAACACGGATAAGCTTCTGTCGCGGGGTTAGGGTTAGGGTTAGGGTATGAATACGACGCTGCCACCAGCACCCTTCCTTTCACGGTGAAGGCGATGTGTTCAGGGTGTAATAAATTTTCTGAAATTATTCACAAAATTACTCACTATCCCACAACAATATATGCTAGCCCCGCACTGTGAACCGAGGGCCGATCCCAATCAAACACTGCCGTTGTGGGTCCCCACATACACGCATATATACAGGAACCATACGGCAATGATTAAGCTAATGTAGCTGTCTTACAAGCTGTGAAATACTGACAGCATTTCAACAGAATGACGGGAGTTTTCACTGTCCAAAGTGTGAGCAAAAATTGCCCTGTTGCGAGCAAACTGTTGATTCAGAGCTGAAGCCAGCCATGCAGAGAAACCCAGCCAAGCAAGACAAACCTGCCTTCATTTATTTTTCTGTTAGGACCAAAGGTTATTATATATGTTTTGTTTTTTTTGTCAACGATGCCTCAATATGTATGCAATTTTATGTGTAATCACCAAAGCTTTCTATCTCTTAGTCTATAAAAAGTTTCAACCGGGGGCAACTTCTGCAGCTGTGGGGAGTTCAAAATAAAGGATTTTAAGCCACTTTCTTTGTCTCGTGTTTGCGGTTTCCAGCCAGTTATTATTAATAAACGTTCAGAAACGTAATAAATTAAAGGGGAAACGTGTGCGGGAGGGAAATGAGTCCCGCGGAGGCCGAGGTGAGAAGAGATCACGTCGAGGCCGAAGGTTTTTGGAGGAGACGCGGCGAGTTGGAGAGCAAACGGAGCGACGCTGGTGTCTGTTTTCCCTCTGGCTGGCGATGGGCGGCTGCAGCCAGCATAAACACATGCCTTCATGGCTCACACATTTCCTGCTTCACTCTGCATCCCAGCACTGGGCCACACAGGCTCAGGACACCGCGGCGAGCTGCGCATGTGTGTCCGGGTATGTGTGCTAGCAAGCTGCGTACATGTTCGCTTGAGGATCTTTCTGATTATTTTACGATTTATGATACAAGACTGAGTACAAGTATTTACTGACAATAGTACTAATAAATGTCAATTCACTCTTCAGAATTAACTTTTAAAATGATTTTTTTTTTAATTATTATTATTATTCATTTCCAACTACTTACCTACTTTTAGTAAAGGTTTCACACACACGAAATAAAACACATTCGGTTTTAAATGTACGGTACGAATTGTAGAATAATAGCTTTTAAGGGTTTAAGCATCTTAAGTTTTCAAACTAAAACAGATTGAAAATACTCTTAGTTGTGAAAATTCAGGTGTAATAGACCTTTAGTCATTTCCCAAATCGGAAACCAACTTCATGCAATAATGTGGTGGCGGATTGGGCTCTCATAGCTCCAACACAGAGAGAGGACATCAAAGATCTCAAATTATTAACAAAGGGAGATGGCTGGTCGACAAGACAAATGTACTGGTAAGATGCTACGTGTTTTGTTGTGTTTTTTGGGGGGGTGGAGGTTCTGCACAAGGTGCAAAGTTGGTTGTTGCTGTTTGAGAAAACTGCTTGAACCTGCCGTCGTCTTTATTTTTCAGACGTTTTATCAAATTACTTGTGTTCAAAGTGCAAGCTTCACCCCCCCCCCTCGTTCTTTCGACAACTTTACTGAACATACTGTGCAGCCATCCTTACCTTTTCTCACCTTCGCTCTCCTGGAAATAACTCCACACCGCCAACGCATCTGCACCTCCACCTCCACCAGCCGGCTGGTTTAAAGTGACGCTGCGCTCACTGTGCCTGGATTACGGACTGGATCTCGAGTTCGACTCCCGTTATTTGAGTTGGCAGTTATTTGAGCGGTGGTCCATCCGTTTCCAAAGAAACGTTTCCCCTCTCGCCCTGACATACGTGAGGTAAGAAAGGCGCAGCATATCTCTGCTCCCTTCCTGTCAGATTAGATCTCTAATGAAGGTCACTGGTACCTTAAAAAAAAAGTCATGGTGTCGTCAAATGGTTGGTTCATCTCTGCCACTGTATGTCGTCTTCTTCTCCTGTTTTTGGCTGGCATTCTGTTTGGCTCATTATTGCCCTGTTTGGCTCATTAGTGCTCCAACTTTACGGGGTTGGAGCACTTATACGCAAACTAATGGGGAAACGAAGCAGGCTCCCCCATGCTGGTATTGGGGTGTCTGAGCACCTTCACGAATACCAGTACACGCACTTGGAATCGAACAGATACTCGATGCTAGTATTAGCACTGATGCATCTTTAGTTTATATCAAAACACATGAAAACGCATAAGAAGAAACAATGACTGCCCGAAAGATTTATTCAGGCCATAAAGAATAGAAATCGTCATCCATGTTCTCATCTAGTTGTGGTTTGAAGCACTTAGTGTTATTCACTTTCTTACTTGTTAGCATACTTCCCCTCCTACAGGCAACGTCTCGTAATGCGACGGATTTGTCTTTTCGGTTTTAGTCACACGTATGAGTCAGAGAGAATTTGTGGAGCGAAGCAGCAAGATTGTCTGATGTGTTGATTCCACACAACCTCTTTGATCTATAGAAAGACTGTTTTCATCCGAAAGACAAATCTCACAAGAAAAGAGATTTATGGCACAATGTGACGGGCAGACAGGAACCAGGGGAATGTTAGAGATTGAGCGACGACGGAAAAGCAGGAGATAAATTAAGCGGAAAAAGGGAAAAAGGACGGAGGTGGTGATGCATCATCCTAGAACGACACTTTCCAAGAAGGGTTTTTTTTTTTCAAAGTCGGTTTTGTCTTGAACATGTTAATGCCAGCTGGACTGTCTAGACTTGAACGGTACATGACTGACTTAAGAGTTTTATTTGAGTGATGGTCCATCCGTTCCCAAGGAAACATTTCCCCTCTCGTCCCGATATGTGTGACGCAAAAAAATAGGGGGGAAAAAAAGCAGCTGAAAGCCATCAGAAACGAGTTCACAGATTGCGGGACGCTGAGTTTCCGTTAAGGATCATTTCGGACTCTAAAAACAACATAAAACTGAACAACGGTTGTTACAGTAACACGCCTCGGTCTGTTCATCATCCATTTTGAATGAATAATGGACCTCAACGTTTATAAATCAGGCCAGGGGAGAATACGGAGAAAGCGCCGAACGCGTCCATTTAAAGTATTATGAAAAATCATTTTTGGGATGATTTAGTGGAGCTGCGCTGCAAGTCATTACATTTTCTCGTAAGCTACCTGATTTCAGCATGTTCTCAACTGATGTCCCTCAAGGTTTGGTCGTCGGGCCACGTCTGTTTTCTTCATTCAGGATCGTGACCACCAGACGACAGTGTGACCTTTACAACAACAGTAAACACTGGCAAAGCTTATTGCATCCTTCATCCAACCACAAAAAACACTTTGTTGAACAACAAAGAGCTAAAGTCAGTATTTGAGTATGTGATATTTGCTTACTTGACCTTATGTCTTAAGACTCGGGTCAAACAAGTAGCCAAGTCTGCGACGTTCCATTTGCTGAACTCATCGTTTCTGACCGATGTCATTTTACATACGAGCCTGTTTGTTTTGGTCGTATTTACCCAGAACCTCCTGCGCTATACAGTTTTCCTTCCTGCTTTTGGAGCAGTCTCTGGTCCGCTTGGTATTCACATATATATTGGAACCGCAGCAACGTTCACCAAGACGTAGGTGCTGGGTGGACCAGAGTTAGCTTCTTTTTTTTAGCCCTTATCAGTTTAACTTCACGTTCAAACTTCCCCAAACAAACCAGACTTTCTAGACAAATGAACTATAGTTTGAATGAAACTGACCAAACTGCAACCAAAGAGGACTCAATGCTGTTATTGAACCATCTAAAATGATCTACTTTAGAGTATCTATATCCCCCTCTTCAAAACAAAAACTCAACCAGGAGTTAACTTGGGGTAGGCAAGATTGCTTTTTCTCTTCATGTGAATAGTTCAAGAAGAGGCACGCCCTGACCGAACTGTGAAATAACAACATAAAACTGTTGCATACAGCTATGCTTGTATGCACTTTCAATCTGATTGTTCTCTGATTTTAGGGGATGACAAGTTAGTAGCAAAGACTGAATGCTTGAAAGAAAGTAAAAGAAAAAGAAAAAGTCTTAGCAGCGTTCTCCAAGGATAATGAACACAAGACTGCGAACTTGGGAGCTGCTATGAAATACGCAGCTGTCTCATTCAGCTCAGAATGAAACAATTGATCATATTTTTTCCCCCCGTGTTTGAAGCATGTGTCCTCAGTGGACGTCTGGCAGCGCAAACTCCGGGTCTCACTGACCTGGCAGATGAAGCTTGAGGTCTTGAATTTAGTTTTATTTTCCAAAAGTAAAAAGTTGAATCACTGAAATGATCCACATAATATTTTCAGAACGTGAAATCGGGACGGACTGACCACATTTTAGACCATGTGCAGATGCAAAGTGAAAAAGCACACACATGCAGTTACGTATGACAGATTTAAAACTAGTGCTACACATTCTCCCCTCTTGATTAAAACTAATCTTCTACCCAAAGATTATTTAGAAAAAAAAGTGTTTCGTAGTAACTTGATGAGACATTGACTGGGAAAAAAAACAACAACAAAAATCCTGATCAGACTTTCAGCCTTTGGTAAACACAAATGCAAAAAAAAAAAGAAAAAAAAAGACAGAGTCCTCTGGTCTGTGCAATCATGTGTAGCACCATGTGGTAAGTACGTTTACTAAGGTCATTATTGTACACAAGATGAAAGCTGATCATCAGCGATCCTATCAGCTTACATGGAAATTAATATGCATGACAAACTCTCATGTGACATTTTGCCTTTCTCCTCCCATCATCCCTCTCTCTGCCTGTCTGCTTTTCATTCAGCCTGCAGCCTCCAAATGGCTCAAATGAGGTCATTCTTTCTGCAGAACGCACCGAGTAACCCTTCCCTGCATGTATGCTTTTGCATATGTATCTGAGCGTATATATCTTGATATATGGTATATGCCTGCGCCTGCATGGCAGTGTATAAATATGTCTGTTTTTCTTGCTCAAAACCCAGAGCGAGTCCTGTGCCGCTCTGTGCTTAGCAGTGGGCTGTTTCAAGCTGCGGTCTAAGTTCAATAAGCCAGCTTTGACATATGCTAGCGTTCTGTACAAACTGTCCAGTGGTTGGCCCTGCACTCTAACCCGTCTATTATTACTGAATGTGTGTGTTCCCGCTGGAGAAAGATGAAGAGTAATAGAAACGAGGGTAAAACAAAAATACGGGACGGACAATGTGCCGCCTAGACCAAATTCAGTTTCCGGAGCTGTGAGGCTGAAATACAGCACCTTAAAGTGAAGACGACAGTGTCTTCACCTGTGGACGTGTTTCCATCAAGTTTTTTTTTTTTTTTTTAGGTAGAAAAAAGGTTAATGGAAACGGCAAAAGTGAAAATACGATCCTCGATTTCTCAAAAAAGTGTTTACGCTCACTAACGCGCTGAAGTGGAGAAGGAAAAACGTTTGCTGAACAAGTTCTGACGTAGCGAGCGTTTCCTTCTCTATTGCAGTCATAAGTAACGTTAACGTCTGACATAATTACACTTTACATTGCCAGGGTGATTCGATCCAAACCAACCGAGCACGCCCAATTCCCATTTTCTTCGTCCGTTTTTCCCCAAAATTTTAAAGATTCGCTCAAAATCTGAGTGGAAACGTAGCTAATGGCTTTGAGGCGCACTGAGAAATCAACTGCTGACTGCAGTTATCCAATTTTAAGCAGGACTTGTCAGAAACTCAACAATTCTATAATTTTCTTCAATCAGTGAACGCACACACACGCACACTGTGATACTCTTCGGTGTGGACGTTGTTATTGTGGGAAGAAGCCTCAATGATTGCCATTTTTATCGTCAGCGAGGCGTTTAAAAGGAACGCCAGGAGGGAACGAAAGCTTTAGCGATCGATCTGAAAACATATCAGCATTTTCAGGGGCGGTATGACGAGTGTTCATTCAGGTTGTTGCAACAGAAAGACATTTTAGTGGGTTCAAGTTGTACTTTTGCGGTTTTGGTCATTTCATACCTATCAACGAAAAGCTGTCAATTTGTATCTACCCCGGGGACACTTCATTGAACTAGCAAGGCATTAAATTGACCACAGGTTTACGTCAGTGAATAGCAAGAAGGTTAAACATATTACAGAAAGGTTGCAACATCTTATTCTTTTACGATTCTAAACGCAGTCATTTGGAAATGCTGACCGCCTGTTGAACGTATCCATTTTAAGATAGGGTTCTGTTTTCTCAACTGTTTAAACACAGAGACTTGTGTGTAGAAATGCAATGTTAACCTAGCAAATTATGCTAATCACTTAAAAAGTCAACTAGCAATCAGTTTGCCTTCATTTCTTGTTTATTTTCCAGCTTTTATTATTATAGAGAAATCTGAATAAATTCAACTAAAATCAATGTCACCAGGTCAAACATTTAGCGTGTCTGATTATTCTGTGATCTGTAAGTTTTGCCTGCATGCAGATCGCAGTGTGAAATCTGTGAGCAGCAAGATAATCTAGACAATCAACAAAACAATGTTACTGTCATGGACGCTTTCACCGACGCTTAATTTGTTGCCATGGAAGACAATCGGCCGTGGCGAAGCCTGGATAGCGTGTAATGACTTTCACCGGACTGGAGAAGTGAAACGGTTTAGTGGTCCGGGAAACCAGCGATGACTTTTATCTGGAGAGCAGAGCCAACTTCGCTGGACGGCGCACAAATCTAATTGACCGGCGACGGACTCTTCGCCTTCTGCATCCCGCGTGTCTTTTGTGATCCTACCTCCTCGTTACCAGCTAATGCCCACTTAATGCTTGGTGTACCGACTCGTTTAACTGTCTGACGAACTGTCTGCAAATAAAACTCTTCCTCTACGCCGCTACACTTGTCTCAGGCTGCTCTCTGTCTTACTGGTTGTTCTCTCATAAAGAGCTGCCAGCTTGCAGCTTCCATAAAATGGTAGGAATGAGGGACCAATCTCATTAGGGGGAAGATTAGGCCAACATCTGTTTTCCGTCCCGACGCTGCTGTTGCTGCCGCTGCTTGTGGCGCTGCGACGAGTGGCGAACTGTACCAGTTAAACACGCACGCAAACACACCCTCCGTCCACAACGTCTGACAAGTGTTTCAAGATACTAAGCATCGCTGTCATTGGGTTGGAGTGGAAGCAGCCTGACCAAGTTCGCATATGTGTGTGTGTGTGTGTGTGTGTGTCATCATCCTGCAAGTGCACCGTCCAAGCCCACAAACAAGTCCCAAATCACCCAAGGGACGTGAGCAACAGACCGAAGACGGAACCCAAACAGCCAGGAGGGAGATGGAGCGAGCAACAAGTGAGTAAGAGACAGAACCGGGGAGGGGTAGGAAGAGAAGCTGAGCGAAGGGGAGAGAGGGGGGAACACGTGAGGAGGTTCGGCGTAACAGAGGGTTTATTGTTTGCGGTTCTTCAGGGAGGGAACTAACCGAGCGAAGGAGGGAAAGGAAACAGGACGAGTAGAAGAGAAGGAGGAGGAGGAGGAGGAGGCAGACGGTGGGAAATGTGCACAGGCAGAGGCCAGAGCGCCGGGCCGCAGAACGCAAGCGGCGCGATAATCAGGCTAATGCTACTCAGCAGACAGTCAACACACTGCGAATCAAACGGCAAAGGCGCATGATTAAATACTCTGCGAGAAGGAGGTCAAACCTGCAAGCTCCGGTCTTTTACAGACTAAACTCCACGTCCCGAAGCAGTTTTATCTCCCAGAAGAACTGTCTCTCACAGATTAATGAAGTGGAAGCCATTCCAAACACAAAGTACAAATCAACAAGT
Organism: Poeciliopsis prolifica; assembly: GCF_027474105.1. NCBI lineage: Eukaryota > Metazoa > Chordata > Actinopteri > Cyprinodontiformes > Poeciliidae > Poeciliopsis > Poeciliopsis prolifica. The sequence continues at coordinate 11,961,311 of NW_026562385.1, read as the reverse complement.
AAAGTACACAATCCCAAGAGACATCATCTGCCATTGATGGAGACACGCAATTAGTTTAAGATAAAGATACCTGTTTTGGGTGCTGGTCGTTTCCTCCTGGGCAGATTTGGACATTTAGTAGTCAAATCGTTTGGATTCAGGAACCCGGCATGTGGAACATCTGTTTCATAGGACCGAGCTTCAACGTGTAGGACATTTTCTACAGGCTTTGACAACCCCATATTTTGTCCCATTGCAACCACAAACAAAAATATATTTCTTTGGAACTTTCTGTGAATTTTCATCGTCTTTTATGTGAAACACAAAGCATTATGCAATTGCGAAGCAGACAGAAAATGACACGGGATTCAAAACTTTTTTACGAACAAAAATCTGAAAAATGAGCTGCGCAAAACTATCCAGCCTGCTTTCTCTGAGTGCAACCAGTTGCCCTCGGAAGTTGCCAGTGACTAAAAAGAGTCTACCTGTGTGCAACGTAATCTCAGCTCAAATACAGCCTCAAATAACCCTAACCCACCGTTTCCTTCTTCTACTATATACTTCAATACTTTTGTAACTGAATTTTGTTGGTCAGCTCAACTGTCAACGGAGAAGCTCTCACAAACAGTTTCACTAAACTTTGTTTATTTTCATTTTCTCCCCAATCGTGCTAATTTTCCGACATCTTGTATTAAAAGGTATTTTTCTCAGTATTGGTGTCAAGTTTGAATATATCTTACTAGTAGGTGTCCACAGTAAGAATTTAAATATTTAACAAAATAACAAAACAATACATATTGCAATTTCCTTAAACTGAGAAACTGCTTCCTGTCTTTACTTCAGGACACAAGAATGAAAGCAGGAGACAACAGGATGGCACCTTCATGATGGATTCCACCCGCCAGACGGAGTCACGTACTCTCATCTTTCTTTTTCCTCACTTTTTTCGTTTCAAGATCTTATTCATTTTCTGTCTCCATCTTTGACAGATTTTAGTAAATACCAGCAAAACAAGCAATTATTTCTGGCAGGCAGGGGCCGTACTCCCTTCCAAAAGACATGGAGCAGAGGGAGCGGGACGGGGGGTGGATGAAATCACCCAAACAGATGTGATTCAAATCAATATTACATTATATATGCCTATATTAAAGGGAAAGAAAGAAAAAACACAGGGAACCAAACCAGAACTGGCCCAATGACGACTGCTGCCCCTCGCTTGACAGAATAATTGCTTTCAATACATCAGGGTTTTTCATATTTTAATTTCCTTTATACCCCCTGCCTGTCCTTCATCTGTGTTCTCCCAGGTCTGAGCAATTCGCCGACATTAAAATAATATCAGGGGGGAAAAAAAGAGAGAGAGAAAAAAAAAGCCAAGCTGTCAAACGTTGAGTTTTAACACAAACCATCTGGTGGAACGATCGAGGTAAACAGGCCCAAACAGAACTGGGCTGGGAGGAAGAGCCGGGCGGAGGAGGTGAGGGGGGCGGAGAGGGAGGAGAAAAGAACCAGAGATCTTGAGAGCAGAGATTAAGCAAATGTTACAGAGGAGGAGTCATGAGAGAAAAAGAGAAGAGGGGGGAAAGGGCAGAAAACGTGGATGCAGAAAAGGTACGAAAAGGAGGTGGAGAGAGAGAGAGGTGATAAAAATATGAAGTGGTAGTAAATTAAGGGGGCTTAACAGAAGGAGAGGAGGAGTGAGTTTGGACCACAGAGTACGGGACAATGACAGAGTTTCATACAAAGTGCGTTATTGCATCTCTAAGCTGTGAAGATCTGCCTGCGAAACGTTACGAAACTCCTGAAATGATCAAAATAAAATTATATATCTTTTCCCAATCAGTGTCAAAGTGCTACAAGCACATATAGACCCTCTTCAGAGGGAAAGTTGTTACTGAGGGAGGACGACTCAAAGTTTTCAGCCATTGTTTTCGTAGAAAGTCACCAGAATGTGACTCCCATGTGACGCTGTGTCAAATTTTCTGAGACAAAACTGTTTGCGATTGGCTACTAGATCGTAATTCAAGCCCCCATTCAAAAACAGGAGGGACAAATGTTTGTGCCTCTATGAATGATCCAATGCCTGTGAATAACAGAAATATTAAACATTACATGCACTCTGATGTACAGTTTCTCCCTCTGTTGATATGTTTTATAAAACAGTCAAGGAATGTAATGCAGCTAATTTGAAATTAGAAATCTGGTTTAGGGAACAGATGTCATCAGGCAATCGACAAATTGTCAGGTCCAGTCCTTTTTTATATATATATATATATATTATTTTTAATATTGCATAGTTTAGGTCACTTTGCACCCGACTCTTTCCAAGTCTTCCACAGAACATCGATTTGCAACGTTCTCGAATACAATTCATTAAATTTCCCCAGAGGTCGGGAAGAAAGCTCTGGTGTCTCGACCCGAATAAGAACAATGGAGAGAAGTTGACTGGGATGGAAACCCAGTAGGAACGTCCGACAACGCTTGCAGAGTAAGATTCTACCAGGCAAGTAGTCCTTGTGGGTGGGACTGAGAATTAAGTCTTCAGCCACGACAGAGGGACAATAAATGGACCTCAGAGGTTGTTTCCCACTTCAACCATGATATGGTCTATGGTGAATTTTTTATATGAACTACACAGCAGTATATAGACTATGATCCACAGGAAAAGTCACAAACAGAATCTTCCTAATCACAAACCAACATGGTCACAACCTTTGTAACACTTAAGCTACTTTATTGCTTTGCCCCAACTTAGTTATGAAACCTAATTATAAAAAGTTAGCTATAAAATTAAATATTTTAAGTTCCACCCTGTATCAAGATGAGAATTATGTCCGGACAACAATCGAAATGGTAAACGTCATTTCCTTAAAAGCAAGCGCTCGCCACAAAAACACACAATTTGTTTTGGCTAATTTACTCAGGAGAAAAGTGAAATGTTTTTCAAGACAAAGCAAAAAACAAGTCGATTTATTCTCACAGAAAAAGCTTACCTGTTGTTGAACCAACGTTGGGTCAGCAGAAGTAGGCATGAAAGAAAAGAAAAAGGAAAACCATTAAAACCATGGTTCTTAACCTGCATGCACACCAGCAGGTTAAACTGTAAAATTAGCAAGCGTCACATGACTCTCTCACATTGTACCCTTTGGTGCAAACAAAACTGGCAAAAACATCACACAACTAAAAGCTGTGGAAATACACTTGAAAACTGTGCTTTCAACATTTCAGGCTTAATCTGCACAAGTAAAAAAAAAAAGAAAAGAAAAAAAAAGAGTTGAAATAGCCCTTTAGTTTATCCACCAGAGGAAGCTATGAAGCAGACTAAATGTTAGCATCTAACAATGGACAGAAACAAAATAGACTTTAACGAGACAAAACATCACCGATAAAATCGTATCATGGATTTTAATAGTTTTTTTTAATTTTCATAATTCTATTGACTTAATAGAAACGTGACAATTTCAAAAAAAAACAACTCGTTTTTTTTTTATAAAAATGTTTTGGCGTTAGATGAGGTGGTTTTCTCAGCCATAAAAAAATTTGGTTTATTTCACATGACTAACACAGAATTTTATTTTATTTGTATATTTTTTACATCATGAGTTACAATCAACAACAAGCTTGTATTCACGCTCAGAATGTCGTTAAAAATCCGCAGAAATTTCTACATCCACGTAAAAAATGCGTACAAAACAATTGAATGAAGACCCAGATGAAGTGAGATCTGTCAGGTGAGAGCAGCTCCTCTGAGATTACCATTGAGATAATTGAAACGGTTGACAATGGCTGAATGATAACTAGAAATGTGACTAAGTTTACAAGAGGCTGTGTGTTAGTGCAAGACCACAGAGGCCACACCACAAAGTGCTCCCAGCCGCTCAGGTTTCACTTTCGGTCCAGGCCGCTGCTTGTGGAACTAACGGGGCTTGGTTAGCACAAGATGGATTCTACAGAACCGGCAGGAAGTCAGAGTTTTAACCTGCCTGTTAAATTAGATTTTGATAGTCTGACAGTGTTGACTTTAGCCCTGTAGGTATGTGAGTCAGCTGGGGTTGGTCCACAGTCACTATTCTCATCATAGGTTTACAGACTTTGGCTTTCCTCTTAGTCTTTGCTCTGGCTGGTCCCCTTTCTTTACACTGTGTTCAATACTCTGTATAAATTCAAAGGAACATAGCAAGGTTAATGAAAAAACTATTTGTGATAATTACAGCCATGTGTTCTTAATGCAGTTCTGCATATTGCTTCATTGACTTATAAAAACTGGAGGAAAAAGTAGGCGGAGTTACCACAATTAATTCTGATGAGAGAAACCAAAAACTTAATTTCTCTAAATATGTTAGTCCGAGAAAAATTCCACAAGAAAGGCAAAATGAAAACGGTCACATTTCCAGAGATTGCTGTTCTTTTTAGGGTATCATAAAGGGAAGATTACAACTTAATTATAGATATTTCTACAGTGGTGAGGGTTTTAAATTTGGAACCTGTATGGGTGATTAAATGGATGGTAAATGATCTGTACTTGTATGGCGTTTATCAGCGGCATAAAGCTTTATCATCTGCCTAGATGGTTCAATGAATGGATGGATATTTGGACAGAAACAGGGCTGGATGGATGAATGGACAGGTGATTTTAGTTATGGAGGGATGAACTGATGGACTGACTGAGGAAGACTTTCTGCCTTCAAACAGCAACAGAGCACTGAACCTCGGGGCCCCCCCTTACTGCTCCTTTCTCCAGCCTACGTACATTTCTCTGTGGTGGTGGCATGGGCCCTGTCAGGTTACAGGGAGCTCATGAGGCCTGACGGTGGGTCAGCGAACTCACTTCCTGCCCTAATTGGTCCTAGGTGATAAACCGGTCCCCAGGGAGGTGGAGAGCTGTGGGCCTGCAAGACGCAACGACGGGCGTGAAGGAGGGGCTCAGTGAGGCAGGCTAACCGGGTTAGTGTGTGTGGTGGGGGGACTCGAACTCGAGCATTTGGTAATGCGCTAATTAATTTTAAGAGTTCAACATTCCCTTTTTCTTTTTGGCCCTCACTGGAAAACAGATGTTGAACTCGGAGTGGGAAGGGCTGGAGGGGCGACGCTGCAGACCCAGATAGGGATCTGCTGAGCGGCGACGAAACGGGCGCACAGTGTGCCGCGGATAATCGCATTCAGTGAGCGTTTCCAAGGATCTGAGTCACTCGGCCGGCCTCTGCTAGGTGAAGTGGATGGCGGTGTAATTTCACACCTCGCTGGGCGAGTGACAGATCTGCGTGTGTTAGAGGGGAGGAGAACAAAAAAACAAAACACAATGAGACAGGAAACACAAAGGCCCATTCAAAGACCACGGGTGTGCAATGACACAGCGATGAGGATGATGATGATGATGATGGCTTAGAGTTTAAAAGTGAAGATGTCTGTTTGGGGGGGTCTGGAAGTGATCTGTAGCCGCGTATGAAAACAGAAGTGAGCGTGTGGGTTAACAGGATTTAAAGGGGTTGGGGAGGTGTTCCTGGGAGGCCCAGTTGTTGTAACCCCTGACCCCCGCAGCACGCTCTGGGGCCTCCCAGAAGCCACTTCAAATGCACCCCGCATGGAAGCCCCTCGTGCCACACAAAAATATAAAAGGATCTGGGGAGCGTGGAACGGGAGGGCTGGTCGGGAAGAGGGGGACAAGTCACTGCTGTCATTGCTGACACAAAGCAGCATGTAAGCTAAGACCTGCAAACACTACAGGAGAACTCTGCATCTGTTTCTGGGTTCCTGATCACCATGAATGCACAGCGACGGGTTGCTTTTCTCTGCCCGACAGGCAGGAGACATGAGTGCAGCTTTGAAGACAACATACTCACACTGACTTTACTGTCGTTGTTGCATGGCTACCAGAAAACTATGAGTGTGACTATAAATACACAGGTAAGAAAGAAAATACAGGAAATTAATTTGTATTTTTTTTTAACTTTCCACTTGTACAATTTGTTCAAACTCCTCATGTTTGTTCATACCAACAACAAACTTTTATGAACTTTATTAATTATTTATGTCAAACTGTGTTTCAAAGATCAATGATCAATGGATAATATAATTGCATATATTGAAAATCCAAAATTGCTATGAAAGTATGGCAATTTTGAAAAAACAAATGAACAAAAAAACAAATGTTTTTTGCTTAAAGGTTTTTGCACTTCCATCAGGTGTATTTCGCAAAACTGCAATGGAAACACTTTGTTCGCATCTTATGAGTCATGTGATCAACAACCAGTTGTTACTACTGGGAGAAAGGATGAAGAACACGACAGGAAGTGGTAGGAGGATGTTGTTTTTTAACAACTTACTGCGTGAACATATTCGTGCGAGATTCCAGCTGCGTTTCTTATTCATTGCAAACGCTGCAATTGCAAAACTGTGGGGTTTATTTTCAAATTAATGGGATATCGACATTTGTAATGTCTTATTTAAGTAACAGTCGATCGCCGATCTCTCAAAGTTAAGAAAATTATGGACGATTTATCAGCAGGCCAATTTATCTGTGCACCTCTTGTGTCAAGTCATGCTAACAGGTCAGTGTTTGGGCAGGAGAGATGACATTCCATCTGCTCTTGGCATCTCTCCTAATCCACCTCATTTGCTTTTGACGCTCCTCTTCAAATCTCTGCCTGGGCATCTGGTCAGGAAGTCGGACATTGGAGCCAGAAAGAGTGTAAACAAATCCAATGTACAGTATGTTATAGATTTTTCTTTGGTTGTGTAAAGTTTCCCCAGCCTCGGGGTCTGCCTTTGGTTTGGTTTTCCACCATTTTTGATCACATGCTACCGGTCAAAGGGGCTTTACAGGATATTTTCCATTGAACGTCTCCTGCTGAGCTTTTTCCTAGAATTCATCGTCCTAATTAGCCCCATTGGTCTTGTTATGTCGCTCTCTTCCTCCGGCTCTATTTTTATTTCTCCTCCCGGATCTCAAAGATTTCCGTCCATGCGCCAAGCACTCTCACCCGGGACCTCGGCTCAGCTCTCCTGTCCTCCTTGCTGCCCTACAGTGTTACACTGCTGTATTAACCGCTTTCCTCCTCTCCATTTGCGTGTGGTCCGATTACTCAGGTTCCTGCGGTTTAGTTTTGACCCTGGGAGTATTCACCCAGGCAGGCCTGCATGGGTGGATGGAAGTTTGAGGTGGGGAGTGAGGGGGTTGCTGCAGTTTGATGAGCGTGATGTGCCTGGATAAGGAAATGTAATATCATCTGGAGGTTGTCAGCCTCCAGTCAGCAAGCCGGCCCATGGCACTTTTATTATACCAACCTTATTCTACCACACTTGATCCCTCAGTTCTTCCCATAACCCGCTGTCTATTTCTGACCCCGCCGACAAGAATCTGTCATCGGCCATGTTGACGGGCTGCGCGTGCACGCCCAAAACTTGTGCAAAAGAATAACCGCAGGTAAACGAAGAGCAGCGAGCGTGACCTTAACCCAGCTAAAAACGAAGGAATTCCCTTCCAACTTTGGCCTGCGACTGCATCAGATAACCGTTCCAAGAGAGTGGGTTGGAGTTGCTCATTTACTTTGGCAAGGAGAGCAGGGAGCAGCCATCTGGGCCAGACTCACTCTTCCTGGGTCTCTGCTCGTCCCAAGAGTTGTAACTTCAACAAAGGCACGGAGGTGAAGACAAGGGGAAGAACCTACCGGAATCCTTCACTATAGCTCCTGTATTGCATTTTAACTTGATAATGTGTCATAAATAATGTAGTCTATGGAGAATGACACTAGAAACAAGGTTTTATTGAATCGTGTTTACTGTTGTCTGTAATCTAATCTCTGGAGAAACCAGGATGGATGAATTGCTGTCTGACAAACCAGACAATGAGGAGTAGGCTGCAAAAACATTTTTTCTACATATTTCCAACAACTGTGAATAGATGACAGTGTGTTTTATAGTGCCAAAGAGTACAGCAGTGAGTTTCAGTCTTGACCCAAAAATGGATCAAAACATAGCTCAAGCCTTTTCTGATTAAGCTTCTCCTCCAAAGCTTAAAAAAGTTCTGTATTGACCTATACGACCCAGACCTTTATGTCTACCAGAACATAAAGGTCTGGTAAATCTATCAGACCTTTCTCATCAAAGACTGACAATTCTTGTTTTGACAAAAAAGCAAAGAGTTATAAAATTGTACCAACTTGTCGGAAAACTAACACCCAGCTTCGCTCTGAACACTTATGAATAAGAATGGTCCAGTAAAAGTCCAAAAGACTGAATCCAATTAAGAATCTGTTGCAAGCTTTCAAACCTGCTCTCCATCCAATCTGAGTGCAGTTGAGTCTTTAACAAACATGGACGAGCAAAAGGCAGCAGTCTCAATAAAACAAAATGGTGGTTCTACAAAATGGTGACTCAGAAAAACACTGAAAAATGATAGTGGAAGTGGAAAACTATATTTCCACTTCCACTATATAACTATGAGCCACGGTGTATTGGTCAAATCTAAATGAAAAACCTTGAAGTTAACAGTTGGGCATTTCCTTCCTGTACAATTTCACTTCATTCTCATCTCCATTCAGTGCCTCAATGAGATTCCCTCCCATTGTGTTTGATTTCTCGGGTTCAATTGAAAGCGGGACAATCAGCGAGTTGTGAACCCTATCCTGTTTTCTGCCTGTGTAGGGTTGTAGTTTGTCAATAGTAGCGGTGGAAGTGAACAAAGACATTCAGAACAAAGACATTCAAACAACAGAGGAATGTTCCAAGACATAAAGGTCTGGTAAATCTATCATTTTATTGATGGCAACGATGTCGAAGCTCAACTCCTCGGGTGTGCTGAAACAGTTTACAGCACACCCAACTTCCAGTAAGCTTCACGGAGCTGACGCATTGGGTATGTAACGTTAGCGATTGGGTAAAGTCCACGACTCTAGCAAGCAATTGTTTCTGAAAAGCCAAGAGTCAAGATCACCTGTACAAAGTAAAGCCTAGAACAAAGGACTAGTTTTTATTTGAGTAGTTGTAACGTGACAAAATGTGATCAAGTTAAAGCGGTTTCAATACTTTAAGTCCAGAATGACCCTGAAGGGATTTTACGCCTAACTTCACCAGGACATCTGGACCTCAAAATCTCAATCCCCAGATGTTAAAACAGTGGTTACAATGTGGTCAAGAGTTTGGCGGACAATGAGATTCATCTTGTCACATTGTGACGAGGCAGGACTTCAAACCGCAAACTAAAGTGTTTGGGACCATTCCGTTCCCTTGATTTTGTGGAACTGTAATCTGTGTCTTTCTTTGGCTCCAACACTGAGATTGAAGTCTGCTTATTCAGACAAAGGGTAAAAATACATCCACAACCAAAGAAGCAGAATCTCTGCTTCTTTAGGCCGAGAAAGTTGAGACCTGTCCAACAGAGGCAGACACACTCAAGAAGAAAGGAGGTTTCATCACTCGGTCCTTCGTTTTTTGCGACGGTGCACTTAAGAATTCAGTGATGTGCTGCAAATGCTTCACAAACAACTGTCGGCCATATTGGTAATCACAACTGGTAAGTGCCACTTCCCTCCCCTTGCTCCAGCTGGGTTGATGTGGGCTCTCGACACTTAGCAGACTCAGCTGTGTGAATCTCTGTGTGTTCATCATCGCACATGTTCTAACTGTCGTATCAGTCATCTGTTCGGAGCTCTCTGCCGTACACCGGGCACGCACATCCACCGAGTGAAATATTGACACAAGCTGCTGGAAACAGGCCTGTTTTGTGCAGCAAGATGCCAGGAAGGCCTCGTCTTCCAATCATTTCAATCTTTTCCGCTATGGTTATGTTATGGTTAATACGAGTCTCTGGGAAAGAAGGCGGCAGGAGCTAAATGCATACCACATGCTAAACATGTGCACTTGCAGCCCGTTTGCTTAGTCTGCTTGGCATGTGAGGGGGGGTGATGTAGGTTCCATGAGATTTAGAGGAAGCGGGGCTTCAGCTTGACCTCCAGATTATCAGTTTCTCTGTAAGTGCAGACCCTGGAGAATATCCCAACAACCTATAATGACAGACACCATGAATTCTGGAGTCAATAAGCCTAACAAATGTTAACAATGCAGCCCCCCTCTCGCCGTCATCCCCCTTTTTCAGCCCCCCAACCACTGGGACCATTGTAGCAATTAGTATAATGAATGTGGTTTTGCTGGTAGGTAATCACATACTGTATGGGGCAGCCCCCTCTTGCCCCAGCCTACAGGCGCTCTGCTTTGAAAGCTTTGGTTTCAGCACCGTCCTACCCGAATAAAAAAAAACAGAAGAGAAGCTCCCTCTCTCCCACTCCTTCTCCTCCCTGCAAAGCTCGCCTCCTGACTCCTACACCCTTCCTTTCCGCTTAGTTCAAATCTAAACAAAAGACACATCTGGTCTGTCTCTGAACTCCCCCCTTTCCTGCTCTCTGGTTTTCTTTCTCCTCAACTCCCGACTTGTTTCGACCCCAACTTTCTATCGACAAAGGAACGTTACATTGTGAACGAAAAGACCAGCGTAGAGGGGCTTTGTTAGCCACTTGACTCAACAAGTTAATCCGTTCCTTCCGTGTAAGACCTTTGGTGTGACATCTTTGGTGTGTCAGGAACTTTCAACTCTGTTAGAACTTTGAACATTTTGTCTCGGTATAACAACAAACTTCAATGGTATTCATTGGGATTTGATTTGACAGTCATTCGCAGCTGTAGAGAGGAAGGAAAGCTTCCAAAATAAAATAAAAAAACATCTTCAAGTATAGCAAGCATCTGTATTAAGCCCTTTGAGCTAGTCTTCTGTTGGACACTCTTTCATTGCCGTTACAGTTAAGGGTTTTTTGGGATATGTCTCTAGAGAGGTGTTTGCTGTAAAGTTTTCATGGCTTGTGGGACACAACAAATGGGTCATCTCCTTTCTTCTTCAGGCCAGATTTCTCAATGTTGTCCTATCGTGCTTCGGGCCTTTTGGCTGCTTCTCTGAGTGATTCTCTCCTTGCTTGACCTGTCAGTATTGGCCCTTTGCATGTGACATCACAGTCTTCTGAGAACGCTCCACTTGCCATGACAAACCTCCAAACAACCTATGCGCACGCTAACTTCTCTAAAACAGACACTCGGTAATCTGATGTCGCGTTTAATCCAGCTGATTTCACAATTAAACCAAACTTGTGATTTTATGGCAAACCTTTTGTTGAGACGGTGATAGCTAACAGCTGACGATCATAAAGACTGGTAACCCCCTGTGTGGTCACAAATTTGCAGCAAACCCTTTAACAAGAGATGAATATTAACTACTTATGGTTCAATATGTTGGACAGCAAGTAAGATTTGTAAGATGCAGTCAGATATCGTCTTATGGAGAAGGTACGCGTCTAATTATTGGTAACCATGGAGAAAAGGTCCCATAGTCGTACCGTATGCAAAAAATATTGCCTAGGATCTAGATTTTTAGTAACACTAATGTAAGAGGAAACATTGTTTATGATGTAGTGGTATAAATCATGTGAATTCAGGCAAAGTCTATGATTTTATCAGGAACATCAGGAGGGTAAAGGTATGGGTCGGTTTCTAAGCTAGATATTTCAAACTTCCTGTGTAAGGTATGCTACTTCCACAGACAACTTAGCTGAACTTGAACAATTGCAGCTGCTATGTTTTATAGTGCCACGCCTCCCGTCTGGTGTGGTACCTCAACATGATTGACGTAGTTGCGAAGGGTCAATAGGTGAATGACTAGATCTTGATAGATTTGCAGTTGGGTCATATTGTTTCCATTTTCAAATGACTGATTGACAGTACTGAAGGAAATGCTCAACGTTTCAGATACTGCTTTGTGACCTAACTCTTGTTTGAACATCTCCATACGTTTCTCCTTGTTCCTTTGTCTTCATGATGCTGCTTGTTCACCAACATTACATTTTCCTTCAACTCCACTGTCAATCACTACTGTAACAAGTCACTACTGTGACTTGTAATGTCATAAAATAAAACAACCCACAATAAAAAAAAAACAAGACTAAGTGAAAATGGATCTATTTATTTATTTATTTTTTATAAGTTCCACAATTTCTCAAGTTGTAAGTTTAAAGGAGCACAGATTTAACTAGTGCTGTTAAATCCATGTCCCAGACAGTGAAAGGGCCGACTGGCTGCTCAAATTTAGAGCTATTGATTATTTTCCCAAAAGATAACCCCCGCCCTTTCTCATCCGTTGTGCCTAGTCAGTCCGCTTTGGGAGTCTCCGGTCTCCACCAAGCCCACTTACACCATTACACACACCCAAGTGGAGCGTCAAGTATGCAGAGCATGTTATGAAAACCCCTGACAACTACATGCAGGTGATTGCTGTTCCTCTGCAGATGTGTGCAAATGCACGTGTCAAGTTTTTGTCTTTTCTCTCCACTGTACATATGTGTGACCCTGAACTATCCTGATTACGCTCGAAACCCACTTCCAGCTCAGGAACCCGGTTGTCAAACTGTCTGTCCCTTTGAAAAAAGGGTCACGCGGTCATCGTGACTCACAATCTGCTTTGCTTTTGGCCCATGAGCTGTCAAACTACAGCCGCTTCACATCTGGTGCCAAGGTGCTGCTGTAAACTAGCCACACAGCTCCTCTCTGGATACTTTTGTTTTTCCTCTTTGTCAAACTATTTGAACCCAACTTATTAAACATATTGAGATTTTTTTTCTCTTTCTCCCTCTCTCCTCCTACCCCTCCCCTTGGTTTTATATAGAAAAACATTCCTGGTGTTCTGCTCAGCTCCAGTGAAACCTGGTGCTTATTTTCAGTGCCCTAAATTGATAGCAAATGTGAGGACAGATCCCTCCTCTCGCTCCAGCCGCCTCCCCTTTTGGCTTTAAAAGCGAAGAATACGTGGAACATTTTCACAACCATATTGAACCCTTGGGTTTTATGTTTTTGAAGGTGTTCTCCTTCATATTCAATGGCATGTGTTTTTGTTGAATTTCTGAGGCGAGAGAGAGAAAAAGAGAGAGTGTATGTGTGTGTGTGTGTGTGTGTGTGAGAGGGAGAGTCGACTGGCTGAGAGTCTCCTTGAAAGCGGGGCTGAGTCATACACTTTCTGTTTTCCAATAAGCCCCCCACTGCACCGTGGAAACCAAACCTGGTTAGCCTCAGCTGTCTTTACCCATAATTCAACGAGCCCTGCGAGTTTGTTTTCTCCCTGCGACTGTCTCTCCCTCCTTTGCTCACTTTCTCTGACTCTGGAAGTGAAACTCTAACTGCTCCCTTTATTTCGAGCTCAGTTGGACCAAAATGCCCTCTATTGTTATGAATGTGCGCCCAGAGAGAAACCGAGCCTCTGAGAGAGACTGCACTGAAGGAGAAGTTCTTAAGGGGAAAAGAAAACAAAGTCAGTGTCTCTTTTAGACAGATTTTGTTGCTAAATTCTGCGTCTTTTATAAATAAAAAAAAAAAGGGGGGGGGGGGGAAATGTAGCAGTCTGAAACCTAAACTCCCCAAAATAACAATGGGACTTTTGTAATAAAATTTAAAAAGAATCCATGCTAACCCGTTCCTTCTAACAATGGCCTTTATTTGAGGCCATTGTTACAATTGTTCAGGATTCAACAGCTTAAATGTCTTTGATTTTAAACTTATTCTGGTGAAATCTAAAATGATCCTCTTGACTGTACGCTAATCTTAGAATCATTAGCAACCAGTTGCAGTACGTTCAAAATATTTCGGCACAGGAGTTCAACTCAAGAACTACTTCCTCTTTTACTTGAAAATATGAATCTCAAGGTTTCAGACTCCTAGGCCGCATCATCGCATCTTTAGCTCACAACAAAAAAGCTTCACAGGACTAAGTCACATGCTGAGAGCAACTGGTTAGCTTTCCAGTTTAGCAAGAAATTGTGCAGCCTTTTAATACTGTAAGCTGTAACACAAGACCTTTTAAAGAACCCATGTTCCAGACAATGTAAAATAATAGAGATAAGTGGTCTTAAAAAAGACTAAATATTGTGTGCACTTGAATTCACTTGTGAATTAAATTCCTGTAAATGTGCAGATCATGTATCTTAATTATATTTCCATTTATTTTGGTTATGATCCCTGAGGGTGACATTCAGAATGTTTTTTTTGTTTTTAATAAAGTCATAGATTCTCGTTCTTCTCAAGTAGACCATGAATAGATTGTAGAAATGTCGTTGATCGTCAAAGTGGGTACAAACCGTTCTCCCGGAGAGTCTAAACACAATAAGTAAGGAACAGTGGCACAAGGCAAACCCTACAAAGTCGAATATAAAGCAACCAAAACAAGAAAGCCACACGAAAGCAAAAGGGCAAATTAACCAGAATTAGGACTGTAACATCCATTTGGATTTACTAGAAAATAACACTGAACCTTCAAGAATGTGACACTTCTGCTGATCCACTAATGTGCCAACAGAGGAGCTGTTATTTATTTATTTTATTTCATGCTTTAACTAACTTAATGTGATTAAGACAAACTAAAGTATTTGATTATTGCTTCACGGTTGGCGCAACTAACATTTTAGTTGGCGGTGCCCAGAGTTAGCCTTGCTGTTTATAGGTAAGGCTAACTTTCCAACTGCAGCACATGTTCATCAGCAAAGTGAACCGGCGGAAGGAAAATGAGCAAGAAAAGAGCAAAATCATTTCTTAGAAATACACCCACTTGCAAAAACGAGGGAGATGAAACCCAGAAATCAATGTACTTGCCATCAATAGGAGTTCTTGATGGTAATATTCATAATCTGTTGTTTTTGTCGATTGCTTAGACAAACCTAAAACACCGGTAGTACCTTTAGACAAGGTTGAGTGAGCCTTTCAGACAAATATCCTCAGAATGCACGTGAGTTATCGGCGCCGGTATTGACAACTGGCTCTACAAGAGTAGCAGTGAACGCCATTAGCCATTGATGAAGCCTTGCAGACTAAGGTCATTTGTTTGTCTGAGGCTAGGCTAGGTAACTAGCCAGCATGCTGGTCATCCTCCTTGGACCACTGTGATGGATGGAACAAATCTAACCATTTGCGTACCAATGACTGGTCTGCATGTGCATCAAATTATGCCCAAATAAGATGATTACTATTGGCTGTTCAACTTGATGCCAGGGGTTAGTCTGAGTGGGGTGCCCTTATTCTTACCTACAAGAACTGCTTTAATAACTTCTGGTTAAATGGACAATTGCCACTTTTGGTGTGAAATCTTTCCAACCTTTTCATCAAGGTAAGGTGAAAAGGTTTCGTTTCGTTCTTTCTCAACCAGATCATTTCAATTATCTAACTGGAATCTCTGACCTACATGCCAACGTCGCTTTTCTGCAAGAGGTGAAGGCAAACAAAGATATACATTGGTATTTTTTGTTTTATGGCCAAACTTTTAGCTATGCAGCTTTTTTCTTGTTGCTTTCTGGCCTCGTAAAAAGACAGTAGTAAGCTAGTTTGATGGTTATTGAGCTCTGCATGGATGGAAAGCCAGGCCTGCCTGTTTGCGTTGGCCAACGTTCAGCATTCCACATGTCTTTGTGATTTTCAGCTTCCTGACCTCAGGAGACCCTCCATGCTACTGTAAGTTATCCGCACACCAGGAGCACAGATGGATCAGCAAGGAATGCCGGAGTCCTATTGGTTCGGAGCGGCGTTATAAATACGCTTGTAATGAGAAATACTGGGAAAAACACCAGCTCCCACAGCCGCACAGACATATGCGGCGAATATTCCTGTAAATGTTCTGATCACTGACATCTGCCTCTTTGGGGGAAAAAAATAAAATAAAGAAAAAAATAAAGTCTGCTGTTGTCTGATGTGGAAGACATTTTAACCAGCTTTTCTTGGTAGTCGCTATGTTTCTTAGAAATGCATCTTGAGAAATGAGACTGAATCCAGCTGATATTGAGGTGGACTTTCAGTCCACGAGTTCTCCAACCAAGATTTAAACGGAGGAGCAGGTCAAAGGCAGCAGGGTTCTGGATGGCAGAACCTTTCACTAAAACGTAACTTTAGCTGGGCTGGTCATGGGTTTAGCACTGAAAATGAAATTAGCAGCGCTAACAAGATTAGAGGTGCTAATTACAGACCTGTGCTGATTGATACAGAAAAAGAGAGACTTTTTCATTAAACCCACGTTTGTAGAGATATTGCTTGAACGTATTCATTTCCCCTTCAGTGTTTTCCCATTTTGTTATGAAATGTGCAAAATATTATGGATTGTATACTAAATGCTAACAAAGTTTAAGAACGTGACTGAATGGCTCACATAAATGAAAGGTCTGAGTCATATTTTGGCAAAAGTGTTGTTTTTTTTTTCATCTAAATGATCTTTTGCCAAAAAATAATAATAGAAAAAATGTTTAAAAAGGTGATGTTTTCTTTAATTATTTTTGGCAAAAAATAAGACTAAGGGTGTTAATATATTATCGTTTACCTAAACTTCTGGGACAATTTATCATCCAGCAATATTTCATATAATGAGAGCCCTATGTGTTAAACATAGTTTTCATTAGGCCCACATTTCTGTGTTGAAAATAGTTTTTTTAGTAGCCTGGTGTAATACTCTAATTTAAAATGTTTTCATTGACAAGAAAAATCATTCCGTATAACAGAACCCAACGCTTTCAAACATCCATCTGTGTGTCGTTATCTGTACAATGAGCTGTCGCTTAGTGGTACAGTTATTAAATAAATGGAGTTTTCAATAATATTCTAATTTAATGAATGGGTCCGTAGAACGGTCCAGTCCAAGCACAAATCCAAAGCCAGTTGGAAATTTGTGGCGGTGTTTGAGAAAAATGGATCGCTTACGGAGCCACGTATGCTAGAAGCAGCATTCTGAGATAAAGGCGAGATGTTGCCGGTCCAAAAACGGGGAGCGGGTGCAGACTCAGATTACAGCGAGGTGCCGGGGTGATTAAGGTGAGAGCGGGGAGGAAAGAGTGTGTTCAGAGCCAAATTAGGGAACAAGTGGCACCTTGGGGCTGATCTAAACAGGATTTACTTGTTGCTGTCCCGAGGTGACTCGCTTCACTCATTTACCCAACACCGCTGCAGGCCCTAAACCCCTAAAGACCTCGTTAATTAAGGTGCAGACAGGCAAGACGCTCTGAGTATATGTGTGTTTGCTTTGTGTGAAAGTGTGCCAGAGTGAATGCACACACACACACACACATTCTGTGTGGAAAGTATTTTTAAAAAAATTTCTGCCGAATTATGGGACTCTGTCACCTCGAATCAGTTCCTCGTGTAAACACGGCGTTGATTTCCTAAACATTCGCAAACGTAAATGTTTCGATTTCACTCTAACAGAGATTTCTCTGTGACAGGAGCGGGCCCCATAAAGCAGCCTCCTGCCTGACAAGACACGCTGCATGTTTAATCGCTTTAGCTTACTCGACCTGAGTCAGTAGAATAATAAATTACGGTGCGACCGATGGTTAAACAAATCAGGTGATCGTCAATTATGAAAGTAAAACAGGAAAGTGGCAGATGGAGGGAAGAGGGTATTAGAGGCAGAAATGAAGACATGTTAGTAAATGTCAAATTAACCCAGAGATAGCGTACGCAAAGACTATGCGACAGGAAAAAACAAAACCTTCATTCAAAGGAAATAAATAAATAACGTTGGGAAAACTGACGACAAACTGCAACGTTTTGAAACAGTGAAATTCAAAGCTTCGCAGCTCGGGGGCTGAAGCGTCCGCCGTCCCGACTGCAAATATTCCCATCGCCGCTCTTTGGCCCCGGTGGACGTGTGCCAGAACGGTTTACGCTCTTAAAACAAACAGGCTTCCCGTTGCAACAGCCAGAGGAATACATGTGGGTTTTGGAGATGGAAAACGGAGGGATAGAGGCAGGAAGGCGGGCTAAACAAGACCAGCGGAGGGAGGGAAAACCAAAGGGGGAGAGAGTGAAAGTTGTCATAAAACAACAATAATAGGAGGCCTCAGTGCCACCCAGTGACCACATCAAGGCGTCTGTGATGACAGGCTGTGCACTGTGCATGTGTGCCTGCGGGAATGCGTGCGTGCGTGTGTGTGTGCGCGCGCACGAGTGTGAGTGTGTGTGCCCTTTCCTTGGTTAACCGAGTAATAGCTATCACAGCATGAACACTTGCTTGGTACATCATATATCCCACAAAGCATTTGAATAAATACGGCATAAATTACTAGGAAGAGCTATTAGCAGTTGACCGTTAAGTGATGGGCTTTGGACACGGGTCACTTAAAAAAGGATATATTCACTGCTATTAATCTTTGTATATCTAAATATACTTTTTATATATGTTTCATTTTTGCCAAATGCTCCGTTTTGTTTCCTGAATCCTCGCTACGTCTGTATCTTTGCTCTAACAATGTAAGCTGGCATTTGGGCTAGCTAGCTAGCCTACATAAGCTAGCGTTTTTGCTTCTTTCTGTAATTTGAAAAGTTGAGTCTGTTCTATCTATACAGCATCACGTTATTATATAGATGCTTTTCTTGAGCGACGACGCAGAAATGACTGAAAATTAAATAAAAGGTCATTGAGTGAGCTAGCTGATGAGTCGCTTAGCTTAATCAAAATGATGCATTTGAGCGCCGCTACTGACTTCACTCTCATTTTAGCCTTTTTTAACAGTTGATTTTAGCACAGACACTGGTCCTATTTAAAGTTAGTAATGGATTAATCTAAATAAAAAGCAGGCTGAATGAAACCAATGGCGATGCAGTAAAGGGCCTCTTCTGAAACGTTTTCCATCGCTGTGGAATTCCACTTGACTCATGAGTGAAATGCGTGAGCGGTGTCCAAGAATCACTTCCCAACAACCCCACACTAGATGAGTGCTTAGCTAGGAGCACCTGTGTGTTATCTCAAGTGAAATTCTCTAATTTACTCTTGTTTTAGTGAAGACTTTTTAGCGACGGCGTTACTTCTCTATTCTTGTTAACTACTGAGACAGGAGGCTTCGGTGCTGAATTAGGAGGGTTTTTTTTATATCAACCTTTTTCATTATGAACTAAAAAAAAAAGTGTTCTAGAATATCACACTTTCCAAATTGAATCATGGGGAAAATGATGTACATCCCATTATTCGAGCGATTTCAAACTTTTAAACTTGATTTCAAAGAGGAAACAAAGGAACAAACACAGAACAAGTTACAGACATAACAACAATGCATAAGGGCATTATATAACATGCATTTATGCATTTCAAAGGCAGATCAAATTTGTCAGCACTTTAGCCTTAGCTTCTGCTAAATACAGTGTTGGTGTTGCACTTCAGAGCAAGTAGACCTAATGTTTATGATTAGGGTTAACAAAACTAACTTTTTCAGGTAGCACTGCCCACCACTGACTTTCTCCAATTACTGACTGCTATTACCACAGACGGGATTTTAAAAGGCTTCCTCTGACTGATACCTTCGTACAAAGGATCATTTTGATCCTTTGTAATTTCTCATAATTTTACCGAGAATGAATTAGAGTGTTTGTCATTTTAAAAAATATATTTTTCTTGACATGGTCCAGCCTGATAGTTCTAAGACGAGTGACAAGACTTTTTATATCCACTGCAAATTTCCCCTCTATGTGTTATACAATGTAAGGAGTGTTAACCAAGCCAAACCTGGACCAAGAGAGTGGAACCATGTTACGTCCGGAGCCTGGGAGAGAAAGCTCAGTTCTTTTTCACACACACTTTGGGGGGAAAAAAAAGAGGGGGCTGACCACAAAATGAGTTCTGTGCTTGGAGCTATTTTATTTCGGAGCTCTACCCAGGGAAGTCTGCTGAGAGCACATGCAGATGGAAAGAGAGAGAAAAACGAATCACTAATGGAGAAGAATGTGTGTAATTTGGCTCTGTTTGTTTTTCATTAGGATACAGAATATGTTGGTATTTCCTCATCACACATCTAAGGAGCGATGAGACAGAGATGGGATGGAGGCTAGGAGCTAAGGGGAACCACAGTTCTGTTTTGGGTAACGTTTCAAATCCGTCTTCAGAAAGGGATGATGGCGTCGGAACGGTACAGCAAAAATAAATACGTCAGCATTCTTTTGCGGCCCCAGAAATCAACATCATTTGACAGTGACAGTAAACTACTTGACAGGCAGATGATGATGAACAGAAGTGAAAATTGAGCTTTTTTAAGCACAAACTCGAATACACTCAAACGCACCACCATTTATTTTCACTGCAGGGTTAGACAATACCTCTGGAAGACTAGTTCTTACTCATAAAAGTCTACAAAGAGTCCACTGTCCAAAATTATTTGGAAGATTGCAGCAATGGTTCAAATTGTTAGGAAAGGGGATCGGGCAATGAAATTATCGGCAAATCCCAGTTCAAGCGGTTGCTCTAAGTGTTGGAAAGGAAACTCTGAACGACTGTCAGACCACAGATTCAGGAAGAGCAGTGTGGCTTTAGTCAAGGCTTTTAAACAGCGGATCAGATATTTTTTCTCCTAGAACTGATGAGGGAGTTGCCCAATCCCATATGTTTCGTGTGCCTTGTGGTGTTCTGTGGTGATTGTTGGAGGAGAGACATTTAAGAGATGATTCGGCCTTGAATCCCTGAAGCAAGAGCCGAGCCCACGATCTTGCCACAAAAGCAGGATTATTCTTCTGAATCATGTCACCAAGCTTTTGTAAAGATCACGGATTGCATCTCCAAGGCGCAGTCGTGAAGAGGTGATTGTCTGGCTTTGGAACTTCAAGGTTGCATCTTCGATTTGTGCAGAAAGATACATAAAAGACTTTTCAAAAGAAAACTTAAAAAGTGCAGAAAGAAGAGGAATATACGCTTCTGCCAACAGGAAATTAAACCTAAACGTAGAAAAAGTTGTTGGTTTGTTGTTAACACTGAGATTAACCTGGACTCTTCAAAAAAGACCCAAAATAACTTCCAGAGTACCGCTGTAGAGACAGAAGGCTGCATTCCCCCCTTATGATGGACACCAATTCGTATTTTCACTACAGAAAAGTGGTCAAATGCTTCATTTGGAAATGTTGGCAGACGCTTGGAAATCTCACCGTTTAATGCTAATTGTAATTTTATTTTGGTCTTTCTTCCAATTTGTGAAAGTCCATCGCCGAATCTTCTTTTCTTCCTCTCTTTCTTTTCATCATAACCTCTTTTAGACAATTTTAGACTGCATGACTAATAGTTATTGTGTCGTAATAATCTAGAGCTTCTGACCTCCAGAGTTAAATATGGAAAGATTTGAGATGTATGGCAGCGATGGCGTTCCTGTCCCAAGTCTACAGGCAATAAAGTTGCATCGTAGTCCCGACTGGAGACACGTTCAGCTTAATATTTAAAACACAATCTCATCTTCAAAGTGGAAACGCTTTTGAGGACGTGTCATTTGTGTCTATGCCAAAAAACAAACACACTCCAATCCCGTTAGCTCATGTGACAGAGCAAAGCTTGTACAGACCTTACAGGAATCGCACTTGTGTTCGTGTTTGTCTCAGTGGTGTGAACAGAACTCCTTGCGATGCCATTTGGTGTGAGCCGTATCTTGTTAAGGTCTGTTTTACGGCCCGGCCTGAGGGGAATGTAAACCCAAATGAAAAGAGCAGAAACAACAATAAAAGAGCAGACAGGGAGGGGGGAAAAAAATGGAGCAGAGATGCTCCCAGGGCCAAAACCGCAGATAGAAATCTAACCGCAGAATCAAGGCCAGATTGCTCTTATTCACTGTTGTCTGAAGACCGAGAAGCAAGATCCCTTTGCATCCACCCACTCCTCTTTTCAGATTTACTGCTCGTAAATTGTTTGCCCTCTGCTTTAAAAGTCATCTCCAGATCATCAGCTCTTGAAAATAAACCGAATTGCCATTCTGCTGAATGCCCAGCGGTGATGGCAGCGACTGCGCCTTTGCTCTCTTTGCGTTCGCCCTCCTGTATGTTTGGCTTTCTGGAGGAGCGCCCGACATTTTAGCCAAGCAGCAAAGAATGGAAACTCAAGTGGGGGCTCAGAAACCGGGTGGTCTCAGCCTAATAATACACCAATCAAACGTAACCGCACAAAGGGGACAATAACAGAGCGGATCAGCCCCCGTGATATAAGAGACGTTCAAATCCTGAATAATAAGCACAATTTTTAATACTCTGCACCTTGGAGTCATTTGCAGATTGCTTCCCTCTGGGTGAATTTTTCAGGAGATTGTGCGGCTTTAAGACTTTCCAGCGCTGCGGTGACAGATTGCACCCAGTCGAAGACCAGCGAGCGCAGACCCAGTTGGGTCTGGTTTGTTTCCAATCCGTCCCAGTCCGTCTCAAGCCCAGTCTCCAGCTGGGTCACGTCGTTGTGTATGTGATTCAGGGGATCCCGTCCCCTTTTTATGTGTTTGGCATCAGGTGCGAAGGGGGGCCTCAGGTGCAAAAGGGGGCCTCAGGTGCTCGGGCCCCTCCCGTGAGGGCTCTCTGACGTTCCTGTTTGTTGTCACTCACCCCGGTTTTCACTTGCACAAGAGAGGATCCGCATGCTCTCCGTTTGAGAGCATATGCAAACACTTGAAAGGGTTCCTCACACTCTTCACCTCTGTGAGCTGTGGAGCCTCTGGGGATCTGAGCTTAGTCTCTTAAACGACAAAATCAGGCTACACAAAAATATGCTTCCCACCAATGGCGTTAAGACCGACAATACAGTGAGTGTTGAGCTTTTCTTAAATAGTTTGTTCGTTCATCACTGAATTCCCTTCGGCCAGAATGAAGGGGATTTTGCTCTTGACTTTGACTGGGACATTTTAATCCAAATCATTGAGTTGTAGTTTGGGATGACATAAGTTTTATAACGGTGGAGTCACATATACGGCCAGACCCCAAGTCGTAGCTCCTCCCACAGCAGTGATGTCAACCAAGTTGCAAAAAGAGTTTTCTCTGTCACAAAACAGTCACTGAGGCTGCCAACAAAAGATTGTGTTTTAGTTAAGTGCCACACATATCGATGCATCAAAAAAAAAAAAAAAGACGCCTTAATTATTGTTTCTGCAGTACAATACATTTACATTTAGCCGACAATCCAAGCAAACCTTTTCAAACCGACACTACGCCGCATTGTGACGCCGACGCGACTGAGTGGACCATGAAGGCTTTGGTTGTTTTTCTTTTGTTTCTGGTGGGATAAAACTTTCAAAATGAATAAGGAGAGATTCAATTTTGACTTCAAAATATATCTAAATATCACCCATAATAAATGGCAAAAAGATATTGTCTCGTGGTTTTTTCTGCCATTGCCAGCAGCTTAGCTAACATTTTGAAGTTGTCCCAAGAGATTTGCATGAACTTCTTATGGCGTTGCTTGTCTCTTGCAGTAGGCTTTGCCACCTAATGGCATAACTCAATAACTGCAATGAGCGAAAATCCACCAATCTGTTTTGAGGCCATCGATGTGTGCTCAAGGGATTAAAATATATGCCGCAACATACACTGACCTTCAAAGTTGGCAGAAATGTTTTAGATTATTTTAAGCCAATGCACCATTTATAACTGTGCTACGCTGCTTTTTATTTATTATTGAAAGCCATGTAACATTTTCCTCCCATTTCAAAATAATGTTTTGCTTTGACTCAGTGTAACACATACAATCCCCAAAATACATTGAGATTTGCACTTTCTCATGTCAGAAAATACTTAAAAGTCAAAGAGGCATAAATATTTTTGCAGCTACGCTGAACTGCATGAAATGAGCTTACATGGAGAGTATTTTCATACACTAAGGAGTTTATATGTATTTTCAAATATAGATATGTAAATATGTATGTATACATAAAAGCTGGATAGAGTAACTGACCACAAAGATCTGTCTTCATAAACAACAGCATTTTTATTTGTCTGTAATTGACCCTCCAGCAGAGGAAAGGCACGCATGTTTTCCTGTAAAAGTTTATCACCACACATTAAGCGAGGAAATATTTCCCAAATTGGTGTAAAATCCTGATTTATGCATTTCAAGAGCGTCCAAATCCTCCCTCTACATGCAAACCACTTCAGGTTTACGAGTAACGAAGCGCGACATCGAAGCAAAACTGACAATGGGAAAGGGAAACGTTACGACTTCTGTAGTTTACGGCACAGTAACATTTTTACGAACCTAAACAAAGAAAAAGGTCAAATTCGCAGATATTATTTCGACATGTACCAGCAGGACATCCCAAAGGGTAGGTGGAAGGGGGCGAAGCCAATGTAAAGTTAAAGCAGCTCTGTATTTTCTACTTCCTGAAGGGAAACTCTATCCGATCTGCCATGTCAGAAGCCACTACTAGCATCTTAGAGGAATTAAAAAAACCCTGCTGGGCCACGCCAGGCACACTAGAACGTGTGAAAAACATTTTGGTTCTAAAATTACCGTGACATTTTAACACGTCTCGCTTGATAAACGTCCAACGACAAAGTGTCTACGTTGTTCAGAAATAGCAAGCCATCAGAGCGCCGTCGTCTCCGTCCTTTTTCTCGAAGGATAAAGAAAAGCGTCTTTATCGCCCGTTGTATTTTCAGCCTCTGTCTAACTGGACCGTATAGGCATCGTCTCATCCGTTCGCATGCGGGGGATGCCCTCTATAGAGAGAAAATGATCTGAGTGGATTCCTCTGGCAGAGCCACACGGTGGCCACGGAAACAGCTCAGCACTGCGAGGCCGCTGACTGTGCCAAGCAGGCCAGTCGCTGTCACTCTTTGGACGGATCCCAGGAAAGGTGCATCGAGGAGGGGAGGCAGTGTGACCATGGAAACGCCATGCACTTGTACCTTCTGAATGTACATAAATCAAACATTCCATCCTCAACCTTCATTTATTCTGATAAGTGAGGAAAAATCCAAGCCACCTAATTTCAAAAACAATTTTTATTTTTTTTTTGTCTAACCTCCTCGTTTCTTACTCATCGGGAAAAAGGGTGACGAAAGAGCGGGAATTTTTCCTACCATCTCATAAGATTCGGGCCCTGAAGCAGCCAAAGGGAATTCAAACGGAAGTGGCAGAAGAATTTAAAAGCAGACGGCCGGCGGGAACGAGAACCGTCCAAGTGAAATGGGGATGGAGGGGAAAAAAATCAGGCAGGGTGGGGAAGAAAGAAAGAGGGGATTTGGTGTTTATTGTTTTTCTCAGGGGGACACTAACCTGTCCTGGTGAATGTCCTCATGGGACACAAGGAGAGGTTAAAACCGAGGTGGAAAAACACAAAATCTTAAAGTATTTCGACTAGTTTCGAGTGAGAATCTCTTTGTACAAGTGATATAAGATAAGACTAATCTTCACAAGACCAACATGGAGCCATCTCACCTGGGACGTCTGAAACATGCTGAGTTACAGGTCTACATATTAATGTACTATTATTTGCATAAATAAAAGCCTTTTTTCTCTTTTGGAGAGGGCACCAAACGTGGCTCTAGCCCAGGTACCCTTATCTTTCTGAATCCGGCTCTGAATAAAACCCACTGCCTTCAATGTCCCCTTATTAGCGAATTTCAGTGAACGACTGAGGTTTTTTTCGAGAACAGCTTTGTGAACACAAAGGAACCACGTAGACGAGTTAGGGAGGAACTTGTGGAGAAGTTTAAAGTGCAGTTAGGCTGCAAAATAATCCTGGGCTTCTGTTCAACCCAG
This sequence comes from Poeciliopsis prolifica, assembly GCF_027474105.1. Classification (NCBI taxonomy): domain Eukaryota; kingdom Metazoa; phylum Chordata; class Actinopteri; order Cyprinodontiformes; family Poeciliidae; genus Poeciliopsis; species Poeciliopsis prolifica. The sequence continues at coordinate 11,935,795 of NW_026562385.1, read as the reverse complement.
AAAGAAGATGGGATACCTGCTAAACCTAGTTAGTGATGACACGTTAGGAAAGAATGTCAGACCAGTCATGAAAACAAACCAAGCCACAAACAAAAACTGTAAAGATTGGTGCTGTCACAGCATTAACCCAAAAGGAGGTCAGTGCTTGGATGGGATGTGACGGGGAGGGGAGAAAGGAAGAAAACGAGGAACACAGCCTCTTTATTCCCTCGACCGGCTTGTGAAGTGTAAATCCCTCTTCGTTTCTTTGTCGTTTCAGTTGCTCAGAGACAACTTTATTTGTTTTTTCGTTTGCCGTTAATTAGGACGTTTGTGCCGACGAGCACGGATGCCGGCGCCACTGCATTAGCACCCAGTTTGCACCCCGTGCCCCCAACAACCACACGACTGCCGACTCTCTGGATGCGGAGAAGAAATGGATCGCTTTAAGTGCCAATAATGGAAGGAGAAATAGAATTTACAAAAAGACGGACGCCCAGGTGCTCTCGCAGAAACACTTTAAAACTCGCTGCCAGCGTTTCCGAACTGAGCGACATGTAAGCACATCAAACAGCTAATTAGGCGAGTTAGAGTGAATGAAAGTGAGGAGGAAATAAAAGCCAGCTTGTTTTGTAGGTGAAATAAGTAGGGAGTCACGCTGGTGAAGTGCAGTCAGGAGCCATATTCCATACTGCGCTCATGACACGGGGGAGGAAGCGGGACCCCCACTTCGGCAGGCCCCCATATATTCACGCTGTTATTCCCGGGAACAAAAGGAGGGGCTCTCGAGGCCGTGGGTGGATCCATGAAAGCAAGAAAGGAGCCCTGCTCCAGGTCTTGGCTGAATAGAGGCCTTTCACACTTAGAGAGGCCTGTTTACTCTCCTTTAATAATGGCTCTAATTTTCTGATCATTATTGGGTAATTCCATCCACCTCCACACCCAGCGTTTAACGCTTTTTCCCGTCACTCACAGCGCCGCGCGTCCTCGCCTTGTCCTCTTCGCATTCCCCCGGAATTAAACCGAGTGTTTCCTGAAACTCTTTGGCCGAAATCAAAGCAAGATTAAAAAAAAAAAAAAGAAAAAAAAGTAACAAGACAAAAAAACAGGGAGAGACGAATCCGAACACAACTAACCCCGCTCAGTCGTGTTCAACGTTTCTCATCCACATGTGGAAGCTTTCTTTGCTCTGATTGGAGAGGAGCCGTGCTTTATCCTCCATTTTGTTTTTTTTGGACCTGAATCCTCCATCACAGCGAGTAACAATATTCGCTCCGCTGAAAATTTGCTGGAAAAAGACTTTGGAAGGAAAGAAAAGGGCTCACGGTAACGTGATAGCCGTTTTATTCAATCTTGGTGGATAGATATGAAAGAAAATATCTGTGTATATCCTGGATATAAGAGACGCCGAAGGGGGTCTGCGGCACCCGCAGGAGCGCTAAAGGATGCGTACGGCGTTGCGAAAAAACAAGGATGTTGGGGAGAAGAAAATGTAAAAATGAGCGAGGGAGAAAAAGAGGAGAAGAAGAGAAGTTGGCAGGGTCTGTGTGTCGGTTTGAAAAGCTGGCACCTTCTAAACAGAGCTGCAGCTCCGGGTGCCAAGCGCTGCCAAGCAGCCCCGCTAGCCTGAATGTGTGCCCTCCCTCCGTCTTTGTTTCCTGCATTGCATTTTGCATTATCTTTATTCTACGCTTTTCTTTTTACTTTATATCAGCGCGTAGCATCGTCCCAACAAAAACCGAACGCCATTTAAGACGGCCGAACGCGAACCGAAATAAAGCGAAGCCGAAAACGAAAGATGAATTTATTAGAGGTTCCACTTCGGTTCTTTTATCAAAGAGGATTTTTATTTGTGTCTAATTATCTGTTTTAAATGCAGATGTTTTTTTATTTTAATTTTTTTTTTTATTTAAGTCTACGGAAAGGCTCCGACTCGTTCCGGTGTGCCAGCTACGTGGGTTCACTTCGCCAGACCGCGGGAACGAAGCCGGTCGGCATCTCGCTGGAAACCGCCCAGAAAAAAAAAAAAAAAAAGAATACATAATTTTTTTTTTCTTTAAATCCATTCCTTTTCCCTCCTTTTCGGCTCGTCGGCTCACCTCACCTCTCCTCCTGCTCTCTGCCCCTCGGCTCAGGCGGCTCGTAGAGCCAAGCCGCCCCTCCTGTGCGCGGGGAATACGTATGTTTTTAGCGGACAGGCAGATTTCAGGCCTGGCGCCTGTACAGAGGGAGGAGAGGAGCGGCTGCAGAGAGATTTAACAGTGTTAAGACAGTTAAAAAAAAAAAAAAATATATATATATATATATATATACACACAGAAAGGGGAATATATTGAGAAAAATGACTGGCTTGCTAATTTAAAAGGGTAGGAAAATTTTTGATTCAGACTTGTTTGTTGTTTTAAGCTGCAATCGCCTTATATGAATAAATTTTTTTCACACTTTCAGATTAGTTTAAAAAGCGAAATTAGTTGAGGTGCTACAGAGACAGAAATTTAATTATTACTCTTAATTACAGAAATAATTAAAAATCAGTGTACAGTGAAATTAGGAAATAACTCTGCCTCCGTCAAACACTTTCTGCTACGAAGAATTTTTAAATTTCCGAAACTGAGACTTTTGTTTGAAAATTTAACCTAATTCAATCATTCGCTTTAGTCTTGTGGGGGGTTTTTTTGTTTTTTTTTTCTCCCTCAACGTTATTCACTAAACTGGATAATTGCAGTGAATAAAAAGCAGGCTGGCCGGGACCCAAGCCCGAGATCAGCCCATGGATCCAGAGAGCGATGGAAAGTTCTGGACGAACGGTCAGCCGAACCGACCGAGGAGCGACCGAGTCCGTTTACCGATTCACACGGAGTCTCAGCTCCATATATGTATTTTTTTTAACACACGCTCACACATAACCAAAGGAAACAGGACTCTGAGAACGAGCCAACAGAGGCTGAGCGCGGCCTCCACGTGTCTCTACGTAAAGGACATATGGAGCACTGCTCTTCACAGCACATTCACGGGGGACGAAAAACCAAAAAAAAGCACCTTCCGCAGAGCTGATTTCTGTTTTCTTCTTCTCTTGTTTTAACCAGGGAACACGAGGAGCTTTGTGTGGGGAAAAGGAAAAAAAAGCCTCCAATCTTTTTTTCATTATGTAACCACAGACCTGATAATGGTATCTCTATTTGAAGCTCAGGATATTGGGCAACGGCGATAAGACGCGTTTGATGGATTGGCGTGACGCAAGAAGGCGCTAAGTCTATCGGTCTCGCTGTCCGCTTCCAAGTCCCCTCCCTTTGTTTGTCTCTTTTAAAAAGAGATTCCCTTGGTCATTTGTAATGTCGGCACCACGCACAAAGACACCCCGACGGGTAAATGAGCGTGCGGAGAGACGGCGCGCACGGCTGGCTTTCGGACCTGGCCCGGGCAACCCACGCGGCCCGTCTGTCTCCAGCGCCGAGAGCAAACATGGAGGTTCTCAGAAACAGCTTTTCATCCTCGCAGCCCCCCAAGTAATGAAAGCCGCATGAGGCGGACCGCGCTCCAAACATGACTAATGCTGGAACCGTGCGGCTTTATCAGTACAGACAAATACGGAGCGAAGGGAGGGGGGGACCCAAGGCAACATGATGTCAGACTTGATCCTCTGTACGTCTCCACAAACTTGAATTATTGGGAGATTCAGTGACATAAAACAGACCTGACGCTAATTTGCAACGAGCTCTACAGAGGTTTAAGAGCTAACGTTTCACATCATGTCTGTGAGAAAACACAGAGTAGTAGTGCAGGTCTGTCTCCCCAAACGCCCTTGCTGCACACTGCTGGTCAGGAGACTTCAATTGAAAATGGCTTGCAGAAAATAAATCGTCAATTCGGTTCAGTTTATTTCTATGGCACTACTTTAAAACAAATGTCGTCTCAAGGTACTTTACAAAAAACAATTTTATTGCAATTTAATCACAGATACATGCCAATTAATACTAGTTATCAAACAGTGCAATGAGTTCAGCCAATTCTTCAAAGTAAGTTCAAACGTCTTCAAGGAAACCAACCAGACTGCGTTGAGGCTGCAGCTGCGTTTCCATTCACCTAATAATTGGACAGTTTGACAAAATAAATTTGCTCAATGGAAACATGCCAATTTTGACCTTGTTCACGTGACTTTGATGGTGTTTTTTATATAATGGAAACTCGACATTTGCAAAATTGACTTTGTTTGACATTAGCGTTTTGTCATTGAAGCAAGAACTTAGCAACAGCAGACAATCGCTGGCATTGCATTGACTGAGAATGCATGTAGTGATAAATAAACCTCTATCAGGAAGAAACCTGCATGGTGGTGTGGAAAAACACTCGCTTTAATTCAAGTAACGCTGCATAAAGAGCATAACAAAAACAAGAATATTCATAAACGATGAGAATGTTTATGCTATGGGAATTAGAACGGTGACGATACACCATAGCCAGAGTGAAACTGTTTATAAGGACTGCGTCAATAAACTGGAGGAAATTAGCTTCGCTTTGTGTGATCGAATGATTCATACATGAGAAACCAACATTATCTACCAATTTTATCTAGATCCACAATATCATCCACATCCCTTTTGCTCTGCTGTGGTAGAGTGCTGACCCACTGTTACTAATTTATCAACTTTGTCGCTATGCTTAGTAACTTTTCAGTAAAAAAAAAAAAAAAAAAAAGAATCATTATTGGCCAGAACTGGAATCGGCAGGTAATGGTTTTTAAATATTGGTGTTTCAAAACCTGCAATCGGTGCATCCCCAGTACTTATTTTCTGTTTCAGCTCATTTCGATCACGGTACAAGTTTTTGTTCTAAATCTTTATAGAGAATCGCGATATTGTGGTGTGTCCAGTGAAAGCTCTCATCCTGCATAAATCTCATATAAGCCTGAGCCTCCGAGAAGGCGTTGAAATCTGTAACTGCACCAAGCAGAGACGCATCGTATGGGCACAGGGCAGGAGAGGAAGTGTGTCTTCTGATCTGTAAGTCAAATCCTGACCTCTCATCGGTGGCGACAGTGACTTCAGCGGGTGGAAAAAAAACAAACAGAGCACAGGAGCAGAGCGGCAGGTGAGGCGGCTGCGGTCCAATCGTTGGGCCCATGGTAACTGACAGCTTCCGCCAAACACAGTCAGACACCCAGGAATGGAGAGCTAAGAATAAAGCTGTACCACTGCCACCCAAAAGGTCAGAGTGGAGCCACTGTCTGCCCCGTCCTCTTTAAACTCTGTTTAACCCGCGGAGTCTCTGAGACTCTGCGGCTCGCCAAGTCCCGACGTACACCCTGCTCTCTGGTACCGTGTTGAGGTCCGGCCGTACGCGCAAATACGCTTCGCGATTGAAGTTTCAAACCCGGAGAAGACATTTGCGAGACGTTTTATTTATTTTCCGAAGAAGTAACAATGTGAAGAGAGCTGGCGTGTTTGTTGGGAGTCCGTGGATACTGGCACAGACCAGACAGAGAGGAGGGGGTGGGAATTAAGAAAAGAAAAAGGCTTTCCTCGAAAGAGGCACCAGGCTGCGCTCGGTACTGATCTGAGCGCCGCTTCGCCACGGTGCATTTGTGGAACAGGAAGAGACGCTTTAGAAAGGCAGCGCGAACTCAAACGGAGTTGCGCGCCGGCCTGAAAGGAGCCTGGGGTTGGAGGGAGCGCCCCACCTCCCCGCCTGCCGGGGGGGAAGAATGAAAACCTCCCGGCGTCTATAAAAGCAGCGCCGCGACGTTGAGGATTCACACCTGACCTTCTGCTCGACAGCTGGAGCGACGCTAGAGTGGAGCGATGACTGCAGCGGAGGAGCTGCTCCTGTACGTGCCAGCCAACATGTCGACAGTTGGATACTTTTCCTTCTGATTTCAGAGAAAGCCGGTTCAGAACAGTGGTGGGCGATATGGACTTAGAATTTCATCACAATATTTTGGGATAACAATAAAATAAATAAAAAGATGACTTCTTAATATCGTTTGGGGCGACTGTGTGGCTGTCTGTGTCCACAAGCACAGATTCTGCTCTTGAAAAATATTCAAATTTACAGATATGTATTGTTGAGAAAAAAAATATACATATTTCTGAATTTATTTATTTTTTTTACATTAGTTGAAATTTATCAAGACAACAGAGAATCACAATTCCAATCACATTGAGAAATTTTTCCTGATAAATGTCAAATGATACAATAATTTCCCACTCCTAGTACAGTTATTTGGAAAAACAAAGCAGCTCAGTTGAGATATAATAATTTTAATAATTAATTAATCCTGATACCTCCTGTATTTGTAATTTATTTTTTTTTTTACACATGCAAATTCAATTGTTTTTTTTTCAATCTTATTTTATGACTTTCTAGTTTTGCTTTACAATTTTAGTTTAGTTTTGAAGTGTGAATAAAAAAAAATCACAACAAAACAAAACAAAAAAAGGCATTAAAATAAAAAATATGAACCGTGATGCGGTTGCCATTTAAATTATTTCATGCTGTTGAAAATAAAATAAGTCTGGAAAAATAAAAATGCGTCAACAACGATCCGGAGAGCAGCGAGCGGAGCATCCGGGTGTTTGCGCGTGGAGTGCAAGTGGTGCGCAAATGTGTGTATGTGTGTGTGTTTATGCAGAGAGTGCCGATAGGCTGAGGCGGTCGGGGATGGGGTCGGGCCGCTGCAGACTGGCTGCATCCTAAACTACCTGGGTCTGGGCCAGCTGTCACTACGCTCTCCAGACCACCACACATACACACACACACACACACGCTCGCGCACAAGCAAACACCATTCTCCCATTCGAGGGGATTACAGACACATGACAAACTGCCTCTCGCGAGCGCGCACGCGGAACCGCGCGCGCGCTCGCCGGGGATAAGCCCGCTTGCAGATGCTCTTGTTTACCGACGGCGCCGCAAAACATGCACGTTTGGATTTAGTTAAATTTGCACACAAATGCTTCTACAAATGTACCAACGCAAACATCTCTTAGCAAACAGATTTTAAGCCCGGACTTTCAAAATTGTCGGAAATGTTTTAAAGCAAAAAGAAACAACTATCAGCAAAGAAGACGTTTGTCTTTTTTATTTTTTTTGCTAACATTTTCTTGCGGCGTGGGGAACTGTATTTCGCACACTGTCCCTTTAAATATTTAAATGTGGCATTTGTCTTGGCATCGAGACCATTTGGCACAGATTCCAGAGTGGGAGGCTAAATCCGAACCTGACCTCTGCGTCTGCTAAGGGTGCTCTGGACTAAAATAAACCCCCCTGGCTCTGTAACATATCGGTAACACATACCTGGTGTGTGGACGAAGTAGGCCAGGTAGAGATCCAGCTCCTTCACCGTCACCCCAATGTGGTGAGGCTGGACGCACAGGCCGTGGTTGGAGCACTGGGGCGACTTGACGAGCCGCTCCCCATCCGTGCTCTCCAGGGGGCTGCCCTTGAACAGGATGACCATCACCAGGTCCAGCCGCCACACCTTGTCGGCCTGGCGGAGGCAGTCGATGCGGCGGATCTTCCCCTTCTGGTCGGGGTTGGACAGCACGCAGCAGGGGGGCTTTTTGCCCGTGATGGTGAGCACGAAGTCCTCGCGGAACTCCGGCCGGATGTCCTTACGGAGCTTGGCCAGCAGGCGCGAGGCCCACTTCTGCTTGATCTCCGGTTTCTCGCCCAGCAGCTCGTCCTTCACGGCGCGCTCCTCGTCCTTGCTCATCCTCTTCTCGTGCTTCTTGAAGTACTTGCGCTTGCGGGCCTGCAGGTTGAACCAGGTGTAGGAGAAGGCACGGACATGGGGCAGGAGGGCCTCGATGAAGGGGTGAAATTCATCCTGAGGACAGAACGGGAAAAATGTCAGGAACGGAACAGAACTAAACATCTTTTATTCCGAAATTATGAAAATATGTTTCAGATAGGAGCCTAATACATTTTACACGTTGACATTGTCCAGTTTTCAGTAACTGTTCAATTCTATTCAGTTTTGGTAACAAAACCCGTTGAACTTAACTGGAAACGTTTGCTAATTCAAGCGTTGTGATTTTGTCGTTCCCTGTGTGAGAATATTTTGGCTAATAAAGTGTAAAAACTCTGTGAGATTTAATAACTGTTACAAGATCTTTGTTTGGTTTCTATAGTTTGTAGCAATGACCACATTTGTTCCCTAAACTACTTTAGCAATAGCGCTAATGCTGAAGTCAAGCTTGGTAGCTAACGCTAAGGCAGAGGTAGTTAACAAACGACATGTTAACGATGGTTATGAGAGTAAAGTCTCATTGTTTGCAACAAAGCTTTTTTGGGCTGAACGTTTCTATTGGAGCAAGAAGTAAAATTTGAACCCAGATTTAACCACTTTAGCAACAACACTAGTGATAAAGTCAAGCTTGGTAGCTAACACTAAGACACAGATTGCTAGCAAAAGACACATTAGCCATGACTCCAAGAGAAAAGTATCCTTGTTTGTTTAGGAAAGTTTCTATTGTTTAAGCAATAATTACAATTCATATCCAAATTTCACTGCTTTAGCAAAAGCACTAATGCTAAAGTCAAGCTTGCTAGCTAACACTAAGACAGACAAGTAGCTAACGAATGACACATTAGCCATGATTATGAAAGAAAACTCTCCCCGTTTGCTTCTGTACGAGTAATTATATCTTATCACAGTTCAATTCTCCTCTTTGGTTTTGTTTTAGTGCTTTTATTAACCCGACCAGTTTGCTAGCAAGTTGTTTAGCGCTGCAGCTCAACAAGCTAAAACTTAAATTCTCACTAGAAAACAGAAACTTTTTCAGGAACAAGTCCTCAGACCGTCCTTATCGTCTACTGAGCTGATGTAGGTATTCACAGTGCATCCCACAGGCTACCAACATGTTCAACCAGTGGACCCCACACTGCGGGAACGACAACGGCTCAAAACATCATCGGTTGAATCCCCAGTAAATTGTTCAGGCACAATTTGTTACCAAAATGAAGCAGTGCTTGATCTCAAAAATTCACTTTTAGCAAACCGACATGCTTGATTAAAATGAAAACTATTTTATTGGCTAATATTGAATGCTCTCCAAAATCCCTTTTAGTTTAATACAAGCTTCCTAATCTTTAGGCAGTTGCTGCCAAAAAAAAAAAAAAAAGAAAAAGAAACAGCACATAATAGCTTTGGCTATCAAGGAAAAGATGCAACCTTGTTAGAATTAATGAAAAATGACTTTTTACTTTTTCAGCAATAATTTCATGCTTTACTCGCAAAAAAAAAAAAAAAAAAAAAAAAAAAATATATATATATAATATATATATATATATATATATATATATATATATATATATACGCATCATTTTTCTTTCTATTAACATGAGAAGAAACATCATAGTAACAATTTCAGTAATTTAGTCATTTTAGATTGTGATTACAGTTTAACACATTTATTAAGTTGAAAATCAATTACCATCCATCCGAAATAAAATATATGAAATGGCTTATTATAGCAGTCTGTGTACATTCTCAAAATGTAAACAACCATCAAAGTATTACATCTGACACGTCAAAACGTTTGTCTTAATTTTCCTGTCATATAAAACCACGCACACATGCAAACACACAGACACGTGACTCTTAATAAGGTACAATAACGCAACAAATCATCCTGCTCAGCAAAGACAACAGCAAACATTCAACACCAAAAAGGAAAACAAAAACAAAAACGGATAAATCCAAACGCAGGAGAAAAGCTGAGCCAACATACACTCCCGGTCCTCTGCTGTTTGGACAGAGGGGGGAAAAAAAAAGGTGGCACAAGGTATTCTAATACCTTCACTACATATCTCTGGGCAACAAAGCCCAGATCTCGCCACGGCGCTCCCGTGCCAGGGTTGCCACACACCGGCCGCTCACCGCCGCCAAGCTTTGCCGCCACAAGCCCGCTGCTGAAACGCGCCGCTAAAAGCTCAGCCATGGCATTCCCTATCAGCGCTGTACACACACCATGCAGGGCAGGAATAATACAAGGGACAAAAAAAAAAAAAAACTAAAAAAAACAAAACAAGTCAAGGGGAGATCCAACCGGAGTCACATTTCCACAACAAACTGAAAGCAGACACAAACCACCACAGATAACCACATTGCAAGAGAAAGACAGACGGCCTGGTAGTTACCATTTTGCACTCTCATCATAAATTTGGCACAGCGATTAAAGTGGAAAAAAAAAAAAGAAAAGAAAAAAAAACCCTCTTGCACCAGTTATTTATTTATTATCTTTTTCTTTTGCGCTCCCCAATGTAAAGCCAGAACTGGTTTGGCAAAGAGGGTAGAATTAGGAGATGGAGGGAAAAACAACAAAAAACACTTGGAAGCAGATTGTCAACTGAAAAAAAAATAATAATTAGCTGCGTTAAAAAGTTGAGAATAACAATTTTTTTTTTAAATGAGGAAAGTGAATAGTCAGCAGCACATTAAAGAAATATTCAGAAATATAAAGAAAACAGTTCATAAAAATAACAGTTCTGAACTGTTAGAAAAATTTTAAAAACAAATTTTAAAAAAGCACCAAAAAATAAAAACCTTGAGGGGAAAAAAAAAAATCCTTGGCAAAGTGCACACTAATTGGTAGCGGTGTCTGCTCTGATCCCTTGGCCCGCCTCACACACACACACACACTCACAAAAAACACACACTCTCTCTCTCTCTCCTACACACACGCGCAGAATCGAAGAGGAAAAAAAAAAAGGAAAAAAAAAACCCGAGAGCCGAATCAATGTTGGACGAGCGCACAGGACCGCTGGCAAAGCCGAGTGCTGCCTCTCCTTTTTTCTCCTTTTCTCTCCCTCTCTTTCTGGGTCTCGCTGGCCGCCTCTCGTCCTCTCCGCGTTCTCTCCCTAACCATCGCTTGAGCCTCTGCCAGCGCGATGAGAAGGCCCACCTATTTGGCAACGAGATGCCCGCAGCCCAGCCAATGCGTTCGCTTCCAGAGCCGAGAGGGAGGGAGGAGAGAGAGAGAGAGAGAGAGAGAGAGAGAGAGAGAAAGAGAGAGAAGGAGGGAGGAGGTGGGGGGGCAGGTTAGTATGGTAGAGGGGAGCAGGTGAGGGTGTGTGCGAGCCAAGACGACAACTTCCAACCCTGACACTGCGGGAAAGTTCAGGAGAAGAAGCCTAAAAGTCCTCGCGCTCACCCTCCTCCATCTTTACTGCTATCGCTGCTGCGATACCCCCCTCTCTCTCTTTCTGCTTGCATAATGCCACCTTGGCAGAGGATGGCAAAGACAGGACACGCAGCTCCAGAGTCCCTCCAGACCCCACTACCACCACCACCGCCACCACAGCCGGCAGCTGCTCCAAACAAAAGAGGAAGGGAGAGAGAGAGAGAGGAGAGAGAGAGAGAGAGGAGAGAGAGAGAGAGGAGAGAGAGAGAGAGGAAGCCACTCTCGTCTGTCTGTGCAAACAAGAGTGAAGGATGGAGAGGAGAACCTGCTAATGTTTACAAGAGTGAGAGGTGGGCTGCTTAAAGACAGCAAAGCAATCAACTCTAGGACCCAAACGAAATATTGCTTCCTCGAGAAAGGAAGGAAGGGAGGGAGGAAGGAAGGAAGGAGCGATGAGGCCACTTCGAAGGCTGCACCTGCTCCCATGGCAGCCAGAGATGGGCCAAGGCTACATATGGATGGAGGGTGGAGGGGCAATACTTGGTGTGTGTCGGTTTCAACTACCCTCAAACGCCACAAACTCAACAAACACTGGAAGACATTTTGATAAGCATTTCATGACAGTTTATCTGGATATTCCATGGAAATGATGAAGTACATGCAAAACTGACACAGTGATCCCAGTGCATGGATGTTTAATGGTTTGTTTATGTGTAGTGAATGAGAGCTGAGGGTGAAAATCACAGCCAACGGAATATGGGTTTGGTTAGCTTTGTAGCGTAGCATTTTCTTGAATTGCACATATGATGTAAATTGTCATATGTATTTTTTTTTTTATCTTTATCATGGAGCTGCTCCTCAAATATATATATCTATATCTATCTATCTATATATAGATCTATCTATAGATACATCTATAGATAGATAGATACATCTATAGATAGATCTATATAGATAGAGATAGATAGATAGATAGATATAGATAGATAGATAGATAGATAGATAGATAGATAGATAGATAGATAGATAGATAGATAGATAGATAGATAGATAGATAGATAGATAGATAGATAGATAGATAGATAGATAGATAGATAGATAGATAGATAGATAGATAGATAGATAGATAGATAGATAGATAGATAGATAGATAGATAGATAGATAGATAGATAGATAGATAGATAGATAGATAGATAGATAGATAGATAGTGTACTAGGGAAAATCTTAATATTTCGGGTGATTTAATTTACAGTAAAATTGAATTATGAGAGGGAGAAAAATGGGCCAGCGTCCATCTTGGATTTCAGTCTAAGTGGAATTTACTCTGAGGCTACCAGCTAAAGCGTCAGGCGCTAATTTCTTCAGGGTTTTGTAACATTTGGTTTCATATTAAATCATGTGTCACAGGTCTTGTAATCTGCCATCTTTGCGGCTAAAGCAGCTGCTGTTCTTCATGTTCAATACAGATTCCACACCTGGGTCCTGTGACATCTTAGCTAGCTCAGGTTAGCATAAAAATTGCTATTCTGTTAGCTGGGAAACAAGCTGGAGGCAAAAACAAACAAAAATAACAAAAGCAGATGGCAATAGCGCTAACTGGTAAAATACACTCCAAGTCGACATTTGATTAAAATGAATAGTGAAGGTTGAGGATTCTAGGAATGTTGTTCACCGTAATCTATCATTAAATGCTAATGCTGAAATTAGCGGCAAAGACAAAAATTTAACTTTATCTGCATGTTGACTTGTTTCAATCAAAAAGTCTTGAACCTGACATGTTGTGCCTGGGGACCAATTGGGAGGTCATTCATGGGTTAACAGTTCGGCTATTGGGTGTTTTGTTTTTTCCCCCCCAACATTTCTTTAATTGGCCATATAAAGCAAATATTTTCCAGCTGGCTGAAAGTGGAACAAGAAGGAGACATTTTCACAGATTTCACAACAATTTGGAAAATTTGAGTCCAAAAGCAAAAACAATGCTTTTTATAGATGCTGAAAAAAATAAATAAATAAACTGACACACTCTGTACAGGCGGGGGGACTAATGGGGGGTGGGGAGAGGCTAAGAGGGTTTGTTGACATCCAACTCACAATGGAATAGAAATGAGTACAATAAAAATGTTCATAACACGCTTTTCCTTATTTAAACTCATCTAAATTTTATGGACTCATTTTATTTTTATGATCATTTGTGGACTAAAGAAAACACGGAACGACCTTTAACTGAGGCAAAACTCCAATCCCAGCGAGTGTTTTTGTTCGTTATTTGGGAACAGCATCCGCAAAAAATGAGAAGCGTACAATAAGAGATGAAAATTGTTTTTGTTTCGACGAGTTTGCGTCATAAAATTGAGGATCCTTCCATTTCCCTCCCGTCTCCTCCAACTGCAGTGAAAAGCCCTGAAAGCAACAACAAAAAAAAAAGCCTCTCTGACACACGCCGTCACAGGCCCGGTGCACAACGCAGCGGCCCGGGTCTGCAGCGCCTCCAGCCCGTCTGACCGCAGCCGGAGTCCGATCCGGGTTGGCGTTGGGAGCGCGCGTCCGAGCCCGACGGATCTGCGCCGGGCTGCACCTGCGGGAGCTTATGGCTCGCGCCGCAGCGAGGGACGATAACTGGCACTTGAATGTGATTTGCCGTGTCTCTGCTTTTCACGATGAATTAGAGCTCGCCGGGTTCACCGCTCTGCTGCCAAAATGCAAATATGCCGCCATTCAGATGTCAGCAGAATTCGACTGCAAGGGGGTTCGAGTCATTTCTCTAAGCCTCCCACAAACAGAGACAGTCGTGTTTGTCTCCTATAAATAACTGGAGTCTTTAGAGATGACAAATCTGGAGGAGCATGCACTGTAAAAAGAAGAATTAAAGAGGCTGTTGGATAATGAGTAAAAAAAAACAAAAAACAGATCTGCTTGTGAATATTAGCTTCAATAATAGTTGGATGTCGACAACAGCTGATGTTTTCTTTTGATTGCAAATCCATCCTAAGCATTTCCTTCTAACTTCAGTTATCAGCCAATAATAATGTAAAAAACCAAATAATTAATATACGTGTAGGAAAAGAAAATGATACAAGTTTTTTAAGTTATATAACGTACAACAGCCACCAGGAACTTGATGTGATATTTGACTGATTTCAAAGGACTTAAAACACGTCGACCAAAGCGCCGAAAGACAAAGCTGCATATAAGCAGCGCAGCTCAGGAAGCGTGAAACACAGGAAGGAGCTGCAAAAGTCAAAAAGAGAGAAATAAAAAAAATAAATACATTAAAAAAAATTTGAATTAGGAGAACAAAACAAATATAGTGCAAGAGGATTTATGGGTCTGGTGTGACCAGGGCATAAAATGTAGGCAAGAATGAAAAAAAACAGACAAAACTAATAAAATGCATTCTGCCTCAGGCCTCTGGCTCAACGAGCTAACAGGTTTGGTTCAGCGTTAGCGCTGTCACTGGGCTGATTGGTTATTGCACAGGTTGCAATAACTGAAATAAATAGCATTTATGGTTCAGCGCTATCTAAAATTTGTTTTTTTAGTGTATAAACATCGAACGCTTAACACGTACATTGTAGCACTTGTGGATGGGAATATCTCTGCGTTGGAGCAAAAGTTGAATTACTCAACAAGACAGTTTCTTAGAAAGCTGCACTGATTCAGTGGTCGCCATGGGAATGCTGCACTTATTTTTATTATTGTTTCAATAATCTCTATTACACCTTAATCACAAACTAATTCCTATTTTTGTTCATTTTAATAGAAACAGACTAGTTGTGTTATTATTATTATTATTATTATTATTATTAATAATAATGATAATAATCAGAGTTCAATAATTTCATTTTTAAATGTCTCCCTGTTGCCTTCAGGGGCTCAAATCTACCCCAATAAAATGCACTCAAGTCTCTTTTTGTTCAATTCTCGCAGTTCATCGTGATAAAAAAAAAAAACTCCTCAGGTGAAATCTGGCGCAGGTTGCTGCCCTTTGCGCCTTCTTCCCTGCCGCGTGGCGCAAACGGAGCGGCGCAGCTGCGTGTTAAACTCTCTGCCGCTCATTCTTTCCCCCTCAAATCCAATTCCATTTTTTCTTTCTTTTTCAAAACGCGGGTGGCCTCGCGCTCAATAACGCGGGCTCCTTATTTATTAGGAACCAGATCTGTCGCGCGAGTTTCCGTCCACACGGCTCGTGCGCTCTCTCTCTCTCTCTCTCTCTTTCTCTCTCTCTCTTTCTCTCTCTGTCTCGGCCCTGTGATGCGTTAAGGGGTCACCAGAAAGAGACAAACAGTCCCGAAGCGGCTTTTACTAGCAGACCGATATGCTTCCAATTAAAACCATTGATTATTTTCCAAACATTAAAAAAAAAAAAATTGGATCACCCAGACCCCCGGTGATAACTAAAAAATAAAAATCACAGCCAAAACAATTAAGAATGCGCCTTCTTTTTCTTTTTCTTCTTCTTCTCCGAGGGCGCTTTAAATATGGATGGTCGAGAAGAAAGAGGGAAAAAAAGAAAAGAAAAGAAATTTAAAAAAAAGAAAAGATGAACTCTGCCAGGAATCGGGGAATCTCTGCAAGCAGCGCCGTTTATGCGTCTAAAAGGAGACTAAGAGTTTGGGAGGAGAGAGGCGGTTCAAATCAAACGGGCCCCGGATGGCGCGTCTGGAAAATCCCTGCGCATTTTCTCCTTCCTGATCCCTCCCGATTTATTCTAACAAAGAACAAAAGAAATCAATAAATAAATAACAATAATGGCACCTTTTAACGTGCTGTTATGTCACGTGTTATGGATGCGTCAGAGGTCACGTTACGCGCCGCCCTTCTTTTTCTACCAACTTAAATTTCCTAAATTGATCCCACCATCAAAGGACAGAAAACGTTTTTTTTTATTATTATTATTATTTTTTTAAAGGCGTTTATTTTGCGATTCTCCGCACGTCCGACTGAGACTGCAGGACTTGGCTGCCAACTTCAGATTAACTCTTTCAGAGAAAAGAGGAAACAACACAAAACAACAAGAACCGAAAAAAAAACACAACTTCATCATTTCCAGCTCAATTTATAAACGATCAGAAGGATTTTTTTTCTCCCCTCCCAGCTAATTAAATTCTATCACCATTTCTATTCATTTGGATGGATGCAATGACGACTATATTACATTTGGACAATTATTGCTTCAGTGATCATGCGAAACGCACGTCTTAGAGCAAAAAGTTCAGATGGAATGTGAAGGAAATTTTCAAACGTGAAAGAAGAAACATGAGATCCACAAGTTTTTGTGTAAATTTGAAAAACACCAACACGTTATTGTTGCTTTTTTTTTCTTTTCATTTTTATCATGGTTTCATCAGAGTTTTTATTTTCCAAACATGCAGTCAAACACACGTGTGTCTTTTTTTTTTTTGACACGTGTGACTTGCAGCCAGGGCCAGACGTTGAGGGTCGATTGCCCTGGGCTGCAAAGATTTTATTTTATCTATTTATCTTTTTAACAAATGTGTGTTTGGCTAACATTGTTCTTCATATAAAACTCATAGGCCCAAGTGTCAACATTTTTGGAACATGAGCAATTGTTTGAAAATCTTCAAGTATTTGAAAGTTATTATGTTATAGTCGATTTCTTTGGGAACAACATGGAGTTAACATGACAGCATGTAGCAACACGTAGCTGACAGTACCACCTCTTTATTTACCATTTTAAAAACATTATTTTAAACTCAAACGAACGACTTAAATATTGCAATATATTTGAGCCGGTGTTCTTATTCTCGTGAATCCAGCTGGTTGCATGACGTATTTTGGGGCATCAGTAAAGTTGGGATGCTACAAAAACATGCCTCACTTTTCAGATTCTTACTGAAAAGTGAGGCATGTGATTGATATTTAATACCAGATCAATCAGAAATAACCTCTTCATGGTTGGAAAGTTCTAAGAAGTTACTTAGATGAAGTGAGATTTAAAGTCCAAATCTTCAAGCCAAACGGGGAAAAAGAAATGCATTGTGGGCCAGACTTCACAAAGTGCTTACAGGGGCACTAGCCCAGGGCTCCAATTGATTGGGGGCGCCAATTAATTTTATTTATTTATTTTTTTTTTAATGTGTGTTTGTTCTTTATATACTGTAAGAGTCATAAGCCCATGTCAGGTTAGTTGTAATAATATTTAGGTGTTTAGATTAATTTAAGTATTTTAAAATGTTGAAGTTATAGTAATTATTTGGGGAACAGCATGGAGCTACTGGCCAAGAGATTAAACCTCCCATTATGGTCATTTCATACCTAATTATGTATTCAACTATCTATTAATGTGCTGTAGTTTGTATTAACAGAAGAATTTAGTTGATAGGGCACCAGGGGGCCACATATTTGTGAATCTGGCCCTGAATGCATTTGTTTTCCCAAGACAAATCTCACGTTTATTCTACTCTGTTCTAAAAAAAAACACAATATTGTTTCAAATAAATCATTTTAATTCCTCTAAGTGGACCTAAAAATCACCACCGTTTGTTCAGAACAGCCAATCAAGGCTCCGGGAAATTCCAATCGTTGTGGTGCCCTCTGACCCGGCGGTGGCCAATCTTCCGTCCTGCGGCGCCCGACCTCGCCGCGGATGCGCCGCATCTCATCAGGCCAATTAGAGCGGAGGTCCGCATAACCCGGAGGCCTCCCAGCTGCCGGGCCCTTCATTAGCGCGGCCCCTGTTGTCCTCTCCTTCCCCAGCTGAGTGTCCCTGACACCGGCTCCCCCGACCCGCCCCTCACCCCGGCATAGGCTGCCAGGCCCACGGATCGGGGCGCCATCAGACGAGGAGGAGGGCGGAGGCCTTTCACAGGCTGCATCTGGATTCTTATCAATTTCCTTTGTTTTGTTTTGTTTTTTTTTTCACTTGCTTTGACTTTGAGGAATAGAGCTGAACCTCACAGAAACACGCACATCTTTCTCCGCTGGATCAACAAAACAAAAACGATTCCTGACGTGATTTTTGTCTCTGTCCCTCTGTTACTGCTCCTGTCCATAATCAGAAACAGGCATCTCAAATAATAAAGGAGGGAAGACAGTGACTAAGAATCCCTCGCTCCGCTGACCCACCCTTTCCGTTACTCTACCGTGCAAAGATCCGTGGAGCTCGGCGTCCTGCGCTGGTTGCACTTATCCCAGTTTATAAAGCAGCACGTTACTATGTGTGAAAAGTCTGTAAGCAATTTGCGGCGACTGCGTGCTAAAGTGCCCAGAGTGGGTGGCTGTGCGGGGTGGGCCGAGGAAGAGGCACGCACCGTGCATTCCGATGCGGTCCGGGGGGGTTCGGCAGGGGTGGGGGTGGGGGGGGGCCTTCCCTGACCGCTGTGGCTCTCATCTCAACTTAAAACAATTCAATTTGCAGAAGGGGCAAAAGTTGAGAACATCTCCTTTTTAAAAACGGCACCGTATGGAGACAACGAAGAAAGGGAACAATTAAAAGGAACAAGAGCTGAGCAGGTGAAGAGATGGGATATCGCCTTCATCAGGCCGTTTCCCACCCCAAAGCCTTCTTTATTCTCTACACAGTGCTCAGAAAATAAGTGCTCAGGACATTAAAACCAACACAAAACAGCTTTAAAAATCATTAAATCTCAGTCCCACTGATACCAGGTAGCCTGCAGTCAAATTTAAGGCCTTTTTAATGCCACCCTGAATGAAATTTAACATTTAAAACGGCTTAAATACCTTTTAAAAACATCAGTGTCTGTAACTTTTTCAGCAAGTCAAATTTCCGATTTTACGACAAGAAACTATAAACAGAGGTGTAGTTGGGGGGGCTTGCCGCATTACAAACAAGCATATAAAAATTTGTGAACCTAGCCAGATAGCTAGCTGGCGAGAATATATAAGCAGCTCGCTGTCATAAGCCTCAAGTGTGTGCGGCTCAAACTTTTCAATTTTGCCTGAAAAGTTGCCAGACATTGCTGGAGAATATGGAAGTATAGACCGACTGCTGATGACTGCCTGTCTGTTATTCACACACGATAGCCTGTCCAAAAGGTTTTACTATCTCTACTCTATTATGATTTGTCATATAGAAATCAATGGAAATCCTTTTCCTGAATGAAAGTTAAGCTCTTCCCACAGGTTCCCAAGTTGGATTCAAATATAAACTTTGACTAAACCACATGACTATAATTTGAACCAAACCGATGTAGCTTGGACTTCACGTTTAGGTTTGTGATGCTGGAAGGCGAAATGACTTCTGCAGTTTCTGGGACAATCTGACCAGAGGAAAAACAACCCCACAGCATGATCCTGCCACTACCGTACTTCACATTGGGGACGCCGTGTTGAGGCACCCGTGCAGTAGCTATTTAGAGACTGCTACATTTGCAAGAGTTACATTGTTTGGACGCAGCAGTTAACAATTGTTGTCAAGTTAGCAACTTTGTGGCTACATTTGAAACAAAAGAAAAATAAATCAGAATCGAGTGGCAGAAATAATTTCACTTGACAGTTTTTTTTAATTGATTTTTTTATAAGTGCTGCAGAGTTGATCCTTTGTTCTGTATTAAAAAAGAAAAAAAAATTTTTTTCAAAATTAATTGGGCCAAAATGGGACTTATCAGGTCAGACTTTTTAAAAATTGGCGATCGGCCAGAAACTACAATCGGTGCACCCCAAACATTTGCTGACATGGTGACTTCTGATGAAAATTTGGTTTCACTGGATTTCAGTCAAATCAGATTTATTTTCTTTTTGATTATGCGAGAGCTGTGTGCCATCGTCTTTCTGCTGCGAGAAATTCTGTAACACCTTTTTAAGGAAGCACTGACAGACTTAAGGCAGCTTCTATCTAAACAAAACAATTCATGACCACAAGAGGAAAAAAAAAAAAAAAAATCAGCTCACTTTCAACAACTTCATCAAACGTGTGTCAGGGGAGAGCGCTTGGTGGTCGTTTTCTCATCCGCCTTAAAAAGCCTAATGAGTAAACACTCGTGGCCCACAACAAAGAAAGTCCATTCTCTTCGATAAAGAATTCATATTTTTGTCTCACAAGATAAGGAAAGGAAAAAAAACCAGCAAACTGTTTTTTATGACCCTGTCGGATGTGTTTTATCAGGTGAAGCATCTCATCCGGTGAACAGCGTCCCCTTCAACGTACATCACAGAGATTCCCTGATTTATCAGCGTGCTCACAGCAGTCGGATGTTACTCAACACGCTTTCTCGTTTTTGCATTTGAAATCAGAATTTCAACATGACCCAGATTGAAAAAGGATCTCCGGGTTCATGTGTTAACTTGCTGCTCAGCAGAGCTGTAGGGCTTTACTCGTCTTTTCAAAGAGATGAGAGCGAAATGCCCGAGTCAGCTACTTCACACACTGCCGGGCAGGAAGACGCGGGCTGGAGCAACACGGGTGTGTTTTCGAGCCCGAGAGGGCGGCGTCTGTCGCCCGTTCACAGGCCAACACCCGACTGCAAATAACAGCTTGGTGACGCTGGAAGTGCTGCCGCACAGCGAGTTCGGTCTGTGCACCTCCAACCCTCGGATCTCCACGTTGAACATTGTTTAGGTTCGCAGAGATTTACGGCCGAGCGCAAGTGCACCTCAAAGCCTCTGGTTGGAGTCAGATTATAGTTTAATCTACTTGATCCTAAAGAAAAACAGCTTTCCCACCTACATGTGGTTCCTTTTGATTTTTAATTACTGCAAAAAAAAAAAAAAAAAAAGACGACTATTGTTTACATCTCCAGAGGAAAATCCACATTGAAGTTAGGTTTACCAAAAAAAAAAACACAAAACAAAAAAAAACGTATCAATCAGAAAAATACATGTTTGGTAGTAAAAACCTAAAATTTTTACACTGAAACTGTGGAAATGATTTAGCTAAATTTAGCTGAACCCCAAAAATCTCATAAATTATTGAATTGACTACACAACGTCAATGATTTAACAGATGGACTGGGTGCACAAGAAGAAAGTTATTCATCTCCACAGGGTTGACATTAAACATACAAATATACACGTGTAATTAGCAGTTTTCAGGAGGTGAGGAAAGTTCCAGACGGTATTTTGACGTCTCCATCTGAGTGGTACAGACAATCATTTCGTTTGATGGTGCTTGTCCAACTGATTCTCAGAACAACTTGAAGGTCCGAACAACTGAGAGAAGATCAAAGATGGGGAGAAAAATGTGTACATTTTATGGGAATGTTTTCAGGAGCTATTTGGAAAAGAACGCAACACGTAAGGGTTCTCACGGGGCGGCGACCACAAGGCCGTAAGACGAAGGGTGAGAGAGACAGCCGAACGTCTGTGGGAGCAGGTCATTTCGCTTCTTCGCCATTTTGCACTTTTTCAGATTTCGGTGGTTTTGTGACCAACGTTTCCGCGTGCGTGAAGTAGCTACCATCAGAAACTTCCAGAAGCTTGGTGTGTCATATGACATGCTGGATTTGGAAATGTTTGGACACCTCAGAGGTCAGGTAAGACTCTACGTTTTCTAAGGAATAAACATCTCCAGTAATCTCCGCTAGCTACCAGTAATGCTAACTGTGCTGACCACTACTATTAACTCTGGAGTCGTTTTTTTTCTTTATGTTAAATCTGAGACTGCTCTCTCCCAGCACACATATGCTGTTGCATAATTAATGACTGCCCCAGGGTAGGATGGAATATTTTTAAAGCTATTAATTATAGTCTTTGAGAAACAACGAACTAATATTGGTACTGGAAAGTTTCTGAAGTCTGAAGGGAGACATGAAATGGCTATGGTATCAGAGCGAGTCAACATTTTTATAGCTAT
Organism: Poeciliopsis prolifica; assembly: GCF_027474105.1. Taxonomy (NCBI): domain Eukaryota; kingdom Metazoa; phylum Chordata; class Actinopteri; order Cyprinodontiformes; family Poeciliidae; genus Poeciliopsis; species Poeciliopsis prolifica. The sequence continues at coordinate 11,913,920 of NW_026562385.1, read as the reverse complement.
GCATTCAAAATGACAAAATTTGACATAATTCATAATTGAATGTCCTCATAATGTGATATCAACTACAGTGCTGGACTCGCTCGCCATGTTTCGTGAACATGTTTTTTTGAATGCACATTTTGAAACGTCGCTGATGGAAATTGCTAAATTCGAAATAACTTCCACAATTTTGCAAAAGTATTTAAGTGCTCGCTTGTTTTTAAGCTTTTCCACAAAAAAAAAAAAAGAGCAAATGCGCTACAAGGGAGATAAAAACATATTTGCTGAATAAATTCGAGATAGTGAACATTTGCCTCTGATAGAATTGCGTTTCTTTGTCTATGTCTCTGGAAGGCATGTTGTATCCCCAACACTTGTTGACATGACAGAACCAGAACAATTACAACTTACTTCTGCACATTCCTGAAAACCTCTCTCCATTTTGCTGAAATGTTTGGTAAAATTGATGTCTGACAAAATGGCGTTTTGCGTTTCCGTTTTGAGTCGCTCCACACCATTAATTTAAATTCACACGACACCTGGACGAAAACGTAGATACTGGATTTATGCATATTGAGAACAAACTGACAAAGCTCCACCACTTCTCCATGTGTTGCTAAACAATGCTAGCCAGCTAGATAAAATATGCACAACAACCCCACATAAAATATAATGTCCCGTTCAGAATTTAGTTTATGTTTCAAATTCAGCCTCAGGAGAACGTCCCAGCCTCTGTGCTTTGTTTGAACGGCTTTTGGCCTTAATTATCTATGAGATGTCTGCATACCAGCTAAAACCATTTTCCACTCAAGGTCTTATCAGAAACATGGATGTTTATTTTTTTTTCCCCAACAATTTTGTTCACTTTGTTGATCTGTTGAAGAAGAAAAGATGTCTTTGATTAAAGAGTTGAAGAAAAACAACTTTGCGAGATCAAATCGGAGTGTCACAATTTGTCTACTCGGTCAGTATCCTTGTAGCTGTGACAAAAAAAAAAGAAAAAAAGTTATTGACATTTTCGGGCACTGCGAGTTAGGAAGCTTTGCCCTTCCAGTGGTCGTAATGACAGCCGGCAGCAAGCGATGTGGACAGCAAGTCTCTATTCACATTACTTATGGACTGAAGCACAGAAACAACATGTCCACATGAGTAATTGTCCCTTTCACTCCCAGCTTGCTATCACACTGCAGGAACCTCAGGTGGCGGTGAGGACAACAGCGGCGCGGTGACTCTGAGACACAGGGAGTTGGACGGCGAGGACGAGACGGACAGCGGCTGGCTGCCTCCCGGGACCTGTGTTTATCCCCGGAGTGACACGTTGTGGCTGCGGGGCCACAGGCTACGTGCTTAACAAAAAAAAAAAAAAATCAGACAGGTCAGACAACTTTCCCAAAGTGCCTGATGCCACGATTACATTCAATCCCAACTCTGGGACATATGTGTGGAGACAATCACAAAACGGGACAAAAAAAAAGGAGGAAAAAAAAAACTCTCGCCTGAATAAATTCTACAGAGAAGTAAAGCCCACTTCTAAAGCAGTGTTGAATGCTTTGCAATCAGACGAATAAAGGGCCAATCTAGCACACAATCAAACTGGAGATTTGGCCTGCTCTCCTGCCAACAACTAGGGACCTCCTCTTTCTGAACAAGGGATGCACTATTGACTACACCCCCTCTTTCTCTCTGTCTCCTTCTCTCTCCAGTCCTCCCTATCTGCCAGTCTGAAAGGCGTGATGCCAACCTTTTCCACCACTGGGCATGCTGCCCTGCCCTTTATGCAAATGCTTTGCCACCATTCCTAGCTCACAACCCCCACTGTCTCAGCCGGCAGGTCTGCGCGCACATCCCTTGTTGCTGCCTAGATGTTCTTCCAACTATTACGTCTAACGTGAGCTTTGACCCTCGTCGTTACATGGACTGTCGCCTACCTATGGTTCAAGATGAAAGCTTGAAGCATCGGTAGATTGTTGATGGTAAGTGAGGCTGAGGTTGGACAGAGAAGAATATTTCCACACAAAAAACGGTAAAATAAAGACAAAATACAAGAGGGGGTGGGTGGGGAAATTGTACAAGAGCCACGGGCTGAACAATGGGTTCCCAAATTATATGTCTTTTTTTCACGTTTTTGAAATGCCTATGACATCATATCTATTAATCATCCTGCTCCGAGACAAGATAATATTTGGTTTAGAAGAACAGGTCCAAATTCAAGCAGCATTTCTACTAAAACAACAGGAAAGGTTTAAAAATGATGAACTTTGCTTTAAACAATCCACAGTTACAAAAAGTTTAGAAGACGTCCCACTAAGTTTGCCAAAACAACATATGAACAGTAGTGTAACATTTCCACAAATATCAATCTGTATTTTTAAGTCTGGTAGATTCAGTTTGACTGGGAAAAACCTGTCCCCCCTCCCTCTCCTGTAGTGGCGCTGCACCAAGAACCACTGAAGAAAACATAAAAACCTCTGAAGAAGACACTGATCACAATTTGTTTCTTCACAAAATATAACCCAAACTGGAATGGCCTCCTTTTTTAGCGGTTGTAAGATTTCACTTTTGTCTTTGGCAAACAAGCCATTTCTCCCACTAGATGTGCGTTAGATTGGTTTGGGGTTTTTTATGCAGACTGGTTCCACTTCATTCCACTTCCTGGCTTTGGACCGATCGCCAATCAAATATGCATTCAGATTGCATTTCAACGTAGGTATTTAGCATAGAACTATCCAGGTAAGGTCTGATGACTGTTACTCTTGATATAAAGATGATCAAGAGTGATCCCAAACTAGTCAAAAAATGGTCACAGAACTAGATCAACACAGATATGGAGTTACAAAGCTAACTGTTAGCTGTTTAGCAACTAACAATTAGCAAGCCGACTTCAAATCAAGTTGTATCTTGTCTGTCAAACTGCTGGTTTATTTAAAAAAGCAGTTTAATAAAATGTTCAAAAGAGTAAGATACTGAAAGAACAGAGTGACAGGGGTTATCTGTGCTTCTGAAAAATAGCTACCACAGTGCAACTTTGGAAATTTCTCACTTTTATTAAAATTACAAGAAGCTAAATAAAGCAAACATTTTTTGGTGCTATACTTGGTTCAGCATGTGTCTCTTGGAGTGAGAACCTTTCATTTCAAAGTGTCAAATGGAAATCCAACCACATGAACAGAGTCATCCAAACCCCAAGCAGTTTGAACCAACAGCGCATTGCCACAACCGGCTCCAAATACATCAAACTTCTCAATATGACACACAACGGCGTCTCTAACCTCCCTATGAGAGCATGGGCGAATGAACGAAAGCCAAACAGGTTGGTTGTGAGGAAATTATGACTTTACAAAAGCTGTCTACACATACACGCCACTTCTGAGTGAATTTCCCGTTTGAAGGTTTCTGTGACAAACCAAACAAGACATTATAATCACCTAGCAGTGCCAGGGACAAAAGGCATGACGTTTTGGGTTCCCCTCCCCAACTGCACAAGGTTTTTACTAAGGCGATCTCAAAGCCAGAAAAAATGCATTTCGTACTTTCAGACACGTGACCATTAGCAAGCCAGACTAAATGAGGTCTGGTGCTTTATTAAAGACTCACCAGTACTTCATTCAACAGTTGCCTTAAAAGAATCATACAAATGTACACGATTCCTCAAAAGTATTTATGTTGCCTGTGGGTACAAAAACTGGATACTGGAAGTGGACCAGTTGAAACGGAAAGTCAACATTGCTGCCTGAGTGCATTTCTTCATAAGACACGCCCACAAACTCCTGACCAATCACACAACAGTTCGCACAGAGCAAAACAGCGAGTGAAAAAGACGACGCAGTTTTTGTCGCCCGACTTCACCAGTGAGCGCCAATCATGTCGCTTCGGATGAAGTCTGGGGAAGCCCTTTACGCTGTGCTCCGTGTAGCTAGAGAAACCTCCATTCACTTTCTATGGATTCTCATTAAACACATAAAAACACAATGATCTTGTGTCATTTTCTTAAGATTATGAGCATATCGTAATTCTGGAAACTAAGCCACGCTGAACTGCATAATGTTTCCACACGAAGGAAAACACACATCAAGAGAAATGTCATCCATAAGCTAGCAATTAGCTTCTATCAAGCCAGACCCGAACTGAAAAACAAGAGTGAAGACTTGTACATGTGTGTCCGTGCATGTGCCGTGGACAGAGGAGAAGAAATGAATGAGGCCTTTTCTTACAGCAGGGCCCAGATCAGAGCTCCTAACTATGGGATTTGGTGCTGTTGCCTTTCTCCCCCTGGAGGGAGTAATTAGGTTAGGGAGGACAACTGGCGCATTGTTTTAACAGAGAAGGGATTGTGCGGGCCAAAGTCCCACCAGCAACATGCTTTCCCTCACAACAAAAATGCCAAACGGACTCTGAGACGCTCCACGCACATGTAGGCAGATTTTTTTCGGGGGCCTCCTCTGTTGGTTTTGTTTGGGTTTTTTTTTTTTTTTTGCAGAGAGAAAAATCTGTATTTTAATGCAGAGCTCTTAGTGGTGTATATCCAATGAAATGTCAACTCCAGTCCAGTGGTGTCAAATGTCCTCTCCTGTAGTTGCAGTTGTGGGATTCTGACTCTTTTTAGAGACCAAGATCTCGTCAGTATAATATGGTTATGATGCATTTGCATTCCTTCCAGTCCCCTAGGAAATACAATATGCTTATATCATCTGTTTTAATCACGGTCTGCTTCCAAGGAAAGAAAATGGGAATACAAACAGCCAAAGCTATAAAGAAAGCTTTCTCAAATATGCTTCAGTTTGGTTTAAATGTACATACCGCTGATTGATACGGACTGAATCAAACAAACCAGCGTGCTGCTTTAGAAAATAAAAGGACAGAATGATTCCAAGTGTATCGTATGTACAACGAGAAAACAGTTTATTTCCCTGCTTCCCATATCTTGATTCTCTCTGTCCTCTTCCTTTCCTTTCTATATTCTTTCCAAAGTAAAACAGCAAGCAACTGTTTTCACACAATGCATGAGAGTCACTGAATCCATGACGTTTGCAGGTGTTTAAGGGCCACAGCCGCTTGCTAAAATCCCAAATACTGCTTATTTTGATTGTTGAAAGGTCAAATATATCTTAATATGCATTAATGCATCAAGATATTTCAGGGTCTCAACTTGTACCGTCTCCCAAATCTTTTATATATGCTCTACAAATAAACAGTGAACAGTCGAACTGTCTGCAAATAATTTGGAGCGACATTTCACAGAAAAATCCACAAATTTGTGAATTCATGAATACTGAACCGTGAATAAACTGAGATTGGCTGAACTGAGAAAATGTTATAATTAGAAACCGCTAAATTTAACGAGATGCCACAAAAAGAGTCGAAGTGACCGCCATTTTCTCTGGCTGCATGACGTTCTCTACGAGTACCACTATATGCGAAGAAGGCCATTTTAATTCAACGCAGTTAGTCACAGAACATGGATAGTCGTATTTTTGAAAAAAAAAAGGACGACATGCAACTACAATTCTGACTGTAACGCCACTTTTACCAACCTAGAGAATTTCCGCTTTTACCATAGGAAATAAAACGTTTCGTACATTTTACGATTTTCATTATTGTTCCATTTTTGACTGAGAAGTTGTTACAAAAATGGTAATAAAAAAAAAGACTTTTTAAAGTAATGATATTTTTATACCGTCACAAAAAACAATAAAACCGTTTAAAGGAATTTAAAAATAAGCGCACTGCAGCGGCGTCTCACTGATGCCAAGAAACGCTGACAGTTAACGTAACAGTGATCTCGCAAAATCTTTCCCTCCGGCCCTGACTAATGTTAGTCTTGAATAAATTAGGGGTTGTTTCAAACTGGTTTTAAATATTAAAAATTTATATGCGGAACGAAAGACTTTTAAGACGTAGTGCATGCTGCGACACTAAAACAAAATAGTATCTGACGAATCAGAGTTTTAGGCGTCGTCTTCGTCAATAAACGTTTGTCTGGAACATTGGGGAACGGGGGCGTGTTATATCACAGTAAGTTTTGTAATTTTCCTGGCATCTCATTAAAAGGACATTAAGCTTGTTATAGTAGAAAACTTTAACTCCAGTACGGGGGAAATTGTAACTTTTGATACGATGGAGTGTGGTTAACTCGGGCTAGTCCGCGTTTTAAACTGAGGCAGTGACACAAAATCCTCATCCTGTACTGAATTTGTCAGCTGAGTGTTACAACTTTACAGTGTCGCACACTAATCCAAGGGTTTCTACACATTTTCCGAGCAAATATTCATCACTTTTCCAAACTGCTCAGCTTTCCAGTGATCTCAGCCATTTACGTCCATTTTGAAATACAATACAGCTAAAGTTCGCTTTTAATTTATGGTTGATCGTTCAGTAGTGTGTGGCCTCTGAGTAATGAAGCTGTAAAACAAATAATCATGGAAGAAGGAAGGTCGAGGGAGGACACGACGAAGGAAAGGCAAAAATAGAGAAAAGGACAAAGGACACAAGGAAGAGCATTAGGGCATGAGAAAGGAAAGAAAGGAAGAAAGAAAGTACACAAGCAAAGGAAGGAAGGAAATAAGGAAACAAGGAGGGGATTGAAGCGGGACAAAAGAAAGGAAAGAAAATGCTCAATGTGGCGACGTGTTGGAGAAGCTGATTAGCATGTCAAATTCTCCAATAGTGCACCAACTACCACCCCGAATCCAGGAGGAGTTGAGGAGGAAGCTCAGACTATTTCCTCCATCAATAATAATGGATTCCAACGCCTCTCTTCCCCGCTTCCTAACTGTGCGGTTAGGCACCAAAAGGAAAGAAAGGGAGGACACGAGGAAGCGAAGACCAGAATGAAGAGCAGAAAGAAAGGCAGGTGGGACTCAAGGCAGGAAGACTGAGTCACATTTTCCTGACTCTCTTTTCTCATCCAACTATTTTTTTAGCTTTACAGTCACAGCAGAGGTACAGAAAGTGGAGGACCATGAAAGTGAAATGAATGGCACCTGAAATGTTGTGAAAACTCATATTGTGATGCTAAATGTGATATATGCAGCTGTAGAAAGAATGAGAGAAAGAGAGGCCTTAAGACCACAAATAATTATTTAATTTATGAATTGTGATTAATCAGGATTAATAAATAAATGAGTAATAACCACTACTAATCAATTGAATCTGATTACATTTTTTTTATTTGACTGAGAGCACTACTAGAATTATATAACACATCATAATACTGAAATCAAATTCCATACGAGTCCCGACGGTGTAGGAACCCTGTGATCCTGACTCTGTAGTTGACGAAGCCAAGAAGAAAGCCCACACAGTCGTCTGACCTCTGACCTCCGCTGGGCCTCGACCTCAGCTCCTCAACTCTGCTCTGATCCTTATTCTTGTTGTCAGGGGTCTGTGTGACTCTACTGTACTGCAGCCCTACAACCAAGGGCAGTCTCCAACAGCCCCAGGGTCCGGTAAGCGCAGGCTAGGAGACACGCAGGCCCCGCTCTCACACCAAACACAGACACGTCCACGCAAACACAGTCGGTTAATAACAACCCAAACTCCCGCCCTCCAGCGCCGCTCGCTCACAGCTGCCAAGCCGCCTCAGAGTTCATGCAAGGTAAAGATATGCTATATTATGCAACCGAGTATGGATTTTCCACCCTTGGTCCCATGCCAACTTCCTGCTCTGAAGGAGAAGAGAGACAAAAAAAAAATAAAAAGAAGGCCCCAGCACTTTGTTCCCCGGGTGACAGCTACACTTTACAGGGCACGGTGGCTGAAGGAGAAACACAGAAATGACGAGGAAAAATGTGAAAATTATTCCAGCAGAGAGTGAAGAGACAAAAAGAGAAGGCATGTTTGGGTCTGAAAACAAAAGAGCTTTATCGACTGACGCTAAAGTTATCTTCAGTTTATTTTCTGTAGCTTCGAATCCTTCACTGCGTTTTCTCCCACTTTGTGAAATCAGGTCACAACTGTTTTCATTCCTGTTTGGCTTGCGGGTTCATGAGGCTCCAAGTGTCAACGTTCCTCCACCCACCCCCAAGACAGGAAAAGATTTTCCCTCCAACATTAACCCAATAACTGCCAACTAAAGCCCCATCGCAACCTTCGGGCCGTGTCTGCGGAGGGAGAGGGAGCGAGAGAGAAGAAAAGTGTAGCTCAAATGTTGACGCTCGATCAAGGTTCCAATCAACGCTGGGCATAGAACTGCAGTTGCTAAATAGCTGAAGCTAAATTACACTCCTGCATGGTCACTGAATTGACATACACAGGGCTTGATTATTTGGTCGCTTCTACAGTATGAGGTAATGCGGGCGAGATGATGAAAGAAAGCCCCGGGTTATTTGAGGTTCAATCAACAAGCCAAACAATGCCTCTTTATCCCACCGAAGCCAAAAGAAATGGCTTAAAACGGCAGATTGATATGACATCACGGCGAGATGTCATTCCCCGTCCGCCATCAGCACTTCCACATAAACGGTGATCTTTGTCCCTTGAGAACAAATGATGGTAATTTCCTCCCTGGCCTTCGCGAGGTAAATGGAGTTGCATCTTTTTTTCTCTTTTTTTTTTTTGTGGCTGAAAAGTATGGATGGATAGAACACGTGAAAAACCATAGATTACCAGCTGAGTGTTTGTGTTGCTGGCTTCCTATAATAGTGATTATCATCCAGGGGTACTTATGCCTGGGGGTACGTTTGCCGTTGCCAAGAGGCACATGGAAAGAATGCAGAGTAGCTGTACTAATTTGAGGAAATAGACATTTGAATAAAATCGGCGTATTGAGTCCGCAGTAACACCTGAATACTAAGGCTTTGTTAAGAGCTTCAGCCAAATTCAATTTTTTTCCTTTTTTTTTTCTTTGACATTTCCAGAATGGATTCAGGTGGATTTGACAAGGTCTGGATGGAGAACTTCAACTGGAAATCCAATATTCGAAAATTAAATCCAACCGCTTTTGGTGGTGCCTCCGAATGCAATTCCAAATGTGTCCCAGCTTGGAGGCTTGGTGGCTGAAATCTAAATGTGTCCACTCGTAGCTATGGCAACCAACAAAGATAGCCGTCCAAGGACATCAATTTGATGCAACCTCTAGTAGGTACAGCAGAGTGTATTGTGGTGATATATTTAGGCAAATAAACCTTATTTTAATTTCACAAAGTCGAGGTTTAGCTAACTGCTTTCGCTGACTGCTTTAGCAAAACAGTTAGTCATAGAGTTTTGCTAGTTTCTTTAGCTAAACAGTTAGCTAGAAAGGTGAAAGATGATGCTAAATTTCAGTTAGTCAAAGATATCGATATTGGTGACATCCAGCAAATTGCCGTATGAACAGTCTACGGTCCAGAAGGTGTAGCATGCACAAAAGAAGCCTTAACGTCACCGTGGCCTCTGGACTGAACAAAATTCTTGCACAATCTGTGCCGGCAAACTTAAAAACAGGCTTCATCAACGGTGTCTGACCATTTGCACTTGAATTTCCCACTTACTGGGAAGTTTGACAAGGTCTGGATGGAGACCTTTTTTAGCTAACTGTTTCTGCTAACAGTTAGCCAAAATGTTTGAAGTCGATGCTAAAGTTTGGCTGGCTCAAGATATGGAATATTGAAGGGAAGGTGAAAAACTTTTTTAACCAGTTTGTCACATTATAATTTAAACGTGACATCCATCAGAATGGTGTATGAACAGACGACGGTCCGGAAAGTAGGGCACGCGAAAAAGAAGCTTTAACGTCACGTGTTAAAGGCAAAGATGTCGTTTTGAAAAACATAAGACGCATATTAACTTTAGAACCACATATGACTGAATTTAGTCATGAAAAATATGGGTCACATACAGAGAAAAAACAAATCTGATTTGGGTCACTTTTGCACTGTCTAAGCATAACCTTACACAACTTTTACAACAAAATAGAGCTACTAACAAATGACTTAATTTTCTACTACAAAATCAAAGAAATATCACTGCTTTTCATTATCAGAAGATATCATGGCATAAGATCTCACTGAAAAAGAAACGCATTATACAACAAAGGCTAGTAGTTTCTATACTTTACAAGAGATAGTATCAGAATTTCAGACCTCTTTTCGGCAACACTGGAAAGTAACATTCTTGTGTTTCATGAGCACGTTGGTCTGACAGAGTTGTCAGAACACATCGCATTCAGAACACACACTGTTTTCTGCTCTAAGGCAGTCATAATGAGTATGATTTGTTTTCCTGAAAGAATGCACACCTGTGCCTCATGCGATTAAACATGTGCAGGTGCGTTATGCATGAAGGGACACAAACCGTCGCTGAAACTGAGGCCATACACACCTTTTCTGCAAGTGTGGAGACAGATTGTTTCAGGAAAAAAAAATATATATATATATATATTTGTATATAGCTCTTTTTGGTGCGTTTTACTGCAATTTATGTATGAATCTGTATTTGCAATTCTGTGCTTTTATTTTTATGAGTGACTGACTGAGCGTGTGCGGACATATATAAAGGCAAGCTGCAGGGTGAGGGAAGCTCAGATTTCATCTAGATTAATCCGGATGCTTTGTAATGAGAGGTCTACTGTATATATTTAGCAAGCGCAGTGAGATGTGGGTCAGACACACAACAAGGCAGAGCAGGCCAAACGGCACGGCCAGATTGCCCGCACAAAAGTGACCTTGAGTGGGCCGCCGATTATCCGCAACAACGATTCTCTATCTGTTTTCTGTGGCTCTCTGGCAGACGGATTCGGTGGCTTAGCGTGGGACATAATCATAAACTGTGGATTTCGCAATGAAAGTTCAACATCATCGCCGTGTGTTCGCTATGGCGTAGATGGCTGTTTGGTTATTACGAGAGAGCGGAGAATGAATTGCTGTCAACGATCGCCACGACTGTTGACGCTGGCGATCGCTCAAATGTACTCCGTTACAGGAACAAAGCGTGCTCAGAAACATTTCTCGCCCGGTCCTCTGTGGGTCTAGACATGAAATAAGACTAAGCAAACATGAGGAAATGTGATTTTTTTTTCTTCATTACTTTACAAGGTGCAGCATGACTTTGTTTCCACAAGATCTGCTGCAACGCTGACATTTTAGGCAACTAGAGTCACATAAACTAGTCTTAAGAAGTTGTAACAACCTGGTATACTCAATACTGTGTCCTCAAAAGGTAGCTTAAAATCATCAAGAGGAAGGAAAGTATGACATAGTTTCTTCTGTGAGCGTCAATAAAGTCTTGACACGGATTAATTAGTGGATTTATGTCTGGAATTTGATTGGGCCATTCAAACACATGAAGACACTGTGATCTAGAACTTTTCTTTGTAGCTATCATTGGATGTTTAGAGTTCCCCAGCGTATCATAAGCCTGGTGGGCTGCCAGGCTTTACTTGCCTTATCCTCCAGTGCCTGTAATGGCATCAATTATAAATTATTAAAAAATTACTAGGGGTTTCTCTGGATTCTTATTCTGATGAAACTAAATGTTGGTTCTTCATGTTTGATTCTGTGAAAGTAGATGGTATTTTCTAAGTTTGTTCTAGATTTGTAAAACCAAAACGAGCTTCTCTAGGTTTCACTCCGATAGTAAAAGTTTAATGCTAAATATTGATCGAAGGTATTGAGCAGTTTTTCTGCACAAACCAATATCAAGAGTGCGTTCAACGTTAACTTTTAAAAGATCAGTAGAGCAGTTTTAGGAAAACGCAAGAAAACTTACAAAAATGTTTGGTAAAACATATGAATCTGCTTACTGATCATTGTTCATTCTAAGTTATACTTCTTTTAGTTTAACTTTTAAAAGTGATTAGCATTATATGGCTTGTTTTAAAATCCACTGGACAATTACTTAACTAGAATTTAACTGAAGTGCAAAATACCCTTATTTTAGCTGAATATTTTCTGTGTAACCATTTTAAAAATTCAATAGTTGGTGTTTAAGTATTTCCAATAATGTCTCCCAATTATGCATCACTGCCTAGTGAAATTTCTTGTCAACTTTTAACATTTTCTTTTACACAATATCCCAAGAGATTCCACTGAATGTCGTGTAAAACAGAAGAAAAGCTTCCCCACAGCATAATTTGGCCACTGCCATGTTTTATGACTATTGTGTTGTTTTATTTTTTTTTTAACAACCTAACCCCACTGTTAAACTCCTCCACAACTTGATCACGGACTTGTACGATCTGTTCCTTGGGCTTCAAGATGCCGTTTGTTAATTTAATTAAAGGGTAGCAGAGTCAAGATGGCCGCACCTTTCAGATTTTGGAAACCGTTTACGGTTCTCCTTTCACTTCACAACATTGAGCTCCTTTGAGTCGATCTATCGTATGAAATTCCACTGAACTTTAGGAGTATGAAAACATTTTCAAGGAACCGCATAGTAACAGATAATGTTTGGCTGAGACTACAAAGGTTCTGCCAGTTCTCTTTTTCAATTTAAAAAAAACGCCACGCTGAAAAAAACCTGAGCCTGCTTGGGTTTCCGGCTCATCTGTTTCTGTTTACCCGATAAAAATCAGCATTTATAACATATATGTCTAATGATGTGACATTACGGCTAACCTCTGAGCTTCAGGTGCGATGTCAGGGGAGGGGCGGTAATTGCAGTTTTTAGGAACTTTTATGTCCTCGCATAATCCCAGCGGAGGTTTACGTTACTGCTAACAGTTCATTAATCGGAAACGATACCCTGGCTTTGATGATGTGAAACTGGGAGCGAATTCGGAGACGGAACTATAAATTGGCGATTGTCTCGCACTGTATCTGTATAAAAATCCAGGGAGCCGCACCCTTTGCATATACACCCATCTCCGCATGTACTTTGTATGCGCTCCAGTAACCTTTTCCTTTTCCACAACTAACCTCTCGAATTCTTGCTTTGCAAAATTAGGAGTAACCACATGATCTTATTCGCTTTTATGGCCCAAAATCTGGGGACAGAACATGCTGTGCTCGAAACCCAAAAATGACAGAGCTCTTAAATATTCACGAGTTGATCTGCTTGTGGTTCATTCTGGTGAAATCAAACTTTGTTATGGTGGTTTCTCGTTTCTTCCGTTCACACACACACACACGCATTACCTTCTTCCTCCCCTGTGCTGCGTTCTGTTCTCGTGGTTCACTGCACAGATGGCCTTACAAAATTATTTCTACCGCCTGAACCTTTTCCCAGTTTGTCAAGTTAAAACTAAGAATGCACCGATTTGAAAATATGGGTCGATATTCACATTCGATAACTGATATTAACCGAATTCATAGTTGTGGTGCCCAATCCATAGGTAATCCTATGCATGCGTTTCATTGCTCCCCGATAAAATTTACCACACCGAGGCCCGTCACAATAACAGGTTTTGCTAGATGATAAATTGTCCCAGAAATTATTTCGATGCACGGTGGTTTTGAGACCATTTTCATGTAATGTAATGGTAATGGGCATAATAATGCAGGCACACCTTCTAAAAGATCAATAAACTTTAATTCCTAAATGATGAAGCAAGCGTACCAACACCTCCCCTCATTTTAAAAGAGAAGAATTTTTAAATGCAGCTGGTAAAATAAAGTAGAAATGTATCCATAAAAACAGTATTAGTTTTTGTAATAAACTACACGTAAAGTTTACTGAGGAACTTATCCAGCGTGTGATCAACACAGCGGAGTAAAAGAAAAGAAAAAAAAAAGAGTAAGAAACCTTAAGATGTTAACAGTTAAGTCCACAAATGTTGATTTTTCGGCGGTTATATTTCTGGTTAATATCCAGGCGGAGGAATCACAAACTTATCAAACAGAAAATCAAATTAATATTATCTGATGGGACGTTTTTTGGGGGGGAAATGACCTATGTTGATGGTTTGATAGTTTTCTAAAACTGCTCCCCAATTTTATAAGATGCCGAGCCTCTAAATCAAAAAGATAAAAACAAAAAGAAAAAAATGCTTCGGAGCTGCAAAGGTGTTAATATTCATGGCGAAACACATCAGATTTGATTACTGAACAACTCGTTACAAACAAAGCTCTGTAACAGAATAAACATTCACCTGGTCAGTCCAAATTCATTCCACATCATTTTTTGCATCTCGTTTTGCTTTACGGTCAAACAGAGTTGGTGGGTTTGGTTGCTGTGGTTTCTGACAAGTTTCTGGTCTACTTTTGCCAACTTCAGGCTGGGCTTCCAAAAAAGCACTTTTCTTTTTTTTTTTTTTTTTTTTAAAACTATCTTTAAAAAAAAAAAAAAAAAAAAAAAAAAGGGAAACTAAACAAACTTTGAAGTTTGGACCCAGGGAGCCTGAGAGGCGGCGGTCTGAACCTCGATGCCGCCACGTGAAACATTATAACCCAGGGACCTGTTAACTGTTGACTCCACAAGCAATGATTTATTAGCTGTTAAATTTTTTGGTTAATGTCCGCGTGGGGGAATCTCATCCATCAAACAGAGAATCTTATTAATTTTATTTGACAGGACTTTTTTTCTTGATGGCGCTGGTGGGCAGATGACATGGTGGTGATGGGGCTGTGTTTGCTGCTTTCATAAATCAGCTCCCAAATTTTAGGACCTAATCAGGCTCCCTGGAGCAGCAGGTAACTCAGCCGCTTTGTTGATGGGAAAAAAAGAGAGAAAGTTTAAGATACGTAGAGAAACCTTAGGAGTTTCTTGACTGATCCACCTAAATGTATTCATGATCATTAACGTTTTCATATCACATCTTGTTGGATGGTCAAGCAGTCAGTGGGTTATGTTGTCATGGTTTCTGACTTGTTTCGACTTGACTTGAGTAAAGTTCAGGCTTGGTTTAAAAAAGAAAACCCGTAAGTCGCTAACTTAAGGCTGTTCATTACCATTGAAATGTACACCACATATAGATAAAGGCTAAGCTTAAAATTAAGATGTTAATCAGATCTTTCACTACTTTACTGCTATTGGTAAGGTGCTAAAATTTTAATGAATAAAGGTGACTTATGCTAATGTTATGTTTGTCTCAACTGTCGTTTTCTGGCCAATTCACCAATTTTCAAAAAGCTCTGACATGGTGATTTTGGTCAACACTGAGGTTCTTTGTCTGAAAATGACCTAAATATCCGATCAGGTTAGTTTTGTACTCGCCGCTCTGCAGGCAGACTCATATTCAGGCTTCATGAACAGCTTTTGATTTTTCCTGTTTGTTTTTGTCTTTTTTGCTTAACACTCATTTATGTCTACAGTGATGCTTTGCAAAATCGTATACCAAAGCATTGATTAAAATTTGGCGACAACCTTAACTTATAAAAATGTTTCTGTGCCATCCTTTGATTCAACCAAAGCTAGCAGTTTAGACCAACGCTCACATTACTGGGGCACCGATAAATGGGGATCAATTGTATAACCGCCAAGTCACATCTGCACATTCGTGGTTAACAACAATCACTTCAATGTTGCCAAATTAGCAACTCTGCGGCAATTTAGCGACTTTTCAGAACAAAATAAAAAATCAGTATCAGCAGTTCAGGCATTTTAAAAATCAGTAATTGCCTAAAATCTGCAGTCAGTTCACCCCTAGTACATACATGTACTAGAAAGGCCCAGTCAACACCGAGGCCTGAAAACTGATTGAAAATCTGCATGACTTGAAATTTTGCTCAGGAATTCCAGACAAAAATTTCAGATTCAATTGAGGTAAACAGTGGATGAATGAAATATTCATTTGATGGGGTTTAAAACAAACAGGTTAATACATGTCAAACACCAAATCCCCCAAAATACACGGAACTTGGTAGGTAAAGGTGAGCAATATGAACTTAAAGTTGTGATAATAATAAAAGTGGCGATAAATACCAGTTATTAGACCTTTATTAGGTAATTGTATGGCTATGACTGTTTGGCACAGCAGTCACATACAAAAGAGTGATTTCTATCACCAAACTGCACACAGTAAATGTATTTAACCACGTTTTCAAATGTACTGATATTTACTGACGCTCTCATTGAACAAACTGTGGATACGGAGACTTTTGGGAGAGTTTAAACATCATTAACTGGAATTTATTGTGGAAACGCTAAATCTAAACTCTTATTAGTAATTTATCACGATAAACGATACGATGAATGTAGGGAAAGTTCAAAGAGTGAATATTTCTGTGAGGCGCAGTATTTATTTAGATTTTTTTGCTACCCTGAATATTCGAGCTCAATTATGTAATTTAGCACCCATGTGCGTGTGTTTCAAGCAACCATGGCAACGGCACAACATATCGGGAAACCGCAGAGCCGCAGCGAGGCCGCGGGTGCAGCCGCGGTCGTGCCAAAAACTAATCCGTGCCAGAGGTGACATGAGCGATGGAAGACAGAAGCAGGCGGAGACGACACGGAGACGCGCACGTAAAGGAGAGAAAAAAGAAGTGGAAGGAAAAAAAAAAAACACACACATCCGTCTCCCCTTCTCTCCTCTCGCTCCTCGCCTTCCTTTTAAACCACACAAGCTCACACGGTGGATATCCTCCCATTCTTCTTGGCTGGAGCCTCCCGTGGCAGTGGCAGCAGGAATCCATTCTCCACGGATGCTGGGACAGCTGTGCTGATACTGAATGGGACACAGTGGGCTCTGCCTCTCTATCTCTCCGCATGCGGCTCCAGATAAAAAAAAAAAAAAAAAAAACATACATGCTACTTAATTCAAATCTATATCGCCGGCTGCCAACGAGCGCCCGGCTCATCCCATCTTTGTCTGTGCCGCCGTGGAGAGCTCTCGGTGTCTTTGCGAAGTACAAAAAAAAACAAAACAAAAAATTGAAAAACGACAGTAAATTTCCTACTGCTGACACATGGTGGCCTGCAGTCACCAGCTGACAATAAACATAGAGAATTTATGACTGACAAAGACGCTAATTACAAAAACCTTCATAAGCCTTTCAGTCGCATGCTTAATGCAGAGAAGTCACAACATGCTACCAATTTAGCGGCAGCAAAAACAAAGAAAAATGCTCATCTTGGAAGCACAGGAGTGCCTCCTTATGGTGTCAGAAAATTGGGAAACTTAACAGCTTAGTGATTTATTCTAATCCATATGCTTTATTTTATGCATCCTGACCTCTCAGCGGCCTCAGATGGAGGTAAAAACTGGATCCACACGCAATAGATTAAACCCGCATGTCGACAGAATGTCCGATAAAACTGAATCTCTCGGGAAAGTCCAGAAGCAAAAAGCTTTACTGGCTGCCGAATCAGTTTCTCTCGCTCAAAATATTCACGAGCACTGATGTGGTTTAGCCGCTTGCCTGCTTAAAACTGTGACCGCATATGTCAAGTCATGAAAGGCGATCCAGTGGCACCAGAACTTTGCGGGGATTTGATTGTTCAGTATGACTAACTGACCTGCAAGACATTCAGAGCTTTCGACTCAAAAACTGCAACGGACGAATCGTGATTGTTTCATGTTATGCTTGCATTTGATTTAAACCATCCTGCGTGTTTAGGGCGGCTCCTCAAAGGTGAGCGTGATTGTGTGTTTAACTTGATCTATTTATCTTGAGCATAGATGGATGACGATGAGCCTGGTTTGACTGCGGACAAACCAGCTGTAGTGAGAACAACTGAAGGAAAAAAATGCACTCATGTCAGAAAAAGACACTAAATATACCCTGACATGTGAGTGGTGGTGAGATTTCTCGTTCGTCTTCAATAAAAAACCACGAGCCTTGCCAACGCATGTTTCTACCCAGAATCCTCTCGCCAACAGTACACGGCCTGCTTTTGGAGCAGACTCTGGTCCGCTTGGCGTTCACATATTCATTCAAACTGCACCGGAGTTCACTCCAACCGAACCGGGACCTAGGTTTTTAGGCGGACCAGAGTTCTAAACATGGCTGGTGTGAATGCACCCTTAATTGCAAACAAGTGGCCTTTATAAACTAAATAGGTGTACTTGCTGAGGCATTAGATTCTACTTAATGGGATTGGAGTGAATTGTGGTACAAATGCACACCACACTTTTCAGATTTTACATCTGAAAAGTCCCGGCTGGGGACTGGAAGGATGTAAAATCTGAAAAGTGTGGTGTACATTCCCACAGCGTACGACTGCAGAAAATTCCAATCAAATGCATAGAATTTTGTGGTTGTAAAATAAAGCTAAATTTAAAAAATGGAATAGTTACACACGAGCACACACGCACACACATACATAAAAATATTTCCACCGGATTTTGTTTAATCCTCTTAACAGCTGTTCCAACTCAAACCATGGGAAGAGATAGATGAATGACAGCGGAGGGAACTGCAGAAATGTACATTTAATGCAGTGCAGTAAGTCCAGACAATAATCACATAAACTGAATGAGATTTTAACAGAAAAGAAACTAAGCTGTGCTTTCCCACTCCACACAAAGTATTTATGTTTTTTTTTTTTTTTTTTATGTTTTCATTCAGAGCGCTAACGCCAGAAAACAGCAAGCGGTGAGCTACGGCGTCTAAATCAAAAACATTCCCTCACGGAGACGTAAAGCCACGTGAAGTAAGCAGAAAAACAGCAAAGGGTCCAGCTGAGCGCAGAAGCCAAAAAGTCACGGAGGGGAACATTTAAGAGAACAGGGGGCCTCAAAATTTTTCCAACTGAAACGATCAGCCCAAGAACAAGGCCTAACCAGTAAAAGACAGAGAGAGGAAAAGTGAGTTTAACACGGCCGAAATTCAAGTCATGAAGGTTTCGCAGCAACATTTATGACGTTTTGCCGCTTTCGGTTTATCTTGCTTTTGATTCTCTCTGCCGCTTTGCGCCGTGTTCTCTGCTTAAGCTGAGACATTGATTTGTGTGTGGAGTAAGAGTGAAAATAAAAAAATACAAGAAAATCTCAGTATGGAATACAGGTGCAAAAATATGGACGAATAGAGCAAAAATAAAAAGAAGCAAAATAAAGACACAAACACCTGACGTTGAATAAAAAGAGTGACTCAACGGGACTTACCACTAAGGCATTGTTTAGAAGGTGAGTGGGGTAATACTTTAGAGTTGAGAGGGTGTTAAGAGGCGAGGAGAGCAGGGGTCAGCGTCCAGGCAGGCAGAGAGATGCGGCGGGGAGGGGTCGGGGGTCGGGGGGTAGAGGGAAGGTATAAGTTAAAATGTCGCAGCAGTGAAAACAAGACTCAGATGACAACATTAGCGTTGACACACATGAAGGAGTGACACACAGAGCGGCGGGTATAAGGTTAGTGTGTTACAAAGAAATCAAAATGTGGATTACTAATGCAAAAGTGTAACAATGACTTTTAGATGGACATGGGTGAGAAACACAAAATCTCAAACAGGTGAAAGGTCAATCTGCTCCGCTGTAATTACGCATGGATAACATTGAACCCGGTACATTTGCAAAACACACATATCAACAAACATGACTTAGCTTCTCTAAAAACGCCTGTACTGATTTACAGATCTTTTCTTTCATTTACTTAGAAAATCAATTCCGTTGCCGTCAGCCAGCTAGCTAGCTGAGGAAAATAACTTTTTTATTTTCCTTTTCTCATTTTGGTTTAGCTAAAAAAAAAAAAAAAAAGATGTTTGGAAATAATCTCAGTCAGGAAAATACATGGACAGCCATGACTCAGACGCTGAAAGGAGTGTTGAGCTCATTCCTGTTTTTTTTTTTGTTGTTTTTTTTAAGCTAACAGGTTTTAAAACTAAAATTAGCAACAATTTACAAGCGCTATAGTGTCGGTAAAATAAACAGCCTACAGCAAGCGTGGTTCTGGAAGCAGGTGACCTGGCTACCAAGTGAGCTAATTACTGCTCATTAAAATCTCAGCTTAATAACCATGTTTGCTTTAGAAGATTATTAGCTGGGTTTTTAGTTCAGCTTCGCTCAGGTCTTCCATCACGCTGCTAGCTCTCTCGGATTTTAGCTAACGTTGACCTTAAATTTTACCTTTAGGATTGAGGCTGACTTAAAATCTCATGAGAACCTTTTCCTAGCACTGTGAAATGGCTAATTCTTTAAACAGACGCTGTGAACATTTTCTCACTCTGACAATGTTTGTCTGTGCAAGTTATGTATTATCGTAGCAACATGTTAGAATTGCTTGATACGACAGCAGTCCTGGTCGCAGTTTTGCGAAATATAGATATTGTTGGTTTAAATTGTATTATTTTGCCATATTTAAAAATACACTTGATACTATTGCTTCTTATTCAGCATGCAGCATGTGTGTCAAACTCGAGGCCTGCGGGCCAAATTTGGCCAGCCATAGCTATTTCTGTGGCCCTCAAGACTATAGAAACAGTTGTGTTTTTGTCGGTCAAATAAATCAAGGCAATTTTTATTTGTATAGTGCCAAATTACATTAATGTTAAAAAAAAAAAAAGAGTTTGACACTCCTATACAGTTTCTAAGTGAATGATCAGTTCATGAGTGATTCAATGCTGTCATGTCATACCACCTAGCATTACTGTAAACAAGGCAACACACGCCTCTTATATCTTCACATGTTGCCAACAAACGATCGATGAAACTTCAATTTGTCAAAATAGTTTTTTTAAAAGCCAGAGCTTCATCCATCACAATTTGGGTATTCTCTGCAGAGAGCTGCGAGGAATTTCTGTACGGCTGTCCTTTTTCTGATTAAGATCAGAAATCCCTTCAACTTTCCTTTTTTTACAAGACAAAATATGAAACCCTTCCATGCCCAGTCAGTGACATTTCTGAAGGTTCTGTGCAACATGTGTGCTACGTTAGTCCTTACGTGAATCTGCTGCCAATTAATTTTAATTAAGGGGAATTTATGTTGCTGAAAAGGGCTTTTGTTTGGCCGTGGCAAGTTTCAAATCAGATAAAGTCTTGTTTAAAAGGGCTATTTAGAACAGACAGACACTCAAGCAAAAGCCATATTTTAAAAGTAAACAACCTCAGAGCAAATCATAACCCATAATAAAAGACAACACGAAGGCTCCATGGAAGCTGCTATTTTCTTTCCACTGCCGTCGTCGCTTCACCCCTTTTGGACTCTTAAAGTCAGCACATTACGCGGCCTTTTAACAGCTTTCAATAAAGGGAAGAATTAAAGTGGAAACAATCAGAAAGAGGACGAACATTATGATCGCAGCACCGCGAGTGTTCTCAAATGAAAACCAGACGGCGACCCACGCCGCACGAGAGGAGCCGACGAGTTGAGGAATGGCGGCGGCGGCCGCCTCGAGTCGTCGCAGAGACGGGGAGGAAAAGCTCCTTTATTTTTTTTTTCTTATTTTTAATAAAGCCAGTGTAAAAGGCAGGGGATGAATTACGGCATCAAACGGATGGCCCTGGCGGTCCGCTGTCAGGAGAAGCCAACTGGGGATAAACAAGTCGGCTTTTTTGGAAGAAGACCCGCAGCAGCTGCAGAACACGAGAAGGCCACAGTAAAAGCAGCGAGATCTTTAAAATCTTGAGGGGGGGGGTAAAGCTTGGGGGCCTGGAATTTACACCGACAAAGCAAACTGTACGAGATTTTCCTCAAATAATCTATATAATGATTTCCATGCACTTCGTTTGGCTGGTTCTTTTGACCAAGGTTAAAGAGCTAATCATGACCACCTAACTGCCTGAGTAAAATTAGTTACTAAGAGCATTAAGCTTATAACCTGAAAAGAAACTAAAAATCAGTTTGCCATTAGGGGATAAAACAGTCTTGAACTTATCATAAACTTACAAAGTGGCAGGTAAACCGTTTCCCTGATAACCACAGGTAAGCTCATGACTCCAGGGTAAAAAGGATGTTAGCAGATTTAACTGTAGCATAAACTGGTTAAATGCTCAAAGCAACACAGAAACATTGTTAACCATAGTTATATGACATCACTTTTTTTTCCAGTTCATAAAATGCATTCATAACACAACCCAAATATAAACGATAGAAATGGCCATTCTTTGCTCCGAAAGGGAATCGCTAAATTGACATCTTCAGTTAAATTTTAATTTAAATGCTAAACCAGCATTTAACATTACCTTTAAAATATATAATATGTTTGATCTAAAACTAATTATTTTTGGCTAATATTCAATATCATCCAATGTTCATTTTTTGTGTGGTGTTAACCAAAAAAAAACAGGAAAGCCTGAATAATTTAACAAGATTTAGAGTGGAAGCTCAACTAAAATAGCTCTACGGTCACTTTGTCTCAACCTGAAAATTCCTGGTATATATATATATATATATATATATATATATATATATATATATATATATATATATATATATATATATATATATAATCAGATTTATCTGATTTTACAGATAAATCAAACACTGGTGTAAGAGAAAGAACGATTATCCCTGAAAATGAGACGAGACACAAAAGACAAGTAAGAAGGAAAAATGTTAATCTGACATTTGCTGCAACTCAGATGGATCTTACTGTTAAAAATAATTGGCGGGAAGAAAAAAAAAAGCAACAAGCAACAGCAGTCACAGAAAAATGACCAGATACCTAACATTTATATTTGACTGTTCTATTTCTAAATGAGGCACCCTGAGGATTGAAACTGAAAAGTGTGGAACATGAGGGCCTTCTTAACCTCAGGCAAACATATGAAAAGCAGGTAATGTTATTAGATGTTGCCCTTATAAAAATGTGTAAGAATTTTTTTTTTAAAGAATCCTACAGTCACTGATATATGACTAATATGACGTCAACGTGCCTTATTGTAGTTAACGTGCAACTCAAGTGTGCACGTGTTGCATCCAAGTGCAAGCACTTGGAAAATTGAGCACTGCAGCAGATAAGACAAAAAAGAAAAAAAAAACACAATCGCAAGGGACCGTTTATTATCACACACACACACACACACACACACACACACACACACACACACACACACACACACACACACACAAGTTCCTCAGTCTCACGGTCAACATCCCAGTCTCAGAAGAAAGTGCCCCACGCTCGGAGCACGGTGGGCCGGGTCGGGCCGGGCGCTGAGCGCCCCGCTCCCCCGCGCTCACACTCCTCTCACCGGTCAAAATCTAGACCCGCCCTGGGAGAAAAAAAAAATAACTCGACTGCTAATTTTCTCTCTCTACGTTCTTTCCTTTCTTACTCGGATTTATCTCCTTCAATCATTAATACTGTGTTTTTTCTCTCTTTTTAAATATAAAACACATAAGAAGGAGAAACGCCATTTTCTTCTTTTAAGTAAAAAAAATAAAGCGAGAGGGAGAGAAAAGCCCCGCGGTGCTCAGGAAAGTTTCCTGCGGCATGGAGGCGCGACGAGCCGGGACGGAGAGCCGCGGCGAAGTTTCGGAGTGAGTCAGACGACAGAAACAAGCTCTGACAAAACTAACAGACGTGTGGAAAATAATAGACGGAGGCATACACGCGTACACACACACACACAGAGAGAGAGAGAGAGATACAGAGAGAGAGAGAGAGCATAGTCGGTCCCCAAACAATGAAATAAGAGAAGCGAGTTTACCTGTGTTAAGCAGTACGGCGAGTACATGGTTATTTTTAGCGGGAAGGATTGGAGAGCTTATTTAAGTTGGATGGAAGCTCGGTATATAGTGCTGCATGGCAGTCGCTCGCCGTCCTGTTTCTCTCACTCCATGCTGCTGCTGCTGCTGCAGCAGCTTACAGTAACCCCGCCTAGAAAGTGAAAGCTTGCACAAACTTTTCAGGGAAAAAACTTTGCCTCCCTCCCCTCTGCTCTCCTCTCCTCTCTCCTCTTAGCAGGACTTTTAACCGCTTTCCTTTCAATTCTCCGGAGAGACGGCTTTGCTTTTACCGAGCGCGCGCGCGCGGCCGCAGATTTCGCGGCAATATATGACACCGTGTAAATCCAAGCTTTGCTCTTTTTTCACGCTTTGTTTTTTGTTTTTTTATAGATAATTTGCGTCATTAATTCGTGGTGGGCGCGCGCGCTTCCCTCCTCCGTCTCTTTGACTGACACGTGCGTTCACGTTCAAGTGTCAGAGTCGCCTTCGCGCGTGCACGCGCTTAACAGTCGCTCTGTTCGTCTTCTGTTACTGTTTGAGGTGGGAGCAGAGGCGACCCGAGGTTTTACAGAGCCCTGGGCAGAATCTGATTCCCCCCACAGGCCCTGCTCATGTTTTAGTTATTTTATTACCAGCAGTTCCCTCGCTTGCTTTAGGAAGGTGTGACTTAGTTTGTAGAAAATTGAAGACAAGCTAACAGCTAATGAACTATTTAAAACTACCAAATTTGTACCCCTATTCTGTTCGTACACTTTGCCATTTCATCCATTTCAACTTGAACACAAGCAGTCTCATCCCCATTCACTTTAATCATTCCATTTGACGTTTATCTTTAGTTTTCGGGTTATATTCTTATGATTTCTGAAAATAAGTTGTGTGGAAAATGCTAACATCTCACTCAGACTTTGTGTTCTAATGCAACATTATCTTACACTGGGTTAGATTTATTTCGGTTCTCAAAGCTCTTGACTAGAACGTGAGATTCAAATCAAAATTACTCTCAGAAAATTTCTGCTGGGAGGTTTTTAAATTTATTTTGAGCGGTTAATGAGACTTCTTTACAGCAGAGTACAAAATATAGAAAATTAAGAAATTAAACGTCCAAAGTGGCAAAGAAGCAAAATAACCAACTGATTTTTAAAATCTTTGTTGGGGGATAGAGGAGGGCTTGTTTTTGTGGAAGAATTTGTATTTAATTGTAAAGGAAGCTTGATAAAGTCGATTCAAGCTTTAATCCTTGACACTTAAACACTTAATAAATACTTAAGCCTCTCCTTTTAACTCCAGCCCAGGTTGGCACTGAAATAGGAGCAGTTTGTTTGGACTTGCAAGCAAACTTAATTGTTTATGACTTCAGAACATCTGAAATATGTCAGATGGTCTGCTGATCGTAAAAAAAAAAATAATAATAATAATAATAATAATAATAACTTATTAAAATCCCCAAATAAAGTATGCACTGATCTACTAAGACCAAAATAGGAATAGGCCGATTTTTCCCTGATAAACTATTATCTATTATTTTCAATGTACTTTGATGCACTTTAAGTTTAACATAAGTTGCATAACGCTTAGGGATAAATGTGTAGATGCATATGCAAGTAATAATGTAATTTCTTCATTTTCTGCTGTATTCAAAAACACCACTTTTATACTTTGTGTTCTCCCTTTTTTGTGTTATAGTTCTTGGACTAAAAAAACAAGGAAATGGAATCTAAATCGGTCAAAAAGTTAAATTAAAAATTGGCATCAGTCCGAAAGAGAGTCTGATCAGTGCATCTCTATTTACATGGCACATTTCTCAACATTTCCTGTGAAATTTAAAGTGATGCTACTTGCTGTGCATCACACAGGGCTGACGGGGCCCTTTGTGTATTATCAGCCTGGCAGGCTTTACTTGCCCACCATCTCGGCTAAGCATTGTGTTTTCTTTCTTTAGCTATTGTTAATAATGTCTTCCAACTACACCTAATGATTGTTTCAAATTTCCTGTCAACTTTGATCATTTGTTAACTCAAAACCTCATCAGTTCGCTGGATGAATGCCGTCGGGCCAATACCTCCGGACCAGCACGTTTTCTGGGGGAAGCCCTGGACATATACTGCTTCTGCCTTGGGCCGGCTCTGGGCGGATGGGAAAAAGTTTAAGGCTTGCATTATGAGAACCTGTGCGAACCTCTGAACGTGCTGAGGCTTCTAATGAGACAAAATGACTTTAACGCTTGTGGTCACGGCCAGGTTAGAGCCCTCTGAAATATTCCGCTTCAGATTGCCTCCTCCTGCCCCCGGTTTACGTTGGATTAGGCACTTGAATTTATTCACAGGCATCTGAACAAATGCGTCTCCTCGTCGCGGCATGCAGGGTTAAGTCTGTTTGTTTGCTGAACCCTGTTTGACCCAGTCTGGAGGCTCAAAAACCAGCAGGGCAAGTCCAAGCCAAACAGCAACTGCAGCATTCACTGAAGAAGAAAAGTAGCACACGGCGAGGACGGATGTATAATCACAGTCTCTGAGCTGCAGAGGAACTCCATACGCTGGGGCGTGTGGGGTTCGTGAAGTAAAACATTTTTTGGATCTGTTTCTGCTGTGCATGACGGTAGAACCGGAAAATAAAAAAAAATATATGTATTAAAAATAAAAAACTAACACGGAGCCGAAATTTTTTTGGGGAGGGGGTCTGACAATCGGAGTCCCGCAGATTTACGAGGAGCCTGCCGCTTGTGCGTTTTCCACCACAAGCCTCTGCAGACGAAACAAAGAGATCTGGGCTCTGTGTGGCCAATTACTGCATGAGGCCAGAGACGCGAGCCAGAAACGGGTGGAGGAGGGGTTTCGAGGAGGGCGGGGGGGCAGGCAGGACGCAGGAGCGAGCAATACGACCGCCGCAAGAACCCCAACTTCATGTCCTCACCGGTGAGATGAGGACATTCGTCTCTGCAAATACGATAGGTTACTAATATAAAAAGCACATGCACAGACACACCCAATGACACACACACACACACACACGCACACACACACACGCACACACACACACACACACACACACACAGATTGTTTTCTTTTTGGTGTCTTATCCTGCAGGTGCACTGACTTCCTAAGAACTCCCTGTAACTTTTCAGGGTTTTTTTCCTCCTTTGTTTCTCGGCTAACTTTCGCAGCTGTCATCCGAAACGCGAGAGTGCAAAAGGTCAGAGCGCGTCCTCGCAGCCCTCCGCTCCGCTTTACGCAATAACACTCCTCTGCCGCGGCTCCTTAAATGAGCCACACATTTAGTGGTCTGTGTGAGTAAATCTCTCATTAAGTAACACATGGTAGAGCCATATGCTTCGGTTGGTGCTGTGGCTCTGCTGTTTCACACACTTCGAATATACATATTTACCACTGCTCCAGAGCCGCCAGCCCAGTTCACCCACCAGCCTGGTGCTGCTGTGTGGGACAGTCACATCTGAGGCTTTTTATTCAAGGGAGAAAAAAAAACAACATTTCAGAGAGCCGTCCGAAAGCGTTCAGCCCTCTTAACTGAAAAGTGAAGGATTTGCCAAAAATGTGACATTTTGTTTAACGTTACACCCAGGTATATGTTTACAAGGCCTGAGCTGGAAACCGTTGTGGGGCCCCATCCACTGAGAAAAAATTATTTTGCTGATGCTGATTACAGTACATTTCCAGGCGGTTCTATACCTAATTTGGTATGAACTGATGACAGGAGGATTACGAGCTCCATGTTGTTATTGAAGTAAATTTCAAAAGCCCTAATGAAATACTTGAGAATTGTTTATTTTTATTTTTAAAATAAATAACGCATGGCTAGGAAAGCATGATGCTGTATGTTTGCTTTTCCTCAATCTGAGTTTATGGGAAGATGAAAGATTCAGAAGTTAGCTCTTTGCAAGGGATCAAAATAAAGGGGACCCAATACCAATCCACGGTGTACTTTTTAGATTTTTAATTGCTGAAAGAAAAAAAGAAAGCACTCCTACATCCTTTTTCATGGTTTATGACATAAAGTCCACTGACGTCGTGGAGTTTTGGTGACAAAATGGGAATGAGTTCAATAGGCGTGAGCACATTTTGCAATACTGTTTGATGAAGAGGAAGTTTTTGGTGCGTGAAACAAGTTATTCAAGGTAGCCGCGCTAACATTTGCATAATCCACACACAGTGTCGCGCAGCCCACACCACACCTGTGTGTTGGGTTGTAGAAGGAGATGGGATAACAGCAGAAAGTGGAGATAAGCAAAAGTGCGGTTGGCTTGTTTGGCTGAGCAGATGTGAGCTCCGCCAGCCTGTTGTTTACATGCCTCGCACATGCAGGGCTTTTGCTTAAAGTGGTGGCTCTCAAACGAAGGGGAATCCCCAGCTAAGAACTTTAAAATTTAGTTGCCCGTAGAGCCAGAGCCTTTAAAGTCCCGTTTTAACAACGAAAAGAAATTGAAAAGAAGGGACATGTAAGGAAGAATATTTAGAACTGGAGGTGATTAAATGCAATCCAAACTTAGAGAAAACTAAAATGGCTCTTTTGTGTAACGCCACTGGAAATGTTGTTGGCTATCCGTTAGCTACAAAGCAGCGGCTAACGGATAGCACTGTAAAAAGCAATGAGGATAAATCAGTTCATTTTATATATATATATATATATATTTTTTTTTTTAAACCTTTTTTTTTAAAGACCATTTAAAACAAACAAAAAAAAGTCTAAATAAAAAAAAAATCTAAACGCTTTACATGTTCCAGTCTCGGTACGAGTTTCACACAGGAATATTAATAGTGTCTCTCGGCTTCCAGCCTTCATTGTGTGATCAATCATCAGCTTCTCTGTAAATATCCATCCAATGAAAATGTGACGACTGTTTAAAGATTAAAGAAGTCGAGCTTATACAAATCATTCTGATGTTTCTGTGGCCGGGAATTATTTTTACTCGGCTGCAATAAAAAAAACAAACAAAAAAAAAATTAAATAGTGAAAGCCTGGCATGTGACAAGCCAGGCTTCATTTAAGACAGAAACCACGCCGTGACTGGACCGTCTTCCTGGTGGGACGATCCTGATGTTTCTGATCGCCTTGAATCCTCAACTTCCTGAAAACACTCTGCTGCAGCTAGAGATGTGCTTTTTCTGTGTGCTGAAACACACAACGTGGCGCAGCACTCGCCGCTGGTGTTTAACTCGGGGAAACAAAGCGAGCACAGCCGGAGAAAATGTGTCTCAGGCCACGACTCCACCAGAGAAATTCTGCATTTAAAAAAAAATTATTATTCTTTTTTTACAGAAACCACTTGATGTCTTAAAAATTTTAATTCCTTTCACATAACAGGGCAAGTTGCACATTAACATTCTGGATTTTTAACCCACAGGGGCAAAGAAGCCTGGGCAAAACTGCAAAGGCTCCCCTTTCTTTCCTGTCTTTCTCTTATGCGCATGTGTGTGTGTGTGTGTGTGTGTGTGGAAATAATAATGGTAATGGTTTGCAGATGAGTGGAGGGAGCTGTGAATGACATTATGATTGTAGTGTAATTACGAAGAGCTCGAAAACAGACGGACAGAGTTCAGAGTAATGACTTGAACACATTTAATACTAGAGGTGTAACGAAACATCCAGTTCACGAGATGAAACAATACGTGATAGCATAGACTCATAAAGTAACAGGCTTTTTTAGTGAAATTGTCAGGGTAAAATAAGATTCCTGTTTTTTGGGGGGATTTTGCCTTTCAAAAAGAGGAAAGGTTTTTCAAACCACTTCGGTATTTAGTGTAAAACATTTTGGTGCAACTCTTCCATATATTGTGGTTTTAAAATAAAACTTCAACCTCAGACTCTGAACTATAAAACAAGTAGCTATACATATTTTGACAACAAGCACAAAATATCCTGTGATATGCATTAATAAACACAGTGGAAACTGCTTAAGCTGCTAGCGCAGATGCTATCTTCCTTATTTCCGCTCTTGGATGTTCAGTCAATCAGCACCAAGGAAAGTAAAAGCAGCTCCTGGATTGGCTTTCTGGAAAACCACAGCTAACAGCATTTCAGGTTGGAACTCCACAAGCTGGAATTCAAAATGTTCTTCCCAATAATTCAGATATGCTCCAAGGAAAAAGAAAAAAATTGCAAATAGGCAGAATTTATGTGAATAAGTTCGAGTCAAAGTGAAAAGAAAAATTTCCAAATGCAAATCAAATATACGCAGACTCGTTTTTATGTTTTTTGATGGTGTTAGTAACCTTTACAGTCCACATTTGTCATGATAAAGTATGACTGATTACCGAAAAATAAATAAAGACAGAAATATTTTTTTTAAATATTAGTTTTTTCTCATTTTCAAGACACCACATTTTCATGAAAAGTGCAACAAAACAGAGAAGAGCAGATTTACCTAAGTAAGCGTGTTGATGAAGTCAGCGACTAACATTGTTTTCACACCTGATAGTTTGGCATATTTGCTTTGACTCGGGACCAAAATTTAAACATTTGTTACATTTCCAGCTGCTGTGACAAACGAATACAGTGAGAAAACAGTTCACCTCCCTCGCTTGTGGTGGCGCTGCAACAAGAACCACCGAAGAAAACAAGAGCAAAACCTCTGAAGAAGACACTGAGCACAGCTTCCTTCTTGACGAAACAAAAATGGAGTGGCCTCAGATTGTAGCGCTTGTAGAATTACTCTTTCGTGTTTGGCTTAAGACCACGACCCATTTTTTCCCACTCGGCCCAGAAACACGTCTGTTTTAGTTGTATTTACCCAGAATGCCCTGCTCTATGGTCTACGTCCAGCTTTTGGAGCAGTCTGCAGTCTGACTGACATTCATATATGTATTTGAGTTCAGAGTTCACTTAATTGAACTGAGACCATAGTCTACAGGTGGACCAAAGTTCACTTTTTTGGTCCGTATCAGAATTCGCATTCACACCGTCCCAAATGAACCAGACTTTGTAAGCAACAAACGAGAATTTAATAAAAGAAATCGAAACAGGGCTGGTGTGAATGCACCCTAAGTGAAAGAGTTCTTAATTTTGTGCTGATAAGAAGCTAAAAAACAAACGTCAACTTAAGCATTGTTAGCAGCTAATCGTTAGCCGGTCACAGCTATTGAACAGCTGAAAACTCCAGTGTTGTTCGCAGCTAAAAGTTTGGCAGTTGTGTTCTAAAAGCCTTCATATTGTATCTTGTTTTTCATATCCTCAATGTTGCTTTATATATCAAATGTGTTTAATGTGAAAGCCAAAATTATTGTTCTTTGATGTTAATGTAAGTGAGAACTACTAGCTTGAAGTGCAACAGCAATTAGACGGCACTTTGCGAGACAGACCTCATCTTGACAAGAACTATCCTAAGTTTTTAAAATAGGACCTCGTTACACCCCTAATTAATATCAAAACAAACATCCACATACACACACAAAATGCAAAAGTGATAATGGTAATAATTCCACGAATAATGTTAATGAAATAATAATAATAATAATAGATGCATACCCTGTATGAATCTGACACTACATAGCACTCAGGCATCCCAGGAGCTCTGGAGGGTTCTTCGTTCAACAGAAAGGACTCCGTTGCCTGAAACATAACACAGCGGTCATTCACTCACTCACAGTGTCAAGGCATTTACAATCACACAACTTAAAAAAACACAGTAAAGCTACTTGCAATGCTGCAGATTGAGATTTTGTCAAATATCCTCCTCATCCCTCTTGACCTATATAACCCACCCCAAGCCCCCGAACCCTCCATCCCCGTTTCCCCAGCAGACAATCTTTTCATCTTTTTGCAGTCTGGACGTGTTGCCCAGATAGAGTGTGCTGCAAGGCCTCGCCCCGCCAGCCGTCAACTCTTGCGGTATCATGAGGAGAAAAGTGTTTCGCTTTGGCACACTTTTCTTGTCGCCATGCCATTTCACCTTCCTCGTCACTTTTCTGCTGGTGCGCACTGATTCAGCACAAAACATTCACACAAACAGTCTGATGTGTACAATTCTTTGCAAACATATTCACACCCTTTTATGTATTTTTTCTTATTTTTTACATTACGACAATAAATATAAACGTATTTGGATTCTGTGTGCCATTCTTTGGGCATCTGCCCACGGCCCCAATTTTTGTGAGGGCACCCCAGTGATTTTTAGAAAACAAATTTTTAATTAATGAATGAATGGTTTTCAGATTCACTTAAAGAGCCCATTATCAAGTGAGATGTAATATTATTTTGTGACTCCACAACTGCAGAGTAAGAGACAGGAGCACCGAGCTAGCCATACAGTAAAGTGAAGTGCAGCAATATATTTATAGAGAAAGACGTGGTTTTGAGTTGCACTTCAATGCTTTTTCCCTTTGCTGTGGAGCATAGCATGACATTAATAATACCTACATGTCCAAGTTTCATTGAGTTAATGGAATGAACTCAATTAACTTAATTAATAGAATTATTCCTTTAACTCAATGCAGTGCATCTATGTATGGCATATAAAAGAATTGTCTTTTTGCCCTCTGGTGTTGTCCGCATGCACAAAATTTCCTTATGTAAACATGCAGGTGATCTACATTCATATATCTGATTGTGATGAAGTCGTGCCTCACCATCATTGATTCAGTCATCGCAGGTCACAATCACAATTATTTATACTATATACAAGTATAAATAAAGTTATTCTACAAAGGCTTCAAAAAAACTGTTAGAGAATTTTTGTGAAAAAAGAGCATCATGAAGACTTAAGGAACACAGCAAACAGTGATGAAAAACGGCCCAGTCAAAGTCCAGACCCAAATCCAAACTGAGAACCTGTGGCAAGACTTGAAAGCTGATGATTACAGACACTCTCCGCCCAATCTGACTAAGCTTGAGCTAATTCTTAATGTGCATGTTCTAATGCAGAGTCAGAAACCAACAAACAACTTTACAAATTTTCACAATTGGGATGCAGGAGGACAGAAGGCAGACGACGCATCTGCCATCATCCAGACGCACCCCGGCCACACTGCGGCCTCTGTGTTGCACAGCTAAAGTGTTTATATCCAGCGTTTGTCCCTATTCAGCGCAGTTCATTTGTATGCTACAGGATGCACCGGCGGAGGCTCTGAATGAGCAACCAGGGCAGTTCTGGAGTCAACTGAAGCAGACAGGCCAGACAACATGGAAGGCAGGGAACCTGAAAGCGGGGAAATCTGGGTCAGGGTGGGAGTTCTGCCTGGCTCACAAACCACCAGGTATTAGCTTTGCATCTAAACTGGTAGAGAGTGAGCTAATTTAAATCCTTGGAATCGAGTAAACAAACAAACAACCAAAAAAAAAAAAAAAACCCCTGTTGGGCTGAGGCTAAAAATCTGCAGGGAAATGAAAATAACTCAACCAGCTGGAGGTGAGAATCTTTATTCGCTAAGTTTTTCTCTGCAAGAGGAAAGAGGAACACAGGGGGAAGTAATCCTGTTTTCCAGAACTTTCCTAGCGTTACCTTGAGCTGGAGCTCCAAAAAAGAAAAAAATGAAAAAGAAAACGGGAACAAACTTTGCTCGTAGCCGGCAAGAAAAAAAAAAAGTAAACTTATTGAAACTGGCATGTGCGATAAACAATTCGGAGGGAACTCAAACAGACATTAGCTTGCTTAAGCATTAACATATGCACACAACTACACTCGCGCGCGGGTGTGACACGGGATTGCCCTTGAACAAATACATGCAGAGACACATGCATAAACACAGCACTATAATAAGTCCCAGACTTAGGCTAACCGAGCTGCGGCTGGAGACACAGGCTATTCATACCCTCCAGAATGAGAGGTTACAGCTCGAGTCCTTTCCCTTTTACTGTAGCAAAAGGAAGGACATGTGCGCGTGTGATTTCACTCGGAGTTTTGTGGCCAAAGGTTTCAGGCAGGCTGATTAGCATCAGAATAACACAGATTTCGCGTAGCCCAGAGTTTAGCACGCGGAAGTGGAGCCGTCCGATGACCTGGGGAAACACCCCCGGCGTCGCATTCGGCCTCCGCGCCCAAAACTTCCCGCCGATGTCACGGCTAATGCGCGTGGAAACACCGGAGGAAAACCATTTGTCCCACTAAATGGTGCCCTTGTCAAGCTCTTCGGGGCTTTCTGTTAAGCTCTTAAAACTACCCAGTCCAGCTGAGGGATATATTTCACTCTGCTGATAATAACAGAGCAGCACAAAATGCGGCACAACGGTAACCCTCGCCGCCTCGTGTTTTCTGGCACGTTTCGGTCATTTGAAGATGAAAAATGGCCCGCGCCGGATCGGTGTGGCTGAAACACCCCGGGAAAAATGACAGGATGAAACGCGGACAGAATGGGGAGTGTGTCTCCGCACCGCAGTGTTGTTGGAGGTCGAATATTTCAAAGTACTCTTTATTTCCCCTCTCTGTCATTTTACAATTGACAATTTACAAACTGAGCCCTCAAAACAGCATTTGCTCTTATTTTTTTTTTGACACAGGTAAATGTTTTAGACTACCAAACTAATTTTACTTATTTATTTATTTTGTTTTTAGATGCAAATTTGATTTAGTAGGATAAAAATATCTGCCCTTAATTGAATCATCAACTAACTTTGCTGGACTACACTACTTTTGGCTGAATGTTCTCATCCGTACACAGAGGCCTTACTCTGTGTACGGATGAGAATTCATTTGTCGCTTAAAGGAATTGCAAGCAAAATAATGCGAAAACATCTACACTCACATTTCCATTTGCAGATTTAGCTTTCTAATCAATGAGGCTGTATCATCAGTCCTCCATTGTCCAAATATAGTCACTTCCTTATTCACAAAAAAGGCAGAGGACAAAGCAAAATGACTAAGGTGCACCAAGAAGTGCTATGGTGAACAGAATCAGTTGATTTTTCACCTCTGACCTTTCATTCGGCACGTCGGAGAAGAGAAATCTACGCACCGGAAGAATCCATGAAAAATAGCTCCGAAGAAAATGACGCTGCATGAAATGTAATGCAACTAAATCTAATGTAACTCCGCATTTTAAAACTTGACCAGTACTCAATACACTTTGCAAAAGACATCAAAAAACAACAGACAGAAAACAATAGAGGTCCACCTTACTATGAACACATGTTGAAACATGTAACTATTGGCAATGATGTGATGCCTCGCAAAACTATTCATAAACATTTTTCCCAGTCTGTCACGTTCCAACCACAAACGTTTGATTTATTTTGTGGGGATTTACAAGCTGAAATTTTTTTTGCCGGTTCTTCCTTCCAAAGTAGCCCAAACACAGTCAAAATGGACAGTGAGCTTTTTGCAAACAACAATTTTCCGGTCATGTCATGGATTCATGCCTGGACTTTCACTCGGCAATTGCAACACTTGAATATGTAATGCCATCTACTTCAAGCTTGTAGGATAAGTAACACCTAAAAGTTGAAGGATGCTCGTCCATGAGCAATGCAGTTTGAGGCCGCTGACCTCAACCATGAAATTGTAGCTCTGGCTGTGTGTGTAGGGTCAATGTCCTGATAGAGGGTGACAATCTTCTCCGGTCTGACGTCTTTCGCTGGCAGGTTTTCGTTTAGGATTGCCCCGTATTTAGCTCCATCAATCTTCTGATCAACTCTGACAAGCTTCCTCATCCCCGTAGAAGAAAAATATCCAAATAGAGTCATGATGCCACAGATGGTGTGTTCAGCGTGAAACGCAGCCATTGCTTTTCTTCGACACGTCGCCATTCTTGAATAGCGGCCAGATTCGTTGAACAGGCAACCACTAGTTGTCCAGCTGACAGATTCTCGAACCTGAGCTGCTGATCTCTGCAGGACCTCCTGAGGTAGCTGGTGTTTTTCCGTAGCGTTTCCATCCCGGACCATGGAATGGCAGATCGTGCGTTCGAGGCTCCACGACTTGTTGCAATCCAGCCGCTCATTTACAAGAGAGAAGTGACTGGAGTCTTTCACACCAGCACTTTTTGAAATCAGGTCTCAGAGTGTGAAGCACTTCACAGGAGCGAAAGCACATGACTGTTGGGTTTATTCTATGTCTGCAGATAATTATAAAACAATAGCATTGTCCTGCATTGTGCTACTTAACCTGTTCGTTTTAAAACAACTTCTAATAAGGAACATGTGTCATGTTAACACTTTGCTCATTCGAGTGCTAATGTCCAGTGAGCGACATTAGCATTGCAAAGCTAATTTACAATGTGGTAGAAGCTGAGGGTCAAAAGCGCATTAGCGTTCAATGACATGCTGAAATCACAGCACCATCTGGCTTGACTCGACGTCTATAGCTGACTCAAGGTGTCTCGGTGGTGCCGTTAGAACGTGGAACTCTTTCCCAAACAACATCCGAAAATACCAGCAGTTTCCAGGCAGCGGTCTCATGTAAACACACCCTGAGAAACCTCTGAAGTCTTCACAGAACAACTGGAAGAGCTCAAGGTCTGTGAAAGAGTTACAAAGGAGCTGTATGTATTTTAGGACATTTGCTGGGATTCTGCAGGTTGAGAAATCAAATCAAGTCAAAACGGGTTACTTCTCAGTAGCTTGTGGCGACCTCAGGAGTGATTGATTTATTTTTTTAAATAAGAAACTGACCTGCACCAAGCACCTTTTCTCAACACTGCCTGTTCGGTTTTCCTCCAACAACCAGAAACACAATAAGTCAGATCTGGAGAGGAGGGCTCGGTGCCGAGGATTGGCTCGCTTTCAAATGGATTAATTGGAACACATATACATAATTCCCGCCTTTCCCTGTCTCGCTTATTGTCTTCTCCGCACCGAAACACAAGGACAGAAACCACCCGGGTCTCCACGTTTCTGATCCGTGCAGGAGAGGCGGGTATCTTCACAGTCGCTGATTAACAGCCTTCTCAAGACTCCGCCGCACCATCCTAACCATTAGCAGCATCGACCCGACCGGCGGTTTCTGGAGCATCAGAGGCGTTCCTCCGCTGAGGAAGATAACCGACCCGAGTCTCGTTACATTCAGCCCTTAATTGTATCCTCGTTTTTCACCTGGTAACGAGCTAACCGACCTGTGCAGATGTGGCAGGCACATCAAAGAGTAGGAGGCTGTTTGTAGAAGAAGAAAAAAAAATGTGCTGGAGAATATGAAAGGGGAAATTTACGTTGTGTGAGTCCAAGCCAGCGTCACCTCAGGGAGAAATGCTGGAAAAATGTGATATTTTACACCTGCATCTCAAGAGGTGTAAAATATGAGGAGACATGGTGGGAGGGGTGGGGCTGCGGGTGCAGTAATTAGGTGAGTGTTTGTGTGTGTGTGTGTGTGTGTGTGTGTGAGTGTGTGTGTGTGTGTGTGTGTGTGTGTGTGTGTGTGTGTGTGTGTGTGTGTGTGTGTGTGTGTGTGTGTGTGTGTGTGTGTGTGTGTGTGCGCTTCACAAGGATTTGTAGGTTTTCGGGGCTCACCACCGGTAGTTTCTTTTTTCCAGCTTTCGTACGATTCTCTGCTGCTGTGTTATTAAGAATGCTAAACCTGGTTCCCGAACGCTCGGAAAACAGCTGAAAATGGAACAAATATGCTAATGTTTTGGGGGTTTTTTTTGCTTTTTTTTCCCAGCGATAAATAGCTGGCAAGCTCTGTTTAATGAATAATGCTATCGGCTCTCCTTCCTAATTAAAGCCTAAAAAGAGGATAGCAAAGGGAGGAAATGCACGTATTGTGGTGATTTTTCAACCCAGTTTTATGTAAGAAGACACCAACACCTTCACAAATTAAGCTGACAACGTCAACACACAGCAGAAGGCAGTCAAATGCGCCTTTACCAATTCATTTGAGAAATTAATAACAAAAATGAAGCATAATCAAAAGCAATGTTCAAACTTTAGGTTGTCGTGTGATTGGACTGAGTTTGAGCCATATAAAATAAGACTAAATGTTTAATTTACTAAAGTGTAGGATTGCTAAACACCTTTACTCAAACCAAACATGTTCTGCCAGCCTTTCAGTTCATACACATCTGAGCTTTAACAAGATCTCCTGTCAGTTACATTAAAACGCCATAGAAGGTCCTGGAGAGATCGCCTGGGTACAAAACAGGCACATCTCGGGACGCCCTGCAGTTTGCTCATGTGGAGTTGGAGTTCAAGATGACTTCTTTCCACAAACCCACTGTCGTCTGGACTGAGCAGGCAGGACTGTGAGGATCATCGCCTTTGATTTGATCGGTGGATTGAATACAATTCAGCCTGATTTGCTTTGCCAGAAACTCCAGAAGACACAGGTGGACGTCTCAACAGTCACCTGGATCTATGACTGCCTCACAGACAGACCACAGTTTGAGGCTGAAGGTCTGTGGGTCTAACCAGGTGGTCAGTGGCTCCGCAGCACCGCAGGGGACTACTCTTAACATGACTCGTCATTTCGTACACTTCAGACTTCTAGGACAAAACAGACTCCTGTCATCTGCAGAAATACTCAGATGACTCCGCAGTTGTCGGGTGATTCAGAGACGGACAAGAGGCTGAGTACAAAGATCTGGCGGACCGCTTTGTGTCCTGGTGTGGGAACAATCATCTCATTTTGAATGCCAGCAAAACCAAGGAGACGTTTGTCGATTTCAAAAGAAGGGTTAGGTCAAAGCCTACTTCCATCACGGGAGAAGAAGTGGAGGTGGTTGAAGAATATAAATACCTCGGTGTTCATCTGGACAACAGACTGGACTGGAGACGCAACAGTGAAGCCGTTTATAAGAAGAGACAGAGGAGACTGGACTACTTGAAGAAGCTAAGATCATTCAAGGTTTGCAGCAAGATGCTGCAGATCTTCTGTAAGTCTATTGTCTTCGTCCATCATCTGTTGGGGCAGCAGCATCAGAACCGGGGACAGAAAAAGGCTCAATAACCCGATAAAGAAGGCTGGTTCTCTTCTGGGGATGACTGTGGAACCTCTGGCAAATTTTACATAAAATCAAGACAGTTATGGACAATTCTGGGCATCTTCTTGTGACTGTCTAGCAAAACAGTCTCCAGCCAGAGGCGCCTACTACAGGAGAACCTTCTTACTAGCTATCAGCGTCTACAACAACTCTTTGTAACAACATATGCAATCTTTCCCTTGGGATCAAAAAAGTATTTTTGAACGGAACTCAATTGCTAAGTAAAATGTCTGGGTTTGATTTCTTCAAAAAATTGAATTCAAGTGAACAAAACTTCACTGATTTCTTTCAGACCAAGTCACAAATGAGACAAACAACTTGTGGCTCTCAAAAAAAAAAAAAAAAAAAACTCACAAATCATGTCCAATCCAACAACTGGAGATTACTTTGCAAACTTCATAGGAATCTTGTCACCGATTTAACCTATAAACTTCCTTATGCGACTGACTCCCAAATGAAATCCAAAAAAAAGCCACCCAGTTGATTATCTCAAAACCAATCAACCTTACAAGGCGGTCTGATCTCACCATCCTGAGATTTGTGCCGTTTGAGCTTATATCAGACTTTCCATCTTTAAGCTCCACGCCACATAAGCTATTCCAGCCGGCTTCGGGCCTTATTTATTTTTCCAAGGAGACGCCGGGGCCAGGACAAACAGAACGGCATCATATTCTGTATATACAGTGAGGAATGACATCACAGGCAGTGAAACGGCCAAAACCGAGATGCACATGACTGAAAAAAACCTCCAGCCCGAGCGTGATATAGACCACTATCCACACACATGAACACACACATATTGAATATCACTTTTCAATGTGTGCGAAAAGTGTCTTGAACTTGTAATTCAAGAAAACTGCTGGATTAGTTATGTATTTTTCAGTTTTATCTTGTATTAAAGGCAAACTCAACATGAGCACGTCATTTACCTCAATGTTTAAAAGAGAATAAACCAAATGCAAAGTCTAATTCATGTACGTTTGCGACTTAAAAGATCATAATTACCTCTGATGGTTTACAGAAACCAGTTTCTGTTTACCTTGCGGCAATTACAAAGATAATATCTGGAACTCGCGAATGTCTCAGATAATGACCCCGAATGCAAACATGGGTCGGACCTTCATCACCAGGGGGAAAACGGATTCATCTCCACACTGATTGACAAGTTGCCTCCAGTGCATCTCTGACTAAACCGACGTACAGTTGGAATGTTCTGGCACAACTTTGTGTCTGTACATTTTTTTTTCTTTTTAATTAAATAACTTAATAAAGAGGAGCTGGAAGTAGGAGAACAACAAGTGGAGATAATCCCATGTGAGGCCTGTCCTGAATTCTGTATCATTTTTAACTGATGAGCTTTCTTGGGCGACTGCCACGCCAAGCGAGGATGCTCATAAACAAATAATTATTCATCCTAATAATCTTCCATATTCATGTGCAAATAAGATCCCTCCCTGGTATCGCAGCGGCTTCAAGGTTGTATGTGGGAGGTTCCTCTAACTACTGCCTGACTCGACTCATTTCATGCCAGGAACGAGTCCGTCTGAGGGTCAAGGATATGTTCTGGCCAGATATGAGAGTTTTGCCTCTCATTTTTTATTTATTTTTTAACCAATAAAAAAATAAAAAGAGGAAGACGTTTTCTGAATATTTGAATATCTGCTCACAATGTATCCTACAAAACAGGATATTAAGAAAATCATCCTCTAAATAGTTTATATTTTGTCACGTTCCAAATATAAACTTTATCATTTGTCTTTTTTCAGACATTATAAAGGATGCGTTATTTTAAAGAGGCAGTACAGGCACATAGAGCAATTTTATACCACAATCAAGTAATTATTTTACCTTCAGTTGATATAATATTCTCTACATATCAAATAAGAAGTAAAAAGAAATTTTACCTCAAACTTTAACACCACAAAATTGGGCCTCCGCCTCTTTAAAAACTCCTGGACTTTCTGAAACTCCATCAGGAAGTCATGAAAGCATCACGTCTCAGTTAACCCTGTAATAAATTTATTATTATTATTTTTAAACAAGCATTGCACTGAGAAGTAGCTACCATAACGAAATCCACAGGTGCACAGTTCCTCTTGGTGTTTGCTAATTGCTGCTGGCTAGTCTGAAGGAGCTGAGAGGCTGAGTTGCTGGCGAGCGATCTGGAAACTGCAGCTCCAAGGAGAAGCTTTGCCTCAACGGCGTCGCTAGCTTCAGCGAGGCGTTTCGCACAGCTGAAAGGTGGCCGCGGGAGATTAAAGAATTTCTCAAACACGAACGGTAGAATCAAAGTAACACGCGTTCTTGATGAGGGAATAACATTACAACATGACGTAACCCTTTAAAAAAATAAAAAAAATGATTTTAAATGATACTGACATTTTAAAATATCACTTTGATACCCTTCAATGGAGCCCAGTGAGCAAACCAGCCTAGCGTACGCGTGTTCCTTAAATCAATGTGTGTCGGGGAAAATGAATGAACAGACAGCAATATGAAGACCAAGAGACTCAACAGACAGGTGACATGATGGCTTCTGTAGGATGAGGTTATAAAACTATATCTGCTTTGAACATCTAACAAAAATCTGTTCAGTTTGTTGTTGGAAAAATGGGAAGAGACACAATCAGTCGCCTTCCTAAACCACAATAGTTTAAACCTGGCCCCTTTTTTGAAGAGTAATAATAATAAGGTGAGCAACACAGAACTTTCTGGCCTTCATGCAAAAAGCTGTGGAAGAGAACTAACAGCAAACATCTTCCTGAACACACAATCGCCGCAGTGGAACGCGGTCATGGCAGAAACAAAGGTTTTCTGCAGCATGGACAGAAAAGCCGGTCAGAGTCGGTGGGAAGTTTTGGTTGAAAACCTGTTGGATGAAATCATCACCCCAAGACCAGGAAGCTTAATTTACCGCAAGGAAACCAAACTAAAACACACAGCGATGGCTCAGAGCAAAGTATATTCATTAGTTAAGAGTGTCCCAGTCAAAGTCCAAGCCTAAATTTGATTAAGAATCTGTTTGCAAGACTGGGAATTTGATTTTTATAGGAGCTTTCCATCCAAACTGACTGAACTTAAATGATTTTTACAACTAGAGTTATGTATCCCCAAAGACCTGCAGCTGTGACTAATTATGATTTTTATTGGCGAAATAAACTTTTTTTTTTGCAAAGCCTTTGTTTTTTGCAAAGCCACTACTTTGCGTCAGTCAATTAAAACAACTCCCAAAGATTTCCAATTTAAACAAATTTTTATTGAATTGATAAAAATAAGAAGTTCAGGCTGTGAACTTCAATGTGCACGAATCTGAAGTAAGTTTTTGAAATGTAGTGAAAAAAAAAAAAAAAAAAACAAATTCAAAACAAAAACAAAACAAACAAACAAACAAAAAAGTCCCAAGCGTTGTGCGTAATTACGCGCACGTCGAACTGGCGCAGAGCGGAGTAGCCCGTCTTTTATCCAAGTTTTCCAAACTAGGGGCCGCCTCACGTATCACATTGTAACCTAAACCCATCTTTCCTCACTCTGCATGACACGCAATAGTGCGCTTCATATGTACGTATGGCTATAAATAGCGCAGACTGTCTCGCTTCTAGGACTCCTCTAATGAGAGGAGTCAGGTTCTCAGTGTGGATGAAACAGCTCTGGGTGGGCTCCTTGCACACCGATTTGGGAAAAAAGTTTGGAAATCATTTAAAAACAAAAAAACAAACAAAAAGAAAAAAAACAGTTTTGCATAATGATGAGGCTGCTGGGGGTGGAGGGCCGTGGGGGCTTGGCGCACAGGAATGATCTGGATTTTTATATTTGAAAATGGCAAAAATACAATTAAGTGCAGAGAAATGAGCAGATTATTAGTTTACACAGCACGTACCATTGTGGTGTGGGGAAATGTGCCAACACTCTCAAAGAGCCATTTTCCACTTTCCAAAGTTCAGCTTCCAGAAAAAAAAGAGGCAAAAAAAAAAAAAGGTGGGAGATAGAAAAGTGCCTGGTTCTTGTTCTGCTGGGCCTAATGCTCGGCCTGCTGCCCGGTAAACATTCTACGATGCTGGGGGAGCCTGAGGGTCAACTTCCCCCCCACACACACCTCTTTCTCTCTCTCTCTCTTTCTCTCTCTCTCTCCCTCTCTCTTTCGTTACTTATCCGAACCCGCTTTCTTCGTCCGGAGAGTTTTCTTTCTGTTCGCTTCCAGCTCCTGTTTTCCTGTCACATTCCAACTCCCAGCTGAGCGCGATGATCGAACCTCCGTCGGTCCCCCGGCAGCGGAACGCAGCGACCGCCGACCCGGCCGCCGTCACGAGCCCCGAGGCGGTGGATGCGGACAGTAAGTCGCCTTATCTCTCTCTGTCTCTCTCTCTCTCTCTCACTCGATCAGCTGTTGCTCCCGCAGATTCGGGCGCTTTTCTCTCCCTTCATGCATGCGCTCAATCCCTCCGCTTTTTCCTTTCTTTCTCTCTTCCTTTCCTTTTTCTTTTACGTCTGTGCGCCGATCTGAAAGCGCGCGGTTCTTCCTCCACCTGTTCCCCTCAGAGTCCGCGGGCAGACCGAGCTCCCCGTCCCGAAATCACGCTCATCGCAGAACCGCGACCAGTCGACGGAAGACGTGACCGCGGCGTGTGAGTGACACCGAGCAGCTGAAGCCGAGTAAACAAAGTGCAGGAAAGTAAGGGGCGAAGGAAAAAAAAAAAAAAAAAAAAACACGGCGCGGCTGCAAACGCACGCACGCAGCCAACCAGGGGGAAGGAGAGAGGGAGCGTTTGCGCTGCGGTTTGTCCCGCGGCCGGAGGAGCGGCGCGGTTCGGCGCGGCGCGGCACTGCGCGCGTGGAGGAGAGCAGAGCAGAGGAGGCTGGTGAATTATTAATAACCGCAGCGGTCCGCAGTCTGTCGCGTTCAGTGAGTAAGCAGGGCGGCAGCTGGGGGTTTAGAGGAATTAAATACGGGCTCAGAGTAAACCGTGGACGCAGGGGATTAGAGGCTCTCACCGGCTACAGTGCAGGGGCAGAGCGGGGCAGAGCGGGGCCTGCGGGAGGCGGCGGGGGTGGGGTAGGCGTGGGGGGTAGTGGGGGGAGTTGCAGGTTGTGGGAGAAATGGGTTTTCTTCTGCAAACCTGAGCGAGCTAACTTCTAACATAAACAACCGCTGAGTTGAAATCCGCTGATGAAACAAAAATGTTCGAATTTAATCAATAAAATAAATGCATTCATTTCATTGGGGAGCGTTTGGATCAGTAAATTCGGGTGGGGACGGGAAGTTCACAACAAAAACACGCAGAATTCCAACTATATATTTTTTTACTCATTCAACTAAATCAGTAAAATTGTACCAATTTTTAAAATGGAACAGTTTTTTTTTTTTTTAAATCAAGCCTTGATTAAATAGATTCTTCATTCAACATTTTCCCTGCAGGGTTGAGATCCTTACACCATGAAAATGACATTTGGAGCATATTAAATATTAAGCTATTGAATTATTCAACTCCCACCTGGGCTTGGTTTTGGGAACAAAACTCACCTGACATTGTTCAGGAGCCAATTAGCGGCTATTTCAGACGAGGCGGAGACGATACGGGTGAAGAGACGATACGGGTGATATCGATGCACGGTAGACGATGCCCAGCAAGGCCGATATGTTTATGTGGCTTATATTATAAACATAGGTCAAAACAGTGTCGCTAAGAAGAGCCACGTGACTGCTGCTAATCATTTGCTAACGAGCACATCTTAGTGGTGGTTGTCAGGGTTAAGACCAACATCCCTCTTTGTAGAATGAGGTTAAAATGTTTGTTGCTGAATTATTAACCTTTTTAACCGTGAAACCAATTCTTTAGTTCTTGTTTCTTTTAATAGGAACGGATGAAGCAGCTTGCAAGCCGGTTTTTAATGTTAGCCTTAGCTGATAGCATGTAGCTAAAGTGGGCTGAACCGACATGCATTGTGGCTGGATTTGTTAGGAGAATTAAGTTATTGTTGTTTGAACTGAAAGCCACACCACTACGTGCACCAACGTTCCTGAATCACTTCTATTGTGCTGGAAAAAAACATCAGCACTTTCCAAAAATGTATTTTTTCAGTGCAGATATCAGGTATTTTTCTCATTTGCTTAACTATAGCTAAAACACGATGCACATCAACTTGATTATAGAACATATTTTTAATAATTCGAGTGTTTATTTAAAATACATTTCTGATTAATTTAGGCGTTTTTTTTTTTTGTTGTTGTTGTTGTTTTTCTTTTTTTGCAGCATCTTTCACACAGCCAAACACTGAGGGACCCAAAAGACTCCAACCGAACCAAACGGCCCGCTCCTCGTCCCAACCATGTGTTTGATTTGGTCGTCAATAAAGCGAGCAGCAGCAGCAGCAGCAGCAGCTGCAGCAGCAGCAGCCTGGGCAAGAAGTTCGAGGCGCAAATATGCTGCCGCATGCGCAGGTGCGCGGCTCCTGGCAGGAGAACAGCGCCTCTGGTAAAACACGATATTAATTCATCACAAAAAGCCAAAAAAAAAAAAAAAAAAAAAAAAAGTAGCTGGGGAAATTAGGAAGAATTTCCACTA
The DNA here is from genome assembly GCF_027474105.1 of Poeciliopsis prolifica. Lineage (NCBI taxonomy): Eukaryota > Metazoa > Chordata > Actinopteri > Cyprinodontiformes > Poeciliidae > Poeciliopsis > Poeciliopsis prolifica. The sequence goes on along the minus strand of NW_026562385.1, from coordinate 11,869,133 downwards.
CCGTCCACGCTGTGTGCATGAATAAATCACCAAATGGAAGCGTTGGGATTTTTTTTTCTTCTCTTTCTCACTTTACCTTTTATGGAAAACGCAGCACTTTGTACGCACGTGCGCAACCGTCGACGTCACGTCGCAACAATGATGAGTGAAGTGGATTTCTGCTGCTGCCAGGTTTAGTGAAGCAGCAAAATAAAACCGACAATAAATTTTAAAAAATTCTTTGCACACCTTATATAAATAAATAAATATTGTAGAAGCACATAAGTTGTTTGTGTACAAAACAGCGTATCTGCATGAACATGAAACATAAAACAGGTTTTGTATTATTAATATCAACAAATAACTAATAAATTATTTAATGGCTTTTTTTCTTCTTGTTTTATTCATCTTGACATGGAAAAACATAAATGTCTGAATCTGATTCCAAGTAGGGGTTTTTATTTGTTGTTTTTGTTTCCAATATAATTTTAACAACACACGAGCCTAACAAAAGTCAGTAAACGTATTTAGAAACAAGTTTTTATGACTATATTTTTGGTGCATCAAAAAGCACAACGTTACCCTGACATTTGTTTAGGCCTGAAGCATAAAAAACACAAGAAAACACAACATAAGTGTAAAAGAATAATATAAAAATTATGCAGTTCGATTCTGTGTGAAGAAAAAAAATTGTATTTTCTAATACGAAATTATTCACTTTATTTTATTTTTTTTTAGTACTCAGACTTGCGGTCATTTTCACATCTGTTTATCTGAAACGCGTTTGCTCCAGTCCAGGTATTTTGTTGCTCTCGGCTTGCTCTGATTTGCAGCTATTTTTATGAGACGCAATGAATAATTTAGGTTAGTAAATATTAATGTGTGTGTGAGGGCGTGGGGCCTTTTCCTTCCCGTTTCAGAGTGCGGCCTGCAGCTGCGGGGCCTCTGAGGGAGAACACAAGCTGGCTTGCGCCTTTCCGCTCCTAATGAGCTCTGTGTGCGGCCGGCCGTGTTGCTGCCCGCCACGAGCCGCTTTTTCTCGTTTTTAAACGAGGCGATCCAGCGTTTCGTCTTGTTGTTATTCCAAAAAGCACAGCGATCAAAAAAGCCGGAGAGACGCGGCGCATGTCTGACCTCATTCTGCAACTCTGGTCCATGCACTGATCGCAGACTTGCTTCTTCGATTTTTATACTGCTATCATTACCTGCTGTTTATTTTTTCTCTTTGACTCGTTTATCTGAACATGCCTGTGTGTTCGTGTTGACCTTTTGTTTGCCAACTGTGACAATTTGTGTCTTTTTTTTCTTTTGTTGTTTTGTTTTTGGCCAGGAACAAATAGGATCAAACTAATTTTTAGAACTGATTCTTTGCAATTGATTTTAGGAGAACGTGTGCAATTTACTGGTGTACATTTGAATGAATATTTTTTGTGTAAAAAAAAAAAAGTACTTATTGAACTAACTGAAAAGTTTCTATGGTTTTCTGATGTCAGAAATGTCCCTGAAAGGTTGTGAAAATGCAACTCGGTGGTCACTGAAAAGGATGACTTTCTGAAAAGTGATAAACTTTCTTTAAAAAAAAGTTTCTGACTAGTAAGCAGCTTAATTGTGAAGCAATAACTGGTTTTTGTTTCTTTCCAACTTGCTGTTCGACTCAAAAGCTGTCGTTGAAACTTGGGATTCTTTTCCCAGCCCAGAAACTCCCGAACTCAAGTCTTTTACTTCTAAGTTGACATATTAATTCATAACACAGAAACATATCAGCCTCAGAGTTATCACCTGAACGCAACATTAAATGCTAAAATCCAACCAAGATGTTTAGGCCGGACCTGCTACTAAAAGAAAGTAGCTAACATTGGTAGTGTTTACACATTAATGAACATTACATTAAAAAAAAGTCATAATAATTTGCTCGATTCAAATTTTTACGAACTTCTAATGGTTGATATTTGATATCCTCCAAAGTAGTTAGTTTTTTTTTTTACATATAGTGCGCCAAATCTACGTCAAAACCAGAGAAGCGTGAATTTTAAAAAAAGAAGCAAAATGTGGCGCATAAAATTCTTGTGTTAAAACATCCAAACGTGCTCCGTCTCTTTGCTCCAGGGTAAATATGTAGCTGCCGTCTCGGCCTCCGAGGTTTATACTAAACAGAGAAACAAAAGTTCCGCCCGGCAACAGCTCAGAGAGGAATGCTGACCTTGGCAGGGCCACTGGAACCTGGCTCCTGCTCCACAACCTTCTTTTCTCCCTCTTTGGGTTTGAATCCAGACACATTCGAACCTGCAACAAATGTCTGGATGGTGCCGCTGTGGTCTGAATTGATTATGGTTATATTTAAGAGGCTGAAATTAAGATTAAGAACCAAGAAAAGCATCTCTAATGGGGCTCATAATAATAATAATAATAATAATGAAGAATAGTTAGCTCCTGAAACAGTCCAGAAAAGCCTAAAATCAATTAAATATATATATTTGTCACAATTTATTCTAACTCTTTTTTTCTTTAGGATTTTTTATTCTGTCAATTTATTTAATAGCTGCTGCAATTATTGTCAATTTCACCTCTAGTCAGCTTCAACTCGCATTTACATACTGGCTTGGACAAATCTGTTGGCACCCCAAGTGAAGCCTGCGTCAAAGTCTGGCAGGAAAAGGAAAAAGCCTTCTACCTACACTGGCGTCTCCATAAGGGGAGCTGAAGGGGCCCACGGCCACCCCTGGAAAATGTTGGGCACCACATTTTAATCACGTCAATTTCACTCAGCCTCACATAAGCATGTTCTTCAATAATGGTATTAATGTAAAACCCAATAAAAAAAAAGTATATATTTTTTTTGTTGTTGTTTTATTCCTTGTTTTTTTTTTTTTTTTGACACGTTGAGGAATAATTTTCATGTATGTAGCTGAAGCACTGTGTGTGGTTTCACTTCACTTTTTGAACTGGATGAGTTTTTTTTCCTCTGATTACAAATGAACGATGTTCTGTGTTTGTGGGGTTTAAATATGATGTGACTCCGAGGCCTGGTTATTTTAGCCGCTGGCCACTAATCGGGATGATTATTCATCTACGCCACAAGTGAGCGCGATTGGAAGGGAGGGGAATAATCCCCCAAAGTTCAGTGTGTAGACGACTGCTTCAAAGAGTGACATCTTGGCCTCAGCAGGTCTCCATAACAACCATCATCTAAACACCGGCCCACAAATGCAAACGTGTGGAGCTTAAATCCTTTGGTCAGATCAGACTAAGACCGAGTGGTTTCCCTATGATTGTGTGGAAATGACCCTCTTGACACTATTGAGTATGACGGAGGAGCTTCTTCTATGCTTTCAGTCCTCAGACCTAAATCCTCTAGAAAATCTTTTGGGCTAGCTAAATAAGAAGACAGCATCGGTTACTAACAAACTGTTATAAGGAGATACTGATTGTGTATCAGATGATGTTAGTAACCATATCGGTATCACTCAGTTATACCGATATGGTTACTAACATATCGGTATAATTGGGACACTTCTGGGCTTCCCGGAAGTGTCCCAATGAAGCCCGTCCTAACAGATGGGGTTCATTGGACGCCGCTAGATTTTTACCCTTTGCACGGTCCCGGCAGGCCGCACTGATGCTGTGTAAGCTTTAATGACGTTTTTTGTTTTAGCGTAGTTTTGGAATCTGACAGGCACTTTCATTTGGTGGGTACTGCTATCTGGAACGTTATCTCTGCTAAACCCAAAGCTCGACCTGAGTTCTGTTAACTGAAGTATTACTTCAGTATGGTATTTAGCAAAAGCTAATGCTAAAGTGTTCATTTAAATTCTGATTATATCTACCCTTGTAAGACTACAACACCCAATTTACTTATGTCATGATTATTTACATATATATAAATACTATATGTGAATCATTTTATTTACATATTTGACAATACATATTGTATTTATTTCAATTGTTCTCTGTTGTTCTTCTCCAATGTTTTATTTTGTTTCTGTATGCCTATTGTCTGGATTAAAGTTATTGGGGGGAAAAAACAGAAAGTGAGAGAGAAGAAAACTGCTGCATAAATAGTTGTTGTCATTTCATGAATAAAACCATGGATAGAAAGGCCTAATTTCTTGAAGAACTCTCAAAAGTTCTGAAGTTTATTCAGCTGAAAATTGACAAAGCAGCTACGTAAATGAGCGCTTCAAAACTGAGCTAGAAAAAGTGGACTATGAGCTGAACTCTTTCAAAGTTAGCAAAAGTGCTTGACAAAAAAAAAAAGCTCCACTTATACCAGATTAGCAGAAACACAGGATTGTGGGACATTTAACTGAAGCACAGGTCAAAACGGTATCGAAATACATGTATCACACAGGAAAATATCGGTTAAAATAGAAATATCGGATATTGTTATTGGCTGAAATTGTCATATCAGCGCACCCGTAGGTCACTTTTAATTGTCCCCCCAGGTGAGTTTGTCAACATTTCATTCTTTAAGGCATCAGACCTCATTTGCCCGCTCGTTGTTTTGATCGAAGAACAAAATGACAATCAAAGCTGCTTGGCGAGCCCAGAATGTGCTCTCAAGTGTTTTAGTGCTTTCTCAAAGCGCTTGGGGGAGATTTTGCGCCGCTGCGATTCCTTTCCAAACATTCGATCACTGCCCCGATGACGTCTTTTGATGTGAAGTTACCCTCCACGAGCGTCTGCAAAAACAAACCAACAGGGTAGGTCTTCTTTTAAAATCACAAAACAGACAGAGAGGAAGTGCGTCGACTCTTTGTACTTTAAGGTAAGAAAGTTCAGTTTTGTAGGATTATGCTGAAGTCTCTGAAGAAATGTTTACTGATAGGACGCGGGGGAAAAACTGATAAAACAGTTGCTAATTAGCTTCCACGTGCACCTTAAAGGGAGATCTCATTTATGCGCGGTGCGTTATGATTCCCAGATGCTGTGAAAACCTGATCGCTTTTTATCACGCTATCCGCAGCGTTAGCGATTAACCATGTGTTTCCACAAGCTACACGCGCGCGCCCCGTTCACGCACCTGCAGGCCGGAAGGTGACGTTAATAACACCTGATGGCGACGCAACGATCTGCGCTTATTTGGCTTTCCCCGGGAACTGATGCCGAGCGGAGCGCATGCGGGCCCGACAGGGAGGGAGGGAGGGAGGGAGGAGGAGGGCTGCGGGGTGTTATCCCGCGCTCCCCGGCCTTATCAGGGCCGCTCCACGGCGTTGCCGGAGGAGCGCGGCTCTCTGGAGGGCCAGGCCTGGCAGCGCGGCGCGGCGCTTATCTCCCCGCTGCCAAGGAGGGTTTATAGGTCTGATTAACTCACGGCGCGTCTGCGTGTCACGCGTGCGAGAAACGGAGTGAGAGCGAGGCTGTAGAGCTGTCTGTTGTATAGGCTGATGGCTGATTTGCGCGCGTGTCTCTGCGCGTGCGCGTGAGGAAGAGAGGGGTAGGGGGGTGATTATAATGGCGTTTAGCACTTGGTGGTGAGACGCGCATCCAAAGCTCTTGTCCCGTCAGTGAGTCGCAGCTCTCCAGAGGATTCCCGGAAGTGACCCAGCAGGGAGCGGCCGCCCTTCATACATCCTCTCCTCTCCTTGTGATGAATTACAAAGCTCCAAACTTACAAAAAAAACTATAAAACAAGAAGTCTCTTTTATCAACCATATGACTCGCTCTGGGTTGGGTCCAGCCGGTACCACCAGAGAGTGTGGCCTGCATTCAGGGGAGGGAGGTGGGAAAGTGAAGAGTGGGCCTCCCCCCCTGCATCCCCCCTATAAGGAGAAAAGCACGGCTGCTATAATCTCTTTTCCTGGCTCTCCATGAAAGCGAGAGGAAGAGCCACTAGAGCCTCGTTCTGTTTAGATGTGCTGCCCCTCACCCCGGCTCACTATCTGCTATCTCCTTGTTCCCCCCTTTTCGTTTTCTTTCTTTCTTTCTTTCTTTCTTTCTTTCTTTCTTTCTTTCTTTCTTTCTTTCTTTCTTTCTTTCTTTCTTTCTTTCTTTCTTTCTTTCTTTCTTTCTTTCTTTCTTTCTTTCTTTCTTTCTTTCTTTCTTTCTTTCTTTCTTTCTTTCTTTCTTTCTGTCCTCCCCAACCCGCCTCTCATCCCCAGGCTGCTGTCCGCCTCTCGGTCCTCGTCTCCATCCGTTGCTTTTCCTCTCTCGCTCAGAAGCCGCCTGTTGTCACACTCGGTTGCTCATGCACTTTGTTCTGCTCGTTCCGATCGTTTCTCACACATTCAGCTGTCTCTCATCAGATCTGCAAAGTACTTGTCTTTTTGTGTTTTTGGCTTTAACCTTTTCCGGTGGGGGATGGGGGGGGGTTTCTCTGCCATGCAGAGCAGGAGGAGTTGTTGTTGTCTCCCTCGGTCCTCAACCGCTGGATCAGTTCATATGTGTTGTCACTTTGTAACCATGCACTGGCGTCAAATAAAACAAGAGGTGTCCCCCTCCCCCCTGTTCCCCGTCCCCCTCGCCTGCTGCATCAAAAACCTCTAAAAGAAACGGTATTTCATAAAATTGACTTATTCGTGATGTCATATTGATGTTATAATGTTATTCCATCATCAAAATCATGCCTGGCCTGTTACCTTGATTCTTTTATGCATGTTTAAGAAATCTTCAAATCTCCAATGGCAACCATTCAGCTGCGCAAAACACCTGGTTGGACCTAGCCCCGCCTTCCAGGACGAAGCTCCTCCTCTGTGCCGCAGTTTCCAAACTTCCACCTCACCGAGCAGCCCTGCCACGTGACTCCCAAACTCAGCTCCTACAGACTAGCCAGCAGCAATTAGCAAACACGCCTGATGGAACGGGACATTACAGGAGCCACTTGTCGGTGCTAAAGGGTTAACAGAGAAGCTATGTTGTGATGACTTCAAGAAGGAGGAAATTCAGAAAGAGCGAGAGCTTCTTAAAGAGACAGAGGACCCGTTTCTTTTAAGTTATATTTGATACAGGCAGCATTTTTCTAACCACTGAAGGTAGCGTTGTTTCTTGATTGTGAGATAAAACGGCATTCTGTAAAAAAAAAAACATGTCGGTGCTAAAAACAATAACGACTTGTTTGTCTTTGGAGGTGGCTATCGCTAACACAAGAAGACAATCATCTCAACTAATAATCAGGCTGCTAATTTTACTGCTACTGACTGCAGCTGTCAAGTCTCCTGTTTTTTTAAAAAAAATTTTACCATCTTTACCTGCTGTGCTCTCGTATTATAATTTCCCCCATAAATCTCTCAGGTGTGACACTGACACAGGACAAGACAGTAACTCTGACCCCATAAATCCTACGTGCTGCTTTCTGGATCGTCGTCGGAACGCAGATGCCGCAAACGAGGTTCATATGGTGGATGACGGCGAGCGCTCGCTTCAGCCCCACTTTGGTTTTTCTTTTCTTTTTTAGATCTGATGACGTCCAAATCACATGGCGTTCTGCTGAGTTACAAGCGAGATCCTCTATTTACTCTTAACTAGCAGAGAAAGCCTGCTCCAGTTCACATCAAGTTCTCTTTAATCTGTGCAATTATCAGTATTAAAGCGCAAAGCAAGCGTCGGGTTAGGTGTGTTTGGATGATAGGTGGGGTTTTGTTGGAGGCATAATTAAAGTCAGAGAGGGAAGGCCCTGTTCTGATAGCATTTGATGGTTCATTTCACCATCGTAGAACCACAAATTGCAACCGTCTGCTCCCAGACAGCCACGTAAGCTGTGATGGCAGCACTGGACAACTCGCCGGAAAGGAATGAGATGGCAAACAAGGAATAAAAGAAAAAAAGAAATTAATTAATTAAAAAAAAAAAAGAGAAGTCTGTTGTTGCGCTTTTCTAGGATCAAGTTCCTTCTTTGTATTTGCTTTCTCAGTTTATTCTCGTTTTGTTCTTTGTGCATTTCTGTTGAGTTCCCTTCGGGTTTTTTCTGTTATGGTCGTCTTTAGTCCCTCCCATGTTATCCTTCTGCCTCCATTTTCTGCCGTTTCCATGGTCACCATTGATCGGCATTTTCTTCACCTGCGCTGCCTCGTCATCCTCATGCGTTTCACCTGAAAAGCTCCTGATTTGTCTAAAGATTCTCCATTTTCATAACTATCCGCATCTGACTCCTCCTGTCCCAGAGCTTTTAGGTTTTGTTTATTAAATTTCTCTGCAACGCATCAAATCAGTGGCGCTTTAAGTCCCTTTGTGTGTGGAGTGAATTTCTGCTCCCTCCCAAAATAAATGACATTTTAAGACTAGTCTCAGAGATTTCCTTGCTGTTTTTGTAGAAAATTGCCGAGTTTGAAGACTGGAACATTTGCTAAAAAAACCTCAGACATTTTGAGACAAATCTAAAAGTTTCTTAGAAATTCTTGAATTTTATAAGCCAATCATTTCTGTCACTTAAAACAGAGAAATTTCTAGTTTTTTTTCCCCAGAAAATAACTGAAATTAATCTCAAACTTTCATTTTTTTTCTAGCAAACTCTGGACTTTTTAAACTTTTTGTTCTAGAAAATTTCTAAAATTTCTTGACAAAAACCAGCATTCACAACCACTCAAACAGTCTGTCATATTAAAGGAATACTCCTCACACTGACCAAGACATCATTATTGGTCGTTGCCTTTATTCTCATTTATTAATTTTACAGTTTTTTCATAGCTTCGTAGTATATATATAACTTTAGTGGATTGTTAAATTACTGACTTTGTTGATCAAATGATGCAAAATTATTTGACTATTTAAAACTTGTATTTTGGAGAGAAATAGTCTGAGCTTATTTCTGCTTTGTGTTAAGCCTGAAAACATGATTGTGGAACTGAAATCCTTCATCTGTTGTATTTTATGCCCAAGACCACCAGAAAGTCTTCTTATCTTTCCTAACATCTGCCAAAAGGCACTCTTTGATAAAAGCTTTTGAGTCCCTAGAAGACGCATTCGGTCCATATGCAGAGCAGAGAGTTTGATTCCTCACTGGACTTTGTTGGCTTGTGGTGTGGTTGGCGGCCAGACATGCCTGGTGTGGCCTGCTATAGTTAGGAGTAAATAAAGAAAAACGCTTTGTAACATCACAAGCTGGTCAAGTGTTGCTAACTTTAGACAAGGAGGCGTCTTAACGCGCATTTAATAAGTTCTGCTTCAGCTCTGCTGCCCATGAAACCGGAACGCCGAAAATAAGTTCGCTTGATGGAAACCCATGTGTAATTTCTGCTGAACGGTTCTTTTCGCGCTGGGATGATGGTGGTTTTTCGGCCGTGTCAGAATTAGCGTCTTCACCCGAAACCACAACGGAGACACTTTTTTTTTCCGAATCCCACCAGTCACGTGGTCGACAGTTTAACGTTGCTGCTGATGTTACGACGGCAGGAAGCAGCAGGAGGACGATTGGCACGGCATTTTCTTTTACTGACTTCCTGTGTGAACAAACTTATTCGTGCAAGAGTTTAATCGTGTTTCTTAGTCAGCGGAAACGGTGTCCGACATCAACAGAATATGAGTGAAGTTTGGCGCACAGGTGTAGTGTGTGTTTGAGCCGTCCTGTTGTCTGAGTGGTACAGAATCACCTCAGTTGTTGATTTGCTAGCTGCGTGAGTCTTCAGCCTTTATGAATGCTAACGTTAGCTCTCACTTCAGCCTCCTCAAGGCTTTTTTGGCCTTAAGCTCCAACATGTCTTACTTTGATATCGCAGTAAGACGTTTTTGAAAGCTCTCAAAATGCAAAAATGTTCTAATGTCATTGCCTAAACTCTCTTTGCGTACCATCTCTTTTCCTGTTCACCGTTTCACACCTCTGTATTGGTATTGTTTTATAAATCCCTAGACCAGCCAGTTGGATGCCTTCTCCTCTCCCTCCATCTGCTTTCATTTCCTGTACATTTTCTTTGCTTCTCCTCCTATCTTCAGATCCGTCCTTCCTGTTCCCCCCCTTTCGCTCCTGTCAGCCATCCCCCATCGGTCTTTGTTAAATGGGTGGAGCCTCTTCTGGGTTGCCATTTTCTGTTTGGTTGTGGATCCAAGAGGACATGAATATTTATGACTAATCCACTCTCGCCACCCCTGCTCCCCCCTCCGTTCGGCCCTGCGGTGGAGGCAACACTTGGTGGTGACACATGGCGAGACAGCTGTTGCAAAGCGAGCCAGGCATCTGTGCAGAGGGAGAGTACGAGGAGAGGACGGACCGATGGAGCGAACGAGCAAAAGACACGCGACAGAATCAGATAAAGAGGACAAATATGAGGCGTTATTGACGGGTCAGACGCACAAAGGCGTACGACGGCATGTTGGGGCCGTCGTACATAGACAGAAAAAAAAAGGAAAAGTACATTTCTGCCAAAGAAAACCCCTCAAATCTTTAGATTAATCTTATAAATCAAGAACAAACAAAGAAATTTCTGAGTTTCAAGTCAAAAATTAGCCAGAAAAAAAAAAAAACAGAAATGGTGAAATAAATCTCAGAAAGTTTTGAGACAAAAAAAACAGAAAAGATTCAAAAAGTCAAAGATAATACAACTTTTGGAAATTTTCCACAGTTCCAAAAGTTGAACACTTTTGACTTTTGAAACTCAGAAATTTCTATGTTGTTTCTAGAAAAAAAAAAAATTAAGACTGGTATTTCTGCTTGTTGATGGAAATGTGCTCCTTTTCCCCCCCGGGTGACAGGCGGTGACCGGACACTGGCTGGAGTCAAATGGAGGAAACGGGAACTGATAGTAGATTATGTCTGACGAGGGAAAATCTCACAACATCCCTGTATGTATTTTGGAAAGCTGAGTTAATTTGGGGGCAACATGTTTTCCCCTTTTCACCCTAAAATATGTCTAATTAAAAACAGACGCCGTTTACAACCTTAACTTTCCTGTAATGACGAATCCAGAAGATAGATGTGCAACGTCCAACGTACCCGTCTGATGCCAGACATTAGACCGGTATGTTGGCATTAGATGGACTGCAGGACTCTCTAGCTCTGGTACAACTTTTATTGGTTTGAGTTTAGAGGTATTTAGACAAGATTTTGTAATAAAACAACAACAAAAAAGTGGAAGCTGCTGGTACACCATTTCCTATCTTATTTGAAAGTGCTATTACCTCAGTTTGAAGCTATTAAAGAGATTTGGTGAAACATCATGTCCGATCACCTGACTCGTAAATGTGGACCACCTGTGTGTATGAATGTGTACGTATGGATGTGAACCGTTTGCTTGTGATGTAATTATCATAACCTCTTAACTGTCTGGACTTAACTTTTCCTCCTCGGCTCACAGGATGCAGTGCTTGGAATCTCACAAGATGGATCAGTCCGCTGGACTCCACCTTCCTCCATCTGAAACAAGCTGCTCTTGCTTTTTTACACCCGTTTTATTTCACATGGCAGATATGTGCATACATAAATAAACGGCTTTTATGGATGATCCTGAGTCTCGTTTATGACACTGGAATTTTCCAGCACTACAGATATTTATGTCGGCGGTGTTTCCCACTACAGATTATAAAGGAAGTGTGTAATTTCCTTCATAAAGTCTGAGTCCATCTGCGACGCACTTTTGATACCCAATTATTTTACTGACCTGTTGCCAGTTTGCCTAATTAGTTGTGAGGTTTTCCAGCTGCAACGTTGGAATCAAATCCAAATACATCTTTCTCACAAATAATAGATTGTGTTTTTTTTTATTTTTTTTTATTGTCGTTTCTCAACACAAGATTGCTGTTTTTCTTCTAAATAAGCCACCGGCAGCCATCTTCCCTCCTGCTTTACCAGTTGTCTTTTGCTGAAATGTAACGGACCCCTGCCGCTTCAGAGTTCAGTATTCGAGAATATTTGCGTGGAACACGAGTCCAGAGGAAAAAAACAGCCGGGGTAGCTGGGATAATAGGCCAAAGTGCTGCTTGATGGCCAATCCGGGAGCTGCGTTTATTTTCCTCGGTGCTGATTGGCTGCCCCTCCAAAAGTAGCGCCGGGCGGATCGATCCAAAAATATTGACGATACCCAAACCAAGTCAGAATCCGATTAATACCTGCACGGTAAGGTCAATATTGTCGGTATTACGGATTTGCCTTGATAACCTTTTGCACTTTAGAAGTTTTTGTTTTTCGATTACTGTTCGCTTTGTCAATATGATTCATGTAAAGTAAATATCTATAAGCTTTGTGCAAATTCTAGGTTTGAACAAAATGGGGGAAAGAAGAAACAAACAAACAAACAAAAAACACCTAAATATTAGAAGTTTGATGTGATGATACTTTTTAAATGAAAGCTATCGTTATCGCTTTCGGTGATATAGGCCCTATGTGTCTACTTGGTATCAGATCTATACCCGAGTGTGCAGTGTTGCACATTTCTACCTAAGAGCAGAGACAAGAAAAACTGCAGATGCAGAAAAATGCGCACAACGATGGAGGAAAGAAAATCCATCCTTTCACATGCCGTCTGCAGCCGTGCTGCCGTTAACGAAATAAAACATGAAGATATCATTAATTCACTGCAGTCCACCACAACAAAGGAAAAAATAATGCAGAGGAAAAAAAACATCGAAGAACATCTCAAGACGACTTGCACGTTCTTTTATTGATTTTTTTTCTTGCTTTCTGTGTGTGCTATGCTACACACAGATCACAGCATAGCAACTGACTGACAACAGCTGCACTAGCAAAAACGTGCAAACGTTTCCCACACAGAGAACAGAACATTCAGTCCGCCTCAGAAATATGTTTTCAGGCTTATTGTTTATTTTGCGATAATTAATATGTGAACGCAGCTGTGATTGATTAGCTCATTTAAACATCTGTCGGAGTTGGTTTGAGGGACGCTTTCTCTTTTTTATGGACTGAACCGACACGCACCAAATCCTGCAGCACATCTATATGTTAAGGTTGTCAAAGTCAAGCTAGCATGCCAACCTGCTTCACTCTCCCTCGCTTTTTTCTTCACTAAAGCTTTTTTCTGAGCTTGTTGTCTATTTGTCATAACATCAATTAGTAGCAAAGCACCAGGTCCCTTTTTTCTTTTTCACATCACATGTACGTTTAAGACTCGGCATGTTTTATTGTCAACTGGAGAGATAAAACCAACCACAGTCATTGTCAGCGAGCCGCAGAGTAAACCAACCGGCATTTTAATTGTGAATTCTGGTGATTCACAATAAAGGTTGGAGTCTTTGTGACGTTTTATCACCATTAATCTGCAATAAAAGACAAATTTATATAAAGGCTATCTTCACCAGGGGTGCGTATAAATTTGCTGGACTCTGCAACGCCGGTCGTGTTGGCGATCGGCCTGGAATCGGGGCCTCGCAAAGATACACCAGATAAATCTGAACGGATGTGGAAGGAAATTAAAGTCTAAAGCAGCTTCGCAGCAACCGTTCACCTTTTTCTTTTCTAGTTTCAGAAAGTCACACCGTGCAACTTTTTCTGAGCTAAAACCTGGTAAATCCGAGTATTACAAGATCAAGAAGGTTTGTTCCCCTGGTGCTTGCAGGTTCTATCCGCTCTTCTTGTGACATGAACCCGGTGCTGCAGCATTAATCACCTCAAGGTTGGATTATTGAAGTGAACCGTACTTGGGCGCCTTCCAGTCCCTGCTGTGTGTCATCTGCAGCTGCAAGACTTCTGACTGGTACCAGAGGCAGAGGCGGCGCCGCCAGCGCCGTCCGTGTCGCTGAACGCTGTGCGGTCCACGTTTCTACAATTTGCAATGTTCCTCGCAGATTTCAGCTCTTGAACCGGTTTTAATGACGTGGGTTTCCTCATCAAAGTCGACTGCAAAAGCAGGTCGATAAAACAGTATCGTCACGATCAGATGATAAAATGCTTGCTGATGAATTATTCAGGGAAAGAAAGGGAGATGGAATCAGTTTTGGCCCTGTGTTGGCTCACTTCAGGGCAGAGCCGATTAAAGCAGGAGGAAATATAACAGCGTTTTAAAAAAAAAAAAATTAAGTTTTATTTTTCATCACTTTTTCAAGAACCCTTGTATTTGGAAAACATTAATATTGTATGTTTGTTTCCCCAAGACTGAGACATTGTTTTTATTTCCTTTCTTTCCCAGATATATATATATTTTTTAGCAGTGGGATTCTTCACTTTTCAATCAAGTTAATTGCAGAGTGTAATTAATGAATTGAAGTCATTAATTGCATTTAATCAAAAATTGTACACAGACAAAATAAGCAACATTTTCAATGCTAAAATGATTCAAGAAATAGACATATGAGCTCAACAACAAAGGTAATTTCTGTTTTTATTCTGTTATTTAGGTTATTCCATCATTAGATTTCGCATTAAAATGTTTTAGGAACTCCTGATCCCTCAACAAGGATGCTAATGTTATCATTCGCTACATGTTAGCAATGAAATGCTATTTTAGGCTTCAATAGCTTTGCTAACAGGCTACCACCTTTTAGCACAACTTGAACACAACAGTACTTTTTTTTTTGAGCGTCCAATCAGATTGCTTTTAGAAGAAAAACCTGAACCCCGTTATGGGTCGAGAGAAGCGAGTCAGCCCTCCGTCGCTGCTGTTTTTGCCGACGTGCGTCAGATTTACAGACGAAACCAGACCAGAAACGCACAAACACAATGATTCCCGTCAGAACATTTGCACGTAAACTAAATAAATAAAAATTGAAGCAAATTCATTGCTTCGAACATTTTGCAACACATAAAAATCTATGAAATTAACTGAGCGAAAAGATCAACGCTACACGATTTTCACCTTTTATCATTTTCATTGATTTTTGTGAACAAAAACAATGAAGAAAAACCGTTGCTTTCAAATGTAAGCTGATTTCATCTGAGCAACAGCACAGGGCATCTCCCAGTAAGCCCCACAGACGGAGGGAATGCTCCTTTGCCAGCCGTGCCCGGCCTGCGCCCCCGTCTCTGCCCTCTGTAGCACCCCATAAGCCCCGCACACAGCCCCCTCCTTCATGCTTTCTCTTGCATCCCTGCATGGGGCCCCCGGTTCTGGCTGCCATGCCTCCCAGAACCACCCACCATAACCTCCACCCCACCCACCCAGGCAGAGGGCCCAGCTCTGCCCTACATAGCAGCGAGCGCAGCAGGCTGGCGCTGAGAGCAACCCTCGGGTTTACAAACTGTGTCAGGCCTCGAGACGATTTCTGTGATCGACGCCTGAGAGGAAGCAATAACAGAAACACTACCCAGAGATCCGCTTGATTGATGCTGTCAATATGTAGGATGTGGAATAAATTAGCTCTCTCATATGAGCCAAACTGTTGGATGCTTGAGTTAAGGGGAAAAATATACATATATATATATATATATATATATAATATATATATATATATATATATATATATATATATGTATATATATATATATATATATATATATATATATATATATATATATATATATATATATATATATATATATATATATATATATATGGAGGTCAAAAGCTCAGAAGACTGCAGATGCAGAAAGTTCTTTTCACAGCTGAACTCACTGGAAATGAATATTCAAGACAAAGATAACGACACCACAGGTAAGAGAGATTAGGAGAAAGTGGGGCTAATCGAGGGAAAAAAGTCTGTTGTGGCCTTAATAAGATTCGGAGGCATTTCCTCTGGTGGAAAAACAGGTTTTAATTAAAACTCTCATCCGCTGGGATGAGCCCCAGATATCTCCGAACGAGTCAATCAACCAAATGAACTTGTTGTCAAACTCAAGTGGAAAAAAACTACAAGCTTTTAGGTGAAGAAGTGGCGAAGCGGCGCCATTTTGTTCAGGTTAGCGCGAACTGACGCTTCCAGATCAAGAGTCGTCTCAACAGGGAGGACAATCAATTCGTCTCAGCTGTTGACTTCACAGCAAACTCTAGACTCTGTCCCGTGTGCCGAACCCTAATGACGAGCGCACTGCAAAAACACAAAGTCTTACCAAGTAAAGGTGTGCAGCGCTGCTTATTCTGGTATCAATCTGAATCCCAACAGATACAGTGCCAGTATCACCAATACCGATACCAATACCGATACTAATTTAAACTTCTGGCCTTCACATGTTTTTGTTGTTTTTTTTCTTCAAGTTATTTTCTTGAATCCTGGGATGTAATTTAGATACAGTTTATAGGTGTCTACAAAATACTTTAATATCATTTTAACGTGATAAATAGAAATAGAAAATTTTTTGTGTGAATTGTTCTCTAAATAAACAAAGTGCAAAACATTATTTGATAGCAAATCAAAACAAAAGATATTTTATACTGCATATTTGAGAATCTAAAATAGCACAAAAATATAAAACTTCAAGAGGGAATCTGAAGCTAAAGTATCGAACTTACCAGGCTGGTATTGATCCGATACCGGTATCGATGTTGTTGATATTTCAGATCAATCAGTCGACCTCTATTACCAAGAAGTTTGTCTAGTTACTGGTGAAAATATTTTAGCACACTTGAAATAAGACGAAACCAGCTAACGAGAAACTTTTCTGCGAGACGTAGGGGCTTATTTTAAGTAAACAATTCTTGAATATTGATATAATTTACAAATTGCACTGCCTCTAACGAGACATTTTTCCCAAATTATGAATGGAAAAAAATTCTGCCAGTGGAACTAGAACCTTTCTTAAAATCAGTATTCAGGAGTTATTGATTGAAAACAAGCTCACGAATCTTGCAGAGAAGTTTGTCGTAAGTTAAGTTTCGTCTTATTTCGACTGTACGAAGAGAATTCCACAAAAAACAGACACAAAATGCGTTTGCGTTGTTCCAGCGCACTGGGTTCTGAGTACAGAAGAAGAATGGCCTGTACGTAAGCGTGAAAACCTGCAGAAAAACGCAAAAACAACAACAGAAACAGACGGCAGACAGTGAGCGAAAGAGACGGGAAGCGCCCATCCTACCATCCACCATGACCTGGCAGGGAAGTCGCAGCACAGCTGCCACCTGAGCCCGGGGTCACTCTGCCTCTCCCACGCCATTCCACACTCTTGCCACGCCGCCTCTCTCAAGCCAGGATCCTCTTCCCAGGAGTGCTGATAATCAGATAAGTAAATATAAAGAGGGGAGAAACATGGCTAGAGTCACCAATCAGGAGGTACGAGCAACCGGGATGCTGCTGCTGCTGCTGTGTGCACGGAGAAGAGGGTGTGTATTTATGGGTGCACACAGTACAGTGATCTGCTCTGTATGTGTATGTGTGTGTGGGTTTTTTTTTTTCTGTGTGTGTGTTGGATGGAGAAGGGGCTCAGAAATGCCACGGAGGCCCTCTCCAAGCAGCTGCGCCTCTCCTTCCACCGGTCCAAACGCTCCCGCTGCCATGTGCGAGCCACCAACTCCCGCACCGCAGACTGCGGTTGAACACGCAGCGCCGCGCACGTTTCTCATCCGAGCAGCCGCCAGTCTGTGATGTCTATCTGCCGTGGTCCTGAAATACGTGTTCCAGAGGGGGGTGCAGAGGGGCAGACCTGAGCCAAGCTCAGATGTTTGTGCCAGGTTACTGAAGGGGGCTTCAGTGGACGGCCAACATGGCAGGTCAAAGCTAAATACATGCTTGATACGAGGAACTTACTCTGTTTTATGGGGATCTTGTTGTGGGAGTTGGATCTGTCGACCGCCATAATAAAATAAAGATTAAAAAAAGCCTGAACTGTAATAAAATAAGTGTCTGTGGAGTCAAATTCACGAATGTTGATGTTGAAAGTGATTCGTGGTTTGCCTAAATCTTTTGAGAAATACAGGAATGAAAAGTGTGGCGTGCCTTTCCAGTGCGGCGGCCCGGTCAGGCCAGTAGAAATTCTGGTAGCACAAAAAATGAACAAGCAAAGCTACACATATATTTGTATTTTATAAACCTTTACTACGGTGGCTGGTTGTTTCCGATGTTGTCCACGCAATCAGTTACCTGATCTGGTACAGCACTGCTAGAACCATATTTAGAGGTCATTTGTGAAAGGGGTGCTCTTTTTTCAAATCCACTCTTCTGTTCCTTATGTGTCCATTTATTTCCTATTTTGAAATAAATCTTCCTATATCTTCCTGCATCAGCTGCCCCCTCTATTCTAGTTTTGGGCCACAGCTCCAATGAAACTGACTGTCCATAACTTCTCCTGTTCCTCTTTAAAGGCCTTTGTATTTATCTAGGTTCTTTGGTGCTATTGGGCTTTTTCAAGTCCCCAAGACCCCAAAGCACATCGCACAACTTTCAGTCAGATTCACACACATTCACTGATTGCATCGTCCCATACGTTCCTTCTCCCTGACGTTACTGTCTCTCCTAATTGCCACGTCAGTAGCTTTTGCTCTTTGTTTCTTGTTTGTCCACTGCCACAATGTCCGTTTATCAATCTTAATATCATGCTGTGCTATTTCTCAGTCCAGCGCTTTCTAGCTTTTGGTAGAACTTCTCAAAATCAGTCAATGGTTTACTGACTAAATACTTAGATATTTAGCAGTCCTTTCTATGGTGTCTATAATCCCGAAGTACATCAGGATATTTTTGATTTTTTCCCTCTGGAGAGTAACTCTGATACTTGCTTGAACTACAGTCTTACACTTTGGGTGAAACCCTTTGTACATTGTACAGACTTTCCTTAACTTAACAGAATTTGCCCTTTTCTCCCTCTTTGGTCAGTTGCCCCAGTGGGATATCTGATTACTTGAAGAGCAAAAGTGTATTGATGGCTTGGACTTTGTTTTTACTGTGGTACTTTTCCTCTCTTGGATATGGTTTGGCCAACCCAAATGACGACACGGTGTCCTTATGGTACGTCATGGTTTGATGGAACAGTGAAATCGATACCTTTAGCGTTCTTGGCTTATAGCTTAATAGATAAAGCAATACTTTGTCCCCATGGGGAAATTGATTTATGGTAGAAAATTAGGCATAGCTTTACACAATCACATCTACAACACAAGGTAAATCACAAGTACCTACAGACCAACTCGCCATTCCTTCAGTTACTATTCGATATCTTTTTGTAATTAGGTGGAAACAACCTCAGACAATCACACGGCACAGTGCGGTGTCAGAAACCTAAGGCAAAATAGATGTGGTTAGCGCAACAAGAGCCTGCTTTCGCTTCATGCCTCAGTGGGTTGTCGGGGTTTTCATCCCACAATCGGAAAACATGCGTGTGAGTTTAATTGGTCATTTGAACTCAATTTAGAAAAGGCTGCTTGGTGGTTTTCATCTTGTGATGAGCCGTCACAAAATTAGTCCACGCTAACAATTAAACCCACAAGGGGTTACTTTTACTATCCTGCGACTGTAATAAAAAAATATGTGACCCTCATTTTGTCTCCAAGTTTGTGAGAAACGTGGGACGACGAATGTCACGTGTCTTGTTTTGTCCTCACTTTTAGGAAACTTGTCCAAGGTCATAGCTGATGTCTTTCCATCACTTCTGGAAGAACTGGGTGACGTGTAATTTTTGCTGATGCACTAGCATTTCACTCTTGAGGTTGACTTGTCCTTACAAGCCTTTCCAGATTGATGGGCAGCAATAATTGATCCTTTGAAGTGATTGCTGATCTCTTCCCATCCTGACTCTGTCATCTATGGGAGGACTGGCTGACTGCATCTCATTTTTGCTTTAGTTAAAATTACATCGTAACATTTTTCACATCGTCTTGTACGTCTATTTTAAGCAGGTTGGTTTTGAAAGGGAGATTGTGACTCAGTGACATTTATCTGCATAATAACGCTGAAAACATTAAATTTCTGATCTCCAGAAAAGCAAACTTTCTACTTGTATTAGATTACAATTAAAGGCAGAAAAGTGAGTTTTTCCCCAGACTTTACTAAATAATAATAACACTTTGCTGTATGTTTTGTTTAACTGATGTTGTATTTTCTATATTTCTTTATATCATCAGACCAGGTGATAATTTGTGGTCATATGGAATAAATTAAGCTAAGACTATGTTTCTGTTGTAAAAATGTTTGTTTTCATTGCTCTGATGTCATGTTCGCTTTAACTGAAAAACCAAAAGTCAGAATTAACAGAAATAAAATCTTTCATCTGTGTGTACTTAATCTGAAATGAATAAACGTCTTGATGATATTCTAAGTCAGGTGGGCCCCGGAGGGCCCGGCATCCTGCGTGTTTTAGTTCTCTCCCTGGTTTAGTGTGCCTGGATCAAATGATGGCTCATTAGAGGACCTCAGAAGAACATCGACTCACTGAGGAGGTTGTTTCTACCACCAGAGGATTTCGGCCCTCGAGGGCCGACTTTGGGCTCCCCTGTTCTAAGTTATTGAATGTCTGAATTCTTTTATTTTGACTGCTGATGAATTTGCCAATCAGGATTACTTTCCCCCATGTCTTTAAGCTTTAAATCATAGCACAGCGCTAATGTATTCCAAGCCAGCGTTAGAATTTAAACCTCCACCTTTATTCATCGTGTAAATGTTCGCAGGCGATACACAAAATGTTGGACTTGAAGTTCAGAAAATATCGATCATTTGGGAGATCTGTAAAACGTGACGGTGCTTCTTTGTGTTTGCTATAGTCCCATGTGGTGAAAATGTATCTGTTCATGCCCAGGCTACAAAAAAATAAAAATAACTTCCCCCAAGCACTTCTCAGTGGTGAGCATCGGCTCTCTTCTCTTCGCGCGTCGACCAGAGGGAGATCTGCTGCTGATGAACCGAGTGAAAACAAACCAAAGTCGTTTTCTCCTGCGGTGTAAACAGTTAGCCGTCTCACATGAGGACGGCATTATTGTGGATTTGTATTTAGTTCTGCCTGTTATAGAAAATAAAAAGGGACCTCTGAGAGGAAAATTGGGTCTGCCCCCTTTGTTTGAGTTCTGGACTCGGTCCAGCGGGACGGCAGATTTTATCTGTCGGTCTGTTTACAGCCGACATGTGATGCCGTCGTTCTCTTGTCTGTCTCTGTGGGTCTGAGCTCGCCGTCTTTGCCGTCTGCGTGTGTTTAGTCTCCGCCGTCCTGTTTGTCTGCAGCTTCGCTGAGAGGCGCTGATAGCTCGTCCAGGCGGGAGCCGTCGGCGCCGCCGCTCACCGTGGCGACCGTTGGAGAGGGTTCTGCTTGAGCCTTCGGAATCAATCCTGTTACATTACAAACGCAAACTTTCACGTGTTTCCGATTGACGTTTTAGATTTCAGGTCAACGGAAGGCAATGTATAATTGTTAAGTGGAAAAATCTGAAAAGTGTGGCGTGGATTCGTCTTCATCACGACCGGCTTTGCACATCTCCAGACTGAGATTTTTCCGCTTTTTGCTTTTTTTCCCCCGACTTTGCAACAATAACATCAGTCAGATCAGATTAAAAGTGGCTGCAAAGATTGTTTTTCCAAGTGTTGTTGCAAATTTTCAATTCGTTTAGACTTTGACTGGGCCATCTCAACACATGAAGATTCTGTAATGTAAACTAATTACAGCTCTGGCTGTACGTTTTGTGAGGTGAACCTCTGTGAAAGTCTTTTGCAGCTTCAGAAAGGCTTTCTTTCACTTTTTTTCTTCTTTTGCTCTTTCATTTATTTTGTCACTTGCTCTTCTCTTCTTTGACTCTGTCACTCTTTCCTTCTTTCCTTTGCTCTTGCAGAAAACGTTTGTGACTGGCTGTAATATGGCTGATAGTGTGAGATCCAGGCAAGACTGACAAGAGTTCCTAAAGTTTAAAAGCACTAGATGGGGGACTCCACAGAATGACCCCAGCTCTATACCTCCTCCTCTTTCTCCCTCCATCATCATCATCATCATCATCATCAGCAGCAGCAGCAGCAGCAGCAGCAGCAGCAGCAGCAGCAGCTTCCAGCCATAAGCACAGGTACCAGATGCCGTACCTGGACAAACTGCAGGGATAGCGGAGTGGACATAACAAACTGCACTATTACACACACACAACAAAACTTCAGATTTTTGTGGAGGAGCTCTTCATCTGTATCTTTCTGCCAACATTGCAAAGGGGCAGCACTAGTTTGTATTTTCCAGGCACATAGAAAGGTTTCATTGCGCAATAAAATGATTGTGCTCTGAATCGCACAGTCATTTCATAGCGCTGAAGGTGACAAAGGTTTTATAAAAAAAATTATGTTTATATCAAACATAATTTAAAAAAACTTGGACTTCCTAATTTGACTCCTTGAAATCGGGCTTTAAAAACTCCTGTTTCTGAAGCTCCGCCTACAGGAAGTCGTCACAACATGGCTCCTCTATTAACCCTTGAAGAACATTTTGAACAGCCTTGTACTGAGAAGTAGCTCCGATATTGAGATCAGCTGATGCTAACTGCTGCAGGCTAGTCTGAAGGAGCCGGGTTTGGGAGGGCTGCTCTGTGATGGAGAAGCTCGGAGCCTGCAGCTCAGAGGAGGAGCTGCGTCTCTCAGGTGGGCCGAGGTCCACTCGGGCGGGCCGAGGTCCACTCGGGCGGGCCGAGGTCCACTCGGGCGGGCCGAGGTCCACTCGGGCGGGCCGAGGTCCACTCGGGCGGGCCGAGGTCCACTCGGGCGGGCCGAGGTCCACTCGGGCGGGCCGAGGTCCACTCGGGCGGGCCGAGGTCCACTCGGGCGGGCCGAGGTCCACTCGGGCGGGCCGAGGTCCACTCACGCATTTTACACAGCAGAATGGTTGCCATGGGAGATTAAAGGATTTCTCAAACATGCATAACAGAAACAAAGCAACACTCCAGGTACGTTTCTGATGAGGGAATAACATTATAACATGATGTGAAGCTCATAAAAGTCGATTGTACGTAATACCGGCCCTTTAAAAACCACCTCTACTTTAGCAGAACAGGCACTGTTAGCCGCTGGCTATCGCTCATAACTGAGAAAAGTTTCTGTTCCTTCGGTCTTGTTGCAATGAAGTCGACTGCAAGAACTCCAACTCTTCATATCTGAGACAAAACCGCGGTTACAGTGGAGAAATTCTGATCATGACTCCCCCAACTCCAAACCGAGACAGGATACGCTAAAATGTTTACTTTCTCCCCCAGGCCCTCTCCTTTCTTTTTCTCTCTCTCACACACACACACACACACACACACACACACACACACACACACACACACACACACACACACACACAAACACACACACACACACACACACACACACACACACACGCTCTCCCGTCGTAATTTGTCTGCCCACTGGTTTCACTTATTAGGTTTCAAAAGGTTTCTGGGCAACGTGGTTTGAGGAGAGGGTGGGGGTTGAGGTGGGAGCAAAAGAACTGGCATTTTTTTGGCACGCTGCTCTGCCCGCCTTGCCCAGAACGAAGGGGGTTACCATGGCATCGGTGGGCACCTCATAAAGCAGACCATTGTTGCAGCCTGTGTGTGTGTGTGTGTGTGTGTGTGTGTGTGTGTGTGTGTGTGTGTGTGTGTGTGTGTGTGTGTGTGTGTGTGTGTCAGAGAGACACATTGAGTTGCATGGCAACAACCTCTGGGCGCCACCAACACGAACGAGACGCTGAAATCTTCACGGGGCAGTGCCATCCTGCAGCGACACGTAAACGCCAACTTTCCTTCTTCCTTTATTTGTTTTATTTCCCCTCGGCACCTTTTGTCTTTATCGGCCCGCCGTTTCCTTTGGATGAGCGCTAGGGCGGACTTTTTTTCCCCCAAAGACAGTAAAAAGTCTGTCAGCACCAAAACTTACAACCGGAGGTCCGATCACAGAGCACAAAGGATGCAAGACTGGCACTGGGCTGCAAATCAGAAATCATGTGCTGAATAATTTGGGTTGGGGTTTTTTTGCCTGTTAACGTAATGATGGGAGTATATACTTATTAAGGCAAGGAGATGATGAAGAAGGAAGAGAAATAAACCAGAAAGAAATCAAGAATATCCTCTCAGATCCATTATCTGATCAGATCAGAACATGATGCATTTCACTTAGAAGAAGGAGCTAAAATCTAAACATAGATTCTGGTTCAATGTTTATGAAACAATTATTTTCACAAAGTGTGAATGAGGGAGGGGAGTGCACCTTTAATGCACGTGGCGCTCCAAAGACTGGAAAATGTGACGTGGCAGATGCGTGTCCTCTGGCACCCTCTACTGACGTGATTGTGAATTACATTAAAAAAAAATTATATGCAGAAGCAAATGGTTGATTTCTTTTTCAGAAATAAAGTACACTCATCATCAAATATGAAAAACCAAATGAAAAAAAGAGGAAATCTATTCATAGACTGTTCATTAATTAGCTGAGCGCTAAAGACAAAGCTAAACTGGCTAGCAATCAATTCTTGTTTTCTTCTTAATTTTAACAGTAGAAGAAGCCAGGTTAAAAAAAAACTAACTTTTTTAAAGATTGATAAAACTAAATGATTCATTTAACATTTGTATCATAAATACAGATCAGGATGGATCCAGTTGAAGCAATTTTGACGTCAACCGTGTTGATTAAACTTCCACTTTCAGTTTGGGAGTCAGATTATTTGAAATTAATTCAGCAACTTTAGTTTAAAAGCTATTAGTTAAATTTAATAAGGCTTTTCTGGTCAAGCTAGCCATTCAAAGCTCTTTGCAACAGAGTTATTCACCCACCCGTATTCAGACCAGTAGGCAACCAGCGCCTTGCTCAGGGGCACAAGGTTTTAAACTGCTGTTTCGGGAAGTACAAACTGTTAAAAAAAAAAAAGAAAAAGAAAAGCATTAATTGATTCAAGCATGATCTACTTTACAAAATTTGATAAAAATGTAAGTGAAGCTTTTAGCCAGACCTATTTTCACTCACCACAAGGAGAAAAGAGACGTTTTAAATTTGTGGCAGATGGGGCTGAAACAAACACGCAAACATGACCAATCTAAGGAGCCAGCCGGCACAGCCATTAACAGAGACTGGGCCAAATTCTTCTTCTGTGGTTGCGTTTGTCGTGTCGAGAACGAACAGTGCCTTTCTGACCGTGGCGTTTCAGCTGCGGGACACGTTTCGCTTTCAGAGCGGCCTTTTCCCCCAGCGGTCCGCCCCGTTTCTCCTCCACAGCTGCGCCTGTGGCCGACGCGCCGCAAACAAAGGCTCTGGAGTCGGGCGGCAAAAACAGCTCGCCGTCCATTTGGACGAGGACCGAAAGCTTCGCGTTGCTGTGACTGTGCTTCAGAGACTCATTTGTCCCAATCTTACGAAAATGTCGCGAAGACGCCATAACTTCTTAATTGGGAGGAATGTTTTAAAAGGGAAACATTTTTCAGGGTTAATTTCTTTTGTGGACAAATCACAGAAATAAAAACAATGAAGGAAAAAAAAATCCCAAAAAAAAATCCCAGCAATCGTTTGGGTTTCTTTAGAAAAACCTGAGTTTGAATGACAAACTGAAACTGTATCGCTCCATAGCTGTGTGAAAACACCTGAATCCGTCAGTATGAGGGGACTGAGCTGACTGCGTGTTTTTTGTTTTTTGAGACATTTGTTGTGAATCGAACAAACCGCACTGAGACGAACTGAGATTAAAACAGCCTAGTTACAGCTTTGAATAAAGCCCATTTTATGCTGTAGTCTGTCAGACAACCTGATTAAAGGCCTCTAAGTCACTAATTTCATTTTAGTTTTTTTACACACATACATCAACGGAAATCACCTTCTGTCTCTCGGCAAATCTGCTGACTCTCCCCTCCTCGCCCTGCTCCCTCCTTCCTTCACTGGATCTACAGTAGCTGCTCTGTTTGTGATGGGAAGTGCCTGTGATTGGCCGCAAACAGCCTGAGACATGTAAAAACACCAGAAGGGTCCTGGTGGATGAGAGTGACCTAAGAGGGTTCAAACTGATTGCAACTTCTGTATGCAGCCACCTGGAACCGAGTTCGTCTCTTGCCAAACACATGCCATGTTTAGACCCGGGTCGGCCTGGCAGCTCAGAGACACAGAGAGAGAGAGTGTGAGTGTGTGTGTGTGTGTGAGCCTCTGCCGTCGTCGAGCATGTGGCCCGCAGATTAAGGCTTTAAATGAGACTCTCTCCTGTTCTGAATGCGCCCTCTGTTTGCTTACAAGGCCCGGGTGAAGCGGCGTGGAAGGATCTGAGAGCGGCTCCTCCCGTTCACAGGGGGCGTCCCATTATGGCCGACAAGCTAAAAGGGAGGGCACAGTCACAAAGGGTTAAAACCAGAGAGTGTCTTTTTCTGGCACGCCGTGCAGAATTGGCTCTTTTTTTCCTCTCTCTCTCCTTTTAAGACATGTGGAAAACAGCTCCAAACAGATTTCAGAGGAAGACAGGTGCCAGCTCCGCCATCTGCTTTCAGTTTTACCTCCCTCACTACTGTCTGCTCTCATCTTTCTGCTCCCCTCCCCTCCCTCGCCGCAGTTCATCCATCCATCTTTTCTCTTTCCGCCGATCGGATTGGATCGGCGCTCTCCCCGTCGCGGCCCGGCACCGTTTAGTGTTCCTGGAAGGATTTGAAAGTGGTGAGATGTCGAATGAAACCGATATTTGTGAGGCTGCGACGCTAAATCTCACGGAAACGGGTCGAAGACGGGTCCGAGTGGATCAACTCCAGAGGCAAGGGCGTTACGCTCAGACCCGAAAGTCACTCACACTTTCAACGGGACTTGGGATAAAAGAAGTGGCGCGTTTCCAATGTCATATGGTCATGGTCAGTCACACAATTGAGCCAATTAATTCTGTGAAATGACAAAAGTACAGAGAAGGAAAGAAAGAAACAGAAAAAGAAGCAAAGAAAGACAGGAAGAAAGAATGGAAAAAAATAAAAATAAAAAGAATTGACAGAAAAAGAAAGATTGAGCAGAAACAAGCAAGCAAATAAAAGAATAAATATGAATTATTTATTCGTTCTTGAAGCAGAAGGGGTGTGTTGCTATGGTCAAAGTCAAATATAAAGTTGTTTATCATCAGCGTAATGAGACGCAACATTAGTCATCACACTGTTACCAGTGCAACAGTGTGATGATAGTTGATTATAAAGTCAACGACTTTATTATATTTAGCAACATTTCAGACAAAAAAAAATTGTATTGGCCAAAATCGGTATCGGCAGGTCAGGCTTGGTACAGATCAGTAATCGCTGACCGGCCAGAAAAGCGCAATTGGTGCACCAGTTGCCAAAAAAATAAAATAAATAAATAAATAAAAATTGAGAGCAAATCAGGTAATTTTTTAAGCTGCCATACAAAAATAGGAAAAAAATGTCAAGCTAAAGTATGGCTCTTTCCATGCTACTATCACCTTGGTGACGATTTTATTAATATTGATATGTTTTGTAGCTTTGGTGCTGCAAAATGAAGCTGTAGGCTGAGGTTCCACTAAAACCACGGGGTCCAATCAGGTCTAAGGACGATTGCTGCAAATTTTCTCATTTTTAGATTAAGAAGTTTGTCCTCCATTTTTTTCTCTCCATTGATTTATTTTGTAGTTTACAAGTGCTGACTTCAAGTGTTTTAAGAAAAAGTCTTTATAGAAATGAGCAATAAAGCAAATTTTAATCAACTTTTGAAATTAATATACGTTTTAAGATACAGCTGATTTTTCAGAGCGTAGTAATTGAACAGAAAGGCAAAACCAAAACTTGGGTTTGACGCTAAAGTCTTTATATGTGTCACTTTTGTATCGCATGGAGCTGCTGCCGTGTTTTCCTTCGCTCTGTTCCAGGACTTTCTCTCTCTCGACCCAACGTGCCAGATGTGGAAGCATCTGGATCTTTTAAAATGATATTCTATGACCCGGTCCTGCTGCTGGATGATTGTTAAGCTTACATTGAGAATGAGCTGAAACCCTCAAAAGGAGGGGGAAAAAAGATCAGACAAGACAAAGCATTTCTACTGACTTTTTGAAAAAATACATTTTCTTTAAAAAATAAAAAAAGAAGTAATATTTTATAAAATCCAACTAAGTGACTGGTTCCTCTCCCTGCAGATTGGCGAGCCTGATTTAAAGGCTGGCGTCGGATCCGCGTGGCTCCGTTCAGAAATGTGTGGCTCTAACCTGCTGATGTAGGATTTTTTTTTTATTTCACTGGAACGTGGCTGCTTGCTGATGAGCCCATTAGGACAAAGGTGACTTCTAGGGGAGAAGAGAGGAGCTTAAACAAGCCAGGCGATGAACTGCAAGCGGTGGAGATGGCGATCCCGTGAACAAATACAAAGTCAGAATAAAACGGGCGGAGGCCGTCTTTGTGTTTGGCGGGAGTCTCGTCGCGCGCAGGTGTTCTTTTCAGAAGCCAGGCCTCTCAAGCAACCAGCTTCCACTTACTGTCGTCTGATTGTTGTGTTTGTTTGGGTTTTAGGTCCTGTTGAGAGTTCAGAGAAAAAGTATTCATGCTCCTGTTTTGAGCCTCCCACACAATTCTATGCATTTGAATGGGATTTTATGGAAAAGTAATGCCTAATGGTGAAGTGACAGCATATAATGCATGATTTTCAAGAATTTAGTAAAAAAATTTTTTAAAAATCTCAACTTCAGCGTTCACTGCATTCAGCTTTACATTTTGCTTTAATCACTCATTTGTAGCTTCGATGGTTTCTTCACATTTGTCTTCGTAAAATAACTCGGGGTTCAGTCAGGCTCATGGAGAGAGACAGACAGACAGTGTTAAAATTGGTTTTCAAGATTCTGAATCAGATTTGGTTGGACACTGACTGGACCACTCCAACACATTTGTATGCTTTGATCGAAACAATGTGTCTTCGGGTTTGTCCAACCAGAAAGTTCTCCACTCCAACTTCAAGACCCGTTCACCTTAAAAAAATCTTCTGCCTGGTTTTCCTGGTGCGTAGCCACATCCATTCTCAAAATCTTCATTTTTGTTGTTGTTCCTGCTTAAAATAAACAAACAAACAAATAAAAAAAATTGCAGAGCCATATCTAGAAAAATAAGGGCCCCTGGGGTGGAGTCAATTTTGGTGCCCTCTGCCAGAAGAATTTTTAAAAAAAATCATGACAGAAAATTGACAGAAAATTAATAGGTAGGCCCAGACATATGCAGTTACAAATTGATGTAGTTGGTTTAAAACATGGCAGATGTTTGTGGTTCTAATGTTTTAAATGGGCAGCATTATGTGCTCTACAGCCACAAAGTCCCATTTTACAGTACAATTGAGTAACTATGTTACCCTCTGATTTTATAAAAATGAAACAAATTTTACTTTGTAATTTAACTCCTTGAAATTGGGTCTCTGTCTCTTTAAAAACTGCTGCTCTTTATGAAACTCTGCCTTAAGGAAGTCATCACAACATGGCTCCTCCCGTAACCCTTTAACAATGTTTTTACACAGAGGACTAGCTCCTCTAACGAACAAACTCACGTTTCACCAGGTGTTTGCTAATTGCTGCTGGCTAGTCTGAAGGAGCTGAGAGGGGGAGTTGCTGAGGAGGGGCGCTCCATGTGGTGGAAGCAGATCCATCTCTGAGGAGGATCTGCTTCTTAAAGGCGGGTCGAGGTCCGTTCATCTGAATGGTTGCCACGGAAGAGTCAAGGATTTCTCAGACATTCATGAAAGAATTGAGACAACACTCAAAGTATGTTTTGATGAAAGGGTAATGTATAATGATGTACAGCTAAAAAAATAAAATAAAATCCCCTTTAAAATGTGAAAAATATATTCGTAAATTGAAACGATGAGAAGTATTTCAAATCTGGAGTCACCCAACATCAGAATGACCTCCTCTGCATCGGAACAGAAGTTTCAGCTTTTCCGCCATGTTGAAACATGTTCCATGACTTTTTTTTTTTGTTGTTGGCCCGCAAGCGTCCGTCGCCTCTGTGTGTGTGTGTGTGTGTGTGTGTGTGTGTGTGTGTGTGTGTGTGTGTGTGTGTGTGTGTGTGTGTGAATTCATTAGTGTGTCAGATGGAGCCCGTGGTGCCAGGCAGCCAGGCAGCAGCGGTGGCCCTCTGTGTGCTCAGGGCACACTGTGTCCTCTCAGCTGCTGTTTTTGGGATCCGCGGCTAACTTTTTAACAGCAGCATCCTTCGCTCTCTTCCACGCGGCAGATGGCACCGAGCTCGCCTGTGTTCGCCCGCTTTCTTTCGGCACGGCAGCTGCAGGGGAGGCAGAGCTCTGTCCAGAAACAAAGATGGGAAACGACAAGCAACGCGAACTCTGGAGAGAAAGAGAGAGAGAGAGAGAGAGAGAGAGGGGGGGGGGGGGGGGGAGGGAGAGAGAGAGAGAAAAAAGGGACGCTTCTTGTTAAAGCTTGCGGAAAATCTCCTGCATCATCCAGAGAGGCTTGCAGCCGGTTTCCTCCAAAGGGTGATCCTTGAGATTACGTCCCCGCACGCTGGACAATGAGCATATTGTTGTCATCTTGCTGTTGTACTCCAGCTCAGCGCCATATGCAGATAGCAACGCTTTCTGCTGCGAAAAAAGAAAAGCTCGTCCAGCTTGTCTGTTAGCGGGTTTTCCTGAGTGTGAAAACATCCCAATGTGCAACAGCCACGCAAAAATCCCACAACAGCAAAAAATAAACTAAATAAAAATATTGTTCCCCAATCTGTATTTGTTCATGTTTCATTCAGCGCAAGCCACTAATTAGACCAGACCGTCCAAAATCTCCTGTAGCCTGAAACAAATCTGATCTCGTTTGTTTTGTTGGTTTTTTTTTTTTTCTGGTCATAACAGCAAGAAGCGGGGAGAGACGGTAGAGATTAAAAACAAGCGAGCCATCTGTTTTGTGGTAGGATCAGACAGATAGAAGAAGAGCAAAAAGAAGAAGAAATAGAAGAAGAAGAATTAGAAGAGTGCCAAAGCTCATAAAGAAGCGGCAGATTCGGGGGCCAAATCGCCAGGCAGTTAGTAGATGAGATGTCATGCAAGCCAAAACATGCTAGACAGGCAGGCGGCGTAGCCTGAGGAGGAATCCTGGGCGACCCAGCTGATTCACCACTCCACCATCCAGTCTAATAGGTTTTGTTCTGGTGAATCACTCCAGGTTTCCTTAATGGAAAAGCCAAACATCCTGCTCTAACATTGGGCGACAAGGGCACCTTGGGTTTGCAGATGTTCGCCCAGATGACAGATGGTGCCGGCGCAGCGAAGGGAGCAACGGGAACGATGTCTGCGCCAGGCTGGTGCCACAAACAAACCCCTCCCTCGTCCCCCCCGATTTTAAATTTCCTCTCCGTAGCAAGCCTCGATTGATAAAATCTAAATGAGAGGACCGGTGAGTGACTGGCTGTGGACCTACTGGTGAGCATCTGAGCGCGCAGTGAGTCAGCATCGAGGCCGCGATTCAAAAATGCTCAGAATTTGTTCCATTATTGATTTTCTGTTGGCTACAGGAACCTTTGGAAAGCGACCGATTGATCAAACCCCATTCAGACTTTGCCTGAATTCATGCCACATGATTTATACCACAATCACAAACAATGTTTCCTCTTACACCGGAGCAGACATACAGGTGTTCAAAAGTCTAGGTGTCAACCAGATTTTTTGTTTTTTCTTATTTTTTTGTCGGCATGAAGGTGGGGTACTTTCTGCATGGTTACGAATAAATCGATGTGAACCTTCTCCACAATGCAATATTTGATTTCATCTTAGTAATTTTACTTATGAAGCATATGGACATTCACTTTCATACTTTGTTAAAAGTGTTCATTAGAAACACGTGATCATCGGTTATTAATATCAACCCAGTTTTAGTTGTGGGACTGACACCAATTTCAAATATTTTTTTTTGAAAACACGTTTAATTTCACTCGCGCAAGAACGCTAACTCATTTCAGTATTGGGCAGCGGAAAGAATCCAGTTGAAATCGCTGAATGAAACCCGACTGACACGTGAATTCCTGTAAGAACGGGTCAGCCATTGTTCAGAAAACCGATGTATGAATCACATTTTCCTCTCCAGCAGCAGTTTTGGCCACGACTCTTGGCCATTTCAGCGACAAATAGAAAGTAAAACAATGAAAACCTTTTCGGTCTGGAAAACTCTCCAGTGAATCTGGACACAAACGTGGCGTTCTTTCGACGGCTGAGAAATAAGACGGATGGGTTCACCAAAGACGTGACGAATCATTTCCCACGTCAAGATGATGAATTATATATATATATATATATATATATATATATATATATAATATATATATATATATATATATAGGAGCCGAAAAACATTTAATGGAGGTGTTTCATGGTGGGGAACCTTTGACCCGAATCGTTCAGGATGTGTGTAAGATGGAAGAAACAAAGACTTACATCACATCCTTCCTTATGATGACGCGTTGCCATGTAAACACTCGACAGTAAGCACACTGTTGCTCTTTTTGTTCTGTTATTTGAATATTCCTGGTGCTTCTCATGCGCTCATGCAGTCATGCGGCACCAGTTTATATGAATCTCTCGTTTGACAATAAAAACTCACCACAAACTCGAGTTCATAAAACTTGTTTATTTGCTCGGAGGGGACAAACACGCTGCCTCTCAAAAGTATTCACACACCTCGAACTCTTTTCTTTTTTCAAATTCTGCCCCGTCGTAAAGTTTTATGTGAAGCAGTGTGGTCGTATCGTCTTTTGCTTTTTTCACTAATAAAGGTCCTAAAAGTGTGGCAGGCACTCGCTCCTGACGCATTGGTGTTGACTGAGATTTCACAAAAGCCTTTGTGAACGGTTGACTCACACTGACTCACGACAGTCTCTTAGAAAATGTTTCCTTTTGTGTGTGTGTGTGTGTGTGTGTGTGTTTGAGGTCCGGCCTTTGACTGGGCCGCT
Source organism: Poeciliopsis prolifica (assembly GCF_027474105.1). Lineage (NCBI taxonomy): Eukaryota > Metazoa > Chordata > Actinopteri > Cyprinodontiformes > Poeciliidae > Poeciliopsis > Poeciliopsis prolifica. Next base: position 11,836,605 of record NW_026562385.1, on the reverse strand, counting down.
CTAGCAGATCCACCTTGTTGTCTTCGGACCAAGCCGGATGCTTCGGCCGTTGTCTTGGTGGGAAATAAATGTTCTCTGAAGCCGTGGAAAATAATCGCCGCTTATTTCCTGTCAGTTTTATCTTAGTAAAACACTTTAAAAAAAACATGGGCAGCCTCTGACAAAAAATGTTGGAGTAAAACACAGTACTAAGGACTTTTAAGGGACAAATTCAAAATTTTCCATTTTAAGGATGACTGGAACGCATCCCCACAGCATGATGACACCACCACCGTATATTTCACCCCACCATGTTGTGTTCCTGGTCAAACCAAAGGCTATACTTGCGATACTGTGCAGTGGAGCAAAAGCTGGTTATGCTCTATGCGACTCATACACTGAAAAAAAGAGAGAATGGAGCTCCAACTTTTTTTCTTTTTTTTAAATTTGTTGCATGTAATCAAATTAACGTTTGTCAAATTGGACTTATTTACGTTTGTTCATCACGACAACTTAATAAACTTACTTGGATAAACTTGATTTGATGAATTGTAACAAATTAACTTTTTTAAAATTATTATTATTATTTTTTAAATATGTTGAATCACCTGTTTTCTTTTTTTCTGTTTCACACACACTGGAGGCTCCAGTGGAGATGCGTCTTATGATGCGTGCGTGTTTGCAACTCAGAAAGAAAAACAAAAAACACACATTTGTGCTCCTTTTCCTCTTAGTGGAGGAGAAAACGATACATTCTGAGCTGCTTTCTGTCTGTCTGTCTGAAGGGTCCAGTTCTTCGGGGCCCCTCTCTCCCGAAGCACCTCTGCTTGGCCCCCAAAAGTGGAGAGGACTCTAAAGGTGGTTCTGAAAAAGAAATAAAACTGTCAGACTATCTCTAACTGCTCTACCAGGGCTCGGTACTCTGCTAATTTGGCAGCACACTCGGCGCCTCTGGGAAGAGATTTCATGGAAATCGCAGACATTTTCAGCACTGCCAACTGGATGTGCAAACAGTAATAGCCTTGTTAATAGCACTAGTGCTTACAGTGCGACTACATCAAGGCCTGGTGATGACTTCACTCGGTGCCAGTGTGCCGAAGAGAGGCATTCGTCGGGGCACTTTTGTGTCACATGATTGCCACAATACGGCTGCATTAGTATAATGCGAGGTAATCACCCTTCAGACTCAGGCTGAGAGAGAGAAAGAGAGAGAGAGAGAGAGAGAGAGAAGTCGATGCAAAACAAACGCGTTGAAAGTCCTGCAGCTCCGGGACCCGGACAGGTAGAGCCGATAATTACCGCCATTCATCTTCACCGGACCCCGGCTCCGCTTTACGAGGGCCGCATCCGGGTGCCGGCCCCCACGTTTGATGGATCTCCCCCCTTAAATGAGCAGTCACCAGTGGATAGAGGGCCTCCATCAGTCCGTATTTTGCTCCCATCCATCATCTCATTAGGATCCTGGGGCGGGCAGTAAAAAAAAAAAAAAAAAAAAAAAAGGCAGAGAACTGGAAGAAAACCACTTTTTTCACAGCTCAACACTTTGGGGATGTTTGATCGTTGCTGATGACAATCTTTTTTTTTTTTTTTTTTCAAATTGGACACGTGCACATTTGTCACGAGCTGCAATCTGTTCACTCCCCACAACTATTTTATCACTGGCTAACAAGAAAAACATAATAATAAAAGTAAGAGAAAAAAACAAGCAGAAATTTCTCAGGGACAGTTGTTTACCACCAGGGGAATCCCCTGCGCCATTAGAGACTGGGAACATGTGCCCAAAAAAAATCCTTATGCGAACCTGTCGTGTGTGTATGTGTATATATAATGATGGTTTTCTGCTCAGCTGTAAAGAAATGCGATGCAAAAAGAAAAGAAAAAAAAAAACTGCCCCACAGCAGCGGAGGGAGCCCCAGCTTGCCGCTTGCGCCGCGCTCTTTGCCGCAAAGTGAACAGAAATAAAAGCTGACCTCTGCGGCCGGGGTCATCAATCTCCCTGAAAGCCAGCGCTTAAGACAGCAGCTCGGGACACCAATATCTCCTTCTTTCTCTGCGCTCTGCTCTCCTTAAAGGGACAGCAAAAGCCGCGGTGTATAACTGGGACAAATGCTTTTGTTACTTTACTTGCTAAAACGTTCATGGTGTGGTGACAGCAGGACGGCCTGTTTTTCCAACAATGTCCTTGGAAAACAAGAAACTTAGAAACTCAAAAATGGCTGAATCTTTTCTGGGAAATGTCTGAATTTTCAACTTTTCAAACTCTGCAATTTTATTGTTTGTTTGTTTTTGTAGAAAATGTCTTAGATTAATCAAACAATTTATTCCTCCTTTTTCCTATCGACTCCAAAGTCCCGTCACAAAAATGAGACAGGATCTCTACCTCCACCTGCAGCTCTGATAAAAAACAACCAATCAGAACCAGGAGGAGGATGTTAGCGATGTCAATCAACCTCACGCACTTGCTGCTGAATGTGCTAATCAGGGAGAAACTACTTACTGTTACAGAAACAAACGTTTATTCGCATCCGTCTTTGATAGCCATGCTAGCTAGCTTCAGCATTCATGAGAGTGTGCAGGGAGGGGTGACTGACAGAACAAAGACCCGCCTCCTGGCTCTGATTGGTTGTTTCTTAGTTAGCGGCAGGGAAGGCAAAAGATGTTGAATTGTTGCATAGTGCAACTGTTAAAGCTTCATGTGACAGTTTACAGAAATCCCTCTGAAATGTTGACTCCAGAGTTGTTTTAGGATTGTAGAAGTCCAGTTTGGTGTTTATTTAATCAGGAAAACCTCTTTAAAAAAATAATTATGAATATCCTTTTAGAGAGCAGATGTGTCTCCACACCTGCCCAAAAACCCAGAAACTCCTCCAAACCAGACTGCTGTAAAACTGCTTACTCAGTTGGGAAGAATCCAAAGAAACGAAATCAGCACAGATGATCACAGGCGTGAAGAAGTGGGGGAAAAAATCTATGAACTATTCTACTTAGAGCATAAGGATGGCAAATGAAAAAAACACAGCAATATGGGGATTTAAAAAGATGTTCAAGGCCAAAGATCAAACCGTCTTTTGGCAACGAATACCCCTGCTGCCAAGGACAACAGTAGTTACCTTTGGATTATTAATTTCAGTGTGACGCTCCGGCAGATCGCTGCAATTCATCACCAGCACCGTGGAGATTTGTCCCACCAGCGAGGCCCGCCCCAACCCGTCCAGGTGCTGATGCAACAGGAAACGGAGACGCTACTTTAAGGCACTGTTGACTTTTCCTACGGATCTGGATCCTGATCAGTTGTGGAGAAATGCTTACAGATCTGAATTCTGGGCAAAATCCTCTGCTGCTGTTTAGGGCCAACAAAGACAGGCTCATTAAGCCCAGTTAGGGAGCCATTATGGGTTCTTAGTTTCAACGCATAGTAACGCTGGATTGGCAAATTTGCTTTTAATGAAAGAGTGCAAAGAAACCTTGGCTGTGCCGAACTGTGTGCATGTGCAGTCATGTAAATAATAATAATAATAACAACAATAATAATAAAGACAACTGCCCTGGTAGAAATTGATTTTTTGACAAACCGGGACATTAGTTGCTCTCTGAAATGGTCAGTACCGGCAACTTTAGCATATGAAACACAAAAGTAATTATTATTTTGTCGTGTCGACTTCTAAATAGGGGAGAAAACTTTAAATTTGGCCGCATGGGGATGACACAAGCGGGCAATTGGCATCTATATTGTTTATTTTGTGGCCACAATTAAAACGTTCATCCATGAATTGTCCGGTCAGGGTCAGAGCTGGCAGCTGGCAGTTGATTGGGTGAGAGGGGGCGGACACTCCGGACAGATCGCCAAACGCGAATGACAAGCAGTCACGCAGACGCACTCTGAAGACTTAAAATGGTTTTACAGACACCAGCTGACCTAAAGGTCATGGCTCTCAATCTGCACCTTTCTGTTTTAAAACAGGCAGTTGGACTGATGATTTGGGCCTGGTCGGTTTCCTATGAGGGCCAGAACAAGCTAGCAGCGCCAGGTGGGTTATGGTGTCTGAAGAAACTCGGGTTCTGCTTTCATGTCTCACAGTGGACAATGAGCTGAGCCCAAAAGCGTCGCTTTAAAGTGTCCTCAGAGTTAAGGACTAGACCACCGTGCCTCGTGTGTGAACAACATCTCAGTGTAGTCAAAACCGACAAAAACAAAAAGCTACTTTGTTCAAAAAGACCTGTTGTTGACATGTTGATGTCCAAGACTTTTATATTGAGACACTTTTTGATGTCCGATGATTTTAAAAGTTCTTGTCGCTATTAGGGCAGAACCACATTAAACACTTTAATCCCAACCTCTCCATCTTTGATTTGGGTGAATCGGCTCAGACATTTGGCCTAAACAAAACCTAATTTGGACATATAAATTGTGGGAGCCGAGGAGACGTCACACTGTGTGTGACACGGCGCCGCAAATGGAGATTTTTGTTGCTACTTCTCAATGACGACAGAAAAACTCAACACAGTTAAGTTTTAAACCGTCTTCGACATCTTATATATGCAATCATAAATTAGCGGTTTAACTGTAAACATTACCTGTTGAGTTAGTCAACCTTCACCTTTAATTGCTAGACCGCCAATCTTTCCTAAACCAGCAGCAGATCAGTGACCAATAGACTTTACAAAACAATAAGACTCGGCGAATTTGTCAGAACACATTACGCTTCCTTTCATTTGTAAAAATCTGATCTCCAGCAGCTTTCTTTCTAGAAGATTCTTTCAGGTTTTGATGCCGGAAATGACCAACTTTTAGTCCACAGTAACAACGTCCCTGAAGGCTGTAGTTATGGCCACCCGTTAGCTCTTGGAGTTAGTATGTGGAGGAACCAAAGATTTGGATACTGGTGCGTTGCAGCCAAACCTCCCAGTGAAAACATGCAAAGAGTCCTGCAATAAGAAATAGCTTGATAATAATAATAATGCAAATTAATGTTGTTGTTTTTTAATTGATTAGTGAGAAGGACAACCAACATCTTTCTCTTTGTCATGTCATTTTTGTGAAAATGTTTGTTAAAAAGATGTTTTCCTTTACCTGGTGCCTCTGTGTCCCATTAATAAAATCTAAAGTTGCAGAAGGTTTGACTGAATCAGAAAAATAGATTACGTTTGAGCTTTTCGACAGACCGATGAAAACCATTCGCTCATTTCTGGTTTATTGTTTATTAAAGCATTTCTGCTGGAACATCCTTGAACCATAGCTTTTTTTTTCTTCCCTAAAATGTTGTAAATAAATAAACAAGTAGAGTTGTTGATCATTTACCAAGAAAACTAATTCAGACAAACTCCATCCACCACTTGTCATGCTGGACTCTCTACATAACCACAGAAATTTCAACACTTCGATACCACTGGGAGAAACTCCAAATTAATATTACAAAAAAAAAAAAAATTAAAAAAGAGATAAGGTCCAAGAAAACTTTTAAGATTTTTTTTTTCAAATTAAATTTTTTTTTTAAGCTTTGAATGAACGACGTGTTCCGGCCAAAACGTGGCTGTGGTTGGCTCGCGCGCCGAGCCTAATGAGTGGAACCGAAACCCGTCAGCGGGGTTCCCGCAACCAGAACACCCGGGAACAAGCAGCTGGAAACACGTGCGACACAACCGAGTCGCGCTTCCGGTGCTCCACATAACCTCCTTTAAAACGCGTCTCGACGCCTCATCCCTCCCTGCCTCCCACGCCCGCGCGCGCGCTCCCACTCAGAAATAGACCTGTCAACGCGCCACCGTCCCTTATCGCCGAACTGTTAACAAGCCTATTTGCCTGTGACTGACGTTGACGCGATCCCTAAAGCCCCGGCTTGGCACCGCATCGCTCCTAAGCCAAATTAAGCCTCCGTCATGCCCACCCCCACCTTCAGTCTCGAGCTCGGCGCCCTCCTCCTCCACCATCACCACCACCACCAGCAGCAGCAGCAGCAGCAGCAGCCCTCGTGCCATGGGAACCCTAAATCTTTAATGACGACGGAGAGCTCCGCGCGCTCCCACGATACAAAAGCGGTGACATCTGTCTCTGTGAGTGCCGCACTCCAGAGCAACTCCATTTGTTCTCGCCTGAAAGTCCTCCGAAGAAACCAAATGCAGAAGCTGAGAGAGAGAGAGTGGAGACATCTTTCGTCCCCCAAACGCTTCAGTGCGCTAAAAGCTTTTTGTTCCGACGCTCCGACCGCAGCCCACCTGCTCACGGCTACTTCCGGCTCAGCTCGCCGGCACTTACAATTATAATGTAACCGCACCGCTGACCGTCTGATAGAGCCCCCGTGCTTTGGTTTGAGACTGGAATTGTGATGAAAATAATCGTCATAATAATCATAAAAACATCGACTTTTATGAGAGCGGGTTTGCTCAGTGCAACAAAGCAAAGCAACAAGGAAAATGATTGTGATAAACATTTTGCCCTTCCTTCGTTTTTTCCCCCCTTTTTTCTTTTTTTACGTGACATTGAAATGCTTCATATCAAACAAGAAGAAGAAATATCGCTTCGGATCGTAATCGTGATCAAGGCTTTATCACAATATTTTTGTGGTTCCATTGTGATAACGATAAAAGCCATGACAAGAACTACTCGCTTCTTTTTATATCCATTTGTAATTCGCCTCTTTAGAAAACCAGTCACATCAAGAAGTGATTTGCCTCGCAAAACTGCATGCGGCATTTAATCATGTTTTCAAATTTATTGATACTCAAAGTTAATATGTTCCCTAAAGGTTCTGAAAATCATTCATATGTTTTTTTGTTTTTGTTTTTGTTTTTTTTGGCAAGTATATTTTGTTTTTGGTCCATGCAAGCAGTTTTTGACCAGTCATTTGGAGGCCTGTGGAGTTTTAGAGGTTGTTCTGGGTTCTTCCGGGGCCCATCGGGGTCCGTTGTAGGTGTGCTCCTGGAGTTTATGCAGATGAAACGGTTGTTGAGTCATTTTAACAAAACATTAAGTCAAAAACCGCAACTCGGTTTGTTTTGGTCAGAGACAAGAGTGAAGAAGAAGCCACGCCTATCTTTACAGGAAAGAATATGATCTGGTAAAATGATGCTCAAGTTCTCTGAGCATCATTAAGAGTTTAATATCTATCTATCTATCTATCTATCTATCTATCTATCTATCTATCTATCTATCTATCTATCTATCTATCTATCTATCTATCTATCTATCTATCTATCTATCTATCTATCTATCTATCTATCTATCTATCTATCTATCTATCTATCTATCTATCTATCTATCTCTTATATATATTCTTTATCAATATTATCATATATTATTATTATTTTATTATTATTTATGTAAAGCAACCCAGAAACTAGTATTTTGAATACTTCATTCGTTTAGTTTTTTTTCTTTTCTTGTAATATTATTCCAAGTTGCGTGGTTGTGTGTCCTGTCTGTCTCTGTGTTGGTGACCTGTCCAGGTGACCCCTCCTCTCTCCGGACCGTTAGCTGGAGAGGCACCAGCACCTCCTGACCTCGCGAGAGACAAGACCAGGGTGATAGAAAATGGATGGATGGATTATTCCCAGCAGTTGGCGCCATCTTGCTCCAGTCCACTAGGCGGCGGCAAAACGCTGGAAAAAAACCAAACAAATTAAACGTAATAGCGTTTTGGAACCAGAAGAAGAGACCAGAAGAAAAGATGGCGGCGTCCATGCTGGGGCAGAGGACGGCGGCGTTATGTGGGGCTTTAAAGAGAGCGTCCCTGTCCAAAGCCGTCCTTCTTGCGAGCTGTCGCAGCGGGTTTGTGTTGCAGGCTGCGAGCTACAACCCCAAACCGCTGAAGCTGAACCTCCGGGACCCCTACATCCCCGACAAGGAGAGCAACAAAACCCCGGAGTGGCAGAAGACGTCTCGGTATGACAGGAAGCTGTTCGGCCGCCACGGCTCAGCCTCGGGCGTCGCGCCCGCGTCTCTGTGGCCGTCTCCCGAGGAGCTGGAGAGGCTCATAGCGGAGGAGGCAGAGTGGCATCCGCCTTTGGAAGTTATGCTGAAGAACATAAAGACCAGAGAGAAGGAGGAAACCCAGATGCGGCTCGCGAAGTAAGTCACACTACGCCTGCTCTGATTGGTCAGTTTCTCTCCTTCATGTTTATTCTTCACTTTGTGCAGCTTTTGCAGGTTACAGATTCATACTTCATGAATCTTTTCATCCTTCGTGGTTCGGGTTTTATGATGGTACAACCATTCATAAAACCCGAACTTTTAGTTTTGTTTCAGGATACTGTGTGTGAAGTTTGAAATATTAGTTAATAAGTAAAAACAACAACTAAATGAAATAAAATGCCAGTAATCCTTGTTCTGGATTAGTAATCGGACCCTGCGGAGTAGGAAAAACCGATGCAAACAGATCAATTTCTTTTGATATATTTGACACATTAATCTGTGGTGTATCTCGGTGCATTTTTTTTATAATTCGAAACTGGAAATGGAAGCTGGAAAGCTCTTCTCCAAACCTACCCATTGGGGAAGCACGGTGGTGGCAGCATCATGGTGTTGACCAATGCGCGCCACAGTTTTCAGATATGTAATGATGAAAGCAGAACTTCCATTGATGTTTGCGGTTGTGATGTGACAACAATGAAAAGTCAAATATAATTTAAATATACGTTTGTCGGTGTTGCGTGACGAAAGATTTGAAGGGAAGAGAAATAAAAAGTCCGCTCTAGTTCTGATGTTGGCTCCAGCTGTGTTTATTGGGCGGCGCCGGCTGATTTCTGTCATGTTTTCAACACAGGGAGAAGCTCATAGCGGCGAACATGGCCAAGATGCCCAAAATGGTGGAGGACTGGCGCAGGGAAAAGCGCGAGGCCAAGCAGAAGCTGAAGGAGGAGAAGGAGCGGAAAGCCAAGCTCCTGGCCGAGGCGCGGGAGCGCTTCGGTTACAACATGGACCCTCGCAGCCCAAAGTTCCTGGAGATGGTCGCCGAGATAGAGAAGGAAGAGAAGAAGAAACGGAAATTGCTGAGGCGCAGAGAGAAGGCGGAGCAGGCTGCAGTTCCCCCTGCTGCGCCCCCTGCTGCCCAGTCCTAGAACTGGAGTTTTCAGCAAAATCCTGTCAGTAGAAACAACAAAACTAAATTCTTGCTTAATCAGTCGTAGCAGGAATTGTGTTTTTACAAATGTATATAATAAACTGCCGACATGTTGCTATGTTTGTATTTAATGCGCTGGAAAGTGGACTTTTAAGCCAGTGCAGTCCTTCCTCTGTCACCCAATATCATCTTCGATGATGGAAAATAACTTTTTCTTTCTGTTTCTATGTATTTTCACCATCTTCTCATGTGTACAGACTGTAGAACAAAATATAATTCTTCCAAAACACCACTTTGTTACAACTTAAAAAAAAAATGAACAGAAGTATGTCAAATATTCTAATAAAACTTTCTGGTTTTGGGACAGTATTCAAACTCTTATAGCCTCATCACATTTTCTGACAAACTTCAAATTTTTGCATTATTGTGAAGCTGGAGGATTTTTTTTGCCTTTAAAAACATCTAAAAAATGTGGCGTGGATTTGTATTCATCCTCTTGAGTCAATATTTGATAGAACCATCAAGTAGAGCAGCTCTGTAGGAAACCTCTACGAATGATGAAATCGTATGATTTTTTTTTCTCATCTGACCAGAGAAAACCTTTTTCCACATGTTTGCACTGGATTTTATTAAGGCGTATCAACAGTTTCCCCACAATGCATCACACTATTAAAAATAACATGGTCACTTCAGTGGTGCCTACTAGAGTTTACAGAAGCGGATGTTCCCCACCGATTCCTCCCTTCTCTTCAAGATGGACGCAGCACATTTGTTTGAATAAATCTTACAAAGCGTTTGGTTTCTCTACAATAAGCTCGATTGGTGAAGATTCATTGTCATTCTGAACCGCGTAACCTCCTCCGTTGAATAAAATAACTTGCATATATGTACACTCAGGTGTGTGTTCGCCTGTGGAAGGTAGTGAAAACCCCAGCTCTGCTGCGCTCCTCTTTAAGTCACGGTGACGGCACGAAACGCCTTCTTGTATCGACATGTCAAAGTTTGTTGCAAGCGCGCTGCGGGTCAAAACGGCCCGTGACGAGCGGTCTGCTGGGTTCCGTCACATCTGGCTGTCTTCCTCCTCAGGGTCGGCCTTGAGTTTGGCCAGAGCAGCGTGGATCCTGAACAGAGTCCTGGACTCCATGGAGTAGTCCTTGTAGTTGTGCCTGAGGGACACAGTTTAACCAAATATTTTCAGTGCTTAATGTGTTTTTTTTTTTTAATGGTAAAGGAAAAGCCTGACTTGTTTTATGAGGTCATTCTTATGTCCAATATTTGCAGTAACATCATGGAACCATGATGTTATTTTACTTACTTGGCTTTATGGAGTATCTTGATAGCCGCGTCTCTTTTGCCTTGATCGATGTAAAGCAGACTGAGCTCCACCAGAGCGTTGGGAACCAGGTAGTGATCAAACTTAATCTTCTTCTCACTAAAAGCACAGAGAGCAGCAGACAATCTGTGGTAAACAAGAGACTCTCGGCTGCAGGGATTAAAGACATCAGTGGTCATGTTATGTTATGATGGCAGAAGTTTCCATGCATTCAGATATGTCGAACTTTGTCGCATTTTATGACGTTACCGCTGCAAAATTCAATGCAAATGATGTACTTTATGGGCTCAGGAAGTTGGTCAGAGTTGATAGGAAGATAATAGAGGTTGAGAAAAGACTAAAGACTCAGAGAGTCAACTTCCAGCAGGACAATGACCCGAAACATACGACAGGAGACGTCAAAGTCCTGCCTGAGATTCTGGGGCCAGACTCAAGATTTGATGTGACTGGACCCTTTCCAGCCAGTTTAGTCTATTTTTTAGAATGAAAAAAGAAAAAAAGCCTCTTTTTCTACGGTTTGTTTCGTACAGAGGATCCAAACTCCGTACTTTTGAGAAACGATTGCTTCGTGGAGGCATACACTCTGTTGGGAGTTTTAAATCTTACCCAGTGATGCATGCGGCGGCCAGTTCTTTGCTTACAAAGAAGCTCATCAAAAATAGCCTGCACTGTAAACAACAATCCTTCACTGCAAAGAGTGAAGTGCACAGCTGAACCAGACGACTGTTCATGCTAATCCAATGTTCGAAAACGTGGCTGACGCGAGCCGAACGGTTTCACTTCAGAAAATCAACATCAGCGTTCACAACTTCTTCTGTTCGCTGATCAGCTCTGTTGGAATTATGCCAGAGGATCAATGGGAGAAGTGAAGAAAAATAGAGACACACTTTACCGATTTTTATTTCTCGGACAAAAAAAATATAAAAAAATTAAGAGCTTCTTTGAGTTGGTCAACATAAAATCCCAACAAAATAGGTTCAAGTCAGTAACTTGCACGAGATCAAAATGCCTTTGCAAGGCAGTGCTGCTTTTGAAAGCACGAGCCGTCCACGTCAGACATTGACGCCGGGCTAATATTTGCCGGGCAAATATTTACAGTGTGAGAAAATTCAAGCAGGGAAAAAGCTGCTTTCGTTTCTTAGGAGTTCTCTTATCAAATCTGTGAAGTTTCCAAAGGAAGTTGCTCTTGTTCGCACAGTGAGGATCCGAACTGAGCCCACCTGGAGCAGACCTTGTTGAGGCACTCCTCAGCCGCCTGCAGGTTTCCCTGGTTCTTAAAGCACAAACCCTTCAGCATGTGGATCAGGCAGCGGTCGTCCATCAGGTACTCGCTCTCTGCAGAATAAACCAAAAGCGCTACTCAAGTAAGAGCAGCACGTCTTCAACACATTTTTGCTCAAGTGAAAGTAAAAAGTAGCCCTATAAAAAATGAGAAAAAGTGTTTGGCGAAACGTCTGCTCAAGTTCTGAGTGGCCGATCAAATTGTCAGTCGTTTAATGTTTAAAAATTACATCATCAGGTGGAACAAAATATAAGGCTTAGTGGAAATTTAGTTTGTTTTTTTTTTAAGGACGAATATGGTAACAATTCTTAAAATGGAAAAAATAAATTAGGCAGATAAATTTATTTCCAAATCAGTTCAGTTCTTTTGATAAATAAAAAAAAATTTATAAAACTTGAATAAATTTTACTCAAGTAAGAGTGAAGATACTTCATAATAAAATAACTTAAGTAAAAGTAAAAACACACAGTGTAGTAAATTACTCCTAAAAGTACTTTAAAATAAAGTAAATAAATAAATAATTTTTTTAAAGTTACCAAAGTCAATGTAATAGAGTAAATGCAACAAGTTTAATAGAGTAAATGCAACAAGTTTCTCCCCAAACTAAAACCCCAAGCTGCAGTACCTGGAGATTCCAGCAGGGTGCGCTCTGCCTCCACCAGAGTCTGCATCATCCCCTCGGTCAGCTCTGGCCGCTTGCTGATCATGCTGAAGCCGTTCCACATGTACATCATCTCCTGTGGTTGCGCAGGCGTGATGTGAGCCAAACAGAACTCTCCATGTGGGTTTCTCTGATCCTTTTCTGACTCACCAGAACCGGCACCGGCAGCCTGACCGGGTCGGAAGACTTGTAGCGTCGGGCTTTGCGGATGGCAAACTTTTCAGTCGGGGGAGACTTTCCTGCTATCTTCTGCTTGAGGGTGGGAACTTGTCTGAAGAAGAGGGAGGGAGGTTGAAACAGATCGAGAATCAAAGTGTTACTTTAGGTTGGGGGGAAGAAAATACATCTATAGGCCTGTCCTGCCATGAAAGAAAAGCAATGAAAGCCCAACAGGAAGTCATCATTTCGACTTTCAGGGTCATGACGACGAGATTCAGAGTCATAATTTTGAGATTTAAACTCATAATCGCCAGAAAGAAAAATCCTAACTTGAATTCTCAAGGTCATTATTATAAGGTTGAAGATCATCACTTTGAGAAGAAAAGTTTCTCTAAGGAGGAATTCTGCAGGTTCTCATAATCAGAACTTTGATTATACCAACCTCATAATTATGACTTTAAAACTGCAGCAGTGATTACAGAGAAAGATGGTCGTTTTGACTCAGGGGGGCTGAAAACTACGGAGTCCCATAGGGGACATGGAGCATTCTTTTTTTCATTTCTATTTCCTTGCAAAAACGTTTGTGTTCCCTGACAGAAGGTTTTGCGTTCTGCTTCGTTCATGGGGCATAATTAAATATTGAAAGTTTGTTTTGGTGGTCATAGCACTTTCTGTTGTAATGTCAGGCTTTTGTGAGGTTTTTCCATGTATGTTCATATCTCCTTGTGCAATATCTAAGGTTTTATATCCTTTTCTTTAGTATAGAAATGCACCACAAACCTATAAGAAACTTTACGCAAGTAGAAAGAATTATTTATTAGTTATTTAAAAAAGAAAATTCTCACTCATTTCAGTACATGCCATTTCTGTCAGAGCTCTCTGATTGAACGCTCACTGATCACTCTTCCCAACAACAACAACAAAAACAACAACAACAACAAAAACAAAAAACGCAACGCCGACCTGAAGAGCTCCACCTCGTCCTCTCCAAAAGGCCGCGCCTCTTCCTCCGGCAGCATGCTGAGGTAAGCAGCTTTCATGTACACATACATGGCCTGGAGGAGCAGCACAGGAAAATAGATGAAAAATAATATGTATAAATAAAATGATTTGTTTCTCAACAAACGTTTTCAGCCAGAGTCAGACACCTTGGACCAGCGGCTCTCCTGGCTCAGCAGGTCTGCGTAGAAGTAGGCCATCTTCCAGGCGCGCTTGAAGGTGAAGCACCACATCAGCTCCCAGTAGCACATGTGGTGGAACTGCTTCCACGCCTGCTGGGCCTTGCAGCCGTCCTCGAACAGCGCCACCGCCTGGCGAGACGGCGCCACAGAGGAGGACAACGAGGAAGCGGGAAACAATCGAACTCGTCAAACATTAACGTCGAGGCTCGGCGAACAGGACGTCGCCGTAGTTACCGTGTGAAAAGGGCTGCGTTCACACGCCGTGTGACCAGCTGAGAAAACAGGAAGTTAGAAACAAACCTCATCGATGTTTCCTTTGATCTCCTCCGTTCTGCCGGCAAAAAAGAGGAATATTGCACCCTGCGAACAGAGAAAGAGGGGGAAAGAAAACAAATGACACGTGATGCGACTTTAGCTGCCGGTTTGTTTGACCGTTGGCGTCACATCAGTCCTGAAGGATGCGACAATCTTTCTCGGCCGTGTTTGATCAAGACGTCTCCACTCAGCCACGGCACTAACTGCGTCACAGTTCAGTTTGCTCTGTGGGATGGGCTGCCAGGCAGGTGGAGTGGGAAACACAGCTTGTGAATTTACAAGTCAGAGAGAGACAGAGAGAGAGATGGAATGGTTTTGGATTTGTCGTCATGGTTCAGGTTTATTTCATTGTGACTTTTCGTTTGTCTGATTCAGTTTGTTTCAATGAGTTTTCACCCGCTTGCTGGTTGTTTTTAGTTAAATGTTGCTCGGTTTCAGTTTGGTTAGGAGGATACGTTTTAGGTGGAGAATTCAAAAAAGTCAAAGTATTGTATTGTGGTGTGTATAACGAATACTCAACAGAAGACAAGATGATCAAAACATGGATTCAGTTCTTGTCGAACAACCATCTGACTCTGGTGTTTCATCCCAACTTTTGCCGTCAGAGTACGGAGTACTGTAATTTGTCGACAGCTGACACAAGATGCTTGTGTGGAAAGAAAAATCTGATTAATAGATCCATAAAGGTACAAGCCGCTCACAAAATGGAAGACGGTGGAAAAACCTGCGTTGCAGTCAGCAGTGAAGTGAGTCTCACTCTCAGCGTGGAATGAAAAAGTGCAGACTGAGAAAGAAGCGCCTTCTACTCTTGCAGAAATTTGCATCTCCTCACATGAACAAGCCACGTTTCCTCTGGAGAAAATGAACATGGTCGCCTGTGACAGAGATGAGCAGTTTGGTCATAATGACCAGAATTTATGTTTGGAGGAGTTGAGGTGAGAACAGTTCTGCATGCTAGCGTCAGTATCAGGCTACAAGTCCATTCCGCTGCGCATTAGGTATGATTCTGATTAGAAATTTGAATGCTTTTGACATCAGAGGTGGTGGAGTTAATGAAATGAGCTCATTTTCAACTTGTAAGCATCGTTCACAGTTTCAAAGTCCTTGGGGTGGGAGCCAGTCCAGCATTAGCCTGGTCACCAAGCACAGCAATTCGCCACTGGATTTCCAGCTTCCAATTGGAACACAGTGAGAACAGGGAAAACATTTCAAATTTTTTGTTCCAACTTTTCAAGGTGAATGGATCACTGTCTTTTAACTCAATTAAAAGGAAGCCAATCCTTTAGCACAGATTCTCACCCGTGGGTATCGGAGCCGGAAAGGTTTCAGCAGTCGCTCAGCCTCAGAAACTTCTCCCTCTCCCGTCCCTGAGCAGACAAAAACAGGAAAATGGTGCCAAACGGAAAGTCTGACGTTTAATGAAACCGCCGCAGAAATCCAGGCGGCAAAAACCTACCGAGGACGAACGTGAGGAAGGTGTGGTAGCAGAGCAGCAGCAGGGCGCACAGCATGGAGCGCAGGTTCATTCCTGTGGCTCCGTCACAGAGCAGAGAGAGGCCGTGTTCCTGCCACAGAACGCACCAGGAAAACATCGGTCAGATTCTCCCGAGTCAATGGAGCCATGGCAGAAACGGCAAACGTCACACCTTGTCGCCGGAAAAACCCGCAAACTCCAACATTTTAAGAATACGAGGAGGAAACAGAGACAGCGTCTGAAAGTAAAGGAAATCTGATTAGCATTAGAGCACAATAAATGTATTGACATTATAAGTAAAATCCTTGTAAAAATAAATAGGCCATTAATTATTTTTAGCATTATATATTTTAAAACTGGAGTGTTCTTAAACACATTCTTAAAGGGCCAGTTAGAGAATATATTGATAAAACTACATGTTAACAAATTATTATATCTTTCTTTGCATTCGATGAGTACTTCCAATTTACTAATATTTCACGTTTTTACACTGATGCAATTTGGCAGAATAAAAAAATTTGATGTGACTGATAAAATAACGTGAGCACACAAGTGATGCCTTGAAGCTTTATTTCACCAGAAATATTTATGGAGGGTTAGATTTGGAACAATCTCCTGCACAGTTGATAGGAAAGCACTTCATTAATTTTTGCAGCAATGTTTTGATCTATTTATATTTGACCAAGTGTAATGGATAGACGTCAAGGAGGATTTTAAGTAAAAGTTACATTTTAGTCATCTGCGCAAATGTTTTTAGTCCTGCTTGCTAATAATTCAAAGTGACGACAGAAAGCATGGCTAATTAGGCTTCCCAGTTTCAGAAATAATTCATTTGTCTGTAATCAAAGTTCACCAGGACATCAACATGATAACATTCAGGAAGCCAGCGACGAGATTTCAGGCCTGGAGTCTTGGGCTCGTGCTTTATTGTTGCAGCTGAAGACGTCGAAAAGATTTGCATGTGTCATCTGTGAATTATGTCCAAACGTCTTGATTTTGTCTCGACTGTCTGAAGAAGATCGCGCCCTAGTCAAACAATGTGGCTTGTTTGAGAGGAGGTGGAGTTTCGAAAGCCTGGTCGTTGTTTGTTTCATCTGAAAACACTTATGAACGAGGAAACTGATTACGAACGAGGAAACTGATTCGTGACTCTTCACAGATTGATGGGCAGCAAGACGGCCTCTCGCTGAGATCAGTGTGGAAGTTTTTCTGCCTCAGCATTTTAACATGCAAATGAAGGCTGTCAACAAACAATCAAAACACCAAAGTGTCAACAATTAGTTCATGATCATCAACTGGATTAGTTAATAATTAAATAACAATGACTACTTATTAGTTAAATAGTTAACTAATGATGACTAGTTAATGGTTAACAAATCATGAATTAATAAGTGGAACTAAATGACTAGATTAAATAATCATTAACTAATCATAACTTAATGATCAGACTAACTAATCATTAGATTAGCTAATCATTGACTCATCATTCCTTAATGATGAGTTAATCCAGTGAATGTGGTGAGCCAGCATCAGCCAGCAGGTACATGTGCTGATCTTAGCCGTCCGTCTAAGGGGAAAATGTCGCGTTCTGTTTTCTTATCTGAAGTCGTGGCTTCATTTAAAGAACAACTTGAGACCAGATTTTGTTAAATGGTGGAGGGTTCCAAAAGAAAAAAGCCCATAACAATATTCTTTTTTTTTTTTTTTCTCATCCGTGCGTCCTTTGCGCCGTACCAGGTTAAACGCTCCCACTCCGAAAGAAATGCCTCCCTCCAGGTGAATGTGGCTCGGTCCTTTGACGCAGCTGTAAGATTTGATGAAGTTGTGCAGGTCTCTGGGTCATGACAGAGAGGAGAAAGAACTGCTTAGCAACAAACATCTGTATGAATCAGTTACACATCTGTGTTACAAAGCGTATCTCTGTATTTAAATCAGCACTTTAAAAAAAGGCAATGCATTAAAAACAACGTATAATAAATGCAGCTTTTAGTTCACTTGTTTTTTTCAAGCTGTTTAATTCTAATTTCTTCTTCTCTGTCTAAAACCTTCAGTCTACAATGCAGAGGAAGAGGAGCTCACAGTGGCTGAAAGCTGACCTCTGACCTTCGTACGTAACATAAACCGACACATATCAACGCAATATGGTGACAAAAGTATTCAACTTTTATTCTTTCAGTCTTTATGTGATGAAACAACACAAATGAATGAGGAATTGTAAAATGGAAGCAAAATGAAATTTATTTGCTAAATATTGTGTTATTGTGAATCTAAATCCTGAAACAGACTCGGTCAGATTTAGAGCAACGTAATCATGTTTAGAGTTTGATCCGTAAAAAGACAACATATAGATTTATGTACAGTTTATAATGACACTCTTTGTGTCGATCTGTTGCTGCTTTTACTTGTAAAACGATCAAATCTGAAAACAGCTCCACAGTGTGATCACACAATGCAATGCAGCAGCCATGCTGATGAAATACATGTTTAGTATGTCTGTCTTCAACAAGCATATGCTTGTTTGTCAACAACAACAGAAATTAACTTTAGAAAGCATATAGGGTAAAAACATTTTCCGTTTTAAATAAGCACTTACTTGTAAATCATGTAGCTGTTTCTTACTTTCATCCCTCCTTTGATAAAACTCACCATGCTCTCATCCTGAAGGGACACAAAGAGGAGACATTTTATAAAATATAAGCGCACACGTTTACATTAAACTAAACGTATTAAATCTGGTTTCTGGCTTTAACTTCAGCTGCCATGTTTGTATTTATTGTCTGTTTTGATAATTGAGGCACCTTTAGTTTACCTGGAGGAACGTGAGAGCAGCTCTTTGGAGTTGGCACTCTGCATAACACACCTCTGCATGGAGCTGCACTGCAAAAACACACACCAGCACACACACCCGGCATCGTGTGAGACAACTGCTCTCCCTCCGTTAAGCTGCGCTCCCAAAAACCGGACGAGTCGTTTTCTCCTCTGACGACTTGAAATATTCAAACCGCGCTAAAAACGTGTCAGTGAACGTGACGCGGTGAACAAATCTTCCTCCGTAATGTGAAACAGCTGGGAGTTCCTGCATCTCTCACCTTCAGAAAGAGACTCGCCGACCGACTTGTTTGACAAACCCTGGGATTTCCGTCGAAACCTGTGAAGTCATTAAAAAGACACACACACACAAAAAAAGAGCGAATATTCAGCGTACAGAAATGCTACATCATGAAGGATTCAAAGCAAATATGAGCTTATATATTCTCCATCAATCTTTAAAATCAGGGTCAGGTTGTATAATTTTATTTTTTTTTAATATTTGTTAAAATTGTGACAACATGAGATAATCTGTGAAAAGTTCAATCTTTTCCACCTTCTCCCTCAGCTGCTATTGCCATCTGAAGAAAAGCAGCACCGCACCTGGTCAAAAACAACCAATCAGAGCAGGGAGGAGGGACTTAGCGCTGTCAATCCACATCGTGTACATGCTGCTCAATGTGCCTGACAGCATAGAGAAGCAGTGTTCTGGGCTATGCTAATTAGCGTGAGCAGTCACAACATGCTATGCTGGCTGCAGCGTAGCAGAGAGGAAGGAGGAGGGATGAACAGCGCTACGCGGAGGGTGATTGACAGCGATAAGCCGCTCCTCCTGGCTCTGACTGGCAGACGACATAGGAGCTCAGTTTTTTCCAGATTATCTGTCTCACTGGACTGAAACAAATATGCAGGCGACATTGTGTGTCAAGGTAAAAATGCTGGTCTGAAGAGGAGCAAAAATGACAAAGAGCCTGAATGCAGGTTCAGGTTCAGAGCTGTGAGGCATTTCTCTCTCCTCACTGGACAAACTACTGATAATGTTTCAGTTTAAATACAGTTCTATGAATAGATACAACATTTACCTCTGCTCCTCTGTATTTTATTTTATTTTATTTTTTGCTAGTAACTTCTTACTTTTTCTGACAGAACGATTATCCAACAATTTACGCTTATCTCAACAGGGATAAGCACGAATGCAAATACAAGTTTGCATGCACGGTCAAAGCAAAGCAATAAATGTAATTGCACCTCTGCATTACATTGCAGCTTTGACCAAAAGCAGAAACATGAAAGAAGCACCGTAGCGGCGCGAATGTGTGACGAGTGACCCAGGCTGACCTCTGACAGACCTCCTGGGCGCTCTTCATGGTGTTCCCGGCGTTGGTTATGTCGTCGTGCTGAAAGGTCATCATGGCCTGCATCTCCAGCACCGTGGCGTAGATCAGAGCGTGGTACATGCTCTCCTGGACTCTAAAGAAACGGGAGCAGCAGAGGACCGAGAGGATCAGCGGCTCGGCTCGGACGCGGCTCGGCCAGGCGCATTTTCCTGCCGAGGCCTGATAAGAGGCCAGGTGGTTGATCCTCTCCACCCGCTCCGTCTTGTGCAACGTGTTTGCATTGCACGGCTGACGCTCCGCGGCCTTGTTGAGTCAGGCGGGCCTTGGGCGTCAGCTTCAGCAAACACTCCATATCCTGGAGACCTGAGGCCTGTCGGCCGGGCCCCTGAGTGTGACAGGCTCACGCCACAAAGAAAGTAAAAGAAAGACGGCAAGAGAAGCTGAATACTTGCTGACATCATGCTGTCAACACCACCACCACCACAGACGTGGCTTCTTTTTTTTTTTTTAAACGATGAGAGCCGGCCGGCGGGGACCTGACTGATCAGCGTTACCTCGGCCGCAGCCTCTCCAGGCTCTCGTTGAAGTGGTTGTTGAGGAAGAGATCCAGGGCCTCCATGCACTCATCCAGACATGCTTTCAGGGTCATCTCGGAGGAGCTGCAGCACAAACGAGGTGCAAAGATGAACAAGAGAGATATGACTGAAGTGAGACGGGGGAGGAGAGGAGGGGTGGAGCAGCGTATGCACTCATGATGCAGGTCAGCATGGTTATTTAGAACTGTCACAATATGCAATAAATAAATCCATCGCATAATCAATTAAATCGAGAGAAATAATAATAATTATTATTATTTTTACAACAATTGTCAATACCGTTGAAAAACTTTATACTGTTAGCTTAGCCTTTCAGAGGTATGATAGTCACTTCAATTAAAAAAATATTGTTGATTTTGAAGTTCATATTTGATCATATTTGATCATCAACAGTTGATGTTGCCAATGTTGATAGATGTGGGCAGGGAGGAGCTCCTGCAGCAGTCAGTGTTACGGAGGATCCGAAGGAGCCTCTGACTGAAGGCGCGGTCATTTCCTCCTAATTTCCTTGTATGAACGTCTTAGCTTTGGTCATCAGGGAAACGGTGGCCAGGACACTTTGTCAGGAAAGATTCAAAAGGTTCAGAACTGTGTTACAAAATGTTTTGGGCTTTAATTGCAATTTTAATTCAGATTTGTTTGTTGTTTTGTATTTTTGAACATGGGGGCACAAACCAAAGAAGTAACATGACCTGAACAATGAGGATTAAACCAGGATTGAACCATTTTATTCAATTTCACATCAAAAGCGTTGATATCTACGTACCAAAAATGAAATAATTATGACAATTTTAAATTGTAAAAAATATTCCCTCTGTGTCATCGTTCAATTTCTGAAATCTTTGGAGACGATTTAAAAATAGCTTTTGAAAAATCTTGTCACCTTCAGCTTTTACATCCACATTCAGAGTCAAATTTCAGACCTTTGAGCCACTTTAGCCTCAGGAGCCTTTAGCTGCACCTTTTGATCGATCATATCGAATAAAACTGAATCGAAGACTCGCGTGCATTGAAGTACCGCATGACAACAAAACTGCAGGGTCGCGTGCAAATAAAGGAATCACGTTTTAAAACACATCCATCATCTATTCTCTCCAACTTGGTTCTCTTTCCTGTCTTGTTCCTTTTCGTAAACAGTTTCTGCTCCACTAACTAAAGACGCACAACCAGTTCTTGCTTCCTGGAACAGCAGCTCCGCTTTCTGTCTCGTTTCTAGCACTTTAATGAATCGTTGTGACGCGTTCCCGTAGTTCCCTGGCACAGATGCTAGTAAATATTGTCCCTGCATGTCGTCAAAAATGAGGGTCTCTCCCAAAGCTTGGACACAAGACAAGCTGTCGGAGAACTAGAGAGCAGGAAACGTCAAAAACTACCCCCCAAAAAAAGTTTTTCTTTCCTTCTCCAGTGAAGTCTGAACTTACTTTTGCGCAGCGTTTGGGTCTTTCCCATTGGACATGTTCCCTCTGCGCGCCGCGAACACCTGCAGCAGATCCGGTCCGCGTTCAGGAAGAGCTGCGCCGATCCGACCAGACGCGGAGCCCCGAGGGTGACATGGGAACAGGTTTCCTCTCGACCAAACTCTGGCAGCGCGTGCAGCGGTGAAGGCACGCGCTCATCTGTGCGGACCTCAACTGGTGGAGCGTGCGCGTTAGAGGCGCGCCGACTCCTCCTCCACCTGGCTCCACACACACACACACACACACACACACACACACACACACACACACACACACACACACACACACACACACACTAGTTTAATCCAAACTAATGAGAAATTTTTAACAAAAAAATGGAATTCATTCTTTAATATTAGAATCAACTGTGCAAAAATAAATGCTTTTATGTTTCTTGTATTAAACTAATTTTGCTTTCATTCCTGTTGGAATCATTTCACTGGTTGAAGTGAAGTTATGATAGTTCATGTCACGTATTAAGCTGACGCGGCTTCTGACGCCCGAGTAAACAAGGAGGCGTTCACCGGTTCACATGTAATTTCAAACTGCAACCACTTGAGGGCGATGTTGTCACATCGTTGCGATGAGAGACGGAGCCCGGCGAGGCTCTGATCCTGACTCAGTCGATGCTTTTTCATGTTCGCTTTCTAAACCAGGTGGAATTAAATGATTCACGTTTCTGAAGGCCGTCAAACTCTTTTTTATTGAGGGCCATTTATCAAAAATTTGAATGTTCTTAACGGGTCTGTTGTGCCAAAATGCATTGATTAAACCCATTAAATTGTAAGAATATTAATAAATATGGATTTGTGACTTTTTTGTGATTTTTCTTTTGGTAATCAAACTCCCAGTTTTGATGCTAATTTAGAAATAATTGTAAGGATTTTTTATGATATTTGTGCTAATGTATGATGTTAAATGGGACTTTGTATCACCTGTCATATCAGTGACTATGACTTCACTTCAAGTAAGGCCGAGGCTGCAGTCACTTAAACATAATGTTTTTGACCAACTTTGAGAAAATGTTGCAGTAAGATCAGATAGAAAGGTGGGGATCTGTTGAACTTTGTGGGAATTTTGGGGCCTTTTGGCAAAAATAGAGGGGACGTATTAAATCATGATTTAAGGCGTACCAAATGTACTGAAACATGCTTTTTGGAACAACTTCATCTGTTTGTCTTTATCTAAAAGACAAATGAGGATTTCTCAGATTTCTGTCACTTCTGGAGTTATGGGGGAAGTAATTTGTAGTGTGGCAGGAGGAGAAGTCATTCTTGGAAGGGTGCTAATGTAATTCATTTTGTGGTGAATTTCCTGTTACATAATTTGTGATACTATGTTGATTATTAACTGAAAATAAATGAATTATTAAAATGTCAAATCTCTCTTTCTCACTCTCTCTGTCTCTCTGTCGTTCCCCTCAAAAAAAAAAAAAATATATATATATATATATATGTAAATATAAATAGAGGGACGTGTTGAAGAAAGTTGGACTCTAGACTCTAGTGAAAGTAGGTTTGCATACTTGAAGGCACGCTAATCATCAGTATACTTAAAGTGTGTTATTTTGGAACAACTAATTTTGTAGTTAGTGTGCAAAGTGAGCCATATTCACCTGGAAGGAGTTGGATAACCAGTCCCGCTTCCCTGCCGCTGCTACCTGTGATCTGTCTGGGGTTAGGGTTAGTCCCGGGCTTCAACCGCTCAGCTTCCTCTTTATTACCAGCTTCCCAGTCTGCACGCTACAGGGGGCGTGTCCGGGTATGAGTGGCATCGTCACATTAAAAGCGAAACACAATCAGGAAAACATACGACAACAAACCAAAAACGAACCCAAACTAAATATAACAGGAAAAGTAAATTACTTCAAAATATAACAAGCGAATCCAAAACAGCAATGTAAAGAGCATAAACTCAACAAATTAACTCAAAAAAGAAAAAACGAGGCCACATTATCACATATGGACATATGGGTGCTAGTTTCACCCAGAAAGATGGTTTAGGCTGTAAATCTGTGCTTCCTAAACATGTTGTGTTGCAGAGAAGGAAGGTATTTATGATCCTTAAAGACACAGCTAATGAGCTTCACCTGTCCTTTAATTTCAAAATAGATATTTTTAATAATATGATTTTTGCAATGTTTTGGTTGTGGTGCAGAAGGTCATATAATTCAATCGTGCCCAGAAAATCTTAAGATGAATGCTGGCGATGGTGACAGTGCCTCCAAAAATATAGACTACATTTGCTTTGATCCAATTAGATGTAGGGCAATTGATTAATATGAGTTGTTGCTATGTTGTTGTACAGTGTTTTAAGAACTTCTTCAGTCGTGCCCTTTTTTAACTTTGAGCCCCCGCCCCTCCAAAGGTCTCTGCACAGCTCTGCATTTCATTAATATTTTAGACTTAAACATCATTGACTCTGTGTTATTTTGAGGGAAACCACATTTAAAGCAAATGTTTATTAGTTGTTTCCAATGGGGTGATTAATAAAATGCATTATTAGATTTAATATTTATTTATATGCAAGTTGAAACAGGAATTTAAATGTACTAAGTTCAGTGGGCGTCAGTGGGTATGAGTGGCAGCTTTGAACTTTGGTATGTCCCTTTTATGTAAAGATTTGACATAATTCATAGAATTGCATTCCTGCAAACCGGTTATATAATATCCTTTATTACTCTGAATTGGAATTTTTTATAGGTGAAGTCTAAAGTACCAAGTCTTATCATATTGTTTCTGATAAGAGTGTGACAATGCTTAGCAATAAAAATGTCATGATCAACACTGAGGTCCAACAGAACCATTGAACACTTTGACTAGGCCAGTCTCTGTGCTGTGGTGAACCAAACTGGAAGGAGTCAAAGCGGTTGCTTTTAGTAAAATTTCATCGAAGCCATTACTATATTAAAAGCATTTCATCTACATGCTAAATATGTGAGTTTGATAAGACCTATAACTATTTATACATCATCTTTCTTTGGTTTTTCTTCAGCTTCCTATGAAATATTACATCTAATATTTGTTTTTTCTGCAAATTGAAGCAATAAATTAAAACATTTGAACATAAGTTTTTTTTTCACCATATGAACTTTTGAAATAAACATTCAGAAACACGTTTCTATAAACAGGTTATAATATCTTTTTGATCCTAGATTGCATTTTTTTTGTAGGTCGAGTCTAAAGTACCAAGTTTTATATAATTTCTGATAAGAGTCTGACAATGTTTAGCAATAAAAGGTCTGGGCTCTTATTTAAGTGTCAAACATCAGAGTGGACCTCCAGACACACTGAGGATGGAGATGAAAATGTTTTTTCCGTTGCTGCTGCTCGTCTGCTCCGTCTCTACAGCTGAGCTGCAGGCTCAGTCTGACAATGACATCCTGTCACATGTCAGGCAAACTGAGGGCCAAGTGGGAGAAGCAGAGAGTGTGACTGAGCAGCAGACCTGCACACAGGACATCAACGCTGTTCTGAGAGAGATGAGCGCCTGGGTGGCTGCACTGAAGGTGGAGGTGCAGCACCTGCAGAGAGACAATGAAGGTTTGTTCACAGAGAGTTACAGAGTTTGAATCAACTGATCCTGATCAATCAAATGATCCATACGGTTCAGAGTTTTAATTATTTATTATGGTTATCAGTGAAGACGACGGAGCTGCAATCCCTGAACCAACGGTACCAAGGTACTGATTGTATTAGACCAAAAGTTCTAAATAATAATTATTTTGAATATATGACAGATCATAAACTAAAACATTATTTTTGTGTTTACTTTTCTTTAGTACAAGAAACTGAGGTAAAAAAGCTGCAGGATCAGAATCAAGGTATGTAGTTTAAGTTCAATACAAATATTTTCTACAGAGCTTTGCAGAAGTTTTTACCCTCCATGATCTTTACTTATTTTATTACAGTAAAATCACGAATGTAAATTTTTTTAAGTTTTACTTGATAAACTAACTCAGACTAACATTCAATGTGAATTAAAGGAACATTTATTTGGGATTTTAATATTTAATGTGTTTTTTTTAATATCCAAAACAATAATGGAAAATATCTGTGATTATAAACAGTTTTAGAAGCAAGAAAACATTTCTGTTCCAAAACAAATTCAGGTTTTTATTCTAGGAAGCAAAAACTCAGGTTAATTACTGTAAAGAAAAACTTTGAATTGATTTAATCTGTTTAATAATCGTCTTATTTCAGCTCAGGCAGCAGAACTGGCTGCTGTTAAAGTCAAAGCCAACATGACTGGAAACCAAGTGGAGGCTCTGAAGAGAGAAGCAGAAGGTTTGTGAAATCTGAAGGAAACTTGTGATTGCAACACACTTGAGATTAAATAAGTTAACATGAAACTCTTACCTTTAACTCATATCCAGTTTTCTCATGGGAACATAAGACGATCTCCTGAAATGCATTTTCAATCTATTTTATGAAACTGGTTGATCATTGGTTGCTGTGATGCTTCACATATTTAACTATGTCGGAGAAACTCAGGATTCACCTGGGAGCAATTTACAAATTCAGAAAAACAGTCATGTATAAAAAATGTGTTGACATATGATGACAACATGTTCAAGTATTTTGCCTGTTAATATATAAGATGAATTGATGCGTAAATGTTGTTGTGGAGATAATTCAACAAAAAATGGTAAAACACATTTTGAACGACAAGACAAAAGCAAAAGACAATGTAGGGAAAAGCAGAGAAATGTCCATAATCCATAAACTGTAAAATTGAACTAGTAGTTCTGTTCAATTCAGTTCTGTTCAGAGAAATGAATCAGTGACTGAGAAGAACAGCACATTGTTGATACATGTGAATCACTTGGATTTATCAGTCAGTAGAAACATTTAAACAATATGAACTGTGGAAAATATTACAATGTAAAAATCTTTTCTTCTTTTATAACTGCATTTGATGTCCCATGTCTGTCTGTCTGTCTGTCTGTCTTTCTGTCTCTCAGCCAAACGACTGGTTTTCTCTGCCTCTTTGGTGACATCCGGTGCCAGCCACACTGGACCGTTCAACACCCACATAAATCTGATCCTCAGAAATGTTGTTACTAATATTGGAAATGCCTACAACCCAAATACAGGTGCTGCAATTTACTGCAATCATAACTAAAATGTGATAAATTTGTGATAAAAGTGAGAAAAGTGTTTATAATTCTGATAATGATTCTTCTCAGGGCTGTTCACTGCACCAGTGAGAGGAGTTTATCACTTTGAATTCCACATATATGGACATGGAAGTTCTTCTAATCCTACATCTGCTGTGTTGGTCAAGAATGAAGAGCACATCTGTGCATCATACACAAGTCATCCTGCTGGTGGTCAAAAAGCTTCTAATGGCGTCTCACTGCTGTTAGAAATTGGAGATGTTGTATTTTTGCGAATGTGGGCCAATTCAAGGATTTATGACAATACAGATCGTCACACTACATTCAGTGGTCATTTACTTTTCACCATGTAGGCATTTAAAATATATTTTTTTATTACAATATCTGACTGTAGCACAATAAACCGCAAGTACAGCAAAGATTAATCATGAAAACGATTCATTTGTAAAATAAAGTTTATTACAGTTTAGTTCATCCAGCCTGCTGGTTTCTACAGCAGCCATAAGTAACAAATCTGTGCTGGAGATTTGATGTTATTGTTGCTGTAATCTAATTATAAATCACAACTTCAAAACTGAACCAGATCGTCTGAATTAAAGTGTCATTTACAACTTTTATGAAAGCTGGATGAGCAAACTGTCTATTTGAATCACATTGTTTCTTTATTTTCCAAATTAAAAGAATAGTGGAAACAGTAATAAGAGGTTTCTGTCAAATGTGTACAATTCTAGTCTATTACATTAACTGTGTAATAAACGTGTGTGTGTGTGTGTGTGTGTGTGTGTGTGTGTGCGTGTGTGTGTGTGTGTGTGTGTGTGCCTGTGTGTGTGTGTGGGTGTGGTGTGTGTGTGTGTGTGTGTGTGTGTGCGTGTGCGTGTGTGTGTTACCTGAATGAGAATTAGTGTTTCTGAGTTTCACCTTTTAAGTTTAAACAGTTAAAAACATAAATCTTAACAATCATTGGGTTTAATGCTCTGTGGTTTAAATAACTGAGTAAAGTTTGATTTTTGTGCTTCAGTGAGTTTTACTGTTTATTTTTCTCCACAAAAAAAAAAGGTGTTTCTGCTGGACATTTTCATTACATGTAGAAGATTTGAGTAACTTTCACTCTTTGTTCATTTTTATACATTGAATTGTGTGTAAAATATTGCGTCGCTCATTTTCTGGACATAAACAACATTTCTATGTAAGACCCCTGGGGTTCAGTCCAGTGGACTGATTACAAACTAATTAAATCAAAAAACAAACATACCAGTAGGTGGCGCTATCAGTGACAGATTATCATCATTCAGGTTTAGTTTCCTGTTTCCATCCCATAAACTGAAAACAATTAAATTTACAACACCTTCAGTTCAACCCACAAGAAATTTTCTAGAATGAAAATATGATTTGAAAATTGATGAGCTTTTTTGTTTTTTTTAGTTCTAATCTTTAGAGTTTCAAGTTTTTTTCAAATGACTTTGTGGGTTTTGGACTGAATTTCAATCGCAGGTTTATTCTGAAAATATTTATACCTCAACAGAAAAACTATAAAGTTTCATCTGAATCAAGTAAACAACTCATGATTAATGACCTTATTGTAACCATAGATACAGAAAAATCTTTGATATTTTAGCAAAACCTCTTTTAATCCATTTATTATAAATCACTGACACTTGTAACATTAATAGCATTTCATCTACATGCTTAATATGTGACTTTAATAAGACCTATAATTATTTATACTTTGTTTTCTTTTGTTTTTCTTCAGCTTCCTTTGAATTATTAGATCTAATATTTATTTTCATGCAAGTTGAACCAATAAATTAAAACCTTTGAACTTTAACAAGTTTTTTTTCACTATATGAACTTTTGAAATAAACATTCAGAATCACGTTCCTACAAACAGGTTATAATATCCTTTATGATCCTAGATTAGAGTTTTTCCAGGTCAAGTTTAATGTACCAAGTCTTATCATATTGATTCTGATAACAATATGGTAATAATTAATCAGGAATAATAAACTCTATTCCTATTTAAGTGTCAAACATCAGAGTGGACCTCCAGACACACTGAGGATGGAAATGAAAATGTTTTTTCTGTTGCTGCTGCTCGTCTGCTCCGTCTCTACAGCTGAGCTGCAGGCTCAGTCTGACAATGACATCCTGTCACATGTAAGGCAAACTGAGGGCCAAGTGGAGAAGCAGAGAGTCTGACTGAGCAGCAGACCTGCACACAGGACATCAACGCTGTTCTGAGAGAGATGAGCGCCTGGGTGGCTGCACTGAAGGTGGAGGTGCAGCACCTGCAGAGAGACAATGAAGGTTTGTTCACAGAGAGTTACAGAGTTTGGATCAACTGATCCTGATCAATCAAATGATCCATACAGTTCAGAGTTTTAATTATTTATTATGGTTATCAGTGAAGACGACGGAGCTGCAATCCCTTAGCTACATTAATATTGATTTGGATTTCCAAATCGATTCAATTCACGATTCAAATTGATTTTGGATTCATTTAAAGATATCATGCTGTCACAATTTTACTTGGATGTAGAAGATATTCTTAGAACTTAAACTGCAAATATTAGAAGATAATTCAAATTATGGTGGATGAGTAAAAATCAGAATTTTTATATTATAAATTGAACCCAATGAAGTGACATTAATCATTTACTTTTTATTCATCATGACCTGACCAAAAAACTAATAATAATAATTATAAGTTAAATAAATTCAAACCAACAAAAATTTTCAGCATTTTAACCCTTTATATGGGATCTTATTTGTGAAATGTGAGGACAAACAGTTTTTCAGTAACGTTGGGTGAAATATAATGTTTTCACAGTCAATGTTTGTCAGATCAAAGAAGTTCTTCGTAGCCAGAACCATGTAAACAATGAATTTCCAATTTAGAGCACAAAGCGTCCAAAAACAGATGAATTTGTTGCCAAAATAATACAAAGTTGTCTATTTGGTTTCACTTTGGTCTTAAACCAGACAAATGAGGCAAACTGAAGGTTTTCGCCAAAGCGGTTCAATACTTTCAGCAAAGGCCTCAAACATGACGATGTTTTCTGAGCGTTACATTTTCACCACCCAGTGGATTAAACCATGCAAGCGCCAGACATTGCAGCTCCATCGACAAGCTCTGAAAAAGCTTTTTTATAACCAGCAGAAATGGTTGAATTTACAATGCTTTGCTGTAAATATTTCTCAAAGGCAAATTGTTGAGAAATGTTCCCCATTGATGTTACAAATGACAGGAAAATATACCAGACATGCTACATGGATCATTTTGAATCTTCTACTAAAACATTATTTTTGTGGGTTTTTTTCCTTCAGCACAAGAAACTCAGATCAAAGAACTGCAGGATCAGAATCAAGGTATCTCATTATGTTGCAAGAAAAGTTGGATGCAGAGATTTGCAGAAGTATTTACAAATGTTTCTATTTTCTTTTAGATTGTTCTTGATAAACTAACACAAACTAACAAGTCACTGTGAGATAACAGAATATTAACTCAGGATTTATTACTTTTTTGGTTGTAACTGTCATGCATTACTACATTACTGTTATACTTTACTTTCTGTTGAATCAACTAATAAAATCCCACATAAACCTATGGAACATATTTGTGGTTATAATTTGAACAAAGGTGAAAAAACTCAGTTATTGTAAAGCCACTGAAAAAAAACTCATTAATGACTGTATTAAATGAAGCTGATAATAGATAATAGGATTACATTTACCTGAATTATAACAGTTTTAGAAGTAAGAAGAGTTTTGTTTCTCAAAAAAAAAAAAAAAATGTAGGTTTTATTCCACTAAGCAAAACCTCAGATTAATTGCTGTAAAGAAAATTTTTGATTTGATTATTTTCAGCTCAGGCAGCAGAACTGGCTGCTGTTAAAGTCACTGCTGAAAACCAAGTGGAGGCTCTGAAGAGAGAAGCAGAAGGTTTGTTATTATCATTATTCTATAATAAGAATCAGGTTTCAGAATAAATGTGACTATTAATTGTTGAAGTGGAAGTTAACTCATGACTGATATGTGAAAAGGTTCAATTCATTTCCTGTCATGAGACAAGGGCTGGTCCAAAAGGTAAAGAATGTCATGTTCTGTCTGTTTGGGTTTATAAAGTTGGGTAACCCTCCACACATGCATCATATGACCAAAAGTATTTTCTCACCCATTGAAACTGATCAGAATCAGGATCTCTAATCTCTTCCATGGAGACATGTGTATAAAATGAAGCATCTCAGCATGAAGACTGTTTTTATAAACATTTGTGAAAGAATGTTTTGCTCTCAAGAGTTCAGTGAATCAACATTTTCTCTCCATTAGGCAACTAATGACGTCTTGGTGATTCTTTTAGAAAAATTTTTTTCACAACAAATGCTTTGTTTAAATCCAGACAATGAATTTTAGACACGAGAAGACATCAGTAAGGAAACAAAGCAAAACCTCAGAGTAATTTTTATTAATCATGACCTGACCAAAAAATTAATAATAATAATTCCGAGTTAAATTAAACATAGTGTTTAATTTAATATAAATTCTTTGGTAACTTTTTCATTTCAGCTCAGGCAGCAGAACTGGCTGCTGTTAAAGTCAAAGCCAACATGACTGGAAACCAAGTGGAGGCTCTGAAGAGAGAAGCAGAAGGTTTGTGAAATCTGAAATCAACTCTAATGGCAACATTAACATCCAGATCAGTGATTTTCATAACAATCACACTGTTGGGAAAATGTTTGTCATTATGATTATTCTTTGCCATTGACTGAAAATCAAGTTTCAGAATTGTTCTTCAAAAGCAAATGACAACGTAGGGAAAAGCAGCGAAATGTCCATGATCCTTTGCATGTAGAAAAACATTTGCAACTAGTAGTTCTGTTCAATTCAGTTCTGTTCAGAGAAATGAATCAGTGACTGAGAAGAACAGCACATTGTTGGTACATGTGAATCACTTGGATTTATCAGACAGTAGAAACATTTAAACAATATGAACTGTGGAAAATATTACAATGTAAAAATCTTTTCTTCCTTTATAACTGCATTTGATGTCCCATGTCTGTCTGTCTGTCTGTCTGTCTGTCTCTCAGCCAAACGACTGGTTTTCTCTGCCTCTTTATTGGCATCGGGTTATGGACACACTGGACCGTTCAACACCGACATCACTCTGATCTTCAGAAATGTTGTTACTAATATTGGAAATGCCTACAACCCAAATACAGGTGCTGCAATTTACTACTTATATTTTCTTTACAATCATAACTAAAATGTGGTAAATTTGTTATGAAAGTAAAGTGAGAAAAATGTTTATAATTCTGATAATGATTCTTCTCAGGGCTGTTCACTGCACCAGTGAGAGGAGTTTATCACTTTGAGTTCCACATTCATGGACATGGAAGTTCTTCTAATCCTACATCTGCTGTGTTGTACAAAAATGGAGAGCACATCTTTATGGCATGGACAACTCATCCTGCTGGTGATCAAAAAGCTTCTAATGGCGTCTCACTGCTGTTAGAAATTGAAGATGTTGTATTTTTGCGAATGTTGGCCAATTCAAGGATTTATGACAATACAGATCGTCACACTACATTCAGTGGTCATTTACTTTTCACCATCTAAAATAATTATTTTATTACAACATGTGACTGTAGCACAATAAACCCCATCTACAGCAAAGATTAATGATGAAAACGATTCATTTGTAAAATAAAGTTTATTACAGTTTAGTTCATCCAGCCTGCTGGTTTCTACAGCAGCCATAAGTAACAAATCTGTGCTGGAGATTTGATGTTATTGTTGCTGTAATCTAATTATAAATCACAACTTCAAAACTGAACCAGATCGTCTGAATTAAAGTGTCATTTACAACTTTTATGAAAGCTGGATGAGCAAACTGTCTATTTGAATCACATTGTTTCTTTATTTTCCAAATTAAAAGAATAGTGGAAACAGTAATAAGAGGTTTCTGTCAAATGTGTACAATTCTAGTCTATTACATTAACTGTGTGATAAACATATTAAATGGTTTAAAAGATTACATTTTGTGTGTGTGCGTGTGGGGGGAGGGGAGGGGAGGGGGGGGATAGAGAGGGGGGGGGGGTTGTGTGTGTGTGTATCACCTGAATGAGAATTAGTGTGTCTGAGTTTCACCTTTTAAGTTTAAACAATTAAAAACATAAATCTTAACAATCATTGGGTTTAATGCTCTGTGGGTTAAATAACTGAGTAAAGTCAGATTTTTGTGCTTCAGTGAGTTTTACTGTTTATTTTCCTCCACAAAAAGAAAAAAAGTTTTTCTGCTGGACATCTTCATTACATGTAGAAAGTTTGAGTAACTTTCACTCTTTGTTCATTTTTATACATTGAATTGTGTGTAAAATATTGCGTCGCTCATTTATTGACACTTGTAATATTAATATCATTTCATCTACATGCTTAATATGTGAGTTTAATAAGACCTATAATTATTTATACATTGTTTTCTCTTTTTTTTAGCTTCCTTTGAATTATTAGATATAATATTTATTTTCATGCAAGTTGAACCAATAAATTAAAACCTTTGAACTTTAACAAGTTTTGTTTTTTTTTCACTATATGAATTTTAAAATAAACATTCAGAATCACGTTCCTACAAACAGGTTACAATATCCTTTATGATCCTAGATTAGAGTTTTTCCAGGTCAAGTTTAAAGTACCAAGTCTTATCATCTTGTTTCTGATAACAGTATGGTAATAATTAATCAGGAATAATAAACTCTATTCCTATTTAAGTGTCAAACATCAGAGTGGACCTCCAGACACACTGAGGATGGAGATGAAAATGTTTTTTCCGTTGCTGCTGCTCGTCTGCTCCGTCTCTACAGCTGAGCTGCAGGCTCAGTCTGACAATGACATCCTGTCACATGTAAAGCAAACTGAGGGCCAAGTGGGAGAAGCAGAGAGTGTGACTGAGCAGCAGACCTGCACACAGGACATCAACGCTGTTCTGAGAGAGATGAGCGCCTGGGTGGCTGCACTGAAGGTGGAGGTGCAGCACCTGCAGAGAGACAATGAAGGTTTGTTCACAGAGAGTTACAGAGTTTGAATCAACTGATCCTGATCAATCAAATGATCCATACGGTTCAGAGTTTTAATTATTTATTATGGTTATCAGTGAAGACGACGGAGCTGCAATCCCTGAACCAACGGTACCAAGGTACTGATTGTATTAGACCAAAAGCTCTAAATAATAATTCATTTAATAAATTAAGATCATAAACTAAAACATTATTTTTGTATTTACTTTTCTTTAGTACAAGAAACAGAGGTAAAAAAGCTGCAAGATCAGAATCAAGGTATGTAGTTTATTTTTATCACAAGTATTTTCTAAATAATATTTTCTACCCTCCATGATCTTTACTAATTTTATTACTGTAAAATCACCAATCTTAATTTCTTTTGTTTTTTGTTTTTACTTGATAAACTAACTCAGACTAACATTCATTGTGAATTAAAGAAACTTTCATTCAGGATTTTAATATTTTTACGTGTTGTTTTAATAACCCAAATAATTATGGAAAACATTTGTGGTTATAAACAGTTTTAGCAGCAAGAAGACATTCCTGTTTCAATAAAAATTGAGGTTTTTCTTCCACTAAGCAAAACCTCAGATTAATTGCTGTAAAGAAAATTTTTGATTTGATTATTTTCAGCTCAGGCAGCAGAACTGGCTGCTGTTAAAGTCACTGCTGAAAACCAAGTGGAGGCTCTGAAGAGAGAAGCAGAAGGTTTGTTATTATCATTATTCTATAATAAGAATCAAGGTTTCAGAATAAATGTGACTATTAATTGTTGAAGTGGAAGTTAACTCATGACTGATATGTGAAAAGGTTCAATTCATTTCCTGTCATGAGACAAGGGCTGGTCCAAAAGGTAAAGAATGTCATGTTCTGTCTGTTTGGGTTTATAAAGTTGGGTAGCCCTCCACACATGCATCATATGACCAAAAGTATTTTCTCACCCATTGAAACTGATCAGAATCAGGATCTCTAATCTCTTCCATGGAGACGTGTATAAAATGAAGCATCTCAGCATGAAGACTGTTTTTATAAACATTTGTGAAAGAATGTTTTGCTCTCAAGAGTTCAGTGAATCAACATTTTCTCTCCATTAGGCAACTAATGACGTCTTGGTGATTCTTTTAGAAAATTCATTTTCACAAGAAATGCTTTGTTTAAATCCAGACAATGAATTTTAGACACGAGAAGACATCAGTAAGGAAACAAAGCAAAACCTCAAAGTAATTACTGCAGAGACATAATGTTTAATTTAATATAAATTATTTGGTAACTTTTTCATTTCAGCTCAGGCAGCAGAACTGGCTGCTGTTAAAGTCAAAGCCAACATGACTGGAAACCAAGTGGAGGCTCTGAAGAGAGAAGCAGAAGGTTTGTGAAATCTGAAGAAAACCTGTGATTGCAACACACTTGAGATTAAACAAATAAACATGAAACTCCTAACTTTAACCTCTAACTCGCTTTCTCAACCTTCAACCCCCAAAATTTTGCTGTTATATTGGAAACTAAGGCATTATTTTTGTGTTCACTTTTCTTTAGTTCGTGAAACTCAGGTAAAGGTAGAAACATTTACTACAGAAATCTTTGAATTGATTCCTTCTTTTGCAGAAATAAATTGCTAAGAAAAAATCAGCAACATTTGTGGTACAAAATTGAGAAATACCCACAGTTACAAACCATAAAGTCCAAAACTTAATATTACATAAACACATAAGATTACTAAAACTCAAGGAAGCATAATTTTAAGTAAAGTTAGCAATTTTGAACTATCAAAGTGACTGTTGCTAAAATATTTATCATCAAGTCTTGTTCCTACGGCCATATTTACTGCACTAAAATTCTGGCAACCTTAGTTGCAGGCAATTTACTGTAAATTATTCACACTATTTTTACAGTGTTTACATTCCATGAACCTTTACATATTTTGTTACAATACAGTCACAAACTTTAAAACAAATTATTTCTTTTAGGTATTACTTTATAAACGAACACTAATTGATTCAGGATTTTAAATATTTATTTAGTTTTATTTTCCATCCATCCATCCACTTTCTGATTACCCTTCTCCCTAACGGGGTCGGGAGGTGCTGGTGCCTATCTCCAGCTGTGTTCCGGGTGAGAGGCAGGGTCACCCTGGACAGGTCGCCAGTCTGTCGCAGGGCAACACAGAGACAAACAGGACTAACAGCCATGAACCTTTACATATTTTGTTACGATACAGCCACAAACTTTTAAAAAATATATTTTTTTAGGTATTACTTTATAAACAAACACTAATTGAAACAAGATTTAAAATAATTATTTAGTTTTATTTTAATATCCAAAATGCTTCCAACATGGTTATTTAACATTTCCTCTTATATTCAAAATTCACTTTTTAGCTGCTGGACTCATTTTAATTTTCACTTCACTCTTTTCTTTATTATTAAGCAATTATTCACTTTTGTTGCAAAACATAAAACTGCTCCCACATATTCAGATGTTTATATTTTGTAAAATATGACTCAATATGTGCTGGAGATTTACTAGTTAAAAAGAAGGACACAGGATGATGCTGCCACCACCATGTTTCAAAGATGGTCTCCAACAATACATCACATTTTACATGTAACTCAAAAAGTTTTACTTTGAAGCTCCTCACAGAATCATTTATACTGAGATTACACACAGATGAACTTTATTCACTCTTTGTCTTTTTAAAGCAAATGAAAGTTAAGATAAGTCGATAATAATATTTCAATTTGTCAAAACGTATAAAATCCATGACTGATATTGCTCCGCTTGACAATTATACTTCATTGTTGATCTGTCATAAAATTCCTTATAATCCTGTGGAACATGTTTGTGGTGAAAATGTGACAATGTAGAAAAATTCAATTACCGTCAAGCCACTGAAGAAACACTGTTTACCAGTTTAAGAAATAAGAAGACATTTTTGTTTCAAACAAGTTGATTAACTACTACTGTAAAGAAAATCTTTGAATTGATTTAATCTCTTTAATAATCGTCTTATTTCAGCTCAGGCAGCAGAACTGGCTGCTGTTAAAGTCAAAGCCAACATGACTGGAAACCAAGTGGAGGCTCTGAAGAGAGAAGCAGAAGGTTTGTGAAATCTGAAATCAACTCTAATGGCAACATTAACATCCAGATCAGTGATTTTCATAACAATCACACTGTTGGGAAAAGGTTTGTTATTATGATTATTCTTTGCCATTGACTGAAAGTCAAGTTTCAGATTTGTTCATCAAAAGCAAATGACAACGTAGGGAAAAGCAGAGGAATCTCCATGATCCTTTGCATGTATAAAAACATTTGCATCTTTATGAGAAACAGTTTTTTTGATGTGCAGAAGTGACACATTAATTTGAAGATTGAACTAGTAGTTCTGTTCATTTCAGTTCTGTTTAGAGAAATGAATCAGTGACTGAGAAGAACAGCACATTGTTGGTACATGTGAATCACTTGGATTTATCAGACAGTAGAAACATTTAAACATTATGAACTGTGGAAAATATTACAATGTAAAAATCTTTTCTTCTTTTATAACTGCATTTGATGTCCCATGTCTGTCTGTCTGTCTGTCTCTCAGCCAAACAACTGGTTTTCTCTGCCTCTTTATTGGCATCGGGTAGCGGAAACACTGGACCGTTCAACACCCACATCACTCTGATCCTCAGAAATGTTGTTACTAATATTGGAAATGCCTACAACCCAAATACAGGTGCTGCAATTTACTACATATATTTTCTTTACTATCATAACTAAAATGTGGTCAATTTGTCATAAAAGTAAAGTGAGAAAAATGTTTATAATTCTGATAATGATTCTTCTCAGGGCTGTTCACTGC
Organism: Poeciliopsis prolifica; assembly: GCF_027474105.1. Taxonomy (NCBI): domain Eukaryota; kingdom Metazoa; phylum Chordata; class Actinopteri; order Cyprinodontiformes; family Poeciliidae; genus Poeciliopsis; species Poeciliopsis prolifica. Next base: position 11,798,952 of record NW_026562385.1, on the reverse strand, counting down.
ACCAGTGAGAGGAGTTTATCACTTTGAGTTCCACATATATGGACATGGAAGTTCTACTAATCCTACATCTGCTGCATTGATCAAGAATGGAGAGCAAATCTGTATATCATACACAAGTCAGCCTGCTGGTGGTCAAGAAGCTACAAATGGCGTCTCACTGCTGTTAGAAATTGGAGATGTTGTATATTTGCAAATGTATGCCAATTCATGGATTCATGACAACACAAATCGTCTCACAACATTCAGTGGTCATTTACTTTTCACCATCTAAAATAATTTTTTTATTACAACATGTGACTGTAGCACAATAAACCCCATCTATAGCAAAGATTAATCATGAAAACGATTCATTTGTAAAATAAAGTTTATTACAGTTTAGTTCATCCAGCCTGCTGGTTTCTACAGCAGCCATAAGTAACAAATCTGTGCTGGAGATTTGATGTTATTGTTGCTGTAATCTAATTATAAATCACAACTTCAAAACTGAACCAGATCGTCTGAATTAAAGTGTCATTTACAACTTTTATGAAAGCTGGATGAGCAAACTGTCTATTTGAATCACATTGTTTCTTTATTTTCCAAATTAAAAGAATAGTGGAAACAGTAATAAGAGGTTTCTGTCAAATGTGTACAATTCTAGTCTATTACATTAACTGTGTGATAAACATATTAAATGGTTTAAAAGATTACATTTTGTGTGTGTGTTGGGTGGGGGGGGGGGGGGGGGTTGTGTGTGTGTGTGTGTATCACCTGAATGAGAATTAGTGTGTCTGAGTTTCACCTTTTAAGTTTAAACAATTAAAAACATAAATCTTGACAATCATTGGGTTTAATGCTCTGTGGGTTAAATAACTGAGTAAAGTCAGATTTTTGTGCTTCAGTGAGTTTTACTGTTTATTTTTCTCCACAAAAAGAAAAAAGGTGTTTCTGCTGGACATTTTCATTACATGTAGAAGGTTTGAGTAACTTTCACTCTTTGTTCATTTTTATACATTGAATTGTGTGTAAAATATTGCGTCGCTCATTTTCTGGACATAAACAACATTTCTATGTAAGACCCCTGGAGTTCAGTCCAGTGGACTGATTACAAACTAATTAAATCAAAAAACAAACATACCAGTAGGTGGCGCTATCAGTGACAGATTATCATAATTCAGGTTTAGTTTCCTGTTTCCATCCCATAAACTGAAAACAATTAAATTTACAACACCTTAAGTTCAACCCACAAGAGATTTTCTAGAATGAAAATATGATTTGAAAATTGATGAGCTTTGTTTTTTTTAGTTCTAATCTTTAGAGTTTCAAGTTTTTTTCAAATGACTTTTTGGGTTTTTGACTGAATTTCAATCGCAGGTTTATTCTGAAAATATTTATACCTCAACAGAAAAACTATAAAGTTTCATCTGAATCAAGTAAACAACTCATGATTAATGACCTTATTGTAACCATAGAAACAGAAAAATCTTTGATCTTTTAGTAAAACCTCTTTTAATCCATTTATTATAAATTATTGACACTTGTAACATTAATAGCATTTCATTTATATGCGTAATATGTGACTTTAATAAGACCTATAATTATTTATACTTTGTTTTCTTTTGTTTTTCTTCAGCTTCCTTTGAATTATTAGATCTAATATTTATTTTCATGCAAGTTGAACCAATAAATTAAAACCTTTTAACTTTAACAAGTTTTTTTTTTCACTATATGAACTTTTGAAATAAACATTCAGAATCACGTTCCTACAAACAGGTTATAATATCCTTTATGATCCTAGATTAGAGTTTTTCCAGGTCAAGTTTAATGTACCAAGTCTTATCATCTTGCACTGAAGGTGGAGGTGCAGCACCTGCAGAGAGACAATGAAGGTTTGTTCACAGAGAGTTACAGAGTTTGAATCAACTAATCCTGATTGATCAAATGATCCATACGGTTCAGAGTTTTAATTATTTATTATGGTTATCAGTGAAGACGACGGAGCTGCAATCCCTGAACCAACGGTACCAAGGTACTGATTGTAATAGACCAAAAGCTCTAAATAATAATTCATTTAATAAATTAAGATAATAAACTAAAACATTATTTTTGTGTTTACTTTTCTTTAGTACAAGAAACTGAAGTAAAAAAGCTTCAAGATCAGAATCAAGGTATGTAGTTTAATTTCAATACAAATATTTTCTACAGAGCTTTATAAATGTACACGTAAAAGAAAGTCTCCATTATGGAAGTTTATGGAAGAGAAAAAATACCAACAGTTACAGGCTGTAAAATCTACGTTACCATAGAAAATATACAAAATTACCAAAACAGAAATTTCAAGTATTTTTTACATTCCAAATTTCTAATTAAAGATTATTTTTAATGTATGAAAGATAATTGACTAAAACATTATTTGTATGTATTTTTAGTGCAAGAAACTGAAGTAAAAAAGCTGCAGGATCAGAATCAAGGTATGTAGTTTATTTTTACTACAAATATTTTCCACAGAGCTTTGCAGAAGTTTTTACACCCCATTACCTTTACTTATTTTATTACAGTTAAATCATCAAGCTTAAGTTTTTTTTTGGGGGGGGGTTTTACTTGATAAACTAACTCAGACTAATGGAGCTTAGGCGTAAATTCAAGCTGGGAGACAGAACACAGCTGATCTACATCACAGCTGATCCTCTTCAATCACGTCACACCCTGCTGCAGCCAATCAGGATCGGCGCCCTCGCGCGTCCCAGCCAATCAACGTCAAGCGGTCCATTCAAGAAGACGAGCTTCCGGGGATCTGCCTGCTCGTCAGCTGTGCTTCGTCTTTGGTCTGCAGAGCACCGTAGATGTCCTTCCCTTCTTTCACCGCTCAGGTCCAGGAATCATCCCTTGGCCGCCGGCTGCACTTCGTTAATCTTCCAGTGGCTCCTCACAGATCCTACTGCCGCTCCTAGCCTTCCTTCGGCCTCCATCGGCGGCGTCGAAGCGGGACATCTTCCCTTTTCATGTCGTGGTCACATTCCGTCATCCGCCTGGTTCCCTGCTCCGGCTCACGATCGTTCAATTGCTGCGGCTCTCTGACGCTGCCCCGCAGTCGTGCGCAGGTTGTCCCCAAGACCTGCTTTGGTTCCTCCTGCTGTTTCTGCTGTCTCATCATGAACTGGCTCCATTACCTGGACGGTCTCCTCCTGTTCGTCGCCGGGCGTACGCTGCCTCCGGACCACTGCGCTCACTCCGTGTCTTGGCTCCCAGCCGGCTCTTCAGTCTCATCATACCATAACATCTCCCGCCCATCGAGGGCGTTGCCAGGTAAGACGTACCCGCTCCTGTCCGTTCATCAGCCGTTCGCTCAGCTCTCAGTCAGTGCACCAGCACTTCAATGCATGTTCATGTCGCCCCTGGGCGGGTCAATCTGTACGTCTCAGGGACAACCGAACGCTTAGTGCAGTCAGCGAGCTGGGTTCACCTCATCTCAGCCTAATCGGCTCTCAATTCAGCATTTCGTTCCGGCATTCCCCGCCCGGGCCCCGAAGCCCTCGCCTCAGTTGCTGGCTTAGATCGCTCCATTCCGCCAGGAGCCCAGTCGCTCCTCGGCACACCCTGCCCTCTAATCCCAGAGGCCCTCAGGCTGTCTGCCACAGCTTCAGCTTATTTAAACAGGACGTGATTCTTTAAAGTCACGGACGAGTCCGGGTGTTAAGTCTGGTTCGATAAGGGTTTGTTTCTTTGTTGCTTCTTTATATTTAGGGGTTGTGCTGTCTGAGTATCTCGTTTAGCTCCCGTAATTCTGCCTATTTTTCATTTAAATACGCGTAGTTGGTCGATCTCTTGTGCGGCTCTCGCTGGCCACCAGAGAGCGGCGCTTAAGGCAATACATGTTTTCTAAGGCGTCGGGTACGCATCTGCTATTCTACTTCCCGAATTCAGCGCGAACCGGTTTGTCTTAAACTCAAGTTGCCAACAACCTCTGGCGTTAAGAGCCCACGCTCATCGCTAAACAAGCATTTAGCATAATCGCCTAGTCCGAAAATTAATATAAGTCTCACCAGTATTTCAGTAGTTTTTGTATATTCGTGCAATTCGAATGTATTATGGGAATTTAAGTCTCAAGCTCATGATAACGCAGTTCATGGCTTTCTCATGGTCTCCTGCTACCATCTGCTGGACAAATTTAGAAGTGACGATCATGTCAATCAAGATTTATACCTTTCATTCATTTCCTCTTCTGCGTTCCCCGTAGAACTCGCTCAGCCTATGAAAGAAGCCAGGTCTTTGCTGCCTGTCACTACTCACGGCCATTACTCTCCCTGAGCTGATCCATCCTTCTTAGAACCAACGCTCGACTAAATGACACTATATCCCTTCCTGTGTTCAGCACGTAATGGCACAAAATCGGGTTTTGCCCTTCTACTACTTCCTCGTTTACGTCGTCCGGCAATCAGTCACCAAGTCCTGCTCAGTTATGAATCCGTCTCCCTTACTCCTCCAGCTCTCTCAGATACTTTAAGACGTCCAGTTCTCACCTTCATCACTCACCGTCTCGATGATTGTTGATCCAAACTTGTCACGTCCAGTTCTGCCTGTCGGAATTATTTTCTGTGTAGCGCTTCAGCGATCTAGCACATCATCTAGTCTCTCCTCGATCCTTAGTCAAGGTATCTCCGTTACAAAGGGTCGTCTTTCACCAAGCGCCCCCATCATCCGCTTCCTTCCTAGCATCGTTCGAATTTCTTAGTCCGTTCCCAATCCTTCCCTGACCACTACAACCTCCTCATAAGCTTCCCAAACGAAAGGCACTACTATCTTTTCTGCACCCTCAGCCGGTTCAGCATAACCATTGTCCAAGTGTTCCTACAGCTTCTCTCTATCGCTCGGCCATCGGCCATCCCAGCCTTCCATTCCATGTCGGACTGAACTTCAGCTGTGCGTGAAGCTCAACGTTCTTATCCGCTACGTGAGTATCTTTCAAATGCCTGGCGATGGAGCACTGACAGTCTTTAACACATTCTTACCTAGTAATCCGGCAGACCAGCGGCCTTCGGCCTTTAGTTAGCGCTGACACATCATTCACAGCTCAAAACGCGGCTTCCGCCCCTCGGCGGGCCCCCGCCAACGACGCGGCTCGCGCCCCTCGGAGGGCCCCCTCCAACCCCTCCAGCCCCTCGGAGGGCCCCCTCCAACAACGCGGCTCGCGCCCCTCGGAGGGCCACCGCAACAGCAGCGTGGTATTAAAAAAAAAAAAAGTATATACTTTTCTACTTAAGTATTTCGAAGTACAGGGCATTTCAGATACTTTAAGACTTTTAACCAAGTAACATTTCAGTCAGTGACTCCGACTCTACAAAAGTCACATTTTGGAGAGGTTCCTATTCTTTCACCAGAGTGTAGTACTTGTACAACATCGCCCCGCAATATCGCTGCGCCTCAATATTGCAGACAACAGGTCAGCTAGGTCGACCAAGCCCTCTTGCCTAAGCTTCGCCGTACCAACCACCTGCTCGGTGATCCTCAGCCAGGAGCTGTTAATTCTACCTCATACTCTGTCACCATGTCCAACGTCCTCGCCTTCATCACCCACTGTCAACCTTCGTCAGTCAAATCCCCTATATTCTCAGTCGTTCGCAGGAATCAATCTTCACGCAAAACTTTCGCAACCAAGCACAGCACCCAGTCTCCTTTCGAACCCAGCCGCGAAACTTCTACTCTTTGACCTCTAAGCATTCCACCAGGTATCCCAACCGCTGAAGCCTATCACTCTCCCTCTACCCATAAAGCTTATCACCATGCTCCGAGCTTGTACTTTCTCCAACTACGTTAAAGCGCTCCTCTCCTGCGCTCTTCTCCAAGCATCCTATGGTTTCCTCAGGTCGGGCGAGTTCGCCTCAGCTTCTCCAGTCTTCAACCCTCCAAAAGATTTATCAATCTCCGATATCAAATTTTTCCCCGACCATTGCACCCTCCTAATCACGCACTCCAAAATTAAAGGTCTTCGTACTTTTTCTATCGCACGCATAGACGGCCATCTTGCCCCTTCCGTGCCACACTCAAATTCGTGTGCAAAAGGCATCAAATCTATCAGGAAGCTAAACCCCAGTTTATAGCTCCCGTAGGCTTCCCCACGACCGCAGATTCGTTTATCCGCCACCTCCGCCCTATTTTACGAGAAGGCGGCCTTCTCCCCGATCATTATTCAGGAAATCCATTTAGAATAGGCGCTGCTACGTCCGCCCCAGCACAAGGCGTCCCCATCGCTTCCCTCCTCCAGCTTGGCCGCTGGTCATCTTCGGCCTTCACTTCCTACATCAGACCCAATCTCGCAACTGTGCTCGAAGCCCAACGCTCCATGTCATCAGGTGAGCAGTCAGCATGACGATGTAGTTTTTTTTTTTTTGGGCCATTTTTAACCATTAAATTTCAAGGGGAACCGGCCAGACCAGAGATCCTCAGCCTTCAGCCCGGCAGCAACCGGTCCCCCCTCCGCTCCTCATAGCACATCATGCTCATCAGGCCTGTATACGTCTGTCAGTCCCTTGTGGCCCCCGCCAACGATGCGGCTCGTGCCTAGCTGCCCCCGCCAACGATGCGGCTCGTGCCTAGTGGCCCCCGCCAACGATGCGGCTCGCGCCTAACAAGTCTATCAGACTGCAGGCCCCCGCCAACGATGCGGCTCGCGCCTAGTGGCCCCCGCCAACGATGCGGCTCGCGCCTAGTGGCCCCCGCCAACGATGCGGCTCGCGCCTAGTGGCCCCCGCCAATGATGCGGCTCGCGCCTAGTGGCCCCTGCCAATGATGCGGTTCGTGCCTAGTGGCCCCTGCCAACGATGCGGCTCGTGCCTAACAAGTCTATCAGACTGCAGGCCCCGCTTCAGAGCCTGCATACAGTCCGTCGGACTGCAGGCAGCTAGGCCTCGGCCGGCACCCTCTTTTTGGGGGGTAAGACTAGTGAGCTTCGCCGGACTCAGCATCTCCCCCCCGGCGATCTACACTCACTAGTCTTCCGCCGGTTCGAGCGCCAAAGATTTGTTCATTAAAATCCTCTAACTGCTTATTTTTCTCTGTGTGAGTTGATCCAGATTGAAATGGAGCTTAGGCGTAAATTCAAGCTGGGAGACAGAACACAGCTGATCTACATCACAGCTGATCCTCTTCAATCACGTCACACCCTGCTGCAGCCAATCAGGATCGGCGCCCTCGCGCGTCCCAGCCAATCAACGTCAAGCCGGTCCATTCAAGAAGACGAGCTTCCGGGGATCTGCCTGCTCGTCAGCTGTGCTTCGCCCACCTCCTCCCCATCTCCACCTTCAGCCCGATGACCATTCTCCAGGCGCCCTACGCGCTCCTCCATCCAAGGCTCTGCTCCATCATCAGTATTCGGACCGGGGGGGTAAGACTAGTGAGCTTCGCCGGACTCAGCATCTCCCCCCCGGCGATCTACGCTCACTAGTCTTCCGCCGGTTCGAGCGCCAAAGATTTGTTCATTAAAATCCTCTAACTGCTTATTTTTCTCTGTGTGAGTTGATCCAGATTGAAATATTCATTGTGAGATAAACAAACTTTTATTCGGGATTTTAATATTTTTTTCATGTTGTTTTAATATAACAAACAATCATGGAAAATATTTGTGGTTATAAACAGTTTTAGAAGCAAGAAAACATTTGTGTTCCAATATGAATTCAGGTTTTTATTCCACTAAGCAAAATCTCAGATTAATTACCGTAAAGAAAATCTTTGTTTTGATTGTTTTCAGCTCAGGCAGCAGAACTGGCTGCTGTTAAAGTCACTGCTGAAAACCAAGTGGAGGCTCTGAAGAGAGAAGCAGAAGGTTTGTGAAATCTGAAGGAAACTTGTGATTGCAACACACTTGAGATTAAACAAGTAAACATGAAACTCTTAACTTTAACCTCTGACTTGCTTTCTCAACCTTCAACCAACAAATTTACTGTTATATTGGAAACTAAGACATTATTTTTGTGTTCACTTTTCTTTAGTTTGTGAAACTCAGGTAAAGAAACTGCAGCAACTGAACCAAGGTTTGTATTTTATTTGAAGGAGAAACATTTACTACAGAAATCTTTGAATTGATTCCTTCTTTTGCAGAAATAAACTGCAAAGAAAAAATCAGCAACATTTGTGGTACAAAATTGAGAAATACCCACAGTTATAAACCATAAAATCCAAAACTTAATATTTACATAAACATATAAGATTACTAAAACTCAAAGAAACATAATTTTAAGTAAATTTTGACATTTTGAACTATTAAAGTGACTGTTGCCAAAATATTTATCATCAAGTCTTTTACACTACGGCCATATTTACTGCACTAAAATTCTGGCAACCTTAGTTGCAGGCAATTTACTGTAAATCATTCACACTATTTTTACAGTGTTTACATTCCATGAACCTTTACATATTTTGTTACAATACAGCCACACACTTTAAAAAAAGTTTTCTTTTAGGTATTACTTTATAAACGAACACTAATTGATTCAGGATTCTAAATATTTATTTCGTTTTATTTTAATATCCAAAATGCTTCCAACCTGGTTAATTAACATTTCCTTTTATATTCAAAATTCACTTTTTAGCTGCTGGACTCATTTTAATTTTCACTTCACTCTTTTCTTTATTATTAAGCAATTATTAACTTTTATGGCAAAACATAAAACTGCTCCCACATATTCAGATGTTTATATTTTGTAAAATATGACTCAATATGTGCTGGAGATTTACTAGTTAAAAAGAAGGACACAGGATGATGCTGCCACCACCATGTTTCAAAGATGGTCTCCAACAATACATCACATTTTACATGTAACTCAAAAAGTTTTACTTTGAAGCTCCTCACAGAATAATTGATACTGAGATTACACACAGATGAACTTTATTCACTCTTTATCTTATTAAAGCAAATGAAAGTTAAGAGAAATCGGTTGCACTAATATTACAATTTATCAAAACGTATAAAATCCATGACTGATATTGTTCCGCTTGACAATTATACTTCATCGTTGATCTGTAATAAAATTCCTTATAATTCTGTGGAATATGTTTGTGGTGAAAATGTGACAATGTAGAAAAATTCAATTACCATCAAGCCACTGAAGCAACACTGTTTACCAGATTAAGAAATAAGAAGACATTTTTGTTTCAAACATGTTGATTAATTACTGTAAAGAAAATCTTTGAATTGATTTAATCTCTTTAATAATCGTCTTATTTCAGCTCAGGCAGCAGAACTGGCTGCTGTTAAAGTCAAAGCCAACATGACTGGAAACCAAGTGGAGGCTCTGAAGAGAGAAGCAGAAGGTTTGTGAAATCTGAAATCAACTCTAATGGCAACATTAACATCCAGATCAGTGATTTTTATCACAATCACACTGTTGGGAAAATGTTTGTTGTTATGATTATTCTTTGCCATTGACTGAAAGTCAAGTTTCAGAATTGTTCTTCAAAAGCAAATGATAATGTAGGGAAAAGCAGAGAAATGTCCATGATCCTTTGCATGTAGAAAAACATTTTCATCTTTCTGAGAAACAGTTTTTTTGATGTGCAGAAGTGACACATTAATTTGAAGATTGAACTAGTAGTTCTGTTCATTTCAGTTCTGTTTAGAGAAATGAATCAGTGACTGAGAAGAACAGCACATTGTTGGTACATGTGAATCACTTGGATTTATCAGACAGTAGAAACATTTAAACATTATGAACTGTGGAAAATATTACAATGTAAAAATCTTTTCTTCCTTTATAAATGTATTTGATGTCCCATGTCTGTCTGTCTCTCAGCCAAACGACTGGTTTTCTCTGCCTCTTTGGTGACATCTGGTGATGAATACGTTGGACCGTTCAACACCCACATAAATCTGATCTTCAGAAATGTTGTTACTAATATTGGAAATGCCTACAACCCAAATACAGGTGCTGCAAATGACTGGAAATATAATTAAAATGTGGTAAATTTGTTAGAAAAGTAACGTGAGAAAAGTGTTTATAATTTTGATAATGATTCTTCTCAGGGCTGTTCACTGCACCAGTGAGAGGAGTTTATCACTTTGAGTTCCACATATTTGGATTTGGAAGTTCTAATCCTACATCTGCAGCTTTGATCAAGAATGGAGAGAAAATCTGTGTATCATACACACATCAACCTGCTGTTGGTCAAGAAGCTTCTAATGGCGTCTCACTGCTGTTAGACATTGGAGATGTTGTATATTTGCGCATGTATGCCAATTCATGGATTTATGACAATACAGATCGTCACACTACATTCAGTGGCCATTTACTTTTCACCATGTAAAATAATTATTTTATTACAACATGTGACTGTAGCACAATAAACCCCATCTATAGCAAAGATTAATGATGAAAACGATTCATTTGTAAAATAAAGTTTATTACAGTTTAGTTCATCCAGCCTGCTGGTTTCTACAGCAGCCATAAGTAACAAATCTGTGCTGGAGATTTGATGTTATTGTTGCTGTAATCTAATTATAAATCACAACTTCAAAACTGAACCAGATCGTCTGAATTAAAGTGTCATTTACAACTTTTATGAAAGCTGGATGAGCAAACTGTCTATTTGAATCACATTGTTTCTTTATTTTCCAAATTAAAAGAATAGTGGAAACAGTAATAAGAGGTTTCTGTCAAATGTGTACAATTCTAGTCTATTACATTAACTGTGTGATAAACATATTGTGTGTCTGAGTTTCACCTTTTAAGTTTAAACAATTAAAAACATTTAAGAAGTCAGAGATGTTGTATTTTTCCGTTTGCCAAGAAATTCCTAGATTCATTGTTAGGTATTTTCCTCAAACCTACAATAAAATAACCACAGACAACGTATATGAATTAAATATGGTCAGGCTTCTGCAGAAGGAGAAATCCCGATCAACAGCTCCTCCGAGCTGTTCAATAGAGAGTTCTGATCTGCTTTCACGTGAGCTCCCTCTTTATTGTCAAAGACAAACAGTCACATGGTGCAGTCAGGATACAACAGACGTCGTAAAACATTTAACACAAACAGACCAACAACTCAGTTCCAGGTGTGATATCTAATTTACAATCTGAGCCCAGTTCAGCTCTGGGTCAAACTGTCACCTAAGACCGGGTAGATAAACACCAGAGAAGAAGGTCTGAGAACTATAAAGTTTTACTATCTCGCATGAAGACAGTCGTAACCTCCAGGTCAGTTTATACTAAAATCACAATAATACTTTAGACTGAATATAAACTAAAGTAACAACAAAATGATAATATTAAAAAATATCTAACATTCATGATGATCAGAATCATCATACTACATTTAGTGGTCGTCTGCTTTTCACCATTTAGGCAACTGACAGATTTTTATTATGATCTGTGACAGGAGCACAATAAAAAACATCTGCATCAAAGATTTAATTATAAAAATGTTTAGCAGTTGTGGTAAACATGTATTTGACATTTTTGTTGTTGCTGTAGTCTATGACTAATCAGAACATAAAAATTGACCCAGATCATCTGAAACATTTATAACCTTTATGAAAGCTGGATGAGCAAACTGTCGATTTGCACCACATTAGTTCTTTGTTTTCTAGTTAAAAAAATATCGTAGAAACAGTAACAAACGTGTGTGCAATCTATTACATTAACTGTATTACTTGTTAAGAAGTAGAAATGGTGACATTTGTTTTGTTTGTATATATGAAATTGGGTGATTTTAAAGAAACACACAGCAGTGAATCTGCAATAGAGTGATTAAAAATGAGACCAGTCGAGGTTTTGAAAGAGCTAATAGTGGCTGGATCAATTAAAGAGTCTGATATGGGTAAAAAGCATTTTCTCCTCATTATTGAATTGTAATAATCACTGTAGAAACATCAAACAGAACAGTTCTGACTTCTTGCGCCACTGCAGTGCAGAGCTGTGCTGCTGCACCAAGCTGCAGAAATCTACATCTGAAATACCTGAACTACTTAACAAGGAGACGCGCGTCGCCTTTTATGACAGAAAAGAACAAATGCATGTTTATTCTTATACCTGAACAGTTTATCAAACGACTTATAATTTTATGTCGGTATTGTGTGTTTCCCCAGCGGTCGGTGATCAGTTCACACTAACAAGCTGCTCTCTCTCTCAGTGTCTGTGTTCATTCTGTCCTCTGATCTGGGTTCAAGCTGAACTTCCTGCAGTAGGAAGAGTTTATGCACAATATACCACGAATTTGGAACAAACTTCCAGAAAACTGTAAAACAGCTGAAACACTGACTTCCTTTAAATCTTGAATAAAAATGCACCTGTTTAAAGTCTCATTTGAAACGTAATCAATTACAAATTCAATGATTATTGGCTGAAAGTGCTGCAAATATATCTTGTACGGACGGCATTGTCTGCATAAAGTAGGTGAATGTTTATTAACAGAGTTTTTGAAGGGCCCAGTAGGTCAATGTCCATTGGCTGAGCTTTATAGGTTAAATATTAAAAATGTTTTATTTGCATTGTTACGGGACTTGACGTAGTTTTTGATTGTTGATTCTATGTTGCATGACTTTGTGTTCTTGTGTTTATTATGTAAAGCACCAAGGGAGCAGCAGAGAGTGAGGGCAGGAGGTCAGAGTGATGGAGGATCAGTTGATCTGTGACTGAAAACTTCTCTTCCTCCAGCAGCTGCACAATGTGTCGGCGTTATCTGAACGAGAATAAATGTGGTTCAGTTTCACCTTTTAAGTTTAAACAGCTGAAAATTCATATCTGACTGAATGGAGTCAGATTTCGGTGATTCGCTGTTTGTTTTCCTCCACAGAAAAAGTTTGTGTGACAGCAGGACATTTTTCACTGCATGCAGAGAGTTTATAACTTTCACTTCTTGTTCATCTTCATACATTAAATTGTGCGAAGGTTCAGTCGAGTGGACTGTCCTTGCAGTTCACAAACTAATCAGGTCAAGAGTTGGAAGGTAAACAAACATATCAGTGACAGATAATGTGATAATTCAGATGAGTTTGTTTCCTTTTTCAATCCTATAAACTCTAAATAATTAAATTTACACCTTCAGTTTAACATGCAAGAGATTTTCTGTCCATACAGGAATTATTTGTCCAGTTCGTTCAACTAAACATTTTCTCTGGACATTGAGAAGCAGGACAAAGACAACCGAGATTAGATTTTTCACTAGAGGGGAGAAAGAGGACACAGACATCTCCGTCTTAGTCTTTGTCCCCACACTCTAAAGCATTCTCTCTCGAAGTGTCTTTTATTTAATTTATGGTGGTCACTAGTTACATAGACTGACAGCTGCTAATCAGGGGCGGGGCTAAACAGAAACCCAGCTGCCAAACACAGAGTCTCAAGTCTATTCCAATGCAAAGAAAATCCCTGTTGAGGTCTTAAGCTCAGTTCTTGTGCTCCTGGGTCATAAACCAGTGACCCTTAACCTTCCTTCTTCCTGTCAGGAAATCTGGTCCCAATTTGGCACGATCATCGTCTCCTATAAACGTCTTAATCAAAGCACACAAAAAACAGAAATTAATCCTCACAATCCTTAGTATTTATATTTGTAATTCATTTAAACGCATCATCATTGTTATTATTATTATTTATTTATTTGAGAGTTTTGGATTGCATTTAGATTTATTCTAAAAATATTTATGCCTCAACCAAAAGACTATAATATTTCATCTGAATCAAGTAAACAATGTATGATAAGTGACCTGATTCTGACTTTTGAAACAGAAATCTGTGATCTTTAAGTAAAATTTCATCAAAGCCATTTATGGTCAATTACTAAATTAAAAACATTTCATCTACATGCTTAATATGTGAGTTTGATAAGACCTATAACTATTAATACCTCGTCTTTCTTTGGTTTTTCTTCAGCTACTTATGAAATATTACATCTAATATTTGTTTTTTCTGCAAATCGAAGCAATAAATTAAAACCTTTGAACATAAGTTTTTTTTCAATATATGAACTTTTGAAATAAACATTCAGAATCACGTTCCTACAAACAAGTTATAATATCCTTTTTGATCCTAGATTGTAATTTTTTTTATAGGTCAAGTCTAAAGTACCAAGTCTTACATAATTTCTGATAAGAGAATAACAATGCTTAGCAATAAAAGGTCTGGGCTCTTATTTAAGTGTCAAACATCAGAGTGGACCTCCAGACACACTGAGGATGGAGATGAAAATGTTTTTTCCGTTGCTGCTGCTCGTCTGCTCCGTCTCTACAGCTGAGCTGCAGGCTCAGTCTGACAATGACATCCTGTCACATGTAAGGCAAACTGAGGGCCAAGTGGGAGAAGCAGAGAGTGTGACTGAGCAGCAGACCTGCACACAGGACATCAACGCTGTTCTGAGAGAGATGAGCGCCTGGGTGGCTGCACTGAAGGTGGAGGTGCAGCACCTGCAGAGAGACAATGAAGGTTTGTTCACAGAGAGTTACAGAGTTTGAATCAACTGATCCTGATTGATCAAATGATCCATACGGTTCAGAGTTTTAATTATTTATTATGGTTATCAGTGAAGACGACGGAGCTGCAATCCCTGAACCAACGGTACCAAGGTACTGATTGTATTAGACCAAAAGTTCTAAATAAAAATTCATTTCATAAATTAAGATCATAAACTAAAACATTATTTTTGTGTTTACTTTTCTTTAGTACAAGAAACTCAGGTAAAAAAGCTGCAGGATCAGAATCAAGGTATGTAGTTTAATTTCAATAGAAATATTTTCTACAGAACTTTATAAATGAACACGTAAAAGAAAAAATACCAACAGTTACAGGCTGTAAAATCTATATTACCATAGAAAATATACAAAATTACCAAAACAGAAATTTCAAGTATTTTTTACATTCCAAATTTCTAATTAAAGATTATTTTTAATGTATGAAAGATAATTGACTAAAACATTATTTGTATGTATTTTTAGTGCAAGAAACTGAGGTAAAAAAGCTGCAGGATCAGAATCAAGGTATGTAGATTATTTTTACTACAAATATTTTCTACAGAGCTTTGCAGAAGTTTTTACCCTCCATGATCTTTACTTATGTTATTACAGTTAAATCATCAATCTTAAGTTTTTTTGTTTTTTGTTTTGTTTTACTTGATAAACTAACTCAGACTAACATTCATTGTGAGTTAAAGAAACTTTTATTCGGGATTTTAATATTTTTACGTGTTGTTTTAATATAACAAACAATCATGGAAAACATTTGTGGTTATAAACAGTTTTAGCAGCAAGAAAACATTTCTGTTCCAATATAAATTCAGGTTTTTATTCCACTAAGCAAAACCTCAGATTAATTACTTTAAAGAAAATCTTTGATTTGATTCTTTTCAGCTCAGGCAGCAGAACTGGCTGCTGTTAAAGTCACTGCTGAAAACCAAGTGGAGGCTCTAAAGAGAGAAGCAGAAGGTTTGTTATTATCATTATTCTATTATAATAATCAGGTTTCAGAATAAATGTGACTATTAATATTTGAAGTGGAAGTTAACTCATGACTGGTATGTGAAAAGGTTCAATTCATTTTGAATTAAGTTATTTGGGTTTGTAAAGTTGGGTAACCCTCCACACATGCACCATATTTCCAAAATTTATTTTCTCACCCATTGAAACTGATCAGAATCAGGATCTCCAATCATTTCCATGGAGATGTGTATAAAATGAAGCATCTCAGCATGAAAACTGTTTTTATAAACATTTGTGAAAGAATGTTTCGCTCTCAAGAGTTCAGTGAATCAACACTTTCTCTCCATTAGGCAACTAATGACGTCTTGGTGATTCTTTTAGAAAATTCATTTTCACAACAAGTGCTTTGTTTAAATCCAGACAATACATTTTAGACACAAGAAGACATCAGTAAGGAAACAAAGCAAAACCTCAGAGTAATTACTGCAGAGACATAATGTTTAATTTAATATAAATTATTTGGTAACTTTTTCATTTCAGCTCAGGCAGCAGAACTGGCTGCTGTTAAAGTCAAAGCCAACATGACTGGAAACCAAGTGGAGGCTCTGAAGAGAGAAGCAGAAGGTTTGTGAAATCTGAAGGAAACTTGTGATTGCAACACACTTGAGATTAAACAAGTAAACATGAAACTCCTAACTTTAACTCATATCCAGTTTTCTCATGGGAACATGAGACGATCTCCTGAAATGCACTTTGAATCTACTTCAGAAAACTGGTTGATCATTGGTTGCTGTGATGCTTCACATATTTAACTATGTCGGAGAAACTCAGGATTCACCTGGGAACAATTTACAAATTCAGAAAAACAGTCATGTATAAAAAATGTGTTGAGATATGATGACAACATGTTCAAGTATTTTGCCTGTTTATATATGACGAAATTATCCTTAAATGTTGTTGTGGAGATAATTCAACAGAAAATGGTAAAACACATTTTGAACAACAAGACAAAAGCAAATGACAATGTAGGGAAAAGCAGAGAAATGTCCATAATCCATAAACTGTAATAATGAACTAGTAGTTCTGTTCAATTCAGTTCTGTTCAGAGAAATGAATCAGTGACTGAGAAGAACAGCACATTGTTTGGTACTGTGAATCACTTGGATTTATCAGTCAGTAGAAACATTTAAACAATATGAACTGTGGAAAATATTACAATGTAAAAATCTTTTCTTCCTTTATAACTGCATTTGATGTCTCATGTTTGTCTGTCTGTCTGTCTGTCTGTCTGTCTGTCTGTCTCTCAGCCAAACGACTGGTTTTCTCTGCCTCTTTATTGGCATCGGGTTATGGACACACTGGACCGTTCAACACCCACATCACTCTGATCTTCAGAAATGTTGTTACTAATATTGGAAATGCCTACAACCCAAATACAGGTGCTGCAATTTACTACTTATATTTTCTTTACAATCATAACTAAAATGTGGTAAATTTGTTATGAAAGTAAAGTGAGAAAAATGTTTATAATTCTGATAATGATTCTTCTCAGGGCTGTTCACTGCACCAGTGAGAGGAGTTTATCACTTTGAGTTCCACATTCATGGACATGGAAGTTCTACTATCCTACATCTGCTGTGTTGTACAAAAATGGAGAGCACATCTTTTATGGCATGGACAACTCAACCTGCTGGTGATCAAAGCTTCTAATGGCGTCTCACTGCTGTTAGAAATTGGAGATGTTGTATTTTTGCGAATGTTGCCAATTCAAGGATTTATGACAATACAGATCGTCACACTACTTTTAGTGGTCAATTACTTTTCACCATGTAGGCATCTATGCATGCAGTTCTTTTCGTCCGTTAACCATAATTTTCACTCCTCAGCTTTAATATATCTTTTCCTTAATTAAAAACTATCTTTATGTAGACAACAGTTACTGCTTCTTTTTATTTTTAATTATTATTTTAGCTACGCATTAAATTACAGAATTATCAAAGTGATGTGACATCACCTGGTCTGTCCGATGTCGGTGAAAGAATGAAGTTTGAAGAAAAATGACAAAAAAACCTAATAAATCTGACCTTTTCAACTCTCCGTTGCCTTGACTCTCACCCACGTCTCCTGCAGAGAAAATCTTTGGGGAAATCAGGAGTGCTCACTCAGTCCAATAAATACTCTCACGCCTTCTTGTCACACTAATTCAGCGTTCTCAATAAAACAGATTTGTCTTCTGTTCACAACAGACAGTAACTAGTGTTACATAATGTGACATCCTGCATTATGGATGTTTTACTTGAAACATTTTTATTCTTTTGTCAAGGGTTTGAAATTTACTGATCTACTTTCAAAGACAATGGACTGTGTTTTATTTAGACTTTTCTTTTTTTTTTTGCTTCCAATACTTTTAGTTTCATCCAGCACTGATGTGACATTTTTCCTTTAAACAAACTCAACAGCAGCAAAACAATCCGCGCCCTTTACACATAAATATATGATTTTATTGCAAAATACGAATCAATTTACAACAAATAAACAACTATTGCTGGACTATATTTATCAAACAAGAAGCTTGCACACATCATTTGCCCCTAAAACACAACAACCAGCTTTTGCTTCATTATTACAGTAAATTCATCTTGTAATTCCCCAACAGCTGGATATGTGTGAAATGTTTTCGCTCTCTTTCATATGTACACAATGGAAAGTGGGACTTCGTGATGATTTCTCAGACAATGTATATTTTGGATCCATAAATTAAATCTACTTCATAAATCGAGATGTAGTAAAAAAAAAATATCATTCAGCTGTCCTCGATTGCACAAGACCAGACGCTGTGGTCGGTGTTTTCCCCGATGAGGCAGGAAGTAGAAGGACTTCCTGCTCTTCGTCAGGCTCTGGTGGACTTTACTCTGCAGTAGAGCGTCATGGAGACAATCATGGCACAAATCTGAGGAGAGCGGACATAACAATGTGAGTTCACCAACGCTAAATGGATACAATATTAGAGTATTATCGTTACGCTAAGAAAATGTTAAAAAAAAAATAAAGAAATGAAATTACGAGAATGAAGTCAGAAGGTTTTGTGAATAAAGTCATACAACAATAAAGCCGAAATAATATGAGAATAAAGTTTCAGTATTGCAACCTTGTTCTTGTAATATTATGAATTTATTCTCGTAATTTTATTGTTATTACTACTGAGTATGACCCTTATACTACTGAGGGAATAAAAGTACTTAATTAATACTGAATAGATACAACACTGTAGAAGGACCACACTAAGAAAATAATATGTAAAAAATGTAAAGTTATATTTTTCTGACTTTATTCTCGCAATATTGCAACAATTTGCCTATTTATTCTCGTACGAATTTGTTCTCTTATTATCTTTCTTGTCAAAATTCTACAATACCATGACTTTCTTCTCGTAATTTCTTTTTTTTATTATTATTTTTGATTAGCATGGCCCTACTCTGTTGTATGACAGTGAAGTTATCGCCTCTAACCGGTCTTACCTCCAGAGCAGCGATCCCGAGAGCAACGCCCACAATCACCACTGTGTTGCTATCAATCAACTTCTTGATCTTTATGAAGCAGCCATCTGCTTTCTTTTGAAAGTACAACACAGAAGGTTTAATTTACAGCTGACATTGATGAATAGTAACCAAATAACTAAATGTGATATTGTCTCCTAGACTCAAAAGCATTACTTTTGCTTCAGCCGCAGATGCGTTACATGGGGCGTTGTTCACGCAGCAGTGTGGTGGATAGGTATTGTTGGACGCCATATTATACGGGGAACCCGTAAAGTCTGTGTAGTTGTAGAATCCACAACATTTTAACTGCAGAGAGAGACAGAGAGCGGATTAGACGAGCTGATCGGAAACGCCGCGAAGGGGAACTCATCGTGGGTTCAGACGTCTCGTGTACCGCGTCCATGGTGGTATTCCACAGTCCAGTAATGTCAGGATTTCCGCCATAGTCTTTCTGGATGTTCTTAACTGCTGCTGTGCCAACCTCGTCAAACAGTTTATCTGCCTGACAAAGACACGCAATATTAGATGTTACCACCCGTCCACGTTATCTTGTTATGAAGGCCGTTTTGTCTGAACTCCGTCAGTCACTTACCACAGGTCTGAAAACCAGAATGACCACCGCTCCCGCCACCTCAGCGATGAAAACCAGCAAGACGATCATGAAAAACTGGAGAGAAGATCAGATTAAAAGATATAAGCAATGGCAGTTTATTGAAAAATATAGATATACCTATAAGTTAAAACCTGCTTGGAGCAGATATTTTTATGCTGGTAACTTGACTTTTTGAAATAAAATACCCACTCTGGGTTGTAATTGCCTCAGATATTGGAATGACAACATTCCAGTTGAGTTTCATCCAGTTGTGAGTCTGAAATACTGTAGGATTTGCTAATTGTTGTGATGTTAATCACTATTAGTGTAGCTGGCTTACCTTAGCATTAAGATGGAGTTTGGCTGTGTTTTCAAGAACCTAAGCAGCATTGATGACCAGCCTTTTCTGAATTCATTACAATTCTGGTTGTACAACTCAACTAAAACTCAATCTAAATTCTCATTAAGCACTCCAACATTAATTTGCCTGTGCTTTGGTACAAATACAAAATTAAAAAACCCATAATTGATTGTCAATTCTGGTTCTGGTAGGCAGCTGTGAGCAGTTTGGTGGTGCAGATTTGGTACAGTGAAGATACCGGAGTTCTAGTAACAATCACTGCTACCTAAACGTGAGAAAAGGAATATTTGAATCTTAAATTCATTATGTTAATCATGTGTTTGCCTTATTTCCCTGAACTTCATTCGGGTTTTAAACAGACAATACAGAGATTTGTTGAACAGGTGGCTCTAACTTAGTTAAATAGAAGTTTGAGAATGCAAAAAAATAAAATGCAAGAAAGTGGATGTGGAGAGCATATCCGGTGAAAATGTACTGACATATGCAGGTGGTTTAAAAATAATCTCTGTAACTAATTTTTTTTAAATCTAGTAAATATTTAGCAATTATTAAGGCACCTGTGCTTTGTGCCTTAATGTCCGTTTTAAAGCTAGTTTTAAACTTATGCATGCCATTATATCGCCATCTACTGGAAACATTGGTTATTGCATATAGCGATCCACCACATAAAATAAATCAGATGAGGAAATTTCTTGTGAAGGACATCTCTCCTCTAAAGTTTATGAAAGTTGTATATTAATTCTGTAACAACAGGCCAACAAAATGTGTATGAAGGCTACACGGTGGAGAAGTGATTAGCACTGATGCCTCGTAGCCAGAAGGTCCTAAGATCGAATCCTGAACAAAGAGACTTTCTCTTTGGAGAGTCTATCCAATTCTCTTTGCTTCCTGTTACAGTCCAAATACATACATGCCAAAAGTATTTGACTCACTTAATTGCGCTTAGTAATGTGTGTTTGTGTGTGTGCACACGTGTGTGTTTGCGCATCCAATGCTCGACTTTGTTGACCTGGGTGTACCTCTCGACCATTCCCAGTGATGGGCCTGGGTAAGCAGGTATTTGTAATTTGATTTCCTCTACATCTGAAGGGTTTAACTTTCCCCTGTTTAGAATAGGCTAATTATTAACTATTGTTCTTTCTTAGACTGTCAGAGTGAGAAATGAACAGGAAAGTATATCTGAGGCATCATGAGGTAAACTTTACTGAAGAGTTTTATGAAACATAGTTTGAATCTGCCCAAAGCAAAACTGTGCTTATTTTTATGGTTTGAACACTTTTCGACCGCACTTTTTCCTTCCACTAAACCTTCCATTAATATTGTTAGACAAAGAATTCTGTGAAAATCAAGATTTGATTTTTACACAAATCAAAGCTGTACTTATGGAGGCCATCAGTGGCTTTTTGCTGGACAGCTGTGAAGTTACATACTTTACTCATGATTATATTAATATAACTTTTCTATATAAATATTCCACTTTTTATTTGTGTAAAGAAACATGAAGATATTTTAAGAAGCAGAACTTCAGGGCATTGTTAATTGATACGCCAATATCTCAAAGGCAAACACAAAACGTGTCACTTTTTAAATTGTGCTACTGTAATAACAACCTTTTGATGAGATATTAGTTTATCTCATGCACTTGTGTCATTACATTTATCAAATTTCCTCAAATTTGACAAATTTTTACCACTTTTCCGATGGTAAAATTTCACAAATGGGACTTTTGATCTTTTGATTTTTTTGAAACGTCACCATTTCTGAAGTAGTAAAATTTGACCAACGCCTACCAGCAGCAGCATGCACTTGCTCTCCCTGATGGCCCCGCAGCATCCCAGGAAGCCGATCACAACCAGGAGGGCACCGATGGCGATCAGCAGGTATCCCACGTTGAGCACCTGATTAATTTGCGGTGGGACGTTTTCGATTTTTCCGAGGAAGTTGAAAATGGAGCCGCTGTCAACCTTCACCCAGATCCCCACGCCCAGGATGGCGATCCCGGCCAGCTGAACGGGAAAGAAGATGGAGTATTAGAGGAAAACTTAGACCGCCTGAGATAACGAGGGCACAGAAAAAAACAAAACAAAAAAAAAAACATGCAAAATTATTTGAATACTGGAACACTACTGAATGCCCACTGTGTCGTTTAATTTTGTCTGTGAAAACATAAGGGGAATTAAAGTTTCTTACTGTAAGGTGGAGTAATTGTTAGCATCAATTGCCTAAGATCCTAAGCTGCATTGATGACCAGCCTTTTGTGTATTCATTACAACTCTGGTTGTACAACTCAACTAAAACTCAATCTAAATTCTCATTAAGCACTCCAACATTAATTTGCCTGTGCTTTGGTACAAATACAAAATTAAAAAACCCATAATTGATGTATCTTTAAATTGTCTGTATCTTTAAACTTAACATTTTAGATTTAACTCTTTATGTTCTTTGCAAATCATTCTGAATGAACTATCACATCAACGTTATGCACAGTTAAATTCATTAAACCAGAAAATACGTCTGGACGAGTCTCATTTAACAGATCAAAAGTCTCTTTTAAAAATAACGACCTTTCTTCAGATATTAAATATACTTTTCATTTAGCCAAGAGCTATGGTTTTTTAAAATATTTTGTTATCGGTCTGGTGTAATATTCTAATTTAAAATTTCATGTTTTTATTAGCTGTAAGTGGAAAATCATCAGATTTAAGAGGAATGAAAGTTTTCAAACATCCATTTGTGTGCAGTTAATCTACATAATGTGTTTGAATTTGTGATAAAGTCCCCCAAATAAACGGGATTTTCAATAATATTCTAATTTGTTGAAAACATACTGCTAAATGAACAAAGACAAAAAAAACCAAGAAACAAATCCCAAGAATTAAGACATAAACAAAATCCTTTTTTCCACAGAAATAATATCCTGATTAAAAACTAAACTTTTCTGCCACAACACTATTTTTTTCTACATTGGGTAATTTTCCTTACAGTTTTAGTTTCTTTTAATGGATAGAATATGAGATCCATGCATTCTTCAACATGGCCACTAGATATTAGTATTTGCTGCACGCTGCTCCTTTAACTTCCTGGAAACCTGAGAGGATTCGGACCGTAGACACTGTATCTGGCTGACTCAAGCTAAATGTTTGGTTAAAACTCACTAATCCTTTCAGATCCTGTGATGTCCTATTCAAATCCTCGTGGGTGTCTTTCACAAGGAGCTATTGATGAATGCGTGTCAAATATATATGTCCTCTCTCTATATTTGCATAAATTTTTTGTAACAAATAGTTCAGACTGTGGCTTTGTGTGACACCACATGGAGGTCTCACACATGAGGACTTTCCATTGATTTTCATTCACTACAGTTACACTTATCCTATCTTTAAGCAAAACCACACCATAGTCCTAAATAAAACCCCTGACTCAAAAACAGAGTTGCCCAGGCTATGGTCCCCACAATGTAGTATGTGTCTGGGAAGTTGTCCCCACAAGGTATTTAAAAACAAACACACACAGACCTGAGTTTTAGTATGATAAGTCGAAGCTACTTACGAAGATGATGCCATTAAAAGCAATCATCATGGCTTTGAGGAATCCGAAACACCCCATTTTTTCAGCTGATGGTTCCTGTAATGGCAGAAATGAAAGATGTTTTGTCATTACTCAAAGTTTTATTCATAGACTTGTCAGTATTCTCATCACATGACGACAGAATATGAGCATTTCAGTATGAATCATTTCATCTGTGCGCTACATTGTTGAACACTTTGTGATAAAGTGTGTTACATTGTTGAACACTTTAGACTTTGGGAGAGGCTCTTTCTGCTGGGAGGTGGGAGAAACAGAGCAGGGATAGGAAATTATGTCATAATTCTGCTTTTTATACCTTGTTTGTGAGCTTGATAACAATTTTTAGAACTTCAGTCGTTTCTGTAGCGTTTATTACCCTCCCTTACATGTGTGGGGGAGGAAGGATGACGATACAGGAAGTATGCTTCTCTGTTTTCTCATATTTTTTTTAAACAAGATCCTTCAGAAGAAATATATTTTAGTTTTACAGGGTGTTTTTAGTCAATAGGATGGGAAATGTTTGTAACACCATTCTATTTATAGTGATTTAAGTTTTGATCTTTTTAAGCCAGTTAAGTTAGAAATAACAACCTCTTCCTAATACAACCAGATTAGATTACCTTAAGGAAAACAGGAGTTTGTTGTTTGGTCTTTCAGCGGAAAGCCCCGAGTTAATCATGCGTTCACTGGCCGGGTGATGTACAAAATGTAACCGGCTGTTACCTGGACAGCCAGCAACTCCAGCAATGTTTTCCCTGCTCAGGAACCTTTCCTGCTTCCTCGTGGTCAGCATTTGAACTCTGACACCAAGGAATTAGCTAAGTGATTTATTAACAAGTAAAAGTCTCTCAGAGTAGCTCAGCAAAATCTGGAAAGTGACCCACAAGCAGAACCACACACACACACACACACACACACACACACACACGCACACACAACCACACACACACACACACACACACACACACACACACACACACACACACACACACACACACACACACATAGGAGATGCAAAAATGGAGCCGCTTGTGGTTGAACACCTTGAAACGATGTACCAAGAATGAAGCATAGTTTGCAGTTGCTTGTCTTGTATGGGGAAAACCGAACCGTCTCTGACTTCCATCAAAAACAAAGATGGAGAAATCTCAAAGGGCTTCATTCAGAGGCAGGCAGGTCCCTGGAGACAAAGGATCATTGTTGGATGGATCCCTCACCAGGCCACCATACCGACACTGCAAAACCATCGACCGCATGAACCCCGTCCATCCACAAGCCTAAAGTCTCAAAGTTGGGGACTGAGTGACTCACCTGCTGCAGTAGATGTCTGGTGAGAAGCTCTGTGGTTTGCTTCAGTCTCTACCTTCACTACTGAGGCTGGTTGGCTGCTGCTGTGGGAGAACACAGTGAGGTCACAGGAACACAAGATCGCTCTGTCTTCAATAAATGACCCAGAATATGTTCACTGTCTCCTTAGTTTCCCTCTGCCTTTGTCACTCTGTTGCACACAAAAGAGCTTCAGGAGTACTTTCTAAGCAGTATCATGTTATTTGGAGGCTACTGACTGGTTATAGCTACCAGGAAGGGGAGGGTGGGTGCAGTGGGTGTGACCAAAAGCAGCTGAGTAATAACACATCACCATGGAGCTGGACCTTTTTAACTCCTGAGGGAGGGAATGAAGGAGGAAGGGAAAACTCACCTGTGCGCCGCCACACAACGTCACCTGTAGCAGGCAGGCAAATGACCACAGGGCGTGCGAGGGAATGCAAACCATGAAAACATATCTGTCTGCTTTCCAGCTGGTTTCATGAAACACCGCTTTAGTTTCAGTCAGACGTTTTAGGACATTTTAGATTTTGAAAAGAAAAGAGGAGTGTTGGTGGCTGGTGCTCAGTTCCATCTCCACTGGTTGATGAAGTAATGATGTCATAATGGATATTGGATTGGATAGCAAGTTGTCTGTTTTTTTTGTTTTTTTTTTATTACTATTGAATGTACCCACTGTCCTCTGTCTCTTATCTTTTTTTTGTTCAGCTCTCTCAAAACTAGCTAAATCAACTGCCATTTAAAATCCCAATCAAATTGATTTGAATGGAATTTGAATTGAGAATTAAACTTACTGTCCTCAAAAGTGAAAATGGCTTTGGTTTTGAGCTACCGCTATATAAATATTACTTTGAATTCAACATCATGTGTTGCAACAAATACAACATCATCATTGTCTGTATCCAAAACCGAACAGAAGAAACTGGTCAAACCGGTTAAATTAGCAAACACAAGCTGGGATGGGTTTCTCTTTTCACAGTGAGGAAGGGGAGGGGAAAGAAAGAAAGAAAGAAACTGTTTGCCTTAATGACGTTCTGGAGATTTGATAGTACCTCAGGGCAGGAAAAACCTTCTGTTTGATGTTATTATCCACGCCATGAAGAGTTCTGCTCTTTGCTTCAGTGTAATTTTAAATCTGACTGAAAGCTTTCAGAATGATTTAAATTTGCAAAATGCCAAAACAGTGAAACAGTGAGATAAAGAGAGAGAAAGAGAGAGAGACAGAGAGAGTAGATTTGTTTTGGGGATCCTTCAGTGACTTACTGAACTTTAGTCCGTTCCTCCTGACAGAACATGAGTAGCTGAGTTCGGCCGGTCGAGGTTAGAGTTTTGTGACATTGACTTTGTGTAACTAAGACATTTTGATGCCAATTATGAGGGAAACATTTGCGGCCAGTCAGTATCATTACTGCTGGGTTGATGTTCTCCAAAGGGTCATGAAACTTATTTGCATAAACTAAGATTTTTGTTATCTGTGATCTGGCTTTTTTTATTATTATTATTATTATTATTATTATTATTATTATTATTAATGTAATGACTTCTTCATCTCTTCAATCTTTTGTTTTGAATTTACCAAAACATGTTCATGTCTGGAACAAAAAACCCGTTTATTTCTTGGGACAGTTTGGTCACTGGATGCCTCTTGGTTTTTGTGCTTGGATGCGATTGTCGGTACTGATGAAAGTGAAATGTACCTGCATCTGAACCGGTCTCATGGAGGTCCGGCAGCTCTTTGTCTGATTTATTCAGACTTTCTCTTGTCCCATGATGTCACACCAGGAAGCAGCGTTTCACATGTGCCGTCTTAAACACATCAGGCGACTCCCAAGTCGCTTAAAGTCACAGCTGTGTGAAAACGTCTGAATTTGAAGGAAGCAACACATTCAGTCATTTGCAAACTTTTTTTGTGAATCCTAAAATAGAAAAAGATTTAATGGTAGACAATGGGGGGAGGGGGAGGAGTTTGTGTCTAGTTTCATATTTTGAAGTGAACCATCTGGTTTGACTTGGTGAAAAAAAAATAGGCTCTTTAAAAATAACTTTAGCCTCCTGGACTTTAACCTCACTGTTATATTTTAACTTTTTCAACTCACAAATGCCATTGAACTCCATAAACACGACCATTAAACTAAGTGGAAAAAAACCCCCAAAACCTTAAGTTTTATGTCCATGCTTCCTCATCATGTGATGAAGCCAAACAATCAAAACCTGGAGAACGTCACTCACAGAATCATGACTCCTCTTTCAGTGGAGGTGCAGCTGGCCCAGCGCTTCTGTTTTCACACTTCCCTCAATTTAAGGCGTATTTAGAAAGAGCTAATAACAGAAAAGGCTTTTTTTTTTTCTTGGAAGGTATTCCTAGTCCAGCATCTTGTGTTCAGTCGTTTCTCTTTAGCTGATGAGGGCACCGAAGTAGAGCTTACTGTCATCGACTTTCATCCATTTTCCTTCAATAAGTCCCTCCAGTTTCTCACAAAAATTCACGCGAAAAATTCAAAAACAGATCCCCTCATTTTACTGAAATTCTTTCCTCAAAATTGTCCAGAAACATTGGGTTTAAGTGACTGCAGCATCAGCTTTACTTGATGTGAAGTCGTAGTCGTTGATCGATGCAGCTATTAACAAAAAGTCAAAGTGACACCATATATCAGCGCAAATATTGCAAACATTTGTCCCACGCATTTCTAAATTAGCAACACAAAATGTGTGATTTTGATTGCAGAAGAAACACAAAAACAATCAAACCCTGGATGGACTGATCAGTGTGAAAAGATGTTCGATATTTAATTTTAAGGAACGCGTGGTGAATGCTAAATCAACTATTTATCGATAATTTAACAATTTGAATGATTAATACGTTTTGGCACCACTGGCCATTTTGTTGTAAGCTTGCAAAGCATTTTAACTCCAACGTCCACGACTGGTCTTATGATTTCAGGAGTCACAGCAGATTTAATAGTGTTTTTAGTGTCTATAAGGACAAGATGAACACATTCCCAGAAGATTTATGAGATGAGACAGAAGCACACTGCACCATGTAAAGGAAAGGAAAAATATTTAGAGTTAAAACATTTTATACAAAAACTCACAACGTACCGAATTGATGCCAAGAAGCAAAAGTGCATTTATTTAGGTGGTGAAACAGAGAAAGAACAAAACGGATTTTATTGCCGTTTTCCTGAGACGAGTTGCTGAGCTCATAAATTTATGGGATACACCGACGCTGCTCATGTGACCCAGCTCTTCCCTCTAAATAAACATAATGCAACGGTCACAGTGCTGAAATCACAGTCAGGCCCAGAAACAGCCATTGGTTGTTCACCAGACCTTCATCACGCTGCTTTATTGACCAGCCGAAACCTTATCTAGTTGGATATTTAAGAATATTAAAATGATGTTTTAGCTGCTCAAACACAAACAATACGACAAAAAATACAAAATCCTCGAATTTCTAGAAATGCTTAGACCTCACTTCATTTTTGACAATAAGGCATCCCGGCGTGGCCTCAAAAGAAACAATCTGAACCACCCTCCCTGAACGTGATACTTGCTGTCACAGTCAATAAGGTAGTTAGTGGTTATTGAGAACATGTGGAACCTCCTTCACATTTTTTCCTGTGGAGATCCCACAGCGCCTTCTGCTCTGCGACAGCCTGTGTCCCGCACCGCGGCTGGTCCGCCTCATTTCGGCTTCATCCCAGCGATGAGATGCGTTAGCCGTGCGGATCTGAGGAGAGCCTCCGTTTGCCGGCGAGTTGCCACCCCACACAACCCACGATCTCAGGTCGCCTGCTTTTCCGGGTGGCTCTTCAGTTTATGGAACTTAACGCTGTCCAGCTTCTCGAACCTCTTGTCGCAGAACTCGCAGGTGAAGTTGTAAAGCGCCTCGGGTGTGTGCTTCTTCATGTGCCAGTTCAAGGACGCACGCTGGCGGCACTGGTAGCCGCAGATTTCACATCTTCACACAGGAAGGTGGAGGGAAAAGAAAGACAGGACTTATGATCATGTTGGTGGAATCTGAGGTGCTTTAGAAAAGTATTCAACCCCTTCATCTATTCTTTTGACGTTCTGTCACTCTGCTTTAACATTCTGACAGGCTACAACTGTAAACATCCATGTAGTTTATGGAGACACAGAATGTAATAATAGAAACATTATGCTCATTATAAATGTCCCTGTTCAATCATTTTTGGTCTGGATAAAGTAGGAGAGGCAGATTAAGAAACTGAATGAGTATAACAGGAAACATTGAAATATATTGGATCTAAACTTGCAGAAAAACAAAAACCCAAACAAATATCACATCCTCTTTTTGAAGTATGTGTTCCAAATGTTCACTATCCAACACGACTTCAAAGGTCACGTTTCCATATATTGTACAGAGATCGGAGATCAGCCGATGCATCAGAAACTGATAGCTTCAGCCTCGGCTAAGGTCCCTGATTGACCGGCCCGCGTCTGCATGCGAGTGCTTGACTATAGCCACCCAGGTGTTGCCAACTTATTTACTTTGCTATATTTAGTCATTGTGAGACAAAAAGCAATCTGTGTTGGCAAAAATGGGAATCAGCAGGTCAGGCCTTTAGCGACCTGCCAGAGAACCAGCCCTGCCTGGTCGTGTGGCGTTTCAAAGTGTTCACTGTAACAGCAGGATGTGACGTCGGTAACTCACTGGAGCGGCGTTTCTCCTGTGTGTGTCCGCCTATGGACCTCCAGATGATTCTTCCGCTTAAATGACTTCCCACACGTCTCACAGATGAAATCTCTGACCCCTGCAGACACACACACACACGCACACACACACGCACACACACACACACACACACACACACACACACGCACACACACACACACACACACACACACGCACACACACACGCACACACACACACGCACACACAGAAATACATGTGCTGGTCTTTCAGGAAGCAGTTCATCAGGACGTGTCTCTCACGTGTTCACAGCCCACCTGAGTGGATGATCATGTGACGGTGCAGGTGGTTGGACAGGTAGAACTTCTTCCCGCAGCCGGGGTGAGGGCAGACTTTGGTTCTTCCTTTCCTGTGAACTAGATTCACGTGATTCTAGACAACAAATGGTTACTTTTAATCTCCCCAGGGAACTCCAGGTAATCGATAAAGAAACAACGGGTTGTGGCGTTTTACCTGAAAACTGCTGATGGCCACGTAAACTTGACTGCAGCCTTCGTAGGGACAGTGGAACATCTTGAGCATGCCGTCGGCTTCGATGACCGGTCCGCGCCGGTTCCTCTTTGACCTGAAACAGACAAAAAAAACTAAATAAAAAAAACTACAGGGAATCACCTGGACTGTAGGATCCACCAAAGCCAAGAACGTCAGCAGTTTGACCACAACGTACCGGCCGAGACTCCGCTGCAGCTCCCTGCTGCTGCTCAGCTCCAGGTGATCGGAGTTCTGGACCAGCTGCGCTTCACTCAAACCTGCGGAGAATCGGAGGGATTAGAAAACGTTCCACAGAGCCAGAGCGTTCAGCATTTGTCCCGTTCACAAGATTCAGGATTTCACCAACTCAAATCTAAAGTTTTTCTAAGACGTCTAAAAAAAACCGTTATGATATTTAAGACCTGCAAAGAAAAACTGATATTTTATGTAGTAGTGCTTTTGAAAATAATGAATGTAGAATCGTATGGGCTGATAACAGAAGTGAGTCAGAGGTGAAGATGAACGTCAGCCAGCAAATTGCCAATAAATTTACACTTATTTACACTGGACTCCTGTTGGGAGCTAAACAGCTAGCTAGCAAGGGGCTATAAGCTTTCAGAAAACTGCTGAAACACTGAGTTCCTTTAAATCTCCACTAAAAACCCAGCTGTCTGAAGTCGCCTTTGAAGCACAATCGATTAAGAATTTAGCGATGGCGCTTGACTAAATGTAATGTTTTGATTCTTGATTCTATGTTGCATGAGTGTTTATTGTGTTTTTATGACGTACAGCACTGTGTCATATCTTGCTTCAAACTGAAAACATCCCAAAAACTTTGCTTGTCCTTAAAGCATAATAATGTTGCTGATGTGAAAACAGCAATTTGTAGGATACGTCCCTTATTTCTGTCATTCCACCTGCAAGACCTGAAAGCTCACAGAGCCATGATTTGACTACACCGACTGATATGACATAATTAACGTAATGGTGGTTTATGTTTTTGCGTTTATAGTGGAGTCACGATGTGAAAGGGGCAGGAGATTTCTGAGAGGCTTAAATCCGTCGTGTTTCGTGACAGACGGTGGCCGACAGCTCAAATGGAAAATCTGCTGTGATTCGTTCAGCCTTCCTGTTAGCTGTCGAAGGTGTTGATGTCCAACAGCCTGGACAGTTCGGAAAATAAAATGCTTCTTTTAAAACAGCTTCTCACATCTGAGGTTTCTGACTACATTTGGTAACTACTCAGATGAGCTAAAGATGGCTAGCTGGCTCTTCTTTGCTCAGTAATGCCATCCACACTGATGGTTGTTACCATGATTAGATAAGATGCTTTTATCGATCAGAAAAAAAGAAACATCAAAAGGTAGTTTTAAAAACTGAATATTACCAACGTAATGCCATAACGTAGTTTTAATAAAAATACGTTATGGCAAAACTTTGTTTTATTTCAGTCAATCAAGTAATCAATCTATTTGATCGATAAAGCACCCTTCGTGTTGGATTCAGCTCATTGGAAATGCACAATAAAGGGTATTTTTGAGCTCGGTTTGAACCGTCCAAATACCAGAGTTGTGAAGTAAACTGAAACTGGTGGATACTCCTTTTTCCTCCCCTCTTTGTTAGAGGGCTGGTGGATATTAAAAACGTTGTACTTTCTTCTCTTCTTCTCTCCCAGGTTCTGCTGGGAGTCTCAATGGCCATTTTTTTTCTCTGCTTGACCCTCCATTAAAATACAAAGCGTTCGGCGTCATTCTTCATTCGCTTATTAACTGAAACAATGTCTCATATCAAAGTAGGATTCATTTATTTATTCCCTTAACACATCGAGCTGCACTTTCGTCGATTTTGTATTGCGCAAAAACAAATAACTAAATTAATGGCTCAGAAAAAAACTGAACAAACACTGGTCTTTTCCTCAACGGTTTGTAAGGAGCCCAGATTGTAACAACCATGAAGGTATAATTTGCATCCAGTGTTCTGGACCCACCATGAAAGGGGAACCGCTGCACTCTGACCGGCTGGTTCCGGCTGGTTACTCATCTCCAAAGACCCAAAACCAGGATGCTTGCTGCTCCCGGAAAACACGGTGGGGAAAAATCCACACAGATAATTTTTAACCAAAAATTGCAGAGCGCTGGTTAACGGGAAAGAACTGAAACCGTCTGGGCATCGTTCCCCTGATCAAAACCGGAGACTGGCGTTTCATTTTTGTGGACACACTCTTAATTAGAAACTGAGGTAACTGATTTACTAGATGTCGGGAGGGAAGTGCTGAGTCCTCATTCAACAAAATGTAAAACTCTAGATAGAACAATGGATTTTTTTAAGGTCTTTTTGGAAAAACAAAAACACAGAAGCTATTACTTTCTCAAGAGTAATAGTCCAGGCTTAAAACTCCGTAATGTTTTCTTAAAATAAAAGAAATTTCCAGCAAACACTCCATTTTATTTTCTTTACTACCTGTCAGGGAATCTTCCTCCGGCGCGTCTCGGACTTTGAAGTCTGGCGAACACAGCTGGCTGTAGGCGACGCCGCCAATCACAGTGCAGGTGACTTCCTCCATGTTTCCACTGCCCATGTTGAGCTGGACTCCTTCTGACGCCAAAGCCTCATAGCTGGGACCAGTGATGATGATCAGCTGGGAATGGAAGGAGGAAGACAAATCAAAGATGTTCCCACCAACCTACACATTCTGCATTTTATGATCCCACTTTTCCCACTTCACTTTGCAGAGTCATCGGTGTGTTGTATTTATTGGACAAATATCAAATGCTCAAATTTATTTTGATTAATGGAGGATTTGTTTACAGCGGAAAAAGAACGAAAGTCAGAAGGAAATAAATGAGAGAAATGAGAAAACAAGAAAAACAAGACACAAAGAAAGAAGAAGAGGAAGAGAAATAAATAAGAAAAATAAAACATAAAAGAAAGAAACAGAACAAAATTAAAGAAATTGAAAAAAAGACAAACAAGAAAGGAAAAAAAGAATGTGAACAAAGAGGAAAGCAAGAAGGCTCATCGTACGTTGGGGGAAACGCTGCATGGTCCTTAAGTAATAAGCAGTTCCTGACATGAGGTGCAGGCCTACCTGGGAGCTTTCCAACGCCGTCCGCTGGTTGGGAAGTTCGCAGCCGGCCGCCGCCGTCTGCAGAGGCTGAGGCTGGAACCGTTGGGTCTGATCCTGGGCCTGCGCAGGCGGCGGGTCAGACATCCCCAGATGAGAACTCAGAGGGACGGATCCACTCGAGCGTCGATTGGCCTCGATCGCTTCATCGGGTAAAGACGCTTCTGCTGCCGCGCTGCAGGCGTAATCAGGCGCCAAAGTCTTCAGCTTCCCCCCCTCACGTTCTTGCTCCACATCCTCCAGCGCTGCTCCCTCGTCTTCCTCAGCAGAGGCAGAGTGTAAAGACGCCGCGTCCCAGGCAGGCTGTCCTGGCAGCGCAGATGAAGCCTCCATCGTTGGCTGCTGGGTTTGACCTCCATCTTCTTCTGTCTGGTTCGTGGCATCAGCAAGCTCATCTAAACAAAAACGAAACATCAACAGCATTTCCACTAACGATAAAATTGAGCAAATTTAAAGCACCAAAATAAATTTGCTAAATGGAAACATGGCCACTATAATAAAGTGGTTTTTCGCTGTATGGAAATGAATGTATTTCACAAAACTGAGATAGAAACGCTGGATGTTGCTGCTACTGGCGAAACCTCAAGGTCGACGACAGAAAGTGGAAGGAGGATGACGTTTGGTTTTGGCTCTCACCATTCATAAAAAGTCGCGCGTCATCCGAAAGCATTGAATCGGTTTTGCTATTGGCTGAAATATGAAAACGTCTCAACTAATTGCTTACATCCGTCGCTGCCATCATTTTTAAAGTCGTATTTAATGAGGACACCGCAATTCAACATTAGAAGACAGACGGATATTTGCGCACATTTGCAATGGAAGCCAAGCCAATGAGGCAGAGTAGAGTCGATGCACCTTTACACTTTTTGTTGCCTTCCTTTCTTCTCTGTCTGCCTTTAGCCGACGGCGGCTCCGTTTTGTTTGCGGCCTCTCCGTCGCTGTTCCCCCTCTCGTCACTCTCCGAGTCGCTGACCTCCTTCGGCGGGGAGTGGAGGTGCTGCACGAAGGAGTGGTCCGACTCGCAGCGCCACACGGCGGTAGTGGCGAGGTTCGCCTTCGGTTCCAGGGCTCTGAGCTGAGGCTCG
The DNA here is from genome assembly GCF_027474105.1 of Poeciliopsis prolifica. Classification (NCBI taxonomy): domain Eukaryota; kingdom Metazoa; phylum Chordata; class Actinopteri; order Cyprinodontiformes; family Poeciliidae; genus Poeciliopsis; species Poeciliopsis prolifica. The sequence continues at coordinate 11,764,799 of NW_026562385.1, read as the reverse complement.
TGGGGGCAGGAGGCCGAGTGCTCCCGGTACCAACTCACCAGACCCTGGAGGCTGGAGACGCGCTGCTTCCTACCTGATAGGCAGCAGACACAGCAAAGATAACCACATTTTTCACACCAAAAAAAAAAAAAAAAAAGTTACAAAGTTAAGAAATGTTCTTGTTGGGATAAGATACTTCGACTTCTTCCTACTCCTTTTCAAATTGCAACTGAACTTTTATGTTCTTGTTTTATTATTATTGACTATGACAGGTCAGTTAAAATAAGCAATAAGTCAATTAATTGCATGACGAATATTACTCATTCATCCTTATCAAGGATGAATGACTAATATTTTTTAATGCAATTTCAGTTACAGAGACTTCACAATCTAGTTTAATTATTGTTGTTTTGCTTTTTTTTTTTTGTGGAGATTTACATTTTTCCCCCCAGTTCTAGTGCTTTAGAAATTAGTGTTTTTATCATTTTTGACCAGATATATTTGCATTAATAATATCCCACTATTATTAATATTGTATAAATTGAAAATTGGTTTGTTTATCACAATCCTTTCTGGGATGATTTATCGTCCAGCAACATTTCTTATTGTGTCAGGCCTAATTAAAACACGTTTTTATTTTCTTAGTCATTTTATCATTATTATTCTTTTCCCTCAGACATTTTACTTTTTCAAAATAAAGATTTCATTTTAAACTTGCAAAAATACAAAAGGCAAAGCATAATTGAATTTTTTGTTGTTGTTGTTGTGATATTTAGAGAGAAAAGCAACGGATTTCTGTCTTTTCACTCCAGTTTTATGCAACGCTTTTGAGTCAAATAAATTTAGTTTCCAGTTTTCTGGTCCATCGCTGATCCACTAAAAGTCTGTTCCACATTTCGACTCGGCAGATACCAGTTATTTGGTGTGAAGATTTGCGAAAACGGCAACAAATTTGATAAATTGGCAACAGTGCAGGTGAGTCAGCCCTGTCTCATGGCAGAACAAGAGGGAAGTGGCTTATTTCAGACCTTGCAGAGGTGGATGAGATCGGTGGAAAAGATAAGTTTTTAGATAAAAGTAGCAGATCTTAAAAAAATTTTAAGAAAAAGTGCACCGACGTATTCTTGTACTCCTACATACATTCCAATCAGGTACAATCTGTGCTTGGAATATGACAAAATAGTGGAAGGTAGGGAGGCACCACAATCCCAAAAATAGAAACGTGAAACTAACCTGAAAATATTCCCAGATAAGCAAAGACAACACACACACACACACACACACACACACACATACACACACCACACACACACACACACACACACACACCTCCTTTCTGTTTCCCAGTCATTCCTGCTGTGGTCTTCTTTCTGAAACACAACAACCATCACTTTCATGAGGAATTTAAAAGCAGCCCGCTGTATGTGCGCTCCGTATCCCCGCTCCTACCCGCAGGACTCCTGCCGGTACTTGTCTCCATAAGTGTTGTTGAGCAGGATGAGGTACTCGGCCAGCCCAGCATCACTCAGGCTGGTCCTCCTGCGGAGCTCGCTCCACAGCTTGTGCGACTCTCCGAGGTACACCCTCCTCACGTCGTACTTCTTTCGGGACTCCAGCCGCCTCTGAGCTCGGTCTGAGTCCGTGAGCCTCGGCCGGCCCCGACACCGCCTCGGAACACCTCGGTCCCCGGCTCGGTCGGCCTCAGAAGGACGGTCCGCCGGACAGTGCGCCATCTTGGTATTTAATGCCGACAGCTGATCCTGTGATTACCGGAAGTTGCTTTAAGCCTCACAGGAAGCACGGTATTTTAGTTTTATGTTAATCTTACCATTGAACAGAATCAGCGCTATATATATATAGATACATACGCAAGAGCTCGTGTGAATATAAACCATAGATACCAGAAACAAAATTATTTATATGGTGACAGTTGCTTGTTTTCTATCCGGACCGTTTTCGCTGTAACACCGGTGTGTCATCCGTAAACAGCCGCGGGAAACTTTGAGTGCCAAGTGAATTTTGTTCGGTTTCCGATGACAGACATCCTAACGTTGGTGTTCAGGACCTTGTCGTCACAGACAGGTCAGAACAAGGACCCCGGTGCCGGTCCTCCTTCCCCAGCGGCCCGCTCCAGCACCCTGCTGGTGGGAGAGCACCGCCTCAGCCGCTCCGTGCTGTTGCTGGCGGCCGTCATCGCCGCCTCGGAGCTCGGCATCAGGGTGGCTTTCTTCGCCCGAACTCAGATTCAGAGCCTCCCGGAGTGTCTGCAGAGATGCAGCGCAACCCAGAACCCCGAGGGGCTGAAGGTAAACCAAACTACCCCGGAAAACCACAACGACAGTCGCCGTCTGTTTACGACCTTTGTCACGTTCCAATAAAACCTCTGTGTGTTTTATTGGAATATTTATGTGACACAGATACTGACTTTAAAAAATATCGCACACCCCTAAAAAATAACTCTAGTTCAATGAATTACATCCAAAAGTCCCTGTTTAATAAACGAAACCGGCCTGTGTGTAGTATATTCTCATTTTGAAGCAGTTCCTGAAGGCAGCACACAGTAAAAGCAAGGTGGCAAAACGAACAAGACTTCGGTCTAATTAAAAACAGCGACACCTGGAGGACACCTCAGCTCGTAGCAACCTTCAGGAATAAATAGAAGTACAGAAAGTTGTGGTTTTAATTTGATTGAATCTAGATTAAATCAGTAAAATACCTGAGAAGATTTCAAGCCAACGAGACAAACACATTGGAACAATCGATAAGGTTTGAAGTAAGAATACACTGATCAGCTGTTTGGTTTTTTTTACTTTCGATATCGATATAGGTTTAGTATCGGCTGATGCCGATCTGATGCAGAAAAACAGTGCTCAGTTGACTTAAAACTTTTCTTTAAAAAAGAAAAAGAAAACATTTACATATTTCATACTGAAGTACAAATGTATCTGATAACTCTGCAACAGCGTAGCACACTAAAACCACTGAGAAAAAATGTAGCTTCACGAGTCAAACATGTAAAATCAACACAACTTTAATTTGTTCAGCCAGTGCAATTAGGAGTAGAGCAGATCATGTAAAATAAATTATAAATCATGATGTTTCTCATAGTACAAAACATAGAAATTGACTAAATAGATCTACGCTGATGGACTGGCCACATTATTAACGATACCTGATTTAGATTGTTTTTTAAAATATTGGAGCGATATAGATATCAATATTAGATTGGTGCGTCTTTGGTTGTGATTTGACAAAATGTGGAGAATAAAAAAAGAATGATGTTCGTTGTGGGATTGGATATGTTTGCCAACCTAAAATCAAGAGACTATTAGCAACTTATTCATGACAGCATGTCAGGATTATCTGAGTTACAGTCTCAGCTACTGTGTGACGTTTCACTTTCACTTCATTTGTAACTTTTTCATGATTATTATTATTCTCACTGTTATTTGAAGAAAATCACATTCAGCTACCCCCGGTCCCTGGAGGAGCTACTGCAGCAGGTTGCCAGTCTTCACGAGTCCCCATGCCCGCCCTCCCTCATCATCATCGACAGACTGGACGGCTTCCTGTGGGGCGCCGTCGCCGGCAGCCATGTTGGCTTTCACTCAGGAGACGAGTCTCGCGCTGCCCATCTGGCGGCGCTGCTTTGCGACACCGCTGCCTTTCTCACCGAAGTCCTGGAAAAGAGGGGCTCCAGCTCGGCCCCCTGCCGCGCCATCGCCTCCTTCCTCTCGGACGCGGACAGCAGGCAGGACAGCCGGGACAGCTCGGCAACGGATCCCATTCTGGACGTTCTTGACCGCTACTTCCAAGCTCGCTGCACTTTGGACCAGGACAGAAGCTACGAAGCTGCCGCCGCAGCAGCTCAGGAGGCCTGGCACGTCTACCTGTCTGGAACTAAAATCCCAGATGACTGTGAGGATGGGCCCGCTTGGGCCCAGGAGTGGAAACTCTTCATTTTCCCTGAGGGTTTAATGGAGTTTAAGTTAGTTTGAAAGGCTCCCGATGTTAAAACACTTCATTTTTATGGAGAATTTTTTTTAATGTTTTCTTACATACTAAATACATGTAAGAAAAGCATAGGATTATAATTAACATAATCCTATTTTTAAAGGTGCACCGATCTGCTTTTCCCAGCCAATACTGATTTCCAGTTTCCTTTTACGGTAATGTCTCACCTACAGATTGGATTTAAAAAAAATTAAAAATACTACATGACATAAAAGAGAAGAAAAATATGCACCAGGTTTCTTGAAAGGTCGAGGCATTTCTTCGCAAGCTTTGAGTTTGACTTGACTCCTAAAATGTTCAGGGACGTACACAGTCGATGTGTGCAAAAACAAACACGTGGAAGAAGGTTTGATGAGTTCGATGAACAAGGAAAAAAGATGAAATACTGGCGCAAAATGATGTGTTTTCAACTAAGTACCACTATGAAGTGATCCTTTCTGTCCTCTTCTCCAGATCATCTTGTTTATATCAAAAATAAATGTTGTGCTTTGTAAAGGTTTCTGCGTATCGTTCAAAGTTTCAATTGTTTTATACGAAAGACTTCACAGACAAGTTTTAGGTTGATTTGTTTTTTTTTAATCAAAATATATTCAGAACTTATTTTTAAAGCAAGTATAGCACAAATATCTTTTTGTGAAAATAATGATAAAAAAAAGCTTTTAGGTGTACAAGATGTGTCCAAGTTAGAGAAAATACAAATTTGAATGTTCAAGTCAGTTGTGATTTAAATGCGATCATTGAAAGGGAAACAGTTGCAGATTTCCCCCCCCCCCCCTACAAATCTGCGTCTGTTGCTTCATGCACACTTTTTACAAAAACAATAATGGTTCAGTAATACAATTCAATTTACAATTTCAGCTGCAACATGTTTATCCTTCACAGCAAGCAAATGAGCTTATTAAAAGGTTAATCAGATCTGCAGTCAACTGGAAAATTGTAGTCTGCCAGGTTCTGCTCTTTAGGGGCCAAAGATGTACAACAGAAGGAATTATTAAAATAAGTACAGTTGCCTAAATATAATTATCTTAAAGCAATGCTGCATAGCCTACAGTAATAAGAATTTCACTGAAATATACTTTAAAATTCTGTTTTCGATAAATGATTTTAAAAAATACTATCTGTATCTGAAACAAATTATTTAATATTTCACACAAATATTCTAGATTTAAGATTTAGAAATGACCCGGCAGTGAGCACTATTAATATTATGTAGATTTGGTGTAGTTGGTAAATCACCGTGATGTTAAATGACTCAAAGTGCTTTACACTACAGCCACATTAATTCATTTGGGCTCACAAACTCTTTTTTTACACCGATACCAGATTGGCAAGCAACTGATCAACTTGCCCTTCGCCCACACATCACATCAACGTATGACAGGGGGAAGCTGGAATCCAACCTACAACCTGATTGAACAAAATGAGAGGACAATGTACAAAAATATACAAAATCTCAAGTTGTGATGTAGGCCTACTACAATTCAGCTTAAATGGCCATTTTTGTGTTGCCTTGCTAATGTCAAGATAATTCATGAATATTTCATGAATATTTCGACCACCTTCTTGCGCAGCACCAAATTTCCAAGGGTTGGATGCTGATGACGTTATTCTTTTGAACATGAAAAGGTAAAAACAAAAATTAATTCCAGACTTAACCTCAATTTGTGTTGTGTGCTAATGACAAAATGTTAGCATGCTAACACATTGGATAAACACTGTATGTGAGGTACGTCATAATCTAACAAACTTTAGCATTGTTGGCGGCATAAGCATATTAGCTAACTGGAACTGCTGGCTAGCATTCAATGCAAGCTTTTTAATTCCTAATAAAATGCAAGTGTATAAAACAGAGATTTATAAAAGTATACAGATACAGACTCTCATAACCACTTTAAGGCCCAAAAGTCAGTTAAACAAGTAGAAAAAGACTTGGGGGGGCCAGAGAATGATGCCTGCACCCGGATAGTTCTACAGATTTAGGTTAGGCTACTATAGACAGAATGAAACTGAGGTAATAATAGCTTAATTATGCTTTTCTTAATTAATTTGTTCACAATTAAGTAATTCCAGAGAAACACTTTCTACAGCAGTCTTTCTTTTCACCATGCCTGAGGTGTTGTAGCAATCCTGTCACTGAAGGATAAACAAAAACACAATTATTTCAAATATAAAATCCTGCAAACACTTTTTCCAATCGAATCTGGAAGGTTTGGTGGATAGTGTTGAGTATTCATATGTGCTATGAATCACAGGTGATATTGCTTCATATGGAAGAGTCGTGTCCTTTACAGAATATCCAAAGTGTCATTCTCTTTGAGTCTGTTAGCTGCTGTCTAATAGACTCCATCAGTCTATTAGACAATATTTTCCTAACAGTTGACGAGAGGCCATCATTAGCCTGGAGCGAATATCCATATGCGGTTCTCCAGCCCTCCAATTGAAGTTGGTATCCGCTCAGCCATCATCATGGACAGGGCACTGCCGTACCAGGAAAGGTCTTCTATGAGAGGAAATCTCATTTTCGTAGTCGTTGGCATAGATAACCACTTTGCCAATGTCGTCAGCTCTACTCATTGGGCTGTAATCCATGGAGACCCCAGAGTCTGCAACTGCCATGTAGGTGTATCCAGAATCTTTGGCTATCCAGACATTGTTTGGATACTCAAAGCTGGATTGAGATGAAAGGTTCCCAGAACGAGAGCTTTGCTGCACAGAGCCCAGGTCAGAGTGAGATTCACTCTGGGTTGGCTTTCTGGGGGCAAAAAGCACCCCAAGGGGTAAGGCTTCCTCGAGAGTGTCCACCGTGTGCTCTTCTTCGGTGCGTTTGTTGCCACTGAGGGTGATGTAAGTGTCTTGAGATTCCAGTAGGGAACACTGGGACCTGGGGATGGAGTGTTGTTGGAACTCCCTCAGACGATCCAACAGCCAGTGGTCATGCAGTGGGGTCCTCCATCCGTTTGTTTGAAGGGTATCAACCCTGTCCACCGACTCTCCATCAAGAAGGCCTTTGCTCAAAACCCTGTCCTCATTTTGGACAAGGGTCAAAGCTTTTGAGGCCTTTGGTGGCAAAGGTGGGGAGGACAGCGGAGGACAAAGGTTGAGTTCAGAGAGTACTTCCAATGGAGAAGGGCATTCTTCAGAGAGGATGAAAGGGGAAGTGAGCCATAAGCTTCCACTGGTCTGCCCTAACCACTCCTATGAAAAACAACAGCGAAATTAGAGACCATGGTCATGGTAAGCACACTGCCAAATACCTAAAAAGGTCACAGAACTCTGAGAATTTTAGTCTTGTTCTTACCTTGAAGTCCCCACCATAAACTGTGAAAAGATCTTGGAACTTGCTGTCAGGAGTTGGAATAGCTGGCCAAAGTTTCTTGATGAGGAACCTAAAAAAAAAAAAGAAAAAAAAAAAGAGGTAATACAGTGGTCACTATTGTTTCATCTGATAGCTGTCCATATTTTTAAGAGCAAGCGACATGAATAAGCCACATGATTGTCTTTTCCTAGTGCACCAACCTGTGATGGGACAGAAGCGTGGTGAGACAAAGCAGAACAAGGATGAAGGAGATGATGAAGGTCAGGGACACAATAAGTGGGTCAAGTTCTGTGGGGCACAAAGCAAGATCAGGTTGATTTGTGGGCGACGATGGTAGGAGTTCGTCCTGCAACCGGTGGGTTGTCAGTTCATAAAATGATTGGATTCCTCCTTTTTTTCCCCACCCATCAATAAACCAAGAATATTGATATTCTAATTAAAACAATAACATTGTTATATTCTTATATGTAAGTTATTTTTAAGTCATCTTAAATACAAAACAGAAGGGTTCTGCACATTTTTGGCTTCTTCATTGAAAGGCATCCAATTTTGAAAATATTTTTGGCTCTTATAAAAAAGAAGAACCTGAATTCATTCAACCAAGTTCAATAAATGAAAGCAAACAAACCTGGGTTCATCCAAGACAATTACAACTGATTAATTATTAACAAAAAGTCTCCAAATAGGTAGTTTGTCAAAAAGCCCATCCAGGGGCCACAGAGGCCCCCAGAATGCACTTTGGGCAACTTGTGAATGATGGAAAGATGAAGAACTCCATCCAGCATGATCTTTTTTGGGATTTTCCTAAATATCCTAAAGGCATACAAAACATATTCCATTATAAACACAACACATGTAGATCATCCACCTGCAGGCAAAGTCTCTATGAACACCGGGTCGCTCCAGGCGCTCCAGTACCCGTTATAGGCGACGCCATCCAGGATGGCCCGGACCTGAATCCTGTACTTTGTTCCCGCCTCCAGGCCCCTCAGGATCATCTCGGAGCAGGCTTTTATCGCCTCCACCTGCAGCAGACACAATTCTCCGCTTCAGTACGAAGCCTGAGTCATGCAGTGACAATCCTACAATGTTTTGACCACTGGTGGGGTCACGAAATAGCCGTCATACCTGCCCGACGTGACTGTCTGCCGGAGCGTAGCGAACCTCGTACGTCATGCTGTCGTCCATGTACTTCAGCGTCGGCGCCACCCAGCTCACGTTCAGCTGGCCCGGATGGCCTGTGCTGCTCACCGTCACATTCTCAGGAGGGTCGAGCAGAACTGCCAGGAAAAATCAATAATTCAATGACTTTAATAAATGAAAAGTCAAACTGTTTCAACCGGACAGTTTTTCACTGCTTTGTTGCACACAGAGGGCCTTTGCTATCGCATTCACTCGCCCCGTGAATCTAAAGAGTGCTGTGCCTTTTGGGCCCTACAAGTCGACACTTACATCTGCATGGACAGCAGGGGTCAGGGGGTCAGCGCCTCAAATGATGATACTAAATCGATTTCTGATAACAACGTGACACAGAAGCTGCAGCTAACCGTTCCGTTGGAGCGATTCGGAGTTTTTTTTGTTTTTTTTGTTGTTTTTTTTTACCTTCACTGTTTTACTTTCAACAGTGAATTCAAATTCAAAGTGAATTCAAAAGCTTTCAGTTTTAGCTGAGACGGGATCACATTTTTCATCTGCAGCTCTGCATCTGCACGTGGCTCTGTGGTCTGTGGCTCGCTTAATATGCAAAAAAAAAAGTTTAATATTCCCCTTTAAAAAAAAAATGTTTTCCTTTAGTTCTGTTCCCCTTATGAGACGAACGCTGCCTCCCCTCTTCCCTCTCTTTGTACGTTTGCTCTACATTTGCCACCTGCAGCGCGTTGTTGTGTCTCCGTGCAGCAGCTTTGCAAGACAGTAGATTTAGACTTCGGAGCACCACTTTACACAGATCGGTCAGATTTCATGGAGACGTCACCACTTTTCAAGTTTTGCAACAGGTTCTCTGTTGGATTTGCAGTCTGGGTTTGGACCCGGACACGTGATCTACGCTCAGAGCTGCTCTCCTGCTCAAAAGGAGAACCTTTGTCCCAGTCTCAAGTCCTTCGCTGTTTCCCTTCCGATTTGGAAGGGAAACAAAACTCCATCGAGATGAGAACTGTTACTCAAATTATATTTGTAAAATGTCCCAGGTTTCCAGGGCCGGAATTACAAGGACGCGGGCCCCTGGGCTGCTGGCAGTTTGGGTCCCCTCTCCTCCGGAGGAAAATGTTTCCACTGATGCAAATTACTGCACACGAATAAGTAGATCTATACTGATGCATGGCTTAATATGTCGCAAACAGATCAATATTGAAATCAACTATAACTTAATCAATTTTCAAACACATGAATTTTGTTTTTATTTATAAAAATTCCACAAAAAAAACAAAAAAGTGATCCAGCTCATCAGATACTGGACTTGGAATGTCTTGATCAATAGAAAAACAACAATCAGGTTTCACTCACACAGAAGCTCCACCAGGAGGCTGCGGTTGTGGATCTGGATCCCGTCCCGGTAAACCTGCACGTCCAGCTGGACGAACATCTGGACCCGGTCCAGGCGGCACACGAACAGCCGCTTCCCACCTGCTGACCGCAGGACCCGCAGCGCGCACGTGCTGCTGTTCTCCTTTCTAAGGAAACAAAAAAAAGTGATGAGAGGCCAGAAACCAGACGCATTATTATTATTATTATTATTATTATTATTATTATTATTATTATTATTATTATTATTTGACATCGACTCACTGGTAGGCATATGTGAAGGTGTACTGATCCACGGAACCGGCCCGCTCCTCGTCTTCCTCCCAGAAACACACAAAGTCCTTCTTGCTCTCCGCGAAGCATTTCGGGTCCTTCGGTTCCTCTTTCAGAAGAATAGAAGCTGCAAGACGAGAATCCCGAGTCATTCCTGCGTCCGCCGAGCAGGCAGTGACAACCGCACGAAAGCCGGACTCACCTTTCCGTCTGAAACCCTGACCGTCTCCAGCGGCCGCGGCGGCGCAGAGCGTCAGGTAAAGAGCCAGCAGCCGGACGAGCCGCTCGCACGTCATCCTGCGGTCTGAGGGACTCGGACCGTCCGCCGTCCGGCCTGCATCCCCTGGACAAAGCAACTGTCAGAAACAGGCGGCAGCCAGCAGAGAGGCTTGCGTGTTTTTTTTTGTTTTTTTTCTTCTTCTTCTTTTCCTACTTTTTCTACAGATATGACCGCGATGGCGCAACGCGGCTGCGCGCCTGCTGCGCAGCGATAAGACGGGATGTTTACGTCCCGCAGTCCGGGGGGCCAGAAGGTGGAGCGAAAAACAAAACCGTACGAGAGCAGCTTGATTCAGGTTTTTTTTTTTTTTTTTTTTTTTTTTTTTGCCTCCAATTTTTTGAAGGCGGGATGTCATTGATGTTTACGAGTCTGTGGCCGAGATCCAAACTCAGACGTGGAACGGATGGATGGATGGATGGATGGATGGATGGATGGATGGATGGATGGATGGATGGATGGATGGATGGATGGATGGATGGATGGATGGATGGATGGATGCGAAACTACCGCTAGTCCTTAAGGTTTCATTTAGAATGAGATTTTTACTCGACATGCAAAGTGATCATGGAATTAAAGAGAATGTATTTATTTGTCTTTATTTGTCACAAAAATAAAGACATGTGATCATTATTATTTATTTTTTTATTTTTTTTATCTTGACTCGATTGCCAAGATAAATAAGTAAATAAATAAATAAACACCAGGCGGTTTGCACAGATCGGTGTTTTTGCACCGATCTGTGTAATGACTGAATTGATACAGGCACCGATTATTATTATTATTATTATTTTAGATATAATTTGAAAACAATCTTCCTTTCACTTCACAATGACTTTTGTGTGAAATCTGTCACATGAAAACCAAATGAAATACATAGAAGTTTGGTTTTACAATGTACAAAGAAAGCATGAGCACATAATAGATAGATAGATAGATAGATAGATAGATAGATAGATAGATAGATAGATAGATAGATAGATAGATAGATAGATAGATAGATAGATAGATAGATAGATAGATAGATAGATAGATAGATAGATAGATAGATAGATAGATAGATAGATAGATAGATAGATAGATAGATAGATAGATAGATAGATAGATAGATAGATAGATAGATAGATAGATAGATAGATAGATAATTAGCATACCCTCTGTAGCTTCATGGAGGGGAAATCGCAGCGTGTTCTCAGTCCCAGAAGAGGAACTCTTAAACGGTTCCTTATCTCCTCTCTGCACCCGTATGTTTTCATCGTCTGTGCAGCATTATCAGAGCTGCAGAGAGCCACGTTTCTGCACTTGTGATAGGTGGTTTTGATATGTGTGTGTGTGTGTGTGTGTGTGTGTGTGTGTGTGTGTGTGTGTGTGTGTGTGTGTGTGTGTGTGTGTGTGTGTGTGTGTGTGTGTGAGGGATGGGTGGAGGCGCTGCAGCCCATCCCCATCGAATGCAGGGCATCTTTACATCACCTGATGTAAACAAAAAGCTGAAGCTATTGGAGTCATCAACTTTACACTTAATGCTCATGTCCACATTTTACATGAAATTTAGGTTGAAGTTTTAGAGGAACTCTTTGTTGGAATTGGTTGAAAATGACTCGAGTCCCCGGCTGTGTGTAGGAAAGCCTGGTTGTTTCTGTGCTGACAGGAAGAGGGGACCTGAATTATTGTGGTTTTCTCTGCCATTTCAGATAAAAAAAAATATATGAAAAGGGGGCTTCATGATGTGGACAGAGAGCGAAACAAAAAAATCTGTGGTCATAAATCACATTTGATTTGCTGCCGCCTCGGCGGAAACTGCTGAAGATGGGGGTGATCTGGATTTCCATGTATGATGTGGTGTTTCAAATGTTATTGTTGCATACATATTGCACCAAAGCTCAGTGAATAGGTAACATTTTTATGGTCTGAGCGTTACATCATGCTGATGCAGGACACGTTTGGTCCCAGGCTCATGTTAACAGCAGCATGTGGACTGACCGCTGCTTGAGGGGAAGAGCCCGCTCAAACCAGGGCTTATCATCACACATCTGGTTCATAGTGACAGTTAGCGGCCAGAACATAAGACGGTGATAACAGTTTAGTCACATGGTACGGCACATTGCAACTACTGACCTGAAATGATCCAGGCAAAGGGAAACTGTTTTTTATATATGTATAAAAAATGATCCAGAAACGGGGGGGGAAAAAATCATTGATGCTGCAAAGGATTTTTTTTTTTATTGTGGTAAATATATGGAATGACTGTAGCTAATTTAATTTTCTTCAAACATGAATGAAGTTCTAACAGTAAAAAGGAATTAAGGACACTCACACAGCCTGTTTCACTTTTAGAGGAGAGTAATTATGCCAATAACGACCGAGATCATTTACCGCATTAGTACTCCGTTAATGCAAACACAGACTTGCTTTCCTCAACTCTTTTTAGGGCAGCAGTTTTCACTCGTTGTCACCGTGTGTGGAAGAATATGGTTCCAGTCGAGAACTGGGTCTGCGTGTCACCTCTGATTTGCACCCCAGTGAGACAAGAAGTCCTAAAATCACCAACTGGAAGTTCCTAAGATTAAAGATCAAACTTAAAAATGCAGGTTTGAATTTGAAATCATTTTTCCACTATTTGTTTTAAAGAGAAACTTTGGGAGGCGATTCCTACAACCAGTGTTTTTCTCAAAACTAATCATTTCCCAACGTCTTATTTGTTTTCCAACACTGAAAACATTTTCTTAAAGAGAAGGTTTGAGTTTTGCTGCGATAAAAGATTTTATTTAATTTTTCATACTCAGCTTTACCACAGGTGCCAACAGATTTATCTACATTTGTACAGTTATTGTATTTTCTCCACACTTTTGTAAAAAAAAAAAAAAAAAAAAAAAAAACAGACAAAAAAAAAATCATTGCAAATCTTATATATTGGCAGATGTTAAAATCCACAAGGTAAAGTGACTTTGGTACATGATGAGATTTACATTTTTTTCCTATAAAATACATATTAAATAAAAATGTATAGCAAATATCTCATTGTGGTACAAGTGTTGTTGGATGCATCGATCATTGGATCGGTGTGCAGTGGTTTCCCGATGGTTAGAAAACCAAATCCACAAAGCAGGCACTGGCAGTATTAAATGCTGATTAGCCCAGGATGTTGAAACTTGGAGAAGCTTCAGAACACAGTTATAAGTTATAACACCAAACAAAACAAAAAACAAAAGAAGAGAAAAAGAACAGAGATAGGAAAGAAACGCTTCATTTTAGGGGAAGCGACAGCCCTGTTGGAGAGGCCAAACCAAGATCGTCTCAGGTAGCCACTTAGCCTGTTAGCCATTTAGCTAACTGGCCCTCTAGCACTTTCCACAGTACAGGCACAGAGTGGAAGTTGTTCTTCATATCAGTGTGTGTGTGTGTGTGTGTTTGGAGACGTTCTAGAAAGGCCCGCTGCTTAGCAGGCGCAGGCACCGCCGCTTTCTGAGGAGTCTTTGAAGCCGTGGCTCATGTGGTTGTTTGTGAGGTTGTTCTCTTCCTCCATGGTCTCGTTCATCTTGTCGCAGATGACGTCGACTAGACACTCAAACACCTGCTTGACGTTGATGTTGTCCTTGGCGCTGGCCTCGAAGAAATGGAAGCCTGGAAGCAAACGGCAGAAGTGCCTTCAAAAAAAAAAAAAAAAAAAAAAAAGATTCTACCCATACTAAGTTTTTCACATTCCAGGTGCTCCGTGTTTTTATGTTGTCAATATGTTGCTGCTCATGTCCGGAAAGCACCTCCCACCCTTCTAACCGCGTCCAATGTTTATTTTTGATCCTCACAGGGATGTTGCGTGTGACAGACTGACGCAAAGTAGTGGCGCATCTCTTGCAAATAAAAATGAAGATGTGTGACATGCATGACAATGTTTTTGTAGAACCACCTCCACCTACTCTTGCTGTGTTTCCATTGCAAATGTGCACAAAACCTGATCAATATTCTGATAACATTAAGAGAAAAACTCAACAGGCAGCGACCTCATTGCACAAGCAGAGGATTGTCAAGCCAATGAGACGCTGATGAGGCCAACCTGCACCGTATAAAAGACTCCTGAAAAGGTTTTGTTAAGCTGTCCCCCACCTATTTCCTTTTCACTGCTTTGTGCAATTTTGAGACATTTCTCTTCTTGCTTGTTCTGCTAAACAGTTTGACTTTGGAGAAGTTTGATTTCACAAGCCAGAACCTCATGTTTGGCAGGCTTGGTGCTCCCTTTGTGTGTGTTTTTTCCTCCTTTCCCTTTTGGGTTTTTTAAGTTTACCTCAGACTTATTTGAACATTTTGTAAACTAATATGCACTTAACATTCTTCAGTAGGTTCGAACGTTTTTGTTAAATTGTACTGTGTTTTGGTTTTGTGAAACCATTTGTTTTTTGTAATAAATCTTTTTACATTCCACTTATTTTCTCTGGACACATTTTTATGTTACCGCCCCTGGGGCCCTAGACCGTGGGGGCGTAACAATGCACTACTGCAGCAATTACCGAGCTCCTCAGCCAGCCGCTGGCCGTCCTCTGTGGCTATGACCCTTTCATCCTCCAGGTCACACTTGTTACCAACCAGGATGACCTGAGCGTTGTCCCATGAGTACGTCTTGATCTGTGTCGCCCTGAAAGACAAGATCCCACTAGTCACCAGCCACCGGAGGATTTCAGATGCAAATAAGAAAAGAGGAAGAACATTCAGCAGAGGGACATTTCAGCAAATGCGGGAAATATTAAAGAAACATGAGGATCAGATAAATCCAAAATAAAGGACTGGGAGCTTACATTTACAACAGGTACTAGTCATTCACTTTTGAGAAAGTCGAACAAAAAGGCGAAGATTTAACTTGTTTACTCACCAGTCCTGCACTGCACCGAAAGAGTCCTGGTTAGAGACGTCATACATGAGCAGGAAGCCCATGGCTCCTCTGTAGTACGCTGTAGTGATGGTACGGTAGCGCTCCTGTCCCGCTGTGTCCTGCGGGGACGTAAACACAGAAACACCGTCAGAAACATTCAATCTTCAAAGTCACGCTGTGTTTATTCTGGTCTGAGGTGAAAACAGTACCCAACAGTTATACTCAAGAAAGAGTCCAAGTAAACTACATGTCCAAGTAAAAAGGAGCCAAACAAGAAATGACTCAAGTAAGAGTAATAAAAAGTGCTTTGCAAAAAGGTGACTCAGTTACAATCAGAAAGACCAAAATATTAAGTAAAGTGGAAATATTGGCATGTTCAGGACATTTAAATGACAACATAAGTAACAACAAAAAATGTGGCAAAAGAAAAAAAAATTTCCAAAGCAGTATCTTTCAAAATAAAACTCATAAAACCAACAAACTGCAGGTGTGTGTCTGTGTTTGGTGAATTTTTGGCTAAAACAATCTTGTTCTTCACTCTGTGAAGTTCCTCAGAGTGGGTAGTAACCATAGCTATTCTTCAAAATAAAGTTACTCAATTAAAAGTAAAAACTACAGCGGAGTCAAAATGTCCATCTTTTTTCCAAAAGGTAAATGTAACTAGTTCCTGTACAACTCTGATTCTGGTCAACAAATCAGGAGAATCAATCTTTTCATGTGTGATCAAGTATGTATCAGGTTCAACCACAAGGGGGCAGTGTGGTCAACGTTATAGTTGCCTTTTGTTCCAATAGCAATTTGCCATTGGAAATGCTGGTGCATTTCAACGCGAGTCTTCGAACTATTTAAAACTTGAAATGACCATCTCTGAGAAACTTTCCAAAACACAATTTTTTTGTAAATATTGTGGAAGTATACAGCTATATTTTTCCTAATTTTTCTTTCCTGGAAATTACAAAAAAAAAAAAAAAGAGTCTAATCTTCATCTTCATGCACCTTTCTTCAGAGAAGCCTTTAACCTTTCTATAAAAACTGAACTAAAGTTTTTCTCAGTCGGTAAAACCATCAAGTTGAGTTGAGTTTATCTGCAGATTCAGCATGAAGGCAACTTAAAGTGCTTTACATGATAAAAACAAAACAGTTCAACAAAAAACAACCTGTTTTTACATCTCGTCATGTTACAACCACAAGTTTTCAATGTGTCACAAATAACACTTGAGTTTTGACGAGAGCAGAATTACAGACACATTTTTATTTTTCTATTCTTAGATGTAAAATGTACTTTTGAAAAGTTTTGGCTTAATTACTTTTCTGATTAAGTTGTTCATTCTGCAAGTCAATTTGCCGAATGAACAACATCAATCTATTACTAATTTGGCGATTATTTCAACAATCAATTAATCACAATTCGTCGCAATCAATCATGATTATTCTAGTTAATCACAATTATTCTGATGAATCGCTTTTAATTGTTATCAACCGCAATTAATCTGACTGTCACGATTAATGCTGACTAATCGTTTCAGCCCTAGTAACATTCCAGACTCCTCGGTTTGCAACAGGGCTTTGGTGAGTGTTCCAGTGTTTGTCTGCTGTTTCCCTCGCTTTGAAACCGAGCAGGTCATGTAGGTAACCAGAAACTGAGAAAGGGTTATGAATGTTCTATTACCAGGTGGCGGCCTCACATCTTATCTTTCTACATAATGCATAGGACAGAGCAGCACCTCGTATGGAAACCTTTGAATTCTCCCTTTATTGCTCCAGGATCTGGTTTTAGTGAAACAAGAGTCACTTCAGCTCCCTTGCCATCTCAACCATGCAGAAAGAATCAAATATTAGCCAGCAAGATGTGACAGCTAACCAAACAGAGTGTATTGAGGGTTGCTACAAAACAAACCACAACAGCGGACAGGACCTGCCTCCCTATATGCATGCGTGTGTGTGTGCGTGTGTGTGAAGCAGTTTAAATCAGGCTCCTGCACAGCCGGGTAGTCGGACGTCACTGGGACCCTGCTCCTCAAACATGCGTCACCTGTGTTTAGATTGGCTGCTGACAAAGAAGCAGCAAAGCGCATCCTCTGGGATGACACACACTGACTGCACACTCACCATATGTCTGGGTGTGCTTATGCAAAGTGTATATGAAAGGTGTGTCTGTGTTTACTGTGAGATCAGCGACACGTTTGACGAAAAGACGGGGCCCAAAAGAGAAAACGCTTCGCCTGTTCTGAGGGATATAGTGAAATATTTGCAAGATGAAATTATTAACGGTGAGGACATTTTTACAGAGCTGATGATTAACTGCGCATGAGGACCCGAAAGTAAGACATGCCTGCTGCTTCCACACCCCTTAAACACGCTGCTGCACTGGCACTGCAATGAATCTCCATTGTGTCCTGGTCAGATGCTGATTGGCTACTTCCTCTGCTTCCTGGGCTCAGGAAATACCAGGTTTCTTTGTCATTTAGCAGCACAGTTACTGACTCCACCAAGACCAGGCAGCCACACACAGTTTTATGATGACTTTGGTAAAAGAAAGCTTGTTATATACCAAACAGGGTGTTACACCAAAATACATTAAAGACTTGTTGTCGTTGGAACAGCTTTCCAGACCACTCAGGTCTTCTGATTGTAGTCAACAAGTTGAAGGACTTTACTTCAGCAGACACTCTGTTCTAGATAGCATACTAACATGGCACACAGAGTACGAGAGCCAAATGTTTGGTCAGGCAGGCGACTGGATGTGTGTTTTGGTGTGCTGCTGATTAATGTTGCACACTATTTGTGTAGCATACAGGGGCTCACAGATTGTTAGTTCAAATGAATCATCTGCTGGACTTGCCAATAGGATTGGTTGGTTCCTGTTAGGAGCAGACAGGTGGGTGGAGCAGACATTACCTGAGACTAGTACTGGAGGGGAAAGATGGAAAATTAGTCCAGTCAAAAACAGAAATCTGGACACAACAGGTTCAGAGAAAGGATCATTTTGCTTCTGATTCTTTGTTTTATATGGCGTTTTTCGTTTAAAGGATACTGAAATAATCTGTTTTGGCTGCTGTAGCTAGCTGTCTGTCATGCGAGTATTCTGCTCTGACGTCCATGAAAAGTAGGAACGCGCCCCATAAACCGGTACCAATGTCCTTCATTTTCTCCCAAATTCATCAACTCAAATTTGAGACATTTTAAGACATTTAGGAATTAAATTTCAAAATTCCAAAAATAAAAAACACACAAAATACATTAAAGCAAATCTGCATTTACCCATGATAAACACAAAGAACTAGTTAGCTAGCTGGCAAGGATTTTCAACTAGTCACAGCGCGTAATGAAGACATCTGTGTGTGATTCAAACTTTTTTCTGACAGAAAATTGCACCCAAAGAAAAAGAAAATAAACACAGAATATAGGAGATTAAATAGGCCCTAAGACTAAAATGTAAGACCTGAGATTAACGTATTTAAGGAGAACTTACTTTGTAAATTAATTTAAAATATTTTAAGGTCTTAATGTTAGAAACATAAATTTAAGATGGCAGAAGACCAAAGTACCATCTCAAACCTAGAAAACACAACACACAGTAATGGATGCAAATGCTATTTTATATGAACCTTGGCACTGTCACTGCATTTGCATTAGGTGGTGAAAGAAAAAAACAATAATATATGTAAAAAGTATTGAAAATAAATACTTTTAAGTAAATTTTTACAATCCCTTTGTTTCTTTAAGCTTTTTCACAGGAAGATGATTGGTGTCAGACCTTCTCCTGCCTCCATTCGTCCTGTAAATGACTGATAGATTCTGTATAAATAACCACCCAACACAAACGTGACAATGTCATAAAGGTTTATAAACTCATAAAGTGTTTGCATAAAGTGCTGTGACGTTCTGAGACTCCAGAGCCCTCCTGTAGGTCTGGGTCTCGCTCAAACCTGCCCCTATAATCAGCCCCTGGGGCAAAACCAATCTGGATTTATATCTGGATTTATTCCAAGTCTGAATTTCCCACCGCAAATATGCAAACATGAGCTGGTATGACAATGAAATACCTGAATCCTAATCAAAAAATTGAAAGCGTTATTGTCTTTAGTCTTTGTAAAGTCGTGTTTAAACATGACGTCAAAAACGATTGATTTAAAATAAACCAATAAAAACTTGACAAGTCTTTTAACTCTTTTTAACCTGGGCTTAAGCTGAGCTTTGTCACATGAAGTGCAACTCTGGAAACCTGAAATAGAGCCACACCTCCTTAATCAGCACAACCATCTCCCCAAGCGTCAACCAGGAACTCTCAGCAGATGCCAGGTAAGAGTCGGAAGTAAGTATGTGAAAACTTGAGGAAATCATTCTTCTGCATTTGCATGACTGACGAGAAAAACTTGCTCCAGGGCCAACCCCACAGAGACAAACACAGGCACCCAAAGGTTTCCACTTCTAGTAATCCCTATTGTTAGTGATGTCAGTAACGCGTTACAAAGTAATGCATTACTGACGTCGGGTCACTTTTTCAGTAACGACATGTTATTTCACATCTAGTAATCAGATTACAGTTACTTATCGAAATCACTTTGCGTTAATATCTTCTTTGGGAATTTAATTGCATTTCCTCTATGCGTCTTGTCGAGTGATCGGCGATTGTATGCGACAGTATCAGCAGCGACAAAAATGTAAGCAGTTGAAGGAGGAGAGAGATGTGCATTTTGTTGGTGGAAAAACAGGAATTATTTTGATTTTCTGTTGCCAAATTATTATAAGTGGCTTTGGGCTTGTTTTTATTTTTTTTAAAGTCGCTTGCAAATTTAACGAGTTGCGCGCTGCGCCTTTTTGGGCTCGTTTTTGAACGTGAAGTTACTAATTTGGGCTTGGAAGTAAAGGTGGGGGCTTTAAGATCCTTCTTTGAGTTTTCCAGACAACAGTGGACCACACAAACACACACTAATGTTTTTCTTTTTGTACTGTTGTAACCATTAAACGATCTCCCCTTCAGTTCAACAATATGAGTGGAAATACATTGTTGATGTTACTATTGTAAAATAGTTTGCAATTAAGTATTGGCAAAGCTCAGTGTAATGTTCAGAGGTGGTGGAGTGTTGTTGTTAGCAGAAGCTGAAAGTAACTAAAAGTTACTTTTAAAGTAATTTACTTTCCAAATCAGGTTGTCAATAATTTGGTTAGTTACTTTTTCAAAGTAACTATCCCATCACTGCCTATTACAGACATTCAAATTGCTAGTTGTTCATCCTAAAGTTGGCGTGGCATAACCTCTCAATTCCGGTTTCACTCACTCACCCAAATCTGCAACTTTATCCGCTTGTTGTTGCGGAAGACGGTTTTGACCTTGAAGTCGATGCCCACCGTGCTGACGAAGGCGGGAGTGAAGGAGTCGTCGGCGTAGCGGAACAGGAAGGAGGTCTTTCCGACGCTGCTGTTCCCGATGATCAGCAGCTTGAACATGTAGTCGAAGTTTTGGTCGGCCGCGTCTTTCTGCGAGGGAGGCTGATGGAGCCGTGAGTCGGTAGATGCCATCTGGAACAATATTTAACCGTTCATGAGACGAGAGTCCAAAACATCTGGGAACCGATTCTTAATCCAGATAGAGTTTATCATATATTTCTTCCTAGATTAATCAATCTCCCTGGTTCTACTTTAGAAATATTTGCGGAAAATTTTGTAACATTTTTTCTGATTAAACATCTTCCAAAATATATACATAGATGCAGAAAAAAGTCAATTAACCAGAACTGCTTGTGTATTATCAAATGTCGCAGGGTTTTGATGCTGATCTGAAGGCTTAATTCATAAATTGAAAAAAAAAAAAACACATCAGGAGAGACTGGTTAATTTATGAAAACTAAAACAACAATAAAGAAATGTTCTGGATGACATTATCCAAATTTGAATCATCAATATGTTAGATTAGTTTTGAAGCAGTAAGAATAATTGTTCATTTTCTGTTTTCAAACAGAGCAATTAAATATTTTCATACAACTTTTTTGTTGTATTCTTAGGTCAACGTACCATGAGACTCTCATCCTAGCTAAAGCGTGATACAAAAATGTCACACTAAGTAAGATAGTTTTATCAGCTTTTAAAAGTTTCAACAAGATTACCAACATTGTCAGTAATATTTAGGTTGTTGTAATCTACAACTTGCCAACAGATGTCACTAAAGCCACCATGGAGGCCCTTTAAACCTGTGGTGTCCAAACCCTTTAGCTTGGGGCCACAAATGTTATGAAAGTTACACCAGGGCCACAGAATTTGTAGTATTTTTCTTTTTAACTATAACTGCACTTTAATTCTCACCTGCTAAATAAACTCAATATTTTAATGAAATAAGCAAAGCAGTAAGATTTCTGTAGTCAAGCGATGCATAAATCATTGTAGATTTAAAACAGAGCAAATAAAAAAAAACACACAACCTGGAGGGTAAGACAGATTTAAGAAAGAAACAGCAAACATATCCTACATTTTTCAATACTTTTCTTTGCATCTTTTCAGTAACAAGAACAGGATGTGACTCACTCTTGCTTTACTTTGCTAAGTGTATTAAATGGGCATGTCCAAGTCTGCATTTCAGTAACAGCCACTGGATGTTTTTGGTCCCCATTACTAATAAATAAAGTTCAAGACAAAAACCTGGATGAATGCTTTATGTTGCACCTTGCAGCTTCTTCTTTTTTATATATATATAGATTTTTTTAATTTACCTTAAATTTGTTTTTAAATGTAGATCTGCATCTAGCCCTGTCAATGATACATTTTTTTCTGGACAATAACTTGTCCCAGAAATTATTGAGTTAAATGATAATATTCTTGTTTTGAGATTATTATCAAGTAATAAAATAATGTAATGCTAATGGCACGATAACGCAAGAAAACTTTATTGAGATCAATTCAGGTTAAATTTTAATGAACATTTAGCATTTGAACTGGAAGACATTTTTAATATCCATAGTAAATGAACAAAAACAACAATGCAGAGGCGTCAGAATTCGTTTTTAAACTAAATTGCCCTTCAAAAAAAAAAAAAAAGCGGGTATCTGAGACCAATGAACCAGTCTGAAGACTTTTGTCATGCAGTTTTTGGTAGAAAGAGAGAAAAACGATAAATCATGCAAATGGAACTTATCAAGCCTGTTTAATTCATCATGCGATTAATTAATTTATTGCAACGTCAACTGACCTGGCAAACCAAACTTGGGCTATTTTTGAACTGTGATAAAAGGGCCACATATAATCAATGCAAGTTTGGCAAATGGCACCTGGGTCACACTTCAGATGCCCCTGCTTTAATCGATTCAGAATTTGAGTCCGTTTTCCTGCTTCACGTTGTCCCAGAGGAGGTTTGTGTTTTCAGGAGAAGTGGATAATACACAGTCTCTTACCACACAGTAAAATGTTATTTATAGAAGGAAAAACATACAAAATCAATAGTGGATCAAATAGGAGACAGATGAATATGTGTAAGAGACGACATGTAAAGGTTTGAGAGTGCTGAATAAACAAAGCCCTGCCACCTGCTTTACTAAAAGTGTTAATCTCTGCCATCTCTCCAGAGGGCTGATGTGAGATTACCTGCCATCAGGCCCTTTCATTGTTAGTTGACCAAACAGTGGGAGGAGGGGAGCAGCTGCTCGGCTTTTGGGTATTAAGTGGAGAGCAGTGGGCTGGCCGTCTCTATGCTTTCAAGCACAAGGCTGATCAATCGCCGCAACGCCGCGCCGGCCAACCGAGACCGAGACCCCGTCTCCGTGGAGACCAGAGCACGATTCGGCTGCGTGCAAGACCCATTAGCGGTCAGAGCAGTCAGTTTGTTTGACTTTTAAGTGGCTAAATGGAGGTTTTCAGCATGAGGTGGAGATATAGAGATATGATCTGGTGGCATTATGACGGCAAAGAGATTAAAAAAACAACGCGACTGCACATTTCAGCATGTCACTCAACGCATCAACGCAAGTAGTTGCAAAGTAAGCGCAGGTTATGAGAGGTCGAGTCCCTTCCACACAAGCACCATGAGTCAATTTAAGCTCATGTGACTTTCTATTGAAATGTTAATAATTTTTTCAATTATTTAGCTTAAAAATATCTTGCATATCTGAAAGTGACAAAGCAGGAAGCCAAAGGTTGTCCCCCCCCCAAGTTCATTTTGCTCTCAATTTAAATGTTGGTAGGTTTTACTTTCTACAGTTGTATTCACACCAGCTTAAGAAAAATGTGTAAATTGCACTTACAAAAATAAATTATCCAATTGCAAAAAAAAAAAGAAAATAAAAATTTCCAATTTAAAAAACAAAAAAGTTTCGATGCTAGCATGAGGTGGTTTTTCAGTTATACTGAAATTTGGAAAAAAAAATTTTCGGATTTTAACTGTATTTCTCATTCAGTGGAAACGCGGCAACTGCGAAACTTGGATTGCGTCGACATTATCGGAACACCAACAAATATTGCACACATTTTGCAGCTGTTTGTCTTTCAAACATCTTCTGCTTCTTGTTTAATACGCCCACAGACTTGTGGCGTCCTGTGTGCTGGTTGATGGCGAAACGCTGTTGCTTGTAGTACAAATGACACTCTTTCACAACTTTTGCTCATTATTTAAAAAGGAAGCCAGGCCCATGTTTTCTACAAGCGCAGTCATTTTTCCCCTGAGAAAAGTTTTCTAGGTATTGTGCTGCTGAAAATTAAAAAAAAAAAATGTTACAACTCAACCAATAAAATGAATGTAACAGGCATGCAATTAATCTAACATCACGATTTCAAAATTAAACAAAATGTATTTACTTCAGCTAATACACAGAATTAAATGAAACAGAATATAAAAGTAAACTTTTTAAAATGATTGACAAATTATTTCATCTTCGTTTATAGTATGTTCAGTGTGTTAAAAAAGAGCTTTCTTTGTGATGAAGACATTAGTAACACTTTTAAAATCTATTGTAAGCTAAGACAAGTTAAACTACAATTCTGTTAAAGCAGAAACTTTTAACAAGTTTTATGAGAGTTTTAAAACTTTTAACTGTGTTGAGATACGCTGGACACGTGACACAACTAATGAGAATAACTGGTGTTAATAGGTAATATTAAATAACCTCACATATATCAGTTTTTATGGTGTTGCAAGTTCGACAGCACTGTCACTGAACTAGTTAAATGTTGCTACAAACTTTCAATTTGTATGGCACCTCATGACTTTTACTCAGTTTATATAATATTTAGTCAAAAACTTTTCATGTAAACATCAGGCTTGAATTTCTCTGCTTGAAAGAACAAGTGGAAAAAAGCTCACTGTTTACTTCAAATTCAATGCAATCAAAGTTGTGAATGTTTTACTTAAAAAAACTAACACAAGATTAAAAGTGGAGCAATTTGAATAGCTAAAAATCTAATTCAATTCTGGGATGCATTGATAAGTTGATAATTCCTTAATTTTGGGAGATTGTTCAGTTTCTTTATTGTGCCCCCCTTAAGGGGGAAATTTGTTTTGCAGCCAGGCTTTCGAACATGCAGAACAACAAGCAATGTTAAAGACAGAACGCATATAAGCACCAATTCATAAATATATAAAACGGAATTATACATAGGAAATTTGGCACCAATCGGCAATTGGACAATTGACCACTGGCGACCGCTGTTGCCAACTTAGTCACTAGATTTAACAAATTTAGGACAAAAAAATTAATTAATTAATTTAAAAAAAAACGTCAGCATTGACTAAAATTGGAATGGGCAGGTCAGGCTTTTTTAAAGCTCGGTGATTGGCCAAGAAAAGTGCAGTCGGTGCACCCCTTGCTGAAATGACTTTTGTTTTCATTGTGAGCTGAGGCGTTTCCCCAATCCTCCTCTGTCAGATGCTTAATGTAAACCTGAGGTTAGAAACTGGCTCTGGGATCTTCAGTCACATCATCGCTACGTCAGGGACCCATAGGGGGGAATCTGCATGTACTTACTGCTACAAGTGGACAACTTGAAGTGATCTACTTTTACACTAGGAACCCGAGGAAACATCCCTAGAGAAAGACATTGACCTGATAGATCACCTGGTTGAACAGATCCCACTGTGGTGCAAGGGATGGATGGCTTTGGGAAGGAGTCCCACACCAGCTGTCATATCAGAACAGTGACCTCTCTCCATGCAGCGAAGCTAACTCTGTGCCTCATTACTGTGTTTCAGTGGAACAAACACAGGCCGGTGCTGATGACGGTGCAGCCAGGTCCCTCAGCTGGCACTGTTTGCACAACCAACCAACAGGAAATGGACACTGTTGATTTTCAGCCAGCTGCCTCATCTGTTCCTTGATTAGGAGGAGGGTTCAAACAAGAAGAGAAAGTGATGTTTTCTGTTTGTTTTTTTTTTTTATTTGACAAGGGGAACAGACTCCAAGACGCTTCCGCCTCAATAAATGACGAAACAGTAAAAAATACAAAATATTAAGTGTTGTTGCAAGTAAACAGTGAGAGTCATGCTGCTACACGGTAAGGCGAAAGAAAGAAAAGGAAGAGTGTAGCAAGCAGCCGCCGCCCGGTACGAGACGCTTACCTCTTCAGTGAACGAACCGCCCAACTTGGTTCCCTTTTCGGCTGTTTGGTTCTGCTCTATTCTGCCTGGCCCGGGAGGTACCGGTGTGTTTATCTAGCCGGTGAACTGCTCCTAGAAACCCTCTTCCTGTTCCACTGACAGGAGCGACAGCAGCCGATGTGCTTCCTCTCACAGAACCCTACTTTTATTTTTATTTATTTATTTTTTTTTATCGTCCCTGTGTTGCTGACCCGGAGCCGCCGTCTCTGGATGATGGTCCCGACTGACAGGATGAGTCCACGAGCTGCAGCGCGAGACGCTCTGAGCAACTGAGGGCTGGGCGCGCGCTCGCCTGGGAGTGAGCAGCACGCGCGCACCTTCGACAAAATTCAAGCAACGCTTTATAGTAGGCTATCTCCGCCTTCGAGCGACAGTGAAAGCTCGAAGTACTTTATTCGTGCTTTAAAAGCATTTAGTTCTGAAGTGGAAGAGCATATATACGTCATAAGAAGTCCAACTGTAAACTTTAAGTTCAGTTTACCTAAAGTTAACCTAAAGTTAAGGTAAACTGAACTTGTGACCAGATGGTATGTGACCAGAACTGGACAATGTCAGTTTAAAAAATAAGACTCTGAATATCTGTCAGATGATTTACACTTGGACACATTCAGGGGTTCCAACTGGACATGTTCCTAAACATTGTCCAGTTGGAATGGACAATGTTTCAAACCAAGGTTCAGAAACCAGTCATTTCAAACCAGGATTTAGAAACCTGTCCTGATAAGCAATCAAATATTGAGACAAAATTACCCCTATAGTCTTAAAAATAGTCATTTGATCCCCATGAGTTTTTTTTTTAAACAAGTTTTTTGTGTGTGTTGTTTTAGGAACTGACCGTCTGACGGGACAACGTCCCGCTTTCCCGTTGTCCAACCGTGATACTTTAAGGGCTCCTCCTGAGCGTCCTGCTAAAGCCGTAGGAGAGTTAAAACAGAGCGTCTGATTTTTTGCGGTGGCAAAAAATCCATTTTAAACAGTGAAGAGCACCCTCAGTAGTCTGTTGGAACGGTTAATTTAATTCCTGCTGGTTTTACCGTTTCCTCCTCAGACAAATCAGGCTGCAACTTTTATTTCCTCCCATCTCTGGAATCATGTCACCTCCTGCCAGTCCAACAAACTACCTTCTGGTGCCACATAAACCTTTTTAAGACAGGTTCATGTACTGTCCTAAAACATTTTATGGTCCTTCCGACATACACATTTTTGGAAGTTTTATCAAAATGGTTTCCTTCATGTTTGATCTGCACTGAAGATGGAAACATTTCATCTGAAATCTCTCCTCTGTTCCATCTCAGGTGAGAGGAGTGGATAAACTTGTTCTCTGGCCAAACAAGGTTTACTTCCTGATGGCACTGAGACAGATTAGGGAATGCTTCCCAGAAGGCACAGGATGGGAGGTCAAACTGCTTCCCACAACCAAACCTACCTGTGTAACATGTTACTCTGGTACATAGCGTTGACAAAAACACAATTGTCAGGGAGATTATATATTTACTAGAAAGAAATTTGCGACGCCAAGCTGGAATTAATTCACATTTGCGCAAGCTCATCCTTTTCATAGAAGTCCAACCTTTCAATATTAAGAGGGACTCCATTATAAGCCATTAGTGCTGATAGTGCAATAGGAACAGTGGTTCCCTGTGGCAAGCCTGTAAAGTACTCTCATAACCTGATGTGCATCACATTTCATTAAAAGCCACCAAATGGGATTCCAGTGTGAAAATAAAGGAAAAATAATAATAATACAAGGACAGCATCGTTGTTTAACAGATTCTGCAAGTACACAGGGAAATAATCCATAAATCTATTTATTCTATTATTCACAGTGTTAATTTCAAACTGAAAAACTTCTTACATAATGCAACAATAGAACTGAAATGCAGCATCAACATTGATACGGATTAGGAAATTATGGCTGAGTGTCTCCATCTGCTGGAGAAACAAAGCAACTGCAAAAAGATGCTCGAATTTGTTTCACATTGTTGAAACAGCATGTTCAGCAAACAAGGTATTTGTAATAAAAGCAAAAATATCATCGTATCATTTACAAGAAAAATATCATTTACAAGAAAAATAATGGATTCATAACTTCCTCAGTAAACGTCGGCAACAGGTGCATGTTTGTTCCATAATCTCTGCTCAGATCGACATCGCGCCGTCAGCGCATCTCCGCCCGCCTGTGCTGTGAGTGCAAAAATACATTTCAAATTCTGGATCACTTATGACATAAAGTAGTCTACATCCAAGTATTGTCTCGCTCAGTCTTA
Source organism: Poeciliopsis prolifica (assembly GCF_027474105.1). Classification (NCBI taxonomy): domain Eukaryota; kingdom Metazoa; phylum Chordata; class Actinopteri; order Cyprinodontiformes; family Poeciliidae; genus Poeciliopsis; species Poeciliopsis prolifica. The sequence continues at coordinate 11,736,716 of NW_026562385.1, read as the reverse complement.
TTTATACCCTGAACACTTTCACATTCGCGTCATGACACAACCACAAATGTGGCCAACTTTTATGCGGTATGCAGACACAATGTGGTGTGATTGAGAAGTGACAAGAAAAAGAAACATGGTTTTTAATGGAACATCAATACGAGATGCAAATGTTCCACAAACTTCAAAACATTTCTGCATCTTCCTCTCTCTCTACAGAAATAAAACATGATGCTACTACCACCATGTTTCCCTGTGGGGATGATGTGTTCAGGGTGATGCAGTTTAAAAATACTTATATTCCTGAAATTAAACTTACAAGGTCTTTTGGGGCTTTATAAGAAGTTTTGATGTTGACTTTACTATAAAAATTTACTTGCTCCAGTCTCAGACAATAATATAGTGTGGTTGTTATAAATAACTTCTTCTTATTGGAGAAGATTTTGTTTAGACATGCAGGTTCTTTCAATTCAACCCCAACTAAACCATTATTGGAACTTTTCAGTTTAAAAAATAGTTTTCTCCCTTTTTGTTTAATATTTCTGACGGTGGGTTTGTTTTATTAAATGTACTATATTTTATTCTTAAACATCCAAGCGTCTCGCTTGTTTGTTTTTGCATCTTTTTGTTCTATATAGTTAGTTGATGTTTGCATTATGTCCCCCATAGATTTTAAATACCATTTCCCTCTTTAGTACTTTTTTATGTTTGTCGCACTAACATCCCCAATAAGACTTTTTTTCTTTATATAATAAAAAGTGGAAAACTGTGAATACCGCATGAATACCTGCGGACCTGACATGACCGGTGTTTAAATGGTGGACAGCTTGAGAGCGGTGTAGACCAGGTTAGTTGTGACACAGAGGAAGCCGACGAGGTTGCAGAGGCTGGACAGGCCGTGGTACCGCCCAAACGTCTTCCTGTGGGCCCGGTACTTTGGGTCCTGCTCCTTCAGCTTGGCGTAGTCCTCCCTCTGGCTGCCCAGCCCCACCTGGTTCCCCAGACCGTGCTCCTCCTCCACCGCCCTCATCTGGAACATGACCTCGGTGGCCGCTGGGCCGAACCACTGGGCGTTCAGGCCCGCTGTTATCAGCGCCACGAAGAACATCAGCATCTGGGCGACGAGAGGGAGAGAAAACGACGGCAAACCGACAGTATTTATTTATTTTTTTACCGTCAAAGAGGGAGTTATTGATGCTCACCTGCACGCTTTCATGCCAGTCCAGCAGCTCTCTGGGGTGGTACACGGCGTACAAGGCCAGGCTGGTGAAGTTGCTTCCCAGCAGGCAGTAGAAGTAAACAGGAAACAGCTTGCTCTGGACCAAACCGAAGGTATGCAGCGACACCTGCTTCACCAGAGCGAAACCTGAAAACACGGGGGAAGCAGACAGAGTCACCGCCGGAAACGCTTCTGGCGCGCCGGAAACACCCAAACCGGCCTCCTCTGCCGGTTTGGGCCACGCTTACCTCCGATGAAGGAGACCCAGACTTGCATGCCCCAGGTGAAGGCGAGCAGCAGCAGGTGCAGCACTTTGATCGCGTCGGTCGGCTCCCCCTCCGTCGCCATGGCATCGCTACGGACACAAGACGGATAGTGAAAAATGTGGTTCTCACAACCTGAGGAAAGATGCATATTTAAGCAACTTCATCAGGTCCATAACCCGATCATTCCTCCAGCCACTTGGGGTCGCTGTTCTAAAAGGGTTGGCTGTGCATGGCATGACTTTTAGGTCCCAAAACTCGAAAACAAGACATGGATTCAGTGTTTTATCGCCAATATTTGTTTTCAGGTCCCATTTTGTTAATCTTACCAATTCGGAGAACAGAACTCCAGAGTGGAGTTCAGGTATTTTTGTTAAGATTTTGTACAAAACTATTTAACATCCTAAAATAGGACGACTGATTATTTTCAGTTACTGTGTCAAGAGTCCTCAGCAATTCAGGTAAACTGCCATTAACCCATTTATTTATTTGTACGGTGTTTGACAAGCCATTCAGTTATGGGTGCTGAAGTAAACACAAACAACACTTTTTACATTCTAATTTCTAAGTCAGAATAAAATCCAACAATCAATTTATTTTCCTCCTGCCATTTGCCAAGGAATGGAAGCCTCCTGGTCAATTCCTCTGGGAGCTGGGGTCATAGTTCAGGTATCATTTCAGCTTTTGAAATGATAAATAAGCTGCTCCCACCAGTAAAAACAAAACCTTGTAATCGGTTGCAAAATAAATCGTTTTATTTTTATTTTCCCAAACAAGACGTTTGAGCAAAACGAATGGTCTCACAGATAAAAAATGAAAAAAAATTTGGGTGTCACTGACGCTTCAACTTCGCTCATGCAGCAGACAAGATAAGCAACCCAGGTTGAGATAAGAAGAAGGAGGGAGAACAGTAATGTCACTCCATACTTTATTCATGGTAAAATTATATGCAAGCGTAGCAAAGACAATATACTGAGGAGGAAGGTGTAGAAACAATCTAAATTGCAAAGAACAAGAAAAGCTGTTAGCCACTCAGCTAGCACAGTTACACAAGTACAACCACCGAAGCTGCACTGGCTTTATTCTTTATTCTTATTATTTTACTTTTAATAAGTAAGTCGTGGATAAGTAAGTCGCTGAACTTCTTCAGCATGACCCCCCCCCAAAAAAAAACAATGCCTACCTTAGTCCAGAGCGCTTTTAGGAAGGACAACCACCGTTTATCGACGAACCAAAGTTCATAGGGACAGCAACTTCCTCTGTCAAATTTCTGGACTCAATAGCCCCGCCTCTTTCATGGAAAAAGACCAATCACATTATTGGCTAAGCGACCGTTTGGTCGTGACACTGTTTTCAATTGGTTCATTTTCGACATATATTGTCACAGCTTCTCCGCATCTCACGTAGGTGTTTCATTTACTGCAGCACGTGCAGCACAGCACCAGCCTGTTTAAATGACAAACTTCACCACAATATTTTATTTGTGATATTTTATTTATTTTTGCTGAATATAAAACATCGTTCTTTCAGAGTACACGACGCAATTTAATTCACACGTAGCTTAAACTAAAACGCAACCTTCACCTTATATTAAGTAGAGAAATTCTTCATCATTTCATGTATTTCTCTACACAGAAATATCCAAACCAATTCTATTCTATGTTCCGGTAGGAGGCGGGTATTAGAGAAGGAGCGTCACTATTGGACAGTTTGGAGCCAGAGCCCGCGTAATGCCTCGCCTGACCAATGGGCGACGTCCTAACAGATGTTGGCTACGCAACGGGTTGGTAAACGAACTCCTGAGCATCCTCCGCTGCTGTCATCATTTTTGGTGCGATAACGGTAACGATATTAGTCAAATGGTGGAAAGGGAGAGCACGGAGATGAAGGTTCGGCGCGTTTAGAGCCGGACTTTAGTCCGCTTGATAAGCGCTCCAGGCAAACGTCAGTTACCTGTTAGCATATACATGCTAGCATCTGCTAGCTACATCTTTGCAGCATCTCTGTGCCGTTGTTTCTGTCTCAGTCGTTCTGCACTTCGGTCAATAAATGAAGCGTTTGCAAACATTTCAAATGCCGCATTAGCTTTATGTTGGCGTAGAGAACCGTGTCGTAAACTTTAGTAGAAAATATATCCAGTAATTCTGAAATAAACAAAGGTTTTAGGAATGTATTTGCAAAAGTATTGATAGTGTTTGAATTGATTTTAGTCTGAAAAACAAAAACATTATAGGGATAATCTGATTCAGTGTGAAGATTCTCAGTTTTGGAAATCAGATCTTCAAAGTGCGGCGTGCCTGCCTGTGTATTTACTGCAATATAATTTCAGTAAATAAAATGCTGTGGAAGCAGTTATCACTATGTCCAATTGATGAGAACACTGACCTGGTGGTGTTTGTCTCCCCTGCAGGGACGCGATGGGACGCAGGAAGTCCAAGAGAAAGCCACCACCCAAAAAGAAGATGACGGGCAACCTGGACACCCAGTTCACCTGTCCGTTCTGTAACCACGAGAAATCCTGCGACGTCAAGATGTGAGGGTCGCGATGGAGCTGACTTTGCTTTTGAAATGACGCCGATTGCAAAAGAAAAAGGATGTTTACAATATTTTGTGTTTCAGGGAGAGAACTCGGAACACGGGAATCATATCGTGCAGCGTGTGCTTGGAGGAGTTTCAGACTCCTATAACATGTATCCTTTTCGAATGATGAAAGGTGGTAAATCTATTTCAGTTGAACATATTTTACTGAATGAAACGGGGCAATCGCAGGTGCACTGCACAGAACATAAAGTGCAGCAGAGTTCTTCTGGAAGACTAAAGTTCATGATGAAACAACAGAATATTGGAGGAGCTTCCTACTTAAAGCAGATGTCCGTTTTTCAAATAGTTTTTTCCTTATTTCAGACAAAAGCTCTATTGCAAATACATCAACATCACAATGTCAGTGTGTGAGAATATTAATATCATAAAGGACATCTTGGGGCACAGTAACTGTTTTCTCACAGATTCCAAGTTTTATGAACTTGCATTTCACGTGTCTTAGTAATATTTAGCCAGTTGGACAGAGTAATTGGATGCTCACACTGGACACAAACGTCACGGAGTGACCAGTTAACTTTACAGTGAGGTTTTTGCAGTAATCAGTTCTGGGGAGAACATGGAGACTCCATGCAGACAGTTTCCAGACTGATTCCAAAACAGAGCCTTCTCGCTAAAGGGCAACAGTGCCACCAACTGTTCAGATGCATTATTTTATTATATTTCATAGTGAATATTTTGTTGTTTTAATAGAATTGAAATTCAAAAACACTTTGATGTTAAAGTATGCAGAGTGAAAAGAAATGGTGAGAGTACAGTGCCCTGTGGTGCTCCTGTACTGCTAATCACATGTGAAACACAGAAGTGGAAAAACACCAACCGGGATGTCAGGTTTTGAATGGGAAATGCGGCAGAAAATACAAGTTACCTTAGAAAAATCAGCACAAGCAGGATGTTTTTCCTCAGCGGCTCCTCTGCAGATCTTTCTGAACCCGTGGATGTTTACAGCGACTGGATCGACGCCTGCGAAGCGGCCAATCAGTAGTCACATCGACACAACTCACGCCTCCCTCGAATTGTTTTTAGTTCCACTTTTGTTCACCGAGTCACATTCCTCTGGTCGGGTCGGAGTGACTTCCCATTGTAAATAGAAACATGTTTCACGTCTGTACGTAGCCTCCACTTGTTTGGGGTAGATGTTTTATTTTTCCTGTTGATGGACAAAACCGTCTTGGAAATTTTTCCACTGTTAAAGTATTATTTCACCCCCATTTAAATAATCTGCCATTTACTATTTTTAAGTTTTAATTTTCTAAAGTTTGTGTTTTACTGTTTTTATTTTAGTTTTGTTTCTGTAGGACCTGTGTCAGTGATGCACTGAAAAAAAAACAACCCAAAAAAACTTGCCAACTTTTTTATCCCAGCGGTTTTCATAATCGTCTTGTGTTTTCGCGCCACTGTGATGCATTCCACACCGGTGATTAAAGCAATGAAATCACAGTCGCCATTTTCAAGTGGTTTTTTTTTTTATTGCACAAAAGTTTGAATTTTTTTATTTTTCATTTTTAATTTCAGTGAAAGGCGCACAGCGATCCTGGAACAGAATTTTACGGTGAAACCGTTTATTTACAACAAAGCCCACATCAGTGCTGTTGTGGCGACCGGATGAAAACATTCAGTTTAACGCACAATCCAAAAAAAAAAAACCTGTAAATTTAAATCAGTAAATACAAAATAAAAAAAATTTAATTATAAAAGTGGTGGATTGATGTCACGCAAGCGACACTAGATGGCGCACTTCCATTAGTCATACTGCCAATTAATCTGAACTGCAAACTAGTTACAGCTGATTGGATAATATAGCGCAATGATGAGTGGCATCTGCAACCTTACAATAAAGTGACAATGATCATAAACATTTCTTTATTTTGCTGAGTTTTAGCAAGCAGCTTGGCCCAATTTATTTTCCCATTAGTTGCTACTGCTGGTACTCAGCCTTCGTCTATAAGCCAATCAGATTTGAGAATGGTGGCACGTTCTTCCCACTACCTGCTCGTTTTCCTCCAGACATATCCTGACACTGTTGTCCAGCCACTGGCCAATAAACCCTCCAGATTCCACAGAGGACAGCAGGGACAAGACGTCAGTGACTGGGGAAAGTCATCCATCAACACCAAGTTGACTGATCTACGTCTCAAGCAAAACGATGCTTCATAATTATTCATTAGACTGGAGAAACTGTTTTTATGTCATTGGATATTACCAAGGTCTGCGCGCCGGCCTAATCGAGGACCGGTATTCACAGATCCACCCATCAAACAGATTTCTGTTTTCAGGAAACAACCAAATTAATCGGCTACTTGTTGACTTCTTTGTAGAGCACATCTGAGAAATTCAAAATAATATAAGTTATATTTGGTTTTTGAACTATTAAAAAAGGCAGTTAAATTGGGGTGCATTGATAAAGCCGACTGATTTTCAGAATTTTGGGTTATCGGAAGAAAGGTTTGGGTCTTATTTACATCCGTAAAGGCCTAAAAATCAGCCCTTTTCTCCATTTCCCTGCAGTGACAGTGCAGACGGAAATCTGCCCACTCTGTCACATAGGCACTCACGCGCTTACTGTTGCTAACTTAATAACTTTATAGCTACGTTTAGAGGGGGGAAAAAAAGTTGCCAGGCTTCTTAACGGTCGGTGACCGGCCAAAAATATTGCAATCGGTGCGTCCTTGGTGATAAACTTTTGAGAGGAGCCTCAGTTATTCACAGGTTTTAATAAAATGCTAACGGTTGTGGTTCTTTTAACTGCGTTTACCGGGTCGCCACTGTAGTGATACTGAATCATTCGTCATTTCTGAACAATTGTAGCTCGTGACATTCCGTCGCCATTTTCTGCGCAAAACCTCAAGTGCAAGTGAAGCAACAACACCTAAACTAAAACAAAAAGGAAACTTCTGGCAAAAGCACAAAGGGTGACTTAAGTGGACTTGCGTGCAATACAAGAAACTGCTGATAAATTTGTTCTCCACACCTCTGACTACACAACATTACAGACGCGTGTTGCTTTGTGAAAGTGGTGAACAGTCGTGACTGAAAGGCGTTCCGAATGCTTCCCCGGAAGCCGCTGACAAAGCGCACAGGTCCAGCGCCGTTTGACGGCCAACGTCGCTGGATCGGCGTCTGTCGTTTTGCAGCTCAATCCGTGGCGCCGACTTTCACTTCCCAAACTTTCCTTCCAGCCTGCGGAACTTTTAATGTGGCTGGGTCAAAGTTCAACAGCACCGACTTCCTGATTCTACTCCCATCAGTGTTCAAACATGTTTGGAAGGCAACAGCGAGACGTCAAGGGTGTCAAGAGTTAAAATCTGTGAATAAAAATAAAAGCGGTAAAATGAAAAGGAAAAAAAAAAAACTATAAATAGCAAAGATCAATACATCTCAACTTCTTTGTGCGTTGTGGACATTTTCTACAAATAGTAACCACGGCAACAGAAGTCAGCCACAGTATGACCTTTTTTTGTTTTGCGAGGCCAGTGTAAACATTTTATTTTATCTCGTGCTCATGGAAAAGCAAAAATATAAAATCCTTTGCCGTAAAAACATGTTTGGGGAAAAAAAAGAAGAAAGAAACGATCGGGGGAGCTAATGACGCCACGACGTCATTCAGAGTCTGGAGGCTTCGCTCGTCACGGAGACAGCTGTGGAGGGGGCGTGGCTTCTTTAGTCAGAGTACTGGTTGTAGCCGTCGAACTCGACCTCGCTGCCGTTGTTGTAGGTGTCCACGGCGTTGGCGCAGTATTTGGTGTCGTAGACCTGGCGGGGCAGGCCGTAGGTGGTCATGCCCTGCTGGGAGGCCACCTTGTTGGTGCCCATCTGCAGGGAGATGGTGGAGGTGTCGCATTTCTCCAGCTGCAGCTTCTTGTCGAAGATGTGCCGCCTGGTTCCTGGTGCCATCATGCCAGCCTGGAGCGAGTTAGATGAAGGGGTTTGAAAAGAAGCCTTAAGGTTATGAAGCCAAGGCTGAAACATTTCATCAGAATACGTAATCAAAATCAGACTCTTTTTTTTTGTTGTTGTTGCAGATGCATCTACAAATAAAGATGCATCTTAGCTTTAAAAATGCTAATTTGTGAGCATTTTTAATGTATTTCTATTTAATATAAGTTTATTAGGTTATTAGTAATTTGAATGCATTTCTATTGTTGGGGGAAAAAAAGTGGTTAAAAACAAATCTGCAGAAAGTGAAAATTGTCTTCATCAGTAAAATCATGAGAATAATTGACTATTAAAATGAGTTTTTTGTTACTTAGGAAAATCAAGAAATAGTAAAATAAGGAGTTTCCCCCCCTCACCTGACTGGCCCCCTTGTTGGTGCCCATTTGTAGGCTGATGGTGGACTGGTCCACTGGGGTATCCATGGCGATCTTGGCATCGTAAAGATGGCGTCGCGTACCGTAGGAGGTCATGCCCTTTTGGCTAGCGAGCTTGTTGGTGCCCATCTGAAAACACAGAAGCCGTGAGGTCAAACCGTGACGCGTGCAGGACGTGGGCAGAGCGGCGGCGTCCTTCCTGACCTGCAGGCCTATGATGTTCCGTCCTTCCCTGAGCTTCTCGGGAGCAAAGTACCGCTGCTGCTTCTCGGCGTACTTGACGCCCAGATCGTACTTTGAGTGGAAACCTTTGGATTTGGCCTGACAACAAGAGAGACAAGAAACGCAGAGGAAACTTTTAAATGTCTCAACAGTCACACAGTGTCCGTATGGGGCGGAGTCAGCATGCAGACGTACAAGTGCATCCAAAAAAATGTCATCAGAAACGCAATTTATTTCAAAAAGTTAAATTAACTTCCCATTAAAATGCTTGGATTCATAACACATAAAGTGATAGATCTCAAGTATTTATTTATGTTCATTTTGAGGATCATTGCTCAAAATTAATAAAAACTTAAGATGGACTTTCTCAACACATTCGAATATTTCATAAGCCCAATAAAGAGAGGCTTTGTTTCAGTATTACTCTCAACACTGGATTTTCCCGTTAGTTGTGCACCTTTTTCCAACCGCACTTTTTCCTTCCACTTAACTTTAACTTCCCATTAAAATACATGGCTGGAGCTCTCTGAACAGGCAGCTTCTTTAGCGATGAGCTGTGGTGTATCCTCTTTGTGGATGGCTTACATCTGGACAATTGTGATGTTGGGCACATTTTACCCAAAATTTTTCCCTCCACTTAACTTTCTATTAAAATATATAAATTCAGCTTTCTAAACAACCGTTTTTCTTTAAGCAGTGATGACCTTCTGCTTCCTTGTGGAGGGCTTCGATGACTACCATCTGGAAAATTGTAATCTTGTGCACCATTTTTACCGCACTTTTTCCTTCCACTAAACTTTCCATTAAAATGCATGGCCGCAGCTTTTTCAGCGATTACTCGTGGCTGACATGACCACAACAAGCCGAATTGTGGTCGTGTGGTCTCCATTTAACACTTTATTTAAACCTTTTTTCAGCCAGATTAAAATAAACCATTTTTTTTATTATAACATTCTAATTTACCGACATTAATATCGACAGCAGCGTCTCACCATTCCGGCCAGGGCAATGAGGGAGCTCTGAACCTGCGTGTGGTTGACGTTCTCAAACAGATCGTTGGCCTCAAAGATGTCGTGCGGCTTCAGGCCGTATTCCGTGATGGCGCGGACGAAATTCCCAATGTTTTCCAGCTGGTGCCAGTTCTGACTAGAGTGGTTGATCTTCCTCACTGAACCTGGCTGTAGAACATTAATAAGTCTACAAATACAGATGGGGGAAGAAAAAAAAGAAACTTGAGTCAGGAGGAGGACGTTTCCCAGTACGCCTAGGAGAGTTTTGTGCCTCCGAAGCCGGCGGCGCCTCACTCGCACAACAAGACTCCATCCTTCAGACTCTCCATGAAGTTCTCTCCGATTCGTTTGCCGGTCACGTCCTGGATCCACAGCCTCAGCTCCTCCTCCTTGTGTGGGTCGTACTTCCCAGCCAGCTGATGGAGAGAAAGCCGGAAAATCAGTCTCGTAAAATCAGTGAGACTGGAGGTTTACTGTGATCGGTGCTCAGAACACTGAGATCGATGGAATCAATCTGTAATCATGCTACTTTTTGAGACAACTTATTGGTTTTGTTTTGAAATGCATTAAATTTAGGGGTGTGCACCGATTGTAGTTTTCTAGCCAATTACCAATATTTAAAAAGTCTGACCTGCTAATTTTTTTTTCTTTGTTGTTGAAAAGTTGCGTCAAATTTGCCAAGTTAGCAATGGTGGTTTGACTACAACTCTGACTGACCAGAGTTGAAATGTTTCCGTTTCTTGCTGCTCCTGTGAGCAGACTGTAGAGTAGTGGGGGAAAAAAAAAAAAAAAACATTTTATGCCTTTAGAGATTTTTTAATCTTTTTTCATATCACTAATTCATTTTGTTGGTTGGGATTCTATGTGACTGAAGGGGCGGAAACAAAAAAAATAAAATAAAAAAAACAGTTTTTTGCAGTTTTCTGACGGATCAATGACATTTAAAAACAGATCTGCCGATTCTGATTTTAGTCAAATTTGTTTTGGGGTAAAAGTCACTAAATATAGTGAATAAATGCAGCAAATGTAGCCGATTTTCAGACATTTGAGGAGGCAGTTAATATCAGTTTTGCATTTAAATCTCGGCCCATCTCCCAAAATGAAGTAAACTGGTGCCGATTTATCACTATAGCCCTAATTAAGTTACTAACCATTTAAATTCAGGAAGTTGTGTTCGAACCAATAGTTTCTACCTTTTTGCATTTCCTTAAAAAGAAAAGAAAAAAAATTCCCCACCAAACATTCATCAGCTGTTTGCTGCTCTTTTTGTTTTTCCATTTCATTTCACTGGTGACTGAAAATGGAGTCAAAATGAAACAATTTTCAAAGCTGCTCACAGATTGTCAATTGAATTTATGTCTGGACTTTGAGTGGGCCACTCTGCCGCATCATTAAGGTTAAATCTAAAACTTGACCCAATTCAAGTTCCATTGAAAAACATTATTTATTCCAAAATAAAATTCAATTTTGGTCACTGTGCTGCTGCAGGAATCTCTGTTCTTCCCATTTTCAAAGTGTAATTGTTGCGACACGTAACCGTGGCAACAGTGTATTGTTTTTACAACTAGGAGCAGCCAAACGTTTAAAAAAACTCAACCAATACCTGAACTACGATCCCAAAAGGAAGGAGGGCATTAAACCATCTGCCTTTATGGATCATAGCAGATAGCATAGCATAGGCATCTTCCGAAATAAAAGCGTCTCTAACTTTACAGCCAATCAGAGATTTAAAGAGCAGCAGCAGCAAAGGAGGAGGATTAGCAGTATTTGCTAACAGCTGATGGTGTTAACCAGGACATGTTTCTGTGGAATATCCTCTTTTGCATGAGACTGTGGCATTGCAACAGCCTTCAGTCTGAGGCATCCAAAGGCTTGCTGCAACACTGACTGCTGCAGCTTCACCACCCAAAACAACTGGGGACGGTTGTGTGCAGGAACCGTCCTCTGCAGTGGTTTGAGTTGCAGGGATTCCAAAAAAGGTTCTGACTGAGGAACCGCTGCTGTCGTGCTGCAAAATACAGAAAGTTTTTAAGTCCAACAAATGAGGCATTTTCCACACCGTTTGTTTTTTTGTGCTTTGTTAAAAGGGAACTTTTTTTCCAAGACCTGACTTGAGTGTATTTTATTAGGATTTTATGTGTTAGATCAACACACACACAGACAAAAACTGCAAAGTGGAGGGAAAATATTAAATCGCTATCGAAACTCAGCCTTATTTACCCTGCATAAATTCAGAAATACAAGTTTTTCCCTTGTAATCCTCGTTGGCTCCCCCCACTCCGGTTTCCAGGGTTCAGTTCCTAAAATAACTCTGCGTTCGTTCGTTCGTTCATTCGCTCATTCCTGTCCTCCTAACAGACAGCAGACGTCCAGCGTAACTGGAAGTCTTGCAGCGTAATAAGCGCTTTAAAAGCAAGGTGAGGGGCATGACCAGAACAGGAAGTTGAGTGAAAATGAAAAAGGCCTGTGGACATTCCTGCATCCAGAAGCTCTCAGCCTCTCCATGTATTTCCATCCTGGCACAAAAGCTGCTGCAGCCCTAATACTTTGAATTCTGGTATTTGGATTTAGGGCCGTACTCCCCGTGCACGCGCACACACACACACTAAACTGCACACATTTCCTGAATGTTCTGCAGATAAGTCTTCTCAGTGCCGGCCATGCAGCCAACACAAACAAGTATTTCAAAGCAGCAGGGATAGCCGAGCTTCCAGTCCATCACACCAAACTTGGGAGAAACAGCTCTGCTGCTAAACACTCCCCTCCTTTCTGACCCCCACCTCCCCGTCTCCTATTGGCTTTGCTCATATTTCTTCATCTCACACATGCCTTCTCCTCCTCCTCCCCTTCTCTCTGTGGATTTTCCAGAATGTGCCCTTTTACAGTGAAGCGACCAGCCAGGCTGCCCACATCTGACGTGCACAGGCCGCGCCGGGCAGGTTCTGCTTCCAGGAGACGGTTTAACTCCGACTTTTAATTAAAGAGTTGTTGCATCTTTTCATAGCAAAGCTCGGCAGATACATTTGGAACGTTCTCCGGCGTGCAGGCCGCTCCCTCCCCTGAAAGTTTGAACGCAAGGAAATATTGGAGGATTACAAATCGAAAGATACGATTGAAATTTCGCCCTCAGACCAGCTACATGAAGAAAAAAAAAATGATTTGAACTGCGGTCACATTATAATACACTGATCGTAATTTGCACAGGAAGTCACAGTAGGTGATTTTCATGAGTGGAACGTATGAAGTGTTTTCATTTGAAGTAACTGTACAACAGAAAAAGTAAGGGAATATGAAAATTAAATATACAAATTCAGCGAAAAGAAAAACTTAAAAATCAGTGTCCGGGTCCAAATTTGGGTTTATGTGAAATTAAGACTCCGGAATAATTTTCTACTGAACGTATAAAAGCTTCAAAGCCTTTTAAACAAAAAAGCCTCAACATGAAGTCGCTTTAGGCAATTATGTATCTCTGCTGAAAACCGTTCTCTTTTGGTAGTGCAAAAGTTGGCTTCTGCTGATAACATGAAGTCCCTCTAAGGGACTTTCAATGACTTCCTGTTGAAGGTTTGGTCAGATAAAACTCTTCAAGTTACCTGTGATGGGTAAATATTTTCGTCAACCAGATAGTCTGCTCTTAAGCGCCAACATACCAAAGATGATCAGGCAGATTTTTTTTTTCGCCACTGTGCCATCAATAAATATTTGTAAATATAAAATATGATTCAAATAAGTTTCTGTGTGCAATTCAGGGATTCAAGTCACTTTTTGAAGTACGAATTTGAAAAAAAAGTAAAAATGAAGAAGCTCCGTTCAAATCCGAATGTTTTTCCAACAATATTTGTTTGCAGTCGCAGCCATACAATTACCCCCCCCCCCTAAAAAAAGAAAAAAATTTAAATTATTACCACAAAATTTTGCGATTAAAAATAGTCCACATCGCCCACCGGACTCCTAGCTTAAAGCCTAAAGGCCTTTATGGACATAAAGAATCTGTATGATACATATCATAGATGACCATCTTATTTTTGACTCATAGCTGTCAGAGTAAAACTGAACGAAATTCGCCACTCCAGAACGCATGACCAAACCTTCGCTCAAATGTCGTCATAAAAGGAGGCCGTTCTGAAACGTCTCATCATATCCACCCATGAAGTTCAGAATATGTAGCACATAGTTATGCCACACCAAGTAAGGTAAATATCACTCTGAACCCAGAGCAAAAAGTGATTCAGCAGTGGAGATTTACCCCCTCCACATTTTGGATCCAGTGTGGCATTTGCTACAGGCTATCATTCAAAAAAAAAAAGAAAAAGTTACGTTTATTAGAATCTCTCTGATGTTTCTCTTTATCAGCCGACACCAAAACAAGTCAGACCCTTGGAGGACAACCAGACAGCGAGTCTTTCACAATGTTTAACCATTTTATCTGCTCTGTGGTGATTGCTGCACATGCACAGAAACTATTTTATTGGAAGGGAATAAAATGACTAAGCCAAAAATAGAAAGACTGTGGCGCATCTGCTAGCCCACCAGGACGTGGCAGTCCTTTTCCATTCACCTGCTCAGGAATAAATTAAGTACAGAATATTTTAATTAAAGTAGAAAATAAATTCTTGTAGAACCAATCAAGGGTTCCAGATTTTATAGTTTGAATATTAACCTATTGTCAGCAACAAAGATGTGAACTTTCTTTTAAATGTCCTTGCGATATTTTCCACTGAGTTTAAGTTTGCATTTCAGTACCAAAAAAAACAATTCACTGGACATTTAGGACCCTTAGTATGTTAAAATGGAATCAAAACACATAAATAATGAAAGAAAAACACAGTTTTATACCCAACATTTTCCATTTGAGAAGACAAATTTGTTATTAGAGGGACAAACTTGTACCAGTCTCAAACTGTAGTCAAGGGGAGGCCACTTAAAATTATTCACAGGGCCGCAATTGGCTCCAGGACCACGCTTTGGACAGCACTGGCCTAAACTTTAGTCACATTGGTATGACAGATCCAGCCAAAGGCCAATCAGAAGTTAAATTGTATGGACTTAAAAGAAAGTAAGAGATGCTCTTGCTAAAGTTTTTGTATTTTGTAAAAAGGAATTCAATGTGAAGCTTGTAGAGATGTTCCACTATATGGTTGTCTTTCCTCTAATCCATATAAAGCACTTTGAACTGCCTTGTTGCTGCAAAATATGCCATATAAATAAAATGACCTTACAAATGACTGACTCAGGGATTTCTGAATACAAATGTCAACCAAGCTTTTTGTATTTTCATCCATAAAAACCGTCTGAACCCCATGGACATCATTGCCACTATACAATTATGCACCGCTTTGTCTTGGTTCATTATAATATATCCTAATGAGACACATTGAAATGTATATTTATTGAATGGATGTGAATATTTTTGGACACCACTGTACATCGACTGACACCATTTTCCAGATTTGCCTGTGCTTTGCTAAGACGACCCTCTGGTGGCTCGGCTTTTCTTACCTCCTGTGTTCTGTCAGAACATTGTTTTGTCATCCTTGACTCTGATGTAAACTGTTTAGAGAGGGACAGTTTCTCAAATTCCCAGCCAGAGCCTGGCCACTCCTTAAAAGGCCATCAGATGGTTGTGATGTACCCATCACTCTTTTCAGTTGCATCTCTAATCTTCATGTCATCCCGCAGGAACGTAAGCATCACTCTCAGAGCCCATTAACTCCAAACCAAATTGCTGATTCCATTTTAATTCTCAATTACAACTCATGCTACAGAATGGGACACAGGCAGCTGTAAAATGACAGATGGTTTGCACTGAAAGGAATCCGAGCTTAACATGTGACAGCGGAGAGACATTAAGCCAGCGTTGAGTGACGGAGCTGTTGGGAGGGCAGAACAATGGCAGTGACAACAATGATGATGATCTGCATGTTGGAACAGCTATAAGCTGGATTTCTCTACAATTCTAAATGCAGGCCAGTACCATAGCGTATAACAAGCAGAGATCCATTTTCGTTTGAGAATTTTTTTACGCTATTTCTGTCTTTGGCTTTTCAATCCCGTTTATATAAAAAGCTAGCATTACTAACAAAATAAAGTAACTTTACAAAACTATTCAAAGAGAAAAAAAGCAAACATAAAAAACCCTCATCTTCCTATTAGAAATCACCCTAAGTAGTCAGTTTTGCCAACTAAAGTGGCATTAGACATCTTCAAGAGCATTTATAGCCACAAATCAGAAAAATACTTGATTATTAAGGCCGATATGCAATGATTTTCGTAAACGGGTATGAAATGACTTGATTAGCAATACAAAAAGGGAAATAACAGAAAATGATTCTATGAATGACAAAGGAGTAAAGTGAAAACGCCTGATCAGAATTTCCAAGACGACAACTTTCCCCACCAAAGACAAGGACTGTCCCAAATGACCAACTGGCTGAGCACTGCAGCATGCCAAACACATAATGAAATGTTCATTTCAGCACCACAGTACAAGTTCTGAAGCAGTATTTTTTCAAAGATGTTACATAAATGGTCAGGGGTTCGTGAAGGGCTTTAAAAAATATATATAGCAATGACGGCGCTTTGCACCAATCTGATTGAATATCAGATCAAAAGACAAAAGGACATATTTGCTATTGAGCTCATGTTTATTCAAACATCAGCAATAGGGTTTTAGAATTGAAAATGTTGCTGATTTCGTCAATATATGGGTTTTGATTAAAACGGAAATAATTACAGTCTCTGCCATTAACTCGATTAAAGCATTTTGAAGGGAAAAACAAAAATAATCAAAATTAATGGCTGCCACACACACACACACATTACCATCTCTATTCTTCAGGGGTTCAGACCCAGTAAATCATGTGGGATATTTACAAAGTTTTGTCTCAGGAACATCACTTTAGCCAGTTATTAAATTTCAGTTTTCTTCATCTGTCCAAGTTCTGATGAACTCAGTTTACCAGAATTAATAGAAGCCACCTTACAGTCAATTTAAGCCTTCAAGCTGTATTTGGCCTCAACCCCCAAGATCATTACAGCAATATCAAAGCACAGCGCTAAATAATCATCAATCAGTAGGAAAACGAAACGGAGAAGATGGAATCTGGTCAGGGTCGCTGACGGCAACACAACAAGCCGCAGGCATCTAGAAGAGCAGCATGTTCTATATGTGACAACAATCTGCTTTCTCCTCCATATGTAGAGGCCAAGTAACAGATTTTAAAGACTGAAGTCTTCCTTCCCAGGTAAGACATCTAGATCCGTCTAGAAGTACCTCAAAATCCTGAGGGAGAATTATGGGCCGATGAAAACAGAAGCACAAACACAGCATAAAGGAAAAGAACGCCGTGCCTACTGTGAAAGATGGCGGCGGCAGCATCACAGTTCATAAGGGGCTCGGTGAACATTCAGGTGGCACAAAGCTGGACTTAAAGAGGGGAGATCGTTTCTCAGAATCACCTTGATGACAAGTAAACACCAGAAGCCTTTAGGAGAGCAAAAGTAAGAGTGTAGTGTAGTTTGTGCAAAACAGAAAACAAAGTTCCTGCTAAGTTTTTTATTTTTTTGCCCTTATTTGGTATAAAAAAAAAAAGAAGAAGAAAAGAAAAAAGATAGCTTTTACAGTTTGAGGATCAGAAATATATATTTAATCCCAAAGTAAGAACTACACAACTGGAACATTGTATTTCTGTTATAGAATAGTCTAAAGAAAACAGAGTAGATTTTTTTTTTTCGGAGAAAATAATACAATATTCTATCAAAGTATAATGAAGTAAACTGACTCAATTAAGGGCTGCATTATTACAAATATATTCTTTGTCATTATTATTCTTATGTTGCCTGTTTTGTGTTTAAAAATGTCTCCATATGGACAGCTGATTGGCGCTTGTTGCTTGCAGCTTGCTGACCTTTGACAGGACTGATTTTTTTTTTGTCTTCCAACTTTCATTCTAAACTTTTTTTGTCTACATCAACACGTGACATGCTCGTATTAAACAATAAACTAACAGACATATTTTTGCATAAATTGCACAGAGAAGCCCAGTCTTCCCTTTTTCTTTTATTTTATTCTTAAATAAGCCAACCCTTTTACACTTTGCACCGCAATGTCAAGTTTTCCTTCTTTGCCAAAGGCTTGAACGCATCACGACAGAAACCATGGGAGCACGAGCCCACAGTGCGCGTGGACTCTGCTCCCCAAATACTGAGCGAGGACCCGTCTGACCCCACCGGGGGGTCCAGTCCGTCCTGCGAACACATCACTCACGACGACATACCTTACTCTTGACCTCGGCGGAAAGTCCAAAAGCCGGACCGCTCCTGAAATGTGTTGTCATCCTGCAGTTCGTGTCTGTCGGCAGATGGAGCCGAGGGATGAAGATTAAGAAGAAGAGGAAGAAAAAATAAACGGGGGTGTTGAGGGGGAAATGGAGGAAACAGGTTGCGGTGCTCTGTCCGAGTGCGGGGACACGCAGCACGGAAGTCCTCAGGGAACCCGGAGGAGCTCTGCGTGTGTGTGTGAGAGAGAGAGAGAGAGAGAGAGAGTAAACGGGCTGCGTGTTAATTAGCCGCGGTACCGACCAGCTGCTGAGGCTTTCTGACAACCTTCCAACTTTTTTCGGAATCTTTTTAAACGCGTCCCATGTGCGTGCTCTCTGATTGGCTGCAGCCGCTGCCCAATCCGGACGGAACCTCTCCGTCAAAGGGGGAGTGATGTCATCGCTCGGATATTGTTTCTTCTTCTTCTTCTTCTTTTTTTTTTTTTTTTTTTTTTTTTTTGTTTGAATCAGTGTCACATTTTCCACCTTCAGCCCAGGCGGGGCTGAGTTCTGCTCGGGTGTTCGGATGGAATGTTCTGTTATCGCTCAGAGCTCAAAAACACTTTAGTCTGTGTTATTTTAGAAACATTGGAGTTTATAAAACCGAAACGTGGACATCTCTTTTAGAACCATTTTGTTGACTGGAGGGGGGAAAAAAAGCTATGGGAACAACCACGAACCGGTTTGAAAATGGAATTCAATAACTCGGGGCGGAGCGATACCGGTAAATCGGCCGGCTAATAAATCGGATTGGCAGATGTCTTTATTTATATATTTTTTTAAAAATGTTCAACATTTTCCTGTTATTGAACATGCGTTCATTTTTTCTGCCCTTATATAGGCTACTGTATTGTATGATCTGTTTAAGACACGCACACTACGTCCATTCTAAGAAAACTCATCAATTGTACATATATGACAATGACGATTACGATATTTCTAGACTAATAACTGCACCGTATTTTATTATTATTGATAATCTTTTTTGTTGTTGTTGTTTTACACTTTTGAAACTTTTTTTGATTGAAATTATACACCTGACAGGAGATCAGGACATTTTCAGGCAAATGTGAAGGTTTTCATTTTTTGGTTGTTGTTGTTTTTTTTTTTTTTTTTACATAAATCAACAATAATTTTGGACTTGGAACTCTTTCCATCTGTGCCTTTTTTTCTCAGAACTCTGAGTGAGAATAAGTGAGTTTATTTTTTATTTTTTCACTGGCTCTGGTCCTCTTCCATGAGGTCCTCCATTTGGCCCGCAAAGAACTATTTTTTAACTCTTCTGAGTCTGGCAAATCAGCGAGTTTCGAGGCATTTTGAAGATGGATGCTGTTTCGTAGATGGACTCTCAGTTGAATCCAGAGACACACAGCGGTGTGTGTCCCCGGCGCTGTGGGGCCGGTGGCAGCGTGTCCAGCATGTGCTCCACTGTGCGTGAAAGCCACTGCAGAATGCCTGACGTCATGCTGGGAACAATGAGGTAGTTCTCCTCTTTTATCCCACTGCGCCCCCCCCCCCACCACCACCCTCAGTTCCCTCCACGGACCAGGACGGACAGAGGAATGCGGCGGGATCCCGGGGAACCGGGGACGCTGCTCCACAGGCAGCATGATTCATCCACTGACCTTTCTGTGGCTCCAGCCTGTGTGTCACGGCCATGTTGGGCCTATTGTCAGGCCTGGAGAGGAGCAGACCGAAAACCTCCTGGATGGAAGAAAAGGGAGTCATTTCTGCGTCCACTGTACTGCAGGTGCATTTCCTATGAATGGCTGGATACATTCTGCAGTAAGACAGACGGTTTTGTTCATTTGCACGCACACAGCTGAAAACAGCTGGTGCCTGAACAGTGGAAACGTTTCCACTTTGGTGACACATTTCAAGCACTGGAGTAGAGTGAAAACGTAAAGGTGATGGTCAAACCAGAACAAGATGCTGGAACGCTTTTTCTGCAAAGATTCATGAGATAATTCTCAAATTCTCTCAAGCAAAATTTGACGTACATTTTTTTTTTCAAATTGTTGGGTTGGATTTTGCAGGACAGACTGGATAAAAAAATAAGCAGCTTTCCAAAATTAAAAGAAGAAACACTGAAAGTTGAGACACTCGTTTGTTTTCTGTACTGATTTTCTCAAAAAAACAACCTGCATTTTGTAAGTTTAAAAAATATATATATTGGAATAAATTAAAAAATAAAAAATCTACAAAGTCATGGACATTTATTGAGTTTGAAAAGTCAAAACTCTGAAATTTTGAGGTGAATTTCAGAAACTTTCCATAAAAAAAGTAACAGAGATTTCTGTGTTTCCAAAAAAATCCCAGAAATTTTGAGATTGAGTGTTTTTATAGAAAATTTCTGAGATTAATCTTCAAATTTCGGAGGTCTTTCAAACTTCTGACTTTTCATATGCAGAAATTTTCTGCTTTTTTCTTGAAAATTCCTCAGATTAATCTCAAAATTTCAGAGTTTTTAGGCATAAATTTACCAGCCTTCATTTTGTATTTAATACAATGTTACAGGTTCCAGTCGGTGTGCAGCGACTGCAGTTTTCTGACCAATCGAGGATCTTTTAAAAAATATATAAAATAACAGAGGCCGCACAAAATCACTCATAGGTCCTCTAAAGGCCCTCTCGCCACACTTTGAGTGCTTAGAGACCTAAAACAGAAAAATGTCTCAGTTAGCAGATGATAAGAAATTCAGCATTTTGCTAGAAGCTGCGATTCCTCATTAAATCTCTGAAGATTAAACACAAAGTCCAAAGATTTGGACTATTTACTTTTAAATGTGACATGTCTTAGAGCTGGTGGAATAAAAAGAAAGAGGCACAACATTGAACTCTGACCATTTGGTCTCATTCGCTAAAGCCAACAGTGGCTGGAAGCTTTAATGCTCAGGAAAACCTTCCAGCTATAGGAATCAGGCTAATAATAAACTGAAGCCCGGTAGATGATTGGTGGCTTGATGAGGAAGTAAATAAATGTGCCTCACACAATCTGTGAGCTGCACTCAGCCCAGCCTGCGGGACCAGCAGGTCGGCGACGGACAAGTGAGCCGTTGTTCTCGCCGCCGTGGCGGAGCGAATCCTAAACTTGGAATGCGTTTGTGCATTCACCTTCGTCTTAAACGCACAGCCCGGCACAGACTGATGCAGTAAGCGGTCAGGAAAGACAATAAAAAAGAAGAAGCAGGAGGTTCACTGACGCTTCCTGTAGAAAGTACGCCTGGGCTTGTGCTTCTGTGTTGAGCAGAGAGCTTGGATTTACTGAACCATGACGAGCTTGTTGTTCAGAATCACTGTTGGCATCATTGCCAGCTTTGACTGTGAGTTCTTTCTTTGAGTGTGTGTGTTCACTTTTTATAGAAAGTACTCCCATTTGCTCCCTCACTGTGTGTGTGTTCACTTTTTATAGAAAGTACTCCCACTTACTCCCTCATTGTGTGTGTGTGTTCACTTTTTATAGAAAGTACTCCCATTTACTCCGTCATTGTGGTCCGGTATTGACTGGCTCCGGGGACAGGGGCCCTTTCTGCGTGTTTTCTGGCGAATTTCTGGGTTTTCTTCTCTCTTCTGGACTGAACCGCCAGCGGCTTTTATTGCTACCATTATTATGACTCCTGGCCGCCTGCTTCTGTTCTCAGCTGTCCCGTCTGTCCTGGACGTTCACTTACTGCATTGGTAGCAAGTTATTTCACAGCACAGTACAGAAAATAACATAAAGCTCATTTCCGCTGCTTCACATTCTCTCTCGCTCACACAGGCGCGCAGTCCAAGCGAGGGTCTTGTAAACATCTCGCAGAGGGAAGCAGCAACACACACATGGAATTTGGACACTTTATTTGGGCATTACGGGGGAATGGAGCGGGCTCGGCTAACCGCGAAACAGGAATCCCTCACAGCAAAAACAACAGAACCACGGTCAGGCATTCACGCCGGTTCCGCGTCATCCGACACCCAGAGGGATCGGGACGCAGTGGGGAAGACGCTCTCCCGCTGCGCAGCGTCGAGTCCGAGCGAACGTGGCGAGCTTCCCCCGCCCGGGAGGATCGTCGAGTGAATCACGAAGCGCTTTATTGGGATCCGGTGAGACGGAGCGAGGAAAGGAAGCGAGGCGGAAGGGGAAAGAGCGCGTCCTTCCTCGAGCTGCGAAAGATTGGCTGGAGAGACACGCGAACATCATCGTTTACCACAGATTTTTTCCCCCCACAGATTTCCAAAAGGTCAATGGGCTGATCGATTTATTGGTATGAAATGGGAACGTACGACGTTGTTGCGGATATACGAGATTCAGCGGAGCGCCAACTTCCAATCGTAGGCCTGCGACGTCCCATGATGCAGCGCGTTCTTGTAAAATCGCATTGATATTATTTATTTGAATACTTCATTGAGGTCTGAGAAGTACAGAGGTCTGGTTTTCAAGTAGTTTGAGTCAATTTCACGCCACGCACGACTACGAAAGGTGTTTTGTTAACCAGCTCCGGAATCTTTCCTGTTCAATGAACGTAAACAGAAAACCTTCATTTAACATGACATCAGTTGTATAAATGTATTTTGGTATACATGACTTAGATGACTTATTTGAGATTTTAAGGTCATTAAAATTATGAATATGGTGACACTAAATCTCAAAGGCTTTTAGAGCGCAGAAAACAACTATTTTTTATACATAAAAATGAGGAATACAATAAAAAGAAAACTATATGAATACACACATATAGTCATAAAAACCTAATGTTTGGGCTTTGACTAGGCCGTTCAAATGGCATATGCTTTCATCTAAACCACGACAACGTAGCCATTTTAAAACCTTCAACAGCTCTCCTTACAGGATCCTCCTGTTTCTATCTTCATTGAAGAGAAGAATCCCCACAGCATGATACTGCCACCGCCGGTTTCTCCAATACGGGAATTCCGGGTGACGAGACTGGTTAGTTCTGCACTTCGACCAAGGAGTCCAAATCAGGTACCGACCGGGTGAACCTTATTCAAAAAGAAAAAGAAAAAAGGCTGACTACAAATCTGCTCCACACTTTTCAGATTTTGATTTGTTAAATGTGTCGACGGGCTTTTTCTTCACCCTTCTCCATCATTCACCGCTTTACGTTGGTGCATTATGCGACACACGAGTAGAATACACAAAACTTAGTGGTCGTAATGTAATTAGAAAAAGTGGAAGTCATAAAATTACTTTTGTAAAGCACTACTATAAGCCCTTAAAAGATCATAAGCACCTCCCAGATCAGATCTTTGTATATCCATCCTGATATAAAATGACTATCTCAGATTTAGATTGAGTACAGAGACCCTTTCTTACAGCAGGAGGGCTCGTTTGTGGGCTCAAAGGATGGAAAGTGAGATGGATGAGGAGGGGAAGGGGAATGGTTCGCTCCGAGGAACGCTGAGGTGCATTTCTGCTGAGAGCCAGTCTTCCCTCTCTACCCCAACTCTGGCTATTTATGGTAGGAGGCCTCTCAGCCCGGAGCAACTCAGCAGAGTTCTGAGTTCATGGCATCATCGTTCCAACTTGTAGCTGCAGAACGACGGGAAGCTTCAAACAAGCCTGGGTTTGGTCAGTTCAGCTGCGCTCCAACCACACACTTCAGGGTGTTTATTCATGCGAGAGACAAAGACAACGTAGGATGTGACTGTGAAGTTGTTTAAAAGGGTTCTGTGGCGGGTTAGACCCCTTTGCTTTAAGACCCCAACTTAAACTCTAATACAAACAACTGCCTTCAGTTGTGACTTAAGAGGTAAATAACGAACCCTAATCTGCAAAACAGTCGGTTGCCAGGGCAACTATAGCGGGATAGACCCAGCCACCTGAGACGAGGAAGGAGCAACAGGTGGACGGTAGTTCGTCCATTGCAGAGCGACGAGAAAGGCAAAGTAGTTCAGTTTTGAGAGGCCAATTAACCCAACAATCATGTTTTTAGACTGTGGGAGGAAGCTGGACTTCCTGGAGAGACCCTCATGCAAACTCCAAGCTGGGATTCAAACTCAGGACCTTCTCGGTGAGAGACTTCTCGCTGTCCCACGAACATAAAAACCTGATGAAATCAGTTGCCTCCCAAAAAACAGCCCTGAAAAAAAAAATGACATGACATTCATGTTTGTGGCATAGAGACATACGGTTATGTAAATGCAAAACCCCCAAAAATAAATAGTACATGTAAAAGTACAAATTATACATACACATAAAATTACATAATTTTTTTTAAAGTGGCTCCCTCCTTTTAGTGGCCTTACAAAACCTTTCTGGGGCCGCCACTGGATGAAACGAGAGTTCACACAGAAAGTTGCTTCTGTTTTCTGTCGCAACTGGATGCGAAACCGTTTCAAGTTCAGTTTGGGTCGAAAGTGCTGACTCACACCGTCGAGTTGTGCTCCCACAGGCTCGGCCCGGGTACCGGGCGACGTTAAGCTAACAGGCTAGCTCCAAAAAGCCATTACTAGCTGCTGCCTTGTTGAGCGGACGCCGGTTCAAAGCTCCCGCAGAGCCTGGAATGCGGGCTCCTTTCCTCCCTCTCACATCTATTTGTGTTTCTTTCTAAGTCTGGGGAAAGTCTTGTGGATGAATTCCTCCTGAAATAGACATATTTCTACAATCTGCTTATTGTATTTATTTAATTTTTTTTGCACCGCACTCACCGACTCGTGATTAGCGTGAAGCATTAGGCCTCTTAAAGAGGAGACCTGACTTAGCGCTCGCGAATTCGTGTCACAACGTAAACATAAAGTTTGCGGCGCGCGAGCGCGCGGTATTGTATACCGTGTGTGTGGCGCCGATGCGGGTGATGATGGACTGTATTTACCGTGACGTAAGGGCGTAGCCCCCCTCTCCCCCACAGCCCTTCTGAACATGCAGGTGATGACGTGGAGCTCCTGCTGTGCTGCTGCAGTAGCTGGAGGAAACCTTCATGGAGTCTCTGCTATGTGACCATGTTTGGTAAAAGCTGTTCAGGAGCAAGCCCCCTTGACCGAGTGCCGCTCGCTCGCTCACGCAGGAGATGGTTTCAATCAAAGGCCTACTCTCGCTCAAAAAAGAAACTGATCGTACCCCCATCCCTACTGCATCCTTTACTGCACTCATTTTCAGACTTTGGCCAGAGGTTGACGAATGACTGGGTCCCTTCAGAATGCTGAGGAGGGATTTGGCTTTAAGTTTGATCTTTCTGTTTTTGTTTCGTAATGCATTTTTATCAACAAGAAGCATCTCCGGACCACACTGAATCTGGTTTTTCAGTCAGGTTGGACTGGACACAATCTGCTCTACAAGTATTTTTTTTCCCCACTAAAACTTCGCTGAGTAACAAACAAGCAATTTATAGGATGATGTGTGTAAAGTAAGACATAAAACATAAAAAATCACAGCAGTATTTTTATTTTATTCACCCTGAGAAAAGAAACGATTAGTAATTTCCAAACGTTTATTTTCCAAACTATTAAACTGGCACTCAAAAAATTTGGCAAGCTATACATTTAGTTCCACAGTATTTGTTTACTTTGGAATTAAATATTTAGTGAAGTAAAGAAATGCTTAATTTGGATCTAAATATTTAGTTTGCCAAATAAATATGTAATTTGAAACCCAAGTACTTAGTTTGCGAATTACACGTTTGGTCTGAAAGGCTGACATTTACAAATGTACAAAAAAATCTGACTTTGAAAATTAACACCCACATTTGTTTCGTCCACGACAGACTAAATAAACCCCAACATTTTCTGTCAATTGTTTTTCTGCACAACTTTACAAATGGAGCCCCATAGCAGTCGAATGAAAATGATACAAGGCTTTCGAAAGTTTGGCGTAAATGTCGCTGCACTCACCCCCTGGAGGTTCTTTGGTGTATATCTCCACCAGTTATGCATGTCTTATGACTAAAAGTTCAAAGCTTGTCAGACTTGAGAATAGCATCAGCTTTCAAGTATTGCTTCAGATTCTTTGTTGAATTTAGGTGTGTACTTTGACTAGGTCATCCTAACAAATGCAGATGCTTTGCTCTTAAACTCCAGTCCTTGAAGCCTAGTGTCCTTAGATGCGTCTATCAAGCTGCACCTTGATCGTCCAACGACTTCCTGCCGTCGTCTCCTTCAAAAAACAAACAAACAAACAAACAAAAAACACACCCATTTACAAGAAAAACAAAACAAAACCGACCAAAGCCGCCAATAAATCTTTTTCTGGTCTTTAAACTGAAGGAAAGATGAGTCTTCCGTCAACTTTTCGTGTTCATCTTTATTGAAGAACAACACTTTCAAGTAATTCTCAGCGTTTTATCACTACAATTACAAGATAATTAGTAGTGGTCATTGTAGAGAACAAAAGTCTGAGTCATGTGGTAAAACTCAGGGACCCAGTGGGCCTTTTCGTAGTGTAGGCCGTTTCACATTAAAATCGAGAAAAGTAAGAAGGTCGTACCGATTGCATCGCATTAAAAGATGAAAGAAAGAGGAAGGAAAGCCACACTGACAAACTTATTCACTGGAAAACAAAGAAAATAAATTCCAGGCAAGACATTTGATTATTATTATTATTACTTTTTACATTCAGTTTCCACTATCGAACAAATGCCGTCATCCTTGAGATGTTCAATTGATTAGCTTTCATTGTGTACAGTTCATCACATTTGACATCAGAGAATGAAAAGAAAACAAAATAGTCGCATCAAAGTAATGACTTTGTCATAAGTTGCACCGAAGAGGTCAATCATTTTGATCAGTTCAAGGTTTTACATGATTCATATACATTTTCAGTAATACGTTTGTGTTTAAATACTGTAATTCATTCGTCAACGAGCAGCTTTCTCCTCGCTAATCCGAGGCCATCGTGGTTGTTCCAACCTGACGGTGTTGATTACAAATCATAGTCAGACGCCACATTAATTCACTGTCACATTCAGTTTTTTGCACAAAGCCCTGTGCGAGAGACCAAATTGAGATACCATTTTCATCAATTGTCAAAGTCCTCCTGTATGCAGATGATTAGATGGTTTCCTTCTCGCCTTGTGCGATGAGTGCTGCGTCAGAGAGCAGCCTCTGTCTAAACTAAAGGAGATCCAGAAAAATTCTCGGATGATTCATCTCAGCTTAGCCACTCTCAGAAAATCTATGATTTTTCTCAGATTTTTTTTTCTTTTCCCTTAACAGGCCAAAGAAATGAGTCGGAAGTTGTTCCGTAAATCCCGTCACGCCGGAATATTCTGATTGCCATTATCATCTGAAATCGCCCTAATGCCACTAAATAACACATCCCAGCATTCACATTGTTAAGCCCCGCAGATAAACCGTCACAAAAAATAAAAAAATAAAATAAAAAGCGGGGTTTCCGTATGAGGGATCAGCTTTGGGTTAGGATACTCGACTGGATAACTGTTGTGCAGGCAGGTTTAGAAAAATATACACACGGCATGTACACCAGGACATAATCATGCTTATCCGAATCCGACTGCAACATCCACTGTTTGTGTAAAAAAAGGCACACGAGACTGTAGCCCCTCCTCTGTAAGTGGCAGACAGAAATAAGGGTCATCCCAGAGATAGGGAGTGTGCTTTAGATTTCCACAGTGAAAAATACAACCAGACCGTCCCGGACGGCCAAAACTACTCATACATTCACGTTTACACAGGCGACTTTTGCAATGTGTGGAGTTGAGTGGTGCCGTGAATGTTTGAATGAACCGAACAGGTCACATCAATTCTTGTTTCAGGGTCAATAAACGGCAAAGAAAGTCAAGCTCGGTTTGAAAATGACTGTCGAAAACGTGAGCCTAATGCTCAAGCGCTACCCGGGTTGCCCTTTGCCCAGAGCAGAGTTCGGCATCACTATTTGCAAAGTGGAGTTGAAGGAAGGGAAATGAAATGCAATAGAGAAAAAAACAAAACAAACAAAAAAAAAACAGTAGTGAGCCTGAAGCAAGAGCTGCTGGCTACATGTTGCTGCCTCTCGGATCTGGAAATAATATCAAACTCAACTCCACTGTGCCCCGGTGCCAGAGTGTTAACGCGCTGATGATTCACGGCGACCGTTCTAAATGCTATCAGCTTTACAAGCTAATAACAATCAGAGATCCAAGGAAGCTGGCGAGGGAAACGTTTTCTCTTTTACACACATAAGAAGGGAAACTATTTTTTTATTGGAGCTGGCTGTCGACCGAGTCGGACGTCTGGAAGCTGTGTGCATTACAGCAGAAAGTGCTTTTTATTCCTTTAAATAGTCCAGTTGCATCGATTGTGTTGGACTAAAAAAAAAAAAATGAACGGCCATTTTTGGGAAATTTCACAGTTAAGGTAGAGGTCTAATGATACACACAGAGGCTGCTAGTGCTACTGTGAATATAAGAGGCTAAAGACAGTTTAACCCTGGGACCCTGTTATCATTCGTTAGATTTTAAATAATAAAAATCCCCTTTAGTTGTGGAGGCTCCGTCTGTTGAGAACGAAACGGAGTCTCTAGTTCTAACATGAACAGCTGATAGTGATGCAAAAAAAAAAATAAAAAAAATAAAAAAGGAGAAAGAAAAGCAAATAAAAGAAAGCAGTATGAGCTATATAATCTGCCATAACCTGGGCAATATCCCAGTTCTTTTTTGTTTTTTCTAATTTTGGATTTATTTAGAAGAAAATGTTGTATTTTGCTATTGGACATTCATTCTATTGTTAGGACAGGCAAATTTTGAATTGACCAAAAATGTGAGTTGAAAAATCAGAAACTGTTGAAAAGAAAAAATAAAACAATCATGTGTCTAATACTACATTTCTCCGTATTTTGAACTTTCCAACACTGTCCTCACAAAAAGACGCTTGTACATCACTACCTGTGTGTGAGAGAGAGAGAGAAACTAACTTGACACACAAAAACTTAAAAGTTTGAATAAATATCTTTTCTTTTACTTCATATTGGATTTTGAGGTCACCCTCTTAATTGTGACTTCATGTTTATTTTAAAACATAAGTACAAACGTGAAAAAAAAATGTCTAAGTTCAGATCATGTGATGGAACTTGTGAAAAAGACTTTAGAACAACAGGAGTAAACAGATCTCATCTCACACAAGCAGGGTTTGACCATCTCGCTGCTCCCTCTTGTGTTCACTTCATGAACTACTCTACCACAGCAAAGCACGTTAGAAACATTCAGTCGTTCTGCTTCCGGGGTGCATTTGGTTAAGGTTTGTGCTTATACAGGAAGCCTTGGCTCGGACCAAGAGTGATGATGTCGATACCTGTCGTCGTCTTCTTGTGAAACTAAATCGGAGAGATCCCATGTTTCTGTCTGCCAGTTTGTGGTTATTAGCAAACCTCTTACAAAGAAATCTCTCTGCATCTATAAAAAATAAAACAAAACAAAATACAAGTACTGGCAACTGGCATATAGAAGATGTGTTAACAATTAGAGAGTTTACCGCTATGCAGAAGGCACCTGCATAGATGCTGAACGTGTAAATACTGTAACATGCACAGCAAGGAGAAATCATCAAAAGTACAAGAAGTTCATGCTTTGACTATGCTCTGTGTTGAAGGAGGTGGAGAAGGGTGGGGAGGGGGCACATTTTGGAAGACAGCCCCTTCCCCCTACCCCACTCCCGCCCAGCCCACGATTCGATGGTGTTCATCTACCTTGACAGTTCACTAAGGCATCACAGAAATATGTCAGTCTTACCATGCTCTACAATGAAGATCTACAGTTTATACCACGGGAAAAACTGGGCATGCAGAATGCCGGGCCGCTTCTAGCAGCATGGCGTTTCCAAATCAATCTGAGTCATGGACAGAGAGTGAGAGGGAGGGAAAAAATAAAAATAAAAAATGAGAAAGAGATTTCAAGCAACTCTACTGCTGACATTCTGTCAAATAATCAGTGATGCTTTCAGGAAGGTACCGGATCTCAGGATCAGCCTGCAAAATGCTTCGCAAAAGTCTTCACGCCACTCTTCCTAAAGACTCTCGCAACTGCAGAATGACTTTGTTTAATGATAGGCCAACACGTAGCGGCTCTAAAATGTGGAGAGATGATATGAAGTGCTTTGTGTTCTTGGGAACTGGTAGCGAATTCCTCAATTTCAAAAATGCTTAAACATTGTTGCGGGGAAACAAATGTGTTTGAATGGGTTAGACAAAATTCCATCAGAGATCTGGAATAGATTCATAGATTATTTCCAAAGACTTGCAGTTGAAACTGCAATGAAATGACATGCACATCACACTTTTTAGGTGTTTATACGTGAGAAAATGTGAAATTCCTAATTTCATTTTCCCTATCCGACTGAATTTTTGCACGCTTTTTTTTTTACGTCGATCTCACACATAAAATCCCAATTAAACACATTGAGGTTCATAGATGAAGCGCGACAAAATGAAGCTAAAAATGGGAGTCGGAAAAGAGAGGCACTGATGATTCGTTCTGAGGACACGGAGCGATGGCGCTGCGTTTCGGTGGATGGACCGGGGTGACCGGAAGAAATGGGAAGTCCCTCTGAGATTCCGATGTCACGATCTTCACGGATAAACTCTCTCCTTAGTTAAAAAAAAACTACGCTTCTGAGTAAATCATGATTATTTACAAAGTCTGTAAGGCAGGGGGGAGAGGTAGAACAAAAACATTCCAGCTGAGGCAGAGGGTTGTAATGGATGTTGTACTGTCACAGCTAATGATATTGGCGTAGCAGCAAAAAACAAAACAAAATAAAAATCCTGGAGAGTGTCGAGTTCTTAAATGAGATTTGGATGGAGAAGCATGGCTGGTGACGCAGAGAGGCGCTACTTATTATAAGGAGGCCACAGCAGGTAAAAACTGGGAGAGGCATCCTGGTGTTTTTTTTTTCTGTCTCTTGTTCTGAGGTTTGATGGATTTAAGACAAGAGCCCTGTAGGTTGACCACATCTCTTCCGCCGTGGACAGGACATGAGCTCCCAGCTGTTCATTGAAGGGAGGGGTGGAGGTGGTGATGATGGGACGTAGAAGGGATGTGGGGGGGGAAAGAAACCTCAACTTTGTTATACCTCCACTATTATTGCTTTCCTGTTTTTCCACAGGCACTTCAGAGGATTAGGCTTTGGCTGAAGTTGAGCGCTGAAGAGGAGGCTGGGGATGAAACGGCGAGAGATGGGAGTGACAGATGGTGCTAAAAGTGTGCTTGTGAACTCTAATTTGTTGTCTGCAACCGAAGAAAGCTACCTCCCAGCAGTAGAGTAATCACGCTCACTGGGGGAGAAAGGGGCGACAAACAAAACAAAACAAAAAACAGTGAGGTTGGGATCGCTGGTGCTTGCGTGAGTCAAAGAGTGCTCTCCTCGTCGGAAACCTGAGGACTCCGAGACCGAGGGGCGGGCGGGCGGGTTGGGAACGCCTCCGCTCCCCGCGTCCATCATGCGGTCGAGGGTTCTTTGTCCCCACGTTAGTCCGTGTGGTTGGTTGCGTGCTTCTCGTCCGTGTCGGCCTTGACCTTCCGCCCGCCTCTCCCCGTCAGGACTTTGTAGCAGCCGCGGGCGATCTTGTACATCCAGATGGTGTTGAGGACGTCCAGGGCGATGCACGACGTGATCCAGGCCACCTGCGCTCCCAGGCCCAGCCGCTCGAACTCGGCCGTGCCGAACGTGGCGAAGACGCTCGCCCAGTAGGACGGCATGACGGCGATGCGGACGGCGAAGAACACCACCGCCATGGCGACGCCGTTCAGCACCACCAGCCGGTGTGAGCGGGGATACTTCAACACCTCGTAGAACCACCTGAGGGACAGAGAGGTTCACGTCTTGAGCACTGTTGGGTCACAGATTAGGATAGGCGACATTTGAAGTTTCATCGTGATATTTTGTGGCGCTATTGTGATAGAGATCAAAGTGACAATAAGAATTACTTGGTACTTCTATTGCAGGAAACTTTAGGTATGTTTGTAACATACTATGATTGGTAAGTTACGAATCATAACGCCACAAAAACTTCACTGCTCTTGAAAAACAAAACTAATATGAAGCACTGAAGTTTGTGGTTTCAATTTGACCCCAAACTTAATCACAAATTTGGAAAAGCTCAAGACTTTGTAGGTAAATTTGAAGGAATTTGCCTGACACGCCGTCTCACCTTTGGTTCACGAACGGCGTGGACAGCTCTGAAATGAGACGGAAATTGGCGAAATAAGGAAGCACCCCACGTGTCTGCAAAAGCCAGATGGATGCATTAGTCGGAGAAACACGGAAAGAGTTTAATCTGGTTTTCTCCTCCTGGGGAACGGCATTCTCACCAACACGTATCCATAGGCATACAGCGCCGCCAAGTGGTGGCAGACGAAAAAGCTGTCCCCCATTGTGCTCCAGTTACATGCTAGCAGGAAAAGATCTGCGGACGAGAGGTGAAGGTGGAAGAACTACTAAGATTATGATCAAAAGGACATTTTGAGGTTGAAAAATGCCTCAATATTAAATTGTAAATAGTTTAATAAATGTTTGGGTTAACGGGCATACAATGAGCGGTAATTATTTCTCTGGGTATAACAAAGGGAACAAACATACATTTTGTCACATTACAGCTAAAAACTGGAAATTATTTTGGTGTGTGTTTATTTAATTTGTTGTAAATAAAGTAATTAAAATAATGTATTTTATATTTAGTCCTTTGAAGCAAAGCATAACACTACTACTGTTTGAGGTATTTCTTAACTTGCCTTGTTCTGTTTGAGATGTAATTTTTTGCTTACTTTCATTTTCAAAAGAACTGGCGCTCTACTCATTGGATTAGATTTAGGTTTTGACTTTGACTAGGCCTTTCAAACACGTGATTATACCTTGACCATTCTATTGCATTTTTGGATGAATGTTGATGGTTATGGAGGTAAAGCTGCACACCAGGTTCTTGATTTAAGAATGTTGTGATGAACAGGGATTTGATACCGATGGACAGTTTGTAATTTTTAGGCTGAAAGGTTCCTAGACATTTTCAGTCTTCTTAAAACAGAAAAGGTTTGGTACAACATTATTGCGTGTGGTATCCCCGCAACATGCTTCGATAAGATATGAAGATATTTTTCTTCTTCTATTATAATCTCACAAAAGCAGGCAGCACCTACGTCCAACAAGTTTCACTGCAAAGTAGATCTCGGCATGTATATTAATTAAACTTGCTCAATTATAGCAAGCTTTTATTCAAAGGAAAGACTGACTCATTCCTTTCTTGTTGACACTTAAAACTTTTGTTTTTTAACCGACAAAATAAGTAAATAAAATACAAGACTGACTCGGTTTTATTAAAATACTGCTTGTAAATTTATTGCTGAGCAGTTAAATAAAAAAAAGAGAGTGTCTAAAATTATGTGGTGAAGGGAGTTTACCACACTTTTCTTATTTCTATTTATTTAAAGATATTAAGAAAAACCACCTATCTGGTTGTAACGTGACAAGAGGTTCAAAGGATAGCCACACAGGCTAGAAGAGTTAAAGTAAGTTGCAAAAGTATTGATAAGGAAACTAACAAAATGATGACTGCCACGTCCCGTTAGGTCGGGCACAAAGGTAAATGATCAACAGAGGTCGAGGAAGGCGCTTACCGTAGAGGAGGTAGCCACAGGTTATGGCTACATTTAGTTTGACCAGATTAGGATCACCCCTGTGGAACAGCAAACAAAGTTTAAAGGTACTTGCAGTACAACTGGGACGTTACTACAATCAATGTCAGCAAACCAGGAGGGGGATCTGCTGACTCGTAGGGCAGCTGAGCGCTCGGATCAAAAATGCACAGCATATATCTGAAGACTAATTAACAGAATCATTATCATTCATGCTTGGTGGTCATTCAAGATCATATCTTATCCGTGTGTAGCTATGTTGGTTAAAACCAACATGTTGATGGGAAAACGTCTGGGATGAGGAGAGACGTCCTCGTTATGATCCGGCTATTAAATCATAACGGAGGATTTTAAGTGTCTGTGAATAACGTCGAGTCACAGCAACAATGGAGGACATGCCTTTGCTTCAGTTTACATGTGATGGTGGGATCAGTCGCAGGTATCGTGTGACACATGGCTGCCTGACGGTTCCTGTAATAGGACCTCACATTACTGCACATGTACTGTAAAAAAAGAACATTCACACTACAAGGGGCCAACACTCAAACACACACACATATGCTCAGTCAGGGTCTCCTCCAGTTTATTATAAGCCTGGCAGGCTTACGAGCCCCTCACCCCTTCCACCAGGCTGAGTGTCGTTTATTTTAAATCAAGTTTTTTTATACACCAGTAACAGTGACAGAAAAGATGAATTAATAGATTTATAGTTGATGCATTAATTTGCGCCATCTCTGCCAGTTGGCCTCACACGCCATTATTTCCAAATTCTAATGTCTGCTCATGCGCCTCCAAATTTTTGTAACTTTTAACATTTTTCACCACAAAAACACGGTGGGCCACTTGTGGTCTGCGCTAGCGCCCCCTACCATCAAACTTAGCAGGTTTTCTGGGGGAAACCCTATTCAGTTGTCATGTAGGGACATAGCAATGACTACCTAACTCAGTACAGACCTTAACCTAAACACAGCTGAGTGTCCACTATCATGGATCATGATGAGGTCAGCCATGATTTTCCTGTCATCTTTCACCCTTGCATTAGTGACCACTAATCTCTTATTCAGTTCTTGTTCTATACTCTTCATACGTTCCCGGGCATAAAAAAAACAAACAAACTCGGAGGTATAATTGTAATCAGTCGTCACAGACATATTTATAGCATGTTAGTACAAGTAGCTGCATTAATACCAGGAGTCATGTTTCGGCCATAAGCCCAGAGCTTATTAAGAAATCATATTTATTAATTGAGAGCGCATTTGCTAGAAAATTGAGCATGAACTCTGTTTAGTGGGCAAATTAATCAGTTGTGGGTGGTAACTATTCTGTTGGCTCAGATTGGCTGGACAGATGACCTCCACTTTAACGCAATCGCATATTCTTCCCAACATAAATGTGAAACTTCTAAACACTACTAGGCAAAAATATTGGGAGCAACAACTATCAACCAAGGACCATACTAAAGAAGGACTAATACAATATTGTTTTCTAGGTCTCTGATATTTTATGTCCCTTTCACTCCCATTATTTTTTTGTCGTCTTGACTCCTTTTTAGGAGACCAGAAATGATCATTTTTAAAACGAGGTCCCAGAGTGGACACATTTTTAAATGAATGCTTCACGTTTACACTGAGTTGTTTTGTTTCTTTTATTATTATTATTATTATTATTATCATTATTATTAAAAGATGACACCGTTACACCTCTCTTTCTCTCTCTCTCTCTATCCCACGTCCGGTGTTTGTTTTTTGTGTCACTCTGTGGCAGTGTCACAGCGCCACCGATTGGCCCGGCATGCCTACTACTGAGCTTTCAGCGTTCATTTCAACAGTTTACAAAAATTTACCACCGTCGTCTCCGTGTGTACGGACCTTAAACAGACTGCAAACTACGACTGTAAAAGATGAGGACAATGTTTTGCAAATTTCGGTCTTCGGTCTCGCTGAAATTTGGAATAACAGCTGCGATTAACTCTCACTGGTTTTTCTTCACACAATGTCCCCATCAGTCTCCACGAACTTTTGAAAAATAGACATCGAGTGGTCCATCAGGAGCAATTAGAATCCATCCAACTTTCTCAATACACCATTGATTTTCAAAATTGAATGCATTAGACTTAAAACAAGCATGATGCTATTACAACATAAAATCAGTCCTTTGCAGTTTTTCTGCTCACACTGATATTGCAGTGATTGCAGTTCATTACGTTGTGCAGCACTAGTTTTAAGATGTTTTTTTTATGTGTTTACACTAGTTGGCCAGAAGGTGGCAGTGCACTGCGTATTTACAGTCAATATTGGACACAGTGTCTTAATGTTTTGGATAGCTGCCCACTACAGTAGGCACAAAGCATGAACGGTTTCTTTCCCCGCACCATAGTATGCAGTTTTATCACATTTTGGTCGCAGATATTGAATCATTCAGCATTTTCTCTTTTGCTCACATTCCATTAACGGCCATTTCAGCCCTGAGCTCCTCCCGTTAACCAATCTGCTGTATCGCCTTACTGCACTTGCACTTAGACACATTGAACAAAGATCAGGTTGACCAGAACCCAATCTGAACGGTGGTGAAACAATCAGGGGTCCTGCAGGCTGCTGCCGCCACAGAGTCCAAAGTCTTTTCCATAATCACATCAATGTGATTCAGCTGCAGTTAATCAAATGTACAGTAAACCTGCGTTTCTAATTCAATACATGAATAACTGACTGGAATACAGCAGACATGGATACCTTTTATGTTTGGAGGGTCATGACAGCATCGTCTCAAAGAACCTTACGTTAGCTGTGTTCAGACTGTGTGTGTGATCTACAATCGGACATATTTCTGACAATTCCAGATGTCCATACTGGAAAGTTTGAGCTACTTTTGCAGGCGGTTATGCAAGAGTAGAGTGAATAGGTATTCTAGACAGGAAACAGTCTAGGATACTGTTTCCTGTAGGGAACCATCTTATAAACAGATGTGTTGTTGTTTTTAAATATTGATTAGGATTCTACAAAACTCAATCAGTGTATCAGACTATATGTCAGAAAGATTGAGTTCCTCTATTAGATCGTAGCAGCCTGTTGTACTCTCCAGCTCATTCTGGGGGACCACAACCTCTTCCCATGCCAGAGCGAATTTATATGATCTCTTCCCAGGAGTCTTCTCCTTGTGGTACAGAAAACGTCCTATTCAGTCCAATCAGAAGCCAGAACCATATCAACTAACTCCTGATCCAGAGGAGCAGCAGCTCTGCTCTGAACTCCCACAGGATGCCTCCACACCCCACCTCTAAGGTTGAGCCAGGGC
The DNA here is from genome assembly GCF_027474105.1 of Poeciliopsis prolifica. Classification (NCBI taxonomy): domain Eukaryota; kingdom Metazoa; phylum Chordata; class Actinopteri; order Cyprinodontiformes; family Poeciliidae; genus Poeciliopsis; species Poeciliopsis prolifica. The sequence continues at coordinate 11,699,956 of NW_026562385.1, read as the reverse complement.
TCAGTCTCATTGGACACTCAGGTTGGTGGTACAAATACAATCGCAAATTTATCAGTGGTGCAATATGGAGGGACAAGACTGGAAGTGTAGTTTTAGAGTGAAACTAAAAAATTGACGCTGATTAACCATCTCACTAAGAAAAGTGTGAGATGGTCAGAACAAATTATAATTATATAATTATAACAAATGCCTCCACATAGCAAATTCTAATTAGCAAATTAGAATTAGAACTTTCAGCCATTATTTACGTTCAGGTATAAATCCGAACACGAAAGCTGGACGAAATGGGACATGACCGTTCAGACTGTTGGATACGCATTCGATTGTAAATGGACGTGGAGCAGACTGGATATTTTGGGGGTCAAATGATCTGAATTGAGTCATTCAGGCTGTCATGAAAAAGTTGGATATGGATTGGATTTGGACAAAAAGGCAGACAAAAAAATAGATTTGGGTTGCATTTGCCTGCTGTGTAAACTTAACCTTAGTCAGGGATTGGCTTAAAAAAAGTAACTTGAGGTAACATACGTGCCACCAACATCTGGCTGCAGAAACATATTCTGGATTCTAACACCATCAGAACATGTGGAGACTGTGTCTGCAGACAGTGGGAACTTGGATGTGACATTAGGTTTAAATAATCTGCTGGTCGGGTTCAACTATTTTGGTAGCTGCTGTGGATTGTTGGCAATGCCATCAGCTTCACTGCTGCTAAGCAACACACACAACATCTCAGTTCAATTCCTAGAAATTTCTTTGGTGAGGTTCCAACAGCTGAGTCTCCATAACTTCTGAAAGCTTATATGTGGTCCAATGTCTTTAACCCTGAAGCCTCACCACGTCTACAACACGCTGCACACACCTACTGAGTTCAAGTCCATTCAAGATAGGCAGCCCAGGCGAGGCCGTCAGAGTTGCTTTGTGTTTACTTGACGAATTATGATAAGAGCTTGAGCCGGCTACAAAACAATGTGGGCGTCTGACAGTTTGGCTCGGGCCTCTGAAGCCAGCAGAGGACGGCGCTGCAGCTTGACGTGTCTTAAAGTTGCGACACAATCGGGCTGACTGGAGAGTTCATGCATGCAGAATAGCAGAGCGGCCAGGAGGTTAGCCTTAAACCCATTAGGATCATGCGGTGGGTCGGGTTAATTCTAGAGGGTGGAAAGGATGAGCTGAGAAAAGAGGAGTGAAGGAATAAACAAATATATTCACAGTGCCATGGGAAAGTATTTTCAGTTGTTCTCCACATTACTTACACACCTGAGAGATCTAGCTTTAAAGTGACTTATTTTTCTTTGGCGTGAAAGGAACATTAGTGGTTGGGAGAAGAAATTGTTCACTTTAATCTAGAAACTTTATGGAGGGAGCTAGAGATTAGGGTGATGGTAACAAGCCCTTCTGACCTCTGAACAAAATAGTCAATATGCTGGTTAGGAGTGTACTGATAAATCGGGACAAATTTGGGCGATCAGTCGATACGTCTATGAGAAAAAGCTTTTATCCACTGATCTTCACTACATCTGTAAATGTCTGAAAATCAGTCACTGTTTCCATTTGTAAGAGACGGTTGACAGAGAACTATCCACCAGCATATGAGTGCAACAGTGGTTAGCAATAATCACCCCACTGTTGCCAACTTAAAAACTTTGTCACTATACTTAGCAACTCTTCAGACAAAAATATTTTTTGTGTCAACCGGAATTGGCAAGTCAGGCTTTTTAGAGATTAGTCAGAAAACTGCAATCGGTGCATTCCTGGTTTAGATTAAAGTACTAGCATATGTTAGAATGGGACAAAGTACAGATGTGAATTGTAAAGCTATCTTGAGGCTCTCACTCCAATTTGACTGTTTCTTTTTTTTTCGCAAAAAATAAAAAAGGACCAAAAACATGCTAATCCCTCATGCATAACTGCCAGCAAAAGTAGCTAAAAAAACAAAAACAAACAAAAAACACGTTTAAGGTCATGTGACAAAATGTTTTCTTTTGTACAGTGTGTGAATACATTTGCAAGGCAGTGGAAGAAACAAAAAGAACAAAACAGGTTATGGAAACAAAGCAAAGGGAATTGTGCAACAGAACAGTCCATTAGTGGGGTGAACCACCGAGAACCTGAACAGAAACTCTGCAACAAGGAGAACAGAGGCGAGTGAGCCTCCATCTTTTCTCCTTACTCATAACCCCAAGTCCCCCACTTCAACCTGATCCCAACTTCCACTTCCCTGCTCCATCACCAAAGGAGACACTGAACACAAGTGAGGCGTGCCTTCAGCCAGAGACGTGGGGTACAACGGGCAGCTGAAAGCAGGAGGACGCTGATCGGGGCTGGATGAGGCAGGCTGCCGTTCCACAGCTATGAAAAGGAATCTTTCTGGTTGGGTTTATTTCTAAAGGACAGCTAGAGGAAGTGAAACAGACTCTAGAAATCAGAAGAAGGAAGGAGTGCTGTAGGAGCGCTAAGACAAAAAAAATCAAAAACAAGAAAAAAAATATCTAGAAGATGGATATAATAATAATAATAAAAAAAGAGGAGCTGGGAGGGTAACAATTTGTGCAAGTGGAGGAAAAAAAAAGTTGCAGCGGAGAGAGGGGAAGAAACAGACCGGAGAATAAAAGGCCAAATCCAGTGAATCTACAACCCACTGGAGACTCCTCTGACATGTTAGATCTGCTCTCTCCTCTTCTCTCTCTGCCTGTCTAAAAGAAATGAACGCCATCTTTGTCAGCCCAGAAGGTATTACATTTCAACTCAGTCTATCCTCCACCATTTTTCAGCTTCAAATTCTTGATCCCCTGCCAGTCTGATACTTGAAAACGAAAGAAACCGTTCCCTTTTTTTTTTTCCCCATCCCGCCCTGATAGGGTTTGTGCTTCAGCTGCATTTTAAAATAACGAGGCAGAGGAATTTCCAGAAGTCTTACCAGACGGGGTTGGCGTTGACGGCGTCGTCGAACCACAGGATGTACAAACAGAAAAGCCCCACGATCAAGGCGTGCACAGTGGACACCAACCTGGGGATTGACAGTACACACACACACACAAGATGACCACGAGTTTTGTCCACATAATGAGGAAGCTTTAGTTTGACTTGATAAATAGCCATTTGTGCCTACGGGGACATTTAAATTATGCGTGTGTGTTAAATTAGGCCTGAGAGAGCCTCTCCTCTGACCTTTGGAGTGGTTATCTGGGTCACAGAAGAACTCCTGAGAGCCAGCAGCTCTTATCTCCCTGTTACCAGGATCACAATTCTTGCACTATCACTGTTCAGGCTTTGGGACCGTCCACAGGCTGCAGATGTTGGCCCAAGCTGGCTCTACAGTCAGCTAACCATGCGGCTTCTGAGAGCGCTGATAGAAGAGCAGCGGCTTGTGGTGCCTTTCAAACACGTTTTAAAATTGTCAACTGCAAGTGTTACAGTTGGAGCAGGTCTGCAACTCACAATTATTTTAGTAATTCATAACGCTAAAGATTATTCTGACAATTAATCAAACCAAAATTGCCACATTCTGTAGATTCTTCATTTACAGGGGCAACATTATTCATTTTCCAGGCACATAGTGCCATTTCATAGTACGACCAAGAAACTATGTTACCTTCAGTTGTTATAACAATGCTGTATAAATCAAATAAGACATAGAAGAAATTTGCTTTTGTCATTTAAGAACAAACTTCAGATAAAGTGAGGTTTGTTCAAATTGTATTTTAAGTGATAACATGTTTTCTTATTAAAAAAAAGGAACTGAATTGTTTATTTACAAGTGTTTTCTCTCTTTTTTTTATTAGCTTAAGTATCTACTGCAGAAGGAGAAAATTTTCATATTCAATTACAAATCAAAATAAACGATAGCTTACTCAATTACTAATATAATTGTTCACAGCCCTAATTTAAACCATTGTATTAAGGGATTCTGTCTATAACATTTTACTTTTATGTTGTTGTTCATCTCTTTGTCAAGTGCTAAACACAAATAAGCACTGCACTATCATAAAATCCCCATCGTCATAAAATGTGAAAACAGGAAGACGTGTGAATCCTTTTGTTGATTGAAAACTCTGCACTTTTCTTAACTTTACTAAAACATTCTGTTCTTCCTCTTCGGAGATACTTTCACACTTGTCTCCTTGCACTTAAGTCACTCTTACGCAACCAACACTGACACACTCGGAGCTGGGTCTTATGCAACGGCGAAGCACTCTGAAGCGAAGCCATTAGTAGATGCTTTGCCTCCAACTTGTTTGGGACTACTTGGCCGAGGCACTCCGTTCTTTCTCCTAGGGTCAAACAAAACTGATGCCAGCCACGGCTGGGCAAATGAAAGGGAGCGGGGCTGACGGCAAACAAACGGGCCGAGAAGACGCACGCATCGGGGTCAGCGGGGGCAAAAAAAAAAAGTTGCACAACAGACAGTTGCCCTCTGAACCATAACCATGGGGTTTCCACTTGAAACATTAAGCCTCCCACTGCGGCGCACATGTGCAGGACGATGAGTTTGCTTCAATCACGACTGGACCCGACTCACGACAGCGTCAATATCAGCAACGCTCAGGGGTCAGTTTGGTGAGGATGTCCTTTCACTGTAACTCTATACAGTGAGGACTTGGCATAAATGTTTGTCCCTCGCGACCGCTGTATGTAAACTCTTTGTTGGGAGGAAGCTAGAAAAACTGAAGCAGCAGTTTGATTGGTCGACTGGAAACATTAGCGGACTGTCGAAGCCTTCAAGATATTTTGAGAGAGCTATTGTTTGAAAAGAGTGAAGATACTCTTTGCTGAAATCCAACTTCTCTCTGTGAAGAACGTAGACATTACACAGAGTCGCACGGTTTATGGAAGTAAAAATAGCCGCCGCCTGTGGATCAATTTTAATGTTTATTCAGCAATGGGAGCTGACAGTAACATCACAAGATCATAACAAGATGAAGGAAGCTAAGAAAACCACAACTGCCAGTAACAGCCTTTTGTGGAGCATTGACTGCAACTTCTGTAGAGAAGTTTGTTTGGTGTGGTCAGAGCCCAGAGTGGTGGGACTGTGATGTGATGCACTTCACTGACACAAATTTATTTCATAATTTCGTAATTATAAATTTTAGCCATAGTTTACGTCCGGATTTACCAAGTCAGGATTCTTCTGTGGCAGAATTGTGATGGATGTTTCACATCCGCAACATAAAAGCTGGATGAGATTCGACATGACGGTTAACACAGCAGTTGCTTTGAAAACTGTCATGTATTCATTTCACTTAGTACCGCATATGGAAGTGACACAAATCCAATTTTTGGGGTGAAAAAATTCGAAATGAGCCGGTCAGACTGCCATGAAAAAGTTGAATATCGGCACAAAGAAAATTGGATTGGAGTTGCATTTGTTAGCTGCAGTGCCCAGACTGTCAGCCAGCACAGATTTCTACAAAGTGGAAACTGAAAACAACAATACCTACAAGTTTCATATCTAGAAAGCAGATCGCAGATATTTTTACTCAAAATTATAACTCCACTAAATTGTAGTATCTATAACTGCATTATTGCTGAACCAAATGATCATATATCCTCCTTTGGTTTTGATAATTTTTGACTATAAAAAGACAAATAGGCTTAATTTCCTTTTATCGTCTGACCTTTTGTTAGATTAAATGTTTCCTATTTTGTTATTCCTCTTGTTAAACCATTTGGGAAACCCCAGATGATGATGTCATGGTTTTAGTAAGTTGGGTTGATGAGGAACCGCTGTGGGTGAATTCAAAAGCTGTACCTTAAACACGCTGCTTCCTGGTCTGTCATAACAAAAAAAAAAAGAAAAAAGTGTACTGTAGAAGTTTAGTTCCTTTTCCAGTACACTTTCCAGATGGCTGTAAATACAGCGGCCATCTGTTCAAACAACTATATAAAAAAGCATAAGCAGCATGGGAGTGACCAGCCATTCTTCAATTCAGGACGGATGTGAGACTTGTGTCAACAAACATGCTGCTTCCTTGTGTGACATCACAGGGAGATCACAAAATATCAGGAAGTTTGGATTATGGCTCATCAAAAATATGATTCAGCCTTGTGTACAACTTGCAGATGCCCGAACAAATTAATTTATTTATTTAAACACGTGTAAAAACTCCAATGAGCGTGCTTTTCAGATTTTTCTTTTTTTTTTACTATTGTTATTTTACTGTGAAAAGTCTGCATCAATTGATCAGGCAATTAGTTGATTCTGGGATTTAGAAAATAGAAGAAACTTTGGCAATACTAAATGACCTTAAGCAGGAAATGGTTAGTCTGTAAGCAAAAATAAAAGGAAAAAAAGAGAATATTTTTGCTTTATGACAGGTTCTCACTTAAGATTCCATGAATCTCAAAAATAAAATAAAAAAATCTAATCAAAAAATTGTAACCTTGTTTATATTGTATTTTACGACTGCAATTCAGTCTGTCACAATAAATTTTGTTTGACAATAAATTATCTCAGAAATGATTGCAATAAACGATAATAGCGTTGTTTTGAGATTATTTTAAAGAAATATAACGGTGATGGAATGATAACGCAAGAACACTTTCTCAAAGATCAAGTAACTTTAAATTATAATGAACATTTGAAACAGGAACTGGACGACATTTTAATTTTGTAAAATAAATGAAACAAAACAACAACAAAAAACAACTTAAATTCATTATTAAGTCTCTGTAAACAAAATTATCCTTCAAAAACTAGTTGAGCCTAAAGCACTAGACTGAAGCCTGTTATTATCCAGTGCTTTGGTAGAAAGAGCGAAAAGAGAAAGATCAAGCAGATGGAAATTACTGAGCTCGCTTCAATTTATCATGTGATTAATTGGCGTAGCATTATTTATTATTACGCCAAAATGGACAGGCAAAAGATAAATGTGTTCACGGTGTAAGGTTTTCGTTCCTACGCACCTGGAGTTCCATTCGGTGAGCTTGGTGGGAGGTAGCTGTTTGTAACCCGTAGCGACGGCCAGCGAGAGCCGCGGACTGGCCACCGAGAAGAGAAACTGGAAGCCCACGAAGCTGCCAGCCACTACGCTCAACTCTCTCATCTCCATCACTCACCTAAACACAACAGAGAGGGGGGGCAGGAAGGGACAGGGACATGGAGTGAGTGATCCACACGGACAGGTTGGGTCGATCACTGTCAGTCATCCCGGACGGCGGCGGCGGAGACGGAGGAAACCAATGTGACAGTGGCGGTGGGAGGCTGCATATTCATCAAGTCGCCCAAACCGAACAGGAAGAGGAAAGAGACAGAGGGGAAAATAGATAAACTGAGAACAAACGCCGTCTAATGCAAGTGACAGGCGAGCTTTAGCTGAGCCTCGCTTTACAGACGAAACAAACAGCAGAGTAAAGGGAAGCAGAAGGAAAAGACTGACAGAATCTATAGGAAAATGAGTCTGAATACAGTAGGCAGCACAGGAGCTGAATTTGGAATAAAAGGTCTCCATTATGCGTATTCTGCAAGCGGATTACCAGGAACCCACCAAAAAACAATCCCTGAGAAGAAAACAAAGACTCTGCATGCAAAGAAAAGAGGATTTTGTTTTTTTTAAATGAAGCAACGGGTGATGAAGCTTATGAGGCACAAGCAGTTTTCAAAACGAGTTTACTTCAACAATGCAGCTCGTTATTCCTACAGTCTATTTTTTTTTTATTTAAATCAGCTGGTCATTACAGCGCCTTGCTAAACAGTGTTCATATGACTCGGGCATTTCGCCACATTACAATTAAAAAGGCTTTTAGGACACGGTCAGGAGCAGAATAGAGAAACTTTTAACAATTAAATCTCCAGAAAGATTTGGCTTGTACTGTACTCGTACTCTGAGGAGTAAAGTATGAAATGCATCTGTCAGAGTAGGGATGCACCGACCCACTGTATCCGATACTGATACAGATATCTGAGGTCCAACATCGGCCGATATCGATCCAAAACAGAAAAACACGCTGAATTGACTTAAAACGCTTCCTATTCTGAAACACAAACATCATTACAAATTTATTTGATACCTCTGCCCCCGTACAGAACTCTCACATTCCCTGGTTGCTTTGCAGGCTTGGTCAAAACGAGTGAAAAACACCACAACTTTAAATTTGCTCATTTGATGCGATTGGGAGTAGAACAGATAATTCAAAATAAAATTTGAAATTTGCTAAAATTTTGCAAGGAAGAATGGGTCAATATTTCCGTCTCTACTTACACTTAGGCGGTTTAGGTCTAGTCCTGCAGCTTGCAACAAAAGATGATTCTAAATGCACTTGTACATCCGACTTTATAAGTCTACATACAAACATCCAAGTTTGTGGCTGTAATTTGTGCAAAATGTGAAAAACGTCAAGAGGTATGAAGACTTTTACGAGGCAATGTGCATGTTTTGCCACCTTTGGTGGCTATTTGTCAGCAAATTTCTTTCAAAATGGAGTATAGACGCTAATAAAACCCAAAATTTGTAGAGCTGGAACAGCTTCAAGTCATTCACCTCACTCCAAACCTCCAAAGAAAAAAAAAAAAAAACACGGTACTCATGTATACTTCCTGTGTATCATTTGTTGTGAAATACTGCCTAGTCGGTATTCTTTATCTCGGCTCTAATGTATGTAAAGAGTCGAGTTACAAAAGGCAAACATACTGTGAGAGTACACATCTACTAACAATAAATACATCAAAGGTTGCTGGAATTACCATCGAGCTTGCTGGGTTATGGTTGGAAAACGGATCAAATTCCCGTCTTGTGTGACGATTGCGCCGTTTGTAGCCTGTGCTAGCTCTGTTAGCATTTAGACAACCGTAACGGTATCTAATCATGCAGATTTTCCTACAAGCGCCTTCTCCAAATGTTAGATTTACTACAGATTTGGGTTGAAACCGTGCAGGTAGGTTATGCTTTTACATTGAAGCTGAGACTTTGACTGTTTGTCTCCCATCAAAACATTCCCATTGCACCAAGTCAGTTTTTACAGCCATAAAAAAAATTATGTTCAACTAAAAGACTTTTGCAATGGTTAGCTTTGCTTATTGAACAACTATTTTAGAATACATGTTTCAGTATCTCTGATACATTAGCTTTAATTTACTATGTTATAGATTTTTCGTCGCCTTTTTTCTTTTTTTTGGTTGGAGCATTGCATTTTGGGACATTTATTCCCTCTGGTTTTGTATGTTGTGCAGCTGGAAGAATTTTTGCTTTTATTTATAAAAGTTATGATGTACAATCATGGCAACAAGATCAAATTTTTACAACTGAGAGCAGCCGATTAGCATCTCAATACGGCCAGACAGAGAAATAAGGGGGAGAACCAAAAGCAAATTAGGTGGATAAGCACTGCTAGCTTGCAACTGACAGTGTCATCCAAGACATTTTACTCTGGATGGTCATCGTAGGACAACTCTTTGGAGACACTTGAATGTTATGACATTTAATTTCCCTAGGAGCTAAATATAAGGTTTTTTAAAATTGAATTATTACGGCATACGAATTTTACACACATATGAACAAGTGATACTACGGTGTCAAACCACACTTTTCTTATTCTGTGTCCAGATTGCTCACCATCAGCTTTAGCAACCCGACTACTATAAATATACATGAGGTGTTGACATCAAGAACGGTTGGAGATCATCCAACAGGCCAAGTACATTGTTCACATGCAGAGTGTGAATGTAAGGCGCCTTCATTAAAGCACCCCGACAAATATTCCATGTGAGCCATTTTGCTATTATGATATTGTACATATTGCGATTTGATAAATTGTGTGGTTTGTCATTTGACGTAGTCATCGGCTGATCACTCAAAATGAAGAAAATCGGTGCCGATCGATCAGTTCGCTACATAATACAGACTTCTGGATAATAAATAAACTTCTTTTGTGCAACAGTTCAAAGGTAATTTAAAGCACTTCTATCCTTCTTTTGTAACAATCAGTGAACAGCTCGTTTGAAAAGTGACTTCTACTGGGTTCAATGCATTTTTTTTGTCGTAAAGTAACTCTTTTCTCTGTTTGGAGTAAACAAACAAAAAAAAAGCTCTCTCTGCAATGAGCTAATTTGATTTTGATCACTCCGCCAGTGAATTGTCTCCACATGAACTGCACACCACAGAGTTTTTGCTCATCAGCACTCTGACTCCTTTTGGGAAATCTGGTTCCCTTCACTGAGGTCAACAAACTGGATGTTTGTCTTTGCAAAATTAAGACAAACACCAAAAGACGCACTGAGAGGACAGCGCTTGATCTTGTGAACTTTGATGTTTTTGAAAGGATAGTGGTGGAGGTTATTGATCCTCTGCTCCCTAACACTGACACCGTGCTCTCATCAGTTTTCTACAGCTGCTTATGTTCAAGAACAAAACTATTGATTCGCCAGACGCGTCAAGTCGACTTCCTCTCAGCTCTGCTTCCCAAAAACACAGCAGTCCTTAACTTGTGTTAGCCGATGAATATATGGACACCGCTGGAAACTTTTTTTCATTTTGACATTTATTTATTGAACAAAATCCTCATCATCTGAATGGTAATTTTTTTTTTCTGCTTTCTGTTCTTGGGTTTGTTGTAAAGTAAAACTCTAACTGAACAAAAGGCAGGAAGCAGAAGAGGCTGTAAAGTTAGGAAAGTACAGGTTACTACAGGTAAAGGCTAATTATGAGCTTTCGCCTGCGTCCGGTGTTATTATCTGTTGCGAGCTCCTGCGTCAGCGCCAGTCTGGACCGTCACCTGCTCTATACCCTGAACTTCTGATTAAATCCAGAGAATTATGTGAGTTATGCAAACGCTAATTACTGCTGGCAAGATTACATTGTGCAAGACAAAGGTTACTGAGAGTCGGCAGAAAGCAGTGGAAATCTGATACGGTACCGATATGTGGAATTATTCTGTTTGCACAGCAATCTAAGTGGGTTAACCACCAAGCCGCACATGACACCTTGGGTATGTAATGTACACACATCTACAGTGATTTGGAGAACAGTTCAGAAAGCCAAAGACATCCTTACATTTTACTGGGATTTTATGTCATAGACCAACACAAAGTAATCCACACTGGCCAAAAGGTTCGATTAGGTCTCGTCTGACCGTAGCACCTTTTTCAACATGTTTGCTGTCTCCTACATGGCTCATGGCAAATATTATACAAGACTTTCGCGGCGTTTGCAAAGTAGCCGATCCAAGAGCTCCATTTATTTTTCTTGGCACTGATTGATTGTACACCAAGACGGGAAATAAAGAAGACTGTTGATGTTAGCTTCTGTGGTAGTGCTAAGACAGTGAAGAATGTTTATCGCGTGGTTTTAAACCTTATTTGTGAAGATTTTTATTTATTTAGGTATTGCTAAAGGGGGAGAACAAAAATACATGCCACACTTTTCATGTCGGTTTTCAAAAAAGAAATAAATAAAAAATTAGGCTCCTTTCATTTGACATTTAAGATCTATCCTGTGTTGGTCTACCACACACAGGATTCCTACAAACTTTTCTTCTGGACAACTTTAAATTCAACTTGAACCAGGCCTGTGGTTCTTAAGAGTAGTTTTGGGGAAACAATGCACTAAAGCTGATAGTCTTTGGGTTTGTTTATTTAGTTATTGTTTAAAGAAAAACAAATAAGGTACTAAAACTCTCAAACTGTCCTTACTTGACAAGGTTACATTTTTCAAATATGGCTGGTCTAAGTTACACTCCAAAAATCAGGAGTTTCGATCTTGTTCTACGTAGTTCCAGCTGACTATTTTATTTTACTTAATGGACATTTATCGTATTGTTTATCGTAATAAGTGTCTCATCACAATAAGTTATTTTTGACACAATAAATTCCAATTACTGATGTCGGTTAGTTCTGCCATTTTCTCCACTGCTTGTTCAATAAATATCAATACATTTGAAAAGATGACTAAATACAGTTACTCTGTGCATTTTAGTGACATAAATCACACTTCTGTTTGTGACCAGTGTCCTAAAGAAGCACATTACAAACATGATCGTTTTTCAAGAGCAGTATTTGTTTGTGGCGCAATGATTATTGTGCCAGTCAGTCACAGCCCTACCTAAAGTTGCTTGAGTAGTTCTTATAGTCACTTTTATCGTTATCACAATAGTACCACAAAATATCGTGATAAAACTCTTTAGTCCGTATCGCCCGCTCCTATTTGAAGTCACCAGGACTAAACACACTGATCAAAGGCTTTTTAAGCAGTGCAAATCATCATTATTAAAAACAACAAACTATCAGGTTCTGCAACGAAGCAGAGGAAAAGCTCCACAACACCCAGTGAGCCCATTACTCCCCACATGTATTATATGCAGCTCGTGCCTGAATAATTCAGCATCCTTCACCTGGCAGGCTGGTTCATATCCCGCCCAGTGGGAAGAGAGGAGACGGCCCGCGGAGCCTCCTCACTGCGGCTCGCGGCCCCCGGAACAGGAGAGACCGCTCTGTCATCCACTCCTGACCTTCTTCCGCAGGACCATCCTGCTGCTGTCAGCAAACCGTGACACCCCCTCTCAGCCCCCCACGGACGTCTCGACCAAACATAAATAATAGCGCTTCAATTTCCCTCCCACCACCACCACCATCACTTCTACCCCCACGACTCTGTTTGCGTGGAAATCCAAACCGATCCCCAGTCTACCGCATTGCTACACCAAACCTCTGGGCTTGGACTTGCACAATAACCCCCCACCACCACCACCACCTCCTTCTGCTCTTCCTCCTCCTCCTCTCTCTCCCCGCAGAAGCCTGATCGCACCGTTCTCCTCCAGCATGCTGGATCCTGACATGAATACTGATGCATCACGGCTGATCGGCGCATCTCGCACACAGACCCTATAACAATACCTCCACCTCCCTCCTCCACGGTGTGGAGGGACCTGCACACACCGTGGAGCGGCTCGCGCAGTCCGGGGACGTGCAGCAGGGGCGAGATAGTCTGCAGACGCTCAGCGCGCGCCGCTCTTTGGATGCAAGCGAGCAACAAAAAGCGTTGCAGGCAGCCGAGAAAATGGCGAGTTTTGGCGAGGAACGCGTCGGCAACAAGACACGTAGCTTGGTTTATTTATTTATTAGTTGTTGCCTCCCTCCCTCCCTCTTGAACCCAGACAGGTGGAGAGCGAGTTGTAACAAGCAGACCCCCCGTTATCAGGTGCGGAGAGTTAAGCGCGAGCTGGCGACAGCGAATAAAAAGGAGGACAAAAAGAAAAATCCGAGGCAAAATGCAGACAGAAAACATCGGTGCAAAGCGGTGGAAGCGGAGGAACGAGGTCTGCTTTACCTGCTAGCCGTCGCATAGGGCACAAGTTGGCGGACAGAGCCCCCCCACCAGGTTCGAGCGCCGGTGTTGTTGTGGGCGTCTTCTCTCCACTTTCCTTCAACTTGACGTTAGCTAGCGGCTCGGCTACAACTGAAAGCAGCCCGGCTGGCCCCCAGGATGAGCCGAGGAGCAGCTCCACAGCCTTCCTTCCCCCGCCACGAAGACAAGCGCCGCGCGTCCCGCGAACAAGGAGAGCAGTGGCTCCTCTCACCGCCTCATGTCGTCGCTTTCGGGGCTTCTCGCACGAGAGGGACCCGACAGAAAAGTTTTTTTTGTTTTGTTTTTTTTTTTTTTTTTTTTCGTTTTATTTTGACTCTTGACAGAAAGCGAGCGAGCGAGCGAGCGAGCGGTGACGTCGACACGTACCCGCCTCCGCGTGCACACGCCCCCCTGGACGCGGGTAACACCCACGAGAGGCAAAAGGCCTGCGTTAATATGATTTATGGCATGAGCTCGCAGGGCCGGCCTCAGGCTGCGTGGGGCCCCGAGCACAATTTGATTAGGGGCCCCTCTTCCTTTTAGGAATGTCACAGCTACCGAACAGCATTTCAATGCAGATTTATTGGAAACAATAAAACAAACAATAAAAAGTATTTTCTTGCCAATTTTGCTAATTAAATAGATACGTTTCATTACTGTTTCACGAGATATGTCTGCAGAAAGCAGAATAAATAATATGCATGGCATTCATTTTGATAAATAACATTTTGAAAAGTCAGAAGGTGTTTGGTTTGATATGACCAAATTAGGAAAAAAAAAAGTAAATCTTGATATCTTAATGTGAAAGATCAAGGCAAAGAAATGTTTGAGCGGAACTATTGCACGTGTACTCCAAATGTATTGAATGAAAACAGCATCAGCAGTTGGGTTTAGGTTTGGGCTTTGACTGGACCGGCGCGTCTCAATTCCAGTCGTCAGCCCCTCTGCTCTGCATGTCTTAGGTGCACATCTATTCCAGAACAGCTGATTCAAATGATTGCATCACCATCATGTGGTGCAGAAGCCTGTTGATCACCCACATATTCAATCCAGGTGTGTAGCAGAAGGGAAACACATTCAGGGCAGGGGGACCAAGGACCAGAATGGAGAAAAACTGCTGTAGACAGATGAGCTTTCAATGAAATCCCTCCATGTATGTTCAGGGTTGTGCCCTTGCCACATCATGATGCTGCTACCACCCTACTTCACACTAAAATGACCATTCACAGAACAGCTACATTTGGACTGAATATTTATTTGCATAGATTCATAACTGCCTGCCACACTTTTCAGATTTTTATTTGCATAACACTTCGAACAGAAATCGCTGTCCTTCCGCCTTTCTGGTTAATCAGTATATAAATGTCATCCAGTATATATATTTTTTATTCAACAGCAAATGTAAGAAAGTCTGCAGAAGGTACAGGAATAATAAAAACATTTTTTATTAAAATTTCTTTGATCAATTGCTACAATTGTTTGTCAGTGTATTATAATGCACAGTAAGCATTAGCCGAGCTCAAACTTCATTTGTGAGAGGAAGCATTTGAGGAAACTCTTCCTCAGGTATGCACTTTCTTTGGGAGAGCGTTCAGTTCATTCTTGTCGCAGAGGTTCATTGAAAAGGCAGCAAAACAAACACCACAGTTTCATAATTAAAGATCCTTAATAATCCACACAGTCTGTTGGTTCTTTTCAAAGCGGAACCGTCCGACCTGTTCAGTAGAAAGGCTTCACTTTACGGTTTGACTGCTTTGCTTTTGAACCTGTCAGTCTGGTTCTACGGCACGTTCTGCTGCTGAGAATATTTCGTTTCATTTCTATTTGTTCATTCATAAATTTGTTGCATGTCATTTGAAGGCACTTCACACACGCAAAACAGAACCATAACCATAATGCAGACTTGCGTCGATTCTCATTGGTCCCAACCACCAAACAGTACATCAAGATCTTTTCTTTTGTCAAATTAAAACGTTTCCTAAGGAACACAGCAGATTGCATGAGTGAATGACTCCTCCATTGGACAAATGGACAATTCTTTCCTTTGCGTTGTTGACTTCAGGCGAATATAGCGACAGCAGAGACATTTATCTCTAGAAAACCTCTCCCCCAGTATGATGCTGTCGCTTCCTGCCAACTCCTACCGTACACATCTTAACTCCACCTCTTATCTGCCCCCAGCTTTAATCAAAAACAAGCCCCAGCCTTGAAAGTCTGAACTGTCAATGGCCTTCCGCTGATAACATAATGCCCTCATTTGGAGAGCTTGAGCACGCTCAAATTATACCTGCAACCCATGCTAATATTTTTGCTGGACTGGCTGGCAGAGAGCTACAAAAGAATACATTTACTGCACTAACTATTCTTTGTGAAAACGTGTTTTCTGACAATGTTTTCTTTCAAAATATTTGTTTGCGTATTTATTAAACGTCTTGACATTTGATTAATGTTGTATCATGTCTTATAGATCGTCTATAAAACATAAACGATTATATGTGGAAAAGAAAAAGAGAATAAAAATAGAACTTCTCTGCCTCAGTCAGAAACAACCAATCAGAGCCAGGAGGAGGGTCTTAGTGCTGTCAATCATGCTTGTGTACTTGCCGTTCACATCAGCAAAAAATAAATAAATTACATATTTGCCCCTGAATACATTTTGAAAAAGTTTCTTGGCTTTTTTGTTTTTATGTCGCTTTCCTTCTTGTGATAAAGGAACTCAGAGTCAGACTGGAAGACTCAACAACAACCATTAGCAACAGTCTAATAGAGTTATCCGGAGGTGGAATTCAAAATTCGAAGACTTGATTACAGTCTATACCTGTGACCGGAAAATATCACTGTTGCTTGTGTTTCAATCTAAATGTAAAGGCAGTTTGTTATGGCGTGAATAATTTTCAATGGTCATTTTTGAGAGCAAATAAAGGGGCACAGTGAATGCCTGACTCAGTGAGAGCATGGAAATGCAAGCACAAGAGGCGCAAGAAAGATTTTTGTGTCGACTGGAAGGGTGAGTCGAGACGAGATTAGAGATCAATCTAATCTGACACCTAACTGCCAGCCAGACCAGATCAGACGCCACTCGAGGAAGCAGCCCTGAAGAGGACAGAGACCATGTTGCAGGAAGTGCATTTCTATATAATTAGCTGAAATTAAATACTTTTCTCGTTCACATGAATTGAGATCCCCAATGAGAGAAGAAATATTTTCATTTGTTTTGGATCGGGATTGGTTGCCAATTCCTTGCACACCTATTCATGTTACAGCCACAAACGTGAATGGGTGCCAGTGGGATTGAATTAAACGCACATGAAGACACGTCGTAGCATGTTCTCAAGAAAGAGCAGCTCTACTTCAACGTATTTATTTGAAGAGTAAAAGTAAAAAGAGAAAAGGAAATTTATCCAGCCAAGAAATTACACAAATAAAAGTGAAAACAGGATTTTGTGAAAATACTTCCAGAGTAACTGAATGGAACATCTAATACAAATGATGAAATCAGGGAGACAACAAATATAAAGTAAAATAACCAAATTACAAAATAACAAAAGCAACCTGATGAAACACTTTTTCTTCCCTACAAAAGACTTATAAATCCTTACAGTAGGTAATGCACGCACGTTAGAAAAGAATAAGACAATGTCTACAGGACCCGGACATTTTACTCAAGCAAGAGTTGTGATGCCTCATAATAATATTACTAAAGTAAAAGTAAATTATTATTTTAAAAAAAACAGCAGTAACATTACTCCTAAAAGTGCATTTCTTCCAAAAAGTTACTCAACTAAATGTATCTGAATGGTTGCAGGCGAGTCAGATTTTTATCTGCACAACAAATGGAGAAAGAGAGGAGATGAGACATACATGTGAAAGTGATCTGGAATTCAGCCACTCTTGAATGTCCTCATTCTTGCTCTGCTGGTCATATTTAAAAGTGTAATGTTCAGTTAAACAGTTGCTGTTGTTCAGCGTTTTCAGTGCAATATGACAGGGACACTGAAGTTGTCTTGACGGTGTCAGTTATGAAAATACGATTTTAAAAAATTGGTACTGGCCAAAATCAGAATGGGCGGACCAGACTTTTGAAATATCGGCGATCGACCGGGAAAACTGCGATCGGTTCACCCAACTTCATTCCTCCGGCTCTTAGAGAAGCGGTTTGATTTGACACTAATTTATGTCTTGTTAGTTAATTGATCATTATATTAATGTGATTACTAACTGTTGATTATTGATTCTGGGGATGAATATATTATTATAATCCATTCATTTCAGACTTTTCTGAAAAACAGTGATTCCACCCCCCTTCACACAAATGAACTTCAGACTGATAAACATAATGAATGTTTCTCTGATTTGAATTTTACTGCATCACGTTATTCATCTTTTTTTTTTTTTTTAACTTCTGGTATCAATACAGATATCTGTGGTTTTTGTATTGGCAGATACCGATCCAACACAGAAAAAACAGTGATGAATCGACCTAAAACTAAAACGTTCATGTAATGTAAAATAACACTTTCTGATGACATAACTATGTTAAAAAAATATATCTACACTCAATTTGTTTTAAAATTTAAAAAGTAGAAATACGATCACAATGCACAACAGTTATATTTATGTAAAACAAAACAAAGCAAAGTTGTTATTTTCCTTTTATGTGTCAATTGTGTGCAAACCTGTGACTCGCGGTTCCAAAAAATAACAATTTGAAGGAATATACCTGGAATGCACCTTATGCGACCTTGAATGTGCATGCAAACGCCTTGCCTCGCCGGATACAAACTGCTAAATTGTTACTCTGCGTCTTGTTGGCGAACTTGACGGAGATCAAATTCTGCGTTTTTCTTTTGCGACGCTCGTAGACGCACGCGGTGTTGCTTTGCGTGCATCTACAACAACAACAAAAAACAACCGGGTTGAATAAAGGAGTAAATCCGACTATGGCGCGCAATAAAACCTGCCAGGTCTTGCATGAAGGGATTGGTGAGCAGTCAGTGTATGAGAGTGCAAACTGTTGTATAAAATGGTTGTAAAAGCTAGCCTAGCGCTGACTTTAAAAGGTCAGATGTTTATTATTGCAGTAGATTTTAAGGATTTATGTTAAACATTTATTTGCCTGCGCCGAAAGCCCCAATTGTTATTTTTATGTGTCCGCCTAAGAGGCTAACAGGGTTATCAGCGTTTTATGAATCGCATGTCTCATCAGAGCCCCATCCCCAACCCCAAAGAGCCGTGTTGACGTTTTGCTCTCTAATAGATGTAATTAATTTACACCGGTCTTGCTAAGCTAATCCTTTATTTACAAGGTCCGGCTGGGAAATTTCCTGTCCCCTGATGAATTCCTCTAAGTGACCTGTAAAACGGTAATAATGAGAATGAAAGTGACATGGTTTATCACATTATGAGCGATTATCCACCTCACAGCAGGGCGGACCGCTTCCCTCACCGAGATTAAAGACGGGACGGAGGCGCGGTGACAGCAGGGCAGGCGAGATTTATTGCCAACTTCTGCGGCCGGAGCTTGTGAAAGCAAGCCTGGCCAATTTGATCCAATCTGGGAGAATGAAAGGAGTTGACCTGAAGGTGAATGTTAAATAATAGGAGGAGGGGAGAAGCGTGAGTGGAACACTGTAGCTAGACCTTAAGGAGAGCAGAGCAAGTGAGCCGTAGTTCGGACCTTTGCCTAAGGTGGGACAAACCTTTGCTCCTGTTCTTTGGCACAGAGCAGGAGAGATGAAGAACTGCACAGTGCTGCTCCTAAGAGGTGGTTAGGTTAGGGTTAGAATTTACTGATTCTTTACAATCAGTAAATGAAGTTGATTTGTGTAGAACTTTTCATTAACAAGGCGATTCTGAGTGCTTTACATCATAAAAACACAAAACTTCAAAATCGTAGAAGCAAAACTATTACTTCTATGATTCTATTGCGTCGCGAAGCTGAAACTTATGTTTTTAGAAGAAAAGCAGAACAAATGTCACCCTTTTCCACTCAAGCAGTCCCATTCATGAGTTAAGGCTCCAGACTCACAGGAAACGTCAGCGCCTTTGCCCTGAGGTCGGGGAAACACGGCGCTTTGATTGGATCTTCCCCCAAGACTCCCTATAAAAACCCAGGGACGATTACATGAGTGCGCGCGTAAACAGCCAGCCGAGGAAAGACGGGAGGCGACGAAGATCAACGGAATCTCACTGACATTTATGAAAACGCAGCAGAACAAGAAGCCGTCTGGTTTCCTGCGTGTCCGCAGCAGAACAAGCATGGTACATGTGCATCCATTACCCATATGTATATATACACACATGTGAGCTCTAATGTTGAATGTGTGGACAAAGCCATAGCCTGCAACATGCCATAGTTGGTTGTTCACAGAATATTAATGAGCTCTTTCTCTACGGTTTGCGTTTCAGAAAACAATTACGAGGCAGAAATTAGTTGTAATCCCAAGAAAACACTTGGCAGAATAAATCATGGCGCCGCCGTCTTCAATTGGTTGCAATAATTGCGAGCCTCCCTTGAGCTCTCTGAGCAATGTTTGAACTCACCAAGCCCCGAAATATTTAATTATCCCAGGAGGAGGCTAATTATTACTTTGTTGCAGGTAGGGAGTCGAGAACGGCTATTATTCAAACAAACAAACGCGCAGTTTAACCGAGTCTTTAGTTTAATTACTCGGTTTCAGCTGTGCGGGCGGGTCAGCGTGGACGAGCAGTCCAAAGAGCTCAAAGGATTTGAGGAACCCCACAGAAGATTAAAAAAAAAAAATTATGGCATTAAAACACAGAGCCATGAAAATATTTCCTCATATTTTGTCAAGCCAAATCCACAAAATGAATACACGCTAGAAATGTTTTTCCACCTCCAAATTCCACAAGGGCAAAACTACGACGCCATGGGGATTTATCTGCATTGCAAGAATGGACAATAAGAGCGTTATTCAGAGAAGCAGCTCTGTGATGACTCGGGAGGAGCTGCAGAGACTGTCAGCTCATGTAGCAACATGAGCTAGTTTCGTACTAGTTTCGTAAACTATTAGTTGCAATATTACAAGTCGTACGAGAAAAGTTGTTCCACAAATCTGCCCATTATGGAAAAGATCTGAGCAGTACAACGGAGTACTTGAGGCACACTAAGAAAAGAAAAATTAAGTTGTAATGTTATGAAAATACAGTCAAAATAATACAAGAATAATGTCATAGTAGAATGAGGTTGCAATATGACTTTATTCTCGTAATATTAATCCAAGAAAATAAAAATAAGTAGAATTATTTAATGTGGTCCTAATACTCTGTTGTATAGAAGAATGCTAACTTTTTTTTTTAGCGCCGGGACTTTAAATTTTCAATTAAGTGTCACATTACTCCTGGCCAGAAACTTTGTATTCGCCCATTTCTGGTACGCCCTTAAATCTGACGCACAAATGACCTCCACGCATCGAGATGGGCCATTGAGCCGCTTCTCGTGTCCCACTGGTGGTTCATTTGTGCTTCACGGAAAACGACCCAACTATTTTTGTGTTGGCGTTGGACTAAAACGAAACTCTTCAAGACTGAAACAGCATCTCAACGGCAAACATGTTGCAGCAGCGCGGACACTCCCAATGCTAACGCCCACAGTCCACATTTCTAAACAAGTTCCATGAATTTCCAGGGATTCCTGAAACACTTGGAAGCTGAATGGGTACTTTTGAATTTCACACCAATGTGACGGCCGAATAACAACACTTTGCTGTTCAGCTCATGTGCAGCTATTGGGTCTGCCTCAAATGTATCTTGAAGAGCTCCGCCGGTCCTCCACATAAACAGTTTTAGCTGTGGGCCTCCGAGTTAGGATTCTTCCCTTTAGTCCTTTGGGAGGACTTCCACTGCAGACCAAGAACCAGCAGTGGAGAGACTAATCCTTTCCGACATGGAAACACTTAGGGATCCCCATGAGGAGCTGGATGGTGTCATGGAAAGGGCTTCCCTCCTGAAACGGTTACCTCCACAGATTAGCAGAAGCAAAAACATCCTCTTTTTTTCTTTTTTTTTTTAAAGATTTTTGACAACCATACGTTTCTAAATATGCTGTATCTTGATAAAGGGTGCAAATCTCTTAAGCTTTTCAGAATCCATCAGTCACAGGCGTCAAATCCATTTCGGTGGGATTTTAGGATGCAGTGTCATGGCGGGCTTTGCGGCACGAGAGAGCAGGCAGTCACCTCTGAGATGTATCCTGAGGTTCATTAAAACTTGCGCGTGGAAACACGGGATTTAAACAAGTGGGCGCAGGACATAAAAGCAAAGCAGTGGAGTCCAGGGAGAAGACGGTGGAAAATGACAGGCTTAAATACGGCAAAACAAGTGAAGACAATCAGGCCAGACACAGGTGGATACAATGAAGCTGATGAGCAGAGGAAAACAAAAAAAACAAAACAGAAGCAGGTGGGCAACAGTGGTATATGAGCATGAAAACAATATGAGCATGAAAAGCTTGAAGAAAGGTTGAAGAAAACAAAAAACAGTATACAAATTTAGGTAACATAAGTATGCAAAACAAAAAATCCAACAAATCTAAAATAAAAAGGAATGAACTTAATGTGCACAGAAAAGAACCAAAACAGGAACTCTACAAGGTCTTGACAGGAATAAAAACTACAGACCTATTCATAGTTTTTATCATATTATCATATCTGGGTATGATAAATCATCATGGAACGTGCAGCAGAACAATGGAAGCCGTCTTACCTGTGTAATGTTGTTTCCAACAATCAAAAAACTGAGCAAAGGATAAAATGAGCGCGCAAACAGGGCAACCATAAATCAGAACCAAACGAATACATAAAGTTCTTCTTCTGTGATTTTATTTGTTTAATCTGTTGCTTTTCTAATTGCAGCAGAAGGTGTTGCTATGAGGCACTGACTCCAGGGGGCTGGAATACAAATGCAGAATATTCATTAAAAAAAAAAAGTAAAAAACAAAAACCCCGATCGTCATTATATTATAAATAAGGCCACTGTTTTTGTCTAACACATAAAATATGAATACTCTGTGGGTCTGGGTGTGAATACTTTTGAAAGCACGTTGTTGACGCACCTTTGTTGCCAAACCTCCTGTTGATTTGGACTAAAATAAGTTCACAAGACCCACTAAAATCACCCCAAACAACTGAAACGGAGTGGAAATGTTTCACGAGTCAGTAGTGACGAGTTGGGTTCTGAATGTGCCAGCAGGCCGTAAATGAAATAAATAACTCCGAGCTTCAGCTGCTGCAGCGTTTTGTTATGCTAATAACGAACACAAGATGGCGGACAAGACGCAATCTTCAAGTGAGAGTGTCCAGAGCGAGGGAGCTTTCTTTCCCAGCCGGTGGCCGTTACATCACGGCAGTGCTCCAAGCATAAAGCCAAGCATTTATTAAACGACAATGAAATCAGAAAACTTTGAATCCTGCGGAAGAGAAGCCGCCTCCCGCAGGAAGCTTTGAGGCACACTGTGTAATCTTCATGATACTAATGTAAAGTGTTTGGCCTGGAACGAGGCTGAACAGCCTGTGCCAGGTCCCAGTATGGGTGTGTGTGTGTGTGTGTGAGTGTGTGTGCGCGCGCGTGGGCGTGTGTGCGGAGGCGTCAGAAACGGGAGGGGGGTTCAGTCTGGGGGGAGGGAGAAGGAGGGTGCCATAAGTTAGTGTGGTGCCATGTGCAATTCATTCCGCTCCACACCCACACAAAGAAACCAACTACTGCAAGACGGAAGAAAAATGCAGAGAAAGGCTTCTTAAGATTAAACAAGATGTTCGGAAAGGCAGTCGCGCGCACACACCCGCACACACGCTCAGCTTCACCTGTCATTCCTTACTTCCAGTGGAAGTAAGGAATGACAGCTGTTGTCAGGACGCGTTAACCCCACTTGTCCCACCATCTTCCCCCCCTCCCAAATACCGTCCCCGGAAGTTTCATGAACGCCATCAGCCCAGAAGACCTGGTCCTCCTTCTTCTTGACATGTGAACAGCTGGGTCCTTCTGTGTTATGACTCCGGCTGCCACATCTGGTGTATGAGCGCGTGTTTATACGTGTGTGTGTGTATGTGTTCCTATGACGATTTGAAGGCACCCCTGCCACATCTGGGAGGCGCTCGAGCCGTCCGGGCTCCCCCTCACACGTCTGGACAGCGTCGTGCCGACACCTAGCCTGTCACTCCGGCTTACCTGAAAGCCCACCTCACGATGAGAGGTGAGATGCCGGCTGCACAGTGCGCCGCGTGGCCGCTTTTACCCGCGGTGGATGTGCGCAAGCCCCGGGTCTCGGCCCAAAGTGTGGACGCGCTTCGCGTCTGCGTGCGAAGTGAGAACCCGAGTGTCGGCAGTGGTGTGCACGTGTAACACTGGGCACATGTGTGTCCTTGGGGCCAGAGGCTCCAGTCTTCACACCTTTTAGTTGAAAACACCCGGAAAGACACACTGGCCTCTGCAAGCCGGAGATTTTATGCAGGTCAAAGACTCTGCTTCAAGTGGGGGCACTTTAAAGATGACCCTGTTGAAATGTAGCAAACCTGAACAACATATTTCAGACTGCTTTATCAAAGAAAAATTTGATTACTTTCAGACAGTTTGAGGTGTCAAGCAGTTATATTAAAGCATTTTTCCTTTGGTTAGCTTCAAATGTCTGCTGAAAACTGTTCATACCTTTCGCATTTTTTTCCCGTCGAAACCACAAGTTTCAGTTTATTTCATGAAACTTTTTTTGTGAGCTTACAAGAAGTATTACATAACTATGAAGTGGAAAGTAAAGTTTTTTTTACAAATAAGAAATGAAATACATTCATATTCATCTGGCCCACCTCTACCAGACTGTACTATTTGGAGGGACGCTGCAGTCACCAGTGGCGATCCTGGCCTGCTTGGTTCCCTGGGTGGACCCTAAAGTCGTGTCACGTTTACAGGGAGGTGTCCTCCGTCCCGTCTCATCACCAGGGCTCGGTTCAACTATTTCACATAGATCTCTTTGTGGTGTATTGTTGAAGTTTGAAGGTGTGTTTTTTATGCAGAAATGTTGATATTTCACTTCAACTAGTCCACATCCAGTATCCGGTTCTTGTAGGCGACATGAATACTTCAGAGGAGCATTTGTCAACGAGGAGATTCTTCGAAAAATACCTACAAAGACTGCCAAATGGCCAAAAAATTTACTCCTGAATGGAAATCGCAAAAATCATTGTCCACGGAGGAGACTGTCTCCAGAAAGACATGGCGCTCTTCCTGTGACTGTTTTGTTAAAGCAAAACGGAGGATACAGAGACAGAGTGTGAACCCCGCTGTGATGTACACCGAATCGGGAAGGACGTCCCCAGGTGTTTTTATACCGCAGCTGGACTGAACATTGCCTGAACTGCAGGAGAAGGTGCCCAAGATGCTCTGTGAGGCCCGTGGTGTAGTGTCACGGTCTACCACGGCAGGCACGGTACGCTGTACCTGTATTGCACTTTATCAAGTCCTTAGGACTTCAGAGTGCTTCACACTATATTCAGTCAGTCACCCATTCACATGCTGATGGTGGCAAGCTACTGTATTGTAGCCCTGTGGGGCCTTTGACCACCAGCAGTTGGTCAAACAGCATGAAAGGCAGTTGAAATGTCTTGCCCAAGGACACAAAGATAGAGGCAGACGAAATGGGAATCAACCCAACAATCCACTGATTTCAGGATGATCTCCTACCATAGTCCCTTCAAGTCAAGTTAATTTGTATAGAGCATTTCAGCAACACGCCTGTTCCCACGGCTTCATCATAAAGTATTAAGTCTTCATCTGCTTCAGAGGATACCTTAGTATTTGTTCCAACTCCATCTTCTTCAACCTGTGCTATTGCTTGAAAGCTATCCATCCCTCACATCTTTAGGAATGCCGCTTTTAATATCTGCAAAGCGTACTTTCAGTTCAGAGCACTTGTTGTGGGGAAAGTCTTTGTCTGAGGATTTGTCGCTCAAACATAAGCAGAGCATTGAGCGGCGTTGTTTATTTATGCGCAACACCTTTATCTCTGACGTTATCCGCTTCAAAATCCATCACTGGCTCGCATGCCTCAATGAGTAAAAAGCCTGTGGAGTGCAGTAGTACTACAGTGTTTTCTGAGCCTGCGACTGCGTCCCTTTGTCTGAGCCGTGGAGTGCTGCCAGTTCCGAAACCTCTAGATCAGCGCAACATGCATCTCTCCCGGAGCACTCCACCGCTGAAGAATCTCCACTCTAATTAAGTGAGATTACAGCAATTAGCAGACCATTAATCACACCCTTATTAGTTTAGCCAGGCAAAGAGCGGGATGGAAAGATGGAAAGATGGAAAGCGCAGTGGAATGGAAGCAGGAGGAGGAGAAGGAGGAGGAGGGAGAAAAGTGGAAGATAGAGAACAGGGAGGAGAGAGAAGGGTCTCCTCTTGGCGACGTGGCTTCACACTGCCTTCTGTGTGAGCTCCAGGAGCAAAAACAAAGTCCAGTACGTGTCTGAACTGTATCATGTGGGAGGGCTTTTATTTGCGCTCGGGATGTATGGAAGGTGTTGGCTGGGCTTTGCAAACGCCGTCGTGCCAAGTCCAACACGCCCTTGTTCAGGCTCTACATGTGACAGGCGGAAGTGGAGATTTAAAGTGTAATGTGTTGAGTCCTGGAGACAACTGTGTGCTATGATGGTGGGTGGCAGAGTGTGAGTTCGGGTTGGCACAAAGTGTATGTGTGTGTGTATGCATGAATCTATGGTGTTACTTTGTCAGTGAGCGTGTGTTTGTGAGCCAGGGGGAAGAGGTTTTATGAGTGTGTGTGTGTGTGTGTGTGTGTGTGTGTGTGTGTGTGTGTGTGTGTGTGTGTGTGTGTGTGTGGGTGTGCGTGTGTGTGTGTGTGTTTTAAGGAGTAAGAGTTAGGCAGCTTCACTGCTCCTGTCTGATCCCAACCTCCATGTATTCACCCCCCCTTCTACCCCCACCCCAAGTCTCTGCCCCCACCCCTCATCCCCAACCCCTTCAACACGCCTCCCCGTAGTCAGCGAGCGGGGTCAAATGTTATTCCCTCCTCGTTGTCACGGTTGCCAATCACCTCACATTCTGTAGCAACTGTTTCCAAGGCAACGGAGAGATCCGGTTGCCAGGCACCCAGAGCAATGCATGTGATTGTTACTTTATTTATTTAATTCTATCTTTATCTATTTGTTCATTCTAAATGCGTCCGTGCCTTGCCTTCACGTGCGCACTCGAAACACACACAAACCCGCACGGGCGCTCCCTCGCACACACCCACACACACACATCTGCAAGCCTGCGCTCAGTTATCACCGCTTCACACACACACACACACACACACACACACACACACACACACACACACACACACACACACACACACACACACACATGCACTCCCTCATACAGTTACCGTTTTATGCTCACACACACGTCTGACACGACCTGGGCGCTAACTAAGTAGACCATCTGCATTTACCACAGGTGTGAAATGTGCGCGGCGGATGACAAACAGTGATTATCATAGCAATAAGGATCCTAATCTGAGCCGTGCTCTCCTCCTGGCCTTCTGTTCCCTCCTCTCATCTGCCACATCTCATAGGAGCCGCGCGGTGATAAAGACAGGCCCTAATGAGAGGGCTCTTATTGCACTGTGATTTCCTCCCTCTGTCCCTCGGTCCCCTGCTCTCCCTCCCATCCTAATTTATCCACAATATCTCCTCTGTCTCCTTCCATCTATCCGTCAGTGGCCCTGCAGCCTGAACCCCCATCCCACCCCTTCCTATCACCTACCCCACCCTCCCCCCAAACCCCCACCCTCCACCCTGGTCCCCTAACACTACCCCTCCCCTCCTGCACGAACCAGGACTCTTTGTTTGTCTGGATAAATACTACAAGGTAATTGTAATGGAGTGACCCATCGGGGACGAAATTACCGCTATCACAGCATTCAGGACACTCTTGTTCATTCAGACTCCATTGTCTCTCTTGCTTTGCTGCTGCGGTTAATGGAGAATTTGGCATGTGGGGGAACATGCAGGCAGAGCCTCGCAAAAGTATTCAGACGCCGTAGGAACTTATGGCAGCTTTGTGTGACAGACCCCGCGCAAAGTAGTGCAAAGATGTGATGTGGAAGGAAAATGATGAATGGATTCAATGTTATTATGATGATGATGCATATTGTGTGCACTTCAAATCTGGAAAAAAAAAAACTTCCTTAGAACTGCAAAACAGCTGAAACACTGAGGTCCTTCAAATTCAGAGTAAACCATAATGAATAGACAGATTTGATGTGTATTGACGATTTCAACGATGGCAGTGACGTCAAAACTGTTGAGTGCATGATGGATTTATTACGGTTTTTATTTTTGTCAAGAAATAAAACCCGTTTTTTTTTAAATCAAACAAGCTGGTAGGTTATTTCTCTCATAACTAGTTAGTTATGAGAGTACATTTTCATCAAGCAAGGAGCTGAAACGTTATTTGTAAATTAGTTTTGTCTTTTTCCACGTGTACTAAGATATTTGCATTCAAAAAAGTATTCCAAAAAATATGCAACCTTTTCTTTCCACTTCATCTTTATGCTTTATTTTCTTGTCGTCCATCACATACAATCCTAATAAAATATCTGAGAGGTTGTGGTTGTAATTGGAAAAAATGTGGCATTGCGTGACCAGGGCCACGATGATGTCAGGCTCACACGTGTAGGAAACATGCTGTTGGCCGTTTCACTGTGTTTTTGATAACTTTTAGAGCACTGAGGCAGTTGATTAATCACTCTCACCACCATCAGCCCTATAGGAAGGAAGAAAAAACAAAGAAGTAAGATTGATGTGAGTGTTGGGTGTGTAGGCAGGCTTACTGATTATACAGCACTTTACATACACAGTGTAGGCTATTCGCTCAAAACAGGATCTGTGTGAGTGGAAGCAGGCTCAAAAGCCCAATGAGATCCCGATTTAGAGCGGGAATGTTACACCTTTTTGCAGCAATCAATTTATGGATTTACAGCGGCAGAGCTTTCCGACCGTTTGGCAGCTCCGTCTCCGCGGACTAATGCGCCGAGAAGGTTCTTCTGCAGGCAGCGTTGGTTGCCAATGGAGATCTTCGCTGCAGGAACGCGTGATGAAAGTCTTCACGAAAAGTTGCCATTTTTGGAGTGTAGGTTGCTGCATCTCCGCCGAGGGTGGCATGAAAAAGAAGTCAGCATGAGGTGCGGCGAGCTGTTTGAGCGCCCGGCTGGAATCTTGCGACTATTTGATTTGAGAAAAAGAGCAACAACCAAAATATTCCAGTTAATATTCATAGAGCAACTTCAGGAGTTTTCTGCAACGCCCAAATATGTCAAATGATTGTGTGAAGCGTTTGCTGTGCAACCAGCAAGAATGCATCAAGTGGTCTCTGGGTGGTATGTCAACAACAAAGAAAATACTTGTCTTTTCCAGCAGCCATTGTACAGCGGTAAAACAAGTTTACCAAACCTACTGCACGTCTGGTTGGGTTGTGTCACGAGGGATCGTCTCAGATAACCAAGAAAGCAGAGTTAAATTCAACCATCCAGTTTAGCAAAGCAAAAATATGTCATAGCAATACATGGAGACAACAGAGTTATAGTTCAACATTACAGCGCTGGACCAGAGCCACGAGTCATCGCTGGACAACACAGAAAACCTGTCCAGTTTCTTTTCACTCTTGCTTTAGCTACACCCTAAAGAGCAGAGCGTTCCGCTGTGAGGCAATTTTCTGAACCTTATCTGAATGTGAGAGTGTGAGTGTGTATGCACAGGTAAAAGCAAGAACTTTCCAAAAAAATAAAACCATTGCAACACATCATGTGAACAAAAAGCTGTCTGATTAAAATAACAAAAACTTGAGAAAATAACAATCTAAACATGCAAACCGAAACCTGTAACAGTTGCTAGGTGACTGTGCGGGCTTCGTTGGGGTTGCTAGGTGACGCTCGGAGCTATCTGATTTGTGACTTTACATTACAGGTTTTTGAAATAGCTCATTTTCCAAATTCCAAAAGAAAAAAGAAAAAGAAGTAAAATTAACTTAATGTCCAAATTGTGAGTTTTTTTTTTATTTCTTTATTAATTTTTTTTTAAGTGTTTGGGGTGTTTTTGGAAGCAGTAAAAACCCACATGGAAGATCAAAATATGTGTAAAGTTCACATGTTGCGTAATTCATACCCTTGAGCAACATCTGACATTTACAGCTCTGGAAGAAAAAAGTAAGAGACCGCAGCAACATGATCAGTTTCTCTGATTTTACTTTCTATAGGTATATGTTTGAGGAAAATGAACATTGCTCGTTCATGAACTACTCACAACATGTCTCCAAAATTCCAAGCAAAAGGTTCGAATTTATGTGCAGAAAATGAGAAACGGTCACAATAATGTAAAAGATGCAGCTCATGTTCATTTAGAAACAACAATAGTGATGTTTTAACGCAGGAAAAGCTCCAAAATCAAAATCTGGTGGAATAACCAAGCAGGTTTTCAATGGGGTTCAGTGCAGTGGGCTCTCTTCTTTTTTCTTGTAGTTTCTTCCAGAGCTGTATACTGACTCGACAGAAAATACTTCACAAACAACCAGTTTTCATATATCTATAACCCTAAGTCAATTTAATGGATCAGCGTTCTTATTTCTTCTCTGAGACAGCGCGCAAAGGGCACAAGCGATGCTGCCACCACTGCAAACCATGCCAGTGTCTGGCATGTGGAGTTCCCTCCCAGTGACACAGAGCCGAACAACATCTGGCTTCTTTGACAGCCGTACGCTCCGCAGTTGCAATAACAACCCAGCATCTTGTAAATCAGCCACTCCAAGACTTCCTCTGTGCTTCGGAAATCTTGGTATTTTGACCGGCTGTCAGAGGCTCCAGAAACAGCGAGTAACACCACCGCTTGACTCACGATCCAATCCCTCCTGCCCCATGGTGCCTTTTCTAGGCCGCCTCCTTTGCCGATTTGCATGTGTATCAAATCGCAGTCAAATCTGCGCACGTAGCTGTTTCAGTCAGTGGGCGTTCTTTGTGTAACGTAGCTGTTTACCACGTCCATCTGAACGACATGAAGCCCATTCAGCCCAGTCTGTGAGCTCCACACTATTGAGGATTGTTTTCATGTGGATCTGTTTTGCCCACCCCGCCTTGAAAGTTTGAGCTCTTGGGCGAATCTGACTGAGATCTGCTTGCAGGGTTGAAGTGTCGGCTCGATACAAAATTTCTGAAAAATCCCCGTCAACATAAAATGAAAAAAAATCTTAATTTCATTGGTCGTACCTGACACATTTGCGTTAACTCAAAGACTAAAGGTAACTAATGCACATTACAGTGCATTAAAAGGTTTGCCGACACATCAGCAGTTTAAAATGTCCCCAGTGAGATGGCTCCATGCTGGCTCCAAATATTTGTTCAATTATTTGAGCATTCTTTACATTTTGACTATAGCAAAACATCACACTTAATATGGTCCGTTGAGTTTCACATAAGGTAAAATGTTTGTAAGTCATGCATTCATTACAAAACCACCCAAAATCTCTGCCGCCCCCTGCAACAACAACAAAAAAAAAACCCCACACAGTTGGTGCCCTGGGCTACTGCCCTTTTTTAAGTCTTTCCTAAAGCACATTTGTAACACATGTGCAGCTCTGGAAAAAAATTGAGAAATCACTTAAAATTATCAGTTTTTCTTGTTCTTTTATTGTCTGGACTACTGACAACATGTCTCTCAAATTCCAAGCAAAAATGTGGGATTTATTTGTAGTAAAATGAGAAATGGTCAAAATAAAGAACAAGATGCAGCACTGTCAGGCCTCGAATAATGCAAAGAGAACAAGTTCATATTCACTTAGAGACGACAACTCAGGAAGAGATCAGGAGTCAATATTTGGGTTCCAGTGGGGAGCGGTGCAGGGGGGTTCGGTGCAGGGGGGTTTGGTGCAGGGATTCGGTGCAGTGGGGTTTGGTGCAGTGGGGTTCGGTGTAGGGGGTTCGGTGCAGTGGGGTTCGGTGCAGGGGGTTCGGTGCAGGGGGGTTCGGTGCAGTGGGGTTCGGTGCAGTGGGGTTTGGTGCAGGGATTCGGTGCAGTGGGGTTCGGTGCAGTGGGGTTCGGTGTAGGGGGGTTCGGTGCAGGGGGGTTCGGTGCAGTGGGGTTCGGTGCAGGGGTTCGGTGCAGTGGGGTTCGGTGTAGGGGGTTCGGTGCAGGGGGGTTTGGTGCAGTGGGGTTCGGTGTAGGGGGGTTCAGTGCAGGGGGGTTCGGTGCAGTGGGGTTCGGTGCAGTGGGGTTCGGTGTAGTGGGGTTCGGTGCAGTGGGGTTCGGTGCAGGGGGGTTCGGTCATTGTGCTCCAGAGCTGTGTATGTGTCTTTGGGACAGAGATCATTTTTCCTCCCACTCTGATCTACCACACGCAATTACATTAATGAAAAACTTCAAAAAGGTAATCATAAAAGCACGAGTAGATCTTATTTTTTTATTATTGTTAAACAGCTCATTTATTTCCATACATCAAGCCCAGAGAAGTTACAGTCATTCTCAACACGCCCTTTCAGCGCCGTCTCACTGCCGGAAACAGCGGAGGACGTCTTTGTGTCACTTTTCCAGCATCATCATCATCAGACACTGCAGGGAAACGAGACCAGTGAAGCAGGTAATCGGTGTGGGCAGGGAAATCGATGGCAGCTTAAATTACAGCGTGGAAGAAGGGACCGGGACGTTGCTCTTGACGCTCGTGCGCGGCGGCGGTGGGCCGGTGGAGTCTCCGGGGAGTGGTGTGGAGAATCCTCTGGGCCGTGGGGAATCTCCCGGGGGTTCCAGCGCGCGGAGCACAGGCACGGTTTCCGTTAAAAAGGGTGGGAGGGCGGGGAGGAGGCTTTTACACGGATGAGCCCCGGCGTCACGTTCGCCCACTGTGAAATAGAGGGATTTGAATAATCTTATTACACCCTATTACAATAACACTAATATGATCCAGCGCCTCGCGGGGCAGACAGGGACGTGCCCCCCTTTTGCCCCCACCACCACCGCACCGCAAAGATGTGAGGATCGTTTTGTTCCTTTCTGTTTTTTCCACTCGTGGTGATTTAAATCACTTTGAAACGTTTTCACACGACTAAAACCGTCATTCAGAGGTTCATGTCAAATGAAGAAAATGTCAGATCTGTAAAGCAGGTCTGTGAAGGTGCATTTTGCAGTTCTGTACGGGTGGATTGTTTTCGCTGTTAAAGTGTGATGTTAAACTGAAACAAAAAAGTCACAGAGGAAAAACAAAAATCCAGTATTTAAGTGGCGTACATCCATGCAGTGGGGAAATAATTCCATGTCAAAAGCAACAGTAGCTTCTTTTTTTTTTTTAAACTTAATATTTATTTACCAATCACTGCATACAAATCAAGCATTGCAGACTAACAAGCAGAGGTATCGATCTTTTAACATAACAAATAACAAATTAGATAATCATAGAACAAACAGAACAACGACAGCGTTCACAAAATCTGTGTCGGCGCAATTTCACCTGTTCATTTTCGTGTTGGATCATTATCTTGATGAAAGAATCGAGGTCGGCTCATTTTCCGTTCTCTGGTGAAATCCGACAGATTGAAGAAAAACAAAGGAAAACATCGAGCTTGTAAGTGATGTCACAGGATTCCCAGGGTGGCTGGAGGAGAAACAGGCCCGCGGCATCACACGTCTCCCACCGTGCTTGGAGGGTCGGCTTTTGTCTCATCTAACCAAATTCTTTGCCAAAGAAGAAATTTGCTTTTGCCAACATGTATTTCCTTTCTGCGGACAAACAGACGCAGGCTCACTAAAAGCTCATCCAGAGCTACTAAGGCTATGATAAAAATAGGTTTTTAACTAACAAAAATGAGACAAAACCGAAAGTTGGTCTTGTAAAAATACGTGACGAGTCTGAAAAATGGCCAGTGTGACTTGATTTCACACTGTAGGAAGTGAATGAAATGATTTATTTGGCATCAACATGGTGCTTGTTGGAAAAGTGAAAGAAGTCTTCCTGTTTCATTCATCAAATTTATTCAGATCAAACACATCTAATAGTAATACTGCATGAACATCGAAGGAGAAAAACAGCTTTTGAAGGAATAAAACTTGTTGCACTGAATTCACGTGTTAAATTGTCTGTGATGCGTAGGGGGGAGGGGGAGCATTTCCCATAACAGCAGGATGCCGTTACGTGAAACAGCAGAAGTAAATCTCTGTGCGACTTTAACTCTGTTTTCCTCCGGGGATAAATGTTTGACGCAGGTATGAAGGACGGCTTTTCTTCAAAGATGGAACATTCAGTCTGATCAATTTACCACTAAATCAAACTAAAACTAGAACGACTTTTTCTCCCCTCCTCCCCAGCAGCATTAAGCAAACGTCACATTTAAGCAGCTCTCGACAAACTAGGTAACCCCAAGACCCCAGTCAGCCGCAGTCCTCTAGCGTCCGTCTGCAGCCTCTTTCAATACTTTCAGTCGACTCAAACGTTTGGGTTGCTGATGTGGACGCGGGTCGGCTTCAGTGCAGCGTTTTCCGGACTCAACGCAGTCACATGCTGACCAGCACGCTCTGCTTGTCTGTCTGGTTTTGAGGAGCAGCTGAAAGAAACGAGCGTCCAAAACTTGTGAGTACTGAATTAGAAGGTCTCTGTGTGGTTTCCCAAAACGCAAAGCGTGCATCAAAATGGGTTATTTCCCTTTATTTGAAAGAGATCCTGCTTGAGGATTTCACAAACAGGAGTTCATGAAATATTCAAAGTGTTCATGCACTTTAAATATTTCACCGGTAATGAGTGGAGGAGTGACTGCGAAACATCACCAGTCCCATTTGTCAGATTAAAAGTACCTTCTGTGCATGTGCTTATCATTAAGCCCACGTTTCTGTTTTTAAAAATGTGTGCGTGTTTTTTTTCCTGTTGTTTAGTGTTTGAATTTGAAATGCCACGTCTTCTTTAGACTCTGGCTGAAAATCATCGTGATTAAGAGAAATGAAAGTGTTAAAACATCAGTCTGTCTAATTGATCATTTTATAGCGCAGTGACGTATCTAAGGTGCCTCAAGTTATGAAAACGCGATAACATTTTTATAGCAGCTATTTCTGAAACTCCTAAACAGTTTTGGGAGTAATACGCCGAATTTCTGCAACTCCGCCTCCAGGAAGTCGTCACAACATCGCTCCTCTATGGTTCTATTAACCCTTGAACAATGCTTTTACCAGTGTTGCTGAAAAGGAGCTCAGCTGTCGTGTGGCTCCACCAGGTGCTTGCTAACTGCTGCTAGCTAGTCTGAAGGGGCTGAGTGGAAGGTTGGACGCTGCAGCTCAGAGGAGGAGCTTCGTCCTTGAAGGCAGGGCCGGGTCAGCTTTTACACCACTGAATGGTTGCCATGGAGATTAAATTCGTTCTCAAACATGCATGAAATAATCAAGGTAACAGTCCCGCTATGTTTTTGATCGAGGAATAACACCGTAACGTGACGTAAAGTTCAAAACAGTTGATTTGACACAATCCTGCCCCTTTAACTCCTCAATGTCAGGCTCACATTCTGTTGAGTCGACGTCTCTTCTCATCTTGGCAGAAAACCAGAGTCGGTGGAGCAAAGTTTACCTGCTAAAAATGAGCCTCGGAGGCACATCTGGACGAGCGTCCCCCTCAGGGACGTTCTGCCTGCTGGTCCGTCCCCCTTGTCCCCGTTTCTCCTCCTCTGCCTCTCCTCAGGGCAGTCTGGGAGAAAACAGCTGAGAGTGGACTGAGATTTATCTGCTCCCATCTAAATGCGCTCCCGCCCCGTGGCCCCTACCTGCCCGCCAGCTTGTTTGCCTCCCCTCCCCCCCCCCCCCCCGTCCCTCAGCCCCCGCCGGTCTGTCTGGATATTGGATTTGCTCTTTGACTGTGACCTTATACGCGACGAGCCACAGGATCCAGTGCGACTGCGTTTGGGCCCTCTGTCCTGTCGTGCAGAGTCATGTCTCGCTGTCGTCCCCTCCCTCCGCCGCCACCCCGTGTGCACTTATTGGATTCTCCCTCTTCTCTTGCACGCTGATAAGGGCATCTGTCAAGCGGATGAACAATCAGAGCTAAAAAGGTGTGTGATGCACGCTTGGAAGGAGCTTACTTCCCGCTGAGAGGCTGAGAGGAGGACGCTGTAAGAGAGGTGGAAGGACTGAGGAGGGGAAGGAAGAAGAGGGGACAAGTTTGGGTGAGGATCGGGGGGTGGGGTGGGGTGAGGGCGCCCCGCACCGGGGTGAAAACACATCCGAGGACGATGGCTTCCGCTCAGCTACGCGTATTCTCAAGCAATAACATCGACATCTGTATTATCAACCCAAGAATACCCGTGGTCGAGACGGGAGCAAGCGGTCACTCCCCTCCACCGTCTCTCCTGCCTCCCGTCCCTCCATCGTCCCCCACACACCCGCCCGCTCGGCGCCGCGGCAGGAGAGAGCTGGAGGGGAAAACGGGTGGAGGTTTCCAGAGCCGCTCCGACCGCCCAGGGTTCTGCAGGGAGGAAGCAGAGAGAGGACAAATCATGTGGGACTGGCTCCTCAGTTAATTAGGCCTCAAGGTATTGTTCTTCAGATTGAATGTTAATTAGGAAACAAGACAGAAAGGAGGAAAGAAAGAAAGAAAGACAGAAAGAAAGAAAGAAAGAAAGAAAGAAAGAAAGAAAGAAAGAAAGAAAGAAAGAAAGAAAGAAAGAAAGAAAGAAAGAAAGAAAGAAAGAAAGAAAGAAAGAGAGAAAGAAAGAAAAAGAAAAAACAGGAGAAAAGGGCAGACATTTTTAAAAACTGGACATTTTCTCAAATGTTTTCAGCCTGCAGGGAAAGTAAATGACATTGTGCTGCAGGAATTTGCAAAGATTCTTACACTACAGAGATTAAATTATACATTTTTTTCTCTCTCTCTTTCTCTCTCTTTTTTCTTGCTTTATCTCTTTAAAGTCAAGCACTACCAATTCATCACTATGGAAACATCGCTCAGCTTTATCTGGATGCAACTTAGAAGTGGTGGTTCTGGTAAAAAAACACACACACAAAAAAACACTCCCTCTGGAGCCTCGAAGCATAAGAAAAGCATCACGGTTTTCTCAGTCTGCATATCGAAGAATCTTTTCTCAGTGTAAAAATGACCTGAAGCGTCTTTAGATCAGTCTGGACCCGACCCAAAGTCCAACATGAGGTGAATTAGCCCTTTAGTGTAGCAGTAACTTAAAATTGAAGAATCAGAAGAAAAAAATAGATTTGATCTAAATTAGCCATTAGAATCGCTGCAACCAGAAAATGCAGCGATTTTTTCAACATTTTTTTATGTCCGGTCAGTGAACGCACCGTCCCAAAGCGCGACCAAGAGGAGGGACAACGGCCACACTCTTCAAAGCGGATGCAGCTACTGATTGGGAGATGAAGACGTAAATCTAGCTGGTTTCGCTATCAACAAATGGCATAGAAATAAAGTCAGAGGAAAAACAAAACTGTTTAACAGGAGCAAAACACTGGGGTGTATCAATAAGTGGAGTCAAACTGAGAACCACTCAACTCAGACAATATCCAAACATAAAACATTTCAGATTCTCATATTAACATGTGATTTCAATGGATATAATATGTATAAGAAATACTCAATTATCATTGCTGCTTTTGCTGTTGACATTTTTGTTCTTGGTGAAATTTGGGGAGATAATTGTTGTTCATCCACTCCAGTTTAAATTGGATTCAACTGTTAAATAACAGTTTCTTTGTATGTATCATACATGTAATAACTGTAAGATTATGTAGGTTGATAGGTTTTACTTCCACCCACTCTCTTGAACACGTCATGATGTAAAAAAAAAAGACAAAAAAAGACAAACAAACACATCGAGATGTTAATATGTTTCGTTCAGGCTGCGAGAGAGCGAGAGAGAGCAGAACTTTCAGCAGGCAACAGGACGGCTGGATGTATTAAAGAAAGACTATTTTTGAACTTTAAGCCTCCGGACTTAAAAATGTTGGAACCATTTCAGAAATGTCCCTGTTGAAAGAAGGATCTTGATTCCCCATAATGCAGACAAGCTGCTGCTGTGCTAAAGCTAGCCGCACTCCTGGATCTAACTGCTAATACAAGATGCTAATGGCAGTTTAAATGTCAGCTCTGTTGTTGTTCGTTGCTGTGACTACTGACTGCATAGCGTGGCTCATAAACAGAAATCGGAATTGGATGAAACTGATCTTGGCAGCTTTACGGACACCGGACGTTGGAAGTCGACGGCGAAACGCAGAACGTCTAAATCAAAATCCATTTGGTGCAAACGCCTCTTTTCATTTTGGCAGCTGTTGCTGTGTGTTCCGGTCATCTCTCCCTGCTGGACCTTTTCTCCCGCAACACCGACCGGATCTACAGCCTGCAGCAGGCGAGCAACAACGCGTGAGAGAGAGAAACAGAGGAACAGGGAGAGGAGAGAGAGGATGTGACGGACCTCATGCAGTAAGGTTACTTTTCTCTATTTTTTTTATCCCCCATCGTTCTCTTCCTTTCACTGAGTGCTCACGGCCCCCGTGGCCACAGAGGCCCACACAGGAGCCGCGTTTTCGTTGAACGTGTAACTGCGCAAACCGGAGTTACGAAAAGAAAGTCACTTCATTTGAAACAAGCCAACATTCTGGAGAAATCTGGTTCTTGGACGTTTTCGAGCTATGTTCCCCTCCCGGCCTTATCGTGCATTTCACAAAATAGCAACGTAAACACTTTGTCACGTCGCACCAGTCGCGATCAACAATCGGACATTGCTGGCCGATGGAAAAGACGAAGAAGAAGACGACAGGAAGTGATTTTTAGTAACTTATTTGTAAACAAGCTTATTTTCATGTGATTTTTGTTTTGCGTTTTAATTCATGGAGACGCCGCCGCGGCGAAACTGTGGTTTATCGACGTCGACGGAATGCTTGGACAACGCTTTGTGCGCATCTGCAACGAGAACGCAGCCGCGGTGCCACAGGAAGCAGGCCTGCTATATGCTAAACACCAGGGCGCCGCGGCAGAGGGGGCGCCAAAACAACGACATGGAGAATGGTTTCCAGTTGTCATTTCCGTATTTAACAGCTGTTTGTGCTTTGAAAATGCGCAACAAGGTGTCGGCATGCACCTCAGACAGGAGCTAGCTGCATCCTGGCAGAGACACAACCTGTGGGGGGGCCAGGGGGGCGCGATGAGGTCAGCCCTTAAAGGAGGGAGAAAATTTAAGCTTTGAAGAAGACAGAAAAGGAGGGGAGGAAGGGAATAAGAAGGAAGGGAACAAAGCAAGGAGGGAACGGAGTACGTAAAATGTCAAGGAACAAAAAAAAATAGAGATGAGAGAGAAGAAATGGATAGTGAAGGGGGATGGTGGGGGGTATTGGCTGGGCTCGGACTGTCGTTCAGCGATACGATTGGTTGTGTCAGGGGCAGATAAGCACCCCTCACATCCCTCACTCTGCCCCTCGCATCTTCAAGGCTTCCGGAATCAAACGGAGACGGGATAAAAGGAGAGATTCCTGCTATTATTCTAAACACCTCTGCATGAGAAACACCACACTTTCCTCAAAGGCTGCTTGGTGGAGGGAGGTGCAGCGATGTGGGGAGCTGAGAGGGTGAGGAGGGGGGCTCGATGGAGAAATGGGGAGACGTTCGGCCGGTTCTTCGTTGGAGGTGCCAGTGGGGCCCTTTGTAAGGACGTGCCGAACCCCGAGGTTCTTCACGACTCTTTCCCTCTCCCTTCCCCTCTCCTCCTCCTCAAGGTAAGCTGCTCCCACATTAGACGGCATTAAGGCGGAGAGCGACTCGAGGATCATCTCGTCTTCCAGCTCTTCTAGCTGCCCCAAAGGGCCCCACCAGACCCCCCACTGACCACTTCCCCTGCGTCAAAACTAATCCTTCACCCATTACCACAAGCCCCCACAACACACTGGATAGATCTGCAGGATTATGAAATAGGCAGGTATTATAAGGCATTAGTGGAGCTTAAACCCTCCCATCTGATGAGAGCCTGGAACTGTTGCTGCTCCGAGACTCGGAGGATGATGTAAAGACTCGGATCAAAGATGCGGCGTAAAGCCGGACATATTGAGGATTGATCGAGCGGATCTGAGCACGCGCCGGGATGAGTGGAGCGAGCGTGTTTTAACACCCCGGTGAGGATACAGAGTAGTAGAAGAAGAAGAAATAGGGGAGAAAAAAGAATCGCACGCGCAGGGGCCTCAGATTCAGACAGACTGTCTGCATGCGCAGGCTCCCAAACAGCTCCCCGCCACGCACCGCATCAATTATTCAGCATATTTATCTATGCAATTTGACGGATCTCCCCCCAGCACACACACACACACAATACCTCCCCTTTCTCCTTTCTCAGCTCAGAACAAATTGCGGAAGCGGCTAATATCGCCCGAGGCTCCGCGGCTCGAATCGCTGCGCCTGCGGACCCAGGAGGCCGAGAGCGCAAGAGGCTGTAAACAATCACTTGACACTCGCCACTTTCTGCGCATCTCCTCTTCTTCCTGATTCGGTGGGGTCCACAACGGAAGCGCACGGGTGGGGGGCTGTGGGGGGGCGGTGGATGGAGGGGGAGGGCGAGCCCCTGTTTTAACGGGAGACCTGTGGAGCTTTTCAGAGCAAAGCTAAATAAGCATCCCTTCCTCCCCCCATTAATACATACACACACACACACAACAGAGGAACACGCGCACACACCTCATTTCTTCCCTCCAAACCGCCATTTAGCATGACACACACTGAGGAGCCAGGGTAGCCAATTATCAAACAGATGTCAATGTATGCCTTACAATACTAAGGGGAGCCCAATTACCACACAGATGTTTTGTTTTCCTTCTTCTTTCCACCCAACATCCTCCCTGTTCCACGGTCTCTAAGGACGAACCCCCACCCGCCCCCGCTCCCACACACACCACACACACACACACACACACACACACACACACACACACACTCCCTTCACACTGATGGAGATGCACTCCCTTCTTCTTTTATTCCAGACAGAAGTTACCCTACAGCCACTGAAAATCCATGAACAAACTTTCTGTTTGTGTGTTTTTGCAATTCAAACAGATAACAGATGAGGAACGAGGTGTAGCCTTTAAAGGGGAGGCATCATGTGAAGCCGACTTTTTCTTGTTTTAGCTTTACATCATGTTATCATGTCGTTGCCTCATCAAACACAT
Organism: Poeciliopsis prolifica; assembly: GCF_027474105.1. Taxonomy (NCBI): domain Eukaryota; kingdom Metazoa; phylum Chordata; class Actinopteri; order Cyprinodontiformes; family Poeciliidae; genus Poeciliopsis; species Poeciliopsis prolifica. Next base: position 11,659,503 of record NW_026562385.1, on the reverse strand, counting down.
TCCTTCATTCTTTGTTTGAATTATTTTTTTTTTAAATCCTTTATTCTCTCCTGGCAATCGCAGAGCGTCTCCAGCTCAGCTCCTCCAGACTAGCGGCAGCAGCAGATAACATACAACTAGCAGAACTGCTAGTTCATAGTGTGAGCTACTAATCGGCGCAGCGCCGTGAAGGAAACATTGTTAAAAACTTAACTTATTGTGGAATGTTGCTTCTCCTCCAGACTAGTGGCAGCAGCAATTAGCAGAAACGCGGTGAGCTCGTCATGCAAACTACTTCTCAGAGAAACACTGGTCGAAAGCATATTTGAACGCTCTACAGAAGAATATTGTTGTGATGATTTCCGTCACAAAAGAACGGGGGCTTCTTAAAGAAACAGAAGCCCAATTTCAAGGTGCTAAAATGCGAAGTCAGATTTATTTTACGTCATGTTTGATTTATTCAGCATCTTTACAACCGGAGATAATGTAGTGACTGTATTGTGCTCTAAAATGATGCTACGTGTCTGGAACATAGAGCTGTGCCTCTAAGTTCATGAACTGTTAATATTCTACAGCACAAACTCTGTTTTTCTCTACATGGTCAGAAGTCGGATTTTCTTAGTTCCTAGACGGAAACAAACTGGAGATGGAATTTCAGCCCAAAAATTTGCAAGTGAACAGCCTGAGTTCACATCCTGCAGGCTTGGATGTATGTAACATGAGAAACGTTTACTCTCCTGTTCATAATCTCTGATCAATTGGTCCAGGAGGCAGAAGCTAATTGCTAATCAGAGAGGAGCCAAAAACCAGAACGGATCGTCATGGATGAGTTCAACGTCCACAACGTCCGAGACGTTTACACAAACTCAATTTAGCGACTGTCAAAACCGTCCAACACTTCGCTTGTACCAGTTATTTACAAAGAAGCCAATGATCACAAAGAAAGGAAATGAAGGCTGCGCGCCGACAACAACCTTCCTGTTGGAAACGCAAACTGAAAATGGGACTATTCTTCTCCCCGTTTTTTATCATCTGTTTTAGCTTTTTCCAATTTTGTAAACTGTTTTTGCATTTACAAAAAAGAAGTTACGAAATGAATGTTTCGCACTCGCATCATTTTGTAGTTTTGATTGTTTATCATTTTTTTCTCTTACCTTAGCTTTCGGAGTTTAAATTTTAACCCGCTCTCATCCTCTACCTGGAAGTTCATCCCCCGTTTAGGAAGCGAAGTGGATTTCCTGTAACCTGACCTCTGCCGGCTCTGAAGAGGTCGCGTGACGGTCGGATCAAATTTCACAGCGGCTATGAGGAGTCGAAACGCGGGTCAGGAGAAAAACACGCAAACAAGTCGACAGATGCACAGTTTGCAGAATACAACAGCAGAGGCAGAATCACCTCTTCTCCAGACGAGCTGGTCTGGGAGATGAAGTCGGTGAAAAGACCACCGAAGACCACCGTCTTCAAGCGTCTCCAGTGCCGCTGTCACGTTAGCACTGGGTGGTCGTTCACAGGGAGGAGACGACGTGCCGCCGATGTCAACCATCTGCCTCATTTTGTTTTCTTCCTTTTTCCGCCCTTTTCCAATTTCCACCACTGTGCTTCTGCCCCTAATTGCCGCTCGAGTCATTCCTACTTCCATTTTGTGTCCGCACCAAAATCACTTCATAACCACGTACTTAAATCATTAAGTATTCATTTTCCAGCATTATGCCATCCAACTGATTTTTCATATAGATTTTTTTCACTCCCTACTTACATAATTTTGGTTCTTATCTCCGGTTTAATCGGATGACAAGTGAAGACTCAGAACCCCTCGGGTCAGAAGGATCAGTCCGGGACGTTCGGCTCAGATGTTTCACAGTAAATTTTCACGTTTCGGTTTCAAAACGTGGACAAGAAACAAGAAGGACTAAGAAGAAAAAAAAAAAGATGCGATGACCAGCGGCTTTATTTTTTCTCTCTCTTTTTATCACTATAGGAACGATGGTTTTCCTAATTCTTTGTTTGTATGTTTGAGTCTGATGCGATCTGTTGAGCCATTTCGTCAATATGTTCACTCACGCGTCATTTCAGTGTTTTGTGCAGCGTGTCTAACCCCACACTGCAAGGCAGCCAAACCTGCTCTATTGTTTGCCAAGAGAGGAAAAGATATGTTTGTGAAAAATGACCAAAAACAACAACAAAAAAGCAACAGCACAGCACCTCAGACTGCAGCTACAGCCTCAGAGAGCAAATAATCTGGATTTAAAGTGAACATAGGAGTGAAGAGAGTCATCTGCTGCAGGTAAAAAAAAAAATAAAGAAAGAAAGAAATGAAAAAATAAACACCTTTTAGCAGAATTTCTTTTGAAAGTCCAGAGCTCGAACCTTTGAGCTCGATCAGCTCAAAGGTCGCCGATTTATTTGACCCCGGACTTTTTCACCCCAAGTTCAGTGTCAACAAAACGCTTTTGGTCACTCCATCAACCTCAGCCATGTTTCCGTGTCTTCATGCCAACTTTTACAAGACGAAAAAGGAAAAAAGTTGTATTTTTTTTTCACCTTTCGCTTTTCCGCATTGTTCACACAAAAGGCGACATGACTTTCTTCTGAGTCTACGCAGTGGAGATTTGCTGGGGGGGAGGGGAGAAGGCAATGTCACTCAACAGGGTGGAGGGAAGTGTGTGTGTGTGTGTGTGTGTGTTTTAGCGACGGGCGGCAGAAGCAGGAGGAGAAGGAGGAGGCTGCGGATCAGGACCGAGGACAGCTCCCGGTGGACGTCTGCGTACTCGCTTTGCCGAGTTGCTAAATGGAAGTCCGCTCTTGTTCAAAACACACACACACACACACACACACACACACACGCACACACACACGCACGCACACACGCACGCACACATGCACACACACCAGCTCTTTACGCTAAGGCACACATTTTAGTGAGTGTACGAAAAAGAAATGGTTTCAATCAAATGCATCCAACCACACACACACAAACACACACACACACACACACACACACACACACACACACACACACACACACACACACACAGAAGCATGATTCTTGTCCAGGCTCTAACAACAATTTAGTAATCAGCTATTAGCTCAGTCCCATTTCCCCTCTTCATCCATCTCCACTAATGGATTCCCAAGGCTTCGACCAAGCTTTGTGTATTTCCTCCTCCCTCCTCTTACTAGGGGCGGGAGGAGGAGGGGCGGGGGACAGAAGAGAGCCTAAAAGAGGGAGAAAGCCCACATGAAACCGAGGAGATAGAGAACTTTACGTCTCTCTCTCTCTCTCTCTCTCTCTCTCTCTGCTGCTTGATCAATAGGAATTTAATGGACAAGGATTGAGTTCAGGGAGTTCATGCTTGCCAACGTGCCTGAGGGGCTGAGCACATGCACGCTGCGAAGCAGGCAGGGAGGCACACACACACACACACGTGCACCCACACACACACACACACACACACACACACACACACATGCACTCATTCAATTTCATGTTCTTTCCCCATGGCACACACGAACACTCACACACACGCAAACACGCTGGCGCACCTCATGCTGCCAAATGCTCTCACACAAAACACAAGCTGTGAAAAAAAAAAAAAAAAAAAAAAAGCTACCAGCTGAATTGCAAATGCTGTAAAGTCAATGGATTATAAGATCCAGGCTGAGTTTGCTCTGATACAGACTGAAACCGTGATGCACTGATTATTGAATTACACACAGAGAGAGAGAGAGAGAGAGGGTTGGCATTAGGGTGGGGTTGGGTGGGTGGGTGTCTGGATGCAGGAGAAATCTTGAATATTTCATTGATGCGAAGCTAAAACAGCAATCAATTGAAGAGGACATCGCGTTCGAGGAGCACAGCCTCCCTCCCTCCCGCCCGCCCGCCGGGCTGCTGCTTTAGAAACGGGTCGGCTTAAAAAGGCCGTGTTTACATTTCTGGGAAAAGAAGAAAAAAAAAAGAAGAAGAAGAAAAAAATAGAAAATCAGATTGAAACTTCTGCTAGAGGACATGAGAGGGGATGGTACAGGAAGGCCTGCAGAGCCTGACTGGACGTCCACAAGCAGATGGATCTGGTGCCGATATCATCACATCAACGTTTGATTATAAAAATGAAACAAAGAACTTTTTTTTAAAAATAAATAAATAAATAAAACCTTATCTCACTGTAGGACTGCAGTGTTCTGCACTGATCAGCTGCAGAAACCGGAGCAACACTTTGTTCCCACTGATGTAAAGTTTGAAACCTTTCCTCCAGCTGAACCTGTTGATCCAGTTTGACGTGGAAGCCCTTCCCCATGACAACCGCGGCGAAGGCGCGCCGTTCTCATGGCAACGACCGCCTCGGAGCCAAGGAGCTCAGCTAGCTAGCCAGCCCTGTTGCTAAGCTACCCGAACCTTTAAAATCTCCATCAAGTTTTCGGCGATGCTCTGGAACTGTTACTATGGCGACACGTTTCATCGGAACGCAACCGAAACAGCAACGAGCTAATTGCTAACAGCTAATAGCTAAAGAATGAACCAAGCTAATGGAATAAGAAAATTTTTTAAAAAGTCGCTCAAGCAGTTTAAAGGGAATTTAGGTGCAATAAAAGATACAAATTTGATTGATATTATTTGATAGTTAATTTTTGATAATTGTTTCTTTGAAAGCGTGTGACCAATGAGAGCAACAATAGAAAAAGAAAACATTTTATCCTTCCTTCCTTCCTTTTCTCTTTCTCTTCTGGGTTTAAAGTCCATTTCAAGGCCAGCGGAGCTTCTGGACCACAAAGCTGCAGAGGAGAGACACGTCTCGCCTCCGGTTGTCAGGGAAACGCCGACATGCCACGTTGCACTGATAGACGTTAAAGGAAAAAAAACAACAAAAAAAACAAAACGAAAACACACCAAAACAACAACAACAACAACAACAACAGCAGCAGCAGCGTGTTAATTCTGTGACAGGCTTTAGTCGCGTCTTCTGTTCCTCTCAGCTACCGAGAGAATCGCAGCGGAGGAATTTATGATGCGAAATGAATGAAATGTGGTTTAATCAGCAAATAACAGGAACTGATCGGAAATGAACGTGATCTGTTGCATTTTGTTAAGTGTCACATGTTCCAGACAGACAACCGGAACCGAAGATGTTCAGGTAGGCCTATTTAAAAAATAAAAAGTCGTTATATATATATATATATATATATATATATATATATATATATATATATATATATATATATATATGCATGCCTATAGCCGTCTATTTAAACTCTGAAGTCACTCCCATCCGCAGCGCGAGAGCACGAGCCGCTGCGAAAAAAAAAAAAAAAAAAAAAAAAAAAACGTCGAGCAGCAACAAGCGTCCAACTCTTTGCATCCGGCAGAAAGTCTGGACGGGAGGCGGCGGAGGGCGGGGAGGGGAGCGGGGCGGCTGGGGGACAAGTTGGAAAACAGTACTGGAGAAAAAAAAGAAGAAGAAGAGGAAGAGGAAGGCTTCGCCATGACACCGGTCATCTGACTCGACTCTGGCGCTGGATTATTATTATTATTATTGTTATTATTATTTTCCTCCACCAGCGATGATCCAGCATTTGAATAAAGCCATCCGCGTGACAGGACTGACGGCTGACCGTGGCGCGGCGCGGCGCGCTGCGCTGGAGCCATATTGGCCCCACGCTTAGTGCCTGTGGATTCATTTTTGTTCCACAGCAGTCAAGTCAAACGGACTGCGGTCAGAACGGCAGCGTGGAGCATCATCATCATCACCACCATCCCCATCATCATCCTCATCCTTATCCTCAGCAGCAGCAGCAGCATCTTCATCTCTGGAGGACTCGGTCCATACTCACCCCCCTTTGTTGGTGGAAGTCTGTCAGTTCCTCTCCGCGCAACTCAAGTCGACGGCTGCGTGTTGGCAATATCTGGAAATCACACTGAACAGAGGAAAAGAGAGGGAGAGAGAGGAAAAGAGGGGAAACGCCCCCTCGAACTCTCTCTCTCTCTTTTTGCTTTCCATCCTCAGAAAAAAGAGAGAAAAGAAAAGAAAAAAAGAGCCTGCTCTTTTCCCTTGCGATTAAAGAGAAAGTGAAGGGATAACAATAGGAACAGTTAAAAAAAAAAATCAGAGAGGTTAGATGTACACTCCACCCTTTAGATCCTCTGGCTCTGCTACTGCGATCACACCTCTCTCTCTCTCTCTCTCTCTCTGTCTCTCTCTCTCTCTCTGTCTCTCTCTGTCTCTCTCTCTCTCTCTCTCTCTCTCTCTGTCTCTCTCTCTCTCTCTGTCTCTCCCTCTCTCTCTCTCTCTCTCTCTCTCTCTCTCTCTCTCTCTGTCTCTCTCTCTCTCTCTCTCTCTCTCTCTCTCTCTGTCTCTCTCTCTCTGTCCTCCCATTGTTGCGAATCAAGCGTGGTCAAAGGGGCGCGGCGGCGGCACGGAGGAGAAATGGATGAAGCCTCCCTTGTTCCCTCTCTCGCTCTCTCTGTCTCTCTCTCTGTCTCTCTCTCTGTCTCACTCTGTCTCTCTGTCTCTCTCGGTGCCGGTGGAGGGGATGCGCACTGATCAGGATGTGGAGACAGTTCAGACACTGGCTCAGCTTCTGGGCGTTGGTCTCATATTGTAGTAATAGTAATAATAATAGTAGATAAGTGAAGTCATTCGCTTGTGACACAAGCTGACAAAAAGGGGGGCGGAGGGGGGCAAACATCCAGGGGAATCAGAGGGAGAATCAGCAAAACCCTCTTCTGATCCATTTTCATACGTTTCTGTCGATTCAATAGACTAAAGACACAAATGAGTCGGATGAGATTCGTAAAGTGTACAGAGGGAGGGAGGGATGAAGAACTGACACAATGAGAGAGGAAAGGAAAGGGGAGAGGAGGGAAGGACAGAAGCAATCTTGAAAGAATGAAAGAAAAACAGGAAAGAAAGAAGGATGGGAAGAAGAAAGGAAAAGAAGGGGAAGAGAAAGACACGAAGGATGAATAAAGACAGAACAAAAGAAATCAAGGACAGAAACAAAGGAGCCTGGGAACAAGGAAGGAAGGAAGGAAGGAAGCGAGTATAGGCCTCAAGAGGACGAGAAGGAAGGACACAAAGTACGAAAACATAGGAAGCAAAAAAGGAAAGAAGGCATGAAAGAGAGGAAGTGATGGGACAAAGGAGGACTGGAGTTAGGCCACAAGGAAGGGAGGAAGGATAGAATGAGGATAGGCAAGGAAAGGAAACACTTCATGAGATTGTCTGTGTTTCGCCTAATGAACGTGGAAGAAAATGTCAGGAAACGTCTTCCACTCCGCGAGTGCTTGGCTCTTCGCCTCCCATTGGCTGACGGGGGTCTCATGATGACTCTGTCCCTGTCAGGTTGGTCCCCAGAACCAGACAGAGGGAAACAAAAAGCCGTGGAAAAAGTGTCTCCCGATACGACAGAGACAGGTGTGACCGTTTTGCCAGATTCATAAACATTGTTTCCTCCTAGAATAGAACCGAAATGTTCTTTGTCGACCCACAGAGGAGACGTTCTGCTGTAAAAGCAAAAAAACAACAAAAAAACCCGTAAACAACCAGTTGGATTCAGAGTCTGCCGGCTGCTGGGGGGAAGGATCCGCGGCGGCGCTCCTCTGTGCACCCAGGATGCAGCAGCGCCGCGTTTCTGTTCGCGTCGGCCGCTCCAGCATGAAGAACCCGCTGGATCAAGTTCCTCTCTCTCCCCCAAACGTCACGTTTCAGAGACGTCGAAGCCGCAACGGCCCTTTCAGGCGAAACCTTAGACGACACAGTGGACGCTCAGAGGTCGCCGCCGTCTTCCGCTTCATCTCGTTGTCTTTCTTTCTTTCTTTGTTTCTAAATTAAATTATTAGGAAGTAGACCTTGGTGTGATTTAATTAAATTCCTTAATCATGTTGATTAGTAGATCTGGATGGTTTAATCAATGAAGTAATAGTAAATACATCTTAATTCAACGGGAAGGGGAATAATTTACCCATTAGAGACATTTTGATACATTTATTAGGAAGCTGATTTATGATGCACATCGAAACAGTTCAATGTAGCTTTTTAAATATATTTAGGGTTTTTTCTTTATATATGTACATGATAAAGCTTCAATGGACTCGAGGTTCCCTCACAACCAGGATGTGTGTACCGTCAGTGTTCCTCCGTCTTTGTCGTCTGGTCTTAATTCCATTAGGATACGATGCGCACATTAAACAATGTCTCTAACCGAGGCTTGGAAATTATTCAAATGTAACCTTCACCAAAAGTGCTCGGATGATAAACCTGCGCACCGGGAGACACTCATTAGGCGGTGGCAGGCTGCCCTGCGCGGAGGGCTGCGCTTTGGAGCCGGCTGCCCCGAACATGACCGCGTTGCGCGTCGGGCTAATTAACTTTTCACAATTACAGATGGTCCTGCATTTAAATTCGAGCCCCGCATGATCGACATTCTCTCTGATTAACTCCGGAGGCCGCCTCCAAGAAAAAGGAAAGAAAAGAAATCCTGATTTTTTTTTTCTTTTTTTGGGAGGGTGGTGGTGGTGGGTGGGGGTTTGTCTCTCTCCTCTTTCCTCCCACTCTTTTAAAAAATGTTATTCCTTATAAAAAAAAAGAAGTGTTTTTCATCAGAGGCGCGCGGTGGGAGCAGCTGTTGCAGGTGAAGGTCTTCCTCTTTCTCTCCTTTGTGTTCCGAGTTTGTAGGAGGTGAAATGATAAATTCCGCAAATTTCTCGCCGCTCTTTGCGAGGCAAAACTTGATTTTTTTTTATTTGGGATGGAGGGCCTTGCAGTGTTTCCCATTATCTGTGTCTCCATCAGCGTTTTGTCACGTGCATTTTGAAGGATCACGTTAGAAAATGTTGATGGAAACGGCGAAATTCAAACTGACTTCCTGAACGTTGCTGAGTCTTTACGCTCGCCTGAGGCGGTTTTTGTCATTTCTCACAAAAGAGTCAAAGCAGCAACATGTAACTTTTGTAAAAGAAATGTTTTCTTCTTGTTCGATGAATCAGTCACTCCATCATACGGTATGAAATGGATAATCTGTGAAAAGCTTGAGCTCTTCTGCCTTCTTGCAGCTCCTCCAAAGGTAACATAAAATTCTAACAAAATCCTTTTTCTTTCCCCATTCTCTTTTTGGAAAAAAAAACAAAAAACTTCTTTGTTAATAAGACAAAAAGCTTAAAGGGTGTGAACACTTTTGCCATGCAGTCTAAATCAGATTTAATCCTTCAGCTCACATGTTAAGGTCATTACAAGCAGTTTGTTATGAATACCATCAACTGAGAGTGCTGACAATCATGATGATATGACAAGTTTGAGTTTTAGTGTGTGTGTGCGCGCGCGCACATGCATGTGTGTGTGTGTACAGTGGCCCACAGTGTGCATGGCGGCTCCCTGACAGCGCCTTCTCGGTGACTGGCTCCGTATCCGTCCTAATCCAATCCCATGGGATTTCCAGCCATTGAATTTCCCCCCCAGCAAGCGGACCGGCAGCTTCAGTGGGATCTGCGCTTCCCAAATCTCCAGCAAACCTCGCCTTATCCGCCGAGGGATTACACAGCTCAGCTCCCAGGGCAGCCGCGAGAGCAGAGGTGTAGTGCACTTCCAGAGGAGTGGAAGTGGGAGTGGAAGTGAGACGGGAGGGAGGGGAAGTGCTGCTGCTGCTGCTGCTGGAAGCGCGGTGCCTCGCAGAAACGTTCAGACCTTCGGCCGCGAGCGTCAGAACAATTACCGGGGCTTTCTGCGACACACCGCGCACAAGGCAGTGTGTAATTGCAATGTGATGTTACATTTAGTGAGAATTGAAATCTCAAAAGTGTGGCCTGCATTTGAATTTAATTCTTGCTATATAGATAAAAATAATTCACCCAACAATCCCCACACGAAAGAATTAGTGCGTTATTTCACGCTGATGCACAGTTGTGAGTTTATTGTCAGTTTTTCTGCAAAAACGGTTAAAATGGTTGGGATTAAGTGACTGCTGCTAGCTACCACCTGCAGGTGGCAGTATTTCTTACTTCTGCTACGCTGGGATCAATGTGATGCTTTACAAAAATGTAGCTGCCTAAATGGGCAGTTTAATCTAAAATCAAGCTTTTCGAGACTTACATTGTGCTAATATGTTATTCCCTCATCAAAAACAAACCTGGAACGTTGCCTTGATTTTTTTCCTGCATGTTTCAGAAATCCTGTAATCTCCCACGGCAACCAGTCAGGGGTGCCTAAACGGGCTCTCACCGAGTGCTGCCTTTTCCATACTGCAGCTGCTGCTCCTCCTTGGAGTTGGGAGTTTCCAACCCAAGCTTTCGCCTCGCAGAGCGCCCCTCCTCCACTCAGCTCCTTCAGACTAGCCCGCACCAATTAGCAAACACCAGGTGGAGCTGCACATCTGCTGAGCTCATTATACGAGCTAAGAAGCAGCTCGTACAATGCTGTTAAATGTTGTTGAAGGCATAACAGCGAAGATGGAAATGGCAGGAGTTTCTTAAAGAGACAGAAGTCCAATTTAAGCCATTGAATTGCCATCATGTCTTGTTTACTGAAGGTATCATATAGTTATTGGACTGTGTTATAAAATGCCACTCATGCCTGGAAAATACAAAATGCTGTTCCTTTAAGATTGTGGTAGAGGCTCCCTTCCACCTGGACAATGACCGTAAACACGGTGCAGTTATTCCTCAAAGAGGCTGGAAACAAATTGATGCTGCACTTTTCAGTTCTCTATTTGAAAGAAAAAAAAAACCCGTCACCATCTATCACTTTCCTCACTCTTCACAATTATGAACTACTTTTGTGTCAGCCGGTCACATAAAATCCCCCTGAAAAGCATCGACGTTTACAGTTTCCAGCATTTAAAAGGTACGAAAACGTTCCCGCGGCGCCGTGAAGCCTCAGCGCAGCCGCGTCACCGGACTGCGCCGCCATTTATCACGCTTTTATTATTTGTCACATGGTATCAGGTCGCAAGATTTTTACAACTGCTTCGTAAGGACAAGGTGGAAAAAACACACACACACATACCGATACACATGGTCAAACCTGACCGTCTTTGCCTCTGCAGCTTCAGTATTACATAACGCTGCTGCAAGTTGCCTGTCAATCATTGAAAAAATAAATAAACAGAAAAAAAAATGTCATTATGCACACAGTGTGGGCAAGCCAAGTGGAACTGGGGCCTTCTTTTGTCAACTCCCAGGTTCTGAGGTCACTTTTTGGCGTCTCTACCTGAAGTCGTGACACATCGTGGGAAGAACTCAGAAAGGAAGGCCGAGTTGTAAAACCCGCCTCTGTCCCGTCGCTGGCCGCTGCTGTTTTTTGTTTTTTTTTGCTCTTTGCTTCCCTAATTTCTCCTCTATGTCTTGCCTCTATCTCTCTCTCCCTCCCTCTTTTGCAGTCTGCTCAGATCCCCGCGGTATGAGCACATTTCTCATTCCCTCTCCTCTTTCTCCCTCGCCCCGGCTCCCTCAAGATTGCTGCTTTATTAAACAGACTCTCCCTATCTTTCATTTGCCACTCTCCCCACTGTGATACCCACTGTAAATCTCTCCATATATATATATATATATATATATATATATATATATATATATATATATATATATATATATATAGCTGTCTTTGCATATGTTAGCACACTTCTCTGCAGACGTGTGTGTGAGTGTGTACTTCTAGCCACTGTATTCACTCTAGTGCAGAATATGGTATTTCTCATCTCCTTTGTTTTCCTGCACCCAGAGCCCCCCACACCCCCCCACCCTACCGTCCTCTCCCCAGTACTCCATCCCTCTCTGACCCGGGGCAGCTATATTTAGCGGCAGGTTAACTGCTCCTGTCAAAGGTCTGATTTGTATTCTCGGCATGGAAGTCTGACTCGGGCTTCGCCGCAACACAAACAAAGGGCCCCGGTTTGAATATGCACTGAGCCCAGTGGCTCAGCAATCAAAGCCCCCTCTCTCTGCCCCTCTGCCAGTGGCGCCACCTGCCAGGGAAAAGGGAGTTTGGGGGGCATGGGGGGGGGGGGGGTTTGGTTGCGCCGCAGTGGTGGGTTTGTGGGTGGGGGTCACAGGGAAGGAAAGCCAGACTCAGTTGGCTCCAAATACACACATTTATGCAACGGGCTGCACCTGTAGCAGCCAACCTGTGCTGCACCGTCCACATATCGACCAGTGTCCACATATCGACCAGTGTCCACATATCGATCAGTGTCCACATATCGATCAGTTCCCTAAGATAATTTCAAATGAGAAAGGTGGAGGTTTTGTGCTTGGGACTCAAAATGTATTTCAAATGATTATAAATATGAAGTTTTATGTCAGTATCATGTAAAATTTACTTTTTTGAGATTTACGTCACGGTCTAATGTTCTTCCCGCATCAAAAACATACCTGGAGTGTTGCCTTGATTCTTTCATGCATGTTTGAGAAATCCTTTAATTTCCATGGCAACCATTCAGTTGTGCAAAACGTCTCCGTCTCTTCAACAACGTAGCTCCTCTTCGGAGACGCATTTTCCAAGATTCCGAGATGCCGCCTCGCAGAGCACCCCTCCTCTGCCGCTCCGCTCAGCTCCTTCAGACTAGCCAGCAGCAATTAGCAAACACCTGGTGAAACTGGGCATCTGAGCTCAATATAGGAGCTGCTTCTCAGTTAAATGCTGGTTAAAAACGTTGTTAAAGGGGTAATAGAGGAGCCATGTTGGGATTACTTCTTGAAGACGGAGTTTCAGAAAGAGCAAGAGTTTCTTTAAGAGACTGAGAATTTCCATTGACTGACCCGGCGTCCCTTTGAGGCTGCTTGGGCTGAAACAGAGAAAAGACACTAAAATTGTTCACGTCTGATTAAGACCGGTGTTGCTACACGTCACATGGGCTGAATATGCGACCTTTAAGCGACAACAACACAGCAAAATAATAAGGTTGCATCTTCCCTGTCTTAACAGCCAGACTACGGGACAGCAGGAAGCAGGAGCAGGATGGGAAAACGGAGAAGAAGCATCAGAATAGAAATCTGCCCCAGGCCTTAAGTGACACGGGAGATTAAATCAAAGACAACATACATTACACCCAACTGTAGATGCTGAGACACATGGGGAGCTCTCGGAGTCGAGTTGGTGGAGAGGTGCGATTCTCCCCTGCTGCTTGTTTCTGCACTGCTGATGCTTGGCCTCATCTGGAACGGCAGCAGGCAGCGGGTGAGAGGTTCGTCCAGTCTGACCGGGCGCTCCGAGCACGACTTGTCCCACACACCGAGGCAGCCAAAGCTAAGGTCCGCTCATCCTCATCAGTGTTACCCCGACTGACGGTCAGGACTTTCCATTCTCACATGGGACATTGACGTAAATGAGGAAAACACAATTAAAATGACTTCTGATTCTAGTTGGGCTTTTTAGTTTTGCTATTTTTTACTGAAATGTCTTTTTGTTTTTTTGTTTTTTTAAACAGAAGTGACATTGTCTCTATTTCCAGAGGCGAAGATCTTGCTAACCGAGTTTGTGGAGCCGCCGGTTACTCCGATTCCTGTAAATCGAACGCATTTCACGTTTCCGTCAAGTAGTACGGGGTTAACGGGTCGTGATGCTTCCTCGTCAGCGTGCAACACGGGGCTGTCATTCCGAGACATCGACTGTCAAACTGCTCAGCTTGAAGCTTTGTTGAAAACACAAACTTTAAGGAACTTGTTTCTAAAATGAAGGTCTAGATGCATGCAAACAGAAGCAGCAGTGGGTTTTTACACAGGGGGCACGTGGCTTTCTGCCAGGGCAACAGTCCATCAGGGGGCAGCAGGACCACCCATACAAGGAGGATGCTGACTTTGAAGCAGAAATTTGAGTATTTGAGTAGAAGAAACATTTTATAGAATCAGTTTTTCTTGTTTTCTTGGCGTTGAACTCCAAAAAACCCCAAAATGAACCCAAAATGTCTAATAAAGTTTTATCAAGAAAAGAAAAATAGGCATAAAAAAGTATATATATATATATTTTTTGCTGATATTTTCACCTTTTACTCACTCACCACAGTAAAGCCAATCATTTATTGCCACATTGTTGGTGTTTGGAATCCAGTCGGCGTCCGTCGCCATGACCAGCGATTTCAGCACTGGAAGTGGAAACTCATCCAATCGAAACCAAAGACGTGACAAGCAAACACTTGACACAGCCGCGTCCGCGCTGTCCGCCAAGTCCGAGTGACACCTGGCTCTCAGACCAGTCAAAATGTGGCCCGGAAAACATGACGGACACAGAAATGTAATGAATACATTCCCCGTTCGGCAGGAACGTATTTGAATCCAATTTCTAGCGAGCCGCGGTACACTTTATATTTTGTTCACTGTAAATAGCTTTGAAAATGAATGAATATTACATCAAGCAATTCCTTTTCCCTGCAAGTAGTGAAAGGGCTTTTAAAAACACAGTATGACATTTTGTTCGGGGTGGCTGTAGAAATAAATTATAGTCCAAGTATATTCAAATTACTTCATTGTGTCTATTTTAAGATTACATTGTTAAGGAAGCAGGAACTCCTCGAAGGGGATGGGGAAAAAAAGTGACGAGAAGGTAATCATCGCTGTGATTTAACGTGTGGCGTAATTTCTTCGTCCATGCCCTTTTTTTTTCCTTTTCTTTTTTCTTACATTATGCTACATCGTATGTCTGGATACGTCTTTGGAAAATTGCATCGTGAACGACTTTGAAATTTTCTCTTTGAAAGGAAGGAAAGAAGAAGCATCTCTCTGGAGCTCCAAATTTGTTACGCAACCTATCAAACATCACATACATACCAAACATGTTGTGCAGCGTTTGGCTCGCCACAATCTTTTACATAATTCCCTTTTTATTTCTTGTCCTAAATGTCATGAAAAAGATGATAAAATAACCAGTTGTTGAAGGATTTTTTTATTAATCACGAAAAAGTATTTGAAACATCATTTAAATGCTTCTGTCGCCTTTAAGATGTGTTTGCCAATAGGTATTTTATCACCCTTTTGTCACAGCTAGAGTTGCTGCTGACGTCCCATGGAGTCTTTCATTTGACCACAGATGCATTGATCTGATGTTATTAGTCAGGAGTCACGGTTTGGGGAATGTTGCCTCTTTCTCTAAATTCTTTACAATCCATCATTCAATACGCAACCAGAGGCGTCTTGAGGTGACAGGCATTTTCATGTTGCAATGGCAACATTTTCCAGATGTTTCTCTGCGATGGGAAATTCGTCATCTTCCTCCCGCCCACAATCCTTCCTGTCTGCCTTTATCAGTCCGTCCGTCTGTCTGGCGAGGCCAAAATGCGCCGCGGAGGCAACAGCCGTAAACACTGAGCGATTTTCCCATTTGCAGCTGTCTCGGGCGGACTGGGAGGTGTTTTGCAGTTTTATGGATATTGACTCCTTCTCGGCTCTTTGATCCCAGCCGTCCGCCTTCGGACCGGAGCCTCGCGGCGGCCTGTGGGGCCGCTGACAGCTCCAGACAAGCAGCGCTGACATAAAAGTGTGGCGCGAGTATTGTTCAGGCCTGGTCGGACAATATGTAGCTCTGCCAGTCAATCAGTCAATCAGTCAGTCGGTCAGACAGTCAGTCAGTCAGTCAGTCAGTCAGTCAGTCAGTCGGTCGGTCAGGTGGGCTGAAAGGCCTTTGTTCACAGATGGGCCGAGCGTACAGCGGCATTCGAAGCATGATTAAACACAATTAGATTATGCTACCTGCATTTCATTCATCCTGGTAAGTCAGAATGAGCAAATATGACAGCTGGAGACTCAGACGCTGACGCTTTCTCTTGTCTCGACGGTGCCTGCACCTATCAGCCTGGCCCTCTCTCTCAACGGCTCGCTCAGGAGAAATGTCTCTATTGTCTTATGGGCATTGTGTCCATGTGTTGATGTGCGAGTGTGAAAAAGGTCCTGAGCCTGTCAACGGTCAGATTTACTACAGCAGAGGCAGTGTGGATGTGGCAGGCAGGCAGGCATGGATGAAACATGCTGAGAAAAGATGTGAGGTAGCTCAGCCTGGCTGGGTCCCTCCGGTACAAGTGTTATTTGTGAGAATGCGCGCGTATGTGCGTGCGGTCTGTGTGTGTGTGTGTGTATGTGCGTGTGTGTGTGCTTCAGGTCAGCACCTCGCCCACAGCCCCACTGATGATGTCCATGCCTGATGATGTCATGGTATCGATCAGCAGGGCGTCTGTTGTGGGATTTGGTGTCAGTGTCTGGAGAGAAGAGAGGGGAGAGCAGAGCAGAGGAGAGGGTGAGGTTAGCGTTAGCTTGTGAGCAAAGTGGAGAAGGGGAAGAGGAGCGTTCGGCATAAAAGACGGAGGCGTGATTTAAATATCATTAATAACTCAAGGAAAATCTATAGAGAACAGGCACGTCTTTGTCTGGCGAAAGTTAGTTTTAGGAAAAGGTCTGTATGGAGAGCCTGTATGGAATCGAGAGCAGAAAAGAAAAAAAAATCACCCCAGGCTGTGGATTTACTGTGTTCCACAGTATATATTATCTCAGTGTGCCTTACCAGTTTCTGCTACACACTTTCCACTTTCTTACAGAGAGCTAGTCAAGGTGTATGTGATACTGTCTTGGACCAAAAAAGATCCTAAATGAGGAACCAGAGGCGCCTTCTTTTTCCAACTGGATCCCGAATGGAAAGGAACGCATTGAAGAAATGATTGTGCCAAAGCACAAAAACTGGTTAGGTCTTTACATGAGCTAAAAGAGGAATCCTGGCGAAACCTGCTAAAATGTACATCCTTGTTCCAAAGCCCCCATGTCTCAGCCAGGTGGTTTCCTCCCTCAGGGAGGCAAGTTGAGGCTTGGGGATCCGTAACACAGGCTAAAGATCTGCACAAGTTCTGAATCCGTCTTCTATCATCCATCCTTCATCTTCTGCCTCTTTAAGATTGAGTTACAGATGGAAACCCAAGTCTCTTCCCCCCAAAACAGCTCTTTTTGAACTCTATGGATTTAGTTGACTTGGAGGTTTGAAGTTGAATGGCTACCATTATGCCTCTGAGCAGCCAAGCAGTGCAGTCCCAGCCAAGTAACCTCTGACCTACGTAAAGATTAGCCGGCCTTGTGGCTTGAGGATATGATGCAGCAATGAGAAACAACTACCTGATAGATTTAAGTAAAAAATCGGGACGGTGCTTCATTTGATGGATGTCATTTCTTGCCATTAACACACATTGGATAGGTTGCTGTGAAGCGTGGTGAAACAGAACCGCTTACTGGATTTCAGCCATGGGTAGTTTCTTCTGTAGCAATGCCTGAAAACAGAACATACTGGATAAGGCATCACACACCACTGATGTGTGAAGCCCTTTGGGACACATTTTATGTATTAAACTCTATATTAACAATATGTTCCACTCTAGGGCAGCTTTGGGCCCTTGATTTTAGAAAGCTTGTGTGCGAGACATGGCTGGGTCGATTAGAGATTTATGAATTGCCCAAAGCAGCCTAGAGATGGGTGGGTTTATGGCAGAAGTGTTTTATGCTCAATCTTGAGGATCCCTAAGCATCCTTAGGCCAGTCAGGATATACTGTATAGCTTCCTGTTCTGGCCATATGGTCTGCTCCTCCCCTGGCATATGCAAGGGAGAACTTTCAAAATCAGGCACCAAGGTAAAGTTTGGACGATAGACGGATTGCTATATCGGGTGCTTTGCCTTTCTGCTCATCTATATCTTAACTATAACTCCAGAGCAGGACCGTAATTATTGTACACAGGTCCCTGTTCTCTTTCTAACACTAATGAAGGAAATACTTAAACAGTTCTCTTAACACTAAGTCTGACACCAGACATCTTTTCTCAGCTGAGAACCACTGCATTGCTTTTAGGACAGTGGTCTAGGCTTGGGATAAGAGAGGTTTATAAATATATAGACTGATGAGAACTTATCTTCGTTGCTGTACTAAGCTTCTTCACTTCAATAGCTGCTATCCTGCTAACTTAGCACAACCTATCTAAAGAGTTGTGGGTTGCTTGTTCGTTACACAGAAACAAAGGAGACTACAGCTGTTTGCTGGTAGTGACCATTTAATTCTGTAGAGAAAATGGACGTTTGAGGTTTTATGAGCTGTCTCTAAGATCTTGTAAAACATACACCAATAAACTTGACGAGGAGAGCTCAGTGTGGTTTGGTACACTCTTTTCTGATCCTGTGTATTGAGGGGAGTGTTTCCACCGCCAGTTGGACTTTCACCGGGAAAAACAAACATGACGCCTTGAATATCTTGTGCTCGTCGCAAGCAGAGACGATTTTCTGTACCCGAGTCAACGGACCGTGTCATTGCGCTATGGACCTACAACTAAAGGGGGCCCAGGAATGTGAGATACAGGTTGGTTGTATGGGCCGCTTTGATTATGAAAACAGTCAAAATACTGAGTAGTACCCAACCTGAGGCATTAAAGAACTATAAAGCCCACCAGCAGGTTACAACTAACCGGTAGATGTTCAACGCTCATAAAAGCTCTTGTGAGGAGAAAGCATCACTTCTTTTCGGTTACTTGCAAACTGTTACCGCCTACATTTACCACTTACCTGATTGCAGCTGCTCCTGCTTGACTCTGCTCAAACACTCTTGATTCTTCGGGTTGATTGCATTATCAATCATCTCATAGAGTGTTTCTAATGTTAAAGAAACCAATCATCCCTCGATAAGTTGACTCCTAATAGCTAAAATCCACAGGGAGAAAAATAAAATGATGTAATTTTAAAGTGGAAGGAAAATGCTGTGTGGTTTTCAACGTGTTTTTACAAATATCGCAAAAGTCGAGCATACATTTTTTATTCAATCCCTTCTCGTCAGTACTATGTAGAACCACAGAGTAGGAGAATTAGGTCTTGACTTTGGAGCCATTGTGACGCATGAACAGGCTTTTATCTAAATTGCTCCAATGTCGCTCTGGCAAGAGGTTTACGGTTGTTGTCCTGTTGGAAAATGAACCTCCACCAAAGACTTTGCCTGCCTCTATATGTGGGCTATAAATGTCTCTAGCAAGTCCTTAGAGATTCTCCCTCCCTCCACAGGACTTGCTGCACAGACGCCTCCTCCACTCCATGCACCTTTCAGATGTTTTATAGCACCAGATTACCAAAGACAGCCTGGTAAATACCAGCTCCTTGTTCGACGCATCGTCATATGACGCAAGGCAAATGAGAAACAATTGCTTGAGGGAGGTGTCGACTCTGAAAGTTTTAAACGACTGGATCTGATTGTACCCAATCTTTAACGTTTGGCTGTCACGTACGCAATGTGCTAAATTGAAGTGAAGGAAGCTACGCTGTGAAGTTGTCGGCACTGTGAACAACTTTCTTCCACTGTGCAAAGAGTAGTGCCAAGCTGGACATCTATTCCATCAATAAAATATCCTAAACATTTCTCTGGCTCCGACTTTAAATCGATCAGTATTTGGAAGCGTGGCCAGCACAGACTGAATGACGTCATTCACCTCCTCCACTGCCATTGCCAAACTACAACAACAGACAGATTACAGTTCTGGAACAGCACAGAGAACACTGACATCGTCCTTTTCAACTCCTCTTCCTGCTGGAGCAATTTCAGATGAAACAAAGCCTGCAGGGTTTGAATAGGGATCCTCCAGGTCTGTGACCAACTTACTCTACCACCAGAGCCGCTTTTCATCTTCTCGGCCCCTGAACACCTCATCTTCAGGGTGATGGGTAGTGTTATTTCTTTTTTATCGACAACGGTTTTTGTTTTGCATCAAGCAAAATCTTGGATCACCTTCTTCCATGTTTGTCGCATTCCCATCAGATCTTGAGGCAAACTAGAAAACGGAGCTTGTTGTTGCAGCCATTCGACAACCTTGTTTTTCACAGCATTGCTTGGTCTTCACGATGCTGCAACCTAGTGCTTACTAATGAGGTGTTTGCAACTGGCTGCTCTGACCAGCATGGTTTCTGTTTTTATGTCGATCCAACTTTCTCTTCCATCTGCTTGAGCTTCGCTTTTCGTTTCCATTCTGGCTGTTCTTACGTGTTACACAGGTAGCACTCAGTGTATCAGAGAGAGATCCTCTTGTTTGGGCTATAAACGTCTCTTGGCTGTCAGGATCAGCTGTGGGTACGAACGAGGTGAGAATAAAGCATTAAACTGGCAGATATTCAAGAAAAAAAGAGATCCCATAATAAATAGGGAGAAAAAAAAGTAGCAGCCGCACAAGTAGCTTTGGGATTACAGTTGTTAATATAAGCTTTATGGGCAGCGAAGAAAGCAGCCCTCGGTGACTTACAGTGGAGCGAACCAAGGCGAGCTGCTGCCAGTAAAACACGGGGGACGTGTACAGGAGGCAGATTACAAACCTTCCTCCCGGCTCCAGCCATCATTTAAACCCCACTTCAGCGTCTCGTGAGGTTCGGTCCAAACGTTGCCAAGCATGCGGCCGCATTAAGAAGGAAAGGGACACGATATAGACTAAGGAGACATTGCGGAGGAGTGAGCAAAAGCACCATCACGCTGCTGGTAATTGCTTTAATGAACATCCCTTGTGTGCGTGTGTGAGGCATTTTATGATGGTGAGATTTTATATATATATATATAAGTGGGCTCCTGTTTTTATGGATTTCTGGGTGGTGCCTCGGTGTTAGTGCGGCACCTCCATCCCGCTGACAGCGTCAGCCTGTATTGTTTCAGCCTCGTTTGGTACAGTTAAGCTACAGCCGCTGCAGACTCCACTCTGAGCCGCGCAGAGGAAGGAGAATACGAGAGGGGAAGCTTTCCTTCCTTCCTACTTTCCTTCATTCCTTCCTTCCTCCGCCCTCCTCCTCCTCCTCCTCTATCTCTCCTTCTATCCACTTCCTGGAACTTGCCAATGCAATTGGATTTTGTGTTTGTCTGTGTGTGCCTGGCTTCTCTCAGAAGCCTGGCACTTTTGCTCCTCTCTCTTTTTTCCTTTTTTCTTTTTTACGGCCCTCCTTGGCTCGTCTCTGAATCCTAATAGCATGATAATGCAGCCGGTGTGGCTCACATCTACAACGTGTGCGCACGGCGACAATAGAGCCCCTCCGGCTAGCTCCTGGCTGCGTATTGGCGGTCTGCTTGCTTTTTTTTTTTTTTTTGTGCGTATGTGCGATTCTTGGGTTTTCCTTACAGTTTGTGTTTGGATAAGAGGCCCAGCAGAGGCAGAAGGAGAGTGGGGAGTGGAGGGGAAGTGGATGGAGAGACGGACTCCTCATTGTTTACCATTATTGATTGGGCTCTCTCCGTCTCCCTCTCTCTTTCTCTGCTGCATCTGTGGCTGCTTGCATCTGTATCCTGCTCTTCATCTGTCCGTCTCCTCAATCTGGACCCTCCTTTACACCTCACCCTCTGCACACTTATCGCTGCACCCATTTGCTCCGCGCTGTTCCCTCTGCATCTGCGAGTTGGGAGCGGTGAAGGAGTTCCAGGGGGGGCGGCGGCCGAGTAATAGCCGGCACAAACGGCCTAATAACATTACAGCCGCCATGAGAGCGGGGAGGGGTCAGGAAGGGTGAAGCAAAGGGGAATGGGGAGGGTGGTGAGGCGTACGTATGAACTGCAAGGGGTTTGTGGGGGTTTTGGTGTAGGTGGGGTGGGAGGGGGGGTTGTGGGAGAGGCAGGGGGGGCGGGGCAGGTGCATCACTAATGGCTTTTTAAAAAGGTTACAGCATGTTGCTCCCTCTTCATAATGGGGCCCTGGCTGTGCTGGAAATGCAATTTCCGGGAAAGATAATGCAAGTAGTGTAAGGGCTGGTGGTGTGTATGTGGAGGGAGAAAGATGAGGGCGGAGGCATGGGTGTTTGGTGTGTACCTAGTGCTTATGTTCAAGCAAAAGAGAAAAAGAAGAAAGAGAGAGGAATCTGGAGAAAGCATTGGGTGGGGGGTGAGGGAGGACACAGAGAGGAGGGTAAAGTAGAGGAGGAGTGTAAAACCAGAAGGCAGAATGGGCGGCGGGGGGAAAAAAACGGTTGCAGATGTGGAGGGGCTATCAATACTTAATGAAGACATTATCTGCGGCCACTGCAGCCATGTATCTAAACAAACATTATCCCTCAACCTTTCAGCATCCGGCACGCTTGGTTAAAGCCAAGTAGACTAATTAACCTCTGCTCACCGCTGGATATGAAGCTCAACTTTCGCCTGATTGAATCCTCCCGAGTTTTCAGAGGGCATCGGTAATTGCTCGTCGTGTTTGGGATTGGTCGGGGTGGAGGTGGGATGTGGGGTGGAAGCGTGTAAGTTAGGGTTCTTGTCCGTGTCCAGCGGCCGTACTAACGCTTTCAATTTATTTCACACCTTCTGCACAGAACATGAAATCGATACCTCACAGTTTTTTGTTTAATTTCATTGTGTGAGGTCTGTTGTTCTGCCTGAACAATTATGATTTAACTACATTAATAAAGGGCTGGCAGCATATTTTTTCACTTTACAACAACAAAAATGGGTTCGTTTTTTTAGTAGGTTTTCACATATTGGACCAACTCAAAGCAGTGTCTAAAGATAAATTTAGAATTTTATTTACAATTAAAAATGTAAAAAGAGTCTTTGTGATTAGCTACCCCTAAATAAATATTTGCCTTCAGAAGTCATGCAGCACATATAAATCCAGCTGTTCTGTGGAGACAGCAGAGGTTTGTTAGGGTTCATTCCCACCAGCCCTGTTTAGTAGGATTTAATCAAACTAGTTTGTTTGCCTCCAACGTCCAGTTTGTTTCGAGCTAAAAAGCTAACTCTGCTCTGCCTACAAACCTCGGGTCCCGGTTTGATGGAGGTGAGCTCTGCCGCGATTCAAATGCATATGTGAACGGCAAGCGGAGTGGAGACAACTCCAAAAGCAGGAAGCGGAAAGTACAACTGAAGCAAACATGCTAATCTACCACTGTTGGAATAAATGGCTCAATCTTTGAAAGAAAAAAAAAAAAATCCTACAACAACTAAAATTTGACGCCACTCTATTTTTAGTTCCACGTCTTGAAGACGGAAGTTGCGCTCAGTGTCTTCTTCAGATGTTTTTCTGTTCTTCCGTCAGTGGCTCTTGGTGGAGCGCCACCACAAGTGAGGAGGGTGAACAGGTTTCTCATGAGCAAAGAAAAAAAAACCCAGAAAAAGTAAGTGCAGACATACAGCCGACTTATTCAAGCCTCTGCAACAAGATGATCCAGATGATAGATTCTTGCAACATCAAGCTACAGTAATGAGAAGACAGGCTGGGTCAAAAACTAAAGAAATAAAAGAAGTATGACCATAATTAAAGTTATTATATATTCCAATGAAATGCGCTGCAGGTTACAATTGTAACGAGATGCGAAAAAGTACAAGGGGTCTGAATACTTTGGCAGGCCTCTGTATGTGTGGAAGCCTGAGTGCCTCTGTGCATTAGTTTCATTATGAAAGGAAAACCCAGAACAACAACAGGAGCAAGAGAACTAATAAGTTTTCTCTGCATCTGCTTTGTAGCTTACAGTGCACGGTATACTAATTCAATGCCAGCATCTTTCTGCCTCTTACACACACACACACACACACACACACACACACACACACACACACACACACACACACACACACACACACACCCAGGTACACGTCCCTTCCTCTGCCTGTTTCACCATGACTCATCCGGCTCGCCTCTCCGCCGTCGGCCCACTTAACCGCGATGATGACATGTGCACCTTCCTCAGTGGAGCCCCTCAGCCGGCTCCACCTCACCTTTGACCCATCGAGGGAAAACCGATTGGTGCTACTGCATGCGAGCGGGGGGCAGGACTGAGCCTGAGATGCAACGGGGTTTTTGTTGTTTGGTGTCTTTGCTTTCTCTGAGACAAAAAAAAAAAAAAAGGGAAGGAGTACAAAAGCTCGCTCGCTCAGGAACAAGCACATATATCATGGTTAAGATAATGTAAGATTCAAAATGAACCGACCACAAAGGAAATCAATATCCTCTTGAAATAATTATTGTAAAAAGAGATGCAATTGTAGTTTTGGTGCTAGAGCGGCGCGCGGCAGACAGCCCGGCTATTAAATAATGAAACTCATTCTGTAGTTCAATTTTAATGAAGAAAATGACATTTCGGTTTCTTTCCCCTTCATTATATGAGTATTAGAAACAGCTTGTAGAGGCACACTCAGCCCCTCTCTCTGAAGCAATTTTAAAATGAAAAATGCCTTGCAGTGCTTTAATCCCTCTCTCCATATTCACCTGATTCAGATTCAGAACAACGCCGCTTCATTTCTTTTCCATAAAAATCACGCCGGCGCTCGGAGTGAAGACGTTTCATGCCTTGTTGTGAGTTTTAGAAGGAGACATCTGACATTGTGACACAGCCGAGAGAAGACACACAGCGCTTTAGCTGGACTACAGCGCAATTATTTCTACATGCAGAGAAGTGATATATATATATATATATAAAAAATAACCAGAGGCAGAAATCTCTTCTTTTATTGGTTGGAGCTTCTTCGTAATTTTAAGTGATAGTAATGGAAAATTTTCAGCTCATTAAACTTGTGATTTATTTTTTTTTTCTAGGGATGTGTCCTTGGCTGCAGACAAAGCAGATGTCTCTTTTTCCTGGTAGCTCCGCACTCAGAAAAACGCAGCTGAATCTGGCTGCAGCAAAATGGCGGCACACAATGCCTGGCAAAACTATTCACACCCAGAGAAGTCGTGTCCTGTGACAAAAACGCATATGGTGAATGTAGTTGGGGCAGTGGAAGGAAAATGATCAGTGTGTTTTCAACGTTTTGTTTCGCAAATAAGAGTCTGAAAGATGTGGCATTACTTTTTTTGTGTGTTTTTTCTTCTGACAAGTCAGGTGTACATTTGAAGCTGCAAGTGTTTTGGAGTTTGATTGGTTGCATAAAAGTTTGTTTTCTAGGGAGCATTCACACCAGGCCTCTTTAGTACGCTATAGTCAAACTCTAGTTCATTTGGGAAGATCTGAACTCTGATGCGGACCAATAAAACGATCTCTGGTTTGCCTAAAAATCTTGGTTTTGGTTCTTGAGGTGAAATCTGGGGCTGATTGAACGCCAACTGCACCGGCGACCGCTTCAAAAGCAGGAAGCGTGAAATAGTGCTGGGCTTTCAGGGTAAACACAACCAAAACAAATGTGCTAGCCCAGCACTAGCCGAAGAAGTGACTGGTGGTCTCCTCCCAAAGACAAATCTTAGGTATCGGCTCCGCTAATAGTGAACTCTGGTGCGGTTAGAATGCATATGTGAACGCCAAGTGGACTGTAGCGCCAGGCATTCTGGGTTAATACAACCAAAACAAACCCCTGTATTGCCAGTACCAGCAGGAGAAATGTATTGTGTTCATTAGCCAAAGAGACAAAAGAGAAATCCTACAACCACTAAAAACGGACCATTTTGTGACGAAGGAAGTTGCACTCAGTGTTTTCTTCAGTGGTTCTTGGTGCAGCGCCTCCACAGACGAGAAAAAAAAAGCCCCCAGAAAGAGTATTGTCACCAAGCCAGATGATCCAAAATAGATTTTTAGTACCTCAAGCTAAGGTGATTGAGGAGACAAAGTCTGGGTTAAACAATAAAGAAGAATGAAGTAAGACCATCATCGTAAAGTAACTCAAGTTTAATCTGATTGTATGAAGAGAGTCTGTCATTTTCAGGCCTTTCAACAGATTCGCAGCAAGATTTATATCCACACCAATATCAAGCTCCTCCATTCTGACCATCAGCTGTGACCAATTCAATCATCTATTCAAAATCCACTGGACTCGGTGCTGGATCAAACATTTTCATTTAGTTACTTCTTTATTTATTTTACCTTTTCCTTACCAGGAGACATATCTGAAAAGCAGTTACTCACAGACCAGACAGGACGCCATGTTCTCTCCAGATCTGAAAGCTTTAGATGTGATAGAAAATTTAACAACGCATACGTCAAATTATCTCTGCGAATAATAAGTGATAGGTAAAAATGTCACGACATTTCAAACCAGAGAAAACTGTACAAATACATAGGGTTAAATGTATTCCAGTGTGATTTTGATTATGTATCTTATTTAGTGGAAACATCGTAATCACAAAATTGTGATTTTTTGACATTAATGGAATATAGACAAAGATTGGAGCACATTTGTTATGTTATTGTCTCAGTCTTGACCAGATGTTGAAATTTCTCAAAAACCTTTATCTGTGCTAAGTTCCTCCATGATGCTGTTTGTTCTCGAGTGACCTCTGATAAACATCTGGGACTCTTGCAGAACGCCTGGATTCATACTGAGATTAAATGACGCATGGAGTAAGGTGACTGATTAGAGGCATATGAGGGGGTGTCAATGTGAATTTTATTCATAAAAACAGCTGAAAATGTCCTTATAATTATACAGAGAATTATATTCAAGTTTGATTGAGTAAAAGAGAACACCATCATTGGCTTTCTGCTTCGATTGGTAAAGCTACTATGAAATCCTGCCTCACAGAGCCGCCCTTTCCCTCGGCTCCCTCACTCAACTCCTTCAGACTAGCCAGCAGTGATTAGCAAACACAGAACGTCAACCGAGCTCATTATAGGAGCTACTTCTCAGTGAAACGCTGGTAAAACCATTGTTAATGTTTTGATTATTTCCTGAAAGGGGAGTTTCAGAAAGAGCAAGAGTTTCTTAAAGAGACAGAAGCTCAATTTTAATGTGTTAATTTACAAAGTAAATTTTCTTTTAAGTCTCATTTGATACCTGCAGCATTTTTACAAACTGATGAAGTCAGCACAGTGACTCAATTGTACTATAAAATGGCACTGTGCCATTTATACTGCCCCTTTAATATCCATTGACTAATACTTTGAGAACATCAGTGTCTGCTCAGAGAACGAGAAAAATGTTTTATGAAGTCTGATCATGCAGTAAATAAATGCTAAATGTGTTTTTATTACTTTTACAAAAAAAAAAAGGTAACAAAAACCTAAAGTTGTTTCCAAACGTTTGGCTCGTATTCTGACTCATTTCCTCTCTACTTCAAAATTTTGCACTAGTAATCCAGAAGCGTTCTGTTTGACAATGAAGCAAACAGGAATCTCCCATGCAGATACGACTGGGACGCAGAGACAAGGAAGAGGATGGAATTAAAACCAGAAACAAGTTTTTTGTTGTTGTTTTTTTTATCTTTTTGGACAACACCGGAGGTGCATCATGGTCGAAACCCGAATAATTGAGTCGGCTGCAATTAGACGTTGTGTTTACTTAAACCTTTAAGTTGTTCCACAGACATAAATCCCTAAAATCAGTCAGAAAGGTGCTCCGTGCAAATCAGGCATGCGGCATAAAGGTTGTAAAGCCACTTATGTACGTGTAATTCCTCCAATAATCTGTGACATTAAGAGGACGAATCTTTTCCTCGCCAATTAGCCTACACAGGTGCAGGCCTCATCAGCCGCCATCTGATTGTTCCTCCCGCTTCAGGAGGTTGAAAGGGAAGCTGGGAAATGCCTCTGCCCACTTCCTGTACATGACGTGCATCGCCATCTTGTGGATTCCTTCAGTAAATGCGCAACACTGCCACGTGGGCAGTGTTGAATGTTTCATGTTAAAACATGTGAAATCCTCCCAAATGTCTCATGTGAAATCCTCCCAAACCAAACAAGAGCAGATTGAAAGCAGGAATCGATGATTCTGATGCAGTTCACGTCTCGCTGTTTGGTTTTGAAGGCATTTGGTTTGCAAAGTGTCTGTTGTTTAATCGACTTGGTTGTGAATTCAACCAACAGCCACGAGCCTCTTGTCATTTTCGGGGTCAGCAGCTCAAATATTTCAGTTCAAAACCATTTAATTGTGACGATAAACACAAAAGCAGAAGAAATGGAGCAAATACTTCTTGCAGACGTTGACGTCTGCGCTCATTATAAAGCTATGCAGACATAATGACCCCACACCATGCCGTGTGGAGAGGCAGGCAGCTCCGTCCATAAATCGCCAACAGACTCCGCAGACTGACTCAGGCCCCATTTCTTATTGCAATATCCGTTTATTTTTCTCTCCACACAAATCCTTACAAAAACAGAATGTTTGCAGCAACGGGATCAAAGGAGACGCGGCCGTCCCTCAGAGCTGCGGATCTGGAGGAGACGAGTGTTTTGTTCACGTATCAGTCAACCTCGGCGTGTTTTGTTCTTTGATTTCTAACGAGTTCGCCGAAGAGTTTACAGGGGAAGCGAAGCGGCGCAGCTGACAAGCTGAACAAAAAGAGAAATCTGCATCTTCATGAGGGTCGTTTGACTTGTGGCGTGCCGCCGTTTGAACCTCTTTAGCGGCGCCACGGTGAACACCGACGGCACATCTGAAGATCGACAGAGGAATTGCTCACACGCTGAACTCGAAGCGCAGAACATATACCCTCCCAGTTATTACACGTCTCCATGGAGATTATTTTAAGGCTTTTCTGCGTCAGTGGGGCGTGGCAGAGGAAAAATAAGGACAGAAAATACAGACACGGCGGAGGGAGAAAACATCTCACCAAACTTCACGTTTGGACTTTGGAGGATTAGTTTTTCATTTGGGCTCAGACAAACAGGTAAATATCAGCAGAGGGAAAGAGTCTGGAAAGTTTGTCTTGTGGATGGTTGTCTGTTAAAAGACTGAAAAGAGAGACCACTGATTTAGAAAGCTTTTGTTTTCCATGAGCTTCAGCTTCTGGGAGCGTTGTGAATACCATCAGCTGACAGGCAATAGCTGTGTTTCCATTAAAAATGTGCGCAAAACTTTATCAAGACTCCTCTAATGTAAACCCCTCCACAATATCTCAATTGTGATTAAATAGGAAATGCAGTTAAAATCACATGTGAATAAAACTGTTCAACCAATAAGTGATGGAAAAAAAAACTGCTGCACCCACCATCCTCCAACTACTTCCTGTCGTCGTCTTCTTCATGGTTTGTGCCAGTGGCAACGTCTGGTTGTTGATCCTCTGACTTGTATGATGTGAAAAAAGTTTTTCCATCACAGCTTTGCAAAATAATCCAATTTTGCTATGGCCAAAAAAAAACCCCTGCCTCATCCAACCTTCCAACCTTCCAAAAAGTTTTTTTTTTGTTTTTTTTAACCAAAATTGTTGTGTTTCCATTAAGCTATTTTATTTTTGAGATTTCAGTTCACAAAATTTTAAGGTTAACACAAATGGAGTTTCTCTCATAAATGCTGATATAAAAACATTATATGACATTTGAAAAAAAAAAAGCCACAAAAACCACAATTGATTAACACTGGCATGTTTCCGTTGAGAAAATTTATTTTTGATGTGTCAAATTGTGCTATTATTTAGCCAATGGAAAAACAGCTAATGATCCATGTTTAACTGAGGAATTCCTACAGCTGCTTCATACTGAAGAGATTTACATTCCCAATTAATCATGTGTGAAGTTGAAATGTTCATGATACTCACCGCTAACCTCGTAGCATAATTGTCAAAGCCATGTTTTAGTGTTTTTGGAAAACGAGAGAAAACATGAATATGGGAGTTGAAAAAAAGTTGATTTGGACGTTAACAAGTGTCCTGATAGGCTGAGGTGATGGAGAAGTGTGAGGAGATCGATATTGCACAGATATCTCAATTTGGCCTAAATATAACTTCGGCAATTATGCTATGAGGCTGACATCGCGAAAGTTAGCACTGAAATAAAAACACGCGTTCGATCAGTAACCTAAAATGGGACTGAAAAAGTTTGCAGTTTACAGTCATGATAAAAATAAGATTTGTTTGCCAACACAGTCATAGAAGAATCTACATCCCCAGGATTCACAAGCATGCATCATCGCTTTTAGCATCAAAATCTCTCCCGATGCGTTAACAGGACTTCGTTATATGCCATATTATCCCAGAGGATAACTTCCCACAAAGTTTGTTCAAAATAATGACAAACTGAAACAGCAAAAACATAAGATTTGAAGGTAAAAACTCATTTTAAAACAGAAATAAAATATTTGAAACAAAAAAAGGTTTAAAACCAAAAACTACTTTTCAGATTCAGTCGTTTTTTTTTTGTTTTTTTTTTTCAAATCTTTAATTTCAGTTTCAAAACATTTTTTTCCAATTATTATTATCATTTTAAAAATAATAAAAAAGCTTTAAATCTTGTGGAAGCTGCCAGGGTGTACTTAGATTTAGCCAAAGCAACATAACAGTGTGATCCCATAGAAACTCCCAGGAGACTCTCCCATTGGTTAGTTACAGCTGGATACGAAAGGCGAGTCATTTAAACTTTTCTCAACCTGTTTGGCGTTGCAAAGTCAGAATCCACGTTCTCCATCAAAATGGGTTTTGAAAATCCACACGACTTAACCCAATTTGAACATTAAGTGAAATGAGTAAAAATTCTGCTGTCAAGTACAAAAATGTCTCTTTTTACAGTATCATACAAAGAAGATTCAGGGTTAGAAAGTGGGCGTGGAGGAGTGCGGGCACGGCAACACCGAGTGATGCGTTTGTGTGCTTTAGAGTGCAGCGACGTTCCAAAAATGTTGGCGTCCCTTAAACATCTTAACCTCTCAATACAAATGCATTTTATTGGTTAGTTTGCATGATGGACCAAAACCAAGTTATGCAGATTTGTGACGTGGAGGGAAAATAACGCTTGAATGAAAAACTTAAAAGTGTGGCGCGCATTTGAATTTATTCTCCTTTTAGCCTCCCCAAGAAAAGCAGAACTTTCTAGAACCACCTTTCAGGGGCCATGTGGAGCGTTTTACAATGCAGTCCACCAGCTCTGAACAGCTTGGAATTATGAAGAGGATTTTGGTCTAGACTTTGATTAGGCCATTTTTAAATGTGAATATTCTTTGATGTAAATCATTGCCAGATATTTAGTCAACCTCTTTCAGTTCTGTTTAGTAATTGGAGCTAATTCAGGTGGACTGAATAATCACTAATAATGTCATTAAAGAAACTGATTACACTGGATTTATTTTTAATCGGTCACAATAAAGGGGGTAGGTATAAAGTTAGGTTTTAATTTTTTTTTTTTTTTCAGGAAAAATTTGAGAAGTTCTTGCTTTCCGATGCATTGTCTTGGTCTATCATCAATAAAATCCTAATAAAATGCATTTAAGATTGTAATATGACAACATGTTGAGAAGTTGTTGTTTTTTCTTTGTTCCTTAGTGTCCTTATGCACAGGCCATCCAGCAGGGGGAACCCTTTCACAGCACAATGATGGCACCATGTCTGGGAGGGGAGACGAAGGAGCAGAGTGTGCAAATCAAATTCAGCAAAACTGTCTCACCGCATGTGGCGCTTATGGCGTCTACCTTATATACAGAGCAGTGAACATAAAGTCTTCAGAATGATTCAGAAGAGCAACACTGCAGGGATGATCCGCAGAATAAAAATATACTTTTTTTTTTTTTCCTGGGAAAACAATGTTCCAAATCCAGCAAAACAACGACTGAACAAGAATCTCATACAACATGGAGGAACAACAACAACAACAAAAAAAGACATTAATGCGGTCAGCAACTCTGATGCTTTTTCCATTAGAGTTTGGAAAATTTCGACCATCTCAGAGTAAAAAAGCTCTAAAGAAGACCGGTTCTGAAAGGTTCTGTGCTTTTTCCTGCTGTCTGATTTTGTCGGTTGTTTCTGCTGAGTGTGCTTTGCTCGAGATGGACTGCATGCAGTGCAGAGTGGACCACCCAAATGTCAGCAGCGTGTTCGATGAGATGAGCAGGAAGAAAGAAAAAAAAACAAAAATGTGTGCTTACAGCTGCATTTTCATTGTAAATGTGCACAAAATGTTGTCAATGTTCCGCTAATGTCAAGAAAACCTCCACAAGTTTGCAATGTTTCAGCTCCAAAAACTTCCCATTGTCTTCGTCATGATTTGAGTAAAAGATAACATCCTGTTGCTGATCATGACTTGTATGATACAATAAATTTTTTTTTGCAGTTTTGCGAATAAAACTAATTTTAATAAACCCCAAAAAACCCCACCTCATTTTAGCGCCATAACATTTTAAAAAACGACTTTTAAAAAAAAAAAAATTCCATTAAGCAAATGTATTTTGACGTAGCAAGGTAAAGAGGTCAGTATGACCTCAGTATGACGCAGATTTCTCATTATGGCCTAAATATGACTTTAGGCAATTACATGATGAAATACCAACACATGTTAAACAGTTAAGAATCTAAACTGGGACTTTATAATTAAAAATGTTTGCGGTATATAGTTATGAAAAAGTTTGATTGCTAACATAGACAAATCTAAGTACGCCCCATGATTCAATAGCGTGTAGCACCGCTTTCATCGAAAAATGTGTTTTTCAGAAATGTCAAACTGAGCAATCATATGGTTAATGGAAACGCAGCTTATGAGTATTTTTAGT
This sequence comes from Poeciliopsis prolifica, assembly GCF_027474105.1. NCBI lineage: Eukaryota > Metazoa > Chordata > Actinopteri > Cyprinodontiformes > Poeciliidae > Poeciliopsis > Poeciliopsis prolifica. The sequence goes on along the minus strand of NW_026562385.1, from coordinate 11,627,255 downwards.
GTGTGGCTTGGTAAAAAGATGTTAACAGAGTTCGACACATTGCCCGCAGCGAGTGTCTTTGGTCCAATGTAGCGGAGGTCATCCCCACATGTCAGATCCTGCCTCTTGTTCCACAGGTGTGAACTTCGCGATACAAAAATCTCTTAAGTCAAAGCAGGAGAAATCCACTGCGACTGATTCGATACAAAAGAACGTAAAAATGAATCGCTCAACAGAGATGGGTGACTCCCCGCTGATTGTTCACAGTATTTTAAGAAAGAAGTCTGAAATAGTTTTCCTATCGGTTCCCCGGCATTTAAGAAAGTCTGTGGGGCGTGGAGGGGAAGGGGTTAATGTCCGCTGGGCCTAGACCTGCGTGGAATAGGAGCGATGCAGCATGGCGCTCCGGCCCGACCCGTGGGCCGCGCAGTGTGGCGAGTGCTGCTGCTCGGGCTGGTCTAGACTTCGCTGGAAATGGAGCGAGACGGTACGAGGACATCGGGGGTGGCGGGGAACCGATAGGGCTGATGGTCATGTGATCTCTGTGAATGGAGATTCCCGCGGAGTCTGCAGGGATAGAGAGAGGAGTGAGAAGGAGAGAGAGATAGAGGAGGTTGGGGGGTGGGGGAGAAGAAGTCAAAGGGGACAGAGGGACAGGGTGGAGAGAAGAATAATCCAGTGCAATGTGTCGGATGAACTGATTGTTTAAGGTTGGGAGTAATGGAGAAAAAGAGAGAGAGAGAGAGAGAAAGAGAGAGAGAGAGAGGATGTGCAAACAGAAACAAGACAGAGATAGTGGAGGGTTGACCATAACAAAAAGGGGGTTCAGGTTTGGTTAGAATGGCTGGATGTAGGCGTTGAAAGGTGGCGGGGAGGCAGAGAGTGCAGGGTGCTGGAGGGGAGTGAAAGATCGAGAGGAGGAAGACAAAGTGGGGAGACAGAGGAAAGAGAACCGGTCAGGCGAGGATTAGTGACGGAGACAGACCAACAGAGGACGAAAGACATCAACACGGCTACTCGGACAGCACCCCCGCTGAGAATCGCTTTAGGACATGCAGCACTTTTTTAGGAGAGGATAAAACTTTATGGGGCAATCAGGACTGCTGCTGTCGCTCTGTCGCTGTGTTTTAGTCAATCTGATGACTCGCGCTGATCTCAAGGTCTCACTTTGCTGGCTGTCCAAAGAGGCCAATGCCCAAAAATAAGCACTTTGAGCTGAATACGCACTGGCGTAATGCAAAAACTCAAAATTCCATCGCAGTTTAGCGGAAAACAATTCTGATACGACTGAAACACCACCTCACCGTAGCGCATAAACTTTTTAGCGACTGTTTTCCAAAACTGTGTTTCCATTGAGCTGTTTTAGTTCTGAAAGTTTCACTAATAAATATCTGAAAAGTTTTCTGTCTTCGGTTTTGTTGGATTGTGATTCAGGGTACATGTTTGCTAGCTTTGCACATCTAGAGGCTCGACGGGGTTGTGAGCACTGCTAATGAAATGCTTGTGCCTGTGATTATTTTCTGTTTATGCTAACAGAGTATTAACTGTATTTTTAATGGATGATTCAATATTTGTTGTACAACATATGATTAATGAATTAATCATGCTAAGGTAACAATCCATTCAACCCTGCTACGCCCTTTTCAGCTGCCCGCTTAAGTGTGCACAGATTTAAAGGATTCACTCGGGAGTTTTAGCTGGGAACATGGGCCGCATGCACGCCCGTTTTGTTACAGGGCAGGAAAAAAAAAGGAGGATAACAGATCCAGTTAAGAGACAAGGGGTGTTTATCTCAGCCATTTGGTGGGTACAGTTGTGCTTTACACCCATCCCCGCCCCTTACCTGAGGGCCACTTAACTTTTCGAGTGGACTTTCCACACAAGGTAGCGTCACCATGGGTATGCCCAGCATGGATTCAGGACGTTGGGGTCGCAGCGGAGGGGGGCTTGGCTGAAACTGTTGGAAGTTGTTAATGACGCAAGTTACCTGGAAAGGAAGAAAAAAAATCCTGAGGGGGCCAGAGGGATACGTCTAAAATGCAACGAAGCTGCAGTCTTGAAGATTATCTTTGACTATTCATCTTTAAAAGGCCGTGCTGAAAAATGAACTTTCCCGCATGCAAAATCTCTTTGTGTTCATATCAGAATAAGAGATGAGGTTGTGTCATATCCAATCAAATTGAAAACTTAAAAACCTACTTTGTGAGTATTCCACGAGAAAATAAAACAAGGTTAAAGGGCTAAAAAAAAAATGCATTCATGCTTTTAGACTCACCAAGAACACAGCGATGGCGCCACCGGTGAAGAATCCAGCCAGCACGTCGGCCCAGTGGTTGCGGTACTCGGCGACCCTCACCACTCCCACCAGCACGGCCAGGCACAGCAGAGTGAGGCTGATGGTGGGCTTGGTGAGCCGGGTGCCTTTGGTTTTAAACACCAGGGTCACATACATCTGCAGAGAGCCGGTCAACAGGGATACAGCATACAGAAGAAGCACAAGGCAGTGACATAAATTGCATGTTCTATGGCTAACTTTGGACATTTTGACAGATTTTTCAAATAACAAGTAAGTGTTTCTTTTTAAATGACAAAGGCATTCATTCTATGGAGCCTCACTTGGAACAAATTAATAACTTGTAGTTATTACGACCAGCAGCATGCTCCGACCTACCACTGTGTACAAGGCAGAGTACACGCTGAGCGCTGCGTCCTTAGACGGGAAGGATTTACGCGCAGACATGACAATCAGCGGGTTGCCCGTGCAGGCGCGGCGCTCGGTGATGTACTGCGTGGTCGACTGGCAGCCCAACGCTGTGTAGTTTGGTCGGCAGGCGGACAGGAAATGAGGCGTCTGGTTTCCTGTCACCACTTGGCCGGCGTTGGCGAAAATGGCAGTGGTGAACAAGCCGAAGGCATACACTCCTGGGTGCAAGCGGAGCAGTGGGGAGCAGTTAGTGGATGCGGTGATAAGATGTTAAAGATTTTATCTTTGCACATGGGAGAAGAAATGAAAGCATGACGAATATTGGAGATTAGTATCAAATCTTGTACACATGCCTTGAGAAAAAACAGGATACTCTCCCCCACCCCGCATTCCCTCTTCTCAAAATAGCGCTAACACTTTATTATCAGCCAAGGTGTGAAATCGTCGCAGGAGTCTTCACCTCAGCTGATTCATTTCAAGATACAAACTCGCAAGCTGCTTAATATTCATGAAAGTCTCCCTGCAGGGATCCTGAATGTTCTACCTTCAACATCACAGCCCATTTAATCGTCCAATTAACAGCTCCATGTACCAGGACTGGATGACAAACTGAAGTGTTGTGGCAATGTCTTTCATGATGGCCTGACTTGCTTCTTGATGTTTTTCATTCATCCTGTCTCATTGAGGCTCATCCTCAAGCCTCAATGAGACACAGTACAGCTTTCACAAGAAGACAAGCTCACTGTAAGACTGATTCCTGTATTGCCAGCATTTTTTAAAAAAAATGCTGTTTATGCAGTGCAAATGTGAGGACATTTCAGGGACTCTGTGGCACGTTCATGGATTAAGAGTATGGGAGTCACAGTGTCCTGCTGCATCAAGACACGGTACATTACCTTTACTGTGACACCATTCTCTTGTTTATTATTTTTTAATTCATAAAGGATAAACTGCCATAAAATTAAAATGTTCGATGCATGCTTTGCATGTGGTGAAATCACTTTTAGAAGGCCTTTTCAGAAAGTAGGCCTCGCTGTTAGTTTCACTTCCAGTTTCTAGCAGCCAGCATGCTGAGGTGAGAGAATCTTCTCCAGTGTAAGCAGCTTAGAGTGAGATTGAAGAATATTCGTGGGTCATCGATGCAATATCTGAGTTACAAAATACTATGTAAAAATAAATAAATAAAATCTTTGTGTCAGCTTCACAACAATCAAAAAATCTGAATTATTACCAAGCAATGACAATGTAGCTGTATGGAGTGCAGACTGCATTTCTTCAGCCACTGAAGAATCCACAGATGTCAGGAACATTGCCCATCTTTGGTGTATATAAGATGCTTTTCTTGTACAAAATCTTACAACAAGTGCTGTTTTCATATTAATAAATTAAAATATAATTTTTTAAATTCACATTCAAGGTGTATTACATTTAATAATGACTGAAGAAATGGCAATTACTTTGTAATTTTTAAGTTAGCAGAAGAACATCACTGGCAATGAAGAAGAAAGATTGTGACATTTACTGACAGATATTTAGATTCTTATTAACATCATAAATATGTTAAAACTTCATGGATGCCACTTACATAAAATATTTTACTAGGTTGCAACGGTTCAGCAAGGGCATTTTCAGGGTCCTTTGAGAAAAGCAGTACTCGCAGGTGCAATGTATTATGCTGTGTTTGCTGCATCCTCACCTAAGAAGCGTAAAATGCGCCTGAGCAGCGGGTTGAAGTAGCAGCAGTCTGCTGTGACTATGGTCTTTTCCTGGGTTCCCTCTGCCTTGGTGAAGAACGCACAAAGTTCCCCAACAAGGATCTGGGCAACACAAGGAGAAACAAAGAAAAGTATAATACTCATCACGTTGTTGTTTGTTGAGGCTGTGTTGGAGTTTGGCTCTTATCGTGGTCCAGTCATTTGGAAAGAAACATTAATGTCGGACAAGATGTGCAGTGTGTTTTGTTGCAAGTATAACATTTCTTCTTTAAATGAAATAAGGCTATTTTGGTCAAAACTTACCTCTTTAGTCCTCTTTCACTATAGCTTTTTTTTCTTCTTTCAACTGTTTAAAGGACAGTTTTGCTGTTTTCATAATTTCAATCTTCACTATTTTTACGTCAATGGAAACGCAACTTAAAGTTGCGGAAATTGGAATGACGAAAGTAGTTTTGCTCATTGGAAACAGACACGTTTTTTGATTACATTTTTTTTTTTTTGCACTAGCGTGACGTGTGTTTTTGTTTTATTTCACAAAGCTGCAACGGAAACACTTTTTCCGCATCACACGAGTCACGTGATCAACAACCAAATGTTACGACTGGCGGAAAAGACGAAGACGACGATGGGATAGGAGTTTGATGGCACGACTTGTTTTTTAATGACTTATCCACGTGTGATTTTAACTATGTTTCTTAACACTGCAGTTGCAAAATCGTGTTTCTTCGACATTAGCGGAATACTGACAAAGTTTTGCACACATTTGCAATGGAAATGTAGCTTGTGAGGCTCAGAAGCATGAGGGCCTACAGCCCTCATGCTTCTGAGCTTATACCAAAACCCGGGACTCGGTACAACAGAGATGCCTCACCTGTAAATTCACTCCGGCAATGCGCTCGCCCTGCCGTGAGTGTAGTGGCACCCACTTTATCAGTGATGGTGTTCCATCAGCCTCTATCTATCTATTTCCACACTTAACATTCTGCTCCATTTGTGCCTGACTCTGGCATTGAGTGAGCCACTAAAATTGCCTGGGTAGTGATTGTGGACGGAAATGAAGGAAGAAGAAGGACAATTAGAGCGAAATGAGGGGAACGGCCGTGTTTCCAATCAAAGTCCTGCACCTTTTCAGCTGTATCATCTGGGTCCAGCCAAGTTGAAAGTGTTAGCAGAAAGCAGGGACCTGGCCGAAGCACCGGTCCTGTGAAGTGCATGCCCAGCCCAGTGGTTTCTCCCATTAAAACAACAACGCCCCATTGGGTGCGCCATGGCAACACTCTTAAGCACTAACACAAGCATGAAATCAAAGCTGAGGGGGGGTTAAATCAGATATATTAGCGGAATCATCACACTGAGAGCATTTCTGAGGCAATTAAAAGACGGGATAGGTGGCGTTTCCATGGGGACGGCTGCTTTGCAGTATCTGAGCCTGAACAAAGCCCACAAAAACATCAAATAACACTGCGCCTTAACTCATGTACAAGTCACACTGAAGATTTAACCTGGATAATGTGAAGAAGCAGAAAGAAAGAGATCTTTATGGAAGTTCATCTGCATGACTAGAAAACATGTAGAGCCTCTTTAAATTAATCTTTAATTACAACTCTTTGTTGTTCCCTGCAACACATTTGGCCATTTTCACATGAATACTGTTCAAATCTGTCTATACAAAGATACATTATTTCAGGTAACATTGCCATCCTACACATTTGACGTGTATTCTTGACCCTCGGAATGTGACTCACCACCTCAGTATGCTAAACGCTACCACTCAAGCTCTTCAACTTTACTTTTAGGTAGTTGAGATAGAAAATGTTTGACCACTTGGGGTAAAGATTGAGGCTCGTCCATAATTAAGGAGCACAAAGAAATCAATTTGTTTAATCAAGAACAAACATCATTCTGAAGATCACAATTGATTTTCAAAAGAACATAAACATATTATTAATCTGCAGTTTAATGATTCAAAATACATTTATCTAATTTTATATTAAAAACTGATAGATAAATGACTGCTCTATGAACCCAAAGAGCATTTAAAGGTGCAAACTGCAGTAATTATAACCAGAAAGTTGCTATGGGAACAAGAAAGAAACACAATCCTGCAGCCGGTTAGACGACAATAGAGACAGAAAGTCTTTGACTCTTTTCATTTATTTAATGGAGTCGGAATCCTAACAATGAAAATGTTTCATCAAAGAACAGTGATGAGTGCGAATGCTTCCAAAAATCTGAAAAACAGGCTTTTCACCTCCTCAATTTCAAAACCTCCAACATTGTCTGTCATCTCATTCCTCCAGTTTATATTCCCTTTTGAAAGAATATATGGATTGAATGTTCTGGCGTTACAAAGTGTGTAGTAGTATTTGCCCTCCTCCTCACATTGCTAGTACAGCACAGTAACAATAAAAGTACAAGGCCAGCAATGTGGAAATACAAAAATCGACAATTGAGACTTTAGCATGACGGGTTTTATCTGCCCCTTTAATTTAAAGTAAAATCTGCCTTTCTCAAACTGTGGCTCCCGGACCACTCAAGGTCCGCCGGCGCCCCCTTGTGGTACTGCATGTAAAAAACGTTTTATTAGACGCATAGGTAGAGAGAACTGTTCGTTTTTAAAGACTTGGCTTGCTTGTAATGCTCAGCACGCACATCAACGGCTGTTATTTTTATTGAATTTAAAATGATTTGAATACAATAGATGAGAACATTTGATAGAAATATGTGAATCATTATTATATTTAACAGCGCAAAAACCGTCATTTTCCTGCCAACGCAACCCAAGTCTGATTCTAAATTACGTGTAGCCCTAAAATGTTATTAATGCACACAACACTTGTAGTAATGAACAGCTTGTTTTGTTTTATTTCCATGTGTTTATATGACATTATTGTAAAACCCAGAATCCACACTTTCGTAATTTTAAGACAACTCAAACCTGAGCAGACTTGTTTCTGGTTTTGTTGTGTCCAAAATATTTTCACTTCAGGTTGTGTATTTTAAGATGTTTTGTTTTTGCGAAGGGAATTTCAAGCTCGATGGTTGGTGAGTGTTTGTTAAATGAGTTAAATGATCCTCAACTTGAAACAAATAGCAAAACATTTTGTTATATAAATACATTTACAACTAGCTATGACTGTTAGCATGAAGTTAAATATCTTCTCATTCCTTACATGGTCATGATCCATATATGGAATGGGCTTCACAGAGCAGGCCTCACTTTGGCTCCGTCACTCAGCCCCTTCAGACTAGCCAGCAGCAATTAGCAAACACCTGGTTGAACTGCACACCTGATGAGCTAACTATACACAAGACTTCCCAGTGAAACATTGGTAAAAATATTGTTAAAGGATTAATAGAGGACCCATGTTGTGATGACTTCCTGAGTTTCAGAAACAGCAGGAGTTTCTTAAAGAGAAAGGAGCTCAATTTCAAGGCATTAAATTACGAAGTTAAATTTCTTTTAAGTCACATTGACATATACAGTATTTTCATAACAACTGAAGGTAACGCAGTTACTGGATTATGATATGAAATGCCTGGAAAAGATATAATACTGTCTCTTTCAACATAACAGCTCCCACATACTTAGCATTGTGTATATTTTTTTATATATTTCTTGGTAGTTAAGAACTTTGAGAAATAAAAATGAACAAAATCAACTCACAAATCCAAAAAAAAACATTTATTTTACTAAACAGTTTATATCACAATATTTCCATCTGTATTCGATTCAAGTTTTTAAAAATAAACCTGAATTAACAAATCTTCCATCCCTAGTTTTTACCATATTCTGGATGAAACTAAATTACACTTTTAGTAAAACTTTATAACGAATGAAAGAATTTAATTCCTTTTTTAAGGTTTTATATTTTCTGAAGTACAGCTCGCTCGCTAAAGAGAAAGGCAGACTGATTCAGAACTGGAGGAGGATGAATAATTCATGCATCTGTTGCATTCATTTAATTCATGTGTTTTATTTGAGGAAGCAGATAGAAATTATCTCTCAGCTGCTGTTAGATTCTCTCTGCCGACCTCCCAGTCCCCTTTCACTTACGACGTGTAGAGACAAAAGATCCATAATTCATAAAAAAACAAACACCTGAGCCCTAAACAATGAGTTAGATGTGTCAAATGTGATGACTTACACCATGTGAGGACTACAAGATTGGGAATGGTGTAAATTAGGACATATCAAAGCACATAGAAATGGAATAATTGAGAAGAGTAAAGATTTACTCATCATGCATGTAAGAATAGCATCAATACGATAGAACCCAATTATAGCTATAGAGAGCTTTGCGTACGAGTAACTGGGTCGCTGTTTGTGTCTCAATATTACAAAAATTTCTGCAAATCCACACATAATGGACCTATAACAGAAGATGCTACTTTGTCAATGTTTTTAAGGTTGTTTTAGAAACCCGATGGCAGCTTCCTCACCGTGTCAATATTGAGTTCCCCCCCCAGAGTTTGGGATGCTGTGTGTCATAGATAGCAGGAAATACGGCATTAAAGCTGTAAAGATCAGATCAGTCAGAGCCCCAGTGCTGCACAGCAAAGGCTGCTTCTGTGTTTCTGTGTCCCCCTCGCCCCACCAATGTTCAACTCACATGACATAAACATCTGTGACTAAATCAGATAGATATGGACCAAAGATTTAGATGAGTTCTGATAACTGTTTTTGTGGATATCGATACCAATTTCAATCAATTGGAATACGTTGAATTTTGCCTTCTATAACCAGATTAAAAAATTATTTACCACTTCCAATGTCTTGTCCTCTTTACCACAAGTTCATTTATGTGATCTGATACTTTTTTATTTATTTTCTTTTACATTTAGCTTTTTTATTAATCCACTAGAGAGCCGAAATATCCGAATGTCTAAATGGGAATAATTGGCTGCTTGTTACAATAGAAGCCACAAACCTGCTTAATTAAAAGTTTTTAAAGCTTTTTGAAATTGTAAACAAAGCTATATGTAAAAGTTAAAATAAAACAAAGATATGGTGACTAAATATTGTCTAATTTCTGTATGTATTGTTTCCAGGCTTCTCAGCTCATTCAGCTTATCCCTCTGTATATGGAAATAAATGCAAGCTAAACACTGGGTCAATCGCATTACTTTAACAAATAGTTTTGTACTCTTAGATTGAAAGTTTTTACATGATCTGTCGATGTCAAACACCGTCAGGAAGTTTTTCAGTCTCAAATTTGTCCCAAACCTAATCTAGCCTGGCTATTGGCTTTCTTTGAAATTTTGCCTGTTTCTCATTTCCCTTCACTGCTTCATCTGGGATTTCCCCCATTGAGATGGATTTTCCAGTAGAATTTCAACCGGACCGATCAGTGAAAAAATGGAGACGAACAATGGCGCTGATTTTCTGCGCTGTTTTAGAATTGTAGAATTTCAGCGCTGTACGGAGCAAATTGTTGAACTCTGGGTTTTACCAGGCTAGTCGTTGCTAGGGCTTGTCCTGGTAGTCTCATTTGATTTCCAAGTTCATATCTAGAGTCCTAAAAACAAAAAGATCACCAAAAAGACACACTTCTGTGTGTTTCAACTTCGAAAACTACAAAATAGTTTCAGCTACAATGGGTTTGACTGCTGAGGTTATGTATTATCCATGTGTTTCCTCTCATTTAATTCTGGTTAGCATTTAACAGCCACTTCAGATACTTTGGGGGGAATGCTTACGGGTTCTTGAAGACCTGCAGGCAGTGAGGCTCACGCAGCCATTTTGGGAGCGAGGCTGTTGTTTGTCTTTGATAATTTCCAAGTATTTGTATAAATAAAACAGGATACAGTTATGATGTAAGCGCTGCTTTCAGCTTCAAGGTTTTACGGATGAACAACAACAACACATGACATCGTACCCTGAGTCATTATTTATTGAACTAGAGCTGAGCTGCAGACCGAGTGGACCCAGAGCCTTTAGGCCGATTGCAGAGAAGTCATCAGTTTGATCACGGTTTGCCCACCAACACCAGCAACAGACACTGGACACTTTAACCAGTGATCCCGATAATTTCTCCAATGAGCTTCATCTGATTACTTCTGGCAGTTTTGGGGGAGATCATGCAACCAGAAAGGAAAACAAACAAACAAACAAACCAAAATAACTTTTTTTAAAAAGGTCGAGACGGGAGCTGCTGCTACCTTTAGCAGCAAAACAACTCGGTGACATATTTAGAACGGTTAATCTAATTAAACTAATCTGCGCCGCTGTCTTTAGAGCCATTTCGACGAAGCGCGATGCTGCAAGCTTTAGGACTTAATGCTTCTGACAAGATGGGGGAACTTATTCATGTGTAAAGTACACAGAGATGCCTCCCTGTCACTAACGTTCCATTTTCTTTCATCATCTACAGCGACCTCGGCCTCGGCGATGCAGGATATGAGTAAAAATAGGGGGCTAACGCACTGGTCTGAAAACATCATCACTCCTTTGGACCCATTTGGACCTTTCACCAAGACAGTTACCGCGTGGAAACGAACGCTAGCAAGAGACCGCTAGCTAAGCAGAGCAGATACAGACAGAGGAGGTTCTGTTGGGTCATAAAGGAATAACAAAATGAATCAAAATAGTAACAGAAGGACCTTATTGTGTCCAAACTTAACCGAAACAATTAATTCCTTTTGTATCTAAACTAAAAACCCGCCTATTTGGAGCTTCTTTTGGACCATAATGTATGGAATATTGACCAACGTATTTGATGTGAATTGATTTTCACGATTGTATTTGACAAATGCAATTACTGTTACTGGTTTTTCACAATTGTTGACTATATAATGTGTTTTAGATTTGACTGGGTGTTGTTGTGAGAACATGTCAGTGGATGAGGCGCCGTCTCTCCCTCTTCTACATTGTAGAAGAAAAAGGAGATGCTGGAAACTTGGCAGAAGAAACATTATCTACTATCTTGATTATCGTTATGAGCAGTTTTATGGGAGCAGTTTCCATTTAACAGTTCCAGAAACAGAGCAGGCAGTAAAAACTTCTAGATTTTATGGATGTCACCTGCAAAGATAGAACAGATAGAGGCTCTTCAATGTACAGCGGGGATGCGGGAATCATGATTTCATATTTCTTTTGCAAAGCTAATTTTGCACAAGAAAAATTCCCGTGAAGTTATCCTCCTTTCTATTGTCTGACTGTTGAAAAAGATTGACACAGAAGGCTGTGCAAACGGCTCCTCTAATCACGTGATTTCAAGGCTGCTGGTGTTAGTTCGACTCTTCTCCTAAAAAGCTAACCTGGTCAGCCTGGGGCAGCAACACAAAGACCTACAGTGGGAGTTCTATGTTCAGGAAACAAGAGTAAGTAGTGGTAGGAAAACATTATAACACAACGTGCAGAGAAATAAAGTACTACATGAAACTATTCTTTTAACAGTTGAAAACCAAAATTGAAGATGTATCTTATTCAACTGAAAATTTACAAAAGTCAAGTAAATTAGCTCGTTAGAATGTATGTGGAAAAGTTGATTAAGGAAAACATAAGAGAGTTAGACATTAGCGAAAGTGCAAAACAAAGGATTAGCTCTGCTATTAGCGCATTAGCAAAAGTGTTCCTACCACAGAGCATGCCCTTCAGTCCCATAAAGAACAATGAATACGGGACATTTTCACCAATATGCAACTGATAGTGTGGGCAGAATGTGAAAAGGTGACGTGTCCCGGAAAAAATAAATAAATAAAAACTAATGCATGTCTCTCTGAATGGAAGACACGAACAAATACAGCATGCAGTTATGTGTGTGAATGATCCAATGTCACACGAACTGAAGAAGTGCAAGTAAAACAGTTCAAGATGTCACACAGAACTGTTCTATGTGAAAAATACAATAATAAAAAAAAGGGACATCTTAGATCTGTTTCTCATCTTCATTTTTTAAAATATATTTTTAAAGTATAGAAATCAAAGGACTGAGGCATCCCTAATCTGCGGCAGCCATTTTGATTGTTGCCAACCTGGTTGGTGGAAAACCTCAATCTTTTCCTATTGAAATTTGAACTTCAAAATTAAAAGGTAAGTTATTACCTTTTACACTTTGAATAGTTTCAGTTCAAACAAGCCAGCACAAATGGATAAAAATTGTCTTTATTGTTTTATTTTGTGAGAAAGACAGAACAAAATTACCAACTTCCTTTGCGCCTTTAAAAATGTCTTAACAATAAAAAGAACCATAAAAAGGAGTAAAACTCTTTGTCCGGTGGGCTGAAGAGATACTGCGAACAATTTTTATTATTATTAGTATGGAAGCTGCTGCCACTGACATTCAACGATTCTCTTTATATGCTTCCAGAACAGAAGACGACTTGAGGCTCAACAAACCTGCAAACAAGACAATGTCCTCGTGCGTTTCAGTAGTAGCATGGCGGCAGGCTCTGTGTAATGAAGCTTTAAAACATGACTGATGGTTTTAATTAAATGTTTGGAGCCCGAGTGCAACCGTCTGACCCGAGTCAGGCCCGGAGGACTCTGCAAACTCATGTTTGGGGAATATTTTTGTTTATGTCTAATTAATTCCTGAAAAAGCAATTATTAATTCTCCCTTAATATTGTTTGCTCTTTCTTAAAGTCACTGCAATTCATATGCAGAGGATTATAAAACTGCCCCAACACAATGGTGCGTTTGCAGTTGTCTCGTTGCTTGGCAACAAATAGACCCAAACCTCTTACCCTAAGCTCATATAAAAGGTCAAGGCTCTGTATTATCTTTTGTTTTTCTGCAGCCACTTTAGCCCCAAACACAGGGCAGAGCAGAGATAGGACTCATCCGGAATCAGCAGCAAATGGCCGAGCAGATTGCTCCTTTGCCGGGAGTTACGCCTCCCATGTACTTTGCTGCTGTTGCCCACCCCGGTCCCTGTCAGCACAGGTTATAGCAGACAAACCACTGCATCCAGTGTGCTCTGACCCACTTCAACATCCCAAGTAATTTAGCCTCTGTTAAGAATTTCCTCACGTCGGGTTATTGGCTGTTGTCCAGAGCTACAAAGTTAAATTGTAGCTTTATTAGTGCTGTTAAACACTCAAGCAGGCGCGGCACGTTTTTAAAACAACGTGGTGCCATGTAAATTTATTTGGCAAGGAGTACAAAGTAATAGAAACTCTAGAGAAAAAAAGATCACGCTAACTGTGTTTTCCTATATTTACCGCACTAAACTCATTTTCTGTTTCTTTCAAGATTCCTGGAATGACTTTTCTTAAAGCTTTAAAGATACTGAGTGAAATCTCAGATTTTTTCTTCTTCACAAAATCAAGTTTTCATATTAGGGATGGGCATTTATTGTATCGTTTATCATGTATCGAGATAAATGTCTTGCCAGGATAAGAATTATGATTTATCATCGTCACTGTACACATTATGAGGATTGTTAGTTTTACAGTTTTCTCCACTTCTTGTTTAATAGCTGCCAAATATCGATACATTTTACATACTGTGTGCAGCTTCGAGATACAAATCTAACTTCTTTAAGCGGCTGGTGTCGAGACAAAGCGTATAACAAATATGAATGTTTTTTAAGAGCAGTGTTTGTGCAGCAATGATTGGTGGGACAAACATACAGTAGCGTAAAAAAGAAGCAATGAATAGTTAGTATCACTTTTGTGATTATAGCAATAGTTTCACGACATTGTGAAAAAACGTTAAGTCCATGCCTCCCTTATTTCATGTACATTTATAAAATAAAAGTTAAGTCATAAATATTTGAACTAGACCTGCTTTATTTATTTATTACTTTTCTATTTCACTGTCTCTACAACTAATAAGATATAGGCATTAAAAATACATTGCTAAGACTGGAAATTAAAAATGCATGACTGGGGTTTGTCATCACGTCTCAGTTTTTTAGTTTGTAGGAGGTGGATAAAAAAACAGGTTTTTTTACACCGTTAAAATACTCTGGAATAAACTGGGCTTCTACAGTAAACTAATGCAAGTAATGCAGTTGTGTTCTTTGCTTTGAAAAGTATAATATTGACAGCAGAGGGTTGCTGACTGTGTTATGTGTCGTCATTAGATTTTATAATGTTGAAAGCTATTTTGCCCATTTCATTCACAACTTGTCTGTGAGTTTTTTCACACATAATTAAGTGGAGTTCCTCTGATTATCAACAAGTCGCATCAAAACATAGACGCAACGTTAGCTTATGTAGTGCTAGCGAACGGCTTCATACGGTAACGTAGAGAACAGAACATCTGTGCCATTTTTAGCTGACAGTATTTGAAACTGATCAAACCTGCAGAAATTCCAGTTCGGGATAAATATTTTTGTTGTGGAAAAAAACAAACAGATGCGACTTTTTATTTGTTTTATTAATTATTAAATTTTTATTAAATGCAGCTTTAAAATGCCCCTCCATTTAAAAGCTACCAAGCGTTCAAGCACATATATTTCATGAACTAAAATGACTTAGGTCATCATCGGAGACGTACAGCTCTGATCAAGACATTTCAAGATTTGTCACTTCCTTTTTTGACAGCTTGTAAACTCTCCTTTTATTTTATCCATGATCATAAAGACTATGCCAAACATCAGCTGTTCCTCAGGAGGAAACTCTGATGTACGTTGCTTACAAGCATCAGCAGTGTTTGTTTTTTGATGCAGCTCGAAGATATTGTTTCCGTTGCGATAAGTCCGTATCTCGGTTATGTGTAATTCGGTTATCTGTCTGCTTTGTGTTGAGGCTGCTTCTGTTTGCAGCGCTTTGTGTTGCAGCACACGGGGGATGTCAGCGGTTCGGTTCAGGGTCTGTGCTTAGTCAGGTGATGGGGATCGCTGCCGACCGTCTCACAAGGGGCTTTTGCTGCTGAACTTGCAGAAACACACACAAGACAAACAGATACAGCTTTCAACTCTTCCACTTTTTACCTATTTATAGAGTCAAGAACCACAATGGCAACATGAAGTGCAAGAAAAACCACAAAGTAAATGTAAAAGTCTGCACTTTCATTCAGACATCTTTCTTCTGATAGCCTGAATTAAAATTCAAATACGTCTCGTTACACTGAAATTGTTTTTGTTGTCTGTAATTTCATCGCTCTGTTCTCTGAAGGCCTCCGATGTTCAAGTAGAAGTGAAGAAATGGAAGAATATGAGACAGGCAAAACACTTGGCCACCTAAAAAGAGAATCGGATGTGGCTTTTTAGAGCATCGTCCACAGTGGTTCTCAATGACTTTGGTTAAAAATGCTAAAGAATTAGTTTTAATATGTAAAGGTAATTTTAAAAATGCTAGATGTTTTCATGTGATCTACACACAAGGAATAAGAATAGTGTACAGAATATCCTTTTTAAAAAGTTTTTTTTTGTCTTGGTTGTGCTTTCTAAAAATAATTAATTTCCATTAAAAATTCTATGTTTCATTGAAAAATTGTTTCTTCTTTCTGCACAAAAAAGTTTGAGAACTTTCTTTTTTTTCTTTGTTTTAATACAGAAGAGTAAACAAAGTGATTTTCTTTCATTTTAAAATCAAACCACTTCAATGAGCTAAGCTAACTGAGCTCTTTTTTTTTCAAGTAGCTTTTGTGAAATTCAGCCTTTTTGCCACATAGTTGGGGAAAAAAATAATCAAAGAAAAGGGAAGTAGGTCAGACTTGATGGAAATATGAATGGAGCGCCTGCTAAACGCAACAAGAGACTTAAGATTGGGCTGGACGCTCAAGTTCCAATAAAATAGCCCTTAATGTAGAGCAAGAACTCCAAAAAAAGTGTTTCAATCAAGGCATGTGCATACGATATTATGGTTCAGTCAAAGTCCAGACCTGAATTTGGTTAAGTATTTGTGGAAAGGCTTGAAAACTGGCGCTCTCTATCCAATCTGACTGAGTCAAAGTTATTTGGTAAAAAAGCAATGAGCAAAAATGTTGCTTCTGGGTGAGCAACTCCAGCAAAGGATGGCACCTTTGTTATTTTTGCATCTGTTTCTTCTGAGTCCGATTCTTCAAACAGCATCTGCTCGCTGTCACTATCGCTCTGTCTTCACTCACACTTCCGCGCTCGTTCTCTCTCCTTTTCTCTCATGTTAGCTCTTCCTCTAATGACCTGTCTGCCTCTTCTCATCACGTCTCTGTGCGGTCAGCGCTGTCTGTTGTTTTAGTTCCTTAATCTCCACACACACTCGTCCGCACACACTTGGATGACCTCCTCGCACCCCGCAGATCTGCTCTCGGTATCTTCTGAGCAGGAAGTAATTTGTTGCGTGAATCACAAGCCGAGGTTGGTGGAGTACCAAGAATTGTACTCAAGTAAGCGTGGCACTACTTCAATATGTTTTAAGTGGAGTATAAGTGAAACGTAGCCATCCAAGAAATTACTCAAGTACGAGTGAAAAAGCATGTGGCAAAAAGTACTCAAGTACCGAATAACAGTAAATGTCATCTAATATTTAAAAATGACATGATTAAAATCAAAAGCTATTTCAATCAAAATGACACAGTGATATTCCTTACACCATGAGATGGTGTATTGTCAAGCATGAAGAAGATTTTGCTATCGAAGGTATGGCTCTTCTTTTTGAACCATAAGAAAGTGATCAGTCAGAAAGCCCATATACTTTGCTGAGATCATTTTCACACCTTCAGGTACTCTGAAGGGCTCGACCAGCTCTATCTCTCTCCCCATGATTTGGGCCCAAAGCATGACTCCACCACCTCCTTGCTGACACAGTCACAGCTGTGTTGGGACGTGGTGGCCATCCACCACCAATCCACTACTGCGTCCATCCGGACCATCTAGGGTCGCACAGCAGTCATCAGTGAAAGAGTCTGTTTGAAAATGAATCTTTATGTACGGCTGGACCCACTGCCACTGTTTCTGCTTGTGAGCTCTGGTTAAGAGCCCAATAGTAGGTTGGTGCACTGCAAGCCGCTGAATGATCCTCCACCTTGAGGTTCCAGAGGCGCCAACAGCTTCAAATAACCGTTTGCTGCTTTGTAAAGGCATTTTAAAGAGATGCTCTTTTAATCCCATGAATTTGTCTAACAGAAACCTTCCTCATTTATGCCTTTATCTGTACCAACCATCTTTGTTCTGAATCAGCCACAAATCTCTTCACAGTACGATATCGCTTCAGTTTTTATACCTTGTCATATGGCATTACGCTGTCTTTTTGTCAGCAGATTCTTTCTCTTTCCCATATTGCTAGAAACCTATGGCCTGCTTAATAATGTGAAACATCCTCCTTAAATAGATTTCCTTTAACTGAGCTCACCAGACAAACTAATCAATCAGCTCTAAAATTAATTATAGTGATTCAATGAGCCCTGAAACAAAAAAAACCCATCTATAAATTTAATAACACAACAAAAATGTAATCTTTGACATTTAAATCCAATTTGCATAATAATTTGGAACACGGTGTAGATATTTTTACTCAGTAAGACCTAACTATTGTAATTTAACATAATTTCTCAGACAAACAAACAAACAATAAAATGATAAATGCTGCCTTTTCCCAGTTTGTCTTGCTAACTCTTAAAATGCAATAGGATAAGAAATTTGCTTATTTGTTCCCACAACTGGAAACACTTTGGCTTAATAAGATCTCTTTCATTCAGTGTACCAGATTAATAAAGGTAGTACGGTAAGTAAAATACATTTTCAAATGTTGATTGGGAGATCATTACAATGTCTAAGCCATGACTATAGTACATCCATTTTGTTTGTTGTAAGAAACAAAACAAAAAAATAAAAACAACTAGAGCATCCTTTATATTAAGTGTAATATTAAAACATTTTCATAAAATTGTTTAAAAACAGGAAAAACAAAATGGTTGAACTATTCATGTTTTTTCTATGTCTGGGGGCTTAGTTAAAGACTAAAATGAACATAATTCATAACGTAGTTACAAAATCAGTCAAAAAATAAATGAATAAATAAAAATCCTAGACTTAAGAAACGTGAATAAGAGCTGCAGGTGTGTGTCTGTGGTGAATGTTGGGTGAAAACTTGCTTGCTCTTCATTGAGTGAAGTTACTCAGGGTACAGACATTTTATATTTTATTTAAATAGAAGTAGTGATACTTCGTAATAAAATACTAAGTAAAAGTAACTAGTTACTAACCCAACCCCAGCCCCATCACATTAATTGAACTTTAGCGCACTTTGCTCTTACTTTAGCATCCAAAACAAACGCAGCTCTTACCGTGACCGTGGGGACGGCCGTCACGAGCGAGTAGATGAGCACCGGCGGGATCTTGCTGGCGTCGTCCGGACCGGGGTAGGGCTTGGAGAAGCTCCTGTCGTAGCAGAAGAAGCCCTGGACGTGGACGGGGAAGGTGTCCGTGTACTCGAAGTAGTAAGCCAGCAGCACCGTCCCAGCCATGATGACCAGCTGGAAGTAGAACATTATCCCGGCGTTAGGACGTGGGGGGACGAGGGGAGAACCGAGTCCCTGCTCCCCTCAGTCACGGGGAGAAGATGCATAGGAGACCCGGAGCCGGCAGGAGGCAGAGCGAGAGGTTACGTCCGACTCAGGAAGCGGGGTGAGAATGAGGCTTTTCCGCTTCGTAGACCGACAAACATCAAAAGAAGCTCTGAAAGGAGCACGAGCGCGACAGCGAGGCAGAGATGGACGGAGGTGACGTGAGAGTGAGGAAGGCGGCTGGCGCTGACGGAACCCACTACTGTTGATCCGTGAGTGTATCTGTAGACGCAGCGCGCGCGCGCGAGGCACACAAATACGTGTGGCGCGACTCGCGCGTGCGTGTGCGGCGGCTGGTGAAGTGTGTTTTTCTGCAGACACGTGCTTCAAACCGTCAGCTGATGTCGCCTGCTAAAGTGCTCCCCCCCCCCCCCCCCAAAAAAAAAAAAAACACGCTTCCACCGGCGCGGCTGCGTTTCTGGGCACGTTTGTTGTAACGAGGTGTTAAAGGACGCAACACCCATAATGTGACACCTGCTCGCGACGACGCATGTAAAATAGAAACACGCAGAACTGGCCTGGTAAAAGCCAGATCCACTTTGCTTCTAGGCTATCAACAAACAAGTGAAGCTTGGACTCCATTGAAGTTTTACATTTGACGCCGTTTAATGTTTTCTAGTGGCCCGTATTTGAAAGGGGAGCGTTTTTGTGCACTTTACAGTACATGCAGTACTGCAAATTGCTGCAAAGTGCACAGTACTACATGTGCAGCTGCATGGTCTAAAACAAACACCATGCAGCTGGAAGAACGCCAGAACACATTTCATGCACATTATGAAAGATTTATGGAAAAATGATTCCATAACAAAACAGGCTATTAAAGACTACTTCCTGTCTTAGTTGCCTGGCATGCTTGATAAATGTTGCTAAAGCAAGTTTCTACATTTAAATGCCAGCGTATGTGTAAATCAGACAACTAGAATAAATAGGAGTCTTTGTCTGTTGCGTCTTCATAAACAGATTAGTTCATGATAATTGCACAAAGTGAAACTACTCAACCACACTATGGTCCCAAAATTCACCAAAACAAGATTCTACTTATCTGGTTGTAGCAGCATCATGCACTGCTTTTTTGTTTTGTTTTCATGAAAACAAAACAAACAAACAAAAAAATCAGCTTGTGAAAATGAAAGAGAATATGTGAAAGAGAAGGAGAAAAAAAATATTTGTCACCATCCAAACTCAGATATTTGTGTGATCAGCATTTTGGTTCTGATTTCATCAACTAAATAAAGTTGTTTTCTCATGCACGCCGTTCCCACAAAATACAGCAACATTTCTCAAGAGTAGCAATTTTAAATCAGAAACATATTTTCAGCAATGTTTTTAGCTCTGATTTGACTTCCTTAGTGAACGCTTTATCACTTTTTTTGACAGGAAAACAATAAATAAGATCAGATCTATGCTTATTTTCACTAACGTTCTAATAAGCATATGGATAAAGTGAACTTTCTCATTTGGCTGGTGGGCATATTTTATGATTTTAATGTGCATTTAGTTTTTCTATTTTTTTTTTATATACTCCTGGTTAGTTGTTGCTTTAACTTCATCTGTCTAACATAGTTACACATTACCTGCATGTATGGAAAAAATATCAGTGTTTATGTATTCACATGCACAGATGCTCTTTTATTACTTCTTTGCCTCGTTGTTATTTTTTGGTCTGTATATTATATATATGTATTTGCATCGAGCCCTGTCTCATTCTTGCCTCCCTTGAGAGAGATCTACTTTGAAGTCTCCTGTTGTCATGGTGAAGAAATGACTGAGGAGCTTCTGTGTTTTTAGCATCTCTGCAGCAGTCCGACAAAGTCTACCTCTAGGATGTTTAATAGGGTTGGCGTTCTCGCCGTACGCTCTCCAGGTACTGCATACGGTTTGCGCCTGTCATTCTGCAAACGCACACGTTCCTCCACCGCCTTCGAAGCTTTTTGCTCGGGAGAGACGAGGAGTTTCCGTCCCGTGACTCATAAAGCGTTCCCTCGTCTTGCCGTGTGACAGAGCGCCTCTCCTCCCCTGCACTCACCCAGCACATTGTGACGGCCCCTGACTCACTGTTGTGACTTGCTGGAACAAGAAAACACCCCGAATCCTCGCGACAGACGATGAAGAGTTGAGGAGTTGTTTGTGGTGGAGCTTTTACCTCGAGCTGCAGCCTTTTCTCTTGCAGTCGACCTCTAAAATTGTGGCTTTTTCTATTGTGATGCGACAAAAAGCCCAGTGGAGAATTTGCACATTTTTAAGTTTTCTTTTCGCATATTTTACAAACTTCAAAGAAATTTGATAAGATTTGATGCGATGAACAAAAAGGCAGTATATGTTTGAAAAGCTGAATCAAAATATTATTTTTTTTTAAACAAATTAAAATCTGGAAAGCAGCTATGTATTTGAAAACATCTCAAATTACTTTGAAACGATTCAGAGCATCCGTTCTCACAAGCTGTGTTTCCATTACTTGCGTACCAATTTTCCACTGCTGTCAAGAAAAGACAATTTTGCAAATGCGGCGCTTCCAGTGCATGAGAAACGAAACAAAAATTACACACGAAGTGAGTTTGTTCATGTGATAAGTCATTAAAAACATGCTGCTCCAAGATCCTCCAACTACTTCCTGCCATCTTCTTTGTGCCCAAACCTTTTGACGGAAGATGAGATTTTTTTTTCTTTCAAAATTGCTTAAATTTATTTTCAAAATGTCAAAATGGAAACAATTAAGCACTCCACAAATATGGAACAATGGCAAAAACATTGTTGAAAGAAAGCCTCTGTCGTATGACAGGAGAAAAGAGCTGAAAGCCGCAACCGTGCAAAAGGATGCAGGGAAAAATGTGAACAGCAACAGCGCCCTCTTTCTGCCGCTTGCTGTAAATCCCTTTAGAGTGTTTCGACATAAAACCTCCACTCCACTCTTAAACTTGAAAATGTCAGCCTGCGTCTGCTCTGGTTACATGTTTATTTCCCAGGGTGCTGCTACAACCTGGAAAGAGTGCTTTTGTGTTTTATGGACAGACGGTGCGGAGCAGCAGGACAGGAAACCTCAGGGGTCCTCCATCAGAAACCGGCTGTCCATTAAGGAGCCCGCCATCAGTGCATGCCACACTGCACCTGAGCTGCATGGCAGAACTGCAGAGGCAAGGAACGGAGCTGATGGGACAGGGCCGAAGGTTGGGAAAGCGGTAGAGTTAATGCTGAAGAGTAATTCAAAAAGAAATGTCGAAGGTTTCACGTACGTTCCATCAACAGCCATTTGTGTTCTTCCATGACACATGCGACGCTCTACCTGACGTGACGGAAGGCCCTGAGCAGAACACAATAAATAACTGAGCTGACGTTTTGAGCTTCTCCTGCATGCTGCAGATGAAAACACAGCAGATGTTGGGAGAGCTTGATTTTCTATGGTTTGGTGGAAGGTCGGGTCCATTTCCCTCACCAGGTTTAAAGTCACAAACACCCACCATCACCACCCACGCAGAAAAACTCCCACACACGTCTTTGGCTGCTTGGATTCATTACGAAATAAATGAAACCAAGTGTGTTGTGACAGAACCTGTGATTTTTTTATTTTATTTTTTATTTTAAATCTTTAAACATCAAAGTTGCTCTGTTTTCTTTTTCTTTTCTTTTTTTTTTTTTTTTTTTTTTTTTTAAAGTTATCAGTCAGACTATGTATTTTTCCATATATATATATATATATATATATATATATATATATATATATATATATATATATATATATATATATATATATATATATATATATATATATATATATATATATATATATATAATAATACTTAAAAGAAATTTGACTTTGTAGCTCAAGGCCTTGAAATTGAGCCTCTGTCTCTTTAAGACTCCTGCTCTTTCTGAAATTCTGCCGTCAGGAAGTCATCACCACGTGGCTCCTCTATTAACCCTTTAGCAACATTTTTACCAGCGTTGCCCTGAGAAGTTGCTGCTGCAATGAGCTCATCAGATACTAGACTGTTTCGCTAATTGCTTCTGGCGGAGCTGGTGGAATTGGGTGTGGGAGAGGGGAGCTCAAAAGCTTGGAAAGTGCAGTTCAGAGGAGGAGCATCGTCCCCAAAGGCGGAGCTAGGACCACCAGGGCGTTTTGCAGAGTTGAATGGTTGCCGTGGAAATTGAAAGGCTTCTCAAACATGCATGAAAGAATCAAAGCAACATTCTAGGTGAGTTTTTGATGACAGAATAACATCATGTAATGATGTCAAGCTCAAAGAAATCAATTTTGACATAATGCTGCCCCTTTAAGATTTGACGTTGATGGCAATATAGTATTTAACTTAATGAGAGTGATGTGGTTTTAATGCATAAATACATAGTTGCTACAGTTCATAATCAATGGATGTTGAGGTTTCCAGCAGTACAATATTTAAAATGAAACTGGTTTGGAAAAAGGTTGCATTTCAATAAAAATGTGGAAAAGGTGAAACAAAGCACCTGCAGAAAGCAGAGTGGAAACTTTTCTGTTGAATTTCTTATGAGAAGGGACCGGAGGAAAAGGTTGTGCTAAAAAAGACAAAGTCAACGTTGCTTGCTGCTCTGCTACTCGTCTCATTGCAGGGAAGGATGGGTTTACAATCGTTGTGTAGAGAGCAAGAGCAAAAAAAAACAAAACAAAAAAAACCAGATGGCATCAGATTCTCAGCGTTCTGCAAGCTTTAACCCGGGTCAGGCACGCATCTGCAGAGCTCACATGCCTGTGGGGAGAGTCTGTGTGTGCACATCACACAGATCAGACTGCAGCGCCGCAGCAGCAGCCATTACTGGCTCACTACCTGGCCCCGAGCGCCAGACCCGGTCTGCCGGTCTGCAGTCCGTGACGCTTCTCCCCTCCTCGTCAATAAATAATGTCACAGAGAGGCTGGCAGAGCAGCAGCTGAGACACGGTGACTGTGCTGCTGCTGAGTTATGTTTGACTGAACACTTAATATGATGAATCAGGCGGGTTTACAGGAGAGAATGTGTTACTTTCCTTTGGGTTCTGGTAAATAATAGTAATAATAGTAATGCACTCTTTTTACTTTTAAAGCTGCAGAATGTAACGTTTATAAAGAAAAAAGTATATAGTTTTTATGCATTTATTGAAGCTGTCACTATGATGTGACAGCTTTGCATGAGACGGATCATTTGAAAAAATATGAACTCCTCTGCCGTCTCCCAGTACTAACCAGAAACAACCAATCAGAGTCAGGCGGAGGGTCTTAGTGCTGTCAATCAGAATGGTGTTAGTGCCGCTCACTGGTGCCCCTTCTTCTCTGCTACAATAGAGCTTCTTGTCATAAAGGCTAAGGCTAGTTAGCAGATAAACGGTTTTTGTAACGGTAATCCTTCATTAGCACATTTAGCAGCAGGTACAAGAGAATGATAGACAACACTAATACCCTCCTCGCTCTGATTGGTTGCTTTTGGTCGCAGCAGTACATTTCCTCAAGCAGCAGCTTAGAAGGTGGAAGAGATCGATCTTTTCCTATTGATCTATTTCATATCGAAATGCAAAAGGAGTCTAAACACACAGCTGGTGGCGGCGTAGTCCAAAAGCAATGCAGCTGTAATTGCAGCCACAAGTGGCTTCACACGGTGTTGGATCAAAAAGAAAAACAAACACGTCGCACTTACCTGATTCTCATTGGTAAAAATAAATAAATAAATAGTAGAAACCATTCCTTTTCCTCTCACTTCAAATCATCCGATACTTGAAATTTGCATGATAAATATGCATACATGCAGACTGAATGCTCAATTTGCAAAAAAGTAAAAAAAATACAGCTGTGATTCATAGTGCAGTGGCGTTTCAGTCATGTTACAACAGCGCCACTCAGTGGATGTTCACAGTATTCTTTTCTACATTAAGTTAGACAAAGTATCAGGGTTAAGGGAAATCCATCCAATCTTTACAAATGAATGTAAATGCCTGTGAACTGGCGGTAAATTACGGGAGGAAGGAAACAAAAGCGGCGTCTTATGACGACTTGTTCACTATTAAAACAAGCGTTTCTGCACTAAAAAATGTCAGAAGACATACAGCCTCTAAATTTATTGAAATGGGGGAGGAAAAATTGTCCATGGGTGGTTTCAACGCGAAAGGAAATGTTTTCACCCACACCAATCCAGCAGAGGGTGCTGCAAAAATCTGCAATCAGAGAGCATTTATGTCTGTATGGAATCAAAAAATCTATTAATTTACTAGAACTTGCCAATAAACAGTTTCTGAATTTGAATCATTCTGAAAATGTCTCCAGGATCCCTCCTTTTTGACTTTGTGCTATTCTGCGCTAATGTTTCTGTTTATCGGCCCACGCAATCTTGACCTTCATCTTGAAGTGCTTTAAACAAAAAATACTTTTTTATTGTAGAAAAAAGCCAAAGTCATAGTAAGCTGACTGTAGTGCCAGGGAACATGATCCAAACCAGTCCATGCTTCAAGAGAAGTTTGATACAGAGCATTGCTTTAGGCTTTGAATGACGCGATAAAATGCTAAAGTCCCAGATTAAGCATTTAGTGCTCTCGGGGAGGGAGTCCCACTGAGAAATTTGTAACGACACAGCAAAACGGGGAGGACAGAGCGGACCACGGGAGCAAGACGGCTGAGCAGGTTGAACTGACAAGAAAAGGTTGTGACTTGTGATTAGGGCAGAGAGGATGAAAGGAGTCAGAAGATGGAGAGTCTCGCTGATTGGTTGCCATGGTAACTGCTGATGAGGAGCGCAGGGCTGAATAAAAGAGCCGGCATCCTTCGCGGTTGTTATGGATCCCTGTCACCTCGCCGACAGCACCGAGCGACGTGTTTAATCGACAGAGTCGCACCTCTGCCCTCCGCGGGCCGGTCATCAATCAGCTCGGCTCCTCGCTAACGCATTCAGCAGCTCGTCTGTTTCACTTTGCACACGTCTTTGTATCAGGCGACGACAATCTGAGCAAACGGAACGAGCGGTTCTAAACAACGGTTTAATTTATCGAAGGGGGTGTGAGGCGAGGAAACCAGTTGAAACCAACCGGACTCCGACTGAAAATGCCGCCCCCCTTGTTCAATCATGAACGGCCGTAGACCGTATTTTTAGTTCAGTTCCTCTGGCCACGCCCGGGCCTGATCGACTCCGGATCTGCCGAATGAACACGGAGTAGGCCAAACGATCTGAGAAGCAAAACATCATGCCAAAATGTGAAGGAATTTGGAACTATAGGAAACTAAAGCCTCTTCTCCACATCCCCCGCCTTTCCGGACTCTTCCTCAAGCAGATCCTGCGCGGTTTCTCCCTGTTTTTCGGAACAACCTGAGGAGTGGCGTAAGCCGGACCTCACCAGGCGTTGCACAAAACAACTTGATTTGCAGGAAACTGCATTTGTTGATGGACCTGCAGAATCATCCTCGAGCAGCAGCATCTTACCTGATCTGCCACGAGACCAATGTTTGTGGCCAGATGGCGAGGTATGACTTCATAAATCTACGGTACAAAACTTTTCATCAACTGTGGTGTAAGACCACCTACAGTGTCCACTGGACGGGACAAACTGCAATGTACTAATATACAGACAGATTTTGGAGAAACTGGTCGCCCAAAGGTAAACATACCAAATGACTTCATTGGAGTGTTGACGTTGAAGAAAATCTCATACCTTCTCGTCTTCTCCTTTTTGCTCATAGGCCACAGAGACCTGTTGCCATAGCAACTGACTGGCAACAGCTCCACCCATGTGTCAGGATTCATCAGCAAAGAAGAAAACACAAAGATTCAGTCTGTGGCATTTTTATGTTTTCCGTTTTAACGTTTATTTTATGATTATTAACTGAACCAAAACACATTGAATTCTGCAGCACATCTACATGGAATAGTTGTCAAAGTCAAGCTAGCATAAGTGACCTACGTTCCCCTCTGTCGCCAATTCTTTTATTAACTAAAACGTCTTTCTGACCTCATCTAACTGTCGTTGTGTTGACAATTTGACTTCATCCCGTTTGTCCCTTTACATATTGCGCGTACATTTAAGATTTAGTGCAATACATCGACAACTCACTAAACCAAAGGGTAATCATGGTCAGTGAAGAATTCTTTGCCCTCCAGCTTCCTGCTGAAAGGCATGAACTTGCACGCGTGACAACACGTTGCAACATGTCTATGCATGGCAAGCTGTAGTGTGAGGTGGTTTACTCATGCAGCGACATCTGTTCAAAGAAACGTCAGTGTTTGCAGTAAAAGACAGAGAGAAAGTCAGGTTTCTATCCAAACCCCAAATGTTGGTGGGAGTGGGTGGGTCACTGAAATCCTCAGTAACCATCAAACTTCCCTTTCTCTCCTACCCAATTAAACGTCAGATGTCCTCATTTCAGAGTCTGGCCAAACTCTTCGCAACCTGCTGCAGATAAGCGCACAATTTATTTTTTAATACTTTATCTTGTGAAGCGTTTCAGATGTGGGGCTCAGAAAATCCTCTCTTAGAAAAGAAGAAGATTCTTCAGATGGAATCTGACATCCAATCAGCAGCGGCGAAGCTCTGGGACGTGAGTCATGAGGCGGCGTACCAATCCCCGGGATTTACTTTGGCACGATGCAACAAACTCCGTTTTGCAGAGATAAGCCAAGAAAAAGATGAATATTACAGAGACGCGCCTCGTTGACGAGGTTGTTTACTTGTTTATCTCAAGTCAACAAGAGACAACAGGATTTACATTTAATCTCGTACATTCACACAAATGAAGCACATCTCACTGCACCCTTAACAATAAGTTGCTAATCCCTCACTGCCAAATCAATAATAAAGAATTATTAGGTGGTAAATTCAATTACTGTTCAATTAACACTATTCAGAAATGATAATTATCTAATGTCTTTAATACAGCTCTGTATAAAGACTTTAGCAGTTGTTTTTCTTTCTTTAGCCACTGTTGCTCACAAAGTTCCTTTTTTAACACCGCACCAACAGACAGAAATACACCGTCTCTCAAACACACACACGCAAACAGACTCCTTTATGTGGAGTGAAACGATGAACCAACTGACACCTGAGCACCGATGTGTGGGAGGCATTTGGCGAAGTGGTCTAATAAAAGGCCGCTACGCTGCATTGTTTCCGAAGGTGCTGACACGTGGAGCTGTGTAGTGAAGGCTGAGAAAATACTTTAAAACCACATTTTTCTTAGACGATCCAAAGTCAAGTCTAAAATAGAAAATAATAGAAAAATAGTTTTTTATTAGAAATATAATTAGACTTTTAGGCATCATGTTATTAGAAGCGTATCATCTTCCTGCATTTTCTGAGTTTGCTCCGTCAAAAACGACCAATCAGAGCTAGTAGGAGGGTCCTGGTGCTGTCAATCAGCCTGTGTACTCACTGTTCATATTTCCCCCTTTTCTTTCTGCTACATTACAGCTTTTACACCTCCAACGAAGCCTGCTGTGAATGCTAAGGTTATTTAGCATTACCACCGATGACAGTGGACAAATGGTTTTCTTGGAACGCTAAGTTGTTTCTCCAACATTAGCACATTGAGCAGCGCGTACACGAGGTTGACTGACAGCACTAAGGCCGTCCCCCGGGCTTCGACTGGCTGTTTTTGACCGTGCATGGTTCATTTCTTTAGACGAGAACAGCAGCGGAGGCTAGCAAAATCCTGTCACAACGCCAAGCTGAAGGTTTTACAGAGAAACTAGAATCAACTAAAATCTGAAACCGCTGATCAGAAAACCGGCCATGAATATAGTAATGCACTTTATTTCTGTGTTTCTGACATTAAATCTTGAGCACACTCCACCTCAGTTCTAGTTTAGAGAGCAGAGAGCGCTCAGGGACTTCCTCTGCCCTCTGAGTCATTCGTCTGACCGCTCTCACAAACAACAGAGAAGAGCAGCAGCAGCGTTCAAGTCTGAGAACTCTGTCCACCGCAGAGGCCGACTTCTGGGGCTGCCTGAATAACAGGACTCCAAATCCCAAATTAGAACCCTGAGTCCGTCGGTCTGCAACGCAGCCACCTGAATGAATCATGGAGTTTGCAAATGAAACGTGAAGCATTAAAGCAGCTGTCGCCCATTTACACATGCTGAGAAGTGACTGGTGTTGGAACATGGTAGGACGCGTGATGCACTCGTGAGAACGTCAGCCAGAACTCGCCTCTTGGTCCTGAAATATTCACCAGAGGCGACGGTTGGACAAGACGCGAAAAGAGGAAAGTGGTGGAGAAGAAGCTGGCGGGTCAGACAGAGTGTAAAATCTCCGATTGTCCCTGAGGAAAACGTCTGCTGCAGGGACAGGATGAGAGCGCACAGAACAAGGGTGTTCAAAGTGAGGCCCGGTGGCCATTTGCATTTCCACCCCGAACGCAAAAATTAAGCAAATTAGGACAAAATTAAGACTTTTATATTCAAAGTGATCAACTTTTCCTTCTATTTCGATGTGTGTTTTTTTGCATCGCAACTCTTACCTCCACAAACAGGAAGCAGGGAACGATAGAGCTGCTGCTCTTCACGCCGGGCTTCTCTTCTGGCGCCATCCCTCCCTGTTGACCCGGTCCAGCCGTCGCTTCCCTAAACCTGAGACAAAAACAGGGAAGCGTGTGAAGCCAGTCAAGAAGTCTCTGTCTGAAGTGAAATTGGATGAAAGATAAAAAACAGGACAAAGAGTTTACATCAAAAAATGAAAGTTGTTTTTTGCATGTTTGACCAAGTTCATGAAGCAATTTGTGTGTTTAACTGAGCTGCACTTGTGCAGAGTTACCACATAAATTTGTAATTCAGTTTTAAAAAAAAGAACCATTTTAAGTCAATTCAGCACTGTTTTTCTGTATCGCATTAAACCTTAGATTTATGTATCAGTATCGGAAATGGGAAAAGTGGGTGTCTGCATCCCTACTACGATGTACGACGGGCATGTTCAGTTGCTTCTGTGTGAAATGTGAGAACAGCTCCTGCGCTGTGAACAGCTTTAATGAGCTTCCGCACATATTCCTGAAATGCAAAACAATGTCTTTTATTGCCAAATATCTCCGCTTCTGTGCTTCGTGTTCGGCCCGTGCTCTCGCCGCGTCAGGCAGGAAGGAGATCCCGCAAGCAAACACTTTAAAGACCAGCGCAAGCTGCCAACAACAAGCGCTGCGCGATAGCGGCTGTCACACGTACAAAACATTTTGTTTGCCAGAATTTGTAAGGCTAACTGCTACAAGTGCTTCGTGCTGGAGAGCTTTTCTTCAAAAATCCCTCTCCGCCGGAGGGAAAAAAAACAAAATGAGCCTGCGGGATAAATAAAACATAAAATCAGGCTCTTAGCAGTCTTAAGGACATCACAACGTGCCAACCACGGCTGCTTTCATGGTTAATGTGTGTGTGTGTGTGTGTGTGTGTGTGTGTGTGTGTGTGTGTGTGTGTGTGTGTGTGTGTGTGTGTGTGTGTGTGTGTGTGTGTGTGTGTGTGTGTGTGTGTGTGTGATACTTGAACCTCTCCAAAAAAGAAAAGAAAAGAAGCAAGTATCTGTCACTGCGAGCAAGCAGAAACCTCGAGCAAAGGAAACCAACAGAGACAGAGGAAGAGATGGTGAAACAGAGGGGAAAATGGCTGCTGTCTCATCACCTCAAGGGAACAATCGAGATGTGACTTTGCGTTTCATTGGCTCGGTGTGAGGCGGAACGGGGGAACTCTCCCACACTTCGGCCCGTCAGAGGGTTTGGCGTTGGCAGGTTTCCCAAAGGTACACTTGTGTTTTTGAAGAAAAGGCTCAGTGGGCCTAAGATGAAGTGGATGATTAATATCTGATAAGCAGATGACTCCTTCAAAGGAAGAGGATCATTAAAGTGTAAGTTACACTCCTTTGAGGTGTATGCAGCCCACTGAGCTGACTCGGTTCGTAACGTACGAACCGAGTTTGCAGCAAGTTTGCAGCTTGATTAGCGTGTGAAACAAAATCTGTTCGCTGCTCTCAAAATGCACGCGAGGCTCACACAGACCCTCCGTCGTCACGTCGCGTTTGAAGAATTAGCTCGGCAGATTACGATTCGGGTCAGGGGGTCGGTGTCTGCCCCAAGCGGGAGAGTTCAAAGTATGTCCGCCTCTTGTTCACAGGCGATGGCCGGGTGGAGGGGAACAGCAGTAATACAAGCGCCGCTCCGTTGTAGTGGATACAGAGCTGAGCAAAACAGCAAAGACTGCCAGGTCCATGTTGCACAGAGATGTTGACCAAAACAACAAGACAGAGCAAATGAAACAAGTTGGGCACATCCTTACAGACAGGGCGCAGTCAAAGTTCAACTCTGAGTTGCTCAGGGCATCTTATCAGGAAGTTTCTTGGATGCCTCCTTTAGGACAATTTTGCAAACTAACAGCAGACGACCCCCAAACAGACCCAGAACTCATACGAGGGACGACAGACCAGCTGCCCCAACAAGATAGATAGATATATAGATTCCAAAGTATATCTATCTATCTATCTATCTATCTATCTATCTATCTATCTATCTATCTATCTATCTGTCTGTCTGTCTGTCTGTCTGTCTGTCTGTCTGTCTGTCTGTCTGTCTGTCTGTCTGTCTGTCTGTCTGTCTGTCTGTCTGTCTGTCTGTCTGTCTGTCTGTCTGTCTGTCTGTAGCTAGCTAGCTAGCTAGCTAAATAGACCACAGCATGTGGAATAAAAGAGTCCAGCAGGATTTGGTCTGATTTCACTCCCAGAGATCACATGAAAAAGAATCTCTCCTAATAATCCATCTATCGCTCAGTGAAACTGAAGCTTATCTGTCTGAGGATTCAGAGATTAAATGGACTCCAACCAAAGATTCTCCACAAACCACAGCATCATAAATCCATGAAAGAACTGAAATCAAAATGGTGGTGGCGAGAAGAGAAAAGGAGCAACACAGAGGAAGCCGACTGTCTCGCTCGCACACACAAACCCAAACATCAGGGTCAGCGGGACGTTTGAATGCCCTGCCGCTCCGAGGACTCTGGTCAAAGAGTGGAGACCCGGGCAGCCATCTGCCCTCTCTTTTGTCACCATGCTCCAGGACAGACTAAACACAGAGCTGTGCATGTGTGCAGGGGGGAATGGGGGGGGATGCAGACACATTGAAGAAGTGGACACAACGGTTTGGGTCCGGCTCAGTTTTGTCCTTGCAGAGCGAATGGCCTTGCATATTCAGTGCCATTTTCTGCAGTCGCGAAGACGCAGCAGAAATGGATTTTTACCATTTCAGGTACCGGGTTTCATCACGAGCAACCTCTTCCTTTTAAATGCCTTTGAACGATTTTCTATTTTTGGACTGGAGTTTGTTTTTTGTTTTTTTTTGCTGTACAACAGTCAGTGGCAGAGTGGATTTTAAGAATCGTAATGGCGTTATTTCAGAACCGCATAATTTGGGAGCATTTATTCCATGATGCGTCAGATAATTCAGTCGGGCTGAATGGATGGAGACCATCTGTGAACAGGAACTTTCAAGTCTCGCCAGTAACTTCACACCCGGGACGCAACGATCCACTTTTCTCCACTTCAGATTCCGATACCGATATCTGAGGATTAGCATCGGCCGATACCGATCTGATACGAGGGGAAAAAAACTGCTGAATTGAACTTAAAATGTTTCTTTTTTTCAAAACACAAACACAAATTTAGTGAATTACAAAATGTATTTTATAACTCTGCACCAGCACAGCTTTAATACACCAGTAGCTTCACACGCTTGGTCAAACATGTAAAAATAACACAACTATAATTTATTCGGTCGGTGTAATTAGGAGCAGAACAGCTAAAAAAGTGATAAAGAAACTGAAAGTGACAAAAACAATAAGTCGACTATCTTAGTCAAATATGTAAAACATAAACAGCAACAAACCTTTCAAATAGTTCAGAAAGTGCAACTCTAAATACAATGGAAAACAAATAGCAAAGCAAAGAATTATTCTAACTAAATCTGCCCTTATGGATTGGACACAGTCATCGATATTTGATCTAGATTTCTTTTTCAAAATTGGACAGACATAGATATTGACATTAGATGGGAGCATATCTACTTCAAAACAGTGTTGATTTTGGGCTAGGCCATTCTTGGACATGAATATCACCTGGTGTAGAGTTTTTAACCTGAAATGTTTTACAACCTCAACAGGTTTTCTCCCAGAATTCCCCTGGGGCTCTCACCACTGACTGCACATGCACTGAAGCAAGAGAAAATTGGTTTTCTCAAATGGTTTATCTAAACCTAACGTTCCCCACCAATCTGCGTCTCTGTGTATAAATCTGCGAGTGTGAATGTGGCTCCAGCGTGAAGCGTTTTGACCGGACAAAATGAGCTGTGCAAGTTCAACCCATGTTCCATGGAAGTCGGCATGACGTGCAGCGTTGATTTCTGATTACAAACAAACACACAAGCCGACCAGGTCCCCCATCCATTCTGAAGAAAATCATTTTTCAAAGGATGATCCTCGGATGTATCACCATGGAGGTGATGGAAAATGTAATTTTTTTTGCTATGTTTTGCCAGGTAGGCCTGAAAAGTTAGCTGCTCTGTTAGTTTGCCTTGTCTACTGAATAGCAACATATGCAAACTCCAAAGTTCCCATTCGCTGTGGTTACTGTACCCTCACACCCGCCAGTGGTTGACCACTCGATTGTGCACATAGGAGCTGGAAACATGTGCGACACAGTTATCCTGATAGTAAAGTTGACCCACAAACAGCCGTCAAAAACACACAAACACACAGCAGTCCTCTGGCTATGTGACAAACAGCTTTTCTAATGAAAAGATTAGAAGCCATAACAGGACTGATCCTGCGTTGTATATATCTGGGGTTTCAGTTTGGGGAATACCTCAGAAAACACCCTCAGGAGGAAACCCAAGAGTCACGCTGGGAGCCTCTAGGAAAAAGACAAGTGAGCAAAACCTTTTACTGTGCAGAAGGAAATTCTTTATGGAAAGACACCAAATGTAGTAGCTGCTTTCTAACAGCTCCCCGATCAGGTAGGTTCCTCAACACATCACATCAACGGTGCAAGGACAAGGAAAACCTGCCGTCTCTCATCACACACATCATTCCTACCTTGGGTACCTTGCCGCCAAGCTCACGTTTACCGTGGAGTCCTTATGTCCTGGCCATGACAGAACAAATGATGCGAAAGTGGCGTGAAATTGTCCGCCCAGTTGCCTGTCCCTTGTCCAAAGAAACCCACCGCCACCGCCCCCCAACACCACCCTGCGACCCTCTTCTCCTCGCTGCCTCCTGGTCCACAGTAAAAGAGTGAGGGAGCAGCCGAGGAGTATCGTCTCAGGATCGTCTCCGTCTCAGGGTTGTCTCCGTCTCAGGGTCGTCTCCGTCTCAGGGTCGACCGCACACGCGTGCACACACTCTGAACCCTCTTTAATTGGCTTGTTCCAGCAACCAGGGGTGACTAATAAATCAAGGGGCTGAAATCACCTCCTGCGCTCCATTGATCCTGCAGAGAGGACGCCGAGCGGATCCGGAGAGCACAAGAACGCGTGCGAGAGGGAAGAAACGGTGTGAGTGAGACAGTGATCGAGAGCAGAAAGAGAGAGAGAGAGAGGGAAACAGAGGGAGGGAGAGCGTTATGTGTGTCAGCTCATTTGTATTCAGTGCTTGTTTTGCCTCTTCATCCCTGCCTTTTCCCATCCCTCTATCCGTCTTCCCCCCTTTATCTACAGTTCGCCCCTACATTTGTTTGCCTTTCTCGGCCGTGAACCCCGACCCAGGCGGGGGGGGGTAGGAGGTAGAGACAAGAGTGATGAAAGAATTCTGCAAACTACAGGGCCGGAAGTGCCGAGAGGAAAGGACGTGAGTTAATGACACATGGCTACTGATACAGACATGCAGGAGCAAAGACAAAATCGGAGGCTGGCCTCAGCAGATGGCCACTACACACATCTAGTGTTTCAACTGCAAATATCCCTATGATGGTAAGTCAAAGTTTACCAAGATGATCTGGAGGAAAATAGGATGCCCCGATGTAAGACACGTTCTGTTGCTGCAGTTTCCACAGCCTTCATCTGCTTAGAAGACGAAATGACAGCAGACTTGCATCGCTCTGTCCAGGACTCTCAAAGAGGCTTTACCAGAAAACCTGCCAATTCCATTCACACACCAATGACGGCGACCTACTGGGGCGGTCTGGCTGCCATGTCAGCCCTTCTGACCAATACCAACAGGCGAGGCAGGTGAAGCGTCTTCCCCAAAGACACAGCGACAGAGGAAAACGGAGCAGGAATCGAACTGGCGACCCACTGTCACCACCATTGCCCCAAAAGATATTGCGATCATTGTTACATTATTCAATGTTAGTAGCACAATGGACTGCTTAGCGTACAACAATGGTTTACTGATGTATTCCAAGTATAATGAGTTCACACTTTGTGTGTTAATAAGTTATTCAGCCGGTTCCCAACACGCTAAAGTTAGTTGGAAGCACAGTTGGAGAAGAGAAGAGTGAGGAAAATGTGACTTTATTGCAAGTGATTTATTGTCATGAAGCCTTAATTATGTCCACAAACTTCAGTCCCCAGCGAATAACTTGTGTTTGGCTTTGGGGATGTTGGTACTTGACGGTGTAATTGTTTATCTGTCAACATGTTTTTATTATGTTAATTATCATTTTATTTTGTTTTACAAGAAATGTTATTAATTTTATGTTCTTTTTTTCTTTAAAAAAATCAAATGATCTAAATAGAATTTTAGAAAGCTTTGATCAGAAGCCATGTATGTTGATCTGGAACATGGACCTCTACGGGGGGGGGGTAAAACAAGGTTCATCTTGGGTGTGTCTGTTGCCTGGCAACACGCATGCTTCATAAATACAGCATCATCTTAGAGGAAGTAGTAGCCTCTATGTCACACAGGCGTTCCCTGATCAATATTTTAAAATGATCGAATAAATAGCAGAAGAAGAAATGGGTCACGTCCAGGAATATTT
This sequence comes from Poeciliopsis prolifica, assembly GCF_027474105.1. Taxonomy (NCBI): domain Eukaryota; kingdom Metazoa; phylum Chordata; class Actinopteri; order Cyprinodontiformes; family Poeciliidae; genus Poeciliopsis; species Poeciliopsis prolifica. The sequence goes on along the minus strand of NW_026562385.1, from coordinate 11,591,504 downwards.
ATTTCCCTAAATAATCTGTCAGTGAAATCCATTGCTCCTCTCTGTTACTGCCTCCTAATTACCACCTAACTGGACCCTCCCTCCTCCAGTGCTGAGTCGGCTTTCCTGCCCAGTGTGGGTCTCAGTGGGATTGTCTCAGTGGCAGATGAGATATGGCCTGAGCAGGCCGAAAATGAGAAATCTGCCATTTATTGAGCCATTATGGCTTACAGCACAGCGGATGGCTGTCCCAGGGGTCTGCTCTCCACCTGGTAGTGTACCCGGCCTCCTCGCGATGTGATCCCCTCCCCCCCTCTGGCTCCAGACGCACCGGAGGAAATCCCTTCATGCTCCTTACCTGATGTCTGTTTGATGTCCATTACAGGAGGTTAAGGACTTTAAAGGGGAAGTGTTGTGTGTGTTTCCGGGAACATAGTGCCATTTCTTTTACGTTAAAAACTGGGAGACCTTGTTTGGGAAAAGATGAACATCAGGCAGAAACTTTAAAGAACGTTATTGTGAACTAAGTTGTTTTTTTTTTAAGTCTCATAATCCAAATTGGAAGGAATATGCTGCTGCTGACTTTCCATAAGATCAAGTTTCGGAATTAGAGACTTTAAGAAACTCTGGCTATCATCAGTTGTTTTAAGATTTGACTGAGAAGATGAAGAGGTTATTGCTCAAAATGACCTATTTTCTGGTCGGTGTTGATTAAACCAGATGAAGTGAAAGCTGCTCTTCCTCCTCTGTAAAGTGTCGACAGGGGAGACATTTTGCAAGGTCTTATCGAGAGCCTTGCATATTCACTTTTTGATTTCCCGCACAGCCATTCAAGAAGACAAAACAAAATCCAAATCATTACCATAAACACATCAAGTCAAAGGGTCTGCAAATACCAAGAGATGGCTCCAGCTGGTCTGCTCCTGTTTTATGGAGATTGAAAAAAAATGAATTCCTTCTCATGTATTCGGATTCCTCGAGCTGTGATTGGCTGCGCCCACCGACCCACCCACCCACTTGCTCAGGATCTGGTGCAGTGGTCCCTTGTTTATTAACAATCAACCCCCGAGCCACAAAGGGAAATGATGCATGTTATTGCGATCCCGCCAGATGGGGGCCCACGGCCGAGGAGCATGGAGGTAAAACTACAACCTCTCTATGATTAGATGTAAATGAAGGCGGTGAACTCCTAATGGTGGATGGCAGGGCAAAGCCATGTGAGTGACAGGTTGAAGACCTGCTCGGAAAGCAACCGCATTGGCGAAACCACGCCCAGCACAAGCTAGCTCTTAAATATAGCACCGCAAATGCAAAGACAGTAAATTCTATTTTTTGGACCACAGTGTTTGTCCTGCAGTAATTTTCTTTTTTGCCTAAAATCTAAAGTCCTAAAGTCAATCAAAAAATGTAGAGATGTTGTGCGCATGGCTCATTTTGAACTGATTATCCAAGTAAAAAGTGTTTGAAGACGCATGTTAGTGACAAAAATGTAGATTTATCAGATGATTTACTTCACACCTCAAAGTTGATTTCTGCACCTTTCAACTAGTCAAACCATTTGAAACAAGTTCAGGAGTATGAAAAAAGGGAAAAAAACAAACATTTCTGCTTTAAATGGACAGTATTAGGTAAAATAGACTTTTCTGAGCTGTATATCATGTCATAGTATTATTATCGCATCCAAAACATACCTGGGGATTTCATTCTTTCATGCATGCTTGAGACGTCCTTTGATTTCCCATGTCAACCATTCAGCTGTGCAAAACGCTCAGTCCTCACTCAGCTCCTGCAAACTAGCCAGCAGCAATTAGCAATCACCTGATGGAACTGTGCGTCTGCTGAGCTCGTTACAGGAGCAGCCTCTCAGAGGGACGTTATTAAAACGTGAATAGAGGAGCCGTGTTGTGAATACCAGCCTGAGTAAAGAACATCTGAAAAGCACAAGAAAAATCCAGGATAGATTATGAAAACGAAGGTTTTACATGAGCATTTACAGAGTCAAAACCAACAGAAATGGTGAACAATTGGCAAAGAAGTATAGCAAGCATAGCCACAAAAGGTGCAGATATTTGGTATGGAGCTGCTGCCAGGAGGCAGAGAGGTGGGAAAACGGTCTCTGTGTTCGGCAGATCCAGGATCAGAGCCCGGAGCCGCCGAGGACCCGCGTTCAGACTCCGACACGGTGAGGCAGAAAGCCAACCTCTGGTGGGACGATCGGCAGAGGCAGAGGAAGTGTGGGAGGATGAGACGAAAAAGTCTCACGTCTGAGAAAGATCTCTTCCTCACATTCAATATGCTGCGCTGGCAGTTCATTCTGGTCGATTCTCCTACAAATGAAACGCACCTTTATGCCGTCTGTCCACCGGCATCGACTTCCACACCACAGACTCACCACTGGATCTGTTTCAACAGAACAGAAACATGTTGTATTGTTCCTCTGTAGGGTCAAATCAAACTCTTTACAAGAGTAAAAATATTTAAACGTATAATAAGAAGAAACTTTATAGTAAGGGAAAAATTAACAGTACAAATGGGTCAGTGTTATGTATTTTCAGGCCCATTGTGCAATAATATATCACAATCAAATGATACCTTCAGTTGTTGCAAAATTCTGTGTATATCGAATACGACTTAAATTTTCCTTTGTAATTTAACAGCTTGAATTTGGGGCTCTGTCTCTTTAAGAAGCTCCTGCTCTTTCTGAAACTCTGCCTCTTGGAAGTCATCACAACATGGCTCTTCCTTTAAACTTTTAACGTTTGTGCCAGCATTTCACTGAGGAGTAGATAATATAACAAGCTCAGCAGAAGCAGAGATCCACCAGGGGTTTCCTAATTGCTCCTGGCTAGTCTGAAGGAGCCGAGTGGAGGAGCGGCAGGAGAGGGTTGCTTTGTGAGGTGGAAGTTCGGAAACTGCACCTCTGAGGAGGAGCTTTGTCTTCGAAGGCGGGGCTCGGTCCAACTAAGCGTTTTGCACAACTGAATGGTTGCCATGGGAGACCATTCAGGTGGTCTTTCATGTATTTGTTAAACATGCATGAAAGAATGAAGGAAATCTGCAGGTATGTCTTTCATGAGAGATTAACACTGAGACATAAAGCTGAAAAAAGCTGAGTTTGCATAATGTGTCGAACTATAAAACAAAAACTATTCTCTACTTCAAGAGATCAGACATTATACAACATTCATCTCTATATTTTAAGAAGAAAAAAAGTGTATTATTGTGTTTTCAGTGTCTCTTTTTCCTACCAACTGTGTTTTAAAAAGAATAGAAATAAATGAAAGGAAAGAAACAACCTGAGGGGCAGATATATTTTTAGAGGACGGATCAGCAGAGGCCAGAAATATCTTTATCCAAAAATAGTTCTCCTTCCCATCTTAAAAACTATCCTTACTTTAAGGCTTAAATAGGTTGGCAATTTAAAACACTGCGCCACAGTACAAGTAGTAGGTATCAGTTGCATTTGCTTGAATAAATTTGCCTCCAGTGGGACAATAGCAGCTATTTCTATTAGACATGATGCAAATATTTTACACCCTAAACATCCCTAGAAATATACTTTAGATCTATTTTTGAATCCACTGACTTATAATATTGCAAAAGAATGTACACCCCTTAAACCTTTATGTATTTAGCCAAGTTACAACCCAAAAGTTAAAAGGGGGTTTAACTATTATATGTATAAGTGGAAGGAAAACAACTTATACATAGTTTTCAAAGGTTTTTATGAAGAAAAAAATGGATTTATTGGTGTGAAAACTACAGCTATAAGACACAAACCCCTCAGTGAGTTACATGTAACACACACTTTAACAAAACGTTACCTGCTGGCCGCCTGCCCCTTTAAGGTCACAGGATAATAATAAAGCTTTCTAGTTTCACATATGACATAATTAGACCTCTATAAATTACACATTTTCAGACTAGCACAACACAATTATTGCTGCAGGCGGCTCAGTCAAAGTCTTTTGTTGTGTGTTTTGTTTTTTTTAACAAACCCATGTGTCGCAGTTTCTTATATTTGCACCCAAATCTCGCGATCATCGCGGAGGGACAAAAATCTGTCCTACGTGGCAAAGCGAACGCATCTCATGCACAAGATTGAACATGTTTCCATAGCAGCTCATAACCAAACATGTTCAAACTGCTGGAACCAAATCTTAATTTCTTCCACGCATGAAAATAATTCAATAAATTGGAATATTATTGGAAAGAGGATTTATTTTTGGAACTTTATCAAGAAGTGAAACTTTGAATGCAGGTTAATTGCACACAGATGGATGTTTGGAAACGTTGTTGTTGTTGTTGTTGATGATGATGTTCATTATGATGATTTTCCACTTACGGCTGATGAAAATGTAACATTTAAAATTGGAATTTTACATCAAACCAATGAAAACGAGAATGAAATAAAAATGTGAACTTAATGACGAGCATGCTCAATGCCTCATCAAAAGTTATTATCTTCAAAAAGTACAGAAGACTCATTGTGACGTACATTTTATTGAATGTGACTGCTTATCCTATTTGCTATGAAATGAAAAAGAAAGCCAAAAGTGTGATTATTAAAAGATTAATACTTTAGATTACCTTTCATTATTAAATCTATGTGAAATCTTTAGCGGCGCAAAATAGAGAAAATATTCAATTACAGCTTTTTGCTTCTCATAATAAACACGCTCTAATATTCACAGAAGACGTGCAGCTGAGCTGAATGATGGAGGTTTTGTCCAGCAGCCAGAACATGAGCTGTTTTCATGCAGCAGCGTGGGCCTGACGAACAGGCTGAACGGACGTCCTGCAGCTGAATCCGGCTCCCTGGCTCTGATAGAGAAGCTCGGAAACCGCAGTGAAGAAGAAAGAACGTCGCTGTGGCTCTGTTCTAACAAAACGGTGCGGGGGAAATCCAGGTCCGGTTGCGACAGCGTCGCAGCAGATTGGGTTTTAAAGCGACCGTCTTGGTTTAATCGACCTTCAGTGGGACGAACCCAACGTCCCGGCTCGCTTTCCTCATCCCTCGTCCCCACGGGAGGATGGAGTCGCTGTGAGGAGCAGAAGGATGGAGGAAGGGCGGATGATCATAATGGGCATGAAGATTATGGAAAACAGAGACTTTAAATGGAGTTATTTAGGTCACAGGGCAGAGAGACGGTTCATCTGTACGTATGCATGCTGAGTGTGGTCGCTCTGAGCAGGTTGTGCAGACAGTATGCTACACATCCCTCAGGCCAATTCGTGTGTGAGTCAGTGTGTGTATATTGGGTGGATCATATGCTACCTCTGGGTGATTGTGGGTGTCTGCATGTGATGATGATGATGATGATGATGATGATGATGATGATGATGATGATGCGTAGGCTGAAGCAATTCCTGGAGTGCCTTTAGCAGGAGAGAAGCGTCCAATGGAGAATCACAAACTCTTAAAGGCAAGAGAATATCCAAGAATCAAAGAGTTTTGGATCTAGTGATATTGAAATTGTTCTCACTTTGGGTCGTTAACAGCTTACCAAATCACATGTGGCTAATATCAGTCAGGTTTAGCTTTATGGTTATGGTTTTGAAGACAAGACTGACTGGGTGGAGATGAAGGAGTGTTTTCAGTTCTCATCTTTCAGTTCTTTAAAGGGGCAGTATTATGTGAAGACATCCTGTTATAATGCCATCAAAACATACCTGGAGCGTTGCCCTGACTCTTTCATGCGTATTTAATTCAGCTCTGCAAAACGCCTGGTTGTACCTAGCCCCGCCTTCAAGGACGAAGCTCCTCCTCTGAGCTTCTCCGAGTTACAACAGCATCGCCACTCTCCCTCTCAGCTCCTTCAGACTAGCCAGCAACAATTAGCAAACAACTGGTGGAACTGGGAATTAAGGGAGCTACTTCTCAGTACAATGGCGGTGAAAAAAAAAATGCTGGTAAGGGGTTAATAGAGGAGTAAAGCTCCAATGACTTTCTGAAGGAGGCAGAGTCAGCAAGAGCACACACTCCTTTCATTTCCATTTTTTATCAACTGAAGGTAACATAGTTACTTGACTGTGCTATAAAACGGTTCTATATGCTTAGAGAATATATAATACCGCCCCTTTAAGAGTGCATTCATGTGCAAAGTCGTAAATAAATAAAGGAAAGTTCAGATTTAATTTAGGTTGTTGGTGGATGAAAGAAACGACTTTCTTCCACCAGTCTTCCTGTCTGCTCACTATAAGAAACAGAGCATCGCTTTCCACTCAGATGCCGATCAGAAGACAGAAACATTCATGCCCACAGGTGACAGAGAGAGTCGCAGCATCCAACGTGGAGCGAGGGAAACACGGACATGCGGAAAGTGCGCGGTGTGCAACAGTGAGAAACATCCGATCTGACCGATCTGTCGTGTGAGCGGAGAGAAAGGGCTAAACACCGACGGCTGCACAGGGCAGAGCTCGGCCTAATTAAGGAGCAGTTTACAGCGCCGCTCAGACGAGACGAGGCGACGGGGCCCACAGCGTCCGTCTGCAACAGCCGCGACTTTGATGCTGATTTGAGCCAATGATGAAGTAAGTCAGGCTGACGTCAGGCCGCACGCAGGCCTCTGGAGGAAGACACACTGCTTCTCGCAGTCTATATTGAGGACTGTCAACCACGGAGAAGGATGCCCCTAAATAAAATGCTCTCGAACATAAATAGAGTCAATTAGTATTTGATTTAATCGCAGCATCACTGCTCTGCACCAGTTATTAGCGCCATCAAGAAACTAACTTCAGTTCTTCTCACAAAACCCGAGAAAGTAGCGACACGGAGGCGACGGCACCACAAAGGCCGAGTTGGACCAGAACAGAGAAGGTAGTGGAAGAGAATTTGTCACGTTGCCCATTTTATAATCACTCATTGGCTTTTCGTCTAGTGCCACTCTGTTGGTTAAGGCAAATAATTTGAGTGTATGACAACAGAGTCATTGTAGATAGGAAAACAAGAGAAGTACATTTGTGCCCCCCCCAAAAAATAGGGCAGAAATTTACTTCTGCCCGCAAAAGCGATTAGTCTCAGAAATCTTCTAGAAAAAAAACAATGAGTTTGAAAAGCTAAAAATCACAGAGTTTTGAATTTCAACTTTTGTCCAAAAGTAAAGAAAAAGAAGCATTTTTTATTTTGATTTTTGACTCAGAAATGTCCATGTTTCTAATTTTAAACTCAAAATTTCAGTTTGTTTTTTAAATGGACATTTACTCCATAGTTAAAGTTTAAATTGTCATAGTGAAGCTGTAAAAAGGCACTAAAACATAACTCTGGTTTAAGCCCTCTCTCTTACCGCCTTTAAACTAAGACCGTCAGTGCAAAGGTGAGTCTCTGATGTAAAGTTTCTGCTCCAGAGGTTTAAGCAAAGGGAATCATTTCAGCTTGACTGACATTTTCATTCCACTGTCAGTCAAAGGCATGATGGGTTCTGAACCTGGCACCATGACAGGATCCATCATGCGTCTCGATTGGCAGGAAACAAGGATTTGTTGGAATGTAGATGTACGTTTTGTCCATGAACACCATCATATAGTAAAAAAAATGTTATCAAAAGTGTGGTGTATTTTCTATTTCTCAATGGTTTATAGAAAATAAAACATAAAAATTGCAGTTATACTGCTCATTGTCAAATGGCCAAAGTATGTATGACATTTAAAAACATACTTTTACCAGTATTCATCAGCACCTGTACATTTCATTAATTTTGAATTTCATTGAAAAGTTTTTTTTTTTGTTTTTTGCTTGTTTTTTTTTTTTGTTGCTCATCTCAGAAAGTGAAATTTATGTGTCATGTCGACTCCATACATGTAGCGACACATGCTGTTTAAACTCTTTTAACCAATACAAATTGACGCCATCGTTCCCAGCAAAGTAGTAGAAAAAGTCGAGTGGAAGGAAAACATGTGGTGGGAAAAGTTTCAAGTTCATGCCAAATATTCAATGCACAGAAATGAGGAAGCTTTATAAAATATCCTCTTTTTTTCAGAAAAAATGAATCTCACTTAAGATTTAAATTTCTGATGCACAAAATTTGGGGTTTCCACTACCTGAAAGCCATAAAAATGAGAATTACAAGAAATAAAATCTCATATTTCATTATCTATAATAAATGTATATATAACACCATTTTATTAAGTCATTTTTTTTTTTGCCAAAAATATAAAAAATGAATAAAAGTCAAGGCTTCTTTTTTTTTTTTTTTTGCAAAAAGATGATTAGGCAAAATAAATAAATCACTTTTGGCAAAAAAAAAAAAAAAGAAAGAAAAAGACTTAAGCCATTATTTTTGAAAGGTGATTATGTGCTATGTTAGTGAAACAACATTTTTTATTACAGCATTGATGTACAAGGAGCATCGTTCTCCTCCCTGATAATCTCTATAATTCTCTCCAAATGTGGTTACGGGACGAGGGGCCAGTCAAAGCCCCTATAGGCCATTTTGCTAAAATCACCAGAACTCCGTTAGCTCAGTTCACACACAGACATCAGTCTGAAGCGGCCTATCGGGCACGCCGAAGCAGACGTCCCCTTCTCTCTGCCACAGCAATAAACAGTCATCAATGGTAAATGACGATGCATCTCAAAGGGGATCCAAATCCGCCTGACTTCAAACACAGAGTCCTTCGACTTTGATGTGGTCTGTCGCTGCACCACTAACCATGGGGCGCTGCTTTTACACACAGGGAACGCCACATTCACTAGTTAGCAGACTCATGAATGTCATGCTAAACAGTTCAAAGTACGGATGAAGTTAATTAGTCATCTATATTTTAAATTTTCTTGCCATTTTTTATTCTTTTTTTTCTCATCTGAGGAATGTCAGGGATTCGATTAATGAGGCCTGCAGGCGTAGAAATGAAAAGGGCGAAAGGTGAAAGTGCTGCTTTCCACTTCAGTGGAACCTCATCTGAAGAGTCACTTCTAAAATTACACTGAGATGGAAAAGCTTGGAGGAGGAAGTGAGAAATGACAGGAAAATCAGCCTTTAAAGAGCTTCACACAGAAACAGAAGAAAAACGGTGAAATCAAAGCATGAGGTGAGCAACAAACAGGCACACAGCAGTCTGGGAAAGTGATGCAGCTGCTTCTTTTTTTTTTTATTATGCCTATCAGCTTCGAAGTGAGAAACAACTACCAAGACCTGATCACCAGTCACATTTGGTTTCTCTCAACCCTACACCTTTTTATTCCAGTTACACTCAAAATCCGACTCGATCAAATGCAAAATGGACCCGGTCCAGATTTGGACCGTATTCACATGTAGACTTCTCAGATGTATTTGAACTTGACTTTCTTAAGCTTGGGTGCAACCAAGCGACGCTGCAACGCAAGATTCTCTCTTAACAACAGACACATTGTCTCTTTGACTTGGGCAGGAATTTGTTCCAAAAAAACTCATCCACATTTGAACTGAAACTCTCAGGTGCTGTAATGTGTCGTCTCGCAAACTGACGTGTTTGTGCCGATTCTGATTTGTTGCCAAGAGTTGTGGCTCCCTGTAGCTCACAGCGTCGGCCTCTGTCTTGGTTTTTTACGCGCTGTGGGACGACTGAGGCTTATCGGCATAAAGCAGTTTGCTGATAAACAGACTGTTCACAATGCGACGCCCACCCACTCATCTCACAGGACGGCTTTGTCATATTCGCCATTTGAAATGAAAAAGTGAGCGTTAGGGCATTGTGAGTTCAAAGTCAGGCCTTCAGAGGACTGCCTATACAAATCAGGCCAGAACAGCAGCAACTGTCACACGGAGCGGTCCAGCTTGTTTACAACTCCCAGTAAGAGCACAGATATCCCTCAGCATGCAGACAATCTGCTGAGTCACTCAACTATCCGTTCTCGTACCCCTGCTCTCCGGGCCAGCTGTATCTCCCTTCAATAGTCTCTACTAAAAATATCCCCCCATTCCCTCTCTCTTGCTCTCTCTCTGCTTGCAACATACAGAGAACGCCTTGTCTTTAGGGAGCATGACAGCAGAAAGGGAGTTGCCGAAGTATAATATCAAAACGAGGTGGTCTTCCACAGCACGGACTGGTGTTTTCACAACCGAGACCAGATCACTTTCACTGCACGGCGACGCGACCCATCGAGTTTGACTGATCCAACTGCACGGTAAGCGCCTTTAGATTCAGAATGGAGTGGAATGTGGTCAGGTCAAAAGGACTTTCCTCTGCCGGTCGCAGAGTTTCAGAGTCTCAGAGTTTCAGAAACAGTCGTGGCAAGAAAGTTCTCAGAGTTTGGGTGGTGCAAAATAGTGAACAAGGACTTTCGTGCAACTCACTACGCCTCAACTGCCTTGGTACTGATGCTTTGCAAGCAGGAGGGAATTACCACAGAGGAAGAAGACAGAGAGGAAAACCTGTTGGATAGAAGTCTGATTTGACGACACAAAGTCAGGTGGAGTGACTTTGAAGTAGAAACAGACGGAATGGTAGAAAATGATAAATAATTTGTTCTTCTACAGCCCTCTGTTAAATCTACAGGTCCTCTAAGTGCTTCACACAACATGCAGTCATTGAAGGTCCAGGCAGTCAGATTTTTTTTGCGTCCTCTCGTGTTAAAGTCTGACCATCGGTGTGTCCCATGACTGTCACATCATGTCACGCCTCGTCACCGCCAAACCGAGACGCTCGCAAACCGAGGTTGCGCCCTGATGCATCGTTCCGGGCGAGGCCGATTGGACTTTGCTGTGGGTTTTGGATCCGCTCCTCGAGCTCAGCAGCAGCAGCAGCAGCAGCAGCAGCAGCAGCAGCAGCAGCAGCAGCAGCAGCAGCAGCTTTCAAATGACGAGTCTCCTGAGAGACGTGGGGACTGGTGACAGGCGACCTGCAGTTTCTGTGAAAACTTCACATCTGGATCAACGGAAGGGATGTTTGGATTTTTGGCGTTTTCTTCCCGACATCTTACATGATTGTCACTCAAGGAAGCAGACGTACCTTAAAATATATCTTCAGGCATGCCTCTGGGTTGACTCAAAAACCACGACGTCGTCATTATCAAACTTTAAAGAATCCAAAATTATTTTTTGAAAAAAAAAAATTTATATATATATAGATATATATATATATATATATATATATATATATATATATATATATATATATATAGATATATATATATAAATCCAGCCCTCATTTTTCTGGCATTTGAGAAACATCTTTGCCAACCTAAGCTACATAGACGTAACGTTTTAACAATCCTCACCTAGTCTGAACATTACTACGCATTAAAAATAGCAACCTAACAATATCAGACAAAAAAAAAAAGAAATACATATAAGTCAATGAAAGGGAGCAGAAATGTCAAAACAATGTAGCGTTTATTTGATGTAGGACGTAAAGGCTCTCCATTAACTATTTCTGTGTTTCCTGCAGGCTACACATATTTGAGGATAAACAACACTGCATTATGTCTCCCCAGTGGCTGCTCATGCTCACTGGAACAGCCTCCCACACACACAGTGCAACACACACTCCGTTTCCCCGCCGGAGGCTTCCTCAGCCGCAGACGGTTGGTAGTGCAGGTGAAGGGGTGGAACGTGAAGATGGAGGCGAGCCCTCCCACAGCGTAAGGAAGACGATGTCCTGGCAGCTGCATATGTTGAAACTTAGTGTTGGAGGGGAAATTGGCAGGGAGGTCTTTGACTAGGACAGAAAGTTCAGGGTGATTATCTTTCGACAGTATGCCGTTGTGCTTCCTTATGTCGAGGAAAAAACCACAGGTTGTTTCTGTGTTTTGGTTTCTCGTGGTTTTTTTATGATGCCAACGGGCAACTCTGCCATTCAGGAGTTTAATTACTGGTTTGACCTTTCCCCTCTGAAGGTGAAGAGCTGTGAATGCTGGGATCTGGAGTTCTTTCACCACTTCAGGCCTCAGTAGTCACACACCACCGTTCATCGCTCACATGGTTGAACGGTTGAATCTGGAACAAACTACTAGAAAACTCCAAAACGGCCAAAACACGGAGTTCCTTGAAATCAAGGTTAAGCCCACACCTGTTCAAAACGACCTTTGATCAGCAGTAAATGGAACGCTGATCAACACATTTATTGATCATTTTGATGATGGCATTTGACGAATTGTTGTGTTTGCTGCTTGTTTCTCAACTGGTTGCTGTCATGACTCAAAGTACTTTGAACTGCTTCGCTTCTGAAATGTGCTTTACAAACGAACTTGGCGTCAGTCCCATCGATGGGTTTCACGCCATCTTGCCGTGGATTAGCATCTGAGACGGGTGATTTTGTCACCTCTTAGCACCAATCTGCGTCACTTTTTGTCTCAGTCTGTCTGCGTTAGTCGTCCCAAATGAGATCCAACGTGGCAGCACCACAAGCTTTTGCTCAGCTCGTTGTGGCGGAGATGAAATGACGGACGACCGCAGCCAGATAGCAAGCTCTTCGTCCTGATCTCTTGAGCGAGCATTTGAGAAATGCGGAACACGCCCGTCGTCCAATGTGTCTCGTCGCGTCAAAGCGTTGTTTCCGTGGCTCTAAACGATCCAAAAATGGAAATGCAGAGAAAAGGATCCGTCAGGCCGCGTAATCTTTCAGCAGACGAAGCAGCGTGGTCTTGCAATTTTGAGACGCACCTTGAAATTGTAGTGTCTCTTTAAGAAACTCCTGCTTTTTCTGAATCTCTGCCTTCAAGAAGTCACCTCAACATGGCTCCTCTATTTACCCTTGAGCAACATTTTTACCAGTGTTACACTGACAAGTAGCTCCTATTATGAGCTCAGCAGATTGGTAGTTCCTCCAGACGTTTAAAATGTGAACATTTTCCAGCTGCATGGAAAACAGTGCAGGGTTTTCCCAATCACAACAACGGAGATTAGAGGCCTCCCTAGTCAGAATGAGTCAGTAAATAAGGGGAACCATTCTGACATCTTTACAGCAGGTGGACAAGCAGAAGCCAATGAAAATACATCACTCCAATATGCCAATCTTCGTCCAGAAAAATATCGTTATCGTTTATGAAATGCTTGTTCCATGTTCTACACAAAGTGGGAACATTTGGGACATACAGACATCTGGCTCTTCTCCCTGATTCACTGCTGTGAATCACTGGTTAGGAGCTATATTGTGTTTGTATTTGTGCTGAAACATATTTTGTCTTTGGCATTGGGTGTGTGTGTGTGTCTGTGCGCATGCGTGTGTGTGTGTGTTTGTCCACTCAGAAACAAACCAAAAGTCAAAAGACGCCTGAGGAGGACACTAAAAAGGCAGCTGCTGTCAGAAAGGAGGTCTCTTAGCAAGAACACACAGACTCTATCAACTGCTCTACTGCAGTCGCAAACACACAGCAACTACTGGGTGCGACGACACACACAAAAGGCAACATGGGATATTCTCTCACAGACTGACGCTCAGTGATAAATAGAGGACGGGGCATCTCAGTTCATTGTCTTCTAATCTGTTAAAGGGGCAGAAATATGATTTACCAGGCATGTGGTGCCATTTTGTCAGCTATGTTACCTTCAGTTTTATGAAAATGCTGTATATATCAAATTTGACTTCACAATTTAACACCTTGAAATTGGGTCTTTTTCTCTTTAAGAAGCTCCTGCTCTTTCTTCGCCTTCAGGAAGTCATCACAACATGGCTCCTCTATTAACCCTTTAATGACGTTTTTACCAGTGTTCCACTCAGAAGTAGCTGTGATGACCAGCTCAACAGACTCACAGTTACACCAGGTGGTTGCTGATTGCAGCTGGCTAGTCTGAAGGAGCTCAGTGGGGGAGTTGTGGAGGGGTGTGCTGCTCCATCTGGCAGCTCAGAGGAGGAGCTTCAGCCTTGAAGGCGGGGCTAGGTCCATCCAGGTGTTTTGGACAGCTCAATGGTGGCCAAGGCGGCTCAAACGCCTCTTTATGTTTCCGTCTGCTTAGGGCTAAATGCTAACATCAAGCTGTTAGCGCAGGAAGGAAAAGTCAAATCCCGTGTTTTTTTAACACAATAAATCTGATTCTGGTTACAATGTGGCAAAGTGTGAAAACATTGGGATACTTTTGTGCGGCCCTGTAGTCAAACAGTCAACATGTCTTCCAGTCATCCTTGGCGCCCTGTGCTGGGCTAAAACACAACCACAACGCCGGTTGACATAATGGAGCTAATCCTGTCTGGCTATTTGTCTCACTATGCCTGAAATGTTCGTGGGCTCAGGAAAGGGAGACGGGGGGCCCGAGAGGGGTCACATTAAAGCGTCAGGGTCTATTTAAAGCGTGTGAGCATAATTAGCCCCTAAAAACCTCTCCTTCCTCGCCTGGAGACGGACATCCACAAGGTCGAACAAGGTCAACAGTTGGACGTACGGGTCGTTGGCTTGACATCGGCTTATTTCTCCGCTCTATGAGTCTCTTTGCGATGCCTGTCTGGAGATTTCTTTTGGGTTTTTTTCTCCAGAGGATGATTGACTTTAGCAAAGGCCTTAGCTGGAGAAAAAGAATTTAAAACAAAGTGGCAGAGCGGAAAACAGCTCAGCTTTGAGACAACAGCTCCCTTGTCTGTAATTGTCTCTCCACAGAGCGGGATCAGGCCTGTCACAGGGACTTACGTGAACCCATCCTCAACGCATGTCAACTCTGGGAACAAAGTTGCAGAAAGGTTGACGTGGAAACGCAAAAAGTGATGATGTTAAACTAGAGGCTTGGCAGCTAACACGTCACCATGGGAAAAACAGAAAGAAAGATAGAAAGAAGCACAAAAAGACGGCTGAATATTTTTGCTATGTGCATTGGCAGTTCTGTAAAGATCCCACATGGCAGCCCATCAAAACTGTTTCACGAGGACATCTAGTGGCCACGTTGTTTTCAGCAGTCAGGAAACAGACCAAAGTCAGTGATGATAAAATCCAACTTCATTTCAAGAAACGTCTGCATGCAGACATCGTGAGCATGAAGGTCACATTCATTTTGAGCTCTTTAGATGCAGTCGATCTACTTTGAGGGTGTGGTGGTTCAAAAATAACGTTATAGATATCTAAAAACTCGGAGTGCATGAATTCATGTTGCAAGTGAAATGGTCCGTCAGTAGATCTAACACCTTTTCATCAATGTTAAAGAATTATTGACTTAAAACAAGCTCCTATTTATTTATTGATTGATTTTTCATGTTTATCCTATTGTCAGTTGAACAGCTGCACTGGACAAATTGATGTAAATAATGAAAGAATAATACAATATTTAAATATTTAAACTTCAGCCCAAATAATCAGCTAGATCATTGGAAATTTAACATGTTTGGGTTTTCCGACAGGATATTGAAACTGATCAAACATCAAAGCTCGTCTGAGAAGTGGTGAGGTTGTCTTTCATTAAGTTTGCAATTGATTCAGTGTATGCACATGTGGGCTTTCTTAACAATCGCACATCCTGTGTAGAATTCATGTCATTAATTTTTCCTTAAGGTCTAAACTTTCCCTGCTGACTTCTAAACATGTTTACTTCTGCAGCTACGAAAGATTAAAGATCTCTAATCCGGTTAAATGGCACAGCGAATGCCTCATGACGCTGCTGGACAAGATGGCCGATCAGGTGAGGAAAAAATAAAACATCCCTCTTTCAAAATGATTGAATTAATCATTGCTAATATTCATGTTTTATTTTTCTTGCTTTTCTGTTCTCCAACTAAATGTGTCATCTTTAGTCAGTATTGTCATGTCCACGTTCAGCCCCAAGGGCACAACTGCAGTGAATAACATGCGAACTGCGTTATTTTTACCCTTTTGTTGTTTCTTTATGTTAATTTTTTATGGCCGCTGGAGGCCTTAGCGGAAGCGGGGACTGGGGGGAGGGCTGGATTTTCTAAACTGGGTCATTTTTCACCTTTGTGAAACTGCAGTTTGAAACCACTTGGCCTCAAACTTTTAGACTGGGCATCTACAAGTTGCTGAGTCCTGAAACGTTTCAACGTGTCCCGTATCCTACATGCTTGAATTAAATGGTGAAAATGTTTCCCTAGCATGCAGTCAAGCTTCACAGAGCTCTGCTGATGAGCTAATGTTGGAGCAAGGTGAGCTGAAGCAGAGAGACTTCCAAACGCCTCCAAGTCTCTCTGCCAGTACCAGTTTTGCCCTTTGCCGTGACTCTTAATGCAAATCAAAACAAGTAGCTTACGTTGCCTATCTGCATGTGTACTGAGTAATTCCGTCTAGTTTCTTGTTGTCAAATACTTTTGCTTTGTCCTTGCAGTCCTTGGGATGTTGGCTGTGCAGGTGGAGAGAGACCCAAGGACGGGTGCCACCGTCATCAAATCAGTGGCCCCCATCTCCTCACCTCCTGCTGCTCCGACATCGACAACCATCTTTGACGATGGAAGGAAGAGCATCCACACCGTTGGCGGTTCGGTAGACGAACCTTCGACCGAAGAGCTCGGTGAGATATTGACCATCATTGATGACGTCGGGATGACGGTGCTGCTGGATGATGTAGCAGCGACACCGAACAAAACAGAGATTACCACTGGGAATGGAGAAAGAAACAAAAGTCAAGGTCACGTCCTGAATTTCATCACCCCTAATGGCACATCAAAGGAGGACTATGCACAGTTGGATAACTCTGGGTATAAAAGGGAAGTTGAGAGGATGAAAGAGTGTACAAGTGTTAGAATCCCAGATAAAGAAACCAAGATCGTCACCAAAGACATTACAGAAATTCTGGAGAACATGGAGGGTCAAAGCCTGGAGGAAGATCCAGTAACTCTTGTGTTCCTGGGTTACACTGACGCGTCGCCTGAGGAGGATCACAATGACGAGGACTACGAAGGCATGCTCACTGCAGAGCGGGTCATCATTACTGAGTACGGCGAAGAACACGTGGTGGAGCCAGGAGCCGCTGCTTCACTTCAATCGCCCTCTGCAACCAAAGGAGAGCAAGAGACTCAGAAAAAGACTCAAGACACAACCCTTCAGGATGTTCCACTGAATGATGACGACGCAGAACCCCAAACCCAGAGGGAAGACGGCGTTGAGAATGACGGCAGGCGGAAGAAATGTCGGTGTTGCTCTGTCATGTAGAAGACAACTAATGGAAGATGGTATATTTTTAGACACATATTTCCCTTAAGCTCAGTCTTTATCAAAGTTAGATGTATCTCTGCTTCCCTCTCCTAGAGGACAGAGCACAGAATTTCTTTTTCAGGACTCAAGCAAAAGATTTGGCCATATATCAGCCAAATAAGTTCAGTACTTGTTTGGGGATTGCTGTTTGTATCGTTTTTAATGTTTTTGCATGGTTCAATGTGTTTGTCAGGTTTTATGTTCTTGTTAGGTATAAAAACTGTGACGTCTCTTGACTCGATGCTTCCAGAGGGCAGTTGCCACAGAGAACAAAAACATGGATACTTTGGTCTAAGTCTGCTCCAGTAGGAGGGATTGCTGCATAGAACAAGGAGATTTTAATAAGTTCAATTGACTCCAAATCGGACTGCATTATTGGATTAAATTTAGTTTTTTGGTTGAAACTATTTAGTCATTTTATATAATACGTTTCTTACGTTTGTTGTATATCAAGTACACCTTGTGCCTACCCAACTCCTAACGTCTGTGCCTTTTTTTAAATAAATACAAAGTGACGCGTACAAAAACGTTTAACCTTGTACTAACCGTTTTTGCCAAATAAACCAGCAGGACAAATAAAAAAACATCTGACAGTGATAAGAAATGACATCAAAACCCCTAAATCCTCTTAAAAAATAAATCATCCACCTTATTCCTATATTTCATAATGCTATGTTCGAGAGCAAACGCAGATTGAAACATGAGAATATCAACATTTTGCCTCAATCAGGATGACTTAAACCATAGCTGAAGCTTAAATCTTTCAAAGAATGGGAGGATGAGCCAAATAAATGGACTCTGATTATACATAACCAGCAAAATTAGCTACTTTGTCATCTACCTTTCAATGGAATTGAGGTCAAATACATTAATAAATAAATTTGACACTGAGCTGTCATTTCCCGTGATTTTAATTAGCTTTTTAGTCCATGAATTGTGCATTTGATCATTTAATGAAGTCGTTTTTAGATGCGAGTTTAGAATGCTGGCAGGATATTATGCACTGATGAATTATTGATCATGAAACAGGTTTTTATCAATCTTTATGTCTTAAACCTATAAAGAGTTTTTAGTGAATCATTGTTATGGTGACAATGATTCGCCTCATTTCCAGGCGATGAACTGAACGGTGCTACATGGACTGGTTGAAGGTCGGGATGCTTTGTAACCGGACCCTGCTTTAAACTGCTCTGTGTCATTATCACCGTGTTGCTTAATGGTCTTCATGATTCTACTTGTTCTCTAACCAGTCTCGCTGCCAAGAGAGGGGCAGCGGGGGCCATGAACCCCTCTTGAAAAATGTAAATATGAACAAATAAATAAACCTGATTTTTCTTTTTTTTTCTTGCATTTACTTGTGGAGGGTTTTTATTCTCTCTATTTTTGCTGTGCAACTGGTTGCCATGCACAAAAATGATTGGCTCTTCACCAACATGTTCTCACTATGGTATAACCAAGTCATTCCAAATTGCACATCGCATTAGCTATTAGACATGTGAATGATTGACTTAAGTAACTGCAGAAGTTCTTTGTTTGTCTCCTCCTTTTGTTGTTTATTGCAAATTTGAGTTTTGAACACTGCAGTTGTGGAGGCCTGGTTTTGACTTACGTACAGTTACAATTATTTTGTTTACACAGACCAGTTGACTGGTAACAATTTGCTCCTTAAGGGATTAATAAAGTTGCTTTGACCTGACCCGGCTCATATGTAGGGTTATCAATATCAAAAGCGGTTGACCACATAAGCGTTTCACACTTTGTCAGCTTAACACTGCCCTTAAGCCATCAATGATTTTTTTCCATTTGATTCACAGTTCTACACCCTCTGTTGATCAGCTGTATGCAGCCCCAATAAAATTCTCATGAAATTGTGATTGCAAACTGAGAAGTTGGATATTTCCATATGAGTTTTTGGAAGCAACTTTCTGGGGCAGAAAAGCGCTCCACACGGTGACTGCATTATTTAAATACTGAAGTGTTTGAGTTGTTTTCTGTGAAGGGAGCTGCATCTGAAATCTGAAACATGGATCAGATCTGACATCACTAGAATTGTAGACCATAAAACTTTGCTCCTGCTCGGGATTATTTTCAACTGAGCTGCTTCTCAAAGAGGAGGATTTGGTTTGTGCACGACACAGAGGACAGGAGGATACAGATGCTAAGCAGATCACCTTGATCATGCATATTTCCATCGAGGTTAGCACTACCACACACGGCCAACAGCTCTGTCAGGTGGGTCTCTTCCTTTAAAAATCTACACAAAGTTTACATGTTTTAATGCATTTGTTGTCTGTTGTACTCAGAAACAGCCATGTTTGTACAGCACTGTTTTTGTAATAATGTAAAAAGTGGTGACATTTTTGTATCAGGTCATAAGGAATTGCTTTTCCCCTAAACGAGTACAGGCAGATTAATTGTGAGCATTTTTTTGTGAGTTTTTCATTCGATTGTGACAAGCTCCAAAACCGGACGGGACCCCAAAAGAACAGGAGCTGCAGTTTCATCCACCACAGATATGGAGTGATACATGGGGAAAATCACGACTTATTTTAAGAATCTAGGTTTAGGTTGATTTAGAGTAAAGCTGAGATCACGTGTAGTTCAGATTGATGTGAAGGTCCAGAAAATACACTTCCTCATAGGGAAGTAAACGAACATGGGAGCCGTCCAAGACGGCAAACGTTGAAATCACAAAAGTACCTCAGATATGGTTGCTTAAATTACTGGCTTCATGCAGGAAAGCAAAATGTTCTATAAAAATAAAGTGTAAACAGGTTAAGCTCATTAATATGTCTTGTTGGAAAGGCTCAGTGAACTACTGTTGATAATCCAAAGGTGCGGCTTTAAATCCTTCAGTGCAGGTGTAAATATAGACCAGCTGGTTCAAACCCGTGTTGTTGTAAATCATAATTAGCCTAGAAAGTGTTACGTTTAAAAAAAATAATGTAAAAACGGTCATCGGACACAATGTATAGTGATTAAAAACATGAGAGTGAAATTCTGTCTAGTCCAAGCAGAATCGTTCGATCAAAACTATTCAAGCAGTAATCAGTTTATTTACTGTACCTACATAAATCACCTAATAGAGTGTTGGAGTCTGAGTGGCCAGTCAGTCAGGCAGACACTGTCCACACAGCTTTCCTCTGTTTGTACAGACGGAGGAAAGCCGATTACTCTTCTTCCCCTTTATCAGCACAACTGAGAGGACTCGGACACGGTGGCACAATAATGTCACCCTGGCAACACCGGCGCTGTGCGCCAAGATGAATGCAGAAGGCTAATTGAATTCTTGGTTGCTTTGACGCTTCTTTAATTCACACATATTTACATGCACTATGTAAAAAAAACAAAAAAACAAAAAAAAAAACTTTTATTTTCTCAAAGCCAGACAACAATTCAGAGGAAACATTTTTTTTCTGTTTTAGTTCAGGTAAAATTGCCAAATTATTTCTAGTTATTTTTTTGTTTTGTTTTGGGGTTTTTTTGTCTGTATGAGATGTGTCAAACATTTTGGGTTTGCTCACACAGGCTTCTCAGGGCCATTTGCTTGATATTTGGGCCCCTTTCTCCTAAAAGACCAAGAGTAACACTGTCAGGTTGTTGGTCAGCTCACTCACACACACCTCTTGAACTCTTTCTACAAATATTCCTACCAAAGGTGGATAAGAGGCATGGCCAAGTCAATTTTTTGTTTTTTTTTACTGGACTTTTCTGAGGTGCCGCTGGCTCTAAGGACCTGAGATCAGGACTTTCTGATAGCCACTCCAAAACATTGATTTTCTTGCCCTTCAGTCATTTTGTCATCTATTTGGTGGCATGCTTATGCTTACTTCCACTGTAGTTTCAAAAATCAGGGTCAGAGTTCATTTGTAATCTTTAATCTGACATGTGAGTTGCTTTTCAATCAAATGGCCTCTTCCTGCGGACAGTGACACACTCTCGTTACCTTCAGGCAACATCTTCAAAGGTCCAAAGTTTTCCTCCTGACAGCTCAGTTGATTTTCTTTGGTTTGTCCAGGAGGTCACACAGGGAAGCGGAGTCTGTGCGCGTGTGTGAGGTGTTGCCTTAAAATACATTGGCAGCTCTGCCTCTGTTTAAGTCTTCAAGAAGCTTACAAAGCCAAGCATCATCATCTGGGTTTATTCACATTACCTAAAGGTTTAGTCATTTTAGTCGATGCAAACTTTTACATTTGAAGAATGTCATGAAATAAAATAAAATAAAAAATTATTCTAGCATTACCATATGTACACATTTGAAGTAATCCTAGCTGATCTAAAACAGGAAAACTTTGCTCTGATTTAACGTCAGACAGAATGTTTACGTAAATGTCTGGTCACAGATAAATGTCAACTTTAGTGACGACTTTCATAAGGCATCAGGTATGACGCTTCCTCCTGCATCTCGATAACTCTTGACTGAGGGTTCGTGATCTTTGCTAAAGGGAAATGACTTGGACTTGGATTAGAAGTCTACAAGCCAAGTCTTTGGATTGGAGACTTCGAGATGCGTGAAATAAACCACGCAACCTTTTAGAATGTGGTAAAGTTTCAACTCTTCAAAATCCTCACTTTACTAAAAATACTGGCCCAAGTCATTTTTTTGCCAAAAGATGTTGTTTGCCATTTTTAGGAAACAACAGCCATTATTTTAGGAATGGTCAAAATGTTTTCTGCCCTTTGTACGTCATCAGAATAATCCAGCTATTGGTATAATTTATTTGCCTTCATCAATAACAATTTATGTTTTTGTTGTTATTGCAGCCTATTGGATCTAAAAGGGAAATACCAAAAAACCTCTGAGTGTTTCTAAAAGTGGTCATTCAACAATACGTCTCAGCTCGTACAGCTTTCTCTCCCAGAACCATGGGTGCGTAAATCAGGACTGCAAAGACATGACCCAAAATACAACAAATTTTCCCGAAATCTTTAAAAATTCACAAGATGGTGCCGAAGTTTATTCTGATGCTCCTGCGCAGATCAAGCGGTACTATAGCTTGATGGACGACGAAGGACCGGGTGACGTGTTCATCCAGCCCCCTTCTCCTCCGCCCTGCAGGGCTGTTTTGTCACCAACAGAGGGAAGCACAAGCGCAACACCAGCAGATTCTGGTGTGACCCTACCAACCCAAGCAGCTGACGCCACAAAAGCTAATCCCTGCAGCTTAGACAGGCACCATGGTGAGAAGCGGTTAATGGCAGCACGGAACGAGCTGGATGAAGAGATAACTGGTACAATGGAGCCGTCAATGGAGCCTATGGATGACACATTGCTTTCCAGTGACAGGAATTATCAAAACCAAAAATCCATGGATGACTCAGCTTGTTTGGTGGAGCGATGCCATGACAAAACTGGAAAAGCAGAGAGGAGTAACGCATCAGGGGATGAAGAATCAAATGAGGAGCCTGAAGATGGCCCAAAGCCATGGGAAGAAGAAGGAGGAGGAGAAGAAGAAGAAAACTATAAACAAATATATTCAGACGTGGATGAAAACCCGGGGGATACGACTAATCAGGAGAAAGAATGTGACAAAAAGCACAAAGGTATTTCTTGCCTTGATGAGAGAGACTTGGAGTTATCAAAGACAATGTCTGATCTCAATAAAATCAATGATTTCACATCTTCAGAGCCATCAGAATTTACCAATAATGAAGCAGAAGAAAGAACCAAGAGCGGTAACAATGAAGAGCATGTCGGAACCAGATCTTCGGACAACATCCTCACAAGATCTGAGCAAGAATCTGAAGAAGAGCTTGAGCAGGTCGATGAAAACCGGAGAATAGTGTCTGATATCCATCAGGGAGAGCAGCTGCTTCAGCGTCTGCAAATGGTGCAGCTACGACATGATGACATCCTAAATACAGCCCAGGAGATTATCACAGTGGCAAAAGCTGAGGAAGAAGATAGGTTTAGGTCTGAGGTTGACAACGGGGGAATTAGAGAAAAGAGTGTAACAAGTGACGAATATGAAGAGGAGGATGCATCAAAGGAGAAGGAACAGAGGACAGATGTGACAGAGAACAAAAACAATGACAACAATGGCACAGAAGCAAGGACCACCTTGTCAACATCACCTGGAACGGCACAGCACAAGCAGATCGACGCAAAAGATGCAGATGAGTCTTTGGACGATTACAGTGAAAGCTTGCCATCTTCAACTTTGCCACTTCACAACCCTCGCGAAATGCCCGGTGATATACTGTTCATTTCTGCCGGGCATCGATTTTCAGCTGCTGAAACGTCAATGGAGAAACAGATCCAGGAGGCGGCCCAGGCCAGGCAGAACCTGCAGAGGGCTGGGGGTGTTTTCAACCTTGCAGATAATCCGGATGTGTTGGAGATTCCATTCAAGACAGATGTTTCTCTTGAGTCACTCCTTACTAAGGCGTGTACCATCCAGCAAAGCCAGTGGCAGTTTTCTGAAAAGAAGATGCAGAAAGAGATAAGCCAGGAAATTCAAAGGGAGCTGGTGCTGGTCAACCAGGGTACGATTCCTGGGGAGTACTGCAAAGGGGAAGCCCGTCAGCTGAAGGAGACAAAACTGCTGTTTGAGACTTTTCAGCAGGTTAACATGGAGGGACCTACAAGGCTTAGGAAGCTCCCGACCACAGCAATGAAGGGTCCCGTTTACCCCTCTGTTCTGGAGCGCACTCGAAGCCTTGAGATGTTTTCCCTCAAGACCTGTCTTGTCTCAAGGGCCCACTCTTTGAGGCTATGCAACTCTACAAACCTCGAAGGAGACAAAAGTCCAGAAACCCTCAGATCGAAGAGCCCAACTGGGGGCTCTCGTGACAGAACACGCTTATCTCCTTACTCGAAACACGACAAGCACCTACGGCTGCACAGGAGCATGGACTCAATAAACAGCGAATCCTCCACTTCCGCTGCGGAGTCTAGGGTTAAAACAAAGGACAGGCAAGGATCCCCCATATTGAGGCAAAACCCTTTCTTCAAGCTGCGCCCAGCCATGGCCCTGCAGCCGGAGGTGGAGAAGGACATTCGGGAGGCTAAGGAAAGAGAAGAAGAACTGCGCAGACAGCGGTGCACTTTGTATGGGGAGGACAGACACAAAAATGAAGATGAAGAAAAGCATCGGTGTACAATGACGCTCAAATCAGGTCAGTCTGCCTCAGCATGATGCGTTTGATGAAACATTCATCGACTGAGCACACTCGAGCATTAAATTGAGCAAAAGAATTGTTTATACAGCAGAACTTTTCCTCCTTTAATGCTTCAACAATCAGTCGACGAGTTCTAGTCTGTATTCATCCCAAACCTCCCAGGCCTTTTAGCTCTTCAATGTATGCCTCTCAACATTAACATCAAATGGTGTTATCTAATGAGTCTTATCGCAAACTTGGTGTCCTCTTTGTCACTTGTGGTCAAGGGCGGTTATTTTAGCAACAAGCTGGATCTGAGTCTATGGTTGCCAGCAGGCTGAGTGACAACAGGAGGCCTTTTGTCTGTCATCATTTTACATTTTCATTTTATAGGACTACCCAGGAAAACTCTGATAAGGTAGAGATATTTGTAAATTTTATGCACTGAGTGCTTTGAATCCTAGTTTCTAAACACAAAACGAATCTCGGCAAACCACCAAGTCATAGCGGTCAGTTCTGCTTACTAAAGAGCTGCACTGATGAGTTCAAATATGCAATAACAGCTTAGATATTTTGGAGGAAATGTTGTTAATTTTTAAGCTGTGCTTTGTGGAAATTTTAAAAATCCATCCATCCATTTTCTGACATTGTTATCCCATCGGGTGCTAGTGATTATCTTCATCGGTCAACGGGTGAGAGGCGGGGTCACCCTAGACAGGTCCGTCACGGAGATCATGAAAATATAAATCTGATGTAGTTTATGATGTTTTCTTGTCACTGTTTGCTTTTATTGAGAGTTGCCAATAGAGGCAATGAAACAGAAAGAGCAAGACGGGAGACTATGGATGGGTGTGTTGAGGACGATGACCTCCATGTCTCTATTCAGACCAAAAACAGTTTCTTCTTGAATGGTGGAGTGATCCCAGGTAATCTTGCTCCAAAGCAGGGAACTGTATGCTCAACAAGTGAATCTGCATTAACAATATCCCACCTTTATGTTTAAACTTATGAGAGTTAGCCACTGCTGCGCTCCAAAATACAAATGACAGTACAATTTCTATAACTTTGTGTTTAGGATATATGAAGCTCTCCAATAAATACTTATGTGTAACATAGTTTCTTAAAAACCAGAATTCCTTTGATACTCAGGTAATTAGGATAATATTTTTGGAAAAATTAGGTTCATAAGTTTTAAATGAAGACACGAATATATATGCATTGCATATATTTATTATATGCAAGGCATATATTAAATATGTTAATATATGCATTTGGGTTTGGTTTCTTTCAAACTGCCCGTGTTGGAAAGCTTCAGGGAGAAGACTGTTGGCATGGACTTAGTTGAATAAATAAAGGATTTCATGTTGACCAGGTTTACATGAAGAATTGCATATCTCTGCAGGAATCTGGAGGAATCTCAGCCGATTGTAAAACGAATTTCCAAAGAACTACGAACATCTCTTTATAGCTGCACAGACGGCGCAGTAAAACAGAGAGAGCAAACCGTTTCCCATGTTTCAGTACTTCTAAACATATAGTAATCCTGAGAACTTGAAATCTACTATATAAAAAAAAAAAAAAAATTCCCTTCTCACCCACCGCGGGTGGTTCTTATCCTCTGAGCTCGGGTCCTCTACCAGAGGCCTGGGAGCTTGAGGGTTCTGCGTAGTATCTTGGCTGTGCCAAGGACTGCACATTTCTGGACTGAGATGTCTGATGTTGTTCCTGGGATCTGTTGTAGCCACTGCTCCAGTTTGGGGGTTACTGCCCCGAGGGCCCCGATGACCACAGGCACCACTGTGGTCTTCACCTTCCAGGCCCTCTCCAGTTCTTCCCTGAGGCCCTGGTATTTCTCTAGTTTCTCGTGCTCCTTTTTCCTGATGTTGCAATCACTTGGTATTGCTACATCTACCACAACGGCTTTCCTCTGATGTTTATCCCACTACGACAATGTCTGGTTGGTTCGCCATTACCATTTTGTCTGTCTGGATCTGGAAGTCCCACAGGATCTTAGCTCTGGTGTTCTCCACCTTTGGGTGTTTCCCACTTTGATCTCGGGTTTCCAGTCCATATTCTGCACAGATGTTTCTGTACACTATGCCTGCCACTTGATTATGTCGCTCCATGTACGCTTTCCCTGCCAGTATCTTGCACCCTGCTGTGATGTGCTGGACTGTCTCAGGGGCCTCCTTGCACAACCTACACCTTGGGTCTTGTCTGGTGTGGTAGATCTGGGCCTCTATTGCTCTGGTGTTTAGGGCCTGTTCCTGGGCTGCCAGGATGAGGGCCTCTGTGCTGTCCTTGAGTCCAGCTTTTTCCAGCCATTGGTAGGATTTACTGATATCAGCCACTTGGGTTATTTGCTGGTGGTACATCCCATGTAGGGGCTTGTCCTCCCATGATGGTATCTCTGGCACCTCAACCTCCGTTCCCTGTTGTCTGAGACATTCACTGAGCACATTGTCTGTTGAGGCTTTGTCCCTGATGTATTTATGGATCTTAGTTGTTTCGTCCTGGACAGTGGTTCTCACACTCACTAGTCCTCTGCCTCCGTCCTTGCGGCTCGTGTACAGTCTCAGCGTGCTGGATTTGGGATGGAACCCTCCATGCATTGTTAGTAGCTTTCTGGTCTTAATATCTGTGGCTTTTATCTCCTCCTTTGGCCAGCTAATTATTCCAGCAGGGTATCTGATTACTGGCAAGGCATAGCTGTTTATCGCACGGATTTTGTTCTTGCCATTGAGCTGGCTTCTCAGGACTTGCCTTATTCGTTGGAGGTATTTAGCTGTGGCTCCTTTCCTCGTGGCCTCATCGAGGTTGCCATTTGCTTGTGGTATACCTAGGTACTTGTAACTGTCCTCTATGTCTGCTATTGTTCCTTCTGGGAGTGAGACCCCTTCTGTGCGGATCACCTTCCCCCTCTTTGTGACCAGCCGACCACATTTCTCTAGTCCGAATGACATCCCAATGTCCGTGCTGTAGATCCTGGTGGTGTGGATCAGTGAGTCGATGTCTCGCTCACACTTGGCGTACAGCTTGATGTCATCCATGTAGAGTAGGTGACTGATATTGGCCCCATTTTTGAGTCTGTATCCGTAGCCAGTCTTGTTGATAACTTGGCTGAGGGGGTTCAGGCCTATGCAGAACAGTAGCGGGGACAGAGCATCTCCTTGGTATATGCCACATTTGATGGACACTTGTGCAAGTGGTTTGCAGTTGGCTTCAAGGGTGGTTTTCCACAGCCTCATCGAGTTTGCAATGAAGGCTCTCAGAGTCCTGTTGATGTTATACATCTCTAAGCATTCAATGATCCAAGTATGCGGCATTGAGTCATAGGCTTTCTTGTAATCAATCCAAGCCATGCACAGGTTGGTGTGTCGGGTTTTGCAGTCTCGGGCAACTGTGCGGTCTACGAGGAGTTGGTGTTTGGCTCCTCTGCTATTTACACCGATACCCTTCTGTGCCGTGCTCATGTGTTTATCCATGTGTTTGCTTATCTTGGCCGCTATGATGCCTGACATGAGCTTCCAGGTTGTGGAGAGGCAGGTTATTGGTCGGTAGTTGGGTGGGACTGGACCCTTTGATGGATCCTTCTGGATTAGGATTGTCCGCCCTTCAGTTAACCATTCAGGGTGAGTCCCACTTTGTAGCAGCTGGTTCATTTGGGCTGCCATTCGCTCATGGAGAGCAGTGAGTTTCTTTAGCCAGTAGGCATGGATCATGTCAGGCCCTGGTGCTGTCCAGTTTTTCATACCTGAGACTCTTTCTTGGACATCTGTCACAGTGATGGTTACCGGGGCTTGCTCAGGGAGGTTGCTGTGGTCCTCTCGTAGAGAGATCAGCCACTGTGCATTGCTGTTGTGGGACGCCTCCCTTTCCCATATGCCTTTCCAGTATTGTTCCGTCTCCAGCCTTGGTGGGTCTGCTCTGTTGTTATTGTTACCCTGCCATTGAGAGTACACCTTAGCTGGTTGAGTGGAGAAGAGCCGGTTAATCCTTCTGGATTCATTCTCCCTTGTGTATCTCTTTAGGCGGCTGGCCAAGGCTTGGAGCCTCTGTTTGGCAGTCTCGAGTGCTTCAGGTATGGGCATCTGCCTGTACTTTCTGGGTACTGGTCTTTTCATTGCACCCTTGTGGAGCTCTGACAGTTGGCTCACTTCCCTCCTTGTTACCTTGATTTTAGCCTCTAACCGTCTTTTCCATGGTGGGTATTGGGTCTCATGGTTGCTCTTATAGCCAAGTATCTCAAGGATCACTGATGCTGAGTTGTAGATCAGCTCATTGGTTTCTGTTATGGTGTTGGTAGGGATCGTTCTCAATGCTGCATTCACATTCTCAATGAGACTTTCTGATGGTACTTCACTCAGCCGTTGTAATTGGCGCCGGGGAGGCCTGGTTGTCATTCGGGTCATGATTCTCTCTCTCAGGTCAGCAGCTGTCTCGTTCAGCTCTGTTTCGCTCATTGGGGCCGTGTATCCCCTCACTGGGTGGGGACTTGTAGTTAAGTCCCCACAGTTCTGACATCCGGGTTCCTCCCTTCTGCCGTAGCATTTGTGTTGTATCTCGTCAATCTCAAGTTGTGATAGCAGTTGCCGTTTGCGGATGTTGGAACACTGAGCTACTAGTTGTTTAGCGCTTAGTGTTGACTGGGGATGTCGAAGTAACCATTCCTTCCCCAGTCTTTGCATGTAACCCCTCTGACTAGGGTTACTTGAGTAGTAGCATTCCAACAGATCCACATTTTCATCTCTCGCCCATTTCCGTCTTGTTCCAGTAGCCCATTTGTCATCAAGGTGCTCTGGTTCCCCAACACCTGACGCAGACCTTGTTTGGCCGGGCGACGTCTGAGCCGGCATGTTATGCAACTTAGTATCTCTCATGGTATGAGGTAGGCAGTAGCTTGAAGGGTCTTGCCTAAGGACCCAGACTGGATTCGAACCCTGCCCTCTCGGTGATATACTGATGCCTTATGTATTGAGCTATCCAGTCATATATATATATATATATATATATATATATATATATATATATATATATATATATATATACACACCATCAACAAATGAATTTCTTTCCGAAAACAATGAAGGCCTTCGAAACGGTTGTGCTGGTCGTAAACATTTCGATTTAGCCTGTTTTCTCGCAAAACTGTCCAGGGATTCAGGTGCCGCTGAACATCCTGAGACCTGATAAAGATTTGTAATATGAACAGGAGCCAAAAGGCTTGGATTAGTTTCAAACTTTAATCGTTTTTATCTTCTCCTTTCACGTCTCTTTAGATGTGAAGTCCAGGGGAAAGCTGGAGAGACTGTGGCCGCCTCTGTCTAAAACGGATCAGAAGAAATCTGGCGAGGTGCAGGTAAAAAAAAAGAAATGAATAAATGAAATATCACAACAATATCCAAAAGCACGTGTGAGCTTCAACTTCATTTTCTTGTTCTTAGCTCAACCATTGTGTTTCTTCCACGTGCGAGAACAGAAAACAATAATATCCGAGAGTTTTAGAAATGCTTAGCTGAGAGCAGGAGCCGCAGATCAGCTTATCTGCGGCTCTAAAGCCTCGTCCTTTCTCTGTCTCATCTCACAGCAGGAGGCGAAGGTTCACAGAGCCGGAGGTCAGAAAGCTCCTCTGTGGCTTCTCTGGGAGTCCGGCCTGATCAACGGCCAGCTGTCAGAGGAGAAGAAGTGATGCCGGCCGCCTTAGCGGTGCAAGAACAGAATCCCGATCAGCAGCAGAACCGCCGTCTGAACACAAAACGGATCAGGGAAACATCAGAGCAACAGGAACCTTTGTGTTCGTTCCAACTTCACCACTTTCTGACTCTTCGGGCTCTGCCTAGTGTTTGCATCAGAACATGCTTTTGATTTTTACTTTGATATAACGTAGTCTTAGATGGCAAGTTAAGCAGAGCACATGTTTATTTATTTTTTCATACTTATGTTTCTTCATCATCATGTATTTATTCAGGACCAACAGATATTATTTGAAAAATCCTGTTGTTATTTTTTTGTTGTTTTAGGGGGAGGTTCTTCACAACACAGCCAATTATAGAAGAACATTTAATTTTTTATCGCTTAGGCTGTGTTGCATTTACAGTGTTGGAAAAGTTTTGGTTCTAGTGAGTCTTAGATTAAATCTGGTCCCATCAGGGAACATCTGGATTGTTTTCAGCTTAAATTAAATTGCTTTATTAAAATAAGTTTATATTCGAACATATATATATATATATATATATATATATATATATATATATATATATATATATATATATATATATATATGTTTTTTTTGTTTGTTTTCTTTTTTCTTTTTGAGCCAGTCAAGTTAACTCTACAGACAGAAGTACACAACTTATCTCATTCAACACACTCTGTTGGGTTAAAACCAGCATTGAGAGACTTCAGCTCAAATGTCAGTGACATCCAGCTAAATTATCTTTATCTATATGGTCAGATGCAAGGTTTACCGAAAGACTACTAACCATAATCACACTTTTCCAGAAAATAAATTTGAAGTTTTGGCGCTGGAATGAGGTGGTTTTTTTTGGGGGGGAGGTTTTGGGCCATATTCACAAAACTGCAACAGAAACACTTTTTTTTGGCATGAAGAGCTGCATGATCCGTGAAGAAGACGATGACAGGAAGCAGTTGGAGGATGACGGCGCGGCATGTTTTTAATGACTTGTCAGGCAAACAAACTTGGGTTTTTTGGGGGGTTTTTTTATATATATTAGCAGAATATTGACAAAATTTTGTGCTCAATTTTGCTGGAAACACAACTACTGTGGTACTGTGAAAAAGTAACAATGCTCCTTAAACTTTGTCACGCTATATGCACACTCCTCCTCTATTCACTTAGATATTTGCACTACGGGCACTTAGTGTTTGTGTTGCTCCTTTACATTTATACTTAATAAAAGACACAAAGATATTTGTGGCTTTAATACGACATAATGCAAAAGAGATCCAAGAGACCAAGCCCAACTTGATTTAAAATACTGTCTACATGCTAATTAGCTGGAAGCTAATTGTTTTCAACATTTATTTATATTTTAGTACTACTTCCTCAGAACTTTTTTTCACATTAGTTTGCCATGTTAACCCTCGTTTCTAAAATGAAATTTGAATTTCATTTTAGGAACTTTATCACTAAGTGAAACACATTATATAGCTTATTTACACACAAATGGATCTCTGAAGGTCTATTATGATGATTTTCCATTTACAACTAATAAAATAAGACATTTACAATTATGATGTCAGACCCACAAAAAAAAAAAAAAACATTTTTAAAAACAGACAGTTATTACTATTAACATCCACAAGAGGTCAGGGTGGTCTCATTAACAGAGCAGAAGGTTTTTCCAAAGAAATTCACAACCAAGACTTGAGGCTTCTTGGATGTGAACTTATACAAGCGTCACTGTCGAAACGTTGAGGCCGGCAGATGCATGGATGAATGACGACAGCTTATTTTCATGAGTCGGTCCGGATGTCTGCTTCACAGGAAGACTCTTCAGATGCCGAGAAATGACCAAAGTTACATAACTGCTGTAATTGACTCAATGATGAGTCATTTCACACATCCATAGCCACCAGGTTTCTGTTATGTCACGTCTATACGTAAGACGGGAACGAGGTTCTAAATTTGAGCGGCGGCATCACTCTCTACAGGAGAATGTGGGCGGCGACTTCTTCACCCTGAGTCACTTGTGAGGGTCGCCATGTGCGGAACATGAACCGGGCTTCTGGCGGGAACTCACTCATTAGATGACTCTTAGCTCAAAGATGGTATTTTTAACATAATCTGGACAAGAAGCACAGATGAAAGCAGGGATATGGATTGATAGACAGGTTTCTGTCTCCAAAATGGTTGTAAATAGTTGTACTGACAGGGGGGATGGAGGGAGTGAAGCTTTGCTAGATTTCTTGCACCTTCTTTCTTTGCATTTTTTTATTTTATTTTATTTTATGTATGTTGCCTGAAAATAAATAGGCAAGATGTTTGTGCCGCAAACGCCTTAAAGGGGCAAATTTATGCCAGTGTTTCTGTACATGTTGTCTGTTGGGTGTCAAAAGCCAGAAACAAATGGCACTACATGGATAAGTTTGATGTAAAGGGCAGTAAAAGAACGGACATGAGGAATTTGAAAATACAGAGAATTACCTCTTTGACACAAATACACTGAGGTTGATTACCACTGTCGACTCATCAATAAGGTGTGTGGCAATACCGCGTTACACACACAGAGGCAAACTGTACCGTGACATAGTGAAGTGGAACGGGGTTGCTCACTTGGCTGCAGTCAGCAACGTTTAACCAACTACCAAGTCAAGGCATTGAGAAAGTCGATGCATTTCCTTCACATTTTCCACAAATATACATATTCTGAGCACTTGACTTGCCTGGGCTCCTCCTTGAATTGCTGCAGTAAAAAAAAAAAAAGTTTGAACAAACAGTGGGTAGTGAGAGCATGAGGTAAGGACAGAATAAACAGACCTCAGATAGCCTCGCTGAGTTGAGCCATTGTCCTCAACAAAACCGTCCATTTGCTTTCTCGCCCTTCCCCCGTCCTCCACTCCCACCTCCCATTCTTACACTATGAAAACTCAATTGTCTAATCCCATTATCCCACATTACAACAGTGAACAATGACACAAAGAAGCCACACACATTAATGTGGGTACTTTTTTGTTTATGTCAAAGGCCGCTTGGCAATAGTGTTTTTCTTGGAGTACCTTCTGTGAGCTCGTTGGTTCAATGCATATAGTCGTTTTCTGAGAAGCAGAATGATTTCATTGTCTTAATTTCATTGTCATTTTGCTAAATGCCAGTCAACAACTTATTGGGACTTTACGTGAAGAAAGATACTTTATCTCTAGCAGACAGGGGCAGGAAGATCACCAGGAGGGTTGTGGCAAGAAGCGGTGGGCGGCATCAAGTTGAGAATAAAAAGGTACGACTTTCATCATGCAACTGCGACAACAAAAAACAATTTCAGCAATGAGGTCCGACCACACAGAACTCTTTAGAGACAGTAATTAACCTAATAGTTATGCTTCTGGACCATGGGAGGAAGTTGGAGTACCCAAAGAGAGCCCACCATGCACAGGGAGAACATGCTAATCCTAACTAGAAAGAACTCAATCTGGGATTTGAGACCAGGAACTTCTTCCATAAAGAGAACAGAACTAACAATTGTGGGACATAGCAATAACAATCCATCCATCCATCCAGAGGTCATTGGGTGAGGGGTGAGGGCAGAGTACATCCTGAAAAGGTTACGGTCAATCAAAGGAAACAAAGAAACACAGGACAAACAACCGCATATGCGTGCACTCATCATACCAAAGGACAATGATATTATAACCAGTCAACCAGTTTACATATCAGTCATGTTTCTGAACTGTGAGGACACTGGAGTACCTGGAGAGAACATACAGACGCTCCACAGAAAGATCCCAGGGTGGGATTTGAACTCAATACCTTCTTGTTGGAAGGCAACAATGTGGTACTGTGCAGCCCCAGCAATCAACATGAAGCCTTACTCTTGCCGTCTTGACAAGAGTAAGAGGTAGGAGTTTTATCAATACCTCAATGGATTATGACACAAATGCTGAGGTTACCACTCTTAAGTTACTTTGCCATGCTGCTGCAATTCCACGGTTATAACATCAGTTTCAGGGTCTGAATCCAACAAAATATGAAAATGCTTGAACCATATCCTTAAACCTACGTAAGCACTTCTGCATCATTCATCATAACCTTATTCATATAAGGTTAGTAGAATTTTTAAGGACACGTAAAGGTGAATAAGTAGATAAGTACGGTTATCTAAGTTTGCAGAAACTTCTACATTCACTCTGAGACGAATCACTTCCTTGCTATACGCGCTGAGCTATGAAATGTCTTTTTTTTTTCTTTCCTCTTGGCTAATGGCCTAGGAGGCTGGCTTTGAGCATCATGGGAGCAGATCAGTCTGGGTTAAGCCCTTGCAACCAACTGTTCAAAGCCCTATTTGCACGGTTTGCTTCTCGGCAGCTGAACCGCCTCTCGAGTTATTCAGATTTAAAGGAATGACGCCATTCCTGCTCTGATCTCGAGAAAAACCTTTTAAACCCCCAACCCCCGCATGCAACAACGCTCGGATTATTATACCCTGTAAAAGAACGAGATCACATCCTCGGTTAATGTTAAGCCAAAAAGTTCTTGTTATCGACTTTCTGTCCGACTTTGACCAAACAAGAGATTAGTTTGGTCTTACCTGCAGCAACACCGCAATATGACTTAGGACATGACCGGGTAGGTTTGATGATTGCGCTGTAAGCAGGATAATAGGAATCTCTCTTAGGATTATAGTGGCCAATTAAGAGATGAACAGGATCATCACTCGTTGCCGTTCTGTGATTACAGTTGCTTCCAATTAGTATTTGTAGACGACAAAATACATAAATGGTGTTCTACACAACACTGATGTTAAATCTGCATACCTTCCTACAGAGCTTATTATTATTATTGTTGTATTTGAACTTTTTCAGTCCATTACAGTTTATTTACAAAGCTGTGAAATGATTTCCCAAGACCACCGATGTGTAGTCAGTTGAACTCTTAACATCAACCAGAGAAATCAATCTTTATATACAAATGACCGTGTTCCTGCTGCCTACTCAGTTCTCCTGACTGGAAATAATTAGAAAGTGCTGTTCAAGAACATGAAAGCCTTGCCAAGGCAGCCTCAGGTGAACCTTGGTGCTAAGGACACTGTTCCACTGTCGTGCTGGAACGAACCAGTAGGAAACTGGGCCATCTATATATGGACCTGCCTCTGATTATGAACGGATTATGCAACTGCACATCATGCTTTACGTAAGCGCTTTGAGCTATGCTCTCTTTTTCTGCAGCTTTTGTTCCCAAACCAGGCGGTTCGTTTGCCCCATCTGCCCACCTGACATGGAAACAAGCGCACAGTCCAACCCAGACACCCCCCGTCTCGTGCCTGTACTGGTTTTGCCCCCAAATTAAAGCTCATGCTCCAGTTCCCCGATTTAAAGGAATGACATAGACTGCGTGTGAAACAGTGGCGCCTCGGCTGCAGTTATGAAAAGCCATTAGTTGCATGGAAAAAGAATTCACTGACGAAAACAACATGTGACTTCCCAGATCCCCAAGTCCTGTGACAGCAAGACTGAAAAGACATCATTAGATATCAAGAGGACATGCAGTGTGTGTGCGTGTGTGGGGGTGGGGGGAGGAGTGCATGTGTGTGTGTCTAGGGGAGGAGGGAGATTCTTGAGAATATTTTTTTTCACTGAAAAGTGTCTTGTTTGGGGTTTGTGTGACTCATCAAGGACTCATTATGACTGTTTGCTGTTTTGTTGAAAACAGCAACATAATGACTCACTGCTGGACTTCTCAGTTCAACCTCAAATGTCACAGTTACCATACCATGGGAGGATACGGTTTCCAAATTCCATTCCAGTGTGGTTTGTTTCAGGTCAAAGGTCACATTCATCAACAAAAATATCCAGCTTCCCAAGTGGCATTGTAGTATGGCTTAAATTGGTGGCATTTAGAATTCTCTCAAAATTGTTAATACCACCTTGAGAGTGATTTGTCACGAAAATAAAGGGATAATATGACATTTCTAAATAAAAATTAGTGGACTTATCAATTCAGCCAAAGACAGATGGTTAATAGCTAGGGAGAAGGCTAACAGCTACATAGAAGGCTAACAGCTACACAGAAGGCTAACAGCTACACAGGAGGCTAACAGCGAGGTGGACTTTGCTAGCCTAACACAACTCAACTGTTAACTTTTCATAACTTTCTATATCTAAAGAATTATTACTAATAATACATTCACAGAAATTGTCATCGAAAAATCTAAGCTACCCTTTCAGCCAAGTCCTAGTTGCTTGTAAAAAAAAAAAAAAAGTGGTTGCTGCTAACTCGCAACAATAACAAATTAAAGTTGTTGTTGCTTTAGGTCAAAGTAAAATGTAAAAATAAATAAATAAATGTTTTTTACATTTTTATAGACTACCAGTTTTTCCAGCATCATTTCCAAACAACAGAAGAGACCTTCAACTGGACAGGAACATCCAGTCATTAAAGCTATTGGCAAAATGGCAGCCTGATGCCAACTCCAAGCTAAAGAGTAGTAGCCACCAAGGTGGTTTAAACGTCTGGAAGCCACGAGCTGAATATCGCACAGCAACATGGACATCGTTTGTCTCGGAAAACAGCAACGCACTTCTGAACCACATCTTAGACTGATATTCACGTTGAATGGATTAGAACCTTTTCAATGGCAGCTACGCTAAGGGTCCGTCACGCTAGCCGTTAGCCAAAACTAATTGTGATGCAACAACATTCTACGGCAACTAAGTACAAAATAATAACAATAATAATTTCCCAGACTCTCACAAAAAAATAAGAACCAAAAATATTCATTTACTAAGTACATAATTGGCCATTTCCCCAATTTTCTTTTCAGACTTATAACTATAACATTGCGCGTGACGTGTGAGCCTTCCAGCCATTTTCCTCAGTCACACCATGTTCTCCTGGCACGTCTCCACTGACGTATATCACTTACTTTATGAGTATTTTATAACTCCTGTTCCCCATCCTCCTTTACCCCCCCCCCCCCCAACTTACCACCCTGTGCCCCAACCCCACTCCCAAAACCGTCGCTTTG
Organism: Poeciliopsis prolifica; assembly: GCF_027474105.1. Taxonomy (NCBI): domain Eukaryota; kingdom Metazoa; phylum Chordata; class Actinopteri; order Cyprinodontiformes; family Poeciliidae; genus Poeciliopsis; species Poeciliopsis prolifica. The sequence goes on along the minus strand of NW_026562385.1, from coordinate 11,554,682 downwards.
GAAACAGTGTGACGTAGTTCATGGTCCAAGAATAGACGCATTAGGAGGGAATCGGGTGGAAGGTTCCCGGCTTCTCCCTCGCAAAGAGTCTGAGTGCCTCGGCAATGATTTACCTCTAATAAGTGGCGGACTATTCACGTCTGAGAAAAGGAGAGAATTTCAAAAGCTTGATTGCGGTTTTGCAGGTAAGTTCGGTCTGATGCAGTGGGTATCAGGAGGGACGGAAACGTAACGCCCCTGACGTCAAACGTTGAAAATAATCATACCCCCAAATGCACAAGCCTCCCCAATCTGTTGTTATTATGAAACAACCCCTCAAGTGAAACAATGAGTCATAGCTTACATATATATTTATATATATATGTAGGCCTATATGCTGCTATCTCTCCTGCGTGAGAGCTTTGGACAGGAGCCGAGGCATAGACAAACTGTTACATAAATAAGTTTCTGCATGCAGGTCTCAGGGGGAGTTTGTGATTAAATCTGCCATTTTAACTGCATTTTTCTTAGTCATCAGTGAAACCATAACCACGTACCAAAGCAGCTAATTTTAGCTGGAGTCAGCATGATTTTGCATGAGTCTGCGCGTTCATCATCGAACAAAAAGCATTGTGGTACCAAAAATAAAAATGACCTCAATGGCATTTATTTTTTAACTAAGTTTACTTTTCTACACTTAGAACATAAAGGCAATTAATCGGTGTTTGCCCAATTTTTTTCTTAGTTGCAACATTGCATCTTGGGAATTAATCTCATACTGTTGAATGCATTGTGTCGCATTTTCAAGAACAATGGCAATGAATAGCTAAGAAAAGAAATCTGGAAAATACTAAACATAAAGTTTAGTAAGTTTTGTGTTAGACCAGCGTAACGGTCATCTGGGATCCGGAAACATGTTCAGGTATTTTTATTTTATTATGAATTTTAATATTTTAAAATGTTACAAACACCTCTGAAGAGCAACTTCCTTTTTTGTGAAATGTAAAGAAAAATGAAAGGGCATCACACATTAGCTGGCTAACCAAGCTGTTAGCTTTCCATTTTGTCATTGGTAACAAAAAATAAATAAAAAGCGCGAGTCATTTCTCCCTATGGCGTTACACTCTCGCACTCGTTGTGGCTGTATTTACCCAGAATTCCCTGCTTCTGGGCCAGTCTCCAGTTCACTTGCACTTGATCCGCACCAGAACTGACTTCAGCCAAACTGAGACACAGGTTTGAGGGTACATCAGAATTTTTTCATCCACATCAGAGTTCGATCGCGCACTCGCACCTCCACAACCGAACTGGACTTTCTACAGAAACGAAATGAAGTTCAGTTAAAGCGGACTGAACGAGGCCTGGTGTGAATGCAGTGCATCCTCGGTTCGCAGGAGCTTACCCAGGTATAAATAGTGGTTTAGCAACAGCCTCAGGGGAGAGACAAGAAACGAACAGGATTAAACATCTAAACATCTGAGCAGAGATCAAGTACGTGTGAAGATGAGAACAAAGACGCGCCTGCTGTGGAAATCAAATGGTATTTGCTAACATTATGTATTTTAAAGGATTTAGGTTACGTGTGCTCTCCTGTTTCATAACATCGCTTGGCTAGTCCTGGTGTCACATTAGATAAAGTTATGTAGCTGGTGAAATCAGGCCAACCCTGCATGTTGTTCAGTGAAACCGTGTCAGTGCAGCTCAGTGTGTGTCATGGCGTAAGCACCCAAACACGAAGGAGCATTTCTCTTGGTGCGTCTCTCTTCATTATTTTACAAATTCACGTGACAAAAATGCCTCGAGCCTTTGAGTTCCTCTTTCTTTGCCTGCACACAAACCCAGAACAAAGAAAAAACGTCAGGAGAATCGAAACCATTGAGAGCGTAACGCAGAGATGTGTAAAACCTCTTCCCAATTGGGCCAAAAGTAACTAACCTGCTGCCGATCAGCTCAACATCCGGCTGCGTCTGTCTTGTACCAAACTTGAGGCCTTTTGGAGAAAGGGAGTAATAATGTCAGTATTATGTAAAACTGACTTTTTTTCAGCTTTCAGTCGTGTCATAACAATATTCAGTCATCAGAAACGTACCTGGAGTGCAGTGGTGGAGGAAGCACTCAAACAATGTACTTAAATAAAAGTACAAATACACAGGCAAACATGTACTCTAAGAAAAGTAAAAGTACCACATTAACATTTTTTTTACTTGAATAAAAGAACAAAAGTACTGGCTTTTGAAAATACTTAAGTGTCAAAAGTAAAATTACTTGCTGAAAGCATTACCCAATCGCTAACACAATATCATTAAGTGTACCTGTCGTATTTAATTTTAATACATCAGAAATGCGCTGTTTCAATGAACAATGTCACAGAGAGTAAACGCAACAAAAACATGCTTCATCTGTGTTTTCATCTCTGTGACAGTTTAGATTTAGATGTGTGACTCTATGCTGAAAGCATTACCCAATCGCTGCAGGATCAAATATACAACCAGGCAAAATTAGAGGACTTCTTATATCTTTGAAAGGTTTTATTCAACAATAAAGTGAACATATTCAAGAGAAAGTTGTTTCCCTGAAAAAAGGGACTTTAAAGAGACCTGACAAGTGTGGAGCGATTTGGAAACGTCTTCTCTCCTGTCCCAACATAGTAGGAAGTTCAGTTTTTTTCTTCTTCTTCTTTTTTGCCACTAGTGGCATTTATTTAGAAAGAAATCCAACAGGAAGGAGGATGGAAAGAAGGTAGGCAGGAAGGAAGAGGAGTGAGGACGGCCAAGCGGCAGTGCTGTAGTCAAGACCACTTAACCCGAGGTTAGCGCCCCGCGCTACCTGACACAATAAATATGATGAAATATGATGGAAATTGCTTCTCAAATTGATCTGATAGACTCACATTCCCATGAAAATTAAATATTGAATACTTAGAGCTGAAAGAAATGTAACCACTGCTGGAGTGTTGCCTTGACGTTTTTATGCACGTTTGAGAAATCCTTTAATTACCCATGACAACCATTTAGCTGTGCAAAAACACCCATTTCGACCTTCAAGGACAAAGCTCCTCCAGACTAGCCAGCAGCAATTAGCAAACACCTCCTGTAACTGTGCATCTGTTGAGCTCATTATAGGAGCTGCTTCTCAATGCAACGCTGGTAAAAACGTCACTAAAGGTTTACTAGAGGAGCCATGTTGTGATGAGTTCCCAGAGGTGGAGATTCAGAAAGAACAAGAGTTTCTTAAAGAGACAGAGGCCCAATTTGAAGGCGTTAGATATTGAAGTCAATTGTCCTTTAAGTTGTATTTGATACAACATTTTTATAACAACTGAAGGTGACAGACACTCGAATTTCATCTTAACCATTTCATTTGACTTTTATCTAAATAAGGATTGATGGTGTTTTGTGTGTGTGAATGTTTTTCTTTAATGTTTGTCTCTGTGTAAGTGGAAGAGAGCCTGCGGCTCAAAGTGACTGATAAAGAAGAACTAGACGTTCCTCTAGGAATCCTTGTCAGCTCTCGTACATGCAGATGTGGGTTTCCGACGCAAAGTCTTCACTAAAACTCGTTCCCTCCGACGAGGCGAGGAGCAGTTGCGTGACGGTGGGTAAAGATGCGGCGCTGTCGTCCATCTGGTTAACAGAGATAAGTTCAGACCGGGTGTGTTCAGTTGTGCCGACTCTTCTGTGTTCAATGAGACGGGTCTTCGATTCAAAGACAAAGATGAATCTTTCTCTGGTTTTCGGAACAGACTCTCATTCAGATTTCCACAATGCACCGTACTGGCCCTTTAAACGGTGCCATGTAGCCCCGAGTTGTTGGATGACTCTGCCTGTTCTGACCCCTTTCCTCGCGCCTCTGATCAGACAGTTTTTAAAGCAGCGCCTCCAGGGAAGCCGCGCTTTATGTAATCTGTCTTCCCTCGTCGTCTTGTGCCAACTCCTCTCACTTGATTCTGTCTGACGCTCGGACGCTTTATTTGGTAAACCGGTCAGCTGGCGTAAACAGACTCTCTGGAAGTCTTGTCTCTGCCACCCACTTGGCAGGAACGCTGCGCAGATATTTCCATCCTTCCTGCTGCCCACATAGCAGGAATGTGGGCAGGACAGAGAAAATGAATGGTGATGACTGGCCAGCAAAAAAAACAAAACAAACAAAAAAAAAAGCCCTTCAAAAAAGAATGAAAACGCATGGCTTCAATAGATAAATTTCTTTTCTTTTTTTTCTTCTAATTCTTAGGCAGTTTTATGACTACATAATCAAATAATTAAATTTGAAAGTACTCTGTACATAAGATAAATCATGGAAAATAAGTTCATATATTAAATGGTTTTTAGCCATTTTATTAGCTAAAAACCACTGAATCACTGAATTTTCTTCCAAATTCAGTGATTTTGAAGAAAATAATCAGAATTGGTTGAGCTAAATGAAAAATAGCTACTTTATAGTACAAACTACAGGGTGAAAACAGCAATATAAATTATTTTGTCATTATATATAATTTTTTGATGACCACACGTCACTGGTTTTCACACAGTCAGGTCTGTTTGGATTTTTTCCCATCCTAATAAATTCATAAAAAATCAAAACCAGTGACTATTCTGCAGTATACAGACGGAAACGATGAGTATTTTATTACTCATAAAATGTATGATTTTGATAAATGGATGATTTTAAAAAATCATCCATTTATTAAAATCTACTTGAGAAAACATAGTAAGAATTGAAAGTGTGTTATAATGGATTGCAGCACAGGGGATATGAAAACATTAAATTTGGGGTTTTATTAGCAATTGTACCTTCTAAAAAAGTAAAATAACAGCTTATCACATTATAAGATCTGTGTTTTATGCATACTGTATGTGTACATCAACTGCATTTAAATCAATCGCCTGTTTAACTTTTAGGTTTTCGCAATCATTGGATTGTGTTGCATTTGATAGCAGAACATCAACAAACATCCAACCCTGAAATGTTTGAGTCGTAAAATTGGCCGGTCACATGCGAAGACGTTGCATCCCAATGATTTCCTCCGGTTTCCCAGAAACACCTCACTGTTGTTTACCAATACAATAAATTCGGAGACAAACCGTCTGCTGAAATATTTATTGAATTGAAAACCAATAAATTCCGGGATGAAACGCTGCTGGAGGTTGACATGGTAGGAAAAATAAATAAATGATACATCACACAATGAAATAAAAAACTGTGATGCAGCAGCGAGCGCTCTGCACAGAGTGATGTGACTCTAAGCTGCAGAAATAAACTCTGCGCAAGCCTTTCGAAATTCAGATGAGCACAGCTTTGGTGGGATTAAGGAAACAATAAACCACTTTTGAAAACCTCCTTATTGAAATCATGTGTGCGTAATTGCCACAGGATTAAATAAACAGACTGCTGGCCGGAGGAACCGAGTTTATCTTTCCCAGAGACGCTGCACTGAGACCTGCATCACACCAGCAGTATTGCCAAGCAGCACGCAGGTGGTTGGTAAAGTAACAGCAACACTTAAAATGCTGTATGTAAAAAAATATATATATATATATATGATGGATATAAATGATGTTCCTCTTGTACAATGAATTAGTCTTTCTTAAAATGTAGCCGGTAGAAAGGGAGCTCTGATCTTTCCAAGCATGCAGCTGGGACCGCGGAACCAAAGGGGGCGGGGCTTAGAACCTGCAGTGTTTTTTCTGGAAAGTCTGTGCAAATATATTTTTTTCCAACGTGTTATCCCACCAAAATCTGATGATAAATGTGTTTCTAAATGTAATACCCAGCTAGCCTGATATCACTAACTTATTTCAATGTTGTCCGATAGAAGAAACATTTAAAAAGGACAAACATTTTGACTCCTCTCGCCTTGCGAACGGACCGCAATTTTTCTTTTCGAGGCCCCGCTCCTCCCCCTCCGCACCAATGACAGATAATCGGTTAGTTAAGACAAATTGTCAAATTGGCCAAACCTTCTTCAGAAGCCCACTTGGCTGCTTGGAGTCTTGTGACCAAGTAATCTGGAGTGACACGAAATAAAGAAAGCATGTGAGTTATCAAATCCAGATAAGATATTAACTTTTTATGATCTTCAAACAGAAGCTCGCTTCAGAAATATCAATTCGGGTCAAACCAAAGAGCTGGTGCATTCAGTCGTTACGTGATTTGGCCGAAACAAGTTGAATTAAAATCTAATCAAGTGAAAATGTAAGTTCATCTACATACAAGATCTACTTCTTGACTTGAAATTATATAAATCCTAATATTTCAAAAGATGTTATTGCTTTGTGATTTCTTTTCATAGTTTCCGACGGCGATTGAACGCCTTCATGGAAATGTCACGTCCTGCCTGAGATGCGAGATGTTTGTCGGCTGGGAGAACACGCTCTGTTTGCTCAGTTATCTGCCCTCTTCGCCCTGCAGGTCAAGGACAGAAGGTGAGAGGCTCCATGTTGGCCTCCAGCTACTATGTCAAGAATTCAGCTTGAACTGGTTGAACTCTTTCACTTCCTCCCCTCTGGAAGTCGTTTTTATCCTTAGCTGCTCGATCCGCAAATGCTTCCCATTCGTCATCCCGAGAAAACAAGACGTTCGGCGTTCACGCTCAGATCCAGCGTCTCCTGTCGCTTTCGACATGAAACGAGAGAAGCCCTGAGTCATATTGTGGCATGTTTTACTCTGTTTTATCTTCCTGCTGTACAGATTAGATCAGTATTTGTGCAACGGTTGGTTTTTTATGCAAGTATTTCCAAAGAATACCGAGGCAAACCCAGTTAGTCAAGGAATAGTTTCAAAACAGCGTGGCGTAACTCGCTTCCTGTTGCATAAGCCTCTGTAACTTAAGGAGATGTTGCTTATGACCTGTGACTTAAAGTAAAAAAGAATTTAAAAAACAGCATTGGCTGTTAATTAAAAATGAAAATGAAGACTGTGACACTGTCCGCCTTTCCATAACTCCAGAGATTAGCTGGATGCATTGTGTGATGTCACACCGCTTTCAGTAACCGCCATTTGAGTAGCTCTCACGTCGTCAACATGTTGCGCTAATCTTAAACGCACATCCAATATATAAAAGAAAAAGGGGCACAGTGCTTTACTACTAATTGTCAAAACTATGACAACTAGATGATAAGGACAGGAAAAAGTTTTAATTTAAAAGAAAAAAATTGCGAGGGAGACAAAAGTAGGTGAGTTATGCTAGCATGACTTTGACTACCTTACATGTAGGTGTGCTGCAGAATTTTCGGCTCAGTTAAATCACAAAATAGAAGCCGACCCCAAATACCAACTCTCCACAGGCAATCCATGACAGTGTTTAATTAGCTGATCAACCACTGCTGTGTTCAGACAATCACTTTTTAAGAATCACAAAGCAAACATCAGGCTTGGAGACATAATATTGTAACGGACTGAATATTTTTTTTCTCTGAGAGGGTTTTTTGCGTGTTTTTTGCCGTTGACTCCTGATACACTGGTGGAGCTGTTGTCTGCCAGTCGCTATGGCAACAGGCTGTGTGTAGTGCAGCCAATAGGGAGCGAGAAAAAGACACATAGGGTTTTGAATTGTTCTTCAACACAGAAGCGCTGCAATTTGTTCGGACGGTGCTGAAACAACTGATAACGTCGACACCACACCCACAGCGCAAGCTATCAATAGCCTCTGGGAAATGGTAAATGTTTGACCATGGTTAGTAGAAACACTGACATTAGAACAAGAAAGAGATGTTTGTTGAATTTGTGGCAAAATTGGCGAAAATGCCCAATAAATACCTTCATGTAGCATAAGGATTAAAATCCTGTTTTGTACTCGTAAGTCCCACATTGTCTTGCGAGGTTTAGGCATCATTACACATCTAGTTGGCAATTTCTGGCAACTTTCATAGCGTCAAACTGTTGCATTGCATGTCAAGGCCAAACGTTGGCGACTTGGTCAAATTTCAAACTTCATCAGGGTCCAGGCCCCCGGAAAGCAACCGTTATCCAATAACTGAGGGTCCAGCATCTCTGCGCGAAGCAAAAAACAAGGGACTGGTCTTTACCAGGACATTCAGGAAAATGATTCAAGACATGATGAACCCTCAACAGAAACGCTACAGACACAGACCAACAGAAGTCCTCTGGGGTGAGCTGAGGAGAAGAGAAAAGCAGTGGAGGGCCCCGGACTCTGGAGGATCTCAGGAGATTGTGCAACAAGGAACGGTCAAAGATCATTCTCTGAATGCTCCAGTCTTGAGAAATATTGAAGCACCAGACTAAGTGCTGTCATGCTGCTGTACAAAGTACTGACAGCAGGAATATGTTTCATAAGTACTTTGTCATTTTTTCTGCAGTAAAGTTTCCCCATTTAAAGTTAGATTTTTGTCATTTTGTCAAAAGATTCTGCTGCAGTAAATGGGAATTTGTAGTAAGGTATCCATACATCATGTTGGCTAATTGCTGGTTTAAAACTCAGAACTTAATGGGCACAACTAGACTCTTTGTTGTTTGTTCCTTTTCACAGCCACAACTAACATTTTTTTTCCCCTTTTACCTTTTAGTATAATAAGCATTTCTGAGTCTTCCAGACACAAGAGCTGCTGGCTCTCAAAGCAAACACTCGGCCTGTTATTTCCCAATCTATCATTTGTGAGTCATTTCTGAAGACAGGCACAGGCCACGCAAGAACAGCTTGTTCCAGTTACTCAAGTTTAAAGGTACAACTTGAGTTTCACAAATTACGGCACTGCAGATAAAGGAATGCTGATGTGAACAGTAAGGCAAGCACTTCTGCAGGATTTCATGTTCTCGGCTAATGGGGAATTGGGTTCGGTATGTTCCAGGTTTAGGGTCCCTCCTCTTTGTCAGGCAGCAACGTTGCTCCAGCGTTGGTCTCCAACAACAAACCCTTCAGTGGTCATCTATTTATCTGCAGTCGGAAAGGGCGTTAGGAAAGCTCACACGGCACTTTCACAAAAGAAAGTTGTGTTTTATGTCTACACAGGGGAACTGAACTGATTCAACTGAACTGTGATTCAGCTGAATTGTTCATGATCTGGACTCGACTGCTGTAAACTCAATTACACTCAATTGAATTAAATAACGCTTTCACAATTTGGTATACGTACACTTCATGCCTAAACTGGGGAACTGAACTGAACAGAATTGGATTGAAGTTAGTTTGATTAAACTGAACTGAATTGAACTGACTGAATTCGATTAAACAGAATTGAATGTTCATTTGAACTAAACTGAATTGATCCGAACAGAATTTAATTGTTTGGGTTGTAAAACCCAGACCAGTGAATGCATCTCTACAAGGAGTGGGAATTTATTGCATTGTTTATTATTATCATGACACATTTCTTATCATAAGAGTTTTGACTTCCAATTAATAAAGTTTAAAATAATGTTTAAAACCCCCAAAGTTGTCAGTATTGTAAGTATTTAAAAATGTTTCCCTTTTTTTTTTTTTTTTTACATTGAAAGCAACAATAAATATCAACACATTTGAAAATGTGATTAAATATGTGCTTTTTAAATGACTGGTAATAAGAAAATATTACTTTTTTTTCAGGAGCTGTTTTTTTTTTTTTTTTTGGGGGGGGGGTTCTACAATTGCAGTGCCATCCAGTCGAAGCCGGAAAGTGACCTAAAAAGAAAGTCCTAAATATTTCTTATCGTCACGTTTATTAACATGAAATATTGTGCTAAAAATTGAAGTCCATTTACACCAGCTGCATAAATAGCAGGTCTATTGTTTTGTATTTTTAACGTCAATCATAACTGGCCTCTAACATGAATACATGTAAAGAAATATATATATATAGATATAGATATAGATATAGATCTATATATATAGATATATATAGATATATAGATATATATAGATTTTTTTTTTTTTTAAAGAGAGAGAACTACTTACTTAATCATCTTTTTTTTTGTTTCACAATACTGATTTTCATTATTGCACTTTCTTAACCAAGACAATTCACCTAAATTAAGCCATGTTGTTAAAGTTTTGCTGCAGCTTTTAGGTGGAAAATTCCACAATAGTCTGGCTTCAGGCTGACTGTGATGGTAGGCAGTGGCCTCCGTCTCTATCAGAAAACATAGGTGACCCAACAGTCAGGGGCCGAGGGGCTCAAAGTGTATCAAGCTGAGCACGTTTGCTCAGGGAGTTTGCATGTATAATAAAGTCCCTTCAGTTCACCGTCTCTTGCACACACGGGGATGCTGCACAAATGTTTGTGGGAAGCAAAAAAAAACAAAAAAAGGAGGTCAGTTAAGGCTTACGGTCAAACTCTCGACCTGCTCCGACTCACGTGTCGCCGCTGTCCGTCCTAAAGGAAGGGTCACCTGCTTGAACACTGAGGTACGGTCAGCCGCCGGAACCACAGGGAGTGAAGGAATAAATGCAACCGGCTGACAGATGCACACTTTGTTTTTTTATTACATTTCTTCTTTTATTACACACAAGTTAATGATTGTATTTGGGCAATCCAATTTTTTATTGTTTTTGTTTTTTCACTGAAACTATGGCACAATGAAGTAACTGTATCAACTTCGGTTGTTATAAAAATGCAGTATGTATCAAATGTGGCTTATCTTTGAAATTTAAGGCTGTGAAACTGGGCCTTCTGTCTCTAAAAAACTCCGGTGGAGCAGACTTGGCTTCCCTGTTTAGTTTGTTAATAAAATAATTAGCTTTAGTTAGGCAGCAAAATATTTGATTTACAAACTAAATGATTGGCTTGGGAATCAAATATTTAGTCTGGTACTAAATATTTAGTTTCCTACTTGAATATTTAATTGGAAAGCTAATGTTTAGACTGTAAACTGAATTTAAAGCTTGTGAATTTAATGTTTAATTTGGAACTGTGGCGTTTGGAAATTTATAAATTTCCAAACGCCACAGTTTCAAAATGTGGGGAACAAAAATGTCCCCCACATTTTTGTTCTCTGTGACAAACCAAAGATATTGATGTTGATTTGTTTTGAGGGGTTTTTACTGCGCAGCTTAACAACAGGCACCCCGTGGCTAAAAGTGTAAAATTGGGACGCCATTGTGACGCTCAACTGCAGCAACAGGTGAACTTATTTTGAGTCTTTTTGAAAACCAGAGGGGGCCAACAACATTAGGCCTAATAAACCAATTTTAACGACCTCCTGCGCCATAAAGCGGTGATGCAAGCGGAAGCTAACCAGGTGGTGCGTCACATTTCCCATTTACCGAAGTCACTTCCGGAAGCGTCCTCGTCTTTCCGGAAGTTCCAGACTTCACCTGTTTTTGCCGACCGGGTCCGGTCAGTGTACGTTTGGTCCAAACTTTTCTATTTGGACCCAAAAAAAAAAAAAAAAAAAAAAAATGGAGAAAATTTGATAAGTCCTGACCTGCTGAGTCAGCCGTGAGACAGGACAAGAAGGACTTAAAAAAAAAAAAAAGAAGTTAAGACTGCGGCTCCACTTTCTCCCTCTTCGGTCGGTCGAAGAGAGAGAGAGAGAGAGGGAGAGAGAGGCGCTAAATTATCTAACTGTTACGACAGGATTATCAGAGTGGGCGTGGCTTGTGAGGTTGATGACGACGGTGATGATGGCGACGATGAGGGTCTGATATGTGAGCGTGGATAGGACGGATGGAGAGGGGGGAGAATAAGGCGGGGGGACTCAGAAACACACACACACACACGCAGGGTCCCGCTGGTTCAGGCGAGGATAGGCTCCGACCCGAGGTGAACTCCTCGTTACAAATAGGAGCTGCGGCATTCCAAGTGGAGCAGAGCCGAATAGTAACATGAAGTAACAGCGCTGAGTGAGTCTGCTCTATTTAACCGGAGAGGAAGGCAAGAGGAAGCAGTTTCTTTCTGAGTGGCGGGAGGGAAAATATAGAAATATATATTTATATATATATGTGATTTAAGAGGAGGTCGTTCTGAGAGGACTGGACACTGAACTCAGGTAGGTCGCTTCTTATTTTCACCACTTGAATCACTCAGACATCTTCACTTTTAACGTGGTGATTCGTTGACATTTCGTAAACGTTAAATTGAAGTGTAAAAAACAAAAATCGCGTTGGGCTTTTATTTATTTCATTTTTTTAAGTTGAAACGCTTTACTTTATTGTTTTTTGTTTGTTTTGTTTTGGTTTTTTTCTCTCCCTTTAACCGGTTGAAGCGGAGCGAATCTGCGGATGAAATGTGTCAGGTCTTCAGTGACGAGGCGCGAACGCAGATGCGCTGGGGGTAACGGGGGGTGGGGGGGCAGTTCAGGTGCAGTTAGGCGCAGGATCCGTATGTTCCTGTTACTGAGACATGTGGGTCAGCGGTGCCGGACAGAGAGGAGGCGTGATGAGCGCAGACCGACCGGAAACCGCCCAGCAGCATTTCCGCGATAACAATTAACCTGGTTTACAGAGGAGGCTCGAAATGATAGACTTGAATTTTTACAATTGTAAAAAATAAATAAATAATATTTTTTAAAGCAAAAATAAAGAGATAGATTTTATTTTATTTTGTTGTATGGAGATCAGGGTTGTGTGAACTCCACCCTCCCCCCAAAAATAGTTTGGGTGATGACTGTATGTTGCCTCATATTGGACAAGTAATGAAGCTTGTAAGGAGGTGGTACAAGCTGCTCCTATTTTATTCCAGATATGTGATAGGGTTACATAATATTGTGTTGTAATGACTCTTGCATAACAAGAACAATTCTCTTCTTTTACCACTAGGTGGCAGTGCTGCAGCATTTTCCACCTACAAGCGTTCTTGAGAGTTGAGTAAAGTCCATTCAACCCTCAGCTGTTCTCCTGTCAGGGCCTGCCATGATGTTCGAGGAGGAGTCCCAGGGTGTGAGGGGCCAGCAGGAGTTTCCCGTTCTCACGACAGCCGATTCGCCCGGTGCGGCGCCTTCCAGCGGACCTGAGGGTCCTCTGTCTTTCACGGACGAGGCCGTGTCCATACTGACCTCCAGCAACCTGCTGGCTCGCTCCCTGCTGGGTCGCACCTCCGCAGTCAAGCGCAAAGAGAGTCCGGCTGCCACCACCGCCCGGCGCAAGCGCGAGTTCATCCCCCAGGACAAAAAGGACGAAAGCTACTGGGACAAAAGGAGGAAGAATAACGAGGCGGCCAAGCGTTCTCGAGAGAAGCGGAGGGTGAATGACATGGTCCTGGAGAGCCGGGTGCTCGCTTTGCTGGAGGAGAATGCCCGGCTTAGGGCGGAGCTCCTGGCTCTGAAGTTCCGCTTCGGCTTGATTAAAGATCCGTCCAACACACAGATTTTACCGCTTGCTGGAGCTCCTCAACACAATCTTCCAAACCTCACTCCCCAGTATTATCCCCACAGAGGCGATGGAGGCCCTCAAAGCTCAAATCCCAACAACCACTTCGGCCAGTCAGGCACCAGGACCTCGAGAGAGGCTGGCAACATCTCAGAGGACTCTGGGTTTTCTACGCCGGGAGGGTCGAGTGTGGGCAGCCCCGTCTTTTTCGAAGAACGCTTTGGCGACCATGGGAAGTTCTCACCTCACCGAGTGGAAGAGATGGGTTATGACCTCCAGCAGTCACCGGGAGAGGTCCACCAATCTGTGGTGGACCAAGCAGAGGGGATGAAAAACCTTCCACACAAGCTACGTTTCAAAACCCCTGGGAGTGGGGAGGGCCTCGACATCGGTTGCGAAAATGCCAGCGTAAGACGCAGCCCTCCGGAGACCAGGAAAGGGCCGAGCGGCGGTGAAGCAGGAGCAGGGCATTGTCCCAGCTCTTGGGTCCAGCAACTGGAAGGAGAGGACTGCCGCAAGGAGAGACAAACTCTTCATTACGGTTCTTCTACTGCCGGCTGTAACCCCCATTCCCCTCCCACGTCCGGACAAATTGACGTCCAATACCAGCATGAGAACACTTACCTGAAATCTCAGCTCAGCTCCCTCTCTGAGGAAGTGGCTCAGCTGAAGAAGCTTTTCACAGAGCAGCTCATGTCCAAAGTCAACTGACGGACCGGGAGGGGGGTTAGACGATGTTTGCTAATGCACGGACTTGTGAGGACATTTAGAATAGAAAAACAGCAATACAGGGCTTGTCCAAGCATCCAGAAAGACTTTCATGTTTAAATAGTTCTCTGTTGTTCTCAAATGTACAGAGTGTTGCATCATTTGGCCTCTTTGCCATTTCGTGCCATCATTTCATACCTGGAAAAAAAGGGAAAATCAGGTTCAAAATGGGGTCATCTATGGCAGGGTGTTTTGTTTATTTGTGCACAACTGGGGATTCTCGACGTTTACTAAAAGAAAATGAGGTTGTATATCAACAGGAAGTTGCTTTGGGTTATTTTGCCTAAATTGTAGGTCTTAATCCGAGTTCAGGAAATAATATAAAGTAAATTAAACGTGAAATTTTAGCAATTAATGAGTTTCTGTTCATAATTTATGAAACAACAAAATTATCTAATTTTCTTGAATTAACTAAGTACCGATTGTTTTTTGGGGGGGGTTTTATCGGTATGAAATAGTGGTGAGATGGTGAACTGACCCAGAGTCTGTTATATTTTAAACACTCGTATTATCTGCTGTTTAACAACAACTTGCTGTGATCTACCATCCCGTCTCCGTTGCTCATAAATGTGTCTCATCTGTCTGTGTATGCAAAGTAAAACACTGTGACGGCAAGCAACACACACACATATCACAAAAGGAGCTGCGTTTCCATCACAAATGCTCACGAAACTTTGTCGATTCTCCCTTAATGGCGAAAGAACGCAATTTTGCGAATGCGCCGTTGCCATCAAATAAGAAACGCGGTGGATAAGTTTCAGAAACATCATCCTCCTACCACTTCCTGTTGTCTTCTTCGTCTTTCCTGGCAGTAGCAACATCTGGCTGTTGATCACACGACTCGTGTGATGTCGCAAAAAAGGTCTTTCCATTGCAGTTTTGCGAAATACACAAATTGAAAAACACCACCTCATCATAACGGGAAAACATTTTACCATAAAAGAAAACAGCTTTTTTTTTTTCTTTCCAAAATTGGCTCGTTTTCTGTGAGCAAATTTGTTTTCATAATTTCAATGTGTGCAGTTATAAGGTCAGTGGAAAGGCAGTCAAAGACAACTTGACTCTATCACCTGACACCACCGATGGCAGATGAAGTAACTGAGGCGGCTTTATTTACCGCTCTGCTAACGGATACAAAGCACAATCGGACACAAACAGTGAATGCACCATGAGATTAAATCATTAACGAGTAGAAAGCAAAACACAACTCGCACGTCCCGGAGGTTTTCTGAAACATTTATATTCAGGTTTGTTCCGACTTGTTACGCGTTAAAACAGTCGCTTCAGGACACGCGGCAACTTGTACAGTTTTGGTTTGTGACTCTTGTTTTTTGTTTTTAAACCCATTCCATTGTTACCATTTGATCCAGTCTCCACTGTGTCTCTGTGCATTTTCATATTTAAAAACAATAAACAGATTTGACGTATTCTGTGTCGTGAGGGTGAATTCATCACAAGGATCGCACCGCGGGACCGTATTCCTACTCAGACTCACCTTCTGACCCCTCTCCAGAGGCATCAGCGACCCCGCGAGGGTGAGCCAGATCGAGAGTCTGATGCTGCGCGCAGGTAGAGATTTTGGCTGACGGGCGCAGGAAGTGAGGGGAGGTTGCACACTTGGCAGGTTTACAGTCTCCACAGGAGGCGATGCGGGCCGACTGCCAACCAGACAAAGGCGAGAGATGAGAGTCTGCTGTTACTCAACCGTCCCGGTTACAGACCCTCAGAACAGAAGACGCTGATTTGGAGGAGAGTCTGCGTGGATGTTGTGAACAATGACTTCTGGGGAAGTTTCTCAGACTATCGGTTATTATTTTTGTGCCTACTCCCACACAAATCTGATCTGTTTTTGTTGCTGTTGTTGTTCTTCAAACAGTAATGGACTCTTAAACAGGAAATTCCAGATTGCATACCACCCTAACCTCCAAGGTCAAGAAGAAAATGTCTCAAGGCAATCAGCAGAGGGCAGCAATGACGTTCCCTTTAGCGCTACCACGGCACACCAGCATCTGAGTGGCAAAAAAATTATTTTATACATTTTTTTTTTTAGCTCTTTCAACCTCATGAATCAAAATAAGACTGAGAAAAGCGCTTAAAGTATAAACATATGCCAACAAACGAGAAGCAAAATAAATATATGTACGACATATATAATATATCGCCACCTCCCTGGCCTAAGTCAATTTTTGCCAAAAATATAATTTGGGGGAGGGGGAACACTTCTGGGAAAAATTGACTCTACCCATTATTTTGGGAAGGTGGTATTATTTTGAGGAATTTCTTATCAGGATAATATCTGGAGCCAACAAATATGGATGCAGGAAGAACAGATTCCTATAAATAGGTTGCAACTATCTAAGGAAAATGCTGAATATTCAGTCTAACAAGCTGTTGTTATTTTGATACATTTTGCAACAATTTAATCAGTTTAACATGCACTATTATATGCTTCATAATAGAAGAAAATCTCTATCAGAGGGTTTTAAGGCATGATTAAGGCTGCAGGTGTAGAAGGGAGTGATTCACTGCAACATGCTGCTGGTACGCTGCCATCCTCACACACCCAAAGCAAAAAATAAATAAATAAATTAAAAAAAATAGCTGCAACCCCCACATCCCCCTCTTATGCCTATTCTGTTCCCCCCTCATTTTTGAAAGGATAAAGCCTGTTGCTAGGCAGGCAGTGCGACAGTTGCCATAGGAACGCTTGCAGACAGCCAGAAGCAGGGAGGGAGTGCATGTGTGTGTGTGTGTGTGTGTGTGTGTGTGTGTGTGTGTGTGTGTGTGTGTGTGTGTGTGTGTGTGCGTGTGTGTGTGTGCGTGTGTGTGTGCGTGCGTGTGTGCGTGTGTGTGTGTGTGTGTGTGTGTGTGTGTGTGTGTGTGTGTGTGTGTGTGTGTGTGTGTGTGATCGTCGGGTTAGGGTGGGGATAAGGATAGATAGGCAAAAGAGAGGCACTGATGCAGAGGAGGAGAGACAGAGAGAGGTGGGGGGGGTAGGAGAGGGGGACCCAAGTTCACAGCCAATGGGTGGGCTCCTTCTGCACCGTCTGCCCCCCCCCCCCCCCCACCCTACAGAAGGAGACAAAGAGGTGCAAAGGAATTGGGATCAATATTTAATTCTGGAATAGGAGGTCACCCTTCAGATTATGGAACGTAAAAATACAAATAAAACGCAACTCAGACATGAAAACGGCTGTTTGGTTTTTTTCAATAGAAACAGAAAAAATACTGAAATCAAAACAATATGTAACAAACAAAGCGAGTACACAGCTGGTAAATGTTTCTTTAGTGTTCATTTCAATATTTCTCAAGAAAAAAAAAATTCACGATGAAGTCACTTTTAAAGAGGCAACATTGTGTGTTTTCCATGCACATGGTACCATTTTACAACACGGTCAAGTCACTGTGTTACCTTCAGTTGTATCAGATACGGCTTAAAACAAACTTGATTTTGTAATTTGACACCTTGAAATTGAGCCTCTGTCTCTTTAAGAAACTCCTGCTACTTTTGAAACACCGCCTTCTGTAAGTCGTCACAACATGGCTCCTCCATGAATCCTTTACCAACGTTTTGCAGCAAAGTTCTACCAGCAGTCATTGCTGCTGGGTTAGAGGAGGAGTGGTTGCTTGGAAACTTCAGCTCGGAGGAGGAGCTTCGTCCTCAAAGGCGGAGCTACGTCTGCCCAAGTGTTTTGCGCAGCTGAATGGATGCCATGGAGACGATTTCTCAAAACACGCAGGAAAGAATCGAAGCGGCTCGCGGATCCCAAACAGTCAGTGAACAGATTGGTCTCATTTGTTGCCACTCCAGGCGGGAGCATCTTTCTCTGATTCCATCCCCTTGGTTCTCCCTATCAGGGGTAGCCGCTAAAAAAAAAAAAGGATAGTGTTTAAAACACAGACGGATAATGTTTCCTGCTCTTTGTGTAGGCCACTTCCAGCAGCACCGGTGTGAAACGCAACTCGAGCACCACTTGTTTTCTTTTGTTGTTGTTGTTTTGTTTTTTTTTTTTTACTTAACTGGAAGTTGATTTTTGCAATAGTCCTTTGCGAAAGAACCTTTCCTGTGTTTTGAAATCCCATTAAAAGCACAAACATAAATGTGCTCTATTTGAATGTCACAAAAAGAAAAAAGAAAATCACATAAATGTCAACATTCTGCTCTGCCTGTTTTGCACCCAAAAATTGAAGATTACGCTTTTGTCTGTGGCTGTAGGGTTTGCATAATGAATAATGAATAATGAAATGAAGACCCATGTAACTCATGTTTTCCCAGTTAAACTTCTTCTTTTCCATCACCCGTCATGTATGCCATCATCTCCATGCGATTTAGAATCTTGAAAAGATCAGGAGGCAGCATAAAGGTCGAGCCAAGTGCAGCGGCGCCTCCAGAAAAATGTCTTTGTGGTGGACAGGTCAGGCCTGTAAAAAAAACATCAAATACAATAAAAAATATATATTCATTCATTTGTATACTTATTATTTATTTTTATTTACTTATTTGTTTTACAAAAAGTCTAGAAAGTAATATATATGTTTTCTACATAACATTAGATTGTCAACATCAATTTTGTGGAGAAAAAAAAGAGGAAATATCTGGATTTTTTGTGTCAGTTTTGTGATATGTCGCTTTAAAATTGTGCTTTATGGCTGTGTTCATTTTAAGGTGTGTTCTTCCTTTTTTGAGTATTTATTTGTAGAGGCTGACAGTGATTACCTGTCAGTCTCTGTGTGTTTTTTTTCTAAAAAAAAAAAAAAAAAAAAAAAACACAGAAAAAGTGGAAGGAGGAGCATCCAGACCTAAAAGTCTGTGCAGCCTTAAAAAAACCACTGATAAAGGAGGCTTATCCGGGGGGAAAGACCATATTTCTATATCTTCTCCTTTTATTTACATTTTAAATTGTATTTGACTTTGTTTCCTCTGTTTAATCTGTTCCATCATTTTACCCCATGAATTGAAATACAAAAGCTCTTTCTTGTTGTCCGTGAACTGTGAACCCTTAAGTTTGAGTAAGCCCTTCAGTTATACCCCCCGCCCCCCTCTTCTTTCATAAAACATGCTCAGCATGAACTCAGGGAGCAGGTTACCAGATGCCTTAAATACAATTTGCTCTTCAGCTCTTCAAATTTAAGATGATTTGCACCATGAGTGTAAATGTATCTGTCTTCCTGCCGTTGCACGGTTACAACGAGGCATCAAAACCTAACGTCCATCAAACACCATGGCTCCAAAAATAACTTCTCTCTCCCTCTTTTTTTTTTAGATGTCTACTAACCTTGTTTCACAGACCTTGATTTGACTGAGCCTGGCTCGGAGCCTGACCCCGCCCTCTCCAGCCCAGTCCCCGCCCCGCCCCGCCCCTCCCCGCCCCGCTCCCTCTCCTGCCACGGGATTTGAAGGCGAAAGAGGAGAGAGAGAGAGGCAGAGCCAAGAGAGAAACAAAAAACGTGACGAGGCACCCAAAGCGTCCTGTTATGCAACAACTGACCTACTAACATACATTAGAGACTCCGCGGCGAAACGGAGAGAGCGAAAGGAAGAAATCAAGAGAGGCAAAGCAACGAAAAGGGGAGGGCGGGGAGGAACAGAAAGCGACCATGACGGGAGGAGCGCACCGAAACGAGGCACTGTGGTCGCACGTCCTCCGCCGGTGACACGGCGGGAAGAGCGCTGCTGTTTCTGGGCGCGTGAGTTCAGAGAGAGACGCAGAACGGCGTCTTGTTGGACAAGAGGACCGCGTGGATTCTTTGATTCCTTTTGTTTTTATATAGACATATTTTAAAGGTAAGGCATCACTGGACATATGGCGTTACCAAGTAACCCGGTGTGAGGGTTCGTCTCCGCTCTGTTTGCCTGCGCTGTGTGTGTGTGTGTGTGTGTGTGTGTGTGTGTGTGTGTGTGTGTGTGTGTGTGTGTGTGTATGTGTGTGTGTGTGTGTGTGTGTGTGTGTGTGTGTGTGTGTGTGTGTGTGTGTGTGTGTGTGGAGGGTCCAGAACCCGAACTCAGACACGCTGCTGAAGTTGTACCATGAAGTCTGCTTACTTTGTAAAAGCCATGTGGAGGCACGCGCAGGCTGGCAGAATGCAATGAATACAAACCGTCCAATTTTGCATGGCAGTTTAACAGCTAACTTCAAAATGACCCACATTTCCAATTTCTACCAAGCAAGCTAACTGTCTTAAAATAATAATAATAATAAAAATACTCAATTGGTTTAAAATAAACTAAAGTATGATTTTAAAAAATCAATTAAAGCAATGCTGAAATAGTCATAAAACTGTTATTCTGGCAAGTTAGCTAGTAGCAAATTTGACTTTAGCATTAGCTTTTGTCGGAGAACTAGCCGAGGCCGGATGCAAACTCAAAAGTATTTGCTCCAATGTCCAAACTTTTTCCATCATAATAGTGGCAACCGTTCGTGTTCACTTGGCAGGAACATTTAGTGTGAATATATCCGCTAATTGAGACTCAGCAGGAGGCGTCTCAATCATTCTCCGAGATTTCATCTCATGGCTAATGTTTGGCTAATATATATTGCCAAATCAAAGTAGATAATATTAGAATTTAATAGCTGTTAAACACTACATGTGCAACACGTGTGCTTGGTTATAATGCGAATTTTAATGGCTACAATTGGATATCCCCAAATTCTTAAATAGTGCCGTGCAGGAATCCCGACTCGCTACATTAGAGGTCTAGTCAAAGCCCTCTCTCAAATTGGGTCAATAACGAACAATTCTAGCAACTGCTAACTTAGGTGTCTTACAATGAAGCCAGTAGAAAATAAAGATGAACTAAACCATAACTGTCCATTAAGTATAACCTGAATGTTTTGGTAATAAAGTTTCTTGATTTGGTGCGACTTCAGTAGCATATTGAAGTTCCACTACAACATAATAATAACAATGTGTTTTTTATCGTATGCAGAACTTTTCTTGGCTTTACAGTGGAGGTTGTACAAGCAGCTATTTCTGTCCTATGAATAATTGATCAGCCTCATAAATAGAATCCTTCCTGCCACAGAGGCTCAGAGTCTCGACTTGTCCTGCATGTCCACCAGCTTTGTTTTAGGTTAGTAGGCTAGCTCATGTGGACAGGCGGGGAGGGAGAAGGGTGGGGGAAAAAATCCTGTGCAGGCTGAGAGGACACACTTCTCCCCGTCACGTGTAGCAGCTCTTTGTAAAAGGTTACAGCGGCTGCCTTTAACCCTTTGGAACCCTCGGAGGTCGCAGCCGTGCGCCGCGAGCGCGCCGTGAAACGTTTCAGCACACCTGGAAGCTTGGACGTGTCTTTTTTTTTTTTTTTGTCTTTTTTCTTCTTTTTCTTTTTTTCCACCTCCTTTTCTTGTTTACAACTTGCACTTGGACTCATGGAAGCCACGCGCGGACAGCCCCCACGCTGCGGATGAAGAAGGGTGAGGTCCTGCGTGGGTTCGAGGACATCTGGATCAAATGTTGGGGTCAGAGGAGGTGCGGGTCTGTCTCTTAGAAAAAACAAAAAGAAAAGAAAAACTGGGGGAGCTGTTAAAACTTTAAACGTGTTCAAATGGGTGTTGTAGAAGAACGTGTTGTTGTTTTTTTGTTTTTTTTTATTGGAGGTCGTAGATGAATTTCACGGCACAGTTGTAATCGCCTCGCATGACTTGAGGATCCGATTAAATATGCATGGACACGATTTGTCAGACAGCGCAACAAAGGAGGCGTGCGGGGTGACATATTGTTCACAAGGTGTTGCTGACTGTGAGATTTATTTATGCTCTTTATTCTTTTTTAAATGTATATTATTATTATTATCGTTTATTTGTCCCTTCTTGTCTGAACGCACGCCGCACTTACACCCGCAGCAACCAGCCCTTTAAAAGACTGCTGATCTGTTGCGTCATGCGTCGCGGGCGCAAAGGACGTTTTTTCGGAATAATGTGAGAGCGGGGGACACACCCCCATATAGGATCTCTGCAGGCTTTACATATAAAGCCGCACGTGGGTACTAATACAGCTTTTCAGGAATGCCATTGGTCAAGCCCAGTTAAAAACGAAATAGGCAACATAGAACCACGACTTTTATACGCATCGTGGCTATAGGACGATGTAGGTGTGGGTGGGGGCGGTTTCATAATAAATGAATTAAATAATGTAAGTAGATGAGAAAAAGGAGCAGATTATGCAATCTGCGGAAACCCCGTAGTCTGCGGCGACACGCAGCGCCGCGCTTCTTCTTGTGCTGCGGACCCTGCCAATTGGTCGGGCGCGCGAGTCGGGTTTCTTCTGTGTGCGCGCGCCAGCCAGCGACGAAATGTAGGTCACGTCGGTCCCGCGGGGAGGGGACGGGAGCTGAGGAAGGCGCGCGCCACCGACCGCAGCTGACTGGAAAGGCAGAATCAGAACCCCACCAAAATAAACCCAGAGCCATAACAAAGAGCCGAGGCAAGCCGTGGCAGCAGCGCGAAAGTGGAGCAGCAAGTGAACAAGTAGCACTCATGTCTAGGTGTAGCCCCATGCAATGTTAATAACAGAGTAGGCTATATATTTAAAAAAAAACTCCATGGAGGAGATATCTAGGAACTTTAATTTAAAGTAGGACGGAACAACAGAGACTTGTGATTTCAGAAGTTAGATTTTAAAAAATCCAGATAGCCTTGAAAGGCAAAGGCCTCGTTTCCACTGAGCGATACAGTTAGCTATGCTATTTTACCCGTTTCCATAGTAAACCTGTCAACGTACACCTGACCCATAATGCACCACTCCTGGACCCCTTCAGTTGTAGTAGAACAACGCTATAGTTAGCATGGTGCTAGTGGCGTCACATAACGCAGTCCATTGATTGGGGGACGGAAAAACGTCACTGCGTCACCACAAACTAGTTCCTCACGTTCGTTGTCGCCATGTTGGATGTTTGGATTGTGAGAGATCAGCTGGCGGTGGAAAAGGCTGGATGATAGAGTAGCGTACCAAACCTGGAAGTTTGCAGAAGCAAGGCAAAAGTGAACTTTTAGTGCAGTAAAACAGCTTCACTTCATTGCTTCATTATAAAATGTTATTCTCATTGGGAAGTTGTTCATACTAGAAACAAAGGCATAAGTTTATTCTTTCGGAGTGACTTCTCAATTCAGGAGTACGGCAGTTTAAAAAGTAAAAAAAAAAAAAAAAAAAAAAGCATTTACTTAAACTGCTGTAATTACTTAGATTTTTTTAGCACCTCTTTACTTTTATGTTATACATGAAAGTATGATTTTGTTTATTTTTTTTAATACATAGAGTGTTACCTCCTGTCTAAATGTAAAATATTGGTTGAGAAAGAGAACGTGAAAAGAAATCTACAAATGTCAAAATGTGCTTAAAAGTGCACTAACCAAACTTGACTTTTAACATCTTTTGTTAAAAGTGTTGATTGGTGTTATTTTTTGCTAAATACTCACATGGACTGACTGATCCTAAGTAGCCATTAAGTTAATGTTGAGAAATGTCAAGTCTTTGGCAGGATACCATGACTGGTAATGCTTTCCAGGTTGTGTTTCACATGGGAGGGTCATTAGCAGTTCTCAGTTTCTTATGTAAACGTCTCTGTTTAATAATCACCAAATGGAAAACATGAAGACGGTTTCAAGGTTCATTAAACAGCATTTTCATAAACCACTGTGAAATGTTTGAAATCGGAGTTGGTTTAAATCAGATGACTGAAGTCCACTTTGATCTCTGATACCTCTTGGACTTGACTCGCCGTTAGCTTTAGCCTGAGGCACCAGCTAATCTGGATTTGTACTACATGAAGACTTCTTGACCATTAAAACATTAAAAGGGATAGTTTGGAGCTTTTATGTATATTTGTTGAGCAATAGTTGGAAGATGTCGGATTACAGCTAATGTGACACTTGAAAATGGACTAGATATCAAACGGCTTTCATAAAAGACTGTTAGATTGACGCGTTCCTCGATGACCAATGTATGTCAGTTCTCTTAGTCAACTGGTTGGGAATCCCTCTGGATAATATTCAAAATACTGCCAGACCAGAAAAAGTACATTCATCACTACAGTTGTGCAAATGATGCAAAATCCAAAAGTTTAGTCCATCCAAGGTGAACTCAGAATGGATTGACGAATCGCAAGTGTTAAAGCAAATTCATACAGTTTGTTGTCCATAGCTGCCAACTTAACACCAATGTTGTTCAGCCGAGAAAAAACTAATGAAAGTCACAATTATTTTCTAATTTACTGCAGCTTAGTATTTATTGCCTTGAAGTTGGTTTGAATTGTTAAAGTTAGCTAAAATGGTGTGCCATTTGATTAGTTGTTAGCTTGCTGCTGCTTCCAGGATTTCTTCACTTTTCTACAAACTACCATCTACTCTATTCTACCTTTGCTAAACAAAACTGCAGGACAAGAAGTTATAGTTAGGAGCTCTGTATGGTTTTCATCCTGGCCTACTTTTTTGGCCTGTGGGCTTTCTTGGAGTTTCCTGGCACATGGACTGTGATGAAAGATGAGGGCCTGGCTTTGTTATCGTTCTGTGGTTTGGAGCCAAGAGAAAGGCAAATTACAGCATTTAGTAGGCCAGGAGAGCACATGTGACTGGTACACCACATGGACTGAGTCACGCTCCTTTTATTTTATTTATTTATTTTTTTCCTTTTTGAAAGAGAAATGATACGGCTCGTGTTCGTGGAAAAGACTCTGCCTCGCCTTGTTGGTCTGCTGCCCAGACCTTTGCTTCCACCCCACCCCCCTTTTCATCATCTCCTTGACATATTTTTTGCTTCTGTAAAACTAAATCAACAACCAGTCTTGGATTTCAAGCCTTCCTTGTCCATGACCTCCAACCCAGCACTTGCCCTATATTTAATTTGCCCCACTGTGAGCAGGGTGTGAGGTCCCACGGTTTAAAGGAGCCTCTTTTTTTTGTTTGTTTGTTTTAATGTCGGACCTGTCCTGAATTCCTGAAACAGCCCCCTGGAACACGTGCTGGAGCTTTTGAACCACTGTTTCCAAGGCTCACTGCCCCATTTGGACTCCTTGCGGTGTGGGCACTGCGGTCGTGTGAGGGAGTTCGACTCCGGATTCTTTTCCTGTGCCGTCATTTCCAGAGTGCCACAGAAACCGAGCAATGACACGTGAAGTATTTATGACGAAAGGAAAGACTAATCCAGGTCAAGGGAACGCTTGTGAAGGAAATAAGTGGGACACAAAGCAGGTTTGCAGCCTCAGTGCTTGTATTTGCATACTCTGTGTGGAAAGCTTTAGGGCGGATTTTTCCTGGATTTAGCCCCTCTGCAAGTCCAGTAGGAGTACCGTCATTGAAGAAGTAGTCAATTTACACTTATTTACACAATTAAATACAATTCGATAAAGAAAGTGGCAGTAGACCTGGTAAGGTCATTCATGTCTTTGCTCTTTCTGAGGACAGATATGGAACATGCGCAGCCTGTGACGTAAGTCAGCCCGGCGTTTAATAAAATCTAAAATTGAGCACGTGAAGCTGCTGGTTTCATGGAAAAGAAAAGAGCGTCTGATATGATTGGCTGTTTCTTCCATTTCCCCATTTTTTTGTTGCTATGGGTGACAAATTCCTTGTAATGATGCAATACCAACGGTGTTGCAACTGCTACTGGTTCTCCCCCTACCAGGCAACCAGCATAATCTCTTTGTCTTAACTCTCTGTCTCTCTCATCGGTTTCTTCTGCTTCTTTGTTTCCACTCCACTTGCAGTCACATTTGTCGATATTCACAAAACGCTCTGATTTGCCTCACTTCCTTCTCTGTTGCTTCTCTTATCTTTTTTTGGACTTCTCCCTTTTCTCTTTCTGCCCGTCGGCTGACCTATATTCCAGCGAAAGAATACGGTAGAGAAAGCCAGGCTCTTGTTTACGGAGCGCAGCTCGTTCCCAGTTTCTGGGTCAGTGGGACACGCAAATTAAAAATGGCTCTATCTGCCGCCGTCTTCCTCTCCCGTGCCGCGGAGGCACATGTCAGTCGTTCGTGACGATGACCTGAAACAGTTAAGTCAGGGAAAGCTTCTTCCAGCGGTGGCCGGCAAAGAGTTGATGCAAATAAGATTCAGCTATGTTGTATTTGAGCTGCATGGCACGCTTAAAAAAAAAAAAAAAAAACTCAGCAAAGCTTTTTTTTCTTCCCAGAATTAAAACGGGAATCTTTTCATAACAGGATCAGAGGACAGGGGAAAATGAGCAATGCTGTAAATACTTATGCATATGTGAAAGGGTACATTTGATATAACCCTTTCTTCAATCTAAGCACGCATTTGAACGCAGAAAGGGATCTTTTATTTGTTTACTTGCAGTGCAGAAGAACTATTTCCTTTTTTTGCATATCCTGAAAAGCAAACCAACCACAATTGTCTCAATTTAGGTCAACTCCGAAGGTTATGAAGACAATAAACTTCATTTGCATATAGATATTTTTTACACTTATGTGTGAGAATTCCAGCTTCTTTCTCGATAACAAAGCTGGTTAGGTTAGTTTCACTGATATCTGCAGGTAGTGTGTACATAACATATTATAATATGTTTCTCATACGCAAAGTCACATTTGGAAAATTATTGTATTGTTGTTTGACATTGCAACAATAAGCTCGGTTGCAACTAACCTACATTAAGCTCTTTTTTTCTTTTTTTACCTTTATCATTTCACACTTATCATGTCAGATGAGGGCAGCAAGGGCAGTGGGAAAAAAAACAACAAAAAAACTGTTAGCTAAATATATTATATGCAACCAGATCATGAATGCAGATCACTTATTGAATATAAAACCCACCCAATACTGAATTCATGCAACCAGTTGCCATTGCATTATTGCACACATTGATAGTGTAATGACAACTACTGTTTTATAGACTGTAAATCTATGTGTAGATCTAAGTCGGAGTAGCGAGTGTGGTGTATATAATATCAGACAAGCACCTGTTTGTCTTTACTTTCCAGTCAAAACACTAAACGTGGACCAAAAATTTTGTTTTAGGAAAAATTAAGGAATTCTTAATAGAAGAGAGATGTCATACCACAAGATCTCACCATATCTTGTGGGATAAGGGAAGTCTGTCTCTCAAAGAAAATGATGAGGCTATGATATTCATGTGATTTGAGATTTTCTTCCTGTCGTATCATTGTTGAAGTTTCTTATTTTGAGGTTCTTGAGTCGCTGTGTTGACATAATCTGGGTGATGGTCAAAACCTCTTACGCCTTCAAACTGTTTCAGCTTACTTTTGCGGCAACAGTTTGGACTTTGTAGAAAAAAAACCTGTAATCTAGTCAAAGACAGAATGCAAAACAATTTAACAGGTGGGATATGGTAAGCTATGTCCCACCTGTATTCCTGCGGCTAGCTAGCCGTTAGCCACTAATGATGCTAAAGTTTCTCAACAGCATCAAGTCTCGTGAACCCGATAAAATGTATCATTTTGCTTTGTCTCATGAGCACTGTGAGAACTGTGAACACTGAGCCGTTACTTATTATTCTTTAGGAAAACCTAACACATTTACCTGCAATTGTACATCTAAAAAAGTTCATGTAGAGAATTTTGTAATTTTTCTGAATTTGTCTTGAGAATGTCATTCAAGTTTATTTAGTTTATCAGCTATAAAAACAAGTGGCAGGTCACCCACCTCTGCTCTAGAAGAACTCCAGACTAACAAGCCTTGAAAGACACAAGGCAGAATTACAGAAAAAAAACAACCCGCCTCTTTTATGATGTCTTCAAGGTTTATAGACACAGGTTGTCAGATTAAGCTACAGGTAGCACCTTGTCGTCGGTCAATTTTCACGCTTTATGTTAACCCATGTCCCACCTTTCACCTCTTTTCTTTCCGGGGACTCTTGACCTATATTTATCAGCGCCCCTCCTCCCAGCTTCCCCCACACCTCCAAATCCCTCACTAGTGTCTCAGCTTCTTTATCCTTGACCTGCATTAGCAGATGCCTTTGTCTGCCTTATCTGCTCGCCCTGTAACATCGATTTGGCATTGACTTGTTTTGGCCAAGAATGCCGCCACATTCCTTTGTGGATGAGCACATTGGATTGGGGGGATTGGGGATTCAAGATAGATGGCAATTCACATACACAAAAAAGCAAATTGTCCCAAATTGTTGAAGGGTATTTTTTTTCTATATTTCGCTAAAATGCTCTGAAGCAGATCCAGGGAACTGACAGATCTGCAGCTGACTCAGCCTTTGTGCTGTCTTTTTCGAACACTCATCAGACAAAACAAAAGCTCTAATCCTTACACAATCCAGTTTTCATGCTCTCAGCATGTCTGCGACTGATGTAATTTCAGTGGCGCGCTATCCAGTTATGCATGTGCTTGTCTTGGCTGCGACGTGTAAGTAAGCCATAATGACCACCTCTTGGTTTAGCGTCCGGCTAACCTTAAAAACATGAGATTTTCAAGTCCTTGAAAACATGCCCATCCTTCTTCTAATGAACTCTTTGTCCCCCGTTGCATCACAAAAGCCAACATCAACATGCCAGGAAACGGGTCAGAGGTCACAGTTTGCAGACGGATCACATCAATAGCAGGTCTAAAAGGTCAGACGCTAAGGTCTAGCAACCATTCAGTGGTTGCCAGGAGTTACAGAGGCGACTAAGACTAGACATGCCAAAACATTGGACAACGGCTCCGTGGTTTTAGACATAAATCTTTGATCTGCATGCATGCTACGATGTTAAAAAAATATTTTTTTAGAAAAATGTATGTAACACAGTACCAGCAGTCCATGTGGATTAACACTTTTTTTTTCTTTTCTTTGAATGTCTGCAGCCTTTCATCTTGCAGTCAGTTGCAGAGAGAACAGAGCGAGGAAAGGGAAACTGAGACCAAGGCTCCCCGAGAGGCAAACATGCTGAGGTAGACAGAACGGCCTACATCCTGCAGCCTGCGTGGAGATCCTGGACGCTTCGTCTTCAGCTCAGCATTCTGCTGTTTTGCTGTTACAACATATAACAGTCGAGACTGGAGACTGGTCTAATTCACTTCTGTTCTTTTGGACGCTGAAAGGAGAACCCCCGAAAGTGGATAAATGAGGGTTGCCAACGTTAAACTTCACTTGTTCTTCATCTTTTTGAGCTATATGGACACTTGAGTCCCAAACCATAAACAGACTGCTTATTCCAGGAGGCAAGGCATTTTCATTACAACCTCATTATTTCAAAGTGGCTGCTATCTGTTGCAAGGATGGAAAATTTGAGTCCAACTCTGAAAACGTTGAATAAACCCTCAGGGAACAACCTCAACAGCATCGAGACCTTCAACGGTTATGACGAGACTCTTCAAGGGACACCGGCTCGCTTGGGGCGTCTCATCAAACCCAAGCCCAATGTTACCTGCAGACGGAAGCGTCAGTTTATTTCTGATGAGAAAAAGGATGCCTCCTACTGGGAGAAAAGGCGCAAGAACAATGAGGCTGCCAAGCGCTCTCGGGAGAAGCGTCGTCTCAACGACATGGTGTTGGAAAACCGTGTCATCGCACTGAATGATGAGAATGTGAGACTGAAGACCGAGCTGCTCCAGCTAAAGCTGCGCTTTGGCCTCATCAGCACAGCCTCGTACATTGAAAAGAGCCAACAGATCAACGTGGCAAATGATGGCGGAAACGGAGGTTCTTCCTCGTCCTCCTCGTCTAATCAGTACTACTCCAGCGGTTACTCAAGTGGTTCTCAGGTGATGATTAACTCTGACTCCTCGGAAACAGAGCAGTCGGGACACGGCGATAGCCACAGGCAGCTGGTGAAGTACTCTCCGCGCGGCTCCCTCTCCGATATGTCCGACGGTTCCTCGAGGGACAGCCCTGAACCGATGCCATTTGAAATCAAACAGGAGGGAGACAGGCTGGAGATGGACATCACCAGTGACACCACAACTCAGATTATGTTCAACATCCACAGGGGTCCGGCATCTGCATCCACAAGCCACCAGATTAAGCAACATCAGGAGATGGATGCTGTGTATCACCACCACCCGCACCTCCTTCAGCAGCAATCCCATCAGGTGACAGTCGCTGCTGTCAAAACTGCTAGCCAGACTGTCCCTCACCCACCTGCTGCCCAAAGAAGTGTCATTCTGTACGGCGCCAGCAGTGCCTCCTATCCCGTTGACGTCGTCACCAGGCCCCAGAATGTAGATCTGCAAGTAGCCTTAAAGCACAGCAGTAGTCAACTACAGCAGCCCATCACAGAGACCTCCATTGAGACGCTAGCTGAGGTAACAAAGCAGCTGGAGAGAAAGACATTGGACTCTCCTCAGTATGAGCTGTCAGACAGCTTTAATGAGGCTAAAGAGAGAGAGGTGTATAGAGTCTGTCAACCTACTCAACAGCAGGAGGGTGGATCACCCAAAGAGCTCCTCAGTGAACAGGCGGAAGGGGTTAGGCACACCCAGTTGTACCACCATCTTCAACAACCTCACCATTCATACCTCAGTGCACAAGATGAGGAGCCACCAGTGCTTAGCTACGAGGGTGGACCCAGAGCCGATGGTTACCTTCAAAGCCAATCAACGTCGTTAAGTGACGGCGATCCTTCTGACAAAGAGGCGTCAACAGACGATGAAGAATCCCTATCTTTGTCCTGTTCGGAAATGAGCAGCATCCACAACCAACATCTTTCTGGGATCCTCCAGTCTGGTTTGCCTCTTCCCCAGTACCCAGGCTGTTCCCAGATGCAGGGATGGGATCCTCAAGGAGAGGTTCGGGGAACGGCGCTGCCCCACAAACTCAGACTCAAACACCGGGCCATGAGCACCGGAAGCAGCGGCGGCAACTGCTCCGGACAGGAGTCCCCAACCACTCCTCCCTCTGCTACTCCTCCTCCCCTCCCTCAGCACCCCTATCTTTCCCTCTCGCCGTTGCAGAACATTAAGCGAGAGAGCTCGAGTGGAGCTTGCAAACTGATGGCATCAGGAGAAGGTGCAAAGAAGGAGAGTGACAAAAAGGAAAGCGGAGGGCGACGGAACAAGAGGCGAGATTAGGAGGCGTCACTTTACAACTTGAAGATTTAAAGTTCTCCCCTAAGACTTCTCTGCCATCATGCCTTTGCCCTACTATGACATGCCCTTCTGAATCTGAGGACATATTTCTGGGCTGTACTACCCACCAACTCCCAGATTAAAGAAAAGAACGGACATATTGTAGGCTGTGTATCATATTTGTATATGTTGTACAGATTTTGTCATTTCTTACATCCTCTCCATACTTACTGAAGCATGTTTGTTTATGGGGTGAGGAGAAATGGAACTCCATGTTTTTTTTCTACTCTTCTCATTCGACAGTATCCAGTAGAATACGCCGGCGAAAGCACACTTTTGATATACAAAAAAGGAATGTAAGCGAAAACAAAAAGGAAAAAAAAAATCAATTTACAACAAATTTGATGCATATCCAGCTGTAGATAAACATACAAATGTATGGGTCTATGCCTTAACTATAATCAGATGCAAATGTACACCTGGGATATCCCCTCGACCAAAGAAGCACCAACACTACAACTACTAGTTTTCATGTCTCAGCCCTCACTCTTTCCCTCTCCCTATGAACCATCTGCATCATTTCATAAGAGATCATGTCACAATTATTTTTGAAGCACTTCTTTTGTATATAAATGTGATATAAATGAATATATGTATCTATTTTAAGCATCTATTTTAGGAAGAAAAAAAAAAGAATACACATCCAATAAAAATGCAGCAGGAGGGATGAATCTAAAAAAATGATCGTCCTCTGACAAATCACAACCGTCGCACAGTGGGGGTGTAACAAGAACTTGTAGCAAAGATATTTGCAGCGATAACCATTTGCTGACATCATGTGACTGCGTCGAGTTTGTAATCCATCAGCGTGAGCCCTGGATGCGAAGATTTGTGCTTTCAGTTTGAGAGCTTCTATGTTTGAGATTCTTATTTTGACGGATGAAAGGAAGTAGTTCCAGATTAGCCTTTCGTACTGACAGAATCTGATAGTAAAGATTGCTTTTAGGCTCCCTAACAAGATTGAAGTTTAAGTAGAAGACTCCACAACTTCTAAACCAATGGTCTGACAGCACTTTGGTTACACTTACAGTGACATTCCAGGTAGAAGTGATTCAGTCGCGGCTAGCAAACTGCTAGCTGGTACCTGCTTATGCTTCTATGTGTCCACAGTTACCCAAAGAACTGCTTTTGAGGTTGTTGGGTTTTTTTTTTTTTTTTCAAATGATCTCAAGTTCAAAATCTAAAAATCTTGCGTCTCTTCAGTCGTCATTTTTTATCCACGACAGACCGCCGCCAACAAAGCTAACGTTAGCATCTGCCTTCATGCCTCCTATCAGGTCCATGAAAATTAGACTGATTAAATTTAAGCTGCATAGTTCTGCATTGACTAGAAAGTTTCTGAAAAAAGCACATTTTAAGATGTCTTAAATGTTTATTTTATTTTAAAAACCCTAAAAGGAAGCAGTTCAATTACCTCAGAATGAAACAAGTATGAAGCCGAAGGTGTGAACTGATTATAGTCTTGTACATTTACGTGAAATTCACTCATAAAAGGAGGACGCTTGTCTTATTATTGTGTGTCATCTCGTCTCACGAGCTGTGTTGTTACACCCCTTCTGTGCAGCCATGTTGGTTTTGGTTGCAGCAGGACGCAGTTCGATTAAACCTTTCTCTTCTGATTGTTGAGCTTTGGCATTAATCATTGGTAAATGTCGTGTTTACACAGAAATGGCCATCCGTTGCGGAGAGCCAGCAGCACTGAAGGGAGAATTTGTTTCTCCCCGAGGCGTAAAGCCTCAGTAAAATGTTTGGATTAATGAACCTTTAACCAGCCTTTAAATATTTGGTGGAAATCACCGGCTGCAGGCTGTAAGCCTTTTTTAGTTTCTTTGAGCTTTATCAACCATATCTTGTTGTTACTATTCACTGGCCCGATGTATTTATTTCCCTTGCCCGTCAACATGCCATTCACTGTACAAACAAAAGAAAAGCACAGGAACGCAGACGGAGAATGTGTACAGACCCCTTCAGATACATATCATAGCTTAAAAGTAGAACGTTACATTCTGGCAAAGGAGACAAAAGCAAGACGAGTTTAGACAGATTCATGTAAAAACACTACAGTGCACTGAGACTTAACGTAAACCCTGAATACCTACTGTTTACTTTTTATGTCACGGGCTATGGTTCTGCAATGTGACCAAATATGACTCTAAAGGCCCATGACTCATTGAAAATTATTTATCAAAGGGGCAAGTATTATGTTAAATTGACTTTTTTTAAATTTTGCACCGTGTTGAATTATTCCCTCGCTAAAAACATACCTGGAGTGTTGTCTGGATTTGAGAAATCCTTTAATCTCCTGTGGCAACCATTCAGCTGTGCAAAAAACGCCCGGGTGGACCAAGCCCCGCCTTCGAGGCGCAGCTACTACTGAAGGCGGAGTTTCAGAAAGAGCAAGAGTTTTTAAAGGGCCAGAAGCCCCATTTCAAGACATAGCGTTACAAAGTTAAATTTCTTTTAAATGATATTTGACATACGTAGCATGTTTTTTAACAACTGCACAGTTGCTCGATTATACTATAAATTGATACTATGTGCCTGGAAAACACATAATGCTGCCCCTTTTAAAATTAGGCTAAATAACTTAATCCCAAAGGCAAATTCTGCTTACAATTCAACTGGACTAAATTTCTTACCTTGAGCTTTAACTAAAAAGAGGGCTCCCTCCTCGTTTCCTGCCTCTATTATGCATTTCAAGGGGTTGTAAATCCCCTAAGTTTCATGGTAGTTCTGCAACTGGATTGTGACAAAATGCCTTCACTGGATTCTAGTTTAATGTCTATGTACCATGTTTGGCTTCTGTTTCTTTTTTTTTTCTTTTTTTTTTGGTGCTTGTGTATAAATGTAAAGCTTTCACAAACACTGTAACGTTTGTTTCATCGGGTTTCGTATCCCGTTTTCTAGTCCAGGTGACGTTCCGTTATCCCCTCTGCCATGTCTTTGCTCCTCGCGACTGTGACGACATGTGTTTGCCTCATTCCTCTTCGTCCCCCTCACTTTTAAAGTGTGTATTAAAACGGTAATGTTTGTGGTTTTTCGCTGATGGTTTTTATGAAAAAAAGGAGAAAAAAAAAAAAAACACGGCTACTTTGGTGTGTTGTTTGAGACGGGTGGCGGTTGGTCCGGCTGGTCATTACCATGTAAAGACACTAAAATTCATTGTTGAAAGATGGGAGCGTTTCGAGGAAAATAAAAAGTGATGTTGCCCTGTCGACATATCAACGAATTTTCTTTTCCTGAGTCTTTTTTTTGTTTGTTTGTTTTTTGTGCCTCGGAGTAAATCTGCTTCGAGATGAATAAAAACCAGGAAAAACTCGTGAATCAAAACAGTAAGAGACGGTGAGTGGTTGCCATTTTACCAGAATTAACAGATCATCTTACTCACTGACTTGCAACAGGAAATGAATCACCGTTATTAAGAAAACGGGAAACATCTGCACAGTACACATGGCTCCTTGGCGGTCTAAAACAATGGAAATCGGAACGCCGTTTGCTCCAGGTCGGCATAACGTGGATGAAGACACCGTTTCAAGACTCGTGTATAAAATGAAAGTCAGCATAATAACTCATCTACAACTAGATGGACTTTAAGAATGTCTTGTCTCCATTGTATTTTTCCTTTTCTTCTATTATTTTCTCCTTATGCCCTTTACCTTCCATACTTCTTCCCTTGTGTCCTTATTTCAATCCTTCCTTGCGCCATTCCTTTCTTCCCATCCTTGCTTCCTTGTTTTCTTGTGTCCAATTCCCATTTCTTGTCCTTTTTTTTACCTTTTACCCCTTATGTCCCTTTTCTTCTGTCGTTGCCGCCTTCCAGTCTGTTGCATTCTTTATTTCTCTTGATTCCTGCCTTTTTTCCTTCAGTGCTTGTGTCCTTATTTTCTTGTGTTCTACCTCAATACCTTCAGTCCTTTGGAGTTTTTTCCTTGTGTCCTATCTCCCGTTATTTTTGCTGGCAGCCAATAGCAGACTCTGCCAATGGTACACGTATCTGGCCTAAATTCATCGAGAATATTTACATTTTACTCTAAAAGACTGAGCAGTCCGGAAAGCTGAGTCTGTACAAATCCGTCATTTCAGCACTTGACTGTTACGGAAGTTGAGATCCGTGAATCAAACAGCTATCGATTAGAATCATTCAAATGTCCCAGGATTAGCTTTGACCCAAGGCTGGCACTCTTTCTGCTTTCCCACCATTTTCAGGCTAAAAAATGCGTCAGACCAAAACCCTGTGCTTCGACGCACTGCTTCGAGATGAATCAAAACCAGGAAGAAAGGTTAGGTTGAACGGAGATAATCTGAAACAGCATTTTAGCGCGTCGTTCCTGAAACCACAAAATAAAACGCAAGAACACATTTTTCGTCCTTGGGGAGGACAAGCTGGAATCGGCAGGCTCAGCGTTGGCAAGAAAAAGTGTAATCAGTGCGTCCCTAATCAGAAGCATACCATGTTCTCGTTATTTGTCCTGATTTTCTTGAAAACAGTTTCCCAAACTCACTGTGTTCCCATAAGGACATAGATTCTTTCTCAAGTTTCTTTGTGGTTTGACTTTCTCCCCCCCCCACCCCTCTTATTCTCAGAAAAGCAGGTTTCAGAGAAAACGGCTCAAAGTTTGCGTCTTGGAAGAAAGTCGACATTTAACACACTTTCTGCACCAGTGACCGTGAGCACCTTTTTTCTCCCTCCCCCCCCCCCTTCCTGATATCAGACATCCGTCTGCAGCGAGAGGGAAGCGCCGCGGCGACACACTGACACACTTTGCTCAGACGAGCCAGAAAAACTCTCCAGAAACCTCGTCTGATGCAACACTGGCCTACTTCTGCTTCCACGAGCTCGCTGACGTTAAATCACAAACTCTAGCATCAGGCACAAGCTCTCCTCGTTACAGCCGCAGCGTTTCATATTTGTGATTAAGTGTGAGGTGGAGCAAAGATGGAAGGAAACCAAGTCGGTTTGGTCCTGCTTTGAGGTACTTTCCCATGAAGTCAGGGGGATTATTTTTCTGAAGTCATGCATGTGGGGTCAATATGGCTCCCAAAACACAAATTAATGCACTCGCATGTCTGAAGGATTTCAAAATAAGTGCTAAATGAGCAGAAAAATGAGTTTAAAGAATCTGAATGACATAGTGCTTTTCATCCATTTTCATTTGACACACCAAAACTAGAGATGCACAGATCCGATATTAATATCTGTATCAGTCCCGACATTGAAAAATGCCATAAGGGCAGATCTATTCAGTATTATTCTGCGCTTAGTGCTCTGAGTGACGCTGTGTTTTATATTTTATGTTATAATCTCCAATTTTACTTTCTGGAAAGAAGGTTTGCTGCAGTTTATGTCACCAAGTTTGTGGAGCTATTGGCGTATTAAAATGTGCGGCACTGGTGCACAGAAATCTTGTGATTTTGTAGTTTAGTACAATTATGGCTGGATTACAGAAATATTTTCAATCAATTCTGCAATGTTTTTCTGTATTTCATTGTTATCGAAAAATCAGATATTGGTATCGGTACCACAAGGGAAAAAAGTGGATTGATGCATCGCTAATCCAAACCAAACATTCAAATGTATTTTACGAGATTTTTAAGTTAAATGCCAAACAAAAAAATGTAGAGTGCTAGATTTTACATAACAATAAAAAAGGGGCTGTTTACATCTGAATGCGTGCCACACTTGTAAAAAAAAGAAGAAAAAAAGTTATGTATAATTTTCTTTCACTTCACAATTCTGCACAACTTTGTGTTGGTTTCTCTAATCATATCCCAGTGAAACCCATCGACGTTGGGTTGAAGGTTCGACCAGAGCGTTAAGACAAAGTTGAAAGGTCCATCAGTGGATGTATGTTATATATATTTTTCTGTCAGAAATTCTGTCTGGCACCATCGTGTACACGAATGCCGTTCAGACCGACAACTAAAAAGAAAGTCAGACTTGAGGAGCACAGAACAGAGCCTAGAGTCTCACTTTATGAGCCATTGTCCCGGGCCCTGCCAAACCCAGAGAACCGGTACCGCAGCATTATTTCTGTGAGGGGTGTAATGCAGAGATGATTAGAAAGACGTTTGCGTGGAGTTGGCATGTTCTCCCTGTGCGCATGCGTGCGGTTCTCGCCAGGTACTTCAGCTTCCTGCTACAATAACATGACTGTCGGGTTGATTGGTTTCGCTAAAATCACTCGGTGGGTCTCTGTCTTGCCGTGGTGACCCGACCGGGATGCGTCCCGCTGGTGGAGATAGTAGACTTGAAGTTTATATCTTTAAGTCGTGTCACTATAAAGATAAAAGTGGCGATGAAAACTATTTGTTGCTCCACTTTTCGGAAACTGCGTGACACAGCAGTGACATACGAAACTGTGCTCTGTATCACCTCACTGTCCGATGTAACTGCAGCTGATCATATTTCTACGTCTATTGATATTTATTGATCCTCTCATTGAACAAACAGCAGATAAAAATAGTAAAAATATTGATCCAACAACACAGTTTTGTGTAGTTGGTGAAACGTCACCAACTAACTCGTTAAGAAAAAATTCTTACCATTACAAGAAATTTATCACAATAAATGATAAACGATACGATGATAGGCATCGGCTCCTTTGTGACTGGAAAATGGATTTATTGATAATTGTACTAATTTTAACTCTATTGGCTCTGATCAGTAAACTGCAGGGTTTTTTTTTTCTTTCTTTCATATTCAAATTAATTGTACCAAACAAAGAACTCCCACAATTCCCGGTCAATCAACCAGAGAAATCCAGGGGACTCGTTTGGGTTTGGCTTAATTAAATAATCGACTAATACAACTTTACCTGGAAGTCTAAGTGTTTCTGTGAGATAGCGAAGCAGAGCTAATTTTCCCTTCCATGCCCCGATGATTGAAGTTACAGCTCCACTGAGTGAACTGATTGCTCCGAGATGCGTTGTTCATGTCCCCCAGCAGTGGTTTCGCTTAATACCCTTTTAATTTCCTCTGAAGGTTTTCTCAATGGCTCCCTCATTCATGCTTTGTGGCCTAGCAAGCTGCTGCAGCCGCCGCCGCTCGCGTGCCGAGCCGTCGGTGAGGGAAGGCATCGGGGTGTTTGAGGACGGAGACACAAGGCTGGTCATTGACCGAGGTCACGCGGGAGGTCGGCGTAGGAACCCAGACTGGGCGGTCAGTCCTGTGTCAGGCAGGGAAACCACGACGACACATCCTGAAACAGTGGCTCTGTCCACTGTTTGGTCTATGAGAGTTTTGAAAACGTGAGTAAATGCAGCTGCCGTGGGCCGTTGAGTGATGCAAATCCCACTTTTGTATGCTGCTGTCCTAAAGAAACGGACAGAATGTTTTTCGAGAGCAGCGCTTGCGTTTGTGGGGGTGATGCTGCTGCACCGTGCAGTTGCTGAAAAAGTAGCAGAAAACAGTTCTGAAAATATTGCGAAAAGACTCCATTATCGCCCATAAAGACCTGCTTTAATTGGTCCTTTCCTCCTGAAACAAAATGTGTCTTTTTTTTCCTGCTACCTGAAAAATGTAAGAAAAACAAAAACAAAAAATCTCATTGGAATGTGTTTGCTCCACCCCCTCAGGTCTCACTCGCCTTTACGCCTGATGTTTTCTGACAAACTAGATAAGTGGATGGAGGTAAAAAAAAAAAGAAGCAGCGACGCAACACCGGAAAGCAAGCAGGCGAGACGATGGAGAAATGTATTGTTGTGAGAATTCAATGCAACTGGACGGAGGTGCATCTGTTGCCTTCGCTCACAAGAAACCAACACGCCTCAACAGCAAAAAGCAAACGGCACGCTGGAAACTATTGGCTCGTTCGTGCCATTCAACCACTATACTAGATTGTACGAAGCCTCTTTTGGTTCCTGCTTTTGTTTGTCTCTGACCTTTTC
This sequence comes from Poeciliopsis prolifica, assembly GCF_027474105.1. Lineage (NCBI taxonomy): Eukaryota > Metazoa > Chordata > Actinopteri > Cyprinodontiformes > Poeciliidae > Poeciliopsis > Poeciliopsis prolifica. The sequence goes on along the minus strand of NW_026562385.1, from coordinate 11,515,781 downwards.
TGCAAACGTCACTGTGCTGGCAGTCCAGCGTGAAACCCCTCCTCCTTTGTGCTGACTTGTGTAACAGGCTGTAACTGTAACTTGTGTATACAGTAGTGTTGACTGTCCATTAATGTGCACTGTCGTTATTAAAGATTAAAGGCCACAGCTCTTCTGTTTTCAGATCCCATGTCGGTCGCCTCGCCTCGTCTGCTTTCCTGTGAACAACTGCGGCGACGCGGACGTGTTGCCTGAGCGTCTGATCTGTCAGTCAAGCCTGCAATTGTCTCTGAAGGTCGAAGGTCAAACTTTGCTTTCTCTCATTTTCATCACCTGTCCAATGAGTTGCCGTTACAAAAGTGAGAGGTATTCCGCTAATGTGGGGGAAAATAAAAACGCTGTTTCACAATTGTGTCATTTCCACTAAATGGGGAGCAGAATGAGTCATTTAAAAACATGCCGCCTCATCATTCTCCAAGTATTTCCTGTCACCTTCTTCTTTGTGGTTTGCACCAGTGAAAACATCCTGTTGGTGATCTGTGTGACTGGTGTGATGCGGGAAAAGTTTTTTTACATTGCAGTTTTGCGAAATGCACTAAAATCCAAACTTGACGTCAGGAAAAGTTTTTGAAACTGGAGCGTTTCCATCAACCAAATTACTTTTTCAAACGTCAGATAGTGTATTTATGCGGTCAGTGGAGACGCAGATGGTGCTAACTTTAGAAACATGCCCTCCTCTCATCGCGTTTTGCCTCCCTGTAAAGTTGACTCTCCCTCTGGCAGCTTAAAGGTGCCAAAGCGCCGCATCTGTTGCGGGAAGGACTGCGCTATTCGCAGCACATGACACACTGCCCTGGACAGCAGACTCATAAGGGAACATCACGGTCTACGGTCCACAGCCCTGCTGTCAGCTGCTGCAAAAAGCCCCCATAGTGAGTCCATACTGCATTCCTGTCTCCTGAGAAAAAAAAAACTTTTTCTCAACCTTTTTTTTCTCTATGTCTCTCTCTGAACACAACCCCCCCCCTCCACCTCCCATCCTTCGAAGACACGACATTGGCTTAATTTCTTCCTTAAAAGGCATCAGAACGTGTCTGGACTGCGAGCCGCTCACGGCCCTTTGGAAGAGCTCAGCTCGCTGATGTTCGGCGGGACGTGATGACGCAACGAGGGGTCTCCCCGGGGAAACGTGGCATTCAGGCCCGTTGGCCGGCGAAGCGCGACCAAAGAGCAAAACACATGACTTCAGTTCAGTCCCGTGGTTTGTGAGGACTTTTGTCGAGCTATTAAAATAATCCTGTCGTAAGAAAAACACCAACAACAGAAAACATGTTTTCAGGAAGCTGTGGGGTGGGAGATGGGGGGGTTGGGGAGTGTTGGGATGTGTGGGAGCCTAATAAAAATGCATAAACAATTCTTATTGCTTCCCAATCAAGAACTCTCACTTCTCCTCACGTCTTTATCTGCTTTGCCTGGGGTTTATTTGAGGCCACGCTGCTCACATGGAAGGGTAATTTCAAGGTGGGGCTGAATTATAAAAAGTGGGAGCGGCTGACCTACATTACTCCTGCTTGTTTCCAGAGTAAACAGTCAACCCCCTTCCACTCTGCTCCCCCCCAGAAAAACACATTATTTTTATAATTTCTATAGCAAACGCGTTTTGTTGCTGGTACAGTGGCATCATGACTGTGAGTTATTTCATGGTGTTTTCAGGAAAGGTGTGGACGTGTTTCAAAATATGCGTTGCCCTTTTGGCTGTCAAGTTCCAAACAGCAACACGACCCGGCTTAACTCAAGCTGGAGAATATATCAGCGTGACGATTGTTTTCCCCTTTGCTTCCTTGTTCCCGCCACTCCCAGTAAACATATCAAACGTTGAGCCACACACACACACACACACACACACACACACACACACACACACACACACACACACACTGACTGCAGCACCTGTGACTTTCTGAAGGTCACTGTGGCTGGAGCTCATCCAAAGTCAACGCTGAGCTGCCATTTCTGTCCCGCTTGGCGAAAACAGGCTACCCCACTTTTATTTTTTACAACCACACACACACACACACGCACACACACACACACACATATATATACATACATATATATATATATATATATATATATATATATATATATATATATATATATATATATACATACATCTAAATTAGCCAATGAGCCTTAAAGTGTTTGAGTTATTGCAGAAATCCAAAAGAGTACAAGAATGTTTTTTAATAGATCGCTGTTGCTCCACTGCATGTGTCTGCTGACCTAACTCTCAGCTCTGGACGCTGAAAATTGGTCAGTGACCCTCCCATTACACACACAAACACACACCGCTAAACATGCTTGTCTTCACCGAGGCTTCCACATTCACCCTGCAAGTAACAATAACTCCAGTGTTGTCTAACACACACACACACACACACACACACATCCACACACACACCTCCAGCCTCTCTGATTTGTACCACCTCACTGCTACCTTCATGACCCCGGGGTTCATGAGCAAAACGAAAAGAACATAAGAGCAAAAACAAACGCCAAACAGAGGCTGTGATAGATGTAACTGCAGCCACTGTGTGTGTGTGTGTGTGTGTGTGTGTGTGTGTGTGTGTGTGTGTGTGTGTGTGTGTGTGTGTGTGTGTGTGTGTGTGTGTGTGTGTGTTTTCTTTTCAAATTCGTCAAAGGTTGGGGAGTGTATTCTTCCGCGGTGGCTCTGTTTCTCATGAAGATCCAGACCTGATAATATTTGCGGACAACTTCCGCGCTGGACGTTTGCCGTAAATACTCCATCATGGTACCGTAAAACTCTTGACAGCAATCGCGTCAATATTTGGAGGAGATTAAGGCGATTGTTTATGACGGATGTTTTATAGATCTGACCTCATCCGGGCGGCGGCGCGTTCATCTCAGGCCGCGTGAATGACCTTTCAGCGTGATTTAGCAAGAAACGATTTATCAGCTCACTGTTAGTGCTCAGGTTTTCCTTGTCATGAAAAATGATGTAAAGTGTAATAAATATTCACACACAACTTCTTTTTAGTTTTTATATAATACAGCAAAACAGAAGGAAAACCATAAATTGGTTTTACTTTGATGCCTCTAGATAAAAACCAATGCAGCCAAGGGTTTTTAGGAGCTACAGTAGAATGAGGAAAAGTAGAAACTCGAATTTGACATGATGCCAAAAAAAAGTGAAACGTTTGAAAAGTATGAAAAATGCGCTCATGTTTGCAAACTTTCTTCTTTACTCAGTTTTTTAAACAGCGTTCAAGTGTCAGCCCTTTGACTTGAGATCTGTTCGAAACGGATATGTGATTTCCACGCGCTCCGGTGACGGCTCTAAAAGCAGGAAGTGGACTACAGTGCAGGGCATTCTGGGTAAATACAACTAAAGCAAACACAAGAGGCTAGCGCTAGCAGGAGGAATTACTCACGGTGTTTTAAATCCTACAACTGCTAAAATCTGACGCTACTCCATTTTTGTTTCTGTTATGAGAAGAAGGAAGTTGAGCTCCAATTTCTTCCTCAGAGGTTTTTGTCGTTTCCTTCAGCGGCACTCCTGGTAGCACCACCCGGAGGCCTGGAGGGGAACAGCCTTTTCAATTTGTTTGGTTCGTTCAACTCAGTGAAGTGTGAAAGAGAAGTGCAGCAGCTGAAAATGCAACAAATGTTGCAACTTTGGTCATCAAACTGAGTCTACCGGACCATGAGGTGTGAAAACGCCCTTAGCTCTATTAATGTCAGCATATCTGCTTACATCTTCAACATCTTCAGCATATCCCAGTCAGAGTTCACACATGAATCCAATTAAGAATCTATAAAAAGTCCACAAAAAAAGTTTCTTCAGACGCTCTCTTTTCACTCGGATATGCTTGGACTATTTTCCTAAAGAGAAGGTGGAGAAACTCTGGATGTGCAAAGCTGTTAGCGGCACAGTTTCTGTGGATTCTTTTCATTTCTTGCAGCTTTAATAGTTCTTCCAGCTCGTTCACAAAGCGTCGTCCCGGTCCAACTCCTCCCCGCCGCCCTTCCACTGTCGTAACTAACAACTGTCGCGCGAAATGTCTGAAATTGGATCTTGCAGAAAAGCGTGTGACATGTAGACTGCAGTGAGCATCATTGTCAGTTCTCTTCACACAATGTCGCTTAATTAAAATGCAAACTCCTAAAAAAAAATAAACATACTCGTGCTATTGCAGCAGCCATTTTTATTTGCAACCATTCCACCTCATTGCTGTGCACTACTTTGTGTTATTTATCACATAAAATCCTCAGCAAAACAGATTTAGTGGTCGACTGCTCGCGGTTCGGCTGTGGTTGTACCGTGACAAAATGCTAAAAGAGGTCGCAAGACATCACACACACACACACACACACACACACACACACACACACACACACACACACACACACACAGCCTTGATCGTTTGGATATATTGCCGTTCCAAACTATTTAATATTAGGCAACTTTGAGGGTTTGAAGAGCAGTTGTGAAATCTCTCGCTGCGCTCATTGATTTATTGTGTTATCCTTTTTAAAGTGACGTATTCTGATAGCTTCTGTTCTGGTGTAATGTGGTGTAAGTCGCTCGCTCTGCCCTGCAGTGGGGATCTATCAACTCGACTGGACGATTTGACTCATCTGAGCGTTTTTATTTCGTCTGCTCTGCTGCCAAACGAGAGCTCATCTACCAGAGGAAGGGCTTCCCGACTGAACGCGGTTCAGAAACGCATTCTGTTTTTCTCCGGGACCCTCGCCTCACCTTTTGCATGACTCATGTGAGCAGACCAGCTGCTTCAGCTGGAGAGGCCCAGGTGTGTGTTTTCTGGGTGTGGCCTTGGTCTGATGGAACGTTTTGCAGATTTCTTTCTCTCTTTTTTTCAACATTTCCTTTCCTCTTCTGCTGCAGTTTGCTGCTGGCTTTGTGTCCTGACAGGAAGGAAGCCTGTGGGGCAAATGACCCAGCCAGCTCTTTTGATTTTTGTGTTTTTTTTAACTCCCTCTTTGAGACCCCAGAGGGCCTTCATTGTCGTTTATTCTCTTTCGTCTACAAGCTGTTTATCCCCAGCCGTGTGGAGCGTGTCTTCGTGCGTTCGCCTACCTCTGTTCTCTCCCCCTCTGAATTGTTTTCTTCTTCTTCTGCTCACTAATACGAGCTGGCAGACCCTGCCAGTCAGCAGCAGGCTCTCTGCTGCATTGCCATTCCCCTTTGCTGAGGGGAAGCAGGAGTTCCGGGGGATCCCACTGCACTGCAGGTGTGGGTGGGAACTGAGACGACCTACGTGGAGATTTTTAGAGGGATTTTTCAGCAGCTATTAAAAAAATAAAAATTGAGGAGTTTAATGGGTTTATTTTCTAATCTTGAGTATTTTTTTTGTCTAGTTTTGTAGTGCAATCATCTTCGTACACTTGAAATAAGAAATGACCGGCTTACATATAATTTTTTCAGCGAGTCAAAAGCCACAGCTTCACTTTCTGGTTTAACAGGCTCAGAGGAATGGCATGCATTTCCAAGGCATGTTTCGTTTTTTGTTTCTTTAAAGAGGCGGCTGTTCTTTCTATGTGACTGTTCTGTTTAAGAGTCTATTTGTTCAACACCGGTGGGACCAACATTTCTGACCAACAAGTTTTTTTTTCCTCATTTAGTCCTACACCGTAGAGCAGACGCTGTAGCAAAATGAGACATGAGAATTTCCTTGAAAATTATACAGCTGTGGCATATATCTCTTGGGAACACCATGGAACTAATGTTCAAGGAATTAATTAAACTAATGATGCATTGTGTTATACTCGCTCATCTATTAATACATTTTCATTGGCATCTGTTGAAGAATGACTCTGTAGTGGATCGGGCACCAAAACGGGTGCAGCCCGGGGCCCTCGTCTTTGTAAATCCAGCCCTGAGCGTTACAATGCGAAAACTTTATTGTTCTAAAAATGTAATCCTATGTAGTGGTTGCGCAACTTACCAACGAAGTTCCCTTTCGCTCTCCTTTCCAAATAAAAAGTGTGTTAAAATGAATTAGGCTTTTCATTTCTTTGACTTGTGATGACAGGAAGTTGGCATGGGATGTTTTTTATTACCACGGCTTTGTGGTAAGTGTTCTTGGCAGGGATGTGCCTTCATTAAAACAACGGTTGGATCAACTATACATGTAAATATTTGTTCAATACACTCCGGAATTGTTATCATCTCCAGTTTGCATGTCTGTCTGTCTGTGTGTGGTTGCAGCTGAGCTCTAAAATTATTCTTTTTATTGTCTCACCTGAATCTGACCACAGCAGCAAAACATCAGCTGGAGATGCACTGGATTTTGTTCTGGAAAAAAAAAAACCTGATTTGATAATCCCAAGATCCCAAGATTTGTAAAGTTACACAGTAAAAAAAATTAACATTATTTTTGGTTTATTTAACTTGACAAATAGAGAAAAAAAAATCAAAGTTATATTTATGCCACGTTATTCATACATTTGTAATGGAAGACTTTCAAGCTAAACGTTTAACTCACTGGCTAAATATCGACTTTATATTTAGTTCCAAACTAAATGTTTAAGTCTGAGATAAATATCTCAACCTAAATTGTTGCTTGTTAACTGAATATTTAGTTGGCAAGCTAACAAAATAGCTTTCTAGCTATGTAACTAGCTTGCCAGCGAAATAGTTTGCAGAAAGCTAGCAAGCTAACTAAATATTTAGTTAGCAAGCTCAACGTTTAGTTTGGAAAAGACATTTAGTTTTGAGCTAAGTATTTAATTTGTCAATTTAGTTTGGAACTCAATGTATGAATAATACGATGAAACTGGAAAATTTGGGAAGAAGTTTAACTGGGGCCTGCCAAAAGTGAGCCCTTCGGTTTGGACCCAGGGTTCTGATGCTCAAAATGATCATCAATGCTAAACTTGGCAAAAATATGACAAAGTATCATGTGGAGAATCACAAGAATGCTCCCTAACATGGACTTGCTACAAATAACCTAAATGCTAATGTTAGCGTGAATACTCAGTAGCATGTGGGGCATCACTAGCATTCAGTATACTAAACATGGCTAATAAGTAAGAGAAATAGCTAATACATTATTTAAGGTAAAAGGTTAATGCTAATGCTCTGCCTTGCTGTGCTAATCTTATTGCAGTGCACTAGTGGGGGTCAGTGAAATGCTACTGTTTGTGCTAATGTTACAGTTTTTTTTTTCTGTGACCGGCTACATAAACCCAAAATATTGCTGTTCACTTCTTTGTGTGTGTGTGACTTCACAAACAGCGCTCCATACGCAAAGGTGAAATAATTCTCGTTCTCGTCCGACCCCGCGACCCCTCCGCCCCGTATGAGAGGTGGAACCAGGTAACACGAGAAGAGTAAAAAAAAAAAAAAAAAAAAAACACAGTGGTTGTTGCCAGAGACAAACCGAATGAAACCCACCCTCCCTGCACCGCTGCCTCGTATCGGTTTCTCTCCTTTCGCTCCCGTCTCGCGCACGGTGACCTACTTTCCTCGTGACCCGTTTATGCAAGCGGAGAGTCAAATCAGGAAAACAAGGAGCACGACGAACTGCGGCCTGAGCTCTGCTGTGGCTGCGAGTGGTCGGGTCTTATAGTGGGTTTCCAAAAACTAAGCAAATAAAAAAATTAAAAAAAATCTCTGCAGCATTTTGCTTCCGTTTTTTTTTTCTTTTTCTTTTTTTGCTGCGCATGCATCCGTGCAGGAATGTGGATGTGTTTGCAAGTCAGTGTGTGTGTATATGAGTGAGAGTATTTGCAAAGGCCACTGATGTGTCAGTCTCAAAGAAGCACTTTGTTTGCGCGCTAAGATGAAGTTAAACCCCCTCCTCCCCAACACAGCCCCTTCTTTTGACCTTTATGCTGTTATAAAAATGACCTCCTTCTGGAGTGTCTGGAAGCCATAAGAAAAGACAAATCATTATTCAAAAGCTGGCTGAACTGCAATATTGCGTCATGCAAATATTGCATAAGTAATCACAGCATCGCGGCATTAATAGCGATTGTGTACACACGTCATGATATGACCTTTGTGGAAAATGTGAGCGTTTCATGGGTCTGAAGCTTTAATTTTGATAAATGTAGGACAAAGAAAAGTGGAGAGAAAACTTTTATTTTGAAATTGTACCAACACTTTTTAAAGCAACATGGTGCCATTCATAGCACAAGAAGCTTCAGTTCCAGAAATGCTGTATGTAAACCAAACATGCCTTAAAAGAAAGTTGACTTCGCAATCTGACGCCTTGAAATGTGGCTTCTGTCTCTTTAAGAAGCTCCAGCTCTTTCCGATGCTTTGCTTCGGAGATATTAAAGAGACTGCGCCATAGTTTTATGAATCCTTGAATGTCCCGTGGCAATCATTCAGGGGCTCCTAAATACCTGCTCATACAGAGCTCCTCCTTTGAGTCCCAGTCCCCAACCGACCTTCCATGTTTCCCTTGCGACTCTCTCACTCAGATCCTGCAGACTAGCGGCAGCAACAATTAACAAACACCTGGTAGAGCAGCACGCTTTCTGAGCTCATTATGGAGCTACTCCTCGGTGCAACGCTGGAAAAAACGTTGCTAAAGGATTGACAGACGAGCGGTTTTATGATGACTTCCTGAAGGCAGAGTTTCAGAAAGAGCAGGAGCTTCTTAAAGAGACAGAGGCCCAATTTCAAAGTGTCAAATTCCAAAGTAAAATTTTCCTTTGAGTCATGTTTGATACATAGTGTTTTTATATCAGCTGAAGGGTAACGTAGTTACTCCATTGTGCTCTAAAGTGGCTCTGTGCATCTTAAACACACAAGACAGTACAAAGCGTTAATAAAGGGATGATTTGAAGAGGAAGTTGTGAAATCTCTGGCCGCGTTTCAAAGACTTAGAGAGTCAGCTCCAGGGAGTGCTGCGGCTGCACGTGATCCGATGGCACGTGGTGACACCCGACACCTTACAGAAACTATTTATATTGGCTTCATCTGTCTGTTTATACGGTCAAATGTTTGGACAATAGTCCAGACAGATGGACTTTGTGCTTTGAAGAGCTTCAGCCTGTTTTTTTTTTTCCTGCACCGCATAAGCGCCATTCATGAGATCACCGCCATTATTTCCCCCAGCTGAAAGTGAGATGTCATTATCTCGTCTTTAAACGGATGAGATTTCTTTTTTTTTTTTTTTTGTCTACAGCAGCTAAAATCAGAGAAAAAGAGCCGGCAGTTTCTTACCACACAGAGTGACTCACTTACCACTTTGTCTCTGTGGGATCTGAATCACTGTCTCACTTTTACACCGAGGTCTTCAAAGACATCTGTGTGAAGAAAAAAAAACGAAAAAGAAAGAAAGAAAGAAAAATCGTGCACATGTTTCTGCTTTTGCAGCCAAAAACATCTTTATATAGCGATGCAGTGAGTCACTGTTTTAAATATAACGCTGATTGGGAGCTAAAAGAAGTCGAGACGTTTTAAGCGGGGTCGTACGGAGGTGAACGCCGACAGAGAGCCTCGGCAACATCGTGAGGGCATATTGACGGCCGCACAGTAACGTTGCGATCTCTTTTTAGATTTCTGTGCGGCAGCGAAGCGTAACTTGAAGTTCCGAGCACACGAAAGCTTCGGCTCAACTTTGGGAACCTCAACAGTCCGTTTCAGGTGCGGGAAATGTGAAACGAACTCAGAAAATGCACATTTCTTCCCACATTCACCTCTGCAGACGTCAGCTGTATCAGTTGCCTTTCGCTCCATCACCACGACAACGGGTCACGAGGACGCACAGCTCCAGAATAAACACAAGACAAAAAAGAACTTAAACTTCACTTGTGATTCTTTTTTTTATTTATTTATAATAACTATACAGTCGTATTCAATAAATTGCAGCATGCATTCCAATGAGCTTAAGTACCTTTTGAAAATAACCTTTAAGCAGGTATTAAACATATTTTCACTAAACCCACATGTCTGTATTACAAATGCTGGGGGGGGGGTTGTTGGTTTTATGGTTTTTGGTTTTGCAATGTTCTCATCTTAAATGCTGTTTTCATCGGCTGTAAGTGGAAACCCGTCGTAATTAACGGGATTAAAGGCTCAAAAACACAAACCTGCGTGGAATTAGTCGACCGTGTGTGTGTTTTGCCGAGCGAATGGAGCGGCTGAGACAAATGAACCGTAAAAAGAAAACACTCAGATTCTTTGAGTGTCGCTGTGCAATGTAACTCACAGGGAAGTGTTTTATCAGAGGCCGAGGTTGTCATTGTTTTAAGTTTGACTCTCATTCTTCTTTGTTTTGAGGGATAAGCCTACACACACACACACACACACACACACACACACACACACACACACACACACACACACACGCAAACAGAAAGTAAAAATAAAAAAAGTACCTGCACAAACCTGGAATTTATTAATGATCGATTTAGACTCTAATCTCACTATAAATCTTTCGCGTCAGCAGCAGTTTATTCCACACCAACATGCAATTTTACTGCTAAGTCCACTGAACTTCTGGGAAGAGAGAGAGAGAAAAAAAGATGCTCGCTTTGATGCCACGTGAATTGCTGGTTAAGTAGGTCAGTCAGTAAGTCAGGAGTGGCAGGGGAAGGAGTGCACAAACAGCGGCTAACTCCATTACCTCATGCCGGGGATTAATGTCAACAAGCCCATCCATCTGGCAGCGGCCATCCCGGTTCAAGTGACTTGTGGGATTTGTGCTCCTGCTCTGCCGCTTGAGCCACGATAAAAAAGCCACGCAAACACATAAACGACCCCGAGAGCCTGGACGCCACCAGGAGCTGCTCGACAAGGCCAGCCATGCAAAACAGGAGGTCAACGGCACGGCAACAAATTGAAGGAGGGCAGGAGGAGGAGGAGGACTTCCTGTTTCTGGATTTGTTTGTCAAAGGGTGAAGGGAGCCCTGTCAACATCTCTTCAGGGTTTTAGTTGCACTGTAATGAAAACAACAATCTTACAGCGTTTCTGTTAGTGGGAAAATGGGGCAGCGAAGAAGCGCTGATTGTTTTGACCCATCGCCTGGGGCTTTGAGCAGATTCATCTATTTGAAACGTTCCTGTTTGGTAACATACAAAAGAATTTGAGTCACCGTCGCAGAACCGGCCGAGTGACAACACCGACACGTGCCTGCTGGTAATACCGAAGATGTCAGAGATGTGTCAATTTCAACATCGCATTCCACACTTGGGCGTCCAGGGAAGATGCCTGAGCACAATGGAGAAGCTTTGGCCCATTGTGAACAGGCAGGGAGGACGGAGATAATGACTCTCTAAAACTCATGACGACTCAGTGTTCCTGGAGCTCTTCATAAAAAAGAAAATAAAAATAAAACTTTTTAAATCAGTCCAATCAACTTGCACAACGACCAACTGTATTGTTTTCTCGCTGAAACTGTTGCCTGCCAAGTAAAAAAAAAAACGTGCTGATCAAATTACAGCCAATAAATTGTGGACTGCACTGCAAAAGCACAAAATATTAATATTTCTGGTCTCATTTCTTGTGCAGATATTTTAAAGACAAGCAGCTTTTCACTAAGATGTAGAAGCTTTTGAATTATTGCCTTCTATCAAGTCAATAATCCCTTAATATTGGGATTATTTCTCTAGTAGTAAGATGTTGTTCCATGTTGTAAATGTAATATTCTGCCAATGGAACAAGTACTTTTTTGTAAATGTTAAGAAATTATTAACTCTAAACAACCACCTTTATCATGCTGAAAGGTTACTTAGAAGTTAGTTTTGACCTATTTCTAGTTTACTAAAACGTTTCCACTAGAATATGTAGCAGCATTCTTGGTAAGATTTTGTGTTTTTGCAGTGAACAGGAACAAAATGTGTTCAAATAAAATAAATCAATAAAACTTTATGGTATGACAACCTCCAGATAATTGTCCTTTTTATTTTCTGGAAATAGACAATCATAGGCTTTAAAGGTCACATGCCATCCTGGAGTGACTCTAAATAAGACAACTTGCTTTCAAAATCGACCGGACACGAACCCGTAGGACATGACCATAAAAAACAAAAGGAGCTTTTCCTCCTCTGTGACACATTAACGAGTCCCACTTATGACACCAGGTTTACCATAACGCCCGTCGTAAAGGCGTCACAGAAAATAGCAGAGGGTTTGGTGAGACATTTGAAATGGAAACCTTTGAACGATCAGTTACAGTAAGCTGCTGCATGATCCAGTCGTTAAACATCGCTTTTCGAGAACTGCCGCATAAGATTTTAGGTCCGGGCTTTGATTCAGCCATTTTTAGCGCACGCCGATGTTATGCAGCCAGAGCACCTTCTTCCACGTTGGCTACGTCTTCCACTCTATGGCTTTCTTTCAGCAACGTCACTCTTCTCCTTATTGTTCAATAAGGGCCGGATTTGTGGAATCCATTACTAATGATTGTCTTCTCAACAGATTGCCCTACATGTTCTGTAGGTCTCTGGAGTTCCTCCAGAGACATAATGGGTTTCTCTGACTGAGTCTCACTACACCAGGTTTGATGGTTTAGGTCAGTGGGGCCCAAAGTCGGCCCTTGACTGTAGTAACAACCTTTTTTTTCTGTGACTTGTGAGATGTGAAAAAAAGCGTCTTGTGAAATACATCTGTGTCGACACAGCTGCACTTTATTTAAAAAAATATATGTATATATTTTCATTGCTGTGTTTAGAATGAGCAAATTTGTGTTTAGAGGAAACGCAGCTAGCGAGAGCTGATTTCAGACGGCGTGGCCTTTCAGTGTCTCTGAAGCCTGCAGAGGTCAGTTCTGTTTCACAGCCGGATGAGTTCTGATGACAATTGGTTGCACTGGATTTTGAAAGAGGATTTAAAAATCAAAAGACAGTTTCATTCTTTTAGAGGTTGTGATGTAAATGTGGAAGGGCAGTGACCAGCTCAGCAAGGAACTGTGAATGACTCTTGAGAAAGACTCCCAGCCTACAAGTGATTAAGTTGCTGAAGCACAAGGTGACAGAAACAGGAGTCGGCTTACAGTAAGGTCCTCCCCGCTCCTCCCCGCCACTCAATCTTTCCTCCTCTAATCCAAACACCTTGAGGGGAGGGGAGCGAGCGCCGTGGGCCGCATGTGAGAGCCTGCTCACATGCAGCCAGGACTCAACGTGTCACAGTAACACCTTTTCCTCAGAACGGGCCGAGGCGTTACGTCAAGCCGACACGGACGCAGGCCTGGCGAGGCGATGGACGGTGGACCCGGGCGGACCGGGGTTCCCGGGCCGGAAGCGGGACGACCCCAACAGTCACGACATCAGCTGTTGTTTGCGTTTGCCGTTTCACTGCTTGCATGGCATGTTTCAGTGTGTCACCACAAGCTGCAGAAAAAGGCTTTCCACGCTGGGCGGGCCCCTCAGGGAAACACTGGAGACTGCTTCCATTCGGCAGGTTTGCCGGAAATACTAGAAAAGTGGCAAATCTCAAATTGCAGAGATCAGAGACGAGTTGATGAAGTCTTCCAAAAAGTTTTATTCAGCAGGCTCTAACTTGTCGTCCCCGCAAAACATTTTGTCTGGCCGTGACAGACGTGTCTGGAGCTGTGGAGTTCATGGAGTCAGACAAACAGGAAAGAGAGTGTGCCGAATCTAACACACACACACACACACACACACACACACACACACACACTCTCACATACACAAATGAACGCGTGCAAGCTGCATTTCCATGAAGCTTCAGCAAGAAAGAGAGGCGGGTTAAGCTGGGATTTCTCTCTCAGTATGTGGGTCACTGAACCTGGAGCATCAGGTTTTATTGACCGGATTGTGGCGCTGGAAATAAATGTTTAAAAGAAAAAAAAAAGAAAAAAAAGCCAGCTGCATCGGTTCAAAACACTTTCAGTGCGAGGTGACCTTCTGCCTCAGCTATGTGCAAATAAATGACAGAAAGGCAAACCCAGGCCGGGCTTTGTTTGAGCCGCCGAGCACGCAGAAGAGGCGCCTTACTGTGTGCGTTTCTCAGCAGGGGGAAAAAAACAGAGCTACCAAAGTTATTTTGGCCCCACGCAGAAACCACCTGGGGCTGTGATTTCCAAGCATCTCCTGCCTGCATGGGTTCGGAAAAGAAGCATAAGACAAAAGCGACGGCTCCCCAAGCACGAAGAACCAAAACAAAACCATAAATGGATGCAAAATGCAAACGTGACCGTGCACCGGAGTCGGTGTGGAGAGATTAAGGTTCGCCATTGTAGCAACAAGCGGAAACTGAGGAGGAAATTGATGGATTCTGGGAAAAAAAGGAGAAGTGATGGAGGAGACGGAGAGGAACGGGGCTGAGGGGAAGAGGAGGAGCAAGAGGAGGAGGAGAAGGAGGACGGCACGTGAAGGCAGAGAGTGTGTTGTCTGAGAGCCATGTGCTCGGTGCCGGGCGTGTGAGTGACTGAAGCTGTTCACGTCAATGCATGACTCACTCCGGAGGAGGCTTCATGTACACACTGCTGACACGCACACATCGATACATCCATGGAGACAAAGTGCAGAAGCGTGCTTAATGTCTAAAAAAAAAATAAAAAATAGGGGAAAAAAAAAACTCAACAAAACCAGAATAAAAACGCACTTGACACCATAAACCAGAAAAAACAAAACCCAATGAATGGATCATCATAACAGAGTGGAAAACTGTTCACTTCAGGTAACATTAGCTACAGTTAATCGCACAAAATAATCACATCCTTTGGATTATTTTTTTTTTTTGTTGCCTTTTTACATTTTGTCACTTTGCAACCAGCAACTATAACCATGAGCTCGGCTGCATGGCACTGTGGTTATGCTGAGGGCTTTTAGCAGAGCTGACTTCATGAGAGGTGTTTAAGTACAGAAAGAAAATTGGCCAAATTTCATTCATTCCACACACACACCGCACTTTTCAGATTGTTGCTTTAAGGTTGTTTTTTGGGTGAGAGGAGAACATTTACAATCTGCTAACTTTATTCTGGATTACCTGATTGAAAAAGATGCTTTATAGCACTTTTTTTTAACTGGTTGAAGCGAAAGCCAGTTCAACGTCTCATGATCAACCAGGCTCCAGAGCTTCAAGGTCTTGAACGTCGGTTTGAAAAGCTAAACGATCGTCATCTGTCTTGAACCCATAACTGAGAGAGTATGAGATTATCAAAAAAAAAAAAAAAAACACCACTGCAGAGCGCTGCCAAGAAGGATTAGAAAAATTAGTCACTTCTAATTTAAGCCATATCCACATATTGGTAAAATGTCAACACGACTCAGATGGAGCTAGACAAACACGCAACATGACGCGACCTCCTTGGTGAATTTGCAAGCCGTGCAAACAAACTCACTTTAAGGATTAAGACATCTTCAAGTGCTCTGCTTCTTCTTGTCATTACTCATCCGTGGGAACCGTTTAAAGGCCCAGCAGTGTTTTTGAGGAGACTGTCACCAATCAACAAAAAAAGAAAAAGAAATGACTTGATTTGTGTCACAGTCAGACTTTTAAGAACCAGAAGTTTACATACACCAAATAAAAAGAAATAAAAAATGCGTTTTTCTTTCCCAACTCGCTGTTTGAGGTCAAATTAGACCAAACTTCTCCTGTTTTAGGTCACTTACAATAAACCTAAATGATTTCTGCTCGCTACACAAAAATCCTACCATGATGTTTTTGTCTCGCTTTGGTGTGGATTTTCACAAAGTAATAAATAACTTGTTTAGAGTAAAAAGTGCCGGTTCCACCAGCAGATCATTTAATTTATGACATAGACAAAAATGTCTTGTTATAAGAGAAATGATCTGCCAGCAAAACCAGTACTTTTTCCACTAATGTTAAGGAATTATTGACTTTAAAAAAAAAAAAAAAAATTATTGAAAAGATAGTTTAGTTGTATTTCAACTTATTTCAAGTTTGATTAGCAGCACATTAATCAACATATTTTGTTGTAAAGGATTTTGATGACGGATTTGACAAAATGTAATGTTTATGGCTCGTTGACTGCGTTTTTGCTGCAAAGCATTTTGAGCTTCGAATGAACTTGATCTGACCTCTGCCCTGACCCCAGTTACTCAGAGTGACGTACAAAAACGACACTTTGAGGAAACGTGACCTCATCTGTCTCAGAATAGGGCGCCGCCACTTTGCCACCAGCCCTATGGGAGACGCACTTTGGCAACAGTCGCCATGGTGAGGAAGAAAAAATATATATATCAAAGATACGGAGCAACGTGGGTGGAAAAAACATCAGGAGAAAAATGATACGGAACCACACATTCAGCTCCTCTATGAATACAGAAGCAACAAACGTATGCGCAAGAAGCATCGCATCTCACTGCATGCGTGGGACGTCAACGCCTTCAACCTGAGCTCTCCCCCCCCCTCCTGCAAAGAAAATAGTCCAGGATGTTACGCGCGCAAGCAAAGTTGCAATCATGCATATGGGCGTCTAAACGACGCAATTACTGCAGCGCCAGCAGATACTCGGGATCACATGCAGGTGAGTTGCCAGCATGGCTTCTTTGACAGATTCCTCTGTCAGTCCATTACACAGCAATGCTGTGAAGAAGCAACAGAGAAATGTGGAATGAAATGATACAAGTGAAGTCAAAATGACAAAAACAAGCTCAATATTGCAGGAATAATGCAATAATTCCTACAATAATATATTACAAAAAAAAATACAATAAAGGTGAAATGACACAAGAATAGAGTTGTAATAATATGAGAATAAAGTTGTGATTATTTTTCCTGTGTGTATTTCAGGCTTATAAAACACACCGCAGAACCCCGACCCGGCCAATCAGGCAAGTAATTCTGGTATCATCCCCCCGGCTCGGACTGCGGGTCGGGCAGCAGGGCCATAAATCTAAGCTCCAGTACTGATTGTATTTCAGCAGCTTGCCGCTGCAGTCGGCGGCTGGAATGACACAACCAGAGAGAGCAGCAGCCTGTTCTCCATCAGAACGTCGGCTATTCTGCTTTCACGCGACGAACCTGATCTGTGCGGCGTGCTGGTGAAAACCAAAATTAGCAGGGCCGAAACGGGGGTGGGGTAGCTAATAATGATGGAACCGAGCCGTCCTCGTCTCGCTTCTGCTTCGCCGTCCCGACGACGCGCTTCTGTCTCTCCGAGCAAACAGGACGCTGGCGCCGTCATTCTTCAGGCCGCTGCTGATGACGCAGAGGTTTCTGAACGTGACGGATTGAGCCGCCGGGATTGGAAGCTTTGTGTCGCGATTGGATTTGGCACTCTGCACTCGAGTTTGCAAAGTAAATAGACTGCCAGGAGTGTATACCTGGGGTGTGATGTCACCCACTAGTTTCAAATCCCGCCATGTGAAGACTCTCACTTCCTCTGACAGTCGGAGGTCAAGAGGTGACGACGGTCAGTTTGCGTCCACTGTGACTCTGGTTATGGACCTGCCGGTTCCAGGACAAATCAGGACATGACCTTTGATCTGAAGAGCAGAGTTCACATGCAGTTTGTCACAGTTTCTGTTTTTAGTTGTAAAATCTGCCTCCTAAAAAAAAAAAAAAAAAAAAATCTGTCTTCCTCTTTCAACAGCCTCTAGTGACATCACGAAAGTTGTAAGGCAACTGTAAAGAGCCTTTAACTGTATTTTTTTCCTCTTCGTTTGCATGTTTTAGTTGTAACGTCTCTTCAAAGTCATGGATTTCATTTCATTGTGCCAACAGAACAACACAGAGAAGATGACAGAACACCAACGCTTCAGAAACCATCAGAACTCCCTAATTGACCGTACTGATTTTAACATTATGCATTTTCCAGCTACATACTATCTTTTCATTGCAAAATCAAGTCATTATGTTACCTTTCTGGTTATGAAAATGCTGCATAAATCAAATATTACTTAAAAGAAATTTGACTTTGCAATTTAATGCCTTGAAATTGGGCCTCTGTCTCTTTAAGAAGCTTCTGCTCTTTCTGAAACTCCGCCTTCGGGAAGTCATCACAACACTGCTTCATTTCCACCCTCTTTGGATCATTGCAATAAGAAGCAGCGCGTATGTTGAGTTCACCGGGTAGTTTGCTAATTGCTGCTGCCGCTAGTCTGGAGGAGCTGAGTGAGGCTTTGCTCTCTGAGGCAGATGTTTGGCAGAGTATGTTTTTGATGAGGAAGGTAACGTTGAAACATGAAGGGGGGAAGAAAGCTGTTTTTGTTTTCATGTTCTCGTGAATGTTGGAAATAAACACTCATAAAACATTTGCAAATGTGCAAATATTGCAATTTAATTAAGCAGTAAATTATTATCCGATTTGCATTGCACGCTATTTCTACCTCGTTCGGTTTAGATCCCCATTTGGGACTTCTGTAGAATATGAAAGATTGCGTAAACGTCTGTGAACAAATTATTAGAGCTATTATTATTTTGGAGCTTGGATTATTTTCTTTCCTTTTTTTATTACTTTGTGGAGTTTGCCAGTGGAAATCCATGCTGCTTTTTTTTTTGTCTGGCTACATTTGCTAGTAACCACACACAGCTACTGGATGGTCCCTTTAATAGGCAAATAAGTACTACTTAGCAGTTTCAAGGTTTTTTTTTCTTCTTCTCCTTTTTTTTTTTTTTGTTTTTTTCTGCAGCTACTCACAGTAGCAACACAAAGAGAGAGCCAGACCTCGCCGGCATGCATAATACATGAGGTAGCAAGAGACGAGGGGCGATGTCCTGGTTCTCCTCTACAACTGCTGACCTAGGCAACAAGCCCTCAACACACAATGTGAGGCAAATCCTCATCTAATGCATCCAGACCCATATCCCCTTTGCTGAGTGTGCATATGCTGCAGCCAAGTGCTTGACTGGACCAACGGGGCAAGTCAGGCTCTTTGCAGTTCTGTCACCCCAAAAAATCTAAAGAAGTCGGACTCAATCCTAATTTAAATGTGAAGTGCAGCTAGTATTTTATTTTTATTTTATCTTATTTTATTTTATTTTTTTAGGTTAAAGCTATGACCTCTTCAAAAATATGTCCACAGCAGTAAAATACCTCTACGGTAGCCAGGGTGACAGCTGCACTTGTAAGAACTGAATGTGCTAAAAAAAAAATCAAATAAAATGTTGGCCATTACTGACCCCATGCGGTGCATCGATGTCATTACAGCTCGGAAGTGAAATCTTTCTTTTTAGCGGCTCCGCAGCGCCGCTACGTGGAGCTGCAGGGAAATGTGTCCACTGATATTAACGACTTGTTAGAATTTAGTGACAAAAAAACCCCAAAAAAGGCAGAAGAACTTTTAAAGATTGTATTAGTTTAATTGCGACTAACTTTACATTCCTCCCCAAAACAGAAACTTTCTCAACTACAAGTCATATGAAAGTCTGTAGCTTTTTTTTTTTACTGAGGTAATATATTTATTCATAACACAACCAGATAAATGGACTGGACTAGGGGATACATTTCATTTTTTTCTGCAACATGATTGGTCGGATTTGATCTCTGCCAATGAGCCTCATAAAATGTTTGTGTGTTTTAGGATTATACTCACGATTAGTCTGACACCTATAAATACACACTTATTCCTATTTCCATGTGCTTTTTCTTACATATTCTTACATAAATATACAGATTATCTATGTCTTAGCTCAAAATTTCATAGCTTTTCATTTATTTATTGTAGAATTTTGTTATTTTTAAAGCGTCTGTTGCCGCTAGAATTAGTTGGTGGTGTGAGTACAAACCAGCACCAGCAGAGGGCAGTGCTGGTTCGGCTGTCAATTTTGCAAAATTGGAAAACTGACAGCTGAGTGGATTTGAATAGCACTAATTGCTGTAGTAGTTTTCTTTGTATGTCAAACAACAGCAACATAATTAAGCAAATAACTGTAATATAATATGGACATATCACGCTTTTACATCTTTTAATATGGAAATCATTCACTTGTTGATAAAGAGGATTTTTAATGGAGAGAGGAGAAAAATGACGGATTCACAAAACTGAAACAAAGACAATACTTGTTCTGAACAATAAATGTGGCAGGTTTCTGCCCCATCAACCGATTCTATATTTCTGACTACTTTTTTTCTACTTCTAACATAAACAGGCAAAGAAAACGCCCAGAAATGTTTTTCCACCCAGGGCCTCTGGTCCCAATCATCATCAGTTCTGATGATGTCTCATACATAGCAAGTCCACAATGTCTTAAAATTGTCTTATTTTTTTTCTTTGCCGTTTCTCTGTACTCTTTAAAATACAAGAGCTTTCTCTTGTTTAATTGCTCTGTTGCTCTTTTCTGTAGGTTCCTGTGAAGTGCCGTGAATCCTCACTGATCTTTGGAAGGAGAAACGTCAGTTTGTTTGGCGTAAAACTGGAATACTGTCACTCTGCATTAAAACAATACACTGTCCAATACTCTATCTTTCCCATGTCCTCTAAAGTGTACCTATTGTTTCATTGTGCTAATTTTCACAAGCATGTTGACTGTAATCTTTGTATTGACAATTTGTGCAATTCTGATAGTATATTGGCAATGCACTCTTGAAAAATGTGTGTAAAACTTTATTTGACGGGGTGTGCATAAGACTGACATGATACCTTCATAAACATAACACCTCTTTGGAACATGCTAACAGTGTCATTCAGTTAATAATGATACTTTTAATGCGAAGTTGCTTTAAAAGTCGGATGACAATCATGTCAGTCTTCTGCACACCTACCAAATAAAGTTACCAAGATGGGAATATATTGAAAGCACAATGTGATTTAGTTTCACCTGTAAAGTGTGTTGTAATGGATCCTGCTGTGTTTCGGTACCTGGTGTGTGTGTGTGCGTGCGTGCGTGTGCATGAGTGTGTGTGCGTGTGTGTGTGTGTGTGTGTGTGTGTGTGTGTGTGTATGAAGCATGCAATGTGAAAAGTGACAAAGCAGAATAATAAGACATTAAGTTACTTCATTAGCAATTACAATAAACTGAAAGTGTAACTGTAGCATACTGTAATAACTAATATGTAAAATATGTAACATACTTAAATATGCCATTAGACTTAAAATACATTCTATGTGTATTTTAAATGTAATTCAGTCACAAAAGTAGTTGTTCCAAATTGTCACACTTTTAAGTGAACTAATCCTAAGTGAACTTGCAGTATACTCATGATTAGTCTGACTTGAAGCTCAAATGTGTTAAAATGGAACACTAAACTTAGTATATTAATTTTTCACCAGGGCAGGTTGGATGGAGACTTTTTATTTTTATTTTAATGGTTTTTAATACATCCTGGTAATGCATATCAAATTCTGAATTAAAAACAGTCGATTCTTTCTTTGTTGTTTGCAACATCTTTGGTGTGATATGACAACCAGTTTTACAGGAAAAAAACAAACAAAAAAACTCAATGGCTTCAGGTGTCATGTGCCGGAGCATGTTACACTGAAGCTTGTTTTCTAGAAACAGCTTCTGTGGGAAGTGGGAGTCAGAGAAGAGCCTGTTCATTATCTTCCCACAGCAGCCGTTTCTCCCCTCAGGGCTGAAATCCTCTCAACTTACAGGCTTTCAAAGGACAGAAACTCGTGACTTAATAAATGTGTGTTTACGTAATCCGGTTCGTCTTTTCTGCCCTTCCATGACAGCGAAGATCTTGACGTCACCTCGACCGACGTGGCTTTCCGGAAAATTCCGTCGACATGGTCAGACGGTCAGCTGGTTTTAGCACAACTTCAATCCTGGGTCAGTTTGTTTAGTTTACAGCTTAACTAAGTACAGACTCCTTATAGTGTTAGATGTTCAAACAATCATAAAAAACAAACAAAAACTAGAATCATCACAAAGGCATTAACAGGAGCATTTTAAATTCTGTCAGATTTGTTGTTTTTTTTTAAACAAACAATTTAAGAGATAAGTGAGCTAAGTGATGAGTCATCGAGATGTACTCATCGAACAAAGGTGCGGTTAAGGTGAATCAATCACAGTGGAGGCACAATAAATACAAAACGTGACAAAATATTGAACTTTTAAAAGTCTAAAAGACAAACCAACACGAAAAAAAAAATGACAAAGAAAACCATGTGTTTAAGACTTGCTTTCATTTTGTATGTTGGGAGAAGGGATCTAGAACGTCAACGTTTCGCCGCTGCCGTCATGATCCCGGCCACAGGAATGCCCCGCTTCCAGGCAGAGCTGCCAGTCGCTCGTGGCAACCATCGCAGGTACGCCGGGACCCGGAGAGCTCATCCTCCACACGCCTTTCAGGTGCCGTCCAACTCAGCGACGTCGGACAAAGGCAGATGTTCTGACACTCCGTTGGGTTAAGTCTTAATCCCTTTTAATGAGTCCAACTCGTGCAATTGTCACTGTTATTTCTTCTTCCTTTTCCTGTGTAAATACGTCGGCACATGCTTCCAGAACAAGGGTGTGTTCCCGCACGTCATTATGAGGAAGTCAAATTGAATCAGCGCTCACATGAAATCTCTGTGGGAAAACCACTTCACACGCAGGAAGTAATCTGAGGAAGGAGTTTTAGGTTCCATCACTAAAGTGCTTGTTTCTTCTTGTCAGAATCTCGTAAGCTTCCTTAAACGCATTCTGTTTTCACCCCTTTTGGTGCAAAGCAACGAACCGTAGAGTTCAGGAAGCCACCTTCCATGAAGCCCGTTTTCCCAGGAACCGATCGATCCAATCGGCTCGGCTTGCGGGCCTCACCTGGCGAACCGGTTGAGGCTGGCGGTTTTCCTCAGCGGCTGCTTCTGGCTTTTGCGGACCAAGCGCAGGACGAAGTCGAAGTTGGCGCTCGTGGACATGGCGTAGAAGACGTTGGCTTTGTCCGGCACCAGCAACTCTGAGGACAGAGAGACACACGCTGGTTATTGTGGTGTTACTCTCCCGACCGCGGCGTCGACGCCGACCGGCTCGGTGCGGTCCAACCTTTCTGCTGCGACATGATCTGCGACAGGGTGAAGTCCTGCGGGTTCATGTGATCCAGGTGATGCTTCTCCAAAGCCCTCTGGATCACCTGGCCCGTTTTATCCTGACTGGTCAGCTGCAGAGAAATAAAGAGATGCAAAATAAAAAAACACACACACACACACCTCAGTGAGTGGCAACATTCCGTTTAGTCACGGTGTGAGACGTGCTTTAGCATGCGCTGTTCCCGCCAAACAGCATTTTCTCTTGATATTTTGAGGAACTGCTTCTGTTTCGATTGGGTTTTCCATATTGGTTTGTAAGTAAGGCTTCCTAAGTGATTCCTGTTCTGGTGTTGAGATCAGGAACCATTCAGACAGATATTTATGATATGATGAAGAAAGAACCATTCAGATCTCAATAACTGTATAAGCTTCTTTCTAACTAAAGAAAGAAACATTTCTCTTGTAATTTTAAGAGGTTCTTCTGGTGAAGTTGCCTCTTTATTCGATAATATTATCACCGTAATTGCAGTCTGCTCCTAATACTCACAGATGGGATGATACAAACCACTTTTTGCAAATATTTTCAGTCATTTGGAATTTCTATTTTTGGAAAATAAAGTGAGAAAATTTGATGGTAGGTTTTTTTTTTAAAGCCACGTCTCGAAGCCGTTCTCCAAACTGAACCAAACCCACCAGGATGCTTTTGTACATGTTGCCGTTGTCGAGTCCCAGGTCCACGCTGACCCGGATGATGCAGGAGTCGCAGCCCTGCCGGTTGTACATGGGCAGGGACGTCATGGAAATGGAGCGCTTGTGGTGGGGGGACGGGTGAGCACTGGGCCGGGCGGCGGCGGCGGCGGTGGCAGCGGCGGCGGCCGGGTCTGTACCGCTGAGGTCGGCGCTGCAGTCCGACGAGGAGCCAGACGGAGACTCTAGAGAGGAAGCCGCCGAGGGGAAGTGGGAGGATGAGGAACATGAGGAGGAAGAGAAGGCATCGGATACGTTGTTGTAGGAGCTGTGGAAGGACTAGAGAGGAAAAGCACGGAGAAAATAGAATAAACTTTCTTGAATGGTGTTGAAGTATTAAACATCCCTCTGCTCTACTGATTAGAAATGCATAGATGTTGTGTTTGCTTCAAGTGGACGACTGTTTGAGAAACGGAGCGCAATTTGTTGGAGACACAGAATGACTGAGCTTTCAACAAAGACCATCTCTGTTGGCACTAGAGACAATAGATACAAGACAGAGACAATGGGCTTTCATCTAAAAACAAAGACACACATACACACACAGAGACAGAGAGAGAGACAGAGAGAGAGAGAGAGAGAGAGAGAGAGAGAGAGAGAGACGGTTACCTGTAGTTTAATAGAACATGCTGAGTTTGGGGAAGAAAGATCTTCCATCTCAGATCCACTGGATCCAGAGGATGAAACGCTGATCTGGTCAGCTGGGAGTTTCTTCGCGGTCTCACTCACCGACCTGAAGCTGAGGGGGAAAAACTCATTACGGACGCCGCAGCAAAGCAACTGAACCAGAAGAATGACAATATCATACAAGCTGTTAATCATCATCTGATTCCTATCATCTAAATGTAAATGAACCTGATGAGCGCTGTAATTTATGAGCATTGACCTCTGGTTTGAATGTGCAAACATAACCTAAAGCACTGTGGAAAAGTATTCACACATTTGGTTATGTAACAACCACAAACTCCAATGTATTTTATTAGGACGTTAAGACAAAGAGGAACATAATTTTGAAAGGGAAGGAATGCAATTAGAGCGCTAATTTCAAATAATTACATACATTTTAATGCATTTTTAATTTTTTTTTTTTTAATCTACAAACATCCTGAACTGGAACCTTTGTATTCACGTTTCTGGTACAGCTGTAAATCTGACGTGCAAGCTGATTTCCTTGGTCCAGTTGCTCTGTGCATCTAAACCCAATTTGGTGAGACGCTGAAAAACACTACTGTTATGTTCCAAGTCGTGTCAAAAGGAGTTAGCCTAGCGGCGAAGCTATTCAAGCCTAAAACAGCGTCTCGATGCGCAACAGGTCGCAGCAGGACAAGTCTGAACAGAGAGCCAGAGCTACGATCCAAACGAGCTGGAGCTGCTAGGCTGTTAGGCTGCTAGCAAGGAGGGGAAGACATTTCAACCTCCCTATGTGAGACGGTAGAAGAAACAAACTATCCCATTCACTTCTCAGTCCTCTACTCCTTTTTATTCCTCTACTGCAGTGGTTCCCAAACGTCTTCTAGGCCCCCATATGGATTACAATAAAATCCCCCTGAGGGGCGCGCACCACACTTTGGGAGCCACTGCTCTTTTGCATAAAATATCATTCAAATTTGTTCTAGGGTGTGGTTGTATTGTAACCACTGTTCCGAGACGACACTCACAAGGAGAGTTTCTTTGTGATAGAGCGGTTGCTCCAGGAATTTGGTGAACAAGCGTCCACCGGAGGCTCCAGCTGCTTTGACATTTCGTAGCTGAAACAGGAAAAACATCAAATTAGAAAACACAAGGAAGTATTGAATTTTCACGCACACTGCTTAGTCCCCACCCCGAATTTGAATCTCCAAATGAAACATCCAGTATTTCTTTTATTCTTTTACGCAAAAAAAAAAAGCTTTTGAAAAGCAACTTTTGTAGTCAAATCTTTACTACACTCAAGCAGGGATACGTGTGATTTTTGTCACATGACAAAGGTTCACCTCTCCTGATCTGTGAGCAGTCTGTGTCCGTGCAGCCAAGCGGAGATTTTGGGATGCTTGGTGAGGTTGTACTGGGAACAGGACGCCTGCAGCACGCGGATCTGTGACAGGACGTCAAACTCCTGCATGGGAAACGAGAAATGTTGACGGTGAGACTGTGAAAGCGAGGCGAAACGCGCCGCTGGATGGCAGGACTTCAGGTTGCGTAATCCTGGCCCGGAGCAACAAGGTTGCAGTTGCAGCACTCAAGAAAGTCACATGAGAACTCCAGCTTCGAATATGAAGCCAGGTTTATGTTTAACTTTCTGTTAACTCTGACAACGTGTGTATTACTCTACTATCCACTATACACTCATCCAGCATGAAGAAAAATGTCACAAAAAGAAGATGAATCCATTAAATGACAGGAGCTACTTACCCTCCTCCTCTTCTCAAAGTTTATAAGTCCATCCTGTTAAGAAAGTAGATTATTAGGTTTATTTGTTACATAAATCAATGATTAATTTGGTAGAAGACAGCCTAACTAAGCTGTTTTTTTCTAAATATTAACCATGTTGGTAAAAGTACAACAAACAGCTTTCTTGAGCAACTCTTCAATTCACTCACACGTTTTTGGGTTGTTGTTTTTTTAAGTGAGTTTTTGTAAATGCGACACAGCTGATTTTACAAGCACAAAACTTCAATAGTGTACAGCCTCATTTTAAAAATCTAATAAGCGACATTATTTTTGTTTCGTTCTAAAAAACCCCCCAGCAATTTTTTTAACAATCAAAGTAAGCTTTTATTAGTATTAAAAACCAACATTTATTGCTTCTCTAAGAATATTACTTGTTCATGATCTACATGCAACAAAAAACTGACGGTTACAAGAAACTCAAAAGTCTTTTTCCTGATGGGTAAAAGCAACATTTTTAACTGCTAGCAGCTCATGCTAATGATAAGAAAACCCTCAGCTGATGTAGCAAAGAGCAAGACTTCAGTAGGCAACAAGAAGGAATATATTACAGTAAATATGTCAGTTTCATTTGCTTCAAAGTTCTTTCTGTCTGTTACTGAACGTTCTGCTTGAAAAAGGAGTCCTAAAGAAAGCACCAATTCTTGCAGCTGCTAATGCTAACCATGCTAACGGTAACAAAGAGATGCTAAAGCCAGCCTAAAATGTAGAATTTCTATCATTTTTGCTTTTAAATAACTAAAGTAAAACCCAATTTTTAAATACATATGTTAAGTGAGTATGCTGCTCAGGAGTTCATTGTTGTTTTTTTAATTGATAAGCTAACAGGCTCACGTTTGGCATACATAAGTTGCCTCGCAAAAAAACAACAACAAAATAAAAAGAAACCGATGAGCTGGCAGAAAAAGTGCAACTTATTGGTCCGCTTTTACTTTACCGTTTTTACTTTAAAAATTAAATGAACATGAAGATATTGTACTTTTAGCTTCAGCCATGTTGACACAAGATCACAGTTTTCAATAGTCCAGTTCTAGAGCCACAAGTGGCTCAATTAATATATTAAATAATGAAACATCAATTCATTCCTTTGTTCTGTGCTCGACTGAAATTCACTGGCCTTCCTGGTAAATTTGATCTAGAACTGCCAATAAAATGTTCCAAGTATTCCAGCATAAACATAGCATCGTTTACCTCTGTGGTGTCGGGTAGAGCCGTGTCCAACATGGTGAGGACGGTCAGATAGGTGCCCAGGTAAGGGACCACTCCACTTGAAGTACTCTGTAAACGAGCCATGTGTAGAAACCCAATTAATTCACAGCAGCAGGTTTATTCCCCCTTTACTTTTACTCGAAAATCAGTTTTGTTCCTTTTTTTCCCCATTGGCTTGTTTTACATTGACAGATCTAAACATGACAATATTCACACCAGGACTGAAGGCAGCAAGCAGAACCGCTCATATTACCACCCAGAAGAATGTGGACAGGACCCTATTAAAACCCCCCGTCTGGTCTATTATTACTGACCTATAATCCTATTGACCTGACGCCATTTGAAACCCGCTCAGCGCCGAGCGGAGCTAAAAATAATTTCGGGTTCCAGCCGAGTTCCAGAGAGGGAAATCAACCTTCGCTGGACTCATTCAGAGGCGTTGAGTATGAGGGGGATTTGCATGAATCTTCTGCCTCATATGAAAATGACTCAAAGATGAAAGACCAAGTGATAAACCAAACACCGGCTCTCTTTTTTTTGTGTTTTTCATATTTAGATATAGCTTACCATCTGCCGGGGACACTTCTTGTTTAACTTTGGAGAAACATTATCCACATTGGCTTGGCTTCCATCCTGTTGACGACAATCAAAGCTGTGCTCAGTTTAAGGTTAGAGGCAGATCCACTGGCAAAAGGATGAGCTTTTATCACCCATTAGCCTGAACATCTTGTTTCACTGTTAATCGTTAGGTTGTTTGTTTTTCTTTTCCCCAAAAGGATTGAAGTCCATTTCTAATGTACCTTTATCCATAAGCAAATAGACTGACGTTTGGAATACATATTAATACCAGAGTTTACATAGATAAGAGGACTGCCTGAAAAATGTAAGGCAATCAAGAGAAGGTATTGTGGGGCAACAAACGCTAGCTGTTTTGCTGCTGGGTACAGAAAGAGCAAGGGATCTGATGACTTTAGGGTTCTTTATTGGAGCTGGACAAAAGACGTCTGTGACGCAGTTCTCTAAAGAAAGTCACGGAGAGAAGAGTGAGACGGGAACATGATGTGCTCAAAGCCCCTTGTTTGCCATTCATAACCATTTCTGCAAACATTAACTCAAAAGGGAATCTTTTTACAGATTAAAAGAGTAGCGTTCGTGTTCAAGGAGACACTCTTTGCACCTTGTTCATGATTTCTTTGTAACGGTTTTTTTATGATTATTTTGCCTGTTCAAGATCTAAATCTGTAATTGCATATAAAATCTGTATTTTATATGCAACCAATTATTTATTTATTTTTTTTATTCTGCATGGGGCAACTTATAATCGGCAAGTCTTGAGTTTTAAAAAGTGACCAGAAAACTCCCAAATATTAAGGATTTTTACCGTACTTAACATTCACTGTGTATTGGTTACTGGACACATGCTAATGTTTTAAAACGTTCATATTTCAAAATTGATACGGTTATAAATTGAACAGTTTAACGTCTGGACCTTGAATTTTGAATACTGGAACAGCCAGAAAGTGGTACAACACTGCCGATCAGATGGCTGAAAGAAGGTTACTGCAGTTTATCACAGGCTAACAAGTCATTGGGAATAGCTCTGTTTGCAAAAATACATGTAGAACCATGATGGGGGAACCAAGATGGCACCAGCAATAAGAAGGAATAATTGTGACTACAGCTGATTTTCAGTCCTTTGTGGATGTTGATAAAATCAGTTTCTCATGGCCAATAACCGATCTACCAAGATTAAGGAACTCTGGGGCGATTTATTGGTAGTAGTGCTGATCTTCATGAGTTGTGTATGTGAGGGTTAACTCCGCAAACATGATGTGTTTTTCTCACCTCCACAAGGAGCTCTCTGTTGGTCAGAACGCAGTTCTCGTCCGGGAACGTCTCCCAGAGATTGTCGAACGTGGCCATGCTGTCTCTGCAAACAGGGACCAAGACGACATTAAGACGACAGCTGCACGTTGCTCTAACATCATCCACAGTAAGCATTTTTAAAGCTTTCCAAAGTTTTACTTATTTGCACGGCAAGCAAACTAGTGAACTTTTAACTCAGTTCAAGACCCAAGCTAAAATATTGGTCATCGACCAAAGAGACGTTTGCTGACTCGGCCAATTCAGTTTTGCAGAATTGCCACATTGGCATGTTGATGTCCTTGTTATGTAGAGAAAACCTATTTACGACCTTGGTGTCGGGCCAAAGAGTGCGGCCTTTGAAATGAAATAAAATAGATGGATCATCCAAAACCCCACCTGCTGACAGCTGCCCAGGTCTTCCTCAGCCTGTAGACGGCATTCGAATGCAGGGCAGAGAGGATCGCCTTGAGGGAGGAGAAGTTCTTCAAGCTACGACATTCCTGCCAAACAAAACCGAAACCCGTCATTTCAATGTTTTCTCCAACTCTATGCTAACCAGGCATGGGTAGGTATGAGATTTTTAAAGTGTGATGCACTTTTGGGAAAACATGCAAAAGTTCCATGGTGTTGTACCCTATTGTTATTCTTAGTTGTTCTAGACTAAAAAGTGTAGCCGATAAATCAGGAAGTTTAAGCAAGTAGCAAACCTGCAGTCTGCTGCTGAACAGATAAACTACTGATGGTTGTCCAACAGCAGATATTTCTCTAAAAAATTGCACTAAAAATGCACACATGGTGTCTCTGGACAACAGAAACATAAAGAAAAAACCACCACCGCACTCACAGGTGTTTGCAAAGTGCTTTTGATAACTGTGCATTTCTACTTTTTAGTATTATTTGTAGTGTTGTACGCTTAGTGTAGGCGCCCCACACTGCCCCCTGGAGTCTAGGGTCACAGTGAGGATAAGCCACACGCAGCATAAATTAGTGTTGGCCTGATTCCGAGCATTTATTTTCATGTGTCAAGTATAAACCAAGCTTACCACCTATACATAATGACTAAAAATAGCTCCTGAGTCACCTGGTTACGATAACACACCTGTGCCACTTTGATCCACTTCTCAATGATGCGAGCCCTCTGGGCCGGAGTTATAGGAGGCGACCCAGAGGAGCTGTTAGGTGGTTCTGCAGACTGGGAGAGCAGCGACACGATAACCCTGTTGGTCAACGCATTGAACTGCGTGATGGTGGCTCGGATTGTGGGAGACATGTTTTCCTTCTTGTCTCTCTGGGACCACATGCAGCCCAGACACTGGTAGGGCACCACTTTGACAAACAGGGCCTGGAAAGGTGAAGGAAGTCCACCGTCACCCTTTAAAACATCAGATATAGACAACGTTTAATAATGAGACATGAAAAATATCCAGTGACGCACAGAGTCCATTTGAGTGAGCTGCTCAGCGATGGCTGAGGCGGAGAAATCCATGACGCTGCTCTGATCCAGAGAGGTTTCACATCCTGAATCCTCACTGGCAGACTCTTCCTCGCCTTGATCAAGACCAGCAGCAACATTCGACAATGCTCCTGAAATTAAGAAAAAGAAAAAACACACTCTTACCAGTGGGAACTTAAAGTGTTTCTTACCACAATTACTGTCAAGGAGACCAACTGTGTCATCGTAGCCAAAGGAGAAGTTGTGAGGTAAAGGGTCACCTTCGTCTTTCTGGAACTTTCTGAGCAGCTCCTCGGCTTGTCCGGCCAGTGAGCAGAAGTTCGGCTGGCTGCGCATGCCGCCGTGCACGGCGGAGCTGATCCTCAGGTGATCCAGCAGCAGGCGGAGAGCCGGGTGCAGCGGAGGGTCCCTGAAGTCCTCGCTGTACTCATCCAACCACATCTGGATGAGCGTCAACAGAAGGCTGGAAAGCGAGAGAGAGAGAGCAGAGCACATGGAGGGAAACTTCACCAACCACAAAAAAACCACAACATGCCTCAAGCTGGGACATTTTCCACCCACCTCCTGCAGTAACCCACATTGTCCACATCTGAAGAAGCGCTGTCCCTGTAATCAAATAAAAAATGAGTAAGAAAATCAAAAGTCAGCCTTTTTCTTTCTGTCTTCTAAAATCTTTTGATTATTATTTGCACCTGCCTATTCCCTAACGTTAAACCTAGGCGATGCATAATGGCTGTTGTTGGGAGCTTCCAGCTAATCAGCACCTCCTCGGCACCAATCACATTAAAGCAGGTGTTCTGTTTATCTGTGCTACCCGTAAATCCGTCCTACCTTGTGGTAATGCGCACATTGATGCTATGTCACGTACTGCTTACTCAGCAGATTGCCTCTATTAGATTTTGTACAATAAGAACCTGAAGAAGAGGTTCTTAGTGATTTTCTTTAGCGAGCCAATCGACTGGTACCGACTTCCTTAATTTTGCGTGATGGGCAGATACTAGCATGTGAACACTTGCTAACTTACTGACTCTTTTGCTACATTTAGCAAAAATAAATAAATAAAAAATAACAATCTGTGATTGGCTAGAATACTACAATCAGTGCGCCTCCAACCAGAAGGTTTTGCCCACTTCTTGGAGAAAATTAGCTCAAACTCAGTCAGAACATCTGTGGACATTATTTTACAAGTCCTGTCACAGATTCTGTGAAACCTTGACTAGGCCATTTTGACACAAAACCATCAATCTAAATCATTCCATTCTTTATTTCCCCACTGTACTGATGTTGTTGCACTTTGTTTTTCCAGTGTATGTGTGTGCTTTTGCAATTTGTTTTTTAAGTTTGCTTTTAAATTTGTTCAATTTTGTTCAATTTAAAGGCAGGAAAAAATATCTGATATAGTTAAAAAGTTTTCTTTTTAACTATATCAGTCTCCAAACTTGAGATAGAAAACCAAGTTTTTGCCGTTTTTCTATCGCTGTCCGCGCAAAATGCTCTGAAAGGGCTATACTTTTTACACCTCTGATGTAGATGGCACAGAATCCGACAGACCAGATAAAAACAGACAATGGTACAAAGGAGGCAGCTGTACCTCTGGAAGAGCAGCTCTATGAGTGCCGTGGTGCTGGTGTAGGTCCGGTAGGTGGACAGGAAGATCCGGCTGTAGTCCGGGTCCTGGGTGCTGCTGCTGTCCAGGAGGTGACTTACGAGCAAGTCCAGGGTGGCGGCTTTCAGACGCCGCACCTTGCAGGTCCTGTACTGCACAAAACCGCAGCAGGAACCCGTCTCGCTGGGGCCGGGCGAGGACGGGTCCGGCTCCCGGCGCAGCGTCACCCCATACACGACGCCGTCCTCCTTCTCCTCACCCCACTCCTGCACTGGATTCTGGAGAGAAAAGAAAAAAAAAAAAAACACAATCAAGTTGGGGACGGGGGGTGGGAAGGGTTGACTGTCAAAAATCCACAAACTCAAAGATACAGAATCACATGTTCAAATATAGATCGATATAGATCGAGTTATGTTTGCAGTTACAACAGAAGGGTCAGAGGGTGAGCTCAGCAAACAGAAATAGTCAAAAGCAATCCTGGCCACACAAACAGGTGACACAGCAGCCCACTGAGACTTAACACTGATCCCTCGCGAAGCCGCAGCAACGAGGTAATATTTACGTCCGCTAACAGTCATCATCTACAACGACGGCACAAACAGGTTGGCGTGTGATGATGACAGCAATTATTTTAGATCTAGCTGATTCAGATAGATGGAACAGATGTAGAATAATAACATAATGGTGTGTCTGTTTTTGTTTTTTGTTTTTTTAAACAATTTCCTTGCAGCTCTGATCTTTCCAAGAATCTTAGAGCTACACATCAATGTTTATGGACAAATAAAGGAAAATCAGGAGCTTGGCACAGCAACTTCAGGGAAAATTAAAAAAAAAAGATTTCCAATGTATTCAGTCCTTTTATTTAAAAACAAAAAAAGAGCACTCTATAGCTCTGCAAGTGTTGACAGCAGCAGGAGTCATTGCTCTTAGATTTAAATCCTCTTTTCATAAAATCAAAACAAGAGGTTAGACTTTGCAGTTTGGTTTTAGGGCCAAAGGCAAAGCAGAGTTTTTAAAAGCGGGGCTGGAATGACACTGGAGAACCGGTTTTATCAGATATTTGCGCCCGAGTCATGCTTATCACACTTTAACATGAAAACTACTGCATCACCATCGAATAATGCAGCGACTTTTCCATAAACTGTAGGAACTAATTATGAATTTTTAAAGTTCAATAAAGAATGTCAACATTAGCTACTTGAATTAGGTAACAAATACTACCTAAAATAAATAAATAAATAATTAAAAATTATATATATATATAAATATATATATATATATAGAGAGAGAGAGAGAAAGAAAGAAAAAGAGAGAGAGAGAGAGAAATACATTAAAAAGGTGTTCTAATTAACAAAATTTGCCAAGCAAGCTAGTTTAACTACAGCTTATAAGTGTTAACCATTTATTATTACCTAGCTAATGAATTTAAAGTATTTTAAAAAACTTTATCCCAAGTAGCATTGACTTAGCTTAGCGAGCTATTTTATTTAGGTAACTTAATTTAGCTAGATAGCTAAATTAGTCTGGCTGCTTAGCTGAAGTAGTTTTAGCTGTCTATTGTTTTAGCAATAAACAGCTAAAATTGTTCATCGCTAAACAGTTTTAGCTAGTGTAGCGATAGCACTAAGTAGCTAAAACGTAAACAGAAAACAAGTCAAGCTGCAGCATCTGAAATCCAGTTTTGCAAAAACAATATTCAAAGAATTAATTAGGCACTGAAATCAGAAATCAGAAGGTATGACTCGGTCTACATTAGTTGGTGTCATTCATATGTTGACATTATATTGAACAGTATTAGGTTGTACCTTTTTCTCCCAAAATACCCAAAGATTGGAGCTAATT
This sequence comes from Poeciliopsis prolifica, assembly GCF_027474105.1. Taxonomy (NCBI): domain Eukaryota; kingdom Metazoa; phylum Chordata; class Actinopteri; order Cyprinodontiformes; family Poeciliidae; genus Poeciliopsis; species Poeciliopsis prolifica. Next base: position 11,481,830 of record NW_026562385.1, on the reverse strand, counting down.
TAGTCTCTTTTTTTTTTTTAAAAACCTTCACAAACAGCTGTAAATCTGCCAATAGTTGAGACGCCTTGTAAAATTGATTAGAACTGCTTATTTTGGAACTTCAAAACACCAAAAACATTGTCATACGCATTACAATACACTGTGGAAACCATCTTAGCTCAACTGCAGAAGCTAATATCTACAGTTGTCCTTATTTCTACTTGTATGGATACAGCCGATCAGCAGCAAGGAAAATGAACAGTCCTCCTGGATTGGCCGCAGTGCAAATACCAACCAGTAGTGACAACAATGCAGCTAAATAGTCCAGCTTCCCAATTTTTTTCTTCTTAGAAAATCTTATTTCAATTTTTAAAAATCTGATTTCTTTTTTTAAGCTGAACTGTAATACAAAAATCTGAATTATTGAATCTGCAAATACCAGACTACTGGTTTGCAGACAAATGAACAGCGTCATGGGAATATTAATCATGTAATTTCCGTAATAACAGATCCTGTCTGCTGCTCACGTCTTCATTTGAAATGCTGAGCTCGCAAAAAGATTTGAGACAAAAACAATTAGCTCTTTCTACGGTTCACTTTTCAGGCTTGTCTCAATCTGAAATCCCAAAAGTGAACAAAAAAAGAAAAGATTTTCTCTTATTGTGTCTGCAGTTAGAATGAAGGTTTTAAAAAAAAAAACTTGTGCCGCCCCTTGACAACATTTCACCCGGAGTGGTGAGCCACAGTGTCCATACTGTTGATTTAAAACGCAACCTCTTCTCCCTAGTTCTACTGTGTGTACAGTTATTGTATCATTTATAATTTACAAATAAAATAGCGCATCCCACACAGCATTGATTGAAGTTAACAACAAAATATCTGCTAGAAATCAACAAAAGAAAGCATGAACAATAGAAAAACACATTAAGGTTCCTTAGCAACCACCCCAAAGATTGCTAGGCTATGAACTAAAACCTCCAACGCAGAGCCCTTTTGAATGGAGAGGAAAATAACGTCATTACCATTCAAAGACAACTTTCCTCCTTCTAACTAAGACCCGTAGACTCCTCTACTGTCTGCGACACCTGATACGTGACGCTTCCAGCCGGACTCACCATGGTCAGCTCCCATTTGCCCATCTCGTCCGCTCGGCTTACGAAGTGCGGCTCTTCATCTTCACAGCGGCTTCACGTAAAGTTAACTCGCAACGAGCGAAGCAACGAAAAAACAACAACAAGAACGAGAAAAAAAAAAAAAAGTCCGTTTGAGTCTGCCTTTTTCCAACTAATTAAAAAAACCAAAAAACACCGGTCCTGTCGCGAGCCACCTTCACGCGCTCGTGCTGAAACGTTGAAGAGGTTTTCGCTACATTTCTGCTGCTGGATATTTTTAAAGAGTCGTTCTGGTTCTCTTTGGCTTTTGCCTGCGGTCGGTGCCTTGGTGTTTTTTATTATTATTATTATTAATATTATTTTTGGCAGTCCGACAGCACCGACACCGGCTCAGAGGCTCTCCTGTCCCTCTGTGACGGGAGACGGGATAAAAACCCGTCCGTCCTTCTGCGGGAGGCGGCGGCTCTCCCGGGCCTGACAGCCGGGAGGAGGGGTGTCCCCGTCGCGCCTGTCTGCGTGTGCGTCAAAAAATCCTTCCCCTTCACGTCAACCGCTGTCATTTTACGGACCTGGTTACTATTCAAGTTTTAATTATTCCATTGCCCTATTTTAGGATGAATTAGCTTTGTTTTTATTTTATTAGTTTTTTGTTTGTTCTCTCTGTTGTCTCCTTGTTAAATATAGCATAGAATTTTCTTTCACTTATAAAGCCCATAATACTCAATGCTGTTTTTTAATGGAAACTACTGAAGGAGAAAGTCTGGTCATCGGTTTATGACATTAATGCTAAAGCAGTCTGGTTATGCAAAAGAACCAGAAGAAAAAAAGCACATAGCAGTGGCCTACTTAAAGTCTTACTTAAATCCAATGAAAATTGTGTGGTGTGACCTTAAACATGACTTTAATAGCTATTTTCCTCCAAGAGTCCCATCACTTTTTATATGATACTGTAGGTCCAGCAGTTTTACTTAATTTATTTCAATTCAATTCAATAAACCTTCATTTGTCCATAAGGTGCATTGTAAAAGCTTAGTGAAGCAGCACAAACATTAACACAATCACTTAAAACACAATCTTATACAAAATAAACCTAAAATCAAAGAACAAACTGAAAAGAAACACCTTGTAATGTCTCTAATTGTTGTGGTTTATTTATTTATTTATTTATTTATTTTTATGCCACCAGATGACCAAATCAGTAGAAAGTCAAACATAACCAAATGTTTGACTTTCAGCCTCGTGATGACAAAACACAAAGAGCACGGAAAACCCTCATGAGACGAGAAAATGCATATGACTGTCAGATAAAGTTGATGTTTCACACTGATGCCAAGACAGCATTTCACATTTGAGGTGACTGCAGAATCCTCCAGAAGAAGGTGTACTAGTTCCTACACTTGAATTAAGAGTTCAATAAAATGTTTATAGGTCACCTTGTTCCAAGCCCTTGTTTCCTCAGTGTGGCCACAAAGTAACACACTCATCTGTTTTGTGAAAGATTTTTCTTTCACGCTTTTGGCAATTTTCTGGGCAACAGCTTGCTGCTTTGTTTCTCCCGTTCTAATAGAAAACCCACTAACAGCAGAATATTTAGGGCATCAAGTGAATGAATATGAGTTGGTTCAGCCCTCGTGCGTATAATGATGCTCATATCTTTTGTGGCAACGAGAGCACTGACACTGTTACTGTGACATTCCGATCCTCTTCGTGCCTCACAATGCAGCTTGGGTTACGGCTACAACAACCTCCCAGCGTCGTCACCGGTTGAGAAGACACTGATGCTGACGCTGGGTGGGGCCCCACTAAGGTTTCACTTTGCATTTCTATCATTATCGCTGCGTTTCACAGGCTCTGTGCATGCGTGACGCAGAACATGCCAATTATATATCATACATTTTGTCTCATTCCAACTCATGAAGTTCAATGTATTTTCATGGGATTTTATACCAAAACGCATAAGCACAAAGTGGCATGTAATTATTGAATTGGAAGGAAAAAGATTTATCGTTATCCCCAGATTTGACAAATGTAAAACTGAGATTAGTATGGTGTGCATTTGCATTTTGACCATGAATAAAATCTAGAGATTACCTTTACAAATCTCCTAATTGGTAAACATAATCCACTAGTCATCAAGCATCAAAGTTAAAATGGGTCAAATTTGGTATTTTAAAGGTTTTCTACTTTCTATTATGATTATAGTCACATAATCATAACATAATCATAATTTATAGACCGGTTATGTGATCTTTTGCTTCAAAAGATCTTTCCAATAAAAAAAATTAAATAATAATAATAAAATAGCTAAATGAAAAAGTCCTCTACACACACTTTTACTTTAAAGTAAGGAATCCAAGTTATTTGTCCATGCAGTTCAATTGAATAAATTGATTTTTATCAAATATATGTTATTTATCCCAAAGGAAAATTCAGTATTGACAATCTTATGACAACATATACCAGGGCAGTCCAGGTACAATGTAAGTTTTTGGAGATGCTAACCAGCTTCTGACAGGTTATACATACCGTGGTAACAAAGTGACATACCAATCATCCAAAAAGCGCAAAGAAGTCAGAAACTAGAACAACTAGGTAAAATAACTAGAACAACTGCTAGCAAATCCAGCTAGTGTCAATGAATACTTTTGCTTTTGACACATTTAAACACTAGAGGAACATGTCCGTAGCCAGCAAAAACATGCATTAACACCAGAGTTATGTTGTACCTTCAGTGATTACTGTGTGTTTTACATACAATCGTGTTGGATACTGAACTAAATTTAAAAAACAAAATCTAGTTTCTGGCCAATAAAGATCAATTTCTTTTGGTCGGTAAGGTTGTTTAACAAGTTTTGCAGTTTTCAATCTAATAATCTCAACCTCGGTCTAAACGCCCTTTCGCTGGTGGTTGTAGCGTTTTCTGGGGTTTCTTCTTCTTCACAGATTTTGCTGACTTTTCACTCCTGAAATGTGCCGCAAGGTGAGCTTGGCTTGGTATGTCGCAAAGTATTTCTCTATTTTACACCACCATCTTTTCATGGCAATAAAATGTAAACTCTATCGTTGACGAGAAAGACTCATTATTGAGGTATTCTCACTTCATGTCTAAGTCCAACCTTCGAATAGCATCTGTAAAGAGCAGCTCCATGCTTTTGGGAGAGAGTCTTGAAAATTACATCTAAGGTCTTTTGTCTGAGCATTTTCCACGAATGAACTGTTCTTTCGGTAAGTAGTTCGGTCCCGATTGGCTTAAAAGAATGTCAGGCAGGCACTTGTCAGTGAGTCCACTGTGTCCCTGTGAATTATTGCAAAGTAAAATTCATAGATATCTGGCATTTGGACTTTAGAGTCAGGAAGTCAAAGACTTGGAAGGAAAGCTGACAAACAATGGGGAACAGCACTTAGGAATGCAGACAGACGGTTCCTTATCACTGGAGCTCAAGGCCCAAAATACCTGTTGAAAGTCTTCACATTCATCAGCCTCATGACGAGCACTTGTTGTCATGAGCAGTGTGCTCAGAGAACTACTTCACTGAATGTCAGCAGCCAGCTTCACTGGAGCGGCTGGCAGCTTTTTGTTCCAATTCCTTCAAAATGAACAAGAGAAAAGGAAGTGTGTGAGTTGAGAAAGGTTTGGGTCAAACCTCCGAACTCAATTCTCAGCTACCCTATCTGAAAGACTACTGCCCCCAGGTGGTACACACGACACGTAGCACTACATGTAATGTAGTTCCCAATGTAGATCTTCTAAATCTTTTATTTGAAAAAAAACAAAACAATTTGGATATCGATATTAGCAAAACATGATAAAATATTTGTGAGTGTCACAATGATGACTTCTGGTAATTGATTAAAAGTGTAAATTTCTTGCTTTGGGTTTATGGCAGAAATAGATAAGACGGCTCCTCAAGTTAAATGCACTTATTCTATCGCTACTCACAATTTCAACCGACTCTGCTATGACTTTTTAAAAATGTTTTGCATTGATTTAACTCTTATCTGAAAGTTGACTTTCAGATATAAAACAGTTTTTGCACTTTCGTGATATTAAAAGGCCTAAAATTTGTTGGTGTCAAAACATTTCCACCAAGGTCGTTTTTTTTGTTTGTTTTAAATGTTTTTATTGGCCCATATCTTACCATTTTGGCATTAAAACAGCCTAGGTGTGGTTTCCTAATGACTTCACTGTCTTCTCTTTATCTTCTGAAATAGGATTTCTGCTCATTTAAGACTTTTTACGACTAAGAATTACAACAGAAATGTACAGAAGAAAATATGTTCAGTTTATTCTGTACATGCTCTCTACAATGGCGACGACGAATGTCTTCCAGTCACCTGACAGTAAATTTGCTCTTATGACACAAAAGAACTCTTCCTGACCAGCAGGGGCACATTAGCAGCTTGTCATTGCTGACTTGAGATACAGAAAGCACTGAAGATCTGTACGCGACCAAAACCTTTGCCTGGCGGAAAAACAAACACAAAGAATATTATTCTAAAATAAATGGTCCTGCCATGGCAAAATTTAAGACTTGTAATTAGCGAATTTAAGGCCAAGTTTAAAAACACAAACAAAAGGAAATTAAGACCTTCCCAGGCTTTAATTGGGTGTGCGAATTTATGACCAAGGATGCATGGACACACTGTAAAACTTCGGTGACATTTATTTAATGCAGCACAAATGTACTACTGGGACAGAAACAGAATATATGGACTGTATGATTAAAGCCAAAGATGCTGAGACAGTTGTGAATGACTACAATGACTCTGGGATAGTTTTATATATATATGAAAAGCAATTTTATTTTTAAACAAATACAGCATATGTCCCAAACACAAACCTGTACATTTATATAAACTGTGCTTTTGTATCTAATAAAACCCTTCCCATGATGCCCCTACCTGGCATTGTGATGGCTTTAGTAACATCAAGATATAAAATAAGATCACACATGAAGTTGTAAAAGCACTTTAAGCATCAAGAAGTTACCGTGTACCTTCACACAACAACATAAAACATGCTCAAGAAAATTTTCATGATTAAAAAAAAGCTCTCAACAACATGCAATACAAAAATAACTGATAAGTCTATATTAGACTTTAAAAATTCACTTAACCGGAAAGCTTTGGAAGCTAGGATAACACGGACATGATGGGTGTGTGACACAGACAGACGCTCCGATCCATTACGAAGTAAATACATCTGACATGAGAGGACGTTGAGCAAATCCTGACGATTCAGGGACTTTGGTTCTCGTCTTTGGCAAAGTGTTCCTCAAAGCCACAGTCTCTGAATTAACGGACGGGTCTCATGTGGAGCTGTACAGTTTGATCAAATGATCTACTCCCCTGCTTTATTCTTGTTCTTCTTATTTAGGATCTTGAGGAGGCTATCAGGCATCAGGTATGGCCTCTCAGGACTCCCATCATTCCTCTCCAGGTCCTCCACTGAAAAAGATGTAGTTAAAAATAACAACAACAAAAAACCCAGTCAGGCAGCTGAATCGTTTCAAACAAGAATAAAAGTTCAAAAAGCATAGGAAGGGGGAAGTTTTAGAGACAAAGACTCGTTTGTTTAATAGGAAAAAAAGGCATCCAGCTTTAATAGTTCAAACAGAAACATGCAGTCGTAGTCATTTTCAATTCATTCTTCATCACAGTGAACTGTTCATGTGGATAAGGAAACTGTTCCAACAATACGTTTAGAAGAGTTATCAAACATCTACAGCCCAGAAAATAATCATAAAGTCAGTAGCTACATTTCCATTATAAATCTCAAAACTTTGTCAATATTCTGCTGTTGTCAAAAACGCCCCAGAAATTTTGTAATTGCAGTGTTTCAGTTAAATCAGAAAATCAATTAAAATTCTATGTGAATACCTTTGTTCGCATGATAAGTCATTAAAAACGTGCCATGATCCTCCTACCACTTCCTGTCTTTGTGGTTTGCGCCAATTGCAACGCCCGGTTGTTGATCATGTGACTTGTGTGATGCAAAGAAAGTGTTTCAATTACAGTTTTGGGAAATAAGCCAAAACTGCATTCTAACAAACTTTTCATCAAAAAACAAGAATTTTTCCAAAATTGTTGTGTTTCTATGAAGCATCTTTAATTTTGAAGTGTTAAATTGTGCAATTATATGGTCAATGGAACACAGCTGCAGATAAAGTAACATGAAATATGGCTTAGTGTTGAGATAAAGTGCAGGATAATGTAGTTTTTTGGAGGTTAGTTTTAAAGCTACCTAATGTTTTACCGTTTCAGTAGAAAAGGAGGACCAGAGGCACATCATGGCCGTCAAGTTTCCACTGGTTGCAGAAGCAACCATTTAAGAAGGCAAAAGTGTCAAAATGGCAGCTAGATTTCCCACTGGTTTAACTGAGGAGATGAACACAATCCCCCCAAAGAAGAAAAGTACGCTCTTGTGCTGCTACACTTTAAAAAACGCTTCAGATTAGAATCCCATACTGTCAGAGATAAGTCACTTCATAGACTTTTGAACATTTTACAAAAGTACTCAAACGATAATGCAGTGGCCAAATTTCTCAATGATCAATAAGCAATGGAAACGTCAACTGTTGAGCCAGTGAAAACTAGTCATGGGGTTTGGTCTTCCCAAACCACGTAAGTAAAATGGTGCTGAATCATTCCTTATTTATTTTAACGAAAGTTGCAGTTTATTTTTACATGTTTGACCAAAGTGGTAAACTTATTGTTTGTGTTAGATTCTTTATAATTTATTTTACATTAGCTGTTATAGTCCTTGCTGCACTGATTGAACAAATTAAAGTTGTGTTTTTACATGTTTGACCAAGCTTGTGTATTTAAGCTATCAGTGTATTTAAGTGAGCTGTACTCGACCAGCACACTTGGATATAAAAAATATATATATATTAAGTCAATTCAGCACCATTTTTCTGTATTGGATCAGTATCGGCAGAACTAACCCGATACAGCAATACCTGTATTGGTATCGGACACTTTACATTTGATCATCACCTTAAGTTTTTTAATATTAATAAAAAGGAAGCTTTTCAACGGCTATGCGTAACTATATGTTTCCATTGAAGGAAATTTGTCGTCGTATTGTTCATCAATGTTTCTGATCACCACACTTTTTGTCGTGCTTCTAATTCAGCACAAAGTCCTCATCTCTAAAGTTTGTCCTTCTCCCGGGGATTTTTCAGCGCCCGTCTTCATCCTGCGGCTGCAGTGCAGGACAGGCACTCTGACCTGCCACCTCGCCCTTCCACAGGATCTCCCGGATAGTTGTTGACATGTAATAAGGCCTGGCAGGCGAGCCGTCATTACGTTCCAGGTCTTCACCTTGATGTATGTGTGTACGTGTGTGTGAGTGCGTGTTAAAATGGTGGAGCAAAAGATTAGCAGATTGAGAAATAGCAGGATTAAGAGAAATGGAAGTGAGAGAGGGGGGAGAGGAGAGACAAAAACAGAGAAAGAAAGTCAAATGGCAAGCAAAAGCACCCAAAGACATTGCAGATTTTGAAAATTAAAAGTTCATCAGCAAGCAGCAACAACTTTCAGGTAATACAGAACAAATTAGACAAGTTTGTATATGTTAAAGTCATGCACAAACCTGCCTGTTGTACACCATATTAAAATTATATAAGAATTAGTGAAAGCACCAAATCCAAGAGTGAAGTTGGGAAAAGTTTGATGGAGCCAGTTGCTGAACAATATAGCACCGTATTGACTTACAGAAACAGAGGAACAGTGTGTCCACACACATGTCGTATACACTGAAGAACCCGTGGGCGATGAGATACGAGCCAATCACCACGGTCTGTACGGGGAAACACGAGCCATGGGCCGTCATTATCAATACAAACACAGCCAAGTTCAAGACAAGGAATGAAACCAGGCTTCTTCCTGAACAGATTCAACCGTGAACACTGAAAATTGATCAATTTTCTTTTTTTTAAAAAAAGAGCATTGCTCACCAGGATTGGCACCCAGTAATAGTGCAGGTTGGGAGCTGTATCCTCAAAGGCTTTCACTCTTCCAGAGAAGAAAAAGAAGGCAAAGACCCCTAAGAAGAAAAACAGTCAATTCAATAACACTGGTTCTGAGTGGTTCTGCTTGTGTTGTGGAGACTGATTTTGTGCATCACTTTGAAAGTGACTTCGACTCACCCACAAGCCCAACGATGAGCAGTTTTCCCAAAAACAACAGGAAGTCCGTCACCTTATCTACGACAGCGACCCTGCAGGATTAAACAGGTTATTAAGACAAAAGAAATAAAAATAAATCATTCACACCATGAGATTACAATTACCTGAGAACGTTTCTCATGAGGAGATTGAGGGCATTCATTGCAGAGGTGCAAAAGCTTTTGCCATGGATCGCCACCTAGAGGCCAAACATGCACATAAACAACAGGGAGGGGAATCTTGATTCAGTAAATGATGGCAGAGCTGTTTGTAATACAAAGAACAAATCTTGGCTGGTGAGGAATGTTGAGTCTCAAGTCAGATTTTGGGGTGACAGGTCATCAAAATGGAAAAGATTTGCCAACATTTGCTTTTGCTGGGGTTGGGTTTAGTTAGAGGTAAATGTTTTGCTAGCTTCTTAAATCCTAAAAGCTGTAATTTCCTGACAATGTTTAAAAAAAAAAGAATTTTAAAAATATCTTTAACGAAACATTTATTTACAAAAGAAGATGAAGAAGAATTTGAAACTAATTTAGGGTTACTCAGAAAAGATTTTATATTTTGGTTGGGGGTGCACAGAGAGGACACAAAAAAAAAAATCTAACAATTTTAAGCTTCTGAATTTAATCCACAAAATCCCATTATTGAACATTTTGGCTTTCACAGTTACTAACCAAAGCTGGACTTCAGCTTGTTAAGATTGATTAATTACATAGATTTTAAGATGCTGATAAATGAAAAATTAAAAATACACAAAAGTTCTGAGCTGGAAACTTTGTATTTGGATTTTTCTGGTAAACCCACAATCTGCAATTAGCTTGATTACGAATCTTATTCTTATTATTGGTAACATTTCTACTAATCCTATCCATTGACATTTGTGGAATCCTTAATTGCAGTTCTGAGCAATATTGGATGGTCTCTTTCTCACACACAGTATGACATCGCATCCGGTCCTGATTAAGGATCAATAGGAAAAAAGGCTCCTGTATAGTTACCGTAAATGATTAAAAGAAATAAACGCACAACAGATCAAAGATTTTCTCTTCATTCTTGACATTTTTTAAATAATATAACATTTAATAAATCACTGAGAACTGCATAAAATGTGGTTAGTGTGCTCTAATGTATGACCTTTAATATACATCGTAACCAAACACACCATAATGTAGGCGTTTCTGTTCAGGAACCTGATGAATTTCTCCAAACACCAGAAGCAGCACTTCAGACAGCACAGCAGGAACTTTGTACATTTGTTTTGGGCTCCTGTCAATGACAAATTCAAGAGTCAAATCTAAGCCCGAGCCATTTAGAAACCATTTCAAGGACATGTCACAGTCTCAGCAATAAACAAACATAGGGCTCCACAGAGAAACACACCTTTCAGCTTGTGGTCCAAATATTCCAGCAGAACTCTGATTATCTGAACGATTGCTAAGATTAGAGAACCAAACGCCAGAGACCCTGTGTGATACCTGCCGGATAAAAAAGGGGCACAAACAGAGGAGGAAAATAAAGCAAATATTAATGCTTAGAAGTAAAAGTGCACCGATTGCAGTTTTCAGGCCAATCAGATTTTTTAAAAACAAAATCTGACCTGCCGTTTCTAATTTTGGGAGATTTTCTTACGAAAAAGTCGCCAGGTTGGGGTAACGATTGTTAACCATTTAGGTGCAGATGTGGCCTGGGGGCAGAAGTGGCTAAAGCAGCCAAAAATTGTACTCAAGTAAGAGTAGCACAACTTCAACATATTTTACCCGAGTAAATATAAACAACCGTGAAATTCCTCCAAAGTAAAAAAGTGTTTGGTAAAAAAAAGAGTAATAAAGTACTGAGTAACTAATCAAAAGAACTTTTAATATTTCAAAAAATTGCATCAGATGGAACAAAGTATTTCATAGATCAAAAGAAATGAAAAACATTTACAATGTACCAAAATCAGACAAAGTAAAATGTATCCAAATCAATCCTTCCTTGCAGAGCCGAGCAACATTGGATGGTCTTATACAGTTGTATATTGTATTTCAATATAAAACTTCTGAAACTAACAAAAACTGCATGTCTGTGTCTGGTGAAATTTTGTTTAAACAAATGTGTTCTTCATTCAATAAAGTTACTCACAGTGGGTAAAAGAAACAGAAACTTTAGTCAATAGTTTATTATTTCATAACAAAGAGATATTTCATAACGAAGTCACTTTTTTCCATCTACTGAAGTTCTCTGGTTGGTTTCACATTTAAGTATAGAACAGTTGCCAATTTGCAAAAGTTTATGGAAAATCTAGTCTGATTTATAGTGTAGCCCTCAAAAAGGATGAGTTAGCTCACAGAGGTTGACGTACCTTAGAGATCTCCCCATGGAGGAAAACACCGGGAAGGCGGGGATGTCATCTGGCTTGTTGAAGGCCCAATAGTAGGAGGCAAAAGCCCCAGCTAAAGACATCTGTCCCAGAGCGGTGACGAAGTTGGCGCACCAGAAGAAGAGGAAGACATTGTAGAACTGCAGGGCAATCAGGTACTTGTGGTAAACCGTTTCTCCGCCGTAGAAGGCAAAATTGCACTCTGAATCCGGGCACTCTGCTTTCATCTTACTTGTGGAATAGTTCTGAAAAACAGAAGTAGGAGTGACTGCATCCGTAGGATCTAGAAGAATTAGCACCAAGCTGCTGGGGACAGCTTTTAAAAAGAAAAGGACCATAGTGAGAGTAAGTGGAAAACTTACAGCATGATCACAAACTTCTCCAGAGTGCACACAAGCCGACTGATTGACCACTTTGTAGATGGCCTCATTGGAAGTGGACAGGAAGCTGCTCTGTCAAGGTAAATGCAACAATAGAGCAAAGCTCACCGCTGGCCTCTAGGGGGATCAAATATCAGCATTTTAACGTGAAGGATACTTTTTGAAACATTAAACCAAAACCAATATTCACAAAGAGGAAAATTATTTTTTACAAGGATAAAGGAGGTCAGAGTTCACAAATGATCTTCCTACGGGAATCATCCACAGAGAACAGAACAAAGTCATTTTGACATAAGTCGGCAGAAGGCAAGTGGTTCACATTGGGGGTTACTCCTTACTTTCAGATCCGTGCAGGTTTACTACACCTATATGCAACTGTTTATCCCCCACATGTCAAAAAGGATCAGACGAAACAGTATAACATGAAGGATACACAGCAGTTACGGCCCAGTAAGCGACGACTATTGCCAGGAGCAAGAAGGTGAACAGCGGGTAAAAAATGGAACACATCATATATCGAATGGCTCTGGAGAAGAAGAAGAGAAGTCCAGGTTAGCATGGTCCAGGCTCTGCTGCAGAGGTCTACCACGGTTTCAGACAGTACCAAAGTGTTCCCGTCATGCTGTTCCTATGGCAATGACCAGAACTTTCTCTGGTCGTTTCTCAACGCTCAAGAACGTTCTTGTGTTCTTGGCAAGTACGCACCCAGCAAGAACAGCTGGAAGTTCATTCTTGCCGAGTTCTAGTAATACGCGAGTTCTCCAGCTGGAACAGGGTGAACTTAATTATGTTGTCACTCGGCTAAGATATTTCTGGAAATTTCAGTTTAGCACAAGAATTATTTTTAAATAATTTCTGTGTTGACATGTGTGGAAGTTGATTTCACATGTCAAATATGTACAAAAAAAATAACGAAACAGTACAACATGAAGGATACAAGATGATTATTTTACAATAACTACTAAAAACCGATTAACTTATTTTTTTCATCATAATGAGATGTACTCTTCAAAGATACCAGCAGAGAAAGAGAGAATATTTTTTGTAGAAAAAAAAGACTAAGTTGACCTTTTCGCCTATTGATACAAATGTTAACTGTTTGCAAAGATATCCAGTCGTGGTGTGGAAGCTAAAGGATCGAGATGTTAAAAATATGTGATGCACGCGCCGTTATGTTTTTGAAAGTACCCTGATGAAATCTTACTTGCTGGCCTCTTTGATGAGAGCAATGGCAATGAGGACCCTCTTCCGCAAGAAGATGAGCAGCAGGATGATGATGACCTCCATGATGGCCAGGATAATCACTAACACAAGTCAAAGAGTGTGAGCTCATCGAAGCCAGACAACAGAGACCAGGTGGAGGTTTCTAGTCACTCACTGAAGGCCAGCCATGTTTGTCTGATTTGCAGGTAGATGGTGAAGTCTGTCTGGAAGCCCAGCTCCTTCAGGGTCACGTTAGCGCCCGGCTCATTCTTCAGGTCGGCATACTCCATGTAGCAGTGGAAGATTCCTGAAGTGGCACATTAATGGAAAACAAGTAGAACAGTGGGAACAGTAGAAGCTTCCCCAACTCACAGCCATAGGAAGTCTCATCAATATTAGTTAGGTTAATTAGAATAAAACTGAAAAATATCACATGCCCCCAAAGAGCTTAACTTTCAAGAATGTTACTCATGTTCTGAGCAGCGCTCTAAAAATCAGCCCTGCGGAACTCCACACCGCTCCTTCTTTGGTTCTGCAATACCAATTTCTCTGACAGATTGTACGGTAGTTGCTACGGAACAAAAAGATGCCCCAGCTTCCTGAATCCACTTTGCTCAACTTTTCTAAAATGCATCTCAAAGCAGAACCACAGAAAATCTGAATAAAATGGAGAAAAGCAGAACGACTGTGCGCTTTCAGCCCTTACCGTATCCTAGTACAGCTATCACAGCGAAGATGATGATCCAGATCATGATGCCGGCCAGGAAGCGCATGAGGACGATGAACAGCAGACTGAGGAGCATGGCGAGAACCAGCCCTCTGCAGAGGAAGGCTCAAACATTAGGCACAGAAACACACACAGTGAATTCAGTTAAAGGGGAAGTATTATGGGTTTTCCAGCCACATGGTATCATTTTAAAACACAATCAAGAATGTTAGCATCAGTTGTTATAAAGCTTCATTTTTGTTATAAAGCATTTTATAACCAAAATGACTTCAACAAATTTCACTTTGTGATTAAACTCCTTGAAATTGGGTATCTGTCTCTTTAAAAGCTCATGCTCTTTCTGCAACTTCACCTTCAGGAAGACATCACAACATGGCTCTTCTATTAAACCTTTCGCAACGTCTTTACCAGCGATGCTCTGAGAAGTTGCTCCTCTGGGCTCAGTAGATGCACAGTTCCACCAGGTGTTTGCTAACTGCTGCTGGCTAGTCTGAAGGAGCTGAGTGGGAGAATCTCGGGGTAGAGCTGCTCTGTGAGGCAGAAGCTCGTAAACGGCACCGCTGAGGAAGTTTGTCCTCAAAGACGAAGCTAGGTCCATTGAGATGTTCTGCACAGCTGAATGGTGGCCAACGGAGACTGAAGGATTTCTCAAATATCCTTTAGTCTATTTGAGATTTTACATAATATTTTTTGCTGATTTTACATAATATTTCCCCTTTAAATAAGAAAAAGTAGAAAACGAATACATAGAGATAAGGAGAAATAGACACTCACATAAGGATCCAGTACCAGGACTGAGTGTAATCTTCAAAGATTTTCATGACCACCTGACGAGCCTCCATGACCACAGTGGCATTCCTAAGAAGAGATTCATTTCCCAACCATGAAACCTGATCGCTGGCACGTTTTAATGGCCGCTTTTGTGGTGTTTTGAATCTGTTGTGCACTCACTTTACTCCATCCACAAGATCTTTAGCATCCCTCATCTTTCCAGATTCATCCTTAAACTTGGTTTCGTTTCCGACAGTCACTACACCTCCTTTTAAGCCCAAATCTGGAAAGCACCTACGGGTGACTAAAGAAAGAAAGGACCACACTGAGCTGTATAGCAGTATGATATATATATACATATATCTGTTCTAAAACCAGTTTTTAATATAACTTTTAATATTGCAAAGTTCAATTTTGTGTGCATTTAATGCAACAACTTCAGGAGTATAATATCCACTAACATGACTTGCTGGGGATCAGCATAGCGGGGCAGAGACCTTCTCTAAGAATATCTGGTGCACTCTGAAATACAGGACCAAAAACAGACAAAGGACGAAACTGTGATTAGATAAATCTGTAATAATATAGGGACTGAACTATTTTTTAAGCAGGCGCCATCTCACCATTGAACGTGTCACGGTCTCCTTGCAGAAGTTTTTGTAGTAATCAAAGTCTTTGTCATTTAAATGGGCTTTGGCTAAGGTCATGAACTTGTCTGGACACTTCTCCACACACAACTAAGGATCAACATTGGAAAAGTTTTGTCAAGCACAGATAACAGCAGGGAGGACGGCATCCAACGAAAAAGAAGCAAAAGTTGTGATGCAAAAGAAATACAATCTAGAATATCCCAGTTTCCCCAGTTCTCTGAACACAGCAGGAGACGAAAGATGGCTGACTTCACACCTGTGTGGTCGGACACTGGAATGAAAGCAGCACCATGGGGCTGGCACACTTCATGATGTTGAAGTAGAACAACTTCCTCTTATTCCTGTGGGAACAAAGAACATTTTTCTGGTCAACAACAGTTTATGCAACCTTTTTGGAAAAAGACTGAAAGTTGGTTTGAAGGATTTCTTATACTGATGCCGATTTACAAAGCCTAAACCACAATGTGTTAAAAACATAACAGGCCACTAGGCTTTACTTACCCCCCTTCTCCACCAAGCTAAGCATAATTTGTTTAATTTAAATATGATTTTTTTATACACTACACAGTGTAAATCATATCTAGATTTGCTTAAGAAGTAACTCACTCAAGTGGAGTCCCAGCCTGTCCGCAGAAGTCTCCTCTACTATCTGTTGGGTAGATCGCCTTCCTTGGATCGCCTTGGGACCAGGCTGTAAGCACAAAGATTCAATGTAAATATTTACAACTTATAATTGGATTTTAAATTTTTTTTTAAACCAGACTGTGAATACTTTCTTACCAAGTATTCCCACAGCAATATAGCCCATTACAGCGATAATAAAAAAGATGCAGCAGACGATATCGGTGCAGGACCTGGAGAGGAGAAAACAGTGAATGAGAGCTTTCATCAGCGACACAATGAGAAATCCGACCCTGCGGTTCTGGCCTCACCTGTTGTGGATGGGTCCCTTGAAGGAGGGGTCGTGTTTGAAGGGTTCACCTACAGGAAACAAAGACCATCCAGAATGTCAGAGAATTACTGCAGCGAGAACTGGAAGCATGAACTTAAGAACGACAACGTCCCACCAGATTTATGGAAGGGAAAAAGGAATAAATACATTTTTAAAAAGTTACTGGCATCAAGGTCTGGTGTAAATTTCCACCAGAAACCTCAGAAATTTTTAGATTAATCTCAGACATTTTCTTAAAAAAAAAAGAAAAACACTAAAATTTCAATTTTCTAAATAACTGGCACTTGAACAGATATTTTAAATAGTCAAGACAAAAAAAAAGACAAAAACAAAGCCAGACACAACCAAACCCATAAATAAAATATATTATGAAGTCTCATTAAAAAAAAGGATCAAAATGATCAAACTCATTTTAACTTATGCAATTAATTTATTAACAGTGACAGCCTTACATACATAATATCACCATATAATCACCATATACAGCTATATACTTTCACTAACCAACCAACGTTAACCAGCTTATTTCAGCAACTGCCTGAATAATTAGTTTATTGCTTGTCCAGCATTTATGCATAGGTTTTTAGTTTGGTGGTTCTAAATTAACAAGAGCTAAGAATTGAACCAATTTCTGCTTTCATGGGGCTTTAAGTACAGATTCCTGTCCAAACCTGCTTGCATTTCCCACCCTGTGTAACTCTGTATAGATCGGACTGATTTCAGGTCACTGAGGAGAGAAACAGTCAGTTCCTCTCCTCCTGCCTTTATTCTGCCAGCTGACGTTTCCCTCCAAGTGCAACATGCCTGGCAACCTACTGAATTCCTCCCCAGTGACTAATCCGGAGCAAAACCATGAGAAATCTGCCCCCGTGCTTTACTTTGACTAAACCGGTCATGTTTATAAGGAGCACTGAACCAGAACTTATTTTCCACCAAACAGTGGGGACTATACTTTTAATTTATACTTGAGTAAAACTTTATTTTGAAGTATCTACTTACTTTACTACCTTTGGTTTCTTCACTAAATGGTTTTAACCTAAAATGCACCACACAGATACACACCTACAGCAAAATAATCTTTGCTGTCCCTTTTTTTGTAGATTTTCTGAATGACAGGTAAATGTTAACGTGTTATCCAAAATAGTCCCAAAATATATGTAGTTTTCTACTGTCTCTGCTGTCTGACTTTTAATTACTGTTTGTTTTGTGTTATGGGGTTTCTGTCCAAAATCAACGCACATGTCCTTTGTTTTCAGTACATTTAATAAAACAAAAGGTTTATCACACCAATCAACAAATTCATCGACCACAGATGAACATAGGATAAACATGCCAAGCATGTTCATCATCATGCAGAAGGCTAACTATCACTGAGTCATCTGCAAATTTTAATATTAACCCGGCTGCGGCAGTCATCCGTACACAAAATGTAAAGAAGAGGGGAAAGGACGCAACCTGGAGGGGACCCGGCAGACAGGGACATCTCTCTAGACATGCATCCTTCCATTCACTCTGACTTTCTGTGTTTTGGATGTTAAAAAAATAATAATTAAGAATCCAGATGAAAGTTATTAAGAAGCTTATCAATCAAAATATGGGTCTGTATTGTGTTTAAAAACACAGTTTAGTAAACTCCCGACCAGATGTGCAGGCAGGTGAAGCAGTGGGCAAACTGCAATAAATCACTAGTTTAAACCGTGAAGATAAATTCATGCCTTGCCATTATATCTTCCTATATGTCTGCATGTGTTTATCTGGAGCAAATGTTACTGCAAGCCTCCGACCACTTCCTGTCAAAGAAGGGGCATGAGTGTCATACTTCATGTCTGCTGGCATTTGAGATTGTCACGTCTGACATGCTGTCAAGTCAAGCTATGAGATGAATGTTTGAAATCCCATCGGACTTTAAATCAGTTTCCACTGGAGACAGATTTAAAGTCCAGCTTGCTGCTCTGACACACCTGAGCATTAGGAAAAAAAGCTGCTAACAGTAGCTGGCTGCCCACAAACACACACTGAGACTCAGTTTCCTTCACAAACAAACGTAACTCTGACGAGCACGGATCAAACGGAGGCTTGAGGAGTCATTACCGTGTTTTCCATAGCTCTCTTCCTCCTCGGACATGTCGAAGCTCACGTTCAAGGTTAAGATATATAGAAAAAGTTAACTCTGCTCCTGCCGGTGAATGAACGAGAGAAGCGCAAGCGGAGCCCAAAACCAGTCCGACCTGTCTGAATGATCCGCAACACTCCTCCTCCTCTTCTGTTTCGTCTGAAAACAACTGCTTCACCTGCCTGCACGGTACCAGTCTCCACCCTTTCCCCACTGAGCCGGGAAAATATAGAAATGAAAAAAAAAAAAGCAAAACTAAAACACACCCATAAAAGCATACGAACAGATAGGGATGATGGGAGTAGAGGACATTTATGGGATGTGTTCAGAAAGAATGGAAAACTCAGGTGTTTAGATTTTGAGGTGTGGGGTTTTGAGGCCATCTCCTGCTGGTTAGCAGAATGTGCTGCGTGTTCTCCCCCTAGTGGAAACCTTTAGACACTGCATTGGGAGTCAACGATTTAAAAATCCAGCTCTACTGTTTTTTTGTTTTGCCGTCTTTAATGTCAACCGGATGTTTTGATCTCCTCCCTCTGTTCTCCATTTAGACCGTGTTGAATCAAATGCATTCTACTCCAGCTCTATACGAAAGCTCAGACGGACCAAAGTGTTGCAAATGTTTTCCTCAGATGTTAATGGAGAGAAGAAAAGGAGGAAAAAAATGAAATGACAGAAAGTTTCCATCTGGCCTGCTCCTGTTTCATGGCCAGTATTTCAGCTCTCACAGCAGCAATACTTTGCTGTTCAAATATGTTTTGCTACATGTATTCGCACATGTACAGTAAGGTGAAAAAAATATTTTTTCAATATTTTACATTTAAAAACTATTGTTTTTGTGACAGACATGGCTTACTTAGTGAACATTGCCATATTTCCAAAAATTGCCGTTTTTTTAATTATGTTTTAGAAATTGAATAATCCTTCAAAAGCATCTCTTTGTATTTAATCAGGTTGTCATTGTCTGATAAGAACATCTGAAACAAACTGTCCCAGAAGTTATTGCGACAAACAGTAATAATGTTGCTTCAAGACCATTTTCTAGTAACATAATGGTAATGGCATTACAATGCAAGAATATTATAATAAATACCCAGAATAAAAAAAAAAAAAAATGGCAAAAAAAAAAAATTATGTAGTCTCTCTAAACAAAAATGTTCTTCAAAAAAAGGGTTAGTTGAGAACAAAGAACCAGACTGCTTCATGCAGTATTTGGTAGAGAAACACAATGAATCATTCAAATGGTAATTATTGAGTTTGTTTTAATCAATTGTGTAATTAACTGATTCATTACGACAGGCCTAAGTTTACTTGTCACATATTAAAAGGAGGGTTAGGATAAACTGAACGTACTTCTGAGATTATCATGTGGTAAAAAAATGTTTTGAACAGCGAATGCAATGAGAGATATAAGGAATATGCTTTGATCCTCGGGCACACTGTCAGTGCTTATTGATGTAATAAACTCAAAAATCTTGGACATGCCTTATATGACCAGCCAGTGCCAACAAACACATTTCTATTATTCTACATTGTCCACATTGACTTTAACTTGGTCTAAATGAAACAGACCTGATAGCCTCAATTTGCATTCACGCATATTTCCAACTGGCAAGCATTCCTCTGATATCGTTTCTCTGGGGAAAAAAACATCCAATTACATAAATAAACAAAGTCATCAACCGCTGGATTGTGATATCATTCCACCCCCACAGATGCAGAGCCATCGCCGTTGGGACATGCTGATATTCCAAGGTTTGGTTTGAGTTCTGGCATCAACTCAACACATCAGAGGCCGTAACTGGGAAACTAATCCCACGCTCTGATTTCAAAATGCTCCTTTCGTCAGACATGTGGGATGATGTCTAATTAGAGAGTTTCAAAGGTAGAACCACAACTTTTATGACTGATGCCAGCATTGAGAACCTTTAATCTTTCTCCACAGTGTTAGGCTGTTATCATCAATGAAATATCCTTAAAAAAAAAAATTTAAAAAGAAGAAAATTGCTGAAATGGGAAGAAATAACAAAAAAAAACCATCTACTTTTTGCCCAAATTCCGAAGAAAACGTTTCATTAGAATAACCTGAACCCAAGGAGTTGATGTCATCTTCAGACACTGAAGCTGATGAGTCCCAACATTCCGTGACTTCCCTCCCCTGGTTGTCTTGATTCCTCCCTCCACATTCTGTAATGACGGAAATGTTCAAATCGCTCGTGGTGAGTCATCTCCCAGTCAAAAGCATTCGTGCAACTACAGTGTGTTGCAAAAGTGTCCACAACCCCAGAACTTCTTCATATTTTTGTCATTTTATAATCTCAAACTTCCACAGTAAAACACAATGCTGACGTGAAAATAATAATACAGCAAAGTGTGTGGTGCTTATTTACATTCAACCTAAAGTTCAGACTCAAAATTGTTGGACATTCCTCTTTGCAAAACAGCTCAAGCTCAGTCAGACTGAATAGATTCTCCAACGGATCCAGGTCTGGACTTTGACTGGTCCATTCTGGCTCGTGAAAGCTCTGTGATGTGTGTATGACCTGGCTGGAAAGTGTGCTGGGATTTAATGCCAGGATTTGTTAACAAGATGACTGGGTTGGGAACCTTTTAACTCTGTGACAGTCTTTCATTAGGGACTTCTGAACGCAATCCTCACTTTTCAGTCCAAGTTCAGATCTATTTATGGAGCTACACAGGAAGCAACACAACAAACTATCCATGAATCTCGGAATCCTCTCGAGAATTAAGAAAGCCCTCTGTTTTCTCCAAAGTGACTTGGCTGACCACAGTGTCGACACTGCTTCGTTCAGCCGTCGTTGACATCCAGATTTACCGCATCTGGCTTCTTCTGGTGCACAATTACGGCGCATTTACGTAAATGTTGGATAAAATGCGAAGTGAAACCGCAGACACTTTGGAAATACTTGGAAATGTATCCAATTTGATATCACCACAAATGGAAGTGGCACAAATTAGATGTTTTGGTGGTTGAAAAGAACATAAAAGAACATATTGGCCTGTTCACACAGGCTGCTGTGTGAACAAAGCTATTCGAAGTTACCACACTGCTTAAGAAGTCAGAAGTGACATATTTTGTGTTTGTTTCCGTTTCAGTAGTGGTGGTAGTTTGGGTCTAATATAGGCGCTTGCTTTCCGCTGCCAGGAATCTACAGTGTAACAAATAATATCTGCTTTTAGCTCTGAACAAGAAAACAAGAACTATGCTGCTCATCACAATTTTTGTTTTTTGTTTTAGGTTTTATTGACTCTAGTGACCTTTACTTGATAGTGAATTGACTTGAAAGTGGGTAATGAGAGAAGGAGGAAGACATGCAGCAAAGGTCACCAGGCTGGGAATCGAACACGCGACAGCTGAGTTGAGGACTAAGGCGGTGGTGCTTAACCCCTGTGCCACCACAACACCTCAGCTGCTCCTCACATTCAACTTATTCCTGGAACCCAAACAAACACTTGGATCACTACACCTCACTAACATTACGGTTCAAGTAACAGGACATGTTGTAAACGGGAACCAACAACAATGATATGATGTCGAGTTCTTCCTACAACTTTATGGACCTTTACTGCTTAGAGTAAGAACAGTGTCCACTAGTTGCACCAAGTAGTCGGTTCTTTGCTCTGCAATGACTTTTTACGTCTCACTAGTGGAAATCACAAGACAAAACGAACTTTTCCAAGAAGGAAAAAGTTGAGGTTACGGGGTGAATTTGTTAGATAGTTTGGATTGTACAACAATATAAAGTAATTTAATAAAGGGCTACTGCAGAGTCACGCTCATGTGACAAGCCTCTTTGTCGTATCACACTCATATCCCGCAGAACCAAGAAGTCATAAATGTCTAATGAAATGTTTCCAGAAACTCTGATCAGCTTAAAGAGTTAAATTATGCAAACATTAAGACCTGAGCCTTCAGAGACGTGTAAAGACCGTCACAACGTCTGTCTTCTACCACGTACAGTCTCCAATAAAGGTGCAGAAAAAAAATTTATTCTGTTTCAAAAATAAAATAAATATCTCAATTCCTAGTCATAGAAATTCTGAATAAATTTTAAATGTTTAGTTATCCATTTTGCTAAAATACTGCATAAGCATTATGTGTCCACCGTATACATTTAGAATAACTCTTTGATATATTTTATTTACAATATAGCCCAGGCAGCTAAGCTAACCTAAAGCTGGTGATTTAAGTTAGAGAATTTTATGCACACACATATTCTTGTTTCAATATCAGCCGATTTGATACACTGATATAATCTGACAGTCAGATCGAAGATTTGTTTTAAATAAATGTCCTAGTTGTTTACACTGTCTTTTCAAATCGTCAGTCACATAATTTAAACTGAATCTCTTGACCTTTTGAATGGGGAAAATTGGTTTCTGAATCGAACCGTCAAAATTGAATCACTGCACAATAAAAGATTCACATGTTTCCTGTTTCACACAGCTGAATCGAACGACTCCACTCCGTCTTCAGATGCCATCGACTCTGGCAAAGGCCTGGTAACAAGACAGTAGCTCTCGAGGCCTACGGTTTGGAAACCCCTGATTTGGTGTTCGATTATTCTTTAAAGACGGAAGCTGTCTCCAGCCTGCTCTGAACATGCTGATGATGGGTTTAGGGTTCGCACAAGTTTGGTCACATTTCTGTGGGTGGCCTATCGAGAACATCAAAGTTTTTTTCACATCTTGCTAGATATAACTTCAGGAAATATCAGAAGAAACAAGCTCACAGCAACCTGCAGATATAGGCCAAAAAAACTTCAAGGAAGCACTCAGATCAGGTTTCAAAACCACTTCTCTACACATGGCACATAATTACACGTCATCTGTAGCAGGGCATGTCTGCATAGCTGCTCTCATATCCTGTCATTGAGGTTTCTTCACAAACCAGACCCTGAAATAACTCAGAAAATCCTCCACTGTACTCCGGAGAGCTTTACGTTGTTTGCCGTTTCCTTCTCTCCGTGTCAGTTTTAGGTTCGAAGATGCATTTCGAAATATTAGCTTGTTTGTTTTTGTGAGTACCCTTCCTCGGGGAAACAGTCGTTACACAAAAGTGAGCAGTGGAGAGAAGCCACCGCCAATTACTTCCCTCACGCCAACATGCAAACGCATTTTCCTCGCTCCATGTCATGATACTAAACTGAAACTTGCCTTGTTTCTGCAAGCAAGCACTGAGGGAAACAGAGAGGAAGAGG
This sequence comes from Poeciliopsis prolifica, assembly GCF_027474105.1. NCBI lineage: Eukaryota > Metazoa > Chordata > Actinopteri > Cyprinodontiformes > Poeciliidae > Poeciliopsis > Poeciliopsis prolifica. The sequence continues at coordinate 11,458,194 of NW_026562385.1, read as the reverse complement.
TTAAAACAAGAGAAAGCAAACTTTCTTGGAGGCTAAGTGAATCAATTAGCCATCATGTGGCAGGCAGAGTGGAAATGGGTGTGTGCAGGCACACAATGGAGGAAAAGAGAATGGATGCCAGCAAATGGAAGGGTTGTGTTTCTCATTTCTGCTCGTCAGCGTTCTGCAGGGGAACCGTAGGAAAACATTATGCTGTACAAACACCTCAAGACCACCTAAAGACTGTATCAGTACTACTGTTCTCTGTGTTATTTGGACTTCTTAGACCAATAAAAAGTAAGAAAGTAGCATTTTTATTCCGCTTGAGTTATTTGGGAAAAGACACTAAAATTAGCTTCTTTGGAGAATCAGACTGTGTTGGATATTCTCAATCATCAATAGCTGTGTTTCCACTGGCCATAAAATTCCACAAATTGGGATCACACGAATAATGGAAACACGGCAAGTGGCGAAGAAGACGATAAGAAAGTGGTAAGAGGATGATGGCATGTTTTTTTTTTTTTAATAACGCAAGAACAGACTCATTCACAAGTGATTTTAGCTGCATTATTTATTTAACTGAAACACCGCAATTGGGAAACTGTGTTGAAATTGTGATTAGGGAAGCTGATCAGACATGATGGAACGGTAGATGGAAAAGCAATGAAAGAAAAAGGGATTAGCAGCTGCAGAAAACATTTACCTTCCAACAAAACAGTGAAACTAAACTATTTGGCCAAGTCAAAGCTCAGACCTAAATGCAGTTTGCAATCAGGAGCAAGACAGATACTTTCTGTCCAATCTGACTGAGACTGTGTTATAAAGAATAACTTACAACTGCTTCTGTCTGTCTTACAAAGAGTGAACACGTTCAAGAGAAATGAATACTTGGACTAGACCAAGGCGCTATTTTTAACAGCACACATATCGTTACTGGCAAAAGCTCGCTTTGGTATGAAACGAAACAGAAAGACTGGCAGCTGACTTATAGGCTCTATAGATAGTTTGTCCCCGCTTGCCTTCCATACCAGTCTGAGGAATGTGGCAGCAACTGGACGAGCACGACGCAGACCGGGACGCTTTTCATCCCAACAATGCAAGAAGTGCTGCCCCAACTTAACGCGAAAGCATCGCGCGCAACATCTTTCAAGCCTCACGTTGGGTCGTTTATTTACGCACAAAGCGCGAGAGATAGAGCCACGAGCACACGAGCTACCAAAGGACGAGCATTTGTTTTAATTTTTAAAGGAGAGAAAAACGGGGGACTGAGAGCGTCTAAAACGCTTTCACTACGTCACCGTGAGAAACTGTGTCGCGCGGAGCCAACCAACAACTGGTTAACATGTAACTCATGATAAGGCAACAAATACAGCGTAGCGTGGCCCGGAGCTTTAAACTATTACCATATTTCTTCTTCTCCTCCGGCTCCATGATGACGGGGTGTTTCTTCTCGAGTCCAGCTGCTCACAAGCGAAGACTAGCGCACATTTTCCAGCTCGGGCTCCAGGTTGTTGTAGCGCTCTCCTCCGTTTGGTTACTTTGTTGAAATCTTCCCAGACCCATAAACATTTCAGAGGACTTTCCGAGCTGCCGTGTGCCGACCAATGACAGCGCAGGACGCTATGATTGACGCGGTGGCCAACCAATCATCGGCTGAGGCCGGGTTAATGTTTAGTACCGTTAAGTGGCTGAAGTCTGACTAAGTTAGTCAATAAAAACAATTGCTTTGTTATTATCAGCTCTGGGTTATTTCAAGATTGCACGACTGGTTTGGACACAAATACTGATTTACTTCAAAACATGTGAGACTGGAAAATATTTCAGAATGTTAAGAAATGTACTCAATTTCTTCATTCATGATTTATGGTAAAAGACTTAATGTTTCCTGTTCTGACTCATAATACAACAGTAAGAAGGCGACCAGGAGGAACTATGACTTCAGCAGAATTTAAACAATAATGACTCATTAAAACACTTGATCATCACTTTTCTTTACGGAAAACAAATGAATTCATAATATTCTGACAAATCCATAGAATCCATTTTATTACACCCATATAGTTCTTATCTAAAGGTTGCCCCTTTGTCCATTTTTACCATGGTTTAGAATTTATTCATTCAAAAAGTAATGAAAACCATTACTTATACTTAAGAAACAAAGGTTGTGATTAAAACTGGGAAAAATATGACAAACTTCAACAAGTTCAAATCCCTTTCCAAGGCTCTAGTTGAACACATTCAATCTTGTGTGGCTAATTATTAAATCATTTCAACTTTTAGACTGTATACTCAGTTCACACTGCAAAAACACAAAATCGTACCAAGTATTTTTTTGAGACGATTTTTTTTTTAACAAGAAAGTGACACTCCCCCAAAGAGTGACCAATCAGAGTGGCCCTCTTCTTCAAAAATGCAAGTGGATTTTTAAAACTTTCTAATAAACACGGATAAAACTATTTATTTGGGTTTTTTTACCCCACACTCTACTCAAAGTTTTAATATATTATTTTTAATTGTCCAAAAATGCATCAAAGGAGGCAAGTTTCAGTGACGCTGCAACGACTGGGTTTGCCTTACGTGATGACGTGTGCGTATGTTTTGACGGTGAAGTGTCAACGCACTGTAACTCGACAACGACCGGAGAAGCTAGAGGGGCTACTTTTCTGACGTTACTCAGGTAAATACTTATACAACCGTCCGCGAGATGTTGCGGCTCATTTTGTAACACAACGTTTCTCATTTCTCCTATAACTCTCGTATAATTTCAAGCCGAAAGCTCCAAATTAGCACAAAGCCACAGTGAGCATGCGCGTGTAGCCTGTTAGCAGCGGAGTTACCCAACCGCAGGGGTTAGCTCAGTTAGCCTAACTTGGCCGGGTTCATTTGTTTGCCATCACGATAAAGCGGCATCAGTAGACATTAATAACGCGTTTTTCCACCAGATTTAATTCTCCTCTGGATAAAACGTGGCAGAAATGTTCTAATGAATGTGTCGATGAACGTAACGAGTTTGGTTTGATGTAATATATCCGCAGACTGGTTTCTACCATGGCTTTGAGGAGCACCGTGTGCCGCCTGGTGGTGAACCCCCGCAGGTGCGCCTTCTTCTCAGCCTCCAGAGCCCAGGGGACCGCTGCAGCCACCAGACCTGGTCCGTAACTTGTCTTTCTACTTGTCGTGTACTTTGGTGTTTAAACTGGAACTGAAAGGGTGACGAAGTAAAGAGAGCTGCGAGAGAGTACGGAGCCACTGAGCCTGATCACAGTGTGCCATATCACTACCACAAACATTGTGTGTGGATGCTCTGGATTAGTCCTAAGTTGTGTGACTTTTGTTCGTATTTTCTTTGGTTCACGTCGGTTTGCAGCATGTTTGAACATTTCCTCCTTCGGGTTTTCTGGTTTCGAATGATGTGCAGCTGGGAGGATTTTTAGTCGTACTTTATTTTTTTACTCTTTATTTTTTTTACAATTTGAAGTGGCTAATTAGGATCTTCTTCTTTCTTGTCGTCTCCTGTAAAGTTTTGCATAATGTTAACCATTTCTGCTTGTATTTTTTGTTGCAGATGGAGAAAAGCCCGATCAGAGGGCTAAACCATGTAGGTGTCGACAGACTCTATGCAGCTCATTTTTTTTCACGTTTCTGGTTAGCTTAAATAATAAAAGCAATAATCTCCTGTTTGTGGGTTCGACAGCTAAAGTCCAGTTCGACTGGAGGGACGCTCTGGACCTGGAGGGCCAGCTGACGGAGGAGGAGATCCTGATCAGGGATTCCTTCAGGACGTACTGCCAGGAGAAGCTCATGCCTCGAATCCTGCTGGCAAACAGGAACGAAGGTCAGATGTTTTTTCTTGAGATTTCCTAGGTCTACGTTGAATAAATTGGTTCCCACATTTAAAAAATGCATTTTGAATGGGCTTGTCCCATCACTGTTTGCCAGTTTTGTTTAGAAAATGATATAAATAATGTAAAAACCAAAAGAGAAGTTGAGACTGCAACGTTGAGGCGCAGAAGACATTTTATATTAAAAAAACTCAGAAATTCTGAGATTAATCCCAGGAAATTTTCCAGATAAATTTGACTTTGAAACTTGCGAGACAAAAAAAAAATGTAGAAATTCAAAGTTGATCAGTTTTATATTGTTTCTGTCTGATTCAAATCAAATTAAATTAAATTAATTTGGTTCTCAGTTTGCTTTGCGTCAGGGAAACAAACCCAATTTTCCAGCTTCAGCTGACGGGTTGTGTGACGTTTTGCTTCCAGTGTTCCACAGAGAGATTGTGTCTGAAATGGGAGAGATGGGAGTCCTCGGCCCTACGATTAAAGGTCAGTCTGAAACATTACGGAATAGTCGAATTTTACACAAGTTTCTTGCTTTTCGAAACTTTTATAAGGACACGTCTGGTTTGGTGTTTGCCGCTCAGGGTACGGCTGTGCCGGGACGAGCTACGTGGCGTACGGTTTGATCGCCAGGGAAGTGGAGAGGGTGGACAGCGGCTATCGCTCTGTCATGAGCGTGCAGTCGTCGCTGGTCATGCACCCTATTAATGCTTACGGCACAGAGGAGCAGAAACAGAAGTACCTCCCTAAGCTGGGTAAGAACTAAAGAGTTGATCCACCAGCAGGTTTCTGGTGTTTATCAGCAGCAAACATCGAGAAGTTTCTGTTCTGTTTGGCGAGATTTAAAATGTGTCAGCACCTTTAACACTTATGCTGACATGTACAACCACATCTGTCATGATAACACATTGCTGGACAATACATTGTCCCAGTAATCATTGCGATAAACGATAATATTGTTGTTTTAAGACCATTTAAGTAATATATTGGGAATGTCATCATAATGCAATTTTGCCTCCTCGAAGTCCAATGAACTTGAATTTTAGTTAAGATATTTTACATTTCCAAAAAATAAAACGGAAATATAAAACACACACAACCGAAAGCACAAATAAAATAGACTACGATGTCTCTGTAAACAAACTTTATTTAGGTTTATGTTAAAGGGACAGCTAAGGGGTCCTAAGTGGAACCTGAGCAATTATTTTCAACATCTGATGTTTATTTTTTTGTTCTCTTTTTTTATTATTATCAGCTCAGGATTTTAATATGTTTTAGTGAGTGACACGTTGGTGTGTTGCAGCTCGTGGAGAGATCTTGGGCTGCTTTGGCCTGACGGAGCCCAATCATGGCAGCGACCCCGGCAGCATGGAGACCAGGGCTAAATATAACCCGTCCAGCCGCACCTACACCCTGAACGGCTCCAAGACCTGGTGGGTGGAGTGACATGATGACGCCACACACACTGCAAAAGCACAACATGTTACCAAGCAGTTCTGGTCCAGTTTCTAGTGCAAATATCGCAATACTCTTTAAGATAAGACAAAACTAACATACAAATAACTTCTCAGCCAGAAATCAGAGTTTGTTTTAAATCAATAATTACTTCATGTTGGTGAAAAATAACTAGTTATAAGAGATGTAATCTAATTTTGGAAGGTAATCTGAGATTGTGTGAATATTAGAGGCATTTGACCTTGTTTATGTAATTGTTTACTCGGTAAAACCCAATTTCTGGAGTATGATCATAGTTGTCCACACAGTGGCGCTCTTCACCACAAAAGCTTTGTATGTGAAATGCTGAAATAATTGCATGTGTATTTCAATACATTAATGCATTATATTTTTCAATTTGTGCTAAATTTTCTAATTGGATTAAAGCTAAGATTTAGAGAAGGTACACTGTGAGATTATTAACATTTTCTGTATTTTTTCTTCACAAATAAGAAGCCTATCATTGTAATTTTCAGATGCAGGTAATTTCTGTGGAGATATAAGTCTTAAATTTGATTCACAAAGGTATTCAAATGGCTTAAATTTATGAAAAACCTTAAGTTGTCCTGTAATATTTTAACCCTAAGACTTAGTTTTTGTTTTGACACGACTATTTGATCTCGTATATTCAAATATTTTTTTCTTTTCTGTCAGGCAAACATTTGAGCCAAGCAGACATCTTCATTGAGACGGTTTAGGCCACTGTTGACTCACACTTACTTACAAGCCGACTTTTCTGCAGATGTGCAAATTTATTGCCAATTGGCTGGACGAAGTTCGTACATCCTTTTGTGATGCAGTCTTGAATTCCATTCATAATGATCTTAAAAAGTCTTAAATTGGAGTCGATGACCTGTAGAAACCCAGGTTGAATTCACTGAATTGTATATTACTTATCCCAGTGCGTTGTGTGTCTAATTTACATGCCTCTCCACCGTTTTAGGATCACCAATTCTCCAGTGGCAGACGTGGCCGTGGTCTGGGCTAAATGCGACGACGGAAAGGTCCGCGGCTTCATCCTGGAGCGCGGTATGAAGGGCTTCTCCACCCCAAAGATCGAAGGGAAGTTCTCCCTGAGGGCATCGGCTACTGGGATGATCCTCATGGATGACGTTGAGGTTCCTGAGGAGAACCTGCTTCCTAAAGTTGCCGGCTTAGGCGTGAGTAAAGGGCTAAGACAAATGCCTTTGAAGTCAATTCTTTAGAACTGCTCAGTTTGTAATCGTGCCTCTGCAGGGTCCGTTCGGTTGCCTGAACAACGCCCGTTACGGTATCGCATGGGGTTCTCTGGGAGCGGCAGAGTTCTGCTTCCACGCGGCTCGTCAGTACACCCTGGACAGGTTGGAAAAAAAGAGTCTGCTGGGGAGAACTCAAACCCGGACATTTTTATTGTTTCATCAATTTAACTCGTATCGTTTTGTGTTTATTGCATTTTTTTTCTTCATCAGAATCCAGTTTGGTGTGCCTCTGGCCCGGAATCAACTGATGCAGAAGAAAATGGCGGACATGCTGACGGAGATCACCATCGGCCTGCAGTCCTGCCTGCAGCTGGGCAGGCTTATCGATGAAAAAAAGTAAGAACATCGAAGAGACTTAAGTCAGTCATCTTTAACGTGAAGACTACGCCGAGGAGAGGTTAGGCAGAAATAACAACCTGCTGGTGCTTGAACGACAGAGCGGCGCCGGAGATGATCTCCATGCTGAAGAGGAACAGTTGCGGTAAAGCTCTGGACGTCGCCAGGCAGGCCAGAGACATGTTGGGCGGCAACGGCATCGCCGACGAATACCACGTCATCCGCCACGTCATGAACCTGGAGGCCGTCAACACGTACGAAGGTCAGAATGCTGAAATATTCACAAGAATCACATTCCTTTAATGTACGTTTGATCATTTACATGTTCTAACATCAACACGTAAAAAGCTGTTCGACTTTACATCAATACAGTGTCAATGAGCTGTTTGTTTTTGTTTAATTCATTGATAGAAAACAGGCGAGTCTGTGTCCCCTAGTTAACCATTAATCGATTGATTTCTGCCCAGTGCTCTGAATGTCAAAGTCAAGAAATTCAATGGCTGAAACAATCGTAGACTGCTGGTGCGATTAGGGTAAGGGGGTTAGGGGTTAGTCTATGGTTGTTTCAGTCCATTTTTCGACCAATAATTTAGATATTACTATAGATTTGCTTAGTCACAGCCATTGTTTACTAGTTTTATAGATCTGCCTTTTCCCATCAGGTACTCACGACATCCACGCCCTGATCTTGGGCAGAGCCATCACCGGCTTGCAGTCCTTCACTGTTGGCAAATGATCCAGCTCTCAACAAACAACTCTGTTGGCGGAAATGAAATTCTAAATACAAGTCTTTCTTAAAAAATTTAAAAATCCAATCTAAACTGCTCTCTCTCGTTTGTAGAAAATCAGAGCGATTTCCTTCAAACAAATTCTTTGGTGTGTTTCAGATGAACAAATTGTCTTCTAAAGAACAGATCTGGGTCTTTAGCTGCGAGTGAACAGAAGACGAGTTTAAAACGTTAGAGGTTTGTTGCTGTTTTGGTCCTGCAGTTGTAAAAGCAACAAAGTGTGAATACCCATCGTGCGTTTGTGATTGCTTATGTTTCATTAATGGAGCAGAAATTGTTACAATAATTATGACTTCATGCACTTTACACACTGTAACACTAAAATGTCGTCCGGCGATCATTTGAATGAATAAACTTTAAAAGCATCTGTAGAGACGTGTGGAGAATGTCTGTATATAACTGAGGCGTAAATAAAATCAATTTAATAGCAGGTGTGTGTTCGGTTGAAATGACTACATGTCGTGTGAAGAGCTTTGGAGTCCTCTGGTCTTGATATACATGTCCAGGCCTTTTACCATTGAAATGAATTGGGCAAAGGGACATTTTGGGTTTTTAATGGCGTGTGAACTGGGACGACTACAAACATCTTCAACAAATTTCAAAGTGAAATTTAAATTTTTTTCTAATCCACATGTTCAAATTACATATGACAAATTTTGATGGTTTTGTGGGTGGTTTTCCTTGAAAATTGTTGAATAAAAAAAAGCGATTTCAAACAATTTTAAAAGTTTTGGAAAATGCTTAATATTGATATTCAAACAGCCCAGTTTTTTAAACAACATTGTAATAAACTTTGAGAAGGAAGGTCATTTTATCTTAAACCAATTTGTTCAATAAATATGTACTATCACAAATGGCTCATGTTCTAGTTCAGTTTACTTTAATGTTTGTATAATAGTGATTTTTTTTCTGTCTCCAAAGGGCTTGAATTTCACCATAAGGAAGGAGAATTTATATCATACAAATTTTGTAATTACTTTCCACCTAATTAACCACACACATTTTGTCATTTTCTTTCATTTTCAAACGACACATTTAGCTTCCTAACTAAACGTTTAATTTGAAAGCCAGTGAATTAAATGCTGAATTTGAAACTCTTGACATCTATGAAAGCGTGAATAACATGCTCCTCTGTAAATCCATGCGTATGCTGAGGGGAACTGAAGAGCAGCCAATCCCCGTCAGGACACGCTTCTTATGTAAGATAATCACTGTCTGTCTTGACTGAACGCTTTTCATCTGTCTTTGGGAATGCGTCGATGTGACGGACTTTTGTCCTCTGCGTTATTTCAGTCAAGTGAGGATAATTATGCTTATAATCTGGTAGTAATATGGTTGGGATTAGAATCGCAGCCGGGTTCAAAACTTGTCTAAATGAGATTTCCATATGACGGGGCTCAAATGCAAGTCTTAAAATCCATTTCTATAGGGATCAGATATGCTAATGTTCTGTTTAAACCAAAATATGGGATTAGAACTCGCCATTTGGATTTGTGAGTGGCATTAGAGTAACAAGCCTGTGCCAGGCTGTAGCACATTTTGGGGGTGGGGGGATTTCAATTCAGATTGTGGTGGATGCAAAGTTATAGTATGTAGTATGTATAAATCATATAGATTTGAAAACATTTGTTCATTATTTACCAAAGTTATGACTGGGGAACCAAAAACGCAACTACATATAAGTAATGTTAAATCAGATGAAAAAAATAAAGAGATCTAATATTTTCTGGGGGAGCTATAGCACCCCCTAGCGCCCCATCCTGGCGCCGCCACCGGTGGGCGGAGCTAACAGGTTTCACATCAGAGCGCGCGCGGACAAATCCCAGCCAGGTGAGAGAGAGTTCTGTTCAGACGGAGAACATCACGAGCTTCTGCTTTCAGACAGTTTAGTCTATTTGACTTTCTTTAATGAAAGTTGCCTAAATATAGAATTCGTCCGTCTTCGCTTCGGGCTGGGTTTTGAAATACCTGAGAAATGCTCTGCTTTTAAAGAAGGACTCTTCCTGCAACATGAACGCTTCTCATTTGAGCATCTTGAGCTCCAGCCACGGCGCCCAGACCCAGCCGCTCTCCGCGGCCTCAGACGACTCCCTGTACCGCCAGTACCGGCCCCCCGTCAGGGAGCTGGTCCCGCTGCCCAAGGGGGTTCTGTACCTGATCATGGCGGCCCTGGTGGTGGTCGGGGTCGCCTACGCCATCGTGGGGCATCTGATCAAGGACCTGGCCATTGACATAGCAGGTACCGAGTCCATTTTAATCCCACTGTTGACATCAGAAGTTTCCATCGCTCGTTGTTGACTAAAACTGATTTGGGGCTTTTAGATGTTTTTGTTGTTGTTGTATTTTCACCCAAATTTTAAATGATTATGGATTTTTCTTTAATCCAAAGAGTTCTACAGTTTTTTTCACCCCTGTTGAAAATGAAATGAGATTATGACAGATAATCTTATGTTTTTTTGTTTGTTTTCTTTTTGCAATAAAACCCCAAAATCTTTCATACCTTTTTTTCTCACGTATTTATAGTTTTTGACTGAATTGTACATTAGATGTGGAAAAGATTTTCAAATGATTTATTTTCAAGATGTGACAGACATTTGGCCTAACAGGACACAATCCCTTCAATCAGATGTAATTGGTTTGAGTCAGATGGGCAGAACCTGGCTTCAGTTTCTGAACACGCTTCAAAACGGTGCAGCTTCTGGAACGGTGTCAAACACGTGGCTCGGGGGCCAAATCTGGCCCACCACGGCGTCCCATGCGGGCCTCTCGACTCCGGACCCCGAAATGGCATCAATCAATCCGTCCAGTTTTTCCGTCGGACGGTAATTCATGCAAAACCAACACATCCCCACAGTTTTTTTGGGGGTGGGGGGGTTGCGCTAATGTACAACTGAGTTAACTGCAATTTTTTTTGTTCGATGTTTGTGAAAGAAAGTTCAAAACCACTGAGTTTAAGTGATTAACTCAAACTTATAGGTGACAGTCAAGGTACAGTGCAAATTGTATCTATACGGTCAAAAAGTTATAGTCGGTGTTATACATGAGCGCAAATATTTTTGCTGCTCTGTTGCTCCCAAAGGAAAAAATGCTAATTTCCTGACGAGAGACTTCACTCTACTTAAAATTGCAAGTACAAACACAACCGTAAGCAATAATTATTTTTAGTTTTTTAAGTGTGACATAAGTAGGCTAATTCCAATAAATGTACAAAAATGAAAATAAGCATGTACATGGGAATTTGTAACTGGAGGGAGATGGTCTGGATGTGGCTGAAAATAAAATGGAGTTTTACACCCGTCAGCCAAACGTTGTTTTCTTGACCCCGTGTGCAATAGGAAGAATCAACAATATTTGCTTTTAAAGTGTATTAAAAGGTGTTCAGATGCAGCGGTAAAGCCAACGTCTAATGTGATGAGTTCACGCAGCGGAAGCTGAAGAGCGAAACGTCGTCGAGGGGATTCATCCTGGTGCATGACAATCATCATGATGCCTGGATAACGTTCGCTCCGTCTGAAAGATTAATCCCATTTCGTAATGGCGCTTCCCGTCCGGTTGTTTGTTCCATTTTTTTGCGTCATCATCATCAGTTTAACCTCTGTGTCTCGGTCAGAATGCCTGCTGGGGCCGGCCGGGGACGAGGAGAAGAACGCGGACAGGAACCAGCAGTGCGCCGTGGGGCTGGGCCACCCGCCGCACCCCTTCGCCCACAACGCCTTCCACGTGTGGGACCAGGACGACGTGGTCATCCCGCTGTCTCCGGAGGACAGCCCCCAGAACAGCCCGCTGCTGCTGGCCGCCATCCCCTACATCCCAGCCTTCATGCCACACCTGCACGGCCCGCCGGCTCTCTGGGACAGTCCGGGATCCGTCAGGGGGACCGCCATCCTCCCGGGGGACTTCTGAGTCGGGACGACTGCGTCCAGTGTGTAAACTAACCGAGGACGACGCGAGATGGTCCGCAGCGGAAGACTGCAATGGCCGATCAATGTTGTGCCGTGACGATTTTTACAGGAAGTGCTGTAAAAATGGATGTGCTGTGAAGCAGATTTAATCAGTTTTTGCCTTTTTTTTTCTGCAGATTTAAATGTTTCAGATCATCTAGTACATTTGAATGTTAAAGACAATCTGAGTAAATACAAAAATCAGTTTTTTGTTGTTGTTTTAAAGGGGGGGGGTGGGGTTGCAAAATCAGCTTTTTTGAGCTTAACATTATAACATTATTCCCTTGTCAAAGACATTCCCGTGGTGTCGCTTTGACTCTTTCAGGCATGTTTGAGAACTCTTTTTAATCTCCATGGCAACCATTGAGCCGTGTGTGTGTGTGTGTGTGTGTGTGTGTGTGTGTGTGTGTTTGCATGTGTGTGTGTGTGGGTGGACTCAGCTCCGCTCTCCAGTCGCAGCTCCTCCTCGGAGTTGCTGTTTCCAAGCCTCACAGAGCAGCCCTCACATGCTCAGCTCCTTCAGACTAGCCAGCAGCAATTAGCAAACACCTGGAGGAACTGGGCATCTGCTGAGCTCATTATAGGGGCCACTTCTCAGTGAATAAACATTGTTAGAGTCGTAGAGGAGCCATGTTGTGATGACTTTCTGTAGGCGGGATGTCGGTCAAATTCTTTAGTCGTATTTCATGTATTTATAGCATTTATATGACAACTGTAGGCAACATAAGTTACTTGAGTTTGCTATAAAATGGCACAGTGTGCCTGGAAAATATGTAACACTGCTTTCTGTTTTCTGTGTAGAGTTTTGCTTTTTTCCCCAGACAAAAGCCAAGAGTGGGGAATAGTTTCTGTTGGGGCCGACATGACCGTCTGCTCCCGTCTTATAATCCACTTATGTGACAAGAGATTAGCTGCAAGAATCAGAGCACAGATGAAGATGTTTTCATACCAAAAAGGCATGTTGTCCATGTGAAACGCTCTCCCTCTGCGTGGCGCTTGTTGAGGTTACGTAAATGGCGGATTTCCCCCAAAGCCGCTTCCGTTGCGTTAAGACGCGCCGACTGGCTGCTCCGTCGAGCGTCATTTCAAGCCACCGAGAGATTAGCTTAAATTGAAGACTTAACGGAGTTCCGGCGATTCGCACGAGACGCCTTAATCCGACATTCCTTGTCGCAGGTGTCGCACGCAGCCGTGGCTTCCCTCGGTCCGACCCGAGCCAAACAAAGCGGCTTATGGCAGCGAGGCCAAGCTGTTGTCAAATAGCAGCTCGCGGAGGCTCTGAAGGAGGGGAACGTTGGGAATCCCCGCTGCTTTTCTTTGCCGCCATTTTCCCCTCGAGACTTTTCCTGGAAAACGGCGCCATGCGGAAGGATTTGTTCCTCCTAACGCCACGGTTTGGGCATTTCAGCAAAGTTTTAGACGACAGGACGAAGAGTTGGACACAGGAAGTGGAAGAAAAAGGAAAAGACGTTTTTTTTTTTTTTTTTTTTTTTCAATTTGATTCAGAGAAAAAAATAGGATTTATTGGGTGGGTTTGACAGAAAGTTGACGGAAAACAGGGTGGAGAGACAGAAATAGAGAAAGAGACAGAGATAGAGAAAGAGAGAGAGGGAAGACAAGAATTTAATGGCCAGAGACCGGAAGGCGACGGGTTGTCGGACCCGGAAGTCCGACAACCCGTCAGTTGGGAAGTCCGTTGCCGGAAGTCCTCAACGTTGCGTTGAGGAAATTTTTTTTCTACTTTATTTCAAACAAATAACATGAACAGACATAAAGATGTTCACTCAAAGATAAATATTAAAATATTATAATAAAAACCAATAAAGGATAATTACATACAAAAAATACATAAATATAGATACATCTGTAAAATAAAAGTGGTACTTTTTCATAGGAAAACGTGTCAAAAATATAGTAAAATACATATAAAGAATGGTATTTTATTGCAAAAAGAACAATACAATTAAAAAATAACAGCGATCTGTTTGGTCTTTGTTTAGTTTGTCTACTTTTCCTGTTCCAACTCAAATCATCACCAGAGCATAATCATACCTCCCCCATGTTTCACTGTGGGGACGGTGGAGTCAGTTTTAGCCAGATACAGAGACCCTTTCTGTTTAGCCTTGATCAGGTAGTTCTACATTTGCTGCAACCGTCATATATCTTATGGCAACAACATCTGCATTTTCATCGACCAAAATGTCATGGGATTTGACATTTTGAAAATGAGACTGTTTCATGGAAATGGGCCAAATTCTTGAAAAATAACACCTAAAAATAAAATTTAAAAAAGTCCAGGAACTGGTTTATTTCGCAAAACTGAGCATGCACGTGAGCAACAACCGGATGTTGCCGCTGTCGCCAACCACAAAGAAGACAGTGACAGGAAGTAGTTGAAGAATGATGTTTTGTACACTTTTGTAAAGGAGACACAGCTTATGGCTTTTGTTCTTGTTACTCTGAGACCAAAAACGTCACGTTCAGAGATTTCCCCACTTGAGCGACAATTCTCTGTTGCTCTTCTCGAGAAACCAATGCTTCCTTGGTGAAATCGCTAACATCTCCTCGCCGAACCCGTCAGATTAAATCACACACAGTCGGACTGCGCTTAGCAATAACTCGGTGGCATCGGAGTAAAGCGCCAGCTTACGGAGGTAACCCGACGTCTGACCTCTCCCTGAACTCTCCCATCGAGCAACAAACGGATAACAGAGGCTCTGCGTCGGGGCACGAATGAGGCTCAGCAGGCAAACCGAGGCACAGCAGATTCTTTTGTTCTGTCAGATTTTTCTGGAGGACAAAGTTGAGGTGAAAGGTGACTTGATAAAGCAACGTCACTGAAGGATGCGCTGTGGAAAAATTACATGTTTGTGTAAGCGGGGAGCATTTCAAACCCGGTTCTAGTCTTCACAGCCCCTTCCAAGAAGCTGGAAGGACAGATTTAATCCAATATTCTGAGAATCCCAAGCAGGTACGTCTGCCAGACCAACAACAGGGATAATTAAAAATAGGGTGGTAATCTGCATTAAGAGGGAAAAACAACAACAACAAAACAGGATATGCGACAGTCTGCAGTCACGGTTGTTTTGGGATTTTGTCCAGTTTTGACATCGAGTGAGGCAAAACTAGTTGACTCCCAAATCACAATGATCAAAGGTTGAATTTGCTCAAGTTTGGAGCAACAGAAACCAAATTAACACCAGACAGATCACGAGATCCGTCCTTTTAAATAACAAAACGCCCGTTTTGTTTTGAGCCCCGACGAGCTTTTATGGGCAATTTCAAAATGGATCATAATACATAAGGAAGAGGATGAAGAGCTGCTCCAAAAAGAAAAACAAAATACATTTTTACACTATATTTACGCATATGACAAAATAGAAACTAAACACACTCTTTTAAATAATGACAGGTGATGGGGTTGCTAGAAAAAGATTTATTTTTCTTTTTTTTCCCTGTACAAATTGGACAAGTCGGTTCAGAAAGAGTTTGCCAGGTCTAACATTGGCTGCTATTATGCTACTTCTGGGTTGGGTAGGAAATCCCAAATACCCCCTCAAAGCCCCCACCTTTCGGACAACCCGGTGGGTGGAGGGCTTCCCGCCGTGGAAATGTTCTGCGTGGGGCAAACTGGTCCGCTCAAGGGTGAAACTCAGGAGTCCAGTCGACATATTGGGCTGTCGTAGACCATCTGCAGGTTCACCTTGTGTCCCACCAGCTCTCTGATGTTGTTGATGCCGTATTTGATCATGGTGGGCCTGCGGAGCAGAGGAGCCGGCCGAGTGAGGAAGAGGACAACGCCGACCGAGAGACGGAGGAGTTTGACACGGAGGTTGTTTTTTTTTTTAAATCGGACTAACTAAAGAAGTCGCAGTGGCTCACCTCTCCAGAGACAGACCCCAGGCGATGACCGACACGTCCTCTGGGAGGCCCATGGGCAGCAGCATCTCTGGCCTGAACACCCCAGAGTTTCCCACTTCCACCCACTTCTTCAGCCCTGAACCCACAGAAAGACAGAAGATCAAGACTCAGGTGAAACGAGCGAAAGGATAAAACGAGAGCAGCACAGTCCACAGGAACGTCACAACATGCGTTATCTGGTAGTGAATAACGAAACGCCCGTATTTGATCATGGTGGGCCTCATCAAATAAGAAGACGCCTTAAAAAGTGACTTATTTCAAAACTTTAGCATCAAGTTTCAGGAAAGCAAACTGACTTCAAATGTTTCTGGTTGTTTTTAGACACAGGAATTAAAGTAACTTAATTACAAACGTATTCGCTAACGCTGCACCAGAACATCCCACTTCAACTCACCAGCAGCTCCACAGGTCTAGTCAAACATGGAAAAACAACTTTAATTTATTCAGTCAGTTTATTGAGGACAAAATAGGCTGATTAAGTTGGGCAATAAACTGCAACAACATGGTCCAAAAAGAGCTATTATGAATAATAAAGCACACAGCATAGAACTAGACTGAATAGATCAGCTCGTACGGTTCATTCACATTGTAATTGATACTCAATGTAGAATTTTTTCCAATATACCTATCTACAAATAAATAAATATTTGATGATATAAGCTGCAGATGAACACACGGCGTACCTTCATGGTAGCTGAACACTTCCATACTGGGCTCTGTGTAGGGGTTGTAGGCTGGCTTGAAGCGCAGTTTGGTTATTCCTGGAAGACACAAAACATTTATGTCTAAAAAGAAATAAAATTTTTAAAATTAAAACTGCACACAAAAAGAGGAAGTTCACAGCTTATGTCCACATTCTCCTCTGGTAAAACGGCGTAAATGCTGCGGATTTAGTGAAACGCAAATACAGACGTCAGTTTCTCCCGACCCCGGCTCTCCTGCTCTCACCCAGTTTGGTGAAGAACTGGTGCAGCACCCCCATCAGGTCGCCCAGCGTGAGGCCGTAGTCGGCCACCACCCCCTCTATCTGGTGGAACTCTGCCAGGTGGGTGGCGTCCAGCGTCTCGTTCCTGAACACCCGGTCGATGGAGAAATACTTGACGGGGGTGAACTTTTCCTGGAGGACGAGATCGCGTCAGGAGAGAGGTGCATCGTGGGCGATAACAGTACAAGGACATTCGTTAGGAGTCTGGATGGAATCGATTCCTTTTTAAGAGACAACAGTTGTGAAACTAAGGTAGGCAAGAGAATCACTTTTTTTGGTAAAGAATCACATTTAAAGTCAGTTTTCTACTGAGCTGAGTGACGGCAGAACGTTAGACTGCTTTTGTTTCCCAAGTATCTGTGAGCTGCAGGAGGATTTCACAAGCCGTCACATAACAGGGCGAACCAAAAATCATTTGTTCCTTAAAAAGGGTGATATTTGACCTCACATTTAGATCATTTTGAAGCACTTTGGCAGGAAGCTGTAGGCACATTTCTGGCCATCCTTCTCAGCAGTCATTCATTTATTTAAACCTTTTATTTTTGAGGCTTTAGGCATAAATCACACATTTCCTTATAGCTCTGAGCTCCAGGACATGTTGGGAGATTAAAGTGAGCCTGATTCATCCACCAAATCAACTTTCATTTGTTCAGTTATGCATGAGTTTTCCTACTCAGAGTGAAAAATATCTATTTAAATTGACGTATTTTGTATCCTTTTCCATTTATTTTAATTTCAATTTAATTATTACTTTTTCTTTTTTAGGTGGATTTTTTGGTGACAACTTTCCTTTCTGAAGGAAAGTTGGTTTCTGATTGGCCGAGTTGGATTGCCACTATGACGAGCAGGCAACTATTTAAACTAACCTGCTTATTGATATTTTAACACTTTCATCAACACATTCTGGCCCAACCTTGAGAACATCCATAACAGCCCTGATGAAACCAATCTCCTTAATGACTGTCTGTCTGGCTCCTTCGTGCTCATTGGTCGGCGCGCCGCTCACCTGTTGCGCTAGCTTATACAGCATGCGCGCGCTAACAGCTGTAGTGTGCGTTCGGAGGATGTTCTTCTGGGCCTCCTCCATCTTCCAGTCGTATTTGTACCTGAAAGGCAGCATGGCGTTGACCCAGATCTGATAAACAACTATACGTTCGCTAGGTTAGCTAGTTCTCACCCTTGCGAGCCGTAGCCGCCCTCTGAGTGGACCTTCTTCACTCTCTCCAGGTAGTCCATGGGGAAGTGGTGAGCGAGTGCCGGGTCTGAAACCAGATGGTCACTGATCAGCAGAGAGGAGGAAGAGGAAGTGGAAGCTGCGACCGAGACTCACCGGACAGGAAGAAGGTGTCGTGCTGATCTCTGGCCGGGTGCTGCTGAGGCTGGAACAGGGAGTCGAAGTTCCAGAAGGAGCTCTCGATGAAGTTGTTGGTAGGCATCTCGGAAAACCTAGAAGGAGGAGGAGAGATGCGCGTTGCTCGTTTTTAGATCGGTGGAGGATCCCTCGTTTCCTGTGTGTCGGTGATGAACAGAGTCTCACCCCATCTCCAGGAAGATCTGCCTGAACTGCGTCCGCACCTTCATCAGAGGGTGGAGGTGTCCGCAGTCGGGGGCCACGCCCATCGCCTCGAAGTTGTACGGCTTGAACTTCTTCTCTTTCCAGCTGCCACTATGTCACAACACAGAAGATCAAACATGTTACCCCATCCAGCTCCTGATCAAGGTAACGGTAGCTTAACTCCTGGGCATGGAGGATACAGAGGCTCCGTATATCTGCACTAATACCAGTATTGGAAATTTATCATATAGGTATCGGCCAATATTTGATTTTTTAAAAGATGTCTGGATGTTCCAATATTACACTTTTTTTTAAACATATTGTATCGGTCCGATATTAGATATTTTCTAACATACAGGTTTTGTTCCAATAAATACAATTGGGCCAATATTAACATTTATTTCAATCTCACAATGATGAAATGTGGTCAAGGCTTTGAATATTTTATAATAATCATATATTTAATATTTCCTTCTTAAATCTGTAGATATTGGCGATAACAGTGATATTATCGGTACATTGTTTCCCATATTGGTGCATCCACAATAGTGGATATTTCAATCTGCAGATAAGATGACAGGATTTAAGTATGGAAGCCGGAAAAAAAACCATGGAGGCAAGAAGACAAACATGGAGGAACTATAGAGAAGGGAGTCTTTTCTTCTTGGTTCCTTAACCAAAGTGACTCTAGGCTTTGTTTAGGACAGTGAATCGGTTTAGCAGGAAGGCGTTCAGAAGGACAAACATCCGTCTGTCCTGCTCTGCCTTTAGGACCATGATGTCCATAACTCTGGACCTGTCCCCATGTTAGAGCAGACGTTCCTCTGCGTCCTCTGTCTGAGACCCTGACCCCGCCACCGGCAGATGGGGAAGGCCAGACCGGACGCGTGCGTGTTCGTCTCCACACACACACACACCCACAACACACACACACACACACACTCACCTAGCAATCATCTCAGGAGTCAGCTCCGTCTCCTGTTTGGTTACCGTGGTGCTGAAGGAGTTTCCCTTTGTGATCCAGTAAGACTTAACAGTGCTGAAAAAATTATAAGAACAAAGGCATAAAATGGCATTCTGGGTTATAAATCAACACAATGTGTATTAACAAAGACACAAAGTCAAAAAAGCTGAAAACCTTTGCCAGCATAAATATTTGGATTTGTTTTTAAAGACATTTTGAGTTGTGCAAAACTTCAGGCACTTTATCCTGAAATCACTCCCAAACTACCATGACTGATGGTTGCTTTGGAAACTCGATGACTGTGAGATGCTAGCGTTGTTAACTAAAGATCAACTAAAGAAAAAAAAAAGTGAAATACGATTTTAAAAAGGCTGAAGTTTTAAATTATTTTAAAGAGGATTGTCAAGGCCACAGACTTTCTTAAAAAAATATTATTTTAAATGTTTCACTCAAATTAAAACTCTTTTTATTTTATCTCAACAGTGAGATTCTTAATAGTTTCTTCACACATTTTTACCAGGGATGCCAATAAATGTCACTGGAGTTATAAATTTGTGTTTCCCTTCTTCGCTTTAAAGCATGAAAAATAATCACACGCCTGCTCATCACTTGGACGTCTAAAAAGGGTCTGAACAGCAGTGAATAGCCGTGTTCACTGGGCTCAGTGTAAGAGGATTTGGAGGGAAAACATAAACCCGCAGCATATTCTTTTATTTTTTTCTTTCCTTTTTTGTCATCCAAAAACCAAAATGCAAATGTTCCCATCCAAGCTCAGCAGAATAATCCCAAACTCTTTTATGTAACGCTGGCTAGAGAAGCACTGAAGACAGTGAAGTCATGCAGTCTGGAGAGCTCAGCCTGTAAATCAGCAGGTAGTTTGAGATCAGTGGATAAATCATTTTAGTTCCTCTGATCAAACCTTCTGCTGCCCCCTGCTGGCAGAGGAACGACCTACACTTCAGCCAGGAGTTTCCTCTTCTTCAGCTCGTTCTTCTCCTTCTCGTCGAGCCGCGCGGCGTCGCCCCGTTTGGCCAGCAGCAGCTTCTCCCTCACCTGGTCCTGTACGCCATCCGCCTGAGGAAACGGGACGCAGACACACAGTCGACTTGAACAGAACAGAACCGTCGCGCCGGACGGTCCAGACAGACCCGGTGTGGTGCGAGGGTGGGCTTACGGTTCTGAATATCCTGGGGCCTCCATCGTGGGACTTGTCCACGCGGATCCACTTGTTGGACATGGCCTTGCTGAAGCCGATCTTCCCGAAGGAGAGTTTCTACGCGAGAGACACGAAGAGGGCGATGACGCTCTGGGAGTCCGGGAACGCCGGCTAAAATTAAACAGCTCTGTTTCTGCTGAGTCACTTTTAAAATATTTTATTGCATAAATAAAAAATGTAGAGAAGTTTAGACACAAGGAATGAAAATGTGGACATTTGTTTTTGTTTATCTTTTTTTTTGCCACTGTTTGATGTTAAAGCAGACAAAACGTGTCTTGTTTTAGGTTTATTGGAATTACCGGAATTATTTTTATTTATGGTAAAAAATAATTTGTCAATTATATTTGACAATAAACAGCAAACATGTTTTTTTTGTTTGTTTTTTTTTTTTTTATCATCGCTACCGATGACGTAAATAATTTGCACTTGGAAACTCATGAGTTAAGGGTCGTTCTAGAAGTGTGTGTACTGATCACACACTTAAATAATTAATAATAATACTTTAAAATACTGAGACTGAATGCCAAGAAAACAATTAAATAAAAATTAATGTGGCTTAAAAGGGTTCATAAGCAACATCAATAATAATAATTTAAAAAAGTGACTAATGAAATTAATAAAACATTTTGGAACATATATTAAAAACAATAAAAATAGATTACTGTGGATTGGACTGGATTTCTGGCCTGGTTATACAGATTACAATAAAACAGATTTTGGTCTCTAATTATTTTTTGGTAATTATTATTATTATTATTAAGATATGCCACAATAAAAGCTTCACAATAAATCATATTATACTTGTTATGTATATTATACTACTATACTTTAAACACTAGTAGCTCCACAGAAGGAAGGTTTACAGTAAACGTCCCGGTCGGGATTCGAACCCGCGACAGTCGCTTGTTTTAATCGGACAGGAACAGACTCAAATGATGACGGGTTACAGCATCCCGTCAGAACAAAAAGAACTACAGCTTATGGAAATCAATCGCTCACCATGAGCTCGGCTTGTGGCAGACCCTCCGGAGGGATGGAGCTGAAGACCCGGGCTTCATGGCTGCCCTGCTCCACTATCTCGGTGCCCTCCTCGGTCAGCTCCCAGTGTTTGGAGGAGCGCAGCTCCGCGGAGATTACCTGGAAAAGCAGAGGGCAACAGTAACTGTCGTCTCACACGACAACAACCGAGACTTGAGGCTCGTTCCTCTCGACTCCTTCGTTTAGCCGACTAGTTTCCAAGTCCTCATCCTTTAAAACCCCCATTGCATCAGTCGCGCGCGGAATGTTGACAGTGACACTCCAACTTCCGCCGACTCTCAGGCCGGAAACAAAACTCACGTCGCCAAGCGCTTGCAGACTCTTCACGGCTCCCACGATGGCCTGGTGATCCACCCCGAGGCTGGCGGCCACTTCCAGGCTGTCCACGCCGCCGTCCACCTTCTCAATCCGCTGAAGAAGCGCTTCCACCACACCGGTGTCCGCCATGCTGGAGCCCTGTGATGCTCGAAAGAAACCGGATGCAACGTCACGGTCTCAGTAACTTACGTACCAGTCTCGTAGGGTATACGTCGCCATATTGAGAGTGGCACGTACTCAATGAGGAAACAGTACCTGCTCATTATACGCTATTAAATTTCTCACACTAAATTGTAGGTGTAATTAATAAATATAATATTCAAATTTAACTTTTGTGCCATATTTTTCTTCTTCCATTAAACTTTTATTTTTTTTTTATTTTTGACAATTTTGGAAGAACCAAAATTCAATTGAGGTTATGTGAATTCTAACTACTTTAAGTATTAAAGTTCATACTTTCAACATTTTACTTAATTTCAATATTACATGTAACTGTAAACTTCGTTAACAAGAGGTTCAATAATTGGGCAATTAGGTTAGCAAAAAAAAAAAAGATGGTTTACAGTATGTCAACTATAATTAGTCACATTACAAAGACCCAATCTGTATAAACAGAACT
Source organism: Poeciliopsis prolifica (assembly GCF_027474105.1). NCBI lineage: Eukaryota > Metazoa > Chordata > Actinopteri > Cyprinodontiformes > Poeciliidae > Poeciliopsis > Poeciliopsis prolifica. Next base: position 11,435,963 of record NW_026562385.1, on the reverse strand, counting down.
GTTAATTCAAAATAAAAAGGATTTATTAATACAAACACTCTGTTACACATTAACAAGAGCAAAACCCCACCCAATTTAAGAGCTACAATGAGCAGAGATGTGGATTTAACAGCAGAATGTGTTCCAGTTTTCTTCGAAAATCAGATGGTGAAACCATCACATCACCTCGGGTAAATGGCAAAAAACAGTGAAAAATTATAAACACTGCTGGAAAGAAGAAGAAGCTATCAGCGTACATTTTAACGTTACCACAAAACGGACAAAAATAATAAAAGGTAAAACTATTTTACCAATTGTCCAGCCATTAAAAAAAAAAACTGTCTTAAAAATAGATTTTAGGAGTCAGTCTTTGTATTTAGTGGTAAAGACCTGTAACATAAAACAAAAAAATTAAAAATAAATATAAACTAAACTTTGAACTAATTATATTGAAACAGACCACTAACTTCAACCACAGCTCGGATTCGACATTTAAGAAGTCCACAAATCTCAAGGTGTGCCAACATGTGCTACATCTAAACCCGAAAGCACGTAGGAAGCAGACATGGAGAAAGGCAAAGAGCACAGGCGAGTCTTCCATCGCTCTCTTTGGAGAAGGGTTGAGACACTGACGCAGGGTGATTTCCGTGGAAGCATTCTATCTATCTGTACTGGTAATTCATGTTGCCGTCGCTCCTGCCGAAGCCGGGGTACTGGGTGTGGTTGGTGGGAAAGCCCTGGCTGCCACCTCCCTGTGTGCTGTAATTGGTTTGGGGGGTGAAACCTGGAAGCCAGAAAGAGAGTTGTTAAAAACAAAACAACAACTTGGTTTAGCTTAAAATTCTTCAACAGATAATACTGGTGGCTGACTGCTGTGATTAAAAATCCACTAAACCTCCAACTTCAGAGTCTATGTTGCACCAAATGATGCTTCCTGGGGAGCTTTCAACACACTAAGGTCTGGTTGTGACTCTTGACAGCAGCTTTGTGTTTTTCACACTGCAAACGGCTCTCTATATTCTTAACCCTCGTACTACTCAGATTTTATGCAGATTGAGCGTAGCATCGTATCGTCACCCGCCTAAAGTAATCGCCCAAGTCACTTTTTTGTTTAAAGCGATTTTGACAAAAAAAAGGGGGGGAAAAAAATCGTCACTTCTTTCTTGACAAAAATGCTTTAGGAAAAAAAGAAGTCTTTGCCCATAATTTTATGAAGTTGACAATACGGGTAGGCAGCAGAACTTCGTTCTAGAAAAGCTAGCTTGCTAGCTATGAGATTAAGACTTGTGATTCACAAATAAGGCCAAATAAAAAAAAATTTCAGACATTTGAAGTCCTTCATTTTTGATACAAGGTTAAGACTTTATAGGGAAGCACAAACTGTTTCCTGCGTTTTAACATGAACATTCCCAAACTACATTTTTGACCATTAAGTGCACAAACAACATTTATAGCACATTTTCCAACAGTGTTCTTCAGTACAACGCCGAACCTCTCCAGACTGTGCAGGGACTGATTTTTTAAAGCTTTAAAACCGATGAGACTCACCTTCATAACTGTACTCCTGGTTACCCCCAGCAGCAGCACTCGCTCCCCCCGTCACCTGGCTGGGGTAGGCAGTGCTGTAGGAATAACCACCCGCACCCCCCTGGTTCTGGTTGAAACTCTTCTTCGCTTGCCCGTACTGGTTATACGACCCCTGACCTATGGAGACGTTTGATTGATAGCCCCCCGGTGGACCACCCTTCTGCATGGGGGGTTTCTTTTTGGGCATTTTGTTGGCCGCCGGGGCAGCGTAAGATCCTTCATTTTGATAATATGACCCGTAGGAGCCTGGAGCCGGCGGTTCTGTGGAGCTGAACGGGAGTCCGCCCGAGAGGCCGCTCGATAGCCCAGCGCTGCCGTTTGCCCCGTCGTCGTAGTAATCTAGGGAGCGACAGCATGGCAGAGGTTTAAAATGGGGGCAGATATTTTGTTCGCTCCAGCTTGTGTGTTGGAAACAGGCAAACAGCAACTTAAGTCAGTCATGAATGCAACATTTATTAATAAAAAGAACACATATAAAAACAGCTAGAGTGAGGAAATCCTCTCACACCAAACACATTCTTACATTGATCCAGTCTGAGCACAAACAAGCCTCCGTTCGTCTTTGCCGCCCGCCAGATGCAGACCGGGCGAGAAGCAAACGAAAACTAGACGGTGCCAGAGTAAGACCTTCATGCAGCTAGTTTATTTCTAACTCTGCAGCGCTAACAAGACACGGAAATAACAGACTTGATGAGAAATAATGCAGTTTCCTTAAAACAAGGTCATCAATTGTGGTTGGAAGTGACAAGAGACACGCAGGTAAAAACTAAAAGGAAGACGTCACGAGTGGTTTCGTCTAAACGTGTGGAGGCAGAGGCGTCCCGAAAGGCAGTACATGTCGTCCGGCTCCCCACGGTCGTCCGGACTACGAGAAGACACTGAGCTAAAACGGTTCCGGTGTGTTCAGGTATGTCCACGGGTACAGAGGTTCGTCTGATGGCTGCGTGGCATGCAGTGGAGGATCGTCTCCCCAGAGGCGGCTTGGACGTGACAAGTGGGATTGGCAAGACAGGTTAGATGGAGTCACTTTGTCCCCGGGGGTTGTGGTCTTGATGGTGACGCGACTTTCCGATCCCGCTGGAACACTACTGAGTTTTTTTGTCTGTTCAAATCCTCTCAACAGGTTTTCTTTTTTTTAATTTTTATTATGAGTATTATTTTCTAACACTGGAGTTAGGGGAGGGGGAGTTCTATGTCGCAAACTCGGGGTAGCCATAGTAGTCTGAGACAAAGTCACCTAAAGAGTGAGACAGGGCAGAGAAGGGGGGGGGACAAAAAAATATATCAAAATTAGATTATTTTTGAATTTTTCTTCTGCCTTAAAAAATGGCAGGCTGTGTTAGGTCAGATTATTTTTCTTATTGCGTTGGACATTATTATTTTGGGTTTTTTTTTTAGATTTCTCTGCTCCTGTCACGCTCAGGTAGGTCAGTCTTCAAACCAGGCTGCCAGAATGAAGAAAGGAAAACTCATAAGAGGAGGCTTGTTGGGGAAAAAAAGAAAAAACTGATTCAAACCCCTGTGGCTTAAAGCAGAGAAATGTAAAATCACTCAGCTAGGATAATCCCAGCAAACCATTGAGGAACATTTTTTTAAAATTTTTTTTACAGAAACCGGGTCCTGCCTCCCGCCCTGGTGGGCTGCAACAAGCTGCAGGATGCACAAGCATCTCTGCCAACACAATGCTCCACACTGTTTGTTTCTACTTTCATCGAGAATAAACGGATAAAACTTCACAGCAACATTAGAGGTGAGGAAGCTAAATACTCACTGTAGCCAGAGTTGGCGTTGTTCCCATATCCGTACGTCCCAAATCCACCTGACAAGGGAAGCACATGTTTAGTGGCTGCAGGTCCAGTTAAGTCAACGGAAAACAGGAAAAGAAGGTTCCTACCTCCTTGACCGTAGCCGCCTCCGTTATTGAAGCCCCTGCCTCTTCCACGGCCTCGGCCTCTCCCTCTGCCTCTGGGCATGCCGGCGTCCAGGCCAAACGGTTGGTGCTGAAATGGATACAGAGATGTATTAAAATTCATCATCCAAGAAAAAAAATAAACAACAACAAATGTACCCTGATGCGAGTATTCTTAATTCTTTTTTGTCGAATTGCTACCAAAAAAGAAAAAGATGTAGCGATTGTTTCTTCTGGCCGGTCACTGATACCATTGTTTTTTTTTTAATAACCTATGTCAGGTGATTTTAGGTCACAGTACACCTTAGTTGTTCCAATGTCATACATATATACATAAGCTACTGCTCTGAAAAATAAAAGTTAAAGCGAGTGGTAAAAAGTAGACTCCAATCTTGTCCTAAGCGTTTTGCTTTGTCCAGAGGGTCTGGACCCTCAGCTATTGAGAAACTGCTTACCATTGGCGGCCCCTTCTTCTTTTTCGCAGGCTCAGGAGCAGAGCCTTCAGGAAACAGCTTCTCCAGAGCAGCCAGGGCCGCATATGCCTTCGCCACCTTCTTATTGGACCCGGTGCCCTGGAACTTCTGCCCGTCAATCTCCACCTCCATGACGAAGCGCTTGTCGTGACTGCCACCTGTTTCAGAGATGAGCTCGTACTTGAGGCCGCGGCGCTTCTCGTTCAGCTCCATCACGGGGTTCTTGCCGTGTTTGGTCAGGATGGGTCCCTGCTGGCGGGCCGTCTGACGGAGGGGAGACGGGTGAGGACAACAGATCTGACTATGCAACACCGTCTGACGTCGTCAGCCGACGCTTACCTCGGCGGTTTCTGGAGTGGCGCCGGCCGCGGCAGTGGACGACTCGGTGGGGGTTACTGCTGGCTTTACTTCTTCTGCAGTGATTGCGACTACAGTTTCTTCCAATTTCACAGCGACTTCAGTAGACTTCAGTTCCACCCCGGTGGGTAGACCCATGTCCTGCAGCACCTGAACACACCCAAAGAAATTCACTTTTACTGAGATAAAAACAGCAAACTACCATGTATAATAGAGATACATTTTGCTCAATTTTGCTTTTCAACACCTTAAAAAAAAAAACATGTAATGCGAAAAGAAAAATTTGTCCTGATTTAGAAACTAAAATGATTGTGTAGCTGGAAATAATCATAAAAAATGGAAGCTGAAAAGAAATTGAAGCATGAATAAAACTTCCGACTGAAAAGCAAAAGATTTAAAAAATTGAAATGAAAAAAGATTTGAAATGAAAATAAAAATTCAAACTGAAAACTTTTTTTTGAAACTAAACATAAAAAATTGTAACTGAAAAAAAAAAATTAGGATTAGGAAGTTAAAAGAACATTTAAACAGAAAAACAACTTTTGAACTAAAAAATAGCTTGAATATAAAAAAATAAATAAATAAATTCAAGTTTACATTTTTACCCAATTTGCTCCATGCATGAATCTAACAACACGCGTAGGAAGCAGCGCTCACCTTGACAGCTACATGCAGTTTGGCGGTTCGCTTGGATGGACCAGAAGCCTCAAACGTCTTTCCATCCACCTCCACCGCCATAGTGAACACTGGGACGTGAACTGGACCGGTTTGAGATATCAGCTTGTACTGCAGACCCGGTTTCAGCTGATTCAGCCTCATTAGGGCGTTCATTGACTGAGCTGGCTCCGCCTTTTCTTCTGCAGCTTTGGGAACCAAACAGAAAAAGGGTTTTAAGCTTTCATGCCCGTCCAAAAGAACAGAAACAGTAAATTCAAGTATCCCAGTGCTAAAGGAACACTTACATTTCTTCTGCAGCTTTTTCTTCTTTTTGTTTGGACTCTTATCATCGGTTCCTTCTTCTTCTTCTATAGGCCTCTTCATAGGTGGGGCGTACGCTGTGCTGGGTGGGATTTGCACTGAACAACACGTAGAATTATCCCGTTACAACAAAATCAAACCCAAAACCTGCTCTTGCTGTTGTAGTATTCCAGTACCTGTGTAATCAATCGGGGTGTCGCTGCGAGGTTTTTTGGGCATTTTTGACGGAAGCGGGTCCATTCCGAGAACTTTGTGGAGCTGCCCAAACGCCGACAGCCTCAAAGCGTGCTGATGATGGCAGCAGAGATGACATTTTAGTAAATCACAAGATTAATTAGCTGAACATGTACAAACGACTACACTGGACTCACCTGAGCGCTCGCTGTGATATCTTCTCTCTGCTGCCGATCCAGGTGACGGATGGCGTCTGTGGGGTCCTTCTCACAAGGATCATAAATTCCAGGGCCATCTGCAAAAATGGCAATTCAGGATGTCCTTTGGATTAAAGGCACAAAACATTCAAGGGGACGCCCAGGAGCCGAGTGCATACCCGTCATGAGGATCCCCGAAGCGAGACACTCTAAAACTCTCCGCAGAGCTTCGCCTGCCCCCATGGGCCTGTTCCCTGTGCCGATTGCTTTCTCACAGATCAGCTCCAGTGGCTGTGAAGCACAAAAAGTTTTTAACTCCCTGACGGGATGATTCTCTGCAGTGTCACTTGAACTTTTTGACTTCATTTTTGGTTTTGTTTTTTACCTCCAATATGGTTAAATTCACATTTATGCAACAGAGACTTGCACTAATCCGGTCACAATAGGTGAATAAATCAATTGATTGCATGATAAGTTCAAATAAATTTTAGAATTTCCATCTGGACAATAATTGTAACAGAACTGCTGCTGTTTAATATGGCTGAAAACTCTGCTCAAGCCTCTTTCATACTTGAAAATCGATGTTCTCAGAGGTTTACTGCAAGCTGAGATCAAAGTATTACACAAAGAAGAATGGGCTGAAACAAACTCTAAATGTGTAAAGTAAGCCTGTCATGATGATAAATTTTGCTGGTCGATGAATTGCCCCTGTAATTACTGCATTAAACAATAATATTGTTGCAATTAATAATTAATTAATTAATTAATTAATATGTTGATATTGGCATCATAATTCAACTTCATCCTCTCAAATACCAATAAAGGTTAATTTTGTGAAGAACGTTTAACACTGGATCTGGGAGATATTTTAAATACACAAAATAAAACAAAATCTGTACCTGAAATGTGTGAAATGAAATTATCAGGGTCATTAATCTGATAACCAATTAACCTAAAAATAACAATTTTTATAGGTTTTTTTTTTTTTTTTTTTTTTTTTTGCTGTTGTAACGCTTTAATACGGTGCAGCCATGCTGAATAGCTGAATATCAAACTGGGTTTCTCAACTTACCCAGCCACGAAGCGGGGCCCATGTGGGGACTCGGGCGCACAGGTCCCTCAGGATGCGGATGACGATGACACAGGAGCGCAGCCCGTTGGCTCTGGCCTGGAAACACAAGCAGGAGCGGGGGGAGGGCGAGATGGGAGGTGGGCAGTTTTAGTCAAGAAGAGAAAACTACGCAAGACAAGCATGATAAACAACCACATGTAACAGAAACGAATAAAAATGGAGCCACAGACTATTACAGCTTAGCTTTGTCGTTATGGAAGATTTCCCCAGGTGTTAAGGGATTACTTTGTAAGATCGTATGATCATATAGTTCACACATACAAATAACTGATGGTTTAGTTATCAGGTATAAACAAATTCTGTCTTTGGGAGAGGGCGGGGACATGCATCTAACAAAGATCAGAAGAAAAGAAGTGAATAAAACCACCTCAAACTCAATTCTAGGCCAATGTGAGAAACAAGTTCAACTATTACAAAAAGGCTGTGCAAAAAACGTGCCGTCACTTTTAAGAGGTCACGGTTGAGTTAGAGACAGAAATACTTAGAAATGACTCGAGGTGCAATATTCCTGTTGAGTTTGTGGCACACACACTAACAAAAGCAGCCAGGAGAGCAGGAGAGGTTGGGGCCACATACTCTACACTTAACAAGCTGCTGAGACGGAGCACCGACTGTTACAGCGTGACAAGCCAGAGGTGACACAGGCAGCAGGACTATGAAGGATAAAACACAGTTAACCACATGGAAACAGTTCGTCTCGCGTGCCCTCTCTCACGGGCCACCGAAAAACAACAACAGACCCCCCTCCCCCCCAAAAAACGCTTGGTAAGTAGCTTGCGGTTGTGTTTACAGTTATGGGAAACAAAAAAAAAAAAACGACTCATTCACAGCAACGATGACGTTCTAGAAATATTGCACCTGGATGCATGGCTATTAGTTCCCGGATTTGGTTGATTGGAGTTAAAAACGAAAGTGTCGCTAAATGAGCAAGCGGATGAAACTTAAAAGCAACAGCTTCTATTTGGTGTCAGTGTTAACTGACAGAGAACCTGTAAAAGTGAGCGAAGCGACTGAAGCATGTGATGACACACATATCCTAAAAAAAACAAACACCCAAGTCATCAAATTATACTACAGGAAGTACACCTCAAAAGAGGAAACGAAAAAAGATTAAAAAAAAAAAGAGAGAAAATGTAGGAAATTTTAAAAAATAATGTAAGAACAGAGAGCATAAAACCAAACTCAAAGCTACATCTGTTTTAGAGACAAATAAAGACAAGATTCAAACCTGGAACCACTTAGCGTGGCGTAGAGATGCCAAGGCTTTTAGGCATTTCTGCCTGTCCAGAACATCCGGGGGATCGATGACTGAAAGCGTTTCTATTGGCAGGTGGAATAAGAAGACAAGGTACAGTTTGACCAAGGGGAGTTCTGTCAGCCGGCCAGGGGGAACACAGGCAGCCTTCCCAAACCACAGGCAGGAAGGGGGAAGGGGAGGGGATCCCTCCACTGGAGAACCGCCCAAAGCTTTCAGCCTCCCAGTTAATGTTGTTTGAACTGTTGTTTAACCCTCCCTCTCCCCCACTCCCACAAAAAGATAAAAAAAAGAAAAAAGACACCTGAAACTAGAGATGCATTGAGAAATTCTATGGCGGCCAGAACTAGAAAGATTTTATTTATCGCTGGTCGGATGCTAAACGTCCTATCTTTTTTCCTGACAGTCAATGCATCACGAGTGCAACTCAAACAGGCTAATATTGCTCTTCGGTGTGGATGTTTTTAACGGAGCGAAAACTCGAACATAATCATTTTCCAGTATTCTACTTTAGTGTTTTTTTCCCCCAGAGGTATGTCAGTTTTTCACTAAGGACACCAAACAGGAAGTTAAGACGTGAAAAAATAGGAAGTAGATTGTTGACTTATTTTTTAACATGCTGGATTTGAAAACGTTGGCCCGTTTGGAAATATTACGCTTAAGACAAGGATATACCAACTCTAAAGGAAATATATCACACATTCCCTGTAGGAATTAGCACTGAGGATGCTAATCGCTAATGAAAGATTCTTAGGGCAGATTAAACCACTCACTCTCTGAGTGATCACTGTCTTTGTTCTATGATGTCACATTTCATAGAATAGAAATGGTAATTAATAATGACAATAAAAAGGATTTCATACAGAAGCAACTTAAATCCTCTCCAAAGGCATGTTGTCGTTATTTTTGTCACGTAGCCTGGAAGATTTTCACTGTATCTGAAGATGCTTTTGTTAAAACGTTTTATTTTTCTATCATCAATTTCGTTATTAAGATATTAAATTTTTATCCTTATCCAGAAAGCGATATAGTTCTCACATAGAACCGTGAGTTATAAAGTTCTATGTCAGTACCAGCAGGTCAGAACTTTTCCAAGCCGAAGACTGGAAACTGGCCGTAGAATTTCTGATCAATGCTTCCCTCTTTAAAACCCAGAATACTTACAGGGTTGTGTCTTAAGTGATAAGCTGTGTAAAAACTCTAAGTTAAAAAGGACTAAAATTTTAAAAAATAAATAAAAAGAAAACATATCAAATGGGAGGTTGTCTCCACGGTTGTTTCAGCTCAAACAGATGCTTTCTCTCAAACATTAACAGGAAGTGGAACCCCTCCCCTCGGCCCCCCATACTGGGTACGCTGCACTTTGCCCCTTCCGAGACAGAGAGCGGCCAGTTGGTCAAAGGTCCAGCGTCCCTAAAAATTGACAAACTAGAAGGCTTGACAGAGAGAATCAGAATTGGAACCACAGGCAGAAATTATCAGATGCACAAAAAGTGGGTATCAAAACAAGTCCACACTGCAGCAAAACTGATGGCTCAGAAACGAAGGCCCAAACGGGGCGTCACTGTTAGTGCAGGGCTACAGATAAAGTCAAGGCTCAAGCCTTGCTGCTGTTGAGCACTCGGACTAAAAGGCAGAAACCAGAGAGCCTGCTCTCCACCAAACTTTTCATTCAAAGACGCTGAGCTACGATGGGTTGCTAGGATCTCTATACCAGTTGACGTACATGCCAAATTTCTGTGCCCCTTGTCATTACCTGTAACCTTGGACCTTTCCTGCTAAGAATATAAAACACAAAGAAACAAGACAGAGGCGATTAACAGCCCACTGTGGGGTCAAACAAAGACTTTGGGTTTTCGCTACTCATTTTTGCTGCAATGCGAACCGTTCATCATCAATGATAAAAAAAAACACATGCAAACACAGTGGTCTCAGTGGTTTTGTATTCAGGTAAATTCTCAGTAAGCCTTCATTTCATTGGTTACCTGCTCTTTAAAAGGGGAAGAGAAACCATGTCTTCAATAATAGTTACACTGCCCGCCCTTTACTGTATATTGGGCCATCAAAAATGTACGATTACATTACATGGAACTACGAGAGTGTCAAGAGAGCTACAAGCATAGCAGGGTTTCATTATCTGAAGGTCTTCTTGTCCCCTAGCTCCATTGAAGGCCCAATAAACAATATCTGTCTAGCCTTGCTGCCTGCCTGGCCTTGCAGCTGCAAGTAGGTTAGCACTAATGAAGGACAGGGGTCTCTGTTTGGGGGGCTTACCTCCAGCAGTCGCCTTCTCTATCTCTTCACGGACCAAAGGGGACGTAAGGTGAATTGTGAGCGTTAGAGGGGGCTCCTTTGTGTTGTGGATCAAGATGCTCGCATCATGGATGTCCTGCGTTACTATGTATTTATCTTCTGTTATCGTCTGGAAAGAACAAACGGGAAAAGGGCACACTTTGGAAAAAACAAAACAAAAAAAAAAAAACACATTTGAGCAGATTACTGTAAATACAGGAGGAACAGAAATATACCAGTCATACATCTGGGTGAAGATCCCCCACCCCAACCTACTTCAAATCACAAGTTTACGCGGTAAATTGTATTTTTGTGCCGCTTTCATTTTAAAGATATTCTTAAAATCGTTTCCAGGGTTCAACAGAGGTCGACCAACTCTGTTACGTTTTTGTGGTGCAAAAATTTCCATTTGTGCTGCTTTTGTTTTGAAGGCATTACTGAAAGGTAGTTTGTCTGGTTGACATCTGGAAACATTTTTTATCATTATTCAATAGAGACACAAACTAAAGTTTTTGGCATTAATTTTATTTGATTTGGATAAAGTGAGGGGAAGATGTTGACCTTGTGACCTTTAAACATCAGTTAATATCTTCAAAACAAAGGCAGCACAAATGAACGTCTTATCAGAACAAACACAGCAGAGTTGATGGACACTTTTTTTTTTTGGATTCTGCAAAAGGAAGAGAAGGGGGATAGTTGACCTTTCGCGACCTCTGGAAACACATTTGTGCTGCACAAACGTTTGGCATCAATTATTGGTTGACCTTGTGAGCTTTAAACTTTCATTAATATCTTAAAAACAAAAGCAGCACAAACGCAGCAGAGTTGATGGACACCAATTTTGTTTATTTTATAAAAGGTGGAGAAGTCAGTTGGCCTTTTATTACTGTTTTTGAAACAAAAAGTTTTGTGTCACACAAACGTTTGACGGCAGTTTGAGTCACTCAGGTCAGTCGTACCTGCAGCTGTGCAAGAAGGTTTTCTGACACCCTTCCCAGCAGACTGACGGTGGGCTTGTCCTTACAGAGAAGCACCAGCTCGAGGTCCAGGTCTCCTTTCAGCAGCAAACCTTTAGCAACCAGACCCACCCTCATAACGCCACGCAGAGTCCGGGTGGCCTGATCCTTCTGCTCACTGTTAGAAGACGAAGCAAGTTAGACGTCTACATCGTCATCATCAAGTGATCAGGAGGAATGTGCAATCTACTATATCCTGACCTGTCTTTGTCACCGTCTTCAAATTCAGACTTTGTAGTTCCCTTTTCCTCCTTATCCAGCCAATCAGAAACGGCCTTCAGAGCCCGCTCTGTGTGGGACACCATGTTCTGGACGCTTTCCAGCTCCTCCTGTGTTGGATAGATGGCGGAATGTTTGGCCATGACGTGGCGGTCGCCGTTCATGAAGACGCGCATCGTTCTGTGGCGAACGAGGGGAGGCTGGGGTTGGAAACAGGAGAGGTAGGATTTTAATGAGGAGGTTCTTCAAAACACATGATACGTTGAAGCAACATAGACTAAACATGGTACATAATATACATTACAGAAAAACAGGGACGCATCTCAATCCAGGGTTTTATAAACACGACTACGTCGTTTCCAAATTTTCTTCCAAATACAAACGTGTAAAATGTAAATCGGAAACATGTGGTCCAGGACGCAACTAGGGACTAGTGTCCTAAAGAAGACGATATCAAATAGGAGCAGTATTCAAGTTTGAGTGACTATAAATCGTGGGCCTGAACACACCTAAAACTGTAGCAATAAATGCGTTTATTGCTATAAGAAAATGTTCCAGATTTTTCTTATCACAGCAGTATTTCAAAATATTGTAATAAAACTAAGTCTACATTACCCACCACATACTATATGGTCCATGTGTGCTCTCTCTTACTCTGTACAATAACAATGTCATCAATGTGGCCTTAACATGTTAAACTGCAGGAAAAAGCAAGCAGTAAAGAACCAGTTTCTTTTCTGTCACAAAATCGTGACTTGATTTCTGTCAGCGTTCAAGGCAGTTGGTATGGAAAGCCGTTGATGCCACAATTTGTACATTTGTGTTGGGTTTTGGGAATCTAAGGATGAGCTCACCACCTTACGTTGTAATGAAAGTTGTTGGTCCTAGGTGTAAAAAAAAAAAAAAATGGTATTCCTGTCAAACAGGTGGTTCTCCCAAAAATATTGTGTTAATTCCCTTCAGTAATTTGCCATGCAGTGTTTTTAGCAATGTTATAGGAATCATTTCTCTATTTTGTCAAAAGTGGCCATTTTGTAAAATATTTAATTTGTATTTAGAGGTTTCCCTGTGTCGACCCTAGTGTAGTAAAACTACAGCTAAATGTGAATCAGTGCAAACGTCCCTCATATATTCTCTTTGTGTTTTAACATATGCTTATGTTCCAGATGTCAAATATGCCATGTTAATTTAAAAAAAAAAAAGTTAATGAGCTTTTTTTTTTTTTTTACTAGAGATGCAAAGTGATTCAGTTCAATTTTTATTTCAGAAACTTTTTGTTTTATTATTCAAAGGGTCTAGAAATTCTGTGTAAATTATGGGACTCACCAGAGGAAAAGATAGCGAAAACAAAACATTTATTTAAAACAGTTCTATAAGCTACCATTTGTAACTAAAATTACCAGTGTTAAGTTAACTTTTCTTTTTCTTAAGTAAAAGAACATCAAAATATAATTTTACTAAAAAAATTAAGCAGACTAAAACCGATTTCTGAGGATTTACGATTCTCTAAGAAGCCTTAAACCATTTATTTCAGCTAAAGCACTGATAAAACTCTACAGAGTTTAAAGTTTGGTCTGCTTTTTATTTGTTTTATAACTTGACTTTAACGTGAAAGAAAGCACAACTTCGCCACAAGTTAAATGCAAAAATCAGATGTCAGTGACAACAAAATCTGAGTGCATCAACAACCGAGTCTTTTTTTTTCGCACCTGTACATAAAGTTGAAGGTATGCAGGAACGACTGCCTGCTGGCGCTTTTACAGCATATTCAAGAAATAAGTTATCTCATTGAACATAACTTATTTGATTTGAACAGTTGCATAAAAAGACCAGTAGATAATTTGCGTTGCTAATTCTTAACACGGCCTTTTTGGCTGATGGCAAGAAAATGAAACAAAAGCTGCAACGTTACCATTTTCTTTTTAGTGAAGCTGGCGACTTTATTACCCAGTGATTAACACTGATAAGCGTGTCTTCTCTGGAGGGAAATGACACGGCTGCTCCTCGTTTCTGTGAGAGGAAATCAACAATCAAAGGACGTGGAGTGAAGACAAAAGTGGTGAGTAAAGGCTGCCCTGGTAGGAGAACAGCAAAACGGCTGCTGATTTTATTTCATGTCACCGTTTTAAAGATGTCAAATTGTTAAATAATCCTTAGAGCAATTAATAAGTCTGAAAAAGGAAGACTTTTATTTTTCTTTTTAACTTTTTTAGTTGTTCGTTTCTGCTCTTTGGCTGAAATTAATTTAATAATAATAAATCAGTATGGGTTGTTTGGGAGAATGTGGATTTTCAGTGCATCAGACTGACCTCACCCTTAATTAACTTACAAAAATATTCACATAATATGTTGTGCACCAAAAATGTTTTTTTTATACATTTCTCTCTTCAGCGGTGTTAAAATTAAGGACTTTTTAAATATTTAATACAGCCAGATAAACTACCAATTCATTTGTTTTTGCTATTGTGGGTTACGTTGAGAAAACCCCCCCAAAACAATACATATTGCAAAACAAGCATGAACAACAAGAACATGATTTTCTTTAAGTCCTGCTGAAGACGCTGCTGGAGTTTTGAGCAGTTTAAACAGTTTAATAAGTCCAGATTCTTTTCTTTTTTTTTTTGTCGTTGTTGTTTGCTTTTTAGGATTTTTTTTTTAAACATCTGTAACTATTTTACAGTTTTAAAGCAGCATAAAATATGAAATAACTAAAAAGGGGAGAATGTGACTGAAGTTTGAAGACAATATCTAAAAAAAAAAAAAAAGTAGAAATTGTTTCAATTTTGTTGAGAATTGCAATGTTTTGTATCATTTAACTTGTAGGTTTAAGAAGATACATGAACCCTGATTCGTTTTTTTAAAAGCACAACATTTCAACATAAACCTGCTCATCTTGGAAGGCCCCTTCAATGTCCTTCGGATGTAACCATGACAACCCTGATATAACTGACTCCAGTCAGGAACGTTTTCCCTTTACCGTAATATCGGTTTATCGAAAAAAGGACTGGTGGATATTTTAGCACGTATTGTCAAAATGCGGTTTTAAAGATAACACGGTGAAAACGCGAGCGTATCTATTGTTCCATTCATCAACCCCCCAAATAGTAGCATCAACTCAAATGGACCTAATAAAGGGAGCCTATACGCTACTGACGTAGATTTAACATTTACGTGAAACGGTCGTAGCAAAATGGAGAATTAGAAGAAAGAAAATGCAGTCGGCTACAAACCCAAATTGTTGGTCAAAAATAATTAAAAACAAACAAAAAAGGAGACGCCATCTTATTTCGGTTCAGTTAGCCTGGACCAAAAAAAAAATCATCCACTTTTCCTATCGTTTCATGATACTAGCATGCTCCCTGGTGACCAAAAACGACATACTTGGCTTCTATTGTCCATGTGTAACTCTGCAAATATTCAATGCATCAAATAATATTCAGCTCTGTTGGATACGGGACACCAAAATGGTCGAGGAGACGGTAGAAAGACCCCACCGAATCTCCGACCACATTTAGCTAGCACGTTAGCTTTCCTGACCCCGACCAGCTCCAAATACCAACGGCTGAAGCACTCGAATGAGCACAGGAAATAACAAAAATATCACCTTTGTGGTAACTTATAAGTATGTACATTTTTGTGCTATATTACAAATATGTCGGGGACTTAGTCTACACATTATTTTGTTGACACTTACATATATACGTTTTCCACTCACGAATCGTGCCACCGTCGAAGAGCATTAGCTCAAAACTCTGGTCTGCAGCCCAAGCGTGGAAGGAGACGCCCACGATCCCGAAATCACTTGCGCTCATTGGACAAACTGTGGGCGATGCTACGGAGTCAGCCAATGAAAAATAAGGATTTGTAGCTCAGGGTTGTGGCTAAGCCTCAAAACATGGCGATCTACAAAGTCGTCATCATTTATCCCCTCCCACCTCCAAAAGGCACAAGAAAAAAAAAAGAAGGCACAGGCTGCAGAAAGATAAAAAGTTTCCTGGAAACAGCGTTTTTCTTTGTAAAAAAATAAAATAAAATAAAAAAGTAAAAAGATGTGTTTTTTAAATTAAATTAGACCTTTCTATATGATTTCACTTCAATAGTTACTGCTGCGATAAATTAAGGTAATTAAGAGTTACATAAAAGTGAGAACATTTTATGTAAAACGTGAGCAACAAAAGAGAGATAAGTGGAAACAAATTTTATGTCGTGTATGGTTTATTTCATTATATAGTTTGTTTTGGAGGGTCTTAATATATTCTGGGGAGACGTCATTTGCCCAAGTTTTGGGTTTCAATGTGTCAAAATTTGGAAAACTGCCACACTTATCGCTTCTTTTCCATATTTTGAGTATTGATTTTTTTAAATTATTGTATAGTTATAAAAAAACATTATTCTCACTTTCACAAAGGAAAAATTAAATAATTAAAACAAAACATGCTTCCTGTTTCTAGAAACAGGAAGAAATTCCATTCTTTATGACTCAGAAGAAGGTGACACAAGGATAGAAGATATCAGTTTTAATAAACAGTTTAAGTTCTTTTTTTTTAAACAGCCTCACATTCAGTCAGCTTCACTTCACTGCCTCCAGACTTATGGGGAAAGCAGACATACAGTGCTTACATTCACAACATGTATATTCCTGTCACAGGACTACCTGGGCTACACACATCGTAATTTTCACATCTTCATGCTGAGGTAAAAGCCTGTCCTTTTACTCTCATGTGAACACAGAGACAAGCCCCCTGACTGTTACAGAGTCGGACAAACTGACTACTATTTGCACTGACATGTTCTCTCTAAGACTTTTGTAGGTCTTACTTTAAAAACAAATACGAATATATTAAAGCTCAGACAAAATGGTTTCTATTTACAGTGATCCTTAAACATTTTTACATCCTTAAAAAAACTTAAACAAACTTACAGACAATAGAGTACAGGCATTTTTAAGTGGGAATATACGGCACCCCTCGCATGCTAAAAAGCGCTACATGAATTAAATTTATTATTATTATTTACGGGCAAAGATGTGTGAAACCCATACATTCTTAGAGTCTTTTAAAGAGAAACAGGCCCACAGTATCACAGATCCTCTACTGTATCCTCCAGCGATTTGTGTAACCGCTAGCAGTTGCTACTGTTTGCTGCAGTTCTTTGGAGGTGAGCTTTGGAGATTTATTTCACCTCTCTTTGTGGTGGGATTAAAAACAATCTGCCTCTGCACCACATCATGCATAAACGCTTTTGTTTTATTTGAGAGTGACCGTGAGGGGAACCACTGACTTTGGAATCTGTGACTTTCTGGAAAATAATTACTATCACAGTCTTTGGTCTTTACATGCTAATAGCTAATGCTAGCTAGGGTCATCGCAGACAGTTTGCCCAAAGAAATGGTCATGAGCTTGTCATGAACACACAATACTTTACACAGTGTTCTATACCGAACATGAATATTTGTGAATTATTGTTTCTGCACATTAAAAAAGAAAAACTCATATTGGATATTATTAGGTTTTTGTTTTAACTCCCCTTATCTATGCTTAGCTTTTCTCTGACTACTCTGGCTTCCTCCTACCATTTAAAAACATGCATTGCTTGTGTGGGTGCATTGCTTTTTTGTCTTGCTCAACTCCATGTTGCTTTATTACGGTGTGGTCACCTTTCCAGGTGGTACCTTGCCTCTAGCTCATTGACTGGAAAAACCAGTCCACCCACCATCTCAACCCCAACATTCAACCTTTCCTGACTCTTGGTTATGCTTTCATTCATTCCTTCTACAGATTGTTCAATTTAACCCATTTTGTTTTTGACTGGTAAACCAAACAACGACCCAAGTCTGTTGAATTAAATCAATCCACTTTGGACCTGGGATTATGTTAAAGAAAATTGGGCTGTATTAACAGTTTTATTTGTTGTTGTTTTTCTTCACCATCTGAGCTAATAGAAGTACCAACTCTTTAGAAATCTTCTTTGTTTGTAGAATATTGCACTTCGGCACATTGCATCACGAAGCCCCTCTGTATTTGTGCTTTCAGAAAGGAGAGGCTGCCATTGTACTGTAGATACTAGTAGCACTTTTTATTCAGTCCTCTTTTTTGTGTGGTATATTTGCTCATACATAGAAAACCTATGTACTTTAGCCATTTTTTGGTCTTCTTTGTACACAAAGAAGCCATGAGAGGCAGACTCTATGACTGTTTCATTAGTCTCCTGTTAAGTATTTTTCACCGGCATACTGTCAGGCTTCTTGAGGGAGCTAACGTCCCAGCGGACGGAGCGGAAAGTGCTCCCCTTGAAGCTGGCCTGCTTTTTGGTTATCCGGTAGATTTTTCGGAGAATGGCCCGTCTCAGCAGGATGTAGACCCAGGGATCCAAGATCTGATTCCAGGTGGCCATTCTGACGCCGGTCATCATGAGTTTGCTGTAAGTGCAGGTGAGTTCCTCGCCCAGGCGGGATTCGCTGTAGGAGCGCGCGGCTGACATCAGCGAAAAGACCTTAAGACAGGAAAAAGACCCAGTGATGAGTAATTCTGTGTTTTTACATCCGTTTACCTGTTGAGACTCAGTGTTTTAATGTAACTCGCAAGGTTTTAACTAAAATCACCTGAGCTCATTTCAGACATTGAACCGTAAAACAATATCAGTGTGAGTTTCTTTACTGTATTTTTGGTAAGACTGAATTTTATTTCAAGAAAAAAAATATCATCCCTCCACCCCATCAAGCGTGTGATGACATCATGAAAGGTACAAGGCAACAGACATTTTACTTTTAAGCATTTTATTTAGTTTTTTTGTTTCTTGTGTGATTTATTCAAATTTCTCCATCAAACGTGTTAACTTTTATCTTGTGTAATTTCAAGTTTCTTCATGAATCTTTGTGAGAAAGGGCTTTCACATTATAGAATTTGAGTAGTAATTTCTAGAACGTACACTCAATTCTGGCAAAAGTCACAATTTTCACTATGGATGCACAATATATCGGAACTAGCATCGGTATCGGCTCATAACAGTCATTTTGGGTCAGATAAATAAAATTGGGTCGATACGAACAGCTGAAATGTATTTCTGTCCTGTTGTCGTTTGCTTCTGGAAGTGGAGGGGAGGACGTAGATCATGCTTACATCGGATATTGAGACTGGCCCTAATTTTCATGTTGGTGCTTCGCAATTTTTACCATAATACCAATATAGAAATCTCATCCAATATCGATATCTGATAACTAGTATTAACCATTGTTTTATATTTTTCTAACTTTTTGACAAAGTAAAATGTTCTTGGTTTTCCCACAACCCTACACTGCGTCAATATTACTGTCACTAGTTGTGGAATTAATTTCTAAAAACTCAGATTACAAGCAATACCAGGCGAGGAATACAACAACGTTATCGGCCTAACTGTTTATATCTTGACTTGTTATCAGATTTTACTCGAGAACAGTTTGGATTGACACTTTTTTCTCAGCTTCTTTCTCTTTTTGGTTTTTATTTATTTAAAAAAATAGAAATAAAATGGTGGTTACTAAAAAATATCACAAAAAAATTGTCGTAGCAGATATTTACCAAAAATTATAACAAGTTATTGTGGAACACTGATCTATACAATGTTCATATCATAAAACCTTTATTGTCATTAGCTTGTGAAAATATAACTTTATTGATTACATTTCCTCTTTGCATGTAAAATTGGGGAATTTATGTATATTTTCTACTTTAAACCAATAACTTTTGTTTTCCTGTTTTAGAAATAACTAACTTCATACAGAGGAATTTAATGTTTAAATTATGATGTCAGATTTAATGTTAAACCAAAAATTTGAGCAACATAAACACATATGAAAGAGATAGATTTGTACTACGAGGAAAACACTTTCATGGGTAAAAATTTGTATTTAAAATTCAAATTTTTGGAAATGTAAATTAGCATTTCTTTTCCTGAGTTTTTTGCATTTGATTAAAAATAAATAAAATATTTTGTGGATCAACATAAAGTGCAATTCTGCCAATCTGAAATATAGATAATCCAAAAATTGAACAGCATTATTCAGGAAGAACAATTTTGTTTTCAATTCTATCTTAATAATGACTAACTTATTAATGGTTTGACTTGAATGTAATTTGAGCCTCCATTCCTTTTGAGACTCACCAGCAGAGGGCTCCAGCAGATGCAGGAGGTGACCATAATGCCAACCAGCTGGACCACCATCTCTGTGTCATGAGATCTAGCAGAGAACCTCTGGGAATAGGAAGTCTTCTTTATCCGCGCTCTAATGAGCGTCATCCCACTGATGGTGTTGCAGATGAAGGCCAGCGCAAGAGAGCTCAAAGCCAGTCCAGAGAACAGCGTCACAAAGGTCAGATCTTTGACATTTGTGTCCATCACTTTAATAAAGCACCAAGTACCCGGGTACTGGTAAGTGTAGTCCCCTAGTTGGAAAACGGGCAGCAGGGCCATGCACAGAGCCAAGAACCAGATCATAGACAGGGCTATTTTGGTCCGCGCTGTTGTCACTAGCCGGGCGTGCAGCAGAGGCTTGGTGACGCCGAGGCATCGCTCTGCAGCCATCGCACAGCCCAGGAAGAGCGGGCACAACCCGAAGAACACCAGGCACCCTCCCAGAAACTGACAAGGGCTGTCTGGATCTCTCGGACCATCCAGGGACGTCAGATTGGCCGTGGAGTATCTCCTCAGCACCAGTCCCCCGGAGACCACGTGTCCCGTGAGGTCCGTGACCACGAGGGAGCTGGCGAAGAGCAGGAAGGTCGCCTTGGACCGCCGCCGGAAGCGAGTGTAGGCCTTGATGAGAATGATGAGGGCCACCACGTTGAACAGGATGCCTAGAGTCATCATTAGGCTCGCAATGATGGGGTTCGAAGGAACGCTGTTATGCGGGCAGTCCACTTCGGGTGCCATGGTGCTGCTGTTGACATTGGAGTAGAAGTCTGAAGAGTTGGAGTCCGGTTTAGTCTCCATGGCAGCTGGGTTCCGGGTTTCATGTGGTTCGTTTAGGTGAAGCAACACCCACAAGGGAGAAAGATGAAGGATTAGAGTGATTAGAGTCATTGGATTTTGTAGGGTATTGAGGCAAGACTTCCTTGTTTTTGCCTACACAGATCAGATTAGTCTGCACCCAAAGTTCTGACAGAGTTGCCAAAAATTGTATTCAAGTAAGCGTGGCAAAATTTCAACTTATTTTTACTCAAGAAAAAGTCAAAAGTGCCCATACAAGGCATTGCAAGAGTAAAACGGTATTTGGTAAAAAGGTAACTCAAGTACTGAATAACTGATCAGAACATCAGTTATTTGCCATCAAATATTTAACAAAAATATAAAAAAATTGCCAAAATATGCCACTTTTTTTGCCACAAAAAACCACATTCAAAACAGGAATATGATCTGAAAGTCTGAGTAAAGGGGGATAATATGGAGCTCACTTGGAGCCATAGAGTTGATCAAATTTGTTTTGGACTTGGTGGGGGGAAAAAAGAGATTTGAAACTGAAAAAAAGTTCTCAAATTGAAGAAAATATTTGAAAGTTAAACTTATTTTAAAGCTAAAAGAAAAATAAACCGAGGAGGAAAATCAAAGAGGGATTTGAAAACAAATCAAAGTTTATTTTATGAAGTCGGAGGGAAAAAAAAAAGTTTAGAAACTGGAAAAACAATTTTGAAACTCGACAAAAACTTGAAACAGAAAACGTAATTTTCAATTTATTTCAACTGAGTATTTTTGTTTTCCAGTTTCAAATCGTCCTTTTAGTTTCAAAATAAAATTGACAAAATCTTTATGATCCCTATTTAGCTCCACAGAAAACAAAAATCATGCATGTTATGTCCTCGAAGGAACTGTTATGATTTATCTTGTGCCTCATGTGACGTAGAGTTAAGAAGCCTGTGGAAACCTGCTTTCGGGAGGCTATTTATCTTCATGAAATGGATTTCTTACAGAGCAAATAGCTTTAATCCCTCAGTAAGACCTCGACCTCCCAGTCTTTTGAAACACAAGCCACACTTGTGTTTCAAACTTGAAGTTAAAAAGACAGAAAACGTCGACCATCGGGACGGATAGGACACACATCCATAGGCAAAAATATCTCCAACTACGACTCCACCCTCTGCATTCCCACCTGCACTTAAAGCTTTCCAACACTGTGTTTTGTTTACAGAAAACTATTTTTCTCTCTCTCTCTCTCTCTCCTTTTTGGCCCTATGGTATCCCAAACTTTCAAAACCACATGGGCACACTTAAACATTTGCTTTAAAAAAAAAGAAAACTAAACTAAAAGTAATCTGTTTTTGGAGCACCGTGCCAGTTTTTTTTTTTTCTTCATAACGAGGGGATCCTTGAACGAGTCTCGACAGCTCTGCTGCTGATCACAAAGCTCACATTAAAAAGCAGCAACAGACCGCAGACACACCAGTATGGAGGTGAATTACAATTCAGTCCACAATGTCAAGTTAATGACATTTTTGTTTTATTGCAAGAGCAACTTCTATGCGTTTTCTCAACAAAATTTAATGTCACAACTTCTTACTTTAATGTTTCGTTGGAATAATTTTTTAATATTGCTGTTGCACGCGCAAGACGCGTTTACATAAAATATTTTTGCGTTAAAAAGTTAACAAATTGGGAATGGAAATGGTTCGAGAAGGGAGTTTTATTTGAAAATGAGGATTTAACACAATTTTAAATACTTTGTTGTTGTTGTTGTTTTAAAAGGAAAAATAAATAAATAATACATAAAACGAGTAGTTATTTCACCTACCATGTAAACACAGAGTCCATGGAGATGGACCACCGGTGGGAGTTTCACAAATTGCCCCCCCAAAAAATCAAAGCGCCGCTGCTGGTTCAGGAACTCCGTGAATCCAAGTTTTCCAGAAACGTCCCGGCGTTAAACGAGCCGTCGAGTCGAGGCGTCTCCTCGGCGGACATCGCTCTCATCTCCGCTGGACGGACAGCTGACCCGGATGCACCGCGCGAGCGCGTTCGGCTTTGTGCCTGTGGAGCCAACCGGCCTTTTTATACTCCGCAGCTGCAGTGCCCTCCCATCGCCTGTAGGGGTCTCCGTCACTGAAAGCCCCCCGTTCTCAGGCTCTGTGAGCTGTGAGGAGCCAGGCAGGGAGACGAATGACTCCTGAAAGCACCAGCTAACTCTAACTTCACCTCTCTGACAATTATAGGTAATTATAGAAATAAACCCTTACTGCTGAGAAGAAATTTAGCGCCAGGGCTATGATTAGTTCCTTTTATAAAGACTACAATTTCAACAAAGTGAACACTTACAAATGATGTAAAGACATGAAACAGTGAGGGGAGGGGGCAGGGGGTTTATTGTGTGTGTGTGTGTGTGTGTGTGTGTGTGTGTGTGTGTGTGTGTGTGTGTGTGTGTGTGTGTGTGTGTGTGCGTGCGTGTGTGTGCGTGTGTGTGTTTTTAGTTGAATTCGTGTTCTTGTTCTAAAAATAAACAAAACATTATCATGAGCCATGTAAAGGCTGAGTCACGGATCAGGCAGATTGCATTCCCCCAACAATCGTCATCGATCAGTTAGAACCAGACGCACGAGGCGCGACCGCAAACTACAATAAAGGAATCGACGGATCTATTCGATTTTTTATTACCATCATTGTTTTCCAAAAAAAAAAACAAACTGCAACGTACAGCACGCAGTTGTGTTTGATAACACAAAATCCAGCCCCATGAATCACCTTCCAAAGTCATGGAGATCTTGAGGTGCTCCAGGCCTTGAGGGGCAAAACCATAAAAGTTTTGATAGCTTTTATGCCCCACTGTTCCAACGTTTAGTTTTGTGTTTTATTGAGTTTCATATCTCTCACTATTCTACGTTTTTCTTTTTTTAAAGACAACTGATATGAAAATATCAGTAAAACACCTGTCCTGTGACATACAACACTGACTGTTTATCCTGTGCAATTAAATGTGAATCTGTCTTTAAAAAACCAATTCACCAGCAAGACACATGTCACGACCTTCCAGTGACCCAGGCCAAAGCAATCAACACTGCACTGCAAAAACACATATTTTTGGTATGGATTCCAGTGTAACTATCTCAGTTAATACACTTAAGTTAAGACAAAGCTAACTCACAAGGAACCAGTGATAGGAGCTTGTTTTAAGTAAGTAATTCCTTAATATTGGCAAAAAAAAGTTCGAGTTCCACTGACAGAAAATATCTTGCTCCGGGTGAAATAATCTACCAGTGGTTTTCACCAATCTATTCACTTGAAGCGAGCTGCACTTTGCTGAAAACCTGGAGTGCGGGCAGAGTGGGCAGAGTGGGCAGAGTGCTGATGAAGCTGGCCGTTAGGATGGAGACAGGAAGTCCTCCTCCGCCGTGAGGACCGGGGTAAAGAGCCGGTTATTTGCGAGTGTGCGTGAACACGCTTCATCAGGACTTGCATAACAGTGTTTTTCAAATGTCTAAGACAACAAGTGGGCTTGTTTTGTTTTTCTTAATTGTCTTATCAGGAAAAGAACTCCTTTTAAGGGTCTCTATGTTGATGACTATAGGGTTATTCTTTTTACATCTTTTGTATTGGATGTTTTCTTAATCTTTCTCTAATAAATGCAAAAAATAGTAAGCAAATCCCTAAAAAGGTTGGCAGGGACCAAACAAAACATGATTGGAGGTCTTTTTTTTTTTTTTTGAGTCAGGCTGTGTTCCCCTGTGTGGCAGAGTGTCGGAGATGTCAGGTTTTTTGGATTTTCAGTTTTCAGTACAAATTTACACAACAGTGCTGCAGCACAGAAATCCCCCTTTTAGAGAGTTCCTGAGTTTGTTTTTTTGACCATGAGGAAAATTCATATACAAGGCAAATAGAACCAGAGAACAAATGGAGACAGATTCTTGACAGCATCAATGACAAACATATTTTTAGTAGACAAATTAAAATTAATTTAAGAAAAGCACACAGGAAGTGACTGACTCACTTTATTTGTTGTTTTCGCTTGGATAGTTTTTCTATTCAGATATGATTTTTTTTTTTAACAGGCTTTCTCCTAAAAACTTTTTGCAAGAACGAAATGTGACAGCCAGCCAGTACGGATTGATTTGAATTGATCAGGCGCATGAATCATTGACACGTGAATGACAAGTTGCATTTCATGTGAGCACGCCCAAAAACACAAAACACACTCTGAGCAAAGCCTGCATGTAGAGGTATGGAGGCAGTGCTTTGCTAACCTGCTGCGATCATTCTGCTTGGTCCTGTATTGTTGTGACCTGCCACTGGTGAGAGCCATCAAGTGCAAATGAAAATTCCCTTGAAACCCAAAAGGACATCAGTGAGGTCAAAAAAAGAACCCAAAACAACATCCACAGCTCTTCGAGCCTCACTTGTCTCAGTTAAGGTCAGAGTTTGTTATTTGACAATGAGAAAGAGCAAAAAATGGCGTCCATGGGAGAGTATAAAGCACATAAAAGCATTGGTTTTTAAAAAGAATGCAAGGCCGGTATCACATTTCCAAAAAAAAACAAAAAAAAAAAAAACAAGAACAAAAAAAACAGAAAACATCTTGATGACTGACAAGAGAATTGGGAAACCATTTTGCAGACAAGAGAGGAAAAAAACCACAGCTGTTTTGGAGGTGTGTGTCCTCTCACATCTGGCCTAAAACTAACAGCCAACGGGGGCAATTCCTCCCGCATGACTCATCAATGAACTCTTGAGGTAACTCTACTAAGTCATCGCCACTCCTGGTCAGATTAAACATTGTTCTGTTCAAGTTCGAGTTTTGTTTGTTTTTTGGCATATTGATGAACAGTTACATAACTACCAGGTGGTGAGTTTCCATCTCAAGTCCCATTGATGAGTTGACATTAAAGCTGTTTTTGGCCGTCAGGATGGAGACAGGAAGTCCAATGTAAATACAGTGACTAAAAAACACTCCATAGAATAACACTGTGGAAGAAGAAATGCATAAGACAACTTTAAACTCTATATATGATTGCATGCGATCAATGTTGTCATTTTTGGCTTTCCAGCAATCGGCTCTTAAGACGTAATTTTTTTTTTTAATGAAACCGAGTCATCTTGTCTGACATTACAATTTGTTTGATTCCAAGCATTTATGTGTGTTAAAAAGCAAAACAGCAGAAATACATAAGGGGGCTAATACTTTTTATAACATTAGCCTCCGGTGTTTCCGTGAAGCTGGTAAAAATCTAAGGACAACCAAAGATTTGGGCTTTGAGGAAAAAAAACCACAAGATTCTGCAGAATCCATTTATTTCATTTTTTTTCTTTTTTTTTGTTTTACTCTATTTCTTCTTGCTGTGAGTCCATAAAAACGTCAGCGCTCCCAGTTGGAGGTAAGAGTCCAGATCGGCTGCTCTTGGTTTACAGAAGCCATTCTCTGCATACCTATCAGAAACACAACCACAGGAGAGAGAGAGGGAAAATGACTGAGAACTTCATAATTATCACATTTCTCGAGCAGATATTTTCTTGTGTAAATATTACGCATGTCACGCTCCTCGGGTTTTATAAAACAATCATTGCCCGGAGGCGTTTGTATAAAATCGCGGGGGCAGCTACCAAAACGTTTATGACTTGAAATGCCCCAAAAATCGAGGATTCGGGAATTGAAACCTCCTGAATCCCTCTGTCCCACTCTGCTGCTGTGGGGGGTCGACAGGAGAGGATTTCCAAGAAACCCTTTTTGTTATTTTGTTTTTTGAGTTGTTTTTTTTTTAAAGCAGTGCTTGTCTGGCCAAAAGGTGTTTCTGCTGATCTGGTGTCTCTTTGTCCTCGTCCGGGGCCTCCTTCGCACGCTGCCCTTTTTAGGGCTCATCCGTAGAAAACCAAAACAAACACACACCCTTGCAGTTTTGCGGCTTGTATTAGGTTTCTTGTTTTCAGTCCAAAGTTGTCTCATGATTTTATCAGATGAGCTGTATACAGGCCACAGAGAGGCATGCCGGGTTCCCATGAGCGTCTCCCACACGGCGCTGCAACAGATGCGTATCCGCAATGTCCCTGGAATGAGAGGCTGAGGTGCCAGTCACACGTTTGTAAATGCTGACGGATGTTTTTCGAAAAGTCAAAAGGACAGAGACGTGAACCGAAGATGAGCAGACACAGAGACTTACAAAAAAATAATAATATTTGTAATTCTGATATTTTTAAGTGAGGTTTGATTGGACATGTCAGCAACAAAGTGCTTTATCCTAAAAACTTTATAGTCACCAATTATGAAACAATGTGATAACATCATCAAACTACTACACATCAGACGTGCTGATGATAGCCCCACTTGCTGCTGTTCAGAGGAAATGCTAATCAGGTGAGCCTGGATTTAAAGGAAGTCCATACTTTGGTAGTTTTGCAGTTTCCTAGAAGTTTCCTCCAAATCGGAGGAGAATACAAACCCAATGCTGCTCCTCTGTGTTCGGTTCTGGTTCTGCAGATGCAAAACCAGGTTCTGGGGACCTGAACCCCAGAACCTGACAGGTTTTTAGAAGGTTGCTATGGCAACAGCAGATCTTTAACTTGTGGTGGTGCTAAGACGTTGGGTGATTTATGAGCTAACAACAGTGTCCTAAAGTCTGTTCTCTGAGCTACAGAGAGCCAGTGTAGGGACAGTAGAACTGGGGCGACGCGCTTCATCCGACTGGTTTTAGTGGGAATTCGTCCTGGACCAGCTGCAGCTGGAGGATTGATTTTGTAAGACACTGCTACAGTAATCAATGCATGGACGAGTTCGTCTAGATCTCGCTCTTAATGTTAGCCTTTTAACACAGGAAGTGTTCTTCAGGTGGTAAAAGGCTGACTTTGTAATTGTCTTTATGTGTCACTGAGAAGCAGGCTCAATAAGTCTGATTGTTTGTTGCCCTACTCGGAGCAACAGCCCTGTCCGTAGGTTTCTAACAGCGGTTTGTTTGTTTGCGTTGAATTTGATGTGGGATCATCAGAGTATTGGATCGGAATGAGTATGCAGAGCGCTTTTGCAAGGCACCGGCAGATGTTCGCAATCTAAAAGCAGCTCCCGCTAACCAGCCCACAGAGAGGCATGTATTAAAGGGTAACGGAGAAGGCCAGAGGATGGGGGAAGCTGGAACCCTGAGGAGGGATGTAAAAACAAAAAGGCCTCCAGCGCGTGGAGAGGCATCAAAGCACAGACAGCCTACAAAGACAGAACCCCGCGGTACGCAATAACACCGTCTTTTCTTACAACATGAGCCAGGTGAGAGGCTTAGACAGCAGAAGGGCAAATAAACATCATTTCCAAGAATTTTAAGAGCTCTGGCCTCGGATTGACTTTCCTCGCGAGAAGAGCGAGAGGAGAGCGTCCTTCAATTACAAAACACACCCAGAGCCGGCCCAAAGCGTCATGCAAGTTAAGAAGTCGCTCAGGGCCTCCACAACACCAGGGGGCACCCAAGAGCATCAAGTTAGCATGATTTTTTTTAAAAAAAGAAATAAATTATATGTGTTTAAAATAACATTGATTAATACAAACTAAGTGCTGTTACATATGGAAAAAAAAACATTTTCTATATTATTTTATTGGTGGTAAACAAATAATAGATTGATCTCCCTGCTGTTTGCTGCTGCCGCTGTTGGGGAAATTAAGATATAACACTTGTTAACTTGTTTACTGTCAGTTTAGAGTTTATCAGCTAATGTTAATTTCAAGTAAGTGAAATAATATGCAACTGAATATTTCCCCAATTAAGGTAAGGTTAAAGTAACAATAATGACACTGGCTGATGTAAGCGAAGAAGAAATTTTGCTAGTGATAGCAGGTAAATCACACACACAGAGTAGGTTTGGAATGATGAAGTATGTGGTGTTGACTTGTTGTTATGGAAGGGTCAAGAGACTTTTAATATTTATCAATCGAAAAAACACAAAAACAAAAAAGAAACTGAATATAACATCTGGTCCACTTCTTTCTTTTGTGGCAGTGACCTTGTGATTTTCCATGACTGAAGTTCCTGAGGTTCAACAAAACAAAGGTGCTCCTGTGATAGAAGAAAGCCCAAGTGAGAACCTTTCTGCACGAGAAAAAACCCACACAGGCCAAAGTTTCCTGCAGAGGCTCCTCAAGAATTCACAGAATGTCCAGAAAACTGCAAGACCGATTAGGAGAGGCCGGGTCCCACCCGGGACACGGGCTTTCTGTTCCCGTCCTGTAAGAGCAGGACGACGCTCAATCTGACATACAGTACATACGGAAGCCTATTTCCGCCACTCTAATGAGGAAAATAAAGATAATTGCGTGTTTATTTTGAGACCGTATCTCTTCCTGAGACTGGCGTTCTCAGGAAGACAATTCAAGCTTCAGTCGGATGGCACGTTTCCCTCCAATTATAACTCGTGTGCAGCCATTATCATTCTGAAATAGTCGCGTAGAAAAAACAGAGATGTGTTTGTTGGACGGGACGCGTCCGCATTTCGAGGTAAGAGGGCGAAACCCAGGTTTCGAAGATTATCTGATTCACATCGAATCCCCCGCTCAGCCACAGCTCACACAAACAGTCTCTGACGAACCATTACTTCATGTTACGGTATCCGTTTCATTTCTTCTTCTTCTCCCCCTTCTTTTCTCTGCTGACGTTATTCAAAGCGATTTTTTTTTTCAGTTCATGAGGCTTTTTCAGAGCGCATGCAGCCAAACTGAAACTAACCAGAGTTTGGGTGTGTTTATATGAAGACAAAAAAAAAAAAGTGTTTTTATGAAGTGTTACACTGAGGTGACTCAGAGCTCTGCTCCCACACAAATATTTAAAAATTATACAGTGGCAGGTGACTGAGATGAAATATTTCGTATTATATTTAGCTCGTTTTTATTACTTTTTTTATTCTAATCTAACAAGTCCTGCAGATTACGCAACCAAAAACCCCAGTTTGATTCAGTGACAGATTTTAAACTCGGGCAGAAGTTCGTCTCCTATCAGGACAATGACTCTAAGCATACAGCCATAGCTACAATGAAATGACTTAGATCAATGCTTAATTATGAACTGGAAGCCCAGCTTTTAAAGGGCCGCCCCTTTAAAATGTATTTTAAATGTATTTTCTATTATGTATTTTCCAGCCACATAGTGTCATTTAATAGCACAATGAAGTCACTGTGTTATCTTCAGTTGTTATGAAGATGGTCTATATATCAAATGAGACTTAAAGGAAATGTATCTTCATCATTCTGGGCTCTGATTGGTTGTTTCTAGTTAGCACTGGGAGGAAGCAGAGGAGCTTGTTTTTTTTCCCACAGATTATCTGTCTCACAGTTTCAACAAAAATGTAAAAAAATATATATATTTAAATTAAAATAAGTTACCTACTGCAGCTTTACAAAGCGAGATGGGTCTGGAACCTTCACACCGGACCATTTTCTTCTTGTTTTATGGGACTGTTGATGGAAATTAATACTTTGCTAAAACTGGTATATAAGTGACAACATTGTATGTTCACTAATAAAATCACTCAATCACTCAATCGATTGTTTTTACCATAGATTCTAACGTGGTTTATGAACGCCTCGGGTCATTTTTAAAGAAAAACAACCCGTTGGAAGGATCACTCCGGTTTCATGTTTTTTCTCATTCTGGCTCTTGTAGAAATATGTTTGCGTTCTGTTTTGGTTCCACCTTAGAAATTATGTTGTTGTATAAACTGAGATCCGGTCACTATTTTTTTTTTCCCCCAAATTGAACAAAACGCTCTCAGTGCTGCTTTGAGATGAATCAGGCCTTTCACCTGGGATGGAAATACACTCACAGTAAACAGAAGACTGTGGAAAACCAGAGCTCCTGCTCCTGCTTATCAACTCTTAAATCCTTTGCTTTTAAATGAACACAAGTCCTGCTGGGAGAAAAAACCCAAGCAAGACTTTTTGAGTCAAAAAAAAAAAAAAAAAAAAATCCTGAAGTCATTAAACCAGCTGAACTTTCACAGATTTTGCGAGGCTGCAGCTGAAACCCAACGCAAGGTGGAACTTGATTGAGTTTGAAAGGTTTTAAAAACTATCCATGAATAATAATATTATGAAATTGAATTCAAACACCATATTTTTTTTATTTGTTTTGGAACGGATGCACGTTATGAGTCAACTTTGCAAGCCGAGTTCATAAAGATGGGTTGGGATTTTTCACAAAGATGGAAAAAAAAAGAAGAAAAAATGACAAGAAAATTCACAAAATCTGCTGGAAATTGAGATTAATCAGAAATACGGACAGCAATTATTTGAGTGTCAAACTACAAAACTTCTATCATGACGGAAATTTCACTTCAGACTCCACGTGCTCGCGAAAAATGTACACAAATAAATTTAAAGAAAGATAAAATAATAGTAATTTCTAGTTAATTAACTGCCATTTTCTAAACTTAAATTGTTCATCCAATTTTCATTTGTGTTTTTACGTTGACAAAAATATCTATTTTTGCCATTTCTAGTGTCTTTTGTCCAGTTTCACCTTTTACACGACTATGTGTCTCTGGGTGTGTGTGCGCGTCCATTTACCACTTAGCAAGGCCGTTGGATTTCCTGACACGACGCCCAATGGGAGGAGTGACGGCGGGGCCAGAACGGCTTCCCTTAAAGTGGGAAACCGAAATCCGTCGCAGTGAATGCCATGAATGCTTCACGGAGATGGGACAGCGTGAAACCCGGAGCAATCACGCATAATTTGACTCCCTGCAATGCGGCGCGCATTATGGTGAAATCGCTCTGCAGCCCGAGGCGGAGTGCTAAGTGTGGGTATTCCACATTTGATTGGGGAGGCAGTAAACACAACGGCTAACAGTGTGGAATTTATAGTCCGGCTGTAAACAAGATAATTACTGCGTAATTATTAGTAGCTTGATTTACAGTGCAGCATTCAGAAGAAGAAAAAACGGTTTGCTCCAGTGAAACACTGATGTTGTTGCCGGGCTGTTTGGTGCCTGTCGCCAAACAGAGAGACCACCAAAAGGGATGGTGTTGTCTGCAATGATTAGTAGGGGTGTTAAGATTAGGTTAGAATAAAATGTTCAAGTACTTTGGAAGAAAATAGCAAGTCCTCATTATCATCATCATTGGAATTTAAGGCCCCTGAAAGCAGAAGGAAAAAGTTGCTTCTGGTCGAATCGTTCTTGGCTTTTGTGTGCGTCGTGCAGTTCCAGTCATCAAAGTCTTCCTGGAGTGTTGCTTTGATTCCTTAATGCAAATTGGGGAAATACTTTCATCTCCCATGGCAACCATTCGGCTGTGCTGAACGCCTGGTCGGACCGAGCTCCTCCTCCAAGTCGCGCCTCCTTCTCAGAGCTGCAGTTTCCAAGCTTCCGAGTTTGCGCCTCACAAAGCAGGCCTCTCTTGCAATTCCCACACTCGGCTCCTTCAGACTAGCCAGCAGCAATTAGCAAACAGCAGATGGAACTGTGCATCTGCTGAGCTCATTATAGGTGCTGCTTCTCAGTGTAACGCTGGTAAAAATATTGTTAAAGGGTTAATAGAGGACCCAAGTTGGAATCAATATTTGAAGGCAATTTTCAAAGGGAGCAGGAGTTTCTTAAAGAGACAGACACCCAAAAGTCATATTTATAGTTATTTGATCATGCTATAAAATGACACCACTGCCATCAGTTTATAAGGGATGTCTTTTTTTTAAATAGAGTTCATGTTGTTACTTCTTCAGCAGATCTATTTTTTCACACCCCTGGTCAGGCCCTCCATTAGCATCTGCTAATTCCCCCCAGCTCAACAGCTTCTCTGAAAATGTTGTTTTGTTGAGTATCAAATTAGTGTGTGAAGTAAGAAGCCTTCAAGGTAAACAAACCCCTACACACCTCCGCATTTATGTGCATTATCTATACAGAGGGCAACAAGGGGGGCTAAGGGGTTGCCGGTCCTTTGTTCCGACAGCCTATGGATGAGAGATAGGCTGCACCCTCAATAGCCACACACACACAAATTCGGTTATCATAAATTAATCTAACATTCATATTTTGGAAAGTGCAAGGAAGGGGGAGAACCTGGGCAGAATCCATGCGTGCATGGGGGGAAGAAAAAGAAGCCCATGCAGAAAGACTCCTGGGCAGCGATTGAACCCAAGACCTTCTGGTTGCAAAGCAACGATGCCAACACGCTACTGAGCACCACCACATAAAGATTCATACGTTCATTTTACAGGAGCTACCTGGCTTTGTTTAACATCTTACCAGCATGTTGTTGTTTGTTGTAGGAGAAGCTTCTGGCCAGAAACCTATTAAAATGTCAGAGCCGGGCTTGAATGGCTCGTTTTTTTTGGGGGGGGGTAGGTGGGTTTCGGTGCATGGACGTATAGTCAAGCGTCTCATAAAGGTCTCATTCAGCTAGTGCCAGTCGGGGTGTAACAGCCTCTCCTGCCTGTGGCCTCTTCAATTGAGACCAGATGCGGCAGAGTCAAACTGCACCTGTGAACCAAAACACAACGGGTCACCAAGTTGTCGCCTTACCAGTCACTAGTGTAAGATAACCTGCTGACCAGATCACACACACGAGATCTGGATGGAAGAAGGGGATTACGTAGTTTTGCAGCATGAAGAGGACAATGGAAACTCTTTACGTCACCTGAGATCTGAGATAACTCTGGGTTACCTGAGATTCAGATGATCTTAGATTACCCAGAATTCCATTCAAAATCATTAAAATCCCACAAATCTGACCATAGTACTGGGGCAGTTGTTTCATAGCCTGGTATTTTATGAGGCCGTGGGATTCCCCTGGAGGAGCTGGAACGAGTGGCTGGGGATGGATATTGTCAGTAAAGTCACCTCAAAAGATTTGAGGGTGCAATGGGGTATCACACTGTCCGGATTTTATTTGTAAAACCTTACAAAAACAGTGAATACTTTGTCGATCTATTACATTAAATCACAGCAGAATATTTCTAGTATGTTTGGAGTTGTATGAAAACAAAACATGCAAAAGTTCAAGACGTACAAATACTTTTGAAACCCTCTTTAAAAATCAATCTCAATCTGGATAAATTGATCTGGTTTCCGGTAACAAAACGGTGAAAACAAGAGGTGGAGTGAGTGCAAATCTCTTTACAGCATCCAAACCCCAGATTAAATCCTAAAACTGAAACCCTCCTCCAGAAATTAAAGCTCACCAGATTTCTTTTTGTCAGGAGCCTTTATCTTGCAGAGCTGATTAATAGGTGAAGTGCTGTACTTAAGCTGTTAGCGTTCACACAAACCCATCCCCGGCCTAATGCTTGCGTAACAGAAGCTACCATTTAAAGCCACAATCGATACCCTGACTGCAAATTCACCAGCATGGCAGCTATATACTTCTTGGTATGTGCGTTTCAACTGTAATGCACCCTAAGCTTCACCCGCTAACGCTTCGTGTTGCTTTCGGCAGACTGCCTTCACCGGGTGAAGCGCGAAGGCCGGATCACGTGGGAACGCGGTGCTCCGTGGAGCTGGGCTCATTCAAACCAGAGCACAGCTGAAAGATCTTATCTTCCCTAATTCCTTTTAGTTTCCTTGAAATTTAAGGCAGCAGTCTTTGTTGTGTCAAGTTCATTTTTTCCGTTCACCTTTTGGCACTTCCTCGGGACCTTGAGGGGTGGAACAGAGAGAGACTTGCCCGTTTCCTTTAGCACAGGAAGCAGTTTGGAGCTCCTCCAAATCTTCTGTTTTTATTCAGCAGAGGGCCAAGAGCTCCTTGTAATTCTGCACACTCAGAAACAAATATTATTGCACAGGTAGCAAGAAATGTTCTTAACATGGGGCTGCTAAATAAGGCATCAGAAGAGAGGATGAGAAGGAACTGCTTAGAGTCAGCTTCTATTGATCAGCAAGGAAGAGCTCAGTAGCTGTGTTTCCATTGACCAACTTGCTGAGCAAACTGGAATGATGAAAATCAATTTGATTCATGGAAACACGTCCATCCATCCATTTCCTAACACCTTTGACCCTAGTGGGGTGGGGATGGAAACATGTCGAGTTAGAAAAAAAATTCATGTTTTTTTTCATGAAAGGTTTTGGTGCTAAAATGAGGTGGCTCACTCGAAATCAGCGTATTTCACAAAACTGCAACTCACTTGAGCCCTTGTAGGATTTTACTACTGGTGGAAAAGACGAGGAAGTGGCTGGAGGACGACGACGCGGCATATTTTTTTAAATGACTTATGGCAGTGAAATTCCTCTGTACAAATCATCCTGGATCGGGTCCAATGCCCTCCCAGTTCAACAGCCCATTGGGTCGCCTCAACAGTACTCAACAGTCAACCTTCATTCACAGGAGCTCGTCACAGATTTTACTTCAGCAGGTCAATCTGTGGAGATGGGTTCACCTGCAAAGGACAAACATGGACCCATAACTCACCACCCACTGCCTGTCCACCAGTTGGTGAACTCTAACCATAAATCCCAGCTCGCTGTTGCCAACAAAGCAGACGTAATTTCCTTCACCGGATCCAAATAGCCGGGAAAACCTGATAATGGTGTTGTCAGCACATTCCGGATGACTTTAGCCAAGGAAGCACTTACTGCTCCAATTCATTAAATTATCCCTCACTATTGAGACCATTTGTGCTCAAAGCAACAACACTATCTGACTAAAGTTTAGCACTCAGAAGCAATCAGATATGTCTTTGATTTTGGCACATAAGTAGCCTGCTAATGGCTTTTCCGTGCTTCATTTGTAAGGAAATGGCACCTCTAGAACAGTCATTGGAAAGCTTAAGAGCTCATGATGGATGGAACAGTATCAAGATGGGAACAAAACCCAGACTTCTTGAATGCGAGACCCCGCCCACTGAGCCACAATAGCCTATCAGGATGGGACTACAAACTGGATGTTTCTAGTCCCAATGATGGGACCAATGATGGGACCAATGATGGGACACAGCGGCAATGCTCTTTTACTTATGGTTTGGGAACCCACAGGTTACGACTTTAAGTCAGCTTTGATTGGCTTTTGGGGAACCCTCATGGCTCAGTGTCCTGCGTCTGACCTCTTCCCCCTTTAGAGGGGACCATGGTTCTGTCTTTTACGTGGGAAAGTTTTCCAGTTTAGTTAATATTTTTTTCCACCTCAACAGACTGTTTCTGTAGAAGCAGGTCAAAGATGAGGAAATGTAATTGTAATCGCTTTCCAAAGTCGAAACGTGTTTTTTATGCATGAATTAATTAATGTGCAAAATATCCAGAAAAATAAGAAATATAAACTCCAAATTTATTTTATTATTCAGATAGATTTGGATTTACTGTCTTTTTTTTCTTTCCTTTTTTATTATACATTGAGTTAGTTTCACCTCTAATATTTCCTCTTTGTATTTTTTTTCTTTGTAAATGAATCTGACTGGATAAATTTGACGACGTATTTCTGTGACGCCGTGCATGAACTCGCCATAAATGGGATAAAGATGACGGCAACCGTATGTTGAGGCTCTCTGTAAATAAACAGAAACGAGTTGAATCTTGATGTTTACACATGGAGAGAGAGAGTTCAGAGCCACAATAACCCGGAGAAGAAAACAAAAAAAAAATAATATTCAAACAGACGCCGGCGTTCCAGAACCGAGTTACGACGTGGAAATGATTTGACTTGAAAAGACGCTCCAGCGAAACCAGGTGAAGCCTGTGGAACGGAGCGTCCCATCTGTCCTGTCTTTTGCGAACCGAAATTTAAACAACGTCTCAGTGATGCTGCTCCAGAAGTTTGAGATGCGTTTCATGTTCGGCTCCACCGGACCCCCATTTTTTACATTTTGTCCCCCCAGGCTCCTGAGTCACGGTTTTGAAAAGTGGAAAACATGATTCTCTGCTCGCTTCCAGCTGTTCTAAAATTTAAAACATTGAGCTTTGAACTGTGGAAGATGGTGTTTCTCAAAAATAGAATTTGTGTGTTTTATTTGTGTTCATTCATGAAGATAAGTTAAAGCGGTTCAGGCTCACTAAAGCCGGATAGACGAATCCATTTGTTTTGTTATCAACATTTTCCATCTGTGAGTGTAAACCTCTGGACCAATAATTGTAGCCAGATGTTTTTGTGAGCATACTTGCATTATTTTTATTTATTTATTTATTTTTAGAATATTAGCAGCTTTTTTCAACAATTACACTCAGCAGTAAACAAGCCGACCTTTTAGTGGGTCTCTTAAAGGGGCAGTTTTATGTGTTTTCCAGGAATGTAATGGCATTTCATAGCATAATCAAATAACTATGTTACCTTTTAGTTGTTCCTTTACATTTCAAATATGACTTAAAAGAAATATGACTTCCAATTTTAACTCCTTGAAATTGGGTCTCTGTCTCTTTAAAAAAAAAAAAAAAACTCCTGCTCTTTTTGAAACTCCAGTCTCTAGAAGTCTTCACACCATTGCTCCCTGTGAACCTTTTGGCAACGTTTTTTACCAGCGCTGAACTGAGCAGGGGCCTCTATGATGAGCTCATCAGGAGTTTGCCAATTGCTGCCGGCTAGTCTGAAGGAGCCGAGTTGCGGAACCATCGGGGAGGGCTCCTCTGTGAATTTGCAGCTCTGAGGAGGAGCTGCGTCTCGAAGGCGGGGCTCGGTCTACCTGGGCGTTTCGCAGAGCTGGATGGTTGCCATGGCGATTGAGGGATTGATCAAATATCCATGGAAGAACCAAAGCAGCACTCCTTGCATGTTTTTGATGAGGGAATGACATTATAACATGACACAAAGGTCTTATTTAACTGAGAAGTTTTTCAGTTTTCCTCATTGGGTTTTATTCAACACCCAAATATTTCTCTTTTGTTGATAGACTGAAAGATTTACAAACAGCTGAACATTCAGGAAGCTGATCGTCTCTCCTTGTGCGGAGTGAGCTCGGATTAGTTCAAGCTACTAAAATGGTTCTGTGACATTTCCAGTCACAATCCTTTTTTTAATTTTTTTTCCTTTAATGCTGCGATTAAAAAGTCTGTAGATCTGAGCCTGATGGATGAATGTAAACAAGATTCTGATTTTATCTGCACATTTTTACAGGGGGAGTCAACTAGATACCCATTAGAGGTTATAAATCTGAGGATGCAAAGAGAAACCAAACATTTATTTTTAGTTTCTCGTCTCCTGGCGTCTTGTAATAATACGCTGTCAGAAATATTCTCGAACGAGGTTTTCTACAGAATTTGCTCAGAATTACGTTTACAAATTCTGAGCCTGGTCAGGATGGGCCTGGCCGTTTGCAAAAGTATTCATAATTGACTTTTTCAATTTTTGCGAATGCACAAAACGCCGCCGTCGAGATTTTTTGTCTGTCTTTTTCGAGATTTTTCAACCTGCAGCTCTTTGGTCGTTTCACCGCGGCTCATAATTACTTTGGCCAAAAATCCTTAAAGATGTAGCAATGTTTTGAAATGTGAAGGCCATTTAAGAAAAAAAATAAAAAAAATAAAAAAAATTCTAGGTTTAATGTGCATTTCCACAAAGAATGACACCAGACAAGTAAAGAGTATTCTATTTTTTAAGTAATTATTTGACATTAGGTTGCAAAAAATGAGGTCTTGTTAAAGAAAATATTATTTAAGTGAAATATAAGAACAAGTTTTCTGCAGCAAAAAAGTAATTACTTTTATTGGTTATTATAAAAACAAGCTATTTAATTTTTAAGAGTTGCTTTTGGGGCTTTGCTCACGTTTTGTTTTGCTGGACTGAAGTGCAAAATGGCTCTTAGGTTTATAAAAGTTGCTGAACCTCTGCTGCATCAGACAGAAAAAAAACTAAGTGTTAAATCACTGGGAGGTGGAAAGAACATTCCGCATGGTTTTTCTACCATTTTTGCAAATGCAAAAACTAAAAAGTGTGGCGTGCTTTTGTGTGCAGCAGCCCTGAAAAAAAAAGTCGATTTCTGAACGAACAGGCAAGCAAACTTTCTTAAAGTTGTCAAAAAACTTTACGTGAAAGCGCCCTTTCTCCTGTATCTGATCTAGGGTTCGTTATTTTCGGAAGGCGTTCTTTATTCGTTCTGAAGTTGTCGCCACAAGGAGAAAATTTGCTCCGTGACGACAGGCGAGCTGAAAGCAACACAGAGGAATTGCAATTTTGAATCTGTTGCCGAACTGTTTCACCTCACGTCTTGGGACTCAAGGGACGTGTAAAACAGTCAAACAAAGAGACCACCAACAATGGCCATTTTTGCTAGAACAATAAACACTTCAGAAGCAGACTGAGGCCAGTGGTGTCCCAGTTTTCCCAGCTCACTTTAGGACTCTCTTGTTCCGCCTGCAGCACAATAAGTCACCATTAATAATTCAACCTCCAGATATGGAGAGAGATTAAGAAGGCCTGGGTCTGACATGTCGCTTAGCACTTGAGCTCTTTGGTCCCTGTTGAGCCTTAAAGGTCCAGTCTTCAAAATGTCAGAGCATGTGCGAGTATGAACGAGTACAAAGCAATACTAATACTGATATTTTGTACACTTTTAGGAAAGCTGCACGGGACATGAAGTCGGGGTTTTATTTACGGCATGATTGACGCTGACCGACCGTGCTGCCGCAGTTTTGTTTGGAGCTCACAGTTTGGGAATTCACTGAATTGCACTGAGGTGCAAGCAGGCCTGATGAGAACGATAAGGCTTTTGGACCAAACTGTTGAGCTGCAAACCGCAGAAACCTAAACAGTGAGCTGAGAGGTCCCTAAGGGCAAATTAAACTCAACAAATCCAATTGTCAAGCAGCAACTGCAACTTTCTCCCAGAATGAGTTTCCGCTGCCTGAACTGTGGGGCGAAAGTGGGGGAACTTCTCCCCGTCGTTTTATTATTTTCTTCCAAGCATGTTCCGCTGCTCCTGCGTTTGCACATTTATCCTGACCTCACTTTGTTGAATTAGCACCACAAACGTCAGTGGGATTTTGTGACGCTTCCCGCAGCGGTCAACGTTTGTCTAAACAAAAATCCAAACGTCCTGCCCTAGATTCTCAGTTAGACTTTGATCTGGCCTTTGACTAGGCCATTTTTGGCTCATCAATATGCTCTAAATATACTCTTGTAGCTCTGGCTGGATGCTTAGGGTCGTCTTTCTCCATCTTGAGTCAGAGCTCAGTTTCATTTTAAAATTTTATCATTTTAAAATGGTTTTAAAAAAAGTGATTTTCTGATGTTTTTATTAGGTTCTGTTTTTGCAGGTGAGTTGAGGCTGATGAGACACAAGAGAAGCACACCTATACCATGATACTGACACCAACATGCTTCTGTATGTGTTGTGTTAGTTATTATACATATTGTGTATCTTTTTCTCCTTGTATCCTGCATGACCTGTGGCAAACGGCTAACAGGGTTTATGGCCTTCTTTTAATAACACTTAGAATTTTATCATTTTATTAAAATGTCTTTTCTATTCCATTGCAAAATTGTGGACTAGTTTATGGACCGCACGGTTTACCTGCAAAAAAACAAAACACAAAAAAAAGTCGAGGGTTGGCTCCACGTTAAGGTTCATGGATGTGCAATTTATGGAGATTTTTTTTAAAAACTGTCATTCTGTGAGCTGCTTCTGTCCGTCCTCAGAAACACCAAAACCATCTCAATCTGGTTTCACGCTCGCTGGCATGCGATGTGTTTCAGATAAAACACTGCTATTTGTGGCGATCCAGCCCTGACCATAACTGAGGCCGCGCCTCTTCCTCTGTATTTATTCTTCCAGATTTACACGGTGACTCTGCATCTCCATCCCCGACTTGACGCTCCGCACAGCTGCAAAGTGTCACTGCAGGCCCTGTCCTCTGCTCCTCCGGCGCATAAAGCTGTCATAACGTGAAAGCTGCAGGCTCCTTTAGTCTGAATCAGCCGCGCGTCACGCACTTCCTGTTTGACCTTTTCGGTGTCAGCGCCGTGGAGCAGACTGGGGGAGAACTGCAACTCCACCAACATTACGTGTCGCTGAATGAGCGGATCATTTCTGACTTTCACTGTAGGCGTAAAACAGGAACAGCACATCATGTAAGTCTTAACTTTGGAGAAATGAACAGACCAATGTGAGACTATGATTAGAGTGTATTGATTTCAGTGATGATTAGTGCCTCTACAGTGAGGCTGGACTTATAGCTGCAGTATGTAACTTGTATAAAAAGAAAATGATTTTTACATATTTGTTGAAACTGTCGCTACGTTGCAACTCTTTGATATGAGACAAGTAATCTTTCCCTTCCTTCTCCCACGGCTAACTGCAGACAACCAATCAGAGGCAGTAGAAGGGTCTTAGTGCTGCCAATCTAGCTTGTGTACGCACTGCTCACACCCACACAGCTTCTTTCTGATAACAGATTCTGCCATGAACGCTAACAATAGTTAGCATGGCCACCGATGAAGCCGGATAAACAGTTTTTCTGTAACCGGAAGTTCTTTCCCTGCCACCTGCACATTTAGCAGCGCATACACAGGCATGATGACGGTGCTAAGTCCCTCCTGATTGGTTGTTTCTGACTGCATTTCTACAGACGACAACAGAGGCACATCCAGGAAGGGAGTGGAGGAGCTCAATCTTTTATACACTAAGTTGAACAAAACCAGTGCAGAAATAGATCAACTACTCAAAGTGCGGATGGAAGTCTAAAGGCTGAACGAGTCATCGCTGACCGAGCCAGCGGTCATTACGGATCTTTAATAAGCAGCATCCTGACATGTTAGGAGAGGAAACAGGCAGGCGACGTTTCCAAAGCAACGTCACTTCTAATAAAGCTGTTATTTTTAATCTTTTGCCCCCCACCCCCCTTCCTCCAGTGTTTAAGAAGAAATAAATAAATAAAAAAAATCACAATCCTGTTCAAAGTCACATTTAAAGCACTCTGACTGAAACGCCAAAAAGCTTCCATTACGGAGCCATTAGTTTACATAACTTGTGGTTCCCAGCGGCCCTCACAGTCTCGCCTCCGTTTGGCGCTTCCGCTCCGAGAGACGCCGCCACCGCCGCCGCATGTGAAGCAAGAACATGACACCCGAGCAAGCGGTGGACTACAAGGCACTTCAATGTGTCGTGTCAGAAAAAAGAAACAAAAGAAAGGACAAAGGATGTTGACGTTTCCCTCCGTCCTTTAGGAAATGTCGCCTTTGCAGTCGGTGCCAGTGTCGCTCAAGTCTGCCATTCGTGATTAAAAATCAAACATCCTTCTGCTTCAAGGAAGCTCTGTTTGTTTGGCTCCTCGCTTCCTAAATGCAGGTCAGTGGGGTCACTGGGCAGTATGTAAAACAATAAAATAAAAATGATTGAAGCGGCTTTATTTCTGACCAATCCTCAGAGGGCTGAAGTGAGAGGCAGTGCAGGAAGTTCATGAATCCCCCAGAGCCTGACTGACTCATCGCTCCCACTGACAAAAACCCACAAACACTTGCTGGGTTGGATGACATGTTAATGAAGTTTGATCAAACAGCTTTCGGTCGGACAGACGTGAGCTCAGCGCTCTGATGAAGCCCTAATGAAGACGACATTTTAGCAAAAGCTGGTGGAAAAATGTTTTATTGCAAAAGTTTTCTCTCGCGAATTTGGCAGGAAACCCGTTTTATTCCGATGCGATGACTGAACCTTTGGGCAGCAGCTCAGGATGACCTCCGCCGACGCTTTAAATGGCGCAATCGGTCGAGGAGATCAGAAGA
The DNA here is from genome assembly GCF_027474105.1 of Poeciliopsis prolifica. Classification (NCBI taxonomy): domain Eukaryota; kingdom Metazoa; phylum Chordata; class Actinopteri; order Cyprinodontiformes; family Poeciliidae; genus Poeciliopsis; species Poeciliopsis prolifica. The sequence goes on along the minus strand of NW_026562385.1, from coordinate 11,393,848 downwards.
CGCGATGATGCAAACGATCCGTTCGTTTTTATATGTATTTAATAGCGTTTGAAATGTGTTTAAAGAAGCAGAGCCAGTTTCCAGGCTCTTCCGACACCTGGAGGTTCAAAAAGAGGAGAAAATGAAAACACCAATAAACCACATGTGTTCAATGTGTGTGTGTTTTTCCCCCCCTCACTGCAAATGGCCACAGATGACTGAAAGATGCAAATCCATAAAAATAAAAGAAAATTGGCTTGTAAAGAAAATGCATTAAAACAAATGGAGCCTGAAATTGTTAAAGCATTTTCCTTAAATTCAGACTGAAATACGCAGTAAAGAAAAAGTTATGTAAAGTTATGCTAAAGGGAAATGTACGGCTAAATCCACGCTGTTAGTCTGTAAGTAGTTTTTCTTTCTTTTTCTTTTCTTTTTTTTTTTTGATGTGTAATCTCAAACTACATACCAAATCTAACTATGTCCACAGGACATGTTCATTTGAGTCATGGTAGCGTCCACTAGCTCCAACACTGAAAGCTGTGAATATGTGTCAGAAAACAACCAACAAAATATTAACAGATGTCGTTTTTTTCACCAGCTTCTATATTTTATTGGTCCAACATTTTTGAAAATATAAATTGGAGGTGGACTTGGTTGCTCCTAAAGAAATACTTAATAAACAATAAAGCCAGAGAAGTTTCTTATAAAAGTCTTCTTTTGCTCTTGTCGAAAATGTCAAATTAAGCAAAGTAGGTTGATTTGACCTATTGTAAAGGTACAGTAGCTCCTCTGCCTCCTCCCAGTGCTAACTAGAAAAAAAAAATCAATCAGAGCCAGGATTGGTTTTCTTTATAGCTGTCAATCAGCTTCCTTGTGGTGCTGCTCACACCATGGTTACTGATGACGACGGATGAACGGTTTTCCTGGAACAATAAGTTGTTTCTTTGCCATTAGCACATTTAACGGCACCAAGACCCTCCTCCTGGCTCTGATTGGTTGTTTTCGGGCAAAAAAAAAGAAGAAAATTATTTAATATTTTTCATAAAAGTTACATAGTGCAGAAGTATACTAGGTTTAGTTAAAATGGTAAATTTAGGTGTCGGGACACAGTCATCTTTAAACCTTATATCTGTCACTCGAGAGCTGAAGAGAAGCTCCACTGAGTGGGAGAGTACGGGAAAGTGTCCGACTCCGGCCTGGACTGATCCTCAAAGTGTCCCTCGTTGGTGGCGTAAGGACGGCTCATGAAGTCCCTGACGTGTGGAGGCAAGGAGAGGAAGAGCCACCTCTCTACCAGCAGCCGGAGTTCTGTCAGGTCTGCCATTCGCTTGAGTCCCATCAGCACAAGCAGCCTTGTGCCTTCGTTGTGTATCTCCAGCTTCACCAAGCTTCCTGCCTCCTCGCACAGCTCTGACGGAACCCTGTGCAGCATCCCATGGATCACCAGAACGCGGAGGTGATGGAGCTGCCACAGGCTCCCCAGGGCCCAGCCGTGACTCACGCCGCCCTCGCAGCCCAAGCGACCCGAAAGGTGGAGCTCATGCAGGTTGCGGAGGGAGAGGACCCAACTGGGGATCTGTGACGCCTGAGAGAAGGTGATGTGGAGAACCTCGAGGCGTTCCTGGAGGACTGCGAGCGCACCGGGATCCACAGCCGCGGGGCAGTGGTAAAGAATAGAATAGCATTTATTGTCATTGAACAGGATTCAACGAAATTCCTATTGCAACTCCCGTGCAAAAAGTCAAAATATACAATATTAAATAAACAAACACACAATAATAATAATATATACAACTAAAATTAACTAAAGGCACTCAACCACACCAAAGAAGAAGCAGCAGGTCCAATTATGGTAAAGTGCAGATGATGTGACAGTGCAAGTGCAATGGCTGTGTGTGGGGTGGGGGTATGTGAGGTTATGATATGTGTGGGAGGGGGCGGCAGGGAGTAATGGCTCTGACGGCTGTGGGGAAGAAACTGTTTCTCAGTCTGTTTGTTGTAGTCTCTATATTCCTGAACCGCTTGCCTGATGGCAGCGGCACAAACAGTCTGTGGCCCGGGTGGCTGGAATCCATGGCTATGGATCCAGCTCTCTTCTTGACCCGGCCTATGTAAATAGAGTCCAGGTCCGGGAGGGGGCATCCCACAATGCCTTGTGCTGTTCTCACCACCCGTGTCAGTTGTTTCCTCTCCAGTGCTGTGCAGCTACCATACCACACAGTCATGTTGTGGCAGAGGACGCTCTCGATCGTCGCCCTGTAAAAGTTCAGGAGCAGCCGTGAGGAAAGTCCAGCCCGTCTCAGTTTCCTGAGGAAGAAGAGCCTTTGTTGTGCTTTCTTCACCAGGTGGGAGGTGTTGGTATTCCAGGAGAGGTCAGACGTGATGTGGAGGCCCAGGAACTTGATGTTGTCCACACGCTCCACCTCTTCTCCATCTATGAGAAGGGGAGTGTGACCCGTCCTCCTGGACCTTCTGTAGTCCACAATGACCTCCTTGGTCTTCCCTGTGTTCAGCACCAAGTTATTGGCTGAACACCACTGAGTGAGCTGCTGAATTTCCTCTCTGTAGTGGGTCTCGTTGTTGTCTGAAATGAGACCCACTACTGTTGTGTCGTCCGCGAACTTGACGACTGTGTTGGTGGGGTGGATGGCAACGCAGTCGTGTGTGAACAGGGTGAAGAGAGCTGGGCTGAGCACACAGCCCTGCGGTGTGCCTGTGTTGAGGACCAGTGGGGACGATGTTGAGCCACCTATTCTCACCACCTGAGGCCTGTTGGTGAGGAAGTCTCTGATCCAGTGGCACAGTGAAGCAGGCAGCCCCACCTTGAGTAGCTTCAGCACCAGCTTGTCTGGAATGACGGTGTTAAATGCTGAGCTGAAGTCTACAAATAGCATCCTGACGTAGGTGTTGGGATGCTGCAGATGGGTCAGGGCTGTGTGCAGAGTGATGGAGACAGCATCCTCTGTTGACCGGTTCGCTCTGTAGGCGAACTGGAGGCTGTCCAGGTCTGCAGGGATGAAGTGTCTGATGTACCTCAGAAGAATCCTCTCAAAGCACTTCATGATCACCGGGGTCAGAGCGACGGGCCGGTAATCGTTCAGGCTGGTGATGGTCGTCTTCTTCGGTACAGGGATGATGGTGGAAGACTTGAGACACTCAGGAACCATGGTGAACTGCAGGGACAGATTGAAAATGTCCAGAAACACTCCTGCCAGCTGGTCGGCGCACGTTTTCAGCGTCTGGCCTGACACCTTGTCCGGTCCTGTAGCTTTGCGGGTGTTGATCCTCCTCAGGGTGGACGTCACCTGGTGCTGCTGCAGGACGAGAGGCTGGTACTGCTCTTCCAGTCGGGGTAGATGTACAGCTTCTCTGCTGCCCACTGTGTCAAAGCGGGCAAAGAAGCTGTTTAAGGTGTCAGGCAGGGTGGGGTCGCGGCTGGTCAGCTGAGTGCTGTGTTTGTAGTCTGTCATGGTCCTGATGCCTCTCCACATGCTTCGGGTTGTTGTTGATGAAGTGTTCCTCAATCCGCTGTTTGTACTGGAGCTGGGCCTGCTTAATTCCTTTTTTCAGTTCCGACCGGGCCCTGCTATAAGCCAACCTGTCTCCAGATCTGTAGGCAGCATCCCGGGCTTTCAGCAGGGCCCGTACTGTACTGTCCAGCCATGGTTTCTGGTTTGGAAACTGGTTTGTGTGTGTGTGTGGGAATCAAAGCAAGGGATTATGGGACATATGGAAGTTGATCAGGGCCACTGGAAAAAAAACTCACTTTAATCAGAATTTCTATTTTTTCTTGTCAGAATTCTGCAGTTTTTCTCAAAATTCGGAATTTTAGTCTCAGAATTCTGAGAAAAATCATCCAAATTAAGTTTGGACTTTTTTCAATAGACCCGATTCTCTTCCCCAGGGTAAAGGACGTGCGTCTGATTCCCTGTACATCTCACCTGAGTGAAGTCATGTTTGCCATCTGCGAAGTGAACCTGGCGTCAGCGATGAGCTCCAGTTTGAGGACGTGCAGCTGGCTGAGGGTGAACAGAGTCGGAGGGAGGCGAGGCAGGGCGATGAGCTGCAGGGTGCTGCAGCCCTCCGCGTCCACGCTGCTCAGAGCCTGGAGCTTCTCTTCTCCCCAGTGCCTCTCCAGGCTCTGCTCCAGCAGTCTGCTCTCGCTGACCGGCGACAGGAACACGGAGAGGCGCTGCACCAGCAGCGGGTCGTACTGCTCCAGCATGTGGATGAGGAAGGCCAGGTCATTCATCAGATCGGGAATGTCCTTCAGGGAGTGGAAGGAATACCTTCGAAGACAGCTAAGGAGAGGTAATGAAACAAGAAAATTATTCCAATGGAAAGAGAGATGTAAAATAGAACATAAGGAACGACACATCTAAAAACTGTTTTATTTACATGTTTTATATTCTTTTTGTAACGTGCAAAAAGTTTTCTGTACTTTGCTTTAAAGAAAAATTTGAAGAAAAAAAAACATCTGCATGAGATTATTTCTGCCCCGGCTATTAACAATAATCTGAGTTACTTTGCACTTTATCTAATTTTCTTATGAGAATATATTTTTGAACTGAATTTAACTTCAATTCAATTCACGAATATTTTATTAATTTCAAAAGGACATTAAATGCTATTTTTATCAAAATGTCATCCAACCTCGTACAAAAAAACTCAAATAGTTTTTTTGGTGAGAGTTCACAAACATTTCATATAACACGACTAGCAGATTATGGTAATTTTTCCATAACACCCCTAAACATGCGTTTAGGAGTCAAGAAAAGTAGATATTTTGTTTTGTCCTTTCCTTATACAAACCCTCCTTATGTTAATGAGAGCTGCCTTCTATGTCCAGGACATTTAGTAGTAAAGTATTTAGTACATTTAATAAAACAGCATATTGTGGCGTATATAATGTATGTATTTCACACCCGGATGTAAACTCTTATTGTGAAGGGCAGAAGGTGAGGTCGTCTTCCTACCTGATAAAAACAATTCGCTGTCACGCCAATGGCTGCCAGTCGTTAGGTTTGACAGCTGCCGTCCTTTGCTGCCGCCTCGTTCCTCGTTTAATGTTACACAACAAAATGACACGTTTGCTTTTCATCCTACCGCGCAGCGTCCTGCGAGCATTTTTAAAGTGAAATAAAGCGAATAAAAGCAGTATCAGGCTTCCACTTGTCCGGTTGTGTTTGCTAGCTAGAGGCTCGAGCCGTTCACAGCTCCTCTCTTCCGGTCGTTTGATATTCGCAGTCTTCGGAGGACCCGGATGCAGACCGGCATTCGGACACAGCTTTTTCCCATAAGTCTGGGAAACGTCACTTATTACGTGAGAACATAGAATTCGGTGTGTTTGATGTCTATGACATCGCAAACGTCAGGGTGTTTATTTGCACTGCATTCTTCTCGAGCCCTCTATTCGCCCTCGTTTGTCTCAGAGCCCGGATTAGTTCTTGTTCATCTCGCCGTTAGAGCAAACCTTTCTTCAAACCAGCGAACCTGGCAAGCAGAATGAGTTCTCCAATTGTTGAGACCCAGCGCGTCACGGTCAACGTCCTTAGGGGGCTGGTGCACCGTCTGTTCATCAACTTGACCTGGATGGAGTACCTGCGTCTGGCAACAGGGGACCCCGCTCGCACCACTACCTGCGTTCTGGTCGGGATATTGAAGGAGATCTTGGAGCTGTTTGTTGCGAACGCTCTTGAGAGTGTTCCGATCGACAACTCCAAGATCGAAGAGATGGTTGGCAACAAGTTGCCGGAAGCTTTTGCAAAGGTCATCAAGGTTGGTGGAGATTTCCACACCGAACGCACGGACAATTTAAACCGTCTCATTGTCCGGTATGTGGTCGAGAGAGTCAATTCCACCTTAGACTCTGACTCTGAGAACAAACGCAGCAATCACGTTGATGACTTGATCAGCGATATGGTCGATGAAGTCAAAGGCATGGTTAAAGACCTTTTTGTCCGATTGCATGAATCTGGCAAGAAATCCAAGGAAGTCGTCCGCCCGGTCGAGCCGAGATCTTTGCTCAAAGGGCCTGAATGAGAGGCTCCAGGGTTTTTTCAGGAGGTTCGCTCGGAGACATTCATCACGAGTTGCTCCAGTGAACCTCCCAGAAAACCCTGGACCCTCTCAGACCATGACCAAGGCCACGGCTGCCTTGATTTCTTCTTTGGAAGTGGACGCCAGGTGTGACATCTCACCTCTGGAGCCCGACTTTCCTCCAGATGATGTGTCGGACATCATAGATCTGGACACCTATCCAGAGATCCCATCAGCCAAAGACTCTCAGGCCTATCGAGTCGAACTGGAGTCAAAATTTGGTTTACCCAGGGAGGCCTTCGTTAACGCGAAGACCTCACTGGGAGAGGATTTTGAATCTCCAGGTTTGATGAGGTTACGCCTGTGGAGCATCGATTGAAGTAGTGGGGTGAATTTTTAATTAGTTGTTAGTTAGATAGTTAGGGATTTTTTTACTTGTTCGCTTAGCATTTGCTCGTTTTTAATTGTTTGCTTACTAGTTAGGTCGTTTTTTACTCGTTCACTTAGTTGTTAGATCGTTTTTTACTTGTTCGCTTAGTTGTTAGATCGTTTTTTACTTGTTCGCTTAGTTGTTAGGTCGTTTTTTACTTGTTCGCTTAGTTGTTAGGTCGTTTTTTACTTGTTCGCTTAGTTGTTAGGTCGTTTTTTACTTGTTCGCTTAGTTGTTAGTTCGGTTTTTAATTGTTTGCTTAGTAGTTAGGTCGTTTTTAATTGTTTGCTAGTAGTTAGATCGCTTTTTAATTGTTTGATTAGAGTTACAATGGTTATAAAAAGTCTACACCCCTGTTCAAATGCCAGGTTTTATATCAGCAAGACAAGCATTTTCGCAATGAAATTGAAAAACAAACAGAAATTTTCCAAGGAGCTGCAGTGAAAATGAACAACTGAGGTATTGTGCTTGCATAAGTGTGCACACCTTTTAGAACTGGGAGTGTGGCTGATTTCAGAGGCTACAAAAGGATTTCCAGTTCATTAAATATACTATGGGACACTGTGAAGACTGTCACCATCAAGTGGAGAAACCCTGGTACAACAGTAACATCACCAAGAACAGGACATCCGTCCAAACTTGACAAGAAAAAGACAAGAAGAAAACTGGTTAGGTTGCCAAGAGGCCGACATCAACGCTGAAGTAGCTCCAAGAATTTCTGGCAAGTACTGGCTGTGCAGTACACGTGAAAACAACCTCCCATCTTCTTCATATGTCTGGGCTGAAGGAAAGGGCGGCAAGACAGAAGCCTTATCTTTCAAAGAAAAACACCAAAGCCCAGCTTCATTTTGCAAAGACACATCTGAAATCTCCCAAACATATGTGGGAAAATGTGTTGCGGTCAACCAAAGTTGAACTTTTTGCACAAATTTCCAAAAGGTGACTTTGGTGCAAAAACAACAGTGCTCATACCTACAAAAGAGCACCATACTTACAGTGAAGCATAGTGGAGGTATCATCATGCTTGGGCTGTTTTGCTTCAGCTGGAACTGGGGCCTTGGCCAGGGTGGACGGAATCATCAACAGATCCAATTATCAGTCAGTGTTGGCACAAAACCATCGGGCTTCTGTTAGAAAGCTGGAGACGAGGAGGAACTTCATCTTTCGGCTTGACAATGACCCAAAGCTCACATCTAAATCAACAAAAAATGGAGTGAGATAAAAGCTTTGGAATGGCCTAGCCAGAGTCCAGACTTCAATCCCACCAAACATCTGTGGGGTGATCAGAAGAGGGCTATGCACAAGAGATGCCCTCGCAATCTGTCGGATTTGGTGCGGTTTTGCAAAGAAGAGTGGGCAAATATTCCCACATCAAGATGTGCCACGCTGATAGAGTCCTATCCAAAAAGACTGAGTGCTGTTGTGAAAGCCAAAGGTGCTGCATATTTAGCCAACCAGGTTATTGTAAGATTTTCACTGAATATTTTTATGCTTTAAAGGTTTCTGTTTGTTTTTCAATAGCATTGTACAGGTTAAAGGTCACGTTAAAGGAGGACAAAGATGTGAAAATGTTTGTCTTGTCATGTGTTTACATCACAAAAAGCTGGCATTTGAACAGGGGTTTTTATATCCATTGTACGTCATTTAAACTTGCTTATTTAGTTCTTAGTTTTTTTTATTTGTTAGTTAGTTAGATAGGTTAGTTAGGTCCTCTCCATGGGCTGCCACCTTAACGTGGTGGAGGGGTTTGAGTGTCCCAATGATCCCAGGAGCCGTGCTATCTGGGGCTTTATGCCCCTGGTAGGGAGGTTCTAGGTGAGGAACCAGACTAAGCGCAGCCTTAAAACCCCTTATTATGAATTCTGACAATGTTCTTAGTGTTCCGTCGCCCGGAGGCAGGCCACCGGGGCCCCACTCTGGAGCCAGGCCTGGAGGTGAGCCCATTGGAAGGGAACATGAGTCCCCCTTCCAATGGGCTCACCACCTGTAGGAGGGGCCAAAGGGCTCGGGTGCAGTGTGTCCACATTAATTAGCATTGACTTAATCCATTCAGTATGATAAATATTGCTAATAAATATGAAATTATGTAAAATGCTTATAATAAGAATAAAGCTAATGCAAGCGTGATGGCTATCATTAGCATATTGAGTCACTAGTCTATTGGAACTACCAGTAGGATAAGGGTTACTGCCAGCATGTTGACAAACAAAATTAGATTAGTGAACTAACACAATTCAGCATGCTAACATTAGTGAATAAATTAAAATGATCCAAAATGCTAAGTTTAGCTTAAGTGATGCAAATAGTATCAACATGCTAGTGACTCAATACGCTAATATTAGCCATCCTGCTAACATTAGCCTTGTACCTAAATTAAGCACTTTACATCATTTCATATTTATTGCATATTTATTTGCAATATTTAATGTACTGAATGTCAATGTAAGTAAACATTGACTTGCTTACATTGTCAATGTAAACAGGTCAATGTTTACTTGACTGACTCACAGGTGCTGCTATTACCTGTGATGTCACAGAGGAAACATGGGTCCATGATAATGTGAATCATAATGTCATTGATTCACATTGAATGATGTCAGTGACATCAGTAGCTGCAGAATGATGTTGACCACTGTGTAGCTTTAGCATTTTATGATGAAGTCTGTTTTTTTTTTTTTTTTTTATATTTCTCAATTATTTAAAAAATATTTCAGCAAACTCTTCCGTCTCTCTCGTGTCCCCAGGTTGCTTGTCCAGGTCTTCATGCCAGGCAGCTGGACGATGTTGCTGGTGAAAGCCGTCCTGACTGGCACCGTCTGTCTGTGCTCACTTCCTGTTTATCACTCAGGTTCACAGCAACTGAAGAAGAAGCAGCAGGTGGAAAAAAAAAACCCCTCAACAGTCTCGACTCAAACTGGAGGACCTTGAACCTCCTTTAAAGCCGTGAAGCTTTAAAGGAGGCTTAAAACAATCGGTGTTGGCTACTTGGACTTGACTGACATGATCCACCAACTTGTTCAGCTTCCAGCTCTTCCAGTTTGTTTCATTGTTTATGAGTCCATGAGTAAAAGTAGAGTTACGAGCTTTTACAAACTTTTATAGGTGAAATATATTAAATCATAGATGAAGATTAGCATACGCTATTATGAGCTATTTTTGACCCATTTATTGTTTTCATTTGTCAAATCAGCAGCTGTACGTAACCAAAACAATTCAGTTAAATTACTTATTGAGAGATGAAGTAGGTAACTTTTAGAAAACATATTTGTTATAACTGTCATGACAGCAGAATATGCAACAAAGTGTAAAAAAAAATAAATAAGTCGAGCTCCTCTGCTTCCTTACTGCCATGTGAAGAAACAGAGTCTAAGCTAGGAAGAGGGTTTCAGTGCTGTCAATCAAGCTTGTGATCATGCCACCAGTTTCTCACAACGGAACCTGTTAAGAATGCTAAGACTAGTTAGCCTGTCCACCAATCAGCTTTTGAAACTTGTTCCTGGTGCTGATCGTGATTTTTTTATGCTTCACATTTGTAATATGTGAAACTGTTCTCTCTCGAAAATTTACAGAAAGTGAGTTTTAGAAACATTATGTCATCCATGTTCTTCTGATTTTGGCTATTCACTTTCTTACGTTGGACTTGGAAATTTTTTCAATTATTTACAATTTATATACCATCAGTTCTTCTATTCCAGTGGTTCCCAAAGTGTGGGAGGGGTTCGGGAAACTGTATGGATGAATAAAAAAAATAAATAAACAGTTACACAAAAGTGTAACAGTTTAGATGGTTTGTAGTTTGTTTTGTTGCAAATAAAAGTCAGTGGAGTTTGAAAACAAAATATGTGTATAGGGTTGTATCTGGTTCAACATAATGTGTGTGCCCGGTTGAATTTTCATTTTTTTTTTTTTTTTTGGTGAACATTTTACTATAATCCAGAGGAACTCTGGAACGACATGTTTACTGGATTAAAACGCAGCGACGCATGAGCATCACGGGGCTAAAAACACGCTTTCACTCCTTCTCATAAGCAAACTTTAAAATACAGCTACCGTTTTCATAAGATTTTTTTTAAATAAACTAATCGAACACGCGTGCGTCCAATTTTGACTCTTATCTAGCAATAAAAAGTTCCTAGCTCTGCTGTCAGACTGCAAAAAGCAGCAGAACGGGTTGGAGTGCAATGCTCTGCAGCCTGGATATAGGTCTGTTGTTCCTCTTCAGAATTAAAGAGACGGCACCAAAGCTAGATATTTCCAGGGGTACCTGGATCTGCAGAGCTACAAAAAGCCAGAAATTCAGACCAAAGCATTTCAGTTCCACTTGATCACAACTGAGTGACTGAAATGTGAATGGCAAGGATTTAAAAGCATGATACGTCTGGTTTATTCCTGCCTGCCAGAATCTGGAAAGGATGTGAAGCTGGTGTAAAGGTTCACCTTCAATCTGCCGGGGTAATAATCGTAAACACACTGCTGGAGCTTCAATGGAATCATTTTTTGAAAATAGTCACGCTCTAAAATGGCCCAGTCAAAGCGCAGACCTAATCTAGTTGAGAATCTACGCCAGGCCTTGATGAGTTTCTCCGTCCGATCCGACGGAGCTTTAAAGACTTTCTGCTGCTAAAACCCAAAAACTTGGTTCTACAAAACAAACACGTCACACTTTACAGATCTCCAAACATTTTATAACCACAAACCAATATTCCTTCCACTTCACAGTGATTATACACCATGTCCTGCATGCAACCCTCCAAAAAAGTGCATTCAATAAATGGAGGCAGCAAGGCGAAACGTGAAATTATCCTACTGTAATCCTGCTCACGATCCTGCTCCAATCGTACGCGAAGCAGAAGAGATCTGCCCTCACTTTTGCCACGACACACAAACAAGCGCGTTTAAAGAGACGACAAGAACGATCGAGACTGAAGATGAGTGATTCTAAAAGCCTCTGACAACAAACAGCAATCAGAGCTCGAAATAAACCTGGCGACCCAAACAGGGTTCCCTTGAGCGTGAGTCTAACGTAAACAGGAAAGCACGCAAATCTACGCAAATAATCAAAGCGAGCAGCTGCGATTCATTCCCAGACTGAGGAGCCGGTGGGTTAAATGCGACTTTAAACTGAGTAGGACATCCCGCGTTGAACGCGCAGATACTCCCAGGCTTAAAGCATTTTTGGTTGACATGGAGTCGACGATGAGAACTGGTAAAGATCCGGCAGACAAATAGAAATGTGCAACTGTGGCTGAAATGACGGCTTTCGGACAATCAGAAGGAAGCTGAACAGTGACTTGAGGGACTGACTCGGCAGTGCGTGGACGATAAACAGCATATGAAGCAACGTTAAACAAAAATAATTCACTTCAGACGTAAACACGCTTCCATTCATCACGATTGTTGACGCAACGCCGCGCAAAAGCCCGACTTGTCGAGAAAGCCGAGGGGTTGCAGTCAGTCACAACTTCAACTTCGATGGTGGAAAAATTCTGATGAGATTTGTGGTGGGACGAGAACCAGGAAGGTCAGCCATCTGCCTCTGATCGGGCGGGAGATGAGGGTCTGACGACAGACAGCGACAAAACCGAGGGTCCAAAAAAATACCCCCCCACGGAGTCGCTCGTTCCAGCGACATTTCCCTGCCGTCGTCCCTCATCATGACGCCGTTTATCAGAAAGTGGGTGACTCCGCTTCACAGGCCTGCGTTGAGTACACCGGCGGTGGGAGCACTCATCGTCTTTAATGCATCCCCAGACTTCAGAGTGCATCCAAAACAGATCAATACGGGCTGGCGGGCCTCGAGGCCCTGTGAGGCCTCATAAAGCTTTTGGAGGAAGAGACTCAAAAACTGAAGCGAAACCTTTCATTAAACTAACAAATAAATATATAGTTTTACACATCTGTTGAAATGGTATGAAACAGACATGTGGGGAAAAAAATATTTTTAAAAAATTGAGCTTCTCTGCCTTCTCCCAGAGCCAACTAGAAACAACCAATCAGAGCCAGGAGGCGGGTCTCAGCGCTGTAAGCAAACTAAGCAAACTTTAAAATACAGCTACCGTTTTCATAAGATTTTTTTTAAATAAACTAATCGAACACGCGTGCGTCCAATTTTGACTCTTATCTAGCAATAAAAAGTTCCTAGCTCTGCTGTCAGACTGCAAAAAGCAGCAGAACGGGTTGGAGTGCAATGCTCTGCAGCCTGGATATGGGTCTGTTGTTCCTCTTCAGAATTTAAAGAGACGGCACCAAAGCTAGATATTTCCAGGGGTACCTGGATCTGCAGAGCTACAAAAAGCCAGAAATTCAGACCAAAGCATTTCAGTTCCACTTGATCACAACTGAGTGACTGAAATGTGAATGGCAAGGATTTAAAAGCATGATACGTCTGGTTTATTCCTGCCTGCCAGAATCTGGAAAGGATGTGAAGCTGGTGTAAAGGTTCACCTTCAATCTGCCGGGGTAATAATCGTAAACACACTGCTGGAGCTTCAATGGAATCATTTTTTGAAAATAGTCACGCTCTAAAATGGCCCAGTCAAAGCGCAGACCTAATCTAGTTGAGAATCTACGCCAGGCCTTGATGAGTTTCTCCGTCCGATCCGACGGAGCTTTAAAGACTTTCTGCTGCTAAAACCCAAAAACTTGGTTCTACAAAACAAACACGTCACACTTTACAGATCTCCAAACATTTTATAACCACAAACCAATATTCCTTCCACTTCACAGTGATTATACACCATGTCCTGCATGCAACCCTCCAAAAAAGTGCATTCAATAAATGGAGGCAGCAAGGCGAAACGTGAAATTATCCTACTGTAATCCTGCTCACGATCCTGCTCCAATCGTACGCGAAGCAGAAGAGATCTGCCCTCACTTTTGCCACGACACACAAACAAGCGCGTTTAAAGAGACGACAAGAACGATCGAGACTGAAGATGAGTGATTCTAAAAGCCTCTGACAACAAACAGCAATCAGAGCTCGAAATAAACCTGGCGACCCAAACAGGGTTCCCTTGAGCGTGAGTCTAACGTAAACAGGAAAGCACGCAAATCTACGCAAATAATCAAAGCGAGCAGCTGCGATTCATTCCCAGACTGAGGAGCCGGTGGGTTAAATGCGACTTTAAACTGAGTAGGACATCCCGCGTTGAACGCGCAGATACTCCCAGGCTTAAAGCATTTTTGGTTGACATGGAGTCGACGATGAGAACTGGTAAAGATCCGGGAGACAAATAGAAATGTGCAACTGTGGCTGAAATGACGGCTTTCGGACAATCAGAAGGAAGCTGAACAGTGACTTGAGGGACTGACTCGGCAGTGCGTGGACGATAAACAGCATATGAAGCAACGTTAAACAAAAATAATTCACTTCAGACGTAAACACGCTTCCATTCATCACGATTGTTGACGCAACGCCGCGCAAAAGCCCGACTTGTCGAGAAAGCCGAGGGGTTGCAGTCAGTCACAACTTCAACTTCGATGGTGGAAAAAATTCTGATGAGATTTGTGGTGGGACGAGAACCAGGAAGGTCAGCCATCTGCCTCTGATCGGGCGGGAGATGAGGGTCTGACGACAGACAGCGACAAAACCGAGGGTCCAAAAAAATACCCCCCCACGGAGTCGCTCGTTCCAGCGACATTTCCCTGCCGTCGTCCCTCATCATGACGCCGTTTATCAGAAAGTGGGTGACTCCGCTTCACAGGCCTGCGTTGAGTACACCGGCGGTGGGAGCACTCATCGTCTTTAATGCATCCCCAGACTTCAGAGTGCATCCAAAACAGATCAATACGGGCTGGCGGGCCTCGAGGCCCTGTGAGGCCTCATAAAGCTTTTGGAGGAAGAGACTCAAAGAAACTGAAGCGAAACCTTTCATTAAACTAACAAATAAATATATAGTTTTACACATCTGTTGAAATGGTATGAAACAGACATGTGGGGAAAAAAATATTTTTAAAAAATTGAGCTTCTCTGCCTTCTCCCAGAGCCAACTAGAAACAACCAATCAGAGCCAGGAGGCGGGTCTCAGCGCTGTCAACCATGTGCCCCTTCTTCCCCCCTCACCCTCTGCTGCGCTACTTCCCAATAGCAGTCTGCCGGGAATGCTATTCCCAGTGAGCATGGCTACCAAGGACTGCGGATAAACTGTTCCCAGATGTTCTACCTGCATTGGCACATTTAGCAAACCGTACACGACATTGATTGGCAGCGCAAAGACCCTCCTCTTGGCTCTGATTGGTGGTTTTTGGTCGGGAACTGTGCATTCATCCAGACGGTAACAATAGCTCTGTGAGGAGGTGAAGATTGCTGTTTTCTCAGATCGTGCTGCCAAAACGTGGTTAGAAAAATGACTTTGTAAAAGTTACACACTTTAAATATCCTATTTAAACCACAAATCCAATTGGTGAGATGCTCCGGCGGTAGCACGCGTTAATTTAGACACCAGCTTGCTGACATAATCTCCACAGCCTCCAGAGGTGAAAGCTGATGGATCCATAAACATCTAAAGTCATGTGGGGTTATTTTTCTGAAGGCAGGGTTGAGACGAGACACATTTAGCCTGTCATTAATCTTTATTGGCAGTAAATTCGTTCCACCGAGAGCAAAGGCGGCTTTTGCACGACTCTCTGACTCTCTGTCACGGTGAGCTTTTAGCAAATTAGGATGGGCTCGTCATCCGGTGACATCAGCCTCACCTCGCCAGCCTCGTTCTGCAGGGAGCAATTATGTCTCTGGTTTCCTCATGGCTGTTTGAAAATGTTACTTTAAGGACTTAGAATAATTGTACGGTTATTCTCAAAAATTGGCCGAATTATTAATACTGCTGTGATTTTTTTTTTTTTTTTTTTTTTTTTTTTTTTTTGCTTTTTAGCTCAGTTAAAACAACAAACAACATTTTTTTTTTTTTTTTGGTCCAATCTGATGGTAGCACAGCTGGATGACGTCTTTCGATTCGATCTTGACTTTGACTGGACGGTTTAACATCCTTCTGCAGGCTTTGATGGAAGTCGGCCTCTGGTCTTTAAGAGTCGTCATCTCGACTCTGGCTAATATTTCCGGTTAGCGTTGGGCGTCTTATTCTGACTCGTTTCCCTCGGATTCTGCTCCCATCGTTTTGTGTCCGCATTCTTTCAGTAGGGGGCAGTATTCCGCCTTTTTCTGATGTCTCACATCTACGTAGATGTGAAACTAATATATATGTCAATCAGGGGTTTTGGAACTCTAAGAAACCCTGATTTCAACAATAATGCCTTTCTGTTGCAAATGTTCACAAAACTGTCCAAAAAAGAAACAGCATTTTGCAATTGCTGTGTTACGACTACAGAAGAAATGCAATTAAACTCATTAAAAAAACATCATCCTCCGAACATCTTCTTCATATTTTCCGTCTGGATTAACGTCCAGTTTTGGATCACATGACTGGCGTGACGTGAAAACGAGCTTCTATTTCTAGCGATATGTCCAAGTCTTTGCTCTAGAAGCATTGAGTGATCGTTCTGGAGCAAAAAACGTTTGCTTTTGCAAAACAACTTTTTGTCAAGTTGCCGTGTTTCCATTAAGCTGATAGTCTGAAAATGCATGCAGCAAGACCTGTTGTCCTCATAGTGAGTAAAATCTGTGACCTTCTGATGGATCGGTAACCAGTGGTAACCAGTGGTAACCAGTGGCAACCAGTGGGATGGACTCACATCACCTGGGTGGAGGACATCCAGGTGGATTATGCCTGACAGCAAGTCGACCTCTGAGAGTTTTCAACAAATCAAGTTGAGATTCAGTGGTGTGACCTCAAACATGTCATCCAGGCCTAAACGCCCACACAGAAAAGTGAGCCTGATGGTAGTTGTTGGCACAACCAGTTACCGTGACGGGGCTGTTGCTGTTTCAATAAAGTTTTTTTGTTTTTTTTGTCATTTGAAAACACTACTTTGTATTTACCAGTGTAAACTTTGATTATAAAAATCGGTCTGATGACTTTAAACAAAAAGAAAAATAAAGCGAAACCAGAAGGAAATTTGAATGCTTTTTCACAGCACGGAAAAATCGCAAACAGTTTGTCGTATCGCTGCAGTATTTATGACACTTGGACCAGAAACTGGGCTCAGGTTCAGTTCAGGCTGAATTTCTTTTGAGTGAAAACAGAAAGTGGTGAAGCTGGCTTTTTTTATTTTTTCCTTTTCTTTTTCTGCTGCTGCATTTTTTTGTAATGAGCTTCAAAACATCATAAATCTTCAGGCACTTTGCTTCTCTGTGTGTTTTCAAAGCTTAATTGATCTTCAGGAAACTTGTACTGTAATGGTTTTGTTTTGGCTCTTATTGGTAATGGATGGCGTTGGATTCGGCCAGCGCGGGTTCCAACGATAAACCACAGCTACACAGTTGTCTTTTTCTTCTTTTAACAACGTTGATTAGGATTAATGCGCGCACCGCCATGGAAACCGGGATTCGTCGGACGATCTATCTCAACCAGAACTTCCCGGTTAACTAACGGCTTTGTCATCGTCCTGATCAAGATGGCCACGGATCAGGATTGGCCACCGAAACGGTAAACTGAGAGCTATGGTGTTCAGCTCGACTCATTCTTCAACACGGCGGCTGCAGATGGAGTCTTGACCCATCTGTCCACCTCTGATGCTCCACCCTGCCTCCATCCTGACCCCGAACCTGGAGCTGGGTTTAAGTCACAGCCCGGTTGACAGAGAAGTCAGGATTTCAAATGGCGACGGCCGACAAAACATTGGCCGCGTTTCCGATGACCATACAGTTGCACAACATGAAAGTTTGGGGATAAATACGCTTAATGGAAACACACCAACTTTGAAAAAAGAAGAAAAGAAAAAAACACTGACTGAGCCGCCCGTTCAGTCTCATCTGACACCAACGTGGTTCTTTTTCTTCCAAACACCAACATTTCCTCTTTTTCACCCAAACCCTCTAAAAACGCTTATAAATATCTATTTTTACATCAAATATAGTGTTGACGTTATATTGCGTAACAATGTAATATAAAGTCCTAATAACAATCTTCTCCATAGGCTTTTAAGTGTGCAGCCAATCAGCATCAAGGAACATAATCAGCTGGAGTGGCTCCCTGGGTATAGCGCAAGTTTGACTCCGAAGTTGCCTCCACCAAGTAGCCGACCTGCGAGTGCTTTAGCGTAAAGAGCTTTGTGTGGCCAAAATGACTGGGAAAGTGCTACATATGCAACATCAACAGTTTACCATTTAAATGGCGCTCCGGCTTTGCAAATGTCAGGCGGTATTGTGGAGAATCCGCGATTTTGCGTGAAGTTCCTTTCTGGGTTCACGGTGTTTCGTGGGAACGAGGCGTTTTAGGTGTTTGGACATGGAAACCCCGAGTAGAGGAGACGCACGAATAAAACCTTCATCAATCGACTTCAGTTCAAATCCCTAAAGCCACTTTCAAACGCCACAGAACGGCAAACGTGGGGCGGCGGCTTCTCGTCGCGGTCATTAAGGACATTGCCTTTCAGCAGATGTAAATGTTTACAGTGTTGATCTTCAGAGAAATCATCGGAAGTTTACACTGGAGCGGATTGTCCAATGCGGTTCAAGATTTTCCAAAGAAAGTCAACTTGCATGACGGACGTCGTGGGAGTCGGGACGCAACGGGACACCTGCAGCGTCTCTTGATGATCAATCCGAGTCCAGGACTCGAATTCATCAAACTTATCTCCGTTATGTCCAAGTATAGAGATAAGAATACCAGAGTGGGCCTCAGATTTCTGTTATCATCTAGGACAGGGAAGTGCTGATCCTAATGCGAATTTCCGGGCAGAGGGAAAGCCGACGTTTCTCCTCAGGGAGCCATCAGTCTGCGGCAGATAGCTGCGGCTTCCTTGTTGACGTTGCGCTCGCCAGACCCACTCAAATATCCTCCTCCTCCGGGCCCCCGGTGACGAATTACATCCAGGAACATCTTTTGCTCCGCCGGGCAGTTTCTGGGGGACTCTGAGTGTCGAGGCCGGGACATTTGAAAAGCTGACAGGACAAAACACGGAGACCAAAGAATAGTCGTCCTCCTTCATTCCGAAGAAATGTTTTGTCTCCGTCGGAACCTGACTCAGCGGGAGGAGAGCTGACAAGCTGCAGGAATCCCGTGTGTTTTTGGAGAGCGTTGATATGTTGTTGTTTTTTTGACGTGTTTAAACATATTTGTGGATCTTCAGGTCGTCGCCTTCCTAAAGTAACGACCTGAATGAGTTGGAGTTTTTTCTTTCCCAAATCATCTTTTGGCAAAAAAAAAAAAAAAAAAAACGGCTTATGCCTTTTATTTAGGAAGGCGATGATACGGATCTGAGTACAAAGACTCTCCTGTTCCTCCTGAGGCTGCAGTTAGGAGCTTCTGTTGTCACTGCGGTCTCTCTAACTTCGGCCCTGGATCGTGATTATGATCTCCTTCTAATTGGACAGCACACTAATGGCCAATCTGAATCTTGTGGCAAAACTAGAAACCGAGCCTCATGTTTTCATTGAGTGCAGAGACTTTATTGCACACAGGAGAAACTTCTTCTCACGGATCTTCGATCTGGGATTTAATTCGGTGTCAATTAAGGCCAGTGCTTATCAATCGATTAAAACCAAAATGTAGCCACAGGTTAGAAATTGGACTCTTGCTCTCTCGTCTTTTCTCTCCAGCCAATAGTTGCACCACCGCATCCGCCTCCTGAATCGGAAAGCGTCTGATCACCTTAGAAAAATACAAGTATTACCATAAAATACAGTAAAACCATTTTTTTTGCTGGTTTTCGAAGAGATTCCAGCACAAGAGTCGCAGCTAATCAGATGGAGGAATACAAGCGTCTAATCTGATGCGGCGGCACGACTTTGTTCGGCTGAAAAAAGTTATCCTGACGTGGACGGAGCTCAAATCTGTTCATGAAAGCGTCAAATTTGGGTTTGAGTGGGGTTTTTTGCTTAGCAGATTCACAGCAAAAGCACAAGTGTTGTGGTCTATTTTCTAATGCAAATATCTCAGAACACTTGAAATGAGACTAAATTAACTTCTGAGTAACATTTCAGCACTTAAAGTGCTTGCTTTAAGTGAACAATTCCTTAGTATCACTTAAAAAGTGCTAGTTCCGGTAGATTTTTTTCACATATAGCATGGGGGAAATTTGTTACTAGAGCCAGTGATAGTCAGTGGAACTTATACTTTTTAAAATCAATATTAAGGAATTATATACTCAAAACAAGCTTCTATATCTTGCTGAGAATCTGCATGTGTGCGTGTCTAAAAAGCGTGTTTTTATGAGTGTTTTTTGTGTGTATGTAGTTTTGGGAACTGACGGTCTGACGGGACAACCTCCCCTGTTTCCCGGCTATCTGACCATGACTTCTGCCGCGGCCCTTCTGAGGATCACGTCAAGGCCTCAGGAGGGTTGAACTTCTCCTGGCTATTAGAAAAGTTTCCATCTGTGTCTTAGTAGAGCCAGCATCCACACATGGGGCTGCATCTCGTAAACCTAATCAATGGATTGGCGAGCAAACGGAGTGCCGAAAAGCCCCAGTTCTCGGCCAGACAAGCCTTGAAGGATACAGTAAACGGTGAAACTGGATCCATGTCAGATTTCATTGCGTGTTGAAAGCCCTGGAAGAGGTTCAGAATGAGCCGAGCAGCTCCAAGACGTTGTGTCTGCAGTCGGCTTCATCTGGAAACGCATTAAAGTCAAACTTTAATACATATTGCGAAAAAAAGCATTGATTCTTCTGCTTTCCTGCATCCGGAGTGTCCAGTAAACACAGATTCTGCTCAAACCTTCATGTGGCACCGTTTGGGCCCAAAACATGCAAGTCTTTCCTCAGAGAGACGGGTGTTCCGTTTTCTCTGCTCCCGATTGGTCTCTCTGAAGACTCGAAACGGAACATTGCGGAGGAAATGCGAAAGGATCGGGACGCGTGGCATGCGATGGGATCCAAAGACGGTCTCAACGGGGGTAATTGTCGGCGCGTGTGCGCCAAGGCGCAGGCAGCTGCTTAAATGGTGCATGTCAGAAGATTGAGCGATTGGAGCAGGTCATTTAGAGGACTTGAAATGATGATAACATGGAACGTTGGCGCAAGGAGAGCAAAAAAAAAGAAGAATCACAATTAGGAGCTTAAATACTGAAGCAGAGAAGAGCATTTGACAGGAGAATCAGATGATCAGGGAATGTGACTCATTTGTGGAAAAAGCAGAAAAACTGAGGGAAGGAAACTAATTAACACAAGCTGTGTTTCCATTGACCGTTTAATTGCGCAATCTGACATTTTGAAGATAAATTTGTTCTATGGAAACACGGCAATTTAAAAAAACAACTTCGTTTTGGTGCTGGAAAGAAGCAATTTTGAGACGAGTTCATTCCGCACAATTTGGAAGGAAGTTTATTCAAGTCACATGAGTCACGTGATCGTCAACCAGCCACTTGCTGCCACTTGCACAACCCACGAAGAAGAAGACGACAGGAAGTAGTTGGAGGCTTCCTGGCGATGTGAAATCGAGTTTTTTTTACATTTACGGAATATCGAGAAAGTTTTACGCACATTTGTGACGGAAATGTGAATCTAAGACTCAATTATGAAGAAAACAAAAGAGAAATTATCATCGTTGAGCGACATTATACTGATTTAAGTGACTATTTGTTGCACCATTCACCAAATAAGTTAAATAAGGAGTTCCACAAGGCTCAGTACCTGGAATCTTATGTATATTTTTTTGAAAAACAAAGACTAAGAAGGTAACAAACTGTTTGGTTTAAGTTTCATTTCAGACAAAAAAAATTATTTAGACAGAGCAGCACTTCCTTCGTCCACTTGAGTCATCTCAAGTGCTGAGAGACGACTTCTGTTGTGAACTGCATCTGCATAAACAAGCTGATGTGAATTGCAGTTTATTCAAAGTTCTGTGGCGTCAGCATGTGAAGATCTTTTACCATCAGCTTGACTTTAGGGATTTGCTTTTAGCCTTTCGGGAAGACTTCGATCGAAAACAACGGATGTTTTCGTCCAGCTCAGTGCCGCTCTCCGCAGGAAGAGGCCAGACGAGCGGTCGCCAAAACACCTCTACGGCCTCAGTTCGTTTCCAGCTCTTTGCTGCCTTGAGGACGAATTCGACTCCCGTCGGGTTAAAGTCTTTCTGAGGATGAGATGAAAATCCTTGTCTCCTGCAAAGCGTGTTGAGAAGCGATGTGAGGACGAAGCTCATTCTGCCACACTTTGATGAACATCAAAGCTGGAACTCATCTTCTGACGAACTTGGAGAATATATTTTGACTTCTGTCTCAAGTTGTGACCTAGATTTCCTTCTTTTTTTTCCACTTAAGCTGTTTATAAATTGTGTAGGCCAGCTGTGACCCCGTTGAATCAGGGTCGCAATGGCTTTGACGGCAGGACGGAGAAGCTGCTCTCCTTTGGGACTGAGCTGCTGATCCTGGTGCTTAGAATAAAAAAATTACCGAGTATCCAAACAAAAGTGGTAATTATTTCACTTGATCGTGGATGATCATCAATGTATTGATTGATGGATGGTGCAAATCTCGGATGTGATGAATGAGTGGCTTAACTCCAGTCCATATCATTTCTCCGAGTCCCTCTGCCTCTTCCTGGTGTCCTGGTGACTTTTTAGCTCCCTGAATCAAAACGATGCGATCTGAACAGATGTTCCCGGGAACAAAAAGGCATCTTTTTTGTTCGCCGCCCTCCAGATGAAACAGCGTAAGAAAGAACATTTCACCACAGGTTACAAGAGGCTTGAGCCGGGGATGAAAGTTCACCTTTAAGATTAAAGAATGTCTGTGCGTTAGGGTGGTCTAGTCAAAGTCTGACTGGGAATCCGATGCGGCTCCTTAATGACTTTCTGTCGCAGGGATCTACAAAGGTTATCACTACAATTAATGCTGTATTGTGTCTCCACCTGCTGGACAAAGTCATTTATTATTGAAAGGATTTGCACATACATATGACGATGGTGTGTTCGATGGAGCAAAAAGGAATGGGAAATTTCTGCCTCAAACTCAGGAATTTTCTACAGAAAACAAGAAAATTTCTGAGCTTCAAAACGTTGAGATTAAATTTTTTTGAAAAATCTTTCTTTAGTGGAAATTAACTCCTTTTTTTTTGTATTTTCAATGACCCTGGATACACCTGTCACACTCCCTCAAACTCTTGGAACTGACTTTTTTGCTTGACAATCAGCCCTGAAATATAAATCTTTTATTTTTATTTCCACTCAACCATCCATCAAAATCAAGGTTTAGTCCCAGGGTTCTCTTGTGACGAACCGTCTTGACTGGTGCAAGGCCATGATGCAACATATCTGTTCTTTTTTTTTACTTTCACCTTCTCAGAAAAACCAAATATTGAGTTTTTCGGTATCTGTAAGCCACAATCATCCAGATGAATGTTTTAAATATGCAGCTCTGTCTGTTTGCTAATGACAAATAGAATTTCAAGTGTACATTCACGGCAGTGATCCATTCATTGATATCAATGATTGTTATATATCTCCCCCTAGTGGAGAAAACTTGTTCTACCCAAAGGCTTTACATTAACCCCTCGATGGACTGGCGACCTGTCAAATGTCACCCTGATCCTGCAAAATGAAGCACAGACGGTGGATGGACAGGTTTGCTCATAAAAATTTCCATAACAAAACCCGAGAAAACGCGCAAGGCTCCATTTCGCCCCCAAAAAGGCGAGGTCTGAAATTGAAATCACATTTATTGTTTTTTTTTTCTGGAGTTGATTCACTTAAAACGTTACCCTTTGTGTACAGTACTGTTTGTTCCTCAGCTGCTATTGTAACACTCAAACATAAAACATACACGCACTCGCACACAGAACGGCAAGTCGCACCCGCCGAGGCTCCACCAGGTACACCGGGCCTTCTCGTACTCTGAGACAGGAGGATCCTACATCAATTGGCAAAGCGGTTCCCCCTGTTTAACCCTCCTGTTGTCCTCGGCTCATGTCGACCGAGGACAAGCCCTTAAAAAATATGTTTTTCAATTGCAGCTGCATACAGAAACGCTAATCTAACAGTCCTGCATCAGAACTACGGTGTGCACAACTCAGGGGAAGTTTAGGCTCAAGCAATTCAAATGTGAACTTTATAAAAGAAATAAAAATAACTAAACCCAGGCCTCAGGTCAGACTGACCGGAAGACTAAGGAAATCACAGCTGGACAGGCAAACAGTATGGAATGGCATCATTGATCTCCGTAAAACTGATATCTTTTCAAATTTCCCCCCCCCTGTTGCCCTCGGGTTGACATGACCCGAGGACAAGCCCTTATAAAACATTTTTTAATTGCAACTGCATACAGAAACTTGAAATCTAACAGTCCTGAATCAGACCTACAGTGTTCACAACTCAGATGGAATTTTCTGCTGGAGCAATTCAAATGTGAACTTGACGAAAAAATAAGACTAACCTCCTGTTGTCTTCGGGTCAAAATGACCCGAAGACAACAGGAGGGTTAAGTGTTCTGTGACCATCGGATGAACATCAGTCGCCGCCATTCCCACCAGCACCAAGTTTCAGCTTGGAGAAACTAACAGATAACATAATAAAAATAATAATAATAATAAAAATACCCTCCGCAGGACTGCAAGTACAGAAACACACAGATCAATAAAAATACAAAGCATCAAATGTCGAAATCATATCACAATAAAGGAATTTAAGATCACTTATTGTTTAACTACTTTGCTAACAGAGATGCTGAAGGCTCTATCAGCACCAGCAGTTTCTTTAAGTATATGTAGTTATATAGGTATGTATATAGTCCATAAAAGGGTTGAGGAATCATTTGGATCGAACAGTCATTGTTTGGGGGTGTGGGGACACTGGAACACACCATAAAATGTCAACAACCTACATGGCATGGCTCTTCACTTCTGAAACACGGTGACCGAAAACGAACGTAAATGAAACCGGACCTCAGCTTACGGCCTCCGGATCCAGAGGTTTCTGGATGTGGACTCCCGAGCCCCGCCCCCTCTTTTCAACTCCTGTTTGGTTTGCAACTGGAATAAATAGAGCTCTACAGTAACAACGGTTCAAGTCCCATCAAGTCTTTTGAGGAAGCAGGATCGTTGCGAGCGCCGCTCCAGTCCGCCGTTGTCCGTTGCGTGTGTGCTCGCTCTCCGCCGTCGGGTCCAATGTAAACAGCTTTTACAGAGGCAAGACATGGAAGTAAACAGGCTCTTTGGCACATCCTTCACAACCATGGATGCATTTCAAGTTCTGACTGGACAAGACAGGCTCACATACGAGTCCGTTTCATCGAAGGAGGCGTCTTTTATTCAAGCAGCTTGACTTGAATTTTTTTTGTTTTTCTTTAAAAATAAAGTTAAAAAAAAAAAAAGGACATTTGTAGTGAATGTACAAAAACGTACAAACGAACACAGGCGCACAACGGTGACCTACTTTTTTTTTTTTTTTTTGAAATGATATTTTCGGTTTTAAACAGAATGAAACTTCCCACATTCAGATGCTAAATAAAAAAATAAATAATTCGGGTTATGTATATAAAAAAAAAAGGCAGGAAGAACATGGCAACACTGAATGGACGAACTGAACTGAAATGAGTGACAGAGGGCGCTGACCTAAGTCGTCAAAGGTCAAGGCTGGGAGAACGTCAGTGGCGACAGCAGGTGGCTCTGCTGCGGAGCGGTAACATGAAGACAGGCACAAACATCAGTAGAATCGTAAAATGGAGCAAAGGTTTCATGTCTTTCTACTGTTTAAGGGGCTTTTTCCAAAAGTATCCAGACCCCCTGGACTTATTTTGCTTTTGTATTTCTCCATAACAGCATCAATGTAGTTTGTTTAGATTCTATGTTGACACAAAGTACTGCTTGATTGGGAAGCTGCAGAAAACCGACACGTGCTTTAATCCTTTTAAGGAAAGAATACAATTAAAAGAAACAAATTGCTGCACATTTGCATTCAGCCCCTCAAAATTCAACTTAAGCTATAAGTTATTTTCACTAAATCTTTAATGCTTTCACATTAAATGGAGAACATATATTTTTTAAATTTCTTTAACCTTGACACAGATTTTCAATTGGACTTTGATCTAAGTTTGGAACATTCCTTGGTCTCCAGTAAGTTTTAGATTTTAAGCTGCTACTTTATTCAGAAGCTGGAACATGGACTAGATCAAGCAAATATGCCTCAAGACGAATGTGAAACTTAAGTGTTACAGTGCACATGAGAAGGACGAAGATAGCAATCAATGGTTTTCACTGGTAGGAATAAATAGAATATATAGATGATGCTTTTAAAATTCTTTTTGTTGTAGTTATTCCACTGAAACCCATCCAATTTGAAAAATAAGGAGAAAAGCTGCTATAGACAACCATAAAAAACAACAACCATGGAAACATACCACAGACCGATTGCATAGAGCCTCTGCAGTCATAGAGCCTCTGCAGTCGTCCAAATGAATTCCCCTGCATTAATTCCCCAACATTGATCCCAATCACAGCGATCGAATGAAACAAGATGCAATACATTTTTAAATGAGGTCCACCATCTTTCAAGAAAAACTCACTCCATCGACTCTTCTGGGACGCAAAAAGGATAAACGATCCTCCTCGTTTATGCTAATTGTTGCTCGCCATCGCCCTTCAGAAAGACCCAGGCATTTTCAACACCAGGGTTATTGAAAATTTAACATAATGTGATACATTATTTGTAAAATGTATTTATTTTTAGGTAGTTATTTGTAAGTTGTTTATTGTAACAACTTTATTGTAATTGTCAGGGAGGGCTTAGCCCTACTAGCGCACTTATACCAGTGTGGTATAAGTGCGCTAGTACTTATATATATATATATATATACAATTTAATTTCAAAAATACTTAATTGATCCCAAAGGGAAATTAAATGTTACTCATTAATTCAGATTATGTAAAGAATTATTATTATTATAGAAAGTGATGGTCACCTATGACCTATAGATAAGTGCGCTCTATATATGTACACGTTTTTTTTTTCTTTTCAAAGTTAGTGAGTGTGGCAGTATATTCAGTCACGTTCAATAGTCCATAGAAACAGAGTTTCTGTTTTTTTGTTTGCGAGTGAATCTCGTCTTTCCAAAGCCCCATTTGGTCAAACCGAGCCTGGTTCTAACGCAGCTTAATCTCGTTGGAGGGGATTTTTTCTCTCTACTTTCACCACATGCATGCTGAATGGGAGAAATTTCTGAAAAGCAAAATCGACCAGGATTGAATTAAAACAAGTGTTTTTACCATTGGCGTCATTTTCAAAAAATTAAGGTTTTCTTTTTCAATTCGCATTCATAAAATGACAAAAATCAAAACGTACTAAAGGTGTGCATACTTTTGGAAATGTCTGTGTACTAATATGTATATAAGATCGCTACATTCAAGCTAAATATATGTAGACTTTGGGGGGGGACAGTATTACAACGACAAGGTTAATCTGAGTGATTGTTCCTTAGTTATGTGCTTCTACCTGTTGTTCCAAACTTTCACTTCAACACATGTAAATTGTTTCAGTAAGTGCAGGACGACAGTGTCAAATGTAAAAGTGCCTTTTTAACACCAAGTGTTTTGCCACTTTTACACCTAAAAGTCTCGGCGGCGAGACGAGCGCGATTAGAAATTCAGTCAGGATTCCCATCCTCTCACAAGTCTTGCTCGTGTGAGGATGGAGGGTTGAGCTGTAGTAGGCAGGGCAGTAAAACTATGATAAAGGGTTCATGTTAGCCTCTTAGTGTCCCAGTGACTGGGGAAGGTACAGTAATATCTGAACATTCAGTATAAACAAGGCAAACACAAAGTAGTATTTGATCTCTCCTCATGATCTCGGACAGTTCCCATCACCACCCATCCTCTAACCCAGAGCGAAGCCGAGAAAGCTTCGTTCCCGTGGCAACAGGACTTAGGAGCAGCCGAGAGAAGCTTCAAAGGTGCTTGGGGGGCTTCAAAAGGGCTCTTATGATGGAGAAACCTCCTCTCTTATTACAGTTTCTGGAGGCTGCAAGAAGGAAAAAGTGATGGACGAACAAAACAAGCGTCGGAGCTGTAGCGGCGGCGCGCGAGGAGCTCGGGCTCACGCCGTCTGTGTGGGGAGAGGGACGGGAGTGGGGATTATGGCGGCCTGCTCCTCCGAGACCTGTGTGATCTCTTCGGCAGTTACGGTG
Organism: Poeciliopsis prolifica; assembly: GCF_027474105.1. NCBI lineage: Eukaryota > Metazoa > Chordata > Actinopteri > Cyprinodontiformes > Poeciliidae > Poeciliopsis > Poeciliopsis prolifica. Next base: position 11,366,229 of record NW_026562385.1, on the reverse strand, counting down.
GGAGCCAACTCCGCCGCGGGCGTGGGGGAGCGGCTGTTGGGGCCCGTGGAGCGGGTCGGGGTGGAGGCAGTTCTTGAACTGGGGTCGGAGGCGTGGACCGGGGTCGAGTTGTCGGCTGGGTTGTGGCCGTCGGCGGTGGCTGCTTTTAGAGCGGCAGGCTTGTTGTAGTTCATCTTGAAGATGTGCTGCTGGAGGTGCCTGATCCAGTCCTCCTGCACCGACAGTGGGCCGTGGAACTCCACCTCGCAGAACCTGAACCACACGAAGAAAAACCAAACATGACTGCTGAATATAAGCACGACATAATAGAAGCAGTAGTTGGAGTGAAAGAAATAAGAACATTGCAGGATGCAGTTGATGTCAGGCCACTTTCTCCCTTAGGAGAAGTTAAAGAATTTAAGGTTGTTTTTTTTACTGCAGTTACATCAGAATCTAAGCACTTTTTGTGTTGCCCGAGAATCCCAAAAGGTTTACAAAATACTTCACACTGCATCAGCGGCTAAAGTGGAGAAAAGCTTTAGAGGCAGAGGAGGAAGAAACTGCAGTTTGAGGATTAAAGGCACTATTTAAAACTCAGCCTCACAGTTCTTTAACTGATAGTCTCAATATTAGCAATATTAAGGGTGCGTTCACACCAAATCCCTTTTACTTCGCCTTCATCTAACTCTAGTTTGTTGGCCTACAAAATCCAGTTCGTTTGGGGAAGAAGGAATGCGATAAATCAAACTGATAAGGACCAAAGAAAGTGAACTCTGGTGCAGTTAGCGTGCAAATGTGAAAACCAAGCGGACCAAAGACGACTTTGAAAACAGGAAGTGTACTAAAGCGCTGGGCATTCTGGGTAATTACAACCAGAACCAACCAAGAAAATAGCGTAACACTAGCACTGGTCTGGAGAATCCGCGCTTTCTGATTGGCTACCGGACACATTCAATTAATCCTTGATTTAGATTGGAGCGTCCACGACCATCTACCGTAACACACAACACAAGTGACAATTTTAGAACGAATAACGTTGTAAGATTGTCGTTTGGGGTAAAAAATCCTGTAGTTTGAACTATTGCATCAGGCAATCGGATGTCTTCTCTATTTAAATCTAATGATTACTGAAGAGCAATATACAATACAGACTTCATAATCTCCACTCTTTTGGTTGAATGCAGCATTTATTTCCACTGTGGAAATAAATGCTTTAGTTTTTATTCAAGTACATTTATTGTTAATGGAGACTGAGAATCTATTTTATTTTTGTTTTTTGTTGTTTTATTTATTTTGTGTATCAGTCCCAGTGTTAAGTGTTCTTTTGAAAGTAAAGTGTATCTATCTTTGGCAGGAAACCTCATGTGTTATTACGTAATTTCCATTAAATCAGTGTATAAAGGTCTTCAAACAATATTATCGTTTATCGCAATATTTTTTTGAGACAATTAATCGCCCAGCAAAATCTGTTATCGTGACAGGCCTACCAGACTATCAGGTGTGAAAACACCCTTACAACTGAGCTCATAGGGTTTCCTTACCGGCACTTCAGGGTGTAGAACTTGCCCACCAGTTTGACCAGTGGGTAGGAAGGTGGTTTGGGTACCAGGGAGGGGACGGTTCCTGTGCGCGGGGGCTTTGGAGAGCCACTGTCCCTGTCGGCTGCGTCTGGGCAGGATGGGTGCTTCAAAGGCCGACGCTCGAAACCTTACAGCAAGAGAACACAGCAAAATTCATGTCTATAATCAAGATGGAGGAGGGAGGACTGCAGTTTTGAAACTTGTTGAAGTTACTAAGAGCTAACAGGAAAATCTACAACACATTTTTGGTTTGCATGTTCTGCCAGCAAGATTTCTATTATTTTCTTGATTTATTTTCTGTGCACATTTGGTTTAGGCAATATGGTCTTAACGTTTCATCTCAATATCTTTTTGGTACTATTGTGATAAACAAGTCTTTATTTTGTCTTTTTTAGGTAACTGTTTGGCTGTGCCTGTGTGTCACAACAATTATAGCTCCTCACATACAAATACTGCTCTAGAAAAACATTCCCCTGGGTAGAATGCTTCTTTAGGACACCTGTCACACAAAGAAGTGTGATTTGCACCATTAAACTACAAACAGTGAAGGCATTTAGTCATATTTAACTATGACTAAATGTGAAATATTTAGTCACAGTTAAATATGACTAAATATGTTTACCTTTATATTTAGTCATAGTTAGTTAGTCAAATTGATTTTAATTAATTAAAATCAATTAAATTTATAGATTTTAATTTATGCTTTCACTGAAAAAAAAAACTGGAGAAAACTGTAAAAATGCCAACCTTTATCCAACATGTACTAGTAACAATGTAGTTAACGTCAAAGCCAACATTCTTAAGGATGCTCTGATTATCAGTATGGTTTAAGAGCTATCTGCGGTGTGTTAAGACCGTGTCAATCTAAAATCGGGGGCATTCAGCATGTTGGATTGTTTTGGCAGCATGTGAGGCACTCAACCTGTTTAGTGTGATGTTTAGCCAATTAGAAAGTGGCATGACAGAAACACGGTGGGTGAATCCAAAACACACACAAGACAGAACAACGGCCACGACGGAGCAGAAATAACAGTCCACAAACTACCGCCGTTGCTTCTTCCCAGTCGGCCGAAGCGGTTCATGTGTGGTGTGACGTTGACAGAACGGCGTAATTATGAATTGGTAAAATATGAACAAATAGCCGTTTCTGCATTGGGAAAAAGTCTCTAAATGAAATAATAAACATCTTTTCAACGTCATGTACTTTGGCAGTACACAGAAAAAACACTGCTTTGATCTAAAAAATTACTTTCGCACACAACTGTTGTCTTAAAAAATCAATTAATGAAATGATAAATCAAAACAAATTCAATCATTTCCATTTGCATAATTTATTATTGCTTTTCTCTTTTCTCTCTTTCTACCAAAAGTCACAAAATCTTCAGTCTGGTGCAACGAGCCATTATTATTAAGGATGAATTTGTTTACCAATCAGAATTTGATTTGTTGTTTCTGTTGTTTTGTTGGTTTAAATGAGACATTTGAAATGTTTCAGCGTTAAATGTTCATTAAAATTTAAAGTTCATTGATAGTTGATGATGTGTTCTTGCATCATTATGCCTTTTACTTGAAAGCGGTCTAAACAGAACAATATCACCGTTAGTTGCAATGACTTCTAGGATAATTCATCGTCCAGAAAAATGTGTTATCATGACGGACCCAGTTTTGAAACTCGTTGAAGTTACTAACCCTACAGCAGCATGTAGGCCTGCGTGCAGGTGAATATTTCAGGTGCCACAGGGTGTTGCGTTTCCGTGCGTACCTCTTGGCAGGCGGACATTCAGCTCGCTGCGGGCCACCTGTGCTTGAAGGCTGCTGCCGAGGCGCGAGAAAGTGGTGCTGCTTCCGCCAGCCCTGGCCGGAGCCGACCGCGAGGCCGCCCCCGATTCCTCGTCGACGGCCTCGGAGGAGCCCTGGCGGAGTTCTTGGCTCCGCGGCAGAGCCAGGCTAGCGGCCAGGGAAGAAGACCACTGAGAGGAAGAAGGGGACGAGGAGGAGTGGGCCTTCTGCGATGAGATTGGGAGGACATGATCAGAATCCACAGACGCAGGGAGAGGTGAGCTCGTCTTCTGGAACACGGAAAAATAAGTGATCTATCAGCAGCGCTGTAAGGAAAACTATACTATCGCTGCCTAAAGACAATGTCCCGAATAGATTTTATAACATATGTGAGCTCTGAATATGATCAACACTAGGAAGCTACAACTGAGTTTATTATAGCCTGAAACAAAATGATCAACCAAGAATTGAACTATTGCATCAGGCAATCGGATGTCTTCTCTATTTAAATCTAATGATTACTGAAGGGCAATATACAATACAGACTTCATAATCTCCACTCTTTTGGTTGAATGCAGCATTTATTTCCACTTTGGAAATAAATGCTATCCCCGAGGGATATCTAATCCCTCGTTAAAAAATAAACATATTTTCATGATCAGCAGCAGCAGGTGACTTTTAGGTTAAAACATGTTGTTTCTTATTATTTTTTAAATTCATTTATGGAAAGTTATGGCGGTTCAGGATGCCTTAGCATGTTGGGTTACATTTGTTCAAGTGAAAGAAAATGGGATATAAGCAGAGAAAGCAAATATTACACGCATGTGTTTTTCTCAGGACATATCTATTGACATGAAATTCCCATCAATTTCAGAAGCGTCACTTAAATTATACCACGCATTACGTCATGTGTAATAAACCGTCAAACAAGTCATTAAAGCCATGTAGAAAGAACTGAAATCTGAGTATTTAGAAAGCAATTCTGCCTGCTGTCTGTGCTCATCAGAGACTGGATCAGTAACAGGTTGTTTCTCATTAGCATGTTATCATGCAACATGCACAAGTAAAAGCGATGAGCTTTCTCTCTGTACCGTTGCAACTTTACTGTTGCCCAACATACTGATGGGTTTGGTTACAAACATTATTTCTAAACTTCTGAATGTTCCAGCGAGTGCCGTTAGGGCCACAATAAGGAAGTGGTAAGAACATTTCATCATAACCCTCCCAAGTCCAGGTGACAGAGGAGTCAACGAAATCATGGGGAGAGTTTCTAGAGCCCATTGCAACTAATTGCAATGGGCAACCATTTGGAAACTGCTGAGATCCATTGAGCGTCTCACAAGGACATAAGGACATAAATAGTGCGCTCAAATGTACTGTCCTTTGTGAACATTCACAGCGCAAGACTCCACTGCTGAAGAAAAACATTTGGAAAACACTTAAGAGGCGCTGGGATTAAATGAAGCTCAGTGAGTGTGTCCAATACTCAACTTGAATTATTCCACTTTATTACAAAGAATTTAATTCATGAACTTTTCCACTTTCACATCTCTGTGTGTGAGGATTACGTGGGCTGGTACTGATATCTAATATGAATTTCATGTCAGTAGCCCCATGAGAAACATGTTTAATTAAAGAAAAGGTTAGTCTGCTCAAAATGTATTTCTATATTTCCCTCGATTCTTACATTTAATAGTATGATTGTACACCTAAACATAGTACAAAGTAGGTATTTTATTTGCTAATTAGGATAAAATTGAACTCTGGGGGGAAAAAACAACAAGCCATTGTTTCTCTTGCTGTAGAATACAAACTACAGTTTTTAGCAAATGTTATGCCACTTTCCAAATTACGTAATTTATAACCATAAGTGAAAATGCAGGCACCAGCTGTGGAGCTTGTTAAAAGGAACCTGTTGGTTTAGCTTTAGAGAATGAGTTTGTGTGTCAACTTCTGGCACATACCAGCCGCAGAAGAAGCTACGAAAACTATATCATAGAAGTGTGGAACCTAAAGACGTGTTGCTTTTTTCTTTTCGGGAAAAGGTTTTACAAAAATAAAACTGTAGTTGAACGTTTAAACCTAAGTGTACCCTCGGCGTCTGTGACACGCTACGGGTAATGTGGAAATAATGAAACAAAAACAAAAAAAAGAAGATCTGGCACACATGCACGTTAGATAAAACTGAAAGTGAACTCCTGCCAGACAGAAAAGTAGTGCAAACGCTGCACATTCTACTAAATAGCAGCAAAATTTTGGCTGCAGACGCCAAATAGTTACTCAAGCCGCAAGCACGGAAAAATAGCGAGGCTTTAACAAAATTACAAGCGAGCCAAGGTGGACCTCAAAATCCTCCAAGATGGAGAAACACTCAACTCTCTGACCTGAATGTAAAAATAAATAAAAATCATCTGACATTCTGATCATGCACAACGGCCAGGAATGCTAATGTGCAGGAAACAAAATACATTCTAGGACAGGAAGATTTAACAGACTAAAAAGATACCTCTATTACTACATCTGTTTTGGATTTGGAAGATTTCAACAGAGTCTAAACCATGTTAAGAAAGATTTAACTACCGAGTTAGCATGTTATCTGACCGGCATCATAAGCATTATTAATAACAATAAAGTGCAAATTGAAAGTTACAAAAACGACTTTGATTCAAAAAGAAGTACAAGAAAACACTCTTTACTCTGATTCCCATACATAAAGTCCAGTGCGTGGACTTTAGCTTTCAGGAGTTACCAGTGTGTGAATTAATCTCAGTGTTCATAAAGGTGATCAAAACTTATGCTAGTAACTGCACACCTACCACGTCCCCAGCATGGTGGTAGCATCATAATGTGGGGACGGAGAAGCTGGTTTAGAGTTTATCTGAAGTAAATAGGGAGATAAATCACAGAGCAATTAAATCTGACTGAGCTAGATTATTTTGCGAAGAAGAATGGGCAAACGTTTCAGTTTCAAGATGCCCAAAAGCTGGTGGAAAGGTGGTTCTGCAAATTGTTGACTCAGGCAGGACGAATACAGATACAAGCCTCAATTTTCCAATTTTTTATGTGAAGAAAACGTCTCTTTTGGTCTAACAAATAAAATGCCAATGAATAGAGGAAAAATTACTGCAGTACTGTATCTTGGAAAGCCAAAAATGTCAACATTTAACATATGTATGGATTTTGTCCACTTGGTTTTTTTTTTTTATTTAGTAGTGTCAATTTGTTTTCATCCTTGTTTTTTTATGATGCCTGTTAACATCAACTTGCCAATGAGACGAACGATGGAAGTTAGTCACTTGGCTATAATCCTGTACATTTCCATGTAAATGTTTATTAATACTTGTCCTACTTTTAAAAGACATTGTAATGTGACAAAAAAAAATGTAGTGAAAGGGGTGTGGATGTTTTTGCAGGGCACTCAGACAAGTTTCAGTATCAGCTCACGAATGGAAGACGCTCCTCTAGGACACATCATCCCTATTATTAGACAGACAGCATCACACTCCTCACATCACAACCCCACCCAACTTCACCCTGAAACATCTAATCAGCTTCAACACAAGCACCACCACGGCTGCGTGCCATCTGCTGTAAAACATCACTTTTCAAACCCGTCTCCACCGCTGTGGTTCGCTCCTTTTTAAAGTCTTACATTTTATTGTTGCCTCAATAGCAACAATAAAAATAGGTTTCTAATTGCTTTATGTGTTAAACATTGCTGCAGTTTTGATACCTGCCTATTAGATGGGTTGAAAAAAAAAACAAACAACCTTTGTAACGTAATCCCAAAGATATCTAAAGAGTAGTTTCTGCTCCATATGTGTTTCAAATCAGAGCTTGGAGAAAAGGTGTGAGAGAGACTGACGCAAATGCACCAGAAACTAATTTCAGAACAGGGGAGGAAAAAAAAAAAAAGACTCGACACATTTTCTTCCATCAACAGCTTGCTATAATTTATCTGAAGATGAAACATAAGCTGCCAGGCACCCTGGTTACTATGGTAACTATCAAGTGAATAGCAGAGTCGTTCTGGCATCTGTCCTCACAGTGATTTTTTTTTTTTTACAGGGGAATAAAGACACAGGATCAACAGTAAAGCTCTGAGCTGCGAGACGACACGTCTGCAGCTTTCCAGGACACAAAATGTCTGTCGTGTAGCCAGCAGAGGCCCGACTGATCTGAGAGCAGGAAGGCTGTTTAAAGACCCTGGAAGGAGAAAACTGAAGAAACAGCACAGCAGGCTATCACATTTGACTGTGTATTTACCTGGCTACTTGCGAGGAAAACAAGGATTTCTAGCGCTGACAGTTTGTTCGTTAACGAGCCAGTTAATCAAAAATCAAACCACACATCTGCATTTAACGAGAGCCGCCATTCATCTCGAGATCCTTGTGGCAAATGTTGGATGTGACATTTATGTGATTGAACAACACGCAGGTAACATGCAGGTAAATCTGCATCAAAAGGAAGATTTTCCAAATACAGCTGCAGCTCTAAACAATGGGGTTTTTGTCCATTGTTTCTGCAAACTCATGACCTTTGTGACACTTGATGAAGGCTGTAATCAGATCAGTAAATCGGTAAATCAGTCAATTTTGCCACAGATTCTCAGATCAATTTGGGTGGACCTTTCTGACACATTAAAATTCTCTAATGAAAATAATCTTTGTAAAAAAAAAAAAAAAAGCTATTATTGTCACTCTGGTTGTATTTTTAAGGTTCTTGTTCAGCTGAGAGGCAAACCGCCACATTATCAGAGCAAAAAATAATAATTAGCAGAAATAAAGTTTTGAAAACATCAGTATTTGTAATTAATGTATTGAGTGTGTTTCCCTTATTGAACAGACACAAAAATAAATGATTTTTTAAAAAAGTTTACTGTAAACTGATATGTTTACACAAAACTCCACTTGAGTCACTGTTACAACATTTCCACTAGATTTGATTTAACGGTATCAGAAGAAAGTAAGCTGAATATAAATGCAAAGCGCACACTTCAAATTTTATCACATAAAATCACATAAATCACGTTCTTAAGTGATTTTTTTTTTTTTTTTGCCAACATCACTTGGCAAAAAATTACTTCAGAAGGTGACGATTTCGTAAAATGAGCTAAAGTTAAACGGGCATGAGTGCCTTTGCCATGCACTAAATTCTGCCTCGGCGGTGCATTTCCAACCAAGACCGAGCGGTCCTTACCTTCTTCAGGGCGGAGCGGTTACCCTGCATGTAGTTCCGGTGCATCTCCAGGACCTTCTGTGGTCTGCTGCGTATCCAGGCGCTCAGCGTCTCGATAGGCGACCCGTTCACGGACCACTCAGTCACGCCAAACTGCCTCAGGTGGGCTCGCGCGTGGCTGGCTAAAGCCTTACGATTCTCAAAGTAGAAGCCGCACAGCTCACAACTGGGGTCTGAGAAACACAGAAAGGGATTAGAGTTCTTATTTAGGGGTGAATGATCGGAATTAGAAGGGACTCTGCATAAGCTACTGCTTACCCTGGTGTCCGTGCTTTTCTGGTGAAGGTTTCCTTTTGTAGGAAAAGTCTTGTGGAAGCGATGGGAAAGTCTTAAGTCGATGTGCGTGTGAAGCAATGGCCTCTGCTGACTGAGTCTTTTCTGACATGGGCCTTTTGGCTAGAGGGGACAATCGAAACAACTTCCCTGCAGGTTGGGAGGCAGATGGACCCACGGGGCCGAGGCCCTGCTTGAGCATCCTCGACCCGGACTGCACCAAACTGAGAGGAGATTTACGAAACTTGGAGGACTGGTAGCCTGAAACACCCAAACCGTCTGAGCCACGGGCTCCTGCCGCGTTTTCCCACGGGGGACTGTTGGTTCCCTGCCTGGACTCTTTCTTCACTCCTTGGTCCAAGCGAGATGAGCTACTGGACCGTCGCTTGTGCATGACTTCCCTCAGGGTGTCGATGGGCGAGCCATTGACAGACCACTCCGTGATGCCCATTTGCCGCAGATGGGAGCGCGCGTGGCTGGATAGACCTTTGCGGTTCTCAAAGTATTCCCCACAGAACTCGCATCGAATGTCCCTCGTGGGCTCCACTTCATGGGCCATGGCTGACAGGAAACCAGGAGGCAAAGCAATACATTACCATTTTCATTAGGAAATTAACGTACAACAATTACACCTGAAATTCTTTCAATTTACCCAGGTTAAGGGGATAAACTTTGTCGGATTTGCTCCAGTTTGAGCTCGGCGGCTCAACAGGAAAGCTTCCAGCTCTTTCCACAGACCCGGGTGCAGTGATCTCCACCTGCACTGGCTCCGGTTTTGGCTTGAGAGCCAGGCTGCTCGGAGACATCGGTGGAGCTGAGCTGGATTTGGACATCACTGACTGAGGAGGACTGGACGGGCGAGCGAAGGCGAAAGGCAGGCGGCTGAGGAGTGGAGACGAAGAAGGCGACAGAGGAGAGCGAGGGGGTACCGGAGAGGACGGCGGGGGGGATTTGAGAGGCTTGAGAGGAAGTGCGCAGGGCAGGCCTCGTCTGGTGATGATCTCCCGCAACGTGTCTATTGGAGAACCGTTGACAGACCACTCAGTAATCCCCATTTGGCGCAGGTGGGAGCGGGCGTGGCTGGAGAGACCTTTACGATTCTCAAAATACTCCCCACAGTACTCGCATCCTATTTCCTTTGGAGGTTCATCTAGCAGACAAGAGAATTCTTACTTTTAGATTTTTCTTTCCATTCTACAAATACACGTTACTTTGTCTTTATCAGTGAACTAGAATCTTAACAAAAGGAGTTTGTAGAACTTCAAGAGGCAGAAACATTTTCTGCAAGCTACTGCGTCATATGTCACTTACTGTGTGGAAGGGCCATCAGCTCCCCGCTGCTGAGGCGGAAGACCTGCATGGAAGAGGTCTTGAGACGCTTGGCGGGCGGACCTGGTAGAGACGAGGCAGAGGAAGAGGAAGAGGTAGCTTTGGACCCGCCCCCAACTGTGGTCACCTTGTAGAGGAGCGATGCGGAGGAAGAAGAAGAGAGCGTTAGCAGCGACTGCTTTGCGGGGGAAAGCGCTGGGGACACGTCCCGAGTTTCTGCGGGACTGTCCAGCTCCAGCGCCCCCGCCTTGTGCTTGAAGTCATCTGTGTCCATGAGCTGGCTCAGGAGTTCAATAGGAGAGCTTTTGGACTCCGAGTATTCGACGCCAAAGTGTCGCAGGTGGGCTCGAGCGTGGCTGGATAGGCCTTTTCGAGTCTCAAACCAGGCGCCGCACAGCTGACAAACGATGTCCTTGTCGGAGTCCATATCCAGTGCTGCAAACAAACAGGAAATCATTGAACTAATGCCAAAGAAAGTTGAAGTCAAAACTGGACTGAAATAGTTTTTGAACATTTGCACTTCACTCGAGTAGCATTCTTTTGGGAAAACTTAAGACCTTCAAATGCACTATAATATAATGATAAAATCATACTTTTTACTCCACTTTATTTCTCCAAAGGCTTTTGTTACTTGTTACTTCCATTGGCCTTGTTTGTGTAGTTTGAGTCTATTTTGTTCCAGTGACACACAATAAAACTACACAGTGTATCCCTGAATGAATGACGCATAAAATTTTTAAATGCCTTTGATAATCAAGAAATGCTGGAAAAAGCAAGACTAATGCATTACTGATGATCTATGACTGAAGAACTGTACAAGTCAGCAGATATTTTTTTCCAAATATCGTTGACTACGTTGAAAAAGCAACTTCAAAATTTGAGGTATTTTCAATACTTAAGTATTTTTGAGAACACATTCTCTAACACTTTGACTTAAGTGGTGAGTTGACAGAGGTACTTTTACTTTGACGAGTTGGATCAGTACTTTGATTTAAGTGATAAAACTGAGTACTTGGTCCACCAGTGAATTAGCACTGATAAGACTGAACAATTAACTCAGTCTTGGGCCAGAGTGATGATGCTTACTGAGGTTGAGAGGAGCATCGTTCTCCTGCGGAGCCCAAAGCGGTTTGGATGTTGCGGTTCCAGAGGCAGCGGATAGATTAGAGGTCAGGCATTTCAGACCCCCAACTTTGTGCTCTTGTGAGCGCAACAGGGAAGACACGGGCAGTAGAGATGAAATGGGGGCTTTCTTCACTACTGAGGAAGGTGAGCTGGTATGAGCTGGAGCTGGAGAGGCACCTGGAGACGGTGTGGGCGTAGCGGAGCCGGAGGGCACCGCCTTCGCCGCTTTGGCCAGAAGGGAGAGAGGAATGGGCTTCTCGTCCAACTCCATGTCCTCCATCTCTTCGGCTTTGAGGGAGACGGGCAGGGAGGGCTTCTTGGGCGTGAGCAGAGATGAGCTGATTTTGCCGTCGATGCTGCGCTCCATGGCTACCCGGTGGAGCAGCTCGATGGCCGACCCGCCGCTCTCCGAGACGGTGAAGCCCAGCTGGCGCAAGTGAGCACGAGAGTGGATGGAGAGCCCACGTCTGCTCTCGAACTGAGAGTCACAGACCTCACATTTCCACTTCTTGACTGGAAAAGACGAGAAATTGTGTGACATGCGTGGTTCAAATTGCCGAAGGTATTAAAAAAGTTTTCACCTGTATGCAAAATGGGCTTTCCTTAACCGTCCTGTCAAGGTTGTGCTTGTGATTTTTACAAAACTTTTGTTTTTTTCACCACACTTTTTCTTTTTACTTCTCTCTCCCATAGCATAATAATAAAAATAAACCAAGTGGCTTTCTTTGGCAATGATCATGTCAATAACAGTATGTTGGACAACTATTACGACAAAATTTTGTGATCAACTGGTTTTTAAGTTTTTAAAACTTAAAAACTTAGCAGTTTGTGGTTGGCAGAACGTGGAAAGTTCAAGGGGTGTTAATACTTCCGTGAAGTAGATTTCTGATTTCTATGCTCTCACCCTTGCCGTCTACATCCTCCCGGAGGGAGAGGCTGTCCTTTTTTCCAGCACTGGAGCAAAGAGCATCCAGTGAGGAAAGTCGCAGACCCTCCTCATCCTCTTCATCGGCTGCTTCCTTGTCATCGCCTACACAAAACAACAAGTCCGTATAAATGTTGACGTTAATGTGGCAGCTCCATAATTAAAACGGTAAATGATAATGCACTGGAACAAAGTGTATTTTTGTTGTTTAAAATAATAAGAGCACATTCATGTGACATTCGTTGAATTCCACTCTTTTTGCTGCAGTCATGTGACATTGAGGTTATGATCATGATATCGTTTACAGAACAGAGTTGTGCTTTTGCTCAGTGACTATAGTAGAATTTTTCAACTTCCCCTAACTAAACACACATGACAGATTACAACACATTAGTGACATGTCATAGATCACAATTAACACATGAAGAACTTATTTTGAACACATTAACATTCAGCTTAGAAAAATATAGCTGATATGTAATAAATGAGGATGGATAGATACACAGATGGACAGGTAGACGGGCTTTCTTGTGGTGATCCCTTTTACTCATGCACTTCTTTTGTAACCACCCTTTTTCCTTCCACTCAACTTTCCTCCCCAATACGATACTGATAATAAAAATCGACCAAGTCCTGTTATTTGGTAATTATCTAGTATGGCTCAGCAGTCACCACCAGTCTGCTGGACAACTGCTAAAACTCAATAATTTTCCAATAAACTGATCATGAAAATCAACACAAAAATATATCGGGTGTGTAATGACTTTATAACTGAAAACAAGAAATGAAATTTGCTTGGAATTATTTGTGATTTACTAAGACCCCGCCGGATGAAACATGTTCACTCAAAGCGAGCTCCCTGCCTGCAGTCAATTCAGTCCTTACAGTAAGAACATCATCACCTTTCCTGCTGGAATGCACGTAAACAGAAATGATTGGAGAGACAGAATCCCTGTCCAAAAAAAAAAGGTCATAATTGCACTGGAGCATGAAGCAAATATGGCAGACTCGTTTCTCCGCAGTCAGGCATTCCTGGGACAAAAGTGCCATCTTCTGCGACAAATCGGTAAATCAAAAGAGACGCCGGAGACAGACAATGCTTTTTGTCTGGTGGGCGGCTCTGCGCCTGTCACTTTATCGCCTGACTGTAAAAGAGCGGCGATGTGACACCTCTGACATTACGCCATTGTTTTTTGTTTGGTTTTTTTTTTTCACATAAAGAAATACTATGTCTTTTTTTTTTAAATGGAGTGTATTTGGAGTAAACGCTGACTAGACTTTGTCTCCGTGAAGGCAGAGAGACAGTAGGCGAGTCCGACACTTACAGGTAAAAAAAAAAAAAAAAAAAAGTGACACTTTCATTACAGTTATCCGGACAAGTTGTGGCGAGATTATCTGTGAGCTCCTCACTTTTAGTCCGTCAAAAGTTACGGCGTCGCCCAGACAGTTTGTTTTGAAATAAAAGGCGGACTGAAAGCACAGCGTGTCCTATCAAAAAAAAAATCAAAGCACAGTAAAATGGCGAGGATTGGGCAACTGGAGGTAATTTTACATATCCCGCAGCGTTGAAAAATATATATATAAATAAATACAATGGACGTCATTCGAGTCGTGTAGAAATAAATACCTCGCAGTCATTAAGTACACGCAAACTATGCCAACAAATTCACAAGTGAAGAACGCGCCCCGGTTCGTGTGGGAAAGCGGGACCAACTCTGCCCCCGGTTCCGAAACAATGACACTGACCCGCTTCATGAGCTCCTGACGCGCGTGTCATGGGCTACCTGCGTTTCTCCGCGCGAGCCGAGCCCCTTTTCTCCGCGGTCTTCCAGAAGAAAAGCGGAGTTTTTTCTTTTTAATAATCTTTCTTCTTCTTCTTCTTTTTTAATGGCTGTTGTCTGGATACAATGTGACTGGAGATGCGGCGCGAGACATGCCGCGCGACGCCGCCGCTGCTGTGCGATTCCGAAGGGCACGCGCTGCGCAGGAACCGGGGCGCGCGGTACTCACCGGTCCGCAGTGCATCGGACTCCCGGCGGCAGAGAGCAGACAGCTTTTCCGCTATTGTTTGGGTCTGCGGGGAGGTGGAAGCAGCCATTTTGCCCCCATATGCACCGCGAAGCTAAGGCGTGACCAATCGAGAGGAGGCGGAGGTGGGGATAAATGCAGCGAGTGCCACATCAACTATGGGCATCAGGGGACACTCTCCCTTACACACACACACACACACGCACCCCCACACACACAGTATCTTACCAGGAATATTTTCTCACCATGCTGATTCATACACTGCACTACTGTCACTCATCTTGCACTGTGTTTCTTAGTATCAGCAGCAAAAAAGGAAGACGATGTTCCAGTGCCTTATGAGCAGGCATCCTCATGGCATTAATACAGGGTAACAAGTTCAAACTCCAGTCACTATCTGCCTCCAGATAACAACTGTGAAATCCACCAGAAGCACACAAAATGACCGCAAAATAAACAACCGGTGGAATGTTTAACACAATCCTGCGTTCAGAAATCCACCTGTTCTGGGAGGTTTGGTGCACTTCATTGAAACTGAGTGGTTTCTGGCTTTTCAACACAATCTGCACATATTCCACAGCCTGCAGTTCTAGAAGCTTCATGATTTGTCCATCTCGATGCCAGTTCTGTTGTATTTGGGGTCGTTTTCCCGTTGCAACACCAAATTGTGTTCAGGTTTCAACCATAAAGCTGTTGCATTAAGCACATGATGAATTTGGACGTATTGATCTTGTGCATTGTGGAAAGCAACAGATCCACAGTATGCTTCTCACCCCACCGTGCCCGATTTTCTTAGGCTTGCAACGCTCATTCTAATTATTGCAACCAAAACTTCTTTTTGGCTTCATGACAAAAGGCTCGATATTTCCTTTGGCTTAAAATAAAACGTATCGTGTCTGGATAGTATTTGGTATATCAAAGTGTGTATCTGAAAAATTCAATCAAGTTTATGTGTATCCATTTTTAAGTATACACATAAAAAAAACAACAGACGTCATTTGAGCCGTGCAGAAATAAATACTTCACAGTCGTTAAGTACACACAAACTGTGCCCACAAATTCACAAGTGAATCCCAATTTGTGTCGGAAAGCAGGACCGGCCCCTCCATTGCCAAAACAACCGACTGGGTTCTTGATCAGAACCCAGTCAGTCCACAGCAGAAACATGCTTCTCTACATGCGTTTCTATTGAAAAACTGTCAATGTTCTGCTAATATCGGAAAAATACAATTTCGCCATTATATAAGAAACAGTTAAAATCACACGTGAATAAGTTTGCTCACAAAAGTGACTGAAAAACATGCCGCTCTATCATCCTCCCACGACTTTCTGTCGTGTTCTTCTTCATTGTCAAATTGCACAATTATATGGTCAGTGCAAATGCAGCTGCTGTGGACAGGGACGTAGTTCATGGGACACTTTGAATAGCTAAACCGATGTCCTGTCGGTTTAGGCGAGAGTTGGTCTAAACTTGGATAATACAGTTTGCTCTAAAAGGACAAGATTTCCAAAAATACATCAAAACCAGATTAGGAAAGGACCAAACAGGCTTCTAAGGTTTTCCCTAATGCCGGATCTCAACCTGATTGAAAAACCACGTCCAAGGAAACTAGCCACTCTAAATAAGAGCCACCAATTTTGCAAGAAGAGATGCCCAACGGCCAGTCAGAATAACACCAGAGTGTATTTAACAATAAAAACTCACCTTCACAGCCCTTCACTTCTGCCCCCTTCTTCCTGCGTGGACGATATCCTGGAGACAGGGCAACAGAGTCGGAGGGATGGAGGGTCTTTTCACACGTCTCCCCTTCAAGCTTTACCTTAATAATTCCTCCATCTTTTGAGTCTCCCTCATCGCAATCCTCCTCCTCATCTTCCTCTGAGGAGCTCCCAAGACTGCGTGGGGGATCCAC
The DNA here is from genome assembly GCF_027474105.1 of Poeciliopsis prolifica. Taxonomy (NCBI): domain Eukaryota; kingdom Metazoa; phylum Chordata; class Actinopteri; order Cyprinodontiformes; family Poeciliidae; genus Poeciliopsis; species Poeciliopsis prolifica. Next base: position 11,350,060 of record NW_026562385.1, on the reverse strand, counting down.
AGGAATCACCAGATCTGGCCTGCTGGAGAACAATTCCCTCAGAATGTGGATAGGTGAGATGGTAACGTCCCAGTTAGTAATCCCAAAGTCACGGAGGTGAGCCCGGGCATGACTGGACAGGCCGGCCCGCGTGTCGAAGCCAGCGCTGCAGAACTCGCAGTGCATCAAGCTGAATGTGCCCGGGTCAAAGTTGGCAACTGAGGACAGAGGAGGAGGGAATGCAAGTGGAGGTTTAGGGACTCAGGCAACTTTTACCACTTGTTCTCTAAATCTTACTACATAGATGCTGAAAGACGTTAAGGTGTGTACGTACGATAGGGAAACATTTCAGCTGTTGAACTAAAAACACCTCTACACCACCACAAAGGAAACAGAACATTTCCCTCCCAAGTCAGTTTGTAGCTCCATCTCTATAGTCCTGTTATGAATTAGTTATATTCAATAAGAAATAATATTGACCTGATTCAACTGGAAATACGTCAAAAGGGCTTCAGCCTAACATCACTAACAGAGAACTCTGTGTTGGTGGGGTTTATTCTTTTATTTAAGGAACTTTCAATACCATAGAATTGAGGGGTGTAACAGTACATGTATTCACATCAAAATTGCTTAGTAGAACAACTTGTACAGAGGCAGAGTGCAGAACCAAAGAGAGGAATCCTAAGTTTCCCAATGCAACTGTAAAACCCAACACCAAAACAATACAGGGAGGACTCCCAGGTATCACTAAAGTCTGTTATTTAGGAACGTTTTGGTTCCTCCTTTAGCTACACTGACAGTGGAGAAAGGACGGCGGACCGAAACAAAACGTCATCCCAAAATCCCTAAGATAAGTAGCTAGCTCTATGCTACATCTAATTACTCACCTGAAATGACATCAACCCAAATGTAAACATCACGGGTATGAAGAAAAATAGGCCAAAGTCCAAACCTAGCCTCCTGTTGTCCATTCAGCTCCAAATACCTTTATGCAGACGTATGCCGGAACTGTGAAGAGGAGTTCCTCAGACAAGAGAGGTTTTTGCAAACAAGATGCATGTATGATTCAAGCACAACTGGTACACTGGTTTGCCTATCTAGCAAAACAAGTCCAAAGTAAATTCAAGCACCTTTTTACGGCCTTATTCAAAGGTCCATAAAACAAGAACACTGACCTTGTTCATCCCAAGGTAGTCCCATGCCAGAAGGAATATTTAGCCCCTCCAGTGTAATCTGGGTCTTCCCTGGTTTCTCATCCCAATCAGGCACGCCCCAAAAACCTCCAGAGGGAGGCACCCAGGAGTCTTCCAGATCAGACGCCTCAATCACCTCAGCTGGATCTGATCAATTCTGTGGAGCAGCTGCTCTACTCCAAGTCTCCTCCAGGTAACACAGCTCTGCATCCTATCGCTAAGGGAGAGCCCAGCCACCCTATGGAGAAAGCTAATTCCAATTCCTTCTATCTGAGCTTTTGTTTTTTTTAGTCTTGAGTCACATCTTGTGACCATAGGTGAGGCTGAGAGCGCAGACGAGTCGGTAAATTGAGACATCCGATTTTTATTTTTTTTTTTTTGCCATGGTAATAGTCCCAGCAGACGAAGCCACAATCTGTCTATCTCCTGCTCCATCCTGCCATGGCTACTGAACAAGACACCAAGGTACATGAACTGATCTGTTAGAGGCAACGATTACCAATACCCCACAGATATACCCCACAGACTGAGACGAACAGACTGTTCTATAATCCATCCAACCCATCCCTTGCTTTTACCCATGCTTTCTTCATTTACTGACAAAACTCAAGTGCAGGAACATCCTGCTAAAAATAAATAACTATTTAAAAAAAATCTAACATTCATTGTTCACTGTTGTGGGAAAAACATGCATCGTTTTTGTTTTCCTCGAATAAAACATAGGGAAAGTTTCTTGAAACATGACTTTACAATCAAGACATGAACTGAACCATCATTTTTATGTACTGTTACACCCCTAGTAGACACACCATCTCAAAAGATTAATTAGCTGCAAGACTTAATCATGAAAACTAACAGACATAAATGCTTAGGATACATCACAATTATAATGTATGTGTTTCACTTGCCTGTTTAATAAATATATGCAAGTAAGTAAGTAAGTTTTCAATGATGTTCTAAACTAGTTAGATGCATCTGTAATCCATTTTCATCAGGTTGCAAGGATATTCTGCTCCAATCAGATGGTTCTCGCATTCCAGCTTGCAAAAGGAATGCAGTCAGAGTGATGTGACTGCATTTGGGGTGCAAAGTTTCAGATTTAATTTAAAGCGGGCATATTCACGTTTACAGCATCACTACTTGCCTGCAAACGGTCAATTAGGCTACAAGACAAGCTGACAGTCTTATTTGCAGCTCAGACTCAAACTCGCATCAACACACGACAATAATTCCTGTAACCTTACCTGTCACGACAAACAAACTGCCCTGGCAAACAACGTAGCGCCCGGCCTAAAACGATGAGTTGGCCAAACGTGTTGCTCTTTTTAAGAGGTATGTCAGCAAAAAGAATGTCATGTAAATGTCACGCGAGATGCATCAGCTAGAAGAATGTGAACACATGTGGCCCTGATTAGATCTCAAGGCTGCTATTGTGTTACCACAATTATATACTTCATGCAAGAGCCTTTAATCTGGTAATGACATTTATGACATAATTTAGTATTTAACTGCTTCATTACAGTTGAGACAAAAAAAAAATCCTACAAATGGGAATTGTGATGCAGCTACCGCATAATTTTTTCCAGCTTCAATCATACAGTAAACAAACTCTTTCAAAAACAAGAAGTCGGTGCACGCATTTATTGTGGATGTTTTTTAAACTCGCATGTGGTGCAAATTAAGCATGCATGCAAAATTATTAGCACCCTGACATATTTCTTTTGTCTTTACCTTTTTTTTTTGACACTTAGCGTTTCTGGCCATGAAAACATTACCTCAGAGACAACATGATTTAATTTATTAAGAGCAAACGAAAACGAAATCCCTCCATAACCGATGAAAACATTCATTTTGCTCTTGAACGGAAAATCCTGCAGGAGAATGTCTGCTGTCAGTCACCTCAAGCTCAAGTGCACTCGCGTAGTGCAGCAGGACGAGGGTCCACGGCATGCCAGCAAGTCCTGCTCTGAATGGGCAAAGTCTGCAAGCGAGCTGCTCGAACTGAAAAACCCCGAATGTGGCGGAATAAAAACAAATCTGCAAAACTCCATCATAACTTCATCACGGTTACAGTGAAAAGCAAGATCTAGCTTTTGTTGCAAATGCTGGATGGCATTTGTTGCCTCTGAGGCTGAGGGGACAAAGCCTTGTTTCCACTAAGCAGTACAGGTCGGCTCTTTTCCACCGCCTTTTGGACTCTGGGCGGCAGGCTAAGCCCAAATGTCTAGCAAATGACTAACAGTGGTGCGATGACAAACGTGACACACCACTATGTGTCATCCTTGTCACAAGCTGTGATGTTTTTCTGTACCCAAATCAATGAACTACATTGTTTGACATCAGTAGTGCTGCCTTAACTGTACCGCATCAGTGACCTATGAACCTGCAACTGAATGGTGTGGCATGGATCAGCTGTAATGCCATTTTTAGGGTCAGAACTTCTGGTTTTTATTCAGAACCTCTGTGGGAAAACCCCTAAAAGACAACAAACACACACCAAAATGACATGCAATGACCCACTGACCTTTCTTCTTCTTCTTCTGATACGAGAACTTCTTCTCGATGGCGTTGACTTCCTCGGGGGAGATGAAGTGTCGCACGTTGTAGCTGACGCCCACTCGCTTCAGATGGCCTCTCACGTGATTGGCAAGACCGATGCCGTTGTGGAATCGATCGGGGCAGTAGGGGCACTTCCTCTCCACACTCCTCATCGCCTCCGAGTCCTCGTCAGTCTCGTCCGCGTCCTTCCCGAAAACGCCCTCGGACAGGAAACAGCGCATGTGCTCCTCGTCGGTGTCGTCGTCGTCGCTGTCGGTTTGCGCCTGGGTTACTGTGACCCTGCTGCTTCTCCTCAAGAAGAAAACCTTCCTGTCTTTTGGCACCTCCTGTTTGTCTTGCTCCTTTGCACTCTTCTTGGCGGGTGTTGATAAGGTTGCCTCGTGTCGCGGTGACGACTCCTCTGTCAGGAAGAAAAAGCGCGGGGCGAGAACGAGATTAACAGGCGTCAAATCCAGCAATGTGAGAAATGACTCCGCTCCAGCAGAAGTTTGTTGAGAAGCTCTTGCTGCACATCGGTTGACGAATGCAAAAAAAGTGGAAGAATAAAAAGCTAAAATGTCAAAAAGATCGTCACTCTACAAAATCAAACAGAGAACAATGCGACTCAGATTTCTGTAGCTCTGCTTTGCCTTGTCACCATCTGACCTTTAGCAGCTAAATGCTACATTGTGTTGCCGGCCGATTGATAGCAGTACGCCGTTAGCGAGACAGTGGAGAGGAGGTGTTTGAGCTTTGGAGAATTTAAATGTAAAACTGATAGCTTGTCCTAATGGCAGAGTTGCAGAGTAATTAGCTTTAAGTTCAGCATTTTTGAAACATATACAATTTGAAGTTTTTTTTCCTTATTTTCTCTTATTGAGATGGCACTAATACAAAGTACATAACTGTGGGCCAAATAAGTTTTGTTCAACCAAGGTGTCCGTTTCTGAAACGATGCAGGCGTTTAATCAAGGCAGTCAACTTACTGTCTGCCTGTCAACTTTCAAAGTCAACTTTGAAAAGAAAATAATTGAACAATTTTTGTTTCCATTTAGTTTAAAACAATAACATCAAATATGATATAGACCTTTCTAAATATTGAATGGAAAAATATTTATTATACCTTCCTGTAATTGCTGAGCTTTATGGCCTTTTCCACTGGAATGCCAAGGATTTATCTATGGCAATGAGCTATTTGAGGTTGGAAGGCCTAATATCACCCTAATATCATTCACAGATTCTTCTTCAACAGATTCCAGTCTGGACTCAAACTAGGCCACTTCAAAATGTTCATTTTACTTTCACTCAGAAGAAACATGTTGGTAAAACTCAAAGATTGCCTATAGCCTAAATCTGCTATGGGTATGAATATTTCTGGACTTCCCTGTATAATGTAGGTGAATTCTAGCATCCAGACCAAATTAAGTGTTCTACCCTCCAGTCTCACCAGAGTTGTGCAGCTTCCTTCCCACAGGTGAGCTTGCCTCTCGCAGGGATGGCTTAGGTTCATCGGAGAGATCACATTTCTGCTCTTCCGCTTCACTCCCAGGCAGCGTGACATCATCTGCCTCAGGATCAAACTTGGACCGATCACCGCAAGGCTTCCCTGCTGTCCTGAAACTCCTGTCGGCACCGCGGTCCGATGTCGTACTGTCCTCGGAGGCAGTGATGTTCCCCTGGTTTGTAACGGGAGCTGCGTTGGGCGGAGATCTGCACTCGGAGAGGTAGCAGCAATCTGGCACTAGGTTCAATAATTGTGCATTAGACGTTGAAGACTGGCTGGCCTCGTTGTTCTGCTTAGTTGACATCTTCCCAGGTTCTCTCAGTACTTTCTGGCTGGGGTGCGGGTGGAGGATCTGCTTCTTTCTCTTGTGAATCTTGGAGTGATTAGCCAGAGCTTGGGACGTTCTTGTGCTAAAGTTGCACTCGGTGCAGACAAAGCGACGGCGGTGGGCCGCTGCTGGGCTTCGGACTGAACTCGAACTCGGGGCCACAGAGTCCACGTCGATGACGGCAGGGTCTGAGTTCTGAACTGAAAATGAAGCTGTGGACACAGGAGGAGATTTCCCCATATCTCCGTCTGACATTTCGCCTGTATATTGTGCAACGGTTGGGTCAGCGGACCCGTGCCTCACTGTTCTGCTCTCCAGTGCATCAGATTCTTTTGCCTTTTCGTTCTCGTTCAGTTTCTCAATCTCCTCCAGGATTTTGAGACGGGACTCCTGGTGCCTCCTCTGGTGGTCGGCCAGCGCCGGGCGGTTCGGCAGGTTCCAGCCGCACTCGACACATCGCAATCGGCTGCCCTTGCCTGAACGCCTGCCTCCGCCGAGGGAAAGCTGGCAGTGCTCGGTCATGTGCTCCTGCAGGTGAACCTGCTTTCTGAAGTAAATGCTACACTCAACACAGGTGAAGATTTCGTTACCTGCCCCCTCCCCGCTTTCCTCCGCCTCTACTTCTTTCCCATCGGTGTCTCTGAACTTTGTCTCGCCATCGTCAAAGCCGACTTCTTCAAATTCGTAGACCTCTGCCGCTCGACTGAGCGCCGCAGTCTCGTCGGTTTTAGATGTTTGAGGGCTCAGTCTTTCCGACTTGTGGGTTTCGGGTGATCCAATCCCAGAGAAGGGTCTGAGCAGCGCCCTCTTTCTTCTGCACCGCTGAATGAAAGTGCAGTGAGCCCAGGGAGCAGGAGGTGGACTCTCTGGGTCGGAGTCTCCAGGGAAGGTGTAAACATCTCTCTCAGGCTCCCTGGCTTCATTCCCCTTGGGCTTTGACTCTCCCTGGTCGCTGTCAGCCTCCTCCTCCTTCGGGGAGGCTTGCTTTGGTTTGCTTTTGGACAAAAATGGCTCAGCAACCTCGGATACACTCCAGACTCTGTTATCTGCTGCTGGGAAGAACGCACGGCAATTCAGACTCATGAATAGAGAAGTATCAGATTCGCTGACTACCTTATGGTACTCACATTCTGTTTGGCCAAGTCGACTTGTATTTGGCTCCTCTTTGTTTGTGCTCTCATTGTTGTCACTACGCCCCTCTGCAGGGGTGGATGTATCAGTCGTACTGCTGAAGGAATGCAGTTTCTCAAATTCCGGGTCATCCTCACCATCAAGCCTATTGGAAAGGAAAACATGACATGGCTTTTGAGAAGACGGAATCTGCGACAATGCACTCTCTATCATTTCTTTCTAAGGGCCACCGCTACCAACAGGAATACTATAGTCATGAATTTAATGCTGCCCACCCTAATGTCAACCATTTGATGCAATCACGGAGTGTATTAAAATTAGTGCTGTCAATCACTTCCATTGTTTTTAAATCACACTCATTGTGATTCATGCCTTCTTTGGAGGCTTGACCTATAAATATGCTCTCAGTTGTGATTGATCCAGATGCGTCAAACCCAAAGACAAAGAGGCTTTCAGGTTAGAAAATGTAGTTTGATTCATCTGCATTATGTAACAGTAACACGCTAAAATGTTCAGATGAATCGCATGTGTTATGTGCGAACGTAACAACATCCAAATCAAATAAAGCACACTTTTGGAGTAAAAAGATCAAACGCAAAGTTGAGTTATCATTAAGTACAGAAGAAACGGACACAAGCAGCGTCAACAGCACAGAGATTAATGCTAAGTAAGGCAAGATTTCTAGGGATAGATGTGGTCTTCAGAACGGTTTGGTCCGGATTGTCGGTCGAAAGTCTGTTTAAACCCGACAGCGCTGCCAAAATAAAATGAGGTTTAAAAAGTCAATAAAACAGATGAACTGAGACACAATTTCCTGCCAACCTCCATAAAAACAACTTGGGGGGAATAAAAAAAAAGCTTTCATTTACATATAAAGATCCTCTTTACTTGTATGAAATCTTAATGAGATTCTGTTTCAGATTTTAATAATTATTTAAGAAAAAAAGTGTCAACCACACTGAATATATCAATATTTGTCTTAGAAAAATGTTCATTTTCACAAGAAAACTGTGACTGTGCCCATGTAACTGATTCATGCGAAGAAATCAACACTGATTCTGCTTCATTAATTTCGGTTCTGAACGTTGAAATGACAAGAGGCAAAAGTATTGAACACAAAGAAGACGAATTGCAAAACGACACAGACTAAAAATTACCATTGGACTAAAAATCATCTAAAATCCGTCAGTGTCAAGAAAGCAATCCTGCCTGCCGTCACTTCACATTAATACTAGCTGCTTTAGTCCCAATTCATTGCCTACAGCAAGTGTTTCTTATTACCAAGGTGTTGCACAAGAAGGGTGAAAGCAAAGACTCAAAACCTTTGCAACCCAACTGTTGCAACATACAGTGATGGCATTGGCTGCAAGCCTATTTCTAAACCACCGAATGTTACAGTGAGCACTGCTGAGGGCATGATCTGAAAGTGGGGTGTGGGGACTAATTTCACCATAATTTCACCAAGATTTGCTGTTCCTAATATTTCTAAAAGTCGAAAGTATTAAAACCAATCAGAAGAATTGTCCGGAGGGTGAAGACAACTCACAAACAGTTTCAGCAAAGAACAGATTTAGCATTTTTTGTTATTTTAATGTATAAAATAAGTAATTAAAACACACCACTGAACACACAAGACCAAGTCCACAGAAAGTTTGCATTTGAAAGATTATACACCAGACCAAAATGTATTTCTTTGGATTCTTTAGAAAGGCAAAGACATATCCAAATAAACTCATAAAGCTGGGAATAATCAGTCTGTATAAACATTCCCACATTTATACAGTACTTGTACTGAAGTTACCATTACCAAAAAAAAAAAAATTAAATTCTAAATGCCATTCAACTTTATTACACATAAAATCTTTTGTATCTCCTCTAATCTAATAATCAATATTTATTTCCTTCTTATTGCCAGTTGTTTCTGGAGGTGGGAGGAAGGTCAGGAGTGTCGTTCATATTTTTTAAAGGCGTTGAAAGGATAGTGAAATATATCAAACGTATATATCAATAAATATTGGTTCTTGGCCGTAACGGCAATATTAATGTTGGATATTGATATTGGCACACATATTCCAATCGGTGCAGGCCAACCACTAATAATTTTGTAAAATTTTATCTTAGAATTCAAACATTTTACTGTGTGCTGCAGAACATGCTCTCTATGTACCTGGATCCCCTCTTAATGTAATTATTTCAGCACGCATTCATAACTTTGCATATTTCTGTCACATCTAAACAACAGAAAATATCGACAACTAATGAATTTGCGCACAATCATCAGACAGTCGCACAAAAAAGGAAAAAACAATCCACAGCGGTGTGGGTGATTGTTTTGCCACAGCTACGCCCCTCAGGAAACGACCTGCACTGGCTTGAGGTTGTTTGCGCATTTCGTCTGAACCCAGAAGTCCCTTTGTTCACAAACGCCGTTCGTAAACCGGCCACTTTCAGCTCCGGCGACTTACACCTCACCCGTAATCTGTCGTGCACCGAAAGTCGAGGCCACATTCCCGTTCGCACGTTCCGTGAATTGAGACTTTGGACTTCACAACGCTTCAGACAATTTTAGTTCGAATAATCATTGTAGAAATCTGACGTGAAAAGAAAGCCATGACTTCCCCCTTTGGTTAAAGATTGCCAAGTCTTATGTAACATTAGTTACCTTGTTTAACCTCTGAACCCACATCCCCCTCCTCACCTGAGTCCGGCAGAAGGAGATCCCGGGCTGTGGGTGGCCAGACCGTGAGGGTTGGAAAAGTTCTGGAGCTCCTCCTCTGAAAACATCACAGCAGAGAGAGCACACAACCACAGAAACATCACTTCACAGCATTAAAAAATAAGAGCAAACTGTTAAAACTACTGATTATACTCAGGTTGCAACTTGGAATGCAAAAACGTCTGACTAGAAATAACATCTGTAATGTTAAAAACACAAAAACAATAAGTAGAGATGCACCAATCAGGCGTTGCCAGCCAATCTAGATAGTTTTTGGACTTCTACAAGCTGGTCTTTGAAAATGTTGTTCTTATTAACCAAATATCCAGAAGAAACATTAAACATAAAAGAAGCAATTTGTTCACAGAAACGTTTCAATGCACTTCTGAACGTTCAACTGAGAGTTAAGTAAAACAACACTTAATAGAGGGATTTCACTTCTTCCTGCAAACAACAATCTGAAAGCCAAAACATGCAAATGTGTTCCTTTAAGTCTGATTCTTCTAAATAAAATCTAGAAGCTGCAGCTCTATAGCCACATCTGGCTCTTCAGATATTAAATTAAGAGACCCCTTATTTGATTTGACCTTTTACGGGCACATATTTGAGTAAAGTGAACTTTATTCGTCTATTGTCTGAACTACTGGCAACATGTCTCTGAAATTCCAAGCAAAACTTTAGCCTTTATTTTCAGAAAATGAGAAAGGGTCAAAATAAAGGAAAACATCCAGTCCTTTCAGACCTCGAATGATGCAAGGAAAACGAGTTCAGAAATCAATATTTGGCGGCATAGCGATGAGGTTTTTAATGGGGGTCAGTGCAGAGGGCTCTTCATTTTTTCCATAGCTGTATTTTTTTATATGTATTAAATGAGTTGAGGTTTGTGGTTTCAAAGCGACAAATTCCAAAAAAGTTCAGGGGGTAAGAACGCATCCCTGCTGACTCCCGGTTAGCAATAAATCAGCGGGGAAAAATGTCCTGATTTCAGTTCCCTGCAGACTGACTGGCACATCGCTCATGACAAAACATCCCGATGTTTTGAAGTTTTTCTAGCGGTGTTGCAGGCTGCACTTTGGCGCTACTCTGTAGCTTCTGAAGCGACTCGTCATTGTTACGAATGTGTTACCATCTAGAGCTTCCTTCTCTGAGTCCGAGTCCCAACTCAGAGAGGAAGGAAAGGCTGAGGACTTGAATCTACTCTGCGCGTCCCTCTGTGGGTCTGCGGCCGCCCGCTCTGGGTCGTCCTCTCCATCTAGCTCCCACGCGCAGTCGACCGCCATCAAGCCGTCGCTCAGATGTGGGGAACATGGGGACTAGATCGCAGAAACACGGGTCAGTGACCCCGGTCTGACGCTGGAAATGGACATCAACCACAAAGCGGCGCAGGTCTTACCTCGAAGCTGCAGCTGAGGAAGTTAGCGGCGGTAGGATTTTGTGCTGAGCCGTAGGATAGGGGCCCATTGCTGGTCCCTGGGGTCAGGGGCTGCCCATCTGGCTCCATGGTCCCCCAGAGGACAGTATGGAGTCCCACCGGCAAACAGCGTCCCTACATTGTGCAACCTCTTCTGAGTCTGGAAGCACACACTCAAATGTAACTTTTTTTTGGTTTGTTTGTTTTTCCACTGCAAGAAAACTTTCATGCTGCAGGAATGCGCATGCATTGATAAACAGAGCTGCAAAATCAGCACAGGAACAATGAAATCTGCAGAATCCTCCTATTCCCCCAGCTCCAGTTTGTTCTCGTGCCGTCTGACCTATTTCCAACAATATGTCTGGTATTTAAGAATCAAATGGGGCGCCCAGATGGTTACATAAATAAGTGGCCTTTATATTCAGGCCCATGTCCTCCCCTCGCCTGCTGCCCCCTCTAGAGAAGCAGGGAAACGGATCGAGATGTCCCCCCCACCCCCGGGTTTCGCCTCTTGTCGCCTCGGAAGACGTGGCTCGTATCGATCCGGGTGGTCAGGTGATCGGGACAACAACACATCCGTGCAGACTTGAAGGAAGAAAAAGAAAAGAGAAAGAAAGTGCGGCTGTTTTCTTGACTACTCACTGAAATCGGCCTGGTTCTGCGGGTCGCGCGGCGGGGGCTTGACGCCGTCTCAAGCGCCGGCCGTCATGGCTCCTGGGCCGGGATCCGGGGCTCGACGAGCCGCTCCGACGCTCGCGGGGATCCGCCGGGCTGCTCCGAAGCGGACCGGCTCGCGCCCCGCTCTCTAGTTGCCGCTCGGGCTTCTCGACGGGATCCCTCCTCGGAGGCGCCAGGCGGAGGACTCCATGTTACTGGGCTCGCAGGCACGCAGCGTGCGTAACGTCAGCGGGGAGGGCGACGGAAAGAGTCGGGAGAGGAAGCCCACCGGGGGGGCGACTTTAATTAGCCCAAACTTTTACTGCGGCGGGCCTTTTTGCACGCGCGACGTGTTTTGATATGTCGACGTGCGTCTTTGTTTGAATGTCGGCTCAGATATTTTCTTCCTGGTGAAACGACCGTAAAGTTAGCAAAACGCCGCGTCTGAAGTGATGTTTCTTGATAAAGTTGATTTTTAGGTGACGTCAGTTGTTAAATGACGGTCCTCCACATCATGTTGAACTTCTAACATTTATCTCGTGTGTTATAATGTCGGTACTCACACAAGCTCGTCGGTGGGACTCACACTGTCCATCGTTTTGGTGACAAAAGTGTCTGTGACGTCTGCTTTTTTTTTTTGTTTGTTTGTCGATAGGTTCGTTTAAAATCAATACAGGCTGGAAATCGATCGTCTTCTGATTATTAGTCGGTGCGTTGGCTCCCCCTGCTGGCCGTAACAGACATAGTTCCTTTGATGCATGTAAGCACAAGTGATGTTTGGGGGAGTGGCACAAGGCCTCTTTCACCCACCCCAAACACAACACATACACACTTCATCCATCCATCCGTCCATCCATCCATCCATCCATCCATCCATCCATCCATCCATCCATCCATCCATCCATCCATCCATTTTCTTCCGCTTATCCGAGGTCAGGTCGCGGGGTCGCGGGTGGGTAGCCGCTTCAGGAGGGAGGCCCAGACTTCCTTCTCCACTGCCACTTGTTCCGGGGGAACCCCAAGGCGTTCCCAGGCCAGCCGAGGGTCATAGTCACCCCAGTGAATCCTGGGTCATCCACCGGGGGCCTCCTCCCGGTGCGTTGTGCCCGGAGGCGTCCTAATGCCTCCTGAGCCCTTTCTGTCACTAATAAAGAACTAAAATATTTTATTTGAAGAATGAAACGGGATAATCAATGGATCCGTACATCTTTAGTTGACATGATATATATGATGTAAATGTGATATGTGAACTGCTTTTTCTCTTCTCCTTGTTCCAGCAGCAAAGTAATTGAAACTATATTAAGATTAAAACGACAGGAAAAAATAAGAGGAAAGAACATGCCGTTTTTACAAGAACATCGATGATTACGTAGGAGGATCAGGGCTGCTTTTTTTGACACTAATGCACTAATTATTATCCCAAACCAGCAATGAGCCAACAGGAAATGTATCCTAAAAATACGTATGTGTTTATTGGTGAAATGGTGCTGCTGTAGGCTATATTTCCGCTGATTAGACTGTGCACAAAAATACAGATTAACGGTCTTGCATTCAAAATATCTTCACAACTCAAAATGCTTCAAATCATACAAGCTTGTCATCATTATATCCAAAAACTTCATTTCAGTGCTATAATAAGACTCATATCCTGACCTAATTTTATCTGGTCGCATTTGAATTTGCAGAACTCAAGCCAGTGTGTAAGGATGTTGCCATTCACAGAGGACAGACACAGAGCTGACGCACTGTGGTGAGACTCGTGTCCGCTTAAATTCACATTTTTGCACTAGAGCGTCTGCGGATGTGCAGATCGGTGCGGTCTGAGCCAAAAAAAAAAAAAAAAAAAGGTCAGTGACACGAGCTGCGGGAGCGCTGACGGGAACAAGGAGTCTGTATGAGATACAAGATTTCAACGCGGAGTCAGCTGGGAACGTTTGCAACTGTTGGCATGATAGCGCAATCAGTGGAAGGCCGGACAAATGTTGCCAGTGCCGAAGATTTGCTTAGCAAGCAGACTGACTCTTCTCTACAACGCTGAGAAAGGCAGCAGTTTGTTTTGTTTTTTTTCTCATGAAAACAACGACCTGGGTGGGTGGTGGGCTTTGAGAGAACGTGATCCACTTAGAGTGGGCAGTAATTCATCTGTTATAACAGGAGACATGTTTGGTGCAAATCTTGTTAAAGCTACGCTTGGGAATGATTATAGTAACTCTGCTGCCTTAGGAAATGCCAGTCTGCAGGCTTTGGTTCTATCGCTTCATATGGTCGGGAAAAAATTTTATTTGGAAGGACTTTGAATTTACATCAACCAAATAAGCTTTTACTTACGTGATGGAATATTTACTTAATTAGCAATAGTAATGCAACGACTCTTTCCTCGCGCTGATTTAACATGAATTGGATTATTAAAGTGGTTTGAATTTAGTTTTATTACTGGAAATGATCGAAGCTACCAAAAGACAACAACCGAACATGATTGGACGATAATCAGAAGTCTTCAGAGTCCTAACCAATAAGATGCCAACCAACTTAATTTGAAGCTGTAGTAACTTTGATAGAATCAAAAATTGACAAAAATTGAGCTCTTCTCCCAGTGCTAACTAGAAACAATCAGTCAGGGGCAGGAGGCGGGTCTTAGCGCTGTCAGTCATCCTCCCTGTGGCGCTGCTCATCCACCCCTTTCACTCTGCTACGCTGCAGCTAGCATAGCCTGTTGTAAAAACTAACATTAGTTACCATAGCCACTGAAGACAGTAGATTAATGGTTTTCCTGTTGGTTGTTTCTTTGCCATTAGCACATTTAGCAACTGGCACTTGAGATTGATTGACAGCGCTAAGACCTGCCTCCTGGCTCTGATTGGTTGCTTTTGTTCGGGAGCGGTGCATTTCTTCAGATGGCACTAGTCGCTCAGGAGAAAATTATTGATTTCTCATCAATTTTCTGTCTCAAAACGTCCTGTCACGACATGTTGACAGTTCTGACACATATGTAAAAACATAATTGTTTGTAAAAGTTGCTTACTGCATCTTTAAAGAACTTGCAGTCGTCCAAGCAGTTTCTAGAACGTGGTTTAGCCACTTCTGGCCCTGTAGGATGTGGATTTGAGTCTAAAACTTTACTGGATAAAAAAAAAAATTAAAAAAGCATTTTAATGTTTAAGCATTTCCTTTAATATACCCACAACCATCAAGAAAATCCCTAAAAGCCAGTTTCACAGAGAAGGTCTTGTCAAAGTGCTCACACCCATTGAATATTCCATTTTACATGTTAGATTAATACAAAGAATTACATGAATAATAGGAGAAGAAAAAAATCTTTATTGTATGTTTTTTTTCTTCATTTTTCAGTTTCCCATCTCATGGTTTTTGTGTCTTGACTTTCTGTAAAGAAGAAATAAATATGTAAGAAAATAAAAAAGTAAACAGACCAAATCTTTTACTTTTAAGCAACACAGAAAGAAAAAAGAAACACTTTAAAAAAACGTTGCATTTGCGACGTTTTTATGACGCGAATTGTGCAAATATACAAGACTCAAGTGTCGTAAATTATGGTGCAACTTCAAAACTAAGCAAAGTGGAAAAACATCCAAGTTCTCTTGTTCAGATATTTTACAATGTCTCTCAGTTATGGCGAGATTTGGAAACTTCAGTATCTACTGAGGTTGTTTACGAGCTGCGGCATGAAACAGAAACAAAACATTGTGTCCGAGGAATTGATTCTCTTGAGGCAACCTTGAACTTATGAGTCGGCCCATTCTGGTAAAGAGACATCCAAGACTTCTGTAACTAATATTTTAGGGCTTTAAGACTTTGAAGGGAGATAGCTTTAGTAAAATTCCAATGGATAAATAAAGTAAATACCATCCCCGAAGAATCTGTATCAACTAACTCTAAGTATAAAGGAATAGTGTATAGAGTTGGCTTTTTATACAGAACAACAGTGCATTCCGACAATAAACCAATAACAATAAATATCGCAATAGGCATGTCGTCAATGGCAATAGATAATACACCTGGTACGATAAATTATTTCACTGATCGCCAATCTATAACTGCACAGCATTCTGGGAGATGTAGGTGGAGGAAAGAGTTTACCCACTCAACCTCTCAAGGCCAGCTTAGCTAGGTCTGCAGCATGAGCTAACTCACTCATTGGTCACCTAGCAACAAATTAAGTAACTTGCTTTTTAAAGTTTTGCCACCATGCCTCCTAACTGTGGAGAAATAAAAACCAACAGTGTGAGAAACTGAGGACAAAAGATCACGTCACCAGACTGGTAGTATTTCACAAATTTAAAAGAAAACCAGTAAAACCAATAATTATTAATGTCGACTGATGTAAAACTCATATGTCGTTGTAGGTTTATCATCCAGCCCTGTGCCGCGTTATTCAGATTTTTATTTGTGGACATATCAGCTCTATCTTATGTGGACTTGGTTACTGACAACTAACCACTTTCAAGACCCATTTCTAATCTAGTTTTTTTTAAAAATCTGCTACCATTATGTTTTCAGCTTCATTTCTTAGAGCTCAGAATTTTCTCCGTCTTACCGTTCCAAGAGACACTACTTGGTATAATGAAGGATTCCTACGTACCCCAAAGTGTTTCCAGCCACTGATTTCTTTGTAGAAGGCGTCTCCTGGACAGGTTGTGTTCACCACATCTCTGTGCCCTTGCAGGGTGTAGGAGGACACCAGCCCACCTCTGTCTACCGCACAGGTTGCCAGCTGATCTCTCACCAGACTCATGGCATGCTGAGACGGCAGATTGGTTTGGTAGTCCCCAATAAAGGACACGCCGTAGCCTCTAGAGTTTTGCCCGAAGGTGTGGGCTCCCTGGATGTTCCAGCCCCGGCCCTCGTAGATGAACCCGTCAGAGCCAGCGACAAAGCTTTGGAAGGATTTCATTGTGAGATTAGTTCGTACGTTTGGCATGCAGGAGTAATCTCACAATGCTGTGGTTTACCTATATCCAATGTCATCCCAGCCTCTGTCTTCTTGGTGGAAGCGCTGCATGGCTCGCATGTCTGCAGAGCATTTCTCAAAGGTCAAGCAAGGCTCGCTCGGTGTGTGGGTGTGATGGATGAACAGGAAGGACAGAGGCAAGGAGAGGTTGGTGGGCGTTCCTCTGTATGGCTCAGCGCCCCACATACATCGAGAAATGATGGGCGGGCAATCTATGAAGACACAGAAGGCATTAAATGTTTACTTACAACATTCTTTTCTGTTCTTGAATTCTTTCAAAGAACAGAATTCTTCATGCTTACTCAGGTACATGTGAACAAACTCTCCCAGGGCCTTTTTCACCGCAGCCCTCAGCTTCCTACTGGTCGTCACCTTCATCTTTGGTTGTCCTGTTAGTCTTTGTTGCAGTTTCACTGTCCTCATTGTCTTTTTCATCAAGGGAGAAGGGAAGACAAAAAGTTGGAAGTTCTCCCTGCGACGTTGACTGATGAGACGTGGGGCACTGTACATTCCCTTCCTGTCCAGTCTGTGGCTATAGTACTCCTTCAACAGACTGCTGAGCTTGAGGAGACGACTGGAATTGGCTGAAATCTCCATTCCCAATATAATGCCGTCCATTCTTCCATTGATCTGAGCTATAGTGAACAGATTTGGTTTGCCAGAGAGCGTGAAGACTTGAGGAGACGTTACGTTGTTCCAGCACCCATCAGGACCGAGGAAACGTGTGCCTGAAGAAAGACGTTTGAAAGAAACACCAAGATCTTTGGCAAGAATGAGCTGGAAGTGAGCTTGACTTTTGGTCTTGAGGATGCCCGCTTCAATGCCCAAGAGGAGCGGTGCGACCGTTACTGTGGTACCGTCTGGGGTCAGAACCACGCCTTCTTCTTTGAAATCTTCCAGCACCCTGTGACGCACAGCCTTGCGAAAGTATTCGGAGAGGTGTGCAGGCATTTCAGAAGCAGCTTGAGCGTCTGGAAGGAAGTGTCGGATGAAGGCGTCATTTAGGTCAGCTGCTCTGCGCAGCCTTTTCAACACAGTAGCTGGATCGGCACCAGGGTCCTCATCTTCTATCTGCTTCACAGCCCTGATGAAGTCTTCCATGTGGTATGAAAAGGAGGCTGGAGACAAAAACATTTCTTTTGCATATTAAAAGAAGCACCTTTTGATAACCAATATTGAGGTAATGGTAAAGCTGAAATTGAAGTTCTCTAAAGACGGATGCATTTAGCTAGCAATGTCCCGGAGTAGCTTAACACTGGTCTGTAAAATGGCTACTTAGCTAATGTCAGCTTGTTGTTGATCCCTGTTGTCTCTTGTTGCAGAAACAGTTTTCTAAGTATATTACTACTATAGCATATGCAATGCAATTGGTCAGCCTTTCCAATAGTCTTTTCTAGGGGAAGGCGAATATTATTGGGACAAATTATTTTGACTGAAAAACACATTTTTTAACATGTCTTTTAAGTTTTAACACTGGATACTGGTAAAACTAAAAATAAAAAAAAACTAAAGGTGTTTTTTTCTTTTTGACATAAATAAATCAATAAATGTTTTAATAGCTTTCAATTGAAATAGTGGATGTTACTCTTAAAAAAATAAATAAAATTAAATCTTAACATTGAATCTTCCTGCATAAAACCATTTCTGGTCAGTGAAACTAATAAACTCATTTACCGTAAGCTTTAAAGTTCCACATTCGGGCTCCCCTTAATGACACAAAATCTGACAGAAATAATTTTTCTGCGGTCAGCAAAATTTGCTTCCCCTGAGGGAAATAAGACCATTAACAAAAATATGAATATAAAACATTGTCTAAAACCTCACAGGAAAAAAAGAGAGGTGAAATCTGGTCAGATGAGAATCCAAAGCCTTCAACAGAATGTTGTTGAACATTTTATAGTACTACTTATAAAAAATAAAGCTAAAAAAATAAAAACTACAAAAGCGGGTGCAATATACAAATATCTGACTTTGTTCAGGTAAAGGCTGAAAAACAATATTATTCCCAGCATTAGGGAATAAATAGTAGTCAACATTTAGCTTCCAAATCAAAATCTGGGTGAGTAACATCTTGGCAATTTTAGAGGATTATAATGTTCCCAACCATGTTATTTTAAAGCAAAGCTGACCTTGAGTTTTGCACAAAAAAAAAAAAAAAAAAAAACAATAAAATAATCATTTCCATTACCAACACAATAATCCACTTAAAAGTGTTTCTTTCATTATGGAGCAAGAAATAATAACGAATGAGCCAGAGAATGTTTTCATCACAAAGCACAGTGCGTGTAAAAATAAAATCAAACAAAACAAAACAAAATCAAACAAAAACAAAACAAGACAAAACAAAATAAAACAAAACAAGAGAAGAGAAGACAAGACAAGACAAAACAAAATAAAACAAAACAAGAGAAGACAAGAAAAGACAAAACAAAACAAAATAAAATTAAAACAAAACAAAACAAGACAAGAAAAGACAAAATAAAATAAAATAAAATGAAATAAAATAAAATAAAATAAAAGTGAGAAGCAGATGAGAATTACCTTCTGCATACGTCCTGACCAGCAGAACCAGAAGAGCCAGGGTCAGTTTCCACCAGCCCTGCTGATCCATCCTGAGCTGCACCCACTCTGAATGTGCTCACCTTTGTTGTTTCCCCCTAATTTATAGACAAGCCGCGCGCGCGGTGTGGTTATGCAACAGCCTCGCGCGCACTCTGGATGGCCCGCGCTTGCTCTTCAATCAACCCGCGTCCCGCTAATATGGGAAACGGTCACCTGTGGGCTTCGTTGTCAACCGAGCGGAGAGGAAAACACGCAGTTTCGTCCTCGCGACGCTCAGCTTCTGTCACAACGGGCGCGAACAAAAATCTCAGTCTATATCACTAACGTGCCAGGTCCACCAACCGCATACATTAAGGCCGCTCCTCTCTGAGGTAACAGTGTTTGCTCTTGTTAATAGCAATCTGGAAGGCAAAGGTCGCCTGCAAAACTGAGGAAGTTCCAAAATCATAAATCAACTGTAACGTCGGTGAACGTGGGAACCCCGACTCGATATGAGGAGAACGAGAAGTGCGCCGTTTCCCTGGAGACATGTAAAGTCCGTTTACCGTAACCTGTGACAACGTGACGTTTATGAGAATAAACTGAAAACATGAACATGTGGGGAAGTTCTATTGGTGTGATAAACCAACACAAATGATTGGGAACTGCATCTGGAGAAAGAAACCCCCTTGCTAAGCTATAACAAGTTAGTTTGCTAAGGAAAACTGTACATTTTAAAAGAAGCTGCTCTGATTAGCTGAGACAAAAAAAAAAAAAATTGGCCTACTTGTAAAGCATGGTGGTGGCACCGTCATGCTTGGTAAAGAGTTCACCTTCCAGCAGAACAACGACCCTGAAAATGATGCTAGCTAAAGGCAGCTACAGCAACAGAGATGACAAAAGGGCTCAGTCAAAGTCCAGATCAAATGTGCAAAGCTGGCAGAGAGACCACAAATGGAAAAATGGGGCTGATTGGAAATACCTGCCACACCTTTCATATTTTGGGGGTTTGTTTTTTTTAAAAAACCACACACACTGTTTTACTTTTACTTGAGTAATACATAAAAACAAAACAAAAAAAACTTTATATATATATATATATGTGTGTGTGTGTGTGTGTGTGTGTGTCGTGTGTGTGTGTGTGTGTGTGTCATTATATTATTTGCATATTTTATATCATTTTAGCATAGCCTTTAAACAGCAGAATATGCATGTAACTTTAAATTATTGCATGTCTGATTTACGTCATTTTAAATTAATGTTAATCTCTCTTTATCTTTGTACCAAATACATGTATACTCTTACTTCAGTATTTTGTTGGATGACAAGTTTTTGCTGTCACTTGTGTGAAGCACTGAGTCCACTGGAGGACAGATTTTGGCTAATGTGTTCACCTCAGATCAATAAAAATAAACCGTTCGGCTCCCGCACACTAGGTGGCGGAACACAGTGAAACTCTAGTAGGTCACGAGGACAACAAGAAGAAGAAGAAAACGGGAAGAAGCGCTTCAACGTCGCTGTTTTAGCTTCAATAAGGTGCGTTTATCTCTTCAAAACGTTATTGACGCGTAAGTTTTGGAAGTTAATTGTGTACTATACGTTTTTCAAGCAGTGTATGGTTTTAGATTTTGGATATATTTGTAGTTGGAGGCATTATTGGGTTACAGCTAGTAGCTGAGCTGCTAATCCCTAGCACTGACCAGCGGTTATTTAGGTTGAACCATAGCTTTAAATTGAGTCTTTCAACATTTTAAAGATTATTTTGCGTCCGACTTGCAGCTGGAACCCCAAAGTTGCCATATTTGTGGTGTTTTTTGCTGTTTCCCCACTGTGAAAATGCAGTTCCTTACTCCTACAACTGGGATGCAAATTAACTAGCATCCTGTTTGAACTCTTCGGGTTTCCGTAGCGGGACAAAATAAAGTCAGACCTGCTTTTTCCAGCTTTCAGTTCTACTCTGTCATTATTGTTGGTGTGAAATAAAGTTCAAATTTAAAAGTTGTCTGCTGCGTTCAACAGCAGACAACTTAGCTCGCGAAGTTAAGAGCCTCAATCATTTATGCAATTCAGAAGTACTTATTGATCTGAAAGGGAAACTGAATGTTCTTTTTAACATTAAGATTCTTCAGAGTTGCTGTTGGTTCCCATGGTAGCGGGCAGAAATGATCTCCTGTAGCAGTCTGTATTACAGTGAATCTGAAAAAAGCCTCTGATTGAAGACACCAGAATCAGTGAGAATTTCTGTAGATGACACTGGAAGAGCAAAATAGAAACGTTTGACTATAATGTTCAGCGGCCCAGGAAAACATGTCAGCAGTTCTGTTTAGTTTTGACTTGCGACGCGCCTCAGTTGGTCGCTGCCTCTAAAAGAGATCTAAATGTTTGGACGCCGCCATTCTCCAGCAGGAAAATGGACACGCGGTTCACTCGGGGAAAGTCCACCATCCTGGAGCGACCGCTGAGCCGGCCCAAGACAGAAGTGAGCCTGAGCGCCTTCGCCCTGCTGTTCTCGGAGATGGTCCAGTACTGTCAGAGCCGCGTGTACTCGGTGACGGAGCTGCAGACGCGCCTCGCTGAGATGGGTCAGCGCGTGGGGGCCAGCATGCTGGACGTGCTGGTGCTGAGGGAGAAGAACGGGAAGAGGGAGACCAAAGTGCTGAACATGCTGCTCTTCATCAAGGTCAGCGGCATTTAAATTTTTATTTTTTTTCCCAACAATGCACTGCTTGTGTTTCCATAGTTCTCAGTGATGCCATCTTGTTTGACAACCATGTTTTAAAACTTCTGTTTATTTGGACTTTGAATTTATTCATTCATATTCTTCTTCTTCTTTTTTTTTATTCAGAGAAAGAAGTCATAATATTAAAAGAATACAATCGTAATTGTAATACAGTTGTATAGTAGTAATATAAAAACATTTCTGAGAAAATTAACCAAAAATGTAAGTGACAAATGCTGAATGTGAAGTTATATCTTGGTATAAGTTATATAGATAATACTTAATCTTTTAACACATCAGCATCAAATTATCAGTTGAAGGGCCAAACAATCAAACAAACAACTGAGTCCATTTTGAAGGAAGAACTACGGAGAAAAAATCCTGATAACTAAGCTTTTTTTCATCATAACCTTTTTCTTGTAATTTTTTTAAATGTTTTTTTCTTGTAAATGTCTCTTTTTGCTAATTTTATGACTACATTGTCCAAATTAAACTAAAAGATTCTTGGGGGAAAAAAAGTACTTTTTGAAAACAATTTCTGCCAAATTAAAAACCCATTAAAAATGGGTCTGGTGTGCGACTCAGTTCTTTTTTATTATTATTATTATTATTTTTCAAGCCACATCACCCCGTCCTTGTTTGTCGGTCTCTATAAGAATAAAATAAGAATAAATCAAATTTCTCCGTCCCCTTCAGGTTAACGTGTGGAAGTCCTTATTTGGTAAGGAGGCCGACAAGCTGGAGCAGGCCAACGACGACGACAAGACCTATTACATCATCGAGAAAGACCCGCTCATCAACGCGTACATCTCCGTGCCCAAAGAGAACAGCAGCTTGAACTGTGCAGCCTTCACGGCCGGCGTGGTGGAGGCCATCCTCACGCACAGCGGCTTCCCCGCCAAGGTCACCGCTCACTGGCACAAGGGCACCACGCTGATGATAAAGTTTAATGAGTCAGTCATAGCCAGGGACAAGGCTCTGGACGGCAGATGAAGACTTACCAACCGGAGCTGCAACGGTTCTGATCCAGGAGATACTCTGATCCTGGTGATACTCTGATCCTGGTGTACAGAGGTCCAAAGCTGATTAATTGACGTGATGTGAAGAGACGAAAAGTAGCGTTTTGTCGGTTTTGTGGATCATCTTTAGTGTGTTGTACTTATTGGCATGTGTGGTTGTTTGTTTGCATTCTGAGTCTTATTAAACATGAAATAAAAACTGCAATGAATATTTTGTTGCTTGATTTTTTTTTAAAGCCAGACAAAATTTTTAAAATTTTTAAAATTTTACATACTTTTATTATGCTCCACACATCATAAATTGCAGATATCTTAATACTTCATATGTAATCAGTTGTCAACTGATCAACCAGCGTCAGTGAATAGCTTTTTTAAAATTTCTCTGCATAAAAAAAAATGTAAGAACTCCCAATATTTTTCATTTAAAACTGCATCATGAAAAAAGTAAATACTCAAAAAGTGAATGAAGTAAAAGTATTACATGTGAGTGAAGAGATAAATACTGGTGCAAAAATGGAGATAATCCTTTTTTCCGTCAGACTGTCAGTTCCCAGAACCACCCACATAAAAAACGACCGAAAAGCGCACAGTCAGTGCAACCCCGCTGGACGGGGTTAAAAGATCGTCTCTTAAGCTCAAGGAAGGGCTTCAGAGGAGCTGCAACAAATGTAACTTTTTATGAGCTGCAGTCTTTTGAAGTAAAAAAAACAACAACAAAACAATTAGAATCTAGCTGCATTTCTGGTTGTTATAATTTGCCATGGAAATGAGTGGAAATACTGTATGCTTGTTTTAGTTTCTCCCTGTTCACTTTTGTAAATCGACCAGAGTCCAGAAATATTTTCAACAAAATTTCCAAAACTCAAAACTTTTCAACTCACAAAACTTGGGACGCTTTCAAAATCGGCTCTATTTTTTTCTAGTAATTTCTGAGCTCGCTCTCAAAATTTCAGAATTTTTTTTTCTTGAAATTTTTGACTTTTGAAGCTCAGAAATATCCTTTTTTTTTTTCAGAAAATTTCTGAAATATGCTGTTTCACTTACGTTGCAGATAAAACAACAAAGTGTTCATTATATTTGCTTAGAGAATAATAATAATAATAATAATAATAATAATAATAATAATAATAATAATAATAATAATAATAATATATTGTTAAGCTGAATAAACACATTTATCAAAACGTAAACAATAAAGAGCCATGACCTCAATATGTATCCTACCTGTCTCTCTCTGATCCTTCGCCCTGCTCTTGTTTTCCTCTGTGACGTAGCTGTGGTCACGTGACAACCAGGAAGCTGCGGCGGTGTTTACCTCAGCGCTGCGCCGCCGAGCATCCTCGGTTTTGCCGTGACCTCGAACCCGATCGGAGGAGATGACTCCGTCCTGTTCGCCGCCTCTCCGCCGGTACTGAGCCGTCCTGTCGCCATGGCGTCTTCGGGCTTCACCTGCGGCCCGGACAGCCCCGCAGGTCGGTCCCGCTTCCCCCGCAGCCTTTATTCATCAGTTTCTCTGCTGATTGGCAGCAGCCAAAACAAATGCAAAAAAAAAAAAAAAATCATAGGGGTTTTCATTCCACCTTTTGTAGAATCCTTTGTTTGTGTCTAAGCTCGATCTTCGCTTGAGAAGAGCCTTTACAGGTGGATGAAAGCTTAAAGGGACATTCTGTAGATTTAAGGCTGTAGAGACGTGTGGATCTGCGTCATAGCCTGTCGTTGTGATCAGGTGTCCTTTCCTTGACTATACAGGGCTTTTTGTTTTATTCTAATATTCTAATTATGTGTGTGGCGTTTGTATGTATTCTGAGGATAACGACAAAATAGTTCATATTCTGAGTGGCAACATATTTTCATACAGATACAATAACATGTGGGCCAGGTTTTTTTCTTTTTTTAATGGAAACTAAAAAAAATACATAAATAAATAATAAATAATAATAATTGAAAAAAAAACGTAACATTTTAAAAGAGCCAAAAAGCATCTTGGAGCTCTAGAGACACAGGTTCCAGTTCTACAGGGGCCCTGGTCCCTGTTGGCCCTTTTCTAGCACCGCCCATGTCGCAGCCTCCTGTCTGCCTGGGTTTGTCTCTACAGACTCCCCACCTTTTTGTCAGAGTATTTTCTGCCATTCCTCTGGAAGCACGTCTTACTAAGAAACACATGAGGGTCTAATAAGACAAAGACTGAGTCATTTTGCCAGATGTTTAGAGGAGTTCAAAGCCAATGCACACTGTAGGAACTTTGAGGCACGGTGGTGGCAGCAGCATCCTAAGGGTCTGTTTTGCTGACTCAACGTAACAGCTTAAAATTCCTGTATTCTTCTTTCGTTTTCCTTAGAAAAGCAGAGACTGCTGTCCTCCAAGTCCGGCTACGGATCCCAGGACGCGTTCGGATGCTCTGGTCTTGCGGGCGCCCAGTTCCGCGGGCAGCCACGGGATGAAGACGAGGAGGAAGAGGCTCTGAGGAGGAAACTCAAGTACTTCTTCATGAGTCCTTGTGACAAGTACCACGCCAAGGGGCGCAAACCTTTCAAACTGGGGCTGCAGCTGCTGAAGATCGTCATCGTGACTGTGCAGGTAGACGCAGTGGTGACCCACGGAAGCGCCGTGTGGTGAGCAGAAGGGTTGGGCCGATGAATCGGCCCAGACTTGCCTAATTTTGGGAGATCGGCCATGTGAAACCGATCCCATCTACCTCCACAAACCAATAGTCACCCCCACCTTTAGCAGTTTGTTGCTATATTTAGTGATTTTTCAATAAAAAAAACCAATTGTCTTTTGGCCAAAGTCCAAGAGACATGCAGTCGGTGCAGCCCCTGTCCTCAGACGGCCATTTCAGTGGCGTTGCCGCGTCGTTTCCCTCCAGTCTGTCGTAGCTAACGGTGTCTTCCCTTCGCCTCCCAGTTGGTGCTGTTCGGTCTGAGCAACCAGATGGTCGTGACTTTCAAGGAGGAAAACACGGCGACGTTCAAGCACCTGTTCCTGAAGGGTTACCAGGACAACCGTCCACAGGCTGTCCACAATCAGTCGGAGCTGTACAGCCGCATCGGCTTCGTCGTAGAGCAGGTGGGCCGGACGTTCCCCAGACGGAAACTTGCATTGCCTTTCAAAAGTATTGACACCTCAAACGTCAATGATTTTTACTGAGGTTTTTATCAGATAAACCAAGACAAAGCTGTGTGTAGAAAACGATGTCTTGTTTTAAAAATGTTTCAGGAATAAAAATGTGGAATTCATTTTTGTTGAGTCTCTCTAGGACAATGTTTTTCTCTACTGAGATCTGCAAATCTAGAGACGTTTTCAGCCTGGTGCTTTTAGGGTTTCTTTTCTGCCACTAACCTAAATATGACATTTGGCAGTTGTGATCTACAGTGTTTAGATCTAGAGGTCAGTGCACCAGAATGTCCAACCTGACAAATGTCTGAGGGCCTTGGGGCGTGAATACTTTTAAAAACCGAACACAGGTTCGGTGTCGGATCCCTGGTGTTTTTCATTCTGCTGCGTTTTTTCTTCTGTGTTGATAGTACATGGCTCTGCCTCAGATCGCACTGGGCCGGTATGCATACGTGAAGGGCGTGGGCGTGGACGGGAGCGCTCTCTCCCTCTGCCAGAGGTACTTCAAGAAGGGCGCCATCGATCCCGTCAACGACACGTTTGACATCGACCCCCATGTCGTCACAGGTGGGAGCAGTTTTTCTCTTTTTGGTAGACGGCGGTATTGAAAATAATGAAAGAAAAAGGCCTAGTCCAAGCTCAAATATTTTTTTTTGTCAAAGACCGGTTCAAGACCACGTCATTTAGGTCCCCAGCCGATTGCCCGGTAACCTCTGGTCCCAAAACCAGATTGCTGATCTCAAATTAGCTGCCTTATAGTGCTAGACTGTTTTAAAGAATTTCTCCTCAAAGGGTCACATTAGAGTTCATGCAAAGTGCAACATTTCTCATTCATTTTCAGAAATCACAGCACATAGACAAGCTGTGTGGATGCAACAAAACCTCATTCTCCATTTCTGTAGTTAACACCAGATCGATGTTTGAGGAAATCTTTAGACGCTCTGCCCTGCTTTTACACGACTCTTGTGCTCTTGGCGCAAACACGTGTTTTCCACATATTTGCAACAAACCAGGTGTTTTCTTGGGAACGCCGCTATTTGCACACATCTGCTGATGCTGCAGCGATTGCCAGACCCAGCTTTGGTGATTAAAATAGCAAGGCGAGCGGAAATAAAAGCCCGGCTGCATGTGGTCGACTGTGCGCTCGAAAGCTTTAGGGAAGTGCAGAAATTTCATGTTGGCTTTCATGTGATGTGGAAAGAAACCTGACGCTTGTATGGCTTTGAAACGGGACTTCCTCATTCGGCTTTTTTCGGTTCTGTCACGGCTATTTTCTGATGTCGTTTTCCAGATTGCATCGGTCTCGATCCGACCGCCGACAGCCCTGTGACGAGAAACGCCGACTACAAGAACTTCACCCTCCAGTTTTACAAGTTAGATGATGTTTTTTTTTTTTTTTTTTTGTTACGCTTAACATTATAAGTTCTCCGGAGCTCCAGTTGTGCACCTATTAGCAAATATCAGCATTTCCGTTCTAACAGATTTATGGAGTTTACATTTTGTTTTGTTTTGTTGCTACATTTTCATGTTTCAGATCATCAAACAGATGTTTTACATCAAATGTAACCTGAGTAAACACAAAAGGCTGTTTCCTAATGGTTGTTTTTATTTATTTAGGAGAAACAAAAAAACATACTGATCCAGATTTTTGACAAAGTCACACCAGAACCTCCATTTTCTTTTCTGATAACCTTTGACGTTAGAGGCCGTGTTGGTTCAGATCTCAGTTTTCTCTCGATACGCAGCAGAACCATTGGGAAACTGCCTTTTTCATTTACCGAAGTCGATTTCGTCTGCTGATGAATGCGATTAAGACGGGAGAGACGTGCTTCTCCTCAGCTCTGTGCTCGTTTCCCCTTCAGGCTGATCAACGTTACGGTTGACTTCCAGCTGAAGGCCATCAACATTCAGACAATAATCAATAATGAAATCCCCGACTGCTACACCTTCGCCATCACGGTGAGCTTCGTTTTCAGTCGTTTTTCAGCTGCTTTAACCCCGAAATGATCAATTATTAGACGTTTTCTTGTCTTGTCCTGCTTTAGTAAGGAATTAATTTATTTCAATCTTATGCAGAAGAAAATCTTGCAGAAAAATCTTCAGAAAAGCAGCTGGGGAGAGAAAAAGGTTATAGTTTGTAAAGCCTCTTAGCAGCTGCCTCCTGGCTGATGAACTAAACCTCACCGCCACCGAGGCTTGACATCTACGGAAGAGGATTAGTGCCACTAAGCTTAGTTTCTTCTCAAAATTCTGAGAAAAAGAAAGTCCAAAATAAGACTTTAATATCAGATTTCTGACTTTAATCCAGGGTTACCCAAACCCCATCCCTTGAAATAAAACAAAACTAACTTACAAGTAACTTTTCAGTAAGATATTGGCTAATTATTTAAGGCAATAGTTCCTTAATATTGATTTAAAAATTCTAGCTCCACTTGTAGATTATTTCACTTATAATGAAACATTTTTTCCAACGTTACATGTGAAAAAAGTTACTTGTAAGTTAATTTTGTCTTATTTCAAGTGTGCTAAGATATTTAGACCAGAAACTAGAACAGAAATGGTAACATTTTGTGTTCTCGCGACGTATGTTTACCAATGTTCCCCCGATGAAGATGTTTTAAGTCGGAAGTTCCCAAAGGTCCCGGTTGAACAAAGAGAAATGCGACGGGAACGTTTGGTCCGGCCTGGATGAGCTGCGACCTGCTAATGAGCGAAGCGTTTCCTGTTCGTCTCACCCGGCTCTCGCTGTGCTCTCAGATCGTCTTCGACAACAAAGCTCACAGCGGCGAAATCAAGATCCTCCTCCAGAACCAGGCCTCCAT
Source organism: Poeciliopsis prolifica (assembly GCF_027474105.1). Taxonomy (NCBI): domain Eukaryota; kingdom Metazoa; phylum Chordata; class Actinopteri; order Cyprinodontiformes; family Poeciliidae; genus Poeciliopsis; species Poeciliopsis prolifica. The sequence continues at coordinate 11,321,422 of NW_026562385.1, read as the reverse complement.
AAAGGAGTGTAAAGACACAAACGTGTCCGGACACGGTGAGTCACAGTTGAGACTTTTCCCAGAATTCCAGAAAAGGGCTTTGATTGGACTCAGTTCTCTCCTCCCCCGATCAGCGGAGAGCTACGCCAGAGAGTTCTTCGACGTGGTGGTGGCGATCGTCTGCCTGCTGTCGCTGCTGCTCTGCGGCCGCTCCATCCTCAGAGGAATCCTCCTTCAACGGGTAGGAAACAGGAACAACTCTTCTCTACTTTCCTTCATCCCCCCCACTCAGCTCCTTCAGACTAGCCAGCAGCAATTAGCAAACACCTGGTGGAACTGTGCATCTGCCGAGCTTATTATAAGAGCTGATGCTCAGTGAAACACCGGTAAAGACGTTGTAAAGCCATGTTATCACGACTACCTGAAGGCGTGAGCAGGAGCTTCTTAAAGAGACAGAGACCCAATTTCAAGGCATTATATTACAGTGAAATTTCTTTGAAGTCATACCTCATATATGTAGCATTTTCCTAATAACTGACAGCAACATAGAGACTTGATGGTGCCATAAAATGCCACTATGTGCTGCAGATAGATGAAGCTTTAGGCCGTTTGAAAAACGTGTAAATGGAAAGCTGCTGTTGTTGCTGTCGCTTGAAGACGAGCGCTGCTGCTCAAACCGTGTCACCAACGTCTGCCTTCATGCGTCACTGGGATGTTTGGAGTCCTGACCGTGTTCCCTCTCCCGAAACAGGAATACGTTCGCTTTTTCAAGCACAAGCTGGAGCGCACGGTCAGCTGGGGGGACAGGATGGAGTTCATCAACGGCTGGTACATCCTACTCGTCGTCAGCGACTTGTTCACCATCATCGGCAGCTTCATCAAGATCGGGATCGAGTCCAAGGTGGGTTCAGCGCGCCGTGAGGAACGTTCTGGGAACGCATGGAAAAATATGATCTTTCTTCCTGTCCTGCCTTCATTGTTTTTTACTACTTCTTCTTCTTCTTTTTTATGTCTTTTTTTTATCTCTCTCATTCTCTCTTTCTAAATTTTTCCTTCTAAATCTTTTTTTAAATCTTTGTTTCTAAACCTTTATTTTTTAAGTCTTTCTTTCTGAATTTTTCTAAATATTCTTTTATTAGATCTTTCTGAATCCTTCTTTTTTGAAATATATTTACAAAGCTCTCTTTTCCCTCATGAAATGGCTACAAAATGCTGAGAAATCCCGAATTTTGAGTCTGGATACTGTGAAGGAATCCTGAACAGATCACTTTCCACCCGGAATAATATTCCCATTTTGCTACAGCAGAAATCCTTCCACACCGAACGCCAGCCGTACTTACCTCCTGACTAACCGCGATGTGTCGCGTTGCAGACTCTATCGTCGTACGACGTGTGTGGGATCCTGCTGGGAACGTCCACTCTGCTGGTGTGGGTGGGAGTCATCCGCTACTTCAGCTTCTTCCAGAAATACAACGTAACCGCCGGACGTTTTCTTCCACCAGGACAGACAGCATGTCGCATCTTTTTCTGCGTGTCGGACGCTCGTCATGTTGTCGTCTCTGTTCGCACAGATCCTGATAGTGACTCTCAGAGCTGCTTTTCCGAACGTCATCCGCTTCTGCTGCTGCGTGGCTGTGATTTATTTGGGATACTGCTTCTGCGGATGGATCGTCCTGGGGCCCTACCACACCAAGGTACGCAGCTCACGCTCTGCAGTCGCGGGTTTATTCTGACAATGTTTTGATGATGAACGTCAACGCGCGGCGATTCGCTCTGAGTGTCGTTTGATGCGTTTGGGGTTTTTTTCTCTTGTGAAGCGGGCCGGCGGGCGTTCTTAACATTTCATCGTTAATGTACGTTGTTTATTGTATTGTTAATCGTTTGTCGAAAAAAAAAAAAAACAATAAATAAATTCTGGTCATGATGAGAGTTTTTATTTTATTGGTGTCGCCAAACAAATTCACTTAATGTTAAAAAACCTGACAAAATGTCATTTTTGCTTTTTTCTCCATTTTTTATTTTTTTGCATGAGAGCATCAATAAACATCAACGAATTTTCAAATACAATTAAATGTGGTCGCTATGTCGAGATGAGTGACATAAGTCAGACTTTTTCTCAGTATGTGGCATCAGCTTGTTTCAAATAAGAATGTTTTTATGTTTGCGGCGCTACGAATTCTGCACCATGCGGTTACCTAAAAAATAAATAATACACACAGTGGGGGGATTTCAATTCACAATTTTTATTGTTATCACAATAGGACTACAAAATATTGTGATACAACTAGGTCCGCATCGCCCTCCCATAGTCGGGCCCTTCCGCTTTAGAGTTTCTGTTTCGTGCTTCCGGGTTTTCAGTTTGTAAAATCTGCTGAAAGTCGCCGTTTTACACTGGATTACGTGTGTGCAGTTTCGCTCCCTGTCCACGGTGTCTGAGTGCCTGTTCTCCCTCATCAACGGGGACGACATGTTCGTGACGTTTGCTGAGATGGAGCAGAGCGGCACCCTGGTGTGGGTCTTCAGCCAGGTCTACCTCTACACCTTCATCTCCCTGTTCATCTACATGGTGCTGTCCCTCTTCATCGCGCTCATCACCGGAGCCTACGACACCATCACGGTACCTACGGCTGTGTGTGGTTTGAGACACGCCCACGCCTGAGAATAGAAATGTCTGGGTTTTCTTCCCGCCTTCAACCTCCTTTTCTTTCCCCGGCAGGCCCAAACGAGGGAGCAGGCGCCGGAGACGGACCTGCACGCGTTCATCGCGCAGTGCGCAGACACGCCCAGCTCCGGCAAGTTCCGCGGCCCGGACGGGTCGTCGTGCTCCTTCCTCTGCTGCTGCTGCCAGTGGTGAGGAAGACGACGAAATGGATACACACACACACACACACACACACCCCCACACACACACACACACACACATAAAAAAAAGAGAAGTGAGTGACATCTGCGTCAAAATGCAAAAGGCTGTTAAAGTTTTTATTTATTTATTTATTTTAATCTTCATAGACCCACATTGCCTCTCCGCTGACAGTAGCACTCCTTTCTCCAGACGCTCAGCAGGAGGGCTGGCGGAGCGAACCGGCTGACCTTGGGCCACTTTTGTCCTTCGGTGCCAGCGTTTCAGTTTTGGATTTAAATTTGTTCGGCACAGTCGCAGGTCCAATTAACCTGCCTCCGTTTTTGTACTGTATGAATAATCTGCTGCCTTTCGCTCAGTCTTTCAGGCCTTAGGTTGCCAGACCCGCGGCGCCAGGGAACAGAAATTCATTGCTCAAGACTTGGAAATGGGTTTTCATCAAGTGGAATCAGGGAACCTTTTTGCTTGGTTCCTTAACAAAAGCCGGTTTGCTTACTGGTGAGAAAAGAGCAAGAGGAGAAACAGTGACACGCCCAGAGGCATTCTTCACTGTTGCTCCTGGTTGCTTATTAGTTAGCTAACCAAGCTATATTTTGAATCAGGCAAATGGTTGTGTTTTATTTGTTTTTTAATTAAAAAATATAACATTTTACAATATTTCCACTGTGAACAACCTCAATCATTGAGACACTGAATATCAAAAGCGAGCGATTCTAGCATTCAATAACATGGAAGCTTTTATTTGAAGCTAATTTGCTCTCAGCATCAACCTTAGCAAACATTAGCTATCACTTAGCATGCTAGCAACTTTGGAATGATTGTTTTATTCTCTTTTTCTTGTACTTTTTATGATGCATTGTTACTTTAAAGGGACAGAGAACATGTTACTGTCTGAACTCCGTTTAGGACAGATCTTTTTTAGGGTGAACATTTGTGGAAGTTTTATAGATTATTTTATTTTACGTTGTAGATTAAACCTACAAAAGAGAAATTGTATTGCAGCACTTTTAAAATTGATCTTTATTATTCTGTAATATATGAAAAAAATAGTTAATATAAGCTAGTTTGCAATCTCATAGCGTTGACCCTTGCTGACATTAGCTAGCATTTGAAAATGTGTTTAGTCTTTGAAATTTCAGCATTCTTGGTCTTATTCTCTTTTCGCTCATTTTGTTCTTAGTTTGTGTTCAAATCTATGTTTTTTCCATGTTGACATTGAACGTAGGCAGTTTTGATTATTCTGTTTGTTGTTTTATTGTTAACTTGAGAAAGTGTGATAGCTGGTTATTTCATCTGGGTATGAAATGCTCTCCTTTGTATGCCTTTAAAAATATTGTTTATGAAAACTTTTGAAAGTGCACTAATCATTCCAGGACTTTTTACTTGTTTTCTGTCGTTTGTGGGTTTTATTGCTTTTTTTGCACTTTAATTTAAACACATAAACTCTTTTTACAATCGCAAAAGTAATGATTGTAGTTGATTCATGTGCACAGAAATTGTAAAGCTTTACTTAATTTGACGGTGACGCATCATAGTCATTAACAGAGCGAAGCATTGTAAGTGTAATGTATGAGCCGGTCTGTGTTTAGTTATAGGAAGGCCATTTCCATTTCTCACTGTGTTTGTTAGCATGTACTTCTGCCTTTTTCATTTTTACCTCAGTTTCAGAAGAGACAATAGCAAAAAAGGGGGAAGCAGTTAGCATGGAGCGTTATACACGGTCCGACTCAGTTTTCTGTACTGATGCTGTCTTAATGACGTGCACACTTCAGTTAAATAAACCGAAAAAAGGATGAGCATTGCTGTAGTTTGCTTTTTGTTTACCGTTTCATCGACAATTCCACATATTTTCGAAAGAGTTGATCTTTTAGAGCTTTGACCTCAATGTTAGGTGAGTTTCAGAGCTTAAAAGGTGGGAGAGGTTGTTCTCATATTGTTAAGTTTAGGCATCAGCTACTCAAAAGGCTAAATGCGACACAAATTAACTGATGTTTATGCTAACAACTATTAGCATCAGGGGTGCAACTTTGTACTTTCTGAGGTGTATGCAGATGCATTACAGATCACGGCATTAAAACATGCACAAACCTCTGTCACATTTCTGTCTTTCTCATTACCTACATTCTTGTCAATTAACTCTCAAATAAAGGCCACTCAAGCCCAAAACAAAATGGCCGAAAATTGTCAGTTTTGATCCTCCAAATGGGAAAACTTTTCTCTGCCGCCAAGCCTGGATCAGAAGAAAAAAAAATTCAAAATTCAATTCAGAAATACTTTATTGATCCAAAAGGAAAATTAAATGTTGTAGCTCATCAATTCAGATTCTTCAGAGTTATTGTGGACAGCTGATTGCTGTTGGCAGGACTGATCTTTTGTAGCAGTCTGTATTGCAGCAATCTGAAGAAGCCTCTGACTGACGTCCACTGACGACGTTCTTCGAATTTCAAAATGAACCACCTCTGGATGCCCGGATGTTCGTTGACGTTCGCAGTAGGTCAAAAACGCTATAGGGTTCTGCTAGGTCTGTAGAAATGCTAATATAACAGCAATTTCATTGCTCTGTGTGATATGGTGACCGGTTCATTAATGAGGCGATGGAGCCTTCAGACTGTCTTTATGTAGAACTGGACTTAATAGAGACCATGTAGTCCAGTTCTTACCTTTGTCTTATGTTCCTCGTACTTTGTTAGTGCAGTTAACCGCCACTAGAGGGCGGAAGCGTGCTCTTTCTCCTACCACAAGCAAACCAAACCCAGGAAATCAAAATGAGAGGCAATAAAGAAAAAAAACCCAAAGGCACTTTCCAAAGGAGGCCTGGTAAAAAATTAGTCACATTAAAAATATAAATAAATAATGTAGCAGAAAAGTGCTTGACCTTCAAATCTACTGTGTAAGTGGAAGTTCAGGTCAGCTGCTTCAGCAGGAAAAGAAGAGAAATAATGCACCCAGGTATTGTTCAGATGGAACAGACATCCAGGCAGTGGCTCCATAATGCGCTGGAGTTGAATCGCTGTCCAACAAGCGCAGCCTGTTCATGCATCATTCAGCAGAGGAAAGGTACCGGAGCTGATGCAGCAGCACTTACAGCTGATCTGATGAGGTCAGCTCCCAAAGCTGGTTAACACCATCTTTAAGAAACAATAATAATAAAATCTTTCTCTTGCAGAAAATAACAGCTTCGGAATGGTTTTCTGTAGGGTGGCGTTTGTAAAGTTACACAGTAAGACATTTATTTAGCCTGCTACAGAGAAAAGAAAAAAAAAATCAGTCATGTTTTCTCCATCCTACTCATACATTTATAAATGCCAGAGGCCCAGACTAAATACTTAATTCACAAACAAAATATTTAGTTCCAAGCTCAATGCTTAAATCTTACAAGCTTCATATTTAGTCCCAAATGAAATGTGCATTTTCCCAACTAAGATTTTAGTTAAAGATAATTATTTTTCCAGCTAAACATTTAATTGCCCAACTAAATGTTTAGCTTTCTAACTAAATATTTAGTTTCAAAAATATTTTTCCACCTAAGCATTTAACTTTCGAACTAAATATTTAACATGAGAGCTAGATGCTAAATATTTAGATTGTGAATTAAATATTTAGTTTGGGACTCTAATAGTGATTCATGTATGAATAAACTGGTGGAAATATGACTTTGAAAAATTACATTTTTTTTTTCTCTATGACAGCCTGAATAAACGACGCCCTTTAGGTCAGACATATTCACATTGTTGTCAGTGAGCATCGTTTGACCCACACGCTGCAGCAGGGAGTGCTGACCCGAGGGCATGATTAAAGTCCATTAATTAGGCGTTTGTTGCCTTCTTTTGTTCACACGTTGCTTGTCAGGGAGTGTGGAAGCATCCTGCATGCTAATGATATGCGGTGTTGGCGCATGGGGTTCTTCAGGGAATCCACGCTGCAGCTGCACCGGCGTGTGCTAACCTGCGCCAGCCAGCTCGCTATTCGTACACACACACACACACACACCGGATTTCTAATATAATGCTCGGCTTATTGGAGTGTGAACGGCTGCGTGTGCAGATGCCTCCTCGTGCTCTAGGAGGCCACTTGTGGTAATGATCCAGGGTGTCTGATGAGATGGGTGTGTCAGATGTGTGCAATGTGACTCTTCAGGCCGGAATAAATGAAACACAAGGAGCGTGCGCTTGTATCTGGATCTACTGCTAGTTAAATAACTAATGTGTTGAGCAAAACTGGAGGCCGGGTTAGGGTTAGGGTTTCAGTTTTTTGTTTTTGTTTTTTTTATTTGAATTTTTTTTCTGTGTGTGTGTGTGTGTGTGTGTGTGTGTGTGTGTGTGTGTGTGTGTGTGTGTGTGTGTGTGTGTGTGTGTGTGTGTGTGTGTGTGTGTGTGTGTGTGTGTGTGTGTGCGTTGCGGCCACCCACCCCAGCTGGACTCCGAGCAATGTAGGAAGAAACAAAAAAAAAAAACAATGAGATAAATAACAGGGGAACTGCGCGCCGAGGTACAGTTCCCTGCCCCTTCCTGTCTCCACTGCCGCCATAACCACCGCCTGTGTGGCGGAAAAAAAAAAAAGAAATTGAAAAAAAAAAAACACCATCTTCCTCTCTTTGTTGCTCCCGGTTGCCTGTGCCAATATGTCCATCAGCCTCTGGCGAGCAGGCAGTGAACGGCCCGGCTCACACCTTCTTCCCTCTCGGCTTCCTTTGCCTGCACACACCTGCACACAGGCACACAGAGGACGTGCCTTTGACCTCTGCACAGTCTGAACAACAGGTTAACTAGCTACTTTTAGTGCTTGTTACAGTATACATAAAAATTTATATTTTGCAAATCGTGTCAAACAATCTGAGCCACTGCTTATAGGAATTGTAAACTATCAGAGGCCTTACATTGATGCTTAAAGGGCCGGTATTGAGTAGAACCATTAGAGCCCAATCAATTTATTATGTTGCCCTAATTTGTTACAAAAATGTTACATACATCAACTATGACCTAAGAGAAATTTCACTTTGTAATTGATCTCCTTGAAATTGTGCCTCTGTCTCTTTAAGAAACTCCTCCTCTTTCTGAAACTCCGCCTTCAGGATCTCGTCAGTGACTACTAGCACTGCACTAAGAAGTGGCTCCTATAATGAGCCCAGCAGACACATAGTCCCTCCTGGTGTTTGCTAATTGCTGCTGGCTAGTCTAAAGGAACCGAGTGGGGGGAGGGCTGCTTTGTGAGGCAGGAGCTTCGAAGCTGCAGCTCAGAGGAGAAGTTTGGTCCTCGAAGGCGGGGCTACGTCCACCCCGGCGTTTTTCGCAGCTGAATGGTTGCCACGGGAGATCGAAGGATTTCTCAAACATGCACGAAAGAATGAAAGCGACTCGCCAGGTCTGTTTTTGTTGCCGGAATAACGTTATGATATAGTGCTCAAGAAAGAGTCGATTTTACATTACAGTAGACGGGAGATCTGGAATCTTTACATTTATTCTTGGAGAATTTGAATACGATTACATTTGAAACGTTTTTTCTTTTTAAAGATCGGTAACCGGTGGTCGGCTTGAACCTGAATAAGTCATCGGTAAATCGATAGATGATGTTCGGCATCCTCAGGTTTTCTGGAGGCGAATTCCTCCAAAGTGTGAGCAAAGACATCTGAGATCAGCCCGCTTCAGACAAAGCTTCCTCTGGCTGCATTTTACATATTCAGACAGATGAACATGCAGTTTCCTCCCCTTTTTTTTTTTTTTTTTTTTTTTTTTTTTTTTGTTTTTGCACCTCGAACTCAAACAAGAAACGCACAATCTAATCTTGCACTCTGCTACACCGCTCAGAGGAGGGCGGGGTGGGGCGAGGTGGGAGGTGGGGGCTGAAAATGAAGAGCGGATGACAGGCATGACACCAAGAAAGGAAAAAAAAAATCCCATCCAGAGCAGAGCAGCACACAAAAGCCTGGCTCATGCAGACGGGGGAACGGCAGGCGGCTGCTGGGGGCTGAGCACGCAGCAGACAGACAGACAGACAGGCAGGCAGACAGACAGACAGACAGACAGAGAGGCGGCGTGCCCACCCAGACAGCCTCCGATGAAAAGCCGCGTTCTGCAGAAACAAAAAGATTCAGCAGAGATGATTCAACACCATGTGCTGCTGCACTCTGACGGGGAGAGAAGTAAAAAATAAAAATAAAAAAAACAATTTGTCCACATTTCTGCACATTGCTGTCTTTGTGTCTGAAAGCTCACAAAAAATATATATGTACATATATATTAACTGCACATGGTGGACATTTGCAAACAGATACACATCCTGTTTTAAGACATTAATATTACATTTTATTTTATTTTTTAAAAATCAACAGGTTTGAGATGCATTCAGGGTGTTCTCCTGCGACAGTGGCACTGAAAGCGGACAATGCAGCCAACTTGATGCATGCGGCGCAGCCCTGCTTCACCGTGCGAGTGTGTGTGCGCAGTGGGGCATGGAGAATAGAAGAAAAGAGTTTGAACAGTCGAGATAAAGAGCTCTAGGGGCTTGGAGGGTAGGGGCACCAGACAACTGGGAAAAACTCGGACGAGAGAGTAGGGTGACATCATCCTTGATTTGAATAATCTCCCCCCCCCACCCAGGACCCCCATTCAGACTGGAGGGGATTGGTTGCTTTCAGTGGAGGAAAAAAAAAAAAGAGAGAGAGAGAGAGTTCCTTGCTATTCACTCTTTCAATTTTGCCATTCTGTCTGGTGAATGCTCCATTCACGGACTCCTAGTAAAGACATTTTTTTTTGACAGGGCAAAAACAGAGAATGATCTGCTGTTGATATGTACCATCCATTTTAGAGGCAACTGTATCCACGTACGTTGGCTCGCAAAAAGTTTTCACGCCTGTTGAGCTTTTCGGTCTCCAGTCTCAATGAAATGAAATGAAAATCTGAGAAGTGTGGCGTGCATTTATAGTCGACCCTGCTGAGTCAGCGCACTGCTGCAAGTGTTGCCTTATTACAACCGCAAGCTTCAACGGGCTTTATTGAGGTTTTTATTACCAACACGGTGAACCCACAGCATGACTCTGTCACCACCATGGTGATGTTGTCATCCCTGTCGGGAAGATGTACATGTCACATAATTTATATAAAATATATTTTTTTTATTTACTGTTTACTATACCCAGTTACATTATTGGTTTGTTTATTTTTTGTCTTCCCTCAGCTTTCCTGTCTGGCCACTATGCGATAAAAAATCTTTTAATATCGATGTCTCTTTGAATAAATCAATCAAACGATGTGTTCAGCGTGCAAATATTCTAATGATGATAAATTCCTAAAATGCCTATTAAAATAATGCTACGTCATTTTGTTCTACGCACGTTCCAGGAAAACTAAAAGTGAAATGCCAAGAATAATTTTTTTAAAGAACCCGCAGTCACAGAATTTGGTGTTTGACAAAAAACAAAATGCATCTACACAGCATGCCGGTGGCCAACATTTCCGAGCAGCACGCGAATGCACCAGCCTCTCCTCCGCCCGTTCCATCCCTCCGTTCGCCGGCTCCAGTGTGGTGAGTGAGTGAGTGAGTGAGTGAAGTGAAGCGAACCGTCACTCTCCTCCTTTCTTCCTTCGAGGTTTGCGCGCATCACTTGTGGGGAAACGGCGCTCGCGACTCACAAGTTCGTTGTCCGTTGGCTCGGTTCGACTTGACTTCGCCGTCCCCCTCCCCGAACCCCCCGGTGCCCTCCGACTCTCAGCCCGGCGTTATCTTCCAATTTCATCCCCGCTTTCCGACTCCGAGAGGCGGCGGACCGGCTGCCACCGACTGGGCGTAGCTGGAGAGGATTTTGCTGGCTTGCAGTGACGCTAACCGGTAAGTCCCAGATTGGTTCAGCTTTAGCTAGCGTGCTAAAGTCGGTGACAGCAAATAATAATAATTAAAAAAAACAACAACAACAACAACAACGGTGGCTTAGAAATCAACGTCCTGTCTGGTGACCGTTGAAGGCGTCTGCGCCATTACCGTTTCTGTTACATTTGAAACAGACGTAGAAAGTGTTGGAATCACAGTTGCCGTTTGGTTTTGAGTGGGTATTTGTGTCGGACGCGTCAAATAAAACGTGCCCAGGCTTCGTTCGGGGATGTCACGCCGCCTTTGTGTGGCGAGGTGCTCCGCTCCCGTGGATGTGACTCGAGTGGGGCGGTGGCGGCCGCGCTGCGTGGTCGCCAAACTGCCCGGCAGACCTGTTAGCCACAAACCAGTACAACCAGTTAAATTGCTTTAGCGCGTTCCTTGTCCTAACGCAGAAAACACGTTTTCCCTCCTTTTGGGAGGATTTCATCCGCCTTTTCACCCTGAACTTTTTTTTTTTTTTTTTTTTTAGCCCCCTCTTTTCCCTCTTCTTGTCTCCCCTCCTCCATCCTTCATCGTGGATTCCCATTGTTCTGTGATGGGCAAAAGTAGTGTGAGAAGCGAGAGATGTTCCAGCCGCCTCTGGGGGGTGGATGGGTGGGTGGGTGATGGAGGAGATTTCAATTTTTCCTTCTTTTTCTGTGTGTGAAAATGAATAGCTTCTTAATTCTCTTTTTTTCCTTCTTCATAGAACATTTCCCCCATCAGCATGTTAAGGCAATGACCTCTTCGGAAGCCGAAGGGGAAGAGTGGAGTGGAAATATCTCTAAATAGAGTAGAGCACAGCTGTGGTATAATCAGAGGTGATTAATGTCAACCCCTCTAAAAGTGATCGGCCATTGTGGTTTAAGGCCTTCCTACCCTCTCCACCCCCTTTTTTTTATTTTTTGGCAAGTGAGCAAGAATTTGTTGTATTCCAAACGAACACAGCAAATAAGGGACCCGAAAAGACAAACCAGTGCAATTCATACACAAATCGTAGGGAGGAAGCGGTCGGTTACATATCGGAATGAAAACACTTTGTCTCGATTGGTGATCAGCAAACCGAATACCTGAGATCCGATTTCTTTCGTTCTTTTATTCTGATCTTTGTGTGTGTACATTTGTCAATCATTTTCAGTCTACAAGTGTTCCAACGAACAGCTTAAAATCAAATCAATTTTAGTAAGAGTTTTTGTAATTCTTTCATTTTTTTCTTGGATTTAGAACATCTTTATTAAAGAGCTTGGACTACATTTGTCTTTTGTGCTTATAGACCTTGCTATGGATTCAAAAATGGGTTTAAGGACTCATCAAAAATGGGAATTAGCTTAATTACTGAAAAATGAAAAAATCCAATCATATAGAGGTCAAATGACCTTGAGTAGCTGCTTACAGCATAATTAAATCACGATTCTAAAACATAGATTAGGGAGGCACCTTAATTTTGGGATTTCGTCGATCAGCCGATGTTTACACGTGAAGCCGATCTTAAAGAGGTATGACTGACAGGTTCCCAGTTAACAATAGTCACCCCACTGTTGCCAACTTTGCGACTTTTTTCAGTATATATAGCAACATTTCGAAAAAAAAAAAAAATCAGTACTAGCTAAAAATCCCTAATAGAAGTCCACCAATCAGACGTTTGTGAAAAATCATTTGCAGGGACTTCTGGTTTTCTTTGAACTGACAGCATAATAAAAAAAATGTTTTTCAGGTACTTTGATAGAAGTGAAGAAGTGAATCTAAGCGAGCCCAGGTGATTGAGTATGAAGGACTTTTTCTAGGGCAGAACTGCTAGAAGAAAAGAGTGGAGCCTCAAGTCTTTCTGGTCGGCCCACAGCCGTGTTCTGTTCCCTTGTTATGCAGACAACAGCATAAATAGTCTGAAACCCCGTGGGCAAAGCCGGATTGGGTTGGTCGGTAATGTGTGGTGATCCACCATGATGTTGATGTCATCCTGAATAAATGGCATCCCAGGGCAACGAAGATGAGCTTTTTTTTTAAGAGCTGCCCATTCTGGGGCTTGGAGGCTCTCCAGCACTCCTAAGTCAGGGGTGAGCCAGACTGCACCCCTTCCCCCTTCCCTTCACCCTCCTCACACCATCAACCACATCCCCACGCCACAGGATGGATGAACGAATGGCTGACTCACTCTGCTTCTGGGATGAGGCTGGACCGAGCTTGATGCAATCATTTGAAATTAAATTTACCAGCCATTAAAAGGCGCACCGATTTGAAATGAAGTTATTTGAAAAAATATTACTTAGAGCATGTGGATTAAAGCCAGGGGCGTTCTGTTTGTAGGGAGGATTTATTGGAAATCAAACAAAAACAAATTAAGGTGACCCAAGAAATCTGTGTGGGAAAGATATAAATATTGGGATATCATTTTACTGCTTCGTGGTGAGGTTTAAAAAGGGGTTTGAAGTCACCAGTGAAATTGATTCTACATGAGTCTTCATTGTAAGCTGTGTGTTTATACCTTTATATATATATATATATATATATATATAAAAAGGGAAGGCAAAAATAAAGCAATTACTGAGGTGTTTGCAGAATCTCAATTTTCTTCCTCTCTGTTTTGGTATGACTTGTTGATAATTTGACCAGTAACATGTTTTATTGAGGTTACATTTCAGGGAGATTAGGTCTCCTGCTTTATAAACCAAGTCCTTTGCTTTCAACACGCTAATTTTTCCTGGTTAGCATTTCAGCCGCATACTGTTCCGTTCTGTCTCTGCTTTTCTTACTGAATATCAGTGGGAAAAGTTCAAAACTCTTAGCTCGTCACAGAAAATCCAGAGTAATAAACTGATCATGCTTGGACATGAGCTTTAGCTTTATGATCTGACATTTAACGTCAGTGCGTAAGGAATTCATCATGATTGGAAGCAGTTACTCTTTATGTCAAGTGATTAATCTCTGACTATTTGGATTAGACTCATCAGTCAGCTGAGTATGCTAATTTTTACTCTCTTGTGTATTTAACTTGCATTTCAGTGTTCTGTAAAGTGGTCCACTTATGAAATGGATTTATGTGATCTGATGTTTGGGCCGTTTTAAATGCTAATAGCTCATTTAGCCTCAAGCTGCCCTCTTGACCCCGAGCTTCAGCTCTGAGAGGAGAGATGATGGCTGCGTTAATAGACACATGTGTCGTCGTTCCTCTAGCCTAAGGGCTGGTGTTGGTGGGAGTGTGACTCACAATAAAATCCCCCGCCCCCAGCTCTGAACTCGATTGTGACAGGGGCGAGTTTGTGCCTCTGGTCATCAAGCTTTTTTCAGCCTTAACCCGGGGCTCTTGCTCTCCTTGGCGTCATTACAAATTTCTGTAGCTCTTTTCTAATCCATTAAAACCACACAATAGTTTCTTGTTTTGAGATTATCTAAACACCAACAGAAACAGTCTTTTTTTTTTTTTGTCAGAATTTCCCCCTGTTGTCCCGGCGATAGGCGCCTCAGGGAAACCCACTCTGGGCGCCACACTACATTTGCAAAGCGACGATAAAGTGGAGATAAGCCCCGCTGTTGTCTGTGCTCTTGGTTCTGATAGTAGCCGCGGTCGGTAGTATCGCAGTTGTCCACGCACGCAGTTGGCAACTGGTGGTGCAGTTTGGAGATTGGGTTTGGCAACAGCTGCAGTAATTTGCTGTGTTTGGACAATCTAAATTCCCCTGGTGGGAGCATAGATAATGAACACAGTTCACAGATCAGTTGCTAGGCTTCTGGACTGGGTTTCTTTTCTTTCTTTTTTTTTCCTTTTTCTTCAAAATGCATTTGTGAGGCTTAGTCTTTTGTTGCTGGGCTGTCTTGGAGATTGTGATTATTGAGTCACTTTTGGGTCCCAGATAAAATTGAGCTCATCCTAACTTTGTTGATGTCAACCTTTCATTCTATTGTAATAGAGGTGACACGCAGGTTATTGTCATGTATTTTTAACTGTAAAATTGAAGTTTATTATTTTTACAATAGAGACCATGTTCTTTGATTTTGCTAGTAGCAAATCAAAGTTTCTCTTCATGTTTTCTGAACAATGTAGTTTCTTATCTTTATCTAACCCCAAGTATAGACACCCGCAGTGGAGAAATTCCACCCAAAGTAGAATCCACAGTCTAAATCATTTGGCATCTGAAATATGTATTTAAACACATCAGAAACGTTATAGATTTGTTACATTGTGATATTGATATTAATTTTGATTCACTAGTTTGTGTAGCTATAGTCCCTCTGTGAGTCGAAATTGCCATCCTGAGATAGAATACTGCTTTTTTTGTATCCACGAAACAGTTTGGGACTAAAGACTAAAACCTCAAGTTCTTGAAATGGAAAAGGAACCTGCCAAAGTCTAGCTTTCTGTTGTAGGATTCTGAATAAACAGCAAACACGCCTCTCTACAAAGTACAGTTTCCTTTGACGTAAGCAGGGCTGGTCGATATGACTGAAAAATGTATCACGATATTAGCATTTCATATGTCAATATCGATAATTATTGTATAGTGTTTTTGTTCTACATATCCAAAATACTCTCAAGCTGGTAATGTGATCTTCATCCACAATTTTCTCTTAATCTGTTGCACTCATGTTCTGTTTTCACTTCGTTTCTGGCAGTCTGCGAGTTTGACAAGCTAACCGGGAGCCTAGCCCCATTTCTTCTCTACCATATAAGCCACCTTACACCTGTTACTCCTGCACAGTCACACTACTCATTCTGAACAGTTCGATGTGAACACAGTTTCATGCCAAACAGTTTCCTGTCCGAGTCTTTGAGCCAATGAGTACGCGATTGTAAAAACTGACCATTGTGCGGACGTGTCTGGCGAACTTCTGCTTTGAGTCAAGTGCGGACCTCCAAGGAGTGAAGTATGGCCGTGATTGTTGGGGCAACATGAAAATGATGCTGCACATGTTAATCAACAGGCTCTTACCAGAGAGAGTGAATAGTTGATATCACCAACCTTGCTGTAAGAGGTAAAGCTTAAAGCGATGAAAGCTTTTCCTTTTTCTATACCATGAGGTTCTGGATTCAACTTAAATGAAATGATCAACATTGATATTGTTGATGATGATATTGATTGCATGTTTGATCACTCAGTTCTACTCTTGTCAATTTTGCTTCCTGTTTTCATTTTTACACACTTATTGAAAATGGCTAACTAGAAGTCATCTTCCTTCAGTACCAGCGTCCACACTGAAGGATGCTGTGAGCCTAACCTAGTAGCGTTTGGACATGGTGAGGCTGCTTTGCATTCTGACCAGCTGTATTCACAAAGCGTGGATCAGATCAACCGCCCAACCTGTTTCACATCCTGTGAAAGATCAGATCCCATCTGGAACGTGTCTTGTTCCACTTCAAACAGAAGCATAATCCTCTTATGGACTCAGTTGTTCTTCTTCTTGTACGCCACACGTGGGTGTCCATATCGCCCTGCGCAATCTGGTAGGAACGCCGGAGCCACTCGGGTGGGTTTTCGCCATCCCTTCCAGATGCTTCACTGCTGCCCACCTCTTCCATCTCTGAATCCGCTCTGTCTGGTGTCATTGATCCAAGCCACCAGCTGGTCCTGGCCCGGCCTGATCTCATTTACCCCCAGAGAGGAGCTTGATTGTGGGCAGACAGCCCATTATGGAGATGATCCAGCAACTCTTCAAGTTACAAATTAGCCTCGGTCACTCTGCTGGATCCTAAGTCTACCTTCTTATCTTGCTGGATTTTTTCCATACCATCCCTTGTCTGTTTTTATCCACTCAACCTTCTTTTGTCCCCACCTAAAACCTTGTCATTACAGCCTCCTTTATCTCCCAAGGGACAGAGCTAACAGCATCAGAGGAACCTGCCTTACTAATGCACTTCCTCTGTCCGTGTCCTGGCCATCTGTGGGTCTGCCTGCCTGGCCGCCTACTTTCTCCACTGCGATCAATATCCACAAAGTTGAGCTTTGCGCTGCCCTGCTGCTCGTCGCTGCAGGCGGTGGAGTTCAGCCAGACTGTAGCACTTGCGTCTGGCCTGCTTTTTGTAGTCGTTTTCTGTCTCTATCCTCCATTGTTAAAGGAGGGATGATGGAGCGAGGCCTCCTCGTGGTATTGTCTCCTTTCTGGGGCATACTGAGTCCTCTGTTACAGCTACATATACCTCCCTTGTTCTCTCTTCTTCCCCTTCCTCACTCTCTCCCTCTGCGTGTAACCGCACAGTTAGAGGATAGCCAAGGCCGACTGTACAAGATTAGCATCTCTCTTTGTCCAGGGTTAACGAGGTCTGTCGTGTGTTAATCTTCACATCCCCATGAGGTACGAGGAGGTTCAGGCCACAATACGGGAGCGCAGAGTTTAAGTGTTCATGTGCGTTGGGTTTGACATTCATAACAATGAGAGGGACAGGTAACCTTGGCGAGACGAATGACTCCTGCAATGTTTGGACTTTGGTAGTAGACTAATTTATTTGCAATTATTGTGAACAGTTCAGTTTCATGAAACTATTATCTCTGAAGTTACCATTTGAGGATGTTGTAATGTCTTCGTGTTTGGCTCCAGAGAGTGAACAGCAGCTTCTCTGACCACATGTTGACCACAGTCATTTATTTTGCCAGCTGTGTTTCCTTTACAAACGTGTGCAAAGTTTTGTCGATATTCCACTAATGTCGAAAAAACACAATTTTGAGGTTGTGATTCTTCCAATAAGTAAGAAAAACACGTGAAATTAACATGAATAAGTTTGTTCACGTATTATTTTAAAAAATGGTGTTATTCATATTTTCTGGCAGTGGTGGGATCTGGTCATTGACCATATGACTCGTATGATGCAAAACTGTGTTTCTGTTGCAGCTTCGTGAAATAAACCTATTTTCATATGGCCGAGAAGTCACCTGGTCCTAACAACAAAAACAAAACATCCAACAAAGACCGTTGTGTTCCCGTTAAGCAAATATATTTTCGGAATTCGAATTTGCGCAAACATGTGCTAAATGGAAATGAAGCACAATCTTGCTTCTTCTCTGACATATGCTAGCAGCTAAGTGATAATGAGGACGATGAGGATTTTCTTCTTTGTTCTGCCTTACTCTCTCACTCCATACTCTTTTGGCTGATGGAACCAGGAGCAATCAGGAGTTCACTTGACATCCAGCATTGCTTACTTTGGCCCTCCCTGTTGTAAATAGTCTGTCTGTAAAGGTTTTTCAGGTCAAAGTTTAAATCTTCTAAAAAAAAAATATAGTGGTAGTGGTAACCACCTCATCCCTAAACGGAAGTTGATATATCTAAAAAAATCTGCACTTATTAATTCAAAATGACACGCATCATGAATTTGTTTGACAAATATTCCTGATTTTGGGATTCCCTGTGTGTCTGCGATTCTTTGAAGCTATAGGGATGATTGAGGATTCTTCTCTTGTTGTCCCAGTTTCAACGGAACTCCTTTCAAGCCTTAAAAAGAGCGAGCAATTGTTTGAATTGACAATGTAGATTTAAAAAAAAATTTCTATCACTTTGCTGCTTCCTCTTTCGTGCTTTCTTCCTCAATCATGCCTCCGCCTCGATCCAGTGAGTGAGTGCCACTGGGAACAGTGGGGTTTGTTTGCCGGTTGTTTTCTGTGAAGGAAGTCTGAGCCAGGATCCTGACCTCAGCTCTGGGAATGTTTTGGAAGTGTGTGAACTGTGATTACCGTCGAGTTAATGACATCTGCAGCTCCCAACTTCCAGCTGGATCTCATGCAGCGTTCAGCTCCCATCGACAGCAAGTCATGCCGTTGGTTGTTAAAGCGAAATCAGAGGCAATGATGTACACTAAAACTGGAGCACATGTGTAGGGGGATAACAGTCCAAAGTTGTGCTAATTTTAAAAGGCTTTTCAGCACCAAGTTTGTTATCCAAACAGTGACTCATTACATGAAAACTTACATATGAGTTGAACTGTTCAAACATCTGAGGACCACTTTTTTTTGTTTTCATATTCTGTTAATAGAACTGACTATAATAATAATAATAATCCAGGCTTGGCGGCAGAATAGTGACTGTTGCAGCTGTGGGTTTGTTGCTGGTGTTGTGCCAACTTTGGGCTTAGTCTAAATGAAATATTGCTGACTGTCATCTCCATCTTTCTTACTGTGTTCTCTTAGAAATATGAGCAAAGTATTTGATTCTAAATACCGCCTTGTATTCCATCTTCTTTTACTGAAATGTCTCGTTACATTTCTAAATAAATTCAGGAATGTGGCCTTATATATAATGTCCAAGGCAAACATGTTCATTTTCTATTCAAACGCTTTGCATAGGGGTGCAGAAAATGTCACAACTCCAACTTTTTACAAACCTCACGCAGCTTGATGACTCACATTACGTTCTTAAAGGTGTTTTCACACCTAATAGTCCGGTAGACTCAGTTCGATTGGCAACCAAAGCTGCAGCATCTGTTACATTTTCAGCTGCTGTGGTTCCATTTCACGCTGCACCGTGTCATACAAAACCAAATTATTAAAAAATCTATTCACCTTCTTGCCTGTGGTGGTGCTGCAAGAACTACTCAAGAAGATGATACAAAAACCTCAGAAGAAGACGTGCACAACTTCCTTCTTCAAAAATTCCCAGATATTAATGGTTGAAGGACTTCTTGTTTGTCTTTGGCAAACCCCCCCCCCCCCCCCCCCCCGAGTCATTTCTCCTGCTAGCACTAGACTAGCTCATTTGTTTTATGCTATAGTGCACTTCCTGCTTTTGGAGCGGTCTCCGATCCATTTGCACATCTATTCGGACCGCACCAGAGTCCACTTCAACTGAACCAAGACTTGGGTTTGCCATTTTGTTTCGCAACAGAGTTTGATTGCTTGTTCACACCTAACCACACGAAGCAGATATTCTGGAAAAACAAAATAAAGTTTGATTAAACAGAACTGGTGTGAATGCACCCTTAAGTGCTAATGATATCATTTCACTTGTGCAATGGAATCGTGAAATTAATGTGAGGCTCATGGAAAAGTCGACTAATCTACTTGTTTTTAGGGCTTTTCTTGTTTCTGACTAAAACGCAGAGGATTCGGTCAAAGCGATGACTGTGTGCATTGTTTCAGCGAAAATATCCATTTCAAAGCATCTGAATAAATGGAAGCAATGATTCCAACTAGCCCTGAATGGGCTGCAGAAGTGACTGAGACAACTGTTGTAATATGGAGTAGGCTGAATAGACAATCTGAGGCTCTATTCCAGAAAGTGACATCTGAAATGTGGCATTCTCCTCTTTGTCGAATGCAGTAAGGAGGACTGATCCTTGGGTATATTCCACCTTCTTTGGTCATTTCTGGTCACAGTAAGCAGGAAAAATGGCATCATCTCCACAACACTTTGTTTTTAGCCCACTCACTGATGTCAGATGGTTTTGAAAGCAAGACAACAGTGAATTATTTAAGCAGAACGGCAGAGTGGTATTGGTTGAACAGACAAATTTGTGCCCACAGAGACGCCATGAGATAAAGTCTAACAGGGCAATGACATGTATTTCCCAGATGTATAGTGCTCTTTTACAGCACAATCGAGTAACCGTTACCTTCGGTTGTTAGAAAAAATGCTGTAAGTATCAAATATAAAATTTCACTTTGTGATTTAACGCCTTGAAACTGGGCCTCTGTCTCTTTAAGAAAGTTCTGCTCTTTCCAACACTCTTCCTTTAGGACAGGGGTGGGCACTCCAGGTCCTCGAGGGCCGGTCTCCTGTAACTTTTGGATGTATCTCTACTTCAACACACCTGAGTCAAATAATGAGGTCATTAGCAGGACTTTGGAGAACTTGATTGCATTTAGGAGGTGATTCAGCTATTGGATTCAGGTGTGTTGGATTAGGGAGACAATCAAGAGTTGCAGGACACTGGCCCTCGAGGACCAGGAGTGCCCACCCCTGCTTTAGGAAGTCATCACAACATAGCTCCTCTAACCATCGTTGATGCTTAGTTCCACAAGGTGTTTGCTAATTGCTGTTGGCTAATCTAATTACAAAATGTTTTGAAAGACAGCAGTTTCTTTTATTTTTCGGGACACTTCTGCTGATTTATCCTTTTAAAACCTACATGCAGTTTTCTCATTTGATCAAATTTCCAATAGATTTTATTCCACAAATGATGCATTGTACCATCTTGAGTAGGGATAGCAGGGAGTGTCCGAGAGCAAACAGGTGAGCTAGGTGCCTTCTGTTTGCTCTTCTTGGAGACAAAAAAATTGTCAATTACAAGGTCAAAGGTCCATGCTTGTCAAAGACACCTAATGGCTTCTACCTACGAACATCAAGATCCGTTTCTGGTTTTCAATAAACTTCTGCAGTTTTTAATAATTCTGTCTTCTGTGGATTTCCATCATGCACGCAAGCTCACTTTCTCTTTCTTTTGCGTCTTTTCTGGAGTCTCTACTGGCCCCACCCCCAACACCATCAGCACTGCTTCCTTCCCCCACAATCACTCCCTTATTTAGAGTAGACCCCGGGGACAGAAGCAGGCTCAGTGAATGCATCTGTGTCTGTGTGCACACAGTTGAGTTTGAAAGCAGAATTATCTTCTTCCCCCCGCGCAACAGCGGTTCATCCATCCTCATGGTCAGTTAGTTGACTTTGAAGACTCTCTCCTGGGATGAAGACATTTTTCTTTACTTTCCCAATGACTCATCGAATTAGACGTGAAGCCATTAAACAGATTCAATATCAAATTAAGCTTTAACTCAATTTGGTTCAGACCAGTAGAAAATCTACATTCACATTGGCCTTTTCAGCGCTTCACTCATTCTAACCACCGGCGGGTATTTAACATAAGCACACAGTACATTTTATACAATACAGAAAGTGGGTCAAAGTGTTTGCTATTTAAATATGCTGATGATCTGATTATTCAGGAACTGCATCCTTTGTGTGTCTAGACTCAGAAAGGCTGAGGTCTCTCAGAAGACCTGGATGCCTCCCAGTCACTGACAGTTCTGGCCTTAACAATGTATTGCGGCAGAGATACTCGCCTAAGTGGGAGCATAAGTACACTTTGTTTATATCCCAGAGGGGGTATTAGGAGGGGATGATGCCTGGGAGGATGATGTCACCTTGCCGAGTTGGCGTGCCAATCATTAGCATGTAGCGCCTGAGGCAGTGAAAGCATAACACAACAGTTGTGATGTAGCAGTGATGACTGAGGACACATAGACAATCACTGGCCCAGAGATGAAAAGATTTGCACATGGCCATATGCTGAAAAAAAAAGAAAAGAAAAGATTGAGACCTTGATCTTTTGCATCTTTCCTGATTCTGTGCCCTAACAACAGCTTTATTATTTGCATGGCTCAGTATTTGCGTGGGTTTTGTTTGCTCTCGGTTACTGGTTAGCTCACCATTGAGGCTTGCGGGGAATTTGGAGTAGGACGCTGCTGGGATTCTGGGAGCACATGACTTAAATAAAATGATGCAAGTTGAATTGTGTGTAGCTAACTGAACAAAAACCAGGTTACAGAAATAAAAACTACATAATCTGCACACCCTTAAAAAATTCACAAACCTAAAATTAAGGCTTTAAAATGTCTTAAATTCATTTGAAAAAAGTAATTTATCCTTAAGTACCTTATGGCAGGACTTCTCAATTTTGTATATTTTATATATAGTTTTTTCTCATGGGGCTTTTCTGTTAAGCAGACATTTGCTATGCATTCAGGCATCTTCATTGTGTTCTTTGACTTGAGGCTAACTAGCCACTAGTATAACCTTCCTAGCTAGCTACTTTGCATTAGTTGTGAGTACGCTCCAACTTTATCACCAGTTAACTGTTTGATGTTTGATTTGACCACAGGCTCACATTCGTTACCTGCACATAAACGCACAATGTTACATGTATAATGTGCAACATTGTTTGGCATCCTGTGCAAAAAGCGTGGCACCCTGGGGGTTAAGGTTGTAGACAACAACGCAAAATATGCTATTTTTCTCCTGTGAACCTCTGTTGTGACACAAATCTTAAATTTCATTCATAATGATCATAAAAAGTCTTCAGTTTGAGTTGTTAAACCTGCAAAAACATTGCACTGTTTTTTTTTTAATAAACTTTTTATTAACCTTACATTTTCCTAGTAGAATTTTTTATTTAGTGTCATGACTGTACATTTCAACTTTGCTCAGTGCAAATGTTTTAGATTTTGATGTAGAGGTGATCGAGAAAACAAACGATAAATTACAAATTGTGAACCAGGCCTTTAGATAAGTGCCTATAGAATTCATTGAAGGGGGATGCTAAGAGATGCTAATGGTTAGCTGGCTGCAGCATTCTCAAAATGCATGCAAATCAATCCAGTCTTGCCAGTCACTCTCTGGACAGAGCTGAGCATACTTTGCTTTCTCATTTCCAGTCTTTTCCAAACTCTGACTGATGGACTCTGACTTGCTGTCACTGGGCATTAACAGAGCTGGCTGCCTGTACCGCTCTCTGCAGAACCACTTCATTCTGAGTCTGGGCTGACTTACTTTTCAGTCTATCACTGTAACTGTTCCTAAAAGCTTCAGAAATTCCAAAAAAAAAAAAAAAAAAACTATGATTTTTGTGAACTGTTAGCTGACCTGAAATAATTTCTTTTAAACCCACTGGTAGTAACTCTCACTGCTTATGACTATCAATGTCTTAAACGCTGAGCAACATTACTAAATGTAAACATTAAATGAAACTTAATGTGGCTGAAAAAACCATCTGTTTCGAGTCATAACACGTTCTGTCTTGGGTCGTTGACTGCACTCTGTCCCTAATGGTTTGACAGTGGCAGCTTGTGTTTTATCTCCTGGGCTATAAAGTGTTTCTCCATTCCACGTCAGGTTTTTCAGTAATTTTTTTTTGTATAATACCAAACTGTTAAATGTTTAAACAAATATTTGCATAATAATAAAAATGAAACACTTCAATCCCATTGTCTTCCTTTAGAACCATCTGCAGCACTGACAGTTCAAGTTTCGGTGAACCAGAAAACATTGAATCCGTGGTTGATTCAGTGAGGCTGCTGAGAGGAAATAAAAGCCGCGCCACACACTCTGGTTCCTCTATTGGTGTGAAAGACAGGTCAGAAAGATGGAAGTTCCCCTCCGAAATCACCCCCACAACAGATGAATAGAAAGCAATTGCAGTTTGGACATTTTTACTGAATTGTTTAGCATTGCTGGTGGCAAACATAAAGTGAACATTTGGATGAAATTGCTTGAAAACATCCAGTGTTGTCTGCACGTTTGCTTTTAATAGCCAGCCTAATGCTGCTTTCTTGCTATATATAGTTAGACATTTCAGACAAAAAAAATATACATATATATATATATATATATATTGGCCAAAATATGAAGTGATGGGTCCGATTTTTCAAGATCATTAATCGGCAATCGGCCAGAATACTTCAATTGGTGCACCCCTATTCTGCTAATGGTTATAATTAGGGATAAAATGCTGAAATTATTTCAGCTTAGACTTCTGCTTAAATTAGGAAAATACCCTGATTTTCCTAATTCAGGGTTCTAATGGTTGAACCTAAAATCTAATCTCATAGCTGAAAGATATCAAAGCACAATTTAATAGAGTTTGAGAATTGTAACACGTCCGCTCAGAAGACATCAGCCCAAAACTGAACTTTGGGATATTTACTTTGGCAGGAGCCTAAACAGTAGCTCTTCCGTCTCATCAACTCTCTGAAGTGAATTAATATTGAATGTTCTGCCTTCACTTTTTATGGAGGGGGGGGAAAAAAAGCAGAAGTGTTCATTCTTGTCTGGTTTTACTGCCTATTTCTGACTGATTGTCCTGATGACGTGGAGCTGAGGAGCAGTGCAACCTCACAGCTGTCTGGAAACTTGCAAGGGAACCAGAAATGTTCTTCTGGCCCTGAATATATGCACTCAGAATTTATTACACACACATACACACACAGCGAGCGTTTGCAACTTTGCAGAGGAGTAGAATAATGAATAGTGAGGCCACATGCTTTCTCCTGCTGTGGGAAGATGGGGAGCTGAGCAGTTTTAAAGAGAGAGGAGGGAATTGGGCTCGGACATGGTTTTATTTCCTGGTTGAGTTAGGTCATTGCGTTGATGGCTATGATGGAGTCAGAGCAAAACAGTGAAGCGCTAATGTTAACGGCAGACATTGTACTAACTAAAGCTTATGTGCTTTTTATACTAGGATTGTTAAAGTTAAAGCATTTACACGTGATTAATCAGAAAAGTAATGCCATTTGGACAAAACCAAGATAGTATGTGGCCTACTCATTACAACCATGAATCATCCTTCCACTGAAGCACAACCAGTTTACAGTTAACATTTCTAAATGACGTCTGAAACAAAATGACTTGCTTTAAACCTTCCTGAATTTGAAAAAAACTGGAAAACTTCAGATATTTGGTTTGAGACAGTAAAACATTTTCTTGGACACTTTTTGAAAACGTGCAATTTTACATTTAGTTAATCCGAAGAATACATCTTTTCATCAAATCCCAGCACTATTTTCTATGTACGTTGTAGAACTCTTTGAGACAAGAGGAAAAGTCAGCACACTTCTTCTGACTCCAAAGTTGGAAGTTTGTTAGCGTGAGTCACTCTTAGCAGCTACCAGTCAGTGTTTCGGTTGCAGCCTGTTGCGCGAGCTATGTGGGTTTTAGGATACATGGACCCTTTTTTTTGGTTTCCTCTTTTTTTCTTCCCCTCCTCGTTTTCGTTCTTTCCCCCTCTGGCCCTGCTCAGCTGCTCCAGCCATCTGCGCCGTGGCAAACAGAGAACAGAGAGATCGAAGCAAAGCCGAGGCAGTGTGGGGGGGAGGGGTTGAAGGAAACAGAGGAGGTGGTGGGGGGGACAGTTAGGAGAAAGGGAGGATCAGTTAAGGATGAAGGAGGGTCTTTTTAAATGTATACGATTTGTGTCTGGAGGATGAGCAGAGAATGACTAAAGAGGGACAAAAACACGATGAAGTGTGTGCTGGAGGCTGGGGGGGCAGTGTTTCCAAGAAGCCGGCGGAATAAAGATGATGTCTGTCCTCGTCTCCAAATAGAAGTGCGAGTCTGTGCGCAAGTTCAGGACAGTGGAAACTAGGAGGAATCGCGATGTCTGGATTTTAAAGTGGGAGCAGGCAGCCAGCAGTGAGCTCATTTTATGCCTTGTTTTTTCCTCGTCTCGTCAGTTCTCCGTCCATTCCCACCTTCCCGGTTCTGTTCCCAGGCTCCACAGGCCAAGCGTCTTCCTCTTCGCTGGCCTCAGGATTGCCTGAGTGTTTGTCTCGCTGCTTAACTTCCTGCACAGCCGGCTGCTAAAGCTGTTTGTAAACTTCGACAGGCCAGCTTCCTGTTACCCTTCAGTCTCCCCTGGCTATGTGCTGTACTTGAAGCAGCTGGGCCATTTCTGATGCCTCAGAGCATGCAGTGTTTGATTTCCATGTTCTTTTTGTTAATTCTTCTTTTCCTGAAAACTTTTCCCATATCTATCAAGGTATAGCACTTCCTGTAGAGTCTTAAATGTATAGTCATGCATCTGAAGTTAAGGTCTTAAAATGTCTTAAATTCATTTTGTAAAAGTTTGAATATGTTAATTACAAGTCTTATAATTTTGTCTTGAAAGAACTATATAATTTCATATGCTCTTTGACTTGTTTTTCCTCCTGGATTTTTCTGTCAGGAAAAAGTTTGAGTCACTCTCAGACATCTTCATTTTTCTGTGACTCAAGACGGTTGCGGCTGCTATTAACTCACTGCTAATATACCCTTGCTACCTAGCTAGCATTTATGATTCTAAAGAAGTAAATGTGCAGATATGTCACCAGTTGGCTGGATGAGGTTTGCACATTTCACCTGGAGATAGAGGTGTTAAATTCCATTCATAATGGTCTTTAGAAGTCTTAAATTTGAGTTGGTGGTAAATACATGTACTGCCTTTTTTGTTCACTTTTTACTACAATTAAAAACGTTATTGTGGTTTACTTAAAATGTTATGAAACAGATCAACATCAGTGGCATATTTTTGTGTTCTCAAAAGGTAGGTATGTGGTGTGCAAAATGTTTTCTAGATTAAAAAGTCAGAAAATTGTGGTGCCCACTTGAATTTAATCAATACTTTACTTCTTATACTTCCGTGCTCTTTTACTAAGCACTTTTCAAATTTTATTGGAAAAAAATTAGAACTCTAAACGATTGTCCCTCTACATTATAATTGTTTCCAACATGAAACACATTACAGATTACATGTAAACATGTTTGCAAGGCGCGAATCGTCTTGCCATGCAGTGTAATCCTAGAAAACTATTTGATACCAGTGACTCCTCTTCCACTTTGTACAGAAAACGAAGAACACAACCAGTGAGCGCTACTTTTGCCAACTGTGTCGCTGAGCTTTTTAAGCAGCGCACTGGGGGGTTGTTCAGCACTGCAGTCCAGTTGGCATCGAGATCAATGTAGACAATTTGTAGAATAGGCTCGTTCTGTTCTGCAGCAGACTTGTTGCCCTTCTTGTTGTTCCCCTTTCGCCCCATAAACATATTGATCTGACAGGTTTACACCAATTAAATGTAGCCTTTAAGTTTCGCCGATCAGCTGAAAAGCCTTGTTTCTCTTGCAGATTTGTCCTATAAAGTCAAAACTTCACAAAAAAGTACTTTAAAATACTAACTTTTTTGTTTGTTTGGATATGTTACTTAACTAATTAGACTTGTAATTTACATGACTCTGCACATCCAGTTGATATATAATACTTATATTGTACTTTAGTGTGTGGTGGTTAAAATGGCACCACCTGCCTTATCTGACTCCTGAAGCTACAAACATTCCTTCAAATCCTGATAGTGAAGCCAGACGTGTTTCATGCCTGGTCTTGTTGTTGTCTAACTCTGCTCTAAATATTCTCTATTCTTATTCCAGATTAGTCCCCGCACTCTTCAGAAAGTCTCCTGAGCTGACGTTGTCCTCTGAGATTCAAGTCAACCGGTCTTGCCACCATCATTCGAAGGGGAGATGAAGCCGGATGGGGTTGCCACGGCAGCACTGGAGCCAATGGAAACATTGGACTCGGATCCAGCAAATGAGCCGGCGCCGGCAGCAGAGCCGGAGCCCAACCTCGTGGAAATCCCAGCTGGGGAGATGCTGCAGCATCCAGCTGGAGATGTGAACGAAGCGAAGCCAACGGCAGATCAGGTTAAGGTAACCCCCGCTGCCAAGGCGGTCGCCAAGGCCTCCGGCGACGCTAAAGCCAAGGCTACCAACAAGGCCACTCCCAAGACAAAACTCAGCGCCACGAGCTCGCCCAAGACTCCGTCCGGCCCACGTTCCAATGTGTCCCGTCTGTCGAACGGCACGTCGAAGCCTCAGACGAATGGCGTCATTAAGAAGACGACACCAGCTGCAGATAAAAAGAGCACCCCGACCTCTGCTGCCGCCAAAAAACCAACTGGGGCAGCAGCAACACCAACTTCCAAGACCACAACTAAAGTTGGGGAGAAAAGGGCTCCAGGGACCCTCCCTGCTACCAACAGCACAAAGTCAACAACTGGAGCACCAGCAGCCAAAAAGACAACATCCAGCACTGCTAATGGGCTAAAATCCACTGCTGCTGCTGCTACTGCAAAAAAGCCACCAGGTTGGTTGTGTTTCTATGCTGATTCCAACTTGTGGGGTGTTTTGTTGTTTGTTTTTAAGTTGCAGCTATTTACAGCTATGCTATGCAACATGAGTTGATGTGACAATTTTAAAGGGCATGATTTCTTTTGCAAGGCTCTGTAAGTATAATCACACATTTTTCTGCACTATTTAAGCAAGCATTGTTTAGTGATATGCAATAATACAATACCTACGCACTGCATGGATTTTTATGGACATTACACATGTCAAGTTGACTCTTACTGAACAATAATAGTCTATAAAACATAGTCTGTAAAAGAAACATCTGCCTGACCTAAATCTGTGACTTAAGCCAACTATTTAAGTCTGCACTGTTGAATAATGTCCTCCTAACATTAATTTCTCATCCCTGTCTCATCCAGCTCCCAAACCCGCCTCTGCAGCTCTAACCAAGACTAGCTCAGTTGCCTCGTCCAAGACGGATAAACCCCCGGTTTCCAAAGCAACCAGGTAAAAATGATTCAAGCACTATTCAGGAAAGTGTACTTTTTCTTTTGCAAATCAGTAAGTCCACCCATCTGATAGAAATAATCCAATTTCATTGGCTGAGAGACTGACGATTATTACAGTAAACATCAGTTAGTTGAAAAGGCTTGAATTTGGCTGCTGGTTCAAAGAGGATTCTGTTAAAGAAAGAACTCCCTGGAGGAACGAAGGACAATGATCCCCCACATGGAAGCCAGGCATAAGTAGGCCAGTAGGCAGTCAGTGTTGGAACAAGCCTGAGAGGAATGCCTCGCAGGGTTTCATCAGAGCGAGCATTATTCAGCTTTATTAATAAAACAAGTTTTTGGAGGGAGGAGTTTAAAACGGGATGGGGAACAACAGAATCCTTTCAGCGGAGCTGCTTCTTTAAACCCAACACTTGTTGTGAGTTCTTGTGCGGCGGTGCGTTGTTTTCGTGTGGCGATCAGACCAACATGTGTTCCTCACCTGAGTCACACTGTGTGCATGATGTTAGATCCTGAGGTGGCTCCATGGTAGGTGAGGACATGAGGCTGAATGAAGTCTTTGTCCACATCTGAGTTATGATCAGATAGAGCCTTTGGGAGTCTGGTTTGTTTGGGAAACTAGTAACTTCTCTTTTCCTCTCTGGTATGTTATTTTGTTGGTCTGCATGTGTGCGTGTTGGCACATTGTTGAACTAGATACCGATTCAGAAAAAGAAAACAGAAAGTTAAGAATTCCCCACAAATCACTCATGGTTTGAGATTTAAAATAATATATAATCTATCAAAATATGCCGTCGGCACAATAACGAAGCATTGTAATCATTCAAATTGCATTTAAGTGTGATGTGTTTACTTCTGAGAAAGAGAGTTGGAGTTTTCTAACTTTGTGCCCGCAAAGTAATCGGTCAAGACCAATTTCTGAAGCCATTGTGCATTTCTACAAAAACGGCCACAAACTGTGAGCAAATAAATATTATTATATTCACACCAGTAGCAATGTCCTCAGTGAGTTTGAAAAGATTTCAGAAGTACTCTGATACACACCCCGCTTTAACTCTCCAGCTGCTTTTCATAGCCATTACCCAAAGTGTAGTAAGATGCAAAAACGTTCAAATTAAAAACATAAAACATTTTTGATAGATCGTCAGAGATGGAAGTAAATCTGCAGTTATAACAGAAATCACCCAGCATGATTTTTCAAATGCAGAATAAAAGTTATTGCTGTAAAACATTGAAGTAGAAATAAAGTACCCTAGTGAAAATGTGGAAGTGTTGTTTTTTTGTTTTGTTTTGTTTTGTTTTTTTGTGTTATTGTTACAGGCTGCTTGGTGTGAGTCCTCTAACTCACACCAAGCAGCCTGTCACCGTGAGTCCGGTGTTTGAAATCCCTCCCCCGCCCTCCTCTCTCGTCTCCTTGTGCCCTGTGTAGCAGCTGGATTGTGGAGATTACACTCAGATTACTGCTTCATACAATGGTTGATGTGCAAACATCTCATTACACAGAATTATACCAGGTCACGTTGGTAATCGCTTGTGTAGCGCAGGACCGTAGCTGAGCAGCACATACAAACTGTCCTGATGATTTCACTCTGTACGGCTGAAAAGGTTATTGTGTTCCTCCAGTATTTGTCCCATTATCGTCTGCTCATTTGAAAACTAGGGTAGCTTAAATGCTGATTAGCAATGTTTGAGGCTAATTCCAAATCTGCCTCGAACGGCGGAAAATGGACCGGACTCGTTAATTTACTTCCCCCTAAGAGAAATCAAATAAATACATGCAGAAAAATGATGCTATTTGCTACTCTGCTGATGACCTCGTTAAACAAACAAACCCAACGGTAATACAGACAAAACAACTTCCATTAATTAACAGCATCAGCTGCTCCAGAGGAACAACACTGACCCTTCTGACTTCTCCCAACCTAAGGAGAGTATTCAGTTGATACTGACTTAAAAATAAGCACAGATTGTCAAGAAATGCAAAGCAATCACGGTACATATAGGTCAGCCTCCAGCTTAAAGGAAAAACAACCTGGCGACACACACACACTCACTGTTTTTGTACACATATAAACGTGATTCAGTTGATGTAATTAGGTTCTTACAATGTTAAGTTCTGTAGAAGTTCGATGTTAATACTGATTCCACTTACGTAAATGTGATTTTTTTTATATATAACTTTACAAAAACCTTAAAAACTTCACCCCTCAGCCCCCACATTATCGTAACAGGGTATTTGTGAAGAATTTTCTGTAAAGAGATTAATTTGATACAGCTTGGAATAAGGTTGTAACACAAATGTGGAAAAAGTGAAGCGCTGCGGATACTTTTCAGATGTGCTGTATATTCAGACCTAGAGGAGGATTTTCTTGCTGCTGACCTACATCCCAAAGAGAGAGCCATAACTACTACTGATGGGCTCCTCAAACAGCCCTGTGCACCCTCGAAGGCACTCTTGGCGTGACGTGCGTCAGCTTTTGTGTCCTGTCATGGGCTTTGACAGGGCCATAAATTTCAGCTTTAATTCGATTTTGCCCTTTTTTCCTAACTCGCTCGGTTTTTAATGCGGCCGTTATCAGACAACTGAAGATGAAGTCTGAGCTTCTGTTTGCTTAGTGTTCCTCTGAAAGTGCAGCTGATTTAATTGAATCCAAAGCAGGTTCTTGTTATCCAACAGATAAAAGTGCTCAGCTCAAACAGGTTCAATAAGTGGCATCAATCTAATTCCAAACAACTCGCTAATGTATTAGGTTTTTGTTGAATTTAATCGGGTTTACGCCTTAAATAGATTTTACTGGTTTCCATTTGAATGAGAGCTCAACTTTTGTACATGAAGCCTTTTGTGTCGATGACTTCTTCAATGCTTTCTGTCTGTTTTTGGTATTTATGTTGAGCTGAAGGGATAAATCCTGCCTAGCTTACAGAAACAGCAGGGTTTTCATACAGCACAGAGGCTACAAAAGGATTCTCCCGCTCTTTGGCACTGTAGACAGGATGTGTGGTGCACCTGCATTAGAGGAATAGAAGCCAATTACTATGCAGGGCATGAGTTCATCTGCCGGTGTAATACTCTGCATGATGGGAAGGCAAAGGTGGGGGAGGGAGGCAGACGGGCATGCTGGCTCTCTGGACACACGGGCATTTAAGTCTATCTTTGGATACATGGAAGCAAATTGAAATCAAAATGGTTGCATGAAAGGAAGAGACCTGTAGAAGGCAGAGAGAATGAGGAAAATGAAAGATGGAAAGCGGTTTAGAGAGGAAGGCGAGGATGAAGCGGCTGTAGAGCAGAGGATACCGGGGCATTCAGACTTTAGCGTGCAAACATCACCGCCCATGTTCCTACATTAGTCATGCTCCTTTTCTCCACTGATGGTCCCTGAGGGATGATAAATTTTTATTGGAGTGGATTGAATGCCGCCCTCACGATTCAACAAATTAAGTTGATGTAATGCTCTGACATTGGTGAGTGCCCGGTAAGCAGCAGCAGGAAGGGCTTCTTGTTCAGCGGTCCACCGTCCAGCAGGTGCCATGTTGCACAGGCAGTAAATCTCCAGTCATAGCGTGGGCGCGGCCAGTAACTCTGCGACGCAGTCTCGCTCTGGGGCGATTATTTCAGGATGCGGCCGCAGAGCCAATTACTAAATGGATTAGGTTGGAATGAATTGGCACACTTCTGGCTGTGCCAATAACAATGTGGGTGTTTCACGTGAACCGCAGACATAATGGAGATATTTAGGACCGCTCGAGAAGATATGCTTTTATATTTCTGTTTGAAATATAAGCTTAACATTTACAAAATATGTACTTTAACGCGCAGTTTTTCTCATTTATTTGTCAATTTAAAGTCAACAAAGCGATTCAGACCCCTTTTACTTTCACACCAGTAATTACACTCCGTTATAACCGACGTCCTTAGAAGTCGCATGGTAAGAGAGCGTGGCACAGCTGAAAACCTACCAGCCCATGGGCGTCCACCTAAACTGACTGCGTGGGCAAGGAGAGAACAAATATATGAAGCAGCCAAGAGGCCCGTGATGACTCTAGAGGAGCTGAGTCATGCACTCCATAAACCCGGCTCCCTTGGAAGGGCGGCAAGAAGAATGTCCCTGTCGAAAGAAAGTTAGAAGAAGTCCCCGCCGCAGTTTGCCATGTAGGGGGCAATGCTGACCTGCGACAAAAGCTGCTCTCTGATCTATACCCAAAATGGCCTGTGGAGAAAAACTAACATGCGCCTAATTGTGAATGCACCCTTCAGAGAAGCCAATCAGAGTTGATCTGAAGATGGATGGAGCTAAATACTGTGTAATCCTGGAAGAATACCAATTTAAGGTGACACTAAGCAGATTCTCACCAGCAGGAGCGTCGCTGCAACCGAGCGACGCAGATCTCCGCGCGCTGCAACAGCGGAGTCCAGAAAAAATCGTGAAATCTGACCAAAACGGTGTTGATCTTTGACTGTTTGTTTTCCATTATGGTTTAAAAGCCATGGACAGCCACTCCGATCTGTGAGTACACTGATTTTAAATAATCCAAAGTGAATGAGGAAGTGCTCTACTTGGGATTAACATTTGGTTCCAGATTTCATTTCGGCTAATTCCATAGTTGCTAACTGAAGTAAAACCAATTTTAACTAAGTTTGTGATCATCCTCAGATTTTTAATAACCGAAGTGGAAGTTTCTCTCAGAAGAATAAAAACTTACAGCATACACGTCTGTTCTATTCACAGTTGAAATCAGTGGGCCGTTTAAAAATAAGCTATTATACATTGTTACTTTTTAAAAGGCTTTATTGAAAGCATTTTGTCCTTGCTTCCTTTTATTAAAAATGTTTTGCTAAAATTAGCAATGTGTTTGATTGCCAATTGCTGTGCCAAGTAGCATTGATATTCACTGACTGATTTTAAATGTTCTGTATGAGAACATAAACGCTGTTTGAAATCTGTCTAGTGATTTTATATTAGCACAAATTGATAGAAATATCTGACCCGAGAGAAAAGTTTAGCATTTTGCTAGTAGGTCAGTACCAGCAAACAGTGAAGCTAAGCTTTTTGGGGGGTGGGCGGGTGTAAGAAAAAAATGATTCTGTCCTTTTTGTTTATTTCTCATAAGATTCAAGGGAAATGCATTAAAGTTTGATGCCACAATGTCACAAATGTGAATAAGTTCAAGCTTCTTTTTAATAATTTCTATTATATTCTTTGCAAAATTACTGAGAAACCATTGTTATTATAAATAAATAAAACTGAGAAACATTTACACATTAGTTTCATTTAAAGTCTAGTTCTACTGATATTAAGAAGTAGAACTTCAAGTAAAATTTTACTTCACTGATCCAATTTAAAGCCAAAAAAAGGATAAAGCCACTTTTATGGTACTAAGCATTATTTAGACAGTTAATTAATTTATAGCTGTTGTTATAGTTGTCTCTGCTGCAAGGAGACGCCTTAAGTCTTAGTTTTCTTTTACATACGCATTTGCCTCTGTCTCATTTTGTGGCAACACAGGATCCCCAGCAGGCAGCCCGGTTCAAAGTCAGCAGTACATCTGCAGCTCTTTGGAAGCGCGCGCGCAGATCTGCATTAAGCTAAAATGTCGTCAGCGATCCTGAGGCAAACAAGGCGAACTTTCAGTGTTCTGCTCTGTGCATCAGTGGGCCGGGAGCGACTAGCTGACTGAGTAATACACGATTTTTCAGCTCCAGTGCCTTTCTGGGTGTTATGTTCAAAATTAGCTTTAACCTCAATTTATGGTGCGTCTCTGTGGAAGGTCTGTGGTAAGATGGAAACAATGAAGACAGATTTTCCTCTGAGGTAAAAGCAGGCCCATAATTTAAACAAAACGCTCTGGGGTGCTTGTCAGTCACTCAGTTGACGGTGAACTTAATTATAGAGTGAAGCATCACTGTAATGTAGCAGTTGCGGTGAACTACTTCTAATCTCAGATTACACAGGATGTCAGTCTGTGATGGTCTGAGGGCAATTCAGGAGTCATTAGGAAATAACTGATTGAAGGTAATGTAATGAGATTATAGGTTTACTGAAGCTGTATATGGTTGTCATTACGACATAAATATCTTTATATGTTTTAGGGTTCTCTACTACCACTTTTACACATCCAACCTGACTTCTCCATAGAAAATGCTGACACAGAGACAAAGTTTTCCAAACAGTGCTTATTGGAAAGTCAAATATTCAGGGAAACGGACATAACCTCTCTTCAAGGTGTGGCTGCAGGAGCACATAACGGTCTCTAGCTCCAGTCCATCAGGCATTCACACCACACAGCCAGTTAGCAAAGAAAGAGCAGCAAGAGTAAAAGGTGGAGGACTTGCGGTGTAAACAACAGATGGTGTAATCTGACCTGAAGATATCCCTGTGAAGATGAGGCTGTGTCCATGACATTGAACCATTAGCTGGGTGTTGGTGTGATCGCTCACCTCCTCATCAGATAACCTGGCGCAAGGTTCAAAATACACAATCCCAGTGCTTTTAAGTGAACTCTTGTCACAGTAATCTGCTCAGCTTTTTTGTCTTGCTTTCAGTTGTACAGAGACTGGTAATAGTTAGACACATGTCAAAACTAATGAAAAACTTTAGAACAATGATAGTTAATAATTTTCTTCCTCCCCTATTATTGTTAATAATTGGTAATAAAAAGCAAAATAGGACAAAAATATGGACTAAATGTCAACTTTATTTTTTATTTTTTTTGCATGATCCGTAGGAAAGAGTGTCCTTCTCTTGCCGTTTTCTCTCAGTGACCATATTAAATCCAGAGCTTGTTATAGTCACCCTGCCTGTCTGGATAATCTGTATTCCCTTCATCGCACAGATTATGATGATCGCTCTTCCTGAATATCCAATTAGAAGCCTTCATCTCTCATGATGCCGGTTTTTTTTTAATCTTGTTATTGTCCTCATTCTTCTAACCTTGTAACTTAAGATTTTTAACTTTCTAATTTTAGTGGCACAATTAAAAACAATCACTCAATTGAAGTTGAAATTTTTAAGTTTCTATTTTGTTAACTACCAGGTTCTTCAGTTTGTTGCCTGTTCTGGGTTTTTAAATTTTAGTGACAAAATTTTTTGTCCATTCTTTGAAAAATAACTGAAGCTGAATACAGATCCTCTGTGTGGACTTTGATGTGCTGTTCATGGAACAAAGAGGCTTTCATATTACTACTCAAAAATTTATTTTGTTAAAAACCATGTTGGCTCTTAAACATGTTTAAACATGTTTGCATGTTTGAGAGCCATCCTATCCTACAGTGTCGAGTCATCAGCAGGTCAGGCTTTTTAATAATTGGTAATAACCAGAAAACTTCAATCAGTGCACTTATAAGTGAAAGTCGATCTTTGGGCTAAAATATATGCTAGAAAAAGTAATCCTTTTAATTTGGTATTCTGCACACATTGATACATTTTTCAGTACTAAAACTTTTGAAAGACACTGCCTCTAATCTACCACTAATCTACTAACAATTACTTATGTGGATCATTTGTAAAAATCTTGCTTGGACTTGGGCATTGGTGTTCTTCTGCCAACTGTTTGTTTGGTTTTTGATGAATTTCATTGCTTTTGCCTATATGTGAGGAGAACCCAATAGCTCTGCTTTTAGAGTAGTGCTCGCGTCTAACTGGGAGGACTTGAAAAGGTTATTTTTGTTCTCCTTTTAGTATTAAAAATTAACGTAGTCCCAGCCATCTTCTCCCTACCTTCCGCCTGTCGCCTGTTCTCTTTCTGCCAGCGCTAACTCACTTCTTTATTTAGAAACAGGCAGTAAGTGCAGTGTGGACCCAGGAGATGGCACACCACAGCCTTGTCAGGACTGCTAGATGTAGGTTACTTTGCTCAGAAGTGACATACAAGCCAGCTTCCAGGCCAGGACGGCTGGAGCAGGGGGGGCTGATGCCTGGTGCCCCAAGAGTCATTCCCCTGATGGGGAGGGAGGGAGAAGTGCCGAGTGCGCAGAAGAACAGAATTGCTGTGGGGTTAGGATACGTCTCTAGGGTCTGTTGTGATTCATCTTCCATGTAGCTTTTCCCTATCTCTCATGAGAGTGTGTAATGGGGCTCAAGAAGAGTCAGCTGGGTCTTAGTAGGCTCTAAATCAGTGCTTTAATGGCAGATTATCTTTAAATGGATGCCCTCCTGATGTGCAGTTTAATTTTCCTTCAAATGATTTATCAAACTTTAGTAGCCCTCTTCTATTTAGTGAAAAACCGTTTGCATAGGATATGACTAATGGAAGTAAAAAGCAAGATAAAATTATTTTACTTTAAATAATTTGTATTGTAAGCATAGATTGACTTCAATATAAAAAAAATTGTACTGGTGAATTACCAAGATAGTTGAAACGAGGTCAGAGTTGGTTGTAGAATCAAACTGTTCACAGTACTTTAGACTTTAGACATGTACAGGAAGGACGGGGTTGTTCAACAGATTAAGATCTAAAAGGAAGTGAAATCAGTGAAACAAAGTGGAAATAACTATGATTTTCATGCAGAGATGCTAAATAGTCTTCTTTGTGTTTCCTCAGGCCCACAGCAGCTTCATCTCGACCGGCTACCGGATCAACTCCATTGGCCAGCACACCCAAGAACTTCACAGCTACATCCAAACCTGCCACTCCTAAAACTGCCCCCACCTCTGCCAAGCCTGCTACTTCCAAATCAACCACCAGTACCCCCTCTGGTGGCAAACCTCCTGCATCACAGTCAAGAAATGCAACCCCTGTGAAAAAAGGTCACAAAAACAAGTATTTTTTGACACATTTGTAAACATTAAATGTATTAATTATTTTTGCTCTAACATAAAAGACTTAATACATAATATGTAATAAATAAATTCCAGAGTGTAGACTTTAACCATATAGTGTTGTATCGAAACATAAAACCCAAGGATAACATCTTATTGTTATACTTGGGGTTAACAATTCTCATTGTGTAATTTCTTCTTGTGTTGACTTTTCCAGATGTGACCAAACCATCCCCTCCAGCAGCCAAAAAATCTGCAGAATCCCCTCTCGCTCGCCCTCCAGCAAAGAAGCCTGCTAAACTTGAGGCCCCCAAGACAAAATCAGATGTTGCCTCCAAAAAGCCTCCCACAAATAAAGCTGTTGAAACAAAGACACCAAACCGCTCCAAGCCACAAGAGGGTAAGTCCACACCTTCCAAGGATGTCTCCAAGACCCCAAGCAGCAAAACAGCGACAAATAAGGTCCCCAGTCCCAAAAAGACTGTGGGAAGCACCACTCCTACTCCTGTCAAACGTGGTCCTAAAGTTGCAACAATGATTGAGCGAGGAAAAGAAATTGCTGCAGTGGTTGCTGCTGCTGCAACCATCGCTACCGCAGCCTCTGTCTTTGCAAACCCAGAGGAGTCTCAGCCTCCTGCAGAAGATGATTTGGAGCCATCTGAGCCCACTATCAAAGCAGAGGACGAGAAAAGACCAGAGGCTGTACGGGAACCATCTCCACAGCCCATGCGGAAACCAACACCAGAACCCGTTCAGCAACGGGAACCAACACCAGAACCCGTTCAGCAACGGGAACCAACACCAGAACCCGTTCAGAAACGGGAACCAACACCAGAACCCGTTCAGAAACGGGAACCAACACCCGAACCCATTCAGCATCGGGAACCAACACCCGAACCCATTCAGCATCGGGAACCAACACCTGAACCCATTCAGATGCGACAACCAACACCTGAGCCTGTGCGGGAACCAACACCTGAGCCTGTGCGGGAACCAACACCTGAACCTGTGCGGGAACCAACACCTGAACCTGTGCGGGAACCAACACCAGAACCTGTGCGGGAACCAACACCAGAGCCTGTGCGGGAACCAACTCCTGAACTTCAAGAGCAAACTCCTGAGCAAGGAAGTGAAGCAGCCACTGGTGTACGGATGTCACCTCAGATGATCTCTTATAAATTTGAAGACAACAGTTCTGTTCCCTCCTTAGGAACAACTGTCATGTCTCCCCCTTGCTCCCCGCCAGTCCCTCCCTCGCCTGTTAGAGAATCACAGAATGTCTCCTCTCTTTTGGACTTTGATGCTCCGTCTGATTCCTGGAACAGGAACCAGTCTCCTACTGGTCTGGTACCCCAGACGTTGCTTAATGTGATGACATTCCAAGCAGAGGAGGACAATGTAAAAAGATACGAAATTCAAGGGGCACAAGATGATGAGAAAGATGATGATGAAGAGGAAGTAGATGAGGAAGCCCTTACAGAGGAGTTGGACAACCTCACAATTTTGGTGCTTTTGCTTCGGGTGATTTTATTCACCATGACCTTGCATTTTCTCATGGAAAGGAGGAGGAGGTGGAAAAGGCTGATGCGGAGATCAATGAGGATGACGATGATGAGGAGGAATATGAGGAAGAGAGAAGACCAGGCCACCACCTTTCATCCTTGGTCACTGACATGAGTACCTCTCAGCATTCGGATGAGTTCCAGGCACGGTCGTCAGCATTTGGAGGTTGGCATGGTGATGACCTGCTGTCTGGGATGGACTCCGAGGACATGAGCAGCTGCACCAGCAGCCGGCAGCAGGGGGTGTCCGACCTCAGCAGCACTCAGCACACCGCTATCTTAGAGGGCACTCAGAGCTCAGACGCCTTGATCGACTCCAGCCTCAGGGGCTCCGAAGGAGATGGTAATCTCATGGGGTCTCCCAATGTGGAAACTCTTGCCAATGAAGAAGAGGAGGATGAAGACGACGAGCGGGTGGACGATATGGACTTGAGC
The DNA here is from genome assembly GCF_027474105.1 of Poeciliopsis prolifica. Taxonomy (NCBI): domain Eukaryota; kingdom Metazoa; phylum Chordata; class Actinopteri; order Cyprinodontiformes; family Poeciliidae; genus Poeciliopsis; species Poeciliopsis prolifica. Next base: position 11,281,908 of record NW_026562385.1, on the reverse strand, counting down.
TCTGAGCAAGCCGAGGAGCATCACAAAGTGTTCCAGGAGCACAAACAAGACGAGGAGGAGGACGAAGACGTGGAAATGCACAGCGAAGGCGTGACGGAGAGTGGCGGGAATGTCGATGATGACTTTAACGAGGAAGAGCAGTTGGATAACTTGACCCACTCTGGTCTGTTGTCTAGTGCTGCCCCTGCATCCTCTTGGGGTCAGACAAACCCTTTCTCAGATACCTGGACTCAACCAGTGTCCCACCTTGCTGTGTCCTCTCCCAGCCCCGTATCAGACCATGACGCAGCCGAATCCGAGACGCCAACCCAGTCTCCCGCTCAGGCGTGTGTTGACGGTAGCGCACCGACATTCCCCTTGCAGACAGAGCAGATTCCCCAGCACCATCATGACCTATTCACCGCTCCGACTGTAGGCATGCCCCGGGCCGACACTCCGACTGGGACCGCCCCGTCCGCTCACAGCGGCAGCGAGACTAGCACTCCGGAGGATCTCCGTGACTATGACAGCAGCTCTGGAGTAGAGTCCCGCTCTGATAAACAGCAGACCCCGATACCAGCGTCCCTTCAGCCTGACGTGGACCAGGATCTCGGCATTCACTTGGAGAAAGGTGATGGAGAGGAGGAAGAGGCCGAGACTCTTCCTGCCGATGAGGTGCTAGGAACAGGACCCCCAACAGCTCCTGCGTCAGTCCCTTCGTCCCCGTCTACCTCCGGTGATGAGGCCAGTGACACGGAGGGGGAGATACAGATTAATGACCCCGAGGCTTCGATGACGTTGGATGAAGGGGCTGCAATGGAAAGCCCTCCTCCCACCGGTAGCTTGCCAGCTCTGGAGGAGGATGTGGAGGCAGGAGATCCAGCTATTGGAGAGGGTGAAGAGGACGGAGGTGGAGCTACTCCTCAGTCAGCCAATTCTGTGGCATCCTATGGCTTTGACTGCACAACGTCCAACTCCAATGCCCACTCAATGGCAGAAAGCTGCGGAAAGAGCCCTGGCATCTTCTCCCTTGAGAATGAGGAGCAGCTTCCGGAGGAGGCCAAGGACCCCTCCCTCATCAAGGAGCTGACCCTGCCTTCATCTGCTGCTGCGGCCCTGGCTGAGGACCTCCTCGGGAACCCCGTGGACCTCATCCCCTTGGGTCACCAGGGAGACGACTTTCCCGGTCTGGATGAGCACCACCACTTCCTGCTCGGAGGAAACACCGCAGGTCATCGGGAGAAGGCGAATCCACTGGAGGGCAGCGATGACCTGGTGGACCAGGAATGTGGAGACGCCGACAACCTGACACCGTACTTCTCCACCATATGTGATAAGACTGATAGTTTTCTGGAAGGTAACGTATAAGACCCCCTATCGTCCCTGGAATGCACCTTTTTCCTGCAACCCTACCCGTTTTCCCCCTACGTTATTTGTTCTTCTCTGGTTAGACGTCTTAGCAGAAAAAAAAGGAGACCAAGATTGTAGAAAACAATTTTTGAAAAATGATCGAAGGAGACGGAAAAAAATGACTGTAGCAATTTTTAAATGAAGCCTCCCTCTTTCTTACCGTTCCGGTCCATGTTTTGAGCGTATGGCTAAAACTCCGTAATGTACCATAGCTACTACCTTTTCTAGTGGAATGTTCTTTTTAAGTAACACTGCATATTCTGTTGCCCCTTGCGGGGTATTGACTGATTGGTCCGTTGTGACGGGGCCTGTAAACTGAGAAAAAGGAGTAAAAAAAAAAACAGATGAAAAGATATGGACTCATTGTGTATTTATCCTACTGTTTTTACCAAACAAATGTCAATGAATTTTTTTTTTTTTTTGTATTTACTTGTTTTGTTTCTTCGTTGTTGTTTGTTTTGGGTTTTTTTGGGTTTGTTTTTGTTAAACCTGGTCTTCCCTACCCTGTGTGCACACTTTGTGTTCTGCACTATAGCGATAGTCACATATTCCTTTTAAAACCTTTCTGTTCTTGTTCCAAGACTTTTAGCTATATTAATAATAAAGGTTAGGTATTAACACTGCTGGTTTTGCCTTTACAGTTGTAATGAGGTAGGTGTGGGAGGATTAGAGATAGGGCTGACCCAAATGCTTTGTTGTTTTGCCGCCATTACTGATGTCCAAATTTGGACTTAAATACGTGGATTCTGTGTTTTCCTTCATGTACTATACCACTAAGGTTGAGATCACGCTATTTATACTTGCAAGTGTTGATGTGAGCTGCTAATTCAAGCTTTCATAAGTGCATCCAGACATTGGCGGTTCTTGGATGAATGGTACCCTTGGCGAGCCCCTTCCTCTGCGTCGTAATCAGTTCCACCACCACAACTAATGCGCTCTGGTGAGAGAGACGATTCTCAGCATCAAAGGTTCTGAATTGTTGATCTAATCTGTAATATGTCAACAGAATAATCGAGTTCAGGTTTGATCATTTTTATCTAAAGCTAATTCAAGGAATTATAAGTTCTCTTAAAAATTGTAAAGTGATCCTTAATTTAGTTCCAGAGTGGTATTAATCGGATATCCATTTCTGTAACAACAGACTGCCTTGACATCGCACAAAGCAATAGAAAACTCTCTCTTGGAACATGTTTTTCTGATTGGTAGTGCTGCCCTGGGTGAAGAGCCACATCGCTCCATATCAAGAACCACCACTGACTCCAGATCATTTCCAATAAAGCTTTGAAGCCTCAAAAACTGTATTTGGGACAGCCCTAGTTAGATTGCAGTCAGTGGCGTTGTATACGTGTGCTTCAAGAGGTTCTATGCTTATTGTATTTGCATAGGTTGCAGTCACTTCCAGTATCTGCTTCAGGTTTTCTTCAGGCATTTTGTTAGCTCATCATTTTGTGTCTTAACAGGACAACAAGTAGCGCATTATTTAATAACACCCCGCATAACCCTACATGGCTACCACAGTCTAGCTTTATACTCGAACGTTTTCATAGCAAGCTTTTGGTTTACTATTTCAACAGTATATTGCATGTTTAACTAACAAAAAAACCCACTCTGTAATACCTGAAGTTTGAAACAATTCAACAGTAGACATGTTCAGAACTAAATGGTTTGACATTAGGTTATCTTTCAAAATTCCATTAAAACATCATTGCAAGGCATTTTTGTTCCTGTTTCTTACTTTCCCAATGGGTCCAGCATGCCTGAACTTTGTGTCCTCGTGTTCCAGTGGCCATGTGTGTTTGTAAAGTGGTGTTTGTGCAACAAGATTCCCTCCCCCTGGCATCCTCTGTTCTTCATCTGGGAATAACGGATAAACAGGAAGCGATGCGACATGACACAATGGTGTATATGAAATGGAATTTTGGCCAAATCTAAGAGGTAATAAAGAGGAATCACAGTGGTTCATCTATCATGGTTGCAGGGAATAACTTCTTGTAATGTCACATTTAGTTCTACTTCAACGCCACCAGAAGTTTACGTTGTATATTTTTTCAGTCTACTGTTAACGTTCAATCAACTCCAGAGGTAAATATCGATCCATTTAGGGGCATCAGCTCTCGAAAATTGAAGAATGGCACCGCTCTCGTTAAAAGGTTTGCGTTTAAATATGGTAGTAGCTCCTCCTAAGAAGTTGTTACCAGTTTGAGTGTTATTCAAGTGTTGGAGCGTAAACATTTCCTCTGACCTGCCCACTCTAGCTCAACTCTCCTGCAAACATCCGCTTGAGCTGAACGTAATGCACTAGTGATGGGAGTGCCTTGCAGTTGTATTCATGCCCTTCTACTTTTAGGCTTGTCACCTTACAACCTTCTAATGACATTTGGCTCGCGCCCGCTTCAACGCAACTGTAGATTTGACCCCAGACGGTAAACTAGGTGCATGGTTGCCGCATTGAACTGGGAGGTTTGGGTTTTTCATGTTTTGATCTGTTTTATCCCCTGTGTATGGTTTGTGGTATCTTTAAGGCAGTTAAATTTTAAAAAGCCCTACTTCTGTTCACATTTATGCCTCTTCCCTCATGTCCAACTGCTCCTCGGCCCCCTTGTTCCACCACCTGTTTGTTCTGTTTGATGCATGCATCTCTGCTGGATGCTTCAAGTGATCCTCACTGTCTCACAGGAGACGCAAAACCCTCTGAAGTGGATGAAGACTACAAGTGGCAAACACACACTCAGGAAGACAACTGCAACCAGAACCACTCTCCCGGCGCCCCAATAGCCAATGGCCACTACTTGGCGTTGGTGCCGGGTAACAGGAGACCCATCGATCCGGCACTAGCGGAGCATTTCTCCAGAATTGCACCCCCTCCTTTAGCACCAAAATCCACCGCTGAGAGCAGCTACATAATTGGAGAGCAGCTGAGGAGGATGGAGCAGCACCGTCAGGAGCAGGAGAGACAGAAGAGGCAGTGGCTGGAGGAGGAGCGGCTCAGGCTGGAGCAGCAGAAGCAGCTGGAGAAGCAGCGCCGAGAGCTGCTCCAGCTTCAGCTGCAGCAACAGCAGCAGGAGCACCGTCACCGCAGGCAGGTTCTGCAGTGGCAGCTGGAGTTGGAGCACCAGTACCGCATGCAGCAGAAGCAGATCCATCAGCAGCAGCAGCTGAGGAGGAGCCCGACCGGCGTGATGCTGTCCCCGTCGTCTGGCCTCTGCACCATCTACGAAGCCATGGAAACCAGCGACGAGGAGGACGAGGTCGGCGGGCAGCCAAACAGGAACGTTCTGGTGGGGCGGAGGAGGCCGCTGCCTTCCCAAGCCGTCTCTCAGGGCTCCCAGAGGCCTGCGCGACAGGTGGCTCCACACAACCTGGAATGGAACAGAAAGGTGGACATAGTCCAGCAGCTCATCAACCAGTCCCTGATGCTGGCCAGCGATGGAGGGTGCCCCCCTCTCCTGCTCCTACCCGTAGGGAGCGGAGGAAGCCTAAGCCCGCTGAAAAGCAGCATGTGGCCCAACCTTCCTCCACAGTTCAGCCCTCCTACAGCGACAGTGACCTCCGTCAGCAGCTACTCCCCAGACAGCCGGGGCAGCTCCCCAGCTGGAGACTGGACCGTGGTGGAGGTGGAGACCCAGCACTGACTGCTTTTGTTTTCTAACTTCACCAAAAAATGCTACCAAAAATATCACTATTCATCACAATACATCATCATTGGAGAAATCAATCTGATTTCAATGGGTAGTTTCATCACACAACCATTCAACTTGAATTTCTGATGTTTTTGTACTGGTGTGATCCCCGTGACCCACACAGACATTGTGTCCTTGTTCTGCATCGTGTTACCTTTATACAAGAACTTAATGGCACTCCGGTGTTTTACTGTGAAAGGCACTGTAACTACTTTAAAACATTTGTGTATTGTAGTCTTTCGTATGTTGTTAGAGTCCAAAACCAAACACAGTGCCTTGCTAACCTACTCATTCACCTTGAACTTGAACAGAAGAGTGACGAGCAGTAAGCCATGAGGAATCTCGTGTTCAATTTGCGATAACATAACCGATATGAAAGGAAGGAAGCGCTCTGGCCAGTTGAGAACAAACTTTCACTTTTTAAACTGGTTCATTCTTAATATAAAATCTTCCCCACGTTGTGTTCTGATGTGAGGGAGGCTTCAGCAGGGGAACGGAAGCTCGTCGGTCTTAAAGGGAAAATGGATCAAGATAAAGTGAGCGAATTCTCATTTGAAGTGGCAATAGAGTAGTCGGTGTGGCAGGTATGTTGGGACGGTCGTTACCAACATAGGTTCACAAACCGATCTCACTGAGCTGCAGTGGTTAGTTTAAGTTTTTTTTTTTTTTTCATTTTCTTTCTACTTCATACGTAGGTACCAAGTATGAAGTATTTAGTGCTTCTCAGTAAGTGAAATATTTAGCAAAGCAAGTAATTTGCCACTTAAATATATTCAATCAAAAAATGGGAAAGTTCAAAGTGTGCGAATATTTTTTGGAAGACTATTGGTCTCCCTGGAGAACGAGGGCTCAAGCTATGACAAGTTGCACTAAAGCCAAATGTTTATTTCGTCTTCCTTTTGCAGGTAAGTGGTTGCACCGTTAGCAGATGAATACATTTGTGAACTTTTTTAATTCTTAGTTGCTACTAGTAGGATCTCTAAGGGGGTGGAATAGGAAAGTCATTATTTTGTCCCCGGTGTTATGCCGAGAAATGCATGCCTGCCGAGAATTGCATCCCCTGTCGCGGGAGCGCGCATCGCTCTAAACTCTCGCATATTGACGAGTAAACGGGCTGAAATCCGACCGAAGAGGAAACTTTTAAAAATATTGGTAACATTATCACGTTTCTTAATCATGTAAGCGCTAAAATTGTGGGTTTTATTTCGCAAATTAATTGAAATAAACACTGATTTTTTTCACGTTTACTGAGCCATATTTGTCGAACGTTCTTCAGTGTCTGATGAACAAGTTCTCCGCAGCTGCTTTGAAATTCCAAGATTTTTCTTTTAACACCATAATAGCTTAAAACTTTACAAAACCGAGGCCCAATCCCAATTACGTAGAACATTTTATATTACGCTTAGCTGTCTAGTGTATTAATGTAGGGGAGATGCATTTTAATTTCTGAGCCTGCTAATATTTGCATCCCCTGTCTATTGTCCTGTTCATATGAAACTTATAGTGGTAACTCAGGGAACAAGTGTCATTATGTAGAAAAAATGTAATTTCCAAGTTAGCAGGGGATGCAATTTTTGGCAATATGGATTTTTAGCTTGCCAAAAATTGTATCCCCTCTATTTTTATCAAATATGATCCAATTGAGATGAAACTCATACCAGCAGTTCTTAGAGCTACTCTGGTGATGTAGAAAAAGTTATTTCACTCTCAACTCTGTGTTTCTCCAAGTTAAGGGGATGCATTTTCCGGCAATGTGGAATTTCAGGTTGCCAAAATCTGCATCCCCGCTATTGTCATCAAATATTATTGAAAGCATCTGAGAATGTGCTCAAAATGAAAATTGTCAGAAAATGCATGTCCTGCAATTTGGAGAATTAGGATAGTAATGTGTTATATGAAATGTTCTAGACAATGACACGTATGCTCTGAGCTACTAGAGTGACTTTCAAATCTGTACGACACTTTTGAGCTGAAAAAATGGGCATGCAAATATCGGCAGCTCATAATTTGCTATGCCAAAAAATGCATCCCCCAAGCTTAAAAAAACAAACAGTTATGAGTGAAATAGCTTTTTCTATATAATCACATTTGTTCCCTCAATTGCTGGTATGAGTTTCATATCAATAGGATAACATTTGAGGAAAAAAGAGAGGGAAAGCATATTTTGGCAGGTTGATAATAGGCTGTGCCATAAAACGCATCCCCCTGCTAACGTGTACAAATAAAAAATTAAGAGTGCAATAACATCTTCTGCATAAGAAGAATAGTTGTATGAGCTTCTGCTATGAGTTCCATGTTATTAGCATAACATTTGAGAAAAATAGAGAGGACATGCAAATTTTGGCAGGAGCAAAATCCATATTGCCGGAAAATGCATCCCCCTGCTAACTTGGAGAAACACAAAGTTGAGAGTGAAATAACTTTTTCTACATCACCAGAGTAGCTCTAAGAACTGCTGGTATGAGTTTAATCTCAAATGGATCATATTTGATGAAAACAGGGGGGATGCAATTTTTGGCAAGCTGAAAATCCATATTGCCAAATATTGCATCCCCTGCTAACTCTGAGAAATAAAGAGTTAAGAGTGAAACAACTTTTCTACATAACCAGAGTAGTTCTATGAACTACTGGTATGAGTTTCACCTCAATTGGATCATATTTGATAAAAATAGAGGGGATACAATTTTTGGCAAGCAAAAAATCCATATTGCCAAAAATTGCATCCCCTGCTAACTTGGATAAATAACGAGTTAAGAGTGAAATAACCTTTTCTACATGACCAGAGTAGTTCTATGAACTACTGGAATTAATTTAATATCATTTCGAAAATATTTCATGAAAACAGGGGGGGATGCAAATTTTGGCAAGCTAGAAATCCATATTGCCAAAAGTTGCACCCCCTGCTAACTCTGAGAAATAAAGAGTTAAGAGTGAAATAACTTGTCCTACATGACCAGAGTAGTTGTAAGAACTGCTGGTATGAGTTTCACCTCAATTGGATCATATTTGATGAAAACAGGGGGGATGCAAATTTTGGCAAGCTAGAAATCCATATTGCCAAAAATTGCATCCCCTGCTAACTTGGAAATTACATTTTTTCTACATAATGACACTTGTTCCCTGAGTTACCACTATAAGTTTCATATGAACAGGACAATAGACAGGGGATGCAAATATTAGCAGGCTCAGAAATTAAAATGCATCTCCCCTACATTAATACACTAGACAGCTAAGCGTAATATAAAAGTTCTACGTAGTTGGGATTGGGCCTCGGTTTTGTAAAGTTTTAAGCTATTATGGTGTTAAAAGAAAAATCTTGGAATTTCAAAGCAGCTGCGGAGAACTTGTTCATCAGACACTGAAGAACGTTCGACAAATATGGCTCAGTAAACGTGAAAAAAATCAGTGTTTATTTCAATTAATTTGCGAAATAAAACCCACAATTTTAGCGCTTACATGATTAAGAAACGTGATAATGTTACCAATATTTTTAAAAGTTTCCTCTTCGGTCGGATTTCAGCCCGTTTACTCGTCAATATGCGAGAGTTTAGAGCGATGCGCGCTCCCGCGACAGGGGATGCAATTCTCGGCAGGCATGCATTTCTCGGCATAACACCGGCTACACTTTTCTTCCGAGTACTCACAGTGACTTCACTGGACGCCCGGGGTCTTTAAGAGGCCCGTCAGTCATGGAGGAAGGCCAGGGAAGGGAGCGAGCAGGAGAAAGGAGCTCCTTGTTCTGCTCAGAGGAAAGACTTCAAGGGTGACGGACAAAAGGGTAAAGGGACGGCAGGGGGAAACATTCATCCCTCTCACATTCCAGGATCGTAGCCTCATTTCCTGGGTCGGTCAGTATTCAGGCCATCTCATGGGTACAGATGATGTCATGGTGGCAGAGAAAGAGGATGTTATGAAGCCGGTCCGGATGGGCACCACGCTGGTTTGATGTTATCGACAGGAACTAAAACCAGGTTTAGTTTCAGTCACGTCATTCGAATTTGCTATAGAAATATCCTCCTTTGATGTGTTTTATTGTGATTAGTGTAATTTATGAGAAATATGTGTGATAGTTATAGAAACACAGGCCAGTGAATCCAAGCTTGATGTGTCATGACTGAAAATGGATGAAAGCACCTGTTCTCCCTTTGTCTACCCAAGGTAGACTTTAATTTAGAAGTATCAGAAGTAGGAAAACACTGACACCTGCTGGTGGCGTGTGTGAAGCACAACACTACCAGGCTACTTTACATCAAACCGATTTTATTTAACAGCCTGTTGGTACAATGCACTTTTCATAAGATTAAAAAGCTATATAAATGATATCAAATTAATATTTGAAAGATAAAATTAAAAGCAAGACTTAGTTTTCTAATCTATTTATACTCCAGTTATTGTGCATGACAAATCAGATTGTGTGAAGAAGTATGCTTTTCCCTACTATTGTGTGCTGCTACATTTGATATTAGACGTTTATTACCTATTTTACCACAACACTGTTATGTTGCATGCAAATATACACCCGTGTTCAGCAACAGTGCAGTGCCTGAAGCTCCTTTCCACTGGTTTTGTCTATCAAACCTCTTGTATTGCTGCTGTTAATATGAAATGTGACCGTTTACATACTGCCGTTTCTGTGAGAGTTAGTCGTACTTTGTGTCGTAAATAATTTGCATGGTGAAGTGCTAAAGACGAACCCCATATCCACTGTGTCATTAAATGCGTTTTCTTCATTTGGGTTGTTCACTGTGGTGCATTTGAGTGGCCTAAACTTCCTGTCCATACTCAAACAAAAAGGATTGGCGTTGTTTTGTTCTGGATCTCAGGAGTTTCTCAATTCAGTCAGAAGAACTCTTTTCCTCTGACGTGTGGAGTTCCTCAAGGGTTGCTTCTCACTGCCCTAATTTTCATTTGACCTGCTTATAAAAACCAAACATTTCCTTCCAATTCTTGGCAGATGATCTCCAGTTTCATCTGCTTTCCAAATATAAGTATTCATGGTTAGAACTACTGTGAACTATTATCAGTTTGGTTATCTAGTAGCTTCATGATTGCCTTTCAGCAATGGTAGTCTTCTTTGAAGGTTTATGGAGCGTTAACAAATTCTTTCCACTTCAGTTGTGCCTCCAGAGTTACGATGGGCCTCTTGGCTGCATCTTTGGTTAATGGAGTATCTCCTAAGGATATAGGTGTATAATGGGGGACAAAATATATGCTACATTTCAAAAGCTGCGACACGTTTGAGTGACGTTGACACAGAGGAGCCCTGAAAGTGTTGAAACTTTCTGGATGGACCTTCACACGGACGAACCGGCTTTCTGCGACGCTTTTCTGAACATTGGCAGCACCAACCAACCACTTTTACAGCCCAAAAGTATGTTTTATTTATAATTGTTTGACACATTTTCATCATGCGAAAGGATACCTAACAAATGTCAGATCACAGATTCTAAATCTAGCACAATTTCTGCATATCATGCATCAGTGAAAGTTTTAAAATGTGTACTGAGAAGGGTTTTAACGGCAAAACCTTTTCAAAAGAGCCAATAAAACCAATTCAAAGTGGTTTCTGCGTCGCTCTCTGGTGTGATTTGCTCATCAGTGTGACAATTATCATGGGTTTTGTCTTAATTCCCCACATGGGAGCAGAACGTCGGGTCCTCTTCACCTCTGCAGCGCCTCAAATGTAATGAACTACTCTTTGTTCACTTCTGAAACACCCTGGCACACAAATCTCAAATTCCTGCTTTTCCGTCCCCTCGGTCAACACTGCAGAGAGGACCTGTGAGGCCTGCTTCTTAAGGTGCTGTGCTCTCTTTTGGAGGCGTGACTGAGACATGGAGACGTTTTGAAGCCATTTGTGTCTCTGAGCTGAATGTCTCCAGTGATGGAAGGAAAAAAAAAAAAAAACGCCACAGCTTGGTGAAAAAAACTGAAATCTGGAGGTCTGATGCTCCCATTCTACTAAATGTTCAAGTACAAAGGAAAGAAAGATGCAGTTTAAAGCATCTTCACAAACACTTTGATAAATAATTTGAGAAACCCTTGAAAGGCAAGATAAATACAGATGAATTTTCACTTTCGGCCACCTTTATGCAGCGCATGGAGAACCTTCCCACATTGGGAAATAAAAAGCGCTCATCTGAAAAAGTCAATATTTTCTCTGGATATGTGAAGGTTCCTCCCTCACTGGTCGGCGTCAAACTGACGACACTCCACACAACATATAAACGAACACATCGAACAACACTCTGCATCCAACTCAGGGCTCAACATAGAGGAACTTAAACTGGTGAGTATGAACTTTGGACTCTAACAGTTACATGTATATGTTTTCGGATGTATATATATATATATATATATATATATATATATATATATATATATATATATATAGAAACTCTTTCATTATCATAAATCGCTAACTCAAACTGGATTTGCTGAATCCCTAAATCACTGATTGGTTATTTCTAATCATTAGACAAAATTTTGACTTTATAAACAAGAGTTTATAGGAATAATTTCATTTTCAAGAGAGATGAATAGAGTTTGCAGGTTTTTCTTACAAATGCAAATTAGAGGCTTTTTTTTTAAACTTTCATGTTAATTTCAATTATTACTCACCTTCTGAAATCATGTAAGGGACTCTCAGTGTCAATAACAGAACATTGATGTATACTGCAATTCTTACTATATTACAAAGATGTTAAGACAATCATCCCAATGAAGATAACACATTTTGAGGTGCAGATTACGGTACATTTAGCTAATATTGTTTAAAGCAGTTTGACCTGTCCAGAGTGGACCTTCCTTTCAGTTATAAACACTCAAAATGTTACAGACGTCTACTTTCACGGCTTTGTAGCTCTTAAGTCAGACATACAAATAGTTCAAGTGTATGCTGATGACTCAAGTCTCTTTTTCAACGACTTCAAAATTACAAGTGAACTTGTATTGCAGACCAACAAGTCCTAAAATGTACTGTTTGAGATTGATCTTTCTTCATTAAACTTGTAAAAGACAGGCTTGGATAAAACAAAAAAAAACACAATTGACTCGGTCTGTAATCTCAAAGGAAAAGCTTATTGGTTAAAAGCTCCACTCCTCTGTGAGTGAGATTAACCCCACAGGAGTGTAAACCAGCCTTCGGCCTTCGGAGGCTGAAAACACCATTTGCAGATTCGCAAAGGGGCCAAGGCTAAAAAAAAAGGCCTTCAATAAAGTGGAACAGTCCCCCTGGTGATGAGAAGCAACCACTGTTTGCTGTGGTCTCTGTGGCCCACTGCTGGAGGCAGCTCAGGTGCGATGACTTTAAGTCAGTCTTTAAGTTTCAGCAGTTCTAAAGCTTAGAAGAAAATCTTCAGAGAAGCTTGTATTCCTACTAGTGAGAAAATACACAGAAAATGAGGACAAAGTCCGGATCAGTGTTTCTCAATTCCGGTTCTCAAGGACCACTGACCTGCTTGTTTTAGCTGCCTCCCTTCTGCCACAAACCCGTCTTGAACAGGCTGGTGATTGACAGATTTCTGTAGCACTGGATGGGATGCAGAGGAGCTCATGTAATCATTTGAATCAGGTGTTCTGGAACAGAGACATGTCCCAAATATGCAGGGCAGTGGCACCTGAGGACCGGAATGGAGAGACACCAGCATAAATTACCCTGATGTATTACATCAGCTTATCAACATTGAGCTTTATTTGCTTTATTTCCCATTTTAGCACCGTTTGTTCAGAATTTGCTTGCCAAACAACAGCCTAGCTCTAGATCAGGAGTCTTCAACTCCAATTCTTAACATCCGGTGTCCCACTACTTTCAGATGTGTCCCTGGTCCAACACTCTTGAGTCAAATGAGTGAATTACCTCCTCCATATGGAGTCAAGTTCATAACACGTATTATTTTAGTCAGGTGTGTTGAAGCAGAGACGCATCTAAAAGTTGCAGGACACCAACCGTCAAGGTCTTGAGTTGAAGACCCCTATTCTAGATCATCTAACATCATTGACTGTCTGTGCGCAAAGAATGATCTTTGCTGTTTAAATCTGAGAGTCGGTGCTCTTTTATGCTCCTGTGAAAGGGTGGCGCCTGTCGAAGGACCCCCTCGGGTGTCCCAAGCGTCTCCTTGTTCAGGGACTCAGGTTTCCCGGAGGAGAGCCCACACAGACACAATAACAAGATAACAGCCGGAGGAGAGGTCCTGTTGGTGTTTGTCACATGTTTTTAGTGTCTGACAGCTGCCTCTGCAGGGACTATGTTCCTGTTGAGATTCAACTTCTCAGAGATCACAACCCAAGGGGGCTACTAAAGAACATTGTGTCTGAAAAGACAGTTTGGAGTTTTACTCTGTTGGAAAAGGCATAGAAGATGGAGTAAATCTTCAAGCCAGCTCTGGCCTTCAATGGAAATGTCATTCTTTTCATCTGTCACTGTATAAGTCAGAAGACAATCATGCCTTTTCTCTGCTTCTTTCTTTTAGGCTCCTTGTTTTTGCTGGTGAACATGGAGAGATACACCTTGCCGCTTAACTCAACCTCTGTTCTTGCACAACTCCCCTTCAATTACACAGTTGATGCCAACGCCTCTTTCAAGCCTTTCAGTGTGTTTGATGGCTGTGATATGTACATCGAGGCAATTCTGTTTGACCTTACCTTACAAATTATCAACGTAATCGTGGGGATTCCTGCCAACCTTCTTGTTATTGCGATTCTCATCCACAATCGCAAAGAACCGTCCACTTCGGACCTGTTCCTGGGCTGCCTGGCCTTCATGGATGCTTACTTTGGCTGCATGACGCCCCTCAGCTTCTTAAATCTTTTCCTCTTGCAAAGCAAAGAGTTGTGGTCAGCGATTAAGTTTTCCTTCGGCGTGAAAGACACCAGTGGCCCGCTGTTTCTCTCTTGTATCTGCTTGGATCGATTTGTGGCGGTGGTCTTTCCGATCACGTTTGGGCAGCTGAAGTCCATCAAGTACAGGTTAAGCCTCACCCTGCTGGTACTCTGCCTCACCTTTGCCTACTCTTCTGCCAAGATGGTGGGCGGTCTCCCCAACTTCGAGAAGGTGTTCACTGGTGAGGTCCTGGCAGCTTTCGCCTGGATGGTGGTGTGCAATGCAAGCATCTTATGGGTCCTGAAGAAATCCAGTGGCGTTGGGAAAGACGAAATGCACCCGATGAAGAAGAGGGCATTCAAGATGGTGCTCTCCATCCTCTGTATCATTGTGTTCAACTATTTGCCTCTTGTTGCACTGTTCCCGTTCGAAGACCATTACACCCCTGAAGTGTTTCGTTGCTATGTGCAGCCCACCGGCTTTGCTTTTCTCAACATCAGCAGCACTATCCAACCACTTGTCTACCTGTCCCGTCTGGAGAAGGTTCCTTTCCTCCCGGAAGCTTTTATTAAGAAATGTACTTCCTGCATCAGCACAGGAAAAGACACAGAAGTCTCTGAACCAAAGCCATCTGCTTAGATTTATATGAAAACTGAACAGCATGTCATGAAAGAGATGGGAGAGCATTCTTCAAAAGGCTTAGATAGAAATGCAATGATAGCCATGTTTACCAATTTTTAACTAGAAAGTGTGACATCTTCATAATGATATCAAATGCATTGCCATGTGATGAGAAGTGAACTGTTTGAGTTTGGCGCCATCTTGTGTACAAAATAAATTACATTTTTTAAAAAATTCCTGAGTTGATGCCAACAAATCTGACAAGTTTTGAGTTGAGTTGGCTGAATTTAGTCTGTTTTTCCTAATTCGTCACATACAAAATATCAAAAAAGACAAAGGAGCATATCTGAAAGTTCAGTATCGTGCAGCAACAGAAAGTCACTAGGTTTTCTCATCTGCCTTCTAAAAATGAAGCACCAAAAGTAAACACAAGTAAGTTCATCTTCTCCAAATTACAGAAAGCAGAAAACCTACAATGACAAAACGCAATCACATGTCATCAGCATCTTTACAGATAAAGATTTTAGATGGATTTTTGATCATAACAAATCCATCCATCCTGTATGGCATAAACTATACATGATTAGTTTAGTTGGTTATTTATAATGCAACTTTGTGATTAATCTGTCTTTTTGTTGTTGTTTTTGTTTATGTGTTTAGCTGGTGAAATATTGCTTTGTTTTTATGGCATTTACAGTGATGCTCCCAGTTTCTTTCTTCTTGGAAAATAAAAGTGAAATTTAGAGCTCCACGTTCATCCCGCTCTCAGTTTGACTGACGCTGCTTTGAACAAACAGTGACGGACTCCGCGCACCAGATTTCGACGACTCCTTCTTTCAAGCGCCGTTTTCATTTCGACGTCAGGCACACAGCGGAGTTTTAACGCGATCGACAAGTTGGCGCCGACAGGGGGCGCGCGGCGTCCGCAGTGAGAATTTTCGTCCGCGTCAAGCTGCGCGAGGAAGCCTGGGACTCGAAGTGTGTCAAATTCAAAATAAAATCCCCGCCGCTGGTTTTATTTCTGAAGCTATTTAGCGCCAGCCAACACTGAAACACCAAAGACACGAGAAAAACGAGAAAACATCAAAACAAAGTGAGAAGGCTAAGCAAACAACAGAAAAGCTGAATTAACGCTGTAAAACACATAAAATTATAAAAAAAAATCAAGTAAAGTTAAGTCACGGTTGGGTTGAAGGATAATATGTGAAAATACGTTTTTACACGAGTTGTTGTTTATCATTTTAAATATTAAATCTGGAGTGCAGCGGCTCACGAAGCCGCGCGACCTTTACTCTGAAGGTCCATTCCCGGAAGTTGTGCTCATACGTTCTTGCCGGTTTGACCCCGCTCCCTCGCGCCTACTCCCTTGCAGCGTCGGCCACCCGCTCCCAGCTCACCGCAGAGCCGAGCAGCAACGCACCGCCTCCGGCAGGGCGGGAGTGGAGAAGAATATTATGGCTCCAGGTGACCGCAGCGCGGAGAGTCCCGGCGAGACTCGGCGGGGTTCCGGCCCCTGTCCTCTCCGACGATGAGGCGGGCATCCCCGCAGGCAGGCAGCCCTCGCTCCTTCCAATCCCTCCGCCACACGGACTGCGTGATGCGGACCCCGCCGTTCAAGAGTGAACGTCCTGCGGCTTGGAGGTGATGGTGTCCTCGCCTCCTCTGCCCGACCTGCCGGATCTAAACACTCACCGGGACTCGCTGCTTATTGATTGAAACAGTTTTTTTTGTTTTGTTTGTTTTAAAAAAAAATCCTAATATGAACGGACTTGAGCGGGAAATTTCTACTATGATCCGACGGCCATAACCCGAGCCGGAGATCATTGAAGTCATCTGACAGCTGGAGCTCATGATGGCCAACAACAGCGAGCTACAGGTTTGCTGTTCAACTTTATTTCAAAGGCTGCTCTCATATCCAGGCACAGCTCTAAAGTTCAAAAGCTGTGGCTTTTTAAGATTTTCCGACATCTTGACAGTAAAAAGCCACAAAAGTCAGTGTAATATGAGTGAAATTGAAATTAATCTCAGCTTCCCAAAAACCCACGCAGTTATACTTTGCTCTAAATCAGTTTCAGCTGTAAGGTTGTGGTTGTTGTCCTCTTTGCCAAACTTTCACCATCCGGATCTTCCTGTTGCAGGCCCACACCATGATGCTGCCACCCTCTGTGTTTCAGTCTGTGGGTATTTTCATGGTGATTTGTTTTGATTTTCTAACAGGATTACCACATATTTAGCTCAATCCATCTTCCAAATAACTCTCACCAGCTCGCCCCCACAGCATGACTCCACAATCACCATGTCTCAGTGTGGTGTGAATTCATTTAGCTTAAATTTATTCGTTTATTTAAGCGGGACAATGCCCACAGGCATAGGACAGAACAAGTAAGGCAAAAATTTTGCATTGCGTGTGGATGAATATAAATGTGTGCAAAATACTTTTTTTTTTGTCCCGAAGGGAAGCTAAATGTTGTAAATCTAATCATCCAGCTGTCTCCAAAGTATCTTTGCGTATGGTGATGCCGTGGAGCAAAGAAGGACCTCCAATAGCTGTCAGTTTCACATCGAATCTGAGGAGGCCTCTGACTGAAGACTGTCGCTAACAGCTACGCTAACAGCTCAGTGTCCGAGTCAGTCAGTCTCTCTCAAGAACAGAGCTACAGGGGGCTGATTTTCACACCTTTGTCATTGTGACTCCCGCTCCGTCACAGATGCGTTGCAACAGACAGAAATAGTCACAGTTAAGCCAGCCGCGTTTACTTCCACCGTCCCTCTGGGGGCATATCGGATCGGCCCGGTTGAACTGACCCGTGTGTGACGTGGCGTTCACCCTCAGGAGGAGTCGTGTGAAGCCTGCTGGTGTCTGATTTAAGGCTTCAAGTTACGCTAGTGTCACTGGAGGAGGTGAATGTTGAAAAATTCACGGTAGCGAGGCGCTCCGGAGACCTCGGACCACAGCCGCCTGCGATTGCTCCGAGTAGCGTTACGGCCCAAGGCCTTTCCTCTGGGTTTTAACATCCCTGTTCTAGAACTTCTAATTGGTGCTGATTGGAAGTGGAGGCTGCTGGCAAGTGTCTCCAGAATGACATCAGATCCAGCTTAAGCTGCACCATTCCTTCTCACTACCCTGGCCCATTTCTTTCTTTCTTTCTCTCTCCCTTTCTCCCTCTCCTCTCCCACCAGTTAAGACTTTTGTCATATAAATCCCATTTTAAGTTATCCCATGCGTTGCTTCCCTTTAATTTGTCGTGGTTCTAGAGCCAGACCATAACAAAAGGCAAAATATCACAACCGCAAAGCCGTACCTCATACTTCCTGTTCCTGTCTGCTCACGTTAGCCTGCCTGCTCTTGGTCTTTTCGCACTCTAATTCTGCAAACCGCCAGGCAGCCAGCGTGAAGATGCAAGATGTGAAAATAAAAGAGAGCCGTCGCATAGCTTTCCCCCCCCCCCTCTTCAGACCGTTCCGGGATCAGTTTGAGTGACAGAGCAATCCTTCCCTGGATGTAGAAGGTGTTCTCTGAGTTTCCTGGAAGGCTGCGTTGCCCGTGTGGGTATGTGGAGGAATGCTAACAGCTGATGTGGGCTGCAGGGAGCCAGAAGGCCAGAAGGCTCCCTGCAGCCTGCAGGGAGCGGGGTATGGTGTAGCCTACAGCAACGCCAGTCACTCCACAACCGTGTTATTCTCAGTTTGGGTTTAATCCCCACTGAGTGTGAGTGTTTTCAGTCAGCAGGGCTCACATCTTGGAATACGCCAAGATGTGATCTACACAAATGTGCAAATCTACTATTTTCCTAAATGCATTCATAACCATTTCTTTGATGGTACCACCGCAACTTTCTTTTCTGCGTTTTGCTGACATGTGGTAGAGCTACATTAAGTAGTGCACAATGTGCATAGTGGAAGGAAAATTGAATGTAGGTTGTGCAGTTATACACAGGAAAAGTGTGGCATGCCTTTGCGCTCTTGTTATTCTCACGCCTCCAAAAAACCACATCTGACTGCCATCAAAAGTCACAAATGAGACTAAAATAGAACTTTTTGGGCTATAGTGGACCCTATGAAATGAAAGGACTCGGGTACTAAGATTAGCTTAAATCAGGAAATACTTGAGTCCCCCTCTAAAAACACTTATGGATGCCTATTTTAGTAGTTCACACATTAAGTATACCTTTAAAGCGTTACTATGCATAGTGGCAACCGTCTTGGCACTACTGCAGAAGGTAGCCTTTGCAGTCTTCCTTATCCCTGCTTTTGGGGCTTCGGCCAATCAGCAGCAAGGGAAATAAATGGTGCTCCTGCATGGATGAACACCACCTTATTGGCTGGTGCACCGAATATTGGCTGGTGTTTGTCGGGTGTACCGAATGCAGTTTGCTGGCCGATTGCCAATCTTTACAATTTTGGCCAAAAGCAATAGAGACGGCGTGGCCACTTTTCTCTGAAACGTGGCCAAATATAGTGAAGAAGTTGCTTATTTGGCAACAGTGGGGTGACAACACGTAACCGCGTGTTTTATTTGTGACCAGGTGGGCGGGTGTCTCGGTCAGACCTCTCCTACGGCTGATTTTCAGACCTTTGCGGCGGTAGATAAGATCAGTGGATGAGATCATCTTCTCATTATAGTATTGGCCAATCGCCTTTCTCCGAAAATTTATCTGTACCCCCCCAGTTGTACTTTGACAAAATGCAGAAAGCTTGAAAGAAGGGGCCATTGGACTTAAAATGTATGGCGCGTGTCTGAAAATTGCAAACTGACCCGTTCACCACACTCGTATTTGAGTCTCTTCCGCATATTTCTTGTTCTTGTCTTGTCCCTGTTTATCATCCAAGCTATTCTGTCTTGACCTAAAATTGCGTTGGTGGAAAGACAAGAGTTTCCTCTGGGTTTTAGACATTCTCTGCTTCAACCCACCCAGTCCACGTGGCAGAACTTAGTGGCACAGCGTTCAGGTAAATCATTTCTTTCGATCGGGCATGCTGGAGCCGGGAAACGACTAAAACCTGCAGGACAGCAACAGAGTCTAAAACACTCTGCTGTAGAATTGATCTGCTTTGTCTTGACTGGATCTATAGAAAAGTCATTTGTCGGTGGCTTGAGCTGAAATTGAGCAGATTCCGCTTGAAATGATAAATTTGTCCTCTGGCGGTCATCGTCTCTGCGGGCCTGGGGACGGGCTGATTGAGATCAAGGGGCCACCTCCGTAACGAGGATGGACTGGAGCTGTCAGACTGGCCCTGGACGCCTCATTGTCATGATTGCACCTGCTCCATTGTGTGCTCTTTTCCACCTATTTTTCCTCAACACATCATCAACTAATGTCTGAAATGACCCAGTTCTCTTCCTCTTCCTTCCACCTCCCCCCCCTCTCTATCTGTTAACACCCTCTTATCCCAGAGACTATCCACGTAAAAAGCAGCTGGAGTGCCCGGGTATCTCTGCCATCTCGTCGGCACTCTCGTGTCTTATCGATTCGCAGCCTGTTTATGTTTTGGCCCGCTCTCTCCTTCAGGATGTAAAACCCCGGCGACCCTGTGAGGCTTTGAGCTGATTCCACGCACCCCTTTAAGGAAGCCCATCACTCTCCGCGGCCATCCTCTCATGAATTCTTTATTCCTGCCGGTTTCCTGCAGTCGATGTCTGGAAGAGGCCCCATAGGCGAGCTGCTGATGCTCTGTGTGTTTTGAGGAGGAGGAGGAGTGCCCAAATGGCTTTTTTTTATTGATCCTCGCAGAGCGCGGAGAGGCAACCAGGCCGGGCTGATGGCCTCTGGTCACGTGTGTCGGAATATGCATGCTACAGTCTCCAGCTGCTACTGCTTCGGATAATAGGATTAAAAGACCGTGGACTTCCACTCCGTCTCTGAGACTGGTGGCATTAGGGCTCGCGGCCACCCTCCCCAGACTCAGGCTCAAACATCCCACCCACCGCCTGCTGCCCAAGTCCAGGATTATCATTTGGACGCACCAATCTGTCTGTCTCCCAGAGACCCCGGGAGACGGGCTTATGACCGCTGTCCATGCATGCCAGTGGACGTCTCGGTGGAGCTCGTCTGCAGGACAAGCTGATTTGTCTACTTCGGTCTGGGCGCAGTGAAGATGTCTAATGCTGATGCTAACACTGGGAATGCCAAAGAAAATCTGGAAAAGTCTGGGATTTGATTTCAGTGTCTGTCTGTAGATGAGAAGAATAAGAGGATGGGAAAAATGTTTCATGTCACAATTTCGTTCCACAACCCACAGCTCATATCAGCTGCCCTCAACTCTTGCTCTCCAGGGTCGGAGTGTGTCTCTGGTCCAACACACCTGACGCATAATGAATCACCTCCTCATTATGCAGACTAGTTCTCCAAAGTCCTGTTGATTTCTTTATTACTGTATGCATGTGTGTTGAAGCAGAAATACATTTAATAGCTCCAGAAGACCTGAGTTTGAAGATCTCTGGTCTAGATGTTGAGTCCTTTGTTTCTTCCTTTCTTGCTTTCTTGTGTTCTTTCTTTTCGTGTGTCCTTCATTTGGTCCTTTCTGCCTCCCTTCTTCATTTCTTTTTAAAATCCTTTTCTTCTGTCTCTGATGCCTGATTTGCCTTTTTTCTTGCTTTCTTTCTTCCTCATCTGTGCTTTTTCTTTGCTTTATTCCAACAGCAGAGACAGGAAAGGTGGGATGCCCAGGTCGGAACCTCAACGCCCCTTCTTTCCTCTTTTCCTTCCTGTCTTTCTTCTGTGTCCTCGCTTTATTTCTTCTGTCATCTTACTCCCTTCTTCCTTCAGTCCGTCTCTTTTTCTGTGCGGCCTTTACTCCTTTCTCACTTTCTTCCTTCTGTCCTTACATGCCCACTCTGGAATTCTCTGTCAAAAATTTGGGGTGAAATAAAGCGCAAGCTGTTTCAAACAGAAGGACTGAGAACCCTGGAAAGTTGAATCAGAAAAAGTTTTGACATGAAAAATGTCACAATTGTCCAGCATCCATTCAATCCATTTGGATCTCTGCAGCTCCTCCAGAGTCAACATTGGCCACTTCTCTGATTAAAGCTCTCCATGCTTGGCCTGTCCATCCAGGCCTGTCTGACGGTGCTTCATGGCATGTTCAAAATTAATCTAATCCTGATTTAAACTTCCCTACAACCTCATCCCTGACCTGTCTGCTGTGTTTCTTCTCTTCATTGATTATTAATGTTCTCTACAGGTTAAATTACACACAGGCAGACTTTATTGACATTATTCACAGACGTGGCGGAAAGCAGACTGCCCCCCTCTGGGCTGGGGTTCAATCTTTGCCTTCAACTCAAAAGGAGCTGACGTTTCTTGGTGTCTTGCTCACGGGTGATTGGGGCTTTTGTCTGCAGTAATGTGGGCTCTGTTCCGGTCCGCTGTGCCGAAGAAAGAACCGAGTCAACAAGTGAAGTTCTCCATTTTCCACTCCGTCTACATTCTGACCTCACCAACGGCCATGAGATATGGATCGAGAACAAGATCCTGGATACAAACGGCCAAAATGAGTTTGAATAAGATTACATTTTACACGTCTTGACTGTCAGCAAGCTGACATTGGACTTTATTAGGAGCATCGGAATAAAGGGGGCAAACAGGTGTGAACAAGACAGGTATTTTAATTCGTAAATTGTTTGATCTTGCTTCCACTTCGTGATTCAGAGTCATTCTGTGCTGTGTTGGGCCGTGGCATCAAATCCCAATGAATTAGACAGAATTTTGCGGTTGCAATGGGAGAAAATGTGAAACCGTATACAAGCACTTTAGCAAATCCCTGTAGAACGGAATCACAGTGGCGAATGTTACTGAGCTCCACTGAATGACGGACCTTAAAGTCAGAAGAATTGGTTGAAGGTGTTAGTAATCCACGTTCTGCAACCTTTTCGTCCCTCCTTTATATATATGTAAAAAAAATCCATCTTGCTTCTCTCAGCCAATGAGTTAACAGCTTACACAATCCACCTTGGAATGTGTGTCCCCTGCCCCGTTAATCCCCCCAAATCCCTCATATTCCAGATAAATTCTGTCGCCAAATCTCCTTTTGCCGTTTTACAACATTCAGCGGCGCTTTACGCTCATACGCCGGCCCAGAGGATCCTGACGGAAGCGCCGTGAGTCAAACCGGTGAGGGCCAGGGTCTCTGACGACCACCTGCGACTGCACATCTGTTTGCTGCTTGGGCGCGAGCACGCGGCGTCCGCTCCACAGCTGGAGGCAGACGTGAATGGTGCCTTTTGTTAAAGGCTATTTTCTCAAGAGGCCTCGGTGAGCGGTCGCATGTTTGCGCTCCCGACTTTGTCCATTGTGATCGCTGCTGCAGCAAACAGGCGGTCTGTTGTGGAGTCTGAAGCATAAGACGGCACCAAGCCTCAGTGAGGGAAAACGCTGTGCAGCTGGATCTGACTGGATCTGCCTCTGTCATAACAGCAGCTTTTAAACCCGAGGCAGCTGGAGGAAGGGCAAATAAGAAAAAAAAATATATTCACTTCTGTACAAGTTTAAATGTAAAATGAACAACTAGGTCTGTCATGATAATACATTTTGCGGGACGATAAATTGTCCCACATATTATAGCGATAAACGATAAAATCGTTGTTTTCAAGCCATGTATTGATAATGGCATAAAAAAGGAGGTTCGCTCTCTCTAAGACCTATAAAAAAATAAGTAAAGAAAAACACTAACACTAGAATTGGAAGATGTTTAAATATCCAAAATAAGATGTGACAACAATAAACAATGAATAAAAAGTGAATATAAACCACTACAATCAAAATCATAGATGAAATGAATTATGAAGTATCTTTAAAAAATGGTCTTCAAAAAATATGAATTGTCAGGAAGGAGATCATCAAACTAAGCTCACTTTAATTTATTATGTGACAAATTACCTATTACAACTAGGGTTTCCATGACAAACCCAGTGGATCTATTATTCAGTGGATTTAAACAATGTAGTAAGTAAACAAATAATCTAAAATTACATCAATAAAAAATCAATTGAAATATGTTCAGTCTGGGTGTTCAATTTCAGGATTGATACATTTTTTTTGGTATAGACCTATTCTTTATGAAATAATGCGTCATGAGTAGCATAAAAGCAAAAAATAGTTTAGTGAATGATTTACAAGCATCAAAATGAAGCTTATAAAATAACAAACTAATGTTTAACTAATGGTTAAACATTTTAAACTTCTAGAAGACAGAATCTTCAGAAGTTGACTCTTTCAGTATTCATTCGGAGCGCCTCCATGCCAAGCAGAACGAACAGTGCAACCGGATCGGCTGCTTTGAAAACTCCAGCCGATAGCGTGTCAAGCAGCATCGCAGCTACGTATTGCAGCTTCCCGAGCTGAATTAAAAAAATATATATATTTTAGATATACTTAACCAAAAATGACAAGAATAGGTCAAGTGTTTATTTTAAAGCTGCATGAAAAAATCTGACCCCAGCGGGCCAGCGCCGAGTCACAGTTGTGTTCGTAAACGATTCATGCTTATTGATCATACTCAACACTTTACTGCCATGTAGTGGTTGTAATTATGCCAAATTACCAGATTTATATCTGTTGAAGTCTCATACAATATCTATTTCACTTTTAATCTTTGGAGAAAAGTAGAGCTTTTATTTATTAATTGTTAATAAATCCAGGCATTAAGTGGTAACGACTGGCCTCTGACTGTGAGCCCTGCTGCTTCATGATGTTCTCACTTGTCTCAATCTAGTTCTAATGAGCGGCACACACACTGTTCCTGCTAATAAGGAGGAACGTCCCAGCAGAGCGGGTTAAATGAGTTTCGGTGTAGCGTTCCTCCATGACTGTTTCCATAACTCACCGTCTTACAGCCCCGGGATCTCAGGGTGAAGAACTGAAAGTGAACGAGCCTCTTTGGACCCGATCCATTACTACATCCCTAACTCCCTGGGATCTGGTCCAGAGCCCGATGTTGTGTAAATCATTTAGGATGTCCGCCGGAAGATCAAACTGAGGTTATTAAAATCTCGACTCGGGTCTTCCTGCACTCTCCCAACGAATCGGCGACGTGTTTTACGACAGGCAGCGGTCGGTGTTGGGAGACGGGGAGCGGAAAATGCCCCCGATGTGTAATGGAATGGCTGTCCAGACGCGATGGTAATGGACATGGAAGATTAAAAATGAATCTGGCAGCAGGTCCGCTCTGTAATGCAGATGATTATCCGTTTTTTTACCGATGCCAGCGATTACGGCAGCACTCAGCGGGAGAGGAGGAGAGCAACAAGTGTGTTCATTTCGCTTTGTCCTCCAACCATGTAGATCTTCAAGCCAACGACGTCAAGCGTCTAGCCAAAGTTGGTGAAGAATGGTTTCAATCAAAGTGTATTTATGCTAGAAATGCCAAGTCTATTAAATCTTATTGGGCAAGAGCTGAAAATGTACGCGCTCCATCTAATCTTGTCAGTGAGCTCCTTTGCGAGATGAATGAGCAAATGGTTTAGTTGGCAAACCTGGTAGAGACAATGACTTACAGCCGTCAGTGCAACAGAAGGTGATTCTGGAAAGCATTGCTTCAAGGAGTCTAAACAGAAATCCAATGCAACAACATTCAGACCATGCATCGTTTTCCGTCTGCTTGAGAGTGATGAACAAATTTGTCCCGGTTTGTGAAAGTAACAATAAACGGCCCAGACTGGGTGAAGTCCAGAGGACCCCAGAAGCGCTTCAGACTACATTCAGTCATTCTCACACACTGATGGTGGTGAGGGACGTCAAACTCCAGTCCTCGGGGAACGGTGTCCTCTAACCTACCTGAATCAAATGACTGAATTACCTTCTTGTGTTCCGTTAATGACCTGATTATGTCAGGTCATTGTTGCACTTTGAAAAACGTCAAAAATATGCAGGGCATCTACTGAAGAACTGAAGTTCGACACAAGTGGCTTAAGGGTTTGAGTACTTTGCAACAGCGATGCACCTATTACACCATTATTGCCCAACACCAATCTCTAGACAAAATAAAGCTGACATGCTGATTCCTATTTTGTCAAAGATCTCTTTTTTTCCATCTGAAAGTTGCTAAATGTAGTGAAAAAGTTGCCAACAGTTGCTGTGTTTCCATTACAAACATGCATAAAACTTTGTCGATGTTCCGCTAACGTAAAAGCACGATTCTGCAATTGCTGTGTTTCCCTTAAATAAGAAATGCAATAAAAACCTCATGTGAAAAAGTTTGTTCGCTCTTAGATGGATTATTTTAAGCAAACATGGCACATGGAATAGATCGGTTTTCCATGTGCCATGCCACCCACGCTTCATTAAAGTGTCGTCCGATTTCTTAAAATGAAGGAAAACCGGGCCAATTTCTTGGTGAACCCCTACTTTGCAAGGCGCTGTACGTTGTTCTCTGAAGGGCTGCCTCGGTGCCGTTCTAAATTGAGTTTCTTCCTCTTGTGTGAGGAAGAAACTGTTATTCTTATCAGCTAGTTTCACTTTTATGGCCTCAGGACTGTTGGGACATACCGGGAACTGCTGAGGGTGGCATGGTGGCCCAGCGCCCCTCAGATCCCATGAAGACTCGGTTCTGCTCTCCTCTTCACCTCAAACCTTTGAAGCAATGCTCACGATATCACGCGGCATCTACATAGCGGTGCAGCAGCTCTTCTTATTTGCCTCGAGTTACCACAGTCAGAACAAGAGAAATATTGTTTTTGACCACTTTGTGGTAACATAACCCAGTTCTCGCGATCAGAAACAGGAAGGTGCGAAACAACAATCAATTCAAATTCAACGAAATTGAGAACATTGCCCAAGAAACATCCACAAAGAAAAGACACCAAACGCGTGCTTCTGTTTTCTTCATTGACAACAGCAGACCAAAGTCACAGTGTCAGCTATTTTCACAAGCACCGCTGAGCTCTGGGTTCACGCCGATGTCACAGGTCGGCTCTGGGAGCCAATCAGAGCTCGACCTGCTGGGCCCAGTGTGAGCAGCTGCGTGGCTCCCTTCCTTTGTGCTTCTCTGTTCCCGAGTAATAACGGCAAAAATAGAACCGGGTGAGGAACACGGCTCCGGACTCAACAACGTCGTGTTCGTAAACGACACGCTTTTCGGCAGAACTGAGGGGCAGTCAGTGCGATGAGTAAACAGAAGTAGCCAACATGTAGTCTGTGGCAGAAGTGTTTAAAAATCTGCTGACCTTTGTTGACATTTTGTCATGTGACGATCACAAACTTCAGTGTGTTTTATTCGGATTTCATGACACTAGATCAAACCACTTTATCCCTGCTATCCCAGCTGCATTCTAGAGACTGAAATTGCAGATCTGGACTTTGACTTGGCCGTTCTGGCTTCCGTACGCTTTGATGTAAACCCTTTTGTTGAAGCCCTGGCCGTCTGTTTGGGATCGTGGTGCTGCTTATTAACATTTCTGTCTCCTGAAGAAATGCATTGCTACTACATGAGGCTGACATCATCTTGGGTCGCCATGGGGACGGTGTGTTCAGGCAGATGTACAATCCTGGTTTTCCATGCAGGGCAACTTTCCTCCACATGTTTGCTGTGTCCTCTCCATGGTTTGAAATTTCACGAACTGAATAAATTAAAGTTGTGAATCTGTTGGTGTATCTAAGTGTGCTGCACTCGTGCAGGGTTATCAAATTAATTTGTAATTTTGCACGTTTATGTCTGTTTTTTGTTTTTTTTTAATTACACGCTTTTAGTAAATTCAGCGCCTTTTTTCTGTATCGGATCAATTTCTGCCAATACTACATCTCAGATGTTGGCATTGGTGTCGGATGGCCCAGTTAAAGTCCAGATGTAAATTCAAAGCAAAAATAATCAGTTTTTTTTATCTTTCAAATCCAAATAAAATAAATGGAAGATTCTCAATAATGTAGCAAATATTAATAGGTGTGAGAAATTTTGTGGGCATTAACCTCACATTCAGCGCGCCAACATGTGAGGCTTATCAATCCTCTCATCTAAGACCAAACGACTAAACAACTGAGCCGTTTCCCCCCCCAAAGGTCAAACCGCTGCGTTAGCCGGAGACTTAGAGAATTAGCAAACATATTTCACACAAGTATGTCGGAGCAAACAAGGGGAGTTTGTTTGGTGGTCAGTGAAACCGGCCCGCATATTTCGGCTCGTCCCACAGCGCAGTCCGACCCGCTGTGTCGACATAATGAGAGGCGACGCTCCTTCCTGTTGGTACTCTCAACATGACGCTCAGGCTGACCTCACACTGCTGTTTTATTCATCACCACGTTTAGCCTCTGTGTTTGTGGGAGGTGACATGAACAGAGGGTTAATTCTTGATGCTCAAACCTCTGTGTATTGTTAATGCTTTTTTTTTTCATGGTATCTGTCACTTTGCTTCATGAGAAGTGTGTCCATCTGCGTGTGTGTGTGTGTGTATAGAGATTAACCAACCCTTCCCGACGCTCGCAAACATCAACCTCCAAACAAATTCCCTCACCCCCTCTTAACCCAAATCCGTGAATAAGGCTGTGTCCAGACATCGACGTTTGAGCAGAAATTAAAGTTTCTTTTTATTCGCTCAATAACAAGCAGGAAATGCCGACTGGAGGCCTGGAACTGAAGTTCACGGCTTTAAGGTCCAGCATCTTCCGACTAACACACCCATTTCCATCACCCGGCATGTCTGCAAACGTCCTAATTTCACTCTCAAACACGTTGTTATATTATTAGTAAAGGTGCATCTTCAAAAATTAGAGATAGTTGAAAAAGTTGAATATGTTGTGGGACTGATTTCAGAACGTGAAGCTCAAGTACAGATTCAGTCCACAGTGAAAAATGTGACCCTCGTTTTGATGATCATGGCTTAATCCAAAAATTGAGTGTCTCACAAAATGGCAACATTACATAAGTTCAATAAATAAAGGAATGACGGGCTTCTCAAAACTGTGTTCACTTCTATGCGCTGATACTCTTTGCTGCGGCTCCTTTTGCATGCATTTCTGCATCGGCGTGGTGTGCTTGTTCTGCTGAAGTGTAATGGAAGCCCAGGTTGCTGTGATATGTGTCCTCTGGTCCTCTGCGTTGTTGGCTCTGGTGTCCCAGCAAGGGATAGATGCCTGGGTTGACAGTGGACCAACATCAGGAGATGACATTGAACCCTAAAATGTCCCTTACTGTGCCTGCAAAAAGTATTTATGGATGAACAGTAATTAGGTTGAAAGCTGTGCGTCAAAATCCCAAAGGAGGAACAAGAAGCAGAACCCAAAGGCTGGAGTTTTGACTAGTTTGCCAACAGCAGCAGAGGAAGTGAGCGAAGCCCGTTTTGGCCACACTTCCAAATACTGAATCAGCATTAACAGCTTGGCATTTCTCTCTATGTGGGGGATGGTATATAATTAATAGTCTTTACAATTGTGACATACCTCGCAACCAAACATTGCGAAAACTCAGATCCAGTCGTTTTAACATCCTTACCAGGCCAGTTAGGTATGCTTGATGTCATTATTTTCTGATAGTCTGGTAGTAGTGCTGCTCCATGGGGTGAATATGGCTTCATGAAGGACTTGCATGGGCTGGGACTGACATCTGATTTTGCAAACCTCCTTTGCCATTCGACCCTAAACGCTTTCAGTGGAATTTAGATCATGGGGCAAACAGAATTACCCAGAAGAAAGACGTTATTCTCCTGGAGGAAGTCCTTTTGTGAGTCGGGCATTGTGAACCGCGGCGTTGTCCGTCTGAAAGACTCAGTCATGACTGCGCAGACGACGGGCCTCGGTCAACAGGGGTGTTTGACGCCCCTGCACAACCTGGACCTCAGCTTTTCCAATGGAGGAAAAAGTACCAAGGTTATAATGGAGCCTCCAACATTGAGAAGACCTTGTCATTTCAGGAATGCTGGATGCCATCAGGACCGTCCACATAAACCTTTTTCTCCTCCTTTACGTTCTCCTCCCCCCGCCTCCACCTCCCAATGTTTGTCAAGTTCAAGGGCTTTGAGGAGGCATGGACTTTTAAAGAGTCGTATGGGTTCAGGTCAGAATCTGTAAGGATTTTAATTTAAGTTGAGGATCTTTTTGATTTTGACACCGGGGACTCACGTCTCTGTAAATGCCAGGCAGAGAGTGACGTAACATGAGACCTGCCTTGTGTTTTGACTGTTTAGCTCTGTGGTAAGCTAATGAACATCCTGTTAGAGTTGAAGCGCAGTTTAAGCTTGAAACGGTTATGTTTGAACCACGCTTAAGCTCCCTGATAAGACTTTAGTCTCCTTTATTGTCCATTAAACTTACATAAAATGGAAATTTTATGTGAGAAATAAAATCATTTGATCTGATTTTAAAGCCACCAGCTGTAAGATTTGAAGCATTGTCCGATTTGTTGACACAGACAGCTCCTGTCAGACTGTAACTTTAAGAGCTGTGGCTGTAAAAAGTGATGTGATCTTAGTTCCTGGTACTGTGGTCAGCTCTATTTTAGCGGCTACCTCTATTTCACTGTGTGACTGCGGGCATCACAACAGGTCTTGGACACGTTCAAGCGTTGGACTGTCCCGTCTAAGCTTTGCAAGGACGGCTCGGATGTTTGCGTAAAGGAGTGAGCGGCAGTATGGATGCATGGGGGCTGCTATCTCTGCAGCCACCCCTCCAAGGGACACAGCAGACTGCAGGCGACCCAGCTGCCCGGTAAGGACGTAAATTTAATACCCGCTCATACATGCGCGGCAAGTTAATGCGAGAGATAGAGCAGGCGACGAGGCCCTGTCAGCCGCCTGTGTACTTAACTTCATGCGATTTCACTTCCTATTCCCTGCACAGCAGAGTAACAGAGAACTGAATGTGCTACTTGCCTTTCTGCCTCGGCCTGTCTCTGATTGTGGGCATTATTTTATGAAAAATATTCAGCGTGGGCTTCAAGGGCCTGTGACACTGCACTGCTCATTATCTGAGTCAGATGAACTCTTGATCTGCTCGTCTGAGGCGGACAGTAAGAGGACAGAAAACAGAGAGAAATGAGGTCACAAACAACCAGTCGTAGCTTCTCTCTGCCAACCGATTACTCATTGTCGTTTGATTTTTTGCAAGGTGTTGTCTGGACAGGATGAAGTGAAAGACTGCAGGTCCTTCCACCCCTTTCCTCCAACTTGTGGCGCCACAGTGCTGGTCAGGTCGCTGAAAGATTTTCCTCGGCATAACTCACAACTGCCTGTTTCATCATAAATCCATCATAAGTCCACTCTGCTGTGCGCGTCACCTAAAAGCCTGTGTGACGGAAATGTTGTCATCAGGATCAGCCCACAAAGACCACCAGGCATCCGAGCGCAGCTCAGTGGTTTGCAGCGGTGTTGGGTGTTAGCGTGTGTGTGTGCGAGGAGTGAGATTAAAGCAGATAGCTGTTTTTTTATCAGTTGGTGGCTTTAGCACACATTAAAACCTGAAATGCTTTGAGGCCATAGATCTTGTTGGTTTTCAGTTTTGCAGAGTTTTAGTAGAAGTCGGAGTAGAAGAGGTTAAAAAGTGTTCGCTGAGAGAGTCGGCCGTCAACCTGACATGGGTTCTGTTTTCTATAAAGTAGTAGAAGTATAATTTTATGATGTTGTGAGTGAAAGCTGTTGATGTGCCGTTAACGTTCCCAGTCAAAGGGTGGCGCAAAACAAACAAATGATAAATGAAACTGGATAATACAGTTCTGTAAGAAATGTTTTTCTTTACGGTGCATTCTCACCAGCCCGGTTCAGTCTGCTTTCATCGAACCTCCGAGTCTCGAAGGTCCCGTTCATTTGGGGAGGTTCGGATGTGCAGTCAAAGTTTGGCGTGGACCAACAAAGCAAACTTTGATCCACCTACATCTCGGTTCGGTTGAAGTGAACTCTGGCGCAGTCCAAAACGTATGTGAACGCCAAGCAGACCGGAGAGCACTCCAAAAGAAGGAAGCAGTCTGTAGCACAGGGCATTGTGGGTAAATGCAACCAAAATAAACTTATGTGTCGTTAGCGCTAGCAATAGAAATACCTCGTGGTCATTTGCCAAAGAGTACTCTTCCAACTGCTAATATCTGACGCCACTCCATTTTTATTCATTACATAAAGAAGGAAGTTGCGTCTTCTTTGGTGTCTCCTTCAGAGGTTTTCTTGCAGTTTCCTTCGGTGGTTCCTGGTGCAGCACTGCCACAGCCCTGATGGGGGAGAGCTTTTTCAATTGGTTTGGTTTGCTTGAGACAGTGCAGTGTGAAAGCTAACTGCACCAGCTGAAAATGTAACTAATATTGCAGTTTCAAGCTGAGTTTGGACTCTCAGGTGTGAAGACACTCTGATATATTTACTTCTTGTCCTGCAGCGTTGAAACCAGCTCATTGTCGCCCTTAAAAGTCTGTAGCGATAAGTGTTTTTTTTTCTTTCTCTTATTTGTTTTTAAACCCATATCACTGTGGTCTGCGGTGGCCTTATGACCTCATCTTTATTCTTCATTTTCCTGTGTTTTGACTCTAATACACACTTTATGGGAGTAATCTGAACTTCTTTCCCCTTTTCTCTCTCACACACTTCATTACATCCACGATCATGGCCTCTGACGGTCAAAGCAGCGCGTTCTGTCATAACAGCCTGTCTCTGGGCTTCAAAGACCCGGTAGCAGGAAGCAGAGTGACTGCGATCTCTCTCACTTACAAAACCCAGGCGAGTGTGTGCATGTGTGCGTGTGCGTGTGTGCGTGCGCACAGAGTGCACGACGTCTCGCTTTCTATTCGGCAAAGAGCAGAACAGGAAGCAGCGAGGTGGGGCGGCCGTCTCTCTGCTGTTCTTTCCTCCTTTTCTCCATATTGATTCCTCGCTCCAGATTTAGCCCTGCTTTATTTGTTCCCTCCTTCTTTTGATTCATGGACATCCTGGATTTTGAAGAGGCAGGAGTCGCGCAGTAGGTTTGCCCGATTGGTGTCAGAACCTCACTGAGTTAGGCCAGCGAGGAGACCAGCGATGGCCAGCGAGGCCTTGTTGGATGACTTCATGGGGGATCAGCTGACTGACTCCACGGTACCCGGCGACCAGAGCGATGCGGAGTCTTCGGTAGGCGACTTCGGCCGGAGCGGGGCCTCGACGCCGCCACCTGCGTCTGTCTGCGCCTTCTTTCCATCCTCAGCTATGGCCGTCTCTTTCTGTCAGCTTCCTCGTTCTACTTCCTGTCAAAACAACTGCTCTGCCACTGCAAATCGATTGTGATGTTTTGCGGCTTTGAGTGGGGCGACTTGACCCCCCCAGCTCGCTCCTGAACTGCTTTGCTGGGGGAACACGAAGGAAGAGTTGCATTGTGCGGAGCAGGAGTGCATCAGCGCAACAAAAACTCCCTTCCTGTCGTTCGTGGTTCGCCGCTGGCTTCGCTTTCTGTGCCGCCACGAGTCGCCTGCCCGCTCTCACTGAGCTGCCTACCTCATTGGTACTAACGTGTGCCGAAGATACGTGTTATAAAAATAGAGATGATCTGCAGCAGATCTCTAGTTTTTGTCAACCTTTTACTCTTTGATACCAGTTGCAGCTGATTCCAATTTTTCTTTCAAGAGCCATAAGAAAATATTACCTTCTTAAAATAACAGCCTAAAAGTGTTTGGGTTTTTTGGCCTAAATCATCTTTTGGAAAGATGTTAGTTATTTTTTTTTTCTTTTTTGCCAAAATCACTTTTGGGGTAAAAAAATAACTTGGGATAATATTTTAGGAGGGGCATGACACGAGAAACCCCTTTTTGGTAAGGCTTTACTGGACGGGGTGTGCATTAGTCTGACATGACATAACACCTGTCAGGAAGGTGTGATGTCACCTTCGCTTGTCTTCATGAACGTTTACGACTGTTGTCATGAAGTGTCATTCGATCAATAATGATACATTTAATGAGATGTTGTAGTAAAACTTGTATTAAAAGTCCATTAAAATGGTCAACTTTGCATCATTTGTGTCATTATTTACTTTCCTGACAACAGTCGTAAACATTCATGAATACTCCTTCATGTTAATGACAGGTGTTAAGAACATGCTTACAACATGCCTGATGCACACCCTGTCAAGAAAAGTGATGCTCACTTTGTTTGCACCTTTCTGTTGTCAGCCGTTATAAATTGATTTACAGTTGTTTCTCTTAATATAAACTTTTATCGACAGATAACTGTCATAAAGAATAAAAACTGAAGAAATATATTTTTTTGCAAAATCTATTTTGCAAAATATATTTTAAAGAGAGTTTGCCCTTCAGATTGAGGCTCCTGCCTGTTAAGTGACAGTAAGCATCATGGTTGGACCTGAGGATCGGTCTGACGCCTTCTTTCAGCAGCTTGTGAGTCCGCTAAGGGATGTGAAAACATCTCAAAAGACTTTGAAATCACCTGTTTGATTGTGTGGAAGATAGTCTACAAGCTGAGGATGATCAAAACCACTGCCAACATGCCTAGAGAAACCCTGAGCGGTTCACACGATGTGAACTGATGAGTCTAGGATTGAATTAAACCAAACAGGGACATGCCTGGTTTAAACCAAACATTTAAGGGACCTTAAAGCCAAAGAGTGACAGAAAACCCTCTGGGTTTGGCACCACAACCTTCTGAAATGATGCTGAACCTTCAGACCAGGATATCCCTCCTGATTAAACCCTCTCTGTTGCCGGCATGTCAAACATACTTAGCTGCGTGTCTTTGAGTTGTGCATTAAAGCTGCAGTTAAAAATCCTGCAAGCACTTTGTGGTGGATGCTGTGCTGCTCAGGCTGCTGTGATGCATTGTGCAAGCAGATGGATTACAGCTTTAATGAGCAGAGAGCCGCGGCCAGCGCGTCGCTGGACGGTCACAGAGAGCCGGAGGAGCTGTAATCAGATCCCCCGAGCTTGGAGGGCTGGCTGCACGGTGAAAGACTCCAAGTCCCTTGTCATGACTGTAGCACAGAGGAGGGGACGGTGGGACAGTGACTGAATATACGACTGAAACTGATCCGATGAGGCCAGTGTTGTGTAACAGCAGTCGGTCCACTAGTACTCCTTTGTTGCTTTTTTAAAGAACTCACTGCATGATAACTTTGAATAATAATATCACACTTTTCCCAGTATCATGGTATTTAAATAGAAATCATTAAAGGGTTTTTTTTAGTTTTACATAATGTTACAATGTTATTCTCTCATCAAAAACATGGTTGGAGTGTTGCCTTGATTCTTCCATTCATGTCTGAGAAATCTTGTGCAAAACGCCTGGGTGGACCTAGCTCCGCCTTTGAGACGCAGCTCCTCCTCTGAGCTGCAGTTTCCAAGCAGCCCTCCCTCCAGACTCACCCAATCAGCTCCTTCAGACTAGCCAGCAGCGATCAGCAAACAGCTGGTGGAACTGCACGTCCGCTGAGCTCACGACACTAGCTTCTCCTCAGTGTAACGTACAAATGGAGTAAATCAGTTTTATTTTATTTTCAGAGGGTTATTCTAGGGTGTCCCTAAATTCATGTGTCTAAATTTAAGGCCTTAAAATATCTTAAATTTCCTTAAAAAAAAAAAAAAAAGAAGTAAGCTGGTCTATAATAGGTGAAAGATCAAAGGTTTCAAATTTGGTCTTGACTGGATCTTTTGAGTGACACTCAGACATCTTTACTGCCTTCTGTAACTCGAGACAGTTGAGGTTGCTGCTAACGAGCTGCTAATATACATAGACATTAATGTGTTCATGTCTATGAACACATTAATGTGCTAGCCAGATAGGCAAGCTATCTGGCTAGCAGACATAACTAAGGTTAGCCAGCTAAAAAGATGACTAGCTTTTGCGTGTCCATCTTGGGTAAGTGCAGATTTGTCGCCCGTCAGCCAGAAGAAGTTTGCACACATCTGTGACATTAAATTGCATTCACACTGGTTTTTAAAAGGTCTGGAAAGGTCTGAAATTTGAGTTGGTGAAACCTGCAGAAACTCTATTTTCAGGAGTCATTTTTTGCGAACAACCTCTGAATAAGCGATTCCTTCATTTTGACAGTGAACACGAGAAGAATTGATTTGCCTCAAATGAGATGAAATCCAGCGGTCGTTCAGTAGGAGCGTAATAACCACGGTGAAATTTGTTTTACAAAGCACTGCTGCAAGCATGTCTTCATCTGGTGAGACTCTTAAGTCTTACACTTTTATTTTTACACCAGGAGGGAAGCAGTTTCTTGGATTCTACTGATGGCTACTGCCTGGTTGTAGATTTTAACAAAAGAACAGCAAAAATAAGACCAGACATAAAACAGCAACCAGGCAAATTTGATCCTATGAAGGCTTTGTACTCACGTTTTCTGACATTTAAACATATTTGTCTCCTATGCAACATGAGCAGAAGCAGACAGGGATCCTAATTGACTCTGTTCTAATCTGCTGTAATCTTGTTTGGGCTGCTGATGTGAGCACTCAGCTCTTTATGCGCTTAAATGGAACCTCAGCTTTGATTCTGCCTTAAGGTGTCAAGCTTTGTAGGTTTCACAGGATGACGATTCACTCAGTTTCTGTGTCCCCTTCCTTTCTTCTTTGTTTCAGTTTGTCAGAGTGGTTGGTTAGCGTTCTTTCTGACTCATCCTCACTCCATCAGATGTTCTTCTTTGAGCTTATTTGGTCCCTTTTTGCCCCACATAGAATAATCGCCATATTACCGAGTGTTGATTGAACAAAATGTCTCAACCTCTGCGTCTTACCACGTTTGATTCATCCTTCTCTAGACGGACCCGGATGGCCGGTCGGTGCTCCAGCAGCTCGGCCTGGACCAGAACTCGGACTTCTCGGACTCCAGCGTGCAGCAGCGGCTGGACGAGCACCGCGAGAGGATCCGCAGGGAGATCCGCAAGGAGCTGAAGATCAAGGAGGGCGCGGAGAACCTGCGCAGGGCCATCACGGACAAGAGGAAGGGCCAGCAGGTGGACACGC
Source organism: Poeciliopsis prolifica (assembly GCF_027474105.1). Taxonomy (NCBI): domain Eukaryota; kingdom Metazoa; phylum Chordata; class Actinopteri; order Cyprinodontiformes; family Poeciliidae; genus Poeciliopsis; species Poeciliopsis prolifica. The sequence goes on along the minus strand of NW_026562385.1, from coordinate 11,245,551 downwards.
AGCTCCGCTGCTCCAACCGCAAACTGGAGACGCTCCAGGCTCAGCTGCGGGAGCTGGACGCACACATTGTTGTCAAGGGTCCGGACGACAACCGAGGTAAACAGCAGGAAGGCGACGCGGCTGCCGGGACTCGTTTCATCATCAGGCGTAGGCAGCAAAAGTGCTGCAAAGTTCTGTTTGAGTTTCGAAAACCGTTTTTTTTTTTTGTTGTTGTTATAAATTGCCTTATAGGAGGGTTTCAACATATTCAAAAAGTCACCAAAATCAAAAACTGAACTCAGACAGACCTATGCATCTAGTATTTGAAATTTGCTAAACTGATAAATCCCTCCAAGTCACTTTGAGTTACTGCTGAGTCACATTTTGTGTTCTGAACTTGGTGAATTCCTACGTCTGAGTTGGAAGCCTGTCGGTGATGTGCAGAATAGCTTGGAAGACGAGGTGGCAAAGCGGAGCAACCTTGGTTACAAAGTGCCTGGGTCAACGCTGCTCCAAGCTTTAATTCATTTCCGTATTTACCAGTGAGTGTCCGACCTTTGCGGGCATGTAAGTCACAGACGCTGCCGCTTTCCCTCCTAACCTGCCCCATCTTGTTCTCCTAAATGAAAAAATAACAGAGTGTGACGACAATGCATTTTTTTGTTGTTGTTTTTTTAGAAGACTGCGTTACCTTATGTAGCTTTCAGGAATCTAAAACTAATTTAAAAAATAAAGCAATTTGAGGTCCAATAAATCTCAAGTATGTCTGTACAGTCTCGCCATGCTGACCATTTATGTTTCATCGTCAATGTACATTTTGGTCTCTTTGTTTTTATTATAAGTCGAGAAGGTTTGCAGTATTTTTTGTCTTGAAGTTTTTGCAGTAAGGGAATAGACACTAAGATGTGGCCTGTTGCACATTTTGATGATCTGAACACATACACCAGAAGTAATCTGACCTTCTGTCACCTGTCTCCAGATAGCACTAAGTCTCCGGGCTCAGTCAGTCGGACATCGGCCAATCAGCACCGGATCGCAGCTCTGGAGCGACAGCTAAACATCGAGCTGAAGGTCAAGCAGGGAGCAGAGAACATGATCCCAATATACTCAAGTGGAGCTACCAAGGTAGACTCACTGTCCATTTTTCACATCTACATTTAGAGAATGGGCCGGTCCAAAAATTTCATTTTTTTTCTTGTCTAAAACATTTTATGGAAAAAAAGCTATGTTGTTTTTTGGGGGGCGTTTCCACCCAGGCAGAAGAGTTTTAGAAAGTGCAGGAGTTTTCTTGATTTCAAAGCATTAAATTACAAATTCAAATTGAGGCTCCCTTCAATCAAGTTAGTTACTTTTTTACATCAAATTGACCTGAGTTGATTAGCTTTTTGAAAGGAGAGAAAAATGCAATTAATTAATGCAATTTTTATCTGACATGAAATTTAGTTGGATGTGCGGCAAAAAAAAAAAAAGAGATCTGTTTTTCACAGCACCGATTATCCCGGTCCAGCTGCCGGTTCCAACACTCGAGCTCTGCTGGTGTGTTTTGCAGGACAAGAAGCTCCTCCAGACGGCGCAGCAGATGCTGCAGGACAGCAAAACCAAAATCGACATCATCCGGATGCAGATCCGAAAGGCCATGCAGGCCACCGAGCAGTCCGACGACAACCAAAGTACCCGCTTTCGTTTTTTTGTTTTGTTTGTTTGGTTTTCTTCTGCTTTTTTTTTTTTGTTTGTTTGTTTTTTTTTATTCTCTTTTAAGCTTCATCCTCTCTTTCATCCCACCCGTCTCCCTTTGGACTCGGAAGAGCTGCATATTTTATGACACGAGTGGTAATCGATCAGTTCTTCACAGTGTATAGTCATCCAGTGAAGAACACACACACACACACACACACACACACACACACACACACACACACACACACACACACACACACACACACACACACATATATATATTTATTCACATTGTCCATTACAGCCTTCTTAGGTTAGAGCCTTATTGATGTTCCTCCATCCCTTTGATATTGCCTAACAACTAAAAGCCGGGCCTCATTTAGCCGCGGCCGCAGAGAGAGGAGGCAGGCCCGGCGCAGGAAGGGAGTCCGACTCCCAGATGGCAGCAGAAAGAGCTGCAGGGAAGGAGGAGAGGAGGCGCATTCAAAGGCTTCTTGCGGGAATATCTGGGTTTTCATCCATTTAGTTCCTCAAAGGAATCGATGTAGATTTGTGAAAACATCTAAGGGAGGAAACATCTGCCGCCTCAGACTTTAATTTACGCAGAATAACAGGTCATTTTTTTGGCCTCTGCATTTTTAAGTTTTGTTTTTTTGTAGTTTTCAAAGCGTGCAGGCGAGTCTGTGTAGGAGGTATAGCTTGTGACGTTATAATTGAAAATGAACGCCAGCAATTTGGGTTATTTTGCCTAAATATAAAAAAATAAAATAATGCAGTTTTGTACTAATTAGTTCATTAACAAACTAAATCTTTAGTTTACAAACTAAATATATAGTTCCACATTAAATATTAAGGTTGTCAGCAAAATATTTTCTAATAAATGTCTAACTCCATGCTACATATGCTACATATTTCACAAGCAAAGTAAATATTTGGCCCCAAACTAAATATTCTGCTCTCAGCAAATAAATGTTTAGTTTGTATCACAATATTTAGCTTTCTAACTAATTACTAACTAATTATTAACTTACCAAGTAATAAAATAACTAAGCAACTAGTTAGCTAATCCTTTAGCTAACTAGTCATTTAGTTAGCTGAGTAAGTAGGAAATTAGCTTGCAAGCTAAATATCATGTTCCTAAATAGCTTAGCTAAATAGCTAAATATTGACACTAAATTTATCTTCCAACTAAATGTTTAGCTCCAAACTAAGTAGTTTAGAGATAAATATTTAGCTTGCTAACTAAATTGCTGCAAATCTTTGACTAAACATTGTTAAACTCAATATCTACAATACTGTCTTTGTAGCTTGAAGTTGAACATTTAGTTACTAAAGTAAATACTTGACTTATTTAGCTTGCTGACTAAATACTTTGCTTGGAGATAAACATTTAGTCTATTTTGATTGTGTTACTAAATAAACATTTAGTTTGAAGCTGGCATTTACAAGCAAACAAATAACTTGGCGAAAATATCAACACCCTATTTTTCTTTCATGACAGGCAATCTATTTCTCCTAACTTTGGACTGCGCAACTTTGCAAACAGCACCCCCTACCTGTGTGTGCAGCTTGTTGCAGCTTAATGATTTGAAAGAAATCTGGTCTGTTGATGCGTTTCAAAATCAGTGGAGCTCTAAACACCCCGTGTCTCCTAGGCAAGCCGGACCTGTGCGGGGTGGAGCTGCGCGTCGAGGAGCTCTGGCACCACTATCGTGTGGAGCACGCCATGGCCGAGGGAGCCAAGAACATGCTGCGGCTGCTGGGGGCGGGAAAGGTCCAGGACAAGAAGGCCATCGCCGAGGTGAGACGGCAACAGACCACAGAGCGCCAAGTCAGGAAAAAAATCTATTTTTTTCCACTTCCAATACAAATATCTGAGGTTTAGTATCGACCGATACCGATCTGATACCGAAAAATCAGTACAGTACTCTTAAAAACACTAATACCTTTGCAAGCTTGGTCAAACAACGTTAGTTTGTTCAATCAGTGAAGTTAGAAGAAGATCTGCCAATGGAAAATAAATCCATTGCCTAGTCAATAAAAACATTTAACCTAGGTCTGTCATAATAATCAACAAACCAATTAATTGCATGATAAATTGAAACAAACACAATCATTTCCATTTGCATGATTTATAGTTTATCTCTTTTTTTCTCTTTTTTTACCAAACACTGGATAATAAAAGTCTTCAGTCTGAACTAGAGTTTATTTAAAGGACAATTTCATTTACAAATACTTCGAAATTCATTTTATTTGTTGTTTTGTTCATTTATTTTGGATATTTAAAATGTCTTCCAGTTCCAGTGTTAAATGTTCATCAATATTTAGAGTTTACTGCTCTTTTAGAATGTGTTCTTGCACTATTAGTTTCATCCTTACCGTTAAATCTCTTAAGAATGATCTAGAAACAATATCGTCGTTTATCGCAATGACTTCTGGAACAATTTATCGTCCAGCAAAACTTGTTACCGTGACAGGCCTGTTAACGACTAGATATCTTTCCCTCCTCTCAAGATTTGCTGCCACTTTGTGTTGCTCTGTCACATAAAATTGCTGGAAAATCCCTAGAAGTTTGTGATTTCATCCAGTGATGCACCGATCCATTATTTATATCTGTATCGGCCCCAATATTGAAAAAGACTGAGTATAAGTGGCAATATGCGCCATCCATTAGGGCAGATCTGCAGTCTAATTCTATGCTTTGCACTCTGAGTGACATCATGCTTTATTATTTATTTTACATCATGTTTAAAACTCCTAATTGCACTTTCTTGAACCAGTTGAAAGCAGGTTCGTTGAAGTTCATTTTTCACGTTTTTGTTTCCCCTGTTTGAGTTCCTTTACGCTTGTCATCCTCACCACGGACCGGGATCAGAGTTGTGTTTGTTAGCACCAGGTCTGACCGTTTTCTGTGCCGCTCCGCAGGCCCAGTGCGGTCTGAGCGAGTCGTCTCAGCGTCTGGACCTCCTGCGCTGCTCCCTGGAGCAGCGGCTCCAGGAGCTCCCGGAGGATCACCCCAAGGCCTGCCTCATCAAGGAGGAGCTGGTGCTGGCCTCGTCCTCGGCGTTCAGCTCCCAGCAGAGCGCCCCCTACGTGCACAACCAGTACAGCACGCTGAGCAAGCCGTCGCCTCTCACAGGTACGGGCGCCGGCGTTCGCCTCGCTCCGTCCTCAGCGGACTGGTTCATCAGTCGCCCCCGTCTCTCTTCAGGCACCCTGCAGGTCCGTCTCCTGGGCTGCATGGGGCTGCTGGACGTCGTCCCGGGACGGAGCCGAGGGAGCCAGGTGGCTCTTCCGTCTTTCTCCCAGACCGACGGGCGCTCCTCGTTCAAACTGATCGGCCTCTACAGCCGCAGCACCAGCAGCATGAGCCTCAAGCTGCCCGGCAAGAACGACGAGCTCTCCTGTAAGGTCCTGTATTTGCTAGCCAACAAATGAAATAACTGTCGTTCCAACCTTGAGAAGTGCAGTTAAAGGAAAACGAAGACCTGCTATCAAACAACAATGTTACAGAGGGGAAAATAAGCATCTAATCCCATTTTATTTAAGTTCTCCTACTTACAAAGAATAGCGAGCGCTGTCATTGTCATCACAGTCACACCTCATCTGTGTGACAGAACCTTTTAAGAGAGCTGAAACCCTGTGTTGCCTAGCAACCGCTCCAAAAACGTGAAAGATCCGGTGACGACCTGCATGGAGGATTGGACCACAACCTGGCCCAGAACCACAGGGAACATCATGTGACTGTAAACGAGGGTTTCTGTACCAAATTACAAAGTTCTGCTTTTCTTCTGCGTCAAATATTTATTTCATGTGATAAAATGCAAGTTAATGATTTTTAGTATTTTTTCAAATCGTGCAACATGATTCCAGACTTTGCTTTCAGATCCCGTCTCTCACAGTTGAGGTGCTGCGGTGAAAATTACAGCGCGCTCCGTTCTGTGTGAGGAAACTTGACAGATTGGCGCCGTATGAAATAATGATCCCCCTGGTGAAAAAAGCCTTGAGAGAAACTCTGAGTTTCATTGTTCCAGGATTTTTTTTGCAGGCCGTTGCCGATAGCTCGGCATAATTTCTTCTCTCGGTGAAATCGCAGAATCGTTTTTTGATCATTTTAATTTGTCTTGATTTGGTCGTATGTTCTTGCTTTGTTTGTTTTTTTTTTTTTGAAATGAAAGTTTGCTTTTTTTTATTTATATTTCAATTTTTCTACATTTCAAAACCTTCTCAGAGTTTGGGGGAAAGAAGCAGGTCCACACCAGTGGAGAGCCTCCACCAGGGGCCCCATTTGCTTTCTCCGGAGTGTGTTTGTTGTAAAAACCTAAATCTGGGCTCGTCTGACCAAAGCGATGATGGTGGTGGTAGAAGAGAGAATGCCTCTATTATTATTATTATAATTATTATTATTATTAATCATTCCCTTATATATACTGGCGGTAAAATAAATATGGCTCCTTGGTCCTGCTCGCGCTGAGGGCTGAAACAAAAAAGCCCACTTGGTCACGTCATAATTATTCCCCAGAAACTAAATAGAAGATCCTAGAAACTCTTTTAAAAAAATCAGCGTTTTTTTCTCGACGTCCCCCTCGATCTAACAAAGATCAATATATGTGGACTGGTCCTCTGCACGCACAAAATGTGCCTGGTAGGTTAGAGAAAAATCTAGAAGAACTCTTAAGTGTGTCTGTTTCCCTGCTTGTTTCGCAGCGGAGGTGAGCGCCGTGCTGAAGCTGGAGAACACCGTGGTGGGCCAGACTCCCTGGAGAACGGTGGGGGAGCAGGCCTGGGACCACACCTTCACCGTAGAACTGGAGCGAGTAAGACTGTGTTAGAGACATGCTGGACGTGTGTAATTATTTTGTTGTCTTTTTTTTCTAAAACGTCATGTCCTGGCTTTAGTCCCGGGAGATGGAGATAGCCGTGTACTGGAGAGATTATCGCTCGCTGTGCGCCCTGAAGTACCTGAAGCTGGAGGAGTTCCTGGACAACCAGAGGCACCAGGTCCAGCTGGAGCTGGAGCCGCAGGGGCTGCTGCTGGCCGAGGTGGGGCTCCGCTCAGCGGCGCACAACCAAATGCTGGGAAACCACGGCGGGGCTTAGCTGACTGTAACACGGAAACGTCTGGCTTTCAGGTGACCTTCTTCAACCCGGTCATAGAGCGAGGCCGTCGACTGCAGAGGCAGAAGAAGGTCTTCTCCAAGCAGCATGGTGAGTTCACCTCTGAACTGGCAACATTTTCATTTTACTCTGAAATGTTTTTGGGGTTTTTTGTATTTGAGCCACAGGGGGTTACCTTGATATGAGAAACGACAAAATGTTTGTTCAGCATGAGTCAGAGCCACAACTGGCAACGTTTACTGTTTATTTTCTTGTTTGTTTTGCACCTTTCCGTCTCGGCTGAAACATTTCTTCTCAATAAGTCCTAATAATTGACATACGCCTACTTTTAGGCATAGAAAAAACGCTCATATTAAATCCGTTTCAGGCAAAGCCTTCCTGCGAGCATGGACCTCTATAAAATGTCTATGGACAGTTTCAATGTGTTATCATGTAAACATACTCTACTGGAGTGCAATTTCCTAACACTGACTTGCTTGTAACACTTAAAATCTGACTAATAATGAATTGGGCAGATTAGCATTTCTTGCTTTAATTAGTATTTCTAAAAACTTTTATCCATTTGACCGGTGTGCATAAAAATTTCTATTCCTATTATGCTCCTGTCATGAAGTGTGAAGATGTGTCAGAAAAGGTCTTGAGTTTTGAGTCCAGCTTCATCTTTCTTTTTCTATTCTTGCCAGCCTCAGTTAAAGCAGTTTCACCACAGATTTATACATTGATTGCTTTTCCCATCTGAAAGATGTTCTCCAACAGTTCAAGAAGCCACGTTTTCATGTTTCCACGATTTTAAATCTGTCCTGTCATCTGTGGAGCCGTTTAGCCGCTCTGCTCGATTTAAAGGTCTTATAGTCCAGAAGGATTGAGCAAAGCTGCTGCTCATAAAATGTTTTATTATCATTATTATTATTATTACTATTCCCTCTCACAGAGGGATTACGAACATTTCTGAAATGTCAGAAGCAGGAAGCACAGCGGCCTCGACCGGGGTTGGCTCTTTAAAGAGGCCGATCGCACCGTGCGCCGATGACGTTTGGCCGTTTCTGACGCGCGTCTCGCTGTGCGTTGCGTTTCAGGCAAAGCCTTCCTGCGAGCCCGTCAGATGAACGTGGACATTGCCACCTGGGTCCGCCTGCTGAGGAACGCCATCCCCACCGGAAGCAACACGCCCGCATACACACCCAGCTTCTCCAGCAACACGATCACACACACCACGGGGTACGGAAATGACTATCCGGAGGATAGGTCTGGTAATCCGAAGACTACTTTAAACTACTAACAGTAACTATCAATTTTGTGTTTCATGCAGAGAAATCTCGGTGGAGAAGTTGAATCTGGACAGCAATTCTCCTCCAAAAGCAGAGAAGCGGAAAGATGCGGTGGACGCCCCAGCGCCACTGGTTAGTTGAGACAAATAGCAGCTACAGCGAAAAAGAAAGCAGGAGGAGGTTACATGTGAAAGCCTAAACTTGGGGCCGATTGTTGATCTCCCTAATCTCAGAAAATACGAACAGATTTATCGGTACAACTCTAAATATAACGTGGTCTTCCAGGAAATAAGCAAGTTTTAAAAAGAAATCTACAATTGCTACAAGATGCAGCTACATCTTGAATCCTTCAGCTGGATTCATGACAGAAACTTGTTTATAGCTAAATATATAAATGGTATATGTTTGAGGTAGGTATGCACAGTTAGCTGACAAAGGATTATGGGTTGTTTAACTGAAACTGAGAACCAATGTGGGGACTGTGTCAAAAAGACTAGGAAGATGTATGTATAATATCTGAATATCAGTTATTTTTATATTGGTGCATCTCTACTTTCAGGTGAGGTGCAAAAAAACAGCACACTGAGGATGGCTACCATTAGCTGTAGCTATCAAGTTGTCAACATATGGTGCTAAATCTTAAATGTACGTATGATGTATAAAACAAAAGGGACGCAATGCTTTGCTACAAATTGTAGAGAACAAGACAACAAGGATGGGAAAAAGTTTTAACTGAAACAAAATAGCGAACAGGTCAGGCATGCTAGCTTGACTTTGACAAACGTAACATGTAGATGTGCTGCAGAATTCTCTGAGACCAACACGCCGTGCACACAGATAGAGCAGGTGTTTAAATTAGCTAATCAATAGTTAATAACAATCATTCATTATTAAAAGTTGATTATTTAAGATCAGACAATCACTGAGTGATTGTTGCATCAAATGAAAACATCAGGCCTGAAAACTTTAGGGACTGAATGTTTTGTTCTTTATGATAAGTGTTGGTGTTTTCTTGCCGTTGAATCCCAAGACATTAGTGGCGTTGCTGTCAGTTAGTTGCTATAGCAACCAGTCTACGTGCAGCCCAGCCGACGCGGAGCGAGGAAAAAAAAAAATAGGTGAGGTTTTGAGCTGTCCTTCAGTGTTTCGCTGTTTTCCCTTTCCTGCAGCGCCCGCCGTTAAATTAACAACACCTACGTCTCCAGGTTTCATTTCAATACAATTGTTCTACTGTGGCAAGTAAAAAAAAAAAAAAATGTCCATATGTAAACAATAACCTGCAACATGTCTACATCCGACATGCTTGGACACATCACAGCCGGGCTTCTGGTAATGAGCGCCACAGAGCACAGAGTCTGAGGGCCATCGACAGATGGTGCGTTCAGTGGGGCTGAAGCGCCGCAGGATTAATTACGCTGATGTTTTTTTTTAAGACAACTAATTAACCAGGAGGAAGGAGGGAAGGGGCGAGGGGGACGGGAACAATCTGCCGTTTCATTTTCACCTCCATGTCACTTTCGCCCCGCTTCTGTTTCTCCGTCCGTACAGGAGCAGACGGCGGTCGTCGAGGCCCCGCCCACCCCCGACGTCCCCGCTCGGCAGCAGCCAACCAAATCGCAGTCCCAGAACTCTTTGCGCAGGTGCGGACGCATGACAAGGACACCCTCCCACCCTCACCTCATCCAGTGTGTCTTTCTCACCTCACACCCACTCATGATCAAAACACACTCCCGAGCAGAACACTTTGCAATATGGCCGCCTCAGCGTGAGATCAGGAAACCGCCTACTGGCACAGTGTGAGCCTGTGTCAGGCTGCAACACCTGTTAATAGGGCCGAGTCATCAGTAATGAGGATTATTGCACACGTTGCCCCGCAGTGAGGAGCACTGAGCTGAACCGAGCTCCAAAAATAAGGATTTTAGGAGTAAAACCTAAAATACAACGATGGATTGTATTAAATAATCCCATGATTAAGACTTGAAGCTACATTTAGAGCGTCTTTTGTTTTTGGATTAATGAGATCATTTGGATGAATTAGTGTTCCAACATTTAATTTCCATTTGAGATCACTGAAGTATGTTTGAACTGAATTGTAATGACGTTTTTCTAGTGATCGGTTCAGTCCTACATTTAAATATATGGACTGAGTCTGGAAACGTTTCCTTATTTCTAGACTTCATTCCATATCCAGCTCACTAAAGGTTTTATCCATCCATTAATCAATCAATCCATCCATCCATAAATCCATCCATCAATCAATGAAAACAAGCCAAAAGGCCTAACATGAATGTGTTTGATGTTGTTCCCCTCAGAGCCAGCAGAGGGCCTCTGTGTCTGCAGGACTTCAAGCTGATCGCAGTTCTTGGCAGGGGCCACTTTGGGAAGGTACGCCCCGCCCCCACGTCCTCAATCTGTTTCTTCAATATTAGCAACAAACTGAAGTCCTTGAAATCTAAAATGCTTTTATATTTGATCTGCTCGATAATAAACGAATCAGTAAATCGTTGTAGATAAAGATAAAGCTCTCGCAACGTCGTGTTTGAATAAGACAGGCAAAATATTTCCAAATTGTTTTCAGGTTGATTTACATTTTAGTCTCGGTAGTAAGATTTACTTCTTTTTTTTTCTGAGTACCAGCAGGCTAACAGTTTTGGTTAAGATGAATGCATCAAATCTATTTTTCCAGCTAATTAAGGTTTTAAAAAGATGTTATCTGGAAAAGGATTGAGGTCAATTCTTCCTTATCATTGATGAAAAATTGACAGTTCTATGGGCAGAATATTTATTTCACTTGTAACATTTTATCATGTTGAACAGTCATAGATAGTTTCTTGCTTTTTCTCTGGAATAAGAACAAAATAAGTTTTTTTCGTATTTCAAGGGTACTGAGCTAGTGGCACTAGAAGCCAGACCAGAAACACCTGGTGAGATTTGGTGCGTTTGCAGTAAAGTCACGGAAATTTGCCGCTGGTTAAGGTTCTCCTCCTCTCCTCTCCTCAGGTGTTGCTGTCAGAGTACAAAAAAACCGGCAGCCAGTACGCCATCAAAGCCCTGAAGAAAGGAGACATCGTTGCGAGGGACGAGGTGGAAAGGTAACCGGCGCTCTGCCTCTCGCCGACTCGCACCCGGCACACACTCCCCGCTCACCCCGACCCTCTCCCCTCCTTCAGTCTGATGTGCGAGAAACGGATCTTCGAGACCGTCAACAGCTCCCACCACCCCTTCCTGGTCAACCTGTTTGCGTGCTTCCAGACGCCGGAGCACGTGTGCTTCGTCATGGAGTACACGGCGGGGGGCGACCTCATGATGCACATCCACGCCGACGTGTTCGACGAGCCGCGGGCCGTGTGAGTTCCGGCGCCTCGCCGGGTCAAGTGGCTGCATTAAACAGGGCTGGTTTGTGCTTTAGCTCCAAACGGTTTGGTGAATTTCTTCCTGTTTGCGTCTGATGAACAGGTTTTACTCGGCCTGCGTCGTCCTGGGTCTGCAGTTCCTTCACGACCATAAGATTGTATATCGGTGAGTACTTGGGGAATAATAGGACTCAACTCATTTGTCAACACTCGATATAATTCCACTTCCATTTCTTTCCCAGAGATCTGAAGCTGGATAATCTGCTCCTTGATATGGAGGGTTTTGTGAAAATAGCCGACTTCGGGCTTTGTAAAGAAGGTTGGTGCTGAAGTCCTGTCATACTCTTGATTCTCTACAGCCTGGTACACAAACGCAATCTAGTGGCACTAGCTACATTTCATGCAGAAGAAAAGTGAGCGGTAGCCCGCTTTACTCTGATATTTGTATAAAAAAAATACAAAAAACTGTCCAAACCACTGTCTTCTGAAGTCATTCACTTTTATTTTATGCTTCCTTCAAATTGTAGGTGACAAAAATGAGGGGAAAGAAAGTCCAGGGGTGTGAATACTTTTGACACAGACTTCATCTAAAACAGGAATAATTCCACATGTCAGTTTGTACTCTGCTCAGAAAATGTTGGCCAGGCCAGCCCAGTTAAAATACATCAAAATAAATGTATATTTATAAATATATATATATATATCACTAACTTTTATGTATTCATTTAATTATTGAATTTTACATTCATGCTTCCTTGAAGAACATGACTGAATGCTTTTCTATCAACTGATTGTGATTCTCTGGGGGTGTGACAAACATTTTTCCAGGGGGCATGGCCCCCCTTCGCCCCTCTCTAGGGTCACCACTGCTTAAACAGAGAGTGTGAGCAGCATCTTCCAGGGATGAACATGAACTTGCTCTTTAGAGATGCCCCTGCTGCTGTTGCATACTCCTCTTTGTTAGTCACACTTTGTTATTCATGTCCAATTTTCCACTTTCAACAACTCCTTCATTTTTTTCGCCCTCCCCCAGGCATGGGTTATGGAGACAGAACCAGTACTTTCTGTGGTACCCCGGAGTTTCTGGCCCCCGAGGTTTTAACGGACACGTCCTACACCAGAGCGGTGGACTGGTGGGGGCTCGGCGTACTGGTCTACGAGATGTTGGTGGGCGAGGTGAAGCAAAGCATTTGGCTGAAACTTAAAACACAAGTTTGTGTTGAAACTTATAGTGGTGGCTAATCTGCTAATGCGCTTTTAGCAGAGCTATTTTTTTTTTTATTTAGTTTTTGCTTACTCTGAAAAAAGTTTTGACTAAGTTGTCTTGTCTGAAATTAATTCTCTGGATAAATTCTAAAGTGTTAATCTACTCCAAAACTAAGCAGTAACTACAAATATATAATTTAATGCACACAATTAATATGGACGAACAAGGCTGGACATGAATCCGAGTAAATGAAGAGCACTGATTTCCACATCTCATGTTTTTTTTTTCCCATCCCGGTCTGTTTCAGTCTCCGTTTCCAGGCGACGACGAAGAGGAGGTGTTTGACAGTATCGTGAACGACGAGGTGCGCTACCCGCGCTTCCTCTCCACCGAGGCCATCGGCATCATGAGACGGGTCAGACCGAATCGCTTCCCACTGCTTGTCTACGTCGTCTTTGTTTTTGTTACACAGAAGTCAGAATGTCTCTCAATGTCCAGACCTGAATCTGACTGATGTTCACATTTTTACGTGTATCAGAAAACACACACAGCCTGTTTCAAGGGTCAGGAATCCCTTTGCCAGGCTCTCTGTGTTGATGTTTTTGGTTTCTAAGAGTTCGTTTGGTTTCCCTTCACCAGCTGTTGAGAAGAAACCCTGAGAGGCGCCTGGGCTCCGGAGAGAAAGACGCAGAGGACGTCAAGAAGCAGCCGTTTTTCAGAGTGAGTCTCTGAGCCCTTCAAGGTCACAAGTTTAAGAAAGTTTTTATCGGGACTCCCATGACTTTGAACAACCATAAAGGAATAACATCTGTAAAATTTCTCAATCCAAAAAGTTGCTAGAAGAAGCAGCGGACGAATCTTGAAATATTTTAGGTCATTTGCTGTTTCAAACAGAGACGAGTGCTTCGGACAGATTTGTTTTTAGTCTGCTCTGCTGAAAAACACAAACTTAACCGGCTCACTAACCGATTTCAAACCAACTCCCACAGGGCATGGACTGGGACGCGCTTCTCCAGAGGAAATTCACGCCTCCCTTCGTCCCGACCATCGCGGGGAAGGAAGACGTCAGCAACTTCGACACGGAGTTCACCGCCGAGGCCCCCGCGCTCACGCCGCCCCGCGAGCGCCGCACCATCTCTCGGAAGGAGCAGGACTACTTCAAGGATTTCGACTACGTCTCCGACCTCTGCTAGGGCCTGGGGCCACGGAGTGGAGGGGTCGTCGGCCCGAGCGGTCAGACTCCGACGGGAGAATGGGGAGGGGAGGGTGACTGTCGTGCTGCGTGGGATGAAAAACAAACACGATGCAGAAACGAGGAACAGATCCTCTCATCATGCTTTGTGTGAGCGCGTGATGTCGACGGGACAGCAGGACTGAACGCGAACAGACACGCATAACCTATGGGTTGCTTTCCGAGAGGACGGAAGCTGTGATAAGAGATTATCCAGATTATGTAAGAGACGGAAAACAATCCTCTGATGGAGACAGAAAGCTGCTTTTTTTTTAACCCCCTCCACTTCAATCTGGACTCGCCCCACACTCCTGTCGTTTCCATCCTCGCCGTTCACCCTGCGTTTCAACGTGAACCGTCACCCGGCACTGCACTACCTGCAAACCGCCACTTGTGGGCGCCAGAGGACAGAGCAGAACGAGAAAGTGGTTTTCACAGCCAAAGAAAAACCACCACAAGTGGACGTTTTGAAGGACGAGGTGCCGTCCGTGTGTCTCTGCTCACTCGTCCTCCTTCACATTCGTTTCTTCCTTCTGTTCTTTGGTACATTAAAGATTTTTTTTAAAGCATAATCACTTTTCAAAGGTTTTTATTTTTATTTTTTTTGTGATAAAATTTGTGTTTCTTCTTCCTTTGTCGTTTGCTGACATAACTTTGTAGCAGCCATGGTCCAGTAAAGATGTGAAACCAACTGTGTGATGACGTTTGTCATTTATTGCTTATGCTGATTTTTCTCTTCAGCATCTCATGCTGAGTTGTGGATGAAATCCATCCAGCCAGTCAGCAACAGTGAATAATGTGAAATAATCATTTTTCAACTCTGGACAGCAATGGATAAAACGTAGTTGGACATGGAAAATGCTATTTTGTGTTGCTCTTTCACATAAAATCCCAGTAAACGCGTGAAAGTCGAGGCTTGATTTTATAACTAAATGAAAGACGTTTGAAAGCTTTCGCGAGGTTCTCCGGCACAAGATGTTCATCTTTGGTCCCGCTGACGTCAGAAACGACCGACCGCGGTAAGCGGTTCTCTGAACTCCCAGATACTCCAGATGGATTTCGTGGATCGATCAAAGAGGTGAAATGCAATCATGTCCTCGAGGGACACAGCTGTTCCCGCTGATGGTTCTCCGAAAAGAACAAGGTCGAGAACATTCCTGCTGCTATTAGAAATCAAATTGGGCAAAATGCACTCGCCAGGGATGATTGGGGGAGGAATCGACCTTTCGCTCCGCTGCGTTTCCATTGACCTTCATAACTGGGCGATTTGACATTTCGAAAATACATCCAACATGGCGGCATCGAAAACGAAAAATTCTAGCTCTTCCGTGAAACGTTTTCAGGATGAGGTAGTTTGGTGTCGTCACTGCTGAGGTGGACTGAACGGGTTCAAATCCTGAATTCATCTTTTGTCTGTTTTCCAGTTTGTCTGTGTAATCTCGTCCAACAGAAACAGTTTTTAGCTGTTTTGACTAAAATCCAAGAGCTGGATTTCCTCTCAACTTTTAAAAAGTCCAGTTTCCTTCATTAGCATCACTTTTCATAGAGATTCACCTCAGACTGTCAGAGAGTCTTCCACTGCCTGATAAACTACTACTTGATTAAATGAAGTTACCATGTGCAACTTAGTGACGTAAATTACAGGTTTTTAAGAAAGCCCGTGTGAAAGGGGAAGTTTTTCAAGAACGTTTGCTATGAATGCTGTGTCATGCTGTCACAGCCAAACGATCACCAGAAACGAATTAGTTACAATTTATTTTGTTTTTTTATTTATCATGATCTTTATTAATTACCTCAACAATACTATAAAAAATAAACTCCACATTGCTGGAGCCTAAAGATTTTCTTTTCACAGCCCTTCATGGAAAACCTTCCCCTCGTTCTTCACCTGATTTGAAGGCCACGCGATGTTTGGAGGTCGTTCTGGTTGGAGTCGGTCTGATGGGGGGACTGTGGTTCATCCACACGTACACAGGTAAATGCAGGAAGTGAGTCTGGTGAGATAATGACGCAGACCTGCTGGCCGATAGAACATATCACAGAGTCGTGAAAAGAAAACAAGAATTGGCCTGTTGGGAATGTTTCAGATCAGCAAACAAATAGAGAAAAATGAGAAATATTGATCAAAATTTCAGGTTTTAATAAAAAAAAAAGTGAACATTCATTTATGAATGCATAATGTGGTGAAAATATGACTGATTTTACCTTAAGTTGTTATTTTAAAAAAGCTGTATCTGCTAAACATGATTTAAAAGAAATTTCACTTTGAAATTGGGCCTCTGTCTCTTTAAGAAGCCTCTGCTTCTTTCTGAAAAGAATCTGGTGTTCTCCTCCATTATGCTGTTATAAGTGTTCTTAGGAGCAGTGCATTGAGAAAAAGCTCCTGTAATGAGCTCAGTAGACAGGAAGTTTCACCAGGTGTTTTCTAATTGATGCTGGCTAGTCTGGAGGGACTGAGCTGGTCAGGTACAAGAGAGGGGCTTTGGGTATGTAGGTGGTGCTTGGTGAGCCACCTCCGAATGATTGCCACGAAGAGATAAAAGGATTTCTCAAACATGTACAGATGAATCAAAGCCACGCTCCTGGTGTGTTTTTGAATATAGAGTAGCATCATGTCATGATGTAAAACTTAAAAGTGTCAATTTTACACAATACCCCAGCTTTCATACTTTTGCTTCGAGAGAAACAGATCAGGCAGTCAGAAACATTTCCTCGTGTTTGGTTGTGTAAGTGAAAGTTGTCCAAA
Organism: Poeciliopsis prolifica; assembly: GCF_027474105.1. Taxonomy (NCBI): domain Eukaryota; kingdom Metazoa; phylum Chordata; class Actinopteri; order Cyprinodontiformes; family Poeciliidae; genus Poeciliopsis; species Poeciliopsis prolifica. The sequence continues at coordinate 11,228,972 of NW_026562385.1, read as the reverse complement.
GATATGCAGACGTTTGCCAAAGGCACAATCAGTTTGCAACCACAGAAATGAAACTATGTCACCCTGCATCTCGGCACAGACCGAGCCGTTTTAACAGTAAACATACAAACACCCGACAGCCGGGCAGACGCTGATTTAATCTGGGGCTCAGAGTCTGTGCGTGAACACCAGGCACAGGTTGGACGCAGCGACTCGACGGGTGTTTGAGACGAGAAAGTATACTTTGGTGAACCGACGGGGCTCAGTTCACCTCCAAACTGAGCCCCTCCGGTTCAGTTTAGAGGTAAAACGTGACGACGGCGTCGTCAGAAAATAGAAACGCCTGCTGTGTTACATGTGCTTGTTGTGTTTGCAGAGTCTCTGGACGTTTACATCCTGCTATGCAAAACCCTGCGGTCTTGTTGACGTGGAAAACGGTGTCAAAGTATCGAAGGACCGCAACGGCTTCTCAGCTTCAGGTTCAAGATGTTTTGAACACACTGGTTATAAATCTGTTATGCATTTATACGAGACAGGCTGACATCCAAGTACTTCATAGTCACAAATTTGAAAAGTACTTTGAAGGCCCTGACCACTGCAAGATGTTTTACTTTTGGTTTTCAACATCCATGCTTGTCTAACCTTCTGTCTTCCCACAGTATTCTCCCATGTATCTCAGACATTATATTCTTAGCTCTTAAGTTTTAATTGGCAGACTTTTTAGTCTATGCAATACAATGACATTTGATGTATTTTATGCTTTTATTTTCATTTGGGGCGTCAACGTTGGGCCTGGCACGGCTCTTTCATGAAACCTACCAAAACGATGCCGACAAAACTCTAATAATAGCAAATCAATTTTAGTCAGAACCTAATCTACCACTTGCCCTCGTTTCATATTAAAGACATTAGAGCTGTGGACCAGCTGGGGGGGAAGAGACTCAACCGAAATTCAAAGCGGCGCATTTAAAATAAGCTGCAGCGGTTAAATGCTTGTGTCAGTTTCAGACAATGTATCAGCATTAAGCAAAGCACCTGCAGATTTTCAGCTCTGATGTCGCCGATAAGTCTGAACAGTTGCATTCTTTTATCTCCTTCTCAGGATTTCCTCCTACAAATCTGAGAGTGGAGAACTGGGACAGGGGTTGCAACAGCTTCTGTGCATTTTTGCGTGTGTGTGTGTGTGTGTGTGTGTGTGTGTGTGTGTGTGTGTGTGTGTGTGTGTGTGTGTGTGTGCGTGTGTGAGAACACAGCTGCTTTCTTTCTTGCGTGTGCAGAGCCGTTTTTGCACCTCCGTCTTCACGTGCGCCGTAGAGACGAGAGGCCTCAAAACATGCGCATACAGTGGGTCTCGGTCATGTTCTGTGAAGTGCCACGAGTTTGATTCAAAGTGAAAAGTCGCAGGTTTGATGGTGCTGAGCGCTCGGCCCCCGAGTCGTCTCGGAAGAGGAGCCCGACCGCCGCATGACGAGACCCGCATCTGGATTCGACGGAGGAATGAAAATGTTGCCCGTGACTCAAACAGAGAGCGCACCGTCCACTCCTTTGGGTTTGTGGTGCGCGAAATGAGCCGAGATGTGTTGGCCCGTCGTTTCAACTCCAAGACCCCAACTTCTGTGTAATTGGTTGGTTTTTTTTAAATAAATAAATAAAGTTAGTAATGTGCTTTGTTGAAGTCAAATGCTGTAACATGTAATGCTGGATGTTACATTATTGTATTTGCTCAAAGCATAAATAAATCACGTTGTGGCCTGTCAGGGCCAGCAGAGCAAAGTTCAGTTTTCACTGTGAAGCCCACATGGAAACGGCAAGGTTAACATGTAGCGATGGTCATTTTGTTGTTTTTCTTTTTGTTTTTTAAAAGGTCCAGTTAAAAGGCTACGAGTCGTGACCTCTGATCTGTTCTTGTAGGAAACTATCATGGCAGCTTCGGTTGGCCTGGGCAGATCAACTCAGACCTGCAGCAGAAACAGCAACATTATTCCTGTTGGGGGTGGAAAACATAACTACATTTGCTTTGCATTGTCCCCACACGATGGCAACGATGTAGCATGATCCAATTAGATTCTTGATTAATGTGTTGTTGCTGTGTTGCTGTTTTAAGCTCTTGTTCAACGTGCCCTTTTTTCTTTTCTTTCTTTTTTTTTTTTTTTTACTTTGAGCCCCTGATCGTTTTTAGTTCAACAATTTGTAACCTCAAATTTTGCAACTCTATGTTAGGAACACAGGAAACAGATAGAAGGAGATGCTGTTAGCTATTAGCTTTAGCCTTTGGGATGCGAGAAGAGTTACCAGTTGCAGGTAAGATACTGACTGTTTTTCATATTTTAACTAAATCTATTTAACAAATTCTGAAATGTTTCCCCTAAATAATAAATATTGATTTCTATAATGCACAAGGCAGCATATAATGACTTTTTAATTCTTTTTTTTAATTCTTTTTTACTAAAAACAACTCTCATTGCAGTAACGTTTGGAAGATGCCGGCTGAAATGATCTACTACTCTTCGGGATGAAAGTGACGACTCTGACATTTTTTCAGGGAACAATTCTCCCATCACAACTCATAGCGTTTTATGGAGTGATTTTATAATTGTTGATTTTCTGACCGCAGCTGAAAATGCCGTCGTGTAGATTTAGAAACATCTCAATTATCATTACAGGATTAGTTCCACTTTAAAAACAGATGATTTAAAAGTGACCAGGAGTCACGTTAATCTTTATTCGCCTAAACAAATTTACACACCGTATATTCATGTAAACATCACACACACAGGTTGTCAAAGTTATGTACAAAAAAAAAAGCGAAAGCAGTTCAGCCTGATGTGCTCAGCTCTGGCTGTACACTTCTCCATAGCCGCACTGCGCCTCATGGTGGCGCTGTAGGTCCACCCTGCGCTGGAAGGAGAGCTGGCAGCGGGAGCAGCTGAACGGCCGGTAGCTGTTGTGCTTTCGGCTGTGGGTGATGAGGTTGGAGCTCTGGCTGAATCCTTTGCCGCACACCTTGCACACGTGCGGTTTCTCTCCTGAGCGGGGAGCAGAAACACGGCCGTCATGATTCACGCTCCAGTTCAACAGTGAACCCCACCGAGTGCGTCTGCCCCTCACCTGTGTGTATGAAGGTGTGTTTCTTCATGTCAGACTTCTGGTGGAACCTCTTGCCGCAGTACTGGCAGGGGTAAGGCCGCGTGTCGGAGTGGATGAGGAGGTGAGTGGACAGGGTGGACGAGCGCTTGAAGACTTTTCCGCACACTTTGCAGCCAAAGCTTCGCTCCTGGACACAGAAAACAACGAAGCTCACGATAAGTCCCAATGTGTCACGGGTCCGCCAAATCTTCCCTCTCCCTCACAACCCACTTTCCTGTCAGTGTACTGTGAAATAAAGCCTAACAACCAAAAGTCCTTAAAAGAAAGAAAGAGACAATTGAAGAGGTCACGACCTTTGCTCTGCTGTAGCTGCCGACAGCTCGGAACCCAAAGGGCACATGGGAAATGTCTGCAGCAGGCAGGGATCTCGACAAAGGGATGGAGAGGGTGTTGTACTCCTGGTCTCGCAGACTCCCTGACATCAGGATCTCTGAAACAGGCTGAGGAGAACGGACCAAGAAGAACCAGATCAATTCATGTTAGGTAAATAGTTCAGTGATAGAAAGTTTCATAGTGGATTCACTTTGCACAGAAATAGGTGAGCCGCGACGACAAGCGATCGCCTCAACGATGACATTGAAATTTAATTCACACCACCTCTACAGTAGACATAAAAATAGCTACTATATCTAAAAATTAAAAGCCAGCAAAAAAAAAACCCATCAGAAGCATATGATTTTCTCCGTTTTCTTTTAATGTTTTTTATTCAGTCGGTGATGGTTCTTGCATTAATGCCAGATTTCCTTCTGTGTCCGATTCATTTCAGGCACAAAACAAGGAATTACCTCTGCTTTTTTATGTGTCTTTTTTTTTTTTAACAGTAACCGTTTCGTACATTGTGATTTAAAGAATCTGTAACCAATCGACAGAACATGTAATGATTCAGAGCAAGTTTGTCTGGTTTTGAAGTTTTGGGACTTCACCCCAGAGAGATCCAGGTCGGTTTGAAAAAATAGCCATTCTGTTTGAAAACAGGAAGCAGAGAGTCGGACGCCAGTTTCGGAGCGGCAAAGTTGCGTTTTCGCACAGTTTGTGTAATACGGGGGAGCGCCCACTTCCCACTGACCAGACTTGCAAACGAGCGATAGAAAGCGTGTTTGTTAGAACGCTTGTGCCGCCCTCTGATGAAAGGGCGCCCTTGGTGGAGAGCCAAAGAGCCAAATCTCCCATTTGTATATAAAAAAGCTACAGAAGTTTATATTTTATGATTGTCATGAAAAGAAATACAAACTCCATTACAAAACAAAAGCTGGTCAAAAAAAACACTTGTGCAGTTTTTCTAACGGTCTGCTGTTCTTCGGTTCTCACCTTCTCACAGAGCGGACAGTCCCTGACCGGGGATTTGAGGTCAGTGTGCGACGTGTGGTTGAGCAACAAGAAGACGAGCCTCTCCAGTTCTCTCTCTCGGTCAGACTGTTGCCGGTCAGGCGACTGTGGTGCGACAGGCGTGGGACGGTCTTCCTGCTCCACAGGGGCTTCAGTCAGAAAATAAAAACAGATTTTTTTTTTAACCGGCAGGCTCCAAACTCATCACCGTCCGACCAACATAACAGTGGAAGAGACACAAGAGCTGGACTATTGGTTGAGTCTACAAGCATTTCTACAAAATCAACAGCATCAGCAGTCGGTATGTTGCTTATATTTGTCAGTACAGGTTTTTATCTCCTAAAGTTTGTGTTTGATATTGGGCTAACTTTCCCCTTCCGACGTCAACTGGAGTCTTGACCCCAATTGGTCGGTCAAGACTCCCCAATCACCCAACCTACCTCAGCTTGCTCTTAACAGCTAAAGGGTTCTCTAGTACAGTCAATATTAAATTTTCATTTGCTATTTATTACTTTGCAATAGAATCAGCTAGTGCAAAAAGCATCTATTTTAAGGAACGGGTTCATACCTGAAGGCCAGAGCTTGTCTTTTGGGGTTCTGTAGGAGCAGTTTGCCAGTCCGTCAGTCAGAGGGTTTCTGATCTCTGGGGATAAAGTTTGTGGAGCATCTTCAGGAAGCCCGATCCCATCCTGGACGTCAGTTTCAGCCTGCCGCCCGGAGCAGTGGTCCCTGGGCGGGCTGAGGGGATGCATCCGCTTGGTCTTGACGAGGAACGAGCGCGGCATGGCGGAGGTAGGCGTCTGAGGGAGTGAAGGTGGTGCGCTGTAAATCTGCTGGAGTCTTGAGAAGCCAACTCTTTCATGTCACTTTTAGAGCCCCGCGCGCACTCAGATGTCGCGCACCTGTCTGTTCGTCTTCAGTTACGATGCCAAAGTTTGAGGTTTCCTCAACAAACACAGCCTGCCACCTGCACAAAGGTTTTGAGGGCTCTCACTGAGGAAAACCCTGCGCTGCTGGGAGGCAGCTTTGAAACTGATTCCGTCGCTGCTTTTTACACCAACAGTGAGCTGCAGCAAAAAAGCAGAGCTCGGAGAGTCCAGCAGAGTCCAGTTATTAAAAGTAGGATTACATCACAAAAAATGCTTTCTAAAACTTTTTAAAACCTTCCCCTACAAGTGTCAACAACACTGTGTGGTTGTCGATGGGTGGTGAAGTGTCAGAAAGGTTGTTTGTGAAACCACAGCTCAGATTATTAAAACTTTATCTTCCAACACTTTTCTTTCTCTCACTTTTGTAAAAAAAAGAAATATAGTCGCAAAATAATTATACCTTCTAATCTGGTAAATCTGAAACTTTTAAATCCAAAAGAAGATTGTTGTGGGAATACAATAATAATAATAATAATAATAATAATTGGAACTTAAAAGTACCTTGGGCCAGTTTGAAATGAGAAAGCCAGCTTGAAGTGGTTGACCTTACCTCGGTGTTGCGCAGCCGAATGTTGACTCCGTCTTGTGCCCTCATTGCTCGCAGCATCCTCATTTCTTTTTCTCACACCCCTCAACCGACGACATGTCACAAAGAGATTTGATTTGATTTCGAAGGGCCGGCTGAGGATTGCAGAGCTGGAGGTGAAGGAAGTGGAGCCACCTGAGAAGCTCTCGGGAGCTGAAAGAATGAAACGTTCCACATTAACGCCTCAGAAGCAAGCAAAGCCTGTCTGTTATTTATCTCTTCTGACACTTTTTCTGCTCGCCAGACTGCCAGATGCAGAGCAACAGCCTGGTCTTGACTGCAGACACGTTTTGGGCCGACCCCTTGAAAGTGTGACGACTGTAAAACCCAGAAGATATTAATATACATATATACTTTTTTAAATACTTTTCCCCATTGATGGATTCATGTTGCAATGACTGTCCACCGTGGGTGGACTGACAAACACACCAAGCATTGTTTGGAAAGTCTAAATATCTCATCGTTCTCATGTGAACACGTGAACCTTTACAGCCCCGTAGAGGTGGGATACCTACAAACCCAATTGGTGGAAATACCCTCGGTGTCATGAGTCATTTTTCACGTTCACTCACCGTCAGAACGTTCAGCTGACTCCAGCCAGGGATGGGAAACGTCAATTTGTTTGTGCTTACATCACAGTTCACTTTTTATTTACTTTTTTATTAGTCAAGTGTACTTTTGATCATTTTTAATTTTATTTGATCAGTTGTCATTATTAATAATGAAGCTTAGTTTCAGTTTATCTGTTAAGTAGTTTTAGCTCTTTCATGCATTGGAAAATTTGTAGGTACAAAATTCAATGTATTTCAGTGATGAATATTCAGCAGAAGATAATTGTTGTTAATTATTGTTGAACAACAAACTCATTCTGCCGTTTTATTATTTCTTTTGTGGACTAGATCAAAGAGGCTTATAAATAAAATCATTAACATAAAAATGAAGGAAATTAATCATTCCAGCATGTTTTAGTCATTTAAGTTTTTCCCCATTAATTGATTTTATTTATTTCTGTTAGCAAAAATGTTTTGGGCATTTTGTTCTTTTTAATTAGCTATATTAACTCTGTAACTCACTGAATACACCAGTGTAAAGTGTAACAAAAACAAAGTAAATAAATAACTGTAAAAGAATGCTGCAACGATGATTTTGATTACGTTTTGAAGCAGAAACCCATGATTCATTTTAAGCTTCTATGGAAACGACAGAGGAGGGAAAAAATGTTTAGAGTGCAATAGAAACAGTTTCAACTTCATGTTCAGATTTAAAGTTAGAAAACACCAAGAAAAATCTGAATTTATTGCTGCTTTTTATTTGTTAGAAGCAAAGTGTATTTTTACAATATCTGAAATATGATCTCTCAAAGCAAAAGGTAATGTTTCTCCTTATTCTCTGAAACAGAAGAGATGTGTGAATAAAAACAACCAAGTTTAAAACGTTTATTTTGTCAAACTTGGACAAAAGAAAAGAACAGCATGGTGATGCACTGACTGCGCGCCCCAGCTACCACCATTATTAATTGTGAAATCTGAGCTCAAGTTCAAGAAATGTGCTCGGAGCTTCACATGAGAAAGTCCGGATGATGAAACCGTGAGTAAGAATTCAAAGTTCCCACAAAAGATGTACTAAAGTGCCAAAACTCTCAATTGAAATGAAACTATTCTCAAAAACTGAAAAATAATTCAGTAAAATAAAACAAAAAAAGGTCAAGTTAAGAGTTTGGACTGACCTATTTCTGGGGCAACAAGGTAAATCTAACATGTCCAGGTCTAGGATTCAAACAAACAACTGAAAAAAAAATCTCTTGAACATTTTTAAATCAAATATTTTCCTAAATGAATATATTTTTTCTTTTCTAAAAATTTAACCTGCATCTTTTTTCAGAGCCACAATTGAACTCTTAGAAACATCCACGTCACGAACAAGTCGCTCTGCCGCCCTTTTGATTCTTGGAAAATCAAAAGTGGAAATTACGGACAACTTCATTATCATCATCACAGTGAATGATAATTCACTGTGAGAGCTCGCCGAGTGCTGCAGCGTTTCTGCCCTTCCTCACCATTTCAACATCTCTGAAACACCAACTTCACACCTTTTGTGTGTGAGGGTGTGTATTCCTCACTGCCACCACAAACACACACACACGTAATGAAAAGGACTGAAAGTCATACAGACACGAGTTCCTATTTTAAGATTCAAATTTTGAGACTCTTGTGTAGAGAACTGCTGCTCTTGCACTTGTTGTCAAAGGACAAATGGTCACACTGACTGAAAATCAAGAAAGATGATTGGTCAAATCGCTTTGCACATCTTTAAATCCTCTAGTCTTGATTTTACATGACGTATTAAGAGAATTAATTTGTCTCCTCACAATTAAAATAATTTCTATTTTCGTCACAGACGGCCAACTCAAAACAAAAAAAAAAATCACACTGACGATGCACCTTTAAGGAGGCAAAGTGGCCTAATTTAAAGGCGTCCTGAAAAGAACATATTAAAATAACACATATTTTCTTTAGAGCTCTACAGTATTTCTAGAAAGAAACATTTTTTTCTTTTCTATTTGGAGTTTTCTTTGGCAAATAAGGAAGATCAGACAGAAACGTGAATTCGAATCACCGTGCCCTTCCTTCTTCCTGTTCTCGGTGACAGGGACTTTCTTATAAATGATGTAGCATCCTCCCACGGTGTTCTGTGGAGGCGATAAGATGCACGGACATCTTTATTTTATTTTTTTTTTATATACATATATTTTTTTTTGTTTGTTTAGCGTTGTTTCTCTAGTTCACACAGCAGGAATGTCTGGTTGAGTTTGAGGCCTGTGCCAGCAAGAAATACCTCCCTAAACCAGGGGTTGACTTCAGCTTTAGCTAACATCACGTTGTCTTTCTGAATAACCATTAGCATTTCTTGCCCATATGTCAGGAAGTGAAACATCATGGATTGTGGAAGTAATTTTTTTTCAATTATTTGTGGATGTAGTTTAACGCCGTGAGGCCAAAAACACGATAACCCAGCTAACATTTGTCAATCAAATGTTATCACGTTTAAGCTCCAGTCATTAAATAATTACACGTAAATTGAAAAATTAGCAACTTCTTCTCAGTGACTGAGTATAACATGTTAGCAGCTTCTTTGAGGGCTGTTAGCTAGCCGATTAGCTAACAGCAATGACCATAGCTTTGCTAGTGGGCTTTGCTTAGTTAATTAATTAAGATAATTAGCCAATTTGATGTCTGACCAGTAATACATAAATTGAAAAATTAATAACTTGTTCTCAATAAAACAGAGACAAAATATGAAACATTAGCAGCTTCTCTGAGCATCGCTAGCTAGCCGATTAGCTAAGAAAAGACCAATGGATGATGTCTTTGATTCAAATGCTAAGTTTATAATGTTTGGACACAAATGAGTAAATTATTAATCCATTCATTAATTCATTATAACCTAATATTGGGTAAAAAACATTTCATCTAGTTTCTTGGGTTAAAGCAGTGATCAGAAGTAGCCCCCTTCATTCGTCGTCGGTAAACCTTTTCAGCAACGCCAGTTCTTCACCTCTTCCACAGGTTAAGAAATTTCAATGGTTCAATTTACCCTGCATAAAAAAAAGTTAACATGACCGCATTGTGTTCAAGAGTTTCAGTGAACAGATTGGTTTACTTAAGATAGTGTTAACCTACATGCCACATAGCTAACGCTAGATGTTTAAAAGTCAAATTTATGACCTGCCTATCATCATAAAGTCAATATAGACGGGCAATGTTCTTGTACAACATATTTTTACAGACTTCACCAAAGTTCTTCCACAGGAGGAAATTGTGTGCTTTACGGGCAATTTTTTTGGATTTCTCGATGGAAACACAACAAGAGCACGTGAAATCAGAATTAAACTTTGGTAAAGGGCGTCGAGATACGCTTTAGCTGATCGGTGACTGGCCAGCAGTTGACCCTTGACCCTTACACTTGTGCTATCCAGAAGCATTCTAACTATAACTACCCACATATAAAGTTCACAAACAATGCTGCCTTTTTGGGCACACCTCAGCCCGATGCATTCAACTGAAGTGTGTTACTTTCTGAGACGTCAGGCTGCTTGTCAGTCTGTGTTGCTCACAAGTCAGAGGTGTCAGAGTAACTATAAGCTCAACATGGAGGTTAAGCATCAGAAAAGCATTCAAAAGTTGCAGATCGAAACTCCATATCAAAAGTTTGTCATAGTTTCTCTGTTTGTGAACGTGACGCTGCTCTGTTGGTACGCACACAATGGAGAACAACCCTGTCATCTGCCTCTTTTGCAGCTCAGCAGTTAGAAATTCTCACAGGTTTTACCAACTCGACGCTCGAACGAGCTCAACTCGAGTGTCCCAGATCAAAGATCTGACTTAGAAGACGAAAAGATCGCAGCATTAAACCAACCCAGAGCCATTTGGTCCAGAACTGGGTCACCAAATATGTTGCCCAGACCCAATGCAGAATTTGCCTCCCTGTTGGCCGCTCTTCGTTGCTTCTAATCATGCGAGTTTGAGTGACAAAGATTTCCATTTACTATGAACTAGTTTGGAAAAAGATAACTTGTCCTTTCTTATTCACTTCAAGAAAGTACCAATGATTCCACAACTCATAAACTCTAGATAACCCTGTTTTCAATTTCAAAGTCACAGATGACGGTGCACATTTCCTGACATCTCAAAAAAGCCAGCTTTAAAAGATAGGTGCCATCATGACATAAAAATACCGATATGAAACTGGCCCTACGCGTCACAAGTTGAAGCTATATAGGTCAGAATGGAGGAAAACATCAGATTATCTTATTCACCCCATAGACTTTCTGAAGCACGTTCGCCAATGAATTTCAAGTAACAAAAGCTTGAATCTGTCCTCAGATTGAATGCTATCTTCAGAGACCACATATGAACTGAAACCAACACTTTTTTTTCACCCTTTTCAGTATGGCTGTATTTTTTCTTTGCATGCATCTCATTGCAGTTCTGATCTGAGCAGCGTCGAGTCGCGCCGAGCTCCCCTTGATGTGCACAAACACAGGCACAGCAGAGCACTGTGGTTCATGTGGTGGGGGGCTTGGAACCTTCTCCCATGGGTTGTCTGAAAGAGCAGACGAGAGGAGTGCAGGGAGCCAAGACGAGCTGGTGGGTTCGGTGGGTTTCTGCCTCTCCTGAGTTTGGGGGGGGTTCAGGGGCTTCTTGCTACCCTGATGGTGGCGTGAAACTGCCTTTCTAGGAACCTGAAACCTGAGGAGGAGGAAGGAAAGAAAGAAAGACGTATGAACTTAGTCAGCTTAAGTTTTTCTGTTTTTCCACCATATGGCAAATAAACTACGTCAAGGTTAAATGCCCATGTGGTGAAAAAGAAACCCAAATCTGGATAAAGTTGATTAAAAAGGTCCTTGACAGCTTGAAGGAGTGAAAGACAAACAAAAAGGGATGCGGCAAAGTTTTGTCTTTCCTGCTCCAGCTTTACAAAGCACAAAGAGCAGTAGAGCTTTGGACGAGCAGTTTGAATGGTTTGCACTTTTGGACGTCTGTATCATACAGCAAAATATTCACACACATTTGGACAACACAACTATCCATCTACACGGTTTGCTAAAGTTGCTAAAGCATATTTAAGCTTCCTTTTACTACAGATTGTATTTTCTAGCCCATAATAGTTAGCAGCTGGCTTCGTTGCCGACGGATAGTGGAGGCGCTAACAAGAACTAGATTAAAAACCCAATTATGTAGAGTAATGACTGGAACATTGGCCAACAAATCAGATGCGTGCTGATGATTCTGATGACAATGTAATGTTTGTTGCTGGTTTAAAAATCGGTGCCTGTACGATGGTTTTTATGGCGCTTTTAGTGTTTTTACGCTTTCGACTGCATTGTTGCTCAAATATGTGCCATACAAATAAACTCGACTGAGTGAAAGAGCGAAACTAAAATGTCAGCCAAAATACGTTCACCTGACATTTCCTGCATAGACGTGGTACTTCTCTAAAATTGAAAACAAGTTTTCAGGTTTAGCTTTAAATGCGGATCGGAGACTGACGAAACATCACCGTTTGTAAAATGGTGGTTGTGCTTCAATTCCTGCCAGATTGAAGAGCAAAGCTCGGTGTGTTCTTACTGGCAAACGGAGAATATATGTTTGATATGAATAGGTACTATTTACTATTTGATTATAAAGAACAAAGTACTTAAGCACAAAGGTCGCTTGATAAATAGAGTAAAGGTAGAATGAACCAAAGGCATAAAAGATTTAAAAAGGAGGTGAATTCAGTCATATAGTACTAGTCATACACCTTAGTCTCTTTTCTTTTTTTTCTTTTGTTTTTTACAGGAAGAGTAGTAGTTTGCTCATACAATCAGCAATCGTTTCCAATTCCAGCTTCTGATTCGGGAAATGGCTAAATGGCAATTCAACCAAATTTTTCACTACTACCTTCCTCATCTCTGATCGACTCTGGTTTAAAAACTACAACACTGAGACTCTTCAAGCCTGGACTGGATTGTTCTCCTTTAATAGCAGAATATTTAAAACTGTGTTTGTGATTTGTGAGGCTTTTTTCTGATTTGTGAAGCTTCAATAAAGGTTGATTTCGCCCTTTTTTTGGTGTCAGTCACACGAGATCTGCTCTTGTTCCAAAACTACAACACCTGGACTAAATTATTCTCAACTAATTGCAGAACATTCAGAACCATGTTTGGGACGTACAAAATTATTGGTACTTCTCTGTTAATCGCCGCAATGAATAAAAAAAATCACTGAATCAAACATTGCGTGATTGTGATTCAACATAATTTAGTTTAAAAACATACTAATAAAAGAAGGTTGGAGAAAATGATGGTACCTCTAAGAAAGATTTAAAATAATTTAATTCCATTGATGTTAAACTAATGGAAGTTGTCCAATTAACATCACAGGTGTCTTCAAGCTTGTCATCAGTCATTCTGCCTATTTAAAGGACGACAAGTAGTTTGGTTTGGTGACGTGGTGTGTACCACACCCAACATGGACCACAGGAACCAGTTTTGTCTCATCTGTCCAAACAACATCCTCCCATGATCCTTTTAGGTCTTTAATATCCATTGTGGCAAATCAACTGCTTTTTTTATTGAGCTGCGTTCTACAGCAGTGTCCTCCTGGGTCGTCTGCCAAGAAGTTCACTCTGGCTTAAACGTTGACAGATTGAGCGATCTGACGCCGGTCTACCTTGACCTTGGAGTTCATCGTTAAACTCTGACGCTCTAACCTTGTGAACTCTTGTGAACCTTGTGAACGGTGAACGCTGACCTTGGAGTTCACTGTTAATTTCTTTGGCTGTTGTTCAAAGACAGGTCAGGTGTAGGTAAGAGGACAATTACTTGTTACCTCTCCATGGATCCACACCTCTAGAAAAATCTTCTAAATCACAGCTGTCCAACTCTGTTTCTCAGTGTCCTGCAGTGTCCTGAATGTGTCTCCACTTCAGCATGTCTGACTCAGATGTGACACTGATTATCAGCTGAACCCGTCTGCATCCTCGGCTGTGCTGGACAGGGGACACACACGAAAGCTGCAGGGCTCCACGCCTTCAAGGAACGCACTTGGACACCGCTGATTTAAATCTGCACCAATCGAAGAGCAAATCACACACAAAGCCGGAGTCTTCTGAAACAGCTTCTGAGAGAAAACATTTGGTGACGTCACGTTGATCAGGAGCCATTATCAATGATGGCAGCGAGAAAAACGTCACCCGTAGGGTCGGTGGCAGGTCAGACCGCATTCGGTGTTCTCTGGTGTTTATCTCAGTAGCTGCTGCGGCAGACGGCTTGCAGTGGTTTCAGTCATGGGGGTTGCAAAACAAAGCGCCGTGCCACTTTCTCACGGCCAGCAGCTTCCACCGTGTTCCTCGTTAATCCCCACCCACCTGTTCGACACTCATTTCTGCAAAACTGTTCCGACTTTCTTCGGCTACGTAAGTCAAAAGGTTAAGGTCAGCGCGTGGCTTTCTTTTGCTTTGTCGACGAGAAAGAGAGAAAGGAAATCGAGTCTTCAAAACTTGGTGAGATCTGGGGTATCTACACGTGCTTCATGTGGGAAGTGAAATACACCAGCCGGATTAAGTAAGAAAAAAAAGAAGAAAGAAAAAACCAGGCGCCTTGCTGTGTATAGCTCCTTACTAACTATTTTTATTTCAGCCATGAGAACATTGAACTTGACGCACAGTAGAGTAATGTATTACAGAGATGTACAAAAGCAAAGCCACAACGCTCTCAAGTAGGCCTTTGCCACCCACTGAACAGGAAGCAAATATTTTGCTGAGGTATTTTTCTTTCTCTGTTGCAGCTTATAGCATCCTCCCACTCTTTTCAATCAATTGCTTTCAGATTCAAAGCATCACAGATTCAGATTCAAAACCAATAGTTGCAATATTTCCACTTTCTTTTTTTTTCTCTTGAAAGACCAAAGTTCGTAAGCAGAAACGATCCCCGTGTTCTCGGATAACCTAATAAAAAAGAGAGAAAGAAAAAAAACTTTTAGCTTGCAGGGATTTTGTAAAGGCACAGAAGGAAAACGAATAAAAGAAAAGAAAACCTGTGGTGACAGTGGTCGCTGAGGTTAAATAAATGAACGATCCTTTCAAAGTCACTCAAATTCAGCCAACATATGGGCATCCCCACTCCCACGCATGAAACCAAGTGAGAGCTGATTCACCTTGGCAAAGCAGGGTTACGGAGAGGTAAGGAGGTGTGAGAACTCTAAATTGACATGGTACACAAGCCGACTGCTGCCTACATGTGAAATCAAACAATATCGAGCAGAAGTGCAGCTTGCAGAAGTTCCAACCGGATCCAGAACAAGCTTTTTGTGGCTCTGATCAAGGCAATGGGACCTGTTCTCCCAAAGTGTCAAAGCCCAACAATTGTTCCATCTTACTTTGGAAAACCAATGGAAATGGGTTGTAGATGTAGATTAATAATAATTCAGTAGTTTTTATGATGCTCGGCGATGGACCAGCGACCCGCCCAGGGTGACCCCGCCTCTCGCCCGTTGACAGCTGGAGATAGGCACCAGCACCCCTCCTGACCCCAGTGGGATAAGGGTGAAGAAAATGGATGGATAGTTTGATGACTAGATAGCATGAACTAAGGTGTAGCAAGTCGCAGCTAGCTCATTGTTACTGTGAGGCACGGTGGTGGAAGGGTGCTGATATGGGGTCAGCTGATAAAGAAATCAGCAAATTCCTCCATTTGAATGATGAAAAATTCTCAAACATGTGCAGAAAGTATTTAAAGTATTTAAATACGATGTGATGAAATTTTGCATGTGAAGAATTCAGATTAAAACAGTTCTAGAGAGTTTAAAGCCTCAAACGCTGATTTTTGTCATTTCTGAAGATTTGTGATTGGTTATGTGTGAAGCCAATCTTATCCACTGGTTTTAATTACCTCAGCAAAGGGCTAAAAAAGTGAACCGTTGCCATCTCAGCGACTTTCTTGCAACAGAAATCCAAATCGACATGCTTCTTAAACATCGGTAGTCATCGATCAGCCAGAAAAACTCCCAATCGGCGCACGCCTAGTTCAAACGACGAGCTTTCGATCAAATTCTGATAACACACTGACTTAAATTGATCATATTCCAGATCCAAACCCCAATTTTGATTTTAAGTCGGTTTCCGAAACCAACAAATATGAGCCAAAGCTACCAAAGTACACTGATGTTCTTTGACAAAAAAGCACATTCACAAGACTATCCACAGCGATAAATTAAAATAAGTATTTGATCATGATCAATGATAAAATCATATGGGCAATAAAAGAAGTCAGAACATAATAAAAAGAATTATCAAAATAAAAAATTCACTGAAGAGAGCCCATCTAAAAAAAAAACAAAAACAGAATCCACGATGGATGCTGAGTTAACTCTACCAAAGGGCTCTTTTATATATGAGATAAGGTGTACATTATTGAGCTCATAATTGGGAAATTATTGGAAGTAATCTTAAGTATTTGAAAACTCAAACTGGTAAAAGTTGTGGACTGTTTTCTTACACTTCAAGCTTTTCGTGTGATGCGAGAGGTCTGCAACAAGTTGCGGATGTTTTCTCATGATGTGGACTTGTGTGAATCCTGTCACTTAACACGGCCACACCCAAAGCACATCTGCCCATGGGTCGTGTGGCTGTGCGAGTGCATCACTTCGTCTAGGCATTATTTTGCAAATGAAAAGGTGTCAAGCCGCAAGCCCTTTCGCAGTAGAACTTAAAAGAAAAAGAACAAAGAAACAGAGGGTGTTGGTAGGATATGGTCTGCTTCTAATGTTCATCCTGCCATACCAAAGCAAAGCCCACCGTCTAATTTTGTGAGGCATCTTTCTCTGAAACAAATGACGAAACAGAATTTTTTTGTATTTTTTTTGGGGGGGGAGTTTGTTTTATCAGCAACAAAGCAGCTCAAACACAAACTACTCAACCGCTTCGTCTGTTGCTCAATCAAACATCACACAATACTAATAATCAGATTTAGTGAGGCAATAGGTGATGTGACCTGCTAACAAGGGTTTAAGTTAAAATACAAAGTGTCATAAATTAGGATCTCCCAATATTCGTCTGATTGTAACGAGAAGGCAAAATCCTGAAGGATCACTAAAATATATTTTGAAAACCCATTTATCTGTTCCTTTTAAGTTAATGATACAACATAATGGTTTAGACTTTTACTACAAAGTTTACCTTTATTTTGTACATTTACATTGATGTTTTTATGCTTTTCTACTAATAGTTCAGCAAAATGTTAGCATGCTAATATGCAAAGCTAAAATGGAACATGTGGCCACACAAAACGGATGTTTGGGCTCATCATAAATAAAAAGTTGGTTTCTGACACAGTTTTGAATATTTAAATTGTTTGCTTCTTTGTGTTATAGTAATGTTAAGCCTACGATAGCGGCGCTAAAAGCTACAAACTAATAGAAAAATGTAAGCAATCAACTTGCATACTTTATGCAGACTGCTGGATGTAATATTCATGAGCAGTAAATATTGTGCTAGTGTCAATTTTGGCTGACAGGTGTTTGAGTAAGGGGGTGGGGGCACCGGTGGAACAGGTAAGCAATCAGATGAGCTGAATGAATTTAAACACAGCATGGACGGTTGAGGGATTCTAACGATGAACGAAGGAGCATTTCAAGAATCTCAAACCACAACATTGCAGTAATGGCCTGACACTGGTTGAACTCTTCTCGGCATCCGTTCCTTTGTCAGTTCTGCAGTGAAGAACTGGTGCCCTCTGTTGCTTATTGTCTTCTGAGCAGAAAGGCACAGGAATCAGGAGCACGATGTCCTGTGGCTGATACAGCGGCCAACTGAGATGCTGCAGTGTGTAAGAGCCACGCCTGTCCCGTCACACTTGCGTGTTTTATTTTGAGATTTTCCTCTGTGGTGCTAGCGAATGCCACTCTCACTCACATACATGTTCAGTTGCAGCTTCCCCACCTCGTTTTCTAACTCTGTGCTCGTTGCTCAACAATACACACATAGACACACATCTCCATACTTGTTCACACAATGCAGATACACAGAACACACACACACATACACACACCAGCTGTGTGGAGTAGATCTCATTGTGGTTTATTGTCAGTTTGCATCTCTGCCAAAGATTCGTAGTGGTCTAAAAACAAGAGGAAATGGCATTTGATGCAGCACAAGATTCAGTAGGAACAGATGTTAATAGTTACATGAACTGAGAAATAGGCCAGTTTTAGATTCATCACTATCTGTGGTGAAGCTGCCATTGCAGGAACTGTTGCGTTGCCAGAATTGAAGCCGGCAACGTCACGCAGCTCTTTGAGTCCGACTCTAAACATTGATTTTGGCGCCCTCTGCTGGAAAATGAGGGGACTTTGTTTACAAAGTCAATAAGAAGGAGATTGTGAATGTGAATGTATGGGGGGAAATAGCTTATAAAATAGCTTCTTTATTGAATTTAAGAAGGTAATATATATATATATATATTATATTATATATATATATATATATATAATATATATATATATATAGATATAATATATATATATATATATATATATATATATATATATATATAATATATTATATATATATATAACGTAGTCATTAAATTCATGTTGGCCACGCCTCCAAACATTGAATCAACATTAACAGCCATCTTGTTCTCCTCGGTGCTTCTCTGTTTGCAGTGGAGGATGATTGTATATGATTTGTCAGTTCTGCAGTGAAGAACTGGTGCCCTCTGTTGCTTATTGTCTTCTGAGCAGAAAGGCACAGGAATCAGGAGCACGATGTCCTGTGGCTGATACAGCGGCCAACTGAGATGCTGCAGTGTGTGAGAGCCACGCCTGTCCCGTTGTATATATATATATATATATATATATATAATATATATATATATATAATATATTATATATATATATATTATATATATATATTATATATATACAGTGATTAAGTTTACAGTGATAACTTAATCATTGTCACTGTATAACGATGATTAAGTAGGGCCCGCACCTTGGTTCAAGCCCAGGGGCCCACACCCTCCTAAGTCCGGCCCTGGTGATAGGAATCATTTAGTTCTGTTGCTAGCAACTAATATATTTCTCAGTTTTTGAACGTTAAATAAACTGAGAAAAAAGCATATATTGCATCATTTTCAGTGTTGGTGAGTGAACGTGTAATAGACTTTTAAACCATATTTCTCACAATGCACTGGCACAGAAGTCCTATTCCTCTCTGTGGTTTGAAAGGAGTTGGAGGCCGTGGTGACGCGTTCAGGTCCCAGAGCTGGACTGGAATTCTCAGCAGCATACTCTCCGTCTCTATGGCAACACTTGAAAAGCCTGCGTGTCGGCCAGTTCAGGAGGAGTTTGTTTGTCACAGCAGAACCGGAGCGCTCC
Source organism: Poeciliopsis prolifica (assembly GCF_027474105.1). NCBI lineage: Eukaryota > Metazoa > Chordata > Actinopteri > Cyprinodontiformes > Poeciliidae > Poeciliopsis > Poeciliopsis prolifica. Next base: position 11,210,085 of record NW_026562385.1, on the reverse strand, counting down.
GGCCTCAACTCCCTGCACAGTGGCAGAGGAGGAAAAGCAGAGAAGTTGTGGAGCAAGTTTTCATCCAGGTAGGACAAAACAAAGTTGATGTTCTCAGACTGTGAGAGTTGAACTAAAAATAGCCGAGTCGTGTTTAGTTTAACCCACTGGTATCCCACAGACATCCTTCAGACTGGACCATGTTCTCCCTGTCAGAACTGGCGCCTGTGGATCAGCATCAGAACACATGGAAGCTGCTGAAACCCTGGTGGGAGGTCTTCATGGACTACCTGGTGGTCCTGATGCTGATGACGTCCGTCCTGGCTTGTACTGTGCAGCTGTCCAGGGACAGGGTGGTGTGCATTCCTTCTTTACCACCTTTCAACGCAAGCGACGGCGTTCACCATCCACCCGTTAGCAACGATGCAGTCCTCGCGTCTTCTAAAGCCCGTCTGCGTGTTCCTCACAGCGTCGGCCCAAATCTCCAGGCACCAGCACAGGGACGCCGCACACATCTGGTCTACCAGCAGTACATTTATGTTAGCCAGGTATTGTTATTTACCTGTGGGCTATATATGATTGTAAGGATAAAATACTGAAGTAAAGGGTTGTTTTGGGATGCTATGTTCACTGAGTTACCAACATAAAATGTATTGGATTCCACCTTTCCTGGAAAACCCAAATGATAGTGGTCTAAATCATATTGAATAGCAATTACAAGAACGGAATCTCAAAACCTTCAGGTATGTTTGTGTTAGGGTAAACACCTGTTAAACATACATTAACAAAGACAGAAAAGACAAAAGAGTTAGATTCTTTTTCACTCGCGAGGAGAACAGACAGAGATGTGCTTCAGTTACAATCTCCTACCGCTCTGAAGCATATTTGTCTGCTCCTCTATTTTATTGTTTCTAGGATCCCTAATCACAAGGACGCTGTAGCTCTAAAGGGAGGGGGAACAACTCATCAAACAACTACAGCGTCAAATGTTATTCACTAACTAACACACAATCATTCTGCACTAGATAATCTCCTTCCAGGCACAAAGATTAATAAAATATGTAGTGATCAATGATGGTTTTATTGGAGGCCAGCAACTCAACCGAAGCAGAGCTCTTCACCAAGAGGTAAACCTGCAGAAAGATTTTGTTTCTGCTCTCTGTCAGTGAGGCCTTCTGAGAAAGGAATCAGAGTAAATTAACAATACAAGAAACATTCTTAATTCTATAATGAGATTAACTTAAAGGAAAGCATAAAATAAAGATACATTATAAAGATCAATGAAATAACAAATAATTGATTAATAATATCACAATTTCTCCAACATTTCCCCCCTGTTTATCAAATATTTGTTCTAATTCTCATATCATTCCTAAACAGCCACTACAAACAATTTTCAACTAGGAGTTCATTTTTTAAGAAAGCAAACATGTTTACACTCAAGGTTTATACTCAGTCCAAAACTTAGAATCAGGATACACATCAAAAGAGTCCTCATCAGAGCTTTCTCTGTCAGACTCAGGATCTTTTACTAGTAAAGGATACATCGGCGTCATCTGGTTCCCCATGGGCTAAATTGCTGTAGTGATGAGACGATTAAACAAAGAACGCAGGCAAGAAAAACAACAGCATCCACACAAGGTTAGAATGGCAGCAAAGACTGCCATCGACACTAAAGCAGAGGACACAAGGGTTCGGTTCTTTCCAAAAACATTCAACCAGTCGTCCCACCTGGAAGTATTCACTCCAGAGAACTCCTTCAGCTTACCATTAAGGGTACGGAGCCCCTCAATGGCCTTCGTCAGGCTGCCATCAGCCGCTGTGTTGTTGGGTAGAAAAGTGCAGCATCTTTCACCAAAGATTGCACACACTCCCCCTCGTTCAGCCAGCACCATGTCAAGTGCAATGTGGTTCTGGAAAGCCATCAGTGATGTAGCGGCCAGCTGCTCATGCACCGCCTCGAAGCCTGCTTGTGTCCAGTTGCCCAGTTTTTGTACATTGAAATGGGATGTAGTTGATTCTGTCAACGTTTTTGTTTAATGTGCACCACCAACAAATTGTGGACTCAAATCCTGCTGCAATTTGGTCGGCCAATTTATACTCATCTGGTACACCACGGGGAACACTAATGGCATCGATGTATGTAGGATCATTGTTCCTCCAGGTCAGGTCTCGTTTCTGCAACTGACGTCACTGCTGAGGCACAACATCAGTTAAAGCATGAATTAGATGATCAGCAGTCATTGGATAAACAGAAACAGGCAATAATAAAGAAATTAATGCAGACATCCCTGTTACCTTCCTAGGTAATCTATTAAAAGTTTTGTCACCACTGCACCACCACCAGACATCTGCACGAAAGACAGGGTTAAATTCATTGTTCACAGAGAGAACAGTCCGGTGTTAAAACATCATTTGTCATACATCAAGTTTAATCTCTGTAGTTTGCCGACGTCATACTTGCCCAGGAGACTAAAACAATGATAACAGAACTAGGTGGAAAACACACCTGAATACTCATCCTCATTCTGTAAACAGTGTTACAAGAAATACATTTTTATTCGTGACGTGAATTGTTCCCAGATGAAAACACAAAATAAAAACAAAAAGATATATTCACTTGTTATTTTCATTAATGTGCAAGTCCGTTCTGCTCCTAAAGACACTACAGGGTTGTGGACAATCTTCACCAGTTTTGAGACGGAAAAACTATTTGGTTTAACCCCCTTTGTAACCTGGACTTTCCCCTGTAGGTTGGTGAGCGTCTTGAGCTTGCTTCCCAATTACTTTTGAAATTAAATTCCTTTTTGCAGTGTGTTAAATGTATCCAAGTTGGCTTTTCCGCTGCATCTGGGTTTTTAGTGAAATGTTCAAACCATTTAGAAAAGCATCAATTATTTCTAAACAATACTTTTGTCCTTCACTTTTATTCAATTCTATGAAGTCCATGTGCATTACTTGAAATGGATATTGCAGAGTAGGAAACTTTCCTCTAAGTGATCTTAGATTGCCCTAAGAGTTATGTTTTGCACATATCAAACAGGTCCTACAGAATTTTTTTTTAAATAGAAATAAATCCATAAGTAGTGTAATGTTGATGTATCCTACCATCCCCCTGTTGAGACATGCGAAACGCCATGGCTCAATATTGCAGCCCATTTATACACATCTTTTTCTTGGTAAAATAGGTTCAGTTTCATATAATTTTCCAATTTTGCTCCATTTTTTTTTATCCATAAATCCTTTTCATTTTGAGGACTTAATTGTTGCATGTCTCTTAAAGTTTCTTTCATAAATTTAATTTTTTACATCCACATGTAATACATTTATCTCTCCCTCAGCTGCTTTTTTTTATTTTTTTATTTTGTCTTCGAAAGCATTCCCTAGGGACACCTTATCTGTCCCTGCAGTGTGCGCCGCACATTTACAGATTGCTAGTTGTTTTGGTAGGTGCACGACTTGTAATAATTCTTTTAATAATTCTGCATGTTACTTTTGATGTTAATGGGTGAAAAAGAACTATAGGAGCTCTAACTTCTACTGCCATAGAAGCAGCAACTACAGCTCTCACACAATGTGGTAAGGCACACGCTACACTATCAAGTTTTGAAGAAAAATATGCTATTGGTCTCATTTTATCACCATGCTGTTAGACTAGCACCGAGGTCATGACATGACCTTTACAATCCACCATCTGAACAAAGGTTTTTTTTATTGATAATCTGGTAACGCTAAACGCAGCGCTTGACACGAGGGCCTGTTTAGTTTCCAAAGTGCTTCTTCTGCTTCATCTGCCCACAACAAAGAAGAAGACATTTTAAAATCTTTTTTATACGTTAATTTATTCAGAGCTGCCACAATTTCTGCATAATTAGGCACCCAGTTTCGACAATAGTTAGTCAACCCCAAAAAGGACATCATCTGTTTTTTTTTGTTTGTGGTTTTGTATGGTTTGGGAGCTTGGAGAATTGTTGTTTTTCTATCCTCCACTAAGGTTCATCCTCCTTCACTCAAATTATGACCCAAATATTTTACTTGTCGTTTACACAGTTAAAGTTTATTTTGTTAACCTTATGACCTTCTTTAGCTAAATGTTACAGAAGCGCTAAAGTGTTTTGCTTACAGGTTTCCCTGTCTGGAGAGGCCAATAAAACATCAACTAAACTAAAACTTGGCTCCCTCCTGGGGGTTGAAAAGTTTACATACTTGCACTCATTACTTGAAAGAAAATTGTAGGGCTTTCACAGTAGCCTTGAAGTAGTCTGGTGTATGTGTATCTTTTCCCTTCAAAAGTAAAAGCAAACCAAAATTGGCTCTCTTTCTCAATTGGTATTGAGAAAAAGGCATTTACTGATGTCTACAACCGTGAATACTTTTGCATCTGATCTAAGAGAATTCAACAATGTGTGGATCAGGCACATGTTTTGTGTCTGTGTACAGATAGGTCACAGTTATCTTGGCTGGGGTGACCTTGTTGAGTCTCGCTTCATAGTTCCTATCAGGCCCAGGAACTGTTTTGAACCAAAGTGTGACATGCAAATCATCAGGAGACTTTTGATCCTGTAGGGCAGAAATGGCTTTATGCCCCTCTGCCAGAAGTGTTTGTGCAGTGTTGTGTGGGGGTTTGTTGGGCACATCCAATGAATAAAAGTAATACAGTTCCCTGTGTCCCTGGACAACAAAGAAGTCCCCTTCTTTTATTCCTGTAGCTGATCTTGACATTTTCACCACAAATATTTTACCCAAGAATGTTTTCTCTACATGTTGTTCTACATGCACCCGTGTCACAGAGGAAATTTACAGGTTTGCCATTTATTAGGAGAGTTATTTCAGGTCTTATGCTGTCCATAGAAAGTAAATCCTGAAGATTTAACTGGACCTCTTCACTCCCCAATTTCTCTGATCTTAATCATGCTGACTGTCCTGTGTTTTTTTTGTTTTCTTTTCTTGGGCAATTTCTGGCTAAATGTCCTTCCTGCCCGCAACACCAGCATCCTGAGTAACTGTGCCTGTAGTTTCCTCTCCCACGTCTCCCTTTTAAACCTCTAAGGTTCTGACCTCTGACCCTAAAGCTTTCTCTTCCTCTCCTCTCCTCATAAAACACTTGTTCCTCATCCTGGAAAAAGGCTCCTGGAACCTTTTCCTTTTCTTTTGTAATTTCTTTCTCCCCACTTTCTCGTTTTTGCGCTACTTCTAACCAAAATTGTACATCATCATACCCTTCCTTGTACAATTTTTATTTGAATTTGTTTTTTTGTTTTATTTTATCCTGATCTTTAATAACTTTCCAGTCGTTTGATTTTAGACTGTCTGTTGGCTTAGTTTTACTTATTCATTTCCCCATTTTTTTTTTGTAAAAATTTGGACCAGTTTTGCCGACTCCTAGGGAGTCCTAGAAACTGGAGATCTGATTCAGTAGGCCAGCAATTGAAAAGACCTGTTGTGGTAACTCTCACTTCAACTCTTTCGAGTGGAGAGTTCTTGCCTGTGCATCCACAAGAGGTTTGCTGCTTACAATCCTACTGTTTTACATGAGATAAAATACCAAGTGGTATTTATACCTCCAATCACACTCACATACACACTTTTTTTTTTTTATCACGGAATTTAAGCGCCTGTTATCGCCGGACTCCACCGTCCGTTTAAACACGGGTATTCGTCGGGCCCCGTTGCCCACAACAGGTGGGGTTCGTAAGATCTCAAACCACGTGAGGTTGCAAAACCCCGAACCAGGTGAGGTTTGCAAGTCCTCGTCCCAGTAGGGTTTTACAAGACCTCCAGCGAGGTAAGGTTTACCAACCCTTATTTTCTAGTTTATTTTATTTTTTTTTTATCTCTTAAATACTGATACGGAACTTAAGCGCCTGTTTTCGCCGGACTCCGCAATCCGTTTAGCCTGCAGGTACTAGTTGAGCTACTGTTACTGCTCACAATAGTACAATTAGTAATTGGGCTGCTGTTACTGCCCAAAACAGTGCAGGTATTTTGTTGGGCTACTGTTACTACCCACAATAGTACAATTGTTATTTGAGTTGCTGTTATTACCCAGAACAGTGCTGGTATTAGTTATTTGAGCTGCTATTACCCAGAACATTTCTAGTATTAGTTGGGCTGCTATCATTGCCCACAATAGTACAATTGTTGGTTCCCCAGAACAGGACAAGGCCTCCAGCCTTGAAGCACCAGGCTCCGTTAGCCTATCCACGGATTTTGTGCATTACTTTTACCTGTTAGAGTCTAGAATTGACAGGGTTTTCACTTGTGCGCGCAACAACCTTCAGTCAAAGAAGAAGTCACTCTTCTCTCACACAGAAGAATGACTTACTCTCTAAAACGTCATTCGCCACTTTTTAAAGAAGAATCACTCACCCTCTCTTGTCTTTCCCTGGAGTGTCGTCAACCTTCAGATCCCAGCAGGCAGGCCGAGTCCAGTCCTTTAACAGGTTCTCTTGCCGTGCGCACGGTCTTACTGGGGTCCGCCACACCTGCCGGAATCTTTCCAGTATATGACCTCCGGCTCGAAGGACCAAAAATGTTAGGGTAAACACCTGTTAAACATACATTAACAAAGACAGAAAAGACAAAAGAGTTAGATTCTTTTTCACTCGCGAGGAGAACAGACAGAGATGTGCTTCAGTTACAATCTCCTACCGCTCTGAAGCACATTTTGTCTGCTCCTCTATTTTATTGTTTCTAGGATCCCTAATCACAAGGACGCTGTAGCTCTAAAGGGAGGGGGAACAACTCATCAAACAACTACAGCGTCAAATGTTATTCACTAACTAACACACAATCATTCTGCACTAGATAATCTCCTTCCAGGCACAAAGATTAATAAAATATGTAGTGATCAATGATGGTTTTATTGGAGGCCAGCAACTCAACCGAAGCAGAGCTCTTCACCAAGAGGTAAACCTGCAGAAAGATTTTGTTTCTGCTCTCTGTCAGTGAGGCCTTCTGAGAAAGGAATCAGAGTAAATTAACAATACAAGAAACATTCTTAATTCTATAATGAGATTAACTTAAAGGAAAGCATAAAATAAAGATACATTATAAAGATCAATGAGAATAACAAATAATTGATTAATAATATCACAATTTCTCCAACAGTTTGCATAAGTATCAGGACTATCTTAATGTAGTTCCTTAATCATCCTGAAATTCATACTTCATGCCTGTAACCAGCAGTTAGCAACTTGAGCTACTGAAGCAGCAAAACATGATTATGGAAAAGACTTTGATTATCCACTGCTTTCTCCATCCTCATTTATAGGTCCTTAAACCTTTGTCTAGGAAAAACCATCCCCTTCATCTACACTTTGCGTTGTCCAGAGGGCCTGACCTCTTGGCTATTGACAAACTGATTGCTTCCTGGAGGTGTGAGCTTTGTTGAAGTTGCTAACTTTTAGCTAAAGTGCCATTTACACTTTATGAAGCTTACTGGAAGTTGGCTGCGCTCCAAACAATCATCCTCCACTGCAAACAGAGAAGCACCGAGGAGAACAAGATGGCTGTTAATGTTGATTCAATGTTTGGAGGCGTGGCCAACATGAATTTAACGACTACGTTAACTTCATTCAATACCATACAAGCAGATCACAATACAACATGACATCATTCGTAACTTCTCCTGCTGTTTGCTGATGAGCCCAAATTCTACCTTAGAAATCCACTTTAATGAGAGAAAGTCCAGATGGCGTATGGAAGGGAGATGAGAATTGCACAGAAAGGCAATGTCCAGAAATAATTATAACCTGGAAAGTATTATTTTCTAAAACTGTGGTTCATATGGCAAAGCTGTAGCCATTAATGTACCTCACCTGATGGAAATGTTTTGTCCGTCTAGGTGTGCTACCACCAAGCTCTACCCTTCTGTTCACGCTTCTTTCCCTACATGGCCCTGCTGCAGTCTCTGCTACTGGTCGCTAGCGGCTCCTTCTGGCTGCACTTCCCTCACACCTCTTCCCGCATAGAACAATTCCTGTCCATTTTGGCAAAATGCTGCGAGTCCCCCTGGACGTCCCAGGCCCTGTCCCAAGCTGCACGCCAGGAAAACATCCGAGATCTGGAGAGACGGCCCCGCCACGCCGCCGCGTCCGCAGCCTGTTTTCCGATTGCGCTGGCCCGTACGGGCCACTCGAGCATAGACTCTGGTACAGACAGCCCGCTTCTGAAGAAGACGGCCTACCCGCCCTCTCCTTCCCCTTCCACGGTCTCCTCCAACTCCACCATGTCATCTGTGTCGCTTGGCTCTGAGGCGCACTTGTGTTCTTCCGTGCCTTCAGTGACCAGTGAACGCCCCGGGCAGGTCTTGAGTCTGGATAAAAGTGATGGAGAACAGGCCAGGGCCCTGTTTGAAAGAGTCAGGAAGTTCCGGTCTCACTGCGAAAGCTCCACTGTCATTTATAAGGTACAGGAAACTGCATATCTGTAGTCTGTTGTTTGGAAAACTTTGTAAGTTCTGGGAACCTTCCAGTCAGGTATGTTGCTCTAAAACTGCAGTATGTAACTTCTACAAAATTACGTGTTTTTTTTTTTTTTTTGTTAAAAATCTCACCATGTCGTGACAGTATTGTCTTGAGACAGAAAAATCGAACTCCTCTGTTTTCTCCCAGTGCTAACTAGAAACAACCAATCAGAGCCAGGAGGCGAGTCTTAGCGCTATCGCTGCCATAAATGCTAAAGCTTGTTGGAATGGCCACCCATGACGGGGGATAAAAGGTTTCTCCATAATGATAAGTTGGTTTTCTGCCGTTAGCACATTTAGCAGCGTGTTCACACGACAGATGGACAGCAGTAAGCCCCTCCTCCTGGCTCTGATTGGTTACTTCTTGTAGGGAGCCATGCATTTCTTGAGATGGAGATTGTAGCTCGGGGCGGAGTTTTTCACAAACTATCTGTCTCATTATATAATTACATGGAGAAATTTTAACAAATATTCAAAAAACATACATATACATTTAAATAAAAGTCACATACGGCACCTTTAACCAACATACCAATAAGGATGTATGTTATCAATTTTACATTTACAAGTCTTGCTGTCTTTCCAGGTTTACTTGACTCAGACAATATTTAAGCTGCTGATGGTAACGCTGATCATGAGCTACACCGTCCCCTTCCTCGGCTCCCTCTCCTTCAGCCACGTCTGTCAGCCTGCAGAGCGAACGCTACTGGGCTACACAACCTTCGAATGTGTCCACTCGCTCTCATCCCTCCTACGCAAGCTTCTTGTGACCTACCTAACCCTTCTAGGGATTTATGCGCTTCTTGATTTTTACGCCCTCAGCTGGAGTTTTCGCAGGTTAGGACTTCCGTCGAGCGGACGGCCATTTTATAGACGCCCTCGTTTAGCTTCAGCCCTGACAATGAAAGGAAGGTTCCTGGTACCTCATAGTCCCGGTTTGGCCTTTTATCCCCAGCTCAATGATGTTTCAAAAATGGTTTGACTTGATGTTCAGTCATTTATATGACATTTATGGAACCAACAGAGTGTCTTCAGACAGAGGCTTCTTCAGAGTTGCTGTGACACTGACTGCTACAGGAGACTCTTCCTGCCCGCAGCCATCTGCATATACAACTCAGAAGAAATTTTGATAAAAAATAGCATTTAATTTCCTTTTGAATTTAATAAAATATTCCTGAATTGAATTGAAGTTAAACTCAGTTCAAAAATATGTTCTCATAGGAAAATTATAGTGCAAAGTAACTCAGATTATTGTTAATAGACGGGGCAAAAATAATCTCATGAACATGTTTTTTTTTTTTTCAAATTTTTCTTCTATTTTTCTTGAAAGCAAAGTACAGAAAACCTTTTGCACATTACAAAAAGAATATAAAACATGTAGTTGCATACATCTACATATGTTTACATAAAATTACACAATAAATAAAACCAAAAGAAGCAACAAAAAAAAAAGAGCAGAAAAAAAACAAAATAAAAAATATGTAGCTGTGTCAAAGAAGTCTCTGACTTTTACACTTTTGGTGCATTTCTGTGTTTTAAAGAGAATGCTCAGAATATCAATGAAGCATTTCTCTGTGTTACTTAGTTGTTGTTTTTTTTTTTTTAGATGTGTTGTACCTTATGATCTATTTTACATCTCTCTTTCCATTGGAATTATTTTCTTGTTTCATTACCTCTCCTTAGCTGTCTTCGAAGGTATTCCTTCCACTCCCTGAAGGACATTCCCGATCTGATGAATGACCTGGCCTTCCTCATCCACATGCTGGAGCAGTACGACCCGCTGCTGGTGCAGCGCCTCTCCGTGTTCCTGTCGCCGGTCAGCGAGAGCAGACTGCTGGAGCAGAGCCTGGAGAGGCACTGGGGAGAAGAGAAGCTCCAGGCTCTGAGCAGCGTGGACGCGGAGGGCTGCAGCACCCTGCAGCTCGTCGCCCTGCCTCGACTCCCTCCGGCTCTGTTCACCCTCAGCCAGCTGCACGCCCTCAAACTGGAGCTCATCGCTGACGCCAGGTTCACTTCGCAGGTGGCAAACATGACTTCACTCAGGTGAGATGTACAGGACATCAGACACACGTCCTTTACCCTGGGGAAGAGAATCGGGTCCATTGAAAAAAGTCCAAACTTTATTTGGATGATTTTTCTCAGAATTCTGAGACTAAAAATCAGAATTTTGAGAAAAACTGCAGAATTCTGACAAGAAAAAATAGAAATTCTGATTAAAGTGAGTTTTTTTTCCAGTGGCCCTGATCAACTTCCATATGTCCCATAATCCCTTGCTTTGATTCCCACACACACACACAGGGAGCTCCACCTTTACCACTGCTCCGCGGCTGTGGATCCTGGTGCGCTCGCAGTCCTCCAGGAACGCCTCGAGGTTCTCTACATCACCTTCGCTCAGGCGTCACAGATCCCCAGTTGGGTCCTCTCCCTCCGCAACCTGCATGAGCTCCACCTTTCGGGTCGCTTGGGCAGCGAGGGCGGCGTGAGTCACGGCTGGGCCCTGGGGAGCCTGCGGCAGCTCCGTCACCTCCGCGTTCTGGTGATCCATGGGATGCTGCACAGGGTTCCGTCAGAGCTGTGCGAGGTGGCAGGAAGCTTGGTGAAGCTGGAGATACACAACGAAGGCACAAGGCTGCTTGTGCTGACGGGACTCAAGCGAATGGCGGACCTGACAGAACTCCGGCTGCAGGACTGCCAACTGGACCGCCTGCCCTCAGCCCTGCTCGCACTGACTCGCCTCCGGACGCTCGACTTGCAGCACAACAACTTGAGAACCCTAGAGGAACTGCTCAGTCTGGTCCACCTGCAGCGTCTTTCATGCCTCAAACTCGCCTACAATCGTGTGTTGGCGCTGCCGCCCACCGTCGGCGTCCTTCGAGGCTTGGAGCTTTTGGATCTGTCCAACAACCAGTTGAAGAGTCTGCCCTCGGCGCTCTTCACACTCCACCGGCTTCGTCGGCTGCTGCTCGCTGGCAACCTGTTGCCTGAGCTGCCCTCTGAGGTCAAGGCGTTGAGGCTGCTGGCAGAACTAGACCTGAGTGGAAACAGGTTAGAGAGCCTAACCTCTGACCTCTTCAGCTGCTCGGAGCTCCGCGTCCTAAACGTGTCTCGCAACTCGATCGGCTCACTGCCTGGGGGAATCTCAGCGTTGAGCCAACTGTCCAGGTTGGATTTGCGCAGCAACAGTCTGGAAGAGCTGCCTGCTGAGCTGGGCTGCTGTTTGGGGCTCTGTGGAGGTGGGCTGCTGGTAGAGAGGTGGCTCTTCCTCTCCTTGCCTCCACACGTCAGGGACTTCCTGAGCCGTCCTTACGCCACCAACGAGGGACACTTTGAGGATCAGTCCAGGCCGGAGTCGGACACTTTCCCGTACTCTCCCACTCAGTGGAGCTTCTCTTCAGCTCTCGAGTCACAGATATAAGGTTTAAAGATGACTGTGTCCCGACACCTAAATTTACCATTTTAACTAAACCTAGTATACTTCTGCACTATGTAACTTTTATGAAAAATATTAAATAATTTTCTTTTTTTTTTTTTTTTTTGCCCAAAAACAACCAATCAGAACCAGGAGGAGGGTCTTGGTGCTGTCAATCAGCTTTATGTACCCGCTGCTAAATGTGCTAATGGCAAAGAAACAACTTATTGTTCCAGGAAAACCGTTCATCCGTCGTCATCAGTAACCATGGTAATCAGCAGAGAGAAAATGGGGCGTTAGAAGGGGGAGGCGTGAGCAGCACCACAAGGAAGCTGATTGACAGCTATAAAGAAAACCAATCCTGGCTCTGATTGTTTTTTTGTCTAGTTAGCACTGGGAGGAGGCAGAGGAGCTACTGTACCTTTACAGTAGGTCAAATCAACCTACTTTGCTTAATTTGACATTTTTGACAAGAGTAAAAGAAGACTTAGAGCGATGCATTAAAATTGTTTTTAAGAAACATGCATATTACATATTTAAAACTGGCCAGTTGTAAAGCTAACCCCAAGATGAACTTGTCTGTTTAATGCTATATGGATTAATAGCAGCACCAAGGAGATAAAACTGGAGCTATGTGCGTAAGAAACTTCTGAAAAAAAAGATCACAATGTGTATTTTTGTCTTTTCAACTCAGTTCACATTTGCTTAAATATCTTTATTGTCAACAGTGCACAAAAAATATTTACACCTACTGGTCACTTTTACTAGGAAACATCTCAGTTTGGTACATCTAAGGATGACCAAAACAAACATAATAAGAAATAAAAGTATAAGTACATATTTAGTTTTTCTTGTCCTTACACATGAGTTCCTGTCAAGAAATGTTTACATTTTCTTTTTTATTTCGCCTAAACATGTCAAGAAAAGTAGATATTTTGTTTGGTCTTTTCCTTATATAAGCCCTCCATCTTTTGCCTTCTATGTCCAGCTCCTCCACTATTGGCCAATAGAGCTTCGGAACCAACATCACGGCGTAAGACATTTACGTCTTGTGCAGTGAAGAAGTTTCCTGATGTTGACCTTCGTCCCTTAACTTCAACTAATTCACTGAAATGTTACCCAGACATTTCAGTGAATGCTTGGGTAACATTTCATAACCAATGAAACAAACTGGAAGAGCTGGAAGCTGAACCAGTTGGTGGATCATGTCAGTCAAGTCCAAGTAGCCAACACCGATTGTTTTAAACCTCCTTTAAAGCTTCACAGCTTTAAAGGAGGCCGTGATGGTGAGATCCACTTTGAGGATTTTTTTTTCTTCGACCTGCTGCTTCTTGTTCAGTTGCTGTGAACCTGAGTGACAAACAGAAAGTGAGCAGAGAGAGACGGCGCCAGTCAGGACGAGCAACCTGGGGACACGAGAGAGACAGAAGAGTTTGCTGAAATATTTTTTAAATAATTGAGAAATATAGAAATAAAAAAAACAGACTATTATAAAATGCTAAAGCTACACAGTGGTCAACATCATTCTGCAGCTACTGATGTCACTGACATCATTCAATGTGAAATTATCATGGACCCATGTTTCCTCTGTGACATCACAGGTGACAGCAGCACCTGTGAGTCAGTCAAGTAAACATTGACCTGTTTACATTGACAATGTAAGCAAGTCAATGTTTACTTACATTGACATTCAGTACGTTAAATATTGATAATAAATATGCAATAAATATGAAATGATGTAAAATGTTTACTTTAGGTACAAGGCTAATGTTAGCAGGATGGCTAATATTAGCTTATTGAGTCACTAGCATGTTGATACTATTTGCATCACTTAAGCTAAACTTAGCATTTTGGATCATTTTAATGTATTCACTATTGTTAGCATGCTGAATTGTGTTAGTTCACTAATCTAATTTTGTTTGTCAACATGCTAGCGGTAACCCTTATCCTACTGGTAGTTCCAATAGACTAGTGACTCAATATGCTAATGATAGCCATCATGCTTGCATTAGCTTTATTCTTAATATAAGCATTTTACATAATTTCATATTTATTAGCAATATTTATCATACTGAATGGATTAAGTCAATGCTAATTAATGTGGACACACTGCACCCCAGCTCTTTGGCCCCTCCTACAGGTGGTGAGCCCATTGGAAGGGGGACTCATGTTCCCTTCCAATGGGCTCACCTCCAGGCCTGGCTCCAGAGTGGGGCCCCGGTGGCCCGCGTCCGGGCGACGGAACACTAAGAACATTGTCAGAATTCATAATAAGGGGTTTTAAGGCTGCGCTTAGTCTGGTTCCTCACCTAGAATCTCTCTACCAGGGGCATAAAGCCCCAGATAGCACGGCTCCTGGGATCATTGGGACACTCAAACCCCTCCACCACGTTAAGGTGGCAGCCCATGGAGAGGACCTAACTAACCTATCTAACTAACTAACAAATAAAAAAAACTAAGAACTAAATAAGCAAGTTTAAATGATGTACAATGGATATAAAAACCCCTGTTCAAATGCCAGGTTTTTGTGATGTAAACACATGACAAGACAAACATTTTCACAACTTTGTCCTCCTTTAGCGTGACCTTTAACCTGTACAATGCTATTGAAAAACAAACAGAAACCTTTAAAGCATAAAAATATTCAGTGAAAATCTTACAATAACCTGGTTGGCTAAATATGCAGCACCTTTGGCTTTCACAACAGCACTCAGTCTTTTTGGATAGGACTCTATCAGCGTGGCACATCTTGATGTGGGAATATTTGCCCACTCTTCTTTGCAAAACCGCACCAAATCCGACAGATTGCGAGGGCATCTCTTGTGCATAGCCCTCTTCTGATCACCTCATAAATGTTTGGTGGGATTGAAGTCTGGACTCTGGCTGGGCCATTCCAAAGCTTTTATCTCACTCCATTTTTTGATTTAGATGTGAGCTTTGGGTCATTGTCAAGCCGAAAGATGAAGTTCCTCCTCGTCCCCAGCTTTCTAACAGAAGCCCGATGGTTTTGTGCCAACACTGACTGATAATTGGATCTGTTGATGATTCCGTCCACCCTGGCCAAGGCCCCAGTTCCAGCTGAAGCAAAACAGCCCCAAAGCATGATGATACCTCCACTATGCTTCACTGTAAGTATGGTGCTCTTTTGTAGGTATGAGCACTGTTGTTTTTGCACCAAAGTCAACTTTTGGAAATTTGTGCAAAAAGTTCAACTTTGGTTGACCGCAACACATTTTCCCACATATGTTTGGGAGATTTCAGATGTGTCTTTGCAAAATGAAGCTGGGCTTTGGTGTTTTTCTTTGAAAGATAAGGCTTCTGTCTTGCCGCCCTTTCCTTCAGCCCACACATATGAAGAAGATGGGAGGTTGTTTTCACGTGTACTGCACAGCCAGTACTTGCCAGAAATTCTTGGAGCTCCTTCAGCGTTGTCGTCAGCCTCTTCTTGTCTTTTTCTTGTCAAGTTTGGACGGATGTCCTGTTCTTGGTGATGTTACTGTTGTACCATGGTTTCTCCACTTGATGGTGACAGTCTTCACAGTGTCCCATGGTATATTTAATGAACTGGAAATCCTTTTGTAGCCTCTGAAATCAGCCACACTCCCAGTTCTAAAAGGTGTGCACACTTATGCAACCACAATACCTCAGTTGTTCATTTTCACTGCAGCTCCTTGGAAAATTTCTGTTTGTTTTTCAATTTCATTGCGAAAATGCTTGTCTTGCTGATATAAAACCTGGCATTTGAACAGGGGTGTAGACTTTTTATAACCATTGTAACTCTAATCAAACAATTAAAAAACGATCTACTAGCAAACAATTAAAAACGACCTAACTACTAAGCAAACAATTAAAAACCGAACTAACAACTAAGCGAACAAGTAAAAAACGACCTAACAACTAAGCGAACAAGTAAAAAACGATCTAACAACTAAGCGAACAAGTAAAAAACGACCTAACAACTAAGCGAACAAGTAAAAAACGAGCTAACAACTAAGCGAACAAGTAAAAAACGAGCTAACAACTAAGCGAACGAGTAAAAAACGACCTAACTAGTAAGCAAACAATTAAAAACGAGCAAATGCTAAGCGAACAAGTAAAAAAATCCCTAACTATCTAACTAACAACTAATTAAAAATTCACCCCACTACTTCAATCGATGCTCCACAGGCGTAACCTCATCAAACCTGGAGACTCAAAATCCTCTCCCAGCGAGGTCTTCGCGTTAACGAAGGCCTCCCTGGGTAAACCAAATTTTGACTCCAGTTCGACTCGATAGGCCTGAGAGTCTTTGGCTGATGGGATCTCTGGATAGGTGTCCAGATCTATGATGTCCGACACATCATCTGGAGGAAAGTCGGGCTCCAGAGGTGAGATGTCACACCTGGCGTCCACTTCCAAAGAAGAAATCAAGGCAGCCGTGGCCTTGGTCATGGTCTGAGAGGGTCCAGGGTTTTCTGGGAGGTTCACTGGAGCAACTCGTGATGAATGTCTCCGAGCGAACCTCCTGAAAAAACCCTGGAGCCTCTCATTCAGGCCTTTGAGCAAAGATCTCGGCTCGACCGGGCGGACGACTTTCTTGGATTTCTTGCCAGATTCATGCAATCGGACAAAAAGGTCTTTAACCATGCCTTTGACTTCATCGACCATATCGCTGATCAAGTCATCAACGTGATTGCTGCGTTTGTTCTCAGAGTCAGAGTCTAAGGTGGAATTGACTCTCTCGACCACATACCGGACAATGAGACGGTTTAAATTGTCCGTGCGTTCGGTGTGGAAATCTCCACCAACCTTGATGACCTTTGCAAAAGCTTCCGGCAACTTGTTGCCAACCATCTCTTCGATCTTGGAGTTGTCGATCGGAACACTCTCAAGAGCGTTCGCAACAAACAGCTCCAAGATCTCCTTCAATATCCCGACCAGAACGCAGGTAGTGGTGCGAGCGGGGTCCCCTGTTGCCAGACGCAGGTACTCCATCCAGGTCAAGTTGATGAACAGACGGTGCACCAGCCCCCTGAGGACGTTGACCGTGACGCGCTGGGTCTCAACAATTGGAGAACTCATTCTGCTTGCCAGGTTCGCTGGTTTGAAGAAAGGTTTGCTCTAACGGCGAGATGAACAAGAACTAATCCGGGCTCTGAGACAAACGAGGGCGAACAGAGGGCTCGAGAAGAATGCAGTGCAAATAAACACCCTGACATTTGTGACGTCATAGACATCAAACCCGCCGAATTCTATGTTCTCACGTAATAAGTGACGTTTCCCAGGCTTATGGGAAAAAGCTGTGTCCGAATGCCGGTTAGTGCGTGAATGTGTGAGTGAAAGGAAATGTTTGGATGAATGAATGGATAGGTTTACAAAAAAAAAAAAAAGTGTCCGAATGCCGGTCTGCATCCGGGTCCTCCGAAGACCGCGAATATCAAACGACCGGAAGAGAGGAGCTGTGAACGGCTCGAGCTTCAAGCTAGCAAACACAACCGGACAAGTGGAAGCCTGATACTGCTTTTATTCGCTTTATTTCACTTTAAAAATACTCGCAGGAAGCTGCGCGGTAGGATGAAAAGCAAACGTGTCATTTTGTTGTGTAACATTAAACGAGGAACGAGGCGGCAGCAAAGGACGGCAGCTGTCAAACCTAAGGATTGGCAGCCATTGGCGTGACAGCGAATTGTTTTCATCAGGTAGGAAGACGACCTCACCTTCTGCCCTTCACAATAAGAGTTTACATCCGGGTGCGAAATACATACATTATATACGCCACAATATACTGTTTTATTAAATGTACGAAATACTTTACCACTAAATGTCCTGGACATAAAAGGCAGCTCTCATTAACATAAGGAGGGTTTGTATAAGGAAAGGACAAAACAAAATATCTACTTTTCTTGACTCCTAAACGCACGTTTAGGGGTGTTAGGGAAAAATTACCATAATCTGTTAGTTATGTTATATGAAATGTTTGTGAACTCTCACCAAAAGAACTATTTGAGTTTTTTTGTACGAGGTTGGATGACATTTTGATAAAAATATTATATAATTTCCTTTTGAAATTAATAAAATATTTGTGAATTGAATTGAACTTAAATTCAGTTCAAAAATATATTCTCATAAGAAAATTAGATAAAGTGCAAAGTAACTCAGATTATTGTTAATAGCCGGGGCAGAAATAATCTCATGCAGATGTTTTTTTTTCTTCAAATTTTTCTTCTATTTTTCTTTAAAGCAAAGTACAGAAAACCTTTTGCACATTACAAAAAGAATATAAAACATGTAGTCGCATACATCTACATATGTTTATATAAAATTACACAATAAATAAAATCAAAAGAAGCAAAAAAAAGAGCAGAAGAAAAAACTACATAAAAAATATGTAGCTGTGTCAAAGAAGTCTCTGACTTTTACACTTTTGGTGCATTTCTGTGTTTTAAAGAGAATGCTCAGAATATCAATGAAGCATTTCTCTGTTACTTAGTTGTTGTTTTTTTTTTTTAGATGTGTTGTACCTTATGTTCTATTTTACATCTCTCTTTCCATTGGAATTATTTTCTTGTTTCATTACCTCTCCTTAGCTGTCTTCGAAGGTATTCCTTCCACTCCCTGAAGGACATTCCCGATCTGATGAATGACCTGGCCTTCCTCATCCACATGCTGGAGCAGAACGACCCGCTGCTGGTGCAGCGCCTCTCCGTGTTCCTGTCGCCGGTCAGCGAGAGCAGACTGCTGGAGCAGAGCCTGGAGAGGCACTGGGGAGAAGAGAAGCTCCAGGCTCTGAGCAGCGTGGACGCGGAGGGCTGCAGCACCCTGCAGCTCGTCGCCCTGCCTCGCCTCCCTCCGACTCTGTTCACCCTCAGCCAGCTGCACGCCCTCAAACTGGAGCTCATCGCTGACGCCAGGTTCACTTTGCAGGTGGCAAACATGACTTCACTCAGGTGAGATGTACAGGACATCAGACACACGTCCTTTACCCTGGGGAAGAGAATCGGGTACATTGAAAAAAGTCCAAACTTAATTTGGATGATTTTTCTCAGAATTCTGAGACTAAAATTCAAAATTTTGAGAAAAACTGCAGAATTCTGACAAGAAAACATAGAAATTCTGAGTTAAAGTGAGTTTTTTTTCCAGTGGCCCTGATCAACTTTCATACGTTCCATAATCCCCTTGCTTTGATTTCCACACACACACACACACACACACACACACACACACACACACACACACACACACACACACACACAGGGAGCTCCACCTTTACCACTGCCCGGCGGCTGTGGATCCTGGTGCGCTCGCAGTCCTCCAGGAACGCCTCGAGGTTCTCCACATCACCTTCGCTCAGGCGTCACAGATCCCCAGTTGGGTCCTCTCCCTCCACAACCTGCATGAGCTCCACCTTTCGGGTCGCTTGGGCTGCGAGGGCGGCGTGGGTCATGGCTGGGCCCTGGGGAGCCTGCGGCAGCTCCGTCACCTCCGCGTTCTGGTGATCCATGGGATGCTGCACAGGGTTCCGTCAGAGCTGTGCGAGGTGGCAGGAAGCTTGGTGAAGCTGGAGATACACAACGAAGGCACAAGGCTGCTTGTGCTGACGGGACTCAAGCGAATGGCGGACCTGACAGAACTCCGGCTGCAGGACTGCCAACTGGACCGCCTGCCCTCAGCCCTGCTCGCGCTGACTCGCCTCCGGACGCTCGACTTGCAGCACAACAACTTGAGAACCCTAGAGGAACTGCTCAGTCTGGTCCACCTGCAGCGTCTTTCATGCCTCAAACTCGCCTACAATCGTGTGTTGGTGCTGCCGCCCACCGTCGGCGTCCTTTGAGCCTTGGAGCTTTTGGATCTGTCCAACAACCAGTTGAAGAGTCTGCCCTCGGCGCTCTTCACGCTCCACCGGCTACGTTGGCTGCTGCTCGCTGGCAACCTGTTGCATGAGCTGCCCTCTGAGGTCAAGGCGTTGAGGATCCTGCTATCAAAGAGGAACAGCAAAGAGGGGAAAAGAAGAGATATGGGACAGGGTCAGCAGGTAGACAGAAATATGTAGTTCCCATGCCCGATGTGAAGGAAGATGATGTCAAACACTGTGCCTGGCTACAAAGTCTTGGGATTGTAGATGGAAATGCAAGGAACTCCATCTTCTCACACAACCTCCAGCAACCATCAGTGGCCAGATGCAGAGCAACAATGACCCCAGGAGGCCCAGAAAGAGCGACAGGTACTAGGAGGGACCGGTGGCCTCACTTCCTGCCCCCCATTCGCCAGGCAGAGCCTCATGTACAAGTACCTCTTCTGCTTCCCAAAAACTCCACACACCTATTGACTCATGCTTATGTGATACTGGATTCTCTCCCGGTTATCTGAAGACATTCCAAGTTCAGAGGAGATAAATAGTTCTCTATTCAAGAATTGGTAACAGACTTCATGATGTCCCAACCACCTGACTCCATTAAATGTGGACATGCAGTCTGTATCTGGGATCTCTCTCTTTCAGTCCTCATCTATCTCTCATGACCACAAGTGAAGATTGAAACATAAATAAAATGATGAATTAAGGGCTCTGCTTTTTGGTGCACTCTCGACCAGAGCAACGCCCGTATTTTTGCAAACAAGCTCCAGTCCGTTTATCCATCTCTTTGCCCTTTGTGCCAGGTTCATTTTCAACTTTTGTTTCCTTCATTGTGCTTTTCTCATGTAATTTGCCTGCTTCTCCAGCAGAGGATGCTGTCCACAGAGCAGAGTAGAGGTCCCTACTGTTGGATCTTGATCAAACTGTGGCAGCTGTGGCCTGTACAGAGAACCGCTGTGTGTCCCTGCTGAGGTGGGATCTGTGTGTCAGGACCAGAACACATGGGCCTCAGTCCTTCTCACCACACAAATCCCCCCCCCAGCACATGTTTACTCTCAGACTGTTTGTGACTGGGGCCTTTTTTCTTGCACAACCCCCCTTCCTTTCTGCCAAATAAACATTGCACCGGAAATTGCAGGGATATCTGGGATTTTTGAGGGTTCCCAATGGAAAGGAGGAGAGTGCCCTGGAACAAGGCTGCTCTCTGTGACACCTTGGAGGTGAGGCGAGGGAGAAGTAGCGGGCGTATGGGGGATCCAGATGGGGAGTGAGCCACCCTGGCTTGGTTGGTTATTGGGCACCATCACTAAGATGTATGCCCATTGACAAACTTCTGTAGGTGACCTGGTTTCCCTTGACCCCGTCCTAAAGGCCTACAGTGTCTTGGAAAAGTCTTGCAAAAATGTAGGCACATTATATGATGCTAGAGCAGCAGACTTGAAAGTATTTAACACATTCAATCACACAAATAATGCATGTATAAAATGAAAGGAAATTTTTTTTTCGACAGATAAAGTCTAAAAATGGTGGTGAACCTTGATATTTTGCGGTAAGCAGTAGTGGTTTTTGATACGGGCCATATTCCCATTAACAAGGGAATCACAAAGACCAGATTTTAAAAATACACATCTTATTATCGTTCAGTTTTGTTCTGAATGGGTCTTCTATTGTTTCCATATGTGTGCAGTCAATGAGAAATTGACAATCGGAGCTTTATCTGGAATTAGACTGTATTTCACCCCACACTACTGTGCCTCATTTTCACTGAATGGCATGGCATGAGTTGGTGTGCTCTGTAAGCTAGTTTCTCTTTTTCCGTTGTAAAAGTGACCCATGCAGCCCACCATTCTTGGGCTTCCTTCAGTTGTAGGTCCAATGGTATGGCACAGTTAGGGTCAGGGTGCAGCCACTGACCTCACTCAACACAGTCCCTTGAGTGTGATCACTGCTTGTGACAATCACACGACATAACTTTGAGTCATGTTTGTCGTCCCATTAGGCGTAACGCTGCCCGCCCAGTGACAGTCCAACTGGCAGCGGAAACCCTCTTCTGAATTCTCCGGACCATAAAAGAGCGCACCGAACCGCACTGACTTGTTCCTTACAGCTCAGTGGAAATGAGATGCTAGATATTTGCCTCCATTTCAATTGTTTTGGAGACAGAAGAAGAAAATTGTAAGAAAACAATCACTGTTCTTGACGCAATACTTGAGGCTGGCCTATGATTAGGGTTTCATGTTTTGTCAATTTGCTAAATAGCTCCATCTTCGTCAGATTGGACGGATATCATCTGTCAACATCAGTTTTCAGATGCCGACAGATTCTCAGTTGGATTTAGGTCTGGACTTCATCCGAGTGCCTCGAACATAAATTAACATTGATTTAACCCATTCCGTTGTAGCTCAGGCTGTATGTTCAGTGCTGTCCAACTATTTTAAGAATTTTAAAACCACGTGTAATTTTCTTTCCATTTCACAATCACACACTGGTATATCAGCGTGCCTCGAGCAGCTATAGATGATCAATCTCATTTCTTGGCTCTGCTCTCGTATTGCTGACATGTTTCTTGGTTGAGTGGGAAGGTGTGTGAGCTTGATTTATAATGAGCACTCCCTTGTGACTTTGTCCCGGTTCACAACCCCAATCTACCACCACGTCTTTAGTTGGTAATACCAGTCTGCAGGTAGAACATAAATCCTGCTGTTGAAGCGACTGTATTAAAAAGATTATTCCTCATAATGAATGTCTGCATCTACGTTTGTCTCGCCCGTTCTCTTCCCGCTGTGCCTCGTTCAAAACGCTTCTGTTTCTCTTTTTCTTTCTGGGAAATCATCACCGGCCTGTAATTTGCTTATTCTGTCTGTTCCTTATATGCTCCACATCTTCATTTCAGCCGGTTGGGTCAAATTCATGCACACACTGGTTTTAGGGAGGGAGGGGGGGGAGATAAACAATTCGTACCAACAAGAATTTCTCATTTTTCATCGATGCGTTTTGGCAAAAACATCTCAAAATCACAGAGTGATATGTTGTGTTTACAAGAAGATGGATATGCAGATGTGGATCCAGATGGGAGTGTGGTTTGGAGAGCACAAAATACAGCACATGTTGTGTTTGGCGGGCAGGCTCCTCATGGATGTGTGCGTTTGTGTGTGGAATGACTACACACCTGACAAGTGTGCGATGGGTTTGGGTGTGTGAAAAGTATTTGCCCCCGTACAGACTGCTTTACTTCCCTCCACGTAATATTTTCAGGTAATTAAACATGTTTCAATACCAGACAAAGAATCAGACAGTTTTCACGGAATGATTCAATTTAAGACGGGAAAATAAACACCCACATCAGCCTGGACAGTAATTAACCCCGCTTTTAAAACTGGATTAGCTGTGATTTACCAGATGTCTTTGCTCAGTTTCACTAGCCACACCCCAAACTAATTGCTGTAAGAGCCAAACAACGAAAAAGTCACTTATGACGTAAGACTCATGTAGCCCTTTTCTGCACACGCGAAGATGCTTTACAATGTCGCTGAAGGTGGAAGTCTAATGGATGGTAAACACTGCTGGCCTAGGTTTTATTGTTCTCCAAGCAATGGACGATGTTGGGTAACAACAGCAGTTAAACCCTAATCCTACCATATGGGATACAAGAGGAATGTTTCTACTTTTTCAGTAGAAACGGTTTGTGCGCTCTGTTTTGTGTACCAGTCATGTTAATATATGCGCCATGTTTTGAAAGAGCTTTTAGAAAACATGTGAAATGCAGTAAGAATAGAGTAATTTGCGTATTTTTTTGTATCATTGCAAACCCTAAGACCCTGCAAGATTCTTCAATTGTTTCCTTATCACTATTTTTCAGAAATATCCATTCAACCGTTTCAGGCCTGTGACTTTAATACCAAAAACAAACCATAGAAAAACCTCCCACACCAACCGAGCACTTGGTATAGGAGAACAGTAGAGCAAAAACTGCATGAATGCTTGAGGGTGGAAATCTTACAATCATTTGTGGCTGGATCACAGACAGGAATTAAGTTTGGAGAAATGGTGTATCCAAGTCTACTTTAGACTGAAAATCACTGGACATTTGAGGTTCCACTTATCCATTAAACTAAAACATAAGAAGAGGACAAAAGGCTTGTTTTGAGACAAATTCCTTGTGTTGTGCCGAACAGACATCCTTTTCCCTAAAACTGTTTAAAAAAAAAAAAAAGAAAAAGTGTCCATATCAATCGACCACATGTATTTTGCGAGCCAAATTCTGGCCACTCGAAGTGTGGTTAGGAATCCCAAGGACCACGCAGACTTCAGTAGGGCAAGTCTTTGGGAACGTTGCCTTTATGTGGAGTTGATCCTTGAGAACAACGGGATGAAACAAAATCAAAAGTTGGAGGCGTACAAACGGTCTAGTGCTGATTGACAACACTAAAATATGGTTTCTTCTGGACAGCGACTAAAGAGCTGAGACAAAGTCAAAGCACGAACTGAGTGTTATTGGTTTGTTTGTCAGACGTAATGTTGGTTCGTCTTCTAAACTGTTTGCACGATTAGGTGTCAAATGTCAACTGACTTGGTAAGCCACAAGAACAAAAGAAGCAGTTAAATGAAAACCAGTTAATTATTCTCATAAACCAGAGAAAAGGCAACCAAAATGTTCAAAACTAAACTTCAGAACACCAGTGGTTTTCATACTTGTATGTTGACATACCTTAAAACTGGACCGACTTATTCAATAAATTAGAACACAATCGACTTATTCAAGATTTTTTGCATGGTTTGAGGAACTGACCTTTTTACGGAATAATCTCCCCGCCGTCCGACCGTGATATGTGCTGCACTCTTCCCGAGCGTCATGCAAAAACCCCAGGAGGGTTGAAAAGTCAATTTCTTCACTTAGTGAAACACTTTACATATAATAATTACACAGATGGATGCTCAAGGACAGACTTAGAGGAGGGTGTGGGCCCCTGGGCTTGAGCCAAGGTGTGGTCCCTACTTATACAGTTGCATATATATGAATGCATGCAAGCACACACACACATACATGCTAATGATCTAATTATTCTCTTCAGGTGTGGTGCAGCAGAGGCACAAATAAAAGCTGCCCTGGGGGACTGGAGTTTGACGCCCCTGCTATGTACAGTATTTATTTATCCTTCTTCATTTCCATCTTTAACAGTCTCTTTCAATTTTTAGCAACTGTATCTTTCTCTGTAATTATCAGGTTTATTTCCTTACCAAGTTCAGACATTCAGGTTATTTTTCCTTCCAAGAGCCAAACCTGGTCAAAACTTTTCTTTGGTGATGATTGGATTTAGCTGCGTGTCAGGGCGGGGCAGGACGCGTCCAGTTGGCCCTTCGCTGGTCAGAGATCCAGGTTCTGGCGGGCCGCAGAACCGCTGTTAGCCAGTCTAACGTCTTGAGAAGCGGAGAGGGACGACGGTTCTATTCCATGTCCAGTATGTGTTTTTAAAAAACCCTGTTAGCTTGGATATTTTCTTCATCGCGCTCCTTTTCTTTCGCTCCTGCGCTCCGCTGTCATTCATTCTGTTGTCCGCCATCTTGAGAAATCCCTCCCCGAAGTTCCGCCCCAAAGCCTCAGAAGCGTCCAACTTGGACCAATAATAACCAAGCATTCATGATGGACGTTTGCCAGAACAAATGAGACATTATTTCAACAGCACTGCCAAAATCCTCTTGGCCAGAGATAAAATTCGGGGCCCCCGAAGAGCCAGGGCCCCGGGCTGCAGCCCCGGTAAGCCCGTGCTAAAATCCGGGCTTGTGGCGTTTATGTGGTCAAACATACAGAGGAAATAAATGTAGAAAAAAGTGTTATGATTATTCTTTGCTGACTAATTCAAGGAATCAGTTGAAGTTAAAACACTAAAGCATGCATAATGATTTTGATTTTCAAAAGGTGCTTTTGATCTGAAAAACCAAACTAATCGGGCAGATTTCATTGCTCAATATGACATAATAATACAAATGTGTTGTCTCTTCATAAATACTATTACTGGTAATACTGTCATATCAATCAGCACTCATAATCCAAGGTGTACAACAAATGCTTGATGCGATTTAACCACGTAGCATTAAAAAGAAAAACATTAAAATCGCAGGAATGTCTAAGTCATTAGATGCCGAAGATTAAAAAAAAAACCAAAAATGCGTGTTTACCTCAAACATTTGCACACCTCTCTTTGCACACACGAGTAAATCCTTGTTACGGAAAAGGATTTATCTCATGCATGCTCTGCTCTGCACCTTCATCACGGATGTCAAAACATAAGCCTGTCTTAAGCACTCGGATTTTCACAAATGGCATAAATCTTCCCGCATTAATCGGATCGGCCACATCAGTTATAACCTGAGCAGAACAGCTTAAGCTGCAGTAAATACACCTTCTGAATGTGTGTGTGTGTGTGTGTGTGTGTGCGCATGCGTGTGTTTGTGTGTGTGTAGTAGTAGTAGTAGTAGTAGTTGTCTGTCCTGCTTATGTGGAGCTCGTAAAGAGTCGGAGGAGTGTTGCAACAGGTTTGGCCGAGGCTCCCCTAAACAAACAGTCCACACCTGTCTTCCGCTCCTTCCTCAGTGTAAACAGAGTTTTGTTTTTTTTTTTCTCTCCTTTTTTCCCTTTCTCACAGATACACAAGGCTTCTGTTAAACTGCCACGACAACAGGAGCTGACTTGAAACACGACGCCGCGCTTCCAGCGGTGTGAATGGTATTTTTAATGTCCTTTGCAGCTCTGGTCTTCCCCACCGGTCACACCCTCGCTCTGTTCTCGTAGTTTATCTCCAGCGGTTTGTTTCTAAAAGTTTGGTTCCCCCCCGCCCACATGCTGCAGCCTGGCCCTTTTCAAGCCAATTCTATACGACGGGGTGGGTGTGTGGAGATGAATAGGGGCCATAAAGTTTATTCAAAGGGGGGAAAATTGAAACTGGGCTAAAAAATAATCCAGTTAAGAATGGAAAATAGTCTAATCTTTTGAAAAGATTATAAACTGAAGATTGGGATACCATTGGCATCTCACAGCGGACGTGTGTCACTTTAGCCGTAATGAGCCGTCAGCTCTGGATGTACAGGTCAAAGCTCAGGGCAAGAGGCGGCGTCCCTTATTTCCAAGAGAAGAGTATGAATACCGCTTCTTTACTGTTGGCTGGAAATTCTGCATGTTCGTTCATGACGCTGAGGATCCAGACAACCAAAGCCAAATCGACGTGTTGTTTTATGAGTCAACGGAAGTGAAAGTCGTGAAAAACAATCTGTCCTTTTGTAAGGTCGTATTTATCACACGTTGGCTTTGTTTGCATGAAGGTGCTGTTGCATCACCTCCATGTCACTGACGGAGAGAGACGGATTGGTTGAGTCAACCTTGGCTGGTTGATGGATGCATAAGTTTGCACTCTGAGTGGGCCTCTGTTTGGGAGAAGACTTGTGATGAAATGTTTGCCTCTTTCCTGCGTCTTACTTCCTCGGAGAAGGTTTCTGCAAATATGCTCGTACTGCGGAGCGATGATTGATTACCGAGTACATTTGTTCAGGTTTTTGGCATGAGAATCGAACTTTTATTCTGTGAACTCTAAATCTTTAGATTTGGAAAAATATAGACCTTAATCGTCCTCTATAAAAACTTAATTGGCACTTATAATGTGAGCTGTCAGTGAGTCAACTGAGGGCTAAAAGCAGGTCAACAGAGATTAAATAGTGTGCATAGGAATAAATTACTAATGAACTAAACTGTTGTTACACAATTTTCTTGCCACAGATGTATCTAGGTATTGGTTTTTACCTCGGTTGAAATTGTGTGACGTTTACCTGACCCATGTCAAATTGATTAAAATACAGTTATTCCTGATTCTCACCAAGTGAATTCAAACTTTTGAAATAGAGGCATTATAAAAAGAAAACATCTCTAAAACATTCTCGCTAAGTTTTCTTGCATTCAGCAAGTGTGAATAATTCTAAGAAAATCTAAAACAAGACAAATTTGGTCTGATCTAACTTCAGGCAGTGAGAAAAAGCAAGTGTATGTGTGTGCTTTTATTTGGGTTATGTAAACATCGAGTTTCAGCTGTATGTCACCTATGGCGGGTCTTGTTTGTAACGAGCAAATACATCGGGAAGGATGGTGCAAAACATTCATCAGTAACTGCCACTGTTGCCGTGGCGACAAATCGTTTTTGATGGCCATCGGTTGAGTTGAAGATGAAAAACGACAACCGTGAATGGAAAAGATGCAAGGCGGCGGGCGATCTTTTCATAAACTCCCAGTAAATTCGGTATAAAATCACACCACGTCACAATGCCATTTGTCTTCTCAGACTCTACATGCCTCTGATATCATGAGAAACGACAACAAACCAAACACGCATAGGAACAAAACGTCTGCAAAACATAGGTTTGCAAAATCACCTCCAAACAACCTCCAAGTCTTCTGGAATACATTTTCTTGCACAAATCAAACAATGTAGACATGTTTGGCCATAATTCCTAGCGCTATGTTTGGAAAAAGCCAAACATAGTTTATCAACACAATTTTTGCAGTCATTATAGTGGGCAATGGGAGATTTGGGGGGTAATCCGGGATTGTCTTGGAGGCACAAGACGTGAGTATCTTGTAATAATTACCTGTACTGTTGTTCAGTAAATCATGAAAGGGTGGAATCTGTTGTCTGTTTTTGTAAAGATGAGTTCATATTTCAATCACTTTAGAATCTATTTTATTATATCCTAACGCATAAGGACCTGGAATTTACCTTGTGCAATAACCCATCAGATTGCAGACACATGGAGGACAGTAAACTCCCTGGCGGCGGCACAAACGACAGCATACATCCCTCAGTTTGGTTTCCCAATTTGGATAAACATCAGTTTAGCACACCTCAAATTCCTCTTCACTGAAAGATGTCAGATCATGCAATCTTTGTACTTATGGCAGGGATGAAGGGATCACCCTAATGGCTGAGGATGTACTTTAAAGGGGGCGGTTCAGAATCTCTGAAGCGGGATTTCGTGACCAGGCTGGTGAGCCATTTTGTAAAAAGACAGGGGGGCTAAAGGTTTGTTGATGAGGAAACCTCGTAGAGGCACATCCCAAAAGGCTTACAGCTGCAGCGGCGATTCTTCTTCAAGGTATTGACTTGGTAGGTTGAATACAAATGCAATCCACACTTTTCAGGTTTTATTTCTGAAAAAAGAAAAAGTGAAACCAAACAACATAATTTTCCTTCTGATTCACAAAGAAATCAGAAGGGTAGAGTTAGGGGTTAGGGTTAGGGGTTAGGATTAGGGGATTAGGGTCGTGATGTGTTCAAAGTTCATCACGCTTTCCTTGTCTATCACCCTCTTGCTTTCAACCAACTGAAATAAAAAAAATAATAATAAAGTGTTTTTGAAACTGGAGTTGTGTTAGGATAGTTTGGAGAGTTTATTCAAGATTTATACTAAATCATACAAAGAGATAATCCATCATCGATTAGATAATAACAACTTATAACATTTTAATTAAACTATAAAACTTTAGAACTGTCCCTTTAAATGCTCCCACACACAGTTTCAGAGTGTGCCTATGAGTGATTTAAGCAAAGTTCAGGTGCACTGTGTGTGTTTTTTGGTGAAATTTTGTCTTATTGATAAATTTGTGTGTGTGTGTGTGTGCACGTGAAGTCGCCGCAGCCAAAAAAATGGGCTCTGGATTTTATTATTATAATCATTCTCAACAACTCTATGATAAAATCATGGAAATTTTCTCCCTCCTGGGAACACTCTGTCTGCCTTTCGTGTTTTTGTTTTCCACGTCTCATTCGTGTCTAGAAGCATTTTTATAAAGTGGACTGAGGGGAAATTCCTTCACACACACACACACGCACGCACACACGCACGCGCACACACACACACACTCCCCCACCTCCAGCATTAATGTGGCATGGACCAGCAGCTGAGCATATTTATTTTACTTTTCACAAAGCAGACAGAGGTAAGTCTTTGGAAAAAAAAAAAAAAAGGGACATTAAAGCATCAAAAATATTATTCTCACTCGCACATAAATAAACAGACGCCCCAAAGCCGAGGCCTGTTTCGGAATGTAGTAATTCCGAGTTTTTATGAATGACTCCATTCATGGCTGGCCACGCCCACACCCCCCTCTCACCCCCTCCCTCCACCCCAAAACACCCAGCTTTTGGAACCGAAGCCTTCGCGGGGCTCCGCCCCTTTCACCTTGTAAGGACAACCGCCGCGCGCTGATTGGTCAGAGCAACCGAGAGTGGGGAAGGTGGGGGGGGTCACCCGGGGAAGCACGGGCGCGATATAAAAACAAGACTCAGAGCGTGAAAAGACGTCATAAACTCGCGAGTGATGGAGGACACCTGAGGATGAATCTGGGGTTTGGATATTATCGACGCGGCCAAGAAGCTGGATGCGGGATTGAATCTTTGCGCCGTGAAGTGTTTTTAAAAGCAACTTGTCGTCTATGAGCATCACCTGACTGACAGCATGGGGATACAGCTGCTGTTTGCCGCGTTGGGACTGGGGATCGTCGCTGTGGTGAGTTGCTGCAGATAGTTTCTTGTCTTTATTTCTGTTGCTTCTGCTGCAGAGCTGCTGCTGGGGAGGGACAGGTCTGCAGACCTGCTGCTGGGGAGGGACAGGTCTGCAGAGCTGCTGCTGGGGAGGGACAGGTCTGCAGACCTGCTCCTGGGGAGGGACAGGTCTGCAGAGCTGCTGCTGGGGAGGGACAGTTCTGCAGAAGAAAAAGCTGCTGCCTCCTGTCAGCACCGACGGTGAAAGTGCAACTGTTCAAATGAGCTTCAAAAGCACAACGCATGGTGGTAAATTACAGCCAGCCTGTTCCAAGTAAACCACGGGCTTTGATTTATTTTTTTAGGGGGGGGGGGGGGGGGGAGTTACAAGTAGCCCACCACCCACTCGTCACCAAAGCAACGTCATCTCATCATTTGTGCAAAGTCAATTTAACATTAGTTAGTTTGATGTACGGCAATCAGATGAGTCACTTATGATTGTTTATTCAATCAACAGTAGATGGAAGTTTTGGGTATTTCAAAAAAAAAAAAAAATATATATATATATATATATATATATATATATATATATAATATATATATATATATATATATATATATATATATATTTGTGTGTGCATCAACTGCAGAGATGACTACTTATTTAGTTCAGTTTAGGCAATTTTGAGTTGCACTGTGCAAAACATGTAACGACTTTATTTGCTGCCTTCAGTTGTGATTGTAAACACAGGTGCCGCTCAGGCACAAGAGTGGACATGCACTTGATGCAACCTATTTGGGCGCCACCAGGAGGGGCGCCAGAACAAAACGATGGAATAATTCTTTCTAGTCCGCATTCTCTCTGTGTAACATTTTTGGTGTTTCTGATTTGTCTGCGTACACCTGTGAAAGTACCACCCTGCACCAATACCGCTACATCATGAGCATTTTCTTTCACGTGTTCAAAACTGTGGGTCATTCAAACAGTTTAGATATTTTCCTAAAAATATAAACCTTAGAAATGTACAGTTTGAAAAGAGAGAGAAAAAAAGAAGAAGTGAGAAAAGTATGAGAAGAAAACCTTGTGACAAAAATTCCAGAACTCTTGAGGGCCCCCTGCTGGTTTGAAGGCCCTAAGCAGGTTTAGTTTTCTATGTGAAGTCCGCTCTGGATCTGTGTGACGGTTCATACAATTTGAAAAAAATACAGAAAGCGATTTGCACTGGCTTCAATCCTACTGTATGTCTGCAATTATACTAGAGTAATACTATCCAACAGGACAGAGATAAAAATAAACCTGGAGTTAAAGTCCTGTTGCTGTACAACAGGACTATTTGCGTTTATTCACTCGGACAAGTTTTCACGTTAGTTTCACATTAAACCAGTGTACAGTTCACACTGAAAGTTGTCTGCCCTGTCTGAAAATGTCCCTGTGGCTGATCTTGACTGACAGCCTCCCCTGGAACTGCAACACTAACACGAAGCTGTTTGTGTGGCTTGTGCATGTGTTGTTGTTGTTGTTTTTTTTCCTGTGTATGTACACAGTGAGGTTTGGAAACAAAAAAGTGAAGGAGCGGTGAGGTGGAGGGGTGGGAGTCGGAGAACATCCCTTTCATCCCCGCAAGCTGAATGGATGCCAAGCGGAAGGCGACAGAGGGTCACAGATACCCCTGTGGGGCTCGCGACAGTGCTGACTATTCATGCCTCACACACTCTCAGGAATTTCTGTGATCTGAGTAACATGAGTCAAGCCTTTTTCCTCCTGTGGTCTCGTTGGTCCGTCGCTACGCGTAAAATGAAGTGCGCTTCTCCCTCTTGCAGGTGACTGCTGACTGTCCGGTGGTGTGCGAGTGCCCCGCGGTGCCCCCGTCCTGCCCCCCTGGGATCAGCTCGGTCCCCGACGGTTGCGGCTGCTGCAAGGTGTGCGCGGCGCAACTCAACCAAGACTGCCACGAGGAGCAGCCGTGCGACCACCATAAAGGACTGGAGTGCAACTACGGCAACGATGTGGGTCGCACCCATGGCATTTGCAGGGGTACGTACGTATACCACAGAGGCGGCAGGAAGGCGTTTGGGAAGGCTTTTTTTGGGCCTAGATTTTGACATAAGTAGGGGTTGACTGAGGCAATGTGTAACTTCAGGGAGGAAAATCTGACTCTCGATCCAGGCGGGCTGGAGTCTCTCTTTGATAGGGCCTCGAGGTTTGAAGACTGTGCCACTTTTCAAAAAAAAAAAAAAAAAAAACAGAGGCCCTTCATGAGCTGCGACTGAAACCTTGCCAACTCTGGGATTTATATAAGTACTTCAGTGTGTACACAAACACCCCTATGAAACACACAAGCACGCACACACTGGTATTTATATATGTGTGTTTACTGGGGGTCTGGGGAGGGTTATTCTATCTGGGATGTTTATGGGGAGTCCCATTGAGGGGAGTTACATGCCAGGACATTATAAACAACCCTAAACAACTTTCTGATCTAAGAATAGGGGTCGCTTGATAAATTTGGAAACGGTGTCTTTCAATCTGCTTCTCGTGTGCCTACGTTCAGACTCCTTTCAACTATTTTACATTTTCTCATGGCACAACCGCAAACCTCAGTGTATTTTATTGGGATTTTATGTGAAAGTAGTGCATAATTGTAAAGTGAAAGAAAAAGGACATGTGGTTTTCAAGATTTTTTTTTTTTTTTACAAATGAAAGTCTGAAAAAGGAAGGCCAAGAAATACAGCAGTCAGAAACTTGCAGCTTCAAGCGGCAAAAGGGGACTGAGCTGATTGGATGGGTCTAAATGTGGGGGGTTCATAGAACCAAACCTGCATTGTTCTATGAAAACAAAACTTATAAAAATATAAACTGCAGTTTGTTACTCTTTCAGGGAAACTGGTGGTTATTTCAAAGTACTGAATACAAGTGATGTACTATGACATAGGAGAGAAAGAAGTTTTCGCAAACCAATGTCGAGAAACATCTGTGGCAAAACGCCCTCCCTGCTTTGGCTCTTGATGTTGCAGATAGTACCTCAAAGGCTCTGTCTAATCACAGGCTGTAAAGTGCAATGTCTTCTTGAACAGGACATAACTCTCCCGTGTCAAAGTAGGCAGCAGTACAAATGCTCCTCAGTGATAAAAATGTGCTTTTTTTAATTATTTTTTTTACTTGGTTTGGTTGTTACGGATTCCCTTCATCAGCAAATCAAAGAAATTTTCTAACGGAGCAATTGCATTGCTCCGTTGACTTATCGGGCAGGCCTGTCCTTAAAAGATAAAAGATTACAACAAGTGTCAGTCCGTTGTCCATACCCTCTTACAGAAGATGTCCAAAGATACCTGTTTTATGTCTGTTCAGGTCAACCAAGACATTTATTGAGCATATAAAATGTTAAAATTAGGACTTACAGGTCCCTTCCAAATTTAGCCTAAACATATCGGTTGAAAATCAGGCTTGCTTGGGCTATTTTATCCCTTCCAACATACTGTCATCCATATATAGACATAAGTGGATGTCATCAACCCTTCATCATAAGGTGCCACAAATACACATTGTTCAAAAGGCAACATCATTTCATCAACCTCGGAGAGTCTACATATTGGGCAATCAGTGGGTGGTTCACCTAGATTTGGGCAACGGGTCTTCTGGCAGCAGCAGTAGTTCTGTCAATTTACGAGCTTATCTGTCTTCTTGTCTCTTTTCAGCCAAAGCAGATGGTCGCTCCTGCGAATACAATGGCCGAATTTATCAAAATGGCGAAAACTTCCATGCAGGGTGCAAGCACCAGTGTACCTGCATTGACGGAGCCGTAGGCTGCATGTCCCTTTGCCCCAGCCATGTGCCTCTGGCTTCTCCTTCCTGCCCAGCCCCCAAGTTAGTGAAGGTGCCAGGCCAGTGCTGTCTCAGCATCGACTGCCATAAGGGAACCACTGTTGTGCCCCCGGCGCACCGCCATCCCCCACCTCCTGCTCACCTACCGTTCCCCTTCGTCCCCTACTCGATCTATCCGTTCTCCAAGCCTTATGCGAAACCTTACCGGAAGCTGTATCCTTACAACCCCAAAAAGGAGAAAGGCGTCTTGGGGAATGAACTCTTAGAAGTGCGCCGCAAATGGGACAAACCACATGGAAATAAGGACCTGACAGGTAAGACATTGCATCACACCATCACCTCGGAGTGGCGTCTGCTTCCACTACTCAGTCCTGCATCATGTTTATGTTTTCAGCCATTTTTGCCTCTTGACGCACAGACTGCGTCAATGTGGGCCTGTTTATGTGAGGGTTGTTTTCCACTGGCCCCTTGCACACCAGAGGTGCTCTCCCCCTCTCACACAGCACATACCTCTGTCACGCAGCTCTCCCCTCTCTGTAATCACCTTCTGTATGTGTCAGTGTTGCCTGTTCCATGAATAAGGCTACTGTACCTTTCAGCCACGAATTTCTGCTTTCCCCTACTTTTCTTGATGGCCACTTTCATCCCACTATAATTTGTTGCTGATCCCACTGCTCTTTCTGTGTCAAAATGTCACAGTGGCCATTGTCCAATTGTATTCACTTGTCTTCTCTTCCATTTTTTCTAGTCTGGAGTAAGACGGGAGGTGAGTGTGTGGTTCAGACCACCTCCTGGTCACAGTGTTCCCGGACCTGTGGGATGGGGGTTTCCTCTCGCGTTACCAACGACAATGCCCGGTGTAAACTGGTCAAGGAGACACGCTTGTGCAACATTCGGCCCTGCAGCTCCATGTCTATCCCTGTGAAGGTGAGGAATGCATTTGGAGTCTCCTCTTAAAAGTCATCAAAGGTTATGTCTAGATTAAAGAAACAGCTGCTCTTATGGGGTCATTGGTGTCAGTTTTATTGCGCATGTACTGTTCATTAACTTTGAAATTTAAGAGAAGAACGTTTCATATAGGCCTAGGATATAACAACCATAGTAGATATTTTCTTTTTTCCCACATCTTTCCTTCTTTCAAGAGACTTGAGAGCAGGATACTTTAATAGTCTATCACAGTGACATACAGGACACGCATCGTGCACATGCCAAATCTAGGGGTATTTTGCAGGGACAAATTGATTTCAGGTGGTGCAAGGAAAAAGGAGTGTCCTGAATAAAATCACTCCACATAGTGAGACCATACAAAAGATTCCTTGGGCTTTATTTTCAACAGTCATTCAACCTAATTTGATATAAACTTTAGAGCTTCTCTGTTGTGAAACACCAACTGCATCTGTTGAATGTTGTGAAATCTCTTGAGCTCTGGAACTGACTGACAGCTGCCCTAGTAATTTGGAGCTTGCGGTTTCGCCCACTGTGTTGCTGTCTCGCGCTTTGTACACAGCGCTATCCGGACCCATTACGTCTCCGGCAACAGCCCCCTTCTGAGCCCGATGGGCTGCTGCACACCTGTTTTCACTGAACTCTCCGGGCTTTTGTGGAGCTGCCGTGGGAGTTAGCGTGTACCAGTGTCAACCCTTAACCATTGCTGGCATGCTAATCTCTCTTGGCAATAATCTGTTGTTCTGACCTTGATTTTGTTTTTGCACATCTTTGCAGTTAACTGCCTTAACCTTGTTTTTCATGCTTTTCTGCAGCGATATGACTAATGAGTGATGTAACGCCAAAAAAATATGAATCTTTTATCTCCTTTTCTGGTGTAAATGCGAACAATAACGGATAGCTTCCTTTGGTAGGACTCTTAAAATAATTCAATCGATCAAGATTATCACAATTCTCAACAAAAATTAGACCAATTCCACAATTGAAGGGGTTTTCAAACCTGGCAGTCCAGTAGACTCAGGTTGTTTGAGGACCAAATTTGCAACATTTGCCACATTTTCAGCTGCTATGATTCTCTTTTACATTGCACTGTGTCAAACAAACAAACCAAATCCCTATTTACTCCCTTGCCTGTGGTGGCGCTGCACCAAGAACTACTAAAAAAATGCAACATAAAAACCACAGAAGACATGACTACAACTTCCTCCTTTTGCAAAATGTATACAAAAATGGAGTAGCATCAGATTTTAGATTTCTCTTTTGTCTTTGGTAAAAGACCACTAGCCACTTCCCCCTCTAGCTGTAGACACGACTGTTTGTTTTGGTTGCATTAACCCACAATGCCCTCCGCTTGGCATCCACATATGCATTCAAACCATCCGAGAATTCACTTTTAATAAACTGACACCTCGGTTTTTAGGCAGACCAGAGTTCACTTTTTTGGTCGGTTGCACACTCACATCTCCTCAAACAAACCGGACTTTCTAAGCTAATGAACTAGTGTTTGATTAAAGCAGATTATACAGGGCTGGTGTGAATGCATCTTAAAGTGGCTTTGGATCAGAAGGAAGTATAGCATTCTGGTAATCAATTTTTTGAAGGCTGGCGTTGCATTAGACTGCCACAAATGTCATGTTTACATCCATCCTG
Source organism: Poeciliopsis prolifica (assembly GCF_027474105.1). Taxonomy (NCBI): domain Eukaryota; kingdom Metazoa; phylum Chordata; class Actinopteri; order Cyprinodontiformes; family Poeciliidae; genus Poeciliopsis; species Poeciliopsis prolifica. Next base: position 11,173,458 of record NW_026562385.1, on the reverse strand, counting down.
GCTTTTCTTGTTTGTGTTCAGTAGTTACTTTATTCCCTCTGGCATAAGGTTTACTTTTTATTCTTTGCAAAAAGAAAAGTTCTAATGTGTCCCAGCATCAGGAGAACTGTGCTTCACTGAATATCAAATTACTCATTTCATGGACATAGAATCTCAGTCTTGCTAACCTTAGGCTTTGAAGGGTACCTAACTTAACTCCTCTTTCCCAATCCACAGAAAGGAAGGAAGTGCTCGCGTACGCACAAGGCCCCAGAGCCGCATCGCTTGTCCTACGCCGGCTGCAGGAGCACTCGCTTGTACAGGCCCAACTACTGCGGCGTGTGCAGGGACGGCCGCTGCTGCTCCCCTCGCCGCACGCGCACGGCCAGCGTGACCTTCGCCTGCCCCGACGGGGACCTTTTCAGTAGATCAGTCATGTTCATCCAGTCCTGCAAGTGCAGCGACGAGTGCAACCATCTGAACGAGGCGGCGATGCCCCCACAACTCTGGCTCTACGGAGACGTTCACAAATTCAAGGACTAGTTGTTGTTGCCGCCGCCTCGCCTGCATTCCTGCATAAAAGTGTAAATTGCCCACCCATTAGTGATACTTTTAATAGAGCAGCTGTTCCTAGTGTAGCTATTGAATAGATGCAGGCAATGATCACAGATGAGATTTTTTTTCTTTTCTGGAGGAAAATTTTCTGCCTTTTCTCGGAATGTTTCATGAACTGCGGTACTTCAGCCAAGGAGAAAAGGAGCAAGCGTGGGGACAAACTCTTCAGGATGACCATCATTTCTTGCTACTCTAGATGTTGCTAACTTATAGAAAACTGGTTTTATGTTTGCAATTGCAAAAGGTTGCGGTTTGTCTCGCAATGGTATTTATTCCTTGATATTTATTCAAGAGACAGACATGTTGAAACTTTGGCATGCCACTGGGATAAGAGACTTTTCTTGGAGCCTCTCTGTGGCTGAAATCCACGGACGGCTATCGGTCACAAGCGGGGAGAGGCAGACTGGTCCATTACGGTCAGAAACCAGCATCCAAAGGCTGATGACCAAGAATGGCAGAGGGAGAAGGGCAAAAAAAAAAAAAAAGACAAGCTAAACCCGAATGGTTTAGGATTCGTACACATTCCGAGGAAATATTTCAAAGGTTGTTTATACAGCTGGACTCATCTCCTGCCTTTGCCTTCACGAGAAACTGAGACATTTAGCAAGCACCAGAAGAACAAGCCTGGGATTCTGGCGTCGAGCAGTCGACCACCTAATTCTGTGCAAATTACAATCTTTGAGGTAAAAATCAGCCCCTCTCTGGTTTTTCTGCTATAAAAATAAAATCTAAAAGCTGCGTGTGTGATGAGGTAAACATGCAATTTGTGGAACCGCGCTACTGCCTAATCTGGCCTGTAATTGAGCGGCACGCAATGTGACTGAAACAAAACAAGAAGCCGTGTCTTTTCATGTTAAAGAGGTGTCTGTTTCCTCAAACTGCTGACTTTGCAGTCGAGTCAGAAATAAGTTTTCCGTTGGGTGCAAAGCCTCGGAACTGTAAGGACTCTCAAAGAGAGGCTGATTCTAGGTAGGCACTGTGTATTCTTTGATTTATATACGACTGGGAAACAAAAGCATCTCCCTTAACTGTCGCTTGGATTAGTTTGTGCACCTTATGTCGACTTTTATACAGTATCTCAGTGTCAAGTGTGAGTACTCGGCAGACATGTCCAAGTCATTCTCTTGTACCACTGCAGGTGTAGTTTTTTTGTTTTTTTTAAATCCTTGCTATGTGCCCATGTAGATGCTGTGGTTTTGTCATTTTGACTAGTTCCAAGGGACACTGTAGAGCAGCTATGTACAGATGAATTTGTAACTTCGTAGTTCTACCTGCTGTATAAGGGCCCGTTATTCTGTTGAGTTAGTTCATGTGTGGTTCAAACACTGAACTCTGACCCTGGGTTCAGGTTCCCGAAGAGAACGCCATACCAAGTTGAGAGCATTTCAAGAAAAAAAAAAGACTGAAGGTGTACTGCTTTTTATATCGTGGAAGGAGCGTTTACCCAATGATTGGTTTGGAAGTGATGACTTTTCAAAAAAAGATTTTACAAATAAAGAAACTTTTACCCCTGTTCTGGGTGCACCTTTTTCCTACCACACTTTTTCCTTCCACTTAACATTCTACAAATATGCTTGGCTGTAGCACCCTTCTCCATAACCGTCCTACTCACCTTGACTCAGAACCCTAGAGGCTCACGCAACCTTGGCAGATGTTTCCAATATTTTACCACAACGTTTCTCAGTACTTTTTGAGATATGAACTCTTGGTTTTTCATTATCCTTAACCAAAATCACCCAATTTACATCCCCAAGGCATAAAATATTTTACTCCATGTAAAATTCTAGTTCCCTCTTCCTTTTGAACCTTTTCTGAGCTGTAATTGTAAGTTAAATACTAGCTACAGCATGATACGGCCCATAATTTCACACGCTTTTCTGGTTGGTGTACCAGCATCAACGTAAAAAAAAGTGTCAGACTCACTGAACAGAATAAATAAAAAAAGAAGCTTTAATTTCTATAAAATGTAAGAAGATGGTCTTCTATTTAAACTGCATTAGCTATTGTTCTGCACTGTTGGTTGAAATGTTTTTTTTTTTTCCTATTTCTAGTCATGATGTGAAAACTACAAATACCATTATTTTCTAATAAGGTAATTTCTTTAAAGAGGTAGTATCAGGTTAAATCGACTTCTGTGCATGTTTGAGATGTCCTTTAATCTCCCACGACAACCGTTCAGGGGTGCTAAACACCTGGATGATGAAGCACCGTCTCCAAGCTTCCACCCCAATTTCAAGACATCAAACTACAAGTCAAATTTCTTCAATTATATTTGATATATATGGAATTTTTTTCATTATATATATATATATATATATATATATATATATATATATAACTGAAGTTACTTGTTTGTGTTGCAAAATTATATGAGGCTGGAAAACAAATACTGCCCCTTTAAAATCTACATAGAGCAATTCAGTTTAAAACCTCAATTATAAAAACAAATATTATAATTCATATTCAAGATTCTAGTTGTTGTAGATGGTTGTGGGTAAAAAGGATCTCCTGTAGCCATCTGTGTTACAGTGGGGCTGAAGAAGCCTCTGACTGAAGATTCTCATAAAGCAGATGCTTTATCCATAAGCTTGGTTTTATTCAACTTTTCTTTGCACTACCATCAATATTTGAGGTTTATTCAATTATTTTTTATTTGAATTAAGCAACTAACATTAGCTTGCTCTGCTTTTGTCACTTCAAAGAATAGGTACAAAACATAGCACAATGAGCACTGAAGTGGGTTTTTCTGTGGCTATTTACCAACTATGACTCAATCTGCTTCGATATTGTAGCCGAAGTAGAAACTTGTTTTGCACAAAAAATGTTTAAAAATGTTTTATATTTTCCTATCAGTACTGCTAGAATATCACTCCACTTCTTACCAAGACCATTCCCAGCTGCTAGCATGGTTGATATGTCAGTTTCAATTTATTTTTATGTTTACACAGCAAAATACTAGGACATACATAGTGAGAATCAGTTTTTTTGGGGGTACAGTGTCGAAACTTTGCCAAAATCTGCCGTTTCACCACTAGGATTCTACTTGTTGACTTAATATATAGAAGGCAGTCCATTTGAAAGTTGTAGAAAGAACTGCCACACGAGCCAAATCAGTTTGTTTAATCAAATCTAAAGACTGCTGACCTTTAGCATTGAAGATATAAAACCCTACAATACAAATCTAGGCTTTGGAAAAAGCAAAGAAACAAAAAGAAAAGAAAAAAAAAAAAAAAAAAAAAGACAGCTCCAAGTTACTTCTCAAGTCTATTAGGTTTACCTTAACAGCGCAATAAAACAATGCAGAGACAACAGTCTTAATGAGAGAGCACAACAATAAAAATGGCATTTTATAAAAAGTTTTAATTGAGGCAAAACAAAACAAAATAAAAGAAACCATAAAAGAAATTAAAATCAAAACCCCCCGCCCCACAAACTGACAATAAAAATAAAGGTTTTTGTGAACAAACGTGCAGAGCTTTCAAATCAACAACGAAGTACGTCTACTTCCAAATAAAAAGACTGGATCCACGAAGAGGAGACTTCTGTTGGTCTGGAGGGGTGGGGGCTCATCTGGACTGCTCGACTGGACGGGGGGCAAAGGAGAGACGCATCAAACGTCTGCAGACGTCTAACATGCAATAAACACCTTTAAGCTGAGCTGCGGTGAGAACTTACTGTAAGAGGAGATGTCGATCTCGTCCGGCAGCTCGGCCACGTTGACTTCAAAGCGGTCCTGCACGTCGTTCAGGATCTTGGCGTCAGTCTCGTCCGACACGAAGGTTATGGCCAGGCCTTTGGTTCCGAACCGACCGGCACGGGCGACCTGATTGTTAAATCCAAGAAAACCCCTTAAGTATGCTCCCAAAAAAAAAAAACAAACAGAAAATAAATTCCTGGGATGTTTCAAAATGGTAGAGGGAGAAACAGAGGAAGGAAAGCCAGCTTCTCACCCTGTGCAAGTAGGTGTCTGAGTCTTCAGGCATGTCGTAGTTGAAGACGATGTTCACCCTCTCGATGTCCATCCCTCGGCCAAACAGGTTGGTTGCCACCAAGATCCGTCTCTGGAAGTCCTTGAACTGCTGGTAGCGAGAGAGTCTGCGAGGAGAGCAGCAACAAAAGCGTCACCGTCTTGCTTAGATCAGGGCTGCAACTAATGACTAATGTCCTCATTATTTTATCGGATTTAAAAATATACACACATTTTGCTGATTTTTCATTTAACCACTTGCACCTTTTTTTTTTTTTTTTTTTTTTAAAGGGCATTTGAATTATATGTAAAAAAATAAATTACTTTTTTAATAAGAAAACAGGATACTGCTACCTAAAATGCAACAGCAGCATTCTTTTAAAGAATGCTTCAATTTCCAACAAAGGATGCATATGGAGTTAAAAAAATAAATACTGTCTACTTTTGGATTAATAATTGGATTAAAAAAATGTATATCAAACATAAAACCAAAATTTGAACCAGCTGTTAAAACAATTCAGTTGTATTTGCAGATAAAGGTGATTCTTCCCCATCATCTTAAATGCAAAATATCTGTTCTTTGTACAGTTCTGCCTTCCTACTGTGTTGTTCCTTCACCAGTTCGCCGTTCTTGGGTTTGTTTTCTCCAGTTAACAATGAACCGATTACTAAACTGGTTGACGATTTTAATTATGTTTAATCCAATAAATCACCACACAATCAAGATTAAGTCAATTACCCGTTTCATAGTCGGGTTAAATTAAGAAGCATTCTGCTCCCAGGAACACATTTAGCTGGTCCAGGCTTGTGTGTTTGTCAGTGTGTGAGCAGAGCGCTGAGCTTTCTGGGGGGTCTCACCTTTCCTCCTGAACCATTGCTCTGTGGATGGCGATGGCGGGGAAGTTCTGCTCCACCAGCAGCTGAGACAGAGCGATGCAGCGCTGCACGGACTTGACAAAGATCACCACCTAGAGGCAGAGCGTTGGAACTTAGAGGCGTGACACCAGGCTACAAACATGGGCAGGTTTAAATGCAAATATTTTTGAAAGCCATCAATTTCCTGTGTCGCTTATTTCTGGAAATGAAACACGGAATTTTAGACTTATGACAGAGTGAAATATTTCAAGCCTTTATGGCTAACATATAATGAAAACCCAAATTGCAGTGTCAGAAAATTACAAAATTGCTTAAGCTAATTTACAGCACTCTGAATAACCAGCTTTTGCAGCAAAGACCTTTTGTCACATATCCTCCTTTTGGAGGGTGTCAAGGACGTCTGCCCAGTCGGCCATCTTGGTCCTGACTGCATCCTACTGATCCACACTGAGATCATCTAAAGGCTCAGGAAACATTTACATGTCAATGAGTTTCCAATATAGGTCTGATATCCTGAATTAGGAGTTTTCATTATCAATTAAAGAAAAACAAGAATTGAAATGTTTTCGCTTTCTGTAACAAATCTATATTGAATTTCAGAAAGTTTAACTTTCATTCTGAAACAAGTGACAAAACAAAAAAACAAAACAAAACAAAAAAACCTGAACCTTTCCACTATATTTTAGTGTTTGTTGCTGTTTAACTTGAGGAGCTCTATGACGACGTCGTGTCAAAAAGTGTCTGGCCCGTAGATTTACCTGGTTGAACTCCAAGACGTCCAGCAGGTCAAAGAGCTTGCGGTTTTTCTCGCTGTCCTTCAGTTTACAGTAGTACTGCTGCAGACCGTGCAGCGTAAGTTTGGTCTCGTCGTCCACAAACACCTCCATCGGCTGCAGGAAAAACATGAATGCAAAATGAAATGACAAAAACAGCAACCTCTGGTGAATTTACTCCTTTTATTTGTGTTTTACTTTTCCTATATCGCAGTTTGCTGCACCGCATTTAATTTAGGCGATTTATCACATTGTGTCGTAATTCTTGCTTCCTATACGCAAGAATTCATTACAGACTCCAACACAGATTTGTCTATTTAGTTCTAAACCAAATATATGTCCACCAAAAATGTTCAAACATTTGCTAAAAAAAAAACACATCTGAAAATGATTGTGCTCATTTTAATACATCATGCGATTAATCAATAAACTACTACTTATTGGGACAGGCTGAAGTAAACCTAATACTGCAAACTTGACAGAATGCGAAAAAGTTTGGAGTTTCTCTTACGTCCTGCATGAATTTGCGGCAGACCGGCCGGATCTCCTTACTCAGCGTAGCGCTGAACATCATGACCTGCTTCTCGTGGGGGGTGATCCTGAAGATGTCCTGCACGTCGCGCCTCATGTCTGCAGGGGGGACAAAAAAAGAAAACCATAAACACACTCTGCTTTAGCTTCAGACGACCGGCGAGAAAAGGGAAGACGTACCGAGCGCCTCCAGCATCTTGTCGCACTCGTCCAGGACGAAATGCTTGACGTTCTTCAGACTCAGGGTCTTGTTGCGGATCAGAGCCAGGGTCCGCCCGGGGGTCCCGACCACGATGTGAGGGCAGTTCTTCTTAAGGGTGTCCTCGTCCTTCTTGATGGCCAGGCCGCCGAAGAACACGGCACACTTCACGTTGGGCATGTACTTGGAGAAGCGCTCGTACTCTTTGCTGATCTGGAAGGCCAGCTCTCGTGTGTGGCACATGACTAACACAGAGACCTGGAGGGGAAACACGGAGTGAGACACCGTGGCTATGGCAGACGTACGAGTTATTTTCCTAAACAGCTGGAAACACCCATTTTGACTAACAAGACAAATTTAAAGTTTGAGTTATCAATCGACCAATTATTTCGAACACTGATTAATCTGATAAAAAATATGCACGGTCCTGCCACAATAAATTGTCACAGAAGTTATTACGATAAACGATAATGTTGTTTGGAGACCATATTCAAGTAACGTAATTGGCATAATGATGCAAGAACACACTGTCAAAGATCAATAAACTTTAAAATCTATTGAACATTTAACACAAGAACTGGAAAACATTTTAAATATATACAAAAATAAGAAAATAAAAATTTATGGAGTCTCTACACAGCTGGTTGAAACTAAAACACCAGACTGAAGACTTTTATCATCCAGTTTTTGGTAGAAAGAGAAAAACAAATCATGCAAATGAATATTATTGAGTTTGTTTTAAATTATTATGAGACATTTATGTCTATGATAGCACTAATAAATTTGTTCCTCTTGTCTTAATCATGCTCAATCCTTCTGCAATAAACAGCTGTGTGCTTCAATAACTTTTCATCAATCAAATTAAGGCAGAGTTTATTTGTATACTGTTGGTTTTAACCAACACGAAAAGATGATCAATGTCGTTTAACGTTATGACATGTAATGCAACTGGCATCGGTTTTATATTTGAGGACATCCATGATCTTTGTGCGCCCCAAAATCAAAATTAGTTCTTTAGTTTGCCAAATCCGACCTAAAGCGCTGCGGTCGGCTGAGCGAACCCACCTGTCCATCAACGGGCTCGATCTGTTGCAACGTGGCCAGGACGAACACGGCCGTCTTGCCCATACCAGACTTGGCTTGGCACAAGATGTCCATGCCCAGGATGGCCTGGGGGATGCACTCATGCTGGACTGAAAACAGAAACGTTAAAAAAAAAAAAAATTACAGATCAAAGGAGAAAAAAACTCAAATACTTCAGCAGCATATCCATTGACAAATATTTTCCTTGAATGATAATGTAGATGCAAACAAACAAGCTTAGCCAGAACTTCCACATCTAGAATTTCTAGGGTGTGTAATTTCTACTATGCTGTTCAGCTGTAAAATGTACGAGTTACTAGATCTGCCTTTTTCCCCCTCACTGAAACAGGATGGAAGAACTAAATCTCCAAATATGAGAAATCAACTCTTAGTAATTAATTTTTAATAATACAACAAGTTTCCTAACTTCTTTCAAGGTTTAATTTATATTATTAATGCAGAATTACATTTATCTGTCCACAATAGTGATAATAAAACTCCCCCAATAAAAATAGCATGATGCTGCCACCACCATGTTTTAAGATTTGTTGCAGTTATCACTCCAGTCTGCAGGAGCATGCATCAGCAACTCCAATAAAATTCAGCAGCAATAACAAGAGAAATGTCCTTTAATATGTATGTTTGACATAAATATGGTTGCTTAGAAAAGGTGAATGATGGTTAGTAAATGAGATTATAGAATCTGGGGAAGATGTAAAGAAAAGATCAAATGTCTATGGTTATTACTGCCGGAAAGACTCTGGTTAATCAGAAACTAGCATCTCACTGAAGAAACTTTACACAGTGGAAGAGGCATTTCTCGCCGTATTTTATAAAAAGATATACATTTACACTTTGATAAGTTTTAAGAACAAAAATAACCCTGGGTATGTAAGGTTCTAACATTTAAACCGTATTCTCCACTTGGATTCAGCCATATCAAAATTTTATAACAGAATTGAGAAAAAATGGAAAAAATAAAATAAAAATAAGCGAACTGAGATAACTGGAGGAAGTTAGACTTCATCCTGCCACTGCATTATTATTTATAGATTCAAAAAAATAACATGAAATGTCTCTGTACAATTGCGTGACATTTTACCTTCAGACGGATGCTCGAAACCACAGTCTATGATGGCCCGGAGGAGCTCTGGCTTCAGCAGGAAGTCCCTGAAGCCGGAGCTGTGGATGGAAACGTAGGACCCCTTCACCTCCTTCTTCCCCGCCGGGGTTGCGCTCTCCGGGGCTCCTTGTGGCTCATCATCCTCCTCATAATCGAGCAGCTCGTTGTCAACGTCATTCTCAGCCATTATACGTGATTATGTGTTTGCCTGATACACACACAAACAAAATGTTAGTTTTCATTATAAAATACGTCGTTTTATATGTGTTGTGGTTCCGAAAAAGGTCCCGAATTCGCCCACGCTCCATGCAAAGCAGACCTTGAATGAAACCATTTGTATTGTCTTAGCCCGGCACGCCATTCAAAACATACTGGTATAAAGTCGACGTTTACTAGCTTATTTTGCTTGACGTTTTCTACAGCCAACGGTATTAGTTGTTATACTTTGCGCATAAAGCGTACTTCGAACGAAATCTGCACGTGAGAAAAAAAGGAAAAAACACAAATGGGTCATACAGCGCGTCGTTTTAACTGCTAGCTTCTTGAGTGCTAACCACAATGAAAACCTATTGTGTTGCATAACCGTTGCGAACTTAGCGGGTTGTATAGTTTAAAATGGACATCTGCGAATATGCTCTCGACGTGATACGTTTATTACTCGAACTTAAACTTAGAGATAAATACGGGAGCTAAATTTAAAGAAAAACGGCACAATTGAACAGGCGGTCGGGGAAGCTAAGCTAAAAGGCTAAGCTACAGCGCTCTTTGCGTCAACGTCCGGGTTAAGCTAACAATGATTTCAATTTAACACGGGCTACCTTCTGACAAAATTTAAACATACACAATTAAAACGTGAACGTTTAACCATACAATAACCCCTTAAATACTAGAAACTGTGATAATTTTGCTCTACATGGCGCTCATACCTGTACGACGTTAGCGCTGAAATCAACCGGATCAAAACCGCATGGAGAGGCCTCAATCGGTTTGTACAGGCAACCGGAAGTTCCGCCCACGACTGTAAAACCCTCGATTTTATTGGTGGACTTGTTCAAATTGAGCCAGCGATTGGAGGAAAGGTGTGCCACAGTCCTTCACGGTCTGAAAAAGCGGGATCGAGCGACGATGGGTTCTGTGTACAGGAGCTCGTAAGGGACATGAACTGGCGGTATATAATTTCACGTTTACGCTTTTAGGCAAGTACAATGAAATTATCAAAGAAGTTGTATACTAAATGAATTATCAAATTTTAAAGTTCATAAATGTGATTTTTACATGGCACCTAAATTATGTATGCTGGTTAAAATGTATGGAGGTTGTAACTTGCAATATAATACATGATCTACATATAAACACTTTAGGACTAAAACATTCATAACAAAAAATAAATGTGAATAAAATATACTGACAAGTGGAAAAAAAATCTAGATTCTTTTTTCAAAGGGCAACTTCTATTCACATCACCTCCTTCATTCGATGAAAGGTTTGTGGCTTTCGCAGCGTACCAAGCACATCTTGATTTATGTGAAGATGAAATATAGTTATTATAGTCACTTGCAAGAAGTAAGTAAAATGTATGTATATTTTTAAAATGGTTATGTACTATATGAATATATATTCAAATGTATTTTATTTGTGAAAGTATATCAAATGTTTCCTTATTTAGTCATCTACATTTGTACATTTACTAACACAGCACAAAATGCTAAATTCAGTTGCAGTGTGTGCATAATTTGTTATTGTTATCAATTAATTTGTTATTAAGATTTATGATGACGGTAAAGGTAATTTTATTTATATAGCACATTTTCAGCAACAAGGCAGTACAAAGTGCTTTACCGGAATTAAAAGGAAATACAAACAAAATAAACACACCAAAGGAAAGAGGAAAAGAAGAAAAAGAACCTAATGTTGATCTAAAGTATGTAAGCTCGGTGCTCCTGTTCAGGGTTACTAAGTATCCTCTGGTCTGATTCCATTTCTGGGTGGGGAAAACAGGAATCTAAAAAATAGTCTAACAATGTTGATCCAAAAGTGTCCTCTGGGCTTCTGGTCTCTGCATCTAAAAAGTCAGTACTCTACAGTTTTTGATCAAATAAACTAAAGAGTGACTAATCTAATTCCTTTTCTGGGTTTAAAGAGAGTACTCCACAATTTCTAAAAGATGAGCTAAATTCTAAGTTTGTTCTAAATCTTTTTCCACCAAGCCGAAACGAGCAACTTCTCCGAGATTGATTCCATCCTGTACAACGGGATGGAATCAATCTCGGAGAAGTTGCTCGTCGCAAACGATCTAAAACCCACTAGGGTTTTAGATCCTCCACTGGGCTGCGAGACTCAAGACTCACATCCACATCCAGGGTCTATCTGTCCATGCCAACAGGCTGAGTGTTTGCTAGTTCGGCCAAGACTGTCACAAATTTGTCGATAAGCCAGGTATCCCCGAGGTCCAAACAGCAGAAATCCTGTTATCAGAAATAAATCCATGGAGTATCCCGCCGGGTGTCTCTCCACATGGAGGCCCAAAAGTGACATAAGAAATATGTCACTTTAGAAATATTTCGTTTTTCCTTGTTTCCGTCAAGAAATTTATACTTCTTTTTACATTTCCCCTTGTGGTGGAAAAAAAAACTACTTCCAAGCACTGTACCGGTAGAATCACTCAGTCAGGTTTATTTTTGCATTGTGCACAATACAGGGCGCTCATAAGACAATCAATAATAAAGCCAGTCTGACTAACCCATGCTCTCTAAGCTTGCTAAGCTCTGCCAGGCAGAGACAACATGTAAGTTTTTATACAATGATAAGGAAGAAAAACAAAGGGCAAGACGATCTGGTCCTTACAACCTTACAACCTCGTACAAGTAACTCAAATAGTTCTTTTGGTGAGAGTTCACAAACATTTCATATAACATGACTAGCAGATTATGGTAATTTTTCCATAACACCCCTAAACATGCATTTAGGAGTCAAGAAAAGTAAATATTTTGTTTTGTCCTTTCCTTATACAAACCCTCCTTATGTTAATGAGAGCTGCCTTCTATGTCCAGGACATTTAGTAGTTAAGTATTTAGTACATTTGGTAAAACAGTATATTGTGGCGTATATAATGTATGTATTTCGCACCCGGATGTAAACTCTTATTGTGAAGGGCAGAAGGTGAGGTCGTCTTCCTACCTGATGAAAACAATTCGCTGTCACGCCAATGGCTGCCAGTCGTTAGGTTTGACAGCTGCCGTCCTTTGCTGCCGCCTACTTTCTCGTTTAATGTTACACAACAAAATGACGTTTGCTTTTCAGCCTACCGCGCAGCGTCCTGCGAGCATTTTTAAAGTGAAATAAAGCGAATAAAAGCAGTTTCAGGCTTCCACTTGTCCGGTTGTGTTTGCTAGCTAGAGGCTCGAGCCGTTCACAGCTCCTCTCTTCCGGTCGTTTGATATTCGCGGTCTTCGGAGGACCCGGATGCAGACCGGCATTCGGACACTTTTTTTTTTTTTGTAAACCTATCCATTCATTCATCCAAACATTTCCTTTCACTCACACATTCACGCACTAACCGGCATTCGGACACAGCTTTTTCCCATAAGCCTGGGAAACGTCACTTATTACGTGAGAACATAGAATTCGGCGGGTTTGATGTCTATGACGTCACAAATGTCAGGGTGTTTATTTGCACTGCATTCTTCTCGAGCCCTCTGTTCGCCCTCGTTTGTCTCAGAGCCCGGATTAGTTCTTGTTCATCTCACCGTTAGAGCAAACCTTTCTACAAACCAGCGAACCTGGCAAGCAGAATGAGTTCTCCAATTGTTGAGACCCAGCGCGTCACGGTCAACGTCCTTAGGGGGCTGGTGCACCGTCTGTTCATCAACTTGACCTGGATGGAGTACCTGCGTCTGGCAACAGGGGACCCCGCTCGCACCACTACCTGCGTTCTGGTCGGGATATTGAAGGAGATCTTGGAGCTGTTTGTTGCGAACGCTCTTGAGAGTGTTCCGATCGACAACTCCAAGATCGAAGAGATGGTTGGCAACAAGTTGCCGGAAGCTTTTGCAAAGGTCATCAAGGTTGGTGGAGATTTCCACACCGAACGCACGGACAATTTAAACCGTCTCATTGTCCGGTATGTGGTCGAGAGAGTCAATTCCACCTTAGACTCTGACTCTGAGAACAAACGCAGCAATCACGTTGATGACTTGATCAGCGATATGGTCGATGAAGTCAAAGGCATGGTTAAAGACCTTTTGTCCGATTGCATGAATCTGGCAAGAAATCCAAGAAAGTCGTCCGCCCGGTCGAGCCGAGATCTTTGCTCAAAGGCCTGAATGAGAGGCTCCAGGGTTTTTTCAGGAGGTTCGCTCGGAGACATTCATCACGAGTTGCTCCAGTGAACCTCCCAGAAAACCCTGGACCCTCTCAGACCATGACCAAGGCCACGGCTGCCTTGATTTCTTCTTTGGAAGTGGACGCCAGGTGTGACATCTCACCTCTGGAGCCCGACTTTCCTCCAGATGATGTGTCGGACATCATAGATCTGGACACCTATCCAGAGATCCCATCAGCCAAAGACTCTCGGGCCTATCGAGTCGAACTGGAGTCAAAATTTGGTTTACCCAGGGAGGCCTTCGTTAACGCGAAGACCTCGCTGGGAGAGGATTTTGAGTCTCCAGGTTTGATGAGGTTACGCCTGTGGAGCATCGATTGAAGTAGTGGGGTGAATTTTTAATTAGTTGTTAGTTAGATAGTTAGGGATTTTTTTACTTGTTCGCTTAGCATTTGCTCGTTTTTAATTGTTTGCTTACTAGTTAGGTCGTTTTACTCGTTCGCTTAGTTGTTAGCTCGTTTTTTACTTGTTCGCTTAGTTGTTAGCTCGTTTTTTACTTGTTCGCTTAGTTGTTAGGTCGTTTTTTACTTGTTCGCTTAGTTGTTAGATCGTTTTTTTACTTGTTCGCTTAGTTGTTAGGTCGTTTTTTACTTGTTTGCTTAGTTGTTAGATCGTTTTTTACTTGTTCGCTTAGTTGTTAGTTCGGTTTTTAATTGTTTGCTTAGTAGTTAGGTCGTTTTTAATTGTTTGCTAGTAGTTAGATCGTTTTTTAATTGTTTGATTAGAGTTACAATGGTTATAAAAAGTCTACACCCCTGTTCAAATGCCAGGTTTTATATCAGCAAGACAAGCATTTTCGCAATGAAATTGAAAAACAAACAGAAATTTTCCAAGGAGCTGCAGTGAAAATGAACAACTCAGGATTTCCAGTTCATTAAATATACCATGGGACACTGTGAAGACTGTCACCATCAAGTGGAGAAACCATGGTACAACAGTAACATCACCAAGAACAGGACGTCCGTCCAAACTTGACAAGAAAAAGACAAGAAGAAAACTGGTTAGGTTGCCAAGAGGCCGACATCAACGCTGAAGTAGCTCCAAGAATTTCTGGCAAGTACTGGCTGTGCAGTACACGTGAAAACAACCTCCCATCTTCTTCATATGTCTGGGCTGAAGGAAAGGGCGGCAAGACAGAAGCCTTATCTTTCAAAGAAAAACACCAAAGCCCAGCTTCATTTTGCAAAGACACATCTGAAATCTCCCAAACATATGTGGGAAAATGTGTTGCGGTCTGATGAAACCAAAGTTGAACTTTTTGCACAAATTTCCAAAAGTTGACTTTGGTGCAAAAACAACAGTGCTCATACCTACAAAAGAGCACCATACTTACAGTGAAGCATAGTGGAGGTATCATCATGCTTTGGGGCTGTTTTGCTTCAGCTGGAACTGGGGCCTTGGCCAGGGTGGACGGAATCATCAACAGATCCAATTATCAGTCAGTGTTGGCACAAAACCATTAGCCTTCTGTTAGAAAGCTGGAGACGAGGAGGAACTTCATCTTTCGGCTTGACAATGACCCAAAGCTCACATCTAAATCAACAAAAAATGGAGTGAGATAAAAGCTTTGGAATGGTCCAGCCAGAGTCCAGACTTCAATCCCACCAAACATTTATGAGGTGATCAGAAGAGGGCTATGCACAAGAGATGCCCTCGCAATCTGTTGGATTTGGTGCGGTTTTGCAAAGAAGAGTGGGCAAATATTCCCACATCAAGATGTGCCACGCTGATAGAGTCCTATCCAAAAAGACTGAGTGCTGTTGTGAAAGCCAAAGGTGCTGCATATTTAGCCAACCAGGTTATTGTAAGATTTTCACTGAATATTTTTATGCTTTAAAGGTTTCTGTTTGTTTTTCAATAGCATTGTACAGGTAAAGGTCACGTTAAAGGAGGACAAAGTTGTGAAAATGTTTGTCTTGTCATGTGTTTACATCACAAAAACCTGGCATTTGAACAGGGGTTTTTATATCCATTGTACGTCATTTAAACTTGCTTATTTAGTTCTTAGTTTTTTTTATTTGTTAGTTAGTTAGATAGGTTAGTTAGGTCCTCTCCATGGGCTGCCACCTTAACGTGGTGGAGGGGTTTGAGTGTCCCAATGATCCCAGGAGCCGTGCTATCTGGAGCTTTATGCCCCTGGTAGAGAGATTCTAGGTGAGGAACCAGACTAAGCGCAGCCTTAAAACCCCTTATTATGAATTCTGACAATGTTGTTAGTGTTCCGTCGCCCGGACGCGGGCCACCGGGGCCCCACTCTGGAGCCAGGCCTGGAGGTGAGCCCATTGGAAGGGAAACATGAGTCCCCCTTCCAATGGGCTCACCACCTGTAGGAGGGGCCAAAGAGCTGGGGTGCAGTGTGTCCACATTAATTAGCATTGACTTAATCCATTCAGTATAAATATTGCTAATAAATATGAAATTATGTAAAATGCTTATAATAAGAATAAAGCTAATGCAAGCATGATGGCTATCATTAGCATATTGAGTCACTAGTCTATTGGAACTACCAGTAGGATAAGGGTTACTGCTAGCATGTTGACAAACAAAATTAGATTAGTGTACTAACAGAATTCAGCATGCTAACATTAGTGAATAAATTAAAATGATCCAAAATGCTAAGTTTAGCTTAAGTGATTCAAATAGTATCAACATGCTAGTGAGTCAATACGCTAATAATAGCCATCCTGCTAACATTAGCCTTGAACCTAAAGTAAACATTTTACATCATTTCATATTTATTGCATATTTATTATCAATATTTAACGTACTGAATGTCAATGTAAGTAAACATTGACTTGCTTACATTGTCAATGTAAACAGGTCAATGTTTACTTGACTGACTCACAGGTGCCGCTATCACCTGTGATGTCACAGAGGAAACATGGGTCCATGATAATTTCACATTGAATGATGTCAGTGACATCAGTAGCTGCAGAATGATGTTGACCCCTGTGTAGCTTTAGGATTGTATGATGAAGTCTGTTTTTTTTTTTGTGAATTTTCTATATTTCTCAATTATTTAAAAAATAGTTCATCAAACTCTTCCGTCTCTCTCGTGTCCCCAGGTTGCTTGTCCAGGTCTTCATGCCAGACAGCTGGACGATGTTGCTGGTGAAAGCCGTCCTGACTGGCGCCGTCTCTCTCTGCTCACTTCCTGTTTATCACTGTTTATCACTCAGGTTACCCAAGCATTCACTGAATTCACTGAAGCATTTCAGTGAATTAATTGAAGTTAAGGGACGAAGGTCAACATCAGGAAACTTCTTCAGTGTGTCTGGTTTATGTTTGATATTGGGATATCAAGCTTGAAACTAACTTCACTGCGGTCAGTAACACAATAAAAACACCAGGATGAAGTTTGTTTTGGCCTGTAAAGATGGCACAGAGCAACTGCACAAGACGTAAATGACTTACGCCGTGATGTTGGTTCCAAAGCTCTATTGGCCAATAGTGGAGGAGCTGGACATAGAAGGCAGCTCTCCTCATTAACATAAAGATGCACACAGAGGTGACAAAAGATGGAGGGCTCGTATATAAAAAAGAAGAAACAAAATATCTACTTTTCTTGACATGTTTAGGCGAAATAAAAAAAAAGAAAATGTAAACATTTCTTGACAGAAACTCATGTATAAGGACAAGAAAAACTAAATATGTACTTATACTTTTATTTCTTATTATGTTTGTTTTGGTCATCCTTAGATGTACCAAACTGAGATGTTTCCTAGTAAAAGTGACCAGTAGGTGTAAATATTTTTTGTGCACTGTTGACAATAAAGATATTTAAGCAAATGTGAACTGAGTTGAAAAGACAAAAATACACATTGTGATCTTTTTTTTCAGAAGTTTCTTACACACTTAGCTCCAGTTTTATCTCCTTGGTGCTGCTATTAATCCATATAGCATTAAACAGACAAGTTCATCCTGGGGTTAGCTTCAGTACTGACCAGTTTTAAATGTGTAATATGCATGTTTCTTAAAAACAATTTTAATGCATCGCTCTAAGTCTTCTTTTGCTCTTGTCAAAAATGTCAAATTAAGCAAAGTAGGTTGATTTGACCTACTGTAAAGGTACAGTAGCTCCTCTGCCTCCTCTGAGTGCTAACTAGAAAAAAAACCAATCAGAGCCAGGATTGGTTTTCTTTATAGCTGTCAATCAGCTTCCTTGTAGTGCTGCTCACGCCTCTCCCCTCTAACGCCCCATTTTGACTTGACTATATTCTTTTATGTGAAACCTGAAATATTCAGAATTTTACAATTACACATAAACTTTTGTGAAAATTTTAGATATTTTTATTTTCGTATCTAATCTGTAATTTTTAGACCCAAGAAAAAGATGGATCTGATCATAATAATGTAACCAGATCCTAATAAACTAATAACTAATAAAGTTAGTTATTGTGATAACTAACTTTATCATAACTCAACGATCCAGTTGAGGTGAAATTTTGCATTTCGATTCCCAGTTATCCCTGCAGGGTCACACACACGCACACACGCACACACACACGCACACGCACACACACACGCGTGTACACGCACACACACGCGTACACACACACACGCATGCGCGCGCACACACGTATACACACACACACACAGATAGATAAATAGGCTTTGTTTTTGCTCTTTCAGTTGTGCAAATTTATTGCTAAATCTTTTTCTCATTCATCAAACTATGTTGCTTCATTCAAGAGTATGTGCTATTGTTACAGTAAAGCTGGACATAGAGTCAAAATGAGGGAACACCATTTCTTCGCCGGATGCTCTAATAGTGTACTGCTCCACTTGGCCAGACGATGGCGCTACTCACGGAGCAGAGGAGTGGAGAAAAAAAAAAAACCTCCGCTGCCCCTTTTTGATCTACGGCACCAGAACGGAAGCACTTCATTGGTCCGCGAGGCCAGGCTCAGCGGTTACCAAACAGCAAGGTAAGGCTGCCTGTGAAGGCGAGAAGTGTCTTTTCTGTTCGGTACTGCTCCGCGGGACGTTGTGGACCGGACCGTCTAAGTGTTTGTTTCCGGTGGGGTGGGCGGGGGTTGCGTCTCGTTCACGACGAGAGGACGACGCTCAGCGGGTGAGGAGGTGAGGAGGAGGCGGAGGACGAAGGGCAAAGTCATACGTAACGTGGATTAATGGAGGAGAGAGCAGCCGGTAGATTTATAGGACGAGCAAAAGCAGAAACTCGGGACAAAGGTCCTGTGAAAGGACTTGCTGTTCCCGAGGAAGAGGATGTTGTAGAGACATTAACGTGCGGGATGGTTTAGCTTAGCTTGACAGCAGCTTGACATGGCTGCGAGCGAGGCTGTAACTTTGTGTCACAAGTTGGTGGGGAAAGGGCTGCTGATGTACCCACAGTTATTGGAATGCATGTTGTTTTTTAGTGCTAAAACTTAAACGTGAATGCCGTACAGTCTTATTCAATAAATTAGAATATACTTCCTGGTCAGGCTTGTCAGAATAATAGTACCTTTCGAAAATAACCTTTTAGCAGGCATTAAACATTCTACTAAATATAAATATGTTAAAACATATGTAATCCAATTAATCTATATAATGTCTTTCACTTGGTGAAGGAATTGCTGAGAGTATTATTCTAATGTATGGAATCAGCCTGTAATTGCTGAATGCTTACCTACAATTCAGTCATATTTTTTGTGAAGAATTGTCACATATTTCCCTTTCATTGATTTTTATCAAGTGCCAAAAACATCAACATGAGGTTGTGTAACAATCACAGTTATTTAACACGTCAAGAGCAGAATAAGTAACTTCTGCGTAAACCAAATTAATCCTTTTCAGTGCAAACTTTGTATTTTTCCAGTTGTGTGATTCTGACCAACAGCTGTCCCTCACCTGGTTGGCAAAACTTTTTGTCCTGCTGAAGTAAACATAGCAGACGAGATATAATGTGTCTTTAATATAGCAAACATTAAAGACGCAAAAACCTTTTTGGGTCTGGTTGGGCCAGTTGGTGATTAGAGTGACCATCGATGTTACTGGATTTTACATATTTTTTTTAAATTGGCTTAAAGCTGAGATGCTGGTGTCTGGATGTAAAATATATATATTTTCTCTGCATATAAATCTATAAATAGTTTGGTTTCTGTCAGTTCTGTAAAGACACGAGAGAACAAGGCAAATTTCTCTTTTATGTTGACCAACAATTTAATTTTACTTAATTGTCGCTGTAGGATCCATAATTGAAAATGTAACTAACTTAACTTCTATATGCTTTATGAAACATTTCATATTGATGATTGCTCTGAACGCGCCCGCTTTCTACAAACAAATTATGCAATTTGTCCTCGGAAAAATGTAGAAAAACGAGTGATTGTATTTATTTATTTTCTTTCTCAGTCTGACAGCTTAATGTTGCAGGCAGACTTGTTGCCATGGCAACCAGGGAGCACAGATCACGTTCAAGTGCATCACGAATTAACACTAAAAAACCCCCACAAAAACATTTGCCACAGAACATCCTGTCCGTTACAGATTTCTGTTTCTGAAGTTTCATTTTTCAGTGGAGGAAGCTGCCATAGTCTTCAGCCAAAATTCTTAGCTCCGCCCGCTAGCTAGCATTGGCTAACGCTTTCTGCCCTGCTTAGAAATATTTTAAACCAAACCAGGTGAATAGAGGCATTATAGAAGCTGCCATAATCCCATCCACTTAATTTGATTAATGAAGTCAACAAATTAAGACAATTCATAAAATTTTTATGGGATTTTTAAAACTAAAATCAACACATAATTAATTTAATGTTTAATAAATTATTTCTGTATCCCCCCAATTTTAAAACAATTTTGATGCATTATTTAAGGTATTAATTTACTGTAATTTGGCACTTTTTGCTCTCCATACAGACTATCTCTGTAGGGGAATTCTTGTTTAACTTTATTTGTTCGTCACACATAAATTACAGGAAGCTGGAGGCCGATCCAGTCCTACAAGTGCAGAACGGCAGCAAATTTGTTTTCCTCGCACTTGTACAGCGTCGACTCGGAAACCTCAGCTGATTCTGTCCTTTGTCAATCATAAACATTCGTCCTCTGCTTTTTCTGTTTTAGATGGCACACCGGTTCCTAGCACGCAGAGTCTGGAGGCTCTCTGTGAAAGACGTCCGCTGCCTTCCGTCGTCCGCCGTCACCTCGTCTTCGTTTTCCACCTCCCTTCATCCTCTCTCAAGCCGAGCGTCCTTCCTCGCCCCGTCTCGAACGCTCGCCGTGTCTCACGCCGTCCGCCGGGCGGTCTCCTTCAACGTTCAGGACAACGAGGACTTCACGGAGAGGGTCATCAACAGCGACCTGCCCGTGTTGGTCGACTTCCACGCGCAGTGAGTGCTGCATCACCTGTCCAGGTTTCCTTAAAGAGGTCAGACTGAACTGAACCTGTGAAAATCGAGCTTAAGTCGCAAACTCTGTAAATCCGCTGACTCTGGCTAAGTGTGAGCTGACCGCCGAATAGGCAAGGAGAAGAACGAAAACAACACAAAATGAATTTGTAAATTAATCTCATCTACATTGCAGTCATGTTATAAAAGCATGAATTTATCCAACATTCTGTTATTAGTAATTTTAGAAAGTCTTGTAATAAGCTGCACAAGTGATCAGAGTAGATAAATGTAGAGATCCAATATTTTGCACTTTGAAGATTTCTGATGACGAGGAATCTTTTCAGGGAGAGACGTTTACAACTATCTTTTAATTTCTAACAGGAACTTTAGAGCAATCCATCTCTGTTTTACCCTTCGTTGTCAGGGCCCAGGACTGCTTCATGGATCATTTTTACGTGTCACGTTTTGAGGCTGTGCTAAATTTATCAAATAGAAAGGCTCCTGGTTCCCATAGCAATTATTCCCGACACATTTTAAGCTTAAGGAAATCCCCTCGAGGGGTGAAGTTCGTTTCTTTTTTTCACAAATGTTTGCGTCTGAATTCCTTTTGTTTAACAGAGCATCTGAAAGGACAACGTAAGTCAATCATTTTCAAAACTCTCTTTTTGAAAATGTTCAGTGACCCGCACAAAATTCTCTGACCACCTCGGACATTGGCTTCAGATCTCTTGAAGAGCTTCCCCACAGCACGAATTTGTCGATGTGTGTTTGGGCGTTTGGGTTAAACCTGACATTTGCCTTCCTACACAATCTTGCTACATCCTCATTTCCCTTCAGTGCTCCATCTGGAATTTGTCCAGTTAACTGGATTTCTCACAATGAATGTCATCCAGGCCAATCAGTGAACTGAGAACAATGATGTCGAGTTTCTGCACCGTTTTGTCAGTTGTGGTCTGCCTCGCGTTGTAGTTTGGCAAAGACATAGGAGGAAGTGAACGAAGCAAGTCTGTACGTGTTGGCTCCAAATCTTGAACCATTAAAGTTTTCTCTTTGCAGTGTGGGGTGATTGTTTACGGCGCACGTAATTTCCACTAAACTTTATAGCTTCTTTCACACATTACTACGTCACAGCCAAACGTTTGCAATTGGGCGAAGTCAGATCTAATCGTTTAACAGAGTCCACGCCTCCAGCAAGTATTTGTTTCTCAATAGCAGAGGGTTGAGACCCTTTGGATAAAACAAAATGTAGAACAAGGTAGGTTGAACCCCACCTGCCCAGTACGAGTCCAACTGGTGGTGGAAACACTCTCTTGAATACACCGGACCATTAAATGGTGTCCTGACCCAACATGAAAAGGCAGGAGTTTCTCCCTTCTACTTCTCACAACTCTTTGCTTGATGATGAGTCTTTAAGCAAATTGAGTCGCTAGCTCAATTTCCATCAAGATTTAACTTCTCACATTAGAATTACGGAAATAAATTTGCTTGATGGAAACATGCCAAAATTGTTTAAAAAAAAAAACACACTTTTGCGCCAGAATTGGGTGGTTTATGGCTGTATTGGAATTGGTGTATTTCATAAGACTGCAATTGAAACACTTTTTTAGCATCACACAAGTCTTATGATCAACAACTAGATGCTAGTAGTGGCAGAAATGAGGAAGAAAACGACAGGAAGTTGTAGGAGGGTGACATCGGGGCTTTTTCTTTTTTTAACGACTCGTCTCACAAACTTATTCACATGTGAGTTTAATTGCGTCTCTTAATGAAAACGCAGCAATTGCAAAATTATGTCTTTCATTAGTGAAATATCGACAAAGTCTTGCGCACATTTGTAATGGAAACGCAGGTCCTCACAGCGGTGGTGGTGTTTTTAGGTGGTGTGGTCCCTGCAAGATCCTCGGGCCGAGGTTGGAGAAGGCTGTTGCTAAACAGAAAGGCCGCGTTGCCATGGCAAAAGTTGACATTGACGATCACACAGACTTGGCTATTGAGTACGGGGTGAGTACTCTGATAAACCGAACATTTTGCCACTTGAGAAACTGCAGGGTTGACTCAGCTTGAGGTGTCCCTGTCCCTCTCCAGGTGTCTGCTGTTCCTACAGTCATTGCCATGAGGGGAGGAGACATCGTCGACCGCTTTGTGGGGATCAAAGACGATGATCAACTGGACTCATTTGTCTGCAAAGTCATTGGACAATAAACCGGCTGCCCCCCCCCCACCTAAGCTGTACACCACCACTAAGGTGCTGTTACCTAAGATTACGGCGTGCCAGACAGGCGGTGCCGCAGTCCCACTTGGCCAACTCTTTAATACTCATCTCTAGACAATCTGCTTTGGCTCTGGATTGTTGCTTCGATCTTTCTCTCTGTTTATTTTTTTGGTCCAGTGATGAGTGTTTGCATTTTATGACGGAGTATTAAGAACATACTAAGGAAAAAAAATAAAAAAATAATGAGAATAGTCATACAATTACAAGAGAAAATTGTCAGTTTGGAAGTAATCCTAATATTATGGGAATAAAGTCAAAATATTGCGACTATTCTCAAAATGTAACTACTTTATTCTCATAATACTCTGACTTTGTTCTCATAATATTACAACTCTATTGTCATGATTTTTTGTTTTTACTCATTTAGCATGGCCCTAATTCTTCGTCGTGGCTCTTCAACGTTTTGTTTCATTTTGTTTTGCAGTCTCTGATAAATGTGATGGCTCCATAATTCTGTCCTAATAGAAATGCCCAGCTGTTGGAAAAGATGTCTGTACAAGAACTCGTTCATATTAACACAAGGGACAAACATTTATAGTTTTAGCAGTGATGTTTTGATTGTAAGAAGATAATGAATACCTGACATTGTTACCTGTAATTCCTGCTTTTGTCCACAAGAGGGTGGTGCTTCTCTTAACATCTTCCAGGTACACCATTGGTCATTTTACACCGTTATGCCTCATAATGTGAGAAGAGAAGGTGTGTTTGAGAGAGAAAGAGAGTGTGTGTGTGGGTGTACTTCTCTGTGTCCTGACTGTGAACCTGAAGGCAAGCAGGAACCGCAAACATGAGCTTAGTTTTAGTTTATTACTAAAACGGACTCTGTACAAACACATGACCAACTGAAGTAATAAAGGAGTCAAGATGTTCTATATTTAAAGAAGGTGGATTTATTATGCCCATTGCATCATGAATAAATGATATCCTCCCAATACTCCAGAGCTCAAAGTGTCCATGACCCTGAACGTTTTCCCATTTGTTCCACACCATAAACAGCATATTTTATTGTGCTTTTACGTGACAGAACCAGTGGTGGACCAAGAAAATTCCCTAAACATAATTTCAGACCAGCAGGACTAAAAATATATATATAATTATTAGGGCTGTCGATGTTGACTCGTGATTAATACGAAAATTTGAACGCGGTAATATTTCATATTCAGATTAATCACACTGCCTTCTTTCACATACTTTTTATATGAATACTTAAAGCTAGATTAATTCATTTTTTTTTTTTAATCATTGGAAAACTGAAATTCTTCAGACATGCTTAGGTTGAAACAATAAAACATTTTCATCTTGAAAACGTGCATACAGTAGTGGTTTTAGATATGTGCAGATGCTGAGGGCGGCGTCAGAAAGGGGCGGGGCACCCAAGAACGAGAATATAAATTCTGTCTTATCTGCCCGTCGTCCCCTGAACACATTAGCTACTACTTTTATGCAATCATAGTGGGGTAGCTTTCCCTTAGTTGCTGTTGAGCTATGGAAAAATACATTACCTGATTTCTCCTGCTGCAAAAACAAAAGGAAAAAAAAAGGGTAATCGCTTGTATTTTTATTGACTGGAGTTTGGCAGCAGGAGGGGGACACCATTCAACCAACAACCACAACTGCATATTTATATTTCAAGCTTACAATATTAGGCATAGAGATTAATAGTGATTAATTTGATAGAAATGTTATCATTGATAATTATCTCTATTTTTAATCACTTTTTTTTATTGTGTTATACAATTATGACTTTACTGAAGAAGACGACTGTACGCCCATCTACGACATAATTTAAGAGGGGACCAAGGTCCCCACTGTCTCCCCTCTTAGGGTCGCCACTGGATAGACCAACACACAGTATTTTCTGATTGGGCAACGGAAGGTAAATTACAGCTGAATTTAATCACAAATGACATTCTGGAAAGTGTTGCAGTGGGATTTTCTTTTTTTTTTCCTACAAATTCTTTCTGCTTTCATTCCTCCTTGTAAAATATGGGGCCCCGTCTTGCTTGGCTCCTGGTAGAACTGTAGCCAACCTTTCTGAGGTCTGTTTACTCTGTCAGGGGTCTTTACGGGTGGGTGGAAGAGGGGATTTTAAATGCCTTTCTACAAAACCCTTGCCAAAAAAAAAAAATTTTACTTTATGTACCTCAAAAGCCTTAGACATCTTTTTTTATTAGGTCAAATTGACTGTACTGGATTACTTTCTGGATCACATTTCTGCGGCCGATTTCTTACCGTTTGCTCGTTTCTGCTCATCCCATCTTGCTCTGTTTTCATTTTATGCCACGTGACTTCACAATTTCTGCCACACCTCGTGCTCCTGCACCTCCCCGAGGCCTCCGTCTTGTTTTGTGGGCATGTTTCCTGTCAGTCTGCCAGCTACAGTGGCTCGTTAAAAAAAAAATGGCAGGCCTCCATGCTCCAACCACAGAGTCATTTGTAGAGTTTGATTTGTGCAGGGATTTCGCACATGCATAGAACAGGTTGATTTAATAACTTTCCCTCAAAACTGAGTGATTTACAACCCCCAAATCCCCTCTCTCTCTTTTTAAGCTATGTGTACTAGAAACTAGACTAAACTGAATCATCTTTCTCACGCGGCGTATTAAAAATCTGGTTGTCTTTTACAAGTCAACATTTTTAAGCTGTAACTTAATTAGTTTTTTTCATTAAAAATGTCCTTCTTTGAGCCCATTGAATCGTTACATTTCTGTTGTGCTTTTTATTTTTTCTGCAGAAATATAGAAATTCAAAATGCACAACTGTTTGCGTAAGTCACAGATCACCTCCAGTGTGACGCTTCTCATGGACAAAACTCAGAAACTCTCCAGCCGTCAGATTGTTGTGATTTAGTCCGAGTCAGCTCTGTTATCCGTGTGTCTGAACATGCTTTTTTTTTGTTTTGTTTTTCCTGTTGCTGCTCCGGCCGCCATAAAAGCTCTCATCGCCGCTCCTGAACGGCCCACGCGCCACCCTCCACTTAACTAAATATCATGTCTCTAAATGACTGTTTTTATGTCGTCCCTCCGACAGCACTGTCTGCCCTCTTACTCGCACCTCTCCCGGTCCCCACTCCTACATCTGTAGGAGTTTTATGTTTTTTATTCAAAAACATAAAACTGCATTTATGTTTTTGAATTTTGATTGATTGATTTATTTCACACGGTCTGAGAACCAACAGCAACAACAAAACGAGGCCTGCGTCTGTTCAGCCTTTCATTTTTAGTTTCACCCTCTGACCTCCTGGCGAAACTCATTGTCTGTTTCTTTCTCCAGAGCAAATGGGTTTGATGTCTGCTTTGTTTAACAGTTGCCATGGCTGCGGATGATTAAAAAAAGATGCGTCGGCGTTTTAATCAGCGGACGCTGGGAATAATTAACCTTGTAATAACGGGACGACGCAGGAGCTCTGGAGAGCGACTCTCAGCCAATGAGAACAGAGACTGAAGGTTTTGCTGAGAATCTGCCCGCCTTGCTGAAGCATTTACGCCTTTTCCCATTTTGTCCCGTGTTCCCAAAGCAGCGCGCAGCTACAAAAGCGAAAGAAAAAGTAAACGAGGCGTTCAGCTGGTAAAAATCTGAAAAGTGTGGCGTGCGTCGGTGTTTGACCCCCTTTCTACCCCTGAAACCCTTCAAGTCGACTGTAACATGACATGTTGGTGGCAGCATCATTCTGCGGGGATGTGCTGCTTCTCTCCAACTGAGAAGGGAGATTTGGTCAGAGCTCATGGGAATACGCATGATTGTCGTGAAAGAATGATGGGAAAAGCTTGTTACAGCTAACGATTATTTTGACAAATGATTAATCTGTTGACTATAAATGGGATTTTTAAATAATGACACATTCCCACAGTTTTTTTTTTATTTAAGCATTTAAATCTTTTCATAACAAAACATGCAAATACATAATTAAATTCCTTTTTTAAACGTAAAGTGCAATAATGTGGCATTCTTTTGGTGAATCTGATATTTTCTAAAAAAAAAAAAAAAAGAAAACGTTTGAGCTTTAAAAGTCGAACATTTTTGACTCTTGGAGATTTTCTGAGTGACAAAAGTGGAAAATGTTCGACTTTCGAAACTCAATTGTCGCCTTTCGGAACTTTTTCGACTCTTCAAACTCAGAAACTCTAGAAAATCCTCGAGATTAATCTAAAATAATTCACCTTTTATGTATGTATTTATTTAGTTTTGCTAAAATGTGCTCTTTTTCTCCCCATCTCTGTCGATGGGGAGAAAATCTCTCCCCACCGATTTCATCATCAGTTTTCCTCTCAGGACTTTCTAGGCAGAAAAAGAAAAAAAAAAAATTCCCAGCCCAATCCAGCCATGTCATTACCGAGCCCGCAGTAGACGGGACCGTGAGCCGCTGACTGCGAAGATTAGATCATCGCGAAAACAAAAATAAACGTATGAGGAGGTATTCAGGCAACAGCTGCATTCAAAGACAAAGCAACAGGGGGGAAATTCCACCGGCGTTACATAAGCAGGTGCGACTGAAGCTGCTGGCCCAGATTTACAAAAAAAAAAAAAAAAAAAAAAACTACAGAGAGATAAAAGACATTCCTGCGTCGCTTTGAGATGTCTGCACTTCTGCGTGCGGTCACTTTTAGTTTTTTTGTGAATCACTCATCCAAGCAGAGAGTATTCTGACATGACCCGAGTGAAGGCCTCGGCCCTGACCCTCGGGAATCCGTCCGACACACTCATCCACTCTCAAGACGGAGGAAAGAGACCGACTGTGGCGATGACGACAGCTACCAAAGGTTCACAAGTCGCTCACTTCTTCCGCCAAAAACAATAGACCACACCTCCACCCTGTCTCTCTCTCTCTGTCTGCTACCCAGCCACTCTTGTGACCATATAAGGGAAAAAAAGAGAGACAAGGGGAAGCCAGCGGCTCTCGCTTTGCTGCCGCTGAGCAAAACTCAGAGTTGCCAGAATTCTTCCGTCTGTTTTTTTTTCTGCCTGCTTTTTCTCAGAGGCAGTGTTTGCTGTATGTTTGTTTGAAATGATATTGCTTTTGTCAGGAGGCCAAAAATGCTTTAAGTAAGAAAGTTGCGGTGGGAGGGGGGAGGCTTCTGGAAGCAGGAAGGTGTGTGTGTGTGTGTGGGGGGGGACCAGACTAAATCTGTAGCAGCAGTCAGATCTGGAAGGGCCTCAGACGATGTTGACAGTAAATACAGAGACATATTTGTAGTTTAAACACTGGCTGCCTTCCTGGTTGTCGGGTTTACCTGACCCAGAAGGGCCGCAGAGGTTCTTCATGAACCACCTCAAGTTTTTGTCGCATTCACAAACCCAGACTTTGGAATGACTGGAAGTTTTTATTTTTTAATTATTTTTTTATTTTTATTTTTTTTTTGTTTTAAAAGACGGATTGTTTTGAAGTAAAAATCTGAAAAGTGCGGCACCTCCGTCACTGCCTGTTCCCCTGAGTCAGCACCTTTCTCTTCCGGGCTTTGGGGTTTGCGTCAGCTAGCTTTGAACCTCTAAACAACGTAATTTTGACCCATTTCCTCTTTCCAAAACATACTGCATGAACACACTGCATTGATTTTCACAACTTCCCACAAATTGGCTCTCTTTTGGACTTTGACTAGGTCACTCTAATGCCATGCAGCTCTGGCTGTATGGTTGCTGTGCTGTTGGAAGATCATCCTCTGTCCCAGTCTCAGGTGGTTTGCAGTTTCTAGCAGAATTGTCCTATAAACTCTACCAGCACCCACAGAGCATGATACTGCCACCACCATGCATAACAGTACTTTGTTCTGGGCTATGCTCAATATTTGTTTGCAGGAACTTGCAGACCTTTGCATGGAGGGAAGCACCGATTTGAAAGTTTGGGCCTATATCCATTACCGATATTAATACTGCTGTCATGGCTGATAACCAATATTTATTTACTTACCCTAAAACATCTTTTGGTAAGAAAGAGATGGGTGATTGCCCCCATCCCCAAATCAGTTTTGGTAAAGAATTATTTTAAAAAGGTAGCAATACATGAATTATATTTATTCATCCTTTTTGTTTATCAGTCCGATACAATATGTTGTTAGATATCGGCTGATGACCATGTTGGTTCTTTCCTCGGACAGAAATCTAAGAAGTTTTCTAGACAAAATGTGTGAGCTTTAGAAGCTGAAGTTGAACATTTTGAGATTTCTTCTAGATTAATATAAAAAAAAAATCCAGGTTTTTCTGCAGCAAATGTTCAACTTTTCAAAAATAAATTTTCAAGGTTGTTTTTTATTTGCGAAAATGTCTAAGATAAATCTAAAAATCTGATTTTTGTCAAGCATTTTTTTAAAAATAAAAACTTTTTTAGCTAACATCAGTTTTTTTTCCTTGAAAATTGACAACTTTTCAAGTTCAAAATCTTTCATTTTTTGTTTCTTTATTTTTTTTTTACATTCCCTGAAAAAAAAAAATCTGAGCTTAATTTAAAATATTTAACTTTCAGAGCTCATAAATGTCTGGGGTTTTTTTCTCAAAAATGTGAATTTTTAACAAAATGTTACTCCTTTTTTTTCTGTATCGTAAAGCTCTTAATTTTTCAACTATTGTTAGTGGAAAAACAAAAACAATCAATCAGGACAACATCCCAATAACACCCACTGCAGCAAAAAAAAACAAAACAAAAAACAAAAACACACGTGTACCAGAGGGACTGCTGGTGCTTTTGCAGCACATACGCGAGGATGATAAAAGAGGAGGAATCTTTGCAAAGGAAGAGACGAGCTGTGTTGCGTTTTTCCTTCACCCCACATTCCTCCGGCTCTGTGAGTCAACATGCGTCCTATCAATACTTCCTGTGTGCTGATTAGTGAGGACGGAGGAGTGAGGGGCAGGATGAGACCAAAGGACACGAGGCCGCGTAAACATCCACCCACTCAGATATTACAGCATTATCTCACCAGCTGCTCATAAATAATCCTGGTACTCTGGCTGCGCGCAAACAAACGCCTTTCGCCTCGAGGCGTCCGCAGGCCTTGCGGACGACGAAAAAGAAAGACGCGTGAATGTTCTTCGGAGTTCAGTCTTACTCAGAAATAATGACTGGCTCAGGGGAAACTTTTCAGGTGAGGAGATCCGGGCCAAGCCACTCCTTCCCGGACTCCACGGGAATCTGGGCTCTGTCCAGGTTTCGGCGCACGTCGGCCCGGACTCCCTCCCAGACGAGTCGCGCGTGTGAAAATCCACGCGCGACTTCACGAAAGTAATTAAACTGGGTGAGAGTGGACCTGGGAGGTGGGGGGATAGGGGGGTGTAAGGGAGGGATTTGAGGTGGTTTAGAGCGGCACTCCATCACCATGCGGTCTCTGAATGGGCTCCTTTCTTGCAGAGTGAATGATATAATGGCTTTTAGCTGAAACACACCCTGAATTACAGACACACCCTGCTGCTATTACAACCAACCTAGCGAGGAGGAAGGAGGGCGCGAGGGAGGGAGGCATTGAGGTCAGAGGTGTCCATATTTGGTTATTCATGCCTGCCTTTTTTTCTTTTTCTTTCTTTTTTTTCCTGCTGTAAGGTTTCTGTTCATTCCCCCCTTTTCTGTTTGTATTTGGCACTTTTACACCAATGAAAAGGAAAAATTTCTGATTTATTTATTTTTTGTCCTCATGTACTTTACATACACCCCCTCTTGTGAGCATCTGGTCTCGCTCAAGAAAACACACGACCTCTGACCTCTGAGCTGATATTTTAGCTACTTCCCGCCCGACCTATAGGGGAGGGAGAAAAGTTATTGAATTTTCCAGGCAGGCACGCCGGGCAGCCGCCGTTTTCTGCCAAGCTGCAGAACGTATGGGAAAGCCAACGGAAACATTCCTGTGACGTCGGCAGGCAAGCGAGCAAACATAACACGTCGAGCTGAAAATGTGATTTCAGGTTTGCGGCCGTGTCCCACCACGATGTTTGGGGGAGCAGAACTGGGGAAGAACGTTTCTTGTTTTGTTTGTGAGGTGCAGGAATTGATGTGTAGGTTATGCAAAGTTTGCATCAGATCTTGTTATTCCTGTCTCTTATCTAGCGGGACTCACTGCAAGTGCAGCGGGAAGACAAAACAGTCAACAAGTCGGGTTGTTTTTTGGTTTTTGTTTCAATTTGTTTCTTAGCGGGACCGCCTCGTTCCTTTAAATCATTGGTTCTCAAAGATTAAGGTAAACACTGTCAACTCAAGATCTCCTGCCATTTAAAAAGTAGTGATATATCAGAAAGATGACAGTCAGTTTGGTATGTTTTGAATGACAAAAAAAATAAATAAAAAATTTGGAGTTCCAGGTTTGAAATTAATGCTGCTCTTAATATCCAAATGGCTGCTGTTTTTCTAAAACACAGCATTACCTGTAGTAGTGAGGGATGCATTTCCATGGCGTGTTTCTCAAAAGCTACTTTGGAAATTTCGTGTCTTAATTTGCAAAACGTACTGTTATTGGGTAGCACTGGGATCGGTTCACTTTGTCGTCAAGTTATTCAATAAGGCAAGTGAGCACATCCTGTTTGGTTCTCAACTTGTAACTTGTAACATTTTGAGATGTTAACTGAAGTTATCAAGTCATCCACTTAGAAAAATACTAACATCACAGAGAGTGTTTGGAACAATGAAGGGATCTCTGGAGCGGTTGTAGGCTAACAGGTAACAGCTACACTGTTTAAGCTACAACTTGGCTTGAAAATGTCAACATTTCTGAGAGTCAATGCTAATATGCAGGATATTACCCGCTGTAGAATGTTTTCAGCCACTTGACCTCAAAACCCAGATTAAACGAGTCCAGGTTAAAATGGCAGCCATATTACTTTAGGTTTTTAAACAACTTTTAGCTGTTGTTCTAACAGGAGACAACAGTGGAAAGTTTAACGGCACCTGCTTTTTTTAAATTTTTTTTAAAAAGAGCTGAATTACAACAGTCTTTGTTGAATTGGAAAGGTCAAAAGGTCAACAGTTCCTAATATTTTCTAACATTAGGAACATCATTCATGCCAATAATGACCATGCATGTTTGTAAAGTCGTACAGTTCGACATAAGAAATGACGTACAAAGTTTGCTTTGAAGGTTGAAAGTGTTACAAATATACAGTGTAATCCAAAATTTAACCGAATATGCTCACGCTGGTACGCTAGTGGATTGTACCACAGCTAAAACGGCTTACTAATATTAACTAACATGCTACAAAAGAATATTAACAAATTCTGCCTGTTCATTAACTCATTTTCATATAATAACTAACTTTAAATATATATTTTAGCCAGCAATAACATATGAGCATGGGAAATAGAGTTAGTCAACGTCGGCTAACAGTTAATGCTAGCCATTTTTCCTTGTACTCAGCAGCTGAAGCAAGTCCGCTAACAAAGCTACTAGCTTGTGACACACTGCTCCATTGTACGGGTCATTGTCTGTTCCAGAAAATAAGTGTGTCGTCTTGTAAAATGCTGAACTTCAAAATCCTTCTCGTAGCAATTGTACTGTTTTTAAGAAAGATCATTTGAATTGTCAGCACAAAAGTTGCATAAACTTATAAACCTAAACTGTTTATGTTGCCTTGCTAATGTCTCCCTGCTGCCTGTGATAGGAGAATTGGCTCTGAACCTTTATTTCCTCTCACAGTGAGAATCCCACAGAACCGACGCGTGAAAACAGGTTCATTTAGTGCCGTCCTGATCTGCAGAGCTATCACACTTACATCCATCATTTCCCAGCCACACCCTTCCCCCTAGCAAAACTCCTCCTTTTTACTACTCATTTGAAGCACGTCCTTGTTAGAACTTGATTTTATCTCGAAACATAAAGTCAAGTTCTTAAAATATATTGCTTTTTTTTCCCTTCTTCTTAGCTTTCGAGAAATCAAGTCGAGTGTGATTTGGCAGTTGAATTGTTTTTCTTTGCTTCATTTAATTAGATCGTCACCTGCAGCAGTTCCCATGAGTAGCAAACATGTCTGGTCACGAAGGCTTGTTCACCTGTTTCACTGACTGGAGCAAATAATCCAACATTGCAGCACAGCATAACGTGGGAGCGACGTTCTTGTGTCAGATGTAACTTTTTCAGAGAAATATCAAGAATAGCTAATTTGCACAAAGCTGAATGTATTGCAATTTGTGCAAAATGGAGAAGGTTTTGTTGATACTCCTTAAAATGTTCTTTATTTTATCACATTACCCATTTTCTGGGTTATTTATTTATTTTTCTTTTATTTTTTTTTCCCAGGAGTGCAACTATGAGTTGTTTCTATGAAATATTTTCCTTCCTATGGTAGAAACAGGTCTCAAAAGCATTGGGTGATTTGATTTTACCACTAAGACACATTTGCAGAAGTTGTGGTGAATCTCTACAAGCGCAACGCTTCTCGGAGCCTACTTTCCTCTCTTTGCTGACTTCTGACCTCTTTCAACAACAAATGCGTTCCATGAATGAGAAGGTGCAAATAGGACCTTCATTCAAGCAGACAATTTGGGCACCACATAAACACACACCAAGGGAAGGGGGAGGGCGTGAATACAAATGCACAATGCGCTTTCTATATTTTCATCTGTAAAACATTTTCAAATTCATTCAGGGGCCAATCTTCTACATTACAACTATGTTCTACTTCCTGTTGGTCTGTCGTGTAAATGTCCAACTTCCCGAATCTTTCACTGAACATTTCGTGTGGAATTGTTCAAACTTTTTCTTTTTTGGGCAAATTTGGACCACAAAAGTACCAAACAGCTGGTTTCAAAGGACACAGTGTTCAAACTAAAGCAGGCTGACACATAAGGGGAGACCCTCGGATAACCTAGCTCATCCTGAAAGTGACTAGTACTTATATGGTCATAAAAATCCTAAGCATGCACATACCAGGCTCATTAAACGTGGGGTTTATCGGTATCCCCTCTCCGCCCTCTTCTCTCAACTCTTGTCAAGTTCATTTTTCTCTGTGGCGTTTGGGTCCGCCTATCCGCTGTCAATCTTTTTTTTTTTTTTTTAGCCCGCCTTACTCGGAACCCGATTGGCTGAAAGTGCTGGGGATCATCAGACGTCTCGAGCCATTGGCTGGCGGAACTCTACGTGAGCAGTTGGTCCCGCCCCTTCGTGGACCGCACCCCGGCTCGAGTGAAATTGAGCGAACCAGTAAGCAGAGGGCAGAAGAGGGAGGAGGGAGCGAAGAAAGAAAGGAAGGAGGGGAAAAAAGCGATAGAAACGGTGACTGAAGTTTAGGGAGGAAGCGAGCGCTGTAGTTTAGTCTGAACTCTCTTCTGTCGACAGGAAAAAGAAGTTTTGACTCCGGCGACGCTGACTGAGCCCTGCGGTTGTTGATAGCCATCTTCTGAAAGGCGAGCAGCAACCAAACCCCAGGTGAGCTTACCTCTTTTCAGGCGCTCGTGCTTAGCTAGGTGCTTTTTTATAACGAACTCATTGAGTAGGTTGGTCAGAGCAGCAAGTGCAGTGAACCAGGAAGCTCGGTTCGCTTAGTTGACCGCTTGCAACTTCAGAGCAACCGAGCTGGGTGGAGCGGAGCCTCCTTCTGAGATTTAGCTGTAGTTCTCTTCCGCTGAGCAACTCTAACGCACTTATCGGCCGTTTGGAAACGACAAAAGCGAGCGCGTTACACTACTCTCCGCTACAGGCCGTCAAACCGAGCTGTAGCGGAGAGGCTAAACTGCAGGACCGCGGCGGCAGGAAGTGATTTATTTGAATGAATTCTTGGGAAAACACGATGAAGAGTTTAAACTCGGGTGAAAGAATGGGGCTTCTCTTTAGCAAATCCCCCCAGCTCGGTAGCGGGCAGCTGCTCAGCTCGTGGGTGAAGTTTTGGAAGAGTAACGGTCAGAAACGGGCTGGTAACATGTCTGACTGGCAGCATGGCGTCACCGCTTTACCGGCGGACTGAAAAAAAAAAAAAAAAACTCGGAGCTGTTCTTTACCGCCTTGATCTGAGACAACACGACCCATAGATTGGGCCGCTCTGATTTATACATACTCCTTTTCTTAGAAGTCTTTAGGTAAATTCCTGAAATGATGCGGAGTAAAAGGCCTGCATACTTTCATCTGGTTGGGAATGTGGAATGGACGCATTTCCGTTATGTAAGATTTCACCGTCCCTTTTAATATTGGCTGTATCAATAAAGTGTCCAGAGGTTCTGTGACAAAAAGCCCCCAAAACCCAACAACAAGTGGGTTAGTTTGAAAGGACAATAAAATGTATTTCAGATCACACCAAGAACATAGTTGCAACTAATTAATGAGAACAGTTGGAGTCTTTTTAATGTCTGACTTTCTTCCATTTTTATTTTAAAAGATATTTTCATCATCCTCTCTGGGAACTTTATTCAGTGGCTGGAATAAATCTACATAATTTTTACAGTCCTATTTAAGAGACAGTGTCAGTTTATAGTGTTGATGCAAAAAGATGTACCTAAATGTCTATTTTTTATTCAAAATGAGAGCTACAATTGTTTCAGCTGCAGCAAAAACAGTCTCCCACACTCGGTATTGTGGTTCTGACATCAATAGATAGACCTATGATTAGAAAACACTCATTAAGCTAGTAGCAGATTTCAAATGAACATGTTTACCATACTGATTTGTCCATCTGATCTTCATAGAGTAATGCCAGAAGTCTGTAATACCTTGTTTATTGTAACAAGGTGATACAATGTTTGCTCATTTATCAGTCACATCGTCTGCTCAGGTATCAAAGCTGCTGCTTGTAGCTCGCCAGCTGAAGTTTTGAAACAGTGTTAAAGTAATGGGTGACGATGGGAATCTGCCTGTTTCACAACCAGGAATATTTCCAAATAACTTGACTCAAAGTCTTGGAAGGATGGGAGAAATGTAGTGTGGCCTTGTGTCATCCTGGTAACTGCTAATGCAGCAAACAAGTAGAGGAGGGGCAGCACTACCTTAATATAAAGCCTGGTCAATCGTTCTCTAGTCTCTAATTAGAAGACAGAGTTTGTGTTGCGTTAATGGAACATAAACTCTGTTTCCCTGGACAATAAAATTGTGCAAATTGCAATTGGGGAAAAAAAACGTTTGCTTAGCGGAAACACGGCAATTTTGCAAGAACTTTGCTTTTTACAAAACGGTTTTGCTCTGGGATTCGGTGGTTTTTCAGCTTGTAAAACGTCAATGGAAACACTTTCTTTGCATCATATGGGTTTCTATTCATTAGCAACTCGTGCTAATTTGTAGGCACTGGCCTCCTCGGACGATGCGCAACTTTCTCCACCAGAGCTCTCACATTTCACACGTGTTGAATCCTCCACTCTCCTGTAAAATCGACTAATACAATTTTCCCAAAACGCTGAATAAACACATAGCTGCTCCCAAGTATAAGAAGCTTTCTGCCTCAATAAGGCGCTAGCGCTGTGGTTGAAATATGAATATTTCTCATGTTTACTTGCATTCGACTTACTGCATTAACAAACTCTGGTGTGGTTTTTAATTCCATCTCTTGTTTAACGGAAACATCACAATTGTTGCGAAATTGTTTCTTTTCGACATCAACAGACTATCGCAAAAGTTTTTGTACTGGAAATGCAGCTAACGTGACGAAAAAGTTTCAAATCCACTACTTGCTTGGAGTAGAAACGTTCAAAGGCAAATTCCCGAAGCAAGAGGCATTAAAGCAATCCAGTTTTGTTAATTTGAGAAGCACTCCTAGATGATGAATGCAGTTATTTTTTTAACCAGCTTTGAGGAGCTCTATGTTTAAGGAAAATAATGAAAAGCCTTGGGCAAAGAGAACTTGACGGGCGCTCGATCAAGGCGAGAATGTTTTGTCTTCGTGCCCCAATGACAAAGAGCTGTCAGCGTATATCGTGGTTAGTCGTTCGTTTCAGAGCCTTTAATTGCAGTCTGGCTCAGCAAACCTTTTCATTCTGCTGGAAAAAAAAAAGATCCAGATCCCGGGATATTAAGCCGTCATCTCTCTGGAGTCTGAGAGGTGTCGCATTCTCATCAGGTCTCATCACGTTAACGTCGACTCAATGATTAGGCTTTGTCAGTGCATTTAGTGTTTAGATGGCATGTCATTGTTTGCACTGTGGCATGGCAAACAGTCTGCGGTATGCATGCACTCCTTAATTGTTTGGAGAGTTGCAAACAGGGAGGCTTAGTGTCTGAACCAGAAGCAAAATGATCCAAATATATCGCAAAAAAATCCTACCAATTATTAAAGCAGTTTATCGGAGCCTACATGCATCCCTTTGGATGTGGTCAGGTACTCATCGGGAGTCTTTGTGGTTCAGTTTGTAATCAGAACCATATTTGTCAGATCAGCGGTTTTCTGCCAAGAAGCAATAAAACGTTCCACTTTTCTGCCTAAATATGGTTCCACCAGCTTAAAGTTTCACGTTCTTCTCGTCTCTCGGGACAATGTTCCTTAAAAAGTCACGCTGAGTGACACTGAGCGTGTCATATCCTGTTTTTGCATTATAGTCATCATGTTAAATCAACTCCTGATATTGTATTGTGAAACTCTGTCTCTCTGTCTTTCTCCTTTGGGTTGGGTTATGTTCTTATAGCCAGTTTTGGTGCTGTTCTGGAGCCCCCTGCAGAGATTATTGCATTCCATCATTCATGTGTCAGCAAAGTCCACACACAAGTGCCCCCCCTGGGAGAGTTTTGTACCATAGGCTAGACGAAATTAAATGCAGACGACTTGCACTGCGAGCTGAAGCTGTTCAGTGCTGCTGGAAGGTTTCGGTCTGAGCGTATCGGAGGATGTTGGGTGGTTCTCTGTTGTCCGCAGCAGGATGTCTTTTTGTTTAGTTTCTTTTTTTTAGGTTCTGAAACTATGAAAGCTTTGAAAGGCTTTCCTTTACAGGCCTGTGTTGACTTACTGGATGTTGCTTTATTGCAAATGGATAACAGAAGCATGTCTGCCTTTATGAAAAACAAAATCTAGCTGCAAGTGTGGATGACAACTTGACTTAACTTTAAAACTAAGAGGTCTTTAGTTTACCATATGAACGTCAGTTCGTTTTCTCACTTCTGAAGCACGTCTATATGTTGTAGCTGTTTGATGCCAGTTTGGGAAATCTTGAGAATGTGGAAAAGAGATGGTGAGAGAAATCGCCTGCATGGTTTTGTTGTTTGTTTTTGAGATTGACTGGCCTGGTTGGACACGAAAATTCAATATTTGCCAAATGGTGAAGAAACAAAAGATTTGTCACAAAAACAAATTTTGCTTGACAATAAATTGTCCCAGAAGTTATTACGATAATGTTGTTTTGAGACCAATTTCATGTAGTAACTCCATAATAATGCAGCTGCAACGGTATAATAATGCAAAAACACGTTCTCAAAGTTGGATAAACTTTAAATTCTAGTGCACGTTTAATACTGGAAGTGAAAGAAACTGTAAATATCTCAAATAAATGAACAAAGTTGATGCCTTGAACTGAGTGTGACGGAGTGCTCATCAATTGTGCCGTCCCTGCACTTGCCCGTTGGCTTCACACACCATTATTTCCAAATTATGCTTGCTTGTGCACCTCCAAATTTTTTCTAACACAAAAATAGCCATTGGGGCGATATTGGCCATTCGCTAAGCCCAAGTGTCAATGCACATTTGAACCACCACTTCACAGATTTTTGACTTCTTCTCTCAGTTTTTAGATCTCACAACCCCTCTGTTTTTCTTCTGCTTGACCTTCTTGTTACCACCCAGACCTTCCAGACCTTTCCTCCATCCTCTTCCCCACAGCAGCACCTGGAAAACCTCATTAGCGTCAGACAATGCCTGGAAATGACTCCGGCTCAAACAATTTAAAGAAAAGGCTTGATGCACAAAGCAGGCTTTGACCAAACCCTTCAACTAGATGTGCTTTTCACCTCTGCGGTCATGGTGTACTGCTTTATTAGACATCACCGCCCTTCAGTCTGTGGTGTGCCAGTTTAAAGATTGACTACTTGATAAGGGACCTTGATAAACCCTTGTATTTTACCCCTCCAGAAAAATAATAAAACTTAATAATAATAAAAATAATGCTAAATCTTTGACAAAAAGTGCCCAAGTTACTGTACGTGTAGTGAAACAGAGTTTTGTGTGGATGTGAGCAGCATACCTGTGTGGAAATGCGATGTGGTTAGTGCTTTATAGATTGCGGAAGACATGCACGACACACATTTTAGACCCTGAACTTTGTACCATGCTGTGTAATTGTTTCATCTTCCTGCTGCCGTCGGTCATTCATCTACCACATACATCTAAATCATGCTGCGTGGCAGATGTCCTCATTTTCAAATAAACAGGTTGTTTGAGGATGCTGCATAGATATCTGGTTAGCTCGTGACTCACAACAGATAAGTGATAAGGTAGAGAGACCACAAACGGGAACTGCATTTTAAAAATGCCTGGGGTGAAGTAGAAAAGACAGCCTGGAAATGAAGTGAGTCGTAAAGAATTATGAGGTTTAAAGAAGACGAGAGCAGTACTAGAAATAAATCATTTGGTCCTTTGGAACTATTGGACGCAAAGCAGCATTCCTTTTAGGAGAAATACTGCTGACAAACAGGAATGTTGATTGAAGAAATCGTTCACCGTCTGCCTAAAGGTTTGTATTTATCTCTTTAAGAAAAAGGGCTGGTGCTCTTCCCTATTGGTTATTGTCAAATAAACAGCAAGCTGTGGATTCAGCGTTGTAATGAGATAAGTTCTCATATGATGGACGAGGAATTTGTTCTTTGGCCTTTTTTTTTTTTATTCTCTTTTTTTTAAACAACAACAACCCGTGTTCCCGATTATCTTTTCTCTTTGACATTTAGCCACAGCTTATAGAAAGTCTACGTTTCAGCTTCCACTGGCTGAAAGTACCTGAAATCTTCCAGAGTTTCAACCACCCAAAAAAGTTCACTCTGGTCCAACGCTGGAAGAACCACCTGGTGATTTGAGACTTCAAAAATATGGCGACGATGTCACTGAACGAAATGGATTGGAGAGAGAGTTGGGTTTAAATTAGACACAGGTGAAATCAGCTGGTCTAATAGTCAATATATTTGCTAGGGATAGCACATGGTATTGGAGTTTTGGTCGATACCCGACATGTCGGTATAAAGAAACCATTTGGCCGATTACCAATATTTTTTTCTATTGAAACTATATGGCTTTCTCTACTGTGGAATTAAAATATGCATTATATTTGTCAATTTAGCCTGCTACCAAATGCAAATGCTATAAAGGAGGGTGAAAATGATGGAACACTTTCAACCTACATTATGTTTAATGTCAAATTTATTTATGACATTTGCTCTCTCTAAGACAATGACAACACCCACAGTGCAAATTTGACATGCTGTGCTGCGCGCATCATAAAATAACACCTTTTATATCAGTGAGTTATTTTGACCGAATGGCCAGTATTAAATTTCACAGCTCATATCGGTCGATACCGATGCATGCCGAAAATATCTTGCATCCCCCATATTTGCCAGCATATCCTATTCTGCTTCTGGTTTCTGCTCATTACTAAAACTGTTTACCTTATTTACATGGCTGGGTGTGGTGTAAGCTTCCACATCACATTGTGCTTTTAGTGACTGGATAATCTTTCTAAACAACTGCAGGACTAAAAGGCTTTTCTCCTTTCAAAGCAACGTCTTTTAAAACTCGCGCCGATAACTGTGGCTGGCCTAATTGAAACTGAGTTGCGAAAGCGGCGTTTAAATTTAAAAATAAACAAACACGGTTTAATTTAATCCAACTGTAATTAATCATCTGGCAGCCATTGGTTAAGCTGATGTGGGTCTATTTTTAGCCAGTAAAGTCTATAATTGAGATCAAAATATCTGCTTTTTAGAGGAATGTGCTGCTCTGTAATGCAAAATGACTTTAGCAGCAATTATCCTTTGCTGCTGAGGGGCTTTTTTTGTTTGTTTTTTTAATAGAAGGCCCAACATGTTACCCTACCTAAACAAAGTTCCCCAGATGGCAAAATAGCTTCCTCAACTTGTAATTTCCTCTTTCCTCTCCTCTCCTCTGTTTGTCCCACCCTTCCCTCTCCGAGATGAGCTTGGGAGGAGGAGGAGGAGAGACCTGTTCCCTTCCCATTTAAAAACCTGACTGCTTCATCGCTGAGAGCAGGGCCAAAATCTGCAGAAATAGACATGTGTATGTGCTGGAACGGCTCATGTAAACGGTTGAAATCAAACTGTCTGGAGTGTCAACAGCGCTAAACAAGAACCACAGGATGAGGAAGTCAGCCAAGGATAAGCATGGCTGGACAGCGCCGTGATGGGATGCATTTGGTGGGGAGTGAAGAGTTATTGACCCTGTTCTTCGATTGATGATGCTCTCAATAGAGGAGTAAATGCAGCACAGCTGGTTTATAGATTCTCCCCTCTCTCACACACACACACACACACACACACACACACACACACACACACACACACACACACACACACACACACACACACACACAGCTGGAGGAGGAGAGCCTGTTTGTACTTGATCAGACTCTGTGTGAGGTTGTCTTGACTTTTTTTTTTTTTTAATTATTATTATTATTATTATTAGCTGTGTTAGCTCAAGGAAATGAAGCGAGGCAGAATGAGCGTTCAGTGATTGGATGGTCCGGGTTTTATAAGTTTGGCTTTCTTTTCTAAAAGAGGCCGCACTGCAAAAACACCAAATCCTCCCCAAATATTTTTTCTCTAGTTTGTAATGCAAATATTTTGATGCACTTGAATTAAGACAAAGCTAAATTAAAAGTAATTTTTCAGGCAGAAGTAGGAGCTTGTTGCAAGTCAGTAAATCCTTAATAATAATGGAAAGGTACTAGTTCAACAGCAGATTATTACACTAAGATGAGACATTTCTTTTATGTTGTAAGTGAAATTATCTGCCTTTGAACTAGTAGTTTTTTGTCAATATTAAGGAATTTGGCTTGAAACTAACTCATTTCTTTCTGGAAAGTTACTTGTGAGTTATTTTCGTCTTATTTAAGGTGTGTTAAGAAATTTGCACTAGAAACTAAACCAAAAATACTTGATAAGATTTGTTGCTGTTTGCAGAGTAGTTTGGTCCTCTTTCCCTTTCCCCTCATTCCCTAATGTTTTCCTCCACGTTCAGGCTGCTGTGTCACTTTGTAACAGTCTGCTCTCTGGAGTCTTTCTTCCTCTCTTTTGTGTTACTTCATGGTTCCTCTTCCTTGTTAAGTTTCCCTTTTTATTGTTAATTTTACAGGCTGAACAATATCGCAACAATGTTAAAATTGTGCTATTGTAGAATACTTCTTTTATTTTCCATCATCACATTGTTCCCACTGCAAGATTTTTAGCATCTTACTCACTGGAATGTTTAGGGTGGCATCAAATCCATTAATTATTAGGGATCTAGTGAGTTTGATTGCTCTCCTTTAATTTTATTTATTTGCAATGTCAACATCCAGAGCTTCAGGAGACGGGCGAGCTTTTAAACTGTCTGGAGCGGTCTCTTTATCCCTCCTCTACTTTCTATATAGAACGGCACTTGGAGAACTGAAATAACCCATAGTCATTTTTAGTCCCCAGTCCTCTGGAGAAACGGTTTGTGTGTCGAAGTCATTTTCTGTGTCAAGCGCTCGAGCCTAACTATACCAGACGTCATCATTTGACGGCCGAAATGTAACAAATATTTGAAATAAATGTGGAATTAAATTGTTTGTCTCAAAAGTTTAGTAGAAAAGTAAATCTTTGTATTTAAATCTTCAAAGTTATTCAGAT
This sequence comes from Poeciliopsis prolifica, assembly GCF_027474105.1. Lineage (NCBI taxonomy): Eukaryota > Metazoa > Chordata > Actinopteri > Cyprinodontiformes > Poeciliidae > Poeciliopsis > Poeciliopsis prolifica. Next base: position 11,130,637 of record NW_026562385.1, on the reverse strand, counting down.
ATTGCATTGTTGCTTTGCTACAGAGCACTGTGAAACTCAGCTCTCACCATCAAATAGGGATAATAAGAACACTGAGATATAAATGAATCAATTTGTTCATTTCCCTTTTATTCAAATATTAATACATTTATATATTCTTTTTTCCCCTGTTTTTTGGCATGTCAATCTTCCTGATCTAATGTCAGGAGTCTGCAAGCCGTACTGTAAAGAACCATCTAGGAAAAATAACTCGCTTCCCTCATTAAACTTTAACTGACTTTTTGAAAAAAAAAAAAGAAGACAACTTGTTACATTTTATGAGGAAAATTTATTTTAAATATGGAACAATTATACTTTCAGCTTTTACTTTTAAATGGAGAAAATAATTGGTTGGGATCCTGATATTTGTGGAAAATTATGCAAAAATGAAAAAAAAAGCATTACTTCCAACATTGTAAGAACAATGGATGAATCTACAATCAGCACTTTTTGTGTCGTTTAATGAAATTATTTCATAAAAGTAAAACGTTAAAATCTGGATTTGTTTGATTTTTTTGAATAGTCATTGACATTCATTGCTTTGCATTTAGTTCTCTGTGTGTTGGTAAAGGATCTCTGCAGCTTTGCAGAAGAACAATCACTTCACTGAGGCCTTATGGGTAAAAACGCTGGTGGATCGGAACAAGGGCCGAACAAAGACGAGAGGAAGCGTCAGAAAATATGTCTGAGGAAGACGCAAGACGAGGAGGACGGAAGACAAAAATTTGTTGAATGCCTTTGCTGGTTGGTCCTCCCTGATAAAGGGGTCAGCATGGGAGGAATGTGACCCTGAAAAGATTGGATAAACAGCTTGGAAGGAGGGGAGTTACAGCTCAGCAGAGGGGAGAGGCAGTTGGGATGGAGAAAAAACACGGTTGGTTCACCCCACGTTCTGTTGGACAACCAGGGACGAGTTGGTAGATGAAGTTAGCATTGAAGGTTCAGACTGTAGACCAGGGAGTCATGAGAAAAATCAGTCGAGTGGGACTATTCCTAGGCAACTGGGCAGCCTTTTAAATCGCGGCGCATCATCAGAACTTCAGAGTTGTATCCAGAGTTTGGTTTATTTCTAAAGCTTTGATCAACTGATGCCAGTTTTTGTTGCCAAATTCAGATTTCTTTTTAAAAATTGCAATATTGTAGTTGTATTCATTGTAGTTGTAACCCAAACTGCACATGGTAACTGTACTTTCAAATGCTTTTGTTGAACAGTAGAGAACGGTAAAATTATCACAATAAAGACGTTTTGGGCAGATTAAAATATCATTAGCTGAAATTTATTGTAACAATTAATACAAATTCTTAAATTTATCACAATGAATAATATGATAAATGTGTGCCCCTAATTGGTCGTTTAAGTCTTGCTTCAGCTTGGTTTCCCCAGAAAACAGGAAGGCGGATGACGTCAGTGGCATTTATTTTACACCAACTTGATGTCTCTATAATTAAATTATTTCTAAAATAAAATCTTTAAAAACAGAAAATTTGATTAATCTGTAAAAGCCCTGCCACAACCTTTTGGTGGTTAGATATTGGTGTACACAAAATAATAATAAAAACAAAATAATCATATTTTGGATAGTCTGCCCAGTCAGGGCAGCTTAATATGAATCTGATTTCTTCTACAAACCTTTGACTAATCTCATGTGTTAAAGCAAAACAACATAATTGGTCATACTAAGTGTAGTGTGTATGATTAGCAACACTTCCTTCCTGACCCTTTCTTGTTGTTTATTATTTAATTTAAGCTTTGGGAACCCCAGCTTGTTGGGGTTAAGTGTCTTTCTTTCTGTCAAGTATATGAACTCAGATCATCCATTTCCCACAGGGCAGCTCACTTTGTAGAAATTAGTTAAAGCATTCAAACTTAACCTGACCTCTGCTGTGATTTTCTTTTTAAAAAATCACAGCAGATTGAATAATACACACAAGACGGCTCTGTGTCCTATCAGATGAGGGGAAAACGCTCGGCATCAACAGCCGTGGTGTCGCTGCGAAAATGGTGTCATGCTCCTGCAGTTTTGGAATGATAATTGGACGGACAGCCCGGGGCTGCGCTGTCAGTCACAGCGGCCCACGCTGGATTAATTCCCCACAGCGCTGCAGCGTTATTGCGACTTTGATGACTTGGATTTTGCACACTTTCTCCTTCCTGGTTCTGGTTCTACCGGTTGAGTCACTTTCAATAAAGTGAGGCCATTTCACCGCTGTGCCAACAAGATGTTTACGATCACAAAGCTGCGTGCAAAACTATTCCTGAGTAACTGAGAAATATAGTGTTGCACTTAGACGTGTACGTATGTATGCAAATAAGAAATCAGTATGAACTACCTTTTTGGGATTTATTTAGAATTAGTGAATTTGAAGCTTGCCCCTCTTACTTCAGTTTTCTTATGTTGCAGGAAGAGTTTCATTCTCTTTATCGGTCTCATAATGTTGAACTTACTCTGAACATTAAAGTTGAATACTTGTTTCAAAACCGGTTTTCAGTTTGTATCAGGTCTCTTCCCTGTTCAGACTTTGGTTTACAAAATACTCAAAGTTATTTCTTTGTTCCTCCTTTGAGGAGCATTGGAGACCAGATAATGATGTATTTTTAGCATGTGCTCTACTAGACAAAAGCATTTTTCACTAAAGCGATTAAATTTTGAATAGCAATGATGGCTTTAAGATTCAATAAACATAATTTGTAACCCTTATTACACTGAGTCTATGTCAGAGTTTCTCATTCTAACTGTTCTCTCTCTCTCTCTTTCCACCAAAACAGCCACCATGTCAGACGCGGACAAGTTTCTGTATGTAGACCGCAACCTGGTTAACAACCCGCTGGCGCAGGCCGACTGGGCCACCAAGAAGCTGGTATGGGTCCCCTCGGAGCGCCTGGGCTTTGAGGCCGGCTCCATCAAGGAGGAGCGCGGCGATGAGTGCACGGTGGAGCTGGCGGACTCCGGGAAAAAGATCAAAGTGAACAAGGACGACATCCAGAAGATGAACCCGCCCAAGTTCAGCAAGGTGGAGGACATGGCTGAGCTCACCTGCCTCAATGAAGCGTCCGTTCTGCACAACCTAAAGGAGAGATACTACTCTGGCCTCATCTACGTGAGTATGAGTCCCTGGAGCAATATTGTACATAATTATATTTGTGTGGTTATATGCTTGTGCTAAACCAGCAAATGTTTTTACGTTTTGCTGCCCGAGTTCCTCTGGCTTTTGTGAAACATCTCCAGTCTCTTTTGATCTCGGTCCAATCTAATTGACTTCTCGTTAAGCCATCCATGGCTCAAGATGTTCCATTGTGTGCACGCTGCAAATGGAAAGAAAATGTGCAATCTGTTAACATTCCCACTGTATTGAATTGCTCCATCTTCTTCGTCTTGAAACTACCCTGCAATACTGTAATGTTTGCTGCGTTCTCTCTGTTTGGGATCGAGTAATGTAAACAGGAAGCTCCAGAGAACAATGTGCTTCAGAGTACAAGAGAGTTTAGAAAAAAAAAAGAAAAAGAGTGAGAAAGAACGGCACCAGTCCAGGCTTTTCAAAAAGGGGGATGGAATGTAAACCATGTTCTAACGCTGATTACTTTCCCGTGTAATTAATGTTATTTACCCTCATTTTTCTGTCCTGGGAGTGATTTTGTCCCTTTGACACACAGTTGTGACCCGGTCATATCAACAAAGCGTTTTCGCCCTCCATCTTCCTCCACAGATCTATTCTATGGATGGTTTCATAGCTCCACACTCAAAATGGAGACTCTCAAGGGAAGCCAAGTGTACTGTAGATGTTAAATGATCTAAATGTAAAAAGCGAGTTCCCTGATCAGTCATGCAATACATGAACACTCCTCAGTTTAAACTTGTAGCTGGGTGGAGTGCCGATTACATAACTTAGTCATACAAATCAGAGTTCATGTGAAAATTTCAGCGATGAGGTAATAAAGTGTGGGGCAGTGTTATTAACAAAGCTGCAAGCAAAGTGTGATTATGCAAGGAGGGGATTTATTCCCAGTAGGTCAAACCATTCTGGTTCCCTTCATATCATGTTCATTAACTATTCATGTTTTATTAATTTTCCCTTATTTTAGATTTTAAATGGGCAGTGTCATGTAAAATTGACTTTTTTTTTTTAGCTGTACATCATGCTATGATGTTATTCTCTCATCGAAACATACCTGGAGTGTTTCCTTAATTCTCTCATGCATGTTTGAGAAATACTTTAATGTCCCATGGCAACCATGGACCAGAACTGTAAAACGCCTGAGTGGACCTACCTCTGCCCTCTGAGCTGCAGTTTCTAAGCTTCTCCCTCACAGAGCAGCCCTGCTCTAAAGACTCCTACAGACTAGCCAGCAGCAATTGGCAAACGCTTGGAAATGCACAGATGCTGATCTCATTGTATGAGCTACTTCTCAGTGCAACGCCAATGACTTCCTGAAGGCCGAGTTTCAGAAGGGGCAGGAGTTTTTCAAGAGAGAGAAACCCAACTTCAAGCTTTTAAATTACAAAGTCAAATTTCTTTAAGTCATAATTGATATCTAGCATTTTTATAACAACTGAAGGCAACATAGTTCCCTGAATATGCTATAAAATACTCTCTCTTTAACAGGAATTATTTTTATGTTTTGTTTTGGTATTGTAGAGAAAGTATATACAGGTGTGATATAATAATTATTATTATTAATGCAAATCTCAAATTAATTATGATACAAGTATAAAGACTAACTGTATAAGAAGCTCAAAAAGAGAAGAAGAATAACTTACTCTCATTATATTTTTTGGTGTCCTTTAGGGGTGTTCTGATCTGATATTGATCTTAATTGGTCAGCCAAAAAACAAGTATCAATTTATATGAATTTACTTCTAAAATCTCTAATGGGAACACTCCTCTCCAGCAATTAGTCCACCCCAGAATTTCTACCCAGCAGCCTTTGCATCCTGCACTCAAACGTATTGATTAGTAATAAGTGGGTTGGTTGTTTTCATACCAGATGCTTTCTGTGTGAGTAATATAACTTTATTAAGTCTTTTCTAACATTCCACACCGGAAAAATAAATAAATAATGTATAATTCATTTGTATCAGGTCAATATCAGTATCGACCAATATTCAAAGCTGTGATATCTGTATTGTATCAGAAGTGGAAAAGCGATATTGAGACTCCAGTGGCATTATACCCACCATACAATCTTACTAATACCTTTCTACAATCTGTTAACTAATCTTGAAAGAACCACAATCTATGGATTTATTATTTGAAGGCAATGTTTTCTAAATTGTCTCGCATCTGTCCTGCAGACGTACTCTGGTCTCTTCTGCGTGGTGATCAACCCCTACAAGAACCTGCCCATCTACTCTGAGGAGATCGTGGAAATGTACAAGGGCAAAAAGAGACACGAAATGCCCCCCCACATCTACGCCATAACCGACACGGCGTACAGGAGCATGATGCAGGGTGAGCGGCTGCATCCGTCGCCTCGTACCTGCGGGCCAATTTCCTCCCCATTCTTCTGTCACAAACGCACTGGATTTAAATATTCTCCCGCAAGCAGATTTCTCGCTTCATGTAGCCGTTTCCCCCCCCTCCCCATCTACCACAGTATATAATCAGTGACTGTTTAGCAGCCGTGGCTCCACTCCGAAGGCCAGAGTTGGGATTTCCTGTAGAGGGTGTTTCTTAAATCCACCTCCTGTATGGCTTTCATTTTTTTCCCCAGAACTCCCTTGTATGCAGTGCATACCACATTAGCTAATCCTGTTTCCCACTGGTGTAATTTTTTCTTCTTTTTTTTCCCTCCACACATTGTACTCCAGACCACATTTCAAGAGCCGATAGAATAATTAGGCAGTTAGAAGTGCTTCAGTCACAGGAAGCCGGATATTGATTTCCTGTCTGCGGTCGGTGTATTTCCTGTTACATAGGCGTAAACTTGTACACACTATGTTGATAAAATGCTCATGAAGTGTCTGTGCAGAGCTGACAATATCCATATTTTTGACCTTTGTTTTTTTCCTTGCAGACCGGGAAGACCAGTCTATTCTTTGCACGTAAGTTTCAACCATCCTCGTCTCAGTAGCTCACATTCTTCCTTTTATTTTCTTATCTGATTGCATTTTTTATTTATTTTTTTCTTGCTTGCATGTCCTGTCCAGAGGCGAGTCTGGTGCTGGTAAGACTGAGAACACCAAGAAGGTTATCCAGTATCTCGCTCATGTTGCTTCCTCCCACAAGACGAAGAAAGATCAGGTCAGTCCCGCCTGTTGTCTTACAGCCTCCACCTTTTTACATACACATTTAATCCAAAAGTATTGCTTAATTTTGTTTTTCCTGCTAAAACAGGAAAAACAGATGTGTCTCTGTGTTATTTGTGTGGACAGTAAATGATTGTTTTCATCAGTGTTCTGCTCTAAAGGAACCACCTTTTTTTTTTTTTCTAGATGTAAAAACTGACTTTATCTGATGTTTTGCTGAGTTTTATTGAACCAGAAAGTTGTGCAAACTAAGGCAGCCCTGGCTTTTGTCAGGCAAAGCAGGAGAACCTGTTCTTCTGCTTGTCAGCCACATGTGATGCAGCACAGAGGACCCCAGAGGGGCTTTAGAGAAACCACACCTTTCATCCCTTTTTGAGGTTGTTTTTCTTTTTTTTTTCCATTCCCCATCAACAGGGTTCATACCTGTCACATGTGAGTTTATCCTTCCTCCTCCACCTGCTTCTGTCACCATGTTCTTTTTTTCCCCCCCGTCCTTTCTCCTCTCCCACTCCTTCTCTTCCCACCCGCTCGCTGAAGCCTGCTCTGTTTTGGGAGTCACTTTGTATGGAGGGCAGAGGTGACATGTCTTGCCAGCCATTAGGAAGTCAGGAGGAAGTTTGTTTGCAGCTCGTACATGTTCCAGTGAAAGGTTCAACCAGACAATAGTAGTGGAAGAGGGGGGTGTATAGATGAAAAAAATATCCACCAAATTTTTCTTTTTTGATTCTTTGTTTATTTTATTTTTTTTGTCTGGTTGAATTTTTCATTGAAGCGCTATTTTATTGTGCAAAAAATTCTGAATTGCTTCTTTGTTTTTGCTTCGTTTTACAAGACGGCTTTAAATTTATTACTAAGATTTTTACATTTTACACAGTGACTTGCAAATGTTTTTGTTGAGATGTATTTTGTGTCAGACCAACAAATTGTTGCAAGTATTGGCCAATGGAGAGTGAAATTATGCATGAATTTTTATTTTTTAAATGTCAGTGATAAAGTAGAGAGAAACTGCAGTTAAGTTGCTTTTGACACCCTTTTGATTTTGATTTTTTCAAATCAAATAACTTCTTCAAAGCACTGCAACAAATTTCAACAACTTGACTGAAAAGGTATATGCACGTCAAATTAAACTCAACTGCATACTTATATTTAAATCATTAAATAAAAACACAAAGGAAGGAAAACAGACACATCACAATTTTAATGGTTTTAGAGGCTACCTGGTTAGCTAACGCTGTACACAACATGCACACGTTGACCCATGATAGTGGCAGTATCATGCTCTTTAGTACGGACCAGGAAGCTGGTTAGATTAGAGATGATGGACTGTTTAAATGATATATAGCAATCATGTTCAATAATGCTTCAAAATAATTTCAGATCATGGAAACAACAGGACAAAGATGGTTCAAACAACAAAAATAAAAATCCTAACTATCACCCCAGTTTTTGGAGTTTGCAAGTGCTATCAGTTCATTTTATTGAAATAAATAGTTCTAAAAATGGTCCTTTTTTTTCTGTCTTTCTTGATAGTAAATGATATAGTCACTCGTCCAGTTGGATAATCAACCTAAACACATAGGCAGAGATGCAATGCAGTGCTTTTTGATGGCCTACTCAAAGTCTAGTCAATCCATCTGAGCGTCCGAGAGAAGACTTTAATGTAGTCATATTTCTCAGATAAGCAAGGACAGAAAACATGTTTTCCACACGTTTCATCTTTTTATTTCTACGAAAAAAGCTGAAAATTCTGCATAATTTTCCTTCCTCTTCCAAATATGCTTTATGTTCTGTCAGCTGATATTCTAATAAAACACAATAAACTTTGAGAACTTGACAGAATGTAAAATAAATAAATGAATATTAATAATAATTAAAAAAACAAGTTAACACCTTTTGCAAGGCACTGTGTATTGTTGAGTATGTGTTTATGCTTCAACACGAATCATTTTGAACTCGATTCATGCTTGTCACCAAGGGTTTCTTAAAGCTTCAAATTAAATAAAGAAGGAAAAGTTCCCTCTACTGAGAGGCTTCACTGGACTGTTCTTCTCTGTATCAGGTGCTGGGTTTGTTGACGGTCTCTGGGTTGTTGTTGTTGGGGCACTAATGCGTCATGTGTTGGGTTTTATGCTTGGGTGCAAAATGTTTGTTGCTGTTGCTGGTCTGTGTTGTTTATTTAAATGTTTTTTTTTCCTTCTCAGATGTAAATTGCATATGGTCAATCAGAAAATATTAATATTCCTGAATATTTGATTTTAGAATAAAATGAAAATCGGGCAAAATGATTTTAGACCAAATCTCAGCCTTTGTTCACCGTTCTAATGGAAGATCGGTAAACAAATACTTTTTCCAAAGTTGTCGTCATGATGTGACAGAGTATAAGGGCCACGTTAAGAAAATTAAAAATAGGATAAAATTATGAGGAGAAAAAGTCATATTATTATTATTATCAGAAAAAAGTCAAAAATGATACACCAGTAATATTTTTCTGGCAATATTATGACTTTATTCTCACATTATTACAACTTCATTCTGGCTTTATTCTCGTAATACGACTATTGTTGTAATACCACAACTTTATACTTGGATTTGAATAACTTTATTATTTGTTTTATTTTTAATTTTTTCTTAGTATGGTCCGATTATTCCATCGTATTATGAAGTATGAATTTTAACTTTTTTTTAATAGCATTCTTTGCAAATTTGTTACCTTCCACCAGGGGGAGCTGGAGAAGCAGCTACTGCAGGCTAATCCCATCCTGGAAGCCTTTGGAAATGCCAAAACCGTCAAAAATGACAACTCTTCCAGATTTGTATGAATTATTACAAAGTTAAGATTTATTATATATTTTTAGTTTCTCGTTTTGGTTTAAAATGATTTATTTTTCTCCTTGTAGGGAAAATTCATTAGAATCAACTTCGATGTCAACGGCTACATCGTTGGTGCCAATATTGAAACCTGTATCCTGATTACTGAGATTACATAGTTTTCCTTCCTGCCTCATTTTGAAGGATTTAGGAATTGCACGGTTAAGCTGCTAAATTAGTTGTTGAAACCTTTCCTTGACAAACTGACCTCAAGACTTGCTGGAGAAATCACGTGCCATTCGCCAGGCCAAAGACGAGAGGACATTTCACATTTTCTACTACATGCTCACAGGAGCAGGAGACAAGCTACGAAGTAAGCCGCTGCTCGGATATTTAGTGGAAGGTTTACTGGTCGTTGCGTTCTTATAAAGTCACTTGGCGTGAAAATCAATTGTCTCCATTTTGCCGTTGACCACAGACGAGCTTCTCCTTGAAAACTACAACAACTACCGATTCCTTTCCAATGGAAACGTCACGATCCCGGGACAGCAGGACAAGGATCTGTTCACAGAAACCATGGAGGCCTTTAGGATCATGGGGATTCCAGAGGACGAGCAGATCGGTAAGGAAACGACCTCTAATACTAGCATTAGTATTAACATCCCAGGTCTGGAGAACCTCTGGATATCTTGACTATTCCTGGTCCGTTTCCAGATTTATAATCACATTTCTGCCTGATAGTCTATCCCGCCTTGTCTCCAGCTTCCAATCCAGACTTTTGTTTTTTGTGACAGGCATTTGGTTGTTGAGTTCTCATTTAAAGCATTTTTATAAGGAGGATTTTTTTCTTAAAAATATTAGTTTTCCTCTTAATGTTTAAGTTCTTTAAATATACAAAGAGGAAAAACACTTTTTAGAACCTTGTAAAACCAATGTTCTGTTGAACCACAGCAGTCCGTTTTATAGTAGCTATAAAACAATGTACATGCTTCTAATGAGAATGCGAGCGGCAGCGTTCTGGACCGGTTTGACATAAACTTAATGCATTTCTGCTGATTTTCTTGTTTGCGTAGGCATGTTGAAGGTGGTGGCTGCAGTGCTGCAGCTCGGAAACATGAGCTTCAAGAAGGAACGGCACACAGACCAAGCCTCAATGCCTGACAACACAGGTAAAGATGAACCTCATCTCCGCACATTGAAGTCTCTTTCCCCCCCCAATCAGCTGTGATAATGCCGTTTCTCTGCACCAGCCGCCCAGAAAGTGTGCCACCTCATGGGCATGAACGTGACGGACTTCACCAGGGCCATCCTGTCCCCCAGAATCAAAGTGGGCCGAGACTACGTCCAGAAGGCTCAGACTCAGGAGCAGGCGGAGTTCGCCGTGGAGGCCCTGGCCAAGGCTACCTATGAGCGGATGTTCCGCTGGCTGGTCATGAGAATCAATAAAGCGCTGGACAAGACAAAGAGACAGGGAGCCTCCTTCATTGGCATCCTGGACATCGCCGGCTTTGAGATCTTCGAGGTGAAAAACGAACCATCCTGGACGACGTCGGCGTCCTTACACACAACGATCGGTGGGTTCTGAGCGGTTTCCTCTTCTCTTTGCAGCTGAACTCCTTCGAGCAGCTGTGCATCAACTACACCAACGAGAAGCTGCAGCAGCTCTTCAACCACACCATGTTCATCCTGGAGCAGGAGGAGTACCAGAGAGAGGGCATCGAGTGGAGCTTCATCGACTTCGGCCTGGATCTGCAGCCGTGCATCGACCTCATCGAGAAACCTGTTGGTTCCTCTGCTCTTTCAATATTTTAGTACAAGAAGATTTCTTACCAATATGTTGTCCAACATTCTCTTTTTCTTCTGCCTCCAGGCCAGTCCTCCTGGTATCCTGGCTTTGCTGGACGAAGAGTGCTGGTTTCCCAAGGCAACGGACAAGAGCTTTGTGGAGAAGGTGGTCCAGGAGCAGGGCACACACCCCAAGTTCCACAAGCCCAAGAAACTGAAGGACGAAGCCGATTTCTGCATCATTCACTACGCTGGCAAGGTAGACCTGCACACTCTGTCCTCATACATCCTCCTTTATACCATGTTGACTCCAAGTGCTTTTCTGTTACAAATATAAAACATGCTTGTCAAACAAAATGGCAGCTCAGGGCCTGTTGACATTTCTCTGAACTATGGAAAACAAAGTTTTCCAAAAATTAAATCTTCAAAAACAAAAAGTTCAGCTTTGCCCAAAGCCATAAACCATGCTTGAGATTTCCTGATTATGTGTTTCCTGTCAGGTGGATTACAAAGCAGATGAGTGGCTGATGAAGAACATGGACCCCCTGAACGATAACGTCGCCACGCTCCTCAACCAGTCCACCGACAAGTTTGTGTCTGAGCTCTGGAGGGACGGTGAGTTTAGGCGGACGTGGCTTCAGTAGGGTCATGTGTTTTCTCTAAACTGTACAGAGTTCTCACTTTTACTGTCCGGTTCTTGGCCTTTGTCTTTACCTTTTTGTCAAACCCCTGCTGGTCATTTGTCCGTTTCTTCCTCCGTTTGGCCCCGTTCTCGTCTGTCGTCTTGTTGGGTGTTTTTTTCTGTCGGCTCTCAGAGGTACAGCATTGTCAGAGAGCTTATTTTTACCAACGTTTTCCTCTTCTGCACTCTGATTCAGGTGAAACGGTTTCTTTCTTACTATTTCCCCCCTGCTGTTTGTCTTGTGTCTCAATTATTATGAAACATGAAGAAAATTTTTAAAACATCTATTTTTTTATTCATCCCAAACTGAAAATGTGAACTACTGGCCTTAAAAAACAACTCTATGTAATAATCTCTGGGTCGTTGTTGCTCTTTCATTGGACTCTCCTTTTCTCCCTCTGTGTGATAGTGTTGTGTGGGGACCCCTGGTGTTGGTCATGGGTACTGCAACAGTGCAGCGATGGGTATATACTGCATGGGTTTGGTTTTGTCACCACCTTTGGCACACATACACATTCAAATCTGCCATCGCACATAGTTTTCACTCCGATAAACAAACTGTCATCGTTTACAGTTGACAGATTTTTTTAAGTCACTGCATTAAATATAGTGATTCAGTTTTTTTTTTTTTTTTTTTGCCATGGTGTGTTATCCTTCTGGCTTCACTGGCTTCTGTGACTGGCCTGTTGTTCTTCTTTTGCATTTACTTGCCGTTTGTGTGGTGTTCTAGTGGTTCTGGTTTTCTTAACCATCTCCTGTGGTCTGGTGTGTGTCTTCTTGAGACAACCTGAGACAACGGTCGTCTTCATTATTCCATGTGACGTGCATTTGCCTTGAGTTTGCCTGGTTAGACATTCAGACCACCTGAAACTCATCTGAGATCAAACATAAAGCATGCTTTTCTTTCTTTTCCTTTTTTTTTTTTTTTTTCCCCTCCATGGCGTTTTCCTTTTCAGTGGACCGCATCGTGGGTCTGGACAAAGTGTCCGGCATGTCCGAGATGCCCGGTGCCTTTAAGACGCGTAAAGGCATGTTCCGCACGGTGGGCCAGCTCTACAAGGAACAGCTGTCCAAACTCATGGCCACACTGAGGAACACCAACCCCAACTTTGTTCGCTGCATCATTCCCAACCATGAGAAAAAGGTAAGTGTGAATTATAATGACATTAGTAAGATGCAAAAACAACACAAGATTAATTTGTTTATTCTGCGCAATTAGGAATAGAACAGCCAATGTAAAATAAATAACAAAGAATCTGCTAAAAACAATATGCTGACTATCCTGGTCAAACTTGTCGAAATAAATTGCAACAAATCTTCCTTCCAATGATTTTGGAAGTGCAACAAGGAATTCTAAATATAATGTAAAATAAATAATAAAGCATGCTGTCGCTCGGAGCACAGTTTTCTTCAATGGGCAAATGAAAAGAATTAAAACATTTATTTTTTTAAGAGTTTTCTGAAAATAAGTTGGGAGCATTCAACAAGAAATTTAAAAGTAAAAGTATGAGCCAAACATGCAGATTGACCAGCATGGTTCCATCTTTCCAGGCTGGAAAGCTGGACCCCCACCTGGTTCTGGACCAGCTCCGGTGTAACGGAGTGCTGGAGGGGATCCGTATCTGTAGGCAGGGATTCCCCAACCGCATCGTTTTCCAGGAGTTCAGACAGAGGTAATCCACTGTTTATTTATTATTGTTTTAGCAGATGAGGAGAGTATAAAGACGAATAAATGTTCTTTTTATCAGGTATGAAATCCTAACTCCAAACGCCATCCCCAAGGGCTTCATGGATGGGAAGCAGGCCTGCGTCCTCATGGTGGGATTCCTGCAGACATAGATTTACTATCCCCATTTTCCTCTGCGATCCGACTTGCCGACTGTTCTTTTTCATTTCAGATCCAGTCTCTGGAGCTGGATGCCAACCTGTACCGCATTGGCCAGAGCAAGGTGTTCTTCAGGGCCGGAGTCCTGGCCCACCTGGAGGAGGAGAGGGACATGAAGATCACCGACATCATCATCAGTTTCCAGGCCTGGTGCCGAGGCTACGTGGCCCGCAAGTAAGACGAGAGCCGCTTTATTCATTCCTAAACCAGTTTATATGGAGTCAAATATTTTTTAAAGAATCAGAGCCTCAGTATGACGCTGCCACCTCCGTGCTCAGCAGGTAGGAAAGCAGTGTAAAAAGTCATAAAGCGGCTAACAACTCTCCGCCTCCTAATCCCAATTTATAAAAATCCCGAATTGTGTTGCTGGTTTACTGTTGCAACCTTTCTTGTTTAAAAGACCAAAATATTTTGGTCTTGATGAACCATAAATTTCGGAACAAGATTTTTAAAATGGCGTCATTTTAAATTTTGTTAAAGGTTTGTTTATTTTGCATATTTTGCAAAGGTTTGTTAAAGGTTTGCATTTGTTTGTCGCCCTGACAAACAAATGCATTATTAAAAGCCTAAAAATGAGACTTTTTCCCAATAGCTCCCAATAATTTGTGACTGTGGCGATTACTAAAGATGATTTGTTGTAGTGTGTGAATGTTTCTGATGGGCCACGTTTTGCTTGCAGGGCTTTTGCAAAGCGACAGCAGCAGCTGACGGCCATGAAGGTGATTCAGAGGAACTGTGCTGCTTATCTTAAACTGAGGAACTGGCAGTGGTGGCGACTCTTTACCAAGGTAAAGAAACGTCCTATTGATTAAACTTTGGCATCTTCTCTCCTCACTCTTCCAGATATAAACATTTCCTTTTGCCCTCTTAGGTGAAGCCTCTGCTTCAAGTCAGCCGGCAGGAGGAGGAGATGCAGGCCAAGGATGAAGAGCTGCACAAGGTGAAGGAGAAGCACCTGCAAGCCGAGCAGCAGCTCCAGGAGATGGAGGAAAAACACCAACAGGTATCATTTTTGAGAAAGAACGACGCTTCACACAACTGCCTACGGTTGACAAAGGCTAACTGCGAAATCGTCTGTTGCCTTTTACCAGCTGAATGCCGAGAAGATGGCCCTGCAGGAGCAGCTGCAGGCAGAGACGGAGCTCTGCGCCGAGGCAGAGGAGATGAGAGCCCGCCTGGCCGCCAAGAAGCAGGAGCTGGAGGAGATCCTGCACGACCTGGAGGCGCGCGTGGAGGAGGAGGAAGAGCGCGCGTCGCACCTGGCTGCCGAGAAGAAGAAAATGCAGCAAAATATCTCCGTAAGAAAACGCCCGCAGTTTTGAGAAGTGGTTCCTCAGGCTCTGATCTGCCTCATCAAACATCCTGTCGTGAATGTGCCAACAGGACCTGGAGCAGCAGCTGGATGAAGAGGAGGCAGCCAGGCAGAAGCTGCAGCTGGAGAAGGTCACTCTGGAGGCCAAGATGAAGAAGATTGAAGATGACGTCATGGTTCTAGATGATCAGAACAACAAACTGCTCAAGGTTTGGATTCGGATTCTGGCACATTTTCTCCTTATAACCAAGTCCAGTGGAGCTGATTTGGATAATCAAATTGACCGTTTAAAGCTGCAGCATGTAACTATAGCTGTCTGAAGAAATGTGTTGCACCCGACTAAAAATAACTAATCAGAGCCAGGAGGCAGCACTGTTGATCAAATCTCTTGTACCTGCTGCTGAATGTGCTAATGGCAGAGACACGACTTACTGTAAAAGTGTATATCCATTGTCATTAGGGAATTTACAACTAATATGAAACCAGTGCTGGCTTTGTTTTTTTTTTTTTTTTGTCTTTTTTTGTTACGTCACAATTTTATTTATTTATTTATTTATTTTCTCCTCATCCAGGAGAAAAAGTTGATGGAAGAGAGAATCTCTGAATTCACTACCAACCTGGCAGAGGAGGAGGAAAAATCCAAGAGTTTACAGAAACTGAAGACGAAACACGAGGCCATGATCACTGACCTGGAAGGTATTAACAAACATGCAGGATGCTTGAAATCCTTGAGAAGGCTTGAATCTGAATGAGCTCTACTTGATTTCTGTATAAAATCCTTAAAAGTCCTCGACATTCAAACTTCACAGCTTTGTAATTAAGTGCAATCGAATGTTTAGTTAAAATCCTAAATATGGAAAACATTTTACGATTGAGACCAGATATTTTTATAACCTAATAATGAGCTATTTTTTCTTGTCTGAAGTTAAATCAGATAAACATTTCTTCTTTTTATGTCAGTTAGAATCACCAAAATAGTTATTTCTGAAAGCTAAAGTTTTAAGTTTTAGTTCACTTTGTACCTGCTGTAGAATGTCGAATACAATCATAAGACATTGTTAATAATGATTGGTTCATTTAGTTCAAGCCTGAGAATTGCTTCTGAAAGCTCAGAAATTAAATTTAGGCAATAAAAAAAAAATCCAGATTTTCCTACATTTTTATAAAAAAAAAAAAAAAAAAACTGAAAATTTTGTTAATTAATAAATAAAAATATCACACAGCCCTAGTCCAACGTGGTATAATTTCTACCACCTCTCTAATCCATAATCAATCAACTTGTGCTCAGATCGGCTGCGTCGGGAGGAGAAGGCGCGTCAGGAGCTGGAGAAGAACAGACGCAAGCTGGAGGGCGACTTCACCGAGACGCATGACCAGATCGCCGAGCTCCAGGCTCAGATCGCCGAGCTGCGTGCCCAGCTGGCCAAGAAGGAGGAGGAGCTCCAGGCCGCCCTGGCCAGGTCCGCTCGGGCTCAGAACGTTGCCTCTGCGCAAAACTCATCAACTTGTTGCCTCAGTTCACTAAACTTTGCTATGAATGTCCTCTGTTAAGAATCGAGGAAGAGGCCGCCCAGAAGAACATGGCTCAGAAGAAGATCAGAGAGCTGGAGGCTCAGCTTTCCGAACTGCAGGAGGACCTGGAGCTGGAGAAGCAGGCCCGCGTGAAGGCCGAGAAACACCGCAGGGACCTTGGGGAGGAGCTGGAGGCCCTGAAGACAGAGCTGGAGGACACCCTGGACTCTACAGCGGCTATGCAGGAGCTCAGGTAGGAAGACTGGTTCAGTTCCCATTCACCTTAACGAAGGTAAATGTGCTTAATGGAAACAATTTATATAAAAAAAAAACTACAATTAAAATTAACTGAAAAAAAACATGCTTAATTGTGGCTCTTATTTAATGGAAGTGCTGCATTGCTATTTTTTTTCAACCTTAGCGAATATCTACTGAGTTTTGTGAACTTTGGTAATAAAAATGCTGCTTATAACTCTGAATACTTTGATCAAACTGACAAAGAATTGAGCAATGAAAATAAATTAAGTTTTAGCCTTTTCTACTTGGAATTTGTAGTTTCAAATTAATGCAATAATTAATTATTGCATGATTACGTTATTTATCATGCAATAAATGTATTAATTGCATGATAAATTATAGTCGTCAACAAACATTGGCCTTTGATATTAAATACAAAATGCTGCAAACATATGACATCTACTACAAAGCACTCAGCTGGGATTTAGTACAACAAAAAGTTCAAACTGACACTTTTGCTCTTTTTCCCCTTAAAAGGTCAATCATTTTCTGAAACATAATTTTGGTTACAGATTTCATAATCCATTTTAATTGTTTTGTTTAAATGTTTAGAAATTGCCATGTTTATGTGTTTGAAAGGGCTCATTTGCATTAATCTGCCATGTTTATAATTATATCAGTTGAAAATGGTCTCAAACTGAGGATATTGTCACTTATTGCAATAATTTCTAGGGCATTTGAGCGTCCAGTAATATTTCTTATCGCGACAGCGCGTGTTTCCAGGTGACTGACTTAGTGTTACTTCAATAAAAGGCTCTCGGTGGCCTGAAGGTTGCTGACCTCTTCTGGTTTTACGAAAGCTAAGCATCTCTTGAAAGTGTTGATTTTCTCAAAAGCCCGCTGTCCTCTGCCGGCGCTCCTACAGGACCAAACGTGAGACGGAGGTGACTCAGCTGAAGAAGAACCTGGAGGAAGACGCCCGAGTCCACGAGCATCAGCTGGCTGAGATGAGGCAGAAGCACAGCCAGGCCTTCGACGAGCTTAACGAGCAGCTGGAGCAGGCGAAGAGGGTACACTCTCCGTGCTCCTGCCTTCTGTTCTTTCTTTCTCCACTTAAATCTTAAAAACACCCACTGACTTTATGACTTCCCCCGCAGAACAAAGTGTCGATGGAGAAGGCCAAACAAGCCTTGGAGTCCGAGAAGAACGAGCTGACCATCGAGCTGCAGACGCTGATGCAGGGCAAGACCGACTCTGAGCACCGCAGGAAAAAGGCAGAAGGAATGGCACAGGAGCTGCAGGCCAAATACTCTGAGGCCGAGCGCCAGAGGGTGGAGCTGTCTGAGAAACTGGCTAAAGTGCAGGTACGTTTCTGAATCCGCCGCTTTCCAAATCACTAACCCTGGTATCCACCAAATACAGCCTCCGATCACTGACACAAGGTAAAACTCGCTTCGACGACCTACTAAAGCTTGTCATTTCTTTTCATCTCTCCGCAGGCTGAGCTGGATAATGTTAACGGCATGCTGAGCGAGGCTGAGGGCAAATCCATAAAGGCCAGTAAAGACTTCTCAGCTGTGGAATCCCAGCTGCAGGACGTCCAGGTACAACATGGCAGAAGCACACGTAGCTGAAGACAGAGCTGACCCAACAGCTCAGAAAGAAACGACGGCTATTAAAAGTACTGCAGTCAGATGATGTCTGCAAACTGTCTCCTCCAGTACCTACACATAGATGTGGCCTTATTTAACATGCGTTCATAAGCCTGTGGCAATAAATCAGTTAATTGCAGGATAAATTGAAACTCTAAATAATTTCCATTTGCTAGATTTATTGTTTTTCTCTTCGTATCAAAAACTGGATGACAAAACTCTTCAGTCTGGTGCTTTTGTCTCAATTAGTGTCTATTTTTAGGATCATTTTATTTAGAGACTTCATAATCCATTTGACTTGTTTTGTTCATTTGGATATTTAAAATGTCTTCCAGTTCCAGAGTTAAATGTTCATTTAAAGTTTATTGATCTTTGAGAATTTCTTCTTGTATCATCACGCCATTATAATTATATTACTTGAAAATGGCCTCAAAACAACAATATTACTGTTTATCGCTGTAACTTCTGGGACAATTTATCATCCAGCAAAATTTATTGTTGCAGGCCTACATTATAGAAATAATGCTGATGAAAAGAAAAGAAACATAATAAATGCATATTATTTTGTAACTTAACATTTTTTCAGTTTTTTATTACTATTTTGGCAGGACCATCAGTCTTTAAAGTTCAACTTTGTATCTTGACACAATAGGTATTTCATATTGACTGTCTGAAAGGCCAACAGACTTTACTTCACCACCTCTGAGCTTGCAATTTTTTTTTTCTATTTCTTACACATTTCTAAATGGACAACTCAGCAGTTGCTCTAGATTTTTATCAGAACAAATAATTGTCTGCATATGATGCCCACTCTGTATATCTCAAACCTTAGAAATATAATTTTTCACATCTTGCAGCCGCTCAGTCAAAGTTTCTGTCTTGCTGTGCCACAGGAACTCCTCCAAGAAGAGACGCGTCAGAAGCTCTCCCTCAACACTCGTCTGCGGCAGCTGGAGGACGAGCAGAACAACCTGAAAGAGCAGCTGGAGGAAGAGGAGGAAGCCAAGAAGAATGTGGAGAGGCAGCTTCAGTCGGTGCAGGCTCAGGTGAGACGCACCAATCAGCTGGTGGAGCAAAACGGTCTAGTGACGGATTTCCTCCGAGTGTTTGAACACCACTGTCGTTTGTTGCACCAATAACAAACGAGCAACGCCTCTCCACAGCTTGCTGACGTGAAGAAGAAGGTGGAGCAGGACGCCGGCTCTCTGGAGTCCGCCGAGGAAGGGAAGAAGAGACTGCAGAGGGACCTGGAGAGCACCAACCAGCGGCTGGAGGAGAAATGTGCTGCATTCGACAAGCTGGACAAAACAAAGACGCGTCTGCAGCAGGAGCTGGACGACCTGCTGGTGGACCAGGATCACCTCCGACAGATCGTCTCCAATCTGGAGAAGAAGCAGAAGAAGTTTGACCAGGTCAACAAGAGACGCCGAAGCAGGAAGTGCCGGGCTTTCTGTTGAAGATCAAACTCGTAACCCTCTGCTTTCTGTCATTTCCAGATGCTCGCAGAGGAGAAGAATATCTCAGCGCGCTACGCGGAGGAGCGAGACCGAGCCGAAGCCGAGGCGCGCGAGAAAGAAACCCGCGCTCTAGCTCTGACCCGGGAGCTGGAATCTCTGATGGACATCAAGGAGGAGCTGGACCGCAACAACAAGCTGCTGCGCGCCGAAATGGAGGATCTGGTTTCGTCCAAGGATGACGTGGGCAAGAACGTAAGTTAAAAAAAGATCAAATAAACATTTTCACTGGCTAACTTCTCCTTCTCGCTAAATCCGGCCTTAACTCTCCATTTCCACGTGCTCTGCAGGTCCACGAGCTGGAGAAGTCCAAGCGTGCCATGGAGCAGCAGCTGGAGGAGATGAGAACTCAGCTGGAAGAGCTGGAAGACGAGCTGCAGGCCACGGAGGACGCCAAGCTCCGTCTGGAGGTCAACATGCAGGCCATGAAGGCCCAGTACGAGAGAGACCTGGCAGGGCGCGACGAGATGGGAGAGGAGAAGAAGAGAGCTCTGGTCAAACAGGTCCGTCTGTCCCTGGGTCACTGACAGAAACACAGCCTGGCTGATGTTTCTATCCCTCAACTTTTCATGTCTGGTCACAATATAACAGCAGGTTTCAATGGGTCTGACTGAGATTCTCTGTGATTTGAGTAATCAATATAATTTCCAACTTTTGTACTGCAAATAAAAAATCTTAAAGTATGTATTTGGTATGATTCAGAGTTACGGCCAGGCAATTATTTTTTTTTTTTCGATTTTAAGAATAAAGTCTTAATGTCATAAGAATAAAGTAGAACCACAGAGTCAAAATAATACTAGTTAAGTTAATTAGCCATGCTGTAAAATCCAAGGTAACACAGCAGTCGGGTCAGGAAAACAGGTTGTAACGTGGCCAGATATGAAAACTACTTTGGTTGTTAATCGTGTTTATAGGCAAGCGGCTTCTCATTTCTTGTTGTTAACATCAATGGATGTCACCCCTCTAGGTGCGAGAGATGGAGATGGAGCTGGAAGACGAGAGGAAGCAGCGCTCTGCCGCCGTGGCGGCGCGCAAAAAGCTGGAGCTGGACCTGAAGGAGCTGGAGGCCGCCATCGACACGGCCAACAAGAACCGCGACGAAGCCCTGAAGCAGCTCAAGAAGCTCCAAGTGAGCCCAGCTACTAAACCCTGAAGCTATTAAATGTGTGTTTCCAGAATCTCAGTTTGAACTAATTTTTTGTTTTGTTTTTTTACTTGTAATCCTTAGGCTCAGATGAAGGATCTGCTTCGAGAGCTGGAGGACACTCGCATCTCCAGAGACGAGATCCTGGCCCAGAGCAAGGAGACGGAGAAGAAGCTGAAGGCCATGGAAGCTGACATGATCCAGATGCAGGAGGTCGGTGAAAACACCAGGTGTCCAGCTCGCCACCTGCCGCCTGCTGATCACTGATGTTTTTTTTTTTTTAATTCATCCACCATCGTTCAGGAGCTGGCTGGAGCAGAGCGAGTGAAGCGACAGGCCATCCAGGAGAGAGACGAGCTGCAGGACGAAATCAACAACCAGGCCGCCAAGAAGTACGACTGCTGTCAAATCGAGCTCGACTTTTCTTCATAATCTGCCTTTCTGAACCTCTGATCCGTTTCCCCTCAGCGCTCAGGCTGCGGAGGAGAGGAGGCGGCTGGAGGCTCGCATCACCCAGCTGGAGGAGGAGCTGGAGGAGGAGCAGTGCAACTCGGAGCTGATCAACGACCGGATGAAGAAGGCCATGCTGCAGGTCCGCCTGCGCCTTACCAGTTGCCTTTCTCCTTGACCGGACCGGTTCAAGCCCAACTGGTTTGTCTCCTCTTTAGACCGACCAGATCACAGTGGAGCTGACCGCAGAGCGCAGCACCTCCCAGCGCCTGGAGGGCTTGCGCAGCCAGCTGGAGCGCCAGAACAAGGAGCTGAAGCTGAAGCTGCAGGAGCTCGAGGGAACCGTCAAGTCCAAGTACAAGGCCAACATGGCCGCCCTGGAGGCCAAGATCGCCCAGCTGGAGGAGCAGCTGGACATCGAAACCAGGTGTGGAAGCGTAGCCCATCTGAACAAAAAAAAGTATCACATTTTTAGAAAAAGGCAACTACAGCAACGTAAATTTCCGCCAAAAAGAGCTCTAAACAAGTTTTGTAGGCAAAAGCTGAAAAGTTTGAAAAGTTTTAAATTTGCTGGAATTAAATAAAAAATTTGGAAATTAATCCCAATTTTCTAGAAAAGTCAGTTTGAAAAGTCAAAAATATTTAAAATAATTTCCTTGTTTTTTTGTTTCTAGAAAATTTCTAAGATTAATTTGACATTTTCTGACTTCTGCCAAGCAAATCAACTTTTCAAATGCTGAATTTTCTAAAATGAAAAAAAAACATTCAAAATATATACTGTGGGAAAGCAGACCCATAATGTCAGTTTCTTCAGGACAAGGAATTGTGATTCCCTAAGCAGCCAAATCAAAACCATTTTTTTCTGCACTTCTACTACCTTGTGCTTTTCCTCAGGGAGAGGCAGACAGCCACCAAAATGGTGAGACGCACCGAGAAGAAGCTGAAGGAAGTCATCCTGCAGGTGGATGACGAGAGGCGGAGTGCAGAGCAGCACAAGGACCAGGTCCGCCTTCCACTTTCTCTGAAACACATTCCACTGTTTATGAAAACGTCAGTTTAGTCTCTCTTTAACTAGACCGCAGGCATAATGGAGGGTCTTTCCACCAGTGTCAAATAAATGCTTTTGTTCATCCAACCTCATCAGAGCTCATTTCTGTTTTCCAGGCGGACAAGTTGAACTCTCGCATGAAGCAGCTGAAGCGCCAACTGGAGGAAGCCGAGGAGGAGGCCCAGAGGGCCAACGCCAACCGAAGGAAACTCCAGAGGGAGCTGGAGGACGCCACGGAGTCCGCAGACGCCATGAACCGCGAGGTGGCCTCCCTCAAGAGCAAGCTGAGGTAGGAAGACCACGACGACGCATAACCCCTTTAACAGCAGCATCATGTCGCAAAACAAGAGATGACTGATGCAGGTTCGACTTAAGATGTCACTCATATGTAGATCATGGCTTTTCTTAAAGGGCCGGTTGTGCTAGAATCTATTGATGAAACTAAACGTTTTAATAAATTGCTCTCTCTACATTTGGTAAGTAGTTGAACTTAAATATTGGACGTTTTCACATTGATCAGTCCCTCCAGGACTTTTTTTTTCTCGTTTTGTGCAAATTTTGAAATATTTTAAAATAATTTTGCTAAATTTGTGCTTATTATGTCAAACTTGTATTTATTTATTTATTTCATTCTCCAAGCTTTCATGGAGAATAGCATTGTTGAAAAAGAAACACTGCCACCTGCAGGTGGAAGTTGGCATCACTGAAGACCAATGCTTTTTACCATTTTTGAGTAAAATTTGCAATAAACTCACAGCTTTTCAGTTGAGCAGAAGAAGGCACTGATCAGTTTTTGAATGGATTTCATGAGGCCCGCATAAAAAGCTGCAGCAGGCCAGATTTGGCCCTTGACTTTGACACACTTTTTGAAGAGCTGATTAGCTTTTTCCTAACTTTAACTTTCCGTTCCAGACGTGGCGACTTGCCCTTCAGCGTAACTCGCCGCACTGTCCCTCGCGTGGAAAACGTGGAGAGCGACGAGGAAAGCGAGCCCAAGGCCGAAGCCCCGGAGCCCCAAGCTTGAAGGGCCCCATCCTCCGGGCCCCATCGCCACTCGCCTCCTCCATGCTGAATCCTAACCAGAAAGAGCTGCAAATACTGTAAAGAAGAAAGAAAATCATGTCCAGACTAAAGGCAGGGATTCTGCTCAGTCCACGTTCAGTCCTGCGACTGTCCGATCTATCCGAACAGCATCAAACTATGCATCCATAACAGCTACACGCCAGTAAACGTAGACAATCGCAATTCCAACACACTCTCACATGTTTTTTTTTTTTGTCTCTTTCTTTCATCACTTCCTTTTTCATTCTCTGGGAAAAGTAATTATTTTTATAAGGAAGATTTAGACTTGTAATAGACCTGATTTAGGATTTATTTTTCTAATAGAGGGGAAAATAAAAAAAATGAAGAAAATTACATGGAAGGGGACCAAAGTAATATCAAGTAGAAGTTTCTATTATGCAGACATTTTTTTTAAATAATGGCTAAGAATGGAAAATGCTTCATGTGTATTATGCTCAGTTATCTCTCTTCTTCAAGGTTCATAAAGATTTATGCAATGTCCTGAAATGTACTCGACATGTCTAGCTGCGATTAGCGCTCGTTTCGATGTTTCGGCCGAGAATATTTTGTACATGAAGTCGATCGGAGACGTCCTGAAGGTGTTTAATTGGTGCGCTGAAATTTTCTTAATTTTGCACTGAGACGGAAGGAAAATTGTTAATCTAAATGACGTACCACTGCGTTTGTGACGTTCCAACGAAACGGCAGTCTTTTAATGATCGTGCGTGTGCACACACGCACACACACACACACACACACACACACACACACACACACACACACACACACACACACACACTGCCAACACCCACTATAAAAAGCCTTAAATGCAACTGACACCTACTTTGCAGGGTTCACGGCTGTTTGTTTTTGCTTTCAGGACGTACATTGTCGTTTTTCTTGCTAAGAGCGTTTTTTGTATGTTCAGGGTGAAGTATAAATGGTAGGGTAGCTTTGTTTGTTTTTGTTTGTTTTTTTGACGCTCAGCACACACTGTATTCTTAGGGCACAGCTTGCTAAGAGAGATGAACCAAAGGCAGATTTAAGAGGGAGGGGAGATTCTTTGATACTCTACAGCTTGGCACCAGCGTGGTATAGATATGAGAATGCGTTTGCATGCGATCTGGTGGAGATATGGCGGCGTGAAGCCCCTCACAGGCTGTGCCCAGAGTCACCTTTTGGCTCACACTGCTGGAAAGTGAGAGGATTGTGTTGTTACTTCCAAAATAACGACTCGTAATTCGAAAAATTGCAGATTTTGTACCGACAAAACAAAGGCGATCCAAAAGAAAAGAGATTTTTTTTTTCTTTTTAAAAGTGCACCAGTTATTTTATAGCGTTTATCACCGCAATTCTGGCATGGATGTCATGTGGTCAATTATGATATTCCAAATAAAGATGCTTTCTAAACTCCCATCTCATGTTTTTTAACATTTTGTTTGGGTTTCTACTGCTTGCAAAAAATACACCTAACCATTTTTTGGCAATGTTTGTCTTTTTTCATTCTGGAAAATGAGCCAATTCAAAAATCACAGTACAATGGCTGCTGGAAGAGGAGAGTGTTTCCTTGTCGACTTGCAATCAGAAATCACTTGATTCATTCTTTTAGTTTTGCAGGAGACCCCACTTCTGCTTTTCAAAGACGTGTGGTTGTATAATTGCAAATGTGCGAGTGAAAACATTGAGTTTTCAATGAGGAGCAGCTTACGTGGAGTTTAAGTGACGAGACTACGTAAAACGGCTCAAAACATCCAGACCTCACCAGCCTAAAATCTCAACTAAGAATGATTTGTTCAGGAAATGCAATTAACATGTTTTGTCCCAAAGTGTTTGAGGAAGCAAAACGGGTCACCGTTATAAATCTGTTTTTTATTTATTTATTTTTCAAGCAGCGTCAGGGAAGTCGGTTGGATTTCAAGAAAGCTAAATGCAGGACAATACTAGAAGAAAATCTTTTGAATGCAGCAAAAGACAACTTTAAGCTAATGTAGCCAAATGCAAATAGTTTAGATCACAATGTTTTCTATTACAATGATCCAGACCATAGGCAAATTAAAAATCTATGGTAACATGTAAATTAATATGAAAGCTCCTCTGTCCAGTTTGACTGAACTTGGAGATACAAATATAGATGTGCAACCACTTCAGCCTATGTATGTAACATTCCTAAAAAAACAAAAACATGGTGATAGTGAAAAGTTTTTCCACTGTATTAACTCACAAAAAGTGTTTTAAAAATTGAGAATTAAAATTGAGAATTAGTTTTGTTTTCATTCTGTTAACTATTGTGCGCTTGATCTATCGGATCGAGTTCTGAAATTATTTAGTGGCTGAGATGTGAGAAAGTTCAGGGTTCATGATATTTGCAGTATCCTCACCAGCAGAGGGCAGTAGTGGTCTGCAGTAAACGGGTCAGAACCGGCTGAACGGCATGAACTGCTCTCAGCCTTGACGCTGCAGGCGTCTCTTAAAAATATTAAACATTTGGGAAGATTTCACATGAAACATTTGGGAGGATTGAAATCTTGTAGTCAGTCACACAAAGGAAAAATGATGTTTTTGATAGGATAGGGAAGACATTCCCTCATCAGGTAACTTGAAAAAATATATATATTGGTTGAAATTTTTTAAAGCCAGTCCGATAAATTATTTTTTACCTGCTTCAAGACAAATTTGTGCTAATTTGACGTCAGAAGCCGCGTCCTTTCCCTTGTCCCTTAATTCAACGACGCAGTTGTTAATTGCGAAATTTCCCACGTAACACGGAAACGTTTTCTCTTTGAGCCAATCACATCACCGGGAAACTCGGCGATGGGCGGGGCCTACTTTCAACCGCACGCGCCGTCACGGTGCTGCTTTCTTCTCCAAACCGGTACCGGCCGGTTTTCAATCAGGAAGCGAGGAGCAGATAAAAGGTCAACGGGACTTTACTTCTGCCTCTGTCCAGGATGCGGTAGGCCGGTGGAAGCATTTATGTATTTGTACTGATACTGTAGACTGCCAGTGTTGTTTTTTCCTGGAGCCCACGCTGTGAGAAAACCCCACTGTGGAGGAGCTCCAGTAACCACAGACTCATCACTGCATAGACTTTCCTTCACGGTGATTTTCAGCTGTCTTTATTTTTACATAAAAAAGGGGCCAACAACAAAAATAGTCCTAACGTGAATAATTTCAATTTCCAGATATTTCAGCAAGAAAATTGACTGCATTTTCATTTTTATTTATTTTTTATATGAGTAGAAAACTAGTTGTGAAGACTTTAGCCATCATTTTTTCTAAGAGACAAAACAATTACTATGCTGACATGGACTTGCATTGTACATTTATTATAACTGTTTGCATCCTTCAGGTCGACTGTGGAGGGAAAACATTGCCACAATTCAATAAATAATTTTAAAAAACAAATAAATGAAATGCAAAACTGAATAATACCAAATTTGGAAATAATTGATGAAAATGTTAAAGGCATGTCATTGCTTTAGCACATTCATTTAGCCACGGCCATTAAATGGAATAGTTTCAGGACAGAGAAATATAAACACAACACTTTATTTAATTATATTTTAGTTAATTAACATCCTTCTAAAATTATTAAGATAATCTAATAATTTTGATTGTTTTCAAATTCATTTGTTTTTAAACTGCATTTGTTGCCTTATTGAAAAATTTCCACAAATATTGAAACATTTTTATGTTTTTTTTTTTTTTAAACTGTAACATATGGAATCCCAATCATGGAAATAATGTCTGCAATATTGTAATTAAAAATGACAAAGTGTTTAGCTGTGACCTGGATTCTTGCTGGTGGGGCTCATGATGGTCTTTGAGTTGGTTAATAAATGGCAGTGTGTTGGGTTGGGTCACAAATGGGAAACACGGCGTTGGTCACATGACCTCCATGCATATAAACCGCTGCACGTGTCCCGATTCATCCAGTGCAGGGAAACGCTCCCAGCTGTAACCTCTCCTCTCTGAAGAGCTCTGGAAAGCGAGTGGACGACAGAACGTTGCCTCCAGCAGTATGGAACTGTCTCTAGTGAGTTTTCCATTGCAACCATCACTGTTGAGGTTTTCCACTTCGTCTATTGCGTGAAGCAGTTCTCAAATTTTTCTCAGAATGCATTTTCTTCTTCTATGTTGTTAACCCTTTCCTCTTCCTCGCCCGTGAACCACCAGGCTCACCCGGCTGTCAAAGCCTTCGTGTGTGGATCCTTCAGTGGGACCTGCTCCACCCTGCTCTTCCAGCCTCTGGACTTGGTCAAGACCCGCCTGCAGACCTCACATAGTGGCACGCAGCCGGGGTCAGTTGATCGATTTGATTGATTTCCAATAGTTTTACCACATCTCTTGCTTATCTGATTGTTCCGTTTCGCTCTTCTTCCCCCCCCCCCTCCGCAGGTCGAGTCGGGTCGGGATGACGTCGGTGCTCCTCGGCGTGGTGCGGACGGAGCGGCTGCTGGGGCTGTGGAAGGGCGTTTCTCCGGTCGGTCTGCTGGAAACGTTTCACCACCTGAACGCTGAGTCACATGGAGGGGAGATGATTTCTAA
This sequence comes from Poeciliopsis prolifica, assembly GCF_027474105.1. Taxonomy (NCBI): domain Eukaryota; kingdom Metazoa; phylum Chordata; class Actinopteri; order Cyprinodontiformes; family Poeciliidae; genus Poeciliopsis; species Poeciliopsis prolifica. The sequence goes on along the minus strand of NW_026562385.1, from coordinate 11,102,735 downwards.
AAGGCGCTTTCTTCTTCTTCCTCCTCCTTCTCCAGTCGTTCGTCCGGACCATCCCGGGAGTGGGAATCTACTTCAGCTCCTATCACTCCCTGAAGCAGCACTTCTTCCAGGACAGCAGGCCGGGGGCAGCACAGGCCGTGATGCTGGGAGGCGGGGCCCGGACCGTGGCGGGGGTTGTGATGCTGCCGATCACTGTCATCAAGACGCGATTCGAGGTGGGCGGTGTTTACTGGCCGTTGCTATTATTACTACTGATGCACCGATCGCTGTTTTGTTTTTTTTGTCTGAAATGTTGCTAAATATAAACATGATTTCACATGCAAGATCTCAACCCCCAGTTCGATGGAGGGCAAAAAGCTGCTAGCTGACAATGACCGTCATTGGCTTTAGTGGTTAAGTTGGCAATATAAAGCGCTAAATCTCAGATGTACGTGAATATGAAAGAAAAAGGGATGTAGTGCTTTTCTACTAATTGTCAACACTGTGACAACTAGAAAACAAAGTCAGTTGGAAGTTTTAATTTAAAAAGCCTCCAACTAGGGTAGCTTAACTATGACAATCCTAACATGAAGACGTGCTGTGGGATTCGGTGTGGAATTCGATTTGTAAAGCGGACTGCTTGTGTTTGTGCTCCAGTCCGGCAGGTACAGCTACGTGAGCGTGAGCGGCGCACTGCGCAGTGTGTGTCGGAGCGAAGGCCCCTCCGCTCTGTTCTCTGGCCTCATGGCCACCCTGCTCAGAGACGTTCCTTTCTCTGGGATCTACGTCATGTTCTACAGCCAGGCCAAGGCCTCGCTGCCGCAAGGTGAGGAAATCAATACACACATTTACTTTAGCTGTAACAGATCTCTGTTCTGATCCAGCTAATTCTGCGTTTTGCCCCCCGAAGAGATCAGTTCGTCTCCTTCGGCTCCTGTGGCTAATTTCAGCTGTGGGGTTCTGGCCGGTGTTCTGGCCTCTCTGGTCACGCAGCCAGCCGACGTCGTAAAGACACAGGTCCAGGTGAACCCCCAGCTGAGGACGACGGAAGCCGTCCGATACATCTACACGGTAACTACCTTCCTCCTGCTTCATCATGATTGCAGATGCACCGATCCGATTAACGATATTTAAAAAAAAGATCCAGATTAGATATGGGTGAAATTATAGTCCTACATTTATTTGGTAGGGACAATACACGCAAACATTTCTGCAAAACAAAGACTGTTTTTCATCCGTTATCTCTGGACAACAAGAAATTTATTCAGCTAAAAGCAAATAAAGGTTATACAAAACAAGGTGAGAAATGATTTAGCTCCGTAAATGTATTAACGGTATTAACGTACTAACAGTAAATAATTGTGATGGACCGGTCCGATATATGTACCTGTATTACTTTTTACATGTTTCACCAAAATGGCCAACCTATTGTTTTGACAGTTTCGGTTCATTTTTTATTTTGGATTTTGCTTTTATGCTCAAAATTTCACTTCTACAAAATAAGGCTGTGTTTTTGTTTTTTTCCACATTTGACCAAGCTTGTCAAGCTGTCGACGTATTTAAATATGCTGCAGAGTAAACAGATAAATATCCAATCCAGTGAATTTATGACTGTGTTCTTTAAAAAAAAGAAGAAACATTTGAAGTCAATTCAGATTAACTTTTTTGTATGCTGTATCTGAGGAGATATCGGTATTGGCATCGGAAGTGGAAAAACGTGGATCGGTGCGTCATTTTCTGATCGCTCTTCTTGTCTTCTCCAACAAGGCTCACGGCCTCGAAGGCTTCTTCAGGGGAGCGGTTCCTCGGTGTCTGAGGAGAACCATGATGGCCGCCATGGCCTGGACAGTGTATGAGCATATGATGGCGCACGTCGGACTCAAGTCCTGAAGGAAACACCGGTCGAAAGCTTGTGTCTAAAAGGGAAAAACAAAGTCAGGAATGACGAGAACGAAGAGGGCGGCCTCGGTTCAGTGACTCAGGACAGACGGATGCGCTCGTCACGCTTCCATGTTGGAATTTTAAGGCTGATGTTGAGGAATCACACTTGGAGATGGTGGGAAGAAAAAGTGTCTGTGATGGGGAAGGAGCCACGGAAATGATTAGTAAAACATGTTTACTGTTATTATTAACACTTTAACTCATAAAAATGAATGCTGAATTGAAAATATTTGATGTTGAACACACTTTTCTGTCAAACTCACATGGTTTTAAGGATGAGAAACGAGACTCCTAAGTAAATTCACAAACCAAATGTGAGAAATACAGAAACGAGTCGGCTTTACGTTAGCGCCATGAACTCGTTTTGTGAACGTCTGGCTTTCAGGTAAAGCCACAAGAATCAAACGGATTCTGTCCAATCGTTTCGTTTGTTTTATAAAAATAAATGAATTGCTTTCTCTACTCATGTCTCAAGTTGCTGTTTTGTCATGTTGCGTCCACACACACAAAAAAATCACTGCTATGAAAAATGTACAAGTCAAAACTAACCAAACGTCTTCTCCTGGAAGTCTTTGCTTGCAGCTTTGAACATCTTGAAATAAAATAAAATAGATAAAAAAATCCAGGCCTCTTTGTAAAAATAGCGCCGGCTTCTTCGGAGTGGATGGAGAATCATTCATTTCTAAGTCTCAGCTTGTTTCTGCCTTCTATTAAGCTCCACTCACTAAACCGGTTTCTCCGCCTGCGGTGGTCCCCACAGCATGATACTGCCGCTGCCATGGTTTGAAAGAATTTGTCATATATTGTTTTGGTCATGAAAACATGCAATAAATTGTTTTGGGTTTTTTTTACACCATTTTTCAATAATAAACTTTTCTAAAGCGTTTCCATGAGTATGGTTACGTTTTGCAATTCGCTCTATGGTTGGTCTGAACGTCCCAGTTAAAGTCCTTATCTAAGTGTTCAGACAGAATCGCCTTATGGCCTTCATTTTAATAATAAATGAGGATATAAAACAATAAAGTTCGAAGGAAGACAATCACTAGCCTGGTTGTGTTCTCAAATCAGCAGCAGCAGCACATTGCAAGGGCCTGCAAGAACATGAGGACCAACAACGACTTATCTCAGCACAGGTACAGATAAGCTGGACAGGATGCATGCGTTTGTGTGTTTGTGTGTCCGTCATTAGGCATTAGGAATGTTTGGATCAATACAACCCTTCTCTGCCAGACGTAATTCACAGATCCGTGGCTGAAATATGAGTTGTAAACATCAGAGGGTTTTTCTTTTGAGGCTCAATGGGGTTTTTTTTATTCTCTAGCTACAATGGGCGTCTATCTTGAATCTGAAGTAAATAAAACTATCCTTGGCATTTAGTCAAACCTTATTTTGGTACCAGTTAGTCTGTTTGTGTGCACTTTGTCGCCACGGGATTCCAATATTTCTGGTCAACTTTCTGCTCACATGTCAATGTTCCAATAAATAATTTCTCAACACACAACGCCCTTGTGTACATATTATGAGCCCTTTGCCTGGAACATTTTATCTCTGGCAAATATAGTTACAACACAGGTCAGTCTTTCACCGAGGACTCAGCGTCTCAGCATTGTCTTAATATGGTCTTTCCATCTCCTTTGTCTTAATATGGGATATTCATCCGTCACCGCGGATCGACCTCTGGTTGCCCCTGCTGCTGTCGCTGCAGCGTAGTGAACAGGCCCCACCTAGTGGCCAAAGTGGTGTGGTGCATTTCTGCCATTGACGGCTGCCATAGACATATAGCGGTAAGACGTCGCATTACGTGAACTCTGCCGCCATATTGTGAGTGATTTTTATTTATTTATTTTCAACTGAAACATAAAAAAAAGTGTTGATAAAACGTTTATCCAAAGTTTCCAAGCAGAACTGCATCGCTTCCCAACGCAAACTTGTCCATCCTAAAACTCTTAAATCTATCATGAAAAAAAAAGAGAAAAGGACCAATCACGTACCTGGAAACTTAGTATAAAAACTACGTCATTTCCTCCCAGCGCCCTCTTTTTCACCGTGTGCTCAGATTTCCATACGGCGTTGTTTCGTGGTGAGTGTTAACGACCTCGTTTCATCAATAAAGCGGCACAAAATAAGACCAGTGACCGACAAGGGTGCTGGGTTGTTTTATCATGAAGCGACGAGACCACTCTGATGCTACTTATGTGCGCAACCAAACTATTTATTTCCACGGTTACGAAAAATGCTAACGCTTTAGGCTAACCCGCTAGCCACGGACACGCGTTCAATGAAGCGGCTTTGCTTTCCCTCTACGTGACTTCCTCGTTACAGCCTAATATGTTGCCATAGAGAATAGTTCCAATTTTATTGAAGTAAAAAAAAAAGTGAGGTGCTGAATGGGGCACCTCAGTTTAGCTTACAGTTTAGTCCTGTTTTCGCAGACCAGTAGTTTGATGTTACTGTTTGACCCACATGAAATAAATAAAAAGTTACTGTACTATGATAAAGTAATGATTGGATATTCTTACAATGCTAAAATATTGAATGCGATGCGTCAGTGTGGCATCAGTTTAAGGTTAACAAATTGGAGGATAAATCTGAAATTGGATTATGTTCTTGCAAAAGTTGGATATTAAATGATCAAAATTGTAAAATTATTACTCATTGTGATCTAATGAAACCCAAATGGATTTGAACAACCCTTTGCCTGCTAATTTGAGTGTCGAGTAAATTTCCTCACAAGACAAAGTGGGTCGATATGAAGTTGGTCATGTGAATAAGTTGGCCACTAACTAAAAAAGAATTACATTAAAAGAAAAGAAGCAGTTTCACATTTGATTGTGCAATCTGTGGTGTGACCCTAGTCGCTCCCGTCTTTCTCCTGCAGCTCTCCCACTGAACTCGTAACGCAGGGAAAGTGGTCACGATGTCCGGAGGTCTGGATGTCCTTCAGATGAAGGAGGAGGATGTGCTGAAGTTCCTGGCCGCAGGAACCCACCTGGGAGGCATGAACCTCGACTTCCAGATGGAGCAGTACGTCTACAAGAGGAAAAGCGACGGTACGTGCCAGAAACCGTCAGCCACGCGGTGGTCACCTCAAACACTGTCCAGAGTCGCAGTTTTGTCTCTTTTTCTTCTCAGGTATTTATATCATTAACCTGAAGAAGACCTGGGAGAAGCTGCTGCTGGCGGCCAGGGCCATTGTTGCCATTGAGAACCCGGCGGATGTGTGCGTCATCTCCTCCAGGAACACTGGCCAGGTAAAAAAAACAACTAAAATATAAAATGAACAACAAAACGCGCGAGTTTGAGAGTGAACGCACACTGTTAAAGCCGGGCGCTGATGTGAGCGTTCTGGTGTCGGAAGTGTGCAAAAGTAAAGCGGCTCGGGGGTTTTGCTAACGCCAGTCCGATGACTGGGGTTTGATAACACCCCAAGCCACAGTTCATCATGTAAATGCACAAGGTTAGAGATAAAATTTGATTATAAAGGCTGAAAAATAATGTGAAAAATGATGTATGGAAACATGAAAATTTTAAATTATTATGCTATTAACTAATAGTGACAGGAATAAACTTGAGTGAAATTCACAATTTTTCTCTGCTGCTGCGCGGATGTTAAATCCACAGTGGATAAATGTTCTCAAATGCCAGAAATATTTTTAAAAAGTAAGACAAAAAAAGTCTGGAATTTGAAAGCAGAAGTCGTGTTTCCTGAAGCCTTGTTGCCTTTCTTGTGCAGAGGGCGGTGCTGAAGTTCGCCTCGGCCACCGGAGCCACCACCTTCCATGGCCGCTTCACCCCCGGCACGTTCACCAATCAGATCCAGGCGGCCTTCAGGGAGCCCCGCCTCCTGATCGTGACGGACCCTCGCGCCGACCACCAGCCGCTGACCGAAGCGTCCTACGTCAACATCCCCACCATCGCCCTGTGCAACACCGACTCCCCACTAAGATACGTGGACATCGCCATCCCCTGCAACAACAAGGTGAGGGGCGGAGCTTAGAGAAGTGTTATTGTATGCACTTCAGATGTTTTACACCCGCGCACAATGCTACTCATTTGTTTTTGGAATGTCCCATTGCGGAGTGTGTCTATAGGCTGTGTGACGACGCGTTAATGACTTTCTCTCTACATTTCAGGGTCACCACTCTGTGGGTCTGATGTGGTGGATGCTGGCCAGGGAGGTTCTGCGGATGAGGGGAACCATCTCCAGGGAACACCCATGGGAGGTCATGCCCGATCTGTACTTCTACAGAGACCCTGAGGAGGTAGGAGGAGCACAGCGCCTCGCTACTATCGCTTAGCTTGCTGGACGTTGCGAAGCTAAGCTATATTCTGATTTGAAACCCGTTTCAGATCGAGAAGGAGGAGCAGGCCGCAGCCGAGAAGGCGGTGGTGAAGGAGGAGTTCCAGGGCGAATGGACGGCCCCGCAGGCCGAGTTCGCCCAGCCTGAGGTGACCGACTGGTCCGAGGGCGTCGCCGTTCCGTCTGTGCCCATCCAGCAGTTCCCTGCAGGTAGCCTGCTTTTAAAACGAGTTCTGATCAGGCCTGCAACTAAACCTCCATTTTATTATTCAATTGTCCTGACAATCAGATAAAAAAAACATCTACACATTTTGTAGATTATTCATTTAAAAGCAGTTTTCATACAGTATTAGAAATAACTTAATAGATACAGATAAACAATTCAGTAAAGTATTAAAAATATATTTTTAGCCTAAATTGTAGCATCTGCAGCTAAAAGAATCCTAACATCAACATGTGAAAAGCTCAGCTTCTTCTGCCTGACTTGTGATCAAAACAGTGTTGATCTGGTGATTCATGTTTAGATTTCCTAATTAATAATTGAATAGGATCTGGACAATTACTAAAACGAGTTTACAATTGTTTCAGTAGTGGATAAATCTCAATGAGTTGTTTCCGTCCTCGTTCTCATCCTTTGATTCTTCTTCTTCTGTTGTTTAAAACCGGTTGTGTCGTTACAGCTGCTGCTCCCGTCAAGACTGGAGAGGCCTTCACTGGTGAGTTCAGAGCTTCTTCTCTACATGTAGATCAGTGGTTCCTGTCGCTCTCTGACCCCTGTTTGACCTCTGTCCCCCAGCCGCCGAAGACTGGAGCACCCAGCCTGCCACAGACGACTGGTCCACTGCTCCCACCGCTCAGGCTTCTGACTGGGGCGGCACCACCTCCGACTGGTCTTAAACCAGTAAACACAGCAACAATAAAAGTGTTACACTTTGACTCATGTTTTTGTTTTTTTTGTTCTCTAAAACCAGCCAAGTTCAAGTGTCCCGTCATTTCGGGTGGAGAAATGAAGCTTTTTACTAGAGAGGTTGTCAGAAATTATTTGAGTATGATGTCATCTGCTGACAAAATGAAAGAAAAACTGATCATTTCCTGGTGTTGACCAGATTTCTCACTGCATTTAATCTTTTTTTTTGGCACCCAAATGTCATCTCAGGGCACAAAAAGTGAGTAAAACTTGATTTAAGAAACTTTGAAGATGATAATCAAAATGCTTCAACAAACAACTAAATGAAAGCAGATTTAAAAATATGTTTCTCTTTTTACTCCTTTAAAGTGAGCTACTGAGTCTAGTCAAAAATTGATCAAAATTTCTGAACTTTGCAGCCAAACCCAGTTTAACCCTGTTAATAAAGTGATTTAAAGAAACCCAGCTGTTCGCATGAAAACGAGTTGGAAAAATTTGTCCCGATCTGGACTTGGCAGTAAAACCTGGAGTGTAAATCAGTTACATGGTGAATCGTGTGACCTTGGTCCTGCTGGGTCAGCTGGATGTTCCACCCAGGCATCCATAGTTTGAAATAAGTGAACTACTAGTAGATACAGTGAATGTCCAGAAATCCAGAAACTGAAACCCTTGGTAATTGAACATTGTACCCAGAATATTGAGCAACAAAGCACCTAGTAATCAATTGTCAAAGAGCAGAAATATATTATTGCCCATGTGGTAGAAGGTTTGGACTTCTGATGTAAACTAGCTGCTGTTCTTGGTCTACCAATTTCCACCAGACATGTTTAATCTTCACAACATGTTCAGACTGAGCACAGCTTTCAGTGAAAACAAATACAGTGGAATAATTACACATTTCATTTTGTTTTCATTGATAAAATAGATGATCCTATCCACATTTTTTTACACATGCATGCAAACACATCACTTTTAATTTCAGTTACTGGATAATACATTTAAGAACTAATTATGTATTAATTAAATGACACCAACAACTGATGAGTCAGATTTTAGGACTGAAGACAGCTTAGAATCATTCACAAACAAAAAGAAAAACATTTATTATACATGTAATAAATTGGGTGTTCAAAAAAATAATTTATTCAATAATTATACACAGAAGTAAGTGATTGCTTTATTGGACTGTAACCTTTTGACCCACTATATCCTGGTGCTGCTGTCACACTTCTCTGAAGGGCTGAAACAGTCCTGTGTATTTGAATAAAACTCTTATTGTTACCGTCGAACATTTTGGTAAATGAGCACATATTTATTTCATTGCACAGTCAATACTTATGCAGTTCATACAAGACTAGAGAAGTATGTTTCATTATTACTGGCAGAATGTTTTCCCAGATAAGAGATCCTCCATGCGGCCCCCGGAAGGCTCCCAAACACTGCGCCTGCGCAGAACGATCATCTCCACCAGATTCGCGCTTATCTGTCATGTGGGCGTGTTCCGGTGCTGCCATTGGCCAATGGCGGTTCCCCTTCCTCTTTCTTTTCATACGCCCTGCCTCTGAATAATGATAATAACGACCAAGATGGCTACTTCAAAATCTTCTCTGTTGTAGCTAAACACCAGTTCCATGGAAATACTCAAAATTGCGATTTCTTTATGTTTAAGACCCTCGTAGGCGGCGGGGCAGAGCCACGGACAATACTACATGGATTACAGCGAGTTGAGAGGGGAATAAAGTCGCTGTGTTGCCCCGGAGCACTCATTCCGAATAGCTAACTAGCTAGCAGCGCTCGTCGAGACTCCCCGGTTGAGCTCTCCCAGCAGCTGCCGCTCGCTCCCCCCTCCCCTCCCCACTTCCCCGGTTGGCGTGCCCGCTCGCCGGAGCGCAGAGCGCCAAATGGCAGAGCCGAGGAAAGTGCCGTTCGTCACCATCTCCTCCTTCAGCGCTCCGCCGCCGCCGCCGCAGCAGCAGCAGCAGACCCCGGAGTCCAACAAGAAGCGCCGCCGCGAGGACGAGGCCGCCGACGTCAGTTTGGGGAAAGATGGAGGTGGAGGTGCAGCTGCGGTCGGGTCGGGAGGTTCCGGAGGAGCTCTGTTCGGCAACACCAAGGGAGGAGGCGACAGCGACGGCGGGGAGACGAAGCCCACCGTCCGCCTCAGCCTGGCGCTGAGCGAGCCGAACGAGAAGGGCTCCTCCGAGTTCAACTACGGCGAGCTGGTCCAGTCAACTCCTCCTCAGGTTAGACACCAACAAACGTGACTCCATTACGGCAACAGGGACATTTCTGCCGCGAGGCTTCCGTCCTCTACTGCGCTGTTTTAAATAGGATTTATCTGCTTAATGGGGCGGAAAACATCAAACAACTGTGTTTGATAAGTTTCATAAAAGCAGCAAAAAAAGTAAATAAAAAAAAAAAACATTCATGTATCCACAGAAGAGCAGAAAAACAAAGCGCGTTGAGATTGAACAATTTCAAGAAACTTCACTCCGAGTCTTTTTAAAAACGGCTTTACATTATGAGTCACTTTTTTTTCTTCAGGATCCTCCACAGACAGGTTGTGGTTGGAGGTAATGCAGACCGGGATGGATGGCCTCTCTTGTGGCCGCTGTCATGTTGAAATGTGCAGCTTGTTTACTGGGTTGTTGGTTTCTGACAACATGTCAGCCCCCGCTGCACTTCTAACAAGGAATAATAATGCTGTTTCTATTCACCAGCTCTCCAAATGGTGCTGTTGAGTCAGCGATAGGCTTATTTCTGCGAGCTTCTGTTTAGATTTGCAACATATTTCCACAACTGCAAACTATACACTTTGAGATTCGAGGGCGTGACGATGTAGTGCATTGCTGTGAATTGGAAAGGAGGACATTACATTTTAATATCGGACTAGATTACCCCAAACAGTTGCCTTCAGACATCGCCTAGCATCTCAAAATGGAAATCGGAGTCAGAATGTGTTGGCAGCATCATGATATGGGGCCTTTTATCGAAAGTGAGGACAGGAATCTAGTGTGTTTTTAAAACATGGATGGAAGAAAGCCAGCTAAAAAAAAAAAAAAAAAAGAGTCTAGTCTGGTCTTCCTGCAGATTCAGAAAGGTGACCTAACATTAGGCATATAAATAATCGGTTCTTTAAAGTACGTCTATTTATATTTTGCTTCGATATCTATATGAAAGCTCTAACTTAGAAGTCATTATTAAAGCTCAGTGTTTGAAGTTGATTATGCGGGTCGGTGTGGATGGGAACGCTGTCTCCAGTTCTGCAACGAGTTTGAAGAAGCCTCTGACTGATGGCTGCTGCGCTACGGTTTCGTGACGGTCAGGCGTTGCTTTTGCTTTTGAGACGCTGACCAGTTGTAAGAAAGAGATGTTGTTGCCATGATTATGCATCATTCTGACTGTCCTAAAGTATATATATAAAAAAAGGAAGAGCAACGTCTTTCCAGCTGCATGGCATCCAGGACCAGGTCTGAACACAGCAAAAGCAAACAACGTGATGAAGGAAAAGGTCTGGAAAGAGAACCAATCAGATTCTGACCTAGCAGAGCTCCATGCTGCATTTCTAGCTTCAGCGGGTTTTCCTGACGGCCCGGAGCCACATTTAGTCAAAAGCAACAAGAATCCAAGTGTTTCAAATCTTATGAGATCAACAAGTATTCATTTTTATCTTTTCATGTTTACAATATTTTCAAAAACCAAACTGAAAGCTCGTCTGTTTTCCTCTCCGTCAGGTAAAACCGGCAGGTCCCACGGTCCCCAAAGGCCTCGCCCCTCCGCTCGATCCCAGCGACCCGTTTGCTGATGACGAGAAGGAGAGGAGGGAGGTAGAGGAGCTGGCCAGAAAGTTTGAGAGCAAATATGTAAGCAGATTCACCTTGAAGTGTGTGTGTGTGTGTGTGTGTGTGTGTGTGTGTGTGTGTGTGTGTGCGTGCGTGCGTGCGTGTGCGCGCGCGCGTGTGTGGATGGACAGAAATTAGCGCTGAACCAGTGGAACCCGACAGTGAGATCAATTAGTTTAACTGGTCATAAGTGAATGCAAAGTTTGATCAGTTGATTACTTTTTTCTTTCTGCGTCCTCAGGCTTAGTGTTCTGATCATCAAATTCCATAAATGAAAAAAAAATTGCTCTATTAAAGCTGAGCAGATCCAATAAACCAGAAGTAACTCGTTTCTCTTCTAATACGACTTCATGCTTGTTCTATTTTTCTCTTCCTCATTTCCATTTCTTTTCTTATTTTCATTCCTCCTTTGTTCTATTCTGCGTTTTCTGCTTTTTCTTCAGTTTCCTCTTTTCTTTTGTCTGTATTTTGTGGCGGTTTTTCAAAAAGTTTTCACCTAATGCATTTGGGAAAAAAAAGCAAAAAATGCGATAATTGGACCGATTCTCTGTAAATTTAGCACCCGATATCATCTAATCGTTACAGAAAATAAAGCAGCTTAAAAATGTGACTGCATGGCAAAACGTTTTATTTTTTATTTTTATTGCGAGATTTATAGTTGTTTTTTTTTAAATGCTTTTCTGATCCATCTACTTGTGTTTGTAGGGAGGCAACACAAAGAAGAAGAAAAAAGACAGGATGCAGGATCTGATCGACATCGGCTACGGCTACGATGAAACCGATCCCTTTATAGACAACTCAGAGGCTGTGAGTCGTGCAGAGTTTCCTTAATCAGCTAAATATAAATATTACAGTGTAAAAAAAAAAAAAAAGACAATCTTCTTTGCTCAAACTAACTTGATATTTACTGGATTCTAAAAGAAGCTGAACTGAACTTGGATTGTGATATTTTTTCCCGCCGCCGGCTCCAGTACGACGAGCTGGTGCCGGCCTCCCTCACCACCAAACATGGAGGCTTCTACATCAACACCGGGACGCTGCAGTTCAGGGCCGCGTCCGACTCCGAAGGGGAAAACGCGGACGATCACCGATTCAAGGTGGGCCGCCTTTTCTCCGCGGCGTTTGCGTTCAAAGAGCCCCGACGCCGCAGCAAACTGTGAACCCCAGTCTCTGTCTGTTACAGAAGATGAAGGACGGCGACGAGCGGGCGATTAAAAAGCGACGGAAGAAGCAAGATGGCGGCATCCTGGAGGACAAGAAACCCAGGAAAAACAAAGTACCAAAGCCTGGGTGAGCTTCTGCAACACTGCAAAAACTTGACCAAGTATTTTAAATCCAGTTTCTTATTGGACATGATGTAAGCAGGGCTGCCCCCAGTGTTTCATAAAACAAATTGAAGAACGTGATGCCAAATACACTCGGGCTGAAAAACGTTTCATATCAGTCGATATTGATAAGTATTGATTAGGTTTTTGTTTTAAATATCTCAAATACAGCCAAACTGGTGGCAGAGTTCCCAGAGTTTTCACTTTGCGCTGTTGATTTTTTGTTTTTAAGCAGTTATGAGGCCCAGTGGAGAAACAAACCCTTTTAAATTTTGGTCATCTCTGACTCCGTCTTGTTTTCGGCGGCAGCGTCTCGGCTCTGAACGTTCACCGGCCCGAGAAGAAGAAGAGGAAGAAGCTGATGAAAGACTCCCTGCACCTGGCCAACATGCTGCGCCGCTTCACCAGGGAGAAGGAGGAGATGCGCAAGAAGAATCTGGTGGCCGCCACCGGCGCCGCCCCCCTGCCGCGCACCAACACCAAAGTGCCCGGCGCCCCCAGCGCGGTCGTCGGCGCCCACCCGAAGGCCGGCGGCGGCAACGACTGCAACATCACGGACCTGACCGACGACCAGGCCGTCATGTCGCTGCTGGGCTCCACCAACAACGACATCCTGCAGGACATGATGGGCGACCTGGACTTCGGCATGCTGGACTCGCCGCAGCCCCGCAGCCCCTCACAGGGGGAGAACGGCTCCTTCGGGGCGGGGCAGAAAACGGGGCGGGTGCTGCCGGGCAGCGTGATGACCCCGCCTCCTCCGCTGCCCTGCGGATTGCCAGGCCCGCTGGCGAAGCGCATCGAAGACTTGAGAGCGGTACGGAGTTGATCAGAACATACATTCATATCATCTACTGTATCACAGATTTTCCAACCTCTTCAAAAGGTTTGAGTCATAATTTGAAGCAGTTTCTGAACTCTCCACCAGGCGTCCCGTCAGTTTGATGAAGAAGGCCGGAAGAAGTTCTTCACGCTGGACATGAACAACATCCTTCTGGAGTTAGTAGCTTTCAGTCCATCGGTGTCTTTTTCTTTTCTTTAATCAAAAGTGCAAAGCGAGTGTATCGCCAACCGTCGTGCGTGTGTTTGTGTGTGTGTGTGTGTGTGTGTGTGTGTGTGTGTTTGTACGTCAGCATTGAGTTGCAGGTTCAGGAACAGCCTGCAGAGGTGCGTTCAGCTGTCTATGCTCACCTGGAGGCCTTCGTGCCCTGCAACAAGGAGGCTCTGCTCAAACGCCTTAAGAAGCTCAGCCTCAACGTTCAGGTGAGATTGTATGGAAATGACAATTTTTTTTTGTGTGTGTGTGTTTTACTTTACATTTGCGTGTGTACGCCTTTAATGTCTGAATGTGCGTGTGCTTGCCGTGTGCCCCGTTACCCTGGCTGTATTTAGCACCAGTCTGCTGGCCTGGATGCGTCTCATGTGACCTCTGACATCTCTAATCTCTTGTCGCCCAGGACGACCGCCTTCGAACGCCCCTCCTGAAGCTGAAGCTGGCCGTGTGCAGCGTGATGCCGGAGCAGATCGCTCGCTACAACATGGACTGCATCGCCAAAGTGGCAAAGTAACAAATCAGTCCCGCTTAAAAAAAAGATGAATTAAAAAATAAAAAAAACATTTCAAGGAGGTTTGGTTGCTGTAGCGCAGATGTTGCTTGTTGTCACAGGCAGCAGTCGGAGGAAGGAGACAAAAATGGGTCTGAAGACGACGACGAGGAGAAGCCTGGGAAGAGGGTCATTGGGCCCCGGAAAAAGTTTATCTGGGATGACAAACTCAGGTCCGGATAATTTAAAAGAGTTGACGTCCGCTAAACGTTTCCACGTCTTGTCACGTTGTTTTTGTTGTTTTCGTGGTTTGCAGGTCGTTGCTGTGTAACCTGGTGCAGGTGAAGCTGAGCTTCTATGAGCTGGAGGGAAAAACCTCTCTGTCTGTGGAAGATTACCTCAAAGCCTTCATGGAGTCGGAGGTGAAGCCTCTGTGGCCCAAGGGCTGGATGCAGGCCAGGTGAGAGACGGAAGCAGAGAAACCCGTCAGGGTCGCATCCTGCACAACCAGACCTGATCCGCTGACTCACTGTTTTAATCTCTGTTTGTAGGATGTTGTTCAAAGAAAGCACTATGGTCCACGGTCATCTAACTGGATTTATGTGAGATGGTTTTTTTTTAAATTGTCTTATTATTCACCAAAAGCTTGTTTTTTAGTTTTCCCTGACATTTTTTTTTTATTGGTTTGCCTTTAGAGCAAAGAAAAAGATGGTCCCAACTCCGAAAGCCAAGCCAAAGGTAAGACAGAAGTATTTTGTAAATCAAGAATTCGTCTCTTTTCTGGACTTTCAGCTGTTTATCATATCCACAAACTTCAGCATATTTTACTGAGATTTTGTGTGATAATACGTTTTGGCTTTTTTTTTTTATAAACATATGCTCTGTAAAGGTACATTAACATAGTTAAAAAAAATTTCTTCAAGATTCTAGAGCAAAGTGAGAAGCCAATTGAATCTTTTGCATATTTCTGAACGATACCTCACACCTTTTATAAAAATACGGAACACAGTTTGATGTAAACGACCCAAAAGGAACGAAAACGACTTGAGTATTAATCTGCTATAAATATTTCACATTGTTCAGTATTATTTAGTCATGTGTGTCCAAACTACGGATCATTTTTGGGTAATTATGGGTAATTTAACTATTTTATTTAAAAAGTTTTTACATTGTATAAGTACATTGAAGTTTGTTAATCTTGTTAATATCACCACAAATAAGCCGACACATTTTTAAAAGGGTGTAATTTGTTTTTCCAGGAAGTAACGTGGGTCCAGCGTCCCGCACCCTCCGCTGGTGTCGCGCCGTCCCCCGCCACTCAGGTTGCCAAGCGACCCCCTCCGTCACCGCCGGGGACCATATGCCTGGATTCCCTCGACGAAGCTCCTTCCCTGGATTCCATCTCTCAGGCGCTCGCCATCCTCGGCAACGCGGCTAAAGGTTTGGCCCAGGGGGACATGCCGCCGTCCCCGGAAAGGCCCAAGACCTCCGCCAACCCCCCCGGCCTCCACGCCTCGCCTCTCCTCCAGCTGCAGAAGAAGACCTCCGTCAGCACTCCCAGCTCCGGCACACCTCACTACATCGCTACCTCTTCATCGCCCTCCACCTCCCTGTCCCGGCCCGCCCCCAACGCGCCGTCTCCTCTGACCCCGGTGAGGGTGGAGGGCCCGGGGGTCGTCAAGGGCACGCCGCAGCTAAACAGACACACTGTTTTGAACACTCAGAGACCTTTAAGCGTGGGCGTGACGAAAGCAAACATGCCCGTCTCGGTTTCCTCAGCTAAACCACGCCCTCCGCCCACCGCCTCTCCACTGGTGGCCCCGGGACCAAAGACGGGGGTCTCCATCCCCCCGTCGGGCCTCCTTAAGGGCAGCAATAATAAGGTCACCGGTGGAGACACAATCATTATCACTTCGACTCAGTCTCGGCCGCACACCCTCACGTCCCCCTCACTCGTCATCAACAAAACCTTCCAGACTTCCCGTCTGCCACAGACGCCCCAGAACAAGCCGTCCTCCTCCCTCCCACAAACCCCATCCGGAGTCCAACCTCAGCCGCAGTCCAATTTCATCACCCCCATGCACGCCACCCTCACCAAGTCCGCCCACAGCAGCATCCCACCCATCGTCAAGCTCACTCCCCGAACGCCCAACCCCACCGTCTCCCCCGCCTCCACCGCCAGCATCCCCACCTCGGCCTCCATTTCTCAGAGTCCTCGATCTCAGGCAGCCCCCTCCATACACCAGTACACTCCCAAAACCCCGGCGAGCTTCCGGCCGCCGTTCTCAGGTGCTTCAGGAGGAGTGGCCAAGTCGGGTCAAGTCAGCTACCCTCCCTCCAGCAGCCAAAAGACCCCCAGCGTTATCAGCGCCACCAACACCAGCCTTATAAACACCTCATCTATGAGCAAGCATTCAGGAAGCAGTGCCTCCGCCGCTGCCGCAGCCTCGGTGACCCAGGGCCAGCGTCAGCGGACTGTGGGCGGGACACCTCAGGGGGTCAAGCCGGTCGTGTCCGTTCCATTATCATCGGTCTCGTCTCAGCTACCGCAGGTTTGTGTTCGGGTTTAAAAACTCGTCTAAAGGGCTCGAAACACGAGAGGCGACGTCGTTCCCTCTCCGCCCATTTCTAGGAAACTAGAGAAGAGTGGACAGTCACATGTCCTCCTCCGGCTAAAGCACTGCTGAAATCCATGGAAATGTCCATGTAGAAATGTCTGGGCTAACGAAAGCTGAAAAATGTTCACCTTTTGCTGTCATTTGGGTTGGACCCAACACCCGAGACACAACTTTGCTTCCTCTGAAGCACTTTTCATATGAAGCCAGTCGCTCGTCCTCAAGCGTCTGTCTTTGTACATATTTTTTGCACCCTAACAGACGCCACAAACAACATCTATTTTACGCAGTTAATGTTGTATTTTGTATTAATTGCGTGTCGCATGTTGACTGGTATTCAAAGTGAGAACATCACATATTGTTGTATACGCCTCAAAGTGGCGTCAGATCAAGGTGAGATGCTCTCCTGACCCAGCAGGTTTTCTGTCGGCTTGTTTGAACCCAGGAAGTTGGAAGATGTTTCAACTTTCATGTTTCACATAATTAGCCTGCATTGTGTAAGAGATTTCGTCGGTTGATTAGCTGGAGTAGGATTGTCACCAGTTTTGTGTAGGATTGTGCAAGTTTCACGGGAACCTGAAACTTCCTGTGCGTCAAGCCCTATACCGTTGCGTAAAGGGCCCAGTGGGACCCACTGACCCAGTTTCAGTGGGTCAGAGGTCCAGGTCATTCAAGAAACCGTGTGCAGGTTTTACCCTGACCCCCGATCCAGGTTTCTCTTAACTGAACACCTTTCCGGCTGTTTTTCCGTCCAGGTCTCCACGACAGGAACTGGCGGTCTCCTCGGCTCGGCCTCGTCCCTTCCCCTGGGGTTCGGGATGCTGGGGGGCCTGGTGCCCGTGTCCCTGCCGTTCCACTTGTCCCCCATGCTGAACCTCTCCCAGCTGGGCGCAGGAGGCTCCAATACGGCGACCAGCAGCTCGGCGGCCAGTAACAGCGCAGCGTTCTCTACCTTGACCCAGAGTGAGTGTCGCGCACTAAGAAAATCTATGAGAAATACCAGTTTTTTTTTTTTTTTTTTTTTTTCTTGTTTGTGGGACAGTAAGTGTGTTGCTCTGCTGTCGTCTCCCGTAGGCCCCGTTTAATGTTGTACGTCGGCATCATTTGTTGGATCACCATATTGTTTGTCTGAATGTAATTAATGTTTGACTATATTTCATTTTGTTCATCTCCGACATCTTCTCCTGTCCTCCTTCCTGCTTCTTCCCTGATGTCCGGCTGTTGCATCCCTTCTCTTCCTCCCTCCTCTCTTCCATCTCTCCTGTTTGTGTCGGCATCTGTTCCTCCCCCTCCTCGTCGCCCTGTCCTGTCTCCTCAGATCTGTATAAGAGTCTCCAGTCAGGGTCTCAGGTTGCTCTGCCTCCTCACTTGCAGCTCGCTTTCTCAGGTAAAATCGGACCCTTCCTGTTCCTCCGCGCCTGCTCCGTCTCTTCTGCTCAGCCTTTTCTGTTTTTAGTGTCTGGCGTTTGTTTCGGGCTGTCTGGTTCTGTTCTCATCTGTCGGTGGCAGCATGTCTCGGTGGAGTCATCTTCGCAGTCATCCCCTTCACTTTGTCATACTTACTGGCACAACTTGTAAAGATGTGGAAAGTTGAACTCATCTTGTACTCCAGTAGCAAATCTACAACTGAAAAACAAAAACAAACATCCAACATTCATCTCTGTCCATCTTTTCTTTTATTCCTCCTGTTCTGTCATGTCCTCACCTCATTTCTTTGATTATCTTCTTATTTTCTTTCTCTCCTTTCTCTCTGTACCTCAGTGTCTTACCTATTTTCTGTCCTATGTTGATTCTTTCTGAAGTTTCTTGTCCTTTTTCATTTTCCCTCCTTCTTGTCTCAATTTCCTTCCCTCCTGTCTGTCAGCCTCTGGTTCCTACAAGATGCCAAGCTGGCCAAGGCTTAAGAAACGTAGAAAATTTTTGGATTTAAAAAAAAATTGTCATCATTGGAGTTTAAACGGGATGATCCAAAAATGCTAATTTAGCTCTGAAGTGTTTACCAAGTCAACCGTCCTCCATGTTTCGGCAAAGTAGAAAATCTGTGGAGTGATCCGAAGAGAAGAGAACCCAGAATTAATATATTCATATCAACCTGTTTAAGTTAAAGGTTGTTTTGTTTTTTTTTTGTATATCTTCTATGTTACCTGTGTTTGCCACATCTATACTGGGATTGCTACCAAATGTCTTTATTTGCATCACATCCAACTCTTCTTCACAATTTCTACTTTTTCTTCTTCTTCTTCAGACGTCAGTCAGAGCCAAGGAGGCGACACTAAGAGGAAGACTCTATGATCCGGCTCGATTTTTTTATTTATTTTATTTTATTGCGCCAGTGAAAATCCCATCGGTGCCACTAATGACGCCAAGAAATCCGGAACAGATCATGCTCCACGAGGATGTGGGATCAAGCGGGCTTCACCTCATGAAATCGGCTCATAGCGCCGCGGTCGAATGACTTCTTTTTTAAAAAACACAAAACTATTTTATAGCTCCTTTGTAGAGAAGGCAAATAGTTTGTCAATGTTTACATAATAGACCTAAATCACTGTGGACAGGGAGAGTAATGAATGGGACAGCGACGAGTGTAGCTGTGTGTGCATGAAGGTCCGGCGGACCGGACTGTGTGCCTTTCTGGACGTCTCCCACTCTGATGCATGGTCAGTTTGTCTACTTGGTGCTGTTTTTTTTAAAGGAAAACAAGGAGAAAAAAAAAGGCATAATGTAATTATCACTGAAACCTGTAAGAAATGTAAACTGCAAATTGAATTTGAGCTTTTTTAAGAGATGTACATGTTTTCAAATGTACTTGAATTCTTCCGATACGTTTGTTTCTGTATAGTACACAAGCCTACTTTAATTAAAATCTTTGATCCTTAACGTGATGCCATCATTAAATACTTCAGCCAAGTTTGAAAACGTGGCTTATGAGCCGTCGCGGTGCATTCAAGTACACCTTGTAAATGTAAAAAGATGTCTATTTAAACACTCTTGACAGTTCTTGCAGATAGTAAAAGTTTTTTTCTCCTAAAATTAAGGTATATACTTGTCTATTTTTATAGTGCTCTGTAAACGTATGAAAGCCAGTTGAGCACTGAAAATGTTATCAAGATGTTGACAAATTGTCAACAAAATGAGCTGTCAACAAAATGAGCTTCAATTCATTACCTCCACTTTAGGATAAAACTGACGTCCACAAAACGTCCTAAAAATCTTCACATGGCATTTAGTATTTTAAGCACAGTTAAATGTTTTAATTTTGCTTAATACAAAAATCAAATGTTATAAAAATCAATGGAAAAGTCTGGAATTGGGAAACCAAACTCGTTTGTTTATACAGAAACTCAGTGAAAATACCAAACAGCGACGCAAAAACAATTGAAGCTGGATTTAATTAAAACCATTGGTAGGCTCTGTAATCTGTTTAAGTTGTACATGGATTAACACAAATATGACATCTAAGGCATGAAAAATAATACCGAGATGAAAGAGTAACAAAAACAAAGGAAAAGACTTGAGTCAGCCAAAGCAGTTTCTTTTTCTTTCTTTAACGACAGTGAAGGTGACTTCAACTGGCAGTAAGAGGAGGTCAGTAAAGGTCGTTTCCCCTGGAGCTCCTCCTGGGTGGGTTTGTCTCCTAAAAGCGTCGTCGCTTCACCTATTTGACCAGCGGTCTGGTTTTATCGTCGTCGCTGCACTGGTGGGCTTTGTACTTTTTCACCTCAGCCATGTACTTTGACCAAGCATCACTCTTTCCTGCCTCAGCCTGTGTGGAGAAAGAAAAAGAAATAGTTTTGCTGACTGATTTTCAATAAACTCAAAAATTGCTGACATGAGGAATCCGCAGATGGTTTTATAGATGGGAAAATGTGAGGGTTAACTTTTTTTTTTTGTGCTATACAAAAGCAGCTGCATTTTAGATCTCCATTCTCCTTAGATTATGCCTCAGAAGCACAAGACATCACACTTACGTCTGCGTCCTGTTTCTGCTTCTTGGCAACCATTCCGGTCTTAAGGAACACACCGCCCCGGCGCTTCCCCACCTGGGTGAGGGGATAGAAGACTGACACCGTTACAGGGGTCCTTGCAGGTGGATTGCCAATGAAGGAAACTACACCAGAGCAGAGGGACTACATTTAGCCTCCTGCTGCACCACCAGTGAAGAGCAACCCTAACCTTTACTCAGCTAGCAATTTGAATATTGATACTGGTGTCTAATATATATATATATAAAAAAAATAAATATATATATTTGGGTGAGCTGAACTACTGCTATCTCGTCTTACAACTGCTAAACCCCTTACAAAGCTGGTCACAGGGAGGGCCTTCTTTTCCACTGAGGTCTGTCCTTGCTCGGTGGCTCTCGCTTCTCCACCTGTTCCCTGCGCCTCCTTTTTCCTCCGCTCCTCCTCCATCTTCTTCTTGAAAATCTCCATGAAGCTGCCGTCGTTGGCGAACGCGTTGGCCACCCCCGACGCCGCGGGGCTGCTGGAGGGGGACGCCGGGCTGGAGCCCCCGCTGCTGCTGCCGCCGCTGGTCTTGTGTTTGCCGGGCGCTCGCTTCGGATCCATGTCTCGCGCCCACAGTCCCGACGACTCAAAGCGAGCGGCGTTCACTGCTCCCCGAGGCTTTTGTTTGTTTAATCTAGATGCTCACAAGGCGGCTTGCCAACAACCACTCGGACCCCGCAAAGGAAGAAAAATAAATTCAGTGACTGAAAAATAAGCACAAATGTCCAAGTGAAACAGAAAGCGTCCGTCTTGTGGTCCACAAATGTTATAATTCGAGAGAGAAAAAAACAAAAGCAGACGCAGGCTAGCCTGCTAACGTGGCTAACATCCGTTTCTTGTAAGGCCTTTCGGTGAGAAACAAACTACCTTCCGCCGTCAGCTCCCCTCCCACAGGCGTCAACACGTTAGACGAAGTCTTCAAAGTGAAAGAAGCTTTAAATACCGATAAGAATAACGAGCAACTTCAAAGCTTTATCGTCGCTAACTTCTGCCACCCATTACCGTCGGTCGGCCATGTTTATTATGTTCCCCCCAACGGCGTTGTGTCTCTAGCGCCTCCTACTGTGTCGGTGTTACAAAACATTCTATGGTCGTTCGACAATACGACTCCAGGGGGCGCTGTTCAGACGCTGTGGGGAAATGCATTAAAAAAGAGACTAAGAATGTTTTTGTGGCTTTCTTTATCCCCCTATACATGAAAAAAAACGAGAAAAACATCCTGCTCCTCCAGCAATTGTTGAAATGAGATAAAGTTCCTTTTTATTTTTTATGTGAATTTCTGAGAAAATAACTCCATTCACCCTGCAGAAGAAGGTGTGATACAACTCCACATCCCAAATGCAGTGAATTGACACCGCAGGTAAAGATATGCAAAAAGCTTTTAAAAATAAAATACTGCATCTGAGTAGCATAGTGTCAAAATAAACAATGAAAGTATCCAATCTTTAATCTGAGTTTACTTCCTCTGCATGTCTGTACATCTCAACTTCAAAAGGATGTACAGTGACTTATTTCAATAGTTATTTCACAGATTTGTCAAAACTAAAGATTTATTTAAATCCAGGATTCGTCGCTACAGAGAGCAGAGTTGCTGCTTTGTGTTATCGATCATTATGATCTTTGGTGAGTCCATATGGAGACGTTCAGCTGCATGTGATCTGGTGCGATCGATAAACAATGCCCTCCCCGTAGTTCACTGGGCTGTTTTGACACTTGCACAAAGGATGTGAGAAGTTTGGATTATTCATCTTGACCTTTGCGATCGTGACTGAATTATCACAACGTTCCTAGAGAAGAGCCTAAGCTTCGGGAAAGTCAAAACTTTTACACATTTTGTTACGTTAAAAAAAAAAAAAAAAATCCTGGTTTCAATCTTTTATTTTTTTTTAAGTCAAATCCTGGGAAGAGTTGGGTATCTTTTTTTTTCAGGCCACCAATATAATAGTTTGTAAAACGTAATTTTTTTCTCAATGTAAATTACTACTAGTCTTTTGAAACCTCTACCACGTTTTCTGAAACCCACAGCATGATTCTGCCACCACCTGACTTGTGTGGCCCTCAGTGTTCATCGATGCCGTTTGTTCAGATATCCTCCAACAAAACTGAAAAGACAGTTAACACTTCTAAATATTAAAAATGACAAGTATGATGGTGTATTTGGGCCATTGTAAACGGGGAAAAAGAACAGAAACGTACAAGAGTACATTTCCAACTAAAAACTCAGAAACTGAGAATCTCTGCAATTTAACAGGTTGTTTTTTTTGTGGAAATATTTGAGATCCAAAAATAGAAAGTTTGCTGAAAAAAAGAATCCATTAAATTTTCAAGAAAAATTTGGGAAATTTAGTTTCAGTAATTAAAAGTTTTTGTTTAAAATTTCCACGTTTTTTCCAGAATATTTCCATCCAAGTGTTTTTCTCACACGTTTCCTGTGAGAAAAACACAGGAAACGTGTGTTTCCTTCCCCCTCTTCAATTACATTTGAAGGCCTGATGTCGTTTCCATGCACAGAAGTTTCTAGATGAACCTAAAAGAGTGAATGTAGAGAAACGAAAACGAATGTGACTTTCCTGTTTGGGTCCAGTTTATTTGATGTGCAGCAGTAGAACAGAACCACGGCTCGTGCCTCAGATCCCCGTCGCAGCACCGTGTCATCCAACAGACCGCAGTATGAAAACACAACCACGCCCCTTCACACCATGCTCCGGCTTCAAACCATAAATAACACAAAGGCGATGAACGCAGAAAAACGTGCACAGCAACATGACTGTGGCCTGAAGAGAAAACGGCACAAAGCGTCGATGGGGATCAAACAAGTTACAAGATCGCAGTTCTGATATGGGATGAGCAAAAACAAAACAAAACAAAAAAAAGTCTGGGTAAAGGTAAACAAATGCCAGATTTAGTGTTTGATCATGCCTTTTATCTGCCGCTCTCTTCCTGTCAGATTCTGGCGTTACGTCAAAGTTTCCTTCCATGAGGCGTCAGCAGCAGAAAATGGCCGAACGTCAGTAGTTTGATCATCCAGCTTTAACTGGGATTAACGTGACTCCAGCAGCGGGTAGCGGTGAGCGCCGTTAGGCTCCACCCACAACCATATACCCCGTTTCAACTTTTAGTGTGATGACAAAAAATAAAATAAAATAAAAAAATTAACAATATTGAGAAAAAAATAAAATAAATAAATCTTAACTTTGATGAGTAAAACAGAGAAGAGGTTGATCATCTTCATCGCTGATCTGCTCCACCAAGGAAACAGTTTTGATCCTGTACAAGGCACTAAACACATCCAGCTTCCTAACAATAAAAGTGCTTCAGTGTAAAGAGTTCTAAGAAGTTTGCGTTGCAGAAAAACATTTAGGTGAACACTAAACATTTCCCAACCACCCCTGACGACTCGGTTCCCTCCAGTGTTTACATTTTAGACGAAGACGCGAGACAACGCAACAAAAACAGTGTAGTGATTTTATACTATACGCCTTCTTTCACCGGAAATTTCCTATTAGTACCCTTCTCTATCACATTAAAATAATCCAAACTTGTACCATTTAACCTAATATAAAATAATAATAAAATAAGATTAAAACACAAGACTGAGTTGAAGAGGCTACAGGAGAAACAAGCCTGCTGGATGCTAATTACAGACAAACGCAATACTCTCCTGTGGTTGAGCCAGCAGGGGGCAGCAGCAACACAAGAGACGGAGGGAAATATGTGCAGCGGCCCAAGTGAAGGCATCAAGGTCGAGGTGGTCCGGTCCCGTCTCATCTGGGCTGGAGGCGGACCAGGCCGCGCCGGGCGTTGGTGGACTGTCTCTGCTGGGCCAGGAAGGACATGGCCTGGTTTCCGGGTCCCAGCCGCTCGCCCGACACCTGCTGGTGCAACGCCATGCCCTGCGGAGGAAACGGCGGGAGTCAAGCGAAACGCAGAGCTGGAAAAAAAAAAAAAAAAAAACGTGCGTCGCTTCCTTGTACTGACCATGTTGTACCAGGCGCTGATGATGAGCTTCTCCTCCTGGCTGTGTCTGGCTCGGCTCCGTTCGTAGTCGTGCTGGAGGAGAGACGAACCGGCGCTTTTTAGTGACACTTTGAAAAAAAACAAAAAAAAAAAAATGGACGGAGGTCGCCAGCCGACGCTCTTTATGTGTCTCACCTCCAGATGCTGGAGTTTGTTTTCCTTCTCCGTCAGCTGGTTTCTCAGAGACTGGACGTCGGGAGTTGGAGCCGGCTGCTTGGGATCCAGCGTTTTGATCACCTGCACACAGAAGACATCCTCCTCGTGATGCCTTTTTGTCGCCCCGGAAACGCTTAGTCTAGTTTTTCTACTTTGACTTTGGTCAAACTAGAAAAAACCCCCCCAAAAATCATGCATTCCTCCACTTCAAAATGACATTTCAATTTTGTGGTGGCGCCATAAAAAAGATGAGGTAACGTTTTACAGTTAGACAGCAACTAGTGGTTAAAGGGATCGACAACTAGTTGAACATGATGGCCAAAATATGATGAGATATTCTCATTGAAAGTTATTAAACATAAAAACTAGCGGAGCACCGATTGCTGTTCTCTGGCCGATCACTGATTACCAATCTTCAAAAAGCCAGACCCACCGATTCCGATTTTGGTCGATACCAATTTTTTCGTCACTAAATGTAGCAAGAAAGTTGCTGAGTTGGCAACTATTGGTAACCGCAAATATGGAGACATGACCTGGTGTCTGAGTCCGTTAGTCAAACGTCTCTCACTGCAGAGCAGAAGAGGAGAGTGGTTCATTTCTAGACCTTTGCAAGGTGAAGAGATTGTTTTTATATGAAAGTACTGGTCCATCATTGATCTCCCAAAATTAAGAAAATCGGCAACCAACAAATCGGTTCACCGATAGCAAAATCTCATAACTTCAAAATTGTTCGCCGTGATTATATTTTTCACCTGCAAGGGGTCGCCAGACAGAGGATGTTGTTATACCAAAAGTTTGATTAAACTTGAATAAAAAGTATCGATATTTACTTTGTGCAGGAGAAATACCAAAACTCATTTCTGATTCTCCAACAAAAATGACTTTGGCTTCACCTCCAGTCTGAGCAACACATAAAATCTTTCTATCAGTTTGAGCTCGTCTTCACTTTCCTTCATCGCTCCTGCACTGGTGCTCAAACTGAAAGGCTTGAATGTTGCTCAAAGCGCAAAAAATCCTTTTCTGATGGAGCTGTAGTATAAGTCCGCTACTGTACACATTTTGTTTACATGCAAGAAGTATTTTTAAAATAAATCTGTAATAAATGTTCCTCAAATAAAGTCTGACATCATGGGTCCCTTTAAGAAGACTGCTTTGTTTTGCAAATATCTAGCAAATGTCTTCTCAATTGAAGCTAGAAATGACGGCTTTAACAAGCCGTGTTGATGAGGAGAGTGTGTTCCCTTGACGAGGACTGACCGTTCTGGCTTTCTCCATGTAGCGTTTGTATCTGTGCTCCATCTGTTTCATGTCCTGGTCCTTCTTCCGAAGGATCTCCTGGAGTTCATCTATCTTCTTGGCCACTGAGAAAAACAGGCGCGTTCAGAACTCCACAGCATGAACCAATAAGCCAGGGGAGTCGGGGAGAGGAGAGGGGTAAAAAAAAAAAAAAACACCGGATCTTACTGTTGCTATCCGCTTTGGGCTCAAGGTCGTCGATGACCTCCCGTTTCTTCCGGAGGTCAGAGTGAGCTTCGTTCAGCTTCTCCCTGAAACGAAGGAGTCACTTTAGACGAATCCCATCGGTGGTAAACCAGCGTCAAGCAAAAGCTAATGGAATGTGAACGGGCTATAGCGCTTTCACACAGCGCTACAGTGCTACATTAACACTGTATTGAAAGAAGCGGCGGCGAGTGACTTACAAATGCTCCTCCAGCTTTTTCTTCAACAAAGATGACTTTGGTTCAATAAGAGGAGGAGAAAAAAACAAAACGTTAACGTAAGACTCGCGCTATGTGAGGGATGAAAACGTGAAACGTGTAAGAAGAGAGAGTCAAGCTGTTGCAGAGTGAAATCATGGGCCTCTTGGACGGGCCGTACTTACGATGGCCTGATTTTGGCAGATGTGGGACGGGGGGAGAGGGGACAGAAGTGGAGAGAGACAAACAGAGAGGGGCAAGGCGTTAGCACTGAATCACCACAGCAAACATGGGTTAAAGTCCCACACAACAGGTCCCACAAGGAGAGCAAACTCTGCAGTCCTCCAAGGCCACGTGGTGTTTCTAGCTAAACTCTCAATGATCCATGCAAAAAGGATTCGTTTTCTTTTTCTGTTTTCAGTCATGACAAATTGACTAGGCCGTATAAAGAGTCAGCATTCCATCGGCCTGATTGTGGACAGTATGCTGAGTAACGGCAAACAGCAACAGAGCCGGAGAGGCAGATTATTCCACTCACGTCATCGTGTTTGCAGTCCTGCTGCTGGAGCGCTTTCTGGAGCTCCTCCACCTGAGAACGCAGCTCTGAAATCTGCTGCTGGTTCAACCTGGACATGGACAACAGGGAGGAAGGAAGATTTTAATGTGGATTTGATGAAAAAAGTATTATGAGTCTGAAATGACAACCGACTCTACAACGCCATCACCTTTTTTAAGAACCATCATTTTATTTGTTGACTGATTTGTGTTAGCAATGCTCTCCACTGCTTCTGCTGCTAACTAAAAAGTTAACTGAGCTAACCTTACAGAAGTAATCGCAAACAATAGCTATGCTAAAACACCTCCATGGTATTTAGCTAAAGTGCTACATTAACACAGTATTTAGTGGAAGCTAATGCTGAGGCTAAAGCACTATTTCAACAGCAAAAGCTACTGGAATGTGAACGGGCTATAGCGCTTTCACACAGCGCTACATTAACACTGTATTAAAAGAAGCTAATGCTAAAGCACCAAACAACATGGCATTTAGAAGAAGCTAATGCTAAAGCACTACATCAATGTGGCATATAGCAGTTTACAACTTGTTCTCTTGTCTGTTTTATTTCCTTCATGTATCTTTCTTGTTTGAAATAAAGTTAAGAAACAGAACTGTTGTCTCAGAAAAAATATTGCTAAAAAACTGAAAATATTTAAGTCAAATGTAACTTTCTGTTTAGATTAAACCTTTTTCCCCAACAGTTCACTGAGTGAACTTTCTAAAATCAGCTGTCGAGGATTCTTTTGACAATGTAACGGTCCTTTACAGAACTGAGCATTTAACATATTTCATTGTCCTCTTTTGAAAAAAGATCCTCAAATCAACTTTGTTTAAATTATCGAGTAATTCCACTGTGGGTTAAAGATGTTTCAAGTGGAACTTTGTGCATCTGCTATGAGCACCTGTCGTCCATTCAGCGCTCCGTCTTACTGAGCATGCTCACTCCACTCCTCTCCTCTCGTTACTGTTGCTGGGGATGCTTCCCACACCCTCCGCCTGGTGTTGCATTGGACACGCACACACACACAGTCCACCCACATGTCCACATGCCCACAGGCATGTAAACACACACACTCTTGCACGTTAACACACACGCTGTAGGGACAATCTGGCTTTCTGCTGCCTGTCCTCCAGCCCAGCCCACACAGCTCCGCTCCACACGCAGTCCAGAGGGCGAGTTGACATTTAGGCAGATAGCACTCCTTCCCTCAGCCAAATCAACAGTTTAATACCCGGGAACGCACAATATGGTGGCCCCCGCTGGGGGAACACTTATCCAACACTGCTGAGCGAAAAAACATTTAATGAATTCATGAACAAACTCCTACCTGTTCTGGGTTTCCAGGGTGTTCTTGCTGCGCTGCGCCTCTTCCAGCTCGGTTTGGGCCTCCACTAGTTTCTGTCGGTAGGTCTCCTCCTGAGTGCACAGCGTCTTGTTCTCGCTCTGCAGGCGGACGACCGTTTCCCTGCCGAAGGCAGAAAATGGGGGGGAAAACAGAAAGGTAGAATTAGGGGCAGGAACGGGAGACAGACCGACCGGGGAACAATGGGACTGACTGAGGAGGCTTTTATGTGACGCCATGTGTTACCGATCCACTGGCCAGCTGAGCGTTCAGCTTCCAAAAATAAAACTCCACAATGAACACAGCACCAATAAGCTCTGGTACATGGACACATGGACGTACTTTAGCTCAGCGGGCATGATCTCTGCAGCAAGGTTTCCCACCATCACATCACCGTCAGACAAGTCTCCTACAGAGAGAAAGAAAGACATAAGAACTAGTTTTACTAAACGCCATCGTGTTTCAGTGCGTTACCAACCAATCAATAAAAATATTCGGGATGATTTTCCCACCTGTTCCGCTCAGGCAGCCCTGCTGGACCTGCACACACCGCAACTCGTCGTTTGCTTCCCGAAGCGAATCTCTTTCTGAAATCAGACGCTGCAGAAGAGAAAAGGTCGCTAGAAACACGCTGTCCACAATATTCCAAGTTCTGATTCGATGAACTTTGTTTTTTACCCATGTTTTGTTTTGTTACATCAGCAAACAATGCATTTTACACAAAGGATGCGTAATAAATCTTCAATGTCAGTACTGGCTGATTTTTTTAAACATCTGGGTATAGGTCCGATAACTAAGACTTGGTCAATATCTCAATAAATTTCTATTTGCATGATTTATTGTTTTCCTTTTTTCTCTCTTTCTACAAAAACTGAATAACTAAAGTCTTCAGTATGGTGCTTTGGTCACAATTAGCCCTAACTAGACATAAGTCATTTGATCTGTTTTTTTTTTTTTTTTGGATATTTAAAATGTTTTCCAGTTCCAGTGTTGAATGTTCACTAGAATTTAAAGATGATTCATCTTTGAGAATTAGTTTGCTTTGTTTAATATTACTCGGAGATGGTGTCAAAACAACAATGTTATCGTTAATTGCAATAACGACTTGGTTAATTTATCGTACACCTAAATTTGTTACCGTTACAAACCTATGAATATTGGATATTCATTTTCATAAAACAAACTTTATGTAACAGACCGCCGTCAGATCTGTTGGTGTTACAGACTTTTCTAGAAGCGACAGATCAGGTGGGAGTCTGCAGCACAATATCTGCCTGGCAACAGTCTCAGCAGCAGAGAAGTGCTGATCCACACAACATTTTCCAAATGTGCCGGCGAGGAGCAACAACTCACTTCTTTCTCCTTCAGCAGTGCGTCATACTTGTCATAAAGATTCTTGTACTCAAACTGCCACTTCTCAGCCTTCATGGCCTCTGCCGTGTGCCTGGTGTGAAGCTCATGAGCCTGGAAAAAAAAATAGATAAATACACACACACAGAAAAAAATAAAATCAGAAAGCACAGTCTGCGAGAAGCGCTCCAGGAAAACAGCAAATCTCTCCAAGCCAGATTCAGTTTATCATCGCTCAGATGGCGAACAGATGAAGCGGCGTGCCTGTCTCTTGTAGGTGTCCAGCTGACCGCGGACGGCGTTGGCCCGCCGCAGCTCCTCCTCCAGCTCGCAGGTGCGCTGCATGTACACGGTGTTGCGCTCCTCCAGGAGGCGCACCTGTCTGCGCAGGTCGCCCAGATCCTCCAGCTTCCTCTTGTACGTCTCCACCAGCGCTTCGAGCTGGTTCACCCGGTCGGACGAGTGTCTGAGGGGGCAGCAGAGGGACGGGGGGTTGTGGGTAGCAGCTAATCACGCGTTGGGGAAAGTCATTTATCGCTGAACATGAATAACAAACGCCTTCAATTAAGAAAGGTGGCGTGAGTTTTGTGTTCAGATCTGTGTCACCTTAATATATTTATCTGGACAATAAATTGTCTCAGAAGTTATCGCGATAAACAATAATATTGTTGAATTTAGTATTTTTGTTTTAAATCAAAGCAATCATTTGATAATAACTGGAACATTGATCGATATATTCAAAGTGTATTTGCCTGATGATAGCGTTTGACAGAATGACATTTTTATTGACTGTATCATGTTGTTATGATGTAAAGCATAACAAAGTGCTATACAAAAAAAAAACACAACTTGACTTTGTTGTGTCATGTGCTACTCTAAAGCACATGTACAGTTATGTTGATCATATTTTGATAGTAGAGAACCACTAAAGCGTCCGGCCACCTGAGGATGTCCATCTCGTCTTTAAGTGCCTGGGCTTCGTGCGCCAGACTCGTCAGCTCCTCGTTCCTCTGCTGCAGGTCGACCACCTCGCGCTCCAGCACATCTGCACGAACGCGCAGGTCGTCTCTGCTGTTCTCCAGCCTGAGACGCGCGGCGATTCATGTGGGTGAGAAACAAGACGACACTCGAGTCTAGCATCAAAACATCTCACATGTGGGTATAAAAAACTACTAGTTTTCACAAAAATCTTCTCGGCGTGGGCCAACCTGTAGTTCTCCTCCTGAAGCTGCTCCATCTGACTCTGCAGCAGCAGCAGCTTCTTGCCCGTGATGGCGGTGGTCGCGGCATCCAGAGAGTCGCTGCGGCTAAGCCTCTCCCTCAGGGAGCGGACCTCCGCCTGGAGGGTCGACCTCTCCTCCACGCCCAGCGACAGCTGCCGGAGAGCAGAGAAACTTGATGCAAAACATTGCAAACACACATCGAGAGATTTCGTGGGGTAAAGAAAATAATGGTGTTTCGACTGGAGATACACTGATCAGATATAAATATCTGCATCGGTCACAATATTGAAAAAAATTATGCTAGATTGGTGACACTGTGCCTGACCCATGAGGGCAAATCTATTCAGTTTAATTCTATGTTTTGTTCTCTGAGCGACGTTGTGCTTTATATTTATGTTACGTTACTTTTAGAACTCCTAATTGTACTGTCTGAACTATTTAAATAAGGTTTGCTGCAGTTTATTTTGACGTGTTTGATGAAACCTTTTGTTTTTCTCGATTTAAAGGAAAACAAAAGGTTTTGTTCAAGCTTGTGAAGTCATTTGTATGTACACACACACACACACACACACACACACACACACACACACACACACACACACACACACACACACACACACACACACACACACACACACACACACACACACACAGCAGATATCAATACAGAGATCCAAAAGTAGATCGGTGCATTCCTGGTTTTGACTACATAAAAGACAATGAAAGTAAAGAACAAAAATCCTCAAGGCAAAATATTCCCAAGTGTGTGAATGGGAAGAAATTTGTTCAATTTCAAGCAGATTTACTTAGAGAAAACCTAGGAGATAACAATAGAAACTCACCACGCTTTAGTGCAAAGAACGTCTTTAAAACACAAGCTTCTCTGTCACTTCACATGCTCCGTCGTCACTGCGGCTCAGTCAGCTGATGTTCAATATTCCCTCACAGTGCTCCACTTATCCCTTACCCCAGGTTTTAAACCAGATCCTCATGCTAAGATTAGATATGACAAGAATGCTTATACTGGAACTGCTGCTGTATTTTTTAAGTTGGAAACAACTCCACCAGTTTTGATCTTTTAACTATCAGAAAAAAAACAAGTGGAAACTTTTCAAACGGGACGCATTTTCCAGGCAGCATAAGCCCGCGCTGAACTTTTTCGGACAGATTGTGTGTTTGCAGCGCCGGGCCAGAGACAGCAAATAGCTCCTAAAACAACACCGCTGACTAATTCCCAACGTGTGGGCCGAGCAAGTAAACAAACAGGTGGGCCGAGAGCAAGCACAAATTATTGTTGGCTATCGATCCATCCCAAGGCAATGTGTCAGTTTCATCTAGATGTTATGCAACTGCTGACAAGAAAGTGTGTTAAAGGGGAAAGAGGGAAAAAAAAGTCACAAATAAGCAGAGAGAAAGATAATATTCTGCAGGGTAACCAATAGAAGCCAAAGTGAAAAAAGTTCTGATGATCTCTGGCGGAGAACAGTATGTTGATGCAGAGAAGAGCTTCGTAAAAAAAAACAGATTCTGACTTTAATAGCGATGGAAATGTTTGCTAAAAAGCACGTGAACTCCGTCTAGCTGACTGACCTGATGCTCAAGGTCTTTGCAGCGCTGCGTCAGGTCCTCCTTCTCGCCCGCTTCCTCGCTCAGAAAGTAGTACTTCCTGGACTGAAACAGTGCAGAGAAGAGACGTCACATCAGAGAATCGGAGGGGAGATCGGCACGGCAGAGGAGCAATGCATGCGCTCACAGTTTCACACGCTACCACAAACTTCCCTGCATTGAGAGCGCAACACAATGAGCGTAACTGTGAGGTCTGATAGTTTGAAAAGCTCTTCTTCAACTGCAATTTATTCTTTTTTTTTTTTCTTTAATTTACCGCATCCAGCACAAGTGTTCAATGCAAACGGAGACATTTTATTTGTAATCGGATTAAAACTACGATCAGAAGTTATTTTCCTACAATAGAAAACGTAAAGAACAACAAAAAGTATTCGTGTTTTCATAACCGAAGTTTAACAACGAGTAAAACCAGAGGCTTTTACTGAGAAGCCGTAAATAGTAAAGCCAAATCAGCCTTTATTGAATTTAGTAAGTTTGGCTGAATATGGCACCAAGTCTGTCACAATCACAAAGTTTGCTGGACCATAAATTGTGCAGAACTTATTGCACTAAACAACATTGTTGCTTCGAGATCATTTTTACCTTTATAATAGTAATAATGCCAATAAAATGCAAGAACACATTCTCAATCATCAATACACTTTACATTCTAAAGAACATTTAAACACTGGAACTGGAAGACAATTTAAATATCCAAAAATAAATGAAGAAAACAACAGAAACAGCAAATGATCACACGTTTTGTTTTTCTTGATTTCAGTTTCTTGATTAATTGATTTATTGTTTATTGCGACAGGCCTATATGGCATCTCACAAACATAAATACAGATGATCCTCTGCTTCATAATTTTCCCGTACTAACTTTGTGATATTTACCTGGTAGTCAAAGTCTCCATACGTCTCTGGACTTCCTGGTTCAGATGACGGTTCCTTCGCTAAAAGCTGAAACCAGGCAGCAGAAAATGAGCTCAAGTTGACAGATAAAAACTGACAAGAAGCGCATTGGCAGATGCAGGTTTGCTCAGCTTTATTAATATCTTTGATTTGAAGGCAATCTTCCTAAGCTCAATATTAATCAACTCCTTCAGTGTTGGCCCTCAAAAGCACCAAATCTATTCTTAGAACTGCACAAAGCAGGATTTGGGAGGAATTATTTCAGTCTAAATGTTCATGCGTATGAATTAGACCCATGACTAACATCTGGATTAAAGCAAAAAAAAACATAAAAAACAAAGAGAGAGAGTAAGGAGAGGATAAGTCGGGGAGCTCACTCACCTCCTGAATGGCTGTCATCACAACATGCTGGACAGATTCCTCAAGTGTCATAATCTGCTGGATTTGCTCTGTTTGGGAAATGATGACAACAAAAGCTGTTGATGTGCAGCCAGACGCAGATTAACGCAAATAATCTTTTCTAAAACGAAACCAGTTCAGGTTCATTGAACCGACGGCTCAAACATTAGTGTTTTAAAAGTTTATCCTGGTAAATGGGGAACAAAGCATCGGTCGTGTGTTTGAGAGTTAAAATAACCTTGTGGATCATTTCTCACAGGTTGATGCGTGGATTTTATTTATTTATTTAATTTTTTACCTTGTTTCTTTTCGCAGCTGACGGCACAGCCCAACACGAGCTGCAGCAGCTTGCCCAGCTCCGTCACATCTCCCAGCTCGCCTATGAGGTTCACGTCTGGTAAATGCTCGTCGGACACCTGCTGACCGAGCACCTGGCCGCGACACGGGAAGGTCAAAGGTCACATGTCCAAGCACAGTCACGAACCAAACAGAACTAGAGAAGCAAGGGCGCAGCTCAAAGAATCAGAACATTGTCAAAAAAAAAAATTTTTTTTTTGTTTTGCAGTATTTCAATTTGAAAAAATGGCTCACAGCTAACAATAATGATAAAATTGCTGTCTATATCGAAGTCAAACAAATTTGACTTTATAATTCAAGCTTTGAAATTGGGCCTCTGTCTCTTTAAGAAACTCCACCTTCAGTAAGTCATCCCAAAATGGCTCCTCTATTAACTAACCACGTTTTTACCAACATTGCACTGAGAAGCAGCTCCTATAACAAGTTCAGTAGATCTGCAGTTCCACCAGGTGTTTGCTAATTGCTGCTGACTAGTCTGAAGGAGCTGAGCAGGGCTCGGTGAGGCAGAAGCTTAGAAAATTAAGTTCCAAGGAGGTGTGATTTTAATCACATAGTCTAAAGTCATCACCTCTGCGTCTCGGGTTTCACTCGACTCCATGTCAAACGAATCAAGTGGAACCACAGCACAAGTTATGTGTAGTGTTGGTCAGTAATACACTGAAGTTGTTGGTTGCAACAACATGTGAAAAAGCAAGACATTCTGCAAGTTGCTGTTTTATCATTAGATTTCCTTTGAGGTTTCAGTATTATGTCCTTTTTAGCCACATAGTGCTGTTTTATTGCGTAATCAAGTAACTAAGTTACCTTAAATTATTATAAAAATGCTACTTATGTATCAAAGATGACTTAATAGAAATTTAACTTCTTAATTTCACACCTTGAAATTGGGCTTCTGTCGCTTTAAGAAGCTCCTGCTCTTTCTGAAACTCTGCCTTCAGGAAGTTGTCACAACATGGCTCCAGTATTAACCCTTTAACGGTTTTATGAGTGTTGCACTGAGAAGCAGCTCATGTAATGAGCTCAGTTGATGTTCAGGTCCACCAGGTGTTTGCTAATTGCTGCTGGCTAGTCTGAAGGAGCTGAGCAGGGCTCGGTGAGGCAGAAGTTTAGAAAATTAAGTTCCAAGGAGGTGGGGCTCGGTCCACCAAAGAGTTTTGCACAGCTAAATGGTTGCCATGGAGATTAAAGGATTCCTCAAACATGCATGAAATAATCAAAGCAACACTTCAAGGATGTTTTTGATGAGGGAATAACAATGTAACATTTAAAGCTCAAAAACGTATGTTTCACATAGCACTACTACCCCTTGAAAGTGTGAAAAAAAATGTGTGATTTTAATTGTGTTTGTAATTTAACAAAATCACCACAATTGCGAAATTGTGATTCCTTTTTCAGTATTAGTGGAATATCGACAAGGTTTTGAGCACATTTGTAATGGAGCTCAACTGGCCAGCAAACCTTCCTAAACCTTTGATTAATGTACAGAAGATGAGAAACAACAAAGCCAAAAAAATAACCAAAAATAAACATTTCAAATATCAATTTGTCTGGAATGATTATAAACAATATGAGCTTCCTGTTTGGAATTAAATCACTGAACCAGATTAACTTTTGACGATCCTCTGATTCATTGAGAGGAACCAATGAAAAAAAACGTCTTACATCATGGTAATACTCCAGCATGCTTTTCAGGACCTTCTTCAAGTTGCTGACCTAGAAAAACAGAAAGAGGAGTTGGAACTGTGATTTTTAATTTTTTTTAGGTTTAGTCAAACACAAAAAAAACAAAAGAGACGTTCTGCTGTTCTTCAAACGTTACTTTAAGGCGCCAGTTGGCCTCGCTCTCCTCCTTGATCCTGCCAAGCCACGTCTCATTAAACCAGGAGGGGTCTCTGTTAATGAGAACGCAGAGCTGCAGTCACAATACATCTCTCTGGACATCATAATCCACAGGAAGCAGCAGCAGTAACACAGACTTTGTCCTTTTAAACGCAGTAGCATTCGAGTCAAGATGCGCATTGAAGTTACATGGGGATAATGGGAAGGGGAGAAAAAAGGTCAGTGTCCTGAAGCGGAACAACACGGTGATGTTAGAACATTTTTAAGCAAGCTGCTCGGACACAGACCCAAAAAAGAAAAACTTTTCCTACAAGCCGATCAAAAATAAAAAAAACCTTTTTCACAAATGCATATGTGATTGTAGGAGGCCAATCCAAAAGCAGGAAGTGGACTATAATGTACTGTACTTACCCAGGGCATTCTGGGTAAGTACAACCAAAACAAACGCAATATTCTTGTTGTCTTTTACCAACATATGGTAAAAGGCACACATATGATAGTCATTAACAACATTCTGATAAAGTTCT
The DNA here is from genome assembly GCF_027474105.1 of Poeciliopsis prolifica. Classification (NCBI taxonomy): domain Eukaryota; kingdom Metazoa; phylum Chordata; class Actinopteri; order Cyprinodontiformes; family Poeciliidae; genus Poeciliopsis; species Poeciliopsis prolifica. Next base: position 11,066,294 of record NW_026562385.1, on the reverse strand, counting down.
GATTGGATAGTTGACCTTTTATGAGAAATGGTTTACTTAGAATGTTTGGTTTTCTGGTTTTGGTCCAACCTAATTAAAGCTTATTCCATAAATCTAGAGGGAACCTGAATATGTGAACTCCTAATTGTTCCTAACATCTAACTTTTGATTTCAGCGAAAGCTGAAGAATTCAGAGATGGTCTTCCATTTATACAGATGAAGAGAGGATGTAAACTTCTCAGCAGAACTGTAAATTAGTTGTTTATTTGATTTAAGTCCTTCCTTTTCACAAATCAGAAGAGCAGAATTCTGTAAATATGCAATGCTTACATTCTGTAGAGTACGTGAGCAATGGCCACTCCACTCGTTAGATTGTGCTTGTTGTCACATGACGGGACCTGAAATGTCTGCAACTGAGAATAAAAACATAAAAATGTTGACATGAGTCACTATACATAAACTTAACCATACTGCTGCACACCAGGTGCTTTCAAATTACTACCAAGACATTTGGTTCCTACAAAATATAAACCAAATCAAACTGTATATGTTGTTTCAAATACAAAGTTTGAAACAAAATTTAGCCAGAAATCATCAGAATAAAAAACAATCAAGTATTTTAATCTTTGGGCACATTTTAGTTCTTTATAACAAAAAGAAAAAAAAACATAAAAAAGATTAGTTTGCAAAAGCACAAAGATGTATGAATTTCAAATCCCCAAATGTATTTCTCTTTAAAGCTTATATATATCTAATTTCATATTAGAACTTCAGTCTGCAACAGAGGCTCAACAAAACAGCAGTTCTTAATGAAAGTGACTCAAACCAGTTCCTTCACATTCATCTTAACTTTAAAACACTTATGATGGACTGCAGACCTGTTACTGATACCAACTTGTGCTCAGCGTGTCACTTTACTTTTTGGGGAAGAGCCAAACAAGTGGGTTTTCTCTGAGCTGCAAAGGAGAGTTAGCATGTAGGAGGCTCGCGTCAAGCCGTTTGAGTTCGTTGGTTCAGCAGCTAACTTTGCTTTGATAAGCAGACCAACAAGACCGTGTTGCTCAATTTGTTTACAGCTTGTTAGCTTGACTGAAGAGCTACTAACACCGTTTCCAAGAACTAGTTACTGCTTGTATGTTATCGCAGAGAGTTAAACAGAACGTTCTGTTTCGCCTCAGGAATGTATTTAGGTGTATTTGCCGAACACCTGCCGTCACCTGTTAGCCCCCGGGGCAGGTTAGCCTCGCTAACTTCAGACTTACCCAGGTCAGCAGCGAGTCGCACAGCTTTGCTTTATCCAGACTCATGCTGCCGAGTGGCGTGAAGCGACACGCCGACTGGACCCTCGCCGGTTCTGTTGCTCAGGAGTTTGTTTCTCCGGTCCTGACACCTTTTCACGTCAGGCCTCCAAGCGCTGCCTCCCGTCCGCTTCGCGTTTCGCTCCCTCCCTCTGTTATCCCCGCGAGCTTCCGTATGAGGACCGTTCCCATGGAAACGGCTGGTGCTACGGGGTCACCGTGTCTGGTCACAGTGGAGGATGGCAGTTGGAGAGTAATGGCGTCGGTTCAGTCAGGTTTGAACGCACTAGAAAATGAGGCAGATTTAAACGTTATCGTGTCTTATTTTTACCTGCGTGTTTACAGTTTAAAATGGTATTCATACCCCTCAACCTTCCTACATTTTTGTCTTAGTTTACAACCAGAGGTCGGTAATAACTTATTACATTTACTTTAGTAAAAGCAGTTTTACTGTATAATATTGATACTCTTGAGTAAAATTACTGGCTACTTTACCAAATCAAATTTAGGCCCCTAAATACTTAAATAAAATGTAATACACGTTTAGAGTAATACAATCCACTCCAGCAAATGGCTGAAGAGAGAGGAGGTGCAGTAATTATGAACGACTGAGAATACAATCACATTTCTATTCAGTCAGCAAAAGCCAAATTTCAAGAAAATCTGGATGAAATGGGAATGTATGTTATTAAAATACAAAAAACATACTCTTCATTTTCAGGTACCATTTTAAGTACTTGCTGCCAAATCCAAAGTGTTTTAATTCTTTTAATGTTTTTTTCATTCTCTTAAAGCACCACTGGATGGCTCTAGTTGACAGTGGGTTTGCACAGCTGCATGTTGCACAACTCCTATCTATCTATCTATCTATCTATCTATCTATCTATCTATCTATCTATCTATCTATCTATCTGTCTGTCTGTCTGTCTGTCTGTCTGTCTGTCTGTCTGTCTGTCTGTCTGTCTGTGCAGTTATTTTTTTGTTTGTTTTTTTAAACAAACATGACATTTTAGATTCCCCAGTTGGACTTTTAGCTGCATTTGTTTTCCTGTTCCTGTTGGAGAAATGACCCCCGCAGCATGATGCTACCACCGCCTGTCCTGTGTGTTCCTCGGTCTTCATGATGCTGTTTGGGGCTGGATGTTAATTAGCCACTCTTATTTCATTGTGGGATTATCACAATTAGGACTCTGAATACACATCCAAAACACACATTTTTATTTTTTTTTTGTTTGGAAAAATACATTAGAAAATAAAACCGTGCATCACTTTCCGTCCACTTCACTCTCTTCTGCTACATTGTGTGGGTCTATTCCAGAAAGTTCTGATGAAATACATATTAAAGCTTGTGTCTTTTGCAAAGGGCCGTGTGTTATAGATAAACGATATCTCAGATTGCTTTAAGCATTATTAAAAATGTTTTCATTTTGAAATTCCTGACTATTTCACAACACTTTGTGATTTCCAGCATGGCTGACTTTGCGCAGGTTTCTGTCAGAATCCTCCCCTCCTGAAATACCAACATGCCATTCCACACGTACACCCTTTCCACTCCGGTCTCCTGTCACAAATCAAACGGCAGCAGCCAATCACGTTGATACTCTGCCCAATTCTTTCCTGTTTGCTTTGCCAAACCCAAAAACCGCAAGTTTGCGCCGAGTCCACCGTGCGTTGTGAACACCTGCACTAGGCGAACTGTCGACCTCGCTTCCTGTCCTTCGCCGTCCAAACCGGTCGGGTCAGTTTGTGGCTTCAGATCTGGCTTTACCATGTTTGTGTGGCTGGAGTTCCTGTTTTTCCAGAAGGTTCTGTAGCCCGAGGAATGCCAACGTTTACCCAATGTCTTTCACCGGATCTGGTTGCAGTGTCTGTCGTCAATCTGTTTCTCTGGGTTTGGCGCCCTGAAAATGCCCCAAAATTCTTTGAATTGGTTTTATTGTTCATACATGTTTGGTTATTTTCAGCCAACGACATGTTTCATCCTGAGTCTCACACACACACACGTGTGTGCACACGCACGTGCATGCGCACACACGTACACACACACACATACAAAAGTGGGGTCTAGAAAGAGCAGTCTCAAAAGAATGAAGGGTCTCAAGTTGGAGCACCCTGAAGGAAGTGAGGTTCATGATTCCAGGTGGGGGGGGGAGAGGGATTCAATGGAGAACTTAGTCACCCACTAAGGAGTAGGTCAAGGCTGACTAAGTCTTAAGTGGCGGGAGGTGTGGGAGGGACACCGGCAAGGCAGAGGCTCTCTATTTTTGGCCGGCTACCCCTTCCTCCGGTCTAATTCCTCTTTTCACCCGTTCTCTCTTTCCTTATTCTCCAGATGCGTTTCCTTCCTGAAAGTCGAAAAGCTGCACTTCTCCTCTTTTCCAACCCCTCTCTGACGCACTTGCTTCCCTCTGGGGGGGAACCAGAAGGGTGGAGGTAGCAGGGCCAGCAGCTAAGATTGAGCAATTATTTCTTATTTCGAAGTTTGTGGTTTTGTGGTGTGGGGAAAAAATGAGGACGGTTCCTCCTTTTTCTTCTTCTTCTTCTAAAAAAAAAACATTCTTTAAAAGCAAGCTGCGAAGAATGAACGTTTTTTTACATCATAATAATGGCAACTAAGCCACTTGTTTAAGTGATAAACAAATATCTCAGTGTGTAGAACGAGGGGTGAGTGATATGAGCTTAAAGCTTTATGACGATATTTTGATACTGTCGTGATAACGGTAAAGATGACAATAAGAACTATTTATTGCTTGTTTTTTTTTTAGGTTACTGTATTTTGAGATTACACGGCACAGCAACCGTAGCCTGGCAAACACAAGTACTAGTCTTGAATAACATAAAAAAGTGTGATTTTATTACTATTCTGTTCACAGTGTCTGTATTTTTTTTCACATTTTCAAATTCATTGGTATTTATTGATGATTCTTGAATAAACAGAGAAAATAGTGAAAATGATCTTGACAATGCAGGTAGTTTTGAGGGTGGGGCAGATTTAAACAGCACTAATTAGACTTTATTGTGACAACAAATCAAAATCTTTATCATGATAAGAAATGTATCGCGATACAATAAATGGTACTCTATCACCATTCTCCCAGCAGGATGTTTTTACATTCGTCTGCTGAGTAGAAGCAACAGCCTCTAAATGTAAAAACCTGGCTTTTGTGTCTGTTAATCAATTTCTCTGATGATTTTGACTGTTATGGATCAACATCCTGCTGACCTCAATAGTGACCCGCTCTCAGTTCACCGGTAGAGGAAAGTCTCACAATACCCTGCACTTTGTCAACGTTCCATCGAGCTTTGGGACGGAAATGCTGGCGGCATCGCAGATCCTCCACCGTGCTTAAAAGTGTTGCTTTCCAACATATTCATATTTAGTTTCACACCAAACCCACGTGGACCAACGGTTACCTTAAAGTTCAGCTTCATTAGTCTCATCTGACCAAAGCACCTGGTTACAGTCCCAGGAACATTTAGCAGCCCCTGGTTTTTTCTGTGTTTGTGTGGCTCTTGTGACTTTTGTTGCTCAATAACATGACAGGAAATTGAGGTGTTGCAGCAAATAACCTTGGACTTGAAGACAAACCTATGATGACTGTGCTGTGGAAAACACTCTTGGAACATGGAGCACCTGCTCTGCCCACTAAGCCTGTGGCGCTCTGGAAACTCCACATATTTACACTTGTGTTGATGAGAAAGAAGAGATTTTTTGGCACCACCCACAAATATCTGGTTGCCATTTATAAAGTCTCTAATGTTTGTTGAGTGGCCTTTGGTGATTCGTTAAATCCACTCTTTTCCTGTAGCAATGGAGAGAACCTTCGTACTGCACTGCAACAGTAGCTGTGTTTCCACTAATCATATGTTTGCAATATTTGGCATTTTGGAAATACACTTGCTTCATGGAAACACTCCAATTCCAAAAATGTAAAATTTTGTACGAAAAATGGAGTGTTTTTTTTTTCTTTCTTTCTTTCTTTTTTGGCTGTGTTTAAATTGGTTTGTTTCACAAAATTGCAATGGAAACCCTTTTTTTTCGCATCACAAGAGTCACCTGATCAATAACCAGACATTGTCACGAAGTAGAAATTGCGTTAATCTGTCAAAGTTAATCACGTGTGATTTTAGTTGCTTTTCTTATTTAATCGAAACACAGCAGTTGTGAAATTGTGTTTTTCTTTTTTTTTTTTTTTACATTAGCAGAATAGCGACAAAGAAACAAAGCCAGCTCTGCATCATGCAGACCCTCAGTTGGCTCCCAGAAAAATGTCTAATAGTTATAGTGTTTTGGTGACCCCTAGTGATCACTCTTTGCTAATAGTTCAGAGCTTTGGAGTGTTTGTTTTTCTCCTTTACCTTCCTTCCCTGTGTGTGTGGGTGCAGGATAAATTAGGTCTTCCCTTGGATAACCCTCTGTGTCATATGAACCCAGACAAACATATGATTTTTTTATAACACATGTATTCAAATTAAAGAATGAAGTTTGAGATGATACTATTGCAATTGAACATCAAGTTATTTTAAAGGTTCTTCCAGATAAATACACGCTCTAGAGATATCTGTGAACAGATGGTTAAAAAAAATGTACCTTAAAACAGAAAATTCCCATGAATTTTACATTATTTCCTTCATTAAATGTGCAAACAAACACTGTATTTGGAAAATTTCATTTTGAAGTGTGTTCAGTTGTGTATCCAGCACCTGTTGGCCAAATATAAAATCATTTTTAAATGTAAGCAAAACTCTTGGAGGCTTTTGAAGAAACATATTATACTAAATGCATCATTGGAGTCGCGGGTCACATGACCCTAACGTGTTTTTGCAGATCCTTCCGACCTGATCGGGCTCCTCAAGCTCAGCCTTAGACCATTGTTAAGCGCGGCTGATCCCAGGCACTTGGAGCTGGAATGTGCTGGCATGCAATTTGTTTCCCCTACAGCTTTCCCAGGTGTCACTGAGGGAGGAAAAAAAAAAAAAGGAAAAACAACAAACCCACAGAACAGAGATGGACAGACCGCAAAAATAAGCAAGGGCACGCAGCTGGAGGTGAGAAACACCCAGCAGTCTGACTCGAGAGCTCCTTTTCCAGACATGAGGTCACGCATGCAACTACGCTCTGTTTGAACATGCAAAACAAGAAAAGAAAAGAAAAAAAAAGATTTACGACTGTTCCTCCTTTATCAGCTGTGGTCCTCCTCCCACTCAAACCAAAGATTTATATCTCCAGTGACAACCGTGCCTCTTGCTAACCTGGCAGGGAGTGTACGTTTAATAATCCGCCCATGCAAACAGCGACTTGGCTGTTAATCCATTAACAGGGTGTTTACTTTGTAAAAAAAAAAAAAAAAAGTCACATTAGACATGACAGCATACGTTAGAGCAGGAATGTGGGACCAGTTAGCCGCTTTGTGACTCCCAGTTGTTGTGTCTGCGCCTCTACAGCTACAACATGAGCAACGCCAAATAACCTAGATACCCTCAAGAGGCCAGGAGGAGGAGAGATCGGCCGTGTTGTGTCAGCAGACGCCACAACAGTTTGTAAAATAAATAAATGAATAAAACAAATCAGTGTGTTCTCACTCTCGCTCCAGATTTCAGTTCAGCCCCTCTGTTTGTGTTTTTGATGAACCCCTCTCTCGGTATTGCTTTCTGATTCAGGGCCTCGCCCCTCTCGCTCTCTCTCTGTCTAGCTCACCAAAACTGGCAGCACATGGCCAACACGAGTGAGTCACAGCAGACAGGTAACGAGTGCTTCTTCTCAGGGAGAGGTCCCTCAATGTGTCCTTGTGATAGGGCGAATCCCCTGAAAGTGTATCAGGTGTGCGAGTCCTCTGAGGAACGCAAGGCTTGGCTCCAGTGCCAGCAAACCAGTAGAAAGACGACGCCCCGTAAGACATTAGAGGTTCTGGAGATTCAAAAGTAGGCACAGCAGATGAAAGAGGCTGATAGGATGTGATTAATAAAAACGGAGAAGCAGTTTACCTCGTTTTTATGTGGGTACATTTTTACCTGCTTGCCTCGGCACAGACAGAACTAGTTGTTTTTGGGCTACATCTTGGAAAAGAGTTCAGGAGACGATAGGAGCTCCGCTAACCTTTCCTAGCTTGATTTTCGTTGAGGCAGCAACATTCATGTACAAAGTGCCAAGGCACACTACATACACGCCGTGTGTATCTGTCTCCAGTTGAAAGAATCCCTGAGCTTTGCAGTGACATGGGAGTGAGCCACAGCTGACTGCTTTACCAGACACACCGAACGTCTTTCTTCTTCTCTTTTGTTTGATCTGGTTCACAGCAGGAATGGCAAGAAAATAGCCTTTCATGTTGTTATCCATTACCAATCAGTGATCTGAAGCGTGTTCAATTGTAGACTTGGATAAATAATTGTTGCAATTGGTCAGCCATGCTAATGCTAAACCACTTAGTTGCTCTTTTTTTTTAACTCTCAACTGAAGTTAGCTTTGCTAACCTACTGACAGTAGGTTTTTATGCTAACCTACTGCTAAGGCATGTTAGCATGGCAGTAGGTTAGCTATGCTAAACTCAAATGAGAGTTACGTTAGCCTTGCTAACCTCAATTGAGAGTTACGTTAGCATGCTAACCTCAACTGAGAGTTACGTTAGCCTTGCTAACCTCAATCGAGTTACAATAAACATGCTAACCTTACTGCAAGCAACACAAGAACAAAAATACTCATAAAGAGAGTAACAAATCTTTACTTGCATCTAATGTGATAATTTAGAGCAGATGCTAAACTAGCTTTTAAGCTGTAGTTCAAATCTTTCTCAACTCAAATTTTCCGACAGTTGTTCATTTTTTGTAGATAAATTCATTTGGATCCTCGCCTATTTGCAGCAGTATTCCCGAATTCCGCTATTCAACATTCCTCGATAGATTAAAACCTTATGTCAGAAACCTTACATTTACAGTCTGTTGTTTTGTTTTCACGGCAGAATTTTAGCAAGCACTTGTGGCGTGAAAATGACTTGATAACAGTTTTTCAGAAAGGTTCTCAAAGCACAGCATTTGTCTGCACTTTTTTTTTTCCCCTCCCCTAAATTGATTGATTTAAATTGCTGGCGCTGTCAAGACATTTAGAGGCAAACAGCTTGTCATGGATGTGTCATCAGGAGTTGAATTAAGGAAGCCACAAATTTCAGTGTGTTTATCCTTTAAGGAGATGCTTTTAACTTTCACAGCGGCTACGTGAAAACACCTACAGCGGCATAAAATTAACCGTTTTTTTTTTTTTCGGTTTGTTTTTCTTCTTTCACTCCCCCCCACAGACAAAGTCATGGGTGGCCTCTGATGATGTATGGAGGATTGTGGATGTTGTGGAGTGGGGGCTGATTCAGCAGGATAAGTGCAGTCAGATTAAATAAGGAACTGTTGTGTTAGAGCAGCGACTGGCCACTCATGTTTGTTCATTAAAAGATTATAATAATTCACAGATGCAGCTTGACATCATGCTTCATACCATTTGTAAAAAAAAAAAAAAAGAAAGATTTTTTTAACTACTTTATTCATAATGTAACTAATTTTTGTAATTGTCTCAATTCTACTTGTTGTTTACCGTAATAATGTAGCTGTATGACTAATAAATGTTATGTGCCAGCACGACTCCCGTTTCTTTGATCCGGTTTCTGATTTGTTCTCATTTATGCTTAGATCTCTGAGGAGATCTTATCATTTCTATTAGAATTTAGCTCCATAATTTATAGCAGCAAAAGTAAAGAGATAAAATGTTGCTTGAAATACAGACATGAACGGGCAAATCGGTGAACTGCCCTCAAGCCGTGCAGTAAACACACCTGCAGGTACAAGGCTGCCGAGTCTTTGTTTTTGATTATCTCCACAGCAACTTCTTCGAATCTGGTCGGATGGCCTAATAACTCTGGCCAGACAACAAAATGATGAGTCTGTTGCAAAACTCAGCTCCTTGATGCTGTGGTGAAGGTTTGACTAGACCTTTACGAACCAAAGACCCATTTTAGCCCTCAGAAAAAAAAAGATGAATATCTATAGGAAGTTTGCTGTCATTATATTTCTATTTCTACAGTGGATTGATACATTTGGGATGTTGATATTTGTGTAAAATGAAATAATAATCTGGAAAAACAAAAGCTAAAGGTTCCATTTAAATCTAAACATCTGTTGGTTCTTTGTCATTTTTTAGCTAAAGTTTTTGGGCTACGCTCATAAAACTGCTGGAAACCATCAGTCGCAGAGTTGGTCGCCATAGTGACGGAACGAGAGCAGGAGAAGAGTCTTTGCAGACCACGAAGCTTTGAGTCCCGCTTGCTTGTCACACGTTGACTGCAAGCTGTCATTTTCACTCAGGAACAAACCACAAACATACCAGCAAGGTGGCTTCTGGCTGCAGAGTGAGCATGTCTCAAGATTTAAAAAAAAAAAAAAAAAAGCAAACAAGCCTTATATAAGATCTGAATTAAACTCAGGACCAGATATAGTATTTTGCACAAGATAACAAACAACAATAATAAAAATAAAGTGAAAAGCAAACGGCATTTGCTTCTCACTTGTGCATGTGACTCCTCGCTCAGAGACACTTTGATGCGTGCAGAGTGAGTGCTTGTTTATCTTGCGGGCCACAAAGGGAGCTGATCAGATCGCTGTCATCAGGTATGTGTTAGACAACACCTGCTGATATAAACTCTTAAAGAGAGGCTAAAAGGCTCTCGAACACAGTGTCACTTAGTGGTTATGTATCCAATAATTACAGCTGAGGGCTAATGACAGGTTGGAGGAGCACGTTTAAGCCCGCTCCGCCCCGCACATGTTCGCAAACGCACCCCGCACACACACACACACACACACGCACACACACACACACACACACACACACACACACACACACACACACACACACACACACACACACACACACACACACACACGCTGTCAGCACGAACAATAGCCGAGCACAGCCAGTCAGGTGGATTTAAAACCTCCACCTTGTGTGCTGATTTTTTTTCTTCTTTCTTTCTTTTTTTTTTTTTATCGAGTGCACACACAGGCCCACGCCCTGCTGTCGGTATGCTACAGTGTGTCCTGTGTGCACGGTTCATGTGCAAGAACACAGTGGCCTGGTCCTGCAGGTTAACAGGCAGGACTGAAAAATGACAGGGTGTGGGACTTTTTTTTTTTTTTTTTTTTGCAAGACCGAGCCTGCAGGAGGTTCTGTTTTCCCTGCAAAGCCGGCAGTCAAAGCTCGAAATGAAAAGCGATGCTGTTCCCACTTTGTGTGTGTGTGAGGGTCAAACTTGCAAATTAACTGTCAGAGCGGTTGAAACCAAATGTTCACATGTAAAATGAGATGTTATCTTTTTTTATTGTCCACTTTTTGTCTTCTATGATTTACCAAAACTACTTCTATCTGTTCTTATTATTCTGCCAGTAGCTAAACGCCAAAGTGATAAAAGAGGTTTTGTTACGTTCTACCTTCAAACCCAGCGGTTTACACACACTAAGTACACACACTGAAAGTGTAAGTCATTAGATGATGATGTCATGGCTTTACAAGCTCCTAAAAAGATTAATTTACAAAGTTAGAGTTCACTACACACAAGCAGGGATCTATTTTAAGATGGTACACCTCAAACTTTTTTTGCGTGGCATCATGGGAAAAGAAATCAGGTCCGGTTCATCTTTGGGTCGGATCTCCAAATGCTGGTCCAAAAGCAAAGAGTTAGCAACCATGGACAAAAAAGCCATCATGCCAAAAGCGACATAAGCTGTATTTTCCAAGCTTCAGCCTTACATAGCAGCCCTTCCCCATTCTGCTCCTTCAGACTATCCAGCAGCAATTAGCAAACACTTGGTGGAACTGAGCAATCTGCTGAGCTCCTTATAAGCTATAAGCTATTCACAGTGCATGGCTGGTGGGATCGTTGAAGGTTTAATAGAAGACCCATGTTGTGACGACTTTCTTAAAGAGACAGAGCTCCAATTTCCAGGGTTTAAGTTACTTTTAAGTCATATTTGACATTTACAACATTTTTGTAACAGCTAAATGTAACAGTTACTTGAATGTGCTATAAAATGTCAATATGTTGTTGAAAAACACATAATACCGTCCCTTTAAGTGCAGGAGAGTTTGGTCCACTTCATAAAATTGATGGCATCATAAGAAAAGAAGACTAGGTGAAAATAATAAAGAAACATCTGAAATGATCAGCCAGGAAGTTAATTCTTGGACAAACCCAGCCCAACGAATTGGAGTGGCCGTCAGAAATCCCTGATCTCAGACTCTCATTGAAAGTTAGTTGCCAGACCTGAAAAGGTGTGTGAGCAAACTGAGCTCCACCGGTTCTGTTAGGAATGAGGCAAAAGTCCAGCATATCGTGAGAATCGTACGGTTTTGTCTCTTCTTTTTCTTTTTTTTTTTTACAGTTCAGGTATCTGGAATCAGGAAAAGTTTCCACTGCCTTTAGCGCTGCAGTAACATTCCCAGCTGCTTCTTATGGATGCGGTTTAGGCCGGAGGAGTGAGAAACACTCCAGCCGGCGTCCCGGCACCGCATTGCTTTTTCCTTCTCGCTGCGAAGCCACAAATCTTGACCGTTTGATGGGTGTGTGAGTCCAGGTCCCTTCTAGGCAACATGTGCCAAGAAATGTGAACCACACCTTCAGCCTTGCACAACTTTCCCCGTCCTCTCAGCGCAAACACAGCAGAGGGTTTCGGTCTCGGCCCTCTGCGGCCAGCCCGCTTTTAATTGCCGCCCATCCCCAACGGCCTTGATTACAAGGCCGGGCCTCTGAGGGCGCACGGCGGGCGCACAGTGGGCTGTCAACAAGCGAAGCCCTGACCCTTTATGCCGAGCGACAGTTTGCTTGACTCAGCATCACACGGACAGTGTTTACTGGACCTGTCCGCCGCAATCAACACTCCTACATCTGGCCTTGCAGTGAGCGGCTTGCTGTTCGCCCTTATCGCAGCACCGAGGGGGAGAGCGGACCGGCTGATGGGAAACAGAGAACGAAGGGAGGCTTTTGTCTGTCCTCATCCACATCAGAATGTGTTCATTTAGGCAAACTCAGCAGAAATTTCACAGAGACACACAGAGTACTGAAAAGGTATTTATAACTTTCCACAACTAGAGTCACAGTGAGCCGATATTAATACCCATATCTTTGTAAAACATTCCAGATTGGGCATTGGCAAAGGCAGATCTATTCAACCTCATTCTATGCTTTCGGCTCTGAGCGACGTCATCCTTTATTGTTTATTTGACATGTAGAATTTCCTATTTCACTTTCCGAATCATTTGAAAGAAGGTTTGTTTTTACATATTTCAACAAAAAGTTCATTTTTTTAAAATCATTCATTTTACATTGCCTGTTCTACTCCTAATTGCACTGACAGAACAACTTAAAGTTGTTTTTGCACATTTGACCGAGCTTGTCAAATATTGCTGTATGTAAATGTGCTGCAATGATGTTAAATAAATTTGCATTTCAGCACATTTAAGCGAATTCAGCGCTTGGTATCGGTATCAGCCGATGCTAAACCTCAGACATCTGTATTGATATCGGAAGTGAAAAAAAGTTGGATCTGCGCATCAGCGAGTTTTGAAAAGTCAAACATCTTCCACCTTTGAAGCTCAGAAATTGTTTAGAAATGTTAAGGAAAAAAATGGGCAAAAACATTTCTGCAATTAATATCAAAATCTCTGGCAAATGTTTTGTCTAGCAAATTTGTGACTTTTCAGTTTTTGAGTTTTTTGGCAGAAAGTTGCTCCTCCTTTTGCTCTGTCTACATTGGGCCTCATACGCCTTAGCAATAACTGGACGTTGCTACTGGCGCAAACCACAAAGAAGAAAACAGGAAGCGGGTCCTGAGTGAGGCATGTTTCTCATAACATCGTGAAGACAAACTTATTTACGAGTGATCTCAATTGCACTTCTTATTTGATGAAAATATGTTTTTACATACAATTCAACAAAATATTGTTTGAAATATTGGGTAAGTTATTCCCTCTTCTATTATGCTGAATCTGAAATATTTGCAGGCATAAATTCAAATATTTTAAGCACTTGCGTTAGCGACACAATTTAGTGACAAAAAAAATACAACAGTAAGGAAATTTTTAAACATTTAATAAAAGTGACTTCCTGATTGGATGGCTGTATCTCACTCTTAATTTGCACAGTCAGCAGAAAGTTTGAGAGAAGCCCCTGAGTTGAAGCTGATTCCTGTAGACAAGCCCTGAAAGAACACCGGGCTTCAAACAACCAAACACAGACACGGACGGGGGCCGATGACTTCAGCGCGAGAAAGCTGCTGACCCCACATTATGTCTCACTTCTTCCTCATCCGCCATTCAGGGCGAACGTGAACTTCAGAAGTTCTCAGAGAAGTCCTCCGAAGTGTCGATGCCGTCGCAGGGTAAACAGAATAAATAGAAGGGAAAAGAAGGTGTGCACTTGTCACCCGTTTGCCTCTACAAAGAGCGACGGCAGTCTTGGCTTTGGGAGAGAATTACAGGAGAGGGAATAAAAGGTTGCGTTCGAGAGGCGCTTGAAAACGGCGCCGTCATGGAGGAGTAGAGCCTTGTTGAAGCGGAGACTCCCGTGACCTTTCAACTTCTTCTGTGTGCTGAAAAGCAGGACGGTCTCACCAGCAATCTCAGCTGCAGAGTTTGTCTGCAGGTAAAGTCTTGAGTCGACCTGGCTTCGAAGTACAACACATCAAGTTTGTAACTGGGGTCCAAAGTTTTACACGTTAAAATAGTGCAAATTCAGACTAAATTTCAGTTTGTATATGCATCATTATGCGAGACGGAGAGCATGGTTTCATACCTAGAAGTAAAGTCAGCCGGTCCAAAGAACGAAGAACGTCAGACGGACAGAAGCCTGAGGCTACAGCCATCCTGGGAGGCACTGCCCTTTGACTAGACCCGAAAAAAAAGAGCTTTGGAAAGTGGGGGAAAAAAACGTCATATCAACCCCTCGGCACAAACAGCAACAAACGCAGCATTCAAACAACATGTGGGATGGGGCTTCCAGCGCAGGCCACCCAAGATAGCAGTGATGCTGCCGCCTGGCGCGTCACATCTGACCTGGGTTGCCGAACCAGATGACACGACCAACTATCAGCTAGTATCCTGACAACTTGGATCCACCGACTTTGTTTGGCTTCAGGCTCAACGCACAGACAGTTACTTCGCATCAAATGATTCCATGTGAACGCGGGACGTTCTGGTCCTGTTAGCATGTAACGGATTGCAGAGCTCACCGTCGGTCATGGAAGCCAATCAGAAGACGTTTTTTTTAAATTACCCCTGAGTCAGAACCTGAGTCTTTCCAGCCTCTATCACTATATCACCAAGCAAAGAGAAAAAAAAAAACACATCAAATTGAATTCAGCTAACATTAACCACCCGAGCCGATTAGTGTCACTCATCTTTGTTTGTGTAAGTTTAAAATACCGAGTTGGAAGTTAGAAGTTCAAGAACTTATAACTTTTAACCCCTGTAATTTCCCTCTATTTTGGTCAATCTTTGGATTTTTGAGAAGTTACTATAAACTATTGACAAGATACTGTATATTTTTTTCAGTTTTATTTAACAAAGTCAGACTCCCATTACGAATTCAGGGAAACTCTCTAATTGTGCAACACAACTAATTAAACCAACTATTTTTGGCACCTCTTGAATTCCGTACATAAGCAGCACTCGTGTTACTGTCACCAGGCTTGCAATTAAAAACCGGCCCCAGTGTTGCTTCTGTCTGTAGAATGTTTCTGAAAGTGAATTACTATGCACTGTTAGGCTACCTATGCCCACATAATGCTTGGGTGATGCTTTACGCAAACCCCTGTAATACCGTTGGAACATAGCACATTTTACCACCTTCAATTTCTTTGCTGCCTTCAGAGGATGGCAGCAAAAAAAAAAAAATCAGGTAAACAACCCGGTGGAAACGGAGGAGGACATATTGGCAAACGGCCAGGGATCCACAGGAGGCAAGTTTGCTTTCTAGGCACGGTTGCACTCTGACCCACTTTGTGTTTGGTGTGGCGTATTTCCAAAGCTCAGGTCGCTTGGCTCAAGTCCAAGTGAAGCATAACAGTCGAGGCCCAAGTTTTTTGTGATTTTAATCACATAATCTAAAGTCATCACCTCTGCATCTCGGGTTTCACTCCACTCCATGTCAAACGAATCAAGTGGAACCACAGCACAAGTTATGTGTAGTGTTGGTCAGTAAGATACATTCCATATAAAATACACTGAAGTTGTTGGTTGCAACAACATGTGAAAAAGCAAGACATTCTGCAAGTTGCTGTTTTATCATTAGATTTCCTTTGAGGTTTTAGTATTATGTCCTTTTTAGCCACATAGTGCTGTTTTATTGCGTAATCAAGTAACTAAGTTACCTTAAATTATTATAAAAGTGCTACTTATGTATCAAAGACGACTGAATAGAAATTTGACTTCTTAATTTCACACCTTGAAATTAGGCCTCTGTCGCTTTAAGAAGCTCCTGCTCTTTCTGAAACTCTGCCTTCAGGAAGTTGTCACAACATGGCTCCAGTATTAACCCTTTCACGGTTTTATGAGTGTTGCACTGAGAAGCAGCTCATGTAATGAGCTCAGTTGATGTTCAGGTCCACCAGGTGTTTGCTAATCGCTGCTGGCTAGTCTGAAGGAGCTGAGTCAGGGGGAGAAGAGCTAGGTCCAACCAGGCATTTTGCACAGCTGAACGGTTGCCACAGGAGATTAGGGAATTTCTCAAACATGCATGAAAGAGCCAAACAACACTCCACATATGTTTTTGATGAGAGAAAATTATTTAAATTTTAAATACTACTGTCCCTTTAAGTAAGATCGATCGATCTCCAATGACCTAATCTCAACCAGAACCACTGATCTGTTAATCGTCTTATTTATGCCGCACAACAAATGTTCATCTGTTGCACAAGCAATTTCCCTTTAATTTACACCCTCTCCCCCTTTTTCCCTCCTCTCTCCCCACCAGGGCTGACAGATGTCCAAATGTCTAACTGACATAATTAGTCCCGTACGGCAGCTCGGCCCCTGAGGAGGATGAATCGACCCCAGAGACAAGTATTAACCCCGGACCTGACCCCGCAGCCTGTCAAGAAGATGAACGTCCACGACAGGAGTGGAGTGGGGGTAAAAGAACAACAACAACGCAGCATTCAATTTCCAGTAAGCCAGGAAGGTGGAGGAGGGAGGGGGAATTTTGGGAAGTTTGGTGACTCATCACTTTTTCTTTTCTACCAGCTCTCAGCATCAAACGGCGGAGCTGGAATACCTCCACGGCGGATCTCAACGGCCCCCTCTGACACGGCCATGCAGCCGGGGTCACAGCGGTCTGCGCCGGCTGTGACCCCGACACGCCGCCGGGAGACGCGTGGCTTCGATAAGAAGACGGTAAAATAAACAACCAAAAAACAAAACAACAACAAAAAAAGAAGAAGCGTGTAACAACTCGAACACCCGCCGGCTCACTCACGCCCTTCGCCACTCAGGTTCGTTCTTGCAGGTGTGACTGTTCTTTTTTTTTTTTTGGTTTTGTTTTGTTTTTTTGCGGGTCGAACTGGTGAGTGAGTCAATGGATGCAGGCCCGAGGAGTTCAGAACTCGCCCGCCTCGCGTCACAACAACACGCTGACGAACGCCTCGTAAAAGTGATGACGAGGCTCGAATGCAGGAGCTTTTACAGCAGTTTTCTTGGGGGGGGGGGGGGTAGCGAGCGACACCACAATGGAAAGTGCTTAAATTCTCACTGAGCAGACCACAGTCTGCACAGTTTGACTTTTATTCCTCCTATTTTTGAGCCAGCTGCTTTCAGGGTGACCGTATTGGACTCTGCTTGCACTGACTGATTTGCGGTCAGGTACTTTCCCCAGCAGCCCCTCTCCACCCCCACACAGACCTCCTGTTCGGGGGCCTCTGGGAGCTTTTTCTCCCCGCTGCTTCATCTGTCCCTCTCAAACACACACTCAGGATATTTATCACTCTTTAATGACAGACTCCACAAAGGGGTGATGTCACCAGCCGCGGCACAACAAGGTCCAACAACAAGGCAGCCAGTCCCACACTTCTCCCAGCTGGACCGCGGCAAACCACAAGCGACTGGTGGACCTCGGCCTCACTGGGCCCCTCTGTGCCAGCGTGGATATTTGGCACACTGGGCCTTAATGCCACTGGTGACTAACACTGAGTAATCAAAGCAGTCGTAGAAACTTAGCCGCTTTGGTAATGATGCTCGTTGCCGTTGAAACGTCCCTCAGCACTCGCCTGCAGCAGCTGCGGGATGTGATCAGCGTGTGTCGTGTCAGAGCAGGAGGGCAAATCAAAACGCAGCAGAGGACAATGTTCAGGACGGAAAGGCAGGTTTTACTAGCTCAGTTCAGGCCAGATGTAATTAAAGGCAGCACGTTACATGTCATCACTTTCCTAAAATAAGGGCCAATATCGTGCTTTCTTCTTTTTTTTTTTTTTTTGGCCAAGACTGATTTTGACCAAAGAAGAAGAAGAAAAGATGACTAGGGCCAATAATTTAGGAAGAAGACGATATTAAAAGCAACTGTTGCTGTGTCCTTAGTTAGACCTTTTTTAAAAGATAGCAAAATTAAAAAGAATGATTCCTTTCACACATACACACATATGTAGGCTTGTCATGATAACAAATTTTGCTGGGCGATAAATTGTCCCAGAAGTCATTGTGATGAACAATATTATTGATGTTTTCGGACCATTTTCAAGCAAAAAAGATAAATAAACTTTAAATTCTATTGAACGATTAACACTGGAAGACATTTCAACTATTTAAAAATACACAGGAAATATATATGAAATATGAAGAGTCTACGCAAAACTGTCCTTCAAGAGACGGGACTAGTTGAGCCCAAAGCACCAGACTGAAGACTTTCGTCATCCAGTTTTAAGAGTAGTTTACTTAGATCAGTGTTTGCCGTATTGCGAGACTCAACTTCAACTTCACTTTATTGTTTTGTGTGTGTGTAGGGTGTATTTATTCACACAAATCACTTCAAATATGGAGCCATTTTTCCATCAAGAAGGGTAAATTTACATTCATTTTCAAGGAAATTACTCAAATTAAACAGTAAACCGAGCGCGAAGCCCCGATGAACCCATTTCATCTTTGTTTACGTACATCTGTACTTTCCATATCGTGACACAAGAATCTGACAATACAACTTCAAACAATCAGTTTATTGATATTTTTTTTTTTTTTCTTTGGCGGTTGTGTTTGTTCACACAAATACCTCCAAATATGGAGCAACTTATTACCGCAAAGGTCAAATTCACATTCATTTAAGCGTGGAACACTCTAGCAGAGCTCCATACACCACAAGGCTAATTCATCCAGTCATGTGGTTTTTGGGTCGAGAACCATAAATCCAGTTTGTCCCCCACCAGTAAAACATCCTTCCAGGAAACGTAAACAGCTCCGGTTCCTCTGAACGCTCGCCTTCTGCATAAACACACATATTTCACTAATACACTCATCAGCAGCCTTCCGTTTGAAACTCCCCGAGCGGGGGCCCTGATGAGCGTCTATGCCGCCGCTCCAAACCCTCGTCGGTTGTTTGGATTTCAAGCCGGTGCCTCGCGAGTTGACTCACTTGGAGCCCCCCGGATTTCCACTTCCGCTTTGGCCTGCTCGTCTGAGGGCGAACCGCCGGAGATGGGGCGAGTGGCACGGGGTAGAGAGCGGGAGAGAGGGAGAGGGGGCGGAGGAAAAACGGAGTAAATGACGGGAGGAAGAGATGTGGAGAGATCTGGAAGCCATTAAAAAAGGGCTGGCAGCTGCAGCCTCGAGTGGCTGATTCAGAGGATTTGAGAGAGGAGGAAAAACGAGAAGGAAGGTTAGCCACATGATTGCTGTAATGATTTTAATATCTCTGCATGTGAAGGTCATTATAGATGCTTGTGATTTGCCAGCAGGGAAGGAGAAGTGTGTAAAAAAAAAAAAAAAACTTTTACTAAAGACCTTCTTCCGAACAGCAACTTCTAAGACTGGCTGCGTTTCCTCCGGGGAGTCGTAAAGTCTTATCTGCTTCATCATCCATGAGCCCCCCAATCAGATATCTTATTTTATTACTTCCTTCCTGTCTGGACGGTGTTGCGAAACCACACAAACCTACACACACACACACACGTCTGTCCCCAAACAGAAGACATCGAGACACAATGTTAATGTTAACCTGCAGCTTTAGGTCCTTGTGTGGAACTGATCATGGCAGCACTCTGACCTCAGATTAGATTAGAAAACCTCACACTGTGCTGCTGAAAACACTTTCCGCCTTAAAGTTTCCTTCAAATCAAGGCTTCAACCCCGCCTGTTTAGAGTCTCTATTGATTAGTAGTAACTGGGACATTGATCGATATTCAGTGTATTGGCACGCTGGATGCTGAAGTCTGAGAAAATGTCTTTTTTTTGTTGCTGTTGTTGCTCGTTTCATAATTGGTGACTGTATGATGTTTTTAAAATGTAAAGCACTTTGAGCTGCTTTAATAATGGAAAGTGTTACAAAAATAAACATTGAAAAAATGAGAAAAAAGTGATAGACCTCTCAGATCCCACTGATTAACACCGATTATTCAAAATCAGTGATTTAATTTAATATAAATCTGCAAGATTAAGATGAAGTCTTTTATTACAGTCTTGCTCAAGTCTCTGGAGCTTCCTTGTGAGTCAGGTGTGAGATTGTTGCCGGGAAAAGACGGCATGTATTCTCCACAGAAAGCGATTCCACAGGAGTCATTCCAACTCGGCCATATCTCGTTCACACAGAGCCTGGAAGTTCAAGACAGGGACACAACTCAGGTTTCATTTGTTGTTTTTTTTACGTGACTCATCACAGCGAATCACATAGCGGCACGTCACAACTCCTCAGCGACAGTACATAGTGTGCGTGTCATCAATACGAGTGATAGTATGATCATTGTTTACAATAAAGCATCGAAGCGTTTATGTTGACTTCACGTTCAAAACGTTGTTTTCTTTGGACGACACCAGCTCCGTCTGAGTGATTTGACATTTTGGAAAACAAATTCGCTCTTTTGGAGGCCCAAAAAATAAAATAAAAAAAATGCAGAAAACTATCAATCACGCAGTAACTTTCTCTCATTCAGGGCAGCTACATAATTCACCTCCATCCTCAGACGGCTGTGTTACACAATCTTGGTAAACCACTTCATTCACGGTGGGTTTTTCCCTTCCACTCGCTCTAGATTTGATGTTTTGCTCTCTGCTGTTTCACCTTCTGCATGGCTGCCTTTCATTTCCTTTCACTAGCCGTGCTCCTATCTCCCCACCTCCCCCGACTCCTCCGGTGGTCCGGCGTTATCACAGCAGTGGCCTGACAGCTGTGTGGTCTTCTGGGTCAATTATGGACAAAACACAGACACTGACTTTGGTCAGCAAGCGCTGGGAAGAAAAGAGAGAGGAGTTTTCTTTCTTCTGGCGTGAGACGCAACGGTATGTCGGCCAAGACAAACTCACGCAGCTGCAGCACCGTTCGGTCTGCAGCATGCTGGAATGACAAACTACAAGTCATCATTTGCAATATTGCCACCTTCAGAAAATAATGGCCTTTTTCTCTTCTTCTTTTTTTTTTTGACAAAAGTCATTTTAGAAATATAAAAATCATCACTTTTTATTGCCAGGAAAGAGAAAAAGAAACAAAAATGTCATTTTTGGCTAAATTAAAATACCGTAATATGCTCATATGAATATGAGTACATCCGTTTATGTCGGCTGCTCAGTTCAGCAGTCGAAACAGCTTCACACAGTCGTCACACACAAAGAGACAAATACTTAAATCACCCCTCCGTCGCGTCGCCTCATCTGTTCCAAATGAACTTTCGACTAAACAACAGATACTGAGATGTTTTGCTGCGGCCTGTAAAGTCAAAGGGTCTTTGCTATCGAGGCCGGTTGCTCACAGACCGCTGTTAGAGGTCTGTGAGCAGTGGAAAGTTCAGTGGAGAGAAAAAAGCAAGAAGAAGACACCAAAGCAGCACAATCCCAGCGTCAAAATCGTCAAAGTTTTAGCCGTGGCAGAAAATCCACATAAAACTACTTATGTCTTTATGTTCGGGTTGCACTTCATAAAGTGAAATAATGCTTAAGATCTTTCCGCACTGCTGTCATTTGGCCTGAAACCAGTAAAAACTGATTTGATTTGAGCGACAAAGGAGTCTCTAAGCACACAGTTGTTCACTCGAATTTCTATTTCTGTCATCAAATGGTGGTTTTGATCAAATCTCTCTCTTCGAGAGAACAGGAAGTGAGTTTGACAAACATCCTGGTGTCGGTCGAATTTTGAGGAAAGCAGAGCAGTTAGACAGCTGAACGCTGGAAACCAAAAGGTGCAAGCGTGAGTCACAACTTTCACAGCGGTCTGAAAAGCAATTAGTCTGCTTAATCACAGTCGCTTCCGAATCACTTATTAAAATTTTCAGAGCCAGGCGCAGATATGTAAACCGCTGCCTCTCCTCCTTAATGTGGAAAGGGAGGGGCACTCTGCTGCGTGAAGCTCGTAAAGGTCGACGAGGGAGTCGACGATCGTCACAGGAACCAGGAACAACACTGAGTCATCCTCGTAAAAACAAAAGGGTCTGTAGAGGGAAATTCAGATATTGACAAATTTGACATTTGATAAATTCGCAGATGAATTCAGAAGGCAAGAAGCCAGAAGGCGATCGGTTCAAAAGTCTCCGGCTGCATTCGTCCTTCCGGTGGGTTTGTTCCAGCAGTGGCAACGACACGAACATTTGGGCCAACCAAAGGTTTGGGTGACTCCGACCAGCTCATATTCACGGGTTTGTGACGGCGGACGGCAAACCGTATCGGTGGAATGTGTTCAGGAATAGGAAGGACAAATCCTGTTTTCTCGAGTGATTTTCTTTTTTAGAAAATCCCCCGTTGCAGCAGCCCAGACGTTTGGGAAACGTTTCCACAAGCGCTGAATGTCTAGAGACGGAAATTTTAGCCACAATTTGTCTTTGGGAGGTAGCTGGAGCTGGGCAAGCTTGGCTGGAGGATGTGTGTGAGCAGTTCTTCCTGGGATTCTCTCCTGGATAAAGATCTGAACTTTGACTAGACCATTCCAACAGGTGGACATGCTCTCAACTAGACAGTTCCTCTGCTGGGAAGTGACCTGACGTTCCAGCCTCGTGCGTTTTGCTGTTGCCAACAGGTTTTGTTTTAAGATTTACTTCGTTGTTGCCTCTGCACAATGGCATTACAGGCCGATTCTGATTCCCGTTGTCAGATCTCTCCTTTTCTTTTAGGTAGGTTTTCACAGGGCCTTCTCTTTTTATGCCAAACATCCTGGTGTCGGTCGAATTTTCAGATGTTTCATTTCAAAACATCTGACAAAGCCGCTATTTCCGAATTGTGCCTCACTTTATGTCGATCAGTCGGATAAATCCCGGTAAGCTTGCGCCGTACCTGTTTGCGTGACAACGTGAAATATCTCAAGGAGTATGAATACTTTTGCAAGGCTCTGTGTGTGTGTGTGTGTGTGTGTGTGTGTGTGTGTGTGTGTGTGTGTGTGTGTGTGTGTGTGTGTGTGTGTGTGTGTGTGTGTGTGTGTGCGCGTGGCACCCCGATGGAGCAGTTGGCTAACACCGGATGAGGCAACACTCATTCCTTCATCTTGAACCACAGTGTTTCTATGTCTCCAAATGGTTGAGCAATTTTATTATATACAGCAATAAAATAAATTGTGCAGAGCCGGTTGCTACAAGTACCACAGGCTGTTCAGGTGGATTTGCATAAAGTCTTTGTTTTGCTTTGTGAACTGAAACAGGCTACTGAGAAGCAGAGATTGCTGGAATAAACATGAAAAAAAAAATACTTGAGACTCTCAATGACTTTTTTGGTTTTTGCAAAAAAACAAAACAAAAAAAGAAAAACACAACAGAAAAAAAAAGAGGGAAACCGGTTGCGCAGCAGTTTCCCCATACTCATCACTTTATAATGTGGCTTAAAAAAAATCTAAATGTGTAAAATAATAGGAGAAACGAAACTGCTCACGCTGAAACCACAAAGTCCTCAACGGTACTGTTTGTCCTGGCTGGGATTTGTTTTTTAAGAAAGTTATGTTCATGTTCAGATAGAGCCGGGTCCTCGCTGCAGCATTCCTCTAAAGATTCGGGCAAATTCATCCGGACCTAAAATCCCACAGCAGCGGTCGGTGAAAACATGAACAGCTCCTCTCACTCGTCAAGCAGTGAGAGGAGCTCTGCTTGAACTTTTTCACGTTGTGTCACATTAGAGCCACAGATGAGGAGCTGATATATTTGGCTCTAATGGAATCCCATACATAATCCTTGAACTAAACAGGTTAGAGGCTGCGACAGACCTTAAACCGGGGTGAAGATTCACCTCCTAGCCAAACATTGAGCAAAGTTTCTTTTTCAAAACACGAGGAAATGATTTTTAACTTAAAAAAAAAGAAAGAAAGCAAATTGGATAAGAACTATTGAAAATGGCATAAGAACAGGACGCAGTAAGTGCCAGGAAACCCGGGACTTGAAACAAAACCGAAAAGCGGCAAACAGAAAGTTACTCATGCGCAACGCAAGTCCCTAATGTCAGTGCAGTTATTTTTAATGTCAATTTGTGATTCACGATCGGTAACGATGCTCAGGCTTTGTCCATCTAATTGAGCTCGACTGGCAGGAACTCAAAGATTTCCTGCCTGATGGCTGAGTGGGCCGCGGCGCAAATAGAACCGCTGACATTTGGATGCTGTTTATATCTGCAGTGGGTCACAGAAGTCATTCTTGTTTACATCCATACTTAAAGAGACAGAGTATTCAGGAAAGTCATGAATGCCCTGATGTAAATAACTACTCTGATACTCAGAGGAAAAGTTTTTTTTTTTTTTTAATTTCAGATGTTCGGTACAAGTTCAAAAAAATGTGACATCCGTCTCCCTCTCTGAACTTCTCTTGATGCTGACGTCGGGAGCCCAAAGCAGGGAGACATCACTTCCCTTTGGCTCTTATTATTAGCGCACTTGGTCATGGATGTTGCCATAAATAACCCGCGCTGCGGTCAGATCCACTTGTGACCTTTGCGTGTCGGCGAGGCCCCGGCGTTTGTGGAAAACATGCTGAGAATACGACGCGCTTTCCTCATCGGTCCCCACCGACGCCTTCCCGAGAAAAACAAGTGACAGACGACGTTTCAGCCATTTCTATTTTATTGTTATTTTGACCAAAATGATCAGAAAAAAATGTCCAGTGAGACATCGGCGACTCTCAATCCGGCCTCAAAAACAACAAAAACCTCACCGACGCCTGTGACTTTACGCACACTCTGTTTTCCTGGTGTCACTTCTCCTGATCATCTGATGATTTTTATATTTTTTTTCTTTTCTTGGATTTCTCTTCCCCTGATAAGTCACACAGAGCAGAAGCTCTGCTGAGATCACAGCTTACATCGTTTGTGGTTTGCAGGAGGATTGAGCAACGTTGCTCATTGACGTACGTAGCTGCAAAATCTAATGAGTCAGCATGTAAAAAAACTCCTGGTGTGTGTGACAAGAAGGGCGACTCCTTTGAAAAGGAAAAACGTACCAGCCAGTGAGATTATTTCAGACGAAGCCGAGGGAAATGTTTTTTTAAAAAAAGTCTTATATGTTTGATTGAGAGTGGATGGAGAAAAAAGTTGGTTTATTTTTGTTCCGTCAATT
Source organism: Poeciliopsis prolifica (assembly GCF_027474105.1). Lineage (NCBI taxonomy): Eukaryota > Metazoa > Chordata > Actinopteri > Cyprinodontiformes > Poeciliidae > Poeciliopsis > Poeciliopsis prolifica. Next base: position 11,041,285 of record NW_026562385.1, on the reverse strand, counting down.
TTCAGATTCTTTTTGTGGTTTTCGCTTCCCTGCCTTAAATGAACCAGATCAAACTGATTTTTAAGGGTAATTTCTTCTCTAATATAATTAAGTCATACACCCAATCTGTCTTTTTCAGCTCTGGTGTCCTATTGAGAGAGGAGGGAAGACGTGAGACAAAGGTCAACGGGCCGGGACTCAAACTCGAGGACGGAGGCCTCCGTTCGCAGGTCGCACGTTTCACCCCTGCGCCGCGGCCGCGCCCGACCTGGCACTGTTTGCTTTAAAGTAATTCCTACCTCGTTAAGTTCAATTTCACTCGCCACGCCTGGGCCTGGTTACCACCAGACCTGTAGGATCAAGAAATCCATTAAGTAAAACCCGTTTAACGACATGAAACAGGCTAAAAGGTCTTGAAAAGTTAACACGCCGTGCCCCGGTCTACAGAAACTCAAGAACAGACATGAAACAAATTGACCAGCAGAAGGTTTTAAAGGAAAACTGTCATGTGTTTTCCGGGTACTTCGTGCCATTTTATGGCACAATCATGTACCTATGTTTTGACTTGATTATAAAATTGCTCCATATATCAAATAACGCGACAAGACAAACTGAACGTTGATGGAAACAAGACTATTAGTGAAGCTTGGGGAATCACTCAAAAAACACAAAGTACATCCGGAGCGCTTCGGACCTTAACTTGACCCGGTTAAGGTCCTAAGGTCCGTGTTCATGATTCCACAAAGAGACTGAGTAAAAACAGCCGAAAAGATGATGGTCGAAAAGTAAACAAAGCCTGATAAAAATCATCTTAATGGCGACTTTGTGAAAATATTTGGTGGACAAACAAATCAAAAGCTGTTCTTTTGGAGGGCGAGTGGTTGTGTGACGGTCTGGGGTTGATCAGCAGCTTCAATATCTGAACAATTAATCTGGACTAAAATTCAATTAAACTACGTGTAAACCGTCCTCTCGTCCTTAAAATTGCTCAAATGTAGCAGAGATGAAAGAAAAGTAGATTGTTGGATTGTTTCCTTCAATGTCAGCACTTTTACTAACACTTTTCTTGCAAAAAGTGAAAAGTAGTGTTGTCAGACTCCTGCTTTAATTTCCGCCTGTGTCCTCAGACATTATGGCTTAAGTTTAAGGTCGAGGTGTTGAAATTATGTGATGTGTTGTATCTTGTTTTGTAGAATAACAACGTCTAGAAATGAGCGAATGAGGAACGTAGAGGAAATGTGCCCAAAAAAGAAGGAACATCAGCAGATAGATCTGTGTCAGGGTCTGGGCCAAACCAGGGCAACGTAGAGGGCAACCTTTGAGGAACTCTGCCAACACAATAATAATAAAAAAGACTCACTCGGACACAGAAAGCAGCAGAGAAGCATCTCGCCAAAGGCTGCAGAGCCATTTTTATCTCTTGACTGTTTACCCTGCACTGTTGAAAACTCTGCCGAGGTTTACCCTCCAAACGCCGACTTGGCTTTGGCAGACTTTAGCTGCTGTCTTTTTCTCTCTGTAGTGCTGCTAGTAGTTTGACATCTTTGATCAAATATCACAGTCAAAACCACCGCGATTGGTTTTCCAACCCCTAAACTTAACGACTATATCGACTAACGTGGCCATGAGTCTTTTATTTCTTTGCCAAAGAATTTGGGCCTGAAATTCTTTGCTCGGTTGTTGTTCTTCATTGCAATTCAGATCTTGGCTGTATGACAATGTTCAGTTTGTTTTGAGCAAGACGAAAGCGGGCGAGCCTTGAGTCACTGACCAAACTCAAATTTGTTAAAAGTCTCATGGCCTTACATTGGCATTCTGGCAGGCAGCTCAAGTCAAAGTCCCATCAGTTACAGAAGCTTTTTGGTTTTCTATAACATGAAGAGAGACCTTGGGTTCTTTTTGATCACGACGAAATCAGCGGCATTTCAGATTTTGTTCGAGGTCATTTCTTGACCTCCCGATAAGCAGTGGATGTGCCTTTGGAGTAATTTTGGTATAGGCTGGCAACTCCTGGTACATTTCGCCACTGTTTTATGATTTCTCTATTTGTGGGTCGTGGTTCTTTGGAGTCCCAAAGCCCTAGGCTATGTGTACAGAAGACTGATGTCACTCATGCTGGTCTACATGCTGCTAAATGTGCTAATGGCGTCCCTCCTGGATGCCAGTCACCTTGTTTTCTGTCTCCACTTGAATTTCTTCAAATTGGGGTACGAGGCGTTTCAGCCCATTTCGTTTTGAGACACATTCAATTGAATTTGGCTTTCTGACATTTGAACAGACGTTTCCTCTTGACGAATCAAGACATCGTTTGAAAAGCATGAAAGTGTTAAAAACAGAAGAAATTTAGGAAGGGGAGCAAAATCCTTTTTCACAGCACTGTTCTTTTTTTACATTTTTTTTAATTTACCTGTGAAAGCATTCTGAAAATGTAACACACTTTTCCACCTTAGCTTGTCGTTTAAAGATGACAAAACGTAAAAGGCAAAGATGACGCCGGTTATTATGAAAAGCATTCACTTTGTGATCATTCCACATAATGAGTTAAGCAAATGAGTTCACATAAGCTGCCTGTTTCGTTTGAAATTCTGGTCTTCAGGCATAAATCCAGAGATTATGCTTTTTTTGTTGCTGTTGTTGTCAATGCCATGTTTTGCCAAGAAAATATGTTGATGTGTGAGATGACTCAGGATATTTGATCCATTCTTGTGCAGAACTCTGAACTCTGAGAATTGCAACTGCCTCCACTGAGGGCGCAGTGAAGGTGTTGGTGCACTCGGCATCTTACCCACCCCCGCGGGTGGTGGGGGGGGAACTGCTCCTTTCTGGGATTCTCCTGTTGATCTGTTGCGAAAGCTTCAGAGAGTCCGACGAGACAATGGAGTGGATGTGCCTTTGGAGTAATTTTGGTATAGGCTGGCAACTCCTGGTACATTTCGCCACTGTTTGGTGGTGGTGGGGGCAAGAACAGGCAATCTCCTGAGTTAAAGTTTTGGGAGCTTTGTCCCCCGTTTGCTGGAACAAAAATTTTATCTGCTTCAGGGTTAAAACACAAATACATCTGATGAAAAAAAGCTATATCACGACGCCGTTCAGTTGGCCATGTGTTGGATTAACATGAGCAGCCATCTTGTTCAGTTCGGCATTTCTCTCTTGGCTTTGGAGGGAGGGTTTTTACAGCGCAGGCAATGTTCTGTAAGATACTTAGCGTCGAACTAGCACATTGCATACGTCACGGGCTAACGTTAGCGAATGGGTCAAATTTAAAACCTCAATAGAGTCCACCCCTGCAGGAAGCAATCGTTTCTCAAGAGCCCAGACCGCCTGGACGAAGCAAGGAGCTGGTTTTAACAAGGCTAGTCTAGAGGGATTTTGATGTGCGATGTCATATGTTTGGCTTCAAACTTAACTCTGTTTTAAACTTTTCTACACCTTTATCCTTGACTTTGGTCTTCATGGTCAGAGGGAAGCTTGGAAAAATCTGGGAACTGGAGCTCAGAGGAGGAGTTGCGTCCCAGAGGAGGTGCTCAGTCCACTCAGGCATTATGAACGGTTGACATGGGAGATTAAATGATTTCTCAAACAAGTTAACACTCCAGGTTTTTTTTAATTTTTATCTTTTTTATAAGGGAACAACATTACAGCACGATGCACAGCAAAAAAAAAAAAAAAAGGTAGATTTTACATAAAACTGCAGCTTTAAAATACATTGTTTTTGGTTGTAATGTAACAAAAATGTGAAAACGTGCAACGGCTGTGAAGACGTTTTTGCAAGGCGCTGCCTGTGGGGCTGGATTTGTGTGCAAACCGAAGCCTGGAATGCTTTAAAGCTCATGCCATTCGATAGATTCCTGTTTGTTTTCTGGGCTCCAGATCAAAGTCAGGTGGACTTAAAATTACTTCTGAGGGGCTTTCATTGTGCGTGCGTGTGTGTGTGTGTGTGTGTGTGTGTGTGTGTGTGTGTGTGTGTGTGTGTGTGTGTGTGTGTGTGTCATCGCTGAGCAAAGACCCCAGAAGGAGAGAACGAGTCCTTTAAAGCCCATCCAAAAGCCAGACTTTCCACTTTGTAACACCATTTCACAGGTGAAAGCCGTGGCGGCTCCCATTAAAACTAATTCCTCGCTGAGCCTCCGCCGTCTCCGTGAATGTTAATGTAACCGCTTCGCAGCTCGCGCTGTTAATTCATATGGATAAGTGATCCAAATCCCCCCGTCCTGGCTGTGGGGGGGGACAAGAAAGGGGCCCCCGCGGAGGCGAAGCTATTCTCAGTGACAGAATCGGATTATGTGACAATCCATATGCAATCACTCTATGCCAAGGGACAAGACAGACGCGGGGAGGAGATGGCAGAGTGGATACAGAGCGATGCGAGATGAGAAGGAGGCGTGGGGGCGCGCGACGAGAGGAGGGGGCGGCGGGAGAGAGAGAGAAATAGCAGGGTTGCCAGGACTCCAGAGCTTGTCTGTCATTCTGTGCGTCAGTCGGCCTATTCCCAGGCTTTAGACGCAGGTAGCCTACAGTATTTGCGCAAACTGGGAGTATTTATATCCACTCACACACACACATACATTCCTAATTCGGCCTGCTGGAGGATGGAAATATCGCGCTTTATTCCTCTGTTGCCGTCTAATTAGATTCCATCGCCTCGCCGTTGCTTTCCTCTCTTTTCTTACCTCGCTCACACTTTGCCGCTGTGTAGCACCGCGGACCTTCTGGCTGTTTCCCTGGCAACAGCTGCTTCCTGTTTGTCTGTCTTTGTTGCCATGGAGGAAGGGATGGGGAGTAGGGAGAGATAAAGGAGGTCGGTGAGAACGGGCAGCTTTTGCTAACGACATCAAAAGTGGGCCTTGAAGTGGAAGCGAGGCTCTCGACGTAAACGTTATCCCAGAACGGGGTTAGGGTTAGGACAGGGTTAGGACAGGGTTAGGACAAGGTTAGGACAGGGTTAGGACAGGGTTAGGACAGGGTTAGGACAAGGTTAGGACAGGGTTAGGACAGGGTTAGGTAAACGTTGCTATCCTTCCTTTCTGAAGAACGATGAACACGTTCATGTCGGAGGCTGTTGTACGCAGACGTTTATTTCTTCGCCTTCTGTTTACCCAAGATAACGTCCTCTTCTCTGAATGTGTTCTTTATTACAGTTTAAGAGCCCAAAGTGGAAATCCACTCAGCAATGGGCCATTATGTCCTCTATTTCTGTTCTGACACGCCACAAAGAGGACAAAGACATCCGAGTGAATGAGGCGCCAGTAGAAACCTGGAGTGATCACTTTGGGTTTTCTTAGAAAGCAAGCTTCCTGGAAAATCCATCACAAGGACTTCGGGCGCGTCCCCATCATCAGCCCTGTTCGGTCCACTTTAATCAAGCCAGCTGATTAAAGTCCGGTTTGCTTTGAGACGTGTGAATGCGCTGAACATGTAACAAATGTTCCAGTTTTGGTCCAATCAGACCCGAGTCTATTGGACACTTTTGCTATGTTGCATTTACAATCTTCCATGTGTTTCAGTGTAAGTTCATCAATCATCACAATTAAGGAGGCAATTTCACAGACCCATTCAATGAATTTGAATATTACATAGCATTGTGTCAGAATGGTCCAGTCAAAGTCGGAAACCTAAAATCCCAAATGAAACCTGAAAACAATGCTGACACCGTGCAGCTGAGGATAAACTCTTCATTGGGCAACCCAAACAAACAAAAAAAAAAGTCATTGCAACATCTGCTTCACCGTGATGCATTCAATTTCTCGCCAAGCATCTGTGTCATCGCTCGGGCCTCTGAAAAAGGACACGTCCACATGAGCAGGCGGAGTTTTCCACTCTGTTCTGTCATCCTCACTTGTCAGTTTTCTTTTTCTTCTTCTTCATCCTTTTTTTTCCGCACGAGTGAAGCTGGGAGTCATTAAGCCACAAATGAAAGCTTTGAAGTAAGTGGCTCTTTGTGCCGCGATGACACCTGGCATGTCTGTCTGCGCATACCAGACATACCGAAAAACGAGGCGTTTCTCACACGCGCTCTTTGAGAAAGCGTCTCGAGGTATTTGTCTTTTTTTCTTCTTTTTTTAAAGTGCTCTTCGTGTTGTCTCGAGGCTTTCGGTGGGAGGAGAGGATGCGAGAAAACAAACGATTTTCCCGGTACCGCACGCGGTAAATCGAGAACTCGGGGTAAGTATCGGGAGTCCTGCGGAAGATGAAAGAGGAAACGCGGAGCGACTTCAAAGCCGGAGAAGAATTTCTTTAAATATTGTTCTCTCCAGAGACCACATCAAACATCAGGGGGGCTGGAGGGACAGAGCGCGCGCAATGTGCGCGCGCGCACGGTGCACGCATGACGCTCGCTCGCATCCACATGGCGTGAAGTTGCAGGGATGCAGAAAAAGGTCTGCGGAGAAGAAATAGACGCTGTCAGCTCTGATAAGGAGGTGATCGTGTTCCAGGGAGCCTCTTCAGCGTTGTTGGCCGCCAGGGAGACGATCAGAGGGTGGCCCCCGCAGCCCACACGCACACTAGACCCCCCCCCCCCCCATGGAAAAAAAAGGAAAGCTAAAGAAAAAAAGAAAAAGCAAATCCCTGCAAAAAAAAACAAAACAACAACAACAAAACAAAAAAACTCTTTTATTATGTGTAAAACTCGAGTTGGATATCGATCGTTTTAAACGCCGCTTTTACGGCCCCCGAACCACGCTATTCCGGGGGGCCTATACGCGGTCCCGCCCACGCACAATCAGAAACAAAGGGGGGAGGGGGAATGGCTCACCGACACACCAGCAGCTGGGATGAGGCGGTTTGGACGTTCCTCGTGGAGAAGCCGCGATGCCGTCACCTCTGACTGAATGGTGCTCTGTTGGAGAAAACGCGTGACCCCGCTGCTGTTTTTCACTCAGTCTTCGCCTTGGAGGTCAGGCATCGACCCAGTAACAATGAGGCCATTTGGAGAGAGTTGATTTAAATGGGAAGCTATGCCAGGCATCCCAGGCTGAGGTCGGCGTGCCATCCTCTCTTTTCATAACCACTTATCCTTCGCTCGGCACCTTGACGGAACAATTACTGTTTCCTTCCTGTCCGGCTGTGGCGCATTAAGCCCCGGCGGTTATTTCTGTGTGTTCTGCTTTTGTGTTTGATTCTTCCTGATTTCTTGTGGCGACTGAAGTGTCTCTTGAGTTATTCATCCGATCTGCAGGTGTGGAAAACAATCTTTGAAGACAACAGTTATCATGCTGGGTTTGTGCGAGGAAATCAACTTTTGTGTTCACAAGGCAAACTTCATTCCATTTTACATCATAATGAAGTAACTATGTTAACTTCAGTTGTTGTAAAAATGCGACTTAAAAGAAATGCCATTTCCTAATTGGAGGCCTCAAAATTGGGTCTCTGTCTCTTTAAGAAGCTCCTGTTCTTTCTGAAACTCTGCCTTCAGGAAGTCATCGAAACATGGCTCCTCTATCTTTAACAATTTTCTTACCAGCATTGCACTGAGAAGTAACTCACGTAATGAGCTCAGCAGATGCGCAATTCCATTAGGTGCTCACTAATTGCTAGTGGCTAGTCTGAAGGAGCTTACAAGGGGGAAAACTTGGAAACTGCAGCTCAGAGGAGGAGCTTCGTCTTTGAGGGTAGAACTAGGTCCACCCACGTGTTTATCGCAGCTGAATTGGATGGGAAATTGAAGGATTTGTCTAACATTCATGAAGGAGTCAAAGCGACACTCCAGGTATGTTTTAGACACGAGCTAAAGCTAAAACAAGCTAATTTTACGTAATACTGGCCCTTTATTGATTAAGTAGGCTATAAACTTCAAAAGAACAGTAAGCAAATATTTACATGAATGATGAGCAGGCATGTGCAAAGTGGGGGGTGAAGGGGGCTTCAGCTCCTGCCCCTTCTTTCCTTGATACCCCTAGTGTCCTTTTTGTTTGTTTTATTTTTCAAAAACTTTTTTCCTTTTTTTTAATTTGTATGTCAGAAGGCCTGCTTGTTCCCCTCAGCAATAATAAACAGCTAAATATAATAATTTAGCAAAATAAAGTAGTCTGGCCTCAGTCTAATAATGACTCTCAGTTTCTTCTGTGTTGCTCAGACATCGTGTCCATGGTGAGGAGGAGACTGTGCCTCATTGTGTTAGAGGACACAAACGGCAACTTTATACCTGTTGGGGGAAAATATAGACTTCATTTGCTTTGCATTGTCCCCACATAATGGCAATAATATAACAGGATCCAATTAGATTCTTGAGTGATATGGGTTGTTGCTACGCTGTTGTACAGAGTTTTAAGATCTTGTTCAATGTGCCCTTTTTTTTTTTTAACTTTCAGCCCCTGCACCCCCAAAGCTCTCTGCACGGCCCTGATAACGAGGCACTAGTTAGCTACCATTCCAGGGGAGAGATCGCTACAGAGAAATCAGTAAGGCATGAAAATGACCTGTGCTGCTGGATCTACGACAGTCAAGGACATACGTTGAAGTTTCTCGTTCTGATTTCACCAACCTTCAATAATCAGGATGCCGAGATTTGTTTTCTAACAGTGAAAAACAAAATAATAATGATTGGTGCCGCGGGAGTCAGAGCTTCCACCTGACATCTTCAAGATTGATATGTGGCTGCTAAGGCAAGGCAGCAATAACCTCATCTTATAAAATCAATAAGCAATCACAACCGTCTAACAATAGCACGCAACCTGGCGTTGACGGATGGGCTGCAAACAGCAGCAAAATGACTTCATAACCGCCTCACGACGGGGTCAAGACAAATGCTTCACCGAGTCCAAGTGACCGAAAGATCTCGACGTAAGCAGTTCAGGAGAGTCTGAGAAATCTGTTTCTATTAGGAAGGACACGTCCGTTGCCTCGAATGAATTGTAGCACCAAGAAACCAACATAGAGGCCAATGTTGTTTGTCAGAGTTGTAGAGGCCGGTGTTCGTTGGGTGGAATACACAAAAGCACTTTGAAACAAAAAAAGTACAAAGCATCCTGTGGTAGGATGTGGTGTCAAAAAGTTGGTGTGAAACTATCAAAAGTGCTCAGGTGGTGGACAGCAAAGGGCTTCAATAGACAGCAGAAATATTCAGCTTACGTTTGATCAGTCAACGAGTAATTTAGATTGTAATTTCAGAATTATTAAAATAGGTGAAGTAGCCTTTAAGTTTAGCAACCAGAGTAAACTCTCTCGCGGATGTTTCTCCCACTCGCTTATTTCCCAGCATTGCTGAGAAATATTACAGTGTTTTAACAATCCAGCATCGTGTACGATTAGTTCCCGTCATACTCCTGTTGTCGACGTGACTTCTGAGGAGATACTTGAGTTACTGCAACTTCAAGCAAAGTATTTCATCTGTCACTACTCTAAAATGATGTTTTTATTTTGTTTGTCCAGTCAGGGCAAAATCCACCGGAAAGAAAAAGTGAACTCTTTGCTGTCGGTACAGAAAATAAACGGTCTTCCACCTACAGACGACACACCCTCACACAGCGCTTATTAGGATGTGATGAACCGTTTCATGTTTGTCATCAGCTGTGTCTGACAACAAGGTTTGGAAACTTCCGACGCTATCTCTTGACAAAAATCACAATGTACGTTTGTCGCCCAGCATGTGTGTCTTCCAGTGAAAAATGGCAAGAGGCAGGCATCAACACGCGCGCGCACACACACACACACCACCACCACCGGATGTCATCAGAGTTCAAACATCCTCTCTGCCCCTTCCACATCCTGTGTGAAAACCTTACTATCGCAGAAGCACAGGATGTCACGTCTGCGATGAAGGACTGCAGCCAGCCCAGCCAAACAAGAAGTTGCTGCGTATGTCGCCGTCGAGGTTATTAGCACTTAATAGGACGTAGGGAAGTGGCCTCGCAGGGATGACTGCTTGACTTTTATGGGGTCGAGCAAGCGTGCTAACGTACAGTGTGGGTCCGTGGTTCGGTCTGAAGCTGCACATGATTGGCCTCGGGCCGTTGTTCTTCTCTGTGATCTTTATTAATTGATACACACATGTGGGCAGATGGCCAAGGCGTGTTGTGAAAGAAGGGGGCGTGTGGAAAGATGAAGGAAGAAAGAGGTTTTGGTCTATGCAGAGAAAACGCACCTGCTTTCTGCATGTGGGTTTTTTTTTTTTTTTTTTTACAGGCCTGGTTTAAGGGTTGGCAGTCACGCACCCATCGGGCCGACGCACTGCCCCGGCTGTGAGCGTGCATGGTTCAAAGCACATGGCGCCTCTGATCAAGACCATCGGCGAGTAGGTTTGTCACATCCGTGGGATGGACCACAGATACAAAGGCCTGACTGCTGCTGGCTCGGAGAGGGGAAGCACAGGTGCGTGTTGTAAAGACGTCTAACTATGCCAGACGTGGGAAGGGAAAAATAAATAAAAAAAAGAAAGAAGAGGAAGCACCAAAAAGAAGCAGTGTGGGATTCAAATGTGTCTATAGACAAAAATCCCTTTCTAAAACAGGAATGGAAATAATAAGTATGCATGTTCAGAGGTTGTGGCCTCCAGTCCTTCTCCAGTATTAATGTTTCCAACTCATCAGGTCAGAGCAAATCTCTTCTTTTGTCTGCTAAAGAATGACCCGAGTGCTTCTTTAAGATCCAGTTCTGGTATTCATGGAGATTTTCCGTGAGCTTCCTTGGCAACAAGTGAAAACATCTCAAAGTTCACTGGTTATCAGCAATGGAAAGCTGTCCCTGTTGGGACCCCACTCCATAAAACTGACACCAACATGGATCATCGTTATGAGTTTCTGCATCCAGTGTTTTAGTGTCTTTAAGTTTAATTTATTAAATTTTACTGGTCGTTTTGTGTTTTCTTGAACAATTGCGGCGTTTCCACGAAACAGGAAATACGATTAAAATCACGTCAATGGAAACGCAGCGACTGTTGATGGGAAAGCCACAAAAAGTCAATTTACATTTTCAGAAGAGCCAAAAATGTACCTTTGTGGCCTACGGATAGAAAACAAACCCCAGAACATGTGAAACGTCATCCATCATCTAAAAATGATGAGAATAACCCAAATGGGCGAGGGCAAATATATGGGAATCCACCTTAACTAGCAGATCAAGAAGCACAAATACTCTTGCAAGGAATTGCAGACGCAAAAGTGTAAGCGTCCTTTTGAGAAACTGTCAACGCTGAGCTGATGAACCTGTTATCGGATGTTTGTGGCTCAATCAAAACAACTGATTACGCTGACCACACTGGTTTCCACTCGTTTTCCCTGCTTGCCTCCGGAGGGCCGCCGCATTTCAAGCGGACGGATGAAGACGCTCTGAACCAGTCATTCGAATCGCACCGTCGCTTCAGAACGTCAGTGGGACGGGAGTGAAGCTCTCGCTATTAGTCACAGCGACGAGGAAAGCTGATAGTGCCTGAAAGATGCTGTCATTAGACTGAGATGTTGGAATAAATTGTCCACAGCTAGCTAAAGTGAGAGCGTCCGGGACCCAAACGGGATTGAAGAAGTTGGGGGCATCAGACAAAAACGGAGAAATACAAAGAGAACAGCAGATTTTCTCGGATCAAATCAATGTTAGCAGAGGCGAAGAGCGAAGCAGCAGTACATATAACCAGCAGCGTTCCTCTGTGTGTGTGTGTGTGTGTGTGTGTGTGTGTGTGTGTGTGTGTGTGTGTGTGTGTGTGTGTGTGTGTGCGTGCGCTCCATGTGAGGAGAGCGCTGGGGGGAGACCACCTACACTCCCACCTGCTCTGCCTTTTTAGAGGGGCCTCTTCAATCACAAGGCCGGGGTCGTTCTCGCCGCCAGGCATCGTTCGGCTATTTCTGTCCTCGCGCTTTACAGTAAAACGCAGAGCAAAGCCCCATTAGGACCAGGACCTGCGCTTCAAAACACAAGAAACATCACACTCTTCCCCTTTTTCTCATGTGGAAAAAAAAAAGAAGAAGAAAGGGAAAAAAAACAAAAAAACGGTTGCAGTGAACAGTCGTCGGCTCCACTGACGACTAAGTGCCGCTCTCAATCCGATGAAAAAAATGTTTAAAAAAAAATTCGCCATTACAAACTTTTCTTTGTTTTGGACGTAGATGTGATAATAAATGACTCTGTTCTCAGGCTGACACTGTGATGAGGAATGACAAAGCAGTGAACTGTTTGACAGGCACTGTGAAGATGACTAAGTCCAGGCTTTCAGAGTCACAAATGAAAGAGGGGAAGATGGAGTTTTTCTTGACATGAGGATAAACTATCAAAGGCTTCAAATGCTACAGCTGTGTGTGTGCGCGCGTGCGCGCGCGTGTGTGTGTGTGTGTGTGTAATGCTAGTTATCTGGAAGGTGAATGCTTTTAGTGTTACTCAGGTTTGCTTGTGCTGCAAATCTTGACAAAGAAAATTTTAAAAGAAAATCAGATGAGAGGAGTGACCCCGGACTCGTGCCATGAATGTGTTGCAAGTCGCCCTGCAGCAACGAGGAAATACGTCGTGTTGCATCTTGCTTGTTTAATCTTCCCTGTGATGCAAAGACCACACGGTTCAATTAACTTCATTGGGATTTTGTGTGGTAAATAGGCCTGTCGTAACGTTAACGAGGACTGATCGCCTGAAAGGTGACAGTCTTCCTGGACGGCATGGAGAGCAACTAAAGTTGAAAATTTTTCAACTTTGCATTGCATTGGAGGTCCACTTGTCAAGCAGCTGTCGCCTCATTGCACAAGATCCATGGATGAATAGAGAGAGGCATTTCTAAATTAAATGACTTCCTTTAATCCTTCCTGAGTATAAAAAGCTGGAAAACTGAGAATTTTCAGCCATGTTTGGTTTGAGACAATAACACTTTGCATAGATTGGCGGTTTTTGATTCGGGACACATATATGGGCAGTTGAACCAGGGCAGCATCAGCAATAGGTGTAGCAGCCAAGAACTAGAAAATAAAATATGATTTTTATTTGTCACTTATCCCCGTTACAAGTTCACAACTTCATTGCTATTGAGTGCTGAGAGACTAGATTATCGGCTTTCTGCTAAAAACATTGTAGCCAGATAATTGTTTCCATTTTAATTGGCTGAAGTGAAGCAGAAGGAGGAGCTTATCGACTCCTGCAAGAACAACAACTGCGTCCACATTTATATTTTAGGCTCACAAACTTAGGCGCAGTGATGAATCATGATTAATCGCAGCGCTACAGTGTGTTTGAGCTGATTAAAACGTTTATTTGATTGACAGCCCCATTTATAAATCAACACAGAGAAGTGATTATCAAATTTCATTGGGTGCTCTACAAATATGGCTTCCATTTCATGATGCGGAGAAAGTCATAAGAAGTCCAGTTTGCAGATTAGTTCAAGGCATGTAGGGGAACACCGTATGCAAGTTGAGCATATCCTGAAAACACCATCCCTATGATGTAACATGTCGGTAGGAGCATCATGTGAAGAGCCAATTAACCTGCTGCGTTGGCCAAGTCAAATTTTAGGCTTTAAATTTGCGTTGAGATTTAAAACAAAGAATTTTCACAGACGTTTTCCATCGGACTGAGGCTAACTGATCTTGCAGAGACTAAATTGACAAAAAAAAAAAAAGCTATTTATAAATGTGCAAAGCTGGCACTGAGGAACTTCCAGTTAGTCTTACATTGAAAGGCTGCTATAAAGTAAAGAGTTTTCTCATCAAATCCTAATGAAATTCAGTGAAATCTGCAGGTCGTGAGGCAACAAGGCCGCAAAGCATCACCAACATCCCACTGCGCTTCCGCACGTCTTCTACACTGGGATTAGCTGATCCTGGTTGTTCTGGCCTATTTTTGTCTTTTCTAATAGTGAACTCCTCATCACTTTCTCAAACTCCAGGAATCCCAGGTAGGCAAGTAAACAACTTGCAAGCCGAGCAAACAAATTACACCATAATTTGTGACCCTACCAGGCTCCTAATTTACCCCAGACGGGAGTCTATTTTTGGCGCAGGGCTTCCTAAAAGCAGCAGCTCAGTGTAAACTGCATGCGACGCAGAGGTAATTAGTGCGCAGAGAGTCGACCGCAAACTGCTAATTGCGCCGCTCGTGCTCGCTCCTAATAACACCCGCGGCGTGGGGCTCGTGACACAAAAACAAGTCTGATAGCTGGCGTAGCGTAGCGCAGCGCGGCGCACCAGACCCAAACTGTTCACGAGGCGCCGCCGCAGCAGCCGCAGCGCAATTTACATACGTGAGTAAGCAGGCGCGTGACTCGACTGCGCGAGAGCGCGTATACGTGGGTGAAGTATACGTGGGAGCTTGTACAGAGGAGTTTGTGAAGCTTCTGTCTGTTTCTACTTCATTTTAATTTTTTTTTATGTGTTCAGTTTTTTTTTTTTCCAGGCACTGATTCGCTGCCATGTCCGGGCCTCGCCAGGAAGCGCCGGATCCCGTGGAGGCTCAGTGACGGGATCACGCAAAGCCCCTTTTGCCCCCCTGAGGCTATAGTGGGAGATGCCGACGCAGACAAAGTCAGAGACTCTGCGGCCTCTGAGGTTGGCCCTCAGAAACTGCTGGTGCTGCAGCTTTTCTCTGAACCGTCACCCATCTGTCAGGATTTATTTGATCTTATTTTATTTAGGCTATTTGGTTTTTAAATCCCAGCATGAGAGAGACACCGACTCAAACATTTAACGTGTTTTCTAATGGATTACTCAGTGTGTATCGCAAGCGTGCCTGGGGTTCACTTCCAATAATCATGGTGTTGATCTGAAGACCTCCGTCTCACACAAAATGTGACCATTTTTGAGAAATAACGAGCCGAGACAGTTTATGGCATTAAAAACCAGCATTCGGATATGAAACTGAATTCTAGACGAACTGGAAGCCTGCGGAGAGATAAAAGCTCCAGGATGATGCGGACGTGTCTGTCAAAACAACAGCTGCGGGTTTTCCAACTAGCTGGAGGAAAGCAAAAAGGGATCTGGCACGGCCACAGTCAGATCTTAAACTGATGTTACAGCGACTGATAAAACACTTCAGCCAGGAGACGAAGCTGGAAGAAACCTAATCTGACAACCGAATCAAATCTGTTTGTCAAAATTAAAGCAGCTGTCAGATGGAACTTCAGTATTTTTACTTTCTGCATTAAAGCTCAGACCAAACAGCCTAAATCTGAGGACATCACACTGGGCAGACTTGTTCAGTGTAGCTTTTTTATGCTTTGATGAAGCCAGGCTTGTAAAGTAAATGCTTGTATTTCCAGAAAACACGGTAAGTCGGTCATGATGGGAGGTAGTTTCAACAAGTTCATTTACAATATTCCCAGAAATGTTTACTGATGAAGTTCTTGTCTAATTTTTAGTCAGTGGATACTAGAATGTCCGAAGGAGAAGTTATTTTAGGCTTTGAGGATGAATAGTGAAACAGAAACTGATCTCGACACAGGGAGACCACTAACTGTGGTTTGAGGTTCTGTGACGCAGTTTGAGGAGGAGGCCAGGCTCTGATGTGAAGCTGGGGGATCGGGTTCCAGAGGTGGGTTGAGGTGAGTCGTCGGATCCAGAGAGTGAGATCAGGCAGGCTGGTGCGGAGGGACGTTTGTTTAGTTGAGAGGTTTGTGAAGACGGGTCTCGACCCGGGAGCCGAAATGGGCTTGAGTCAAGCTACGTGAAGATGCGAACCATGGAAGTGAACTCTGGTCGGCCGAAAAACCCAGATCTCAGTTCGGTTGAAGTGGACTCTGGCACGGTTTGAATGCGTGTGGGAACGCTAAGATCTCCAGAGACCGCTCCGAAAGCAGGCATCAAAATATAGCAGAGGGCATTCTGGGTAAATACAACCAGAACAAATGTGTGAGTTTAGTTTTGAATGAAGAAATGGCTTGTTGTCTTTTACAAAGACTAAAGCGAAATCCTTCAACCGCTAAAATCTGATCCTGCTCCATTTTTATTTACCTTTTGTGGAGAAGCCAAGAAGGAAGATGTGCTCACGTCCTCTGAGGTTTCAGTGTCTTTCCCTTGAAAGTGCAGCGCCACCACAGGCGAGGAGGGGAACTGGTGTTTCAAATTGTTTGGATTATTTGACCCTGCAGTGTGAAAGTGAACCATACCAGCTGAAAAATCAAAACCATCCTACTGGACTATCAGCTGTGAAAACACCCTTAAACTCAGGCCGGCCGTTCTTTAAATCAAAGGAAGTTTCAGTCTGGACTTATTTATACACAGTCTTGCGTCCGACTTTGGCTTTGTGTCTAGCAACGCTCCTTGCCCCCACCTTTATCCCCACAGAAGGGATTCCCTGGTCTTATTTCAGCGCAGCTATGACGACTCGGTGTCTGGATCCTAAACATTTCCTCTGATTTTATTTGGTTTCAGACAATGGAGGGACACCAGGAAGCGGAGCAGACACCCAGGATGAGACTCAACACAGACCCGAAACAAACGCTGACAGGCAAATGTGGAAAGCAAACATGATTATTCCCACACAGACTTTTTTATGATAAAAATGACAGCAGCTGTTTTCCAGTATGCTGACACTTAAATAAAACCAGCAAAAAGAGGATTCCTGCTCGGGCTGATGATTTATATACAACAAAATCGAAACAGATCAGGAGTTCTTCGCAGGCCGCCCTAGCTGTTCTCCGGGGACGCTTTTTTTTGTTCTTGTTTTGTTTTGAGAAAAAGCCAAAAATGTTTGGACCATGTGGCAGATGAAGAGGCAAAAGCAAACACGCACTTCTGAGGCGGGCGGCTGCGGCTGTCTGACTGAGCCAAGCCACAGCTGGGGGAGACCCACTTGAAGAAACGATCTGATGCAGTTTGGCAAGGCGGCGAGCGCATCGGGTTCAAAACGCGCCGGAGACTTTGTTGGGAGAGGAGGATTTCGAGCAGCGCCACTTCAAGACTCCAAAGAGAAAATGTCAGCGGTCCTAAATCTCCAGAGACACGTAGATGCACCCTCAACCCCGCGATTCTCTTACAGTAAATGTCTTCCTGCGCTACAGGCGCTCTGACTTTTAACGTCTTTAAGAACTCATTCTACTGTCACTGTCGTGGTTGAAAACTATCTGCTAAAAACTAAAGACAAGGCGAAATACGGGGGCAGAACAATGCAAAAGTATCAAAAATGGTGTTGACCTCTGAGCCTAGAATCAATGAACCCTACTTTTGATTGACTATATGCCTCCAGATTTCCCCAAAGTCAGGAATATGACTCAGAAGTTCTGCAGGCTGTTTCAGGTTCACCGAACCAATAGTAAGAGGGAGGAGCTGGTGGAGAGAATCTCAGATTCCACTCACATGTTAAGTTTGATTGCCAGGATTCAACCGAATTTCTGTTGAGACGTCTGGCAAAGACGGAAGAGTTCAGGCCTTTCAGCGAGTCGTGGCAAACAGAACAGGTTTGGAGCTCTTTCGGAGTTGCTGTGCCTCAGGGTGCAGTCATTTTCCCTCCAACCATGTTCACGTGTGCCATCGGCTTCATCTCTTTTCATCCTCCTTTGCCTGTGGAGTAATCCTTCCAGGCATCCAGTCACATTCACAGAGCCTCTGCCTCGGTACAGTTTTTTTTTGCTTTGTTATCGCACTCAAACCTTCCAGATCTTAAAAGAACAAAGGGCCAGACGAAGACAGCTTTGAAATAATGGCTTCATTTGTGAAGGAATAATAGCCCACACCTAGTTCTGTGTGAAAATATAATTGCTGTCCTTGTTGAATCAAAATGTTTGGCTCAATTACTCTGTCCACACCCAGGCCTGATTGTTTACCAAAACTGTAGAATGAAGAAACCACTTCAACAGAACCGGACAGTCCCTGACAGTACTCCAGGTTCTTTAGAAAATCTTCCTTTTCGCTGAATGTTTGATCATTCTACCATTAGAAAGAGCTCCAACATCGTGCTTCACTCACTAATTTTATGACAGATGTAGGTTTTATTTATTTCTACTGTACTTATTTTCATTCTTAAGATGGTAGTAATGTCATTTTGTAGCTTGTGTTTGTTTCACGGCACTGCAGATGGAAAATAGCATTTCGCTAAACCCAGTCTTTTTACGACAAAATTGTACGTTCATTTATATGCACTGTCCTGTTCAAATGAACCCGCTTAAAAAGAATCGGACCGACACCGTGACAAAACTCAAAATAAGGAAAAGCGACAGTCACCGACAGTTATCGGACTGGAAAAGGTAACAAAGTCATTTCAAAGACTTTGTGACTCCAACAAAACCACAGTGACGGCCATTATCCACAACAGGAGGAAACGCGAAACAGCTGAGGACCTTCTCAGGACGGCACAAAACAGCTCCAGGAGCACATCGGTGACTCAACGAAGAGGCCGTAACGGAAGCCGGAGCAACATCTAAAGCACTGCCGGCCTCACTTGCCCTAGTTTAGATCAGTGTTCATGATTCAACAATTAGAAAGAGAGACTGTGCAAACATGGCATCAATGGGGACAGTGGCAGGGCAAAAACAACACTGATGACCCAGAAGAGCACGAAAGCCGTCCGTCTACCGAAAACACAAAAATATGGTCGAAGTAGAGTGATGGCTCGGGGTACATGGTGAGCTATGATGCAAATGCATGGCGTATTATACAAAAAATTTTGAAAAATATTCATGTTTCCCCGTTTTTCTTCACCATTGTGCACTGCTATGCAAAAAGAACAACAGTGGGGTTTGTGGTTGCAACACAGTAACGCATCAGAGACATCAAAGGGTAAGAATACATCAAGGCACTGTAATGTCAGACTGAGGAAATGCAGTCTCCTTCCTCTTACCTTCTACCTGCTGCTGTTAAACACAACTATGACGAGCTAAGTGCGAACGACGATGGGATTTCATTCTGCAGAGCGGCTGCAAAAAGAGAATTAATTAGACAGCAAGCTACATATTTAGTTTGGAAATGAAATATCTAGTCTGAAGCTAAATATTTAGTTTGTAAAATAAATATTGGATTTAGAGCTTAATTAGATTACAAACTAAGTGTTTAGTTTTAAAGCCAATTATTTAGTTTGCAGACTGAAAAGCTTGCCAACTACATATTTATAAACTAAATATTGAGCTTGTAATCTGAATATTTCGTTTTCAAGCATTTAGTTTATGAATTCAGTATTTAATTATTTAACGTGGTGAAAATATGACTGAAAAATGAACTTCCGCATTTTTTTCTCTCTGATTGTCTAAATAAACCAAAAGTATTGCTGTTCATTTTTTAACAGTGTAAGTTTGCAAACGACATCCCACAACAATTATACTGGAACATGACATTTGAAAAATGAATAAGTGTTTACACTTACATACTTTACATTTACATGGATTTACTTTTCAAAACGTCACTCTTTTCCTCTTTTCAGTCTTTTGTCAATTTCAGGACTGAACTTTGGAGCACTGTAAAACACTTAAATTAGGAGTGATAGTGATAAATATCGTGATGGAAAAACAAAAACCAACACAATTTATTGCGTCTTCTTTAGGTATTGTGTGGACGCGACTGCATGGCACAGCATTCATGGCGCCACAAACACAAATATTGTTCCTGCGAAACATTGCCATTAAACGAACAGGCCTCTGCAAGACTCCACTTACTGAAAGAAATGTGATTTATAACGCTAAACTTCACATAGTTTCTGCATTTAATTATATTTTTAATTTTACTGATACGTTTAGATGCCTTTGTGAAACGGGGGACAAAATTGTAAAAGTAACATTTCCAATAATTAAAATTTATCGAGATGATAAATCAAATTTTGCATCACACAAGGTTTTTCACAATAAACGCTACATCAAATACCGACCGCTGACTGAAATGTGCTTTGATCCAAACATTCATGAGGTTTCGAATCTTTTGACCGGCTTCCTGGACTCTTTAAGAAAAGTGTCCCCACAGCATAATGGTGCCACTACCGTATAACGGAGCTCAGGGGCTTTAAGAGCTTAGAACCAGCTCCACTCTAAGGCGTAGAGAGACGCCAAAATCCAGATCGACTCCGGCGTTATGGGATCGACAAGGCGGAGAGGAAGAAAACATCAGCATACCGTCATGTGCTGTTGACAAGGGAGATGATGATGATGATTTCACGATGATGTACCGTCTATTAATAGACCTTGCGACGAAGTGACCGCAGTCACAAAGGAGGACAGCAACGCCACGGATGAGAGGCCCCATTATGTCCAAGCCAAGGAGTCAGCCGCTTTTGTCAGGAGGGCACGTCGCAAACAAACCGCATCTGATGGAGGCGGCCGCGTGCGCCCACCAGCTCCTGCCCCCCCTCTCACCCCAACCGGTTCTGCTGAGTGGGCGTAAGATGGAGTTGTGAAGGTCAGGGGGAAAAGACTGCGAGGCTTTAGGCTTTGACCTCTGATTCGCCACACACACACGCACACACACCCTACGGTTTCCAAGCTGCTCTGAGTCACAGATGGAGCCGTCGCAGCAAGCAGAAAAGGGCAGTTAGTTGTGGAAAGGCAGACGACAAGTAGGCCGTAAGCCCCCTGCTCTGGCAAAAAGAGAGCTGAGCAGAGGTGGAGGGGAACAATGAGATGGCTTGGAGGAGGAGGAGGTGAGGAGAGAGCAGCTCTCAGCAGCTCACTGTGAAAACCAAATGGTTAAAACGGAGGAAACACAGGCAGGGGATTGCAACCAGAACATTCTGTAGGTTCATTTTTAGAGTGATAAAAATCATAAGCATATATCATCTGTACAGTTCTTTGTTTTTTTCCCCCCACACACTTATAATAAATGTCACCTGCTGTGATCCTGGAGTCCCTCCAGCAGGGCCGGCCCAAACCTTTTCAGGGCCCGAAGCAGATTTTTATACCAACAGGTCAACATCCGATTTTTTGTCACGATCAGGCTGCTCTAAACAAGCAACTACAAAAAAAAGAGAGAGAAAAAAAAAGTGTAAGGCTGTCTTATAATTGTCTCTTTCAATTTCATACTTTTGATCTTCATGGCAAAAAGGTTGTGGGCACCCTGTTTTAGAGGCGTTGTTGTGAAAGAGATGAACGTATATTCACTCCTCATTTGTCAATTTTCTTGTTTTTAAAAGTACTTGAAAACCGCGCGTGTGTATCATTTTTCTCCACTTTGCAGTTATGCAAATGATTCCCCTAAAATCCTGGTAAGACACACAAATATTTAAAGTAAAATGTAAAAAGTTTCAGGGACGGTACATGCATTAGATAAAGAAAAACGTGTAGGAGAAAATAGACAGCAGTAGTTTATCTTTCTTATCTTCTCCCTTCATGCAGATGTTCAATCTGTGGTTAAAAAAAAAAAAAGATCCATGAATATACTCCACCCTCGGTTACATATGCACTTGTGCGCGCACACACACACACACACACACACACACACACGCACACACACAGACGTTTCCTAATCTTACGGTAAACAGCTTCCTTCCAGCCTGAGGCTTTGCCTTTCACAATCTCACCCAGGGAACCAAAACAGGTAACACCTTTTGGTTTTTGGCACCGATCCATCTGATCCTGACTGTTCAAACTCTGCAAGCAGCTCCTTCCATCCTGAAACCCTCCAAAGACTACCCCCCAAAAAAACAAACAAACAAACAAACAAAAAAACATTTAAAAGGCAGGACTATGTCCTGCAGCAGGTTTTATATCTCCTCTTAAAAAAAAAAAAAGAAGCAGAAGTCAGACAAAGGAATTTCTGAACTGGAGAGAACTAAATCTAAACAGACTAAACAGAGACATGACTAACCAAGATGTGACTAAGGCGGCGGACAGTTCTGAATGTTTTTTTTTTTTATGCACATAGTATAACTTGATAAGTGGTGTGTTGAACTCGTACGTCACACATCTACCCTAACTCCATTGTATTCCTCATTTAAAAAACAAAAAGGCTGATTAATAGAGATGATTCCAGGGGAAAACACAATACCACATATTCATCAAGTCGGCCCCCTGTGCCCTATCTTTGTTTTCCATTAGCGTTGGGCCGGGGTTGGCGCGGTGCCACCTCACGAGTGTTCCCGTAAACACACTCCCCCCAGCCGGGACCGTGAGCTGCTGTTCAGAGCCAAGATGTCACTGGGACTGCGGCGAACCTCCAACCCGCAGCTCAGAGCAAACCCCCGGACCGGACCGGACTGGACCGGAGCCGCACCGCGCAGAGCATCAGCGCCGCGGCAGCTGCACACAGAATGGAGGTTTTATAGGGGAGGCGGCAGAGAGGAGGCGCAACACTGCCAGGAACTGTTGTTTTTCTCTGTTTATCTGCATTCCCTTGGATACCGACAAAAATAACAAAAAGCGTGGAATCATAATAGTTCGTCTGAGTGGCGGAGAATTCCCTGAGATAAGGGAGTTAGAAGATATGTCCAGCAAGAGAATAGTAAGAAGAAGTGGCTGACTTAAGGTACAATCCCCACTCTGATCACATCTGGTTTTGGAGTCATTTCTGATTGAAGTCAAATCATTAAATACTAACTGGTTTCTATGTTACTCCAATCAGGATCCCCACTGGTCCTTGGCCATCTGGGAATTTGAAAAACTATGTTCAATTCCCTGCAAGATTTTTGAAAGATAAAAACAAATTCTACGGCATTCAGGAGAAACGAGACAGATGTGGGGGAAGTGAGGAAGGGATGGAGGTTGAGAACGTTCCATCAAACTGTCAGTTCCCAGAACCACACGGATCATGTAACCTTGTAAAAGCGCACACAGGGTCACTGTGATCCTGCTGGACTTCGTACAGTGATGGGATCCAAATGACCCACAGGAGGCTTCGTCAAATTTGTATTGTACTAAAATTATTTATTAATAATATATTCGCCAGTAGCATTAGGTAAACGTGGCCATGGAAGTCCTTGAAAGGTCCTTGAATTTAATATGAACCAAAGGCTGGGAACTCTGTCCAATTTGAATTTGAATGTTCAAGTCCGCCCACAAATTTATTTGTGGGCTTTGACTAGGCCATTATAACACGTGTTATAGTACTATAATAAAGTTACATGTTCAGTTATAAGATGTTTTCTGTAATGGGTGAAAAGTTCTGTTTGCGTTTCATCTGACCAGAGCATCACCTTCCACACATTTCCTTTAAAAACACTGAAGCCTCCCCACATCATGATTCAGCCACCTCCGTGCTTCACCATGGCGACAGTGATATGCCATTTTACTTTTCTGCCACAAAATTACATTTTCACTGGAGATGTGCAATATAATATATTTTGGTATCCGATACCAAGTAAATACAGTATACACCAATGCCTTTGCTCAAGTTTAATAAATCACCAAACCTCTGACCTTTGAGTGTTCCCTTTGAAATATTTTGTTGAAACTTCACACAGAATTTGAATAATGTTTATAGGAATACACAGTGTTGTATCTTATTATATTGAAACAAAATCTTTGTTCGAAGTAGTAAAATTTTAAAATGGAATCGGAGTCGAAAGTATCAATCTTACCACAACAGCATCTTCCCGATACTTATTACCAACTTGGTGTCGAACTTTGGACCAATCTTCCCACCTCTGATGTTGATTTCTTTGTGACCAGATGACCTTCTTTTAGTGACATACATCTTGGTGTATGAGTCTGGACTTTTTAAGACTTTCCTTTAATAACGACTTCCTTATTGCCACACTCCCATAAAGCCCAGATTTATGAAGCACACAAGTAATAATCGACCTCCGAGCACATACCTCCACCTGAGCAGTGGATTTCTGCAGCTCCTCCATAGTTACCAGGGTAGGGGGAGTTGTCGAGAGAGATTTTAACCACCTAACCTAACCGCACTTTTATCCTCCAGTCAACTTTCTCCCTGACTCGTCTTCTGTTCCCATTAGTCTTGGAAAGAAATTGATCTTGCTGGATTTTATGTTGGGTTACCAGAATAAAAAGGAGGCTAAATGCAAATGCACAACACAGATTTTCGGATTTGAATTCGCAAGCACGTCCCAACCACGCGCGGCTTGGTGTCGGTCGGTCTCGTAGACGCGGCCTGTTCCGCCCTATGGGATACTGCTGCGGAGGCACTTGATCGTGCCTGCGTGGGCGTCGGAAAAAGTACAAACAAAAGACAAAGGTGCCCTTCTTGAAAGAAGAAGATGATGAAGAGAGAAAAAAAACCCAGACAGGTGCACAAGAGAGGAATCGTGTTTCCTTTCCCCGCGTGCCGACGAGCTCCGACCTTTATCGCCACAGAACAGCACAGCGGGGCTTTGTTGTGAGACCGGCGTTAGGGATCAAAGGGGGGAAATTAGATGAACATGAATCTTGGGTTTTTAAGATAACTGCTGGCGTTTGGCTCGAGTCGGATGAAATTTCCTGTCTTTCCTGTCCCCTCATCAAAGCGGCGTGCCCAGATTCGGCGGCACCTCACAGACCTGCCAGGACGCCAGCAGGAGGTGTCTAGTGACAAACCACAGATACTCTGTAGAACTCGAGCAGAACTTCAGAATCTGCTTCATTCAAGTTTAAATAAGTTTCAAAGTATCTCCATCTCTCATTCCAAGACACTATGTCTCCTCTATCTACTGACTCGAAGCCAATTTGCTCCCCTTTCCGGGGGAGTAAAAAAGTCCCCAGCTTCCCACCAGCACGGATTGAGTTTACACAGGAGAAGGAATGCTGCTGGCAGGACGCCTGAAGGGGGCGTGGCTTGTTGGGAGCCCTTCTGGAGGAACAACTCGTCAGCATGCCCATATAAGGGTATACCCATATTAGGCTCCACCGACTTCCTCTCTATAGCGAGCGCTCGCGACGAACAGCCAAACAGTCTCGATATTTACAGAATATTTTACGTCTAACAGACAAACAAACAAACAAAAAACGAACAACGGAGGAGCATGTTTTATGATGCCCCGACGGGGAATGGAAAGAAACGGCGACTTCCTCTGTGGAGCGACGGCAAACAGATGAATGAAAGAGCAGGACGAGGGAGAGAAATTGTGATTTAACAACCTCGCAGCCTCGGTTATCTGCCGGACATTTTATGCGGGCCGTCCGGACGCGGGAGGCGGCGTGTGGACGGGACCGCGTCCGCTTGTTGTTTCTCCGTCGCCGTGCCCTCCTCGGTGCGCCGCTCTTCTTGCCTACAGGCTTGTTTACAGGCGCCTCTTCCCGGCATTGGCGTCACCCGGCGACGCAGTGACGTGGCGACGGAGGAAGCAGCCAATGGGAGCGCTTCCGTGAAGCACGTGCCTGTGTGTGTGAATACATATATATATAAGGAGCGGCTCCGACCAGGACCGAACACACCTTCACCACAGGAACAGACAGGACTGAGGAGAACCTGACAGGATTGTGTACACAGCAGAAATTGAGAAACAGAAGAAGAACACTTTTACCTGCTGACACTGAGAGATTTGTTGGACATTCGCTTTCTCTTTTTTTTTTATCCTGTTTTCATTTTCGGACAGTTCTGGGGACATTTGAGAGAAACTGATTATTGCTCATTATTACAGAGATTGATTTATTTCTCCCCCCCTAGAAGCAGCCGGAAAGCTTCCACCTCTTATTTTTGTTTCGTTTTTCATTGTAACGACTTTATGTCAACAAAGATGGAGCAGCCTTTTTACCACGACGACTCGTTCCTGTCGCCTTACGGCCACTCCGACTCAGCCATGCACGACTACAAGGTGCTGAAGCAGAGCATGAACTTGAACCTGACGGAGCCCTACCGCAGCCTGAAGTCCCAGCTGCGGGCCGAGGCGGACCCGTACCAGGGCGGGCAGCCGGACGTCGGGTCCCTGAAGCTCGCCTCTCCGGAGCTGGAGCGGCTCATCATCCAGAACAGCAACGGGGTGATCACCAGCCCCACGCCGGGACAGTACTTCTACAACCGGGGCATCACCGACGAGCAGGAGGGCTTCGCGGAGGGCTTCGTGAAGGCGCTGGACGAGCTCCACAAGATGAACCAGATGCCCCCTCCGAACGTCTCCATCGGAGCCGGCGGGGTCGCGGCGTGTTCTGCGGCGGCCTCTAGCGTATTCGGCTCCGCGCTGCAGCCCGAGGCGCCCATCTACACGACGCTGAACGCGTACTGTCCGAACGCCAGCACGCTCTCTTCCGCCTCCAGCTACCCCACCGCCACCATCAGCTACCTGCCGCCTCACCAGCAGCAGCAACAGCAGCAGCAGCAGCAGCAGAGCCACACACACACCTCGGCGCCCGCGGGACACCTCTTCCAGCACGCGCACCTCGGCTCCGGCATGCACCCGCAGCGGCTGGTGGCCCTCAAAGAGGAGCCCCAGACCGTGCCGGACCTGCTCAGCAGCGACGGCTCGCCGCCGATGTCCCCCATCGACCTGGAGACCCAGGAGCGCATCAAGGCAGAACGCAAGCGGCTGCGGAACCGACTCGCCGCCACCAAGTGCAGGCGGCGCAAGCTGGAGCGCATCGCCCGGCTGGAGGAGAAGGTCAAGGTCCTGAAGAGCGACAACGCCGGGCTGTCCAACACGGCGTCGGTGCTGCGGGACCAGGTGGCCCAGCTCAAGCAGAAGGTCCTGACGCACGTGAGCAGCGGCTGTCAGCTGATGCTCACCAGCAAGCTCGAGGCGTTTTAGAGCCACGAACTCATACTCACGGACTTGCTAAATGACTGAAAAGTAATAAACACTGGAGGCACGTCCTGCGACGCGCGGCGCTGGACTGCGCGACGCGGCCCGCCGCACGCAGCCGACCGCGGCGCGCTCTGATCCGGACTGATCTGAAATGGTAGTGTCGGATGCTGGTCACCGCTCATAGGACCATTCAACACTGCAGCGACCAGGCTGAGCAGCACGGCGGGCGCTGGTCCACATTAAGTTGGGTTTACTAATGGTAGAAAAATGGGAATGACTATTGTACTACTTTGTATCTTGTTTTTTTTGTTTGTTTTTGTTTTTCGCAATGCTGCATTTATTTCTTTATAAGTTATTTTTTTGTTTGCCCGGTTGATCCGGGCAAACTATTGTCCAATGTTTACATTGTCTCTTTCTTTTTTTTAAATATTATTTGTGACGTGTATTTAAGTAAATTGTCCTTTGAAACGAAACAAAACGACTTGAGTGGTCTTTTACTTTTTTTATTTATTTATTTATTTTACATATTACTAAATCAATGGGAAAATGAGAGGGATTTTTGTTTTCTATTGCACTGTAACCCAAACAGTTATTCGTCCATCCCTCCCAGTGGGCGCTTATACAACCAGGCTTCTGGTTTCCGTGTTTTTTTTTTTTTTTTTTTTTTTTTCTTTACGCACAGCACGTAACCGTGCCTTTCCGAATTACGCACGGGCATGCCCAAATATGGGCACGTTGGCGTCTGTTTCGTCACCAG
Organism: Poeciliopsis prolifica; assembly: GCF_027474105.1. Taxonomy (NCBI): domain Eukaryota; kingdom Metazoa; phylum Chordata; class Actinopteri; order Cyprinodontiformes; family Poeciliidae; genus Poeciliopsis; species Poeciliopsis prolifica. The sequence continues at coordinate 11,014,119 of NW_026562385.1, read as the reverse complement.
GGAGGATTTCTGGGAATCCCCGCCCAGGTAACTCAGACGGGTTTCACCCCGAGTCCCGTCTCGCACCGAGCAGATAAGAAGTCCAGCAGGGCAGCGGAGTTTCCTCCCGGTTGCGCAACAGTTTACAGGGAAGTGCCGCGGGCGAAGTGCAGCTTATCTAAAACAAACCGTGGAGAGTTTAGAAATAACATTTAGGGAAGAAACAACAACAAAAAAGATCTAATGCTCTTAAAAAGAGATAAATAAACATTTGATAAGAACGAAATTAAAGAAATATTATGCAGGAAAAGTCCATCTATGTTGGGTTTGTTTTCAGAATAGTGTGGCATCTGTTTTTGAGGGGGTGTGGATTTGATGACATTTTGTTACATTGCAACAGGTGTGAATTTACAGGGTTGACAGCCGGACGATGAAGAACTTTTCAAAAGTGTTAAACTGAATTAGTGACACAATGGTAGGTCATGTGGCCTGGATCATGCTGAAAGGGAGAGAAGGTTCCAATTGAGAGACCAAAAGTGAAATGGGAAGTTATGACCTCAGGGGTGTTAAATGCTTGACATTAAAATAATTTAAGTTTACATCAAGCTGCAAACAATGGTCAGTAGGCATTTAGACGTTGCTGCATTTCAGTTGGAGTTTAACTGGAGATGTTGGCTCAGTTGCGACGACGTCGCTCGTCGCCGTTGCGTCGTACAGTTCAGAACGGTGAGGCTGATCCGTTTATATTCTGTTGTATATTATGAATCAGTGTCGCAGACCGTTCTCTGGGCCTTGTCTATGGGAGAGAAGGACGTCCGGATATCCTCCCTTTGACCCCTGACCCCATGAGACCTGATCTCAGATGAGCGGAAGACAGTGGATGGACTATAGACGTGCCATAAGTGACCGGTGGTTTTTGCGTCGGAATGTAAGTTCACAGCTTTCACTAATGGTTAAAAATGAAACAACATGCTAACATGTTTGTTAGCAAACAACATGTTTGCCTTTGTTAGCAATGAGCAACACGTCCTAGCATTTGCAGTCAGGGTTGGCGTGTCCCGTCAGTTTGACGCTAGCATCAGCACTGTTGCTAAATCAGTCAAATGTGAATCCAAGGTCAAACTCTGGCTCTGGCGACAAAACGTTCCCAGGGTTTTGACGCGTCACCTCAGTTTGACGCGAGCGTCAGCGCTGTTGTGAAACGGGTAAAAGATGGATCAGAGTTTGAATTCTTGCTCCAACACAAAAAAACTTTCTCAACCTCAAGTCTTGCAGCACGGCTCCGACTCAGCTGATTCACCCATTTGTAATACGGCCCATATAAACAAATCCGCCCTGTGGCTACCTGTGGCAAATTCTTCTGCTTAATTCCCATGACATGTTTCGGCAGAAATTCCTATAAAAAAAATAAAGTGGTCAATGGTCGAATTGAACTAAAGTATGACACTGTCTTTATGAATTATAATGACTTATATTTAAAAATTCCTTCTTTGTAGTGCATCGGTGAAAAGAGTTTAATCTCAAATGTCAGACAAACCAAAACCCAACAAGGTCAACCGAAAGTCTGAAGATTTAAAGACATAGTTAACGTGTCTGTGTAATTCTGTGTGTTTTTTTGTTACTCCAGGGGAAGTGACAGGGGCCTCAGGAATGCCGGGGGCGTCTCTACGCCGCCGCACGCGCTTTGGCACGGGAGTGGGCGAGAGTGGGCGTCCGGTGCACGAGGCGAGAGAGAGAGGATTTGCGCTGCCATGCGTTTGAATTCCAGCGGGGCGCATCACTGGCCAAATATGTGCGAAACCAAAAAGGTCAAAACAGGAACAGGAAACAGTAAAAAGCCCCTTCAAATTAAGGAAGATTAACACGGAATAGTTTATTCAGGGTCACCACAAAGTCTTGGACGAACACAGTCGACAGTGAGACGCGGTTGTACACAAGAGGATGAAAGTTGTTAAATTTCATTTTTCAGCTCAGAATCCAATTTTATTTTTTTTCCTCATTGCTCATGCAGGCTTACACCCAAACTTGTCTGAAGGTACAAAGAGTGAGGTGTTACAACCAGACAATGATCCAGGAGGAACAGGAAACTGATCCCGAGGAGGAAACACACTGTAAAAACAGAAGCTACACAAGTTGCCAGAAGTCCATAAACAACCAGTTTTGTGCAGCCGTCACTGTTTTTCCTGGTATGATTCTGGGTGGAAACCGGCAGAGATGATTTAACCTCCCCTTTGAGAATAGTGTGGCTTTACACGCAAAGCCATCCTGGAAATGTTGAAAGTTTTGACGCGTTGATGATCAGTTGATGTTCGTTGACACATTTGTACCCGAGTTTTACTCACGTTCGGTGAATCGGAGGCGAAGTTAAAGCATTTAGAAGTGATCCGCTCCTATCAATGATCTGCCATGTTTAACAAACAAACCTGTGTTCATAGGTTTGAAGGCCTCACCTTGACCCCCCAAACATTCTAGTTGTGTCAGTGGCAAAAACGGGTCAGCTGTGTCTGACCGTCAACGTATGCACGCTTTAAAGATATAGGCTCAAACGCAGAACCAGAAAAAGCAAGTTAAGAAGCAGAACCTGCTGTACACTGCAAAAAAACACACAAAATCTCACCAAGTATTTAGATATATTTTCCAGTGCAAATACATTCATACGTTTGAAATTAAATCAAACCAAATTTTTCAGAAACAAACTGGTTTGTTTGAGTCAATAATTCCATTATATTGGGAGATTGTTTCACTTGCAACATGAGGAAAATCTATTTAGATAAAATACATGAATAAATACTTGGTCAGATTGTGGTTTTACAATTTGTTACTCGTTTTTTTTTTTTTTTAAGTTACTGTGTTATTGTAACTGTACGGCGCAGCACTTATAACAAATAACAAATACATATTCTGTCATTTAAAAAGGCTTCATCAAGATTCCACTTAAAAAAAAAGTGTGATAGCTTCATTTAACCACATTTTCGAATCTCCTCATTTTTGATGGAAGAAACGGTCAAGGAAACATTCTCGATTCTACTGACAGCTTTCAGCAATTAATCAGAATATTCCGATCATGAGATGTTTTTCACGATAAATGATAAATACGATAATCGGTACAATAAAAGCTGAGTCCTAAGTTCAGCCTCAGTATTAACATCGGATAAATGCGACCTGTAGGCTGTCAAAAGTTAAAGGTCAGCCGCTATGTTCGTGACCACTGACCCAGAGAAGCCACGCAGATGGCTGGAAAGGCTCAGGGGGGATTCCTGTCCTGCACCACCAGTGGGTGACGCTCAGATAAACAAGCCAACCGATCCGGGCTGCCACGACTTCAGAAACCACTTCAAAGCGCGCTGTGAGGGAAGGCTGCGGTTTGTCGCTGCGCGCTCTCACCTCAAGGTGTTTTGGAGACTCGGAGTCCTTTTCGTGCATTTAAATGTGCTAAATATAGAGCAATTTCCATCAATAACAACTCCTGTTATTTTCTGCCATTGGACGCGGAAACAGAACACGCACCCACGCAGGGTTTTCTTATTCTGCCCCCCTTTTTAGGGTTAAAAAGAAGAAGAACAAAGTTGTTGTTTTTTTAACAGATAAAGGGGATCTCCATCATCTGAGCTGATCTCTCTCTCTCTCTGTGTTCAGCAGTTTCAAAGGGCACCATTGAAAAGAAAGGCATAACTTTTAAATATCACTGCAGCACATTTACAAAAAGAAAAAAAAAGTGGAAGAAGGAGGATTTAAAAAAAACAACAACAACCCAGATCTCGGTTTACGCACAGAGCAGGCCTACATAACACAATGCGCGCAGGAAAAGCCAATACGAGCCGAGCTGGCTCTCCACACGCCTCGGCCCACGGCCCACGCTGAGTGTCTGTGGGAACATCTGTGATGTGAACGGTGACGTATGAAGAGCTCTGGGTGGGTTTGACTTCCCTTTCCTCTCCTCGAGCCCCCTCTCCCTCCCACAGCCCACTTGTTCCCGACCCTCTGTTGTCTTCTCCAGAACTATGAATATTCCTCCCACCTTGCAGCGGCCATCTGAGCTCCTTTGAATCATCACTCGGGGTGGTTAATGTCACGGCTGTCTTTTTTTTCCTTTTTTTAAAAATTATTATTATTATTTATTTATTATTACTCTGTAAGGGGGTGACAATTGGGTTTGGTGGGATCGTGGTTGGAGAGTAAATTGAAGCAATCGTGGGAAAAAAATAAATAAAATAGTGAGAATGTCAGATTGTTCACTTGAAGCTTTGAGGTCGTGTGTTTTTCCACACATGAATCTGACCTATAGAATGACCTCCATGACCTACAGTAAGATAGATAATGAAAATATGTAGGCCCTTATAGGCACAGACTGAAGCCCAACAATATATATATATAAAATTTCTCAGAGAAGTTTGAAGTGACGTTTGAAAGCTTCACTTGACGTCTGAGTGGATTTTGTGGGTAAACACCGCCATCTAGTGGAGACTTTATAGAAGCACGACTGTACAGGGTGTGAAAACATTCCTGACAGTCAATCTCAATGCAGCACAGAGACACCGTGACCTTTTTATTGTCACTCCTGTTGATTTTTTTTATTATTATTATTTTTTTTAAGATGGCGGATAATCAGATGGTTTGGCCAAAAACCGTCTGACAGGCAATTCCTGTCGTCTTTCTGTCGGATCTTGGGTGAACCGCAACGGAGAGAGACTGGTCAGTTTTCCCCAGTTCAGCCCAATTTGGTCCTTAACTGGTTTCAAGTGGTGAATTAAAATTTGTAGTCCTTCTCATCAGATCTCGGACTTTTCTTTTCGAATGTGTATTACTTCCATTGCAAATAGAAAAAAAAAAGAAGTAAATTTTCACCCAAAAAGAAAACTCAGAAACTTTCAGATTGATTTCAGAAATATATAAATGTTTTTTTTTTTTAAATTGGAAACAAAAGTTGATCTCCAAAACTCAAAAATATCCGAAAAATTATCTGTGATTTTCTAGAAGTAATTGAGAATATCCTAAATTATTTCTGAGCTTTGTACTTTTAAGCTAACGTTTGACTTTTCAAACTCCAAAATATAGATTTCTAGAAAATCTCCGAGATTTTTTTTTTTGTTTTTGGCAGAACTTTACTCCTCTCTTTTCAATCTGCAATCTAATCCTAATGTGCCGTTGTAGGAAGAGAGCCTTCTAAACTCAAACAAATACCGTCTGACGTGTCATTTCTGTTGGGACGCCTCGTCCATCCTTCCTTTATCACGTCAAAGCTCTGTGGTGGCGTCTCATTAAAGCACTCAGTTAAATAAAACAGCAGTTAAATTATGATAAAGTGACTCCTGGATTAAATATTGACGTCAATCAGACTGTGATTTTCATGCAGCGCCTTGAAAGAACATTAATTGCCAGTCTAGACTTCACACACTTTCAGCTCAAAGCACATAAACAAGCTTTTATCCGAGTCATCGCAGCTCTGGCTGTGTTTGTTGCTGGAAGGTCAATCGCTCTCTGCCAACATCTGACAGTTTTTGTTTCTTTTCTCTCTCTGGGTTTGTATTTAACTCCAACTGGCTTCCATGTCTCCTCTGAGGAAAATCTCTCCTGCAGCATGATGCTGCCACCACCATGTTTCACCCTGGGCATGGCGACGCACATAGAATGAAAGCTTTTAGCCGATTGCCCCCTCTGCTGGGAACGCTTGGTAACTGCAAGGCAAACTAAAACTGTCAGAAAGCTTTCTGAAAAATAAATAAATAAGTAAGGTAAAATGTCGCCGGTTTTTGTGTTTGAAATATTAAATTGCCACTGTACTTTAGGTTATCATTGTCACTACAATTTGTTAAATTTTTCACATTTTATATATTTCTAATGTCTATTTGTTTCTCTGCTATTAAATACATGTAGATCTCAATAGGTTTTTATATGATGATACAAAGGTTTAATAATTATTTAATAAAAAATAGTGACATTATGACATATTAGAGTTCATATAAGGCTCTTATGCTTCATATATTGTTTTTTTACGTATTCAAAAACAATAACACAATAATAATAAACAGACATTTTTCAGACTAAAGAGTGCATCTGGTCAGATTTGATAACCTAACCCTACTTTTAACTTCTCCACAACTTTCTCTCTGTGTTTTGTAGCCTTCGTTGTGCCGTTGGCTTGTTCTCTAATAAGTGAAGCTTATTTGTATTTAGCAGTTCAAAGTGCTTCACAAAATAATAATACTAAAAAAAAAATCATACACGAAATCAGTGTATGATTTCAGTCACGAAACAAGCAGTAAACATTACATTTGGTCAACTATCAAAATGTTACTGTCAAAGGCAACTCTTAACAGTTTGGTTTAAAGAAACTAGAGCAAATTATCCACTACCTTGTGTTGGTGCGTCATAAAAATCCCATGAAACATTAAACGTCAAATTCTGAAAACTTGATGAATGCCGTGCTATGCCAACTGCCTTGCTCAATGGAGATTTCCTTCCAGGCGAGAGACAAACGGAGAGTGAGAAGAGCTCTCACGAAGGTCAGCTTTGAAATTTGCAGAAGCGAATTACAAACCTTATCTCAGTTATTGAGTTTGTTGCAGAACGTTGGCCTTGCAGACCCCGGAGCGACGCTGAGAGAAAATCACAAAGATAAGCCACTCTCGTCTGTCACCATGACGCAAATTCGTCTTCTGTTGTGAGCCGTCGATACGGTCAAAGCTTTCGGCTCAAAACTGCAAGATAATATGGAGCCAACCTTAATTATGACCCGTCTGATCCAGTTTACCATGTGCATTGGTGACTTTCGTAGAGGAGATGCTAATGACTAGCATCGTCAAGATGAGAAACACACACATTTTTATTTTCACAAGGACTTTACTTTGACTTCTGTTCATTTTTCATCAATTTGTTTGGACTATTACCACAATATTACCTAACCCTAACGGTGACATCAGCTCCAGACATTTTGGGAAGAACCAACCAGAAGAAGCGGGTGTGGACTTTATGTCAGAGCTCTAACCAGGACTTGGTGCCTGGAACCTGGGTGAACGCTGTTAAAAATCCTTCTATAAACTGATTATTGATGATTATTTCAATAACCAAATCATTACGATTCATTTGACTAATCATCAGCCCTTGTGACTTCCACAGGAAATTGGTAAAACAGCACCAAATTAAAATGGCCGGTAAAAAAAAAAATGGGTAAATTTAGATTTACATGTAGAAAACATGTAAATTGTAAACGTAGTTTGTGCTCTCTCAAAAAAATGCATGAATGCTTGTGTTTCCAAAAATTTGATTTTCCAATGTGTAAAATCAAGATACTTTCAGGACAGAGCTGGGTAATGTAGGAGTAGTGAACTGTAAACATGAAAGCATTTGGATTCGTCCCCCAAAGCGGTGCGTGTGAAAGCGGAGTGAGTGGCAGCTGTCTGGGCGGGAGGGTAAACACACTTGTCACGATGTGTTTGCAAATTAGCATCTGACGGTAGTGAGAAAACACTGGGCTAAAACAAGACACTGTACAGAGAGGACATGCTGCAGGACACATCGCACATTACAGGAGTGGAGGAGGAAGCACATTTCATGGAACGAATCTTCAGCTACGTCCCAGCAACAACAAATGAATACGGCGATCCATCCATGTCACGGATGGATCTTCTAAAGATCTGAATTCTCCCCAAACGATCCCAAACAAAACCAACGGCATTGCTTGGGTGAGATAACTGAAAACTCCTTGGATAATTCAAGTGAAGCCAGATTTGCCGAGCTAATCCTCGGCTAATGACCCATTCCTCGTTCTTCCTGGAAACGTTCGGCGGTTGCAGACGTCTTGGTAGGCTTGGGTGAGACGTGCCTTACCGTTTCCCCCAGTAGCATCAATGCCAGCAGCCTTAACACGGCGCAGCGTATTTCGCTAAACTGCAATGGAAACACTTCTTTCGCATCGCACAAGTCACATGATCAACAACCGGATGTTACTGCTGATGGAAATGACAAAGAAGACAGGAAGTAGTGGGAGGATCGTGGTGCGTAAACAAACGTATTTATGCGTGACTTTAATTGAGTTCCTTTTTTTTTCTAATGGAAACACAATTTCAAAATAGATTTTTCTTCCATCTCGGGAGAATATCAACTGAGTTCTGCCCACATTTGTAACGGGGTTGACAAATGATGAGGCCGCTGTTCCTTACAATGGTCGTCTTTATTGAGGACGTAAAGAGAACAACACAAAAACACCAATTTCAACAAGCTCACCGTACGCCAGACCAACCAGATTTTCTTTTTTACAAAACATTTACAGCTAACGGTACGTTTACTCCACACAGAATTATAAAAGAAAGGACTCGCAAGAACATCAGTGGTGAAGCTACCAGCGCCGGCTCTGTGTGGCGCAAACGCCGCCAAGCGCATCCCAACTACCTGCCCACGATCAGGCCGGAAGAAAGAAGAGAAAACATTAGATTACATTCATAATAATGATCGCGCTAAGTGTTTCTACTACTGAATGACGAGGAGACTGCACAGAACAGAAGAACGGAGATTCATAGGCTGGGAAATTATGCTTTCAACACGTTTATAGGGGAAACGACCTGATGTAGAAGGACGACACGTTGGATCCCTACAGATGTTGTGATGCTGTTTCTATGCAGAACACGGCTGGTTGCCCAACAACTTGTCGACGACGCCAAAGCATTTGCAGTATTTTGACGTTCGCCTTTCATCCCTAAAGGTATCTACGGAGGCTTCTCAGGGTCATCGTAGAGACAGAAACGAGAAAAAAGAGTAAATTTGCGAGACAGAACTCACATTATTAGATTCATCTCAGAAATGTTATAGGAAGAAGCGTAAAACAATTTCTGAGCTCAAAAAGCCAAAAGATTTGCCAGAAGGAAAAAAAAAAGGAAACGTTCACATTAAACTCAGAAGTTACAGGGAAATTTTGGCGCTTGAAAAGTCAAAAATTTGTGAGGAAAAAAGAATCCATTGTTTTGGAGGAAAAACTTGGGAGTTTTCTGGGCTCGAAAGGTCAAACATTTTGGACTTGTGAAAAAACATTTCGACTTTGCTAAATCAGAGACATCGTTTTTTTTTTTCTAGAATATGTGAAAATAACCTAAATATGTCTAAAAAAGAAAAAAAAGTCTCCACACAAATGTCAAACTTCTGGAGCTCCGAAATGTCAAAGTTTTTTTTTTTTTTTTCTAGAAATTTTCTGAGCTTGATCTCAAAATTTCAGAGTTTTTTTTCTCACAAACTTAGTTCTTTTTATTCCTGGATCTCCGGCGGCCCCTGACCCGCCGCTGTCAATATGTACGCCCATGTGGTCATTTTTGTTGTTGTTTTTTTATTTTAGAGGGACAAAGTTAGGCCTTTTATTTAGCATTACGCATCGGACACTAAGTGACACGGCTTTACCGAACAGGACCTACAGACCGCTCCCGCTCCCCTCCACGTCGTCGATCTCCACCGAGCGTTTCCGCAGGACGGAGTTCGCCCTCCGGCCGCTCTTGGCCGGCGCCGGCATCTTGGCCTGGCAGGGAGCCCGGTACTGCGGCAGGCCGGCCTTGGTGGTGTCCAGCTCCTCCGGGTCGTCCTGCTGGGCCCGCAGCGCCGCGATCACGTCCTTGTCCGAGGGGCTGAGGGTGAGGCAGCCGCAGGGTCGGCCCTCCGCCCCGTTCTCTCCCGCCTCCTGCTGGTCGTCCTCCACCGTCATGAAGGCGTCGCCCCACAGGCTCTCGCAGAGATCCCTGCCGTGCTGATACATCTGCAGAGAGGCGTTTCCATCCTCAGTGAGACTGGCAAACATAAATGCTTTTGATCCATCAATCAGAAGAACTTTACTCCCTTCAGCCACCAGGTTAGCTGTTTTTTTTCTAATTCAACGTTTTTAAATGAAACAAATTCAAAATGATCACAGTTTTGCTTGAAACTCAAGTAAACTTAAATGTGTCAATTGTGAATTTGCCCGTACCTGTTTCTTTTCTTATTGCTGCTTAATTTGTTGAACCCAAATCAACGTTTGAAGCATGTGTCGGTCCAACATATATATATTTTTTGATTTCCCTGCAGACTCCAGACCACAAATTACATCAGTCAGTCGCTCCAGTGTTCCAGGAATCCACAATTTCAGAAATTAAAAATAAAATAAAATAAACAATGGCCAGCATTCGTTCAACTTTACTTATTAGCTGTCTGTTTATTACAATTTTTATTTTTTTATTTTTTTATTTTTTTGCAAAAAATGGAGACTGTTCACTCCGACCTGCAGGTGGCAGTGTTTCTTCTATCAAACTGCTGCCTCCGCCTTACTTTTGAGGTCAAGTTCTACGCAAACAGCAAAAATCAAGACGTTTAAGTTCCTTAAAGAATTAAAATGTTTGTTTAGGGTTTTTTTTCTTATTGTTTCCTGTCTCATTTTATTTTTGTTGCGTAGGTTTTGTAAGGGGTTCAATGAGGAGAAAATGTGCATATATTCCTAACGTATATGTTTTATCATTTGAAGCCCTTCTTCACTAGCTTGTCGCAGCAATGCGCTTTACAAATAAACTTGACTTTACCTGAGTCCACAAAGCGAAGGCTTTGGATCGATCTAAGTCAGCGTCTGAACTAAAATGTGATTTCTTTCAGTTGAATTTATTCTTAATTTCAATCGAGAATTTGTGCCACAATAAGTCAGAATGTTTCATTTGTTTTCTTTTTTATCAATAATGAATTCAAACAAACCTTGTTACACTTATTAAATAAATGACAGAGCGACCACTAACTTAGCATCTTCTTAGCCACTGGGTCCTACATTAGTCAGCAAGTTATTTATTTTTTTCAAATCAATTAATCTTTACGCAAGTTTGCTTCAAAATTTAGAAATTGGGTCTCTGTCACTTTAAGAAGCTCCTGCTCTTTCTGAAACTCCGCCTTCAGGAAGTCGTCGCAACATGGCTCCTGCTTTAACCCTTAAACAAACTTGTTACCCACTGAATGGTTGCCATGGAGATGAAGGGATTTCTCAAACGTGCCTGAAAGAAAACCAGTAATAACTTTCTAACACGATATAAAGCCAAATAAAAACAACATTAGGAGATCCTGCCCCGCTAAACGTGAAGTGGAGCGGGGGAGATGGATGGTTTTCAACTTTTTTAACAGCAGCCATTTTGTATTTTTAACAAAACCTCGAACGACGAATTATCGTGACCGCTCGTCCTTGTCGGAGAGGGATCAGACGATCTGAGCCGACACTCCTGCCTGAAACAAGAGCGACGGGTTGGATTTGAGCAGCAGCACCGCCGGCGCCACCGTGAGCTGTAGGAATAAAAATATTCAGAACGACTGCAATTGTTTCCTGTTGTCGTGCAACTTTCTTTCTTTCTTTTTTTTTTATCTTCTTGGCCCCATGAATAAACGGACGCCTGTTTGCTTGGCTCCTCCCTGCCAGTCCGCCCGTCCTCCCGCCAGCCCCTCGGGCATGCCTGAGCTTTACCCCGCCGCATACGACATCCAGCGAAATAATTGATTTTGCCCTTTCCGCGGCGGCTCTGGCCTTGAGAACACTTTGCCTCTGCCAGGTGTTTTCTCTCTCAGGTGGCTTTACTTGGCCCCTGCTGCTTTCCTCTCCTTGTCTGCAGCATCGACCTTCAGAGCCAATCTGAATACGGCGCTTAAAAAGAAACAAAAAAAAAAAAGAAGAAAAATCCTTCAGGTTTGGCATAGCAGCATCTCAGGGGCCCCCGGAGAGCAGATTAACAGCTCTGAGCCGGTCCAGAACGATTAAAACTCCAATTGACAAGCATTTAATGAAGCCATGTTTGCAAAATCACAATCTATGTTTGTTTGAGGTTTTTTTCGAATATATAAAAATTATCCAGAACCAAGAAACAAGAGTCGAGCTAGATTGCGTGTAGAAGCCAGTGGCGAGGCTAGCAGCTCACAACAGAGAGCACTAACCTTCACTTCCTTCTCCCTCTCTGGTCACTTCCTGTTTCCTTCAGAACACCTTGTGTACGAATGGAGCTGTAGAAATGAACTTGCCTTCTCTACAACCAGTCATTAGGATGCTAAGTCATCCCCCAGATAAGCATTTCCTGCTTCTTCCAGTTATTTTATAGCATTTCCTCGCAAAGATTTGATTGAAAAAAAGAAAAAAGAAAAAGAAGTGATGTGTTTACTGAGTTTGAAGGACAAAAAGGACGATGGGTGTGTCTCTTAACTACATATGCTCTCTGTGTGACGCTTTGGTCTTATCACATCGACCCAATAATACCCACAGGAGCATAGACACTAGCACACACACACACACACACACACATTTCAGTCCTCCCCCGGGCGGCCATGATTTGCTGCCAAACTTAATTCGGTACAAGCCCAAGAAGCTCTAGACGACATGCTGGGATTGAATAAGCCAGATAGAGATTTTTCCTGCGGCGCCATGCGCTGTCCTTCCCTTCCTTATCTTGCTTAATTCTAGCCTTTCCATCCTGAAACCACAAACACTACGCTGAGACAGGAACCGTGGAAGCCTTAGACTTTCTTGAGTTAAAATTATATATATATATATATATATATATATATATATATATATATATATATATATATATATATATATATATATATATATATATATATTTGGAAAATCACTTTTTATATGTACAGTACCTGAGATATGAGAGATTTAGCACAGATCTAACAAAACCTGTTAATGTGGCACACAGGCCTGTCACAGCAACAAACTTAGCTTTTATGATAAATTGTCGCAGACGTCATTGCGGTAAACACAAGTAACAAAGTGCACAGCTTAAGTATCCAACAAAGATGATTAAACTTTCAATTGTAATGAACATTTAACACTGGGAACTGGGACACATTTTAAATATCCAAAATAAATAAACAAAACAACCAATAAAATGAATTATGACACTCTGCAGTGCTAAGCTAGCTGTTAGTGACATGTTAGCAACATGAGCTAATAATGGTGTATTTCTGTGTTGTATGTGTTTCAAAACTGCAGTGACTTGAACCCTGACATGATTTCCACCACGCAAGTGCGACTAATTTAGGCGCAAGCAAAATGATTCACTGTTGCAGCCATCCATACGTTCCCGACGGCGGCCATATTGAATTTTGATATTGCCGTTGGCGACACATTCTAACTTGGTATTTTGCCATCAGAAAGTGTTCCTGGTTACTTCCTTTCCAAGTTCAAACTAAATAATTCTTCTTGCCACTTCTCCATGAAGCTCAGATTAATGAAGCACAAAGCCAACAGTTGATCCATCCATAGATTCTCCTCACCTGAGTTTCATTTGTCTCTGTTTCTTTCTGAGGTTATTTCCCTCCCTGCCTAACCTGTGGGTTCAGGCAGGTGGCTCAGTAGAGCTGCATTTGTGCAAAAAATTCAAGGAGAATGAATAAATTGTTTTGTATTCAACAGAAATATGCCTCTCTCTTGCATAACCAGAAGCACTCAATCTAAGCGAAGACCTTGGCGGGCGAATGATGTAACCAAAAACTACAAAAACAGGAGCGAGACCGAGAGCGCCGGAGCTGATTTGATTTTTCTGCTGAAGGTGCATTAACACACAAACTGACACCTTCCACAGTCCGAGCTCTCACAAGCCGCTTTTTACCTACGCACACCTGGCGTTCAGTCATGCATTCACCGACACTCTCGTTTTTACCGTTACCTCCCAAAATAAGATGCTGAACAAAAAAAATAGTGGATCTGTCAAATTCGCTCTCACATTTTTCTAATTGCGTTCGTCTGTTTCAGAGCGGCTTAAGTTTCCTGCAGCCTAATTGCGGCGTTAAGCGTTGCCCTACATGAAGACGGGCCAAGGCGGAGCGCACAAAGCCCCGGAATTATGCAGGCGGTTCGCCCACAGGAAACACACACACAAACACACAGAGATCCTCACATCCACACATTCTCCCTCTTAATACACTCTGCAATTTCTGCTTATCATCTAATAACCAGCGAGCTGCCTTATTAGATCTGCGGTCTGTGGGTGTGTGGAAGAGGATGGAGGCGGTAGGGAGGGGAGACGGAGAGACAGACAGGTCGTCGCTGGGCTGCGGTGACGTGTGAGAGTTCAGTTTGCCGCAGGCCTCTACCGGCCCGCCGCTTGTTTTTCAATCACCCAGCTGGCCCCTGCCCAGCGGAGCGGGGCCAGGCTCTTTCACGCTCCAAAGCCAGCCCGGCTCTCACACCGTCCACCCTGTGCCAAAAGTTCAAGGAGAATAAATAAATTGTTCTCCATAAACTTTCAGCGAGACAAACGTTGGTGCAAAAATAAAATAATAAATAAATAAATAAATAAAAGCTGGAAAGACTCGATTTTTTTTTTTTTTATTTTACAGTGCTTTTTTCTTTTTGTTTTTCTTTTTTGATTTCTCTGAACCACAAGCTTAACATTTTGTGCCAGAAGAAAGCCGCTGCTTCCATTTGCTTTCTGGTCAGGATAAAGCAAAACAGAGCTTTACCACCACAAACACACTAAATCTTACCAAGTATTTGTTTCTTGTCTATTTTCCAATGTAAATATTTAATAAGACTTATAGACCTAAACTAACTTACAAATATATTTCCAGCTAAATATAGGTGTTTGTTTTAAATATATTGTATGAAACTTTGATAGTGCTAAAAAAGTGCATATTTTGGTGGTTTAATTTATTTTTTTATTGAAATGTGTATATATTTGTTGTATTTTTATGTTTTTTTACACCAGATTTGCACCCAAAAAACTACAAAAGGGTACCATTTCCAATGGCAGATTTTTTTCACTTATAGCAATACATTTTTTCCATGTCATAAGTGAAAGATATTTGCACTAGAAACTAGTAAAAAAAAAATACTGGGTAAAATTTTGTGTTTTCTATAGTGCATGAGGATGAACATGCTATTCATACTGTGAAGCTCGGTGGTGGCATCATTATGCTGTGGAGACGGAAAGATCTATGGAGCTCCATGCAAGGCAAACACATAGCCTAATAATAATAGGAACAGGTAACAGAGCAAATATCTTTTAAGAATATTAATTAAATAAATATTAGTCTTTGTTTTTGTGGAAAATAAGAATGAAGAAAACAGAAATGATGACAACTGTGATTGTGTTTACCTGCTGATACTGAACGCAGGTCCCGGTGCAGTTCTGGCCCCGGGGGTCTCTGGCCCAGTTGCGAGCACACGTCATGTCCGTCCTGCAGGCATCGAACCTGGAGACGCACAAAAGACACATGAGAATCGGCAAAAATCTATCTGCTCATTATTTATAAAACAGCCCCGTTTTTAAAACTAAAAGGTCTATTTTTTAATATTTTTACATGAGACGAGTTAGCATCAGGGCTCAAGATGTAGCTCACGGCTTCCCTTAAGTGCACAATTTGGCATGGTGTTTTGTTTTTGTAGCACTTATGGAAATATGTAAAGAAACACTGGTAGATGAGAATCCTTTTTCTGTGGCAGTATAACAACAACATATTTTCTTTTTTCTTTTAATGGCCATCATCCACAAAACTTTAATATTATTCCCAGTCAGGAGAAACATGTTAATAGACGACTTTTATCTTAAGTCGAGGCATAACTCAGCTGGTATTTCCCATATAGGAATGTTGATGCGGTTAAAAACTGTCTTTAAACGTTTTACTGTTTAAAAGTGTAAAGCAGTTTGGTTCATTTCCCTCAGAACCAGATTAGCCAGTTCTACTTTTTGTGCCATCAGGCTTCTGTTGGTCAATTTCAGCACATGTCATGATCATTTGTTTCTTTACAGCAGGGGTCCCCAAAGTGGGTCCTCGGGGGCCGGCATCCTGCACGTTTTACTTCTCTCCTTTGTGGGAGTGACAACCTTTTCAGAATGTCATTGTTCTTCTTAGGCCTCTAACGGGCCATCATTTGATCCAGGCCCGTTAAATCAGGGAGAGAACTACAACATGCAGGGTGCCGGCCCTCGAGGGCCCACTTTGGGGACCCTCGCTCTACAGAAACACATATTTGTGACATCCAAGTTTTTTTCTTTATATTAATTTCACCACTACTATCTACATTAGAGGTCGGGAGTGCCTAGCTTAAACACTGCTAGTTAGCAAAATATAAGCTAACTTGTGTGCCAGTTGGAAAAATTTGACCAGCTAATACCGCAAGCTATTGCTAGCTTGGCTCCACTTTCAGATTCTAACAAAATTAGTAAAAGTCAACACATACAAGCTATGTTTACCGTGTGTTTTAAACTGAACATAGAGTTTGCTATTTAGAGCCAATTACTGGTGAATCAGACACTTTTAACAAATTATAAGGGTGTTTATATTTGTCATCTGGTAATTAATAATACAGAATTAAGCCAAAAATCAAAATGATTCATTTAAACCCAAATTCTTTGTATTTAGAAGTAAAAAATGTTTTCGGTCCTACTTGATATTAGCCTTAATGTATTTCATGAGCCACTTTAACCTGTTTTAGGGGTTTAAATGCCAAGCCATTACCCCTTATCTAACCTTGTTTAATTAACCAACCAAAACCTTGATGGCTCTCTATGTGACACAGTACCAAATTAGCAAATTGCTTTGTCTTTAGCATCACAGTTTTTAAGAATGCAGAGAATGGATTTGGTGCACAATTTTGTTGCTCGATCCGCCGTCGGACTGTAGATTTGTCCCTTCAAATAATCTGCACAAACAGGGTATTGTTCCCTCTCATCTCGGTCCTGGCAGCAGAAGCGACCGTATTTTCCATAATCTCAGACTGTTTGTTCAGATGCCGTCTGTCGGACTGAATTCCCAAAACATGAAAGCAGATTACACTTTTAAATTCAGCGGGGAAGTTCGGAAATGTATTCTATCTTTACAAACTCTCAAATGCCTCTTCAAATCATCTTTCTGTGTTTGCATTAGTTGTTTTCCGACATTTAGAGGATTATCTCAGGGTTTTTTTTTTTATTATTCCACGAACCTTCAGATTTGTTCATGTCCTCTGAACCCAGAAATTTTGAGAAAAAAAAAGCAGTTTTATTTATAGGGCACTTTGTCTTGGGGGTTGTTTTACAAAACTGTATCCTCTCTCCCCCGGAGTCTGACATGCTCAGCAGGAGCAGCTACCGCGTCGTGTTCAGGCGGCCTCACCAGTCACGGCAGAAGCTGTGGCAGAGCGGCACCGCCTGGATGTACGAGCGGCGGTGAGGATGAGGCCAGCGGGAGGCGTCAGGGGAGCAGCGGTAAAAGCACGACACGCGCTTCAGATAGCCCTCGCACCTGCAGAGACAGAAGGAAACAGTTTTCTACCAGCGTGACGAAAGGCCACAAAGGGTTACTGACCCGCAATGTCACTGGGAAGGGAACAACAGCGAGGGTAAATGTGAGCATGTGACTCGTACTGTGCAGGAGTGAAAAATAATGATATTCCTAATAAACAAAAGACTTTCAAAAGTGTTCGTCATCTCGAAGATTTTCCCACAATCAGGAATTTCAACTGGGATCGATGTGCAGGACTTTGTCTTGACCTGCCACTGGCTGCGTTTTCATGACTAATGTGTGAAAAATGTTGTGAAATAAACACATTTTAATATGGCCAAAAAACAAAAACAAAAAACCCACCACATCCAATTAGCTTTTTAATCAATTTTTAAAAATTGCTCCATTTACATTAAGCTAATTTTTTTTTCGAAATGTCAAATTACAATGGCCGACGAAAATGCACCTGCACAAAGTTGAAGTTGGTATGTTGTCATCTGACCTGATGTAGAAATGGTCACGGGCTTTGAATACTTTTGTGAATCAACTCTATTTCGTGCAGCAAATTTCCGCAACAATTCAGTTTAAAGCAAACTGCATCACAAGATGTGAAGGAGCGGCCTCAAGAGGCTAATTTCCATCAGTTTTTGCAATATGTAGTCTTATAATTGCTAATCATAATAATAATTTCTCTTTAATAAGTCGATTAGTTGAACAGAATCAGCGTAGCGGTGCTAAAAATAGAGTGATATGCAGTGAAGCTGAGCTAAACAGTCTAATGTGTGACTAGATCCATGTGGTTTTGTTCGGTTAAAACTTTGGTTTACTGTAATCTAAGACTGCGGTCCGTTTAGTCGGAATTACAATTTACCGTTTGTATCTCCACCTGGAAACAACCTGCGTCTGTGACGCACGATTCCAATACGAGAAGGAGGAACAATTAAAACGGGACGTTATTAGAAAGCAAGAACAGATGGGACTTACTCTGAGCTCAGAGGGCCACATTTGTCCCAGGGTTCGTTCTTATTGCTGTCAGATGGAACATAGGCAATATCCTGGATGTCTCCCTCAGTGCAGCAGCTGTCTGCAGCAGCAAGGATGAAAATAAACACCAAACCACTGTCGTCACCTCTGCCTGCTCACAGAAGCGATTGTGGACCTTACGGAGGGCGTGCACTCACTGTCGCGGTAAAGCCCGCACTCGGACAGGCGTGGCTCCGCGCTGGGCGCGGCCTTGTGCTTGCCATCCTGGAGGCAGACGCCCTCGGAGCGCGCCCGGCCGACCGCCGTCAGGTATACGCATATCAGCAGCAGCGGGGGAGAAGTCACGCCCATCTCTGCCGATCCGGAGGAGGAGTAGGAAGGAAGTGCGGCAGACGACGCGCCCTACCGTCAAATCACAGCAGGGGCACAGAGTCAAGATCGCTGCCTAAAACAGAGAAGCACACAGAAGTCAATGAAGATCACTTTAGAATTTTTTTTACATTTTTGGTTTGCAACCCAGGGCGCATTTCAGTGATGGAGCACAAGTTGTGCACAGTTTTTATTGAACACACTTTTTGATTTTTTTGTTTTCTTTCTGCATTTTGTTCATGAAAACAAAAAAATATCAACATTTTCATGCTGCTTTGGAGTCAAGGCAACCTCAGGATATATAAGCTGGAACAGAAAGTGAAAAGCTGAGTAGAGATTATTCAAAACAGTTTTTTCTTCTTAAAAAAAACTAAACAAAAAAAAAAAAATGAAAATTATATATTTATTCACAAGATCAAACAAGGAATAAATCAGTTTGAATTGCTATGTCATGCAGATATGGGATTCGTTTAAATTGATGACATATTTTTGACCAATTCTCTTTCAGGAGTTTCAACATTTATTTTGTGATTAAAAGTAACATGAAAACTGTAAAATAATTTCAGTTGTTACACCGGTTCATTAATCTGCACGGCGACTCAACTTCTTATCAACAGAACTGATTTATGCAGAGAGAAATCGCCCTGCAGACTAACGTCGATACTTAAGAATTAAATTGAAGAAAATTCGTTCCTGCAGCCTGTACCTACTGCAATAATGACAACATGTGCCCTTCGTACCAAATTTTATTACCAACCTGTTTAACTAATTGTAGACATTAATCATACCTCTTACAGTTTTAATTTAACAACTGCCATCTTTATTGAATTGTGGCACGTCTGGACTTCCATAGGCAGGGACAAGCAGATGACCCAGACGTGGTGGACCTGATTAGGTGGCACTGGGGCACAGTGGTTTAATCTGACCAGGTGCTGACCGGTGTGCAGACTAACCTAAATAGCAGCGACTTAAACAAATCTGTTTGACAGAAATAAACTCTTGTCGTTGCACCTATAGCATGTCTGAATCAGTATTTCTGCCTGGAAAACAGCTGAAACACCTAAAATGTTATAGGTTGGGCATTACTGAACAGCATAATTAAATGTTTTCAATAGCAAAAAATGTCCAATGTTGCAAAATTCGTTTTTAGGGTGTAGTGATGCTGATCCGAAGAATGATGGGATTTGCCAGAAACTGAACTGCAGCCTAAGAAGTGAGTCTCCAAAAAGGGGAGATTTTCAAGTTAAGGCGATTTCTAAAAAACAGAAAAAAAGAAAAAAAAAGCTCCAACTTAAAAGTGCTTTTAATTTGCGAGTTTGTGACCCGATGACCTTTAAACGGGCATTTCTCTCCTTTAAGAGAAATGCCCGTTATCTTTTTTTTCCGAATGCATTTTTAGTCGATTGTCCGTGCCGCCCTTCGGCGTCACTCCTCACCGAAAACCAACCGAATCGCGTGGAGATGACCGATCCCGCGCTTCTATACTCACCCGTTCACCGGGTTTAAAAAGGGAGGGGGTTGAAAAAAAAGAAGAAGAAAACGTCGCTCCCTCCGACGTGGCCCGGTTCTGATCCCCGCCCCGATGCTGTGGCTCTGGCGGCTGCAGGCTGCGCGGCGCTCGGCTCTCCTCCCGCTCCACGTCCGTCTCCGTGCGGCGGCTGTGATCTCCTCTGCTCCGGGGAGACGCTGCTCGCCACTTTGTCACCGGTTTAGATGGGAAAACATGCCAGCCTCCTACCAGGCTCCTCACCCCCACCTCCCTCCTCCATCTGTCACACGCTGGGATGTCCTGTCTGTCTGTCCCTCCCTCTCTCTCTCTCTTTCTTTCCTTTTTTCTTTCTCTCCTGCACGCAAAAGCACTCACACATGCACAGAGAAGGACCGGGGCTCTGTCCTTGTTAATCTCCCAATAGGATGTTTTTCCAAATCCTCCTTGTTGACAGCTTTCCTTCCACCGGTCCAAGCACTGCTGGAAAAAAAAACACACACACACCCAGAAGATTTGATTAAAAATCTGATGCTTTGCCCTTCAGACCCAGAGGGTGACAAACAGGTGCTGAGTCACACCTGTCCATTGCCGACGCGCTCTGAGGTCAGGACAACCCCCCCCCCCCCAAATGACAGGGTCAGAGGAGGTCGCGGATGAGATTTAATACTGGATGATATGCTGAGGGCGGAGAACGAAGCTCTCTGCGGGACAAAGCTCGAGAATCTGCTGCACTTTGCAAAAAAAACAAACACAAAAACAGTCCCCTTCACCCGACTCAAAGGTCATTTTTCCGTGCACTTCCCCACCCCCAAAAAAGCAGATAAAGTTCTTACAGGACATTAATATGTTGTTTTGCAGATATGCTGAGGAGCTGAACTGTTACGTAAACATGTGAGCAGGTTTACCCCGTGTTTGTTGTTGTTGTTGTTGCTCCTCTCGTGTAATCTCACATCCTCTTGGACCTGTTGTGTCAGCCTAATCCCTGTCTGGGTCCATCTCTCTCTCTCTGGCTCCAGAACGCTCCTAAGGCTTTTGGCCCTAATGGCAGATGGGGACTATCTTGTGGCCCAGATACGACGCCTCGCGCTCCTTAAACTTTTTTAACAGCACAACGAAGAAGGTTCAGCGCTTTACATTCTGCTCCCATAACCCTGTTTATAGAATTTTTTTATAGGAGAGGTGCAAGGGAAGAAAGCTGATGAAAAGACCAACTGATGGTTCTGTTTTTCGTTTCTTGCAACACAAAGCAAGAAGTGTTGTATCGGAAAAAAAAACACTAACATATGCATGCATATCTCCCTTAGCATAACCAGATACTTTCTATGAGGCTCATGGAGACAGGACGGGCTCACATGGCCCCTGTGAGCCGCCAGACTGTTTTGTAACTGTCCAGGGTCATCACCACTGAGCACTTTATTTCTGGGGCTGAGAGCGGTGGAGCGAGAGGCATACAGACAAACAGCTCTTCATCTGGTAATTAGAGACAAAATAACGGTATCTTTGTGCGGGAGCTATTCAGAGAAGTGAGAGGAAGAGGAAGAGAGAAAGAAAGAGGACAAAGCAGGCCAACAGAGATCTCTGTGTGTACCCTCTCTCTCATTTAGCCTGATTGGGGCTCTGCCTGTCTTTAGACCCTGCATCGGCCCTCAGTTGCCATGTGGCCTCTCTCGTCCTTTTTGAGTGACTGATTCCCCTGTTTGGTATTTTCTTTGATTTGATCCACTGACCCATTTCTCCAAAATGGCAAACTCTTTAGTGGAAACCAAAGTCAAAGAAAGAAGGAATTCTTTCTTTGACTTTGATTCTTGTTTTGTTTTTTGGGTTTTTTGTTGTAGTGAGTCAATGACTGAACGTTTGGCATTCATATTTGATCCTCCTGGAAACATTTAGTTGATTCTTCTTGGAAAAACTTCAGTTGGCGAGTGCAAGTGAGGCTTTTCTCGTTGGGTGTCACCGGATTTACACACTTCTCAAGAGTCCCACTCCTGTGTACCAAACACTTCTAAACTCTTTAGGTTTCTTAGCTGCCACTTAAGTTCACCTTTCTACGCTGATTTCTGTAGGATTGAGATCTGGAGACTGACCGGGATGTTCCTTGATCTTGGGGTATCCTCTTCTCAAGCCCCTCCTTGGATGCTTCCTGTAATTGGGGTATTGGAAGACCTGATGACAATCCAGCTGTTGTCCTCTGGAAGAAAGAAGAAGGTTCTAATCACTAATTTCTACAATACATCACCACATTAATGAGCCCCTTACTGTACTGAAGTCCGACTGTATCCTTAGGAGAATAGTGGCCCCCAAACCATGTTTGTTTGTTGAAACTGTCAAGACTTTTAACCAAGTAGAAAGTCGCGCAAATGTCAGAATTCAAAGCATTTCAAATGTCTGAGCAGTAAAACTGTAATCTCTGTATAGTTAGAAGGGACCTGACATTCTTTGATGGAGGATAAGGGTGAAGAAAGTTACACAGTCACTGTTTTGGTCACATGTTTGTACTCCTGTCACAAATTGTAAAATGACCATTCTTATCGCCGTAGAGGAGTTACCCTGTTAGTTAACTGTTGGTCTGCTTTGCTGTGTTGAACTCTCTATGTAATGCTGCTCCCATGAGGTGACTGTATATTTAGGACTGGTCAGATGTGGCGCTGCTCAACACACCTCAGTTTGGGTGGGACATCTTTACCAAAATCTCACCCATTATGCATTTAGTTTATCTCCTGGGATTTTCGGATTAGCCACGGTGCCAAGCGTTGAACATAACATCCGAAGGTCGAGGAGGCTTGAGAACATGCTTCCTTGACGCTACACATGCTTAACACCGGATGCTCCTTAAGCTGTTTAAAAGCTTCCCGCTCATTTGGAAAATTACGCTGAGCTTTACTCTCCGTCGGGGAGCAGCTTCATATGCCTTGAAAGACCTGAACCGCTAGCGATCTCAGGCCACAAGCAGCTTCAGTCAGGACAAACGTCACATTTGCGATTTGTCAGAATATAAGGAATTCATGACTAAAGTGTGTGTCATATGTTTTTGAAATTTATTACATCACACTCAGAGAGAAATAGCAACGAAAGCTGCTGCATATATGTGTCGAGAGTCTGTTTTCTGGCAAAAACCTAACTTCTGTGACCTGTGTCAGATTTCTTGCAAAGCAAGTCACTATAAATCAAACGCAGTGCTTCATTCCACGGTTAATGTTTTCTTTATTATTATCTGCACATCATTCTTTATCTACATCAAGGAAAATCAGACAAACACATTCACCCAAAAAAATTTTCAAGGCAATGTAAAACAGATGGGTAATTAGTTTGGATGGTTATTTTGGTCATAGGACTTGTTGCATCTTCTCATGGGTTTTTTTGCTGGATGATGTTCATCTTGCCAAAGCAGAAGCTGAACCAATGTAGGTACAGCCTCCTTGGGGGCAGCGGCCTGACCTGGCGGCAGCAGATTGAGACAGGAAGAAGTCCAACATCGCCACCGCATGGCCTTATGGCGGAACTGTTTCCATTTTACTGCCCATCCATGAACTTCCATTGTGGAGTGTAAAGTCAACTGAAACTGTCTCCTCTTCTTGGCAGTGTGGAGGTGAAGTTTGATGGGTTGAGTCGGTGGAAGTGGGGTGAACCATTTCGGCAGTAAAGGCAGTGTCCAGGTCCTTTAGTCTCTAGCTGCCGTTTGGTCTCATTCTTCTGTCCTGGACGTTTTTCCCCAAATTCATGGTCATGGTGGCGACGGCGTAAGTGGATAAAATCATGATGGTGCTCCCCACAAAATGAGACGAGGCTCCCCGCTTCGGCACGAACCTCCAGTGAGTGGACGCTTGTGGCCTCTGGGCGTCCGTCGCCTCCACCGTCTGAGAGACCGACTCCATGGCTGCTGCTCCGACAGGCTGCCACTGCAAACAGCAACTCCAAGATGGATCCAAATGTATTTGCTTCTGTCTCTTTTGTCAGGAAGACAGACAGTGTTCTTCTCGCTGCAGCTCGATGCACCTGCTTTTCTCCCCCCCCTACAAAAACGCGCCTCTTTATCTAGTCGGCCTTGTTTGCACACGTCAAATCCTCAGACTCGGCTTGATGCCGGAGTGCGTCAGCGGCAGCTGTGGGAGGTCGACAGGACAAACTAGGTCTCCTGTCCCCGGTGCAAGCTGTAGACAGGACTCGTTAATAGAACAAACCAAAGCCATTGAGTCTCCTTAATTGTGCTTGGGGATCGATGTCGACTCAGGCAGATCATTTAACCTGTGAGGAGCAGGATTAAGTCTCTAGTTCCAGTCAGACGTTTACATGCACTCTTATCACGGGCATGATGATAATTAGAGGCTTTTATCCATTTGTTTGAACTAATTTGTTTTTCTCTCAAGGTGAAATAACTTCACATACAATGATTTTGAATATCTGTGTGCACAACTCCTTTGCTGGTATTTAGTTAAAAGCTCCTTTTAAAGTCGTTTGCTCCTGGTATAATTCTACCCGAATATTTGGTAGCTGATTAATTTTTTTTAAAGGATTGAGGTTCTCCAGAAGCCTCCTCAAACCTCCAACCCCGACATACCTGCACCCCCAAACTCCTATAAGAGTGGTGGTGTGACGGAGCGAGTGAAGCCTGGGGAAAGGAGGACTGTAGGGGGGTAAAATGCTCTCCTCCCTGTGGGGAAGATAGGTAACTCAGGCTACCCCACAAAGGGGAGAAGGTCCTGGCACAGCCACCCTGGGGCCAATGGCACCTGCATCACCAAGTTCCATAGAACCCAGAGACAATCACCAAGCCCCAAAAACTGAACAGAACTGGGACCAACACCTGAAACACCTCAACCCTAACACCCAGCATCTGGTCAAAGATGACCTTTCATTATGTCAAACAAAAGGTCAACAATGAATCAAACCTTACAAATAGTCTGCTCCAAATATATAACAGCCTAAAAACTTTGTGCACATTTAAAACCATCTCATTTTGATGTCAGGAGATCTGGGCCTGTTCCCAAAGCAAATCCTTTCGGGTCAACATGTTTTATCTTGATAGTCATCACTTTTATATCCAAGTTAGTATCCTATTAGCTGACCTCATTTTCGCTTCTAACATCAGCAGGCAGAAAACGAGACACAGAACCACGATCAATCTATTTTCTGACAATGAGGAACAAGAAACAGATCTCACCGCTCGAGCATGTGTCGGTGCACCTTTTGGGGAGATGTACGACTTGACAGACGCCCAGACAGATTCATTTCGGCGTGGCGGCGGCAGACGGATGGCTGAGGAGGATCCCGTCAGACAGCTCTGTTTGTTCCATAACTCTGCTGCAGAGATGACACCTGCAGAGGGGAAGCAGATCAATAGGCGAGACAAATCATGCTGCTCCTTTCACTTTGTCAGCAGCGGTTCTGTCCTCAGGTGTGCCTGAAGCATCAAATCGCGTCATATTTTATCCTCCATTTTAGCCCAGTCATGCAAACAGTATTATATGAACAAATGTCGCTTCTGCACGCACCCCTCAAGTCAGTCTCCTTCATACAAATAACTGGATTTTTCTGCAAGGGAAGCAAAACACAGCGGTGGCTGCGTCATGCTGTGGGGGCATTTTTCCTCAGCAGAGACGTGGACTCTGGTCAGAGTTGATGAGAAAACTGAGGAATACCAATAAAATAAATTGAGGCTCGTGGTGCAAACGGAAAAAAGAAAAGAGGGGGACAAAAAAAAAAGAATCAAATATCTTTGCGAGCGAGAACATCAGATCACATCTGTAACTTTTCACATCAGGCTGAGCAGAAAGCAGCAGATTTGTGGCTCCTGCTTTCTGGATTCAGCCAGGTTCTGTTTTGGGACCGTTTGCGTCACCGCAGTTGGATTACCTGGGCAGACTGACAGGTGCGTCTTTATCTCCTCATGCCTAAAGGGGGAAACGCTAATGTTAGCATCGTCTGCCTTAAAGCTGCACCCAATTACAAGCTGACCTAAGATTTGGAAACTGCACATACTTAAATAAATAAATAAATAAAATAACAGATATTTACTCAGTTCTGTTCTCATTCGTGTTATTAAACTTTTTATTTTTTGTGCTTCAGTTCAGAGTATTGATCGATATTAAAACGGAGTGAAGACATCATGAGAGGGAAGCACATAATGTGGAAATATTGACGACATTAGCCAGGAAGACGTGTCATGATAAATTGTTCCAGTGATTTAAATAGCATTTAAATGAAATTATTATCAAATGAGTCTTTTGAGACAATTTTCAAGTAAAGTAATGACAGGAGAACGGAAGTTCGCCCTCTCAAACGCCAATAAATACTCATTTTGTACGGAACACTTTGCATGGAAACTGGAAGACTTCTTGAATATCCAAAATAAACAATAAGTGGAAAAAAAAACCCCGGAAACCATAAACAAAATGGTTTATGATGAGCAAGTAAAAAAAATATTTGACCACAAGAAAATCTGAAACATCAGAAGAGAAACCATTGGGCTCATGTGCATTTGTCCTGCAATTCATTGATAAACTGCTTGTTGTGACAGGCTTAGCAGGAAGCTACAGCTCAGGTGCAAATTATTCTTGCAAACAGACAATAACCCGAAACTTACAGCCAAATGCATTAAGATCGACATATTTTTAAGGAAACAGCTGAACAGGTGTATGTGTGTGGCTCAGTTATACACCTGTTCTGTCTGGAGGAATGGGCCAAAATTACAGTGAAAACAAAACTCAAAGTGATGAACCAAAGCCACACAGTTTCAAAAGGCAATTCTCCAAAATACTGAGGGGAAAAAAAAAAACATGTCAATGTCTGAAATGAAGAGATTATAAACAGATCCAAAAAGATGGGCCTGACCTGGCCTGTGGAGGTTTCCGTGACGTCACTCAACTCTGTTGCTTTGAGGTGTTATCTTGAAAAAAAAAAAAAAAAAGCCACAGCTGTGCCTCAGATTAACTTAATTGACCTAATTCACAAATCTGTTAAAGGCACAGTGGCCTTAGTGCACTTAAAGTTTTTCCATTTGAAAGAAGTAGTAAAAATCTAGTTTCATTTAGATAAAAAATAAATAAATACGTTTATAAAACTTATGCCTTTGATGTGAAGATAAAGCCAAAAATATACAAAATATACAAATGTAATGATGTATTACATTTTCTAATCTCACGTGAAAATGAATGCAAGTCATCTTTTTTATTTTCTGTTTCCATCATCGACTATACTATAAAAACAACTTAAGTGATAATTAATAATATGGCGTGAGTTGCTTCTGTGCTGCATTACCTGATCTAACCACCAGAGGGCAGATGGAATACAATGCGGAAAACATGGAGTGGGACGTTGCTGATGTGCACTTAAGTAACAGCAGGTGGGGGAAAAAAAACGAGCAAACAAGACTAATGAGGTATAAACTAAACCCAAACACACACACACATTGGTTCAGTGTGTTCTTACTGCAAAACATCAGTCAAGCTGTTTGCTCCTGCACTGAGTCATCCACTTAGTGCAAGAAGTCTTTAGGCCTAGATGTCCTAGATGTCTGTGTGCAACGACTGAGGATGTACATTTTGTCGACTTAGCGCATCTTTAGAGATGAAAAACCTACATAAAGCACAAACGTGCATTTATGGCTGGAATGACAGCACAGAACATCAAATGAAGGAATACATAAAATGACAGATGGGTTCATCAAAAATAGCCCATGTGTCATTTCAAGTAATTTTTCTCCAAAAGATTCAACGGCGTTGCATGTAAATAAATGCACCACAAAAAAACGTGTTTGCCCTCTTACAGATTTTTTGGACTATTTGGACACACTTTTTTATTTATTGTTGATTACTGAATTTCTTGCACCCTGTCAAGCAGGTCACAAGATTATGCTTTATCGCAACAAAGAGCGTCTTCCTTTTGAAAATATCTGAGGACATATTTTAGTTTTTGCGACAAAATCTGCAAATCAAAACCGCAGCGTTACAAATGACTCATTTATATTTGACTTTATTCGCTTTCGATTCTCTCTCTCTCGTAGTTTACATGTAAAATTACAAACGTTTCCATCCTCTGTAAAGAAACTTGAAAAATCTGTTTCGAATACTTTTTTCCCCCACTGAACAGTCATTCATTTGGCTCAGACACAGAGGAAAAAAAAAGTCGCTGCTGTGACTCCTTCGCTGCACCTCCAGTTTTTGTCTTTTCCTGAACTAAAACACTTGAGGAAACGGTGGAGCTGCATGAGAGACGCAGGACACAATCTACCTGCTCCCATCTTCTCCTTTCGGGACCAAGTGGGTCATTTTCTTTTCTTTTCTTTTTTTTTTTTGAGGATGTTTCTGCATAGTTAGAAACCTTTATTTTTCCACTAATGCGGGAAGTAAGACCGAAGTAAGACTGCAGGACATGAGCTCTTGTCCTGAACCAAGCCGAGCAGCTGCTGGCCTCCCAACGTCAAAGGGATTACAGTTTGATTACGCAAGAGGATATGAAAGCAGCGTGATGTTTTGTGTTGAGACGCAGAGATTCATTCTGCAGCAAATACCGTAACAGGACAAACTGCTGCGTTTCCCCACCCGACCCCCGCCGGGGACAAGCAGAGCGGCAGACAGGAAGAGTTCGTTTATATTTCTACTATATTCTATACTTTCACGGCGACCATCTTCATATTTAGCATGTTTGATTAATCCCTACTACACTAAATCTGTTGTCAATTTTTAAAAAATTAAAAGCATTTGTTCCAAATTCCGGGTTTTTAAATACAGAAAAATATGAAATGCGAAACAACGACAATAGAAAAATAGAAAAAAACCTGCATCTTCTTTTCTATTTACAAAAAACTTTACCAGTTGTAGTGAAAGATGGTCAGAACCGTGTCCGGCTCTGGAGCCGGCAGCTCACAGAATACTGATCTAGAGAGTGGAATAGGGGAGTGTTTTCCAAACTGAGGGCCGTGGCCCTCAGGGGTGGCGCCAGGGGCGATGGAAGGGCCTCAGGAAGTTGGAGGGCAGATGAGAAAAAAAGCAAATGAAGCTAATAAATGTTTTAATCCAATTTTTTCAATCACAAAATATTCAATTCAATCATTATGGCAAAATATGGGATGTTATTTGCTCATCAAGTTAGCATCGCTAGCAAGAAACCGAAAGGTTTTTGTCAAGAGAAACGCGGAAGAAAGCAACCAGTAGCTCCGCTGAGAGGGAAACTAATGCATAATGAATCCCTAAGAATTCATGGGACGCCACATTTACATTAAACAAATGTAATAGTTCAAGAATAATGAACAAAAGCAAGGAAGAAACTCAAGAAGCTGATTTTTCTTCACATATCTTGTCTGTGAGTTTGTCGAGAAACCAACCCCGATTGGGAATAAAGTGTAGAAACACAAATATTATCCGCTGCGTTATCTTCTCATCCCCTTCTTACCCAGGTCTTAAAACAATCGACATAAAACTACAAACTTTTCCGGACGGTGCAGGAAACCTGGAATTCGGCAGGCCCCGTTCTCCTGTCTGGCGTCCAGCGGCTCAGAGAGCGTTCGCAGGAGCGACAGGATCACAAAGACGGCGAGGCTTTGTGTGGACGAGAGGGGCCCGACGGGGCGGGCGGATAGTTTTGTCTGCCGGTCAGGGTTTACATAGCGAGCAAGCAGCAGAACAAACCACTGCCATCAGCAGCGAGACGGCCAAACGGCTCCACACATTTAATCTGGCTAAAACACAGCCTGCTTACTGGGGCTGTTTTTCCCCCCCGGCTCAGACTGGACAACTTACTGACGCAGCAGCTCAGGGGTCTGGATTTAAAAATGATTACTTTTCTCTTGTTTTTTTGCTGTTTTTTTTTTCTTTATACAACAATTCTGGATTTTTTTTTACTATAAAAGTACAAAAGTGTACAGAAGCCAAGAGTGGGATTTTTTTCCGATCTCTTTCTGGAGATAATGAGTCAGTTTCTCAGGTTTTCTTGAGATGGCGAGGTGGTTTCCATCTGCTTTTCTCGAGATAGGTTCAAGTTTGTTTTCTGGAGATCACCAGAATAGCTGGTGCGAGTTGAACATGATTGTGACACGTCATCGCAAGGAAATTGTCGGGAAAAGCACATGTGGAAAACTGGAACTTAACTCGTTACCTCGAGGAAACTGGCGTGAAAAAAGTAAAAAGCAGAAACTGTCCGTTCTCGGCTTCCATAAAAGATCGACTATAATCGAAGGAAGTGAACTCCCTCTGATTATGAAATATGATCTAACTATTAGACTGAAATTCATCAATAACAGAACCAAAGTTCAAAAGTTGTTGGTGAAAAATCAATACACCCTGTGATTTAACATCTGTATCTGTCTTCATAGACAGACAGATAGCTAGTCAGCTGGTCGGCTTCAAAGCTAGCTAGAGTCAGACAAATAGCTAGTTGGTTAGCTAGTCAGCTCCCTATCCAGCTAGAGTCAGACAGATAAATAGCTAGTTAGCTAGTCGCCTTCTCAGCTAGCTAGAGTCAGACAGATAGCTAGTTCTGTCTATCAGACAGATAGATAGCTGGTTAGCTAGTCAGCTCCCTAGCTAGCTCGAGTAAGACAGAGAAATAGCTGGTTAGCGAGTCGGCTCCCCAGCTAGCTAGAGTCAGACAGATAGCTAGTTAGTTAGCTTCCTAGCTAGAGTCAGACAGATAGATAGCTGGTTAGCTAGTCGTCTCCTTAATTAGCTAGAGTCAGACAGATAGCTAGTTCTGTCTATCAGACAGATAAATAGCTGGTTAGCTAGTTGGCTCCCTAGCTAGCTCGAGTAACACAGAGAAATAGCTGGTTAGCGAGTCGGCTGCCCAGCTAGCTAGAATCAGACAGATAGCTAGTTAGTTAGTTAGTTGGCTTTCTAGCTAGAGTCAGACAGACAGCCAGTTAGCTAGTCGGCATCCTATCTAGCTGAATAGCCAGTCAGATAGCTAGCGGTCTGTTCCTTCTACTTCCTATAGTTTACATTGTCTTATTGTCAATAGTATATTTTTATCAGAAAAGCAGACACTGCCATAAAAAACAAAAAAACAAAAACAAAGCATAAATCATCTTGCTGTTTGCTCGCAGCTCAACAACAACAGCTTTTCCTGCCTCTTCCCCTCAGGTGGGTCAGCGTGGGCTGGTTCCACATTCTTGGACGCTCCCCTGCAGATCTCCTTCTGCGTCTGGCACTGATGAGGTCATCGCGGCCTGAGCCATATGCTGCCTTAAAACCGTGTGAAAACCGTGATCTCCAGCAAGGCGTTGAGCGATGCGTTCGCCAAAAGAACCGCCCGTCTGCCTGATGAGGGGATAACATCACAACATGATGTGAAGCTCAAAACAAAGCAAACAAACAACAAGAAAAAAACAGTATGATTTTACATCATGCTGCCCCTTTAAGTAGAAATTCACCAGACATACAAGTTTCATGCGGCTTATTGCACTTTTGACTTGGACATTTTTTTTTCTGTTGTCTGATTTTGTCACCACATCATTTACATAAATTATTGACACATGACTTCATACTTTGGTCTGACTGATGATGTCATTTTAAAACCTTAAATGACTGATGTTCTGAGTCATGTCTTAACTGTGTTCTGCTTTGTTCTCGAGTAAACATGAAGCAGTGCTACTCTTACATGAGTGCAGGTTTGTAGGCCTACTTGTGACCGGTTAGTTTGGTATATTTTTTTCCACTGCATATATCGGGTAAAAACTTTGCTAAAAAACAAAACAAAAACATAAAGTTCCAGGTTGCAACAAAATGTGAATGTGTAAAGAAGATGATTATTTTTGCAAAGTTTGATTGTTTAGCTCTTCATTTTTTTTTTTTTTTTGACAAATGTAGGAGCTGGTGACCTTTGCTGCCTTGCCATGGTAACTGTCTGTGGTGCTGAAGTCGAGACCAGATCGTTTCATCCACATTTTTCTCCCCCCTCATGTCTCTCTGTTGATTTTTTTTTTTTTTTTTTTTTTTAAGAAATCAGCAGATTCAGCATCCCTGATCTCTGATCTGGCATCTGCATGAACCCTGCAGAAAGTTGTGACAGTTGCGTGGGATCTGGGCTGGGTGTTCACCACAGTCACAGAAGTGGAACCCCACCAACACACGCACACACACACACACACAGACGCACACACACACACAAAGGAGGAGGGGCGAGAGGGGAGTCCCAGTAAACATTAGAAATTGCTTCTCGCTTCTGTCACTCCATCCGCTTCCCTGGAAGTTAACATTTAAAAAAAAAAAACAACACAATGAATGACTGAACGAAAAAGAGCAGAGAGGGACGTGGGCGCGTGTTTTTTGCGGGAGGAGGCGCTAAATGTTTGCGGCAGAGGAAGACGCGGACCCGCGGCGGAGGATCTGAGTGAGGACGAGCAGCGCGGCTCCACGCCTCCCCGGTGAGGGACGGCGGCGATCGCGGACGCGTCGTCCTTTGTGTGCAGACGCGGAAACGCGCCGGCACGTTTTTTTTTTTTTGTGACTCTGACAAAAGAGGACAGAAGACAGAGACGGACGGGACGAACTTTGGTTCGCACCGACCCCGCGTTGAGGCCCCGCTGGACGGCGCCGAAGCCCCGCGGATCCATCGGCGCGTGGTTGGGCAAGCCATGTCCGGCCGCGGAGAGGCGCAGACCGCCGGCGAGCTGAGAGGAGCCGCAGCGTTTGGTGCCTGGAGAGATTATAACTGTTCTCCGTTTCGTTTTCTATGAGTGCGAGAGGAAAGACGGCGCGGGCGAATGGCAACGCCTGACAAGCGGATTTCCTCGACGTGACCCCGGTCTCATTCAGAGTGTGCGTGTGTGTGTTTTTGGGCTGGACGGTTCGGATGCACGTCGGTTCAGGGTCAAAGGATTGATTCAGCGAGGCGAGGGAAAGCCCTGCATGCCCGCCTCATTACGCCATGGATGACTCGGGGATAATCAGGCGCCGCAGGCTGCAGGTGAGCCGCCGACCGCCGCAGGCTGCAGGTCTGCTGCATGGAGTCAACATGCAGCAGACCTCTCTCTCCTCCAAGTCTTAAGTTTTGGTTGGTTAAATTTAACTGTACAATTTTCAGTCGTTTACCCTTAAAAACATGACAAACATTGTTTATTTATTTATATTTTTGTGCTTGAAATGTCCATTTATTAAGTTGTGTTCACACCCCCGATAGACTGTTTGATTTGGGGACCAAAATTTTCTTGTAAAAAAAAAAAAAAAAAAAAAAAAAAAAAACAACAAAAAAGCTGTTCCCCTCCACGCCTGCGGTGGCGCTGCGCTTCACAAACCGCTTAAGGAGACTACGTGGGGAAAAGAACCTCAGAAGAAGAGCATGACTTCCTTCTTCTCAAATCATAAACGAAAATGAAGCGGCGTCAGGTTTTAGAGGCCGTTCCTCTAGTGCCAGGGCTAGCACGTTTGTTTTGGTTGTATTCACCCAGAATGCCTTGCACCGCAGTCCGTTTCCTGCTGGTGGGTGGCTCCATTTTCACTGTAGAGCAAATGCGGACAGTGGCTATTTTTTTATTTTTTTAGGCCCTTGCAAAAGGAGATAGGATCGATTTCGCATGCAAAACCGACCAGCTGAAGATTAAGGAAACTATCAGATTTAACTGCATGTTTTAGAACTCCTTTAATCTCCGTGGCAACTATTCAGTTATGCTAAACGCCTGGTTGGACTTGGCCCCGCCTTCAAAGACAAAGCTCCTCCTCAGAGCTGAAGTTTCCAAGGTTCCGTCTCACAGAGCAGCCCTCCCCCCCCGAAACTCCCCTGACTCAGCTCCTTCAGACTAGCCAGCAACAATTGGCAAACACCCGATGGAACTGCGCATCTGCTGAGCTCATTATAGGAGCTGCTTCTCAGTGAAACGCTGGTAAAACTGGTTACTAAAGGAGCCATGTTGTGATGACTTCCTGAAGGTGGAGATTCGGAAGTAGGAGGACGTTTTAAAGAGACAGTGGCCCCATTTCAAAGCGCTGAACTACAAAGTAAATTTTTCTTTTAACGCATATATGATGTATAAGCACTTTTATAACAAGTGAAGTCAACATAGTTACTTGATTATGCTATAAAATGATGATAGTATCTGGCTGGAAATCATATAATAAAGCCCCTTTAACAATCAAAAAAAATTTAGCGATCTACTAGTAAACTAAAATAGGTTCTATATGTTTTTTTAACAGGATAACAAAAAAAGAAACACAGTCATGTTAATGTTAGGCTCAAATCCAAACTTCTTTCATGGCTATTTGACCTAAACTAAATCCAGCTGAAATCCTTGGGGTCAGTTTGCAAACTGACTTATGACTGAGTTTGCATCAAGTTTTTTTTTCTCTCTCTCCAGATTAAAAACAAGCTGATTATAAAACCACAAAGAAAACAAAGCTCTTCAAAAGAAGACTTTCTTATACCTTTCTCCCCGAACCCCCGCCTCCCCGTTGGGTTTCAGACTCTCTGCTGAGCCTGTTACCACAACGTGAGCCGATTCCACTCCAAGGCAGGAAGTTTCTGTGTGCCGTAATCCAGGTCACACACATTTTAATGTTCTGATGCGTTCGGCTTTGCTCTCGCTCACCTAACGTCGGGGTTTAGCCTCCCACCCCACACCAACCCCCACTCTGCACCGTCTGCTGCAATGGATGGACGGATGGGCACCGATGCGTGTCAATATGATGCGTCCAAACGACTGCGCTCATCTACTCTGAGGCAACCAGGGGTCACGACCCCACCCTCGCCTCCTCCCTCAGCCCCTCCCTCCGCCACTTTGCTGTTCAGTCAAGTGAACTGAGCGGAGATGAGCGTGGGGCCTGCAGGCCACGCAGACCGCAGCTTCATATGTGTTTGCGATCAGCAGCTTCCTTCCCGCTGCGACGCATTTCATTTCCAAAACTGCGCGTCGCCGTTTTGTTTTGCTGAAACGGAGAATTGTGACTCCGCCGTCAGCCGTTAGCTCACCAGTGCAAACACATACTCTCCATTACAACCGTGGCGGCCATTTTGAAAAACGTCCACCGTCAAAAGGAAACACAAGCTCAAAGAATCGTGATGCGCTACGACTCGACACCGAACATATGCACCTAAATTGCCGGTTTCAGCGAGAAAATTTGCTCGCCGTGACAGCAAACATGGTGGCCATTTTGAAAAGCATCTTTAGCTGAAATATTCAATTCTCTGCGTTCACTACATACTTTGCTACAACCTCAATTGAAACTGGATCTTCTCAGGACATCATGCGACAAACATGAAGAGGCTACACTGTTTTTTTGTTTTGTTTGTTTTTTTGCAAAACAATTGACGCTCAGATTGGTTAGCTGTTAAAAAAAACCAAGTCTTTTCAAAGATTTGCGATGTAACTTGGGTCTGAACTTGAACTGTTTCATTCTGACACATGAATATTCCCTCTATGGAAACATTTACCCGTATGTAAGTTTAAATAGTTTGGATGCTTTCTGTGTAAGAATTGGTGTCATGGTATAAAGCATGCAGGCATTTAACATCTGCACACACATTTCATGTTCACATGTTGACTTTATGGCTGTGTGTGTATGAAACGGTTTGATGACAACTGATTGACTTTGCAGGCTCTGTTAAGCTGCCATGTCAGCCCCTTGGGACTCACTCTCTCTCACACACACACACACACACACACACACACACACATACGCAGCCCTTCTTTCAGCACCATATGGTGACACACCCCTCTTCTCTGTGGCTGAGGTCAGGGGTCACAACCACCAGGCTTTTTCTAACATGACTTACATAACAAGAGCGTGGTCTTTGTGCCACCTAATAACACAGAGACAAGACCGCATGCTTGTTTATTTTCAAGGAAGTGGTCCAATTGATTATCAGATCTTTAAAGAAAACATTAAAGCTTGGATTATAATTGCATAAAATATATTAATCGTATTTCAGAAAGTTACTTGCTAAAAACGGTCGACTGTTTTGCGTGGAGCACTGTCTGCAGCTTGTGAACGTGCAGCTCGTTAAGCTTTTCCATCAGTCTGACTCATTTTTTTTTTTTTTTGTCAGCGGTCAGTAAGTCGCGGCCGTAGGTGATTCCTGGTCCGGCCGCTTTCTCTTGGCATGCTAACACTCTCCGATTGATTGTCGTTTGTCTCCCGGCCAGCTCTCCACTGTCCCGCTGAGCGCAAAGTCTGACAAAATGAACGGCCTCGCCGTCCTGACTGAGCAGAGTACTTTATATTCATACTGCTTAGCTAATCTTGTTTTCTCATAACCGGGGTTCTCTTTCCTTTCCTTTTCTCATCTCATTTCTTCAGTGCAGCCTCCTCTGTGTCCTTCAGTCGTCAGAGGCCTTTTTGGCTGTAGCTTACGAATGACTTTTCTAGTGTTTGTCCCTGACTGGCCATACCTCATGTCGTAGCACACCTTAAATCTCGTCACGTTCTCACTTGCTAGTAAATTGGCACAAACCGTCCATGAGGAATGTGCTCAAACTTACAGTTTAACCCTTTGAAACTGTTCCCATTTTGCCGTAACAACAAAATGTCAGTGTTTTACTTGGATTTTATGTCATGAAGTGGAAAGAGACAAACCTCCCTGAGTTAATACTTTTACAGAACTGCCTCGATTTGATCATGTGCTATTACTTACAGTTCCAGCCAGCACCGTTAATAAGAAAGTTAGCTGCGCTAAAGCAACAGAGCTAATACAAAGCTATACAAACAAGGTATTTAGCTGAAGCTAATGCTAACATGCTAAATTCAACCATATTGGTAATCACCAAAACTCTAACACAGATGTAGAACTTGACGAAAGCAAAATTTTAGAAAACAGCCAAGTAAATTAGAACTTTTGAATTTATCTGGAAGCTAAGTGAGCTAAATGTTTTCAAAGTTAGGCTAAACGCTAACACCCTAAATGAGAAAGTTGCTCCGCTATTAGCAGAAGTGTTTCCAACACTACAACCGAAGAATTGATGCTCGCTGTGGTCCAATTACCAATGTTGTCAACATTGCGGCAACGTAAAAAAAAGACATACAATGATGAAATTGTGAAATAAGAGACACAATTTAAATCATTCATGAATTAGTTTGTTCATGTGACAAGTCATTAAAAAAAAAAACATACTACGCCATCTTCCTCCAACCACTTCCTGTCTTCTTCTTCGTAGATTTCGCCAGCGGTAACGTCCGATTGCTGGTCTTGTGATGCCAAAAAAAAAGAGTTTCCATCACAGTTTTGATACATCCAAAACAGCCAACTAATCCTAGCACAACGTTGTTGTTTTTTTTAATCAAAAAAGCAGAGCTTACTTTGACATTTCTGTGCTTCCTGATTTACTTTCGAAACGTCAGATTGCACATTGCTAAGGTGGATGGAAACGCAGCTGCATGGCAATACCGTTAGCTAAAATGCAGTGACGCTAAAAACACCAAAACCAAAAACTCTGAGTGGGGTCACTACTGTTTCGCGACTTCATATGTTAGCATTTCTGCGAGTAGTGTGTCAAATAAGTGTAGCGTCGTTAGTAATTATGAAATTCCTGCCCTAATATTGGTTTGCACATGGAAATATTTTTGCATCAGGCCCAGATACCCTAAGACAGCTCTACTTAAGAGCGTCTTAGAGTATTTGATGTTTTCACTCCCTCCCTTTATTCGTTCAATCGCGGGAACACATGCTCACATGCTAACCCAGTCGGACCGACAGCCTGGAGCTAAAAGGATCAGACCATCACTTATTAGCTCAAATCTCAGCTTTCTGGTCTGCCGAGGATCCAGAACGACCCTGGATCAACCGCGAGCTGATGCTCAACTCGGAAAACGTGGTCGGGAATCGCGAGAGATCAGAAGGTGCTTTGTGAAAACAGTCGACCTACATCAACGGAGAGATTCATTGGCGTTTTAGTCTCAGCTGCGCAGATCCCTCGGCGTCCCACATCTGCTTTTGGTCTGACGTTTTTCTGAGCTGCATCTGTGAGCAATGAGCACGCTATTCTGTCAAGATAATTAAACCACAGGAGAATATGCTTTGAGCCACGGCCTTCAGAATATTTGGTCAGACCCACATATGAGAAAAGAAGCTTTTTTTTTTTTTTTTTGGTTCCAATCTTAATATATTGAATTTTTATCCTCCCTTTATTAAAATAGTGAGTCTTTGAGCAGCAGCAGCTGTGGGAATATTACAAAATGTGATTTTTTTTAATTTATTTATGTTTCATTCTGGATGAAATCACTGTGTGAGAGGTTATCTAAACCAACCTGGCCCTCTGTCGAAAAGTTACTAACAAGCCCAACCTAACAACTTGGTTGTGAGCAACAACTTCTGCCACAAGCATTTGAAATCAGTGACAAAATAAATTTTTTCCACTTTTTTTTTTTCGTAAATCAACCCCAATGTCACAGAATCTCAATTGTGAAATGATCACTCAATACTCGCTTATTCGAGGAGCTAATTCTGAGTGAAACATTACCTGTTGCAATGACTTTCTGAAGTTTCAGAAAGAGCGGGATCTTAAAGAGACAAAGGCCCAATTTCAATACATCAAATTTCTTTTCAGTCAGATTTTGATACATGTAGCATTTTTTTTTATAGCAACTGGAGATAACAGTAGTGCTATAAAATGGAAAATACATAACACTCCCCTTTAAACAAACCAAGCACATGTTTGATTCAAACAAATTCAGGTCATTGTTGGTTGTGTTTGATATTGAAATTTAATGATATGAAACATTTCAGTTTGAAAAAAAACAAACAAAACAAAGCAAAAACAGAGGAGATCTGTAAAGGAAAAAAAAATTTTTCCCTATGCTCTGAACTGGTAAATGATGTCAACATGGAAGCTGGGACGACTAAAGGACGGCTTCGGTTTGTTTTAGCAAATTAATTACGTCCATGTAAACTGAGCAGGTCTGCTTCATGTGCTCCACCAGGGTTAATGTATTAACACACTCAAAGCTCATTTCCTAGCTGTAAAAAAATTTTGACACGGTTACCTGGATGTGAGATGACAATCATTTGGTTACTGCTTATTCAACATGTATAAAATAAATTAATTAATAATAAAAAAAAAATATTCGATCAGGGCAAAAATATTATTAGATCTCAACAATATTTTGCATTGAAACAATTTGTTTTTGTTACACATTTAGTATCTTTTTTGATGACTTCCTGCAGCTCTTGACCTTTTTACCTGATATTTGCGTCGCTGGTTGAAGGTCGTTGCTCCGGGACATCGACACTTTGAATTTTAATGCTGAATTTTAAGACACATTTTTTCCCCCCAAACTGTCACCTTCCTAAAATGATAAGTCACTTTTCTTTTTTTTCTTAAGTGACTACTTTAGGAGGATGACGAAATATCAGTGGGGATGTGTGAGCATATTTGAGCGTTTAAACCTCAAACCTCCATAACTAAATCTATTCTCTTTTTTTTTAAAATAATAATAATGTGGATGTAATAAGAATCACAGTAAAATCTAACCAGCACTGCGTGTAACGCCAGTTCTGCTTTGACACAGTTTTCACTCCAGTTGAGGCGTTAAAACTGATATGCATGTTAGCATGTCCTGCTAACGCGGGCTTCTCTTAATGCGTCTCGCTCTTGTAAGTTGTTTTCTTCTTGGCTTTGACAGCCCAGGGCCAATTAGCCAGATCAATGAAGGACAAAGTGAAGAGGGATCGATGAGTTGAATATTCACTCAACCTTGTGAGGAGAGCGCTGTGTTAGTTAACCCAGGAGGCACGCAGCTGAACGTCCGGGTTGATTTGGACTCCTGACCCGGAGGCGAGGAGTGGGAAAGGTCGCGCTGGAGCAAAGTGTTTTGAGTTCTTCCTCATCTCGTCTTGCTAAAAAACCAAAAACTTCTATGTATTTTTATTTGAATTTTCGGTGACATATTTTACAAATTCAAAGATCTGTGTCGAGCCACATTTTCCCTGATACCCATAAATAAAATCCGGTACGAAACATTACAGTGGCAGCAGCAGAGGCAAGGGAGCAGCGTTCAGACTGGGCCTCTTTCTATCCATTGCGCGTCCTCATGCAGTTTTCGCTATGCTATATGTACTGTAGGCTTACCGAAAGGAAAAGCAAACGACTTAAGACTGGGGTGGAGGTTCAATCTCCAGCAGAATAACGGCCCTTTACATCGATCCAGAGCTACAGAGGGATTGTTCACGTCAAATACGCTCTGCGTTAGAATGAAGTCAAAGTTTGAAAGAATCTGCGTGGAAAAACCTGGATGCGGATTTTCACGTCTCGCTCTCCACAAAATTCGACTGAGGTTTCAACTACACTTTCCTCCAAGTGGCTGATGAAAATGCAAACCACACTTTTCAGATTTACATATTTTATTCGTCTTTTTTTAACGTTGGTAATGGTGTATCCTTCACCTTCCACTTCACCGTCTGACGTCAACGACGGCGCAGCAGGTTTTTAATTTCTGAGGCGGAGGAACCCGAGGGGACCGGAAATAGAGTTACACACCAGAAGGGCTCCATTTGAATGTGTTATTTATTTATCTATTTTATTTTATTTTACTGTATTTCATTTATGTGTTCAACCACAATTAAAGGAGGCTGTTGAGAAGCATAATTTCCATTAGAGCAGATTTATGGTTAATGTGAGGAAAGCAGCTGTAGTTATGTGCGTTACAATAATTAAAAAAAAAGAAGAAGAAGATAAAGAAATAAATTCCATCTAATGATATAGACAGTATCAAAGTTGCATAATACATTCCTACAGGCTCTAAGTGATTTACAGGAGTGGCAAATGCAAATGAGGCGGATCAGCGGAGCTTGCCAACAACCGATGACGTCATCTGGGAAATGCTGCATCTGTCTTTAAATGTTCACATGAATTCAGCTTTGGGGTTGTTGTTCTTTTTTTTTTGTTTTGTGTTTTCGCACCTGATCTCTCTCTCTTTATTCTCCTCCTCCTCCATGTTGCTGCCAGCAGGATTTGCCGCTGCCGCGCAAGAACAGCAGGTGAGTGTTTTCCCTTCGTTTACTTCCTGTCCCGCTCGCCACTGTTTCCCCTCCTTTCCTCTCTTAAACGAACAGTAGAGCTTCACCAGGTTTCTGGTGGTTGTGTGTGTGTGAGGGTTGGAGTGTGTGAGGCTCTGATTAAGACCGGCTGACGTCTGTGGATTCTGTCCATGGTGCTGAAAAATAATTCATATCCACTGCTTATTGGTCAATCAGCCATCACTTTCATTTTTTTTCCCCTCCATCTACTTTTCTGCTTGTTTGGAAGGTGGCAGAAGACTGTTCTGCCATCTTCCAACAGTAATTTTTTTATAAAATATAAAATTTTACAGATTTGTTAAAACTGTCGCTATGTCGTGACACTATAAGATGAGTGAGATAATCTGCTAAAAGATCGATCTCCTCCACCTCCTCCATGAGCTACTGTGGCTGTCTGAAAGAAAAAAAAACGTACCGCTCCAAAAACAACCAATCAGAGCCAGGAGGAGGAGGGTCTTAGCTCTGTCAATCAATCTTCTGAATATGCTGCTAAATGTGCTCAGAGAAACAACTTACTGTTCCACAAAAAACATTTGTCCGCCGTCATGGGTGGCCACACTAACTAGCTTTAGTATTGGAGCACAGAGTAAGGCGGGAGGGATGAGAGGGCGTGATTGACAGCGCCAAGACCCGCCTCCTGGCTCTTATTGGTTGTTTGTAGTTAGCACTGAGAGAAAGCAGAGGAGCTTGATTGTTTTTTTGATAGATTATCTGTGTCAAACTGTAGCGTTGTGACATAGTGGCAGATTCAACAAATATATGTAAAAAAAATATAGTTACAAACTGCTGCTTTAAGGCTTTCTCATACTTTATACTAAGTGTCAAACTCGGCTCTTGTTGTCCTAGCCACTTGACAAAATTGTATCGTCTTGTTCACAAGGAGGATTTCTCCCATTGACTTGGTTTGTCTCCAGTAGAT
This sequence comes from Poeciliopsis prolifica, assembly GCF_027474105.1. Lineage (NCBI taxonomy): Eukaryota > Metazoa > Chordata > Actinopteri > Cyprinodontiformes > Poeciliidae > Poeciliopsis > Poeciliopsis prolifica. The sequence goes on along the minus strand of NW_026562385.1, from coordinate 10,972,267 downwards.
TCTCCACCGGACCAATCAGCAAACAGCAGGACAAGTCATGAACGACAATTTCAATTTTCTGCTTTGTTTTAGAATTGTAGTCTGCCTGTAGTTTTAGCAATGACAACAGCAGGAAGTGAACGGAGAAGTTCAGTCCGAATTGGCAAAGTTTCCAGACATTGAATCAACATTAACAGCCACCTCATTCGGTTCTGCACGTCTCTCTTAGCATTGGAGGATGGTTGTTTAGATCTCAGACAATTTCCAGCTTCTTGGCATCGAGCTAGTAATGCATTTCATGGGTCACGGGCAGATGTTAGCAGGTTGGTACAATTTAAAACCTCAACAGAGTCCACGCCTCCAGGAAGCAATCGCTTCTTGGAGACCCTCAAACCCTCTGGGCGAAGCAAACGGTGTAGGAAAAGGCCTCGTTTTTACAAGCCGACAAAATACCTCATGGACGGAAATTGCAAAGTCATTGTCCATGAAGGAATCTCCCACTCAAACAAAAACCTGCCAGAACAAATATGGGATTTTTTCTTTCTCCTCTTTCTAAAGTGCTTAAATATAAAATGCAAGAAAATGGACAAAAACAATATGAACAAAATTTGAACCAAGTGATCTTTAAATTTGGGATGCTTGCGCTCATCACATGCCGTCTCCCTCAGTCGGAAGCCATTAGTCCGCCCTCTATTATGGATGAGCTGAGTGGAGTTGGCTCCTCGCTCGGTTTGCCTGCTGCATCCATTCGAGGGTAAACCCAGCCGTTCACAGCTTGTCTGCGTACGCAGCCTACCTCCCAATTAGCTGTGCTCTCTTAATCTCCCATCACTTCAAGCCCTTTCTCGTTGTTGCGTCACACTCCACACTACGGTCGCCCTTCAGTCATTGTGAAAAGCTAGCATCTCTTTCCTCTGCTTCCTTCATTCGCAGTGCCTTGCAGTGAGAGCTTTTAACAGAGTCGAAAGCAGAAATGGCCAAAGTGCATCATAACCTGGATAAGAGGGCCCATAATCCCCTGCTGTCTTTTGTTATTCCTTTCTATAAGAGCGACCCACCCTTCCTCCCTTCAGCACTCCCTCTTTCTCTCTCTTGTTCTCTCTTCCCTCCCTCACCTTTTGCTTCTTGGACTCACTTGCTCAGACACGCAGTCGCCAAAGGATGTGGGACCCACCGTATGTGTCACAGCGGGCTGAAATTATAGTCTCTGTTTTGTGCCTTGATACATTCACAGCAGAAATCCAACCGGCAGCATGTTCCGACGCACTAAAAGGTACCGCAAAGGGCTGGCATATCGAATGGGGAGGATTTTTGTCTTGTTTTCGTGGTTGTGAATGTGTTAGCAGTATGTTTTTTTTTTTTTTTGTGAAGTCTAAAGGTGTGACGTAATAACCTTGTGAGTTTGAGTTGCTACTATCTTGCCGAAGGTCTGAAAGTGTTGATGTGGGATGAATTGTTTATTTTACATTTCCTAAAGCTGAGTGGACGTCTCTTGTTTTTCTGGACTGGCTGTTTTTGTGGTATCCATCCAGGCCAGTTTGATGATGAACCAGAGGAAGTGGTTTGCAAAGACTCCCACTCATGACATCACTTTTTTAGCATTACTGTTGTCACTGACTGCGAAGGAATTGGCGACGGCTGTGCATTGTCGCCAGAGTTTTCGCTGGTCAACATTAAGCAAATGTGTTTTTTGCTCAAGAGGTTAAGTTTAAGGAAATTCAATGACATTGGGTAAGCTCTAGGGCCGTGGATGCAATTGTCCTTCATGGCTCCCTGATTAAAGACACCCAATTTAAATTAATGGCCATAAAAACATACCTGCTGAGGAGGAAATCTAACTGTGTGAATAAATAAAAACAGATTTTTATGCTTGTCTGATTGTAAAGTTGTTCGTGGAAGAGGAAAATAGCAAAAAAAATGTTTATGTTTTTAATTTTATATAGGCTAATCTCTGCTAGCCTGTGTTAAAAAATATCCTATGTTATGGTGGAATTATCTAATTGTAGTTTGCAATAACTACAATTAGATTTTGAACTAGAGGTGAACAAATATAGACTCATAACCTGTGAAATAGGCCTCAGTTTACACCATATAGGAAGCTCCAAAGCAGTCGCTAACCCTAGCATCTCTAGCTAATGGTTAGCTGGTATTATATCTCTGCTGCCTTTTCTTTTTTTTTTTTTTTTTTTTTCTATCGTTTGAAGAAATAACTTCTGAACTAGTTAACAATGTAGAAGCTTCTCAAGGTTTTCCAAATGGTTTTAGCCTGCCTGTTGGTTGAATGACTTTTTTATGCAACAGCAGGGCTGAATGCGTTCCTAATCATATTGTCAAAAACTGAGAAATTAAATGTTAAAAAACAAATTTGGATAAGGACGAAAATACTTCCTTTTTCCTTTTTTTTATAATCGTTTCAAGTTCTGTTTTCCAGCAGTCCCTCCCCACCACCACCTTTTTCCTCTTAGCAGGCTAAGCTAGGGATCCATTTTGACAAACGTTAACTCAAGGGGGATAGCTTCACTTAAATGGTGACTGTCTGGGAGTTTTGTCCGGACGAGTGCTGGAGTGAATTTGAAGACACTTCTGAATGTGTTAGCATGTTGACTTTGTTTACAAGTTAGCTAGCTTAGCTGGAACCAGTAAAACTAGAGTTTCTGCAGGTTGGTGACAGGCTGTCGGTACTGAAGGGATCTGCAAATGTACACAGGGATTTGGCTGAGACATAGAAGCATGTAACAGAGGAATAGCAAGATCCTTAAGTCTTTTTCATATAGGCTAAAATGATAGGTCATCACGAACGTTTGGCCCTGGTTCTGACATTTTGTCTGGTTTGACTCTGGCTGATGTAGCAGAGTATTTTATTGAAACGTGGCTTTGGTGACTCATATATAGAAATTTATGGCCCGGCTTCAGGTTGACCGATTAAAAGTCAGCGAATGCTTACATGAGTCAGACGGATCAAGTGAGAGACGGATTTTTCTGATGCACTTATTCAATGGCACGCGGTAAAAAAAACAAAAAGTAGTGACCATAATTTAAATTACAATATGAAACGCATTAATTCTGTTAACAATGCGTGCAGCTTCGCTTTAATTAAATTTTAGTGGAACTAAAGCTGACATTCAAGCTCCAGGGGTTTCCTCTTTGGCTCCGTCACCAGTGGATGTCCTGCTGAGCTTCTGAGTGACATCATTGTTCCCGGTTTGTGAGACATTGCCAATGTCCACCTGTGGCCTGACACGTGATCAGAAATGTGGACGTCTGAGCTGCTTTGCTGTCCGAAATGATGTTCAAATCCAGCGTGATTTGTAACAAAAGTTACTATCACCTGTGGGAGTCCATTTTCATTTGCACGGCCCAATTACTTTTGTTCCATTTGCAATGTTTGTCCTTAATTGGGCTTTATCTATGTGCAACACTGACATGAAACGGAAATGCACACAGTTTAACGTATAAATACAAAAGTTTGTAATAAGTAAGGAATAAGAAATGTCATCATTCATTATCACACAGTTGTTACTTTATGCTTCTGTTGAGTTTGAATTAGTCTATGCCTGTGCAAGTTAGCTTCTGCACCTCTGCGGTACGTCTTGACAAAATTCTCAACTTTTTAATGTTATTAAAATGATTAAACTTCTTCAATAATTAGCAGATTCCCAAATACAAGAGTGGACACTGAATGGAAAATAAAGGTTTTTTTGTTTGTTTTGTTTTCTTTCACACATCTGGAAACCTGCACCAAGTAAATATTTTACAAAGTAAAAGTGGACCAAGAATTGAGCCCTGTGGCACACCTACAGAAATTGTCTGTAACCATAATCCAAAACCTTGTCACAACCCAATGTTGTGATTTAAAATAAATGATTTAAACCACTCTGAGGTTATTGAAGAAGAAGCCTTGTCTTATCATTTCAAAATGAGAATATCATAATTTAATGTGTCAGAAAATGTTCACAGCTCCTAAACCTGACAATGTAGAGGCGTAAGGAGTTTAGAGAAACGATGAGTGACAGTGAAGGAAACTGTAAGGGAAATGGGTGGAGGTGTTGGGAATGTCGTGTCTTCTGCTCTTCCATTAGGGAGCCGTTTACTGAGAAACGAGAGCGTGGAAGACACATTTCTAGCTGTGACTCCGTTGTTTTTGTTTTGTTTACCTGGAGACTAGATCCAGTGATTGACAGCATTTGGCTTGTGTGCAGGTTCCTTTTACAGGAAGTTTCAAGAACTTGGTTGAACCTAAACTACAGTTTAGTGTTGTTTTCAAGTTCATTTTCTCTAAGGCATTTATGCACATAAATTTGTTTTAACATTTTAAGTGTTAACATTTTTAACACTTAAATTTGAATTAAGTTCTTTGTTAGGACAAGAGGCTCCTCGGATTTTGTATTATTAAAAACTGTTTTAAGGCTGTTCTACAGTAGTGGAGGGTTTTTATTAGATTTTATTTTATATATATATATATATATATATATATATATATATATATATATATATATATATATATATATATATATATATATATATATATCATATGATATACTTTTGCTTCCAACCAGCTTTTTGCATATTTTTATTTTGTTTGGTGACATTATTTTAAACCTAAATCTATCTTGGTTGAGAGCCAATCTAAACGATTGTAAAATAGTAAAATGGTAATAAAGAATAAAAAAAACAACAACAACAACAAAAAAAAACAGATGTTGTAATAGGAAATAAAAATATGCATATGTGTGTGTTTGTCTCTCGGGTGCTGAGGCTCAGGTGTCTGTGGAAACGGCACAATCACAAAGACATCACCTTCCTGCAGTTTTGTGTGTTTGCGTGTGTGTGGGTGTGTGTGTGCGTGTGCGTGCGTGTGTGTGTGTGTGTGTGTGTGTGTGTGTGTGTATGTGTGTGTGTGTGTGTGCTACAAATCTTTCACACACCTGAAAGCTAAATGTTCACATTCTCTACTCATAAACACTCCTGGACTTTAACTAAACAAGCCGAGCAGTTAGCTGTAAACCAAGCAAGGTCGAAGCGAGGCCGCTGCAGCTTTTCCCCGGCGCTTCATGGCGGATCGCGCGGGATCTTCCATTGCTTAATGTTTCCAGTAAAGCTCTCTGCCTTCTTCTCTCCAGCAAGATTCTGTTTGCATCTGAGTTTTTATTTTTCTGCACCGAAAAAAAAGAAAAAATTATTTTGACAAACTTGTAATTATCGTTTTAATTAGAAGAACTGTATTATTTCATCGAACATTTCCAAACAACACTTGACAAGCTGTGGTTATAACCCTAGAAATATATTCTGGAACGTTCCGATCCAGAACTGCACAGGATTCTGGGAGATGTAGGCACAGCCAGCTGTGCAAGATCGGTCTGTCCCATCAACTAGCTCAGTTGCTAGTTGAGAATCTTGCGCAACAGCAGTTTCATGTTTTCCCACCGTTTATGTTAACAGCTTAAAAACACAAAATAACACCAGTTTAGTAGTATTTAAGATATTTAAAAAATAAAACTAATCAATAATTATTGATAACGACCAATATGAAACTCTTAAGTCATATATGGGGATAAGAGTCATTTTCCTCTCGCAATTCTGTTTGTTTGCGTATTCATAATTTTTACATTTTTACATGCGGTAATAATTTGTTCTTTACCGACCCACTCTGAGTTCTCATCCTTGCGTCTTTTCTTTTCTTGTTGTTTGGCTTTGCTTATTTCTGTTGCTGCCAATCTTTTCGCAATCAGAACAAACCAGTTCATTCCTCCAAACTGTCATGTCAGGAAACCCATTTCAACCCCTTTTTCCAAACTCGTCTCCTAACGCAACAGTTTGCTCCCAGCTTCCTCTTCCTGACGCAGGCGACCTCATTGCCGTTTCACATTGTCTCACCATTAGATCATTTCTTGTGTTTGCCCTGCTCCTCTTCCTCCCCCCCCTCCATCCCCGCGCTCTCTGGTTGGCATTCTCGGCGGTCTTCCCCGATGCTCTCTGCGTAGCAACAACCCGTCACGTGAACTCTCCTCCTTTTCTCCGCCACGTCCCCTCCGAGCTTTTAGAGGGTGGCAAATTTCTTTTCTCCCCCCACCTCCCCTCCGCTTATTCTCAGAGAGGTCTCAGAAGAGACCTCTCTGTCTCTTCTGAGCTAAATGACCTAAATTTTAAATTTCAACCCAAACCTTTTTTTTTTTTTTTAAGCTTCTCCTTCTTTAGGGTCGTTTGTTCCTACAGCTGGCGCTTTATGGGCCCGTTTGGGTCCGGAGAAGGACATCTGGGCCATGTTTCCTCGGTTTTGGTCGAACGAGCAGCAACTTTTAACCTTTTCTGACACAACTTTTTTTTTGTTTTCTTCTACTGACTCTCCACTACCATTTTGGTTTGTTTAGCTGTAATTTCCTGTTTGTTCCAGACAAGACTTTCTCCATTATTTTATTAAATTATTTTTTTTTGCTTCATCATTCAAACATCAGTCCAGATCCCTGGGCTACAAATCATTCCTAAGTACGTCGGAGTGCTTTTCTTGCCGTTTTCATTTATTTTTTTCTATCTCAACCGACCGTCCGGTGGAAAGCAGGCCTCGGGCGTCACGCTTAGATTTTGAAGCTTGCATTTGCAGCGCTCTGTCTGAATATGTGCTGCTGTGCTGAGAGCATTTCGGTATTCGGCTCAAGGTCGTCACTGTGGGTTTTCAGCCGGTTTCTGCCGGCAATCCATTAAACAAGAGTAACATTCTGCATTACTCTGTTTTTGTTTTTATTTGTTCCGTGGAAAAGCTTTATGAAGTTTAAAGAAGCTGGGTTGAATATACTCTAAAAAGTCTTTAAAAAAAAAGTGAGCTTTTTTTGTAAGAAATTTTCATTCTGGATCCAAAGATTGAAAAATAATTTTGTGTGTTGGCTTTTTTCTTAATGTTTATTTATTTATTTATTTTTTTAGCTCCATTAAACCAGTATATTCTCAGTTCATGAACAACTATTATTGATTTATTTTTCTTTTATTAATAGTTTCATTTTTCATATTGCATATTTATTTAATACAATTTTCTTTCCACTTACCGACATGTTTTTTTAGAATTTTTCTCTCCTATTGAAAATTTTTTCTAATATTTCTCTCTATTCACTATAATTTTGTAATCATAGATTTATTTATTTATTTGCTCCTCTTCGGATCCTGCTTAAAAATTTTAATAAATGCAGAACATATTATATGTATATATATATATATATATATATATATATATATATATATATATATATATATATATATATATATATATAAAAGAAAATATGACATTGAGGTTTTTTTTTTAAGTTGTCAAAATAAGTAATTACACAATGTGAAAGTAAGAGACAAATATTCAATATAATAAAAAGATTGGAACTAAAATTAATAAATAACTATGATGCTATATTAATACTATATAAAAAAATAAATTGTAATTATTTGTTAATATTTTTCATTATTTATAATGAAATAAGTTGGGAAAGTTCTTATTTTTTCCTTTGTGGGATGTGATATTTGATAGATGAATTACCTTATGGAGTCATTCACGTTTTTCTATGTGTGAGAGTTGGATTATTGTAGATCTGACGTGACGATTGGTTGAATATGTTCAGCTGAAGTCGCAGAAGAGCGGCTCCGTCCTGCACTTTTCTCCTCCTCCCGTTGCTCCTGTGTTGTAATGTCAGCTCCGAGGCGACCGGCTGGAATGAGCGAGGAAATTAAATTCTCCTCATTTCTGCCGTCGCGGTGCGAGGTATCCCAACTAAACTCTGCTGGTAGAAAGTCACACACGTTATCCTTCTCCTGTTGTCTTTATGTTGTTGTTTTTTTCTTTCTTTCTTTGCAGTTGCCGCACGAGCAACAGGAAGAGTCTGATCCTGACGACCACGTCTCCCACGCTGCCTCGCCCGCACTCCCCTCTCCCGGGTCACCTCGGTACGCTCGCCACCTTCAAGCTGCAGGATGTGACTTTTGTTGAAAAAAATTTACATATTTGTTAAAACCGTCACTATGTAGTGACAACATGAGACGGATAATGTGTGAAAATATTCAGCTCCCCTTCTTGACGCTCTTGGTCAAGACCCGACCAATCAGAGTCAGGAGGCGGGTCTTAGCGCTCTCAATCAAGCTTTGGTGTTTCTTCCTAAATGTGCACATACTCTTTTAGCAGGGGGCTAAATTTGTTTTTGCAGGATAAACTGTTTATCCACCATCATCAGTAGCTATGATAACTATCATTAGCATTCCTTGTAGACTGTTATTGGGAAGAATCTGTAGCGTAGAAGGTTGTGACCAGCGTGTACACAAGCATCATTGACAGCGCTAAGCAACTCCTCCTGGCTCTGATTGGTTGTTTCTAGATTGCACTTGGAGAAGGCAGAGGAGCCTTTCAAAGATTATCTGTGTCATGTTATATTTTTGTGACCCAGAGACAGTTTGTTAGTTTCTTCAACACGTTCTTCCACAACAGGGCCTTTGAGGACATTCATGAACATGGTCAATCTATCGACCAAATTGCTATAATTTCCTTTTGTGTTGTATTTATATTCTTTGTTTTGTATTTAATTTGTATTTTTTTGTATTTTGTGTATGCTTACTGTGTGCCACATTTTTGCCTGTGAGCTGCTGGTAACTATAATTTCCTGAGGGAGTCTTCCCAAGGGATCAATAAAGTCAAGTCTAAGTCTAAGTCTAAGTCTCTGGTCTGAAATGAAAACGAGCGTGACCCCTCTGGCTTAGTGAAATCAATCTGCGACGGCGTCCTTCAGCGGATCAATAACACATGTTTCGGCAAATCCAGTTAGTTTGCGAAAAAGGACACTTTCTGTGGCTCTTACTGTTACTATTCCTACCACACCACAGACTCTTACGGCTTTTGAACATACGCTGGTTTATTGAAACAACATTCGTCTACTGCCTGTTACATACCTGATACTGTGGGATTTGTGATATAACCCAACTCTGATTTACCCCCTTTGCAGCGAAGCACTGGTCACTGCAAAGGGTGATGTTTTTCAGAACATCAGCCTAATTTCTTTAAGCGAAAATGTCACCAAGTATGGAAAGATAAGAAACATTGTGACAACAGCTAAAAGAGAGAGAAGAAAAGTAGTTATGGCTGTCTAGTCCAGGAATTTGAGCTGTAAAAATCAACAATCTGCGCCTTCAACTCCGTCAGCTTCCCAATCATTTGTCCCATGCAGTTTTCTGTACCAACTATGACACATAGCCATCTAGATCCACAGGTTTAGCGTGCGTTACAGGATAAAACGTCCCCCCGTTGCTCTGTCCTCTGTGACCTTCTCTGACTCTTGTTTGCTTTCTTCTTGCTGTCCCCTCAGGAAGCAGCCCCCTGGACAGCCCCAGAAACTTCTCCCCCAGCAACCCCGCACACTTCTCATTCGCCTCCTCCAGAAGGTCTGACATTTCTGTGCCCTTCATTTTTTAATGTCATCAAAATCTTGATTTCACTGGCGCAAAAATATCTTGTTGTTTTATTATCGTTTTTTCCTGAATGCAATGATACACAATGAAATGAAACAATGAAAATGATCAAACATGATGCTTTTGCCATTAAGATATCACAAGAATATGATTATTTGGGTTCCCATTAAAAATGATTACAAACTGGATTTATGATTCACTTGAACAGAAATAAACGCCAGCAATGCATCGTCCTCAGAAAAATGAATCTGTATGGCATATAGAGGTCACAAAGTACTGCGTTTTAAATTATATTCTCATTCATTGAGAAGCAGATGTATATCATGTATGTAAAAAATAAAAAATAAAAAAATAAAAAAGGCAGACGGAAGTCAGTTTAGCTTAGAGAGAAAATAGCCGGGGATCAGATAAGCCTCGGAGGACCAGAGGTGTTGATCTGTTGTTGCTACCGGCTTTGGTGTGTTGTTGTTAGCGGTTTCACGCGTCCTGCGGGACGTCGCAGGTGATCACAGCACGACAAGCTGAGTCATGTGTGACCGGACCGCCCAATTACAATCACAGCGCCTCTGTGTTTACTCAGTCTGCTGCCGTGTTGAGACAAGGAGGCTTCATGTGAACACTACTGTCAGTATGTTTATATTACGGTTTGTTTAAACCGCAGCTCCTGTTAAATTAGTAAAAATGTAATTCATGTGACGGTCATTGTGCTTGTACTAAAAGCACAAATATTTTACTAAATATTTTAAAGCAGATACTTATACACCACCTGCATGCCAGATTTGGGTCATTTGAATCAAAGTGCGCATCATATGAGTCTATATATCAAAATGAAAATGTTATAACTGAAAATATAGCTGTAATCATTAGTGGGTTCCATTACTGTCACTGGAGAAACATAACATCTTCTCTCATGTTTTTGATGACACCAGTTAATCAGTTTTCAGCCGGGACGATTATAATTTATGCTCCGACTTTGTCGCTCCAGCCTTCAAATTTTCTGAAGGCAGGAAATTGTCGTTTTTGGCGTGTCGGGTTGTTGGAGGGTCCTTACTGTAAATATTAACCAGAGCTGAAATGCATACCGACTGTGAACCACCGGCTGGAGAACGTCTGGCAAACAGAGGCAAAAGTGAACTAATCCACTTCTGGGCTCCTGTAAATGATTCAATTTGAACACAGATCGCCAAAAACTGCATATTTGTTCACTGGCATTGGGAACACAACTCGATTTTATTTGGTGGTTTCAGCATAAATTCATTAAAATATATATATTTTTAATTCAATACTTTCTTGAATTTAGCCAGTTTACTTTGCAAAATGATCTTCCTTATTTGATTGTTGTGTTGCCGTAGCTCCAATCTGATGCTACCAGTTCAATATTGTCTTTGCGTTTGAGCTCGGCTCAGGCAGCTTTCTAATGGAGGTTGAGTGACTATAACGGATGAGCAAAAGAAACTTTTTAATGAGAGCACGCAGAGATGCTTTCTGAAGTCAGAGAAGTGTATAAGGAAGTCCGCTTACGCTGACTTCGTCCTCGTTTATCAAATCTTCCCGCCTGCCTGTCACTGTTTGACTGCAAGCTCACTAAATGAGAGGTCGGTCCTCATTTCATTTGGAATGAGTCGTTTGTTTGCTGCGTAATTTTGTATCAGAGGTTGTTGAAGATTTTTTTGTTTTGTTTTGTTGGGGTTTTTTTACACTTGAGGTGTTAAAATCAAATGATTTCAAATAACGGGTTTTAGAGCAAAATATAAACGTATTGCTAGAATAATGTATTTATTTTTTTCTGTGATAAAGCAACGCAAAAAAGAGCATGACTATGGATAAAAATGTACAGCGTCCCTAAAGGGACAATGCAAGAAAAAACCCCAAAAAACTTTTAGTTCACCAGATGCTTTCTGGTTTGCAATATATACTGTCTTTGCGTACAAGAAAGTTTATTTTTCCCTTCAATTTCCTCTTTCGAGTAAAAATGATACAATATTTGTTTTTTAAAAATCCCTGTTAATTCAATGCTGCAAATTGCCTTTAGATTTAATCTGGTGAGCAAATAGGCGCACAGTGACCTGAAAATGAATAATCTACATCCAATCCGATTGAGTTGTATTTTCAAAAGACAAATTAGTCAAAAATGTCCATCTCTGTGTCTGACGTTTACAAGTGTGACAACGTGGGTGAATCGAAAATATGAAAGCAAACCTTTTGGTTTTTTATTTCCAAAACATTTCAGGACGGTTATCTGAACTCAGTGTGCACCCTAACGTTTAATTAAGGTTGGGGTGCACAACCTTAATTAAACGTTAGGGTTAATTAATGTTTAATTAATGTTAATTAACATTTAATTAACGTTAAATGACCCTAACATTAATTAAGTAATTGGCTGTAGTTTTGACGGCGCTGATATTTGTGTTCCCCTGCAGAGCGGATGGGAGGAGATGGTCTTTGGCGTCTTTACCCTCCTCTGGATATGGCACCAACACTCCCAGCTCAACGGTAGTAACTTTTTCTCCTACCTAATCCGTCACATTGCAGTTGTTCAAGTTGAAATGCCAGCTCAGACTCCAATATGAAAATTCAAAATGGCTGTCGGGACTAGAAAACCCAGTGATCTTTGGCTAAAATGGCTCATCGGTTGTTTTGATTCTTTTCCCACAAAGAATGTGACATTTATCCTCTTCGATTCCTTCATGTGCTCTTTCGCCTTGATGCTGGAAAATGTTTTTGTTTTCCTTATCTGAAATGCGTAACGTTAGCAGAATTAAACATTTCTGGCAACTATTGGAAGAAGTGCAACAGATTGGGCAAAGTTGCATTTTTTATATATTTTTTTGTCTAATATTATTTTTGAGACAACCAAGCATCTTTGACCAACTCATTTCTCAAGTTTTGATTGAATTGAAGTCTTGATTATTTTTATGATTCTAGACTGAAGACTAAACTTTGGGAGGGCCAACTTGGGTGGGCATCGGTGTGGTATTTCCGTTAGGGCTGAAACAATTAATTGCGATTAATCGATTGCTGTCAACTAATTCAATAATTGGTACTCAAAAATAGATCCCTAAATATGGAGACACTGTACGAGGGACAAACATTTTACATTTAAGTTTTTTCTGTAATTCTATTTGACCAAAAACTCCTACATGACTGGCTTGTTCTCCTCTTACTATGAGATGGTAGCTGGCATAACTAGATTTATAATAACTCATTTGTTTGCTCTGTCATTTTGTATTGCAGTTTAGGGTGTTTTTTTTTTGTTTTGTTTTTTTGCATTAATATGATTGGATGTTTTAGCTTCACTCCGGCTAGGCGCATTTTACGATTCAGATGGTTCATTTAAAAATGAATCAACTGCTTTTTATGTGTCTAAAGCTGCAACGCTAGTGTCCGAAGCGTTCACTAAAAAAAAACAATGCTCTCATTGCATTTTACCCAATAAAACGTTTATGTTTTACATTTGAGAGAGGATTGGAATAATTTATCTACTCACATTTTCATGTCAACAATGAAGATTTTAGTGGTGGAATGAAAAATGTGCAGAATACGGCAAATCTTTTTGTCCGATTAATCGGCAGACTAATCACTTGCCAAGATAACGATTGAAACAAAGCGGGGAGAATCCCGCTTCTGTGTTCAAAGACAACAGACCATGAATTTACACCGACTCATAAAACTGCTGGGTGTCTTCACAGTCAAATCGAAGCTGCAGTCACTTTAGCGCCCAGGATTGGTGCGACCTTTGCCCGTTGGAGGTAGAACTCCAACGTGTTTCTCACAAAAGAGTTGCCTGTCACTGTTGATGAATTGGCGATAGATCTCGTGGCGAAACGAATAATTGGACGAGGTCGGGCGTCTCTGCTCTGACGAGGCCGAACAAATCATATATGAATATGAAAAAGGCTGGTGATGGACAGATATGTGAGGGCGGCTCTGAGGCTCACAGGAAGACTTCATTAGTTTGATCTGCAGTGGGGGCCACAGACGCCGTAATTACATACCTTTCAAAGTCTCGTCTATTTGGCCTCCTTCCAAGAACACGAGCTGCCGCTCATATTCTGGCCCGTCATTTCTCTCATCTCTCCAATTCGGGCTGCGTCGTGTTCTGCCAATTCTTACCCTCCATTTTCATCTCCTTCTTCTCTGTCCATCCAGTCGTCCAGCTCCTCTCAGGAGCGGCTGCACCAGCTGCCCTCCCAGCCCACCATGGACGAGCTCCACTTCTTATCCAAGCACTTTGGCAGCACCGAGAGCATCACGGACGACGACGGGGGCCGCTGCTCCCCGCACATGCGCCCGCGCTCCCGCAGCCTCAGGTCAGCTGGAGACAGCCGTCCGCTGCCAGAAACACCCCCGTCCGCTTTGTTTCTCTCTTTCTCTGTGACGTTCCGGAGCGAACAGAATGCTAAGTTGCCTCGCTGTTAAGAGACGGAGAGCAGTGCTTGTTTACACAGACATGAATACGCTTGTTTACTTCTGTCAAGGCCAGCGGAACGAGGCAAAACCCTGCTGCTGATCTTCACAAATCCGTCCTACCTTCCTTCCTCCTTTCCTTCCTTGCTTCCTTCTCTGGACTCTGATGCTGACAGTGAATCACGAGCTTCCGTGGGTTTTATTGGGATTTTATGTGCCAGACCAACAGGCTATTTCATCCCTTTATAGTGAAAGGAAAATTATGGATTTTTTAATTTTATTTTTGTATTTTCTTTACAAATAAAAGTATATAAAGTGTGGCATTCATTTATATTCAGTCCCCCAAAGTCAGTACTTTGGAAAACTGAGATGTTTAGTTTGAGACAAAGAGAACATATTCTTAAACTTTTGTTTTTGGGTTTTTTTTAAAACGTGCATTACAAGCAAAGTTAAGCATCGCGATAAATTGTGATGAATCGCAGCGGCAGTGTGGTTAATCTGATTCCTTTTTTAATGGATGAATACAGATTCCTCCCTCCATTTTACATGACACACCTTTTTTTGTAGTTTGGTCAATCACCACAAAATCACAGTCAAATTAATTGATTTTACACTTGTATCGGCAACTATTTGGCTTGGCAATGAAGACCAGCGCTGCTTTAATCATGACCTTGATTTGTTTCTAACCTTAATCAAACATATTTTCAGAATTAAAGATCATAAATGACCAGATGAACCAATCAGAACCATGTAGGGGATTTCAGATCTGGGCTTTTTGTTTGCCTTTGTGCGAATGGCAGCTGATTACGGTTTCTCTCCAATATAAGATTGGAGGACTTGAATCCGTAGTTGTGTTCGGATTGAGAATTTCTATCTCAGCAGACTTGAAGTCAGACAGTGAGAGTTTGTGTGTGGAATAGATAATGACTGTATCTCAAACAACATTATCCAATATCCAAAATGGATATTCTAACCCTAACAACTTAGAGTAGCCAGTTCCTTTCTCGTTCTAAAAAAACAAACAAAAAAAACACAGTTTTTTTCTCTTCCAGCCCGGGACGCTCCTCCTCCTGCTATGACAATGAGATCGTCATGATGAACCATGTGTACAAAGAGCGGTTTCCAAAGGTAACTCTCACATATTCCACAACACGTTTCTTTCTCACTGAGAATAAAATTGGTTCTGTTCCAAAGTAATTGCTTTATCTTAAAGCAATAAAGCAGAATTACAGTAGGACAAATCCTATCAAACACATATCCTTCCTGCTTGAAAATCATATTAAGTGATGCTACAAATGCTACTTATTCAGGGAGAATATTAAGTTTGCTCCCTCCTATGGATTGGCAGTGGCGCGCCCTGAACAGGGTCTGTGGGGCCCACGGCCCGCATCTAAAAAACGTCAGCCCCCTCAGAGAATAATGTTAAAGGCATACAGAGTCATCTTATTTAATCAAGACATACTGTAAACGTAAAACCCAATAAAGATTTAAAAATATCTTAAAAATAAAATGTAGAAAATTCAATAACATGAAGAAATATTATTCATTTTATTGCTTTTTTGTAAACCACATCCTGGCTCATTAATCTTTCCTCTTGTCATTGTCCATGTTTCTCTGTGTTCATCGCCACCAGGCCACGGCGCAGATGGAGGAGAGGCTAGCCGAGTTCACCCAGGCCTTCTCGCCCGAGAGCGTTCTTCCTCTGGCCGACGGGGTCCTCAGCTTCATCCATCACCAGATCGCGGAGCTGGCCAGAGACTGCCTGGCCAAATCACGCGAGGGTCTCATCACTTCGGTCTACTTCTTTGAACTGCAGGAGAACCTGGAGAAGCTGCTTCATGATGTGAGTTCAACGTAATCCACTGGCATGCAGCGAGTGAAAACAGATCGTGTTGGGGATTTTGTAGAAGCGCTCTTTACTCCGTTTCATTTTGTGATGTTCCAAACATAAGCTTTCATACACATACAGGGATCTTATGTTGCAGAGCAACACAAAGTAGTCCATGACTATGAAGTGGAAAAGTGCAGTGGTGTATTAGGGTCGTTGCAAATTGCCGTAGAAGAAATTTGAACGTTTTGAGATTAATTTCAGACGTTTTCTAGGAAAAAATGTGGACATTTCTGAGTTTGAGAAAATTTGCCAGAGAAAACTCTGAACTGTTTAGATTAACTTCAGGAATTTTCCAGAAACAACAAACAAATGTGTGAGTTTGAAAAGTTGAAAATTTTCCACAGAAAACTCAGAAATTTTGAGAAGGTTTTTGACTTTTGGAAATTTCCAAGATTTCTGAGATGTACCTCTCTTTTAAGCATTTATCACGGCCCTAATATGGCGTAGTAGAAAATAAATGATTCATGTATTCTTTTTCACTTGCAAATAAAAATAAGGAAAACAAGGACGGTCATGCAGTTAGAGCGGCGCAAAAAAGTTCCTGATTTTTTATTTTCTTTTTGCATGTTTTCCACACGTTTTATTTGGGGTATGCCAACTTTTGCTCTCAGCTGCGCATATTTGAAACTGTGATGCACAATTTGAAGATGCCACTGTTCCACAAAATCTACACATGGTAATTCTTTCTCTTTTGCTGGTATTTTGCGTTTCTTCTCTTCCTTCATGTTGGATCTTGCCTTTCTTTGCTTCCCTTTGCACAGTCTGCTGTTTTTAACTCTATATCAGCGTGTTTGTGCCTCTTTCTCTGTCTCTGGGCGCCAGGCCTTCAAGCGCTCTGAAAGCTCTGAGGTAGCCTTTGTGACGGAGCTGGTGAAGAAGCTTCTGATCATCATTTCCCGACCTGCGAGGCTCCTGGAATGTCTAGTGAGTTTGATTTAACCTGAGACTTGAGGTGGAAATTGATTTTTCTTTAAATAAACACGAGCAAGTGTGTTTATTTCTAAGCCCATTACGCGTTTTTAAGTACCCTAATCTATTATGAGAGGAGAGGCTTTGGAAAATCAAAAACGGGGGAAACACCGTAGTCTTCCCTGGCTGTTTGAGCAGCCAGGGAAGACATTTGCATTTAGATTAAAATTCGTCTTGCTGCCGTGTAGCTAATTCCAGCAGACCTGCTGATTGGCTGCTTTCCAGTCTGAGTCGGTCGGGCCGTGACTGTGGCGTCGTTAGAGGCGTGCGTTTATCCGTGGAGCGCGGTTGGACTGTGTCTGGACGCTGCAGCCCTGCAGGATGCGCTCCGTGCCGGATTGGTTTCGGATTAGCAGTCAAAAAAGAGCGACATGCTCGCGACTTATTAGCGTTGGCGCATTTGTGTGGGAATCATTTGTGTTGTCGAGGCATTTCAAATCTCAGTGAACTTAAAATGTAAATTAGAAAAAGCCCTTACATTTCATGAAGTTATCCCTCATCATTTGAGCTCTGGCCTAAATTCACAGGGGATTTAAATACATTTAAGGAAAACTGTATGACTTCGGAGGAAGCTCAACCCCTAAATTGATTTCAGAAAGCTTTGAATTTGTTGCACCTTTGTGTTAAAGAATGTCTGCTAGTTTACAGCAGCTTATTGAACGGCTCTGGTCCCCAGGAGTTCAACCCAGAAGAGTTTTACCATCTCCTGGAGGCAGCAGAGGACCACGCCAAGGAGGGTCATCTGATGAAAACTGACATTCCCCGTTACATCATCAGCCAGCTGGGACTGACCAGGGACCCGATAGAAGGTTGGGCCAAAAGATTGTGAAAAAAAATAAATAAATAATTCCCAGCTTGGAAAGGGAATGACTGACCACTGACTTGTCCTCTATCAGACATGGTGAGCCTGGAAAGTTACGACAGCGAGGGACCAGTGACGCCTGAAACAGACGACTCCACAGAGGTGAGACCAAAATGTTTCACAGAACTGCTGAAGATCTGGAGGAGGGAGGTGGAGTTAGTGATGGAAGGAAGGAAGGAAAGAAGAAAACCACTTTTGCATTCACAAAACATTTTGCACAAAGAGGCTAATAGATCAAAAAGGAGGCATCTGTTTCCTCTGAATTTCCTCTCTTTTTATTTCCCTCAGACCTGTTTGATTAACTTTAGTGCCCCGTTGCCCCATTTCCTAATGACTCTGCATGGAAGCAACCAATTAAGCTAATTCCTGCTAACATTCAGAAACCTGGATCACTCTGGGTTTTCCTTTCAGCATTAGGCAAGCTTCCAACCAATGTTTTTTTTTTTTTTTTTTACATTCCGAATCAACATTTTTTAGCATTTATACAAATAATTTCTGCTCAGCCTGAATCCCATCCATCACAGCAGCTGCTCCTCTGTGATCCACAGGGAAAGATCAGAGCAATAAAGCCTCCAGGAGAAGCAGACTTCCAGACCATCAAGCTGATCAGTAACGGAGCGTACGGGTAAGCAGCTCAACGCAGCATCCTCTGGAGTCTATCTGTCTTAAACAGAAGTGAATCAAGAGTGTGTGTGTGTGTGTACATGTGAACCAGCGCCGTGTACTTGGTGCGTCATTTGGAGACACGCCAGCGGTTTGCCATGAAGAAGATCAACAAGCAGAACCTGATCCTGAGGAACCAAATCCAGCAGGCGTTTGTGGAAAGGGACATACTGACGTTTGCAGAGAACCCCTTCGTCGTCTCCATGTTCTGTTCCTTCGAAACGCGCCGCCATCTCTGCATGGTCATGGAGTACGTGGAAGGTGAGCGCTTTGAGACGGAGATTTGGAGGCGCCTGAGAAAGAAATGTAGATTGTAATTGGTTTATAAACCATTTGTAAGCTTTTCAGAATTTGTCTCTAAAATTTCAACCTATAGGAGCATCATTTTTAGGGAGGAACCAAACCAAATGAATCAATATCAGTTAGATTTTATACAATAGCTCAACAGACAAATACTTAGGTTAAAAGTAAATACTCAGTTAGCAAGCTAAGTATTTTATTAACAAATCAAATATTTAGTCAAAAAACTAAATATTTAAATATCAAACTAAATGCTTAGTTTTAAAACTAAATATTTAAATATCATTTAGTTTTTAAACTAAATATTTAGCTCTAGACTATTTATTTAGTTATCAAGCTAAGTAATTGGTTTACATAGTAAATATTTAGCTTTAGGTTTAATAAAGGTTTGGAACTAAATATTCCGCTCCACATATTTAGTTCTAAACTAAATAGAGCTAAATATTTAAATAGCTTGATAGCTGGCGTTCTAAACACACTGAAATATGACTGAAAAATAAACCCTAGTTTTTTTTCTCTCTTTTGAGGCTAAATAACCCAAATTATTCATGTTAAGTTTTGATTTTGTAACTTTACAAATTACAAGCCCATGTTTCTTCTCAGCAGTCGCTGTTATACACTGTTTTTGCCAGTGAAGGACGGAAAAACAACAAATACGTTAAGGCTTATGTTTATGACGTGGCAAAATGCGGAAGAGCTGAAACGGCGTACTCACTTTTTGGAGGCGTTTTATTTTAGCGTGAAGCGTTGTCGGGCAGATTAAGTCCTCCAGATAAATCCTCGTCAGGCTTTTACAGATCTGCTTTTTTATTGCTGCCTGCAAATGAGCCAACGGTGATTCCAACTTCTTCACACAAAAGTGAGCAGTTTTTCCATTGCATTCACAGGTGATGGTCTGGGTTATTAACGTCTGAACACCAGATAATGTACCGGACATCCTTGAGTCACTCCATGCCGGCTGACTCAGAGCAGCCGGCATCACTCATAGAATAATAATAACTCACTTTTCTGTCCTGCATTCAGACTGTTGCACTTTTTCTTAGGTGGGAGGCGTGAAGGTTTGGGTAAGGAGGTATCTGTCTCTCGTCTGTTTGCCTAGAAAGTCCGGTTCGTTTTAAGAGGTGTGAATGCGAATTCTAACTCTGAACAAAACAAACTCTGGTCCGCCTGCAAACCAAGGTCTTGATTCTTTTGAAGTAAACTATGAAGTGGTACAAGTTAATATGTCGATGCAATCGCACTGGACATGTCTTCAACAGCAGGAAGGGGACAATAGCACATGGCATTCTGGGTAAAAACAAAAACAAACGTGTGAGTCTAGGAGAAATGGATTGCGGTCTTCGACCAAAGACAAAAGAGAAATCCTACAATCCATAAAATCTGAAGGTATTCCTTTCTTCTTTTGTTTTTCATTTAATGAAGAAGGAAGTTTCAATCACGCCTTCTTCGTGGTGCAGCGCCACCACAGGCGAGGAGGGGAACAGATTTGTCAAAGGGTTTGCTTTGTTTGACACAGTGCAGAGTGAAAGTGAACCCCAGCAACTGAAAGTGTAGCAAGTGTTGCAACTTTAGTCTCCAATCGAACCGAGTTGACAGGAGTATGAGGTGTGAGAGAGACAGAAGACACTCCGGATTCTCTGTTTGCAGGAGGGGATTGTGCCACTTTGCTGAAGAACATCGGGGCTCTGCCTGTGGAAATGGCGCGCATGTACTTCGCAGAGACTGTCCTCGCGCTGGAGTACCTACACAACTACGGCATCGTCCACCGAGACCTCAAGCCTGACAAGTGAGGTGGCGTTGCTGCACCTCGAAACGTTGCTGAAGAGTTTTAAGACGCTTGATTGTGTGTTTTCTATTCACAGCCTCCTAATAACGTCAATGGGACACATCAAGCTGACTGACTTCGGTCTGTCTAAGATCGGCCTGATGAGTCTGACCACCAACCTGTATGAAGGGCACATAGAGAAGGACACGCGGGAGTTTTTGGATAAACAGGTATGTGTAGCGAAATGGAGAGGGGAGTAATCTGTCTCGCATGATGCAGCACCAGTAGGTAAAGCAAATCATACCATCTCACTGACAAATGTTTTAATTTGACCATCTCAAATGTGTGAAATCCATGTTTTTGAAGGCGGAAAGGGAACTGCAACCAGCTGCCTCGGAAGTCACATAACTGATCCACTTGTTCGTAATTTTATCAAAGCTAAAGAAGTTGATTTGTAAAAACAAATATATATATGTATTTTAAAGAGAAAGAAAAAAGAAGAAAATCCTTCCAATGTTTCACTGGTGCACAATAAAATCCAATAAAACCTATAAACTTTTAAGGTTTGACATAAAAAAAGAAAAATCTAGAAGAAATCTGAGTAATTTCTTCTCTCTTTATGTGTTTTTCTGGCACATAATGACATTTCAAATCACAATTAAGTAACTCTGTTACCTTTAGTCGTTATAAAAATGCTGTATATATCATAAATAACTTAAGACAAATCCTGACTTAACACCTTGAAACAGGGCTTCTGGCTCTTTAAAAACTGCTTTCTGAAACTCCGCCTCAAGAAATTTATGACATCGCCCCTCTATTAACCCTTCCAGACGTCTGCTAATTGCTCTTAGCTAGTCTGTAGGAGCTGAGTGGGGGAGTCAAACGGGAGGGCTGCTCTGTGAGGTGGAAGCTTGGGAACCGTTAGCTACGCCTCAAAAAGAGGAGGAGCTGCACCTTGAAGGTGGAGCTAAGTCCAATCAGGCGCTTTGCACAGCTGAATGGTTGCCATGGGAGATCAAAGGATTTCTCAAAATAATCCAGGCAACAATCCAGGTACGGTTCTGATGAGAGAATAACATTATAACATGATAGCAAACTCAAAAAACTGTCTGCTCCTTTAAAAATATAACTCAAATTCACAGTGTCACTGCCATTTCTGTTATTTTGCCAACAACACAGCAGTAGACGGATTCGATACGGCGCAGTCAAACTTTACACACAAGGGGATGCTTTGATGTCTTCCTTTTTCTGTGAAAAGCTATTCCTCTCTCATTGTGCGCCAGGCATATCTGAAGCCTGATGAAATGAGACCTTTAGCGGCTGGCGGAACAATAGAGCAGTATTTCCGCCAGCCGTCACAATCGCACGCCGTCTCTTTTAAACGCGGCTTTATGTTCTTTTATTCTCTGTTCCTGCTTTGAACACCTCATTATTTCCCATGCTGCAGCCAAAAAAAATCTGTTAGCGTTCAACACGCGGCCATCTGCACATGAAAACGCACACCGGGTTTGGCTTTCATCTCTTCTTGGCGTCTGCGAGGGGATTTTACTTGACCAGACGTTACGCTTCTGTAGGTGCTGCACCTCGAACGCAACACATTAGTCAGAGACAGGTTGTAGGAAATGCACACACCTCTAACAGGAAAGCAGGAAGAAGAGGAAGTGTCACAAAATAAGGCAATAACTGATTCAGTCGAGTCTTGCTCGTCTTTTAGGTGTGTGGAACCCCGGAGTACATCGCTCCGGAGGTGATTCTGCGTCAGGGTTATGGGAAACCAGTGGACTGGTGGGCAATGGGCATCATCCTGTATGAGTTCCTGGTGGGCTGCGTGCCTTTCTTTGGAGACACGCCAGAGGAATTGTTTGGACAAGTCATCACAGGTGAGGGGTTCCCACGTCTCCTTGGCGGCGCTGCCATCAAAAATGCGTTATCGATCTTCCGCTGATGTCGGGAAAACACAATCTGGCAATTGCGGCGCTTCCATTCACTGAGAAGCTGGATCAGAATGACATGCGACTAAGAGGATTCACGCAACACATCATTAGAAAACATTGTTCTCCAATTACTTCCTGTCCTCGTCTTCTTTGTGGTTTGCGCATTCAGTTGTGAGAAGTGTTTCCATTAAAGTTTTGCAAAAAAATCCAGTTTTAATGCGTCCTAAAACAAAAACCTCATCCCATTTCAAACCATTTATCCAAAAACAAGAGTTCAAAACATCAAATTGCGTAATTATACAGTGAATGGAAACGCAGCTGTTGACGTTAACATGTGTCCTCCATGTGGATACGTGCTCTGAATGTATATTGTCCTCATCTCATAATTGCTTCTTCGCTGCAGATGACATAGTGTGGCCAGACGGAGACGAGGCTCTTCCTGTGGACGCCCAGCACCTGATCTCCTCTCTGCTGCAGACCAATCCTCTGGTGCGACTGGGCACAGGTCAGGCACCTGTCAGCTGAGTTTAGTCCGTTTCTGTTGGGGTCAGAGTCCGCCTGCAGGCTTTAGGGCCGCAGTCATCGCCCACCTGACTGTCCGTCTTGTCCTGCGTTTCCGTCCCCACGCCCTGCAGGTGGTGCTTTTGAAGTCAAGCAGCACTCGTTCTTCGCAGAGGTGGACTGGAACAGCCTGCTGAGACAGAAAGCGGAGTTCATCCCCCACCTGGAGTCAGAAGAAGACACCAGTTATTTTGACAGTAAGTTCCCCCCGTAGCATTCCTGGAAAAGCGGGGTTCAAGTCAAAAGTCTGCTGAAACGGATCAGCGGACCGTGCCGGTGAGTCTCGTGAAAAGAATTCCTTCTCGTCCCTCAGCCCGGTCGGAACGCTACCATCACGTCCAGTCCTACGACGAAGATGACACCAACGACGATGAGCCAGTGGAGATCCATCGCTTCTCGTCCTGCTCGCCTCGCTTCAGCAAGGTCTGAACCCGTCAGAATCAGACGGTTGCATCCACTCGTTATGTGCATCTCAGAATTCTGACTTCTGAAGTCAGAAAAAAAAAAAAGTTTGAATTTAACTTTAAAGTTGGAATTCCTTTTCGGTGTTCCTAATCCTCTTCTATGGGCGAATACAGTCGGGTGTGATGGTGTCGTGTCAAGCAAAATTAGAACTACATGGCACTCTTTTTATAGAGACTATCAAATTCACCAGAAAAAAAAAAAAGAATAATTTCAGAAGGGCACTTTTTGTGTCCAGAGGAATAAGGGCAGGTGCTCTAGCGCCTCCTAATGTCTAACTGTGCACATTCCTAAAATATAAATCAAAACTGCTTTTGAAGAGGTTAAAACAGGTTGAGAGGCTTCTGGAATGACTCAATTCACAATTCTATGAAATGCTTGTGGCAGAAAAATTGCTAAGGTATCCCAGAACACACACGGTTGTGCATTTCTCAGATAACATAAATGCTTTATTTTTAGGTGTATATGTATTTGAGTCTGTGTGCAGAAGTTTGAGGAAAACATTAAAAAGGCCAAAAATAAGATGAGTAAATTCTGACCAGATGTTCTGTTCATTTCTAATCCGCTGACCGGATTGTTGCACCAACCTGCAGGTGTACAGCAGCATGGAGCATCTGTCCCAGCTGGAGCACAAACCCCACACTGTGACTCTACGGGAGCACAAGGTTCCCAGGGAGGACCGGGTCGCCAAGCGAGAAAGCTTGGGAAGCGTCACCCTACGAGACAAGAGCTGGAGGACAAGTTCACCGGAAATGTACAAAAAAAAAACCCGGTCAAATTATGTTTTTATTTTTTCATTTATATTTTGCCTTCTGCTGCTGATGCTCTTAAGTGTGGTTGCCTTGCTTTTCTAGGAAGCGCCTGTCCTGTTCAGAGTCCTTCTTCACTGAAAGTGACTCCAGCCCGCCGTCCGGGGCTCGCAGGCGTTTCTCCGCCCTGATGGATATGAGCCGCTTCGCCTCACCTCAGGAGCTGGACGCCGAGCCGCCGGGTCCGGGGAAGCAGCCTCCCGTCAAGACCAGGGGCGCTTCCCTGGAAGGGGCCATCCCCTCCCACGGAGACCTGAGGACGCTCCTTAAAGATGGTAGGGGCCACACGGCATCGGGTAAGGCCCCGGAGCGTCTATGTGCCGTTGGGTTTCATGGTTCTGCTTTGTCCTAGACAAACTTTTGAGGCCTGCCGACACGTCGCTGCCAGGCAGCGCAAGCAGTCTGGGCCTTCCTGATCTCCAGGGGCCCCGTGGGGCCACCACGGACCTGGTGTTGCGGAGAGTCCGACACCAGCAGCTCTCGTCCGAAGGAGACAAGCGAAGCTCGCGACCGGGATCTAAAGTCATCAAGTCTGCGTCGGCCACTGCTCTGTCTGTCATCATTCCAGCAGGTGAAGCTTCGCATCACTTTAGCTGCTGAATGTAACTTTTACAAAACAATATTAATTCACGTTTGTTAAACTATCTCTATGTTGTGACAACGTGGCATGAGACAGATAATCTGTGAAAAAAAATGTAGTTTCTTTGCCTTCTTCCAGTGCTTCCAGTGCTACCTAGAAACAACCAATCAGAACAAGGAGGCAGGTCTTACTGCTGTTAATCAAGCTTATGTACGTGCTGGCCAGAACTTCCCTCCCCATTGCTATTTGCTACGCTACAGCTTCTTCCCGATAGCAGTGTTTACCCGGAATAGACCTATTAAACAAAAAAAACAACCAAAACAACAAATGACATAGATATTGAAGTCTCTATAAACAAAATTGCTCTTCAGAACAGGGGACGGTGGAGCCCAAAGCATCAGACTGAAGCCTTTCTTCATACAGAAACAAAGACACAAGAAAAACAAAATGAAAATGATCCAGCTTGCTTTAATTTATCATGTTATTAATTGATTTATTGCGCACTGCGACTGTTTTACCAACAAACAGTTTTTCTGGAACAGTAAGTTATTTCTCCATGCATGTACACTAGCATGATTAACAGTATTAAGACCCTCCTCTGTGCTCTGATTGGTTGTTTCTGATCTGGAGGTGGAGGAGCTCAATCAAATCACAGATTATTTGCTTCAGACCATACTGTCACAGCATGGTCACAGTTTCAACAAATATGTAAAAAAGACATTTTTTACACATTTTTTACTCTGAACTGTCGTGTTTCTGCGCAGTGGAGCAGCACAGTGCGTCCCCACTGCCCAGCCCCATGTCGCCTCGCTCCCTGTCGTCCAACCCGTCCTCCCGCGACTCGTCTCCAAGCAGAGACTTCTGTCCCATGGTGAACGTCCTGCACTCTCCCATCACCATCCACCGCTCCGGGAAGAAGTACGGCTTCACCCTCCGGGCGATCCGGGTCTACATAGGAGACAGTGATGTTTACAGCGTGCATCACATGGTTTGGGTAAGAGTGGGTAGCATGAAACCCACATAAAATCCCTTGAGTTTGTGGCTGTACTGTAACAAATTACAAAAGAGTTTAAAGCATTGAAAAGGTATTTACATTTATGTTATACTGCCCACTTCTTTGCAGCATGTTGAAGATGGAGGTCCTGCGCAGGAAGCTGGCCTTAAAGCTGGAGACCTAATAACTCACGTAAACGGGGAGTCGGTCCATGGCCTAGTCCATACAGAAGTAGTGGAGCTCATCCTGAAGGTAAAAAAAAAACACATTTGGGAGGAAAACCCTGCTATTACACTGCTTGTATATTAAACTGATTAGAAATGCGTAAATATGTGCAATCCACAGAGTGGAAACAAAGTTACAGTCGCGACTACTCCCTTTGAGAACACCTCCATAAAGGTGGGGCCTGCCCGCAAGATCAGCTACAAATGTAAAATGGCGCGTCGCAGCAAAAGGACCGGCGTCAAGGAGGGCCAAGAGTACGCCCCAAAAAACAGATTTGTTTCCTCTAACTCTACGAGGAGCCTTTATTCACCTTATCGCTCTTTTTCTTTGTGTTTGTTTGTTTATTTTTCAGTAAAAGACGAAGCTCACTCTTCAGGAAAATCGCAAAGCAGTCCAACCTGCTCCACACCAGCCGGAGCCTCTCGTCCTTAAATCGCTCTCTTTCGTCTGGAGACAGCCTGCCGGGGTCCCCCACCCACAGCTTTTCTGCCCGCTCCCCCACACAGAGCTACCGCTCCACTCTGGAATCCCCTTATCTGGGTTAGTAAGACAGCTGTCTGTAAAATAAAGCCACCGACAAAGTCCAGTTGTGTATCATATAACTAGTTTGATGTGGGGGAAAAAAGCATTTATGTGAAAGTTCCGCGAAATAAATACATTTTGATACGACCAAGAAAGCTCACCTCATCCTATCGCCAAGATAGGATGAGGTGGGCTTTTTTTTTTTTTTTAGGATGAGAGGGTTTTTTTCAAAATTAAGCAAATTTATTTACAAAATGTCCAATTGCACAAATATGTGGTCAATGGAAACACAGCTAGAGGCTGCAAACTCCCACCTGGAGATGGCAGTATTTCTTCCTTTAGTAAACTGCTGCCTCAGCTTTCCTTAATGTCAAGTCCGAGATCAAAATGTTTGCATTGCAAAATTTCTTGCAAATATCCCTAAAGAGGTGCTACAAAGTCAGTGAAATTGATTCCAAAAACTCAAAAAGGCAGTCGTAAAATCATAGAGGTACTACACAATGTTTAACGATATTGTTTATTAAGATGCACATACTGTCTTAGTATCAAAGACAGTGATAACATGACTGTGTCCTCAGGTACGTCGTCCCAGAGCAGCTCCCCGGCATCAAGCACTCCCAACTCCCCAGCGACTTCCCACCACATGAGGCCCAGCTCCCTACACGGCCTGTCCCCCAAACTTCACCGCCAGTACCGCTCGGCACGCTGCAAATCCGCTGGTAACATCCCGCTATCCCCCCTGGCTCACACCCCGTCCCCTACCACCTCCTCCCCTCCGCCTCTCACGGGCCACACGGTGGGGAGCTCCAACACCACCCAAATGTTCCCCGCCAAGCTGCACTCCTCGCCTCCAGTCGCCCGCCCTCGTCCCAAGAGCGCCGAGCCACCCAGGTCTCCCCTGCTGCAGCGGGTCCAGTCCGCAGAAAAGCTCGGGGCACCCATCCTGCCTTCCTCCTCTTCGTCGTCGCCGTCACCTTCCCCTTTGACCGGAGGAGTGTTGTTGCGCAAGCATAGCTTAGAGGTGTCTCACGGGGACTACAGGAGAGAGTCCTTCCACTGCGAACACAGTCTGCAGAGTTTGCTGGAGATAGAAGGAGAGAATGGACCTGCTCCACCCTCTCCGTCCTCGTCTTCCTCCCCTTCTCCTCCTATGGGAGCAGAGATTGGATCGCTGAACCATGTGAGGAAGCTGGGGAGGCAGGAATCTCTGCTCAGCAGAGACACACTTGTGACAGTAAAGGAGAAAGATGTTGTTCCGTCAGCGTCTGAGCTGTCCGGGTTGCCATACGTAAGGTCAGTTCCTCCAACAGAGTCGAAGACCAACGGTGATACAAGCAGGGCAACACTCAAGGAGGTTGCAAGGAGTAGTGGAAGTACGAAGGCAGCTGAAACAAAGACTAGCACCTCATCTGCAGACGTCAGAACAGGCACTGGGGTCAAGCATTTAGGTACAAAAGTGTCAACTGTGGAGGCGACAGACTTTCCGACCAAAGCTAGCGAGAAAACTCCAGACATATCCAAGAGTCCACAACAAGACACAAAGCAGCAGAGTGTGCAGACAGATGCGTTACATGTTACCAAAACTCAGGAGAAGACAGAAGAGAAAGAAAAAAGCGCTGTAGGTGTAGAGAAAGCAAACCTCCAGAAAACATTGACCACTGAGCAGTTCAAGCAGCATATGGGCTCAGAGACTGGAGACAAAGGAAGTATCAGTGGAGGCAACAGGGCAACTGATATGACGAAGACCAAAGTACCTGCACCGCCAGTTCCACCCCCGGCTAAAACGCTCGCCGCGCCCAGGCACAGAGCGGAGAAGTCGGCAAGCGGCAGCCGTCTCGTCAAAGAGGAGAAGGCTCAACTGGAAGTCCTGGAGGAAAACCCAGCGTCCCCTTCCTCAAACGCTGCCTCGCCATGCTCAAGCAAACTGCGGGCCGTGTCCCTGGGGGACAAGACCAGCTTCGTCACCCAGCTCACAAGTGTGGCTAAGACGGTCCTGGGTCCCATGAAAGGAGGGTCTCAAGAGGGCAGCAAAACGAAAGACGCCTCAAAGTCAAGTGAGGAGAAGAAGGGAAGCGCAGCGGGGAAAGCGGAGGGCTCGTCCGCAGGGGTCCGCCGAGGGGCCCAGGGCTTCACCACAGCCACTGCTCACTCTGATAAAGGTAACAGTCGGAGCGCTAAGCATCACTCGTGATGTGAAAGCTTCAGAAACACTGAGACTGCCCCCATGTAATGCCTTTAACTGTAGCATCAGACTGACATAACATACAAATTAGTATGAGGCAGAGAAAACAATGCCTGAACAAAAATATTTTTAAAAAATACACCAAATAGAAAAGACGTAGAAAAGATGTCAATGATCAAGTACTGATGTGAAAATGTGCACATGGTGTTTTGATGTAGACCTGCATACGTACTGTATGCTCATCTCACGTTGTGTATATTGTAAACAAAAAAGAAATGCATATGTCTTCATGCATGTCTGATTAGGGAGAATGACAGACTATTTAAGCAGAAGATGAATACTATACTGCGGACCTTGAGATAGAAAACACTGTGAACAACCTTTCAACTTGACAAGCAGACTTTTGACTGTGTGGAAGTGCGATTCTGGCAGAAAAGGGCATTACTCACATTTCAGCTATCGGTTCCAGGGATGTCATTTAGTTCTATGCTGTATTTATTTGAAGTTCGGGTACTAAAACGTGTCACCAATAGAGTGAATTTTCACGCCTTCAATGCCTTGCAAAGAAAAAACAAAACAAAAAAAATGCCCCTTGAACTTTTTCAAAGCTTTCGCCACAAATTCTAAATTGGATTTAGGTTTGTACTTTGACTGGGCCATGTCCTTTCAGCTAAACCATTCCACACTTCCAGTATTTTTTCTGTACTTCAAATTATGTCTGTCCTCAAAAGACTACGACCCTCAAGCACCAATTTAATTTTGATGTTAAAATTTGCATGTTCTATGATCCACCCACAGATTGCGTTTATGCTTCTCTCTTCATAAATGCACAAATACAACAGGTTTTTTATTTTGTTCATGGTGAATATGGTAAATGTCAGTAATGTAGTAAATATAAATGTCTAATTACTTGAAGGATTCTTAAGTCAACAACCAAAACTTCAACTCAGACATCAAACTTTATTCAACTGAACGTTTTACAAAACAGCCAGGTAAATTATTGCTTAAGAGTTTATCTGCAAAATTTGACTTGAGGGAAGCTAAATGTGCTTAACGTTTTCAAAGTTAGCAAAAAATAAAATAAAATAAAATTAGCTTCACAGTTAGCGTGTTAGCGAATTAGAGTGCCCACCTCTGACTGGAATATTATAATTTTGGACCAAAGTTAAGCTTTTTTCAGGGAGTTTACAAAACAGCCACGTAAATTAGCTTCAGAGTTTGTCTGGAAATTTTAATTTAAGGGGAGCTAAATGGGCCTAACTTTTAACGTCGGCAAATGCACGAAACAAAAAACTCCTGTAACACTGAGCATTTTGGGCCTGACCTTTGTCACCAACAGCGAAACCATCAAAACACCAACTGTCACATAACATTTCAATAAAAGACGCTGCGGTTGTAACATTACAGAAGGTCGAAGGGGTATAAATACTTTTGTGTGGCATTTTGTACTTTGTTTTGGTGATTGAAGGCGTCGCAAACAGAATGGTTTTTCATGTATGGTGGGCTGAGGATTCGCTGTACACAGCAGAAAGTGAACCAAGAAACCAAAATGCGTGCAGTGACAGAGTTGAAGGATGGATCAGATAGTTTCCCTCAGATCTGTAAAGGGCTGATTGAGAGGAAGAAATCCGATGAACTTGCACAGGGACACTATGCAATGTGCTGCCAAATGCCACTATTGTCCCGTCTTTGTGTCTCCCGGGTGTCTACGTTTACATTGTGCTCCAGACAACTATAGAAAACAGCATGAAGCGTACAATAAGTCAATCAGAGACATACTGTTTCATTTTGAAAACTTGCGTCTGCTAATTACAGTGATATGTGCAATTCTACATTTTAGAGTAAAATGTGTAAAATATGTCCGTTCAGAGCGTGGCAGCGGTTAATGACACACGTGGAAAGTAGCACTTAGAGGAGAGAGCGGTTTTCAGTCACGCTTTTTCACTCGCGCTCAGCTACAGTTTGTGGTGTCGTACCAGGCGAAACGGGAAGTGCCAGTGTTTTTACTTAAAGGTTATGTGGTCATCTTTGTTGTTGTTGTGGAGTTTGTTTGTTTTTTTTCTTACTTAAAATGTTAAATAATATGCAATCCCATCAGTGCCCAGTCCTGTAACACTGAGCATCACTGTCTGTGAGAAGAGCATAGATTTGTTGTTGTGTGTTAACATGTAGTGTCAGGGCAATAGGTATCAGACTTGTCTTAGACTGCCACCTTGTGGGCAACATGACGTAGAGCCAGAAGGGAACCTTAGTGTCCGATATCCTCACTCTGTGGAACTTGTGTTGTGCATAGTTTGTAGTTCTTATGCATAGGCAGACATGTTTACGTTGATCTCAATTGCAATCTTCATCTTATCTCTGATGATGTAGTTTTAACAATAAACACCAGTGTTTCATGTGTAACCGAATTGCACTTTATGTTGCGTTTCACCGATATATTTATAGCCAGGACTTTACATTCACTGTATGAAAAGACAGTTGTTTGTTTTGTTTTTTGGTCTGGTTTTCGCTAAGTTTCCTTTTGTCAAGATTACCAAAATGATCTCTATTAACTATATGTTGCAATTATGAGAGTAACGTAGATTTAGATTTGTCTCCAACAACAGTTTTCTGGAGTTTTGGTCCATTACGTCTGACAGAACTGATACAACAGAGTCAGGATTTTCAGTTTTTAATTTAACCAGGGAAAAAAGATTAAAAATATTTTTTTCCCCCAACAGTGTCCTGCCCTGGATTTGTAGGTCACCTTTTTAGCTCAGCCTAAAACTACTATTATGTTTCAAAACATTGATCTTATGGTTTTTAAGCCGTTTTTTGTAACCAGGGTCCGATTGTCCATTTTGTTTTCTTTGTGGTTCGTGCCAGTGGCGACACCCAGTCGTTGATGCTGGAAAAGGGCTTTTCATTGCAATTAAACTACTTTCAATGTGGACAAAAACCGCCTCATATCCTAGTGGCAAAATGTTTTATTAATCAAAAGAAGAAGTTTTTTCAAAGTGTCCCATTAAATGTGCACAAAACTTTGTATGATTCTTTTCCTAATTTATTATGATCTTCTTGTGATTTCATGTAACGAAGCAATATATTGCCTTAAAAGTCACTGGTCCTCTTAACTTAAATTCAGCATGAATTAATCTATCAGAAGCTTAAAAAGACCAAGTCAATACTTTATATGGCATATTTTCATGTCTTATAAAGCAAAGTTTTAAAAATCCTCTCTCTAACTTTTAGCGAACACAAATGATTTCTGTAATCATAACTGACCAAAAGGAGGAAACGTAGTTTGAGGTAATGTCGAACAGTTTCAAAAAACTGGTTCGTTTTCTCTTTTTTCATACAGTGAACATAAACATCTGGCTTCGAGCGTTTATGTGGGCAGAGTTCCAGCCTTTTTACATTTTTTTTTAATTCTATTTATTGAATTTTGTATTTATTTATTTAAGATTCCGATGTACTGTTGGAAATATTCAGCGCAATATTGAAATAGATCATTAAGTACCCCCACCAGATATGCGTGGTTGCTCTCCCTTCGGTTCTGACCCCTCACTCTGTAAGTTCCGAAGTTGCTAACATTACTGTCATGTCCATGTTTGTCCAAGTGTTTGACCTTTTTTTTTCTTTCTTCTTTTTTTTTTTTTACAGCAGCTCTTGTGAATAACTAATGTCAAATGAAATGTCAACTAGAAAGTAAATAAATTGTGTCAGAAACCCTTGGTATCATCTGAGATTTTTTTGTGTGTGTGTGTTCTTCAGTGGTGTATTTTGTGTTAGTTTTCTGCGCATCTAGGTGAAAAAGTTCTGTTTAAAGTTCTGTTTAGAACCCTAACCCAGTAGATCCTGTCTAGAGCGAAGAACCTACATGTTTGCTGTCATCTCTGTGCATACTGTTTTCTATTTCACTTATGCAATCATGTTGGTCCAAATTGTTGTAGTGTTACAACCAGTGGAACATTTTTCAAAAATCTTGCATCGCCCTGGGAACGCAAGTTTAAATTTGGCCCTCCAGCCATCTGAGCTGATCTTTAAGAAGATCTTCCAGTCTTCTTGAATGGAAAGATGCAAAAGTACTTTCTTTCGTGAGTCAAGTTCATTTCCTCTTACTTAGGGCCACAATTGTCCAGCGACTCTACTTCGAAACAGACTTGGGCCCGCATAAAGTCTGGCTCAAATTAGCCAGTGATTTCACAGAAGGATCTCACTGACCTTTAATGTAGCCTTAAAAACTATTTCTATGCCAACTAAACTTGTTTTTGCACAGTTTTCTTTGGTAGGAAAAATACATAATAGGCTATCTTATATGGACCGACTATAATATGCTCTTTCTCTTCCTCTTTGCTTCATTAAAAATATTGCATATGTGTAATTACTCGCAGGGTAGATCAAAAGAAAAACAATCCCTATCAAATGATTCAGCTTCTATAAAATACGACAGGT
Organism: Poeciliopsis prolifica; assembly: GCF_027474105.1. NCBI lineage: Eukaryota > Metazoa > Chordata > Actinopteri > Cyprinodontiformes > Poeciliidae > Poeciliopsis > Poeciliopsis prolifica. The sequence continues at coordinate 10,939,299 of NW_026562385.1, read as the reverse complement.
ACTTTCCAATTCAAAAATGCCTACAATTAAGATAGTCAGGACGACATCGAATTTATGTTGAAACGGCTTGCCATAGCCTCCCCCCGCTGTTTGACCAATCACAGAAGGGCGAGAACGTGACCACCGCAAACAGGAAGTGACGACGCTGCCTGTCCTCTGTTGCTATTTCAACGCTCGACAGTTCGTGGGACCGGAGTCGAGGGGGCAACAGCAGCGCAGCGAGAACCCAGCGCGGCAGAGCTTCGTAAATGGAGTCCGAAAGTGTCGCAGTTTGACGGAGGAGGAACGACGCCGCCGCAGAGAACAGGTCAGCGCCGTTTCGCCGACGTTGAACGTGTTCTGTAACGGCCGTCGGTCGCCAGAAGGGTCCGGTGGTGATTTATAGTCGTTGCGAATCCCCGTAGAAATTCTTGGCCCTGATAAGAGTCACCTGCATTTAAGAGCACGAAGTGCAATGACTACATGCTGTTCAGAATAGAAACCGGGATCAGGTCTAACAAAGGGATGTTTCCTCAGGATTTTTACGTGCTCGACCCCAGAACGATGAAATATCAATGTTTTGAAGCCACCACGTCTGAAATGTAACTTCGCTTCCACGTTTTATTCGCTTTCAATCTGCTTATTTAGATCCTTGAACTAATTATGTTGATAAGAAGTAGATTGTGTTTCCTCTCACCCACTTTTTCACGTTTCCACCCTGAAAATGAAAATGTTCATAATGCTTAAGAAGAAAAAAAGCAAATTAATTCATTAAAAATAAGAACATTTTGCGAGTAGATCTTGATCTTACCTGCTGAATATAACTTTATTCAGTTTTTTTTCTGTAATGACTGTAACTTGGCGCATTCCAATAATTGACCAGAGAGTCATATATATTTATTTTTATTTTTCTTGATTAGTCATAATTGTTGATCTGCAGGTGAAATACTGAAACAAATTCTAACAAAAAGACTTCAGCAGTGTCCAAAATGTGACCCGGCCGCATCAACAAGTGAAGAATTGTAGAGATGCGTTATGCCAGCACAGTTGGTCATGCAGATTAAGACTTTGACAACTTGGCTACTGTCAATTATGAAAAGTAAATTTAGAATCAGCTGAAGTTGGCAGGCCAGGCTTTCTAAAGATCGGTGATCGGCCAGAGGGCTGCGATCGCTGCGCCCCAAAGCTCTTTGAAAACCGAGCGCGGAGTCTGAGCTCCACCACTTCAGAGTCGGTCACATGCCTGTCATGGACTGGCTGGAGGTGGAGCTTCGTGTGCTCATCCAGCCAGCAGCCGATTCTCCATCGTGAGATAGTGAAGTGAGGGTTGAACAGGAACAAACCTTGTTTTTCTGCATCATTTAGATTTTCTCTGCTTTGGTCATTTTTATGTGGCTCCAGACTGCAACATGTGACGCTTGTAATTTTTTTTTTCATCAGGATAAGATTTTTCCATGCAAAGTTCATAACTTTTTAAGCTGAAAATTACACCAATCATTTTTCTTTACTTTGATTTTCTTTTTTTCTTCTTTTTTTTGCTTTTATTTTTATCTCACAATATGCTGTGTCACAAACATCTATCATGTTTTTTATTCAAATTATCTAGTGAAACTCCTGACCCTTACCTGAAAAATCAGCAGACTGGAAGCATCTGTAACGAAGCAGTACAATAATGCCAATCTATGCATCTTTGTTATAACCAACCATTACAAACAAGTTAATTTATTTTTGGTGTGGTTTAGTTTGTTTGTTTGTTTTGTGTTTTTTCATGCATTTTGGCCCGTTTCCTCCATTTTGCACTGCAGCTGGCTGGCCCGGCCCGTAGCGTTCTCCGAGAGTGTGTGAAGTCTTTCGCATCAACCACAGTGTGGTGACAACCATGACTGTGCAAGTGTCGCTGGGAACCAGCAGCAGCTGCAGCAGCAGTTAAAGTGACATACCTGAAACTCCATTAGTAGTCGCAGGGTGCGGTCACACGTCTCTGTTTATTATCTCACTTTGATTTATATTGGCTGATCCGACGTGGTGGGAAAGGAGATCGTTTGTGCCAGTGGGATTCGTTGCGGACGGCAACTAGTGTCACATGTGGATGGTAGGAAACGGTTAACGTTTTATGTCACGTGTTTTATGGCGCACAGAGCTCTGTGGTGATCAGGAGAAATGGGAGCAGCACCACACACCCGGATATGGTGATCGGCTGCCTTCATGGACCCCACCACGTCCTCCACCTATGTTTACGGCAGGTCCGCCGCTGTCGACCAGTTGGATGACTGGGATCTCCTCCCCTCTGTGTCCGCTGGTTCTTTGGGCCAGGAGATGTTCTACGAGGACCGGGTGGCGGAAGACAAAAGCAAATTTAAATCCAAACTGGTCTCAGCATGGAACAGCGTCAAATATGGTCAGTTGTTTTATTTATTATTATCATTGTTCCCTACATGTTAGAGACGCAAACAATTAATCTACTTACAGTTAATTATTGATTAAGTAAAATTCCCACCAATTAACTCAAAAATTTTGAGATTCTACAGGGAAGAAAAAAAAACATGCTTTTTCTAGAAAAAAAATCTTGTGATACAACTGACACAAGATAATGTTCAAATGTAATGATTTTTTAAATTCAGCATATTATGAAATGCTGAATGTCATAACATGACAAAGTACATGTTATGAAAAAGTTCAGATTAATTTACCAATCAATACTTTGCATTCCTACAACACATATTTAGTAGTTCTTGTTTTTTTTTTAAATGAACCCCTCTCTTTACTTCACCAGGCTGGTCCTTGAAGCAGAAGTCCAAATTTAACAAGAGCTCGCCACTCATCATGCTGGGGAAAACGTATGATCTCAAAGACAGCGGTGAGTCCAACCAAACCAAACGCTCGGACCGCGCGGCTTGTCGTAGCAGTTCAAGAAAAAAGTTCTGTGAACCGTCTCTGAACCCTTTCAGGGGACAGGGAGCGTTTCCGCCGCTCCTTCACGTCCTTCCTGTGGCTGACGTACAGACGGGGCTTCCCTCAGCTGCCGGGCTCCTCTCTCACCACAGACGGCGGTTGGGGGTGTGTTCTGCGGACGGGCCAAATGCTGCTGGCGCAGGGCCTGCTCCTACACCTGATGCCTGCAGGTGACAGCACGCAAATATAATCTAATGGGAGAGTTGAAGGAAAATGAAAAGCATGCTCTTTTAATTAGCTGTTTTGATAAAACTGTTGCTGTGACACTTTTTTGAGGGGGTATTTTAGGTCAGGCGTGGTATTTTGTTAACTATTAGTTTTACATAACAATCTAAATGTTTTTCACAGTTGAAATGACTTTCATTTAAACTGCACTCAAGTATCCACAAATGGTACAGTTGTTGTTAGGCCTGAAACGATCAATTCGATTCATCGTGGCAAATCAATGATTGAAGTAATTGTCAATTAATTTAATAATCATCTGTTGATTCGAGTGTACAGACGCGATACGACATTTGCTGAAAACACATTTAGAGCAGTAAGTCAGCCAAATATATATATATGCATATATATTTGCATTCAAGATTAAGAAGCCTTCTTTGTTGTTTTAAAAATGGAATTAAATTATTTGCTTTTTTTTATGTATTTCTAATATTTCATAAAATAAGCTTAAATGGCAAATCTGCAGAATGTGCCGGTTTTCAAAAATCGAATTAATCAGAGTAATCAAAGGATTAATCGATAACTAAAATAGTTATTAGTTGCAGCCCTTAAATAAAGTATTTTTGAATTTGATTGAAATTGCTGTTGATGAAGGAAGGAGGCGCACAGAAAGCAGCTGAAACACTGTCCACTCATATGTTATGATGTTCAAATGAAACCCTTTTAACTCATGAAGAGAACCTCACTGAAACTGTCATTGCAACACTATCACAGTGTCACATGTAGCAGTGAGTAAGCATGACGGTGCTGCTGTCACACTGACGACTTGCAGGTGTCAGTGTGCCTTTCACAATCTAATAACGTGTGAAAATGGTCGCAGCAAAAACTGAAGCTACAAAGCTTGGAAAACTGCTAAAAGCTTTTTACTTCCACGACGGTGCACAAGTAACATTTTGGAGGGGGAAAAAAAAGTCTCTGAACTTCTTCTAGACTGGACTTGGCCTGTACGGTACTCCGCCGTCAAGGACGACCTGGACCTGCTCCACCCGGCCGGCCGGACGGCAGGGGAAGTCGGGAGCAAGAGGGGGCGGAAGCTGAGCGTCGGCTCCCTCCTGGACAGACCCATGGAAGCCACGCACAGGAGGGTGGTGGGCTGGTTCGCGGACCACCCCACAGCACCGTTCGGCATACACAAGCTGGTGGAGCTGGGGCAAAGCTCGGGGAAGAAGGCCGGCGACTGGTACGGCCCGTCCATCGTGGCTCACATCCTGAAGTAAGAAGTGAATGAATCCCTCGCAGGCGTTGGAGCGTCAGAGTGGGAGGTTCTTCGTACTCTGACGGTGAATGTGATCCTGTTTTCAGGAAAGCTGTGGCGGCTTCGGTGGATCTGCCCAATCTGGTCATTTATGTTGCACAAGACTGCACCAGTAAGTGGTCAGGTTTTCTTTGTCTAAACTGATTTCCATTTTTTTTTCTTATGCCGATTCCCGTTTTTTTTTAATCTATATTGATGCCATGTCATGTAAAGTCAACTATGTTTCGGTTTGCATTGTTATTCCCTCATAAAAAACATACCAGAAGTGTTGCCTTAATTTGTTCATGCATGTTTGAGAAGTCCTTCCCGTGGCAACCTTTCAAACCATGCAATCGCCTTTGAGCTCCTTCAGACTAGCCAACAGCAATTAGCAAACACCAGTTAGCGTCATATGTTCTTTATAGGAGTTACTTCTCCATAAAATGCTGATTTAAACACGTTGTAAAGGGTTAACAACATGATGACTTCCTGAAGGCGGCGTCTCAGAAAAAGCAGGAGCTTCTGAACGCTTCTTAAAGAGACAGAGACCCACTTTCAAGGCATTGAATTATAATGTGAAATTTCTTTAAAGTCTTATTTGGTATATGAAGCATTTTTATAACAACTGAAGGTTACATATTTACTTTTTTGTGCCATAAAATGGCACTACATGCCTGGAAAATATGTAATACCGGCCCTTTAAGGGATTGCAGAAGTTTTGAATCCGACAGGATTACAAGATCATCCCATCAATCAATATACAGCTAAAATAAAAAAATGTGTTTTCTATTAAACTCAAAAAAAGTGAATCAGGGCTAAAAATGATGAGATTTCTTTGGTTTTAATGGATGAGCAAAAGACTCGATCAACAGAAAACGGTCAGTTTTCAATTTAAGTCCAATTGGTGCATTTCTAAGAGTAAATATTAACCTGAATTACCCTTTTAGCTCAGCGTACTGTGGTTTAATAATTTTTATTACTTTTCTTTTTTTTTAGTCTACCTCCAGGATGTCAGAGGGCTGTGTGAACGGCCCCTCCATCAAAGCTGGAAGTCTGTCATTGTCCTGGTTCCTGTCCGGCTCGGAGGACAGGAGCTCAATCCTTCGTACATCACCTGCATCAAAGTACTTAAACCATTGCTCTGTTGTTAATGACGAGAGAATGAGCGTCCTATGACCAGAGATGTGCTAATCAGTTAGCGAGAGTCTGGAATGAGCCAATTTCTGCTTAATGAAATGGGCAAAAATATCCAGAAATTGCATTGCAAACAGGTATGTTCTATTCATGCATTTTCTTTCTAGAAACTTCTAATGCTGCAGTGCTGCATCGGGATCATTGGTGGCAAACCAAAGCACTCTTTGTTCTTCGTTGGCTTCCAGGGTACGCTTGGTGACGTCACGACACCATCTCATCCATCTAATCACTTTTTAAATAAAAAAAAATATGTACATATATATATTTTTTTCATTTTGCCTTCTCTCCTCCCCTGCTTCGATGAAGACGACCATCTGCTGTACTTAGACCCTCACTACTGCCAGCCTGCAGTGAACATGAAAAAGGACAACTTTCCCTTAGAGGTATAAGTTAGCATTTCACTTCCTTCCCTTTTTATCACTTTCTGTCTCGTTTTGCCTGGTGACACCTGCTCAGTTTAGCAACCGTTAAAACATAGTAAAAAAAAAAATTAGCTTGTCATTCTTCTGTCAGTTTAGATTTCTGTCTGAACTGACAGAAATGAGTGCTGCACTTTTTTTTTTTTTTTTAAGTGTAGAATGAAAATTATCATTGCTGGTTGTCTCATGTTAAAAGGCCAAACTTTATGTATTTTGGGGGGGGGTATTTTATGTAACGAACCAAATCAGTGGTGCATGATTGTGACGTCTGTTGTCCCTGAACAATGATAGACATATCTAGCTAAAAATAAACAAAGGGTATGCAGGACAAGGTTAACATTACTTAAGTACACAAATCCTGTCAGTGCAAACAGTAAACAAAATTTTGAAAACCATGTTTTCAAACTTAATTTCTTTTACTTTAAAATTAGTCCATGACACACAAAAATCTCAATAAGATCTTGGTTGTAATATGACAAAAAGAGGAAAAGTTGATGTTAGTATTTGCATATCAATGTGAATGTTGACTGTTTTTTTTTTTTCTTCTGGTCTCATCTCTCGTCTCTGTTTGCAGTCGTTTCACTGTAAGAATCCCAGGAAAATGGCCTTTTCCCGCATGGATCCCAGCTGTACCATAGGATTTTATGCAAAAGGTCAAAATGAGTTTGAGCTCATGTGCGCAGCAGTGAACGAGGTACAATTTTCTTCTTGCTATTCATCAAAGGCAGCATTTTTTATTAAAGGGGCAGCGTTATGTGAAATTGGCTTTGATGTCACATTATAGTGTCACGCCCTCAACAAAAACACACCTGGACCGTTGCTTTAATTCTCTCATGCATGTTTGAGGAAATCTCTAATCTCCCGTGGCAACCACTCAGCTGTGCCAAACGCCTGGGTGGACCTAGCTCCGCCTTCGAGACAAACTCCTCCCCTGACAGAGCAGCAATCCCCACGACTCAGCTCCTTCAGACTCGCCATCAAGATAGCAAAAACCAACAAAATGAGAAAAATTAAATTCAGAAAACATCATTGTTGCATGAAATAAATAAAAACATTGATTAATGGGGGGGGACTCTAAATCAATGTATACATAATGACAGTAGAATGGTTTGACCTTTCTGCATTCTGCATCCAAGAAAAACAGCCCAAGTGTGAAACTACTGTAAAATTGTACAACTTCTAAAAACTAAACAATGTTTACCAACTAATAAAAACTCACTCTAAAACCCAGCTCAAACTTACTCGAGTCACAACAAAATTCAATTAAGCTACAATAAAGAAACCCCAAGCCTATTCTAACCCTGCCAGCAAGCAGAAATTAGCCAACATCTGGTGGGACTGCACATCTGCTGAGCTCATTATGCGAGCTACTTCTCAGTCAAAACGTTAAAGGGTCAATGGAGGAGCCATGTGATGATTTCCTGAACGCGAAGTTTCGGAAAGAATAGGTGCTTCTTAAAGAGACAGAGGGCCAATTTCGAGGCATTAAATGACACAAATTTCTTCTAAGTCATATTTGATATGTAAAGCATTTTGTAACTGGAGGTAACATAATTACTTGATTTTTCTATGAAATTATACAATGTGGCTGGAGAACACATAATACCGCCCCTTTCAGTTCAGAGAGGCTCAAACAGATATTTTGATGTGCTTTGATCTTGAAATTCAGCTTTGATGGTCGCGTTCTGCTCCGCAGGCCGTCTCCACGTCGGCAGAGACGTACCCCATGTTTATATTCTCCGAGGAGACGCGTCGGGACATGGAGGAGGAAAGCATCCACTGCATCACTTGCATCCAGAAAGACAACAAACTGAATGACGAGGACGGCAACAGCATGGACGAGTTTGTTCTGATATGAGCAAGACGCGGAGGAGACGGGCTTTATGCCTGTTTTCCGTCTGTGCGGAAACCGTAAGAGGATTCGCAGTCTTCTCTCTTTGACCAGCTTGCAGGACTCAGTCGGGAACGCGCAGGTTCAGCGAATATGAACTGACCGGGTGTGAGTCGCCTCTGCTCTATATCGTTGTTTTGTGCGTCTTCGAAATTGTATTTATTCCAAATAAAGAACATTTTGCATTCGTTCCTTTTAGCGGAAGAACTCAGAGGAACAAAAGTGTCACTTGTTTGGCGTTAGCATTGTAACGCGAACTTACAAAAGGGAAGCATCACGGTGCAATGTGTGTTTCATGCTCATGTGGCCAGATGAGCTGCTCTTTACGTGGACTGGAAAAGCAGATTTCTAAGCTTAGATTTATGACCCTGTTTGAATTTCAACAAAAATAATAAAACATGTTCTCTAAATGTATGTCTTCCTATGAAGCATTTGTTCATGGCAGCTTGTCAATGGTGTCTTTTTATGGTAATTTGCCCATTTAGCCGTTTTGTGAACAAACGCCTTTGAAGACATTCCACATCAGTTTATTTTTCTATAAGTATTCTTGGCAAATATTGAGGTAAATGACCATACAAAGTTCCAAAACTCCTCTCTAATTCAATGTAATTATAGATTATTGTCCCTATTGGCATTCGCCCAAGTTCTTCAAACATATTGTAGTCGACTAAAACGACTTGCTATGATTAAAAGAATCATTTTTAGCCTTTAGGTATTTCACTTCTTCCTTTGTGGCCTTCAACTAAGCGGTGACATGAGACTCGCTGAACTCTCAGTTCCATCTTTGTCCAGTCTCAAGCGCCATAAAAGCAGCTTTCATGTCTTGTGTCCCTTGTTGAAATAATTTCGTTTGCCTCCCTGTGCTCGGTTTGAGCAACCAAGACAGAGTCATAACCAAGACTGGGGTACAAATTCTTAATTCAGCAAGGTGAGAATCATCTTGCACCTTGCTCATCACAGAGAGGCAACTCCTGTGATGACCACGACACCTGCAGTTCCTGCTGGTCCAAGTCCAACACGCCAGGCATAAGCCGGTCTTCTCCCTGTTACAGAATCCTTTCAATGGTCAGCAAGGCGGTGTAAGTCCGACTCTGGCTTGACCTCAACATCTTTAGCCTTCCCGGTCACGTGTACATAATTGTGTTTACCGAGCCTCAGAAAATGACTTTCGCTTCCACAACAGCAATTCTGATTGTTAAACAGAACATGCATGCAGTGCCTTGGAAAAATAGTACTGACACATTTCCATTCCATTACAATAAAATTTATTAGGAAAAACTGTTATTTTCAGCCTTTTATTTTATTTTATTTTTTTACTCCGATATACATCTAATTAAATCCAGTATAACCATTTGTCAAGAAAAGATGCATAAATTCTACTTTTAGCGTTCATAGGTTACATATTACCTCTTGTCTTTAACGCTGTGTTTATACACTGATCTGCTTTGGTGTAAATATAACGTTCTCCAAGCCTTAAAAAAGAAAAATTATTATTTGAAGACTGATTTAGCCAAATGAAGAAAAGCTATTAGAATTTTTATTATCATCAACCGAGTAATGGTGAGAGATTTCGTTTTGCTGTTGCAAACTAAAGGGCCCTTTGTTTTAATTTCCTGCTCGAATTAGTTCATTACACAATAAACTAGTGTTTTATAGAAATGTGTGAGATTAAATCCTATTGGTGTGTAATCGGGTTCCCTTCCCCCCGGTCCCCCTCGCACGGGCTTCTCGTTCTTTCGTGCACGTAAACGCAGGGCATGGCGATGCGCGGCAGGGGGCGCTGTTGAGTCGCACTGCGAAGCTCAGAGAGACCGAGACCGGAGGGGGGGAGGAAGGTTGTAGGAAAAAAACCAACCGGGTAGGTCGCTCTTTGTTTCTGGTTAGGGGGAAAAACCAGAAGACACTGCCACCGGTCAGAGCCCAAACATCAACATTCAAACTCTCGAGTAAGTGCTTTAAGTCTTTCTCTCTGTACGAGGACACTTTTAGCTCTGTTTCAGTGCTTTTGTGTGGATTCACTTTAGCTTTAGTGAGGGGGGTTTTCTAGAGAGAAAAAGCCCGACCGACATTACAGTGGCGCGGCAGAAGCGCAATGAATGAAAACTGGTTGAGAAGAACGGAGCCAAGAGTACGGGAGGCGCGTTGGATCAATCAGCTCCCAAAATGAGTGATGCTCCAACTTTTCACGTGTCGCCGCATCGCATCAAATATATCACCAAAAAATAAAAAAACGTCGTTTTTCTTACTTTTTTTTCCACCTGGTACAGCATGGCCGGGGAAGGCTAGCCGAACTAGCTCGTTAGCATGTTAGCAGTCGATGTTGTTGCTTCAGAGTTTTTTTTTTTTGGTGAATAGCTCTGAGTCGGGCGGCATTTTTGTAGCTTCTGTGCTATTTAAAGGCTTATTTTGACTGAAGTAGGTGTACCGTCGGTATAAATAAGCCGGTTGAACATTTAGTCGGTGCTGAGGTTCAGACAAAGGGTTTAAATAGTGTCATTGTAACCTTATCGGGTAAAGCCGGCTAGGCCTAGCTAACATTAGCAACGTCTGAAACAGTTTAAATGGGTGAAAACAGGCACCGACTCGTCCCTGTAAACACAGAAACAGCAGTACGGAGGGGGATTTTCTCGACTTTATTTATTAAACTCGTCGGTTTGTAGCTTATTTGAGTAAAATAATGACCCCTTAGTTTGTTCGCCTATTGTTGTGTTGCACAAAGGGACGTCTAAAAAAACTTCTGCCACATTCTCCTTCAAACCCTGAAAACTTGTAGCTTCAGCTACGTTGCCCGGGCAACCGTCCACCTGTCAAGTTCACAGATATGGAGAAGTTTAGAAACTATGAAACATAAACCATCTCCATTTATGTTAGCAATAAATCTAGTGCTAAGTGTTACAGATGTGTGCATCATTCTTGAGGAGTGTGCTGAAAAAAATACTTATTTGGCACAAAGTGCTCTAAGATCGATGTCTGGAGAAACTTTTGAGTAGGAAAGAATCAGCCTGTTGGTAACAGGGATCCTGAGAAGATGGATGTGTTTTTGACAGCTTTTTCCAGGTGTGGAGAAGTGTGGGGGGAAATAGAGCCGTCTGCAGATTTCATTCCCTCTTTGTATGATTTAAAAATCCATCTTTAGACCTGCCTGTTTCCATCCCAACAATCTTTGTATTCAGAACCTGCAGAAATACCGACCATAGATTCAGAGAGAAAATTTCTGTTTATTCTTCAAGAATTGCTGAACCGCAACAGAGATTGTTAGAATTTTGAAGAAACGTCTTGTATCTTAAAGGGGTTAGTGTCATGTGAAATTGACCTTTTTTAGCTTTACAACATGCTATGTTGTTATTCCCTTGTCAAAAACATACCTGAAGTGTTTCCTTAAGTCTTTCATGCATGTTTGAGAAATTCTTGAATCTCCCCATCACCTAATACCAGAGTGGATTGAGCTCCTTCAGACTAGCCAGCTGCAATTAGCAAACACCGGAAGGAACTGCACATCTGCTGAACTCATTATAGGAGACACTCCTCGGTGAAATGCTATTAAAAACATTGTTAAAGGGTGAATAGAGGTTTGATGCTGAGATGACTTTCTGAATATGAAGTTTCATAAAGAATAGGAGCTTCTTAAAAAGACAGCGGCCCAATTTAAAGTGTCAAATTACAAAGTAAAATTTATTTCAAGTCCTATTTGATATAGCATTTTTACACTAACTGCTACTTGATCATCCTTGTAAACTGGCAGCATGTGCCCAGAAAATACGTGATAAGAAACAAGATGGATGCCTTACTGGTGTTATTTTTACACTCCACTATATTAATAATCTCGATAAACTGTCTTTGTTTTCACTTGCTCTAATCTTATCTTCCTTTTTAGGGGTGCAAATTTCCGCTGCGCGTTTCCAGCTCCTCTTGAGAGATGTCGACCCCCGACCCACCGATGGGAGGGACGCCGCGGCCCGGTCCCTCCCCGGGCCCGGGACCATCTCCAGGAGGCATGATGGGCCCCAGCCCCGGGCCCTCGCCAGGCTCGGCCCACAACATGATGGGGCCCAGCCCGGGGCCGCCCGGCTCTGGCCACCCTCATCCCCCACAGGGACCCTCAGGATATCCTCAGGACAACATGCACCAGATGCACAAAGTACAAAGATTTATTTATTTTTGTTTGTTTTTAACAGTTTTTTTCTTTTCCTTGTTTTTTTTTTAAAACACACTTCTATGTCATCAATAATGTTCATGTGATAGATATTCAAATTCTCAGTTGATAATTTCCATCTTTATGTCTGAATATCTGGAACAGCCATTGGACCCCATGCACGATAAGGTCATGCCTGATGACCCTCGCTATGGTCAGATGAAGGGTATGGGCATGAGGCCTGGCGGACACAGCGGCATGGGACCGCCCCCCAGCCCAATGGACCAACATTCCCAGGGTAACTCCTGTCCCTTTCTTTTGAACTTCCACACTGAAGAGGAAAGAAACAAAATTTAACAGTTTCAAGTTTTAGATGTTTTAAAGTTCGGACCTGATTACTTACCTTGTTCTTTTAAAATATAAAATTCAACTCAAAAATATTTTATTTGTCCCAAAGGGGAAACTAAATGTTTTTGTAACTCAAATAAATTCAAAAGCGAAAGTTCCTCCTTTTTTCTTCTGTGACATCTCATTCAAGCCTCTCCCCTGCCTTGTCGCTGTTGCTAGGATACCCCTCTCCATTGGGCGGCTCGGAGCACGCGCCCAGTCCCGTCCCGGCCAACGGCCCCCCCTCCGGCCCCGGGGCCGGTCCCATGGAGGGCAGCGGGGACCCAGCTCAGAGCATGGGCCAACCCAACCGGGCCGGGCCCCCGGGTCCCGGTGGGCCGCCGGGTCCGGGGGTCGGTCCGGGCGCAGCGGGCGGACCCACTCCTTTCAACCAGAACCAGCTGCACCAACTCAGGGCCCAGATCATGGCTTACAAGATGCTGGCGCGCAATCACCCGATCCCAGAGCACCTGCAGCTGGCTGTGCAGGGCAAGAGGCCCATGCCTGGGATGCAGCAGCAGCCGCCCCCCATGCCTAACATGCCGCCCTCCGCCGGGCCTGGGGGCGGCCCACCTGCAGGGCCGGGACCGGGACCAGCTCAGACCAACTACAACAGACCTCATGGTGAGTGAAGGAAGACCAACACAAGGTATGGTATTTATTTTGTAACAAGTAAGCTTTGAACCCAAATATGTCTGAAATTACTTTTAGATATATTATTGGAGGCGCACCGATCCGATATCAGAATCTGTATTGGTCCTGATATTGAAAATAATATAATGTTATTTTCACAGATACCTGGTGATACAAAGTGTCAAATCCAAAAGGGCAGATCTAGTTCGTCTAATTCTATGCTTTGTGGTCTGATTGACATTATGCTTTCTTCCCGCATGAATAAATTCTCCATTGCATTCTGTGAACCATTTGAAAAAAAGTTTGTTGCGGTTGTTTTTGTAAAAGTAAATATTTACTTTACACTGGTTGTTTTACTCCTAACTGCACTGACCGAACAAATGAAAGTTGTTTTTACTTGTTTGACCTTCAAGCTTTTGAAGGTTTTATTTAAATGTGACGTACTGGTGCAGAGTTAGCAAATACATTTGTAACTCTGTACCTTTAAGTGAATTCAGATCATTTTCTGTATCAAGTTGGTATCGTCCAAAGCTAAAGCGCAGTCATTGCTATCGAAAGTGAAAAAAGTGGATCGGTGCATCCTTACTGATCGCCTATAAAAATGAAGGTAAATATTGTAATTTTTCTTTTTCTTATTTTAGGGATGGTAGGTCCCAACATGGCGCCACCCGGACCCGCAGGAGTTCCTCCTGCTATGCAAGGCCAGCCTGCCAACGGACCACCCAAATCATGGCCTGAAGGTAAACCCGCTCATAGCCCCAAATGCTTGAATATTTCTATTATTTATTTATTCCTCTCCATTTCTGTGACAAAGCAGGACGATGCTTCTCAGGGATCTACGTTCAGTTAGAAAAAAATAGTCAAAAGTGAAGATTTAAAAAAAGAAACTGGACACAAAAACGTGAAAAATAACTACAATAATGTCCCGTTTACAATCTAAAACGGATCACGATTCATTTCATGCGCTTAAATAAAAATGAATTCTTCCTTTCCAGGACCAATGGTGAACGCCGCCGCCCCATCCAATCCTCCCCAGAAGTTGATTTCCCCCCAGCCCACCGGCAGACCCTCCCCCGCCCCGCCGTCCGTGCCTCCAGCTGCCTCCCCTGTGATGCCCCCGCAGACGCAGTCGCCGGGGCAACCTGCGCAGCTCCCTCCCATGATGCTGCACCAGAAGCAGAACCGCATCACCCCTATCCAGAAGCCCCACGGGCTGGACCCGGTGGAGATCCTCCAGGAGAGAGAGTACAGGTGAGGAGGGCGGAGGGGCCGATACGGAGCGGCACAACTCCATATCGTCCTCATGGCTGTGGCTCCCAGCTTTGGCTTGTTGATTCCAATTTTAGCTATGTTTTCTGTAAGAACTGCAGCGTAAAGACACAAGAATGAACGGCAGCGAAAATATTAAATGAATAAACAAAATTAAGGAGGAAAAAATTTATAGAATGGAAAGAAAACACCAGTGAAAATAAGAAATGAATGAAAAAAAATATATAAAATGATTACAATTATTTGTTAAAATGAAATCTAGATAAAACGTAATGGAAAATTTAATTTAAAAAAATGTATACAAAAAAATAAATGGAATAGATTTATGGATAGATGGAATTATTTACTTTCTGCCGAAAGTAAATAAAACTAAGTAGAAGAACCCGAACAAATACAAGAATGCAAATGGAAAAAAAATATTTGTTTAAAAATAAGAAAAAAGAACAGGTGAAAAAAATAATAAAAACAAAAAATATATAAAAACAAATGAAGAGGAAAAAAGAACTGCAGTGAAAATAAATACATATTTAAAATGTAAAAAATGCATAAAAGTTGTTTGAAAAAATAATGGGGAAAAAAGCATTTCTTTTATCGTTGGATATTTATATTAGAAGCGAACTGGATCATCTAAGCAAACAGATTACACTTCTGCATCGGCATGCTAGTAATGTTGTATGACTGCTTGTCATGGAGGTTGTTGTCATGTTTGAGGCGTTCTAAGAACGACGCACAGCAACAGAATTCACCACAGAACAAAGCAGAGAAACACTTTGCTTGTATTGAAAATGTAATTTTGTTTGAACAGATTTGGGCAAAAGTTTATGAATAAAGTTGTTCTCGAGTCTTTGAACAAAAAGTAAGGAGCTAAAGACACCTGCAACTCACACTGAACACAAGGTGTCGCTGTAGAGAAGGTGACAACATCTGCACAGCAGGAATATGCAGAACAAGAAAGAACAGGAAGTACACTTCTAAGAGACAAAATAAAGTTTAGTAAATCTAGGATTGTCCAGGATTATTGTCCAAATCATGGAGGGTTCTAAACATCTTAAGTTTAGATTCTTTTATAGAAAGTTTGGGCCTTCATTGTTGGACAGAAAATGAAAGAAATTAACCGGTGCTTCTTTATTTCAGGCTACAAGCTCGTATTGTTCACCGCATCCAGGAGCTGGAGCATCTGCCTGGCTCACTTGCTGGTGATCTGAGGACAAAGGCCACCATCGAGCTCAAGGCTCTGAGGCTGCTGACATTCCAGAGACAGGTACACCCTCACCATACTGGCTTTATCGTCATGATTAGTTTCTAGCAAGTTACTTAGTTTTTATATTTTTTTGCCTACAGCTGCGTCAAGAGGTGGTGGCTTGCATGCGTCGGGACACAGCTTTGGAAACTGCCCTGAACGCCAAAGCGTACAAGCGGAGCAAGCGTCAGTCTCTACGAGAAGCCCGGATCACAGAGAAGCTGGAGAAACAGCAGAAGATCGAACAAGAGCGAAAACGTCGCCAGAAACACCAGGTAGAGAAGCTTTCATTAATTAATGCTGGAGCTGGTGGATGTTTATATGCACAGCGACAAAGAAGGTGGATGAGAGGGTGATTAAAGAATGACAAACGGAAAACAATTTAAAAAGGTTTAGGCTTTATATAAAGTCTGAACAAATGACAGAATTTAAAGTCAAGTTCTAGACAGCTATCCATTCATCTGATCTATCAGCTGGCTAGCTTGTCATATATATTGATCTAGCTGGCTAGCTATTTACTTGCCTAGCTAGCAGTCTATCTGGTTAGCCATTTGTCCAGATATCATGGTTGCTACTTATCTGCATACCTTGTGACTACGTATTTATCTATCTGGTTAAGTAGCTGGCATCTGGCTAGCATATTAGCCATCTATGTATCTGGTCAGCATACTAGCTAACTATTTGGGTAGCATACTAACTGTCCAACGGGTTAGCATACAAACTAACTATGTATCTGGATGAGCATACAAGCTAACTATCTTGTTAGCATACTAGCTAAATATATGGCTAGAATACTAGCTATGTTTATGGCTAGTGGATGTGGCTAGCTAGCTATCAAAAACATCTGAAAACGCTGGGATTTTAAGTCTGACGGCGACTATGATGAGTCTTTATGAACCATAGAATTGGTTTCTCCTGACAGGAATACCTCAACAGCATCCTGCAGCATGCCAAGGACTTTAAAGAATACCACCGCTCCATCACAGCCAAGATCCAGAAGGCCACCAAGGCTGTGGCCACCTATCACGCCAACACCGAGCGTGAGCAGAAGAAAGAGAACGAGCGCATCGAAAAGGAGCGAATGCGGCGGCTGATGGTGAGACTTTCTTTCTTTATCCAAACACAAAATGGTCCAGTAAGTCCAAGTTGAGCTCACTCTGAACATTCCCCAAGGCTGAGGATGAGGAGGGCTACCGGAAGCTCATCGACCAGAAGAAAGATAAACGCCTGGCCTATCTGCTGCAGCAGACCGATGAATACGTGGCCAACCTCACAGAGTTGGTGCGCGCCCACAAGGCAGCACAAGCTCTCAAGGAGAAGAAGAAGAAGAAGAAAAAGAAGGTTTACCTCGCCTCAGACAATGTCTGAACTTTGAGGTTGTGATGGTGTTTCTCACAATGATTCTGTGTTTGTTTTAAGAAGCCAGATGCCGTTGAAGGCGGTGCGCCTGCTATGGGACCTGATGGAGAGGTGAGCTTAGAGGAAAATCTTTGTTTGCTCCCACTGGGCCACCGTCTCCAGTACCAGCTCAGCGTTTTGATTGTTCTTCTCTCTTCTACCAGCCTCTAGACGAAACCAGTCAGATGAGCGACCTGCCGGTGAAGGTCATCCATGTGGACAGTGGAAAGATCCTGACAGGCGTCGACGCACCCAAGGCTGGCCAATTGGAAGCCTGGTTGGAAATGAACCCTGGGTAATTATCATGACGCACTTGCTTTAAAAAAAAAAAACAATAACAAACTTTTTGATTATATCTCATTTCAGTTTTATGTCCTCACATGTAAAAACACCAGTAGATAAAATAAGTGCAGGATTATGATCTGTGCTTACTAAGCACAAGTCCTATTGAGGCTTGTTTTAGTGACCAGCTGAGAAAATATTAGCTGATTGATCGGCTCATCGGTTCTTATCACATCGGTTTGCTTTTGCGTTCGCTTTAATAACGGAACGTTGCGCGTTCCCTGCAGCTACGAAGTGGCACCGCGTTCTGACAGCGAGGACAGCGGTTCAGAAGACGAAGAGGAGGAAGATGAGGTACGTACCGTTTCCCTCCAAATATAACGCAGTGAAAGGCGTTCGCTTCTGGCGCTCACTTTGAAAACAAACAAAAAAAAAACTTGTTGCCAGGACGACGCAGAGGACCAGCCTCAGCCCACGACAGCTCCAACCGAGGAGAAGAAGAAGATTCCAGACCCCGACAGCGAAGACGTTTCGGAAGTTGACGTCCAGCACATCATCGAGTAACTGCCAACTCTTAGCTCCGCCTCCTCCGGCGCATTTTCAGGCGTCGGCGACTCGCTTTTCACCCGAGTTGCTGTTTTCTCTCCCAGGCACGCCAAGCAGGACGTCGACGATGAATACGGCAGCGCCAGCTTCAACCGAGGCCTGCAGTCGTACTACGCCGTGGCGCACGCCGTCACCGAGAAAGTGGATAAGCAGTCCTCTCTGATGGTCAACGGGACGCTCAAGCAGTACCAGGTAAAGCGTCTGCTGCCGACCGCGACGCGGCTGATTTAAGAAGGTTGGGCGGGGCTAACTGTGCCGACCGTCAGATTAAAGGTCTGGAGTGGCTGGTGTCGCTTTACAACAACAACCTGAACGGCATCCTGGCCGACGAGATGGGCCTGGGCAAGACCATCCAGACCATCGCCCTCATCACGTACCTCATGGAGCTCAAGCGCATCAACGGGCCCTTCCTCATCATCGTACCGCTCTCGTGAGTCTCGGCGTGACCAGATTCACGTTTCACCGGCGACGACTGTCCAGGTGACTCTTCCCAACAGAAAGCAATCTCCTCTGTTTCAGGACTTTATCGAACTGGGTGTACGAGTTTGACAAATGGGCTCCGTCAGTGGTGAAAGTCTCCTACAAGGTACATTGTTGCTCGGTTACCGTTTCCTCCGCCTCGCCAACGGTTCTGGTTCTGTTTCCTGATCGCGTTCCGGTCTCCTCCAGGGCTCCCCACAGGCTCGCCGCTCGTTTGTTCCCATCCTGCGGAGCGGGAAGTTCAACGTGCTGCTCACCACGTATGAGTACATCATCAAGGACAAGCAGGTCTTAGCCAAGGTAACGGCAATCTGTTTCTTTACACCATCCTGCAAAGTTGTTCAGTAGGATAACGCAAGGCAGTATTTGGGTTTCTAGTTTGTTTTTGGGTTTTTTTTTCTACCGACAAGCATTTAAAAAGTGTGGATTGTGTTTGTATCCAGTTTCTAATAGCATGGAGAAGCAGCACTGGCTGAAAGTCTGTTAGTTTGTTTCTCTACTAGTTTGTCCGCAAGCTGATGGTTTTGTCCATTTTACTAGGTAAAGTAGCCGGAGCTCAATCTGATTGGTTGGAGACCGCCTGTAAACATAAATTAATAATACAGACCTCAATTAAACTTAGGTCTGTACTTTGATTAGGTCACATGAACATGACCTAAATCACTGTTGTAGCTCTGGTTGTATGTTCGATGGTCGTCAGGTTCTGTGAAGTAGTTGGAGAAAACAAACCCAACTGTGATTAGCTAACCTGTCCCTCCTAAAGCCATTAGAGCATGTCGCGTCCTCAAAGAGCCTTCAAAAGTCTTAAATTCATGTATCAAAAATAAAATCCTTAAAATGCTGGTTTCTCCCAGAAAACTTGCTAAGCTCATTTTTCTGGGAGCGCCAGGCCCGCCATCCAACGGCTCGCTGTTATTGAATTAAAAAATGTTTAAAGTTGACAGGAAAACTGAAAATAATTGAAAAACAGAAAATAATAACTGATAATTGTGTTATTGGAAGACTGGATGATTAATACCTAAACTCCAACTGTGAAGTCCTGAAAAAAAAGAGGAAAAAAAGTAAATTGTACCCTTTAAACTGATTTTTTTTTTTTAATTTTTATAACAATGACTTTGAGTCCAGAGTCAATAAATGTGGATCTTCACACTTGCAGCACTTTGTACAGATTCATAACGTTGAAATCTAAAAGTCGCAAATCATCGTTCCCCCGCAGATCCGCTGGAAGTACATGATCGTGGACGAAGGCCACCGCATGAAGAACCACCACTGCAAGCTCACGCAGGTCCTGAACACGCACTACCTGGCGCCACGGCGCCTCCTGCTGACGGGGACGCCGCTGCAGAACAAGCTGCCCGAGCTCTGGGCCCTGCTCAACTTCCTGCTGCCCACCATCTTCAAGAGCTGCAGCACCTTCGAGCAGTGGTTCAACGCTCCGTTCGCCATGACCGGGGAAAAGGTCGGTCAGGCTTATCGACTTTTAACACGCCGTGCCCCCCCGACGGCATTAGCCTCAGTTAGGGGGCCCCTTTGAAAACCTACTGACTATTCTAGAAAATACGTGAAGAAACATCAAATTTGAATGTTTTTTAGTCTCTATGCAATAGTTATTACATTCATTTAGCATAAATGCTAACCCATTCAGGATGAGGATCAATTAATCACCCAGCTTGAAACTGACCTCGCATTAACACAACATCTTAAGATACACAACCTCAACACATGCAACACATTTTCTGAATAAACTACTTTAACTTAAGAGGAGATCTGTGTGTTGGTGAAATCTTATCGTAACAAAAACCAAAAGTTCTGTAATTCATCCTACCAAAAAAATCAAATGTACAAGGGTGGACCTAAGACGAGAACCAAGCAAACACACATATCAAATTTGTTGATCAATGTTCCATTCAGGAAACTTTAAGCTTTCGGTTTTTAGCTTTGATTTAAAGGAACTCTGCGTTTTGGACGTTTGTTCCAGATTAGCAGAGCGTCATAAAGCTAATCCAGCACCAATAAATGTCATTTGACCACAAAGGTGGACCTGAACGAAGAGGAGACCATCCTGATCATCCGACGTCTGCACAAGGTGCTCCGCCCGTTCCTGCTGCGCCGGCTTAAGAAAGAGGTGGAGGCCCAGCTGCCAGAGAAGGTGACCATAGAAACATGAAAACGCATAGAAAACTTATTTGTTTAATGTTGTAACATGTGTTTTGTTTTTTTTAATCTCCCCTCATCGGTCGCCGCAGGTGGAGTACGTGATCAAGTGCGACATGTCGGCTCTGCAGAGAGTTCTGTACCGCCACATGCAGGCCAAAGGCGTTCTGCTGACCGATGGCTCGGAAAAAGACAAGAAGGTAACGCCATCGTTTTGTAAAAAAAAATAATAATAATCCAAGGTTTGAACATGAAATCCTTAAAAATGCTACAATTCTAGTTGGTTCTGCATAAAGTTCTTGGAAGTGCTTCATATTCAAACTGCACAATTTTGTAATAAAGTCCAATTTAAAGCCTAAATTTGTAAAAGTGTTACAGTGGAAAGCAGATCTTTTCATACACCTGATAATTTTTTTTCTCATTGTTAAATCAGACTAAAATCTAAAATGTTCTTAAGATTATTTCCATTTTCTAAATGTCAGAAAACATGGTGAGAATTTTTTATTTTATGTTTGAATTTTTCTTAATTGCTCAATCAGATACTGATCTGTTCACTTGAAATAAAGGTTATTTTTGCGTTACACAACATTTCATTATTTTGCTCTCAGACAAGTCAGGTGTGAGAGCATTTTCAAAACATAACATTTTTCTATTTTAGTTTATTTTGCTGAAGTCTACCACAAGACGTAATCAATAACAGTAATAACTAATATCAAACAATAGTGAATTGACACTTTTTAAAACATTATTAGATCATTTATTGTTTTAAGTGTTGGAACTAGAAAATGTTTGAAATAGAATAAAAATTATTCTTTTTTTTTTTTTTTTTTTTTGTCTTTAAGAAGATATTTAGCAAACTACAGGTTTCATTTCTGTTTTTTTTTTAATGTTTTTAGGGTAAAGGCGGGACAAAGACCCTGATGAACACCATCATGCAGCTGAGGAAGATTTGCAACCACCCCTACATGTTCCAGCACATTGAGGCACGAAGCTGCACAAACAAACGCAAACGCTCTGCAAACGTATCTGGAAAACTAAAGTTTACATTTTTTTCGTAGGAGTCCTTTTCCGAGCATCTTGGCTTTTCCGGAGGAATCGTGACTGGGTATTTTACAACGAAACTCTGATTCCTCGTGCATGAATGTGTTTGTATACATGACGACTGACTGTTTTTTTTAAATTTATTTCTTTGTCAGCCCTGATCTGTACCGCGCCTCAGGAAAGTTCGAGCTGCTGGATCGCATCCTGCCCAAGCTGAGAGCCACCAAACACAAAGTGCTGCTTTTCTGCCAGATGACGTCGCTCATGACCATCATGGAGGACTACTTCGCCTACCGCAATTTCAAATACCTGCGTTTGGATGGTAAACAAAAAAAAAATACAAAATAGAAGACGAAAAGAGTAACTTTATGTGCAAAAATAAACCTGTAACATCAAAAGGTTTGTATTTGTTTCTAGGAATTCGATCAACAACAAAAATATCATAATACAAAGATTTATTAAATACAGATAAATACAGTTTGAACACTAATTTGAGTGAACAGACTTTACAGGCATTGAAAACCAAAATTCAGTTCCTAAGACACCTATTCACTAACTATTAATTTGAATTAAGGTCATTGTTATTTTAAAACTAAATGTAGGTTATGTCATGAAATACATGATAATTGGGAAACGGAAAGGTCATTGCTGGTTAAAGTTCTGCATCCAGTGAAATGATAGAAAGTTGAGTGGAAGGAAAAAAATATGTGGCAGAAAACTAAGGTGAGAATTCATAACATCCAAGAAGTGCTACACCACATTAATGCAATGTTTTTTATTTTTGTTCTGCGCTATGCTTGAACAAAGTAAAGCATTATTATTAATCATTTTATTTTCATTATTATTAATTCATTCAAACGGAGCCCTGACCTAGTATTGGTTGGATATGCTGTATAGCAAATACTTTTCAGTAAGCCAAAATTTCTGGATTAAAGTTCTTTAAAATAAAATGAAAATCTGAACTAAATATGTCACTTTTTAATGGTGTGCATGTGGGATTATCTTTAGCTTTAATTACTCTAGTAAATTAACCGTATTATCTTTAGATTTACTCGAATAAAATGTAATAAATAAAACAAATATAATGTGGAGTGAAACCACTTTTCTCTGCGATCTTGACCTGGATTAGTGTGAAAATTATTAGATGAAACAAAATTGGGGGAAAAAAAGAATAAAGTGATAAAACAATATGAGAAATAGCTGAAATGTTCAGAACGATGTTCCCTCATCAGCCCCTTGTTGGAATTCGGATGTATTTTTTTCTTCTCCAACATGGTTTTGTTTCCGACCCCTAAGGAACCACCAAAGCAGAAGACCGCGGCATGCTGCTGAAAACCTTCAACGACCCGGCCTCAGAGTACTTTGTGTTCTTGCTGAGCACCAGGGCAGGAGGCCTGGGGCTGAACCTGCAGTCTGCCGACACCGTCATCATCTTCGACAGCGACTGGAACCCTCACCAGGTGAAGCACAGGAAGCGCTCTGAACCAGTCATTCTGCTCTAACCGTAATAACCGCTGGACTACATGGTATAATATTCTGCTCACAATACAATTTATATCACGGGATTCAGCAAATGATATGAGATTTTAGAGGGACAGAGGGATTTCGGTGACATTTTGTGACTGATCCATAGACTTTTATTGAATTAATTGAACTGATGGCGTAATACTGGTGTAATAAATGTTATACATTTGCTTTGTTTAAATGTTAGTTGTTTGGCTTTGTGTATATGGCTATGCAGAAAATGATACTTTTTTGTCTTATTCACTTATATTAGATAATGTAATTTAACCATTTCATTATATAATTAACTGTAACTGATTGTTTCATGTTATTTTTAACGCACACGTGCAACTGGGTAAAAATGTCATGTGTGAAGGCTGTCATTTAATTCATGTGGATTTGACATAAAACTCAAAGTAGGATTCAATATATTGATACTCACAGATGAAAAATGTACACTTTGAAGAAAAAAAACTAAAACTATTGTGGAATTGATCAAGTTACACAGGTCTAGTGTAATGATAATAATAATAATAATAAGGCCTCTTGTTAACAATCTCATGACATGCTAACAGCTCAATATTCAGGCAGCAGAGACCAGGACGACACAATCGGTTGTTAGCTAACAATGCTAATCCAAGGCTCCATTTTAAATCTCTCTTGTTTCGACTTGAAGTTTTTTTTCTCGTATCTGAACCGATGTTGTTCTTTGCACTTTCGTCACAGGATCTTCAGGCTCAAGACAGAGCGCACCGCATCGGGCAGCAAAACGAGGTGCGCGTGCTCCGCCTCTGCACCGTCAACAGCGTGGAGGAGAAGATCCTGGCGGCGGCCAAGTACAAGCTGAACGTGGACCAGAAGGTCATCCAAGCCGGCATGTTCGACCAGAAGTCCTCCGGCTACGAGCGGCGGGCCTTCCTGCAGGCCATCCTGGAGCACGAGGAGCAGGACGAGGTCAGGGACCGGTCTTACTGTGAGGTCTTACAGGTCATCTTTAAAAAGGCTTAAAAAATCTGAAATTCACGTATCTACCCAAAGCAAGCCTGACGCAATAACAAATTTTGCCAGAGGACAAATTGTCCCAGCAGTTATTGCGATAAACAATAATATTGTGGCTATGGCTTAATCATGAATGTTTGCACTCAAAAAGGTTTAACTTTGTGAACAACACTTAATTCTTAAATTGTAAGATATTTTAGAAATCTAAAATCAATAAATAAAATGAAAATACGAACCAAATGGATCTGAAATCATAAATAAAATGGATTATAACGTCTCTGTAAGCAACATTTTAATTGAAAATGTATTATGATGTGAGCTTACATTTAATTTATCAAGCAATTAATGGATACATTGCTTATTGCGACAGGCTTCATCTGAAGTTGAAGCTTTAAAAAGCCTTACATTTATGGAGTGAAAATTAAGGCCTTAAAATCTCTTAAATCCATTTCAAAATATATAAGTTGGCCTTAAATTTGCTACTTTGTTTTTTTTCTATGTCAATCATGTGTGTTGGATTTGACACACAGGGAGTAACAACTGAGTCATCATCACTCACGGTGAACCTAAACACAGCGAGCTAGCTGCTAATATACCCATGCTAACTTTTTTTTTTTGTTGCAAGAAATGAAAGCAAAATCCTTTTCCTTGCAGGAGGAGGACGAGGTGCCAGACGATGAGACCGTCAATCAAATGATTGCAAGAAGTGAAGAAGAGTTTGAGCTTTTTATGGTAAGTTTAGTTTCTATTTTTCGTTTCCGTTTCCCGAATTCGTTCGCTGGTATTTGCGGAGTTGGATTCTCATCTGTTCCGTTTGGCTTGCAGCGAATGGACCTGGACAGGCGCCGCGAGGACGCCCGCAACCCCAAGAGGAAGCCGCGCCTGATGGAGGAGGACGACATGCCGGGCTGGATCTTGAAGGACGACGCCGAGGTGGAGAGGCTGACCTGCGAGGAGGAGGAGGAGAAGATGTTCGGCCGCGGCTCCCGTCAGCGCAAGGAAGTGGACTACAGCGACTCGCTGACCGAGAAGCAGTGGCTCAAGGTGGGACAGAGCGGGGGGAAACCTGCGAGGGTTTAAACCGGCTTTGGAGACGACCTTCTGACTCGCCGCTCTCCTCCTCCTTTAGGCCATAGAAGAAGGAAACCTGGAGGACATAGAGGAGGAGGTGCGGCACAAAAAGACCACCAGGAAACGCAAGAGGGAGCGCGACCACGACGGCAGCCCGGCCATGCCCAGCTCCAGCCACCGCGGCCGGGACAGGGACGACAACGGGAAGAAGGCCAAGAAACGCGGTCGGCCGCCGGCGGAGAAGCTCTCCCCCAACCCGCCGTCGCTCACCAAAAAGATGAAGAAGATCGTCGACGCCGTCGTCAAGTACAAGGACGGGTAAGACGGGCGGAACGCTACCAAGTCAGAGGAAGCCTCATGGTTGTTAGCGCCGCTCACGTGCAAGTGTTTGGAGCTCAGAACTAGAACTGCTGAAAAAGTGACATGAACAGTTAAAACAAGCACGATAATTTCCATTTGCTTGATTTCTGCTTTCTTTTTCTTCTTTTCTGTCTCTTTCCACTAAAAATTATCTGGTGCTTTGGTCTCAGCTAGACTAGTTTTGTTTACAAAGACTTTATGATTCATTTTATTTGTTGTTTTGTTTATTTCTATTGAAAATGGCTTCCAGTTCCAGCATTAAATATTCAATTTAAAGTTTATTGATCTGTTCTTGTTAGTGTGCGATATATTAGCCGAAAATGGTCTCAAATCAACAATATTATCGTTTATCGCGATATCGTCCAGGACAGTTTATTGCGACGCAAAACCAAGGTTTTTGTGACGGTTTCCAATCTGCAGCTATTCAGGTTTCAGGTCTTCAGATTTCTCTAGAAGAACAATCATTAATGTTAGCTCCTCTGTTTTGGACCCGACCGACGCAGATCGGTCGTTTTCCACTCTTTAGGCTGAAGCTCTGGTTTTCTCCCTGCAGTAATGGCCGCCAGCTGAGCGAGGTCTTCATCCAGCTGCCGTCTCGTAAGGAGCTGCCGGAGTACTACGAGCTGATCCGCAAGCGGTGGACTTCAAGAAGATCAAGGTGGGCAAGAAACGGCTTCGCGTTTCCCTCCTCTCCGCTCCGCTTCCCATTCACCGCTCTCTCCGCTCCTCCCTGCTGCTCTCAGGAGCGGATCCGCAGTCACAAGTACCGCAACCTCAACGACCTGGAGAAGGACGTGATGCTGCTGTGTCAGAACGCCCAGACCTTCAACCTGGAGGGCTCTCTGGTGAGATCCGTCGCAAAGCCGTCCGACTCGTTTCCCCGCCCCGACTTAAACGCGTCAACGGCGACTCTTCCAGATCTACGAGGACTCCATCGTGCTCCAGTCCGTCTTCACCAGCGTGAGGCAGAAGATCGAGAAAGACGACGAGAGCGAGGGAGAGGAGAGCGAGGAGGAGGAGGAGGAGATGGACGAAGGCTCCGAGTCTGAATGTGAGAATGAGAGAGAGAGAGAGAGAGGCGTAAAGCACCGATTAGTGTTTTCTTCACGTCTTCGTGTTTTCTCCCCCTCAGCTCGATCGGTGAAGGTGAAGATCAAGCTGAGCCGGAAGGAAAAGGGCGACCGAGGGGGCAAAGGTCAGAGGCGGAGAGGCCGCGGCTCCCGGGCCAAACCTGTTGTCAGCGACGACGACAGCGAGGACGAGCAGGAGGAGGTGAGGGGGGCGCTGGAGACCGGGTTAACCCGTTCTGGATAAGAGAGGGAAAAGAAAATGGAGGACAGGAAACTATTCCCAGAGTTAATGTCCTTCTCTTCCTTCCTCTGTGTTTTTTCTTTCCTCCTTCCGTTTTTGCTTCTTTTCTCCCATTTTTCGTTAATTTTTCTGCACTTTTTTCTCTTATCCTTCAATCCTTCTTATCATCTGTCCTTCATTCATTCTGATCGTTTCTTTCTTTTTTCTTCTTCCCTTTTCTTTCTTTGTGTATCAGCCTTTCCTTCTTATTCCTTTCTTTTTCCTCTGTTCTCTCTTTCCTTATGTCTTTTTTCTCTTGCGTTCTTTTTCTTTCTTCCTTTTGTTCTGAAAGTCTTGCCTTTTAATTTTTTCTTCCTTTCTGTCCTTCAATCTTTGACATTCTTCCTTCCTTTCCTTCCCTCCTTCCTTCCTTCCTTCCTTCCTTCCTTCCTTCCAGGACGTCGTCATATTTCCATCTTAAAAGGGACTGAAAACTGTAGGAATGTGAGGAAAAGTCAGGAGCCTTGTTCATAGTTTGACATGAATCTCTGTGTTTAGTTTGTTTTGTACGGAAAGCAGTAAACGTCTCGTTTCCCTCTGCAGGAGCGTTCGGCCAGTGGCAGTGAGGATGATTGAAGCGAACCCCGTCGCTTCGCTCGACTTTATATTCCCCTAGACGCAGCAGGGAGGCGCCCAGAGGAGAGGATTAGTTTTACCTAGACGAGCTGATTTTTAGTGTCACAGTCAGCATTTAAGTATACTATTAATTAAAAAAAAATATGAACGCTATGAACCATCTATTTCATATTTAAACCATGTCCCAGAATGAATGGTAGTGTCTTCTCTTTTTTTTTTTTTTTTTTTTTGTTTTGTTTTGTTTTCCTGTAAGTGGCACCCTGACAGAGCCTGAGTCATCATGGACAGGTTGTGGTTTTGTTGTTGATTCTTTTTTTTTTTTTTTTTTTTTTTGTCATTCTTCTTTTTTTTAATTACAACTCAAAGTGACATACATCTTTCTTTTTTGCCGTCTTCGTCAAGACGGAGTGTACTGCATTCCTCAAAGTCCCTTTTGGATGCGTGTTTGTGGAAATGCTGGATGTGTCTTCACTGTGTTTAATTTAATGACGAGGACGGGAACGCGGTACGTCCCACCGCCGCCTCCTCCCTCTCAGGTCACATTTGGTAATAGGGGGGAGGGGGAGACAGGACCTTTTTCTCGTGTCACTGTCACTGGATTCCATAAAGTACAATAAACACGTCTCAGTTCAGTCGTTGTTCTGCGTCACTCTGTCGTCTCCGGACGTAGCACCTTTAAGCGCCAGCATTTTGTGTTTTCCAGTCTCTTGCTCCCATCTTGGAGCACATCAAAGCCACTGTTTACCTTCAACATTGTAAAAATGCTGTGTCACATATCAAATATGTGCAAAAGCCTTTTTGTGCGGTGAAAAAAGGTAGAAAAAAAAAAGTCCCACAAAAAAACTTGAATTTTTTCTGGAAAAAAGGTTGAAATTTCTGAGTTTGAAAAGTGGAACGTTTTGCTCTATAGTTCTGGAGCAACGACTGAAAAGGCCTGAACTCTGAGCTTCGCCCTGGTTTCTGATGCATACAGCACGACTTCTGCATTGACTCCATCTGTCCACCAGGGGGCCCCACGAGAGCATGCAATAGCGTCCTCCTCTTTTTCTCAGTCGTTGTTCACTTTTCACAGCAGGCTCAGATACTTTGTGTTGACAGAGGACTCCTGTCTTGCAACCCCAGCTCTCAGCGGTTGAAATTGGCTTATTGGAAGCGCGTTTCACGTCATAATGGTTGCACCATCAACAACCGGAAGTTGCTACTGGCACAAACCGCTAAGAAGAGGACGACAGGAAGTTGCAGGAGAAAGATGACGCTCCCATGTTTTTTTAATGACATCGTGTGAACAAACTTATTTACATTTCATTTTAATTTTGTTTCTTATTCAATGGAAACCTTTTTTTTTTTACATTAGAATATTGCCAAAGTTTTGTGCACATTTGTAATGGAAACGAAGCCGTTATTGTGTGGAATATAAAATTTTTTACACGTATGATGCCTTCATGCAATGAGATGCATCATCTGAACGTCACGTTAACCAGATTCACTACAGTTGGTGTGAGCTGAAGTCTGTCCCGTTGCATATGAAGACGTTTAAACGTGATTCATGATGGTCTCTTTTTTAAAAACCAGACAGTTTGGGGTGTGGCCTCTTGAGAACCACTATTTATTTTTAGAGCTCATAATTTTGACCGTGTGTGTGGAGGGGGAAAGAAAGGAGGAAAAATTCATAATAATTTCCAACTTGTTTGATTCTTTCCTGATTCTTAAAGCCATTCCTCTCCAAATGGTCGGATTATGTCATTAAAAACCCTGAATGAATTTAAATCCCATAGTTATAACTGCATTGAGTGACACCGCAGTTCAACTGACGGGCTCAACTTTGAAAAAATGTAAGAAAAATCTTGCTGGGAATTTTTCCTTCCCTCCCACGCCCACACGCTTCTCTCCTTCTGCCTCCAGCACTTGAGCAAACACAGAGCCGGGCCTGCAGAGTGTCTCGCCCTGGTTAAAGGACCCTCGACTCCACAAGCAGAACTCCAGTTCATCGCCCCAACTCGGACACTTTCAATACCGCCGTCGCTTCCGTGTGATGGATTTGTACTTTCCCCCCTTCGCTGTCTGCAATTCTCCTTGGATTATGTATTTATTTGTTGTCGTTTTTTGATGTGTTGTTTTCACTTATTGCCTGATACTTTTGGCTTATTTTTCTAGAAGTGCACTAACCCAATTCATTACAAAAAACTCAAAGTCTTACCAAGTAATTCTTAGTACACTTGAAATAAGACAAAACCTTTTTTAAAAGTAACTATTTCTGCAAGACATAAGAGCTTAAGTCAATTTCTTAACATTGATTAAAGATTATTAGCTCCATTGGAAGATTTTCTCTTCTAACAATTTTTCAGGATTAGAAGTGAAATGATCTGCCATTGGAAATGATTTATTTAAACTCATACATTGAAAATGTACTTATAAGTTAGTTTTCCTTTATTTCAAGTTTGCTAAGATATTTGCACCAAAAACTAGACTTAAAATGCCTAGTAAGACTTTGTGTTTTTGCAGTGAAACAATTATTGTTTATTATTATTTACATTCTGACGAAGTGGTCAAGCTGTTGCTCTCCAATGAATCTCTGCAAAAACAGCTACTGAATCAAAGAGGTTTTGCTTACGGGGTTAACGGCAACACAGTTTTGCTTTTCCCAACTGACGGTTATGCAAAACCCAAATTCCCGCCCTGGGAGAGCCAGAGGAAACCCACGTTTCGACCCGGCAGAACCTGATTTGATGCTCACGGTCGGCAGCCTCTAAAGAACCCGTTAGGCCCAACAATGGGATCTGCTGACTCCGCCTGTCTACGGTTTGCTCACCTTGAGGAGGAGCGAGGATTTCGAGCCCAATTTAAACCGAGTTCCAGTCATTTTAAAATCCATTGCATTAGCTAAACAGGCTAACAGCTACTAGCTCACCATTGTTTTTACATTTTGTCTGTATTTTTTAGTAAGTATAGCAACCAATTTCCTCAAGATGATTATGCAGAACGGTCTATGAAAGATGTGATTTGATGCAAACTGTCTGTTTTGTACGTAAGGCAACCATATTGGATTTTGAGGTCAATGTTGTTGAGAAACCAACTTTTCTCCAGTTGAATTACAAACTCTGGGGACACTTTCTCTTTGTTTTTATGACTCTAAGCTCGGAAAACTCAACTTTTAAGTCAGTTTGAATACAATGATTATCTGTCCTGTCAGAAGACAGGACAGAGTCCTGTCCTGTACTGTCCTGGGAAGACAATTCTTGCCAAAATCACATTTGGAAAAATTTACATGTAGAGCATTATTTCAGGAAGGTGACACTGTACATTCGTGGACCTCTTGAATAAAATCCGATCAAGAAATGTCACTCTATTAATGCGTTGGAACGGTCCAGTCAAAGTCCAAACTTAAAGCCAATTGAGAATCTGTGAGAATATGAATTGAAAACACGGAATTATCAATAGTTCCAGCAAAAGGATTGTCCTGCTTGAACCAAAAATAAATGTAGAAAAAATAATAACTACACTCCACTTTGTGTTTTGTACAACATCGAACCTTAACAACGTCTGCGGTGCTTTGTGTGTGTGACGTGAAACTGTTAAAAAAATAATCAGAATATATCATAGTCAGTGTATATGTTGATTTCCTACTTGTTCTAACGTAGATTTAAAGAGATCCAGAGCCATTGTGTTGGACTGACCAAAGTCATCAATTTGGGGAAATAAGGAGAAGAAGAAAAAAAATCTTTCTCTTCTTGAACATTTTCTCCTTGACCCCAAACACATTCCCATCCAGTCCAGATTCCCAGCTGCCTCTCTGCCCTCGGATCAC
This sequence comes from Poeciliopsis prolifica, assembly GCF_027474105.1. NCBI lineage: Eukaryota > Metazoa > Chordata > Actinopteri > Cyprinodontiformes > Poeciliidae > Poeciliopsis > Poeciliopsis prolifica. The sequence continues at coordinate 10,908,122 of NW_026562385.1, read as the reverse complement.
ATGCCCAGAGCTTCGCCTCCAATGAATGAAGCCCAATGTCTCCAGACCGCCGAAGGGGTTAAATGTTGTAGTAAAGCCCCGCCTCCTGCGTGTGGAGGGCGTGCACCTCCGAAATCACACCATGCCCTGACCCCGCCCACCCCTTAGCCGGGGCCCCCCGCCGGCCCCGCCCACCCGCCCGTGGACCACATTGAAATGGCCCTGATGTTGTCAAACACCGCACTGTGTGTCAGACCGAGACGCCTGCAGCATCTGCGGTGCCGGAGCCCAAGTTACCATTCATAAAACACTGCTGCCAATTTTTTTTCTCTCTCTTTAATTTTTAATTTTATCATTAATTTTTCTTGGAGGGAGGGTTGGGGGTTCAACTCCCTCTCTATAAGAACCGGTAGGATTCAGAGTTCATTCATCTGCCAGAAACATGAGACTCCCTCTTATCCTTGTCATCTGCCTCTTTGGTCTGACCAGTAAGTTCACATTTCCACTATGTTTTATTATTATTATTATTTATTTATTTTTTTTTTTTTGCAAGTTTGAACGTTTCAAATCCGTGGATTTCTCCTACTCCTGCTGTGTGGTGCGGTTCAGTCGTGTGGCTTTGACAGGAAGACAATTCAAACTTTTCCTCCAGGGTTTGCAGGGCCCTCTGTCCTCTGACTGTACCAGATGAGGAGGGGAGGCCTCACTTCTTTATGCATGTATGTAGGTCAGACATATCATCTGCGGCTCGCTCCAAATTCCCTGCTTGGAAGGAGGAAACGTTTCCTGCTATACGTCGTATTTACACGTCTTGGCAAAATGGTCTGAAGTTGCAAAAAAAATAACGAGAATAAAGAAGTATCTTCTAGCATTGATTTTTATTTGATTTAGTTATTTATTTTTTTCAATTTTACCGGTTCCTGTTGCCTTGGGGGTTTTTTACATCCGGTGAGGTTTGAGCTTCTTGTTGGCTGTTGAAAAGCTCAAAAGAACTTCAAAAAAATAAAATAAAATAAAATAGGCCTATGTGAGAGAGTGACACTAAAGTAGTGATGCAAATTTGTGAAAGAGGAAGAAAAGTTACACACAAATACATAAATGTAACTTTGTTTTGCAAATGAACACTTACAGAGCAGTCGATGTGTAATTGGAGTTCACCCCCATGTACTCTGATCCGCCTAAATGAAATGAAGTGCGCTTTCAGAATCGACTCGGTATTTTTTTCAAATTATGATACAAAAAAAATAAAAGGATAAAAACAGGAACAGCAAACCCGTCAATACAAACTGAAACACGGTGGCGGCGGCGTCATGCTGTGGGCGAAAGTCGTGTTTTTTGTTTATTGTACATAAAAAAAAATACGACGCACAAACGGCTGCTTCTGCTGCAGGTAAGCTGCCAGTTCTGCCTCTTTTTCCAATATTTGTTTAGATGTTTCCAGCTGAGAAACACAGCCTGACACGTTTCAAGTTTAGCCGGAAGTGCTGATTTTTCATTTGTCCATTTTTAAAAAAAATTTAAATTGTTTTGCACCACTTTATAATTGTGCAACAATCGCATAAAAACCGACTGAAATGAATTGTTACATCACACAAAGTGGGGAGGGGGCGAAGGGGGCCTTCGTGTCAATTCCAGAAAAATCGGCTCCTTTATGTTTGGATAAATTCATGTTAGTGATCCGGCGATTACCAAAAGAGCTGACGTTTCCATCGCAGTGGGCACAGATGTTTTTTTTTCTTTAAAAAAACAAAAGAAGAAAACAACACAGTGATGAAACTACATTCCTGTAGTTGTGGTTTGAAACTCAGGCGCCCCTGAAGTCACTCTCAGGCCAGTTCTCCGCACGCTGGGTTGTTGGGTGCACGGTTGAAACATGTCGGAACTGGTTGCCGGCCAAGCACATTTATTTCAAACACTTTTGAAAAAGTGGTATGGAAAAACAAACAAAAATATACAACTTTTATCGATGCAGATTCGACGAGAGATCGCATAGAAATCAATACATTTTTGCCGATTCTTTACGTCACCAATTGGGTTTTTTCCTCTTTGTTCCTTTTTTACCTAATTTGTTGAGGTTAGATTATGTGAGATTTTTTTTTTTTACATTTCAAAGATGTGCAGTCATCAAGAGCACACTGGTTATGTTCCCAGAAATGTTTTTTTTTTTTTTTTTTGCAGTCGGTCAATAACGCTGCCATTTGGTCCAGTTTGTCTTTGGAGCTCTGAACTTTAAGCCCATTAAGCAAACACCCAGCAGGGAAATCACTTCGGTAACGTGGCACCAGTTTCAAGGAAAAAAAAAAAAGGAACAACTTTGAAATCGACATCGAATAACGCCAATCTGGAAGCCCCAGCTTGGCAATTTTAAGAGCGACTTCCGCAAAAATGAGGAAGATCGCTTTCATCACAGTCTTCTTTGGTCTTCTGTTGATGCAAAACTGTTTTGGTTTAGGTTTCGGATCGTTTCTAAAGCCAGGCGTCCATGTTTCTGTCACAGAGGCTTTAACCCACGACCCCAGCCAGTTCCTCTGTGGGAACGGGAAGAACATCAGATCCACGTGGGTGTGTGATGGTGCAGACGACTGCGGAGACGGCACAGATGAGCTTCCCGGAACCTGCGGTGAGCCTCCTCCAACGTTGGACTGTATTCATATCAACTGACGATTATTTAAGTAATCCGTTGATTATTGGGATGATTAATTGGATAATCCAAATATCTCAGTAGGGTATCGAATATAAAGGTGGTCAAATATCCAACGTTTTCTTTTTTTTATCACTCCCAGCGGGCAAAACCTGCAAACCGACTGAGTTCAAGTGCACGGGTCACGTGACCCAGTGCATACCGAGCAGGTGGCGCTGTGACGGAGAAGCAGACTGCGTGAGTGGAGCCGACGAACAGAACTGTAGTAAGTTTGTGTTTTTTTTAATCCTGTTTGGCTTCTTTCAGAACCGGTATTTTATTTTATTTTACTTTATTTATTTTGTTTTGCTTTATTGTGTTGTATTGTATTGTATTTATTTTTACTTTATTTTATTTTTTATTTTGTTTTATTTATTGTATTGTATTTTATCTTATTTATTTATTTTATCTTATTTATTTATTATATTTTGTTTTGTTTTTTTGCTGGTCTGTTTTCTGTCTTTGCTCCGTGGTTAGCTTAAATCTTTCCACGTCGCGCGCGGCACCAGCGCAGGAGGTATCGCGTGCGACCCGCCTCAGTCCTCGACAGTCTCTCTTTTCTGTCCGTCTGTTGTAAAATAAAGGCACAAAAAAATCCTTTAAAAAGTCACATATCTTCCCATCTGTCGCAGCGGCCAAGCGGTGCTCAGACTCCGAGTTCCGCTGCACGAGCGGCCAGTGCGTCTCCTCCTCCTTCGTGTGCGACAAAGATGGCGACTGCGACGACGGCAGCGACGAGGCCTCCTGCCCGCCGCTCACGTGCAGCGGCAAGGCCTTCCAGTGCAGCAACAGCGTCTGCGTTCCCGGGCTGTGGGCCTGCGACGGCGACGCAGACTGCTCGGACGGCTCGGACGAGTGGCCCCAGAACTGCGCCACGAGGACCCCCACGCGCTCTCCCCTTCACCAGTGCTCCTTACAGGAATACCAGTGCGGCAACGGGGAGTGCATCCACGTCAGCTGGAGGTGCGACGGCGACACTGACTGCCTCGATCGATCCGACGAAGCTGGATGTGGTAAATGATTTCATTTCACTTCATTTTGTGTTCAAAGATTAACTGATAGGTTTCTGCACCATGTAGATAATGTAGCTAATTGTTGTCCTTTTAAAAAAACAAACAACAAATTGTTATGTTTTAACTGCAAAAGCTGAGCCTGATTATTCCAGACATAGCTCCTACTTTAAGTTGGACCTGTCTGACAGCATGAAGTAGGGTAAAAGTATCAAGAAGGAACTCCTCACTCTCAACTTTAAGAAAGTCCATGAAAGATGGGAAACAAAGTAATCAGTTCCACCAGAATTTCTAAGACTTTAGCACACCAGGAAATCACAATGAGAGACAAAAAACGTAGAAAACAGAACGGATGTAAAAAAAAATAATAATAAAATGCCTCCATTGTTGTCTCCCTCTTTGTGTAGCTCATTCCACGTGTCGCCCTGACGAGTTTGAATGCGGCGATGGCACGTGCATCCACGGCAGCAGCCAATGCAACCACCGGTACGACTGCACAGACATGAGCGACGAAGTCGGCTGCGTCAACGGTATACATCAACCCGGTCTCCCGCTCTGTCTTCCCAAAGACCAGCGGCGTGTTTTGGATGTTACCTGATGCGCTTTTCGTGCCCTCTCATCCCCCAGCGAGCCACTGCGATGGTCCGAACCGGTTCAAGTGTCGCAGCGGGGAGTGCATAAGCCTGGAGCGGGTATGCGACAACAAGCGTGACTGCAGGGACTGGTCAGACGAGCCGCTTAGGGAGTGCGGTGAGCGGCGACACTCCGCCTCCAAAGCTTCACGCTTAATTACGGCTATTTGTGTCCTCCGAAAGTTGCAATTATATCCTCGGGAACATAAATCACCTTCTTGTCTCTGCAGGCTCCAATGAGTGCCTCTACAACAACGGCGGCTGCTCTCATATCTGCAACGACCTGAAGATCGGCTACGAGTGCCTGTGTCCAGCTGGATACAGCCTCGTCGCTAAGAGACGGTGTGAAGGTAAGCAACGGAGCGGCAGGACAAAGTGACTGAACATCCGTTCCGTCTCAGTCAGGTTAGGTCAGACTGTGAACTTAGCTCAGGCTAAGAAGTGATGCCAGAAACCTGTTTGCTGTCTCTCTCTGTGACAGGCTGTGCTTTCAGATAAGAAGGAACCCGTCATTGTCATTGGTTTAGCAATGTTCTAGCTGGTTACTCAACTTTTGTTGTTTTTTTTTTCCTTTCCGCGTTAGACATTGATGAGTGCGCAAACCCAGAAACCTGCAGCCAAATTTGCATCAACCAGATGGGTGGCTACAAATGCGACTGTGAGGAAGGTTATCACATTGACCCGGCGACGCAAGCTTGCAAAGCTGTTGGTAAGCATGACCTCCAAGCAGATTTTTAAAACCCATTCCTAAACTGTACGTCGCTTACTTGAAGTACACAGTACATTGTGGACTTCTGTACTCACCCCCAACTACCTTTTGTTACAGCTGTAGGTGTTTGTGTTGTCTTTCTAACAACTTTGCTAATCTAGACACTGTGATTGTCAAAACACCTCAAGCTCAGTCGGATTGGATGGAGAACATCTGTAAAAATCAATTCCCAAGTCTTGCCAGAGATTCTTAAAGCATCTGGACTTTGACTAGGTCAATTGAAGTATGCTTTATGTGATCTAAAGTATTCTACAAAAGCGCTTGCTGTCCTGCTTGAAAGTGAAGATGAGAGTTTTCGTCAAGGTTATTCAAAGTTTACTTCGAGGAATCCTCTGTGCTTTAGGGTGTTTCCACACCCGATAGACTTGCTTTGATTGGGAAACCAAAAGTTGCAAATGTTGTTACATTTTCAGCTGGTGTGGTTCTCTTTCACACTTCACTGTGTCAAACGAGCCAAACAATTTGAAAAACCTGTTCCCCTCCTTGCCTGTGGTGGCGCTGCACCAGCGCAATTTTCTTCTTCATAAAATGTAAACAAAAATGGAGAAGCATCAGATTTTAGGGGTTGCAGGATTCAACTTTGGTGAAAGACCACGAGACATTTCTCCCGCTAGAGTTAGATTCTCGCATTTGTTTTGGTTGTATTCACCCAGAATGCCATATGCTATATTCCGCTTCCTGCTTTCTGCTCCACTTGCATCCACATAAGCATCGGAACCACCCTCAAGATCATTCAATCCAACCGGGACGTGGGTTTTTGGTCGGATCAGAGTTCGATTACAACTTCACTCCTCCCCAAACAAACATGCTTGGTGTGAATGCACCCTCAGCTGTAGTTTAGAATTTGAAATAAATTTAAACACCATAAAACTTTCAAATTTACTTTATTTTGAACTGCCTGTCTGGCCACAATGACTCTTCCACAGCCACTCCCCGGTTTGAAAACTGAACTTTATTTAAAAAACAAAAAAAAAAGTTAGTCCAGGGGTGTCAAACTCCAGTCCTCAAGACCTAATGTCCAGCAGTTTTGAGATGTGCCACAGGTACAAAACACTGGAATGAAATGGCTTAATTACCTCCTTATTGTGTAGACCAGTTCTCCAGAGCCTTAATGACCTAATTATTCTATTCAGGTGTGGTGCAGCAGAGGCACATCTAAAAGTTGCAGGGCACTGGCCCAGTTTGACACCTGTGAGTTAATCATTTCAAAATAGATTTAAGTTCTTGACATTTATTTTGCAGGTACAACACCTTACCTTTTCTTCACCAACCGTCACGAGGTCAGAAAGATGACCCTGGACAGGAGTGAGTACACAAGAGTGATCCCCCGATTGAAGAACGTTGTAGCCCTGGACATGAACGTGGCCACCCAAGAGATGTACTGGTCCGATCTTTCACTGAAGAAAATCTACAGGTTAGCAAGATTAAATTCACATTTAAGTTACTGTATTATTGTTTGATGTTCCCGTTTGGTTTTGTTTGACTGCTGCTTTGACCTTTCACCCAGAACCCCAATGGACTCGGCAGAGGACTTCTCCCATCACCATGTGGTGATAGGCAGCGACATCGATGGTCCTGAAGGAATAGCCTTCGATTGGGTCCACGGCAACCTGTACTGGACTGACAGCATTCGGAAGACCGTCTCCGTGGTAACCGCTGACGGTAGCCGCCGCAAAACTCTCTTTCACCAAGAGCTATCGAAGCCCCGTGCCATTGTGGTGGACCCACATACCAAGTGCGTTTCTTTGGAGGGCTTTTTTGTCTCTTTTTTATGTTTGTGTGGTCTGCAGCCGCCAGCATCTTTAAACTTTTTCACCCTACAGCTTCATCTACTGGACCGACTGGGGGAGTCCTGCAAAGATCGAGAAGGGAGGCCTTAATGGAGTAGACCGCACTGCTCTGGTCACGGACAACATCGTGTGGCCTAATGGCATCACAATAGGTGACCCCACGCCCCATCTGGTTTCAGCGTGTTTATTTATTCATGTGTACATTAATGCTAATGGTCTTCTTCTCATGCAACCCCCACTGGTGACTCAGACCTGCTGAACCAGCGGCTCTACTGGGTGGACTCTAAGCTGCACACGCTCTCCAGCATCGACGTGCAAGGCGGCGGTCGGCGCACCCTGATCATTGACGAGGACAAGCTGGCTCACCCGCTGGGACTCACTGTGTTCGAGGTAGAAATTATTTTTTATAATTAAAATCTCCCATAAATTCTGATCGTCAAGATATTTTTCTTTTCGCAATTTCCCAAGTGTTGAAGTGGCGCTCTGGTCGTTTTTAGGAACGAGTGTTCTGGACAGACGTCAGCAACAACGCCATCCTCAGCGCCAACAGGCTGACTGGTGGTGACATCGCACCAGTGGCGGAACATCTTTCGTCCCCCGAGGACATTGTTCTTTACCACAACCTCAAACAGCCTGCTGGTAAGACAGTTGCATCCCCGGTAAGACACAGCTGTGCATGTAAACATACTTAGAACCGATACAAAAGTCTACAAAGAACCCAACAAAGAGAATGTTAACAACACCTTTCATCTGTACAACAACTTAAGCAAATCTGTATTCCATTTTCTGTTTCAGGAAGGAACTGGTGCCAGGTGTCCAACAGCACCTGTGAATTCATGTGCCTAGCTGCCCCCCAAATAGGCACCCACCCCCCGAAATACACCTGTGTCTGTCCAGATAATATGATGCTAGCAGGGGATATGAGGACATGTGTGCCTGGTGGGTAAATCATCACAGGAAGTTGTTGTTTTAATATGTTCCAGATAAAAATATTAACAGCTACATTCTTCTCTTGGTTTCTACTCTACCAGCTGTTCCAACTCCTTCAGCTTCTTCAGAGTCGCAGGCCTCGACTACCCTCCCTCCTGTTGCCCCTACAATTCCACCAAAGACGACGCAGAAACCCCGGGTTCCAGTTACTAGCAGAGTGCCTCCCATAGTCACCACTACAGCCTCCACGTCAGTGCAGCGTACCACTGGGCCTGCGATTCGGACCGCCACACCTTTATCAAAGAAGCCCTCGCCTCAACCAGAAAAGCCTAAAATCTTACAGACCACCACAGATGATCCTGTCACGACTCCAGGCAAGTTTTGAAAGTCGCAGTTGTAAATATTTCTGTTTTTATAGATACCTTCTCTCTGATCATTACGATAATGATGATCATCTTATCCTCTGGTGTTCCACCTCAAGGTGTCGCAGCTACACCCGAAACTACCTCCACCACCCCAAAAACACTTTACTTTGTCCTTCTTCCAGGTATGGTTTGGCCTCATTTAGCTTTTTCTAAGCAATCGGAAACATCTTTTGCTCATCTCTCACTTTTGATTCCCCCATCCCAAAACAGCGATACTTTGTCTGGTGGCCATCGGGGCCGTGATGCTGTGGAGATACCACAGGCTCCAAAACACCAACACAATGCACTTTCATAACCCCGTCTATCAGAAAACCACTGAGGACCAGGTTCACATCTGGAGGAGCCAGAGCCTGGAAGGTTATGCCTACCCTAAAGTAAGCCTTTAAGGTTGCTTGTAAGAAAGTATTCATACCATTTGAACTTTTTCACATCACAACCACAAAGTTCAGTGTATTATGTGTGATAATATACCAACACAAACTAGAAAATTATCCACCAAGAGTTTTTCAGCATGCCTCTACTGACTTTACACATAGAGCTGGAGATTTCTAACCATTCTTCTTTGCAAAATAGCCTAAACTCAGTCAGATTGGAGGGAAGGGATCTGTTAATATGTGTTGCCATAAATTCTAAGTTGAATTTAACGCTGGTCTTTGAATGGGCCACTCTAACACATGGGATTCTCTAAAAGACAATTGCTTGCACTGGAATTTATTTAGTTATTAGAGCAAAAATATTTATTTGTAAAATATGTTGAAAGTGTTTTACTCTTCACCACACTTACTTACTTTGTGTTGGTTTATTACATAAAATTGTACGGATACACAAATGCAAAAAATAAAAAATAAAATGGGCTAATAGTGATATCTGATTTTAATGTTGCTGTTGTGGGCGGTAACCGATATTTACCAATATGTCCATTTTACTACCATTTCGACACCTTTGGAAAAGTCCAAAATAAAGATAAATATCGCCCCAGTTTTAATTATCAGAATGATATTGATATGTTACAAATGGCTAATATCAGCAGATAACCGATGTTGGTGCCAATATAGTGTGCGTTGCTATAAAATTGTACAACTTACACTGGAGTTTTTGATTGTGACATGTTTACATGATTGCTACTGCAATGCGACTTTAGCAGAATCCTACCTGATACAATTAGCTGCACGTCTAACTTCCTTTTCTGTCATTTCATCAGAGACAAATTGTGAGTTTGGACGAAGAGGCGGACAATCCTTCCTTCATTGAAAACTGAAAGAAGAATTACAAAGTGGGGAGAAAACATTGTGCCTCAGTGAACACACTACTTGAGGCCTTTTAGTATTTTTATTGCATTTGTTTTACCTCACGCAGAGAACATATAAAGCCTGCGTCCGACGACCTTAGACCACTATATCCTCACTAACGAACGAGAGCTTTACTGTGAAAATATCAGGGTGAAAAAGTTGACGTCGGAGTGCACATTACATGTTCTGCAACATCTCAGGTTCATATCTTAAAACAAACCAGCTGGCCGCCATGGGTTCTCCTGACGGTTAAACTGGAGCAAAGCTGTTTTTAAGATGAGATTATTATTTTTCTTTAGATTTCTCTTGATGCTCTTAATGTTCATTGCAACTTCCTAATCCAGCAGATCTATAGGAGAAGTCAAGAAGCCTTTAATTGAGATTTATTTTTTGTGTGTGTTATTTATCATTTCAGATACATAAGACAGATTGAACAGTACTCTACTGGCAGGGTTTGAATTTATATTTTTATATTATTTAATTTTTTTACCTCTAACTGCAGCTAGCAATCAATTGTCTGGCTCTGCAGGCAGTAGCATAATAGTTCCATCCAGGTCATGAATGCAACAGGTCAACCACTGAGAAGATGGTTGCGTTGTTCATCAACTTTTTTTTAGCTGTGCAAAAATCTTCTGCCGAAAGGCACTAAAGTAAGTTCTTCCCGTTCTGGTTGCACTTCATTCAGCCAGAAAATAGAAAATCAAAACGTCAGAACCAAACGCCGCTGGAAGTTTTGTGTAGCTCTCTAGATCTTCTCCAGATGTCTCTGGTATGAAACGTTCAGAAGGTTCATACGTTGAGCATTCCTGGGTGTTGGGGGGGGGACTTCGATGCAGCCACCCACGCGGGACCAACCGAGCCGAGTTTAATGCTCCGCATCCAGTCAAGTATATATTTATGTTCTCCCCTTTTACGCCAGCATTCCTGGTGAAGGAATGCTGGTGTAAAAAAAAAAAAACCCTAAACATTGAGATATCAGTTATAGTTTTGTTTTACAGCGAATGTATGTGTGCCTTTCACTGAGATGTGTCTCTGTGTTCGTGTTGGTGTTCTTGAACTCGAGTTTCTGTCATAAATCTATTCTTCATCCCGTGTTCATGACATGGCTCTACTGCGTTCACGTGACGTCGCTTCCGTTACAAATTTGCGCAAATCTTTTGACTATAAAGTCTGCCAAAATGGAAAAAGAAAAAAAAAAAAAACGCTCAGAATTTTGCAATTGATTTTTAAATTAAATAAGACATTAATTTTAAAGAAGTCACACGTGATTAAGCTTGGTCACGCCTCATTGTCTACCACCGGCGTTGATAAGCCTTGGAAATGCTCTTCTGTGAAATACATTTATTTTGAAACGGCTGAAAAAACACTTCATTCTGGCGAAAAAACGTAATTTAAAAAAAAAATTATTCTTTTAGTGATTGGCACGTTTGTTAAGCAAATTTATTTTTGTCATTTCAATTTGTGTGGTTTTATGGGTGAATGGAAACAGCTATAACGGTGTCAGACAGGGACAGAGAGACATACCTGAAGTCTTCTTTATGTTCTATGATTAACCACAGTTTGTAAATATGTTCATAGATGTACATAATTTGTCTTCCTCATACTTGTTCACTTGTTATGCTGATGTTTTAGCTTTTCAAGATGTTCTGTAAATAAAGACCCAGCTCTATTTATTGCACAATCAACTTTGTTCAGACTCTGTTTTTCAAAAACGTTCTATTGTTACTTCAGCATGGAGTAAACCAGTTCCAGTTTTTAGCGGGACAGTATTATGTATTATTTATGTTATTCTTATTATTAAGTACTTTCCAGCCATATAGTGTCATTTGATAGCACAATCAAGTAACTTACCTTCAGTTTTTATAAAAATGCTGTATGTGTTAAAATGTGACTTAACAGAAATTTGATTTGGTAATTTGCCACCTTGCAATGGTGCCTCTGTTTCTTTAAGAAGCTCCTGCTCTCTCTCCACCTTCAGAAAGTCATTACAACATGTATCCTCTATTAACCGCTTATCTACGTTTTTACTAGCGATTAACTGAGAAGCGGCTCATAGAATAAACTCAGCTGATGCACAGTTCCACCAGTTCTTACTTATGGAAACTTTCTGTTCATGGATCAACGATAATCATTTCAACCATACAAAATCGATCCAGCTCCGTCAGACTGGATGACTTTTCAAACCTTGCCACAGCTTTATGTTTGGACTTTGACTAGGCATTTCTAACACATTTATCTGACTTGGACTAAACCCATGTCATTGCAGCTCTGAGCTTGTTATCCAGCTTAAATTTGATCCTCTGCCTCAGTTTCAAGTCATCTAAAACCTCTAACAAGTTTTTGTTACGTCTATTCTGCGTTGCAACTCATTCGTCTTTCCATCCATTCTGACCAACTTTGGTTCAAACAAACGCAGGCCGCACTTTTGAGATTCATTTGTGAATAATTTTATGCGGGAAGCCTCGCTGTAAGAGACTCTGGGAAAATACTTTTCCTATTTGCCTCATTATGCATGGAGCAAATCCATTCATCTCTGTGCGGTTATCTGGCCCGAATGGTTTCTGTATGCTGTCAGAGGTTAAAATGTGAGGTGTTTTTTTTTATTTTTTATTGGAGCTGCTGTAGCTATTCCACAGAAAACAAACGCTTTCCTAGAAGAGCCCCAGATCATGGCAAAAACAAGACCATATTGTCGACCATGTTTTTTGTTCCAGTGTGGTTGTCAAGTAGGGAAAGACACAACAAAACAATGAGTTTGTGGTTATTTTGTCACGATTCATAATTTGAGAGAACAAAAACATCCCCACCTTAATCCTGGCTACTAAGCGTGCTAGTTGAGAATTTGGTAATCCGGAAGTTATTTTAGTTAAGGCAACAGCAGAGTGCATTCCTTTTTGTTGACATTCAGTTTTGTTTATTAAAATTTAAGCATCTGCACTCAGAGTAACGAAAGCAGCTGTTGGGAAAGCCAAAAGTGACTTTAACTTTGAACAATCGAAAAAGATTCAAACGCAAACATAAAGTATGTTCTGGGGGGTTGGTTTGTTGGTGAAGGACCAATGAACCATGTGGGCGACTGCCCACATGTTGTCAGATAAAGTGCACAAAATGTCCACAGTACAGTCCAAGGCTGAGGGACAGGTGGAAGTGTTGAACTGACAAAATGAGTTAAAAGACAGCAGATTGTTCTGAGATTACGGAGTATTCTTATCAGAATGCTGTGTGATTTGAGCGAACTGTTCTCATTACTTTCAAAATGATTTCCGTTTAATTGTCTACCTCCAGTGAGGTCCCATGGAACAGTGAAGGTTTTGGTTTCAATGTGGCAAAAATATAAAAAAATAAGTTCCAAGACTGAAAGCGTTTTGGGCATTGTTTCAACACGGGCCGTCACACATCACCTGCTCACCTGATGAAAAAACAGCCCTCAGCTGGGTTGACTTGTTCCTGGAAATTCACTGACCTTTGAACGCACACGCACACACACACACACACACACACACTGTTTTGTCAGAGAAAGACCACCCACAGTCAAACTCTGCTGACCTCATGACCCACCAGCATTGGTAGTGGGAATCCACTACGCCCACCCTCTTTTCTGTTTTTGTCGACATCGTACAAGCGTTTAAAATGACTTTTTTGTTTGTGGAAATTTGAAACAATAATAATAGTAATACTTCTACTACTACTACTACTACTACTACTACTACTACTACTACTACTAATAATAATAATAATAATAATAATAATGATGATAATAGAAATAGGAATATTTGGGAAAAAAATAGCTAAGCTAAATTTTGTTTAGCTCGTTAATATCAAATTTAGTTAAGTAATTAATAAAATAAATAAATTAAAAAAAATAAAATTCTGTGGATTGGAACATATATGTAACATTTAAGATTTTAATTTTTGTTACGACAGCTTGTTTATTAATTTTGCTGTTTTCTTCAGTGCTATCCTTTTTTAGAAATAAATAAGAGTATCGTTTTCTTTAAACACAAGTCGGTTGAATGAGGCTTTCTCGTGTGAATTTGCCACTCACAATATGGCCGACGCCCGTCCTCCCCCCCAAAAGTACTCATACGCTGACGTTACTGCGCCCTCTGCTGGCGACAATCGGCCGCAGCTCACCGGAAACGGCGTGGTTTTGCTCGTAACGTGCTTGTCGACGCGGCTGCAGTGGCTCGTTTTGATTAATGCCTGTAACCCGCCGTCACCGAAAACATGCCGGGCAGCTCGGAACTGAAGATTAACTCGCAGTTCGCGCAGAAGTACGAGAAGTACCGACAGAAGGAGGAGTTGCAGAAGCGTAAGTGTGCTGCTGATGGCTAACTGTGATGCTAGTTAGCCATCAGCCATCACCGAACGTGGGTCAGAAAGTACCATTAGCGATGAAGCCGTCGCGTCCTCTGGGCAGGAGTTGATGAAAGACGTGACGTGTGTGTGTGTTTTCTGTACATCCGCGCAGTGAAGGACCGATTCGGAGACCAAGCCGATGACAGCGACTCCTCCGCGTCCAGCTCTGACGACAGTGAAGTGGTTAGCATCGGCGGCTAACGCGCCCCCCGTTCAATGTTTCTCCTGCGCTGTTTTGGTGATCTCCGTCTAAAACACTGACACCGGGCGCCTGACTTGTGCCTGTCCCTCCCAGGACCTGGACCCTGCTCTGGACAGGGACTTTTACAGAACCCTGTCCCTGCTGAAGAAGAGAGACCCGAAAATCTACGAGAAAGATGCAAGGTTCTACTCTGAAGGTGATTTAAAGGCGTAGAAAGCTTCACCCAGGCTCGGTGGTCTCTTACAGTCTGCTGGGTTGACCGTGTTTTGCTTTCAGACGCGTCCCGGACTGAGGACGGTCCGTCCACGTCCACACAAGTCAAAGTGAAGCCCATGTACCTGAAGGACTACGAGCGGAAAGTCATCCTGGAAAAAGGAGGGTGAGTGCAGATGTTTCCAGAAAACAAAAAGAAAAAAGAAAAAGCATCAAAACGAACAAAAAAGTCCCAAATTGTTTAGTCATTTTTAACAAACTCAGTGGTGCCACAGAAGGATTGCGCGATAAAGTTTCATTACGATATTTTGTGATTAAAATTGGGATCACGATGTGACTGCGTGGAGCTGCGATTATCGCCCCACCAAAAAACAAACAAATCCCATTTGTAAATGCTTCTTTATGACACAGTTGAACAAACAAAGGTTTGGTTTGCTATTTAAAATAGAAGTGTAATTATTTGCATCTTTTTAATGTATTTCTAATGTTGGGTAAAAACGGGCTATATGAAAAATCTGCAGAACAGTCGACATAGTTGCAACATTAGTTCTTTGATTTGGTGGACTTTCCAAAAAAACTTACAATTGGTCGGTTTTGCGTCTCTTTACCAGATTAGTGACAGAATTATGGGGGTGAAACATGGATTAAAAGAGGGAATGCGTATGTCGGGCAGCAACAATTTTTAAAAAATGTCTTCTCGCAGCAAATATGAAGACGATGACGATAGTGACGAGGAGGAAGCAGCCAGAAGAAGAGAGGTGTGCAAACTTTTTCTGATGAATAATTGTGATTTAATTCTATTTATTTATTTATTTTTATTGTGAAAATGACTGTTTGCTGAGTCGGCGTTGTCTTCCTGTAACAGAGGGCAGCCTCGCCGAGCTACATCCAGGAGCAGAAGGAGCTCAAAGAGAGGTGAGGTCAGACGTTGGTGAAGCGATTGCGCCCGGAACGCCCGGTGACAGAAACCCAAACGTCCCTGCAGCTTCCGGAAGTTTGTCGAGGACAGCGACGAGGACGAGGAGGAAGACGAGGAGGGGGAAGGCGAACCCTCCAAGCTGCTCACCAGAAGGATCAAAACGCAGGAGGAGGAGGTCAGAAAACGGCCACAGCTCGTCGTCTTAAACAGCGACTCGACGAAGCCGACACTTCCCGCCTGTGTGTTTTCAGGATAAAGAGGAGGCGGATTACATGGACTGGCTCAAAGGTCAGGCTGAGCTGGACGGTCCGGAGGAGGTGAAGGACATGGTGAGTTCCCAGAGTTGCATCACAATACAGGGAATTCTGGACGTTATCGCGATAAACAATAATTTTGTTGTTTTCCGACCATTTTGAAGTAATGTATTGATAGTGGCATAATAAAACAAGAACACGTTCTCAAAGACCAACAAACCTAAAAATCCAATGAACGTTCAACTCTGGAAGTGGAAGACGTTTTAAAAATAATAAAGAAAAATAAATAAGCTAAACAATATAAACGACGAATAACGTGAGTTATGAAGACTCTGTAAGCAACATTTTCCTTCAGGACCGAAACACCAGACTGAAGACTTTTAGCATGCAGTTTTTGGTAGAAAGAAGGAAAAAGAGAAACAATAAATCATGCAAATGGAAAATACTGAGTTTATGATGCATCAGGTGGCCACCAGGTTTATTGCTTATTTTGCGGCATCCCTGGATGCACCTTTTGTCTCTTTTTATTGCGATAGCTGACGTTTTACAGAAAAATCGTCTGAAATGACTAAAAATGTTTCTTTTTTCCAACACAGAACTGAAACTGACAAAAGCAATAGGTTCAGTATCTTGGTCAAAAATGTAAAAAACAAAAAAACAAAACTGCAACAAACCTTCTTTAAAATTATTCCTAAAGTGCAATTTGTCATTTTTAAATATACCGTAATGTGAGATGAATAATAAAGCATGATGTCGTTCATGGAATTAGACTAAATAGATCTGTCCTTATGGATCAGGCACATTGTCACTGATACCTGATCTAGATTCTTTTTCAATACTGAGACGCCTGCAGGTAATCAGGTCGGATTATTGCATCTCTATTGGAAATAAGATTTTTGATTTTATTTGTTTTTGTTCCCCCCATTGTGACAGAAATACCTGCGAGACTACTGGAACGACCCGCAGCTGGACGACAGGGAGCGATTCCTCCGGGATTACGTGCTCAACAAGGGCTACCTGGACGAGGACGACGAGGACGAACGGTGCGCAGCCAAAAAGCTTGGAATCCGTCTTTAGATGTTCGCTGCAGTCGCTTTGAAATCCCTCCGAATCTGTCCAGGATCCCGACGTACGACGAGCTGGTCCAGGAGGACGTGGACGACTCTGAGGAGGAGGGCGAGAGCTTCCTGGAGCGCCAGGAGGACTTCGAGCGGAGCTACAACTTCCGCTTCGAAGAGCCCGGCGCCCTGCAGATCAAGACCTACCCCCGGAACATCGCCACGTCCGTCCGCACTAAGGACGACCGCAGGAAGCAGAAGAGGGAGGAGGTGAAGCAGAGGAAACTGAAGGTAAGTACGGCAGATAAAGAAAAACAAGAACAAAAAAAAAACGCTAACGCTAACACAGGCTCACGAAGCGGCCGCGTGATTCTAGGAGAAGGAGCAGAAGCGGGAGCAGCTGAAGCAGCTGAAGAACCTGAAGAGGAAGGAGATCATGGACAAGCTGCAGCAGCTGCAGGAGCTGACCGGGAACGAGCAGCTGGCCTTCAGTCAAGCCGACCTGGACGGAGACTTCGACCCCAGGCAGCACGACCAGCTCATGCAGGTCAGGACAGGAACCCGGCTTGACTTTAGTGAATGAAAGAATAAACAAAGTTACATGTCAGGAAAGGGAAAAACAGAAAAGGATATTTTCAGAGGAGTGGGTAGAAATAACCTTATTTTATTTACACCCACTTATCTTACATTAGCAGCAGCATCCAAAACAAGTCAGTTTTCAACATTCGTTCCTTAACATTTTCTGGCTAACATTTTCTGATAACATGCATTCATATTCGTAGATGCAACACGAGCAACGCTGCATTGCTTCCTTTTTTCAGCTATCAAACATTCGAATGTCAGGATTAGGACTTCAGATCAAATCTGCCTGAAGATTTATTTTTCTAAAAGAAATTACAAATGACATATTTTTAAAAAGTTGCTTTTATTGCTATCATCCCTTCTGCAATGTGTAAGATGGACTACTGACAGACAGTTAAACAAGAAGTTTAGTTTAATTGCGAGAATGTCATAATTTCAAACGAAGCATGTCTCAAAATTAGGAGAATTTATTTTCAATAAGAACATTTTTTGGATCATTTCATTGTATGTGTGGGAGTTCTCATAATATTACTACTATATTCTCCCAATATTGCAAATTTATTATTTCGACATTATATTTGTATCATTTTGACTGTTTTGGAATATTTTAATAAAAAAAGGGTTGTTTTAAATATGCATGTTTATCAGTTGCCAACTTATATCGGCAAAAATTGGACTCAGATCGGCCAGAAAAACTGCAGTCGGTGCTCTGCTGGCATTCAGTTAAAATGCTTAACTTGACAATCAAGACTTCCACTCTCTTAAATGCCATTTTCATCTAATTTTTCAGGTCAAAATAAGCTTTTTTGTTTGCAGAAAGTCTTTGGAGACGAGTACTACGGTCAAGAGGAAGAGGAGAAGCCTCAGTTTGACGACGAAGGAAACGAGATGGATGGTGAGCTGCTGGCCTTTATTTTTGTTATTCATTTGTTCTGTTCAGGTCCTGTGATTTGTCCGCTTCATTTGAAGTTTCTTCTGCGTTTTCAGAACACTGGAATTGGGACACCTGGACAGGAGAGGAACGTGAAGAGGGACATGACGAAGAGGAGTACAGTGCCTCTGGACCGCACTGCGACGACGAAGACTTCATCGTGAGCCGACTTTGTTTTGCCCAAAACTGTCTGACTTGTATTTATTTTTTTAGCTTTGTTTAGCGAAGCAGTCATTCTGTCCATGCAGATGGATGCGGACTACGACCCAAGCCAGCACACCGCCTCCAAGAAGAAGAAGAAAAAGGAAAAGAAGAAGCTGAAGAAGGACGATCTGCCACAGATGGGCAAGAAGAAGAAGAAGTCTCACTTTGCCGAGGTCATCACCAGAACCAAGCCGGTGTTCGACCCCCGTAAGTGTCGGGAAGCGTCCCGGACCCGGCCGTTGCCCGGGCGACGGCCTCGCCTGACGCCGTCCCTCTCGTTTCAGAGGAGAAAAGCTTCGAGCAGTACCTGGACGAGTACTACAAGCTGGACTACGAGGACATCATCGACGACCTTCCCTGCCGCTTCCGCTACAGGCAGGTGGTGCCCAACGACTTCGGCCTGAGCACAGACGAGGTGAGGGTCTTCCTCTTGGGAGCCTGTGAACTCCACACCTCAATTAGAAAATGAACGAGTGGACAGAACACTAGCTTGTTCCGGTTCCCAGCTCTGCAGTGATGAGATCTGTGCAGACTGATCTGGTATTGCCTCCCGGTGGGGAATCGCTCTGACCAGGGAATGATCTCACGCCAATCTTCTCTCTGAGCAGATGAAACTGCCACATACGCGACCTCCTCTCCCCGCTCTGGTTGTGTCTAAATTCGTGCAACTATTTTTCTTTCAGATCTTGACTGCCAACGACCAAGAGCTGAACCGCTGGTGCTCGCTGAGGAGGACGTGCATGTTCAGGTACCGACTCCGAGATGTTCCACTCCTCCGAGGTCGCTGAGTTTCAGTAACAGCCGTCTTTGCCTTTTAAGGTCTGAAAGAGAGGAAATGAGTGACCTGAAGAACTACAAAATGAAGGGGCAGAACGTGAGAAAGAAGAAAGAAGTCCTGAGCTCTGTGTATTCTGAGTGAGTAGAAACACTGTGGTTCGAACCAACTTACGGTTAATAGTGGATTGACGATTTATTGGATTCAAATTAGTCAGAATGCACCTTTTGCGGTTCTGTTTTGGAAATGTTAACACTCGACAAACTTACACTCTTGATACAAGTTGATACAAGTTTTTAAGAAAATGGCCACTTTTCAACCAATTGTTAGCCTATTGATAAGCTCAATCAATTGACAGCTTGTGCACATGCCAGAAGGTGATTGGTTTCTATCTGATCCTGACCTGCAGGGAGGATAAAGAAGCTCTGGAGGCGAAGAGCAAGCTGGGGAAGAAACGGCGAGATCGTCTGAGGAACGCAGAGAAGCGGAGCGAAGAAGCAGACGAGGCAGTTAAGGCCTTGAGCGAGGCTGTGGACGGCCCAGAGGAAGGGGACGAGATTCTGGTACCCAAGAAGAAGCAGAAGAGGAAACTAGAGGAACAGACGCAAGATACGGCCCAGGAGGTGGCAGATGAACAAAATGGAGGGGAGAACAGGACTGAAAGGCCAGCGTGGACCAAGAAGCCCCGGCGGTCAGGAGGACGAATCAAGTCAGGACTCAAGGGGGTGAAAATAGGCGGCCGAGAGTTCAGCAGACACAGGCTGAAGGCGTACGGGCTGAACCCACGGAGACTGTACTTCAGACAGCTGGGCCGACACAAACGGAAAGAGCAGGAGAAGAAGCTGAAGAAGAACCAAGAGGGATAGAAAGTTCCCACTGGACTTCACCGTACAATCTGGTTTTATACTCGGGAGTAGAAACGAAAGATGTCATCAGAAACATTAAATGATCCTAAAGGAACAGAGTTTTTCAAATTTTTCTATTAACATTTTGGATGTTAAACTGTGTAATGTTAAACATGGTTTGAAATTTGTTAAATTAAAATGTGTAATTGTTCTTTCACCTGACCTCAAGTCAGAAAATATAAAAGACCAAAAACCTTTGATTAAATTTGACTCTCAGTAGCTTCTGAAGCGCCTGGTATCTTATGACTTATACTAAATTTATTATTTAATTTCCCCCTGCATATTTAATTAGAAAAGCTCTGTCATGTCCAAAACATTGTATATGAATTAGTGTTTTTTTTTCTAGATTATTTTTTTTTACTTGGTGGCTTCAATTCTTCAAATATAGAATTTAAATATCTTGGGAGCTTTGTTGTATTGATGAGCAAAAAAGGATATGCAGAATATGGAAACCTGACGTACAGCATAGAGAAAATGTACATTTCTGTGAACTTCAACACAGTTAGTGTTGAAGTTCAAGATGTCAACCAATTGAGATTTCAACTCTTCTAAGAAAGTTGATTAAACAAATCTTTAAACTTTGACAGAAAATCTAGTAAACGTTCTTATTTTTCTCATAAATCACAGTTTCTCAAATTATTATTACTGTAGATTTATAACTTATAAGTTATTCAGAAATGAACATATCAAAATCATTGTCCTAAATATGTAACCACAGCCAGGACCAAGTGTTGGAGTCACCACTGGGCAGCAGGGGGCGGTAGACCGCGTCACGTCTCCCAAACCCCCGAAGAAGAAGAAAATAACAGGCGCGCGCTGAAGTCTGAATTCGAACAGTGGGAAACAGAAAGGTCGGTCGTTTTCTGTTTAATTGTGACCAAATTACAACCCGCTTGATTTACGGCAGAGTTTAAACGGTTTATATTCGACATGTCCGTCTTTGCGTCGCTAAAGTTACGTTCAGCGCAGCGTGTAGAAGCGACGTAAAACAGGACAGCTGTTTGTTGTCCGCCCGTTCGCATCCCTGACCGTCTCTCTCCAGGTTTCTGCAGACGGAGCTGGAGAGTGTGAGGAACACCGAGAGGCGACTGGAGGAACTTTTGAGTTTTCTCGCTCAAAAGTCAGAAAACCAAACGAAACGGTCGCGATTTGACAATTCAGCTGCTGTAGTGTCGGGGAGTTTCTTCGCCGACTACGTTATCTTTCAGTGACCAGCGTTTTCAATGTCATGTTTCTGTTGGTTCTGAGACTCAAGTCTGTATTCAGGCTCAGACTTAATACTTAACTTTTGCTCGTAGCTGCTGCTGTTTGTTTTCATCCGCTTTAAAACATTCCAGATTCACCCAAAATAAAGACACAAAGATTTTTCGTTGCTTGTTTTTATGTATTTACGTCACAGATTTCTGGAGTTTACTTTGTTTTATTAACAGTTTCTCAGGACAGGAAGCCGACATGTTATAAACAGTTCTAACGCCGCTTCCCCAGAAATATCAAGTTAAGGCGATCCACAAGGATGTGTGTTTAGTACCCCACCGTTTGAAAACCTAGATGTGTCTAATATGAGCCATTTGTGGCTATTTAAAACAGAATCATCCTAACGCTGCCGTGTAGATATTAATTTATTATTGTGTCATAAATTTGAGTAAAAATAAACAAACTTATGTAAAATATAGCACTTCTTTCCCACTTTGGTCTTTTTAGACTTCTTGATAAATATAAATGCAACATATTTATTATTTCATTTGCAATTCACTGCAAATGGAATAATGAGCAGCAAATTCTGTTCTTCTCCTTGCTTCTGTTTTCCAGCTGCCCACAATGTCTCTGAGCCAGACGTTTCAAGACGTAGAGGAGGACGGGGAGAAGCTCATGGAGCTCATCAACAGCAGTCAGCTCGAGAAACTGGAAGAAGTGAAAGTCGAACGCCAGGCCCTCGACGACAAGTACCAAGAAACAAAGAAGGCTGTGACGCAGATTTTTAAAGGCAAGAAATCAGATGTTTCGTTTGTTGTTGTTTTTTTCTACTTCTAGATGTAATTTAGCTTCAGCCGGTGAGTGTTGTCATTTCGAGCGTCTGCCGCTGTCCTTCCCAAGCAGACATGGCGCAGGTCGAGGAACGCGCGGGCCAGAGGCTGCTGGACATGGAGGAGAAGAAGCAGCACAGGCAGAAGGAGCTGGAGGACTTGGAGGAGCAGCTGCAGCGGTGCACGGCCAAAAGCCAGATCATGGACTCAGAAATCCAGTACGCTTTCCGCGCCGACGCCGTTCTCCGCGCCGTTGGTTTGGACTGTTCGCATCCCTGACCGTCTCTCTCCAGGTTTCTGCAGACGGAGCTGGAGAGTGTGAGGAACACCGAGAGGGAACTGGAGACTCTGCAGAATGAGGTGGATGAAGACACCACCGAGGTCATCCCGTCTGCAGTGTGAGTTTCTGGGAATCGACGTGAATAAATTGAACTGGATCACTAGTTTTCACCTTTTTCTTGACTTGCACATTTCTGTGTCACACTCCAATGTGAATCGACGAGCGTTTTTATGACGCCGTCGGCTGTGTTTCGGTCAACTTCAAATTTTACTGCCGTTTTATCGCCTATCCTTTAAAATTAAACATTTTTATGTTGCAATACACAATTCTCCAATGAATCGCATGACACTTTAAAAAGAGCTGTTTGTGATGATTAACTATTTGAAGAGTGATTTTGTTCGGAGAGGCTTAGCAATTCATTTTATTTTTTTATGGTTTTTAAAATGTCTTCAAGTTAAAATGTGGATTGTTCTGTACAAATTGAAAGTTTATTAGTCTTTCAGAAGGCGAATCTGCATTATTATGGCATTCCAGCTACAATATTGTTGTTTATTGCTATAATTGCTGGGAGTTTTGTTTAGTTTTTTATTTTTACCCTAAGTTTTTTATTTCCAGGTACGTGGCTCAGGTGTACTACCTAATAACCAAGATCAAGTGGGAGTACGACACGCAGCCCAACATTTTGAAAGGAGGTGAGAAACAATCTTTTCTGACTCGCATTCCTACTTCAGTCAGATATGCTTGCTAATTTTTATTTCGTATATTTTAGTCAGAAACCAAAAATGAAGAACGTAAGCAACCCTAATCATAAAGTGTGAACTCAAAGTGATCGAGTCAGCGGTGTCCAAAGTGTGGCCCATGGGACATTTGGGGTCCTGGGAATAATTTTTGCGTGGCCCTCCACTTCCACACAGATGACATGAACACTTTTTACAGAGTGTAATTTTCACTGTCAGATAAGTAGTGTTTCTAGTTGAAAGCTTTTATTTGCTAAACACCACAATAGTGGTAGAATCTGTCAGAGATTTATTTATTAATGTCTTCAAATGTTATGATTTTGATTGCAATGCCTTCAACTTGACTCAAACATTTGAGCATTCCTTCCTCAAGCTCCTCACTGTAATTGCTGGAGTTAATGACTCAAAATATTAATAATCAGAAATCTCTCTTTGTGTCATAACAACCTAAACATGTTGACAGAACAAACGAGACTTTAAAATGAGTTGTGTCAGTATAATTTAGTCTTTTTCTCTCGCAGTGCACTACGGTCCCGATCTGGCCACGCCCATCAACGTTGACACGTCTGTCCGCTCTCGAAGCGACATAAGCGATCAGCTGTGGGACTTTGTCAGCACTGAGTGGTAGACGAAGAACACACGTTGTGTATTTTAGTATTATTTTTTTATGATATCTGTCTGTTGGTCGTCTTGTTGTTTTTTTTTTTTGTTGTGTTAAATAAATAACTTACAACTTTGACTTTGTACTTTCTGATTTGTTCCAGCGTCAGGGACTAAAGCGGTGCCTGCTGTGTCAGAGTTGGTCACTAGATGTCGCCATAGAGCTGCTTACTGTTGAAGTGTGTTCAAACCAAGCCAGCAGAGCAAATTAAAAGGACACATTATTCAATTACTTATTACTTATTTTTTTAAGTTTTTTAACAAAATGTTAAGAAACTTGAGCAGTGGTCTGATCACTTGACAGCAATTAAAATCAAACAATATTTCTGATATATATATATATTTTTTAAAAATTTTCTTGCTGAAATCTGCTTACAAACGCTTCCTTGTACCTGATCAAAAAACATTTGTATTCATTTTGAGCAGCTATAAAACAATCTCTCTACTTTGTCTTAAATCTAATTTATTAACATGTTTTGTTATCTTGCCTCTTTCATATGTTCTGTGTATTTAAAAAGAAAATAACATCATTTAATACATTCTTGTCATTACGTAGGTACAACCGTCATCATTTCTAGAGTTTTTCTGTTGAGAGAAAGCAAAGTCTTCAACAGATCAAATGTAACTGACATGTCCAAAAACTAAGACGGAGGAAATACGTCAAAAAAACGGAAAGATTTGTCCAATCTTCTTTCTGTTGTTAGATATGAATGCAAATAGCAAATCTGGTGATAATAATCAAGTACAGTCCATTATCTGATCATCAGCAAGTCAACAGTTTAGTAGAAGCTGTTATGGAGGATACAGGTGTGGGTTAGCAACACAATACCAAAGTAGAAAGTGGCGTTGGAAAAGCAAAAGTTTCCGTCAATGAATCTGGGAAGGGTTCAAATACACCTCAGCAAGCACAGCGACAGCTGAGTCTGTGACTTCTATACAAAAATGTTTTTGACGTATATGTTAAAAAACGGTCACCGTGTTGTAACAGTGTAATATTAGACAGATGAGCTGTGAAAAAAAAAGATCTCCACTTCTTCCCGTTGCCATCTGCAGAAAATGCATTGCTCCTGGTGAGAAACAACCTATCAGGAGGAGGGTCTTCGTACTGTCAATCATCCTCGTGTAGGTGGTGCTAAATATGCTAATGGCGGACAAGCAATTTAGCATTACAGGAACATCGTTTATCCACCGTCATCAGTGGCTATGCTAACAAGCCTTGGCCTTGGTGGCAGTCTCTGTTGTGGTGAACTAGCTGTAGCATAGATTTAACACGTTCACGAGGATGATTGACAGCGCTAAGACCCTCCTGGGTCTGATTGGTTGTTTCTGGTTAGCATTGGGAGAAGGCAGAGAGGAACTTGTTTTTTCCCCCGCAGATTATCTGTCTCATTATATTGTCGCCATATAGCGACATTTTTAACAGATATGTACAACAAAAACATGTTCTTTATAAAAGTAAACATACTGCAGTCTGACACACCAGAGAAACACTTGGCAATAATTTACAGCACAGAGGCTGCAGAAGGACAAAAACATTGTGTCAGCACGGTGGTGGCGGAGTGATGTGGGCTCACTTAGCAGCAAGGAAGTCTGCCCTATCACAAACGTCTGGTGAGACGTAGAAGCGCGGCGGCGACTGGGCAGCAGCACCTAAACCAACAGCAGAATGGTGGAGAAAGTGCTCAAAGTCCAGACCGCAGTCAGATTAAAGTGCTGTAGATCCGTGGAGACAGTCGGAGAAACGAATGTCGAACCTGAAACGGCGCGGTGAAGAAGATCCCTCCGCAATGATATGAGTGATAAAGTCAGTAAAAAATATCATGACTTTATCACTTTCACAGTCACAGTCATTTTCTGACAGTCAGAAAATGACTGTCAAGCTTCTTGCCGCTGAAAGCGTGTCTTTTAAGTCGCCTGACCTTGGGGTGCGCTCCAATTTTTGACACAAATCTATTCCTTTTTTAAATTTATTTATTTATTTTTATTTTACGTCTTGTTCTCTCTGTCCGCCATTTGCTGCTGTGGGCTTAAATGTGCATTTACCTGGATTGTCTGAAATCTCTGTCATGAACCCTGAAAGTAACCAAAGGAAACCAGATGTTTCCTATTGTAGACAAACTGTGTAGATATTAATACATGATAGCAATGATTCAGCAGTTGCAGGTCTGTAAGTTGGAGCAGGCCGCTCACCCTCAGACTCTCCTCCCTGTTGCCTCCCACACATGGTACTGCGGCTTGTTCGCACTCAGGCCCGCTCGACGAGAACTGAGCAGGCCTTGCACGAAAACGAGTTGTGGCTTCTTTTTTTGAATCTCTCTCTCTCTCTGTGTGTCTCTCTTCTTTTCCTGTATTCGAGACCATGACGATAGTTTCAGAGAGAGCAGGATGTGGAGCCCTAGTCGGGTAGGCACACCGTCACACCTACCAGTGTGTGGTTTTCTTACCGTAAACTGAGCACTGGGCCCAATTCTGCTCCTTCACCGGTAGCTCTGCCTGTCAGTGGCTTTGACACGTGGTTTGTCACTTCAGCTTGGCCCCCCGCTTGATATGGCTTGAAATGGCTTCAGCTTTTCTTTGATCATCCTGCACACGCCGGAGTAGGTTTCGATTTTAATGAACCCATAAACCTGAAATATTGCAACAAAGCCGCTGTTTATTTCCGATTTTTATCTTAAGTGTGTGCTTTAAAAAGCTCATATTGCCGACAGTGGTCACTGGGAGAAAAGCCACTGACCAGTTGGGTATGTCCTCAATAGTTTTAATAGTTATTTTTCTTATTCTCTAGTCTAAATTGACTATTTGTCCATGTATTTTTGAAGTGTTTGTTTTGGAAATTGTATGTACAAGCTGATTACTTCATAACACTTAAAACATTTCAGAAAAATTGATCAAATAAATCTTACTACTACTTCCAGCAACGAGATAAATAATAATTACATTTAAAATTCAAAAATACTTTTAATCAAAAATTAAATTTTGTCCCCATATTACACAATTTTCTTGAAACATTTGTGGAGTCTGACGGCTGTGGGCAGAAAGGATCTCCTGTAGCAGTCAGTATTGCAGCGGTCAGGGAAAAAGCTTCTGCCCAAAGACACTGTTGTTGCGTAGCAGTCTCCAGTAGAGGATTTTCAGGGTTGGCCATAATTTTCAGCAACACTCAACGTAATATTAAATAATAGTGTTCTGTTAGAATAAACAGAAATGTAACAAAATAGGAATTACACTGAATTACAATTTTTGCATTATGTTTGATATTGTTAAACTTATTCTTCATAATAAATAGAATTGCGACGTATCGTAATTCCTTTAGAAAATTTTCAAAGTTATTGCAGAGTATGCTTATCTTGAAGAGAAAATCGAGTGTAAGATGGGAAACCAAAAACAAAAAAAATCAACGGAGACCTGCATGTAAAAATCATTCACATGTTTATTCAGTGCACATATAAAACTGGCATAATTTAAGTAGGGAGTTTATAAAAGAACACACAACTCACAGAGGTTACACACATTTACAAAAGATACTAACTACAGTTAATCAGAATTACATCTTTGCATTTGTTCACAATTAGTCCCAACAGGCCGGGGTACGAACATCTGAGGAACAGTTTCACTAAAAGAAAGAAAATGATCGTCCTTACGCGTCATTTCACAGAATAAAGACAAGCCTCCTCCGAAAAGAAACGACTCATCTGCAAAGCCGAAACGTTCTGCTGCCACGTTCCAGTCTGCAAAACCCAGCAAGGCGTCGCCAAGCCTCGGCTGTCAGCTTTTATTGCTTTAAGGCTCTGGTCGTGTGTTGCTACATGTGTTGGTGGGACCTCCAAAGCTGAAAAGCCACCCAGCCCGGCCCTCAGTCTGACGTCTTTGGAGCGTCTCTGGGCCCTCTGATGTCCCCGGCGTCGGCGCTGACCAAAACTCACATGGCAGACATTAAACGGTTTTGGCAGCCGCCACTTTTTGGGTGTGGATGCTCCGTGATCACGACAACGTGTCATTATACGCTACAAAGGCAGTGGGAGATAACCTTAACTCTAAATCTTGAGCTTGGGTTTTCCCCCCCTCATCAGATGCACATTACAGATGCTGTGAAACGTCAACACTCAGGCTTGGCTTTCTTGTTTGTTTTTTTTGGTTTTGTTTTTTGCAAGAACTTATCAGACTGGGTAATCTCGGAGGGCGAACTCTCTGATCACCACTGGCCTGGTTTTAAAAGTCTCGACAATGGTAATGCTAGGTTCTAAGAAACAAGCTTTGAGCTACGACGAAGGCACGGGTATCTAAGGAGAAGTGGCATAAATACAAATCCAACAAAATGGTTCTTTCTCCCAGCTTTATAAACATGGATCATTTAAAGGTAGAACCATTTCAAAGTGCAACACAGTTTTTCTCCTTCCAATGTTTGCTTAAATACGAGTCTTTAGCACAGTTCACGTGCCTGCTCTCAGTTCTGAGTCAGAGTGTTGTATCTTGGATATCCTTGGATAAATAGCTTTAATAGTTGAGGGAAGGTTTCCAGAAGACACCGTCGTCTCCAGACCCTCCAGTCTGTGAGACGCCGCGTCCGTCTTAGTGGTGCTGAAGTCCAGGAAGGCCAGGCCGAACTTCTTCATCTTCCCGTCTGCGTTCAGGAGGCAACGGCGGCAGAGCAGTTTCAGGATGGCCTTCCGCATGTCCTTGCTGGTCAGCGTGTAGATGATGGGGTTGAGGAGGGAGTTGAACACAGCGATGCCCAGGAAGTAATCCGCCTTGAAGAGCACCTTGCAGCTTTTGACCTCACAGCTGAAGTCCAGCAGGAACAGGATGAACAGGGGTGACCAACACGCTATGAACACCCCCAGGACTATGGTGACGGTTTTCAGGAGGGCTATGTACTTCTGCGACTTGCGGTAGAGACCCTTGCGCTGGGGAACCGTGGCGAGGCGCTGCGTGTTGGACTTCACTATGCGGAAGATCCGCACGTACAGCACCACGATGGACATGAGGATGGCACTGAAGACGGTGATGCAGAAGAGGATGTAGCTCTTGGCGTACAGCGGCAGGACGGTGGAGCACGTCTCCAGCTGGTTGATGCAGTTCCAGCCCAAGACCGGAAGGACACCGAGGAACACCGACAGCACCCAGCTGGCTCCAATCAGAGCGAACATCCGACCCTGCTTGTGACCCTGGTAGGGCTTCATCCTCACCATGGTGACATGGCGCTCTATGGCGATGGCCAGCAGGCTGATGATGGAAGCGGCTAGCATGACAAACACACAGCCCTCCCTCAGGAAGTACAGCAAGGGAGTCATGTTCAAGGTGTGGGAACCGGACGTCATGATGTTTATCATGTAGGTCAAACCTGCAAGCAAGTCTGAGAGAGTCAAGTTGCCCAGCAAATAGTACATGGGGATGTGGAACTTCTTGTTCTTCCAGATGGCAATGAGCACCACAGCGTTCTCCGCAACAATAAGCAGGCAGACCAGCAGGAACGCAATGGATTCCGGTTTGAGTCCGTCCGTGTACTTGTTCCTGTTGGTCCCATTGAACTTGCCTGTGTATTTGTAGTGCTCGATGAGGACTTGGTTGTTTTGGTACACGCTAAACATTCCTGCAGTGGAAAGTGGGGCAGCTTGGGTAGAAAAGGCGCTCAACATTGGGGATCCCCAGGAGTGGAAGACTCGTTTTTTTTTTTTCTGCCTTTTTCCGGGTTATGAAGTTAGATCCACAAAGTGTCAAAGAGTCCTGCGGTCAGGCATTCTTCCGTCTCTTGGTACGCACGCCGGTGGAAATAAAAGGGTTGCTTTGATGACGAGCTTTCTTGTGGTTTCAAAAGTTTCCTTCCAGAATCTTTTTGGTCGATATCGGGGACGCAGGGAGGCGATAACAGGAAGCCTGCATGACAAAAATAGAAAAAGATCATTTAGATGATATTGACGATGGCAACAATAACCACAAATATGACTTCTAAAATTTTACACACCACTGCAGGAGCTGGTGCAAATGGATAAACATGCCAGCAGGGGGCACTCGAGAGCACTGGATATATCTTGGAGAATAATGAACCTAAAAATGTAACTTTTGAAATAAAGTATAAAAAAAAACTATCCCAAAATTGTCATTTCTTAAAAAAGCTTAAACATTATGTCTTTTTTTGGGTTTGACATAAAGGAACATTTGGCATTCCTGCAGATGTTTTACACTTACAGATTAATCTTTAACTATGAAACTTTGCCTATTTTAGAAAGTCAAAATGTCAGTTTGCTCCAGAAATCAACTCTGTTAGAATCAAATTTCTTGAACAAGACAACTGCATACTAAACAGGTAAATGATATTTTCTTTGCAGAGAAATCTGCGTTGAAACTCTGAACTCAAAGGTAAGAAAAAAAAATGACATTGTCTCTAGAATAAAAAATAAATAAATTATCATGTAAATAGTGTGATTTAATTTCTAATTCAATCTAACCTCGGACCGGCTCTGATTACTGACATTATTAATAAAGTGGGGAAAAAATGTCCGAGTCTCTTGTTAGAATTATTTTAAACATATTACAAAAGGAAGCAAAAGCGAAAAGTTATATTTTTTTTTTACAATTGAAAAATATTTTCAGTATCATGAAAACATTTTCAGCTCAAATTGATGACACAATACAACTTCAAACAAGAAATTTCTTCCTGTCATGCAGAGACTTTTAAACGGCGACGGTTTCTGTACATCATCCTAAGCGCGACAAAAAATAAATAAAAAAAAAAGTTTAAAAACGCTTCAAAAGTCGACTCATAGACTCACCGCGAGGAAAAGTCTGACGCCAAATATCCTCTGACAAGAAGCCTGCAACGAAGCGGGGGACGCCGCGCTGCTCCAGTCTGCGGATCAGCGCGCGCCACGCGAGTCAGCGCGATGTGGGAGCGGAGGAGGGCAGGACTGAACATGCGGAGGCTCAGCGTCTGCGCCTTTCAACCGGTTTGTCCTCCCTCCTTCTTCTTGACCCCCCCGCGCTTTTTCCATCTCTCCTTCCTCCCCTTCCTCCCGAGGACAAGCCGAAGCCCGACGATGGACGGGAGTGAAAGTCGGAGCAGCGCGTTTTATCGGCTTTAAACGTCGTTGCTAAAAGGAACTTTTCACCATTACAATGAAAAAATCCAGAGAACCAGTTTGATTAAAATAACAGCCAAACTCTCTTTAAATGTTTTGCATTTCTTGTGTGTGTATGTTTTGTACGTCTGCAGCAAAGTTTTGCTACACAGGAAAACTTCGCAACATTAACAAAAATAAAGTCTCACTGAAAAGGAAAATGGCTGACGTAATGTTTCTGAAGCTAACTCGCGTTTATACCGTTTGTTAATGTTATCGCGTTATTAGCGTTAGCTCTCTTTTCCCTCAGCGCGCTTAATTAATAAAAGGTTTGTATGTTGTAAAAGTCGTGCAATGGAAACCCATGCATCATAACACGGCTATATGTGGTTATTGTAAGTGAATATTTCAAATAATTAACTCAATTGTGCTTTTGAATGAAAGTCGCTTCAGTTAGCCGTTAGCTTTTATCCCACATAGTGGCTAGCGCCCAGCAGGGATTGTTAACATAAACTAGATTAGAAATACTATTAGAATTATACTATATTTATATGTCTTGTAAAAATACAAGACATTTTTAAATGACAGATTTTCACTTGTAAAATAATGATAAAAAGCTTAATGCTACACATATTGCTTTTTTTGTACATGAGTAGTGTCACAACATTGCAATATAGTATACCTAGTTATACTATAATTATACTTCATTGTATCTTTGAATGAAAGTGTCGCTTCAGTTAGCCGTTAGCTTTTATCCTACATAGTAGCTAGCTACCATCAGAGATTGTTTACGCAAATTATGCTAGAAATATAATAATTTATGTACATGTTAGCTTTTGCTTTTAGATAAGATTAGTGGTTGAAAACGGTATTGTGTTCGAAGGAGAATTTAAGTTTGTGTCCAGCTTTAACTGCAGTGTAGCGTCTAAGGCTAAAGTGAAATTTGCTAGTGAGGTTAGCTTGTTAGCCCTGACAAGCTAACCACGCTGAAGACAGTTGTTGTAACATTAATGATTGAAATATATGTAAAAACTCGTGAAAGTTTAATGTTTGTTTCCTTTTAACATTAGAGGACAAACCAAAATGAGAAAGTTGATCTCAGTAATCAGAGTATTAATTATTGAAAACACAGCATGCTATTCTGAAACACTGTATATCTACCAAAATCTGAAAATTGTTGTGGCACTTTTATTGCTTGACTTCTTACAGCTTGTTTTATTTGCAGATCATTTGGCAGTGGGGGGGTGAAACATATTTGTGAGAGTGGTGCAGCTGGGTCTGTTTAGCTGCTCAGAAAGCCCACATTTCAAAAAATAACTCCTCAGATTGACTTCATCTGTAATTATGCTTCGCTCACACATCAAAACTTCGTTTTTTTGGGGGGGAAACATAGTATTTATAGAGTTTGTTTTATGAAGATCCCCCTGCCCCCGAGGCATAATTCAAAGCATATTCTATGCCCTAATGTGCACTCACCACATTATGTACAAATTATAAATTTCCATGAAACCAAGAATCCAAAATGTTTCAGCAGGATTGTGAAGACCAAGAAACTTAATAAGAAGAACGCCTGAAATGAAATGGAGCAGATGATTAAGTTAAGTACGTCACCCTTCGAGACATGATCCCCATATTAGTAATGTCCCACCATTTATGTGTGAAAATTTTGAAAATCCAATATAGTTCCACTTCCTAATCATGACATCTAGAATACGTAGATGTCATGATTATGTGAAAAGCTTTCTGTGATCTTAATACTTGCAAACATATTCACCTCTTCCCTCTGATTTTAATTGACCCAAATTTATAAGTAACTTCATTTTTATTTGAAGGTATGTTACGAAAATGCATTCTTATTTACAAAAAAGTGCACAGTATTGCTTTTGATTAAGTACAAATACTTTTATGACATTGCATGATTGTTAGTTTTCCGTCTCATCACAGCTGAAAGTGAAAGCTCTTCATGTTCTGTCACTCGCCCCCTCACTACTAACTTTCAGTGGAACATTTACAATATTCAGGAAAGACACAAGCCTGTTGTGCTTATTCATGTGTTTTGCTTTTTTTATAGTATGTTTTCCATAGTCAAAGAGTTTCCAGACTCTCTCTGTAAACACTGAGCGTTTCCTCTCCACAGATCACCGAGTGTCTCTGCAGCTCAAGGTGCCGGGGAAACTGCGGCGGTCGGGAGCGGGTGAGTGATGGACCGGAGCGAGCTTTCCTTTAAACAGGAAGCAGGCTCATTGTGCCTGGAAAGGAGAGGGATATCCTTGACAGAAAATACAGATGAAGTCACCGTTGGGGTCTGACACACACGCACAAACGGCACAGCCGGATTGTGACACGCGCTAAAACAATCAGTGCGAATATTTGGTCACTTAGTCACCTCGCCACCCTGTTGTTTATCAGCGACTGTATGAAACATGTTTATGTGGCTTTACGGTTTACACATTTGCGGTTAACATTCCAGATTTTAATTTCTGCGAAGAAAAATTTTGTCTTGAATATTTTTATTTCTCTATGGGATTTTTGTGTCTCCAGCTCTTCCAGGGTCCGTCTTTATTACCTCTATACATGATTTCTAGAGAGGACTCCTCAATATTTTTCATGTAACAATTTCAGATCTTTCCAGACTCAACTTTACTTTGCATTCACCTCAATAAAATAAACACCAAAAATGTCTTTAAATATTTTGGTGAAGGAAGGATGTATTGGAGAAGGACAGAAATTACAGAAATAAAAAAAGGCAGAGGAATGCCCAACACAGCTAAAAGAAACAGGAAAGTTCAAACGGACCAATAAAGGATTTAGATACTCCGGTATAATTATCACCTAAAGTTACAGAATTATTCAAAGCAAATTATGAAAAGCTGAGAGGAAGGAAATTATAAAAGATGTAGAAAGATGGGAGATCCCACCACTGACACAAGTATTCAAAAAAGAAAGAGAAAGAAAGAAGTATACAATAAAGGAGGGAAGACACAAGGAAAGAGTGAAGGACACAAGAAGCCTACACTAGGAAGGAAAGAAGAAAAGGAAGAAAAGGTGAAGAAAGCAAGGAAGGACAAATGGAAAAAAATGGGACACGACATCTAGGCAGAAAACAAAGTGCACAGTCGGTAGCAAAGTTCTGGAATGGAGGAGAATTGAGTCCCACCCCACCTCTTGTTTCCCCAGGCCCAACCATCCGATCATCAGGTTGGACCACCTTCCTCCTCCCAGGGTCTCTGCTAAGAGGCAGCTAAGCTAATCCCCCACTGAGGCCCAGTGTGCTGCCTGTATAGTTAGTTAACACACAAAGACATGACAGCAGGACTCTCAGCCCCGTCCCTCCTCCTTCCCTCAGGCCGTGTGCTTTCAGAACAGAGTGACCAGTCTGGACCCACCCAGCCATCACACTCTGTTTTCTGTATGTGTTGTCCAATGTGGCAGGCTCTGGCTGGATGATTTTTTTTTGTCCTTCTCTTCCTGTGACGTTAGCTGGACTCCCAGAGAGGAAGTCGGTCAGCACTGCTTTTGTCCTGATAGCAGACTTGGGATTTGCTGCTGTTTTGACTTTTGCCTGTTTTTCTTGCGAGGCTTCTGCTTCTTAATAAAGCTTAGGAGCATTTTTTTCGCAAGGCCCGTGGGCCTTTTTTCTGTTTCGTTTCAAAAATAACCCCCACAGCTCATTGTAGAGGTGTTATTTATCGCACAATAAAGCCTTTCTCATTGTGCTGCAGAAATCACACCTATTGTGAGATCTGTTTATGGACGTGTTTTAGACCACGTGGAGAGAATTTGCACCATTTACGACAAAATGATTGCTAATTGATTCTTGAAGCGAGTGTGACTGAGAGATGAGTCGATGGGAAAATTTGCTCTTAGGGCTGACTTGTAAATGTGAAACTTAAGTCACTGCAGGGCAAATTCTGCAGTTCCAAAACCCATGTCCTCTAAAAACACTTAACAAGAAAAACAAAATCAGCTTAACCCAGTTCTTACCCATACAACCCATTCCTATCCAAGCATTCTGCAAAAAATAAAAAATAAAAATAAAAAGTCAGGTACAGCAAAAGAACAAAATGGCAAAGGGTGAAATGACCTGGAGCCGTGTGGAATCAGTGGGAGGGAATTCACAGTGATTTGCAAAAAAAAAAAAGAAGTACAAAAGTTCAGGATTAGAGTGTCCCGCTTTCATACCGCTGCAACAGATTTATGGGAATCCTAGAAATAGCCAGCTTTTGTCGAAGTCCGTCTATCGCCGTCACGCCGTTTAGCGTGCAGCTGTGCCGGGCAGAGACCTCGCTTTGAGCTCCTAATAAGGGGAAATGGGAAAAGCACATGGAAATGTTGGGCATGTTGTTTTTCCACTGTTCCATGTTTCATACAAAAAAAAAAAAAAAAACTACCTCCCAGTCTGAAGTCTCCATCTGTCCCGTCTGCACGTTGGCATTCTGCTCTAAACTCCAGCAGGATGGAGACTAAAGACTTCAACTCTTGCACTTCTCATAAAACAATTATGTTGGCTATTTACCCCATTTTCTTCGCAAAATCCATGTGCGTTCAATCAAAAAAAAACCAGAGTAAATCACGTACGGAGCGCTCAGCGAAATGTGTAAATTCCTTCACCAGAGCAGACCATCTAATTACGTTTTCCTGTGGGGAACTCTTTTAAAAGTTTTTCTTTTGTGTTACCGCCAAGCACACCACTCGAAAGACTTTCTGCACAGCAATTTATTCCCAACAAGGGAATGTTTTGTGTTAGAAGTCAAGAGGTGAAACAAGATTAGTTGGTCAAAATGACTGCAGACCGCTCAGCTGGGAATTTACGGCACAAATAAACACAGGAAGAGACGGCCAACGGGGAGCATTTTGATTAGACGCAACTGAACCACATTTAAATGCAAGTTGTGTCTATATGGGAACACAAACATCATTACTTCCTTTGCCGTGTCCTCAGCCTGGAGCTGGTACTTTTGCTCCATAAGCTCCAGCTCAAACGGACGCCCCGTTGTCACGTTTAACTGTTTCGGGTTCATTCTGGACTTCTTCGTTGCTTGCTTGCAGCTGTGTTTATCGAATTGCGTCAGTAACGGCGAATCCCAAGAGCTTTGTGGAGTTGATCACTGTCCCTTCCATGTTTCCTCAGCTTTGTTATTTTCTGATATTAATTATTAAAGTAAGACGTACTGAAAAGGCTAATAGTCTTGTTTTGGACATTTAAGATTCAGTGGACTCACTTCCTGTTCTCCTCAATGGCCTATATATTATAGTATATTGAAAGATACAAATATTTGAATCCTTCAAGTTGACATTGTGTAATGAAGCTTTACACAGTGTCCCATGTGGATTGTACAGTTACTTTGACCCTGCACATTTTTAACAAAGAAGGACGGACTGTCTTACATGGATCAACTAATTTTAGGGAGCAAAAGAAGAGAAAACTTACATTGATGATATAGTGTTTTTATCTCTGTATGATTGTCCACCTGCCTTACTTTCCAAAATGGTGTATGAAGATTATTGATATTCCAGCATCAACTGTATGAAGGTAATTTGATCTCCAACTAAGCTGTGCATTTATTTGAAAAATTGAAAAACTTTGTAGCTCGAGTGTGAAAATCATGCAAAAGACCTGCAATGTTTTGGTGTTAGAGGTGCTACTACTATGTACATTACATCTTGTTTCATGAATGTTGCAGCAGTGACTTGATGGTAACATTGTCTACTTTGATGAAGATTCACTCACATCGGTATACCGAATGCTTGAATAAGTTCCAAATGCAAGTCTGTGAAGCTACTTTTTCATAAATGTCTACAATCACATCTTGAATCTTTTTTGTTTTTTTTACATTTCCTTAGATTAAATATGGA
This sequence comes from Poeciliopsis prolifica, assembly GCF_027474105.1. Lineage (NCBI taxonomy): Eukaryota > Metazoa > Chordata > Actinopteri > Cyprinodontiformes > Poeciliidae > Poeciliopsis > Poeciliopsis prolifica. Next base: position 10,871,604 of record NW_026562385.1, on the reverse strand, counting down.
GCTATTTTATGGATTTTTGTAACATTTGCGATATGAAAAAGCTATCCCTTATCTCCTGCTGAGAAATTGCTGTGTTACCATAATATTCTTAATGGCTATATCATCTGTTTTTATAGGATATGACCATTAAATGCCGAAATTATTGATACTTACTGTTCTGAAATGTGGCTCAGCCAGACTCCAAAATGCAATCTGATACATAATCTGTGGGAGGAGCTCAAGATCAAGACCTCAACGACCTGCAGCTCCTCGCCACAGCCAAATTGACATAACTTTTGGTAAATTCCAAATTCTTATGGAACGCTTTAATTTCCTATCGGACAGAAACATTTAATTAAATAAAGTGACATTGAAATTTAAATAGGCAAAGGAGTAAGAATATTTTTGGGGGGCATCACTCCTGTAACTTGAGTTTTCTTGCAGAAAACTATTTGTATGAAGAAATGTCCACTGTTTCTGGTCTTCCACAAACCAAAGCAGCCTTGTTTTTGCTTTGTGTTCCATGACATATCTTTCTTTCTCTCTCAGCATTCCTTCCTTTTAACATTTAACCTCTCACCTTTTTACCCATTTAGATTCCTGCATTCCCAGATAAACCCCAAAAAGTCAAACCGGGTCACCTTCTGATAAAGAAGCATTCTTTTTTTCTTGTTTTTTTCCTGCCATAGCAGTGGTTCCTAATGCTGGACCTTTGGGGTTAGAAGGCCGAATCAAAGAAAGGTCAAAGCATTCCTCATTACCAAAGAGTTTAATTTTGTAAAGACTGACAAAAGCCTTCTTTAAATGTCTCATTTTTAAAAAATTCTCTAACTTTCTCACAGTAGTTCTTGAAGAACTGACATCATGCTTTGAAGCACGTAATTTTCCACATTAGCAATTCAGGGCACGATGATGTGACAGGGGCCGTTTCATGAAAGCTGGTTCTGTTCTTACAGCAGCGGTTTGGGATGAGTTCATCCTGAAGGATACTTTGGAAGAAAGAGCGCTCCCACATCGGTGGGTGTGGGGGGGAAAGGGCAGAAAAAAGTGGGCGGGGGTGGGATGTATGACCGTCTGTGTAAAGGACCAAGGAGGGGTGAGTCATGCAACTTTAGTTGATTCAAAATTGCTCATTTGCCGACATGGCAGCAAACAACCTTTGGTCGCAGCCAGGGGTCAGATTCTGGGAAAAGAAAATACCGTTCTGTGGAAGTGGGCGAGGCGCGGTTCAAAGTCATGAAGAGCCCGTTTTATGTCCTGATGATTTTGAGGGAAATTTTAACATTCCTCTTGGGGACATAAACTTAGTCTTTGCCTGGCTTGCGTGGTTTTCTCATGAACAATACAAGACCGAGAGGAGAGATTGATTCCATATGAAACCTCTCCTTGCTCCCTGTTACTGCTCATTAGAACATCAAAAACAAATTTCTCTTTATTCTAACAGAATACATTGGTTACACTTACCAGTGGGTTGCTTTTATGGATGAAAGCCCACCCTGTAGGATTATGTCCAACAGGGTCCGATTGAAGGACATAATCGGGCAAGCTCAGACGGATATGATGGAGAGCATTAGTGAGGAGAAGTTTTCATGTCAAGCCACAGATTTTTAATTGGATTTAGGACTGGACTTTTACTTATTCATTCTATCCAGTTGCAGCTGATCCAGAACTGACTAAAACCAGTTAGATAGAGCATGTTACCCCAGTTCTAAAGTCATTCCACTGGCTCCCCATAGCTTAGAGAATAAACTTTAAAATACTGCTGATAGTTTATAATCACTGAATGTCTTAGTACCATGTTGTTGTTCGATGTTGTTCCAGAACATCCAGAACAGATGGAGAACCAAACATGGAGAAGCAGCATTCAGCTTCAATGCACCACAAATCTGGAACCAACTTCCTGAAAATTGTAAGATAGCCGAAACACTGACTTCCTGCGAGTATCCTCCTTCTCCTTTGCTAGCGTTGGCTGCTCAGTTACATGAGATATTTGCTAAGTTAACTTTATGACTAGCCTAAGCGTGCGAGTCACCATTCTTTCCTGAGATAAGTTAACTTAGGAAAGGACTATTTCAAACTTTTCTAAACTAACTTTGGAAGGGTGAGTCATCTGAGCTGTTTCTAAGCTATGTAAGCTTAGGAAAGGCTGGTGACGAGCCTGTCTTAGCCTATCTCACCCAAATGAGTATCCTCCTTTTCATTTGCGAGCAGCGGCCACTTAGTTACTGCCTGCTGCAAAGAGGAGGTAGCATCCATTGGGTGCACAATAGTCTTTATTTTGTAGCTGAAACCGCACCATACTTACCAGGGCAGAGGACATCTGCTTATGGACCTCAGGGTCTTATCTTAGCTTGTTGAAGAGGACGTGGTTCTTTTGATGGCTTCCATATCTAAACGTCGGCACGCACTGGAGCGCTTCACAGATGATGGGTGAGGCTGCCAAGATGAGAGTTGTCTCCTCTAAGTTTAAAATGCCACGAGTCTCAACCAGAAAGAGGTGGATTGTTCCACCTCAAGGCCGCCAGCTCAGATATTCAGGGGGAGTTCATCTGGATCTGAAGGACTCAGTTGGATTTTCTTCTTCTTTTTTTTTTGATGATGTCTCCTGAAGTTTTCTGTTAACTAGCAGAAGATCCAGTGGTCCGACCCACAACTCTGTGGGGTCTCTAATTATTAATGTCTACCGACCACAGGTACATATTACCTCTTGTTGGTACATCATATAGGTTGGAGTACAAACTGAGGATCTGAACTACAGCAGGACCAATTCACTCACAGTCACAGTAATGCTACAGTCACCCTGATGATCTTCAGATGCTTAAAAATACTCCTTTCCTTCAGTCTATTGTTTGTGTTCAATGACCTCTGACTTTCAGCTTACAGTTGCCTTCTGCCAGTCATTCCAGTTCACCCAGTATTTCACCTCCAGTGAAAATAAAGCTTCTGGCTTCCACTGAGGAAGCATTTTCTGTGGCAACTCAAAGAAAGAAACAATAGGCCTGATAATGTGAGGAGGGCAGATCAGCTGTTGGCTTTCCAACTTTTCACGCTTGAAAAACTGATGTGGAAAAATGTGATTTTTTTTTTTTTTTCAAAATTTTATTTAAGGTGATTGTATGTTGACAGCTTACTTTTCACGTTTGAACACACCTCAGTTAGAATTGAACCCTTCGTTCCCATAGAGATACAGGAGCATCTCAAAGCGGCAACATGTCGCTTTTGTCGTCAGTATTTCAAATTAAAAAGCGTTTAGGATTTTCTCTCTGTTCATTTTCATCTTTAAAATGAATGAAAAGCTTTGTTTTAGTCTCTCTTGAAAATTTCAATATTACTCATGATCAATACAAAAAAGGTAATGATGCAATGCATACTTCCACAAGTATGCATTGCAGTTCTCCTCTATGACACCTGTGAGCCTGTTAGCTACTGTTGAGTAGGCAGCTAACTGAGCACCTTGTTATTACAGCATGACTGATATAATTATTGGAGCAGCCTGTCAAGCTGTCGGCATCTGGCAGTGAGCTATTATCGCAGCTGAAGGGTTAATATTTGACCTGCTTAACGTATCTGAGTCACACAGAGACCCTAAGGCTGAACTTCCGCTCCCCGTCCGTTTCTCCCTCGCTTTTCTTTCACGTTTTCTTTGTAAGAATAATCGCTACACGGCGGCTCCAAAAAAAGCCGAGCAGAAACCCTTCATTACGCGCGAGCTCTGTGAATGCGGTGAGGGCCCGTGTAAGGGGGGAACCATCGCAGAGGCCAAACCGGGGACGTTTCAGTGATCCCACACGTAACCAAAACCCAAAAGTATTGTTATTCCCTCTTTGCTTTAAAGATCTTATTTAGAAAAAAAATAAAATAAAGAGATGAAGAAACCATCAGGAAGGAGACCCTCTGAGTGGACTTAGAATAAATATTAAGATTTGTTATGTATCAAAAGATACTGAGATTAAAAAAAAAAAAGATTGATGAATATGATTTAGATCAATCATCCTTTGTTTTTCATAGGAAATTTAAGAACACAGACAACCAGCCTAACAGGTCCGACATCCGGATCGTTGATATCCTCCTCATTAATGCAGCAACGGAATTGCTCAACATTTTGCTGGCCGTCTTGTTTTTATTGGCTGACACATGCCCAACCTCTGGAAGCTATTAAACCAGCTCGGCCGGGCTCCCACACAGCCGCCCACACAGTGTGTGTTTGTGTGTGTGCGCGTGTACACACGGTTACACACGTAACAAAACACCCCACGTTTCACAGGGCGAGAGGCTGAGTTGCAGAAATGCTTCTTCGCAGAATTCACATTTCAGAAACTTCTGCTTCACTTTAATCCGTCCACATAACTCACACGTCTTACGCACCCTCAGCCCTGCGCTCTAAAATCGACAACCCGGCTTCTCACACAAGACTTCTGAACTTTGCCAAAAAGCACAAGGGTTCACGCGGCTTATTGCAAACAAGCGATAGAAATGTATCGCCTTAGCCTCCGCTGTACTTCTATTGGCAATTAAACCGTCCGAACATGTTCATCCAAAGTCTCCTTTTTGCATTCGCGTCGTTTAAGGTCAGGCATCCGTACAGATCTTATCAGACGATTCACATCATTTTCACACCCAGCAAAGCAAAATATAAAGACAATTGTTGTGTAAACCAAAGTTTCTATTTGGTGTATTTTCTCCATATTAGAGGGTTCTGGTGTGAGATTGTCACGATATGACAATCTTCAGTCAAACTTCCTCTAGAAGTTCGTTCCAGATTTGTGGTGCATAGAAGCTGAATGCTGCTTCCTCGTGTTTGTTTCTGGTTCAGGATCTGCGGAGCAGAACCAGAACCAGACGACCTGTGGATACAACTTGTTTTCAATGTTTTTAGGCGCCAAGCTGTTCAGTGGTTTATAAACTAAGAGAAGTATTTTAACGTTTATCCAGTGTACGGACCTTAGAACTGGATGATGTTCTCTGTCTGCCTGGTTTTAGTGAGAACCCCAGCAGCAGCGTTCTGGATCAGCTGCAGCTGGAGGATTATTTTTTAGGCAGGCATGTGAAGAAGCTGCTGCAGTAATCAGTGTCACTAAAGGTAAATGTTAGTCCTCTAATCCTGGAAATGTTCTTCAGGTGATACAAGGCCGACTTTGTAACTGTCTTCATGCGGCTTTGAAGGTTCAGGTAGGAATCCATCACTACACCTAAATTTTAAGCCTGATTTCTAGTTGCTAGCTGCAATAACTGAAGCTGTGTTGACTCTGTTGTTCCTCTTTAGGTCCAAAGACAATAACCTAAGTTTTGCTTTTGTTCATCTTTTGGCACCTCCATGCACTGATTTGTTCAGTGCTTGGATGGGTTCAAAGTCACTTGGTGACATCCTAATGTAGAGCGATGTATCATCTGCATAGCTATGGTGACTAATCTTTTCACTATTAGCTTCTAAAATAATCTTAATGATGAGAAATACAAATATTTGTTTACTCCCGTTTGGTTTTCATTAAAGACTAAATGGACCCATGTGATTTTGAGGTAATTTTCAAGTAAACATCCTTACGGTACTTTTCATGAATCACAGGCTGGAGTTGAGTTAGCTGGAAAAAATGTTTATTTAAAATGCTCCGTGGGACTCAACTCCCACTTTCTGAGGGACAAACTTTATTTTAGTTCTTCAGGAAACCTGAAGAACCAAAAGCCAAACTCATCAGCAGCGCACAGTGCAGCGTGGCCGTGCACATATCATGCCCTTTGAAAACAAAGTGACATAATTCCATCACTGCAGGGCTCAAGCGTCCAGATTTTCCCTTTGATTCGCCATGCAGCTGTATAAATAACCGTACAAGTGGTTTTTGTGTGGTTTTTAGTGGCTTCACTGCAGGAGATGGATGTTAGTAGCTGAACACATAAAAAAGGAGCAATGCTTTCCTGGACTTTTGCTAGGAATAAGACGTCACATCCATTTTCACTGGAAGTAAGATATCCTATCAAACAGTGCTGCTTGTCAGACTTCTGGCCTGTCACTCTGTGTTAAGCCAATGACTGAAACACTTGTTAGTATCCTGTTGCTCTCGGTGATGTTTGCTCTGAGTCTGGGCAGTGTAACGCTGACAGAGCTCTCCACACGGCGACCAGGAGACCCACAGGACCCATCAGGTTATTGTGACAAGAAAGATACGAACTGCATTACGGACCAGGACGCAAGGAGGTCCTCAAGCCTAATGTGGGACACTTAGGGCAAAGGAATGTCACTGACTTAAAAAAGTACAAATAGTCCTTGAACTTTTTCATGTTTTGTAATATAGAGCAATAACTAAAAAGTATTTTAGGGCTGCCCTGCAACAGAAAATGGACAAAAGCGCAGGGCATTTTAGGTAAATACAACCAAACAAACACGTGAGTCTTGCGGCTCGTGGTCTTTCACCGACAACAAAAGTGAAATCCTATTAATGGTTAAAATCTGACACTACTCCTCTTTTTGTTTACATTATACATGGAAGGAAGTTGCGCTTATGTCTTCTTGTGAGGTTTTCATGTCGTTTCCTTCAGTGGTTCCTGGTGCAGTGCCACCACATGCGAGGAGGGGAACAGTTTTCACAAATAGTTTGGATCGTTTGACGCAGTGCAGTATGAAAGCGAACCACGGCGGCTGAAAATGTAATAAATGCTGCAGTTTTGATTCCCGATCGAACCAAGTCTACCGGACTATAAGGTATTACAACACCTTTAAAGATTAGAACTCACATTTTTCCAGTTGTCTTTGTTTCCCAGAGATGTGAAAATATCCAAAAATGACTTCATGTAAACCTTCTGTCCTTGAGGAGCCATAACCCTATCTGTCTGGTGATGCATATTTCTCTTCATATCCTGTGGAGAACTGATTAGTCTCCCTGTGCTCTTTATTATGATGAGCTGTCATACATGAACTGTGTCAGTGCTGGTGAAGGTTTTTATTTGAGCGTGTGGTTTCTGTTACAGTTATCATCCTAGGCCTTTGACATTCAGCAGGGTTGAAACAGATCCCCGGGATCGGCTCCAGCGTCTTCGTTTTGTCTCAATTCAGGACGATCACCCCTCACTCTCACTCCCATCCATGCACAGATGTTTTTCAGGCAGATCCCCATAAACAGATCCTCACTGAGTCCACGCTGAAGTGACTCTCATAAGGGATGATTTTCAAGATCCTACAAGAGAAACCACGCGGGAGATGAGCGAGCGTAGCAGGAAGGACTGGAAACTGTTTGGATATCGGCGGTTTTAAGCCTCCAGGCTTCTCAGTCAGTGTGTGTTGAAAGTTTTGATTTCTTTTTTCCTCTTATGGACGAGAGAGAGAAAAAATTTGCGACGTCTGGACTGCAGATGTCTTTTTTTTTTTTTTCTTTCTTTTTTAATGGAGAGAACCAGCCGGCCTGAGTTGAGGCCTGACAGGAAATCGGAATATGCAGGTCATTTGTCAGGATTCTCCCAGGACTCTATCCCACACACACTTTGTGCCCCGGCCAGCTATTAAACTTTTTATCCACTCACTTTACTCGCTCCACAGACTCCATATCCTTCGCTCATTCTTGGTATGTGTGGTAGGAAATGAGCGGTTTTGTAATTAATGTAGCACTCTGTGGTCTGCCAAAGAAGTCATTTAATCCATAAATCAATGTAACGGGAAGACAGAGGACACTGTGCTTCGGACATTTTTAACAGTTTTACCACCGACCCTTTGGATAAGCCCAGTTTCAATATAATAGCTGGCAATACCTGGTCTTGTCCAGAAAGAAATGTGTCTAAAATAGTTTTTGGTTAATAGACTTTTGTAATGCTATACATCCTGCTTTGCTTCTGATGCAAGGAGACATAACCCATCTTCAAACCGACTACATGATTCTGCTAAAAGCAGAAACACATGAGAAGTAAACAGGCTACCTTAATGTATTTAGCAAAAACAAGCTAGCTAGCTTAGCAAGAAAAAACTAGATATTGTCGCTAAACTTAGACGTTAATGCTAACAGCTTGTCAAACAACTAGTTAGCGAGTTAAGACAATTAGTTCTTAGTCTAGTTAGCTTAACTAGCTTGTTGATTACCCAGTTAATAAGCTGGTATATTCTTGTTAAGGGTTAGGCTAGCTTGAGAACTAACTTATCTGCTATTATTCTGCTTAACAAGAATAATACAGTATAAAAATGATACATTAGTTAGTAAATAGCACAGTTAGATTAAAAGAGGTGCACTATAGTGATTTAAAACAATGTATGTGCCTGCATATTTGTGCATCAAAACAGAATATTTACAAGAACAGAAAAAACTGCAAATAGCGGCTGGTATAGTCAAACAGTTGAAGGTTATACAGTCTGACAGTTGCTGAGAGGAAGGATCTGCGATAATGCTTCTTTGTGCACCTCTGATGCAGCAGTCTATCACTGAATGAGCTCTCCAGCTTCGTGGATGGCAGAAACTCTTTTGACAGAGTTTTTCCTGTCTTCTGAATGCTAGGAACCCTTAAAAAGAAGGGCAACAAATGGAAAAATCTGTTCTGTTTAGAAGAAGTCATGAAATGCTTACGGCATGCTGCTTGCCCAAAACAAACACTTAGAAAACAGACGTAAATCTACTGAATTGTTTAGATGCCAGAGCTAGGAAATAAACACAGGAGAAGGATCTCGTTAAACCTCTCTTGTTATAACGAGATATAAATAAAACAAGTCTTATTTGTTCTTGTTTAATGAGATTAATCATAGCAGTAAAACGGCAACACCTTCCTGGGTGTTTTGAGTGTTGTCGAGAAGAAGCAGTGAGAAGACAGAGAGTTATGTCCTTTTAACAAGTCGCAATCTGTCAGAACTGCAAATTTTTATATGGTGGTAAAACAAGAAACTTTCTTGATTTAACGAGATGCTGCTCCCGCAATTACTGCCTGGCTCTGGCAGTTGAACGTTTGGTATTAATCAGAAGAAAAAAACTCTGTAACTGTTGTTGTTTCACTTTAGGTTATCAGACAGACTACTTCCTGGAGTTTCAGAGTTTTAAATTTCTTTGGATTGCATAAATAATATTATGCAATCCATTACTAACATTTATAAATAGACAAAATAAATGTTAGTCTATTTATAGATAGATAGCAGATTATGGCCTGATAGCTAGCTAGCTAAAAGAAGCTAATTAGCTCAATTTACCGAAAGAAAACAACTTGTCAGCCCAGGAAAATATTGTGTTGTCAACAGAAAAAAATAAGATATACATCAAAGTGCCACGGTGATGTTGTTTCTCCTTAGGTGATCTGACAGACGATTTCCTGTTGCCTATTGTCAGAGAGGTCACTGACACCAGCTGAACCCGATTATAGTCCTCCATTTTCATGAGTTGTTTCCATAGGACCTGTTCTATTCTCTATAAGTTTATATGAACAACCTTTGAATTCAGAAAGGATCAATAATTTTGCTCATAGTGGAAATGTGGGGAAATTGCGTCAAACATTAGCTTGTAGCACACTGGAAGTCCAGCGTAGCCTATTACCGAAGAGCAAAAGCCGCGTCAAATTATGTCCCAGCTAACATCACAGAAAGCAGACAACCTAATTTGCTGAGCTGTCGGGATTTTCGAAAATCCATGTAGACCAAGAACATGTCACATTTCCAATAAATGCCTCTGCAGAAGAACTCCCCCACAGCTCCGCTGACTCCCACTCTTCCTCCTCCTCAACTTTCAAACTCTTGCCAAGGACCAAATGTTGCGTGGAGATAGTAAATTAACCGTCTGATACCAGACATGCTAACATGTTGGTAGGTTGTTTTAATTTTATTTTAGGGTATTTCCTCAGGAAACTGTGGGACAGAGAGCGTCTGGGGGTGGCAAGTGGCACTTATTTGTGGTTTGTCAGAGTGTGTAGATCTGTAAATGTAATTTAACGCAGTAAAATCAAACCCTTTGGAACTTGTTTTTATGTGGGGTTTTCTCCTTTTTATGCTTTGAACCATCAAGCGAATCATCGTAGACTTCATGGTGATTTAAAAAAAAATTACAGCCTGAGCATTTTTGTCATAGTCACAAAATTTGACCCGTTTTACTTGGATTTTACGCAAAAGACTGACGCAAAGTAATCCAGGATCTTAAAGTCAGAGAAAAAAGAAACATAGTCTTTTCTTGTGTTTTGACCAATAAAAGTCGGTTTAGGTTTGCATGGTTTTGCAAGTCAATACTTTGTAAAACCACACTGACTGCAGTTGCAGCTGCAAGTTCTTTTGGCTGTCTGAGACATTTTTTATTGTATTTTTTTTTTTAACATCTGATAATTTACCCATTCTTATTTGCATGTGTGAATATCAACGTTCAAGACTTTATATAGGCCTGAACTTTGACTGGGCCATGCCAGCCCATGTCTCCGCTTTGATCCAAGCCTTTTCATTGTAGCTCTGTGCTAAACGGTGCATTCCTCAGTCTCAAACCATTCCCAGATTCAGCTTTGTATCCAGCTTCCCTGCGCCTCGCTGGAAAAAACGACCAACACTGGGCAGACTTCGTTGCCGCTGTTAACGGGTTAGTCGTGAAGAGAGCAATCTGAGCCAGGCCACCGACAGAAAACAAAGGCAAGGACTTTAATCTAATCTACGCTCGAGTTCAAAAGAGAAAACGCTCTCTGGTGAAACATTTCCATTGAAGTTACAGATAAATGTACCTTCTGCTGTACCTTGACCTTCTGTTATCGCCTCATCTTTTTTGAGATGTAGGACACCGAGCTGTTAGATCAGTCTAATGTTTCACTTTCACACGCTTGGACCAGCAGGCACACAGCAGACAGACGGGTAGAGAACTCGGGGCCGAGCAACAGGCCAGACGAGTTCTGGGCCGATGAGTCAAAGCCATCGAACACATCAAGAAGTGGTTCTGCAAACCATAATTTATTTTTTTTTTTAGCAGGTTTAGGCAGCGGAAGCCTGCGGGGTCGACTCTGTGGTGGTGATGTAGCTTGACAGGATTTCTGGGTGGAGCAGGTGTTTGGTTTTACGAAATGCACGTCAGCATTTATCGGTTCTCACTTGTGCTTTGCTAAATAAAAAAAGGGGTGTGAAAACATTTTGCCTCAAGCTATTATACTCTACAAGGGGAAGCTGGGTTATAGTTTCCAGTTCTAGTTGTCCAAATTGTGATGTATTATTTTAATATATTAATGTCAATCATGACATGTTTATAAAAATTAGACATTCCGACTTGCAACATAGAGAGTGGGTCTGTTTTCAGCTTAAAGCTTCTTACGTTTTTTTTTCTTGTCCATTTTCCTCATATTTTTAAAGAACAATCTTTGATGCTATGTCAACATGCTCTGCATAAACCACTGCACAGAAAATAAGTAAACAAGCAACCAAGGTCCACGATTAAACTTTGAGAAATGTAGTGCATGCAAACATTTGACCCGTTGAACGCTGTTTTTTTCAGGGAACTTCACATGGTCTTCACCAAACTTTAGTTCAAACTACTCAGCAAAGTTCTGAGACCCAATGAAAGTATGGGAACCACCATTTCCTCATTCGCTATTCTCAGAAAGATGGTTTGAAATTACGCATGGCCACACATGTCAAAGTTTTGCCCATATCTACGATTTTAATGGTCCTTATCCAGAAATAGAAAAGGCTTCAAGAAAGTCCTCAACAGTTGCAGCTTTACATATTGGCTGTTTTATGCCAAATAATTATTGCATATAATCTCAGTCATGAGACAGTTCTAGCTAGCATGATAAAGTGCTGAGATTTTCCACAACTGTTAAGTTCATGGAAAAAAAATATCAAGAGTAAATTTTTAAGATTTTTCTAATGTTCTGCAGCTCTGGATCTGAGGATTAAATTGTCATTTTTAGGCCTTCAAGAGGCCAAGAAATGACTAATAAACATTAGATTCCTTTATGTTGACTTTTTTGTTTTAAATTTCATCTTTTGATCAGTGTGTAGACAAGAACCAGTGTGGTATCTTTATTTGTTTCAACATCCTTTCATTATAGGCGTTTCATATGACCAGATCATATGAAACTCCCAGCCTCCCGCTCCTGCAGTCTCCATAATGGAATGACGGAAAAACCCCAAATCCCGGGATTTTTCGATGTCTTGTTGATGGTCCACAATGAGCTAACCAACTACAGAACTGTTTTTCTATTTGTCTGTTTTTTTGGTTGAGGGAGTTCAAACGTAAACAACAGATTGTTGACAGAGTAAATCCCAAATCATCTCGGTTATTAAAACCACAGACAGTCTGAATAAACTGTAAGTGATTCTATGTTTTTTTGTCAGTCTGTCACAACAAAACTATTTAAAGCCGTTACACGGTCCAGGCCGTCTTTGGCCAACTCCACCACAGCATTCCTCGCTCATATTTCTTTTCTTTCAGCTGTTCCCTGAAAAATGTGCGCCTTAGGCCTCCTGCTTAGATGAAAATAAGCACATGGAAGCTTCTTTCTTTAAATGCTGGAATGTAAATGAAACACCAGTTTGCACCTTGAAAGCCTTCTCGACCCCAAAGCGTCTTTCCATTGACAGGAAGACTTGCGGAGACGCTGTGGGAGCTTTTCCTGCCTCGGCTCGCTTTCCTCCCAAACAGCTGAAGATGCTGATGGAGTCAGTGGGCGTTTCTTTATTCTTTCCTCTTTTTTTTTTTCGCTTTCCCATTACATCACTGGTTGTTTTTAGTATTGTTCTGTTTCAAACCTGTTACATCACAAAAGGAAATCTTACCCATTCTCCTACTCTACGTGTTGCCTGATCCAAATGCAAGTTAGCGTGGTGAATAATGGATGTTTAACATAGAGAGGCACATTGTGTGACTACATGCGGCCTGTTTGGTGCCTGTTTGGTGTTGCTCTAGTTTTGGACCCCCTCCCCCCGCTGCTCACAAACAAACACACATACACACACTTATTCTTGTAACCGATAATCCCAGACACTTGCAGCTGCTGGTGTTTGTTAAGTACCTGATCGCGCTGTTTCTAGAAGATTACAGTAAAATTTGCTCCCGCCCATTTGGTCTCCAAAAGACCACATTCAGGGTCTTTGAACGTCATCCCCAGAGTGCTTATCAAACCCTGATAAAAGATTGGAGGGGTCACTGGAAGGAAGTGACACATTTTGTGGTGCATTTCTACAGGAAGTGGTTACTTACTAGGTTCTTGCTGCCCATAAGAGGCTGGGATGATGGGGATGTTGCATGACCTGGTAGATTTTACTGCTGATACATTAAATCCTAAAAGTCCCCTCTTAATAAACCCCCTCATTCCCCACCCAGTGGATTATTCTCGTTTAAAGTAAGGATGCACTGATCCACTTTTTTCACTTCCTATACTGATATCTGAGGTTTGATATCGGCCGATACCAGAATGACAATCAATTTAGTTTCTTCTTTATGCAATTAGAACATATTTAAGTTAGTTTGGATCTACAATCTGAAATTATTTTTTTAATTTTTAATTGTTACGATTTCTTTGGTAACTTTTAGACCCTCTGATTAATTTAAGAGATTGAGAGTGTAGAACAGATGTCTTGTTTGCGAGATGGGCGTGACGACCAGAGTTTTTTTCTAATCTTCAGACTTAAACATCACGGCCTCCTAAGATCCAAAATCAAAATGGTTCCAATTAAGGCAAACTACCTGTTGCCACCCACAATCGTTTGGGACTTGTAAGGTCAGATCAAGTTAGCTTTCGTTTTCACCTGAGTTGTAATACATGTTTTCTTCAGTTACTGTTCTAAAGAAAATGTTTTTGCTAGCAATAAATTACAAATATTATTTTTCAAACAATCAAGAAACAAGCTACTTGTTGAGATCTGCCGTATAGCTCGTCACCGATACCCGATCTAGAATTCTATTCAATATCGGCATCGACACAGACATTAATATCAGATCGGTGCGTCTCTAGTTTAAAGGTTTTTCTTAGATGACCGCAGGCAGACGTCAGGCAGAACCCATCCAGTCTATTCCTCTTCCAACAGTAGAAATTCCACACCAGAGTTGAAGGTTTATCACTTCAACAGCAAATACCGCTGCATTGTTTCAGGCGATACCTCCGAGGTGCCTGGCGTGTCTAGATGGTGAGATACAGCTATCTAAATGACTGGCTGATTTGTTGTCCAGGAGAAGGAGGAGGATTCCCCAGGCTATTGTTCAGGGGACAGTCCAGGGTCTTGATGCGGACTATGGGAGCAGACAAAACGCCTCCAGGAGGATGTGCGTTCGCTCTTTATTGAAAGCGGTTCAGGAAACACATGGACTCTCCGAGCGCTGATGAGGAGTCCACGTTTCCTCCCGTCCCCGCAGGAAACCGCGCCAGGTACATACCGTAACACACGTCCAAAACTCATCACATCCAGCCAGCGCCTCGTCTCACGAGGCCTGGACGCACACGAAGGAGCCGCGTGGCGTAAACAGTGTGGATCCAGGGCAGAGAAACCACTGTGTTATGTTTTATTTTTAGACAGCGCAACTGGAAATGGTTTGAGGGAAACCGTTAGATGGGCTTAATCATCGTCAAGCTTGTCAAGCTTGATTTGAAAATGATAGAAAAGGTAACACAATGCGAAACTCAGCGGCGCTTTGGGAAAGCATTCAGACAACTATTTGTGACGTTACCATCATGACCTCCAGGGTAGGTCATTGGGGTTTTTGTGAGAGATGAACAAAAAGCAGAGCATAATTATGAAGTGGACAGAAAAGGGTACTTTTTTAGTAAAAAAAAAAAAAAAAAAAAAATCAGTGGCCTAGATTTGGATTAATGTCCCTTTTCTCACATAATTAGTACATTTTATAACACTAACTCTAAATCCAGATGTTTTGTGGAGACCTCAGATGTTTGGTTGAGAACATAAGTGAATAAACAGAATCACAAAGACAAATGAACATGTCTCCGGGCGAAACCGTGAAGCTGTTGCATGGTTGGAGCTCAAAAGACCTGCATGTTTCTTCCTTTCTTAAAGGATAGTAACTTTTGTGCATATTCTGTTGTAATGCATTTTTTACCTCTTTTTTTAAAAATATATATATTTATAAATTTTGGTCATTGCCTTCTCCGCCTGATTAAAAACATGTTTCTTGTTTAAAGACAGCAGACAGGTCAGGGAGAAATGTAAAGAAATGAATAAGATTGTAAAATAATAAAATAACAGCAGACCACAAGTGACTCCATGAGTCTACATCTGACTGACCCACCAACATGTCCCCAGGGTCTATTGTGGTCTAAACCCCATAGCAATCTGACATGAGTAAGACAGTTATGCACCACTTTCTGTTCATTTTTCAGATGAAATCTCACCGGAACGCGTAGAAGTTTGTGGTTTTGAAGTGACAAAAGAAAAAAGTTAAAGCACTTTCGGTGATTTTACTTTAGGCCCAGCACAAGAGAAAAGGCAGAGGGCTCTCGGCTGTACCATCGCTCCATCGCCTGACAGATGTAAAGAAGGAAGGAATATCCTTCACACTTCCACGCCAGACATGTGGACGCACTCATCAGAAAACAGGGGGAAGACGAAAAAGAGTGGCTGCCCTTGCACTGCTTCCCTCTTCTCTTCCCACAGTTGAGTACACACATTCAGCCCCTTATCATTGCTTGTCATCAAACACTCATATCCTCACATTGTCCCAAAGGAAAGCTGACCTCCCAGCTGCAGATATAAACTCAATGCAACCCTCATGGTCCCCTCCTCCCTCTAATAAAGCAGGGCCAACGGGGGGCAAACATTCTGCTCTCCGAGTCGAAAAGAGTCATGCTTTGGCCAAGAACAACTGGACTTTCTGAATACCCAAAAGGGGAGTTGGGCTTCCCACCTCAAACACTCTTTTCCTCAAGATTTGAGTTGCAGCTGTGACCTTGTGTGATGTCTTGGAGTTCAGAGGAGGGGGTTACAGGGTCAGGGACAGCGACAGGGACGGAGTGTTTGAATAGACAACCAGACCCAACTTTGATAAGACACTCTTTAGCACCGTGAAGATAAAGCAGAAACTTAACTTCTGTGTTGTTGTTGCTTGGCTTCTTTCGCTTCTGTTTTTTCTAAAAGTACCGCTAGAACATGTTTTAGCCATCTGTTATCACTGCTACCACTGGTGGTCCAGATTCTTTACCCAGCATGGCGCACACGTACCCCTTTGTTTTATGGTTTACCCTTCCTGTGTCTCTATACAAAAGCAGAGATCCGCGCGCAGACCATGCCCTGCAAACTGTGATCAGGCCTGTGGTAAGCTACTGAGGTCAACGCAGCTAAAACCAGAACTACTTTCTGCTTAAAGCTCCACTGAGCCACTTCGTGTAAACAGCTGTTATATCTGTCACAGATGTGCCACACGTCAAAACCAGGAAAAAACAAACCTGAACGTCTCATTGGCGCTTCTCATTAACCCGACTCTCGCTCAGAATTGGGTGAGACTCTGCTTGTGTGTTTCTACAGCTGTATTTTCTACAGCTGCCTTCAAACTGTATGATTTGTGTCAAATGTTTTGTTTATGATCCACAAAGCCCTCACAATAGTTATCTGCCTCACATCTTGTGCTAATTTTCTTCAATTTCTCCATTATCTGACATAAAGAAGCAGACTGTTTGCAGTGTTGCATTAAAATCCTTCCATCCTTAATCATCGTCAAGCTTGTCAAGCTTGATTTGAAAATGAAAGAAAAGGTAACACAATGCGAAACTCAGCGGCGCTTTGGTAAAGCATTCAGACAACTATTTGTGACGTTACCATCATGACCTCCAGGGTAGGTCATTGGGGTTTTTGTGAGAGATGAACAAAAAGCAGAGCATAATCATGAAGTGGACAGAAAAGGGTACTTTTTTTGTAAAAAAAAAAAAAAAAAATTAGTAGCCTAGATTTGGATTAATGTCCCTTTTCTCACATAATTAGTACATTTTATAACACTAACTCTAAATCCAGATGTTTTGTGGAGACCTCAGAGGTTTGGTTGAGAACATAAGTGAATAAACAGAATCACAAAGACAAATGAACATGTCTCCGGGCGAAACTGTGAAGCTGTTGCATGGTTGGAGCTCAAAAGACCTGCATGTTTCTTCCTAAAGCTAAAATTTAGCTAAAATGTTTTCTATTAATCCATCAGAAATGATTATTGAATTGATTAAACTTGAATAATAAAAAGAAATGATTATGTGGGATTTCCCAAACTGCTCCCACAGTCTTAAGAGACAGGGTCATTTAAACCCCATAAGCTTTTTACTTTGTGCTGTCCAGCGTCGTCACACTGAACCTGTGTGAGCTTTTATGGGGTTTTTTTTTTTGGTGTGGTTTTGGGAACTGACGGTCTGACTGACCGTGACATCTGCTGCGCTCCTCCTGAGCATTGCACCAATTCCAGATTACGAACAGTTTTGATAATTCTAACTGATCGAAAAAGCTTTGGCTGATTTAATGTCAGCCCAAGAGGGAAAAATTATGTTTGTATTTTCCCACAAACATAATTTTGTGTGTGCAGAGCTTTTCAGTTGATTACATTTGTCGAAAAGAGAAAAAAAAAAACAATCCACCCTAAAAAAAATAATGGCTTTTGATGATCACAATGTGAAAATTGGCTTAAGTACCAAAAGACGCAGGCTTGAATTGTCCTGAGGTATCAGAACTGCCAGGCTGGCAAATAGAAGAAAATACAATTAAATTAAAATGTCAAATTCTTTCACACTTATTTTTCGACAAAAAAGTGATTTTTGCAGGGCAAGAAATTAGAAAGAACAAAAATAACAAAATTGAAGACAACACAATGAACATGTTCACATCTATTTTAGAGTTGTGAACATGACAACGGGTTTTCACATTGGGATCACATTTCATCGAAAGCTTCAGAGGTCGAGCCTCCTTAAAGTTTAATCCCCCGTACCTGCAGATTCTTTACAGAGCTTGTGATTCCTGATAAGACAAGCTGGGCGACTGCAAACACGTCCTGTTTCTCTGCAAACGCAGCCAAAGGCTCTCAAAGGCTCTTCACTATCACTTCTTCTGTTTTCTGTCACAGTCAGCCGAGGCTCGTGTGACACAACGGGGGTTCTCGGCTTGCTAAGCTGCCCTTGATAAATTCTCTGTCAGATCTCAGGAGAGACTATTCATTTCTCTGTCCGGTGGGAAAACAGACATCAGCAGGAAAAGAAGAAACAGGCCGCAATGTTGAATGAAGAGAAAATGTTGCATAACGCCACACCGAACCCCGATTGGATTCCTGCCATCGCAGTGCACACACGTTTCCTCATAAACGACTTATTCTTTTTTATTTATGTTATTGCAGCCGACTATGGGAAACCTGGCAGTGTAAGTGTAATACCTTTAGAAACTCAGAGCTTACTAATAACTGGCGTTGGCGAGGTGACGCACCGGGCCTCGGTTGTGCTGTGTCCTCATGAGAACCACTCAAATGTCAGGCTGCTTGGTGAAACTGAGAGGAAAAACAACCGAGACGGCTTGCAAAAAAGTGTGGGGGCACGAGCAGATCCGTGGGGTCTGACCCAGATTTCTGCTTCAGTCAGACACCGACTTTCAGCCACAGTTCTCACTGACAGAACACAGACGGCGTGCCACTTGTGCGTCTGTGGTTTGCAACTGAAGGTGTTAAGAATATTGCCCAATGATTTTTTTTGTTGTTGTTGTTTCATGTGTTTTTTTTTTTGTCGTTGTTTCCCCCCCCCCCTCTCTGAAGTGCCAGCCTTCTCGGGTTGTTCGTTGCCCTCTCTTTGAGCTGCCTGGCAGTTAACGTGTGAGGGTTAAAAACGGCACGGCTTTACGGTCAAAATTCCCACAAGACGAACACGCCTAAGAATGAACATAAAGGCTAATTTGCAGAAAAAGCAGTGCGGATCCCTCAATGAACGACCCATTCTCACTCCGCTCTGTCATTGTGTTTGCTTAGCGGCTTTCTCAGACACTTTGTTGGTGTTCCTCAGTGGGGTTTTTTTATTGTTTCCTATTCTGTTTTATATCTCTGCAGCTTTTATTTTGCTGTGCCAGGATTGTCTGGACTCCACGTGACTTGAAGTAACAGCGACATTTACCATTTTGCATCTAAAAGTAGGAAGTTGATCATGAAATTACCACCAAGAGGCAGTCAATGGGCTTCATCTTCCTCAGCTTAGGTATTAATATTTTTAAGGTATTTATGAGGTGTTTTTCTGTTTCAAGCGCTGGTTTTTTTTTTATTGTTTTTTGGGGGGAAGGTTTTAGCATCAGAAGAACTGAAGACATTTCTAAACATTTTTGAGGGCTTGTACAATTGTTTCATTTTGGCTCATAGTGAGAATTTCTACTGGTCTTTTGGTTGTGCCCTAATATGCATTTGTGGTTTGTATTTTCCCTTCCACTAATAAGGTTATGCTCTGCATGTCCTCTGGTAGGAGGCATGGATTAAGAACAATAATCATTATCGCAACACTGTTGAAAAGTACATGGTACAAGTAAAGACAAGATGTATTTAATGGCAACGTTATCTGTAAAACACCTGCATCTTAGACCTGTGAGTGTGTCTGAGCATGTTGGTGTGTACCAACATGCCACGGTGACCAAAGATGGCCATCGCGTCCAGATCCTGAATATTCAGGAAGTTATGCTGAATATCTTTGCTATTTCAGGATCATAGACTGTATTCCTAGTCAAGCCTTTAACAGCAAATTTAATTGTTTTTCTTTTGTTTAGTTTTTTTCTTAATTACTTAATTTAGTTCTAGTTGTGCCTTACGTATTTTTCCCAGCATGTCATCTTTTTCTCAAAAGAGGCACAAAAGTTTAAGGGTGTTGGATGATTCCTTCAGCTGTCCCTCCCCCACATGTTTGTATGCAATATCAGAATGGAGGCTGTTTCAAACAAAATTGTCAAAATTTATTTGTTCAAACAATTGCCAGGCGATTTATTTGAATAGACAATGTTTCTCAGGAAAAAAAATCTGTAAACAGAAAAATATATTGGAAAATATTATTTTTTTAAGTACTTAGGCAACTTGACATTTTTAAGTAGTTTAATTCTATTCTGACAAAATAGCATGCAGCTAATCCTTTTTCTGGACATCTACAGCTGCCTCGGTGCTGAGAAGCTAAGCTTACTAGCACATTTGAGGTTAGAATTAGCCAATTTAAGCTGGAAACAAATTTAAATTCTGCTCCAACGCAAAAATCTTCAAACACACTAGTTTTACAGCATTTTGGACCTTTATGTAAACTGGCATATTTTAAAAACCTATGAGAAACCTATACAAACACATCAGTCACATCATATTCTGCTGGACACCAAACTGTAAAAGCTAAATATGACCAGCACATAGCTAGAAGCTAACTCCATAGATAGCTATGGAATTAGCTCGGTGCTAACTCCATTAACTCGGAGCACACAGTTAACTTATACCTATATGATAGGTGCTAACTATGTGCTGGTCATAGTTAGCTGTTGAAAATGATAGGACTGATAGCTCCTACCTATTTATGAGCTGATCTGTAAAGCAGCTCACTGCAGGAAGGCTACATGATCAGATGGTCTGACTAATGATCAACTATCAGCCTTTAAGATTTGGACAACAAGCTCTTGAAAACTAGCACTAAATTTAGACCTCATTTGTTATTTTCATTGTTGAATTAAAATCAAAATAGCAATAAAAAAATCAGCTAGATAAAATGATGTACTTTTCTTAACGGAGGTAGGAACAGTTACTTAAACTTTGAAAATAAAAATGATTCACTTAGGTTTTTGTTTCACTTTATAATAAACTGAAAATAGTGCACAGTGAAAGTTTACAGTGAAAGTAGCACATCATCCCATGCATGGTTGGTTTATTACTAGTGAGGAGAGCACACCCCCCCTCTTCAGTGAGTTTGTGAATCCACACCTGCAGTCCTGAATATGAGCCTGAAACCATCCATTAGTAAAAGCAGGTTCTTACAGTGTAGATGTAAATCTACCGCGCTTTGGTTGAGCTTTCCAAGAAGTAAATTAACAAATTAATCATATCAGGAAAAAAAAAAAGCCTTTCAGACATTCAATATGGTGCTTTTTGCTGTGTTTGGATTAAAGTTTCACTCAACAGCACTGAAAAATGACATTTTGTTTTTCTGTCTGCTGTCTATTTTCACACAACTTTCAGTGGCCTTGCAAATGCATCCTTTGCAATGACTGAGCGTAAAATGCGAGACGAGCGGGGAAATGAAGTTCCGTTCCGCTTAAGGATAGGTGACACATGCTAAAGGAAATAACAGATAAGACTGTCACCTCTAAACAATTTTATTATCTAAATAGCACAGAATATATTTCAGCCTTTGAGACCAAAGTGTGATTATATTTGTGGTCATTTCTTTCTTCTTCTTCTTCTTCAGTTTGTTTGGCGGCATGCTGGTGTGACTTTCAATTCTCTGAAATGTTTCTGATGCAAACCATACATTCACGCTCAACAGTTACTGCCGCGGTTAGGGCTTTAAAACAACAGATGAGTTCGCAGTGGTCTTTTTTTTTTCTTCCTCTTCTGGCGCAGAGTCGACGATCTGGGTTCAAACTGTTGCGTTGTGTCCTGCGAAATGAAAGACAGGCGATGTGGAGGCCTGAGTATGGCTCCAATTTGGTAATTAGTCATTTTCTGCAGCTGAACACAGTTTGTAATTATGTGTTTTGCACAACAACAGAACACTCCTTTAAAAAATCAAAACGATATGCATATCCAGATAGTCTCTGTCAGGAGTTTAGACATGTAGGCTTGTGGTGATGCCAGCAGGCCTGAAGGTGAAAACCCTTGTATTTTTGATGGTAATGTAACGTGGCTGCAGGGGCTGAATCACTCGCTCTGAGCTAAATAGAAACCCACCGACCCTGCTGTGTGTTTGATGTGTAGGCTGGTTCTCACGGTTAGAAACAGTGTTTTATGTGAAGCACCATATGTCCTTTAAAATGAGCATTTCATCTAGTCACTGGTAAGGACATGCATCAGCCTCTGGCTATTGTTAAACTGCCTTTAAAACAGCAATAAAATCTCTTTAATTCACCTGTAATTGGCCAGCTAGTCGTGACGTGTCTCAGGTATTACTTTGATCCTCCTAGAGTCACTTAGAGAAACTGCCTTTCAAAGTATTTATCCCTGTTGAACCTTTCCATGTTTATCAAGTTATTAGCACAGCGCTAAGTTATTAGACCGGGATTTGGAATACAAACAAGCGAGAGTCTTGATGCAAATTCCCGACTTGATTCAGGTCTGGTCTTTGACTAGATCTTTCTAACGTATTGCTTTACATTTAAGGTTGTGGTCCTTGTGTCCTGCTAGTAACGTAAGGCAAAGCAGTCATATATCCTTAGCACATTTTCAGCAACAAGGCATTTCAACATGCTCTGTATAATAATAAGAAAGATAAATAAAACAACAGGCAAAAAAAACACAAAAACACAAAAAAACAAAAACAAAGTACATTGCAATGGCAAAGTGAAAGATGTTCCAGTTGTTATTTGCCAACTCTGTGTTTCAGGATTTTAGTGGAGCTTAGAGCAACCAATGTTTGGTTCTGTCTGGCGATGCAGAGCAGGCCAGAACCAGAACCAGGAGACCTGAGAGACCTGGAAGGTTGATACAACACCAGCAGATCTTTAATGTACTTTGGTGGTAATCAGTTCAGTGATTTTTTTTTTTATTCAAGTTTGTAGTTTAATGTGAGGGTGAAACACTTGAGTTATTACATGTAACAACTCAAGCTGTGTGTTGAATCTAAATTGTTCGACTTTAGGCCCAAGTTAATCACTTCAGTTTTCTTCCAGGACTTCTTGCATTTATTGTCTGTCCGTCTATTGATTTCTTGCCCACTTTTTTTATTGCCTCATTCATGAACAATAACCTGAGATACTCCAGGACCTCATTCCCGATCCAGAGGAGGTACTCTACCCTCTCCGGCTCAAGGCCGCGGTGTCGGATTTGGACGGCCCGGCCGCTTCAGACTTGGCTGCAAACTCTTCCCGTGCAAGCAGGAGATCGCGGTCTGCAGAACCACAGTATCTGCAAACTCCACCCCCCCCCCTCCCCCCCAAAAACAGAAAACATATCCCGGGGAACCAAACTGGAGTCTCTCAACACTTTGGCTGCTCTGATGAATTCTGTCCTTAAAGATTCTGAACAAAATCAATGTCAAAGTCCAACTCACCAGAAATGCGTCTAACTTACCACTGGCAATGTGGACCGAGCTCTGGTACGGATCAAGTTTGGTGTATTCTCCAAATTTCAACCTGATAGAATCATTTATGTGCCACTTCAAAGTTGCTTTTAAAGTTGTTTCTCTATTCACTCCTGTGAAGAGTCGTCTGCCTTCACAGGGCGTCCCGACCCAGAGGCCGCAATCAGTTTGTTTTCAAGCCCTCTGAATACAGTCGGGTGGGAAACAAGGAGGGGGAATTTTAGGAGGATAAGAGTCAGAGAAAGAGGGGGTCGGGGGAAGTTCTGAAAAAGTGGGAGTAGGAAAACATAAATTCCAAAGACAGTTTGTACGACATGTTTGTATCACCAGCTGCGCTGAGTTTGTCAGGGTTTGCAGAGACTCCAACACCGTGCTCTCGAGAACATCTCTAACTGGACCTAAAGGCAGCTGGGTGGGTGGGTTGTGAGTAAGTGGTGCCTCCTTCGCTCGTGGTTGGGCTTGGGAAGGAGGTCACAGACCCACCCACCCTGTGGGGAGCCCAGCCTGACACGGACGAGGGGGAAATAACAGGGTGAGCCAGCATGAAGGAGTCCTACGCAGCCACCCTCTAATCAAAGTTACCTCACCCACATATGGGCAAAATAGGAGGGTACTGTAAAGGATTCATACAATGAAGACGTAGCATCTTCAAACCTGGCAGCCAGTTTTTTGGTGGCATTCTTCGCCCGAGCTCTCTGTGAAGTGTTGTGTGATTGGTCAGAAGTTTGTGGCCATGTTTTATGCGGAAATCTGCTCAAACATCAGGGTTGATGTTTCTCTTTAACTATTGTGTTTTTGTGTCGGCGGAAGACATCGATATGTTTCGTGATTTTGGGAGATTATTGGCGAACGCCCGAGTATTCCACGCGAAGCCGATCTTATGTATAAAGGTCTAAAAATCAGCCTCCGTCCTCTCTCACTATTCCATGCGAGAGGCTTAACAATATTCACCTCACTGTCACCGTCTCAGCAACTTTCTTCCAGTGTTTAGCAACATTTCAGTCAAAAAAATTGCGTTCAGCCATAATCTTTTTTTTTCTTCTTTGAAAAACCACAGAAAGGTTTCCATCAAGTGGAAGGAAGCTTTTCTGGTAGTCTGTCACCTAATGTGACAATTAAATATAGTGAGGTTTGTGGCTGGAACTTGAGAAATTATGAAAATGTTCAAGGAATTTTTTGCAAGGGTGTGTACAGAAACGCAGACACAGGATAATGTTAAAATACAACATGTTTATAGAAAACCATGCAAAGTTTCAGAGGACAGAATAAATAGAACAGAACAGAAGTTGTTCATTAAAGGAAACAAATTGAGTAAGAAAACGTAGAAAGAAACATAAAAAGTCCCCGCGATCGATGCAAAGTGGATTTGACCAACTGAAATAATGGTCAATAATTCAGTAACGTTAGCATTTCCTGAATTTAGTTGTTTTTTTTCCTGCGCTTTAACATGGCTTGATGCGTAACACGAATGTAAACACAAGATGTTGGAAACCTCCTGAACTAAATCTGGATCATTTCACCTTGCTCAGAGAAAATGTTTTACTGCTTCACTGATGACAAGTGTGATTTATGGCCACTCAGACCTCGAGGACATTTGTTTTATTTGAACTTAAGTCTGTTTTACGTCCGATACATGTGACTTCTTTCATCAAGTCACGCAGCGAGAATGATGGAGGGTGAAAAAAAAAAAACACAAAAGAAAGAATTCAGTTGAAAGGATGTCGATCTCACAAAGCCGATGCAACATGCGAGGGATTTTGGCGTCGTGTGATTGAGGCTTTGCCGCCAAGCGCAGAAAAAGGGCAGGAGGCTGAACGCTCACATTGTGTGAGTGCTGCTGCGGTGCGTACGACTTAAAAAAAGAATCTCTCAGTGCCGCCAGTTAGCTCTTTTTGAGCCGTGGCGACGTAAACCTGGCTTCCAGATGGCCCGGCTTAGAGCTGTGTGGCTAAAAAAAACATCACCATTCTCATCAGCAGCTCAGGGTCTGTGTGGCAACTTTATGGTCACCATTTGGTCAAATGTCGGCAATAAAAACACAGCCACATTAGGATGATGACAGCTTTTGAGCCTGATATGATCAGAGCAGAGAGGGGCCCCAAACTGTCAGCAAGAACTCTCCAATAAATCAAAGGAAATATTTATGGGTGACAGGGATCCAGGGGGGAGGATCTGTCCACTTAATGTCTTCATTGTCCAGAAGTATGCAGGGCAATACCCAGTCCTCTTTTTAAAGCTGTTTAAGGGTCATCCAAGAAGCAAAAACGTCACATAAATCTGCTGGTCATGCTAAAGTACACTCATACTTATAAAAGCTTCTTGTTGGAGCATTAGTTTGATGTTTTTTGAATCCACCTAAGTCCTGCTGGTACTGCTGCAGGACTGAAGCTTCAGTGAAGTGGTTTATTTTGACGAATAACTGCATGTAGCTGAGTTCAGTTAAGCTGCACTTTACAACCAAGTGGTTAGCACTTTAACTAAATTCCTTTCTTTTTGAAAATCTTTTTCTGTAATTTCATACACCATCACTTCATTGGTCTTTAAACAGCCGAGATGCCTGTCGATGCATATTTGATACATACCAGGAATATCAATGGAAGCACTTTGCTGCCTCCTTGCGGTCACAATGTTAATGACATGCAGTTGTGACTCTTACAGTTAGATACTGTAATGATCGACCTGAATGGCTTGAAGAGAAGGTAATGTAAATTAATGTCAAAGTCTTGTTGAGCACGACACATTCTACATGTCTGACATTGAAGAATCTATCAAGTTCAGGCAATTTTGCCTAAATGTATCCAATTTAGGCAGTTGTGTGACAAATTTGTGACCTCACTCAAACTTGTGCCTGAAGTCACAAATTTGCATCATACCCAAACTTATTTCTATGCATCTATTCATCCATGTGTTGTATTCAGACCAACAAGCATTACTTGATTTTTTAAATAGATATATATAGTTGTCTATACATTCCTGTTGTAGGGGTCGACTTTCATGGCTCCACTGGAGTGTGTTGAACGTGCACCCAAAGTGGAAAAGGATTACTGTGTCTACTACTACTACTACTACCATTTGACTACTTTGCCTGCTGCAGGACAAAACCTGTGTGATCCACTTGAAATGTGGCTTGAATGAGCTGCTCAGTCAAAGTCTGGAGACTCTTGATCAGCTCTAACGTGTCCCAAAGAATCACTATGGAGGTAAAATGTCCACCTCTAATTTCCAGTTGATGTGGTTCTGAATTTCTTTCAGTGTTTCACAATCAATATGGCACGACTCTACTGGGCAAATGGCAAAGAGCAAACAGTTGTTGAAAGAAAGGTGTAGGTGTAGCTAAAGTTCACAAAAGGTCTTAAAACATGACATGCAATCGCTCTGGGGGGGGGGGGAAACTCCCAAAGATCCCCGAGACTGTTCAAAGACAGCAAAATAAAGCACACAATTACACAACATCGTTACTTCAGCCAAAAAGTAAAGCCAATCCCAGCAAAGACCTTATCGCTAAAGCAACAAATTCCTTTCACTTCATCACAACTTAAAAAACAAAAGTGTAAAAAAAAAAAAAAAACTCAAGGGACAAACATTTTCCCCTTCCAGTCCTGTTTTTCTTGGCCTTCAGCTAGTTGGAGAAGCTTGGAAGCTGAAGCTGGTTAGTGATCCCCTTTCCATAACTGGCATATCTTTGAGCCTAATGAGAGCCCTGCTCACCATTTTCCCACACACACACACCCACACGCGCGCACACACAAACACACACACAAAGCGAAACGCATTCCATTGGTGACACATCGAGCCGCTTAGTCATAAATTATTTACTGTTGTAAACATTACTGAGTCAACTTGTCCGCTTGCCTGGGCCTGTTCGGATTTAGTCTGAATTGTCTTTTTGCGGTCGCTGTGAGTTATGATGATGATGGAGAGCCCCAACCACCCGAAATATTAAGTACATATAGGTTTTTTGTTTGTCATCTTGTTTTATAGGTGTGGCTGTGGCTCGGTGGGACGAGTCGTCATCTTACGGCGGGCGTTCGAATTCATCATGTAAGGGCCCTGCACGTGGGGGTGGTGAACACGGATCTGGAGTTAAATAAGTTTGATTGATTGAGTCAGTTCACTGCCGGTCAAGTTGTGATTGCTCTTTGCGTTAATGCTTCCAGGCTTGCAAACTCATTTGCGTTCCTTGAACTTTTTTACATCCACAAAGTTCAATGTATTCAGGCCAAATGCCACGTAATAGACAAGTGGAAAGGAAATGACGTTTTTCACGTGGTCATTGTTGTGCGTCCTTGTGTGTTTGCGCAGCACCTTGTGATCGTTTTCATCGTGAAATAAACTAAATAAAAGCAATATTAGGCGACCAAGTGTCTGTTTCATGACATCCGTCATGGCGGAGTGGACCGCTTTCTGAATTGCGTGATGTCGCGTGCAGCGAGTCGTACAAATACACTAAATTGAATTGGTTTGTTCGGGCAGCTGTTAGCTTCCAAACACACACAACGTCCAAAGAAGAATTTGTAAAATGTTCTTTTCCAGTTATGCGCTACTTTGTGTTGGTCCCTAACATGAAACCCCAACAGGGGGGGAAAAAAATTCTCGTTTGTGTTTGCAAAGTGTCAAAAGGTGACAAAAAAAAGTTGACCTGGACTTTCCATCACCGGTCGGTCATGGCGAGGAAGCAGCCGTCAACGTACTGCACGTGTCCTGGACTCATGATCTGCTGTAACATGCAATAAAACAAAACAACCCACACACACTTTAAGTGATTTATTAGCGGAAACCGCCAGGGAGGGCTGAGGTGAAAGTTCACATTTTACAGGCGATCACACTCTTCCACTGAATCAGCAAAATCTGTTGTAGCGATGCATATTTACTGGCATTGACTAGCTTTTTTTAAACTTCGGCGACCTTGACCAGGTGGTGAAGATTCTTCCAGGAAAGACACTCGGTTGGTGGACGTAACTTTAGGAAATTATTCAAATCCACCATGAAACTGTTGTTGCTTTACCTTCTGCGTTTCCACTGATTGTACCAGAATCGTGTGCGTTTCGGACACTGGCAGAGGAAAACCGAAAACCCACACAGGAGAAATCCGAGCTATTACATGTCTCACTTCAACCCGTCCACACCTGTGGTCCTGCTGTCCAGGGATGTCAGAAAGGTCACAGGCGTGGAAAACATGTGAAGGCTAAAAAAAAAAAAAAAAGAAGAAACACCAGGTGGGTTTGCAGTAAAGGAATGCAAGCGTCAGCGCTGAACCTGCCGGGTGGGAATCGGTCCTGTAATGTCCCGTCTTCACATATCACTGATAGGCCCACGTTTGGTTTTGGTTGATGTTTTTTTTTAGTTATTATTACAACTAAAAGCTTGTCAGCGTCCAAACAAACAAGAAGGAAATTCAGTCAGTTAGAAACTGTCATTTTTTATTGGAATGACGGGAGAAATTCTGGTTTATTTCAACAATAACGCAGTGTTTTGAAAGGAAATTAAAAGCTGGAACACTATTATTTTATGTCCCAAATAAAATATTTCACATTAATAACATACATGGTTAAATCAGGTGATGATGACAAAATACTACATTTTTCTCTGAGATTTGTTGAGAGCGAAAGCTATGAAAACTAATGATTTCTATTAAATTAAATTAAATTAATGTACAAGTGAACACACCCCGGGCCTCTTTGTTGGGGGGCTCTTGGCCCCGTTCCTGAAGCACACCAGGTCATTACATGTAGCACTCTAACCACTAAATACACACCCGAGCCCCCCAAGGGGGTCTGACCCCGGGGCGTTCGAGGACCAGTTGCTTTGCAGGGCCCCTCTTCTTCTGAAAACCAACAGGATAAGTGCTTCTCATCCAACCACTTGCTTCAGATGTCGGGGAGTAATTTACTGCGGTCCTTTAATGCCACACCAGCAGCTCTGACAAATGTTAAGCTTCTCTATTTAAAGGGGGAACGCTCATACATTCCTCACTTAAAGGGGCGGCTCCAGATGTATGAAGTGAGGCTCCTTTAAAAGGTTAAAAGCAGTTAATATGGAGCTCTATTGGTGTCTCTATTTAGGCACTGTGTTGGACAATTTTAAGATGTTTTTTCTTTTGATTGAAAGAAACAAAAAATGTCCGTCTTCATCGATTCCAATAAAAAAAACTCAGTCATATAAAAGTTTGTGCTCCGCTGTTGAACCCTGAAACCTTCATCATGTTTGCATTTTGAAGGTTATTTAAACAGAAGCCGGTGATTATTTACGCAGGAAACGGAGGTTGGAGGTTCTGCGCCACCAGTGATCTTCCTGTGTCAGACGTGCTGAGAGCTAAAACAAGGGAAGCGTTTCCAGCTAGGGAAGTTCATAGAAAACCGAAGCGCGAAAGAATATTTTATAGATTTTTACACTGATAGGTTTCTCTTCATAACAATTCACTTAGGTTGTTACAACTGATGGTAAAGTCACGGAATCCTGTTTTTTCTGCAACTTTCTGTAACCTGCAAGTGGACCGTGATTTTTAAAAAGCTAAAACTCGAGTCTTACAAAAAAAATGTACAAAAATTATTCAGAAATAAAGAAATAAAACAAAAATGTAGCCACCAGAGTCTTTTGTGGGGTCACTGTAGTAAGGATACGATTGATTGTTATATTTGTAAAAAAAAAAAAAAAAAAAGAAAGAAATTGGCAGAGAAAGATGTTTTTTCTCACATCATACATCATAAATCAATACTCTGGACTTTTCAACTTTCTTTGTGAGAACATATGGCTTATAAATGTATGTACTAACATTTAAATGTATGTCATGTATAGTGATTTTTGCTTTCTTTGCAAGTGATTCTGTTACTATTTATTTAAGAATGCTAAGTTTAAATATCTGTAATATAGCTGTATGATTTTTCTTAAGATGTTTTTTCTTAAAAACATCTTAAGAAAGATGTTTTTAGAAAGATGTGACAGCCTCCCAGTACAATTATATTCACTTTCAACTGATCCAAAGTGCTGCACCAAATGTCCGACTCATTAAAAACAAATGTATCTATCCTATTTCAGGTTCCCTTCATTGGCTCCCTGTTAAATCTCACATATAAAGGTCTTAATATTCAGGCTCCATCAGGCACCAGAGATCCGATTGATCCATATGTTGCTTTGCTCTCAGACTGCAGGTTTGCTGCTGGTTCCTAGATTTACTTTAAGCTCACAGTTTCAGTCCAAAGCCAGACACCCTGTCTATTTTTAAGCCTGGGCTTAGAACGTTCTTGTTTGATCAAGCTTATAGTAGATTATCTCTGAGGTAATCCTGTTTTTAGGCAAATACTGCTGGAATTGGCTGCTTTCTCCTACTACTCTCCGCTATCCATTTGTACAATTTACTCTTCTGCTCTGTTTCTCTTTTTTTTTGTCTTCATAGACGTTAGATCTTACCCCGTGTTTCCTTCCACTGAACGTCAGCTGCCTTCTATAGATTATCATTTAAAGATGCAGAATGTAACTTTCATCAAAAGCAATATATTTTACTTATCTGTTGAAACTGACATTATGTTGCGACAGTATAGAAAAAGACAGGTAATCTGTGGAAAGATTGAGGTCATTTGACTTCTTCCATGCTATTTAGAAACAACCAATCAGAGCCAGGAGGCGGGGCTTAGCTCTGTCAATCACGCCCGTTTGCATGGTGCTCATACTGGAGCATGTCAGGAATGCTAAGGCTAGTTAGCTTGGCCACCGATGAGGCAAATAAATGGCTTTCCTGTAATGGTGAGTTGTTCCTCCATCAGCACGTCAATGAGTTGATTGACAGCGCTAAGACCCTCCTCCTGGCTCTGATTGGTCGTGTTTGGTTGTTGTTTCTTCAGAAGGCAATAGCAGCACTGAGAGGAGATAAAGGGCGTTTCATTTTTCACAGATTATCTGTCACACAACATTCTGTCACAAAATGGTGATAGTTTTAACAAATATATAAAAAAAACAAAAATTATTTTCTTCCTATTTATACGTGTTTCTTTTCTAGATGAAACCACTAAGGGAGCTACTGCTGTCTCTAACAGTTGCTGTATCTTTTTCCAACATT
This sequence comes from Poeciliopsis prolifica, assembly GCF_027474105.1. Taxonomy (NCBI): domain Eukaryota; kingdom Metazoa; phylum Chordata; class Actinopteri; order Cyprinodontiformes; family Poeciliidae; genus Poeciliopsis; species Poeciliopsis prolifica. Next base: position 10,840,457 of record NW_026562385.1, on the reverse strand, counting down.
TTTCCGACATTTTCTCGGTACGAGGAATTGCTGCAAAGATAATAAACAAAACCTGATGGGTTTCCTTTCACGTAGAACTTTTTAAATAATTTGTACAACAAACCAAACTTGATTGAATTGTTTTGTAGCATTCGTTGTGACTGAATATTATCTCAAGGCACTTTGGGTGATAATATGATTTAGGAATTTCTAGTGACTGCGTCCTCCTCATACCTGCATCACCTGTGTGAGCAATCGGCTGTTGCATAAATAACCATCCAACGCAGATATTGATAATTGGTTTAGAGGAGAGAGTGAAACAGCATCCACACAAATCAGTCATAGGTTTATGAGGCTGGAGTTGTTGAAAGATGGGAGAAGTCGAGAGCTGCCTTAACAGTTTATAAAATTTTAAGCGCACTGAACCTTAAAAAACATCCTGAACTATTTCCTTAATGTGTGATTTTAGGGGGTTTTAATTGTGTGAGCGGTTGGAGAGATGACAGCATTCTGAAAAAATCTACTTTTCTTCTCTTAGTTTGAGCCTTTCAGAAAATCGCCCACATTGGCGAACTGCACAGGCTCAGCTGCTCCAATTTATTATTATCTACGTAAATCATGATGTGGTTTCTGGAGTTACCAAAACTGCATGACCCGACCTGACTCCTCACTTCTCACTTTTGCAAGGCCTTTTGGAAGGCCTCGCAAAAAATAACCAGGAGTGTAATCTGTCAGCACACTCTTCTGCAGGCAAAGCCTTTGAGATTTTTCTGTGACATGCTTTCTGACACAAGCTGCAACCTGCCATCAAAGCAATCTCAGTCACAACGATGACAGTATAGATTACCGAGACGATGAGGGGGGAAAGAGAAAACAGGAAGTGACTGCAGCTTTTATGTGTCGATGTGCGCTTGTTTGTCGTTTTTCCATCTTCCCACAGTGGGTTGGTGCAGCCGTGCGCGCATGCAGCGGGGGGCAAACACGCAAACTTACCCCTGTGAGATTCTGCACAGCGTTACCTCCGTCCTCAGGTCGTCTGTCACAACACTACAGGAGCTAACCGCTGCTGTCAGGACCAATCAGAAAAACAAAAAAAAATGTTGGAAATATTGGTTGCTCCACAGGCGTTTGGCTCCAAGTGGGGACTTTCTGAGTCAACGCATGAAAATGTTAACTGAGGTCAGAATGAGGCTGATGAAGTCTGGAGCTATGAACGTAGTTTAATGATGTGTTTTTGTGTTTTAGTTAAAAAGCACTGCGATGGAATGGAAAGAGGTGTGTAAGTGATTGATTTGTCTGTGTTGCAGAGTGTTTGGAAGTGCTTGGAAAAGTCAAAAGGGGTTTTGCAGAGAAAATATGTATCTATATATTGTGGTCCAATACTGCCCTCTGCTGTACAATGAGAAGATGTTCGTTGATTCATTCTTAGGAAATCAGACCAGTGTTTCTCAACAAGGTAGGAAAAAAGGTAAACAAAACAAAACGTGGTATAAAAGAAGAGACTCACCTGTTCCTCTTTGAACTTTAAATCTGTGCTAATAATCGTTTTACATCTATTAAAATCCATTATCCGACCAGACAGACAGGCTCACACTCACACTTAAGAAGAATTTAGAGATGAATCAACCCGACAGTTGTGTTTTTTGGCTGCGGGAGGAAGCCAGAGTACCTGGAGAGAACCTACGCACACACAGCAAGAATCAAACCCAGGGCCTTCTTGCTGCAAGGCAATAGTGCCACCGACTGTGCAGCCATGGCCAGTCGTAGCTTGTAGCTATCAAAAGAATCTCACAATTACTGACCAGCTTCTTTTTTTTTTTTACTACACCTCCACTAGCCTTTTGATAAATAATCTTTCGTGACGAGCTCCAAGTCTTTGAGATTGACACGCCCCCTGTCCATCACCCTAATCTCCCTCAGATTCCAGTCTATACTCTTGCCCAACTATTTTAAATCTGATTGGAGGATGAATAGCTCTAGCCTTAACGTTGCTGTACATAACTTTTATTTTTTTTATTGATATTTTCTTTCACTTATTTGTCAAAATGGTCAATCATTATCAATAATCAATCTCCTCTGCCTTCTCCAGAGGTAAACGCACAAACTTACCCCTGTGGGATTCTGCTCTGCGTTACCTCCGGTCCTCAGGTCATCGATCACAACACTGTAGGAACTAGCCGCTGCTGTCAGGGTCAATCACTCATTTACACCCAGCGTACACCTTGGACAGGCCTACAGAAAAACATATTTTTGTAAAGCATATGTTTTGTCCATATTTGATAAAATGTTCACCATGTCGTAACAGCCTGGTATGAGACTAGCCTCTAGCCCCTTGTTGACGCCATTTGCTTTATCCAGATAGTCTGGGCTCCTGGCTTGGACTCTGATGAGGTTTTAAATTGCACCCAGCCACTAACGTTTGGTCATGATGTACGCAATATGTGGCTTACCGGAAGTTGCCTGCATTGTGAAACAGCCACCCTCCACTGCTAAGAGAGAAGGGCAGAGCCGAATGAGGTGACTGTTAATGTCACCTGACATTGCTCAAGCAAACAGAGCAGAAAATTGACATCATGGTTCACAGCTTCTCCTTCTGTTCTCTGATTGGCCCAATTGAAATCCCACGGAGGAATCAAAGTAAACAGGAGAAATCTCAGACTGTCTGCGAAGGAGTTTTGAATCGAGCAAAATTGAGAAAAGACAACGTCCATTCTAGTATTAGACACATACTAGAAAAAAAAAAATCAAGCTTCTCCTCCATGACCAAATACTGCCATCTGAAGAAATGCACCGCTTCCTGTCAAAAGAAATAACTTAACCAGTTTACATGGCCATGCTAACTAGCTCGGAGCTAAGCTTTAAGAAGACGCTCATTTCGTTTTCCAGCAGGACTTAGGACGTGCTCACTCTACCAAAGGTGCCAAAAACTGACTTAATGATCATGATATAGCTATCTTCAACAGCAACAAACTTGAAGCAATTCCTGCCAAAGTATTTCTGCAGAATGAATACAGTTCACAGCCCAGGATTTCCCTTTTGGTGTGCTAATATTGCTGTATTTTTAAAAAAAAACTCTTGTCATATTCTAAAACCGAGTTCTAAACAATACAAGAGGTTTATTTTTTGGACTGAATTGATTCAAAAAGAACTTCTGATAAGACTGTAGACGCACACTTCCGCCACCAGATGGCGCCACATATAAGTAAATAAAAAAAGCCCCCACCTGCCTATGATTGATTGCGCGTCAAGTTTTTTCCTCTCTCTCTCTCTCTCTCTTTTTTTTTTTTTTTTTTTTTTTTTGCCACACAACAACAACAACAACAACAAGACGGGCTTAGGAGCCCCGTTGGTTCCGGTACGCTGTGCTTTGTCGGGATGCGCAGACGGGCAGCGTGGCTCTGTCTGTCAGCCTATAAACACACCGTGTTAACGAGAAACCTCGGCTCGTGAAATTCACACGTGTCCTTCCCCTCCGAACTCCGTGTTTGCTGCAGACGGTGGGTTTGGCTCAGCTGCGTTTCGTGCAGCTGTGAGTCACGGCGCCGTAAACCGGGTTGATTTTATTTATTTATTTATTTATTTAGACTATATCTTTATTTATTTATTTTAACTCTGCCATGTGTCCACTTGAAATGTTGAAAAAGAACAACGAGGTTGATGGAGCGTCCATCTTCATCCGGCTCATAATGATAATTTTAATAATAATTATTATTATATTTGATCTCTCTGTATTTCTGGTTCCGCCTTCCAGGTTTCCACTGGAGCAGCCCGCAACGCAAACAATATGTTCTCATTATTACCACAGAAAAACAACACAAAGCAAAACGATGCGACTGATGACTCCCCATGCGACTCAGAGCAACAGTAATACTCTAATAACACTCGCTTTTGTAATTTAGGTCATTTGTTTTTGTTCAAAACCGTGTGTGTGTGTGTGTGTGTGTGTGTGTGTGTGTGTGTGTGTGTGTGTGTGTGTGTGTGTGTGTGTGTGTGTGTGTGTGTGGCCCCCGCGTCGGTTGGTTTGAGCGTTTCCATATTTTGGCCGATTCATGAAAAAGAGAAGAAAAGAACTATAGACCTCGTTCCAAACTGTAATGTTGCGTATCTTTTATGGCTTACAGGAATAACTTAATTTAAGAAAGAAAAAAAAAGAAAAGAAAAAGAACTCGAGGCCGGTTTTGTCAGTGTGTCGCATCGGGAAACACTCAGCAGTCGGGCTTGGATGTGCGAGACGGGTCGGTTCGTCTGGGAGGGAACGTCTTGTCCCCAGAACCTCGGTATCATCATACCTTTTTTTTTTTTTTTTTTAATTTTTGATTTTTATTTTATTTTGAAAGTGCGGACACTCGACGCTCCTTATTGGATCCATCCAGCGCACGCGGGCCTGTTTCCAATCTCAGGACATGCTGTGATGAATTTGTGGAAATCATCTGCAGCTCTGCTGGTACCGCACAGCCCACCCAGTCCGGACCCTCAGCACCCCCTCCTATCCCCGCCTCCTGCGGGGTATCAATACGATCATAGAGGCAGGAAATGTGGGGATCCCCAAGAAAATCCGCTCCGTCGTGAAACACAGACATAAAAAGGGCCTCCAAAAAAAAAAAAAAAAAAAAAAAAAAGAAGGCATGAAAATCTTATTTATCCTAATGTCACGATGCGGCTTTCAATCAGCCGCTTATTTATGGCAGCAATCTGTCGGGGTTTGCGCTAAAATGGAGAACAGAGGCTGTTTCTGCCGCAGAGTAAAGAGAAAAGACCAAACGCGATCCTTTTCATGCACTCATAAAGCAAACTGCTGTGATGTGATTCAAAACACTTGATTGTTCGCAGAGCTTTCAGATTAAACAGCTAAATAAAAAAAACTGGAATCAATATTAAAATCCGACCAGCTTGAACAATCTGCACACCCAGTTTATCTAATTTAGATCTGCACAGAGAACATAATCCTAACAGGTTATTGTAGCTTTTTTGTGTGTGTGTGTGTGTGTGTGTGTGTGTGTGTGTGTGTGTGTTTGTTGTTTTTTTGCGCATTTTATTGCGATTCACTAGATACATTTCAACAGATTTTTAAATAATTTTTTTTCCAACTAAAGTAGTTGGATAAGATAATGTTACTGATTCGTTTTTTTAAGCAAACAACAAAATAAAACCAAACAGTTTGTTTGGTAACACAAAGGTGTAATATCTTAGAAATGAAAACCCAGTCATCTCCTGCTGTTACCAGGTGACTGACAGGTGAGCATCGCAGTACAAGTTCAACAACTGCATATATTTTGTACACGGAGGGAATTCTCCTGCAGGAAAATAACTATTAGTTAATTGCACCGTAAATAATTAGACGATATTGTCACTTTACCAAAATCTGTTATCAAACAGAAACAGTAATGATGCAGCATCCGTCTTATATTTTACATCTCTGTGCTAAATGGTGATAACAATAAATATAACATTTTCATTGAAATCTTTCTACTGAGCTGCATTGGTTGGTATTAACCGATGTAATATGAAAGAAATAGAAATACACCTCTCAGATCTCAGTGGCAACCACCATTCATGGGCCTCATGTGGGAAGAAACGCCACAGCAACTCATTTATTCATAATACAACCCCAATAAACACATCAGCTATAACTGATTTAAAAAAAATAATTTTTATTATAATTTTGTTAACCTTACGTGTCACCAGGAAACCTCAGCAGCAGGTTGATCTGTCGCTTTGCAGCCTGATCTGCTGTTCGGATGACCCATAGTCTTTGTTTAAGGATAAAACCACAACAGCAGATGAAACGCTCCGCCCTGATGCAAACGCGCAATTACAGAAAATATAGGCTCTATACACGCCTTTGAAAGGTTGCCCTCGCTCGCTTTTGAGCGCCGTTGCGAAATGAGAGGTTTTTGAAGGAGAAATCCCCAAACAGCTCGCCATGCAACGCGAGGCTGGGTCTTAAACTCCCGGAGCCGGGCTCCTGCATGCAGCCGCGCTTCATTCACACGCTCCACTCGCAATTGCGTGTTTTCAGACGCTCCACGGCGGATAGGAGTGGAATGACTGATTTTGTGAAAACAACAATTGGTTTACCTGCAGGCTGGAATCGCAGGATAAAAACACCTTTCACTAGATTAACACAGGACACATCCTCACATGTGAGAAGAAAAAGATTATATTGTGCTCTCTTTATTACCTCACTGCACTGTAATTTATTTTAAAAAAATAAAAATAAATCAATAAATGACACATTTACCAAGCACGTTAAAATCTAAATGCTATGTTTGATAATTACTTCTTTTTGTTGACGACACAAACATTTTAGTCAAAAATAGCTAAAGAAATGGTTTTCAGTTAGCATTTAGCTATTCTTATTTATTGTGTCCAGCAAAGCTTTCTTTTTTTCCAACTTTAACAAAAAGCGCTAATGTGTCCAGCTGATAATATTATTGAAACAAATTTTGTCAGGTATTAAAAGTAAGCAACTCAATTTTTAATCCGGTGTAGTCATTTGTGAACCGACTTGTCAATAATTGTTGAATTTTAACACATTTATGTAGCAAATTTCATTAGAATCTAGCTGAAGAGCTTGGTTTAGCTAGCCGTTAGCTATTCTCGTTTAAAAAGTGTGGTGTCCAGAAAATAACCACTTTGTTTACCTGGAGTCGGATTAAGAATAATTTCATCAACTCAGTAAAAGTTTTTATAGGACTTGTGGTTGAGAGAAATTCTGCCTCAAAAGCAGAATGTAGGTCTTTAATAGCTTTGGAAAAAACTGCTAACGCTGGAGTGAAACGCGCTACCTCGTCAGGAGGAATTTTGAAATATATTGAATATAAGCAATCCAACTTTTATCCATTGTGGTGATTTCTGAACCATGTTGTCAGTAATTCCTCAATGTTAACAATATTAGCTGCGTTACACAGTTAATATACATGTGATGAGACTTTGGCTGACGTTTGGTTAGCTAGCCGTTAGCTACTGTCGTTTATCAAGGGCTTGTGTCCTGAACCACAAGCCCTGTAATGTTTGCATGGGTTGAATTAAGACCAATTTTATCAACACAGTAAAAGTTTTGGAGCTTTTATAAGACTTTTGGTTGATAAAGTCCCTGCGCTGAAGCAAGATGTGAAGCTAGCGAAGGCAAAAAGCGCTAACACTAAAGTGAAACTTGCTTCACTATTAAAAAGAACTGTGAAAAAAAAAATTAAAAATACACAAATAATTAAAATTTACACGAAGCACTGTCTTTTATGAACCTTTAGTTTATTATTATCAATTGTTCAATTTATATATTTGGTTAGCCGTTAGCTAATCTGATTCATTGTGCATTTTGTCCAGCAGAGAGCAGTTAAGCTAATATATTGATATGGGTCAATATATTTGAGCCACTGAATGTAGATCATTTTCCAGCAAAAAGGATCAATAAAAATTCACCCAAATGCAAGCATGGAAATTCTTGGACGGATTTAATTGCTTCAATTGGTTTTATGAGTGTCGAGCTTCCCAATTTTCGCGCGTCCCTCCTTCCCGCGTCTGTTTGGCACCGACCCGCTGGTGATGAGACGGGTGAGAAGCGCACGGCTGGTACGGACCCGTCTCCTTCTGCTCTTCTTTTCATTGGTCAGAATCCTCTCGCTCGTGACATCACATCCAGCCGACCCGCCGCAAAGCGCGCAGATGATGCTGGACACCTCCAAGGACGCACGGGCGTTTTGCGCTGTACGCACGACCGCTCGCGGAGAGCCTCCCCGCACGCAAAGGTAAAAAAAGAAAAAAAAAATCTGACTTGGATCCCGATGCCTCGGGATCGGCAGAGTGTGCGTGTTGAAAAGCGGCACTGCGGCCGAGCTCGGATTTGTTCGACACCGGGACTGGAAATGGACCGTGCGTAAGGCTGCGTGCGTTTCGGGAGAGGAGCTGTCACTCAATTCCCCCCCACCCCCCGCCCCACCTGTTGCCAGGTGGGTCTTGGCCTTTTTTTCCCCCACTCCTGGATATCTACTATGACATTAGGTCTGGAAGGTCTTGTGGATATGGAGGATATCGTTATCGACGTGGTGGGGGAAGGACTGAAGGACGGCGGAGAGGAGCAGCTCTCGCTTTCAGAGGAGTCTCGGAGCGAGCCGGAGCGCAGCGCGGAGACTTCCAGCAGCCAGACGGAGGACCCGGCGTGTCCTCCTCCTGCCAAAACCAAGTCCCCCGCGTCCGTCAAGCCTCCGTACTCGTACATCGCGCTGATAACCATGGCCATACTGCAGAGCCCGAAGAAACGCCTCACGCTCAGCGAGATTTGCGACTTCATCAGCCACCGCTTCGTCTACTACCGGGAGAAATTCCCGGCCTGGCAGAACTCGATCCGACACAACCTGTCGCTGAACGACTGCTTCGTCAAGATGCCCAGAGAGCCCGGGAACCCGGGCAAAGGGAACTACTGGACTCTGGACCCCAACTCCTCCGACATGTTTGAGAACGGGAGCTTCCTGCGGCGGAGGAAGCGCTTCAAGCGGCAGCATTTTCGCTTCGACCCGCTGAAGGAGCAGCACCTGGAGCCGAGCGGGCTGCACTGCTTTACGCACGGCGCGTACGGCCTCGGCGCGGCGGCGCTGCAGCTGCCCGGCCTGGAGATCTACCCCTTCCTGCACCACCATCACAGCCCGTCTCCGTGCGGCCCCGCCGCCATCCCACCTGTGAGCAGCATCCTGCCGGCTCTGTCCACCTTCTTCTCTCGCAGCGCCCTCACGGCCAAGGCCTTCCTGCAGTCGCAGGCGGGACTGGACGCCTTCTCCCCGGCGCAGTGCACCGCGTATTCCCCTCCTCTGACCTCGGGCGCTCACTACGCGGCCCCCGGCCTCTTCCGCCCGGCAGCCTCCCCGCAGCTCCTCGGTTTGCACCAGGAGTACCAGAAACTACAGACTCAGCGGAGCGGCGCAGAGCTGGACAAACACATCAACGCCAGTAACGAATAATCGGCCCAAAACCAGACTTTGACCATGTGTTTTCTCAGGTAACAGAGACTTAAAAAACAAAACAAAACAACAACAACAACAACAAAAAGCAATATCACAATTGCTGCAGCGCAAAATTGATGAAAAAATCCTCCTGCTTTACGGCAAATCTCTCAGCAGGCTTTCTCTGTCTGTTCTTTTTTTTATTTGATCATGACTTATCATCGTTTGTTTTAATATTTAAATGGAAAATTTCCTTAAAAAATTTCTCTGGAAAAATAAAAGCTGGAGATGTAAACCTGGACTTAACTCGTATTTATGTTTAGATTTTTGTTATTTAAATTTTTTTATCTGAGGTTCATTTTTGAAACAAACTATTTCCTTCTTCTATTTTTTTGCTTGTAATTGTTATTTATATAAAATCGACGTAATCTAATAATAATAATTATTATTATTATAATAAAAATCGAACTCTGGTGAGGTGCTGATGAGGTTTTGACACTGTAAAAATAAAATATAATAATAATGATAATAGAAGGAAAATATTATAATAATAAAACTGGCCATGCCAGGCCTTAAAAGTGTTTTAAAGAAATGTAAAAAAAAAAAAAAAAAATGCATAGAAATGCTGCCGAAGCAGTGCATGCATTAGAATCAGAAATACATTTAGTCAGGCGTTCATGACATGACGGTAAAAATATACAGATAAAATAATATGTTAGCAGTTTCTGCAGAAACACCATGCAGTCGCTCCTGCCTGCAGCTCGATCAGGCTCTGAATCAAAGACGAGATAATTTTGATCAATTCACTGTAGGAAAGTAAGCTGTGCAAAATTTTCAGATCGAAAAATTAAGTCTGTGCAAAACTATCTTGCTATGCAACGTCTATAACAGAGATAGTAAAATACAAACAAAAATACTTACAAAAACAACAATGTGAAATGTCCTATTTGTCTTCGACGTGATTTATTTTCCACCGCCGTGGACAAAGACACCTGCAGCCGACGCTACACTGTTGTGTCTCATAATATGGGGACACACACACACACACACACACACATAGTCCTGCTGGAAAATCACTGCTTTTATCTCCTTTCTTTCCAACATCCTAATTAAAACGGGGCATTTTTAAAGGCATATTTCACAAATGCTTATAGATATGAACGACATAGATATTAGACATGTTGTAGAAATATCAGGTTTTGTTTCGAAGCAAGAATAAATTCAAAATATATAAACAAAATACCAAATCGTTGCATTGGAAAACATTTTATTATTATTATTATTAATATTATTGTTGTTCTAATTATTATCATCCGTCCTGCTACAAGCTTCTTATTTCTTTCCCCTTAGTTTGTGAATTAATCCAAAGAGGATGTACAGAAAACTCAAATATGGACCTGTTAAACCTCCTGAGTCAATCAAGAGGACACACGACTCAGCCTTCCGCTAGTTTCAGGCCCCTGATTGATTTATTATTCTTTTCAGTTTCACTTAATTCCACGGCTTACGGGGACATGAAGTTAGGATTTAGAGCAGAGCTGGATTTACTGTCATTTCATCTCAGGATGGATCTCACTGAATCTTTGCACCTTCAGCAGCTTTCCGTTCGCGAAAGCCTTCAACGGATCACGTCGTCTTGTTTTCGCATCGCTCCTGCGAGCGATTTTGTAAAAATGCATGCTCCTCGTCTTGAGCGGCCCGTGTTTAACTGGCAGATTCACCTTTCACTCTCTCAGGTTCGACCTTTGCTCTTCACTCTGCAGTGTGGGATTTGTGCAGGGTGGAAACGACGTTAAGTCAGTTTGTCTCTCAAACGTCGGGATGTTTGAGGCGCATCGATGTGAACGTCAGGGCACAGACTGTGGGAGCGGTCCGCCGAGAGCAGCAAAAGTAGTTTTTTAAAAAAAGAATATTTCCGTTCTGACGAACAGGCACGATGCTTCACTGACTTTTTGAAACGGCCACGGTTTGAGAACCCGACGAAGCTTCCCTCATATCGCACACTTCAGAGCTCTTTCGAGAGGAGGTCAGAGAGAGACAGCTGGCCGACCTGAGTGTCATCCAGTGCACCGGTCTTGTCCTCCCCCTGCCCCCACTTGTTGCTGCGCGCCATCATCCTGCTGGCTGTTGTTGGACTTTTCCGCTGCGCGAAAGAGAGACAGAACTCATCTGTGTGGGAATATTTCCACAGACGCTCGTGGTGTGGAGACGAAAGCAGTCGCTTTCATTGAGCTAACATTTTTATTTTGGAATAAAAAAACACAAAGAACAAAAGCAGAACGGTAAAAGTAAAGAAAAGCGACAATGTTTTGCACTGTAATGATTACAAACTACTTCAGCAGGTGCTTGAGTCTGTATCTCAAAGTCAAAATAGCAAAAACAACAACGACCATTAATTTAGTGTCATATTTTAGCAGCAATTCACTCTAAGGGGAACAGTAGCATCTCCACCGTCCCCCCACGTGCTGCTTTGCTCTGCTGACCAGCAGTGTGCAGCAGAGGCTACCGGTTAGCTTACTTAGCTAGCTTACATCAGGCAAATAAGAGGGAGGTGGGCTTGGAGGGGACCTTTACAATTAGCTTTTAATTGTTGTGTAAATCGTGTTGCCATTAAAATTGAAGCGTAATTAAGGGATAATTTTAGTCATGAGGCTTTTCTGCTCTAGAAGAAAAAGAAAAGATAGATTTTGTGCAGAGCTGCTGATTGGCAGCTCAGATGGGGTCTTTTTTTTTTTTTTTACTGGAGGATTGGGGAGGGGTTAGTCTGTGCACCTGATAAAATAAGCAATTCTGTAGGCTTGTGTGTGTGGTGTGTGTGCGTGTGTGTGTGTGTGTGTGTGTGTGTGTGTGTGTGTGTGTGTGTGTGTGTGGCTATGACCGCACATCAGTTTTCCATCCCTGCTCTTTTCACCCCCTCTCTTTTCCTCCTGTACGTCATTAAGTGTTTAAAAGCTTTATTGAGTCTTTTCCTCCAGTAGAAGTCAAATGAAATCTCCGTTTTAATAATCAGCGACACATATATATATGTTTTTTTTTCTTCCTTTGGTCTCCTGTGAGGTCTTAACTCTGCAGAACCGCTCAAACTGGCAACAAAGCGCTGAAGTTTCACGCTCGACATCCCGGATGTCGGTCGCGGCGTGCGCGCGCGCGAGAGAGAGGGTGATTCGTGGGAACGGCGTGACGGCGTCACTCACGGACCTGCGTCTCCAGCTCAGCTCAGCTCGCGGCCTCGTGCCCGCGGTGGTCGGCGCGCGCCCGCGGGCGAAAGCGAGTGGATTCGGTCAGACGTCCATTCACGGCCGACGGCGCTGGAGGCCGCAGCAGCGCTGAGAGCCGCGGGCCAAGCCGAACCGACGTCTCCGGTGGAGCGCCCCGCCTCGCGCGCCTTTCTGCCTCTCGCGAGCCCACGAGAGAGAGACTCATTCTGGGAAGAGTTCAGAGCACGTGCTGCTGGAAGCGCTTCTGAAGCTTAATTCGTCTAATGCAATAGTTTTATTTTTATTTTTAGGAGGTTTCAGTGTGTTGAGATTTTATTTTTTATTGCTTTTTTATTTCCACGTTGCCTAATTGTGTAACTTGACCGAAAGGACACCACGTCTCGTGGGGTTTGTGGCTGTCAATGCCTTTTCATTCAGGTAATACTCCAGATTGGACGCCGCGTGGGTCAGCCTATGCATTTGTTCAACACAATTTTAAACACAGACTAAATAAAACAAACAAACAAACACAAAAAAAGCTCACTATGTGAGTTATAGCCTAGTTCTCATTTTGCAGCTCTAGTAACGCTCACATAACAAGCTAATACTGACTGGCTAATAGGTTTGACTAATAGACCCTGCAGAATATCATGTGGCTTCAAAACAGCTTTACCTTAACTAAAATGAAAGTATTGATAAATTAATCTTATGGGCGTTTCTCACCGTCTTCCTTCCTCCTGCTAGTTGTGTGTAGCAACAGGTGCGGGATGCCCTGGTTCACTTTGACATCGGAAATCCAGTGATGTTGATGGCATGACGATCACCTTGAGTAAAAGGAATGTTGGTTTCACTGTATTTATGTCTTTTTCTTTAAGGGGGCATGGCAAACAAAATCACATGACAAGCTTATTAGCTGGTTAGGCTATCTGCGGTAACTAGCCTGTTGTCCGATGCTTGTTTAAAAGAACTCAGTGTTTCGGCAGTTTTGCAGTTTTCTGGAAGTTTGTTCCAGATTTGTGGTGCATAGAATGGCTGCTTCTCCATGTTTGGTTCTGGTTGTAAAGATGCAGAGCAGAACCAGAGCGTTCACCCATCCATTGTTTGTGCCCAGTCATCCTCCCAGGGTTCAGTGTGTGTGTGTGTGTGCATGTGTGTGTGTTTGGTGCCTATCTCCGAGACCAATTGAACTAACAGTCATGCTTTAGGACTGTGGGAAGAAGGTGGAGTGAAATCCCTAGACAGGGATTCGAACCCAGGACGTTCTTCTTGTTGAACAGTTTCAGTGCTACCCACTGCCCCACTGTGCAGAACCACATTTCAGGACATTATTAATGAACCTCGGCTGCTTCGTTAGTCTCCACATCGCCGCTAAAAATGGTTGGCTGCTCGAAGGAGCCATATGCCGTGCTAACGATAGCAATCGTCTGGTTTCCGTTGATCTCGATGTTGTTGTTGAGCTCTCGTTAGCAAAACTCACACCTTCCTCTGCAAACATATCAAAGCTGACGTTTTCTCCCCTCTCACTTTAATGGCTGACTTCCACGGGCCCCACTTGCTTGTTGGCGTTTGCTTTTCCTGGCAGAACCAGGTCCACGCTGCCCTGCTTTGGGGAGTTATTCAATTATAAATCTTCCACCCTTCTCTTGCAGCCTCTCCGCCCCACTCCTCCTTCAATCTTTCTTCTCACAGGTCTACGCGTTCCCCTGCCAAGCCCAGTAAAACCCGCTGCTCCGCTGGTACGCCCCTCTTCGGTCTCGTGCCCAGCGTTTTATTATGCTCGGAGTGGCGAGGTACAGCGCGGCGTGTTTTTTTGGAAAAGGGACCCCCTCTCGAGACTCTGTGCCAACAGATGACAGTGACATATAGCAGGAAAGCCACCCAGAAGGAGAATGATCTCACACCTCAGCCACGCACTGGCTGGGAGTGGGAGAAAGTAGAAGGGGTGTGGGAGTGTGGGGACGGGAGTACAGCTGGGGGTAGAGGGAACAATAAAACAGATTAAGGGAAGTAATCATTACTGTAGTACATTTTATTTTATTTAGACATGATTGTTTCTCTTTGTTATTTCTGAATATGCTAAACACTTTTTGAAATGAGCTAAAAGATTTGGAATAACTTTAAAATATCCTCTGAGTTGTACAGTCATCTTAAAAACAACACACAGGCTCTCATATTGCAACTACTGGCGCTATCTGATCAGTTTTAAATCACCCCTGAAGCATTTTGAAAGAATAAAATAGGATTTCATTAAAAGTAATTTGACTTTGTAATTTACCGACTTGAAATTGGGCCTGTGTCTCTTTAAGAAGCTCCTGCTCTTTCTGAAACTCTGCCTTCAGGAAATCATGACAAAATGGCTCCTCTATTAACCCTTTGACAAGGGTTTTACCAGCGTTGCATTGAGAAGAAGCTCCTGTCATGAGCTCAGCAGACACACAGGTCCACCAGGTGTTTGCTAGTTAATGCTGGCTAGTCTGAAGGAGACTCTGAGGCGGAAACTGGGAAGCCCAGAAGCTGCAGCGCTGAGGAGGCGCTTCGTCCTTGGAGGCGGAGCTAGGCCCCACCCGCATGTTTGGCACGCCTGAATGGTTGCCATGGAGATTAAAGGATTTCTCAAACATGCATGAAAGAATCAAAGCAACACTGCATGTTTTTGATGAGGGAATAACTTTATAACATGATGCAAAGCAAAAAAATAAAAAATTCTACCCCCTACTACTTTATAGCAAACAGCATGAAAACGTCTATGAAATTATTAATTTTGTAAAATTACTTTTGCACATCTGGTGTAAAATAAAACATGAAAACCGTGGGGCTTCTTTGGCATGTTGTCGTGGAGTAGTTGACTAAATCAAAGAAACATTGAAATCAGAACACCGCTGAGGCATTACTGACTGTGAGAAAGACAAATTAAAACTGCTAATGAGTTTATCAACATAATTATAGCGAAATTGGAAAACATCGGAGTGGTGGCTCTTGCATGCTGCTGTGACATAAGGCCCACCTATCGCCTTTCTGAAGTTTATGAACACTCATCATGAGCAGAAAGGGGTTTTTATGGATGCATATATGACATTGCACATGTTCCCACCAGGGCCAAGTTCAGGCTCAAATGCATACACTCATAAAGCAGATTGTAGCTCCTCAGAGGAGACACATTGTATTACCATTTATGCATCTACGTGCATTAAAATGTAGTTTATTGTTCTTTACTGAGTTGCACCTTGACTGTACAGTTTTGCAGCCAGACACTGCAGCCTGAAGTGACCCGTGTCTGATTTTTGCGTGTTTTTTTTTTCCTTGTCAGATTTTCATGACGATCCGAACACAGATCGAATTTTTACAAATGCAACCCAGACCACTTGGACATATCGTCCTAAATATGACATGTATTACACCTTTTCAATACAGCCTGTATTACAGGTTGTGTATGTTATTGACCTTTACTTTTTTCCTGTTTAGTCCGTCTCAGTCAAACAATAGTTTGTCTCCCTAGAATGATTGGTTCTTTCGAGAAATAAATGTGCAAGCTAACTCTGGTTCTCTTAAAAACCCGGATCTCGGTTTGGTCGAAGTGTTCGAATGCAAATGTTTACCGGAGGCCGTTCCAAAAGCACGAAGCATGAACTATAGAGCAGGGCACTCTGGGTAAATACAACCAAAACAAACGTGAAAATGTAGCTCTAGCTCGAGAAATGGAAATATTTTCCCAACAACAAAATGGAAATTCTACAACCACTGAAATCTAATCGTACTCCATTCTTGTTTACACTTTTTCTTTTTGAAGATGGAAGTTGAACTTGTGTCTTCTACAGAGGTTTTTGTGTTGCTTCCTTCGGTGGTTCTTGCAGCGCCACCACAAGTGAGGAAGTGAATTGGTTTTTCAAAGGCTTGGTTTGGTTTTAATGCAAACTGCACCCGTTGAAAATATAACTAACATTATAATTGTGTACCCCAATTAAATCGATTATACCAGGTGTGAAAACACCTTTAGTCCATCCAGAAAACACTTTTTGAGTGTGTTTGGGACTTTAGTCTTGTTAAGACACCCCTTTGTGTCCAAGTTGAATCTTTCCGAACTAAACTGTTCCCCTCCGATGCCGGAGCTCCTGAGTCTCTGTTCACAGTTTTACATCACCGACGACAGACCGAAAACAATGCAGAAACCAATATTTCCCTTGATTTCTGGAACGCCATGTACGATGGAGGCAGGTTTTCTGCGAGTGGCAGTGATACGACGCAAAGTGGATGACTCAAGGAAGAAGGGCCCCCTCCAAAATGATGGTCTACCAGCTAAATGGCTAAAACTTTCATTCACATCAAAGCTGCATTTACAATAAAGTTTAAATCAAAGTCGATTCAATTCTCCCATGAAGAGCGGCTAAATATCCGTCCATAGTTACGCCAGACTTATGTTGATGGCTAAGCAGCTGCCACCTGCTACGAGACATTAAGCCAAATATTAGTGGGGGCGTGTGTGTATATATTCCAGTTTGTATGTATAATTTGGACCCTCTGTGGATTAGAGCAAATCCGCCATAATTTCCAACCTGGGCACCTAATTCCTGTTTTTTGAACAGCATCGAGGAAATGTTTCTGCATCATCGTTTAACTCTAGGAACGGTGGAAATGGAAACTTCTGATTTGAAAATTGGACTGTTTCCCTTTAAGAAGTGAGACATTTAAAATATAGTGGATTTTGCCCAGGAGTGAAGCAGCCTGATCCCTCATAGCAGGTTTAAAAGTCTGTTTTGATGAGGGAACTCTGTGTCTGTGTGGGTTTTTGTTTTTTTTCTCAAAGCAATGCTGAAATCGCTAAAAATGTTGATAGTGCAGGGCCAGAACGGTGAGCATGGTGGTTTTAGTCATAGAAAATGAATAAAGCCAATGCAAATAAATGAGAAAAACATGGGTGCGTCTGGAATATGGCAGCTGCAGGATTTCATGTCTGTAGTAGAGACACGGGTTGCTGGGTTCTACAGCCAAATTAGCACCAAATACAACAAAATATTGTTAAACCCTCACTCTCAAAAAAAAAAAAAATCTGTTTTTCAGCTTTCCGACTTGCCAGCTGTGCATTTGAAGGATGGCTCTCCTCCAAATATCCCTCCTCAGTGAGTTTTTGAGTGGAAGCGCAGACTTGCTTAAATGTCAGTGTGCGGTATGCACTGCAGGTAGAGGTTCTCCAACCACCAGGATGCGAAAAAAAGAAAGAAAAAAAAAATAGATCAAACACAGCAAGCGTGTGACATCACCCGGAGCAGCCCCCGAACCGCTTATTGCTCCAAATGAGAGCCATTAGCCGCACAAACAAAGGCTTCGAATTCGATGGTGCTCAATGAAAAAAGCTGGAGCAGGAAACACAATTAACTCCGGGGCCAAACTGTGTCAGAAGTCGTCAGACTTCAGTTGGGAGCGAGGCTCTGGTTACAAGTTGCACAAAACCCGAGGGCCTTGGCGATTGGCGCAGGAGCCTGATGAGAGTCGGTAACCTCAACCCGGCTCTGGCCCGAACGCCTCGTCTGATCTCCGAGGAAGACAAAGTGGTCTGCCTTTCCCTGCACCTCGCCCGCCTCTGTCTGCACTTTCTCCCCTTACTTCTTCTTCTTCTTCTTCCCTCCCTCGTTCCTTCCACCACCACCACCACAGCAACGTCTGCAGTGGCATATTACTACTTGGAAACGGATTTTTTAAAAGCGAATAGAGACGAGGGTGCCAGAATGGGAAAAACATGGATTGGCTCAAGGGGAGCAGATTAGGCGTGCGTGCCAAACCTCACGCTTTGCAAGAAACTAGAAAATGACCCCTTCTCTCTAAGCTTTTTCTTCTTTAAAAATTTTATTATTACACTAATGCTCTGAGTTAAAGACCAACCGCATCGTGAAAGGGAAGTGAAAAAAGAAAGTCTGAAAATTCCAGGATTGTCACCTCATCTTCCAAGCTTGGAGTGACTTAATGGCGCAAGGTGCTGGAGATCTGTCAGCGTCCCGGCTGCAGGTCCAACATCCTGCGACAGCGGCACAAAGCCGCTAATTCAGGCTTTTGTGTCTGCTAATGGATGTTATGCCGCTTCATGTAGATGTGATATGATAGGATTGATTGCTCCGAAGCTTTTTTCCCCCTTCTTCTTCTTTTCCTCACTTTTTAGCACCACCCTGCCACCCAAACCGTCGACCGTCGAGCCCCGCTCATCATCCCATGCCGCCTCTGTTGGTGGTCCCTGGTGTTGTAAGCTATATTTTCCCCCCCTTCCTCTCTCCCTTTTTTTTTTGCTTCTCTCCCTTGCTTTTTTTTCTTTCTTTTTTTTTTTTTTTTTTTTTTTTTTATAGAGCTAACACAAAATTGTTCCTAATTCGCTGCTGCTAGAGGGGGGTAATTTGCGGCTTTTGGCTGAGTGTTGCAAGCCCAAATTTGAAAAAGCTGCCGAGCTTGAAGGCGCTCTGTGAGGCGCAGTAGGAGCAGCATGCATGCATGCATGCAGGGAGAGGGGCCTTAATTCATTCATCTGACTGCGGAGGAAAAAACACAAAAACACGATAAGCCTCTAAAGGCTGAGGCCTGCGATGCAATAATAACTGGTGGTGGGCAGACTGAGCCAAAGCCACCAATAATTATGGCTCTTTTAATGAAATGATGGAGATAATGCGCCGCTCTCTTGAAGTCAATTGGATCCCAGTTTAGCCTATAAAGTCGCCGCGTTTGGATCCGACTACATGTCGGATCAAATGAGTTCGTTTTTACTCATGTTTCTGAGTCAGTCTGGGAATTTGCTCGGAGGAAAAGTAGCGATGCACCGATCCGATGATATCTGTATGAACTGATATTATAAAGAAAGAAAATTCTAAATCCAGCTCTTCCGGACTTTTCGCAGTCCGTAAGAGCAGATCTATTCAGTCTAGTTCTGCTTTCTGCTCTGAGAGTTCATGATTTTTTAAATTATTATTATTGTTATTATTTTACATTACATTTATAGCTCGTAGTTGAACTTTGTGAACCATTTGAGAGAACGCTCGTTGCAGTTTACTTTTACATTTTTGACCAAAGTAGGCAACCTATTGTATTTGTCAGTTTGTTTCTTCATTATTAATTTTATATTGTCTGTCGTACAGCTAATTCCACTGACAGAGCAAATTAAAGTTGTTTTATTTTTATATATTTGACCTAGATGGTGAAAATATTGGTCTGACGCTCGACATCAGATATCGGTACTGGAAGTGAAAAAAGCGGATCGGTGCATCCCTGGAGAGAAATGCTGCTGGATTCACTGCTGAACAAATATCAAAGCCAGGACAGATGAATTTGCCACTATAAGTTCATTCTTTGAGGAACCATCTTTTGCTTCAATCATGTGTTCAAGACACAAATATCCTCACACCATGATTCTGCCACCGCTGTGTTTCCCACTGTAGATGGTGCATTCAGGTTAGGTGTTGTGTCGGACTCACGAAAAGTTGTGCATAATTGTAAAATGGAAGGAAAACTATGACATCAGCTTTGCACGTACAGATTTTTTAAAGTTGCATTTTTTTTCTTCGAGCTTTCAAGTTTTGCCACAGCTGGACTGATGTTCATCCACCTTCCCATCAACTCTGACAGGGGATTCCCCATATCACGATGCGGCCGCCGCCGTAAATCAAAGCAACCATTAATGATGATTTAATTTACAAGTGGAGCTCTTCAGTCCTTATATTTATGAAATAATCTATAAAATTTGCTTAGAGAACATTTCCACCAAAGAGAGTGAGTTGGTATGAAAATATTACGGCGGATCCCTGTGACAACATTGATGACTTCATATTTTAATTGTTGAAACACCAGAAACACTTTAATAAATATTAATACACTCGGTGGAAACTGTCTTGGCTCTGCTGCGGAAGTTAAAAAGCAAACTGGTGAGATAGGATCACTACCTTTGGTTAGAATTGTAAAGAGTTAAAAAAAAAATTAACTATTATTATTATTATTATTATTATTATTATTATTATTATTATTATTATTATTATTATTATTATTATCTGTAGTAGCCGCAGTAGATGTAGTTGCAGTGCCCCAGATTGGTCCAGGTGTTTGGTGAAACTAAATGGAAGTCAAGTTTCCATTGGTTTGCTCAATTTGACATTTTGAAAATAAATTTGTTTATTGGAAATACACCAATTTTGAGGAAAAAAAATTGATAGAATGTCTGAAAATAATTTCATCATCACTTATTTTGTCAAACTGCAATAAAAACCCTTTTTCTCCCCACCACATCTCACGAGTCCCGCGATCGACAGCCGGATGTTGCCGCTGGTGAAAACTACGAAGGTGACAGGAAGTGGCAGGACTGTAATGATGCAGCATGTTTTTAAATTGCGTTTCTTATTTAACGGAAGCATGAAATGAACCCGTCACTTCAACAAGTACCGAAACGACAATTTTCTGCCGAGGAAAGAAAAAAAAGAACTTGGCTTTCTGACCTCTTGTTAGTCACATAAAGAAGAAACAGGTCCGTCTCCTCTCCCATCCCTCCTTGGTGGCCCGCGCTCTCCTCGGTGGTGGAAACCCACATGGATGTTTTCCCCCGTTTTTTTTTTTTTTTTTTTTTCATTTTATCCCACAGGCTCTCTCATTTCCACAACAGCGCGTCATTACCCGAGTGTTTAAACACTTAGGAACAGTTTAAAAAGGAGGAGCGAAAAAACACTCCCGGGCAATGAACAGCTCCACATTAACTGTGTATCACTCGGGGGAGCAGTAAAAGCTGCCCTGAGAGTGAAATGAAGTCAATAAATAAACGTGGCTGCTGTCAAGACGTCTGGAACAGCTTGAGAGGGTTTCAGCAGCCAGGGCAGCCGTAGCATCGAGTCGGCTGGCGGGGGGCATGGGGCGGGGAGGGATGGCGATAAGTTTGGAAGAATTAGCAGCTACAACTCGCTGGGGAGGCCTTGACTAATGAGGCTGGGTTTGAACCGTGATAAATTCAAAAACAAGAGGAATGTTTGATCTGCACTGAACCACAGTTTGTTGAAAGTCACAACGCTCGCTCGGCTCCCCTCACAACAGATTAAGTTTATTATTTTTACGCTGATCCCACATGAGCTATGTCTGACAAAGATGCTACTCCCGCATGGGCCTCCTCTCACAGCGGTCCGTCAGGCTGACAACAAATGCTGCGCCGTGGGAAGGAATGCCAGAGCGGGGTTAATTATGGGCTATTAAGATTACTCACATTTAAATGGAGCATTGTAGTTTGCACACGTAATGGCCACATTTTAGATTCAGCCGCTTCATTCCGAACACAAAAGCTAGTTAGCTTAGTTAGCAATTAGCTCTTCTCATCCATCATTTGTGGCACCTGGCAGAGAGCGGCGAGGCTAATAAGTTTATATGGGATCAAAAAAACTGTCATCACACTTGTGGCTTGAGGAAGTTTCTGTGCTGAAGTCAGAATTGCAGTTTGGATCCAGCTCTAAATAGCTTAGCCACCGCACTAAATGTTCACATCTAGCTAGCTAGCAAGGGAAAGGTTTACATTCCACTGGTCATAGAGCTAAAACATTTTTA
Source organism: Poeciliopsis prolifica (assembly GCF_027474105.1). Lineage (NCBI taxonomy): Eukaryota > Metazoa > Chordata > Actinopteri > Cyprinodontiformes > Poeciliidae > Poeciliopsis > Poeciliopsis prolifica. The sequence goes on along the minus strand of NW_026562385.1, from coordinate 10,818,802 downwards.
ACGAATTCAATAATTCAACGTGGACATTAAGTTCTAACCACATGCCCAGCCGCATTATGCCAACAAATTCAAATTTTGGGTTGGAATGAACGTGAAATGTTGGTTCAGTTAGCCGTCAACTCATTCATCCTGTGGAGGAGGAAGGCGGCCATGTTTATGTGAATCCATCAACTTGGTGAAAATGATGAAATAGCATGAGATTTATTGAAGGAAAATGTCTCTGTTTGAGCAGCAATATAAGATTTTATCCACCTTGACTTGTTTAGTGACAGCGCTAATGCTAAGTGAAGCTTGTTTTTGCAAATGAACAACTCCTCTTGGTTTGTGACTGTCAGCCTTTGTTCCACCTTTTGACAGCAACTTTAGAAATAAAGACGATTGTTGTCTGAAAATGTAAGAATCAAAGCAAAATCCGGTTTTTAAGCTGTAAGTTATGTATGTATTTTAAGCAATATGAAGCACAACAGTTAGAACTTGGCTAATGTATTATATTGATAAATAATAACAGCTGAGTTGGGTGACTACATTTTTAAAAATGGTTTCTGCTTACACTGAAAAAAAATTGCAATTAAATTAAATTTGCCAAATTTAATTTATTTGTGCTCGCTTAACATGACAACTTCACAAACTATATGTTTACTTGGACAAACCTAATTTGATTATTGTAACAATTAAATCTTTTAAAACCTGTTTACCGTCGTTTTTATCAGTGTAGAGACACCGATTAAAAGAGATAATATTTTGCTGGTCAAATTTTTACACTGTGGACTTAATCCTCGTACTCCTGCTTAAAATAGGATTAAAATAGTTGGAGGACCAGCGTCTGCCAGGAGGGAGAAACATCGAACAAAAGGACGGGGCAGCGGCTGGATGGCTGTTTTTCCAATTTAAAGCGATTGATCAGAGCGAGTCCGAAGGACTGGGCGAGTGGGTGGGCGGGAGGACATGGGTCAGAGGAAGCTGCAGGTGTGAGGAAGGGAAAACACAATCACATCTCAAGTCAAACAAATGCGTCTCCCCTGAAGGAGATGGATGGCGGGGGGGGGAAGAGAAGCATTCCGATCCAGGCAGGAGATTCCCATCGTTCAGCTTTGTGGTTCTCCTCGTTCTCAGGAGCAGAGCGCCTTGCTGCTGCTGCTGCTGCTGCTGCTGCAGGGCCAAACATCTGGACGGCGAGATGGAAAGGAAGTAACAAAGAGGAGCAGAGAAGACGAGAGTGGGTGAGAGAAGGAGGGATGAGGTGAGGTCAGGAGGAAGAAAGCAGCCATGTTTATGTTGGACACTGACGTGGAGGAGGGAGTCGGTGTCGCTTGACGAGAGTTCACGCTCACCGCTTTGTCTTCATTAGAGGTGGGTGGAGCAGCCAAAACTCATACTCAAGTAAGAGTAGCTCTACTTCATTATATTTTTACTCAAGTAAAAGTAAGAAATTAGTTGGAGTAAAAATGTATTTGGTTAAAAAAAAAAGTACTGAGTAACTGATCAAAGCATTAATCATTTGACAGTTAAAAACTATGTCATCATATTTGGACAACTTGGTATCTTAAAGACCAAAAGGAAAATTATTAACAATTGCAAAATAACAAAATCAGGCCATTTTTATTAAAAGATCAACTTCTTACAATATGAAACATGAAACTGTGACAAAAACTCCAGGTGTATGTGGGGTGTGTCTTGAACTTGCTGTCACTTTTCTAAAATAATTTATTTTTGTTGCTTTTTTTATTGTAATTTCTTTTGTTTTTGCCTAAATCATCTTTTGAAAAGAAAGAGGTGATGTCTCTTTTTTCTGTTTTTTTTTTTTTTGTCTAAATTTTTTGGTAAAAATGACTTAGGCTATTATTTTAGGAAGGCGACTTTGTTCTTCCTTTGGTGAAGTTACTCCATCCAGAAACTTTACCCGTGTGAGAGTAGCGACGCTTCATAACATATATTACTCAAGTAAAAGTTAAAGATTCTCCTAGAAGTGTCTTTTTTTTTTTTCAAATCGTAACTCAAGTAACCATAACTAGTTACTACTCAACTCGCAGTCGTCACCTCCACCTTCCAATATGTTATTTTTGTCTTTCTAATCCTTCAGACAACAATTAAATGGGGGCTCTGGTCACCTCCACCAGAGACCAGAGCCCCCACTCCCACCGCCAACTGACAGCTACGATTTATTTTTGCTCTCTTGTTTTCCTCACTCTTGTTGTTTCCCCCAGGAGTCCCGTAAAAACCCGGCCAACTCCTGTTTGCTCTGCAATTCATGGGATAAGCTGGAGCTCATAAAAAAAAAAAAAAAAAAAAAAAAGCTCAGAGGGCAGACAGAGGTCCTGCGCTCTGTAAAAGAGACAGAGGTTGGAGTACACACACACATACGCACACACACACACACGCACACACACCCACACCCACCCACACACACACACACACACACCCACACACACACATCTAAACGTCCTACACATTAGAAGCATTTGATCCCTGTGAACGCTGTGCACCCGTAAAAGGACACGCTCGGTGTATTTCCCTCCCTCCGGTGTTTTCTGTGACGGGAGTGTGAGCTTGTAATAATAATAAAAAAAAAACATAGAGAGAGGGAGAGAGGAGAATAAAACCCACACATGACAGGTGCCCAAAATCAGAGAAAATTTAATGATGTGATATTTTTATGCCGCTCGCTTGCGTTTTATTTGATTTTTTTCTGCTTGGTGTCGTAACCCTTTCTGCGCAAGAGTCTGTGTTTAAGTCTGAAAGCACAATCGCAAATGATGAACAACACATTTCATGACGTCGAGGTGTCAAAAAAAAAACAAACAAACACTGATGTGGCGTATTAAACCGTTCCATACATTATAGCGCAAATAAGGGATAATTGTTTTTAAACTACATGACTTGGGTCAAACATTTTGAACAACTGTGTTGTTTCACTTTTTTCATTTTTAGTGTTTTCCTTCCAACGAATTTGTTTGTATTCCTTTGTATGGGTTGAACGCCGTAAAAAATGGCAGAGAATAATTTACATCACAAAATCTGTTTACGTCTTCTGTTTATGCAACATTGCTCTAAAGCACTGTTTTAAATTTCCTATGTTCTTGTGAAGGAGTTTTAGGAAACATTTGGGATACTGCCCCTTGATGTACAAAGTCAGAGTAAACACACCGCCTCACATTCCGTCAGCGCGTGGATTCCTTGTGAACGGTACGTGTGTGTGTTTTTACTGCTGATGGCACAGCGGAGAATTTATTTGAACAGATGTGAACCCTCGGTGCCACGTTGACCTCAGGTCCTGCTCGCAGCTGATCTCTCCGCCCTGGAAAAAATAACACTGGCTTTAGCAGACTGACCTGTGGAGGAGAAGAAGGCTCGCAAAAAACGGGCCGTAAGTCGGGGAATACGGCCGCGTCTTCTCACCACTGGCGTAATTGAAACGCCGTGTGACCTTATCAGAGCGCACGTGCCGGGTTGTGTCCTCGTCTGCTATGAAATATCACAGCTAACCAGACCAAACTGTAAAAACCAGAAGTTATTTTCCCTTCACGTTTTGATATATGAAGCAGGATTTATGCTCTCATTGACTGGAAAATGGAAGGGCTCTTTACACCGAACGCACTGCACATCAACGGCGACACGGCGTGAGTTAGTGGGGTGCAAGAGGTTGAAGACAAGAGCCATAAAGGAGGAGGAAATTTATGTCACGAGCGAAAACAAGCGAGAGGTCAGAGGCAGAGCGAAGTGTGCGGGGGTCGACAGGGATGAAGAGACGGCAATGTTTGGATAGAGGACAAGGCAGAGTGATGCTAATTTATACCCGGCTAATTGGAAACAGCAGAGTCCCTGCACCTGAAGCACCACTGCGACGTGGGAGGGTGAAGAGACACGACGGAGGTCGGGGTCGGCGTCAAAGGCGGCCTTGTTGGCTCTGTTCCCACTTATGTTGGACCCGCAGGACGTCTCAGCAGAATTAGTGTGGATGTTAAGAAATTTCCCCCAGGTCATGCTGTTGTGACACCCTCGCAAACAAGCCAAACACACATTGTGCACAGGCGGAGCCAAGACCACCCTGCTCCTGATGCGGGAGGAGAATCGGCTCACTGTGTCACGGCTTTAATCCGACACCGTCTAACACACGACCTGGCTGGACTTCAGCCGTCTTAGCTTCCTGGTTAAATAAATATGACAACCTCCTTGGATAATTACAGCGCCGTGACCGAGTTGAGTCATGGCATCCGTTAATTATTAGGTGGGCCACGTGAACGACGCAGGCTATAGCTTTTCATTCGAGGGCCCCGGCTGCTGGGTGCGTGCCGTGGGTCGGCCGCGCTGCAGTGAGTGATGGTGTATTCAGATGTTGGCTGTGACTGGGGTCTGGCGTTGTGCTGAAACATGAAGTAATCTTGGAATTTAGATTGGAAAAACATTGGTGTTGCTCCATATCTGCATGATCTGTTTGCACTAAGAGAGCTGTGAGTTTTTGCACCCATTCAAGTTAGAGGTGACGCAATTCATATGAATGGATGAATGGCTGCACCGTCCATCCGTGACTTGATGGACAGATGGACAAACATCCATAAAGCATCAATCATATTAATGCATGATTGAAATTGTTAATGGATGGTTTGGTGGATGATCAGAAAGGCAGACGGATGAATTACAGGGCAAACAGGATGGATGGATGGGTGAACAAATGGATGGATGAACAGATTGGTACATGGATGGAAGGATGATAAAAGGAGAAAAGCATGGATGGACAGAAGACTGGTGAATGGAGGATGAATGGACAGATTGATCTCGATTGGATGAATAGCAGGACAAACACATGAACAGATAGATGGATGGACAAATTGAGGATGGATGGATGGATGGACTGACCACATTCATGTGGTCAGTGTTATGTTCAGTGAGCTCAATGTTGCATTAACTATGCAACAATAGCTCAATGTTGCAGAGTAAAACTTAGAAATGCAACAAATGTCGTGAATTGGGTGTCAAACATTGAAGAATGTAATCATTGAAGAATGATGTCTACCTAAATAAAGACGTTTCCAACATGACAGGTGGTGATGCATCAGGGTGTGAGGGTGAATCAGGGAACACGGGTTGCGAATCACTGATTTATGCCTACTTTCCTAACGCAGCTGTGCAAGCTTTTGATGGAGGGAGTCATCATTACAGCGCTAAGTGACGGGCTGTCAGCACTCACCCGGAGACAGCCCTCTCCTAATATCCAGGACGCGCACACAGCCAAAGTCCCCCAACAACCGTAAGCAGGAAGTCAGACATGTGGGGAGCACATTGGTGTTGGAGAACGGGAGAACACAGCAAGGTTCAGATGTGGGGTGAGTTGGTTTGTCTCCCTTTAAAGGCGTTTCAGTTGTCTCCCTCACTCCAGGGTTAATAGAAAGAGACTAAAGGAGGGGCGGGCTGAAAAAACTCTTTCTGCGTCATTACTTCTCTTGATTGACATCCTGATAGTCCGCACACAGGCATGGATGTATGCGAGCCTCTTTCCTTCGATGGCACGCTCCGACACATTCCCACACACTTTCACTGTAGTGGTTTGTGCCGGGATCGGGCTTTCCCCTCTTCCTTGTATCTTTTCTGAGGATGGAGCTGTGAGTGCACATCAAAGCCACCGCAATCTGTCTGTTTCTCTCAGAATTTATCTCTCACACGCTCCTCTCGCCTTGGCCCAGGCCTGAACATAAACTTAAACACAATAATGTGAACGTGTGCTGTGGAAAAGCATTCAACACGTTCTTTGATCAGTGAAAGCAAATCCCTCTCAAGAGAGGACAACAGATTCATCTTTTGAAGCCCTTAAAGTCGTCGGACTTCTTGAAGGTTTTGACATTTTGCCAAGGTACAGTGCAATGCATTTCATTTGTACGTCATGAGATAGACCAACACCAAGAGGAAGGAAAAGAATGCATAAATTTCAAACGTTGAAATTCCTCCATCCAATCATGGACGAGCTCTTATCCACCCGTCTGTCCGTCCGTCCAAAACCAGCCTTACAGATAATGTCCTGAAGCATAATCCATACCACCACGCTAGCAAGCCCTCCCAGTTCTGATCCAACAAATTCTGCTAATAACACGACACAATTAGTTACACATATTCACATGTATATATTCTCGGGTGGTGTGCAAGTAGAAGTACTCCCCAAACTGCTTTTTGCAAAAGGTCAGTAACTGCAGAGTTCAGTAACACATAGCCACAAGTATTTAAAGGTGCACCTGCAGCTGTAATTACAGCGAAAGGTAGTAAAGAAGACACATGACACACTTTTTATATTTGGTGAACAGATTTATAAAAGGTACAGTGTTTTCCCTCCATTTCACAATTATGCACTTGTCACGTAAAATCCCAACGTCTAGTTGTGAAGTGACACAACGTGGCTGAGCTCAAAAGACATTAACAGTTTTGCATGGCGCTGTAAAAAACTGTAGCAGGTTTTCTGCGGCAAAGACAGCTAGCACCCAAACTAGCCACATGTAAAGAGTTGTTTTCTTTACCACACCGTCTTATGATCTGCAAACAGGCCACTGCCATCTCTGGAAAGAATTTAAGCCGCACCGCCGCTGCACATCTTAGGCCTAAATTGTTTTTTTGCCTTCATCCTGCAAGTCATGGTTAGTGGATGTTTTTCTCCGCCTTTCTGCAGGATGCATGTTTTCAAAGAAACCAGAGTAACCATCCCTGCTCAGTGAGGCCTTTACTCCGGTTTTAGTTGGAGACTGAGCTGGGTGTCCACTCGATCAACAGGGCCTGGTGGGAACCCCAGCATTCTTACAGTGGGAGGTGGACCTTGAGGCGAACCCAGTGAGAGTTCCTCTCGCTTGCATGGTGGGCGCAGTCTTTGGAAAGAATCACTCGCACCCCCCTGTTTGCTCAAGGTTTTGTGCGAGTGGAGAGTGTTTTGGGTTTGGCACCGCTTAAAAAAGATACTACAATAACAGGCTCTTGAGCAGGAGTTATTATGTGCTTGGGTGAGAGTGGGAGCTCGTGTTGCAGGGATGGAGAGTTGGCTGCTTCCCAGCATTGTTTGGGGTTTGTTAGTCACCGCTTACCGTAAAGGGTTCCCTAAGTCTAGCTCCTATTTAGAAACTGCTTTTGTGCGCCGTCACTTTTAGAAGTGGTGTCACGGGTCAGCTCCACCAGCTCTCCTGGCAGAAGATGTGTCGGCACTGTGGATCCGTGAAAACAAGCAAGCGTAGCAGAAGATCAGTTCCAGGTTGACTGCATGCGCGCAAGTTCGCCGTATTCCTGTGCAAGATGTTTCTCTAATCTTCCCATGTGTCTGTCTCCGCCTCTGGTCTGGTACGGGCCTCTATTAGAAGCACGCCGATCCGCATCAGAAGCTGTGTGACGGCGTATGGACCTGAGTGACGTCTGATGAATGTGGAACTCCTCTTTGCGTCTCTCATTCATGTGGTGAGGGCGGGATTGAGACTTGATCCAGCCGAGGAGCAGGACCCGGGTCAGGTCTGTCTTGAGTTAAGCCCCGTGTTGCAGCAGGAATAATACGGCCACCTCCCCCTCCCCAAAAAAACCCCTATAAAACTACCGAGGGCAGTATGTCTGTGTGTGTTTGTTTGCGAAACCAAACCGCCAGTCTGGTGTCCTTCACAAAGATGCCGGGGTCTCTGTTGATGGTTCAAACACAGCTCAGGGCCCCCAACTTCAAAAGGCGCCCCTAATCATCGCACCCACTTACAGCCAACGGCGCATGTCACTTAATGTGGACCACGCTATTCATCAATTATGGCGAGCTCAGGGGCCCGTCCAGCACCCACACCGCAGCTCCACAAGGAGAGAGTTGTCTCCTGCTCTCACTGAATCCCCCCTCCCCCTCCGTCCCCTCTCCTGGAGACCTCAAAGCCCATCTGTCGCAGGAGGTGCACCATGAGGCAGCTGAGCTGACACAGTAATAGAGCTCAAGCTTTCCCTGCTTCTTTCATGCTGCGTTATCTCACCGCAACTCAGACAAGATTGGGCCTCTTTTTAAATATAGCCTCCTGCAGAGAGCATTAAGCAGCATGACAGTGCACTTTATCCCCTCTTAATGTGATTGTCATCCCTTATGTGCATCATGCACATCCCTCCACTGTTTCATGCCGTTGCTTTGAAGTAGCCTGGTTGAAAAGCAACTTCTTGATCTTCGCTGTTTGCTTCATCCAGAGTGTCTGGACTCTTGGCTATTGAGAAATGATTGCTTCCAGTCTGCTGAAGTTTTAAAGTCGCGAACGTTTGGCAATGACATATGTCTCTTAATTTATTACATTTTAATTGAAGACTGTTCTGTCATATGAAAATTGGCCGTCAGCATGTAATTGCAGCAGTTTGCCTCCGGAGGGCCTTTTGGACAAAGTGAGTAGTCCCGACTCAGCAAGCCGATGGCTGTTGATCAATGGAGATGCTCATTGTTGCTCTCATAACTGTCTGCAGACAGCTGTCTTCAATAAAGAAACCCGCAAAGTGACACTGGTCCATTATTTACTGTGCAACATGCGTGATGTGACGCCATGCAGCTCACCGGAAATCGCCTGCACCATGAAGAGTGACTTGGTGAGCTGAACCAGGAGACTGCTAATGTTAATTCAATATTTGGACGCGTTGCCGTCACGGTCAGAATGAGTTTGTTGACGTCCTCCACTGCCATCGCTAAAAGGCAGACAGACAATCGGGGAGACGACAAGCTCAATTCGTGACACTTCCAGCAGCTGCTGCTGTTTGGGGAACACCAATGCCGCTTTGCATTGGTATTCCATTATTGCAATAATCACGTGTCACTGATTATTGCCTGTTAGTAAGTTACTATTTTTGAAATTATGATATTGATTATTAAATCCATTGAAGACCTGTAATATTTTGACTGCATTTACTTGATGGAAAGTGGCAGCTGATGTATAAACTACCGGCTCCAGGATTACATTGATAAGATCATCGTGACCATCATGGAGTCCAACCCCTCCATCCTGGAGGTCAAATAGACTGCAGGCGCCGCCGCCGCCTCCACAGGCTGTGAACTTATTTATAAGCAACACCTGGCACCAGGAAAACCAGGGAGAGGATGTAAAAATTAATTTATTGGACCTTCTTAAACACGAATCCAGACTGGTTTAGAAAAGAACAACGATGAATTTCTACAAAGTCCAAGGCTGTCAGTAAAAAATAAGCTTGTTTATATTTAAAAAACGTGTTAGAATGTGGTAGAAAATTATCTTTACGTTCATCTCTTCTGGTTAATATTAAAATGCGTTTGAAACATTTAGATGTGACAAAAACGCAAAAGTAGAAGAAATCTATAACGTGGGCAAGTACTTTTTAATGGCATCGTATAATTTAATGATCTAATCCTCGTCCTCCTTGTTTATCGGAGTTGGAAATTATTCACAGTCATCCAATTCTCGCACGTTGCTTTGACGTGCGTAACCAACGGAGCCCAATGATCCAAGTGACAGGACGTTCGTCCGAGGGAAGATCAACGGCAAAGATGTGGCGGCCATACTTTTCTTTTGAAACAAACGTGACGCCGGCGAGCGCAAACATCGACAACCAGACGACTCGGCATCATCCAAGTCTATTCGCTGTCGCCAGCCTGTGTTCAGAAGGAGATGTGCTCAGTAACATCTGGATCGGCCTCAGGCGCGAGTCACGGAGGTTCGTGGTCAGCGCGCGAGTCGAGCCTCTCCCATTTCTTGAAGCTCTTCAGCTGCAGTCACAGAAGACGCCGTGTTTATGACGAGCGTGTCCGAGGCAGCAGCAGCCGACGGATCTGTGGGATTTTCAACTCTTTCCTGTTTGTGCTTACGCCTCGTCAGCGGAGAGAAGACTCTGGTCCCAGCCTGATACTTCATTAATATCGATCTACGTACAGAAGGAGTTTGAAAAGTGAGCAGCTTTGAAGTGCAGTAAAATAACTGATAGTCTTCACTAACAAGCTCAGTGTGTTCAACCTTAACCTGTCAGTTTGGAAGAAGCCTTTCCTCAGAAGACAAGAGAGATAATGCAATCTGTAGATGTTAGGAAATGATTCAAACTAATTATGAATTATGAATTGAGCTTCCTGGCTGCTTCAGAGCCGGGAAACAGCACATTTCCCTGGAAATGTGCTTGAATTGAAATGACTTATACATTTTTGCATATGTGTCCTGAAGTCTGATGAAACTAAAACTAAAGGTTCTGAAACGATTGTCGTTGTATTTGAAACCGTGAACTTGGCTGCACAACACCATCCTAACTGTGAAGCACGGCGGTGGGAACATCATTCTGTGGGAGCTTTACTGGAGGAGGGACTGGTGCACATTAAGAGGAAACAAACATAATGTTGAAATATTAAAGCTACATTTTAAGACATTATGTTTTTAAAGCTTACGCAGTGAACAGTTTCTGTCTAGATGAGGTTCTGCATTTAACAAGGAAAAAAAAAACAAGCAGAAATTAGCGACAGTATTCATCCGCAGACGTCGGCTACACGCTGCATTTATGAAGCCATCGGCATCAACATGCGACATCAGTATGGTCTGCAGCTGGACCAGGTTTCTGGAGATAATATTTAGAACCTTTGGCACACACTTTGCACTCCTCTTCGGGCTCGAAACGTTCACAGGGAAGCCGAATGAAAGGAAACTCTCAGATGTCGGACTTTATCTTATGTCACATCCTGTGTAAATCTGTTGCAAAGTATGCGCTGGATACACAGGATGGGGGAATAAGCCGCTTCATAAACAACCGCGTTCACACACACACACACACACACACACACACACACCGCCGCTCACACTGGGAGGGCGCTTAAAAACAGCACTAATAGGAAAAAGATGAGAGGGATCGCAGCGAGCGCTCCAGGAGAGGAGGAAGAGGAGGAAGAGGAGGAAGGAGAGCGATGTCGGCTCACACCAACAGCTCCGGGATCCGATAAACAATTTCCCAAAAGCTGCCCATCATCAATGCTGGGTTTCATTTTTCTCCTCTTCCATGTGTGTGATTATTGAAAAAAAAAAATACTTTTGACTAAATTTACAAAAGTGATCACTCCTCAGTTTTTTTTTTTTAAGACTTGTTTTAATGGACTCTTTTGCCGTAAATGTAAACCAGGATGTTTAAGTGGAGGAGAAAAGGACACATGGTTTTATAAATGGCTTGCAGAGAATCTGAAAAGGGTGACTTGTATTTGTGTTCAGCCACTTGGAGACCATATATATAAATTCATTTATTTTTTATCTGCAGCAAATTGTTCTCGTTATCAGCGACGTCCGTACAGAACTGGGTGCAGGCATGTGGCCAGATATCTGGGAAAACATAAAAACTTTATTGTCGCTAAAAACGATTCCAACCCCAGTGGAGGCTGGAGAAAACTCTGGATTCGGGTTTGCGTGTGCAGATGGGGAAAATTGAGATTCATGAGCATTACAGTCTGTGACAAAAAAAAAAAGAAGCAACTATCTATCTGAGCATCGTCTTGTTTTGTGTTAACTTTATGTTCTAACTTTTAGAAGTAGTTCAACCTGTAAATCCACCGACACAGATAAACCTCCTGATTTTGCTTTTATCTAAAGTTTAAACTTTATATATTTTTTTTTTATTCAAACCTCCAAAGTAGCACTTAATCATTTTCAGCCCAAGCTGGTTTAGAGCTGTTGCTTTTTTTAAAAATTTAAGTTATTAAATAGGCAAATTTCAGCAGCTTTTCTGTGTATTAAAGAAGAAACATTGTTCAGTCATTTTTTCTTGTCATTAAGTGATAAACTATATGCTTTTTTTCATAACGATGTTACATTAATCTAATTCACACCTCTCTTTGTAAAAGTATTTTTCTTTCCCCTAAAACCAAATCTCAGCTCCAAAATGTTGCTTCTCTAACAAGAATGACATCTTACTAAACGGACTATTTCAGACTGTAAAGTGTGTGCTGGATTTTATCTCAGGGCGTCAAAGTAGAGAGGGGTGAGCGCAGACACACACTCACTTAATTTAAAGGCAGTACTTTAAATTTATCTGCTGCTGCTCATATTTTCAGTGCATTTTTTTTTTGTGTGTGGCTTATTTAAAAATCTCTTAGTTTTTCGTTGCTTCTCAGCTTTTCAGTCAAGCACAAGGAGAAAGATCAGAAAAGCTTCCAGCCGCTTTTCAGTGAAACAGGAACATTTCTGTGGAAACCGGCTGGCGCGCCTCAGGGGGAAAAAAGAAAAAGCGCGTCGTCATGTTTGTCTTTTCTACGCGATGATATTACTGTCTACGCGATGATAAAACGGGACTAGAAAAAATAAATACCGCTGGTCTCCGCCGTCTCCCGCCGGACGAGCAGCAAACAGCCAGCAGAAAGCGGGAACCGGCGGCGCGAGAGACAGGAAGGAGAAGAAGAGGAGGAAGTTGTATGGTGTGAGTTAATGATCGCTCCCCTCCAGTGTTTGTGCAGATTTCGCCTCCGATTATGCACACAAACGCAAATTGAGTGGCGGAGCTTCGTCCCTGGTGGCTTCCTGCGTCCCAGAGGTGCCGCTGGCAGCCGGCCTCCATTTCTGCTACTTTCCCCTTTAAAAACAAAAACCTCCAATGATCCCGTCTCTCTCTCTCTCTCTCTCTCTATCTTCCTGATGTGCATCTACTAAGGCTGAATAATATTTGGACAGGTGCTCTCTCATATACATTCGCTTCAAGAGGTTCTGGTTCGGTTCGCCTGCGAGGCCAAACAAAAGCAGTGGATCCTGACGGGTATGGACTCTGCTGCACGTGTAATCCCCAACAATAAAAAACTGTTTAGCACCAATTTTCCTTCACTTTTAAGACGTTCTCGTTTCTCCCTCCCGCCACCCAGCCCCGCTGCAGACAAGAGGAGGCCACATCTGGAAGACAGATGTATTCCCATTCACTCACTCACTCTCTCTTTCTCCCCTCTCGCCCCTCCCTCTGCTCTCTTTTCTGGCAACAGGGGGAGAGTGGGGGGGGAGAGGGGGGGGACACGAGAGCTGAGCTAATTCTCTCCCTCCCGCCCGGACCGGACCACCCACATTCGGAAACGCCTAGCTGTTCTTGAGGCGGAGGCCGCCCGGCAGCTCGCAGAGGCCCGGGGCGGACAAGAGAGATGTAAAGGACGGCTTGTGACGGAGGGTTTTTAGCAGAGTATCAATTACGTCAGTGTCGAGGCTGTAAGTCATCGCGGTGGAAGAGGGAGAGAGTCTGGGAGGCAGCAGGGATACTTTTAGCTCGGCGCTGCTCGGCTGCGTCTGTCCACATGTGACGGGTTTTGTTCTTGAAAAGTGCAACCTGAAAGAAAGGAATCAAAAGGTAACCACAGAGTCACAGTCAAGAGTTGTTAAAACAGCAGCCTTTTATTTGCTTGGTGGTGGTAAACAATCATGGTGAGCTCACGCGGAAAGGTCAACGCCGCCATCTTGTGGATAGTTCTCAGAAAATTCAGAAATTTGGAGAATCATCTAAAAACTTTCCTAAAAAAAAAAAACCAAAAAAAACTTGGAACATTTCTGAGCTCCAAATGTCAAACATTTTCAACTCGTCGACTTTGGAGCTCAGAGACGTCAATGTTTCTAGAAAATTTCTGAGAGCAATTTAAAACATTTTTTTGCTGAAGATTTGCTGCTTTTCCCCTCAATCTGGAACGGCGCCAACATTACGAAGCATTCCTTTACCCCCCCATTCTTCAGCCACTGCCTAACCATCGCAGAGTGATGTACGATTGCAACTTTCTCGCTATAATTAGCGAGAAAGAGGAAAAATAATGGTGTCTGCCGGAGCTCGAGTGGAGCGGTTTTCTTGAGTTAGACCGGTCTAGTTAAAGTTCAACGTGGGGGAGCTTAACACAAAAGCATGCAAAACATTTCCTGTATTCTTTCCACTTTTGAGTATCAAAACCTACTCAAAGTTGAGGCAATGATGTCAGAATAATAATAATAATAACAAAGGGGTGTGAATACTTTTCTCAAGTAAACAAATAGTAAACAAAGCAGTTTAAGGCACAACAGCAGTTGAGGAAAATTTGTGACATTTGGGGAAATTATAGCCAAAAATAACTTCAAGTATGCGATCGTTTTGTCCAGCCAAGTTTCACTGTGTGGACTTATTATTCTTAAATTAACGGCAAAACAGCAAATATTATCCAATCTGAGCTCAGCTGCAAATATGAACTGACATCACTAATAAACGCAGAAACGAACGGCTGCACGCTTCGAAAACACGTCTCAGCAGCTGGGAACGTGCCAGGAGAAGACATTCCAGATATCTTCTGTTTAAATGTGACTCATGATAGTCAGTATTTACAGAAATAAATTTAGGACGCGTATGTAGAAGGGTTTTGGCTCATAGTGAGAAAAACCCTATGGGAAATGTAGCTCTGTCGATGAAAATGAGAATTTTTTTCAAGGTTTAATACGGAGTAATACAATACTGACGTTATTTCAAACAATAAACTTCAGTAGGTTTTGTTTCTTTGGTAGGTTAACAGTGATTGGGGTTAAAACATACTAAAATATTTCTTAAATACGAACCAATATCACATTGGTGTTAGCAGCCGAGTCATAAATAACCCAGAGCGATGACGCTGGCTTCACCTATTTGCTGAGGATATCGATGCCTCATAGAAAACATCCACAACTTTTCCACATCGTCACGTCGCGAAAAAGCTCCACGAGAAGTCGGGAAACTGCGATCAATTAAGGGAATTCCGGGATGAACCAGGAATACTTTCTACTGATTGGTCATCAAGCTGGAAAATTGGCTGTTCTAGTGAGTCTCCAGATTTAGAGACTTTTTAGGATTTGCAGCTTCACTCTTTAACACAGTTGGATTCCCAGTCCCAAGGTCCTGATTAATAAAGGCCACCAAACCCAAACCATGACACCTCCAACCATCATCTGATGCAAAACTAGATTTTAGATCATATTTATGCAGAAAACCCTTTTCAAGCGTCACTGTGAAGCCGAGACTTTTAACACGTGTTGCCCAGTAAGCGCATAGTTGAGAAACACAGAGCAACAAATAACTGAACTGCAGAAACTCTCAATCTGACCAAGAACTTTTGGTTTAGTTTCTCTTCCAAATATCTTAATACGCTTGAAATAAGACAAGACTAAATCACAAGTACATTTTCTGTGTTTTAAGCCAATAGTTTTTGAATGTTGTTGAAAAGTCCTGGTTCCACTGGCAGATTATTTCACTAATAGGACAATTTTTCCATGTTATAAGTGACATAAAGTGCGAGTGAAACTTTTTATCACCATTAAGAAATGATTGACTTAAAACAAGCTTTTATATCTTGATACAAAGTTACTTGTAAGTTGGTTTTGTTTTGTTTCAAGTGAAATTTTGTGTTTTTGCAGCTCCGCTATTTGTTGCTCTGTTAGCAGTGAATTTGCATATTTCTTTTAATATTGCCCCTCATTTGGTTTTTTCCGTTTTCCGCCGGCTCACTTCGGTGGCCACAGACCCCACCGTGGCCCCCACAGTGCCGCCCATGGACCCCCCAACGAACAGGCCCACCAGGGAGCCGAACAGAGCCTCCACTCTCACCAGACTGGGCAGCCACCTGAGCCAGACCACCAGCTTCTCCCACAAGCCCCGGAGAAACGAAGGCGGGGCGGCGGAGGGCGAGACGCTCTTCTCATGAGAGGGGAAAATGTCATCCAGATTCAAAGCGAAATCGCCAGTGCTCCTCTCCGCCTCTTCTCTGACCGCTTCCATTTCTTCCTCCTTCACTTCCCGCTGCGGGTCAGAAGCCGAAGAGTCGGGGCTCCGCTGCCGGACGATCTCCATCTGCCGCTGCCTCACGCGCTCCTTGGCCTCCCGGTACAGAGGGCAGCTCAGGTGTTTGCCTCCGCTCTCCTTCACCGCCTGCTCCACCTTCTCCAGCAGCTCCTCCACGGCCCGGCCCTCCTCCTCCGCCGCCGCTGCGCCGCCGCTCTCCAGCGTGTGGTAGCGGTCGCTGCACCTCTCCACCAGCTGCCGGAGGTCTTTGCGCCACGTGACGACGTACTGCTCCAGGGTCTCGTCCTCTCCCAGCTCCTCCGTGTGCGTGAACAGGACGACGGTGTGTCCGCTGACGGCGGCGGGGCCGAAGAGCTTCGCCAGGGCGTCCAGCGCCAGCGACTCGTCGCCAGCGGGCTCGTTCACCGGGACGCAGAGCAGGAAGGCGTGGGGCCCGGGGCTGGATGAGGCGATGAGGGAGGAAATGAGGGTCCTGCGATTGTCTGGGCTGCAGGCGGAGCCGTACCAGGCTGGACTGGAGACCACAACGACCTGCAGGGAGGCAGAGAGAGACGGTGGTTCTGGAGCCAAACACCAGGCAGTTATAGTTAAAAACGTTACAGTACAGAGGTCTAGAAAAAGTGAAAGTGAAAAAAGCTGACTATGCCAAAAATATCGATACCAAGACTGTATCAGTATCGGATAGATCAATGCATAAAATTTTATGTTATTTCTGTAAGAGTCTCTCAACTCTCCAATAAATAAAAATTTGCTTTCATTTGGCCTCAAAATTTATTTTTGCACTTTATTTAGAAAACAATGCACACACATCTTTCTCTATTGTGTCTGTTTATAAAGCAAATACGTCAGTAAAGTATTTTGTAAATATGCTAATTCACTGCTATCAGATTTAAATTGTGTTCTATGTTTAACAAAATTATTCACGTAAAACAAAGAAGACAAAAACGAGGTCAAACGTTTTATAATACATCATAAATAATTAGTACTGATATTGGCGATAACAGCCACGTTGGTATCGGTATGCGCGTTACTGGCCCAGTATCGGATCAGTGCAGCACTGCACTGAAAATATCAGTGCGCCTATAAATCTTTAAAATATGAAATGCTCTGTTGCTCCCAGTGACATGACCAGATGTGTCTCCAGTCGGTCCCACCTGCCTGCCAGCAGCTTCTCCTCGGTGTTTGGTACATTCCTGAGCTCCGGCGTCCCGCTGGCTCTCGTCCAGGCCCAGGATGGAGCAGACTGCGGTTCTGTTCCCCGGCTTGACCGGGCCCAGAACCACCAGCCTGAGCTCTGCAAAAGAAATGGCACACACCCATGTTTTGTTTTGTTTTTATTTTTTTATGACAATGCTGTTTGTGAGGCTATTATCAGGTTTCTATTGACTCACATCAGACAATAACACAAGACAATGTGTTGCTTATCTTTGTTCTCGGTGGGTTTCTATGGAGTGTGTGTGTGTGTGTGTGTGTGTGTGTGTGTGTGTGTGTGTGTGTGTGTGTGTGTGTGTGTGTCATCTACTCGTCTGCTCAGAATCACGCTGAATTTTCCTAGAAGTGGCAGCGCCCTTCAGGCAGGCTGCCGCCTTGTATCGTCAAGTGTCGCGAAAATACCGAAAACACGCAAAAATATCGAAAACACGCAGCAAACCGCCTCTCTCTTTCTCTCTTCTCTCTCTTTTCCGCTGTTATTATTATTCTTCATGTCTCTCTGCTGCAGGTCGCTCTGCCTTACCGGACTGTGTTCCTGATGCTGCCATCTCTGCTCCTCCTCGCCGCTGCGCCAGCATTCTGTCTCACTTCCTGGTTCCTGCCGTGTGACTCGGGATGACCTGCAGCTCCATCCAGAGGAGATCCGCTGCGAGACGTGAAGCTGCGCGTTGTGTTTGTATTAGGAAAAGCTTGAGCAGAATTTGATCCGCAGCCAACGACAGGCTTTTATCGAACGTTTCCTCGGGATTTAATCGGCGATTGATTACCTGCAACGGATTAGGAAAAACGTCACTTAAACCTAAGAAATGTATGGCGGCCTATTAGGGCCATAAAACGTCAGGCGAAAATGTCGATTCTGCCACAACAAAAACAACAAAAACTCACATTTTGAGATTGATTTCAGAAATGTTCAAGAATATAAGGCTGAAAATTCCTGAGCTAGAAAAGTAAAAAGAAATATTTTTTTAAGTACAATTTTGAGAATAATCTTGGAAATTTTCTAGAAAAGCCTTGGAAATTGGTGACATTCAAAACTCCACAATTTGTGACTTTTAGAAAGTTTTGAGTTTCAAAAGTCCAACATTTTCCCCTTTTGCAACTCAGGAAGTTTTTACTAGATCTCAGATTAATCTGAGATGTTAAGTTTTCTTCTCACAAATTTTGGATTTTTTCAAACTTTTTTGTAGAAAATTTCTGGGATTAGTCCGAGTTTTTTGTTCTTCCCCTCTATCGACAATGACCCTAATATGTCGTCATAGAAATGTGAGACCATATGCATTTTTCATCAATAAAAGTTTCTTTTTATTGAAATGCTTGTAATAATTTAGTCAAATCGTATTTTTGAGCAAGTTAAATGACTGTTAGATGAGCACATATTGGATATCAGTCGCAGAATTGAGATAGGAAATCATATTATGACAGACTTTTGTGATTTTGAGAAACATTGTATCAATAATTTTCTAAGAAATCAAAGTTTGGGTATTTCATCAACTTTCGAACAGCAACAAACAATATGCATTACTTTGCATAATAAATATGAATATTCCGGAAAACATTTCTTTCATGTTTTGCATATTTTGATCTCTGGAAAGTATTTTAAAAGTAAACGACTCAAAAACTCTCCCATGTCACTGAAACAGTTTTAATGTTGCCTTGTTGCTCAGTTTTAAACTGAAAACACTGGAAGAGCTCTGCAGTCGAATGAAGTTGCGCCAAGAGTTGTATTCTCGTCCAACAGTCCCTCAATTTCTAAAACACGGTGAAAACCGAAAGGCTGCACGCACTTTTAAAATGACGTCAATAAAAAACAAGCACTTTAAACACAGTCAATATTCACAGGTGGCAAATATTTCCTACATGAGTAAGAATAAAAACACAGTCGTACAACTGGAATCCTATTGTTATGATGAGAAAATGTCCCCTTTCATTCGACAGCACGTTTCATTCAACATGTTCAATAAAAAGGTCTCGTTTAAAAACAGCAATTACAAAAATTAGGAGACGTCGTCTTAAAAAATAAAAAAAAAAACTCTTTAAAAACACGTCGAAACTAGAAATATCTAGATTTCCCGATGCCAAGCAGTGGCTTAAGTTAAACTTCGAGGGGTTTCTGAGGGATCGGAGTCCGGATGCTCCGGTTCTGGATCCTCACAGTCCGGGCATGATGTAGGCGATGTTGTCCAAGGTGTTTGACTGACGGGGAGAAGAAGAAAAGATTTCAGGAAGCAGAACATTTGTATATCAAAAAAAAAAAGAAAAACGTCTGCATTTATATTCATCGACCTTAAATCTGACACCCCTAAATGAAACCTAGTCCTACCAAGGAATCATCGAATTATTCAACAGGAAAACTGATTTTGTAATGATTGTGATGATTGATAATATTGTCCATTTGAGACCCATTTTCAACAAACACAATGATAATGTCACAAGGTTCCCACTGGGATTAAAAAAAAAAAGAAATTCCATGACTTTTCCATGATTCTCCATGACCCTTGTATGACAGGTTCAGAAAGAAAAGCGTATGACTGAAAGACTAACCCCACCAAGTTGGGATTAGTCTGTTCTGTTCTTGTGGTTCAATCAGAAAGATTTTATCATTTTGGTTATAAAACTAGGGAGAAAATTATTCACCGGTCACAGTTTGACTTAGTTGCCATTGCCAACAGGGGGCAGTATTGCTCCACCAATGATAAAGATATCGGAGCGATTTCCGTTATCGGATAAAGACACCCCTATTCATATACGCACTAAATAAAGTAAATGAACCGAATATTTGTTATTTAAATAAAGAAAACCAAAACCCTCACCAGGACGTTTCGAGGGCATCCGTTCAGCTGCGGTATCTGCGCTGTGAGGCACGTCAGCGGGCCCAGCGCACACAAGATGGAGTCCAGCAGGACGGACAAACTCCCAGACACGGCCACCATCCCCTAAGACAACACACCGTCACTCACAGGCCTGACTGATTTCCAACTGTACGTCTAGATTTTTCGTCCACGTTTGATCATCAAGCTCACTTCTGTTTCTTGCAGCCGATGGCCGATGAGCGACAGGGACTCCCCCAGCAGCTGCAGGTGAGCCGCCGCGTCGATGGGGTCGACGTCCGGCACCCGGGCCGGGGACAGCGACATGGTGCCGGGCGTTCTGGTTGGCGACACCAGCCCCGCCGCGGTTCCTACGACTGACGGCGAAAACCGCAATTTAATCAAAAAGAAACACATTTCCTGCATAAATATAGGAATGTCACAGGCTGCACGTCTCTGCTGAAAATGCTAAAGAGCTGTTGAGTGAAAAGAAGAAGAAATGCTAGAAAAGGAAACATCAGCATGATTTACTCAAACTCACTAAGCAGCGTGTCCGCGAGATGTTTGTACACTCAGAGGAAACTTCTTGTTTTCGTCATTCTTCTTCTAAAGCACCAAGCACGATTGTTCCAGGTCTGTGGACCCGCTTCATTGAAACTTTAAAGCCAAAATTACACGTTTCTCCTCATCGTTCCACTGAGAAAACTAATGTGACGTGTTACAGCCAGGTGAGCTGTGTTGGAAACACTCTAGTGGTGAATCCAACCGAAGCAAAAACAGGAGAAAAAAAAACAACACAAAAAACGTAAAAAAAAAGAACAAATGGATAAATATTCCGATAAATATTCCAAACTTAGAAAAGTTGAAAATAGTAGAAATGAGAGCTGAAAGAAAGAGCGGAGTCTTTCACAGGATTGCTGCAGGTTTCACCAACACAAGTTAAGACTTTTTAAGACCATTAAGAATGAAATTTAAGCCAGAAATGTAGAAATGATAATTCAACAGCGAAGACCAACGCTGTCCATCCAGCCGGTGATAAATTCAACACTTTACCCACGATAAACGCACTAAAGCTAGCTAGCAGCTAGTTAGCGGTAGCCACAACAACCTCGAGTCACAGAAAGGAATGATCATCATTACGCAACAGAAAATCCCCTGAGATCAAATAGTTCAGCTACGACTAAATTTAAGAACTGTAATTACGGCCAACTTGATTGAACTCAAGACATTTTAAGGCCTTAACTTTAGATGAGTGAATTTAAGAGTTTTTAAGGCTGCGCTGACACTTTGTGCCCCAAAATGGCAGAAGCTACAGATTCATCAGCAGCGTCTCCCTGTTAGCTGCGAGGCGAAGCTCCCAGGTACCTTTGGTTTTGCCGTCGCTGGAGGACTTCTGCTTCACAGTGGTGGCCTCGGCTTTGTTCTGTTTGTGTTGCAGATACTGGGCCTTCTGCCGCCACACCTGAGATTAAAGCAGACCCGGGAAACGGTCCGTCAGAATTCAGAACCGGTTTCCCACATTCAGAGATTTCACTCCTCCCTGGCCCGTTTTCAAAAAACAGACGCCATTCATTTACGGCATCGAAAAGAAACTTTGGAACTAAATCCAACCCCACAGACTGAACATTTAAACCAAATAGTTAATCAGTTTTCCTCATGACGCGTTCAAAAACTCACTAGTTTGTCTTTCTCGGGCATTGCCTTCCACACCTCGGCCAGCTTCTTGCTTAGTTCTCCAAAATCTGCAGATTGCACACACACAGCATTGCTACAAGAGCTTTAGGTCAACATGAGGGAATAATGTCCGTTTACCCACCTAAACCTGGATGCTCTGCATTTATGTTCACCCTGTACTCTTTACAAAACACCTGATATGCTGTCGTCGTCTTCTTCTTGGTCTACAAGAACAAAAACAGAAAGAAAAAGGGTCCAATAAAGGGTCCAGTAAGAGGACAGGAAGTTGAAAAATCCTAAGAAATGAAAGCTGAAATGAAACCTTCTCTTTCTCGTGTTTGTCTCTGTCTTTGTCCTCTTTCTTCTTCTTCTTTTCCGTCGTTCCGTCGTGGCCTTGGTGGTGGGGAGTGATGGGTTTGCTCATGGCGTACATCGGCCCGACGGCGCTATGGCTGACAGTGGGATGGGAGTGACTGTGGCTTCTTGACGATTCTGGGGAAAACGGCACAGAGAGGAAGACATCAAGGGTTTTGGTCGGACCACATCTCACGCCTTTTTGCTTTTGGTCAGCCATGAAGTGCGTTTGCATAGCAAACGGTAACCAGGGCAGCTGCGGTCAGATAGGACAGTGTTGCGGTTTGCTGCTCTGCTGCATTTATTTACGTCAGAACTGAGAAGACATTCCAGGACAGGAAGTGCCTTCACAGTATCGGGTGCTTCTGAGCGTTTGCTCACCTGTCAATGTCTTTCCTGTCATTCCTTATCACAGCGGGTTAATGTTTAACACAGGAATGCCGAACGTGACGTCATTTACAGCTGGTTTGATTGATGGAATGGAGGCATTCCCAGCATCAGAAACGTAAGATACAGTCACAAAATCAGAAACGGAGAGAATGAACAGAGAACTCACCTCCAAAACTTTTGCTGTGCTTTTTGTCCTTTCCACTTTTGTCCTTGTCCCTGTCCTTCTCCTTGTCTTTCTTCTTCTTGCTTTTCTTGCTCTTCTTCTTCTTCTTGGACATGTGCGTATATGAATCGTCTATGATCAGCTCCCCAGCCTCCAGTTCTCCACCGGAAGAAGAGCTATCGTCTCCCATGCCTCCTCCGTAATGACCTGATGAGGAGAGGAATCAGCATTTAGAAGAAACCTAAATATGGCAACGACTGCATAGCGCAGACTAGATAGAGCAGATTTGATGTCTGGGACCGCGCCGATCTGCTTTCTTCACTTCCGATACCCGATATCTGAAGTTTGGTATCAGCCAATTCCAATACAATCCAGGAATCAGTGCTGAAGTGACTTAAGACGTTTCTTTTCATTTGATGACTCTAACAAGTACAGTTAGGAGTATAACAACTAATGTAAAATAAACAATAAAGAAACTGATGAGAACAACTTATTTTGGTGAAACATCAAGAATAGAACTACAACAAACCTTCTTCAGATTGTTCAGAAAGTATGATTAGGAATTCTAAATATGATGTAAAATAATACAGCATAGAAATAGCCTGAATAGCAAAGATGCAAATCTTTCAGTGTCTAGAGATTCGATTCTGATTTTTAGGGTCATGATTTCATCGTGAAACAATTTTTCTATTGAAACTTTCTTGCCCGAAAAGAGAAAACTACAGTGTAAACAAACCATTCAAACCAATTTTATAAAATACAAGCAGCAAATATGTTCAACTTAAACGTGTTTTAAAATCGATTCTGGAGGATTTTGAACCAAATCAGAATTTCCAAGATCAGGAATTAAGATTCTTCATAGAATGTGTTTTTTTGCACCTCGACTCCATGGACCTACCCGTGGATCAGGCTCATTGCTGTGGAATTTGTTCCCAACATGTAGACCGATCTAAGACATCAGTGCGTCTCGAATCTGGAAACATTTACGTTTTGTTTGTTTTTTTTACCTTCCACCTCCACCTCCTTCCCCACCACGGGCAGCGGCTCTCTGCTCTGCGCCGCCTTCTTCTTGGGCAACTTGGACGGCTGCGTCCTGTCTCTGTCCTTGTCCTTCTTCACGCTGACCTTGGTCGGGTGCGGCGTCACCGGGAAGCTCTCGGGCTCCTCCTTCTCCGGCGACATGATGAGCTTCATCTTCAGCCCGTCGGCCTCGCGGAGCGTCAGCGGCTCCTCTTTGGGAGCGCCGCCGTGGAACAGGGACGACTTGGAGGAGGACGAGGACGACGAAGAGGAGTGCTTC
Source organism: Poeciliopsis prolifica (assembly GCF_027474105.1). Classification (NCBI taxonomy): domain Eukaryota; kingdom Metazoa; phylum Chordata; class Actinopteri; order Cyprinodontiformes; family Poeciliidae; genus Poeciliopsis; species Poeciliopsis prolifica. Next base: position 10,795,194 of record NW_026562385.1, on the reverse strand, counting down.
TTGAACGACGACGACAGAGACGTGGGGCGGGAGTGCGACGAAGAGTGGCTCCCTTTGCTTCCGCCGCCGCTGCCCTCGCGCTTGCGGTCCTTGGAGGAATGTGAGGAGAACGTCGGGTAGGAGGGCTTCTTGTGCAGGTGGGGGCTGGGGTCAGAGCCTGTCGCCATGGGGGAGGTGATGGCCTGCAGGAGGCCCATCGCCGTGTCCGCCGGGTGCGACGCGGACGGGGAGGAAAGAGGCGGAGAGCGCTCTACTGACTTGTGCTTCTTCTTATGAGGAGGCGGGCCCAAACCGTCGTGATCTGACGGAGACGACAGAATGACGGTTATTCAAGATACTTGCGAAAGTGAAACATCATTATGTGTTTTCCAGCCACACAATGTCACTTCCCAGCACAATCAAGTGACTATGGCAACTTCAGTTGTTAAAAAACATGCTATTTCTTATCAAATATGACCTAAAAGAAATTCATCTCAAGATGGTAATGATCATGTGTTGTATTTGGCCCAGTCAAAGTCCTAAATCCAATTAAAATCTACAGTAAGACAGAAAAAGTGAGGTTCGTAGGGGCAAACCAGAATGCCGAAAAAAATAAAAATCCTTATTCATCAAAGTTTTAATCTCTCACCTCGGTAATAGTGGTCGTCACTGTGCTTCTTCTTCTTCTTGTGCAGGTCTCCTCCCAGCATGAAAAGCTCTGAATCCTAATTTGAACGAATGCAACACATTTCACGCCACTGCAATCAGCATCAGCGTTAACTTGCAGTGTGTGAAGACGGATCCCATACTTTCGGGCGTTTCTTGGAGGACTTTCGTACTTCTGCAGCAATCTCTTCTTCCTCTCTTAGCAGATCCTTGTAGGATCTCCTCTTCTCCCTCTGACTACGCCCAGCAACGAGGCCCCCGTCGGCCCCCATCTCTAAAATATGACATTTGTCCAGAAATGCTTTAGAAAAGTCAGAATTCCCATCATTACTTAAGGCAGAATGATGCTGCTGCCATCACATCTGAAACATGGGGAGTGATATTGATATAACCAATCATTTCTTTACCCTTTAACTCCTCATATGCCATGGTTTCCTCTGGTCAGCTCTTTTTCTTGTTTTGGGATGAAATTAGCATAAGGACCTGTCAAACAAACAAAAAAAGATGGAGCCTAAAGTCAACTTAAAGAACAAGTGAGACCAGTTCAGAGTGGGAAAGGTTCCGTTATTACCTTGCGTGAATTCAAGCCGGACTCCAACCAGGAAGGAAACGGAGGAAACAGACTCAAAAGTGCGACAAACTCAGGAAAAAATATTAGCGTTGGGATTGTAAATGAAAAGTCCGTCATTCATTAACCGGTAGTGAACCGTGAGCTAAACTAATTCCCGCCTCCTTTCGTTAAGATACACAAACACACCCCCTTCTTCCTTTTCACTTAGACTCTCCGCGGCCAGCACATTCCAGGTTTGCGTCTCTCTCCGCCGGCTCGCAGCCGACTGACCGGCGAAGGCGACTCAGAAAACACTGAGGCTTTGCCTAAAAGCTAGGCCGCGCTCGCTGGAAAGTGGACCACAAAACGAGGCGGACTTGCGTTCACCCCTTTTATGCTTTTATAATCTATTGCTCGGCAATACATGCACATTACAAGCACCGGAGCGTGAAAAAACCCGCGTTTGTTCAATTTTAGTACCTCAACGGAAACCTCCGATTTACGCGGGTCCGTTCGCCATCTTTATTGTCGGCATAACAATTCGTGTGAAAGAGGCGTGGCTTATGCTGACGCAGCCAATGAGCGTGGGAGAAAAGAGAAACGTTTACATTTACGTCCGCTAATGTTCCGTTGCTACTTTTTGACAGTAGTGAATGACGCCGTAGTGTTTTCGTTTGTTACCCCGGCAACCAAAGATTCTCAGATGAATATGGGTTTGAATGAAGCTGTCAAAGACAGAAACAGTCATAGACAACGCACCGATTTATTGGTTCATAATGAATTTCAAATATTCTTTACAGCACAGTTCACAGAGTCATTATGCACAGTTTTAAAAAAAAGAAATAAGGCAATAAAACGAAGACACTTTGACAAGAAAATAAAAGTTTCACCAGTTAAACTGTCAAACCATTGTGTACTGCAATTATCACAGCAAATTTAATGAGTTAGGCAAAAAGAGAACATGTAAGTCACATAGTAAAGTCATAGTTACACCAGACTTTAGAGGTTTTTTTTGCCAGTTGTTTAAAAGTTGAACATTTTCTCAAAGATGCACCGAAAACCAGTGACCAGCTCCGACAAGTCACGTCCAGCCAAGGGTTATGACCAAACTTAAAATCCAACCTCTTTTTCAGTCAGTTAGCCGACCACGCCAACGGGTCATGCTAGCAACCCTCTTCGGTGTAGTGGCTGTGATTGAGAGAAGATTCAGAGTTCCTCTTTTGAAGAGTCTAGTGCTGAAATTTAGAAATGTTAGTTCTTTTCAGAAAGTCTTACTTAAGCACACAGCAAGCATCATCCAAGAAATACACACAGAGATTGATCATGTTAGAAATGCTAACCGCACTAGTTACCCGCGTTGGGTGTTAAAACGTCGTCTTTTACAGACATTAGTGGCTTCCTGTTTAACCGCAGAGCTGAGTGACACCACCCGATGTGATGTTGGTCTGGTTCAAACAGACTTCTTGAAATTCCTGCACATAGTCACAGTAAATGTATGAATAATTTAATAATTTGACATATCTGGCATTCACTTCAAGTTTTTTCCCCCCCCCCATTCACACACTACGTTGGAAACAGTTGCTATTTATACTGAATGCAGATTCCTTGTGGGAAAAATAACATCTTTCACGACATACATTTTGAAATGTGTTTTTAAAAAAAAAGTGAGTTATCACAGATGCAGAAGAATTTGGCTGTATTCAGTGTTTTTTTTCACTTTACAATAAACATTTTATGCAGACAGATATATTTTTAATTTATTCAAACCTTGAAATAAATATAGTACTAGATAGTAATACATATTGTCATGGGAGGTCAGAGCTTTAAAAAAAATCAGACGTGTATTACCTCTGATACATATCAATACCGTTTCTCTAGAATTTAAAGATCATAATGTCAGTGGTTTTGTATCAAGTTGACAAAACCCATTTGGAAAACTTCATAAGATACATTGTTGTTAAAGTTTTTTTTTTTTTTTTTTTGTCTTGGTGAAAATAAAAAGCTGATGTCTGCAGCAGTCCCTTCAATAAATACCGACAGCCAATCCCGGTGCGGCGTTTGGATCTGTGGCCTAACACAGACAATTTGAGTCTCTGCATATTTAAAAAGGAGCTGCATGTCGGCTCTGTGTGCAGTTAATCTTCTACCTAGCATCCAGGTTCTGTTTCTGTAGACTAAGCGATGTAAAACTGGCCAGTAAGTCAGTCACCTCGTCCACCTGAGACAGAAAACAGAAAAGTGAACCTGTTTAAAAGTTTCACCGTGACGAGAGTTAAATGAAAACACCTGGCGACTGTCTAGCTCACCTGCTCTCTGGTGCGTGTGTGCTGCAGCTGTGTTGAAATGTGCTCCAGTCTGTCTTTCGCCTCACTTTGGCCCATTAGGTTCAGGTACTCCCTGAGCATCTGGATAATCTGCGTGTGGGGAAAACGGTGGGTGAAACCGCATCCGTCGCTATCGGCGACGCGAGCGAACCCAGGCCCCGAACTGATTTTGTACCTGGGTGACTTCCCCTCGGAGGGTCTCCAAGCTGCGCGATTCTCCCTCCTGCAAAATGTTGAGCTTGGAGCGCGCCAGGTGCAGCGGGGTCCGGCCCGCGCGGTCGAGGGCGTCCACGCGAGCTCCTGACGAGCTTAAAAAACGACAAGAATAAGTTCTTTAGCAAAGAAAAAAAAAACACTTAAAAACACTTAGAATAAGCTTTAGCAAAATTTTACAGTATTATGTGTTTTGCAGTTACATAGTGCTAATTTATAGCACAATCAACCAACTGTGGTAACTTCAGTCATTATTTCATAATATTTTGCATTTCTATAAAGTAAAAGAAATTCGATTTCATAATTTAACATCTTGAAAGTGGGCCTCTGTCTCTTTAAGAAATTCCTGCTATTTCTGAAACACAACATGGCTCCCCTATCAACACTCTAACAACGTTTAACGAGCTCGATAATGAGCTCAGCAGATGCACAACTCCATCAGGTGTTTGCTAATTCCCGCGGACTAGTTTGAAGGAGCTGAGCTGCTCTGTGAGGCAAAAGCTTGGAGGAGGAGCTTCGTCCGGGAAGGCGGGGCTAGATCCATCAAGGCGTTAAAGGATTTCTCAAGCAGGCATGGAGGAAAAAATATAAATAAATCAATCAATCAAGTCAACATTCCAGGAACGGTTTTGATGAGGGAATAAAATGATGTAAAGCTAAAAAAAAAAAAAAAAGTGTTTGGCAGTTTATTAGTGGTTCAATTGAATGTACAAGTCTAGTGAGTTTATTTATTAATGTATTTTAACTGGAAGGTCAAATCATTTTCGAAAATAAGCTCTTACATTTTGCATGTACAACTCGCTGTTCAAAAATCGTTGGTGTTGAACTTGAATCCGTCGTCTATTGTATTTAATACCCAAGTCTCATCAGTATTCATCCAAGTTACTAACTTTGTTAATAATCGCCTACGACGTTTAGAAATATTTATTCATAACCAAACGTATTTTTGATGCACAACATTTGAGCAGTGAAAATAATAAAGTCAAAAGTTTTCTACAAAAGGTCTCACCTGATCTCAGCAGGGTGGTGATTACAGGCACGTGGTTGGTGCAGGCCGCTGCAGGGACACGCGATACATTTCAAAACATGCCACGAAACACGCAAAGTTGATAAGAATATAAATGAAGTATTGCTTTGGGCTTTTCTGTGCAGGTTGAGCTTTAAGAAAAGCAGCTTAGTAAAAACCAGAGTCGGACATTTTCAGCCACAGCAGTTTCAGTTTTCACAGGTCAGGAGGGCGGTGGAGGTCTTACCCAGGTGCAGAGGGGTATTCCCCAGGCTGTCTCTCTGGTTGGGGTCGGCACCATAACTCAGCAGCAGCTGCACTAAAGCAAGACAAGAACATCTGACATTAAACGTCATGTTCACAAGCAGGACGGTATATACGGATTAATATAAATAAGAAAAAAAGGAGAGAAAATTTCCACCAAAAACCTTGAAATTAATCTCAAAAATTTGAGGGGAAAAAATTGTCTGAGCTTGAAAAGTCAGAATTATTTTTTTACTTTTGAAATTCAGTATTTTACACTTTTTTGTGTGTGTTAATTTCTAAGAATTTCTAAGCATGTTTTTGACTTTGCAGACAGAAATTTCTAGATTTTTTACTAAAATAATTTTTGAGATTAGTCTCTAAATTTCTTTTTTGTTTCCTGCTTTGTAAACTCATAAAAGCCCAAGTTTTTTTTTCTAGAAAATTTCTAAGATTAATAAAAAAAAATGTTTTTTTTAAGAAAGTTTTTGACTTTTCAAAACGGCCCAAACATGTCGTCATTGCATCAGCTGGCAGTAACACACCGATGCTGTCGTTGCCATTGCAGGATGAGAAGTGAAGAGCCGTCCGGCCCTTGTCGTCTGCAGCACAAGGGTCCATGTCATCCTGCAGGAGCTTTCGCACTTAAAAATACAAAAACAAATAAAAAAAATAACTTTATTTCTTTTGATTCCGGACCTTTGAACTGTGTGACCTTGTCACTCGCACCTGTGTCGATGTCATTGCTGTTGGCAGCTTCCCTCAGTCTTTTAGCAGCTGTGGAAAAAGATGGACAGAATTATGATTTCACCAACAGCCTACGTTGCAATACATAGTGTTATTTAGGGAGATATAAATGTAAATTAATGCAACAACAAACACATTTAAAAAAAAAAACTTTTTTTATTATTTCCAAGCAATATTTTTTTCTTTTTAAAAATGCATTGGTATAGATGCAGTGCTAATTACTTACATCTCCAAAGTAATATTTTTCAACTTTAACACTAATATGTAGTGTAAATCTTTGACATGGGTAATATGGCTCTCTGCCCCGGTTATGAGGGGCCAAAGATAAAAGTGAATAAGACTTTTTCTGTCATTTTCTGTTGCTGACTTTCACACTCTGCCAATATTTCTACTGCAAACCACGTGTGGCTGAAGTTAGTGTCTGATTCACAGCATTAAAGGGCTATTTCAATATTTTTGAACGTATTTAAACATTAAGCCTTACATATATTGGCTGATTGGACTTAAACTAAGTGTCTCAACATTAAACCCAGACAATTTAAGCTTAAGAAAACCTTTATTTTTAATGGAGCAACACAAAAAAATGGTACTTAAATTACACATTGTTCCTTCTCACTTATTATTCTGTCACTTCCTTCTTTTGGATTATATAAGATGGTTATGTTTCTGATTTTTTTTCAGCTCTCAAATGAACAAAAATGATTACTTTTGTGTCCCTGTAAACTAATATTACAAAGTGACAGCTGAAGACATGATTGGATTTGTTCAGTCTGATTGTTTATTGCACGACTTGTAGATTTTTGTTATGTGGATCCCAACAATCCTGAGCATCAGTTTTTTACGGCTCCTCTCACCGTAAACGTCTTTCCCGATGGGCCCCTGGCTCCGCACGGCTCGCTGGTGTCTCCTGGCCCGGCTCCCTGCCATCTTCCCCAGCCTGCTCGACTCGGCGATCGGGTCGAGCTCTCCTCGCCCCGGCTCCCACAAAAGGTGCAGGTACCTGAGCTCTTTGTCGTCTCTCGATCCAACTCGACCCAACACCATTTTGCCCTCCCCTATCCCGCTGATCCCGAACCCCACAGACGTCGCCGCCGCCGCCGCCTCTGCGCCCAAGTCCTCCATCCTGTCCGCGGAGCTGCGCGGCTCCGCCGCTTCCCGGGTCTCACCTCCGGCTGTGTGTCCTAGCATGCATTCCCCGTCGGAGATGGCTCGGTCATTTTTCGAAACAGAGCTCCATCCGTCCATGTTCTTTTCTTTCCCTGCTACATCGGCAGCTCAGTTTTTAATAGCCAGCGCTCGGGAGGAAACACGGCTCTCAATTGACTTAGGAAGCAGCCATTAGCGCACCGTCACTAATAGTCTGAGAGACATTGCATGAATAGTCATGAACTCTCTACCAAAAGCAGTCCCGTCATGTCTTAAGTTCAACTACTAAATCAAAACCTTCGACCAAGATGTCAGCTATTGAACAATTTACATGTCAGCTATTGAACAATTTACATGTCGTTCCGTCAAAGTAGTTACAGAGACGGCTATTGGACAATGACTGGCTTTAAAGAACTAACAACCAATCAGAGTTCGTGATGTTCATACGTTACTCTCCATTAGCGTCAACCCAACCAAGCAGCCAATCAGAAGGTACCAGCGGGGGACCAATCAGCGTCCAATAGTCGCTGAAAATACGGTAGCGAGATAAAGTCTCTGCGTCAACGTCGCCGCCATATTGTGGGTGATGTTTTAGTTGAAATGTGCAAAAAGCAAACAAAAAAAAACAAAACAAAAAAAAAACATTCTTACTATTCAGGGAAAAGGAAATAACAGAAAAGATTTTGTATTAGAAAATTAGCACAATTTATTTAGGATACACATGGGTGGCACTGATATTTGGTTATGTAGGGTACTGTCACATGAAGATGAAAAAGACAATAAAAATGCAGAATAGCTACAATTGCTTTTGGGAAAGGAGAAGGAAAATTAAGAGTAAAGGCACACAAATATGGCAACAAAAAGGTGGATTGAAGATCAGAAAGAAAAGAGTTTATATAAAATACAAAATTCAACGTTAATCAAAAGTAGAAGAAATGATGAAATTAAGAGTAGGTTATCTTTTAAAATTACATTTTACATCAAATTGGGAGAAAAAACTAATCATTAATGTGAAAGATGTGCAGAGAAAGAAAATGTAGAACATGATGACTTGTAAAACATGCGAGCCTGAAAGGGAGAGATTGAGAAAAAGAATCAGGACAGGAATTGAGTCTTAAATGAATATTGGGAACTGAAGGAAACATAGTGGATATTTAGAAATTAAGCAAAGCATTATATATCTAAAAATAGAATTTAATTAAAATGTAGAATTTAATTGATGTAGTGTTGCTACATACTCATGTACAGTAGGTGGTGGTATGGACCTGAAAGTTGCTTGAGGGCCGCCATAATAGAAAAGAAGAAACACCCGCATGTACCTGTGCAAGTACAACCATTGATATTATAAAACTAAAAAAATAAACATTATAACTGGTTTTTGTAAAGGTGATTCTGCCTCTGACTGACTGGTTGAAAATACTGAAAAATCTCTGTATGTTGTATTATGTATGTTAAACCCAGGTCAAATATCAATAAAACAACATTTGTGAAACTCAGTTATATAAAGGAAATATTTTAACAATAATTGATCTTTCAAGTAACAAGTACCATCTTCCAGTGATCAGCAATAACTTTGCAACCAGCAGGTTATGACACAAATAAAAAACTTGGGAAAACCAAGGAATCAATGGAAAACCACTTTTGTTTTAGTCTAACATTGCCTAAAAATTAATTAAAAAAAATTTCTGAGTAGAAAAAGTTGCCCACAATGGCAGTAAAGATAAATTTCTCTAGCATAAGGATAAGATATTTGATCTTCCTGAGAAAATGACAACAGAATGATGCATTTTCCGGCCATTGTTGACAGGGGGAATAAAAGGGAAGAGTAAATTTCCTCCAGGAAACTCAGAAATTGTGAGATTAAGAAAATTGTAAATTTCTGATTTTTTTTTCACGCAAGTTTTAACTTTTTTGGGGGGCGGAAATTTACCCTTTGCTTTATTCTTTTTATATTGCATCTACAACGGCTATAATACGCCGTCGCACAAAACATTATTTTTTGGGTAATACAATCAGAGGTCAAGTGTCCAGAGGACACGGACGCTCCGGCTGATCCCGGGTGGCTTGGAAAAGCGGGGTTTGCTGCCGTTCCGTGGGCGACTTGCCTGGCTGGCACCTGGTGGACGCTGCGCCTCGGCTTGCTGCGCGACACCCTAACGAGTCAAATATCTCTGCTGACAAAACAGCGGCGGCTTACGGTGCGTGAGAGCTGAGCGGAAACAGTTTTCTGGAACGCAGGAAGAGACACAAACAAAGGTGAGGAACTTATAAAGAGAATTAAAGAGAAACTGAACTGAGGAATTTGTCTTTGGAAGGTGTGGCTCAGAAATCACTATACGGTAGTCTATTACGACTACCGTATTAAACTGAATGAACACAAGCGCATAAAGAAAGAATACATGCTTTGCCTTTTCATCATTTGTGCATCTTTTTTATCGTTGCTGCTTTTCTTGTCCTCCAGATTCACACTAAGAATTTTTTAAGAACTCAACATATCAAGGACATTTCTGTTCTATGTTTTAAAAAAAAAAGATCTTGGTTTCCACTCAAGTGATTCTACCACCACAAGTTGTGATTTTAAAATTTTCTACGGGAGAGGAGTTGTTTTTTTTTCTATTTTAAATGTGAAATTTCTATAATTGTTTTGCAAATATATGGCTTAATTACTTCTGAGTGTCTAGTTCTTTCAGTAAATTGCCTTTTTCTAAGTCCACGTCATGATTAATTGGTTATTAAATTAGTTGACGATTAATTCAATTATTGATTAATCGTTTCAGCCCTGAAATGGCGGAAACTATTCTGAAATAGTTTAATTATCGCTCAGCTGTTTGTAAAAATGTTCTTATTCTTCGGTGCTTGATCAGTGCTTAGACGTTATCTACTGACATGTCTGCACATGTGCGATAAACAATATTCATCCCACTATTGCTAACTTAGCAGCTTTGTTACTACATTGAGCCTTTTTACACCCAAAAAATCTGTGTCAGCTTTTTAAAGATCGGCGATCGGCCAGAAAACTACAAATTGTTGTTCTCCTAATATTTTCATTCAACTAAAAATGGTAATTTTGATCACATCAGGACAAATCAGGGGTAAATTATACGCTCTGTTTAAACAACAGATCTACCTGAGCTGAAGGCCCTCAGGTCAGAGTGGACACAGTGCTCCAGGAAGCGCCGCAGAGGCTGGATGTGAGACAGCGGAGTGTCCCACTCTATGAGGAAGTCCTCAACCATGTGATGAATGGCCTTCGGCCTCGGCAAAGGCCAGCCGTGGGGACGCGTCTTCATGTCCTGTTCTGTAATAGACACAAAAATAAATACAAATAAACCCAAATTCCTGAAGCGCAAAGCCTTATCCCAGCGGCAGCATCCATACCCGTAGGGAGCGAGTCGTAGTAGTATAAAACAGGGTGGAGGAAGTTGGATTTCCAAGCCCTGGTCCAGTCGGTTTCTGACCTGTCGAGCCCCAGGTAGTCTATCTTGCTCTTCCCGTACTGCATGACCAGAACTATCAGTCCCTGACTGGACACATTATGGCCAGAGAGAGAGGAGAACCGGGGCAAGGCCTGGAGCAGAAACTCTTCCACGTACTCACAGTGGGAGCTAAAAGGTGAGGAAACCAGGCAATACATGCAAACAGTGCAGAAAGGAGTCACGTTCTAAGTTAAGAAAATAAAGATCTTTATTTCATTTATGCGATATGTTTTAGTCGGAAAAATAAAGAGTATGAACATTTGAAACAGGAGCATTTGTAGGAAGCAGTGCTGTAGCTAATGATTATTTTAGTTATTGCTTATTGTCACCTTTATAAAACAATGGTCTAATTCTTTTTTTTTACCAAATGATTATTTAGACAAAAGAAAATAAAACACTTGGGCTATTATGTTAGGAAGGTGACAGTATTCTGGCAACTTTTCTGAAGATTAATTGATTAATCAGATAAAAAAATTGTCACATTTTTGAGCTTAGAAATACATTGAATTATGGAAATAAGTAACTCGGTTCCTTTTTTAAATAAGCAAATAAACATTTTGTTGCCTAAACTGCAGTAGCAGTTTTCCATAAGTGAAAATGTGACAAGCAGAAAGTTTAGAGCTGATCTGTTGATTAATATTTTTCTTTTTAATATTAACCAATTAATAATTAGGTAGCAAAAGGAGAATTTTTATTTTTATTTTATTTTGTTACATATTTTGCAACTTGGTGAAACTAAAACTGGCACTTGAGGAGTCTGAGTGAAACATATGCAGACAAATGTGTTTTTTTTTTTTCATTTTAAATGTAAAATATATAAATTCTTTGCATAGTTTTGGCTTTATCACTTTTCTGAGTATGGCTCTTCTTTCAGCAAATGGCCTTTTTTAAAGTCTTTATATTCCAGTTGACGATAGATCGGTTAGTAAATTTGTTGCCAATTATTTCAGTAATTGACTAATCAATTACTAATCACTGGGGTTGAAACGCAAAAAAACAAGCAAAAGTATCCATAAACTCGTGAACTGTTTTCAAGTCATTGGTCTATTCTGACGTCCGCTTCCCCGTTTGCTGCGTCCGCTCCATGGCTAACCTTCAAAATGGCCGCCGAGTAAACGACGACTCCAAAGCTCAAGATATCAGAGAATCGTCTCCTCACCCTCGGAGAAGAATAACATCCCCAAGCGTCTCAAACATCTGGTACGGTCCGGAGGCCTCCCCGACCCGCTTCAGGATCCAGGACATCAGCTGCGTTGTCATAAGTCTGGTCGACGGCCATGTGTTGCCGTGGTGACGGTATTCCAGCACACGGTGAACGGCTCGGGCTGAGGCAGAGAGGCAGAGGCAGAGAGGCGGAGCGGCACATTTGAACATTTAAATGATGTGAAGGGACAGAACTGTTGCAGCTGGGCGCTACCAACCACCATCGCTCGGTTCTACAAATTGGAATTAACGCTCCGAACAGAGTATTTATCATTTATTCCAAGAAATTCATGATTTTTGTCGTTATCACAATAGTACCACAAATTGTTGTGATTAAATGTTTCTGAACTTTTTTTCTGACCTGTGTAACGGAATCCGTGGACGAAGCCCCCAGCAGAGGACCGGTAGTCTCTAGAGTGAGAGGCGGTTCCCAACAGGAACAGACCGGGAGTGTTCTTCCCCTCGTACCACGCCGTCACGCCCGGCAGTCTGCCTTTTGCGTTTTCGCTGGGCGGCGGCCGTGCAGAGCTGAGGAGATTGACGAGAAGAAGGAGACGACGACTACATTCTTTAGGAATGAATCGACAGGTACTCCAGGGAGCTCGGTTCTCCTGATCTGTACCTGTCAAAAATGCTGAAGTTGAACCGGAAGCCAAGGCAGCGGATCACCCGATCGTAGGGTTTACGCAGGGAGAAGTTGTCGATGTGGTCCGGAAACTCGTCCCGAGGTTCGTCGAAACCTTTCCCCTCCTCACCGGTCTGCTTGAACTGCCTTAAGTTTAGATAGAGCTTGTCCCTCGTCTCTGGATTCTTTGTTCCTGACCTCTTCCTGCCCCTTTCCTCCTGTTTGGTGATGACTACGTCCTCCAAGCGAGCCTCTGCCAGACCGTCCAGAGATTTCAACTGGTATGTGTCTAAAACCTCGTTATTAACAGCCCTGGACAGAATAAACAAAGCAGAAGTATGTTTTATTTCCCCCAGTCATGTAAAAAACACAATAGTAAATAGTCCCTATCGTCACTTTTATCGTTGTCACCAGATCGCCCCCGCCTTAACTCTGAGCCGATTTATCGGTGCAGCCCTACTTTCCTGTGTTTACACCTTCCTTTACCTGAGATCTCCAACGTAATGCGTCTGCCAGGCCAGCCGGACGGTGCTGGAGCTGAGCATGTGCACCCGGCTTGCACTCCCTAAGATGCTCTGGGCCGTTTCGAAGGCGGAGTTTCCTTTCCCCAGAATCAGCACGGCCTGGTCCTTGTAGTCATCAGGGTTGGTGGAGATGGACTCGTAGCCCTCGGCCAGGTGCGACCCGGCGAACTCCACCTCCTGAGGAACCCACAGACCTGTGGCTACCAGGAGAATACTGGAGCAGAAATGAACAGCTTTAAGATTTTCATTTGAAAAGAAAATTGAGTTCCATCATCACTATTCTTAGAAGATACATTCCCACATGAAAGTTTGATTTCTCTTTTTGTAATAAACCACCTGCATGAGTAATCTGCTGCGTGCTGATCGGTGAGGATGTAGCTCCTTCCTGTGGCTGACCGCACCGACCTGACCCGTCCGACGTCCACGCCGTATTTCACCTTCAACCCCAACTCCCTCTCAAACGCCGACAGGTAGAGAGGGAAGGCGTCGGCCGGCGGGTAGAACTCCCCGCTAACGCGTTTGAACAGCAGGTCCGGCTTATCGCTCAGCAGAGAGTTCCAGTCGTGCCGCAGGTTGAACTCTGCGTTGTGTCTTCCTGTGTGGACTTTGTTGATGCTAATCAGCTTTCTGTGCCTGGGGTATCTTTAAACACAGAAAACAACAGAGAGAAAGAGAAATGAAACGACAATGACTTGCTTTAGAATCTGACACGTTCTGGTGGATCAAGAGATCTCGTGAGGGGCCCCACTTGTTGAAGAAGCTGCCCGGACTGGAGTTTCTCTCCAGGATGATGTAGTCCCGTTTTGCCTTGGAGAGGAAGAACCCCATCTGCAGGCCAGCAGGTCCGGCTCCGAGCACACAGTAGTGGTGGTGGCTGGTGCCATTGTGGAGATAATCGTTGGAGGAGGTTAAGACAAGGCCAACCAGGGTAAAAAGGATGAAACACAGAAGGTTTGCCTCCATAACCTGATGGTAGAGGAAGAACAGTGGCATTGAGAAAAAGTGTGATGCAGGTGGGGTTTGATTAAGGGTAAGGCTAGAATGCAAAATTTCTATTTAACTGCAGGAAATACGAAAAGCACATTTGTGTACTAACGCAAGATTAACAGAATTCTCTGTGTTCTCCATATACTGTAATTACCAATAAATTAGAATATCCATTCTGATAATGCTGGTTTGTCAGGCACAGACCTGGGCTTCACTAACTAAAAAGTTAGCTGGCTGCTAACCTTAAAGCAATAATCATAAACATCTGCTCTGCTTGCACTAAAAAGATACACCAACACAGTATTAAGCGGGAGCTAATGCTAAAGTGCTAACTTCAATTCAAATTATGTCTGCCTTTGAAAGACTATAACCCTTCACTATCAATTTAACTTTGATATTATAATTTAAATGTTCTATTCTGCCCTTATGTATTGCATTTGTGTTTATATATTTTTCACAACTGTTTAGTGTTTATTTTGTTCCCGTACGCTTCTTGTTTTAAGCTAATGGGAAAAGAGGAGCGCGCGAACACAAGGACCGGAAACGGAAATGCTCTTCACTTCAAAATAAGAGCATGAATATGAGCATGCAACCACTTGAGGAAACCAGTCGATAAAACATAAAAATTGACTCTATCGACGTTATTCAACTGAGAGTTAGCAATAAAAATGTATTTATAAACATTTAGGAGAAGCTGAATGTTTTCAGAGTTAGCAAAGGTGCTAACCGGAAAATGAGCAGAAATGCTAAATCTGGTCAGATTAATAGAGTCGATTATAAATAACCTTTTAAGCACATTTTTCTTAAACGTTTTTTATTAGTCTGATGTAACATTCCAATCTTAAATCACACGTTTTCATACATTTAATTCAATAATCAACAATAAACAGGAATAACACTGTTCTTATCTTGATTTTCTTACCTCGTTTGTTTGCTGACATTTTGCCGTTTAAATGTTTGAAATAGAGATTTTATCATCTTCTTTTGCTGTATAATTAAGCGAAATAATTGAAGCTTGAACACGAGTGATGTGGATATTTAATCTGTAAAGGATGAACTCACAGGGAACTAAGTTACAAAACTAAATGCAACTTTTAAATATTATTCTAAAACAATATGACTGTATATCCTGATACTTAGCATGTTTTAAAATGTTGAGACATTTTGTGTTGTTTTTTGTTTTGTTTATTTATTTTTAGAAACTGGCTAAACAGACAATAGAAAGCCCCTTTCATACGAGCGGGGTTTGTTTTGTTTTGTGTCATATTCTTAGTGATCAATAAAGCTTTCTGGTGTCCCCCAGCCCTCCATGAACTCCTTTAACCCTTGTTTCCCCCAACCCTGGTCCTCGAGGCACACTGCCCTGCCTCTGTCGGATGCTTTCAACTCAACAAAACCCTGTTAATCGGCCAAGTCTTCAATTAACGTGCGCTGAAGCGAGAGAAAGCCTGAAACAAGCAGGGAAGCGCCGCCGTGGCCGATGCTACGTCTCCCCCCACTGGGGATGCGGCGGCCAGATGCGACGCCGCTGTCCTCGCGCCACATAACAATCAAAGATGGAGGACTAACGAAAAGAGCGTCACCTTCGACACGAGTTGCCGCCTCTCTCACCACATCAAGTATGTCGAAACGACAGCATGTCTGCTCTCATGAGGCCTTATCCTCGGTAAATTTCCACCAGCAGCCGTCTTCCAACCCGGGCCGTGAACACCGGTGGAAACCAATGAGAGCCGCCTGCTGTAGGGGGGCGGAGTCAGAGGACTGCCGAGGAAAACAGTGGAGCGCGAGTCATATTTCAAATCTATGGAAGCCCGTTTCCGCCACTCTGTTAAAAAAATCAAATCAAATAAATTATCTCATTATTTTGAGATGTTGACTCATTATTTTTTAGACGAAACCTCATTATTTTGTGATACAACCTCATTATTTTGAGATACTATCTCATTATTTTGAGATACTATTTCATTATAATGATCACATTATAATTAAAATGATATACTGTCTCATTATTTCCTATAATAAAATAATAAATATTTTATTTTATTTTAACAGGTTGGTGGAAACGGGCTTCCATACAAATCTGCTGAATACACAACATCTGACATGTAACAAGCGAGTTGGAGTTAGATATTATTCCATCAACACTCCCAATACGCTCTATGAAATCTCAAATCTTTTACCTTGGCTGTTAGGGCCATGTGTTATGAAGTTAATTGTTGTGATAAGTGAAGGTGATAAAATCACCACTAGCTGGCGGTAGTGATAGTTAAAAATGCTCTCTTCCTCCAGACTGTATATATGTATATATACATATACTGCTCCAAAAAAATAAAGGGAACACTCAACACAATATAACTCCAAGTAAATCAAACTTCTGTGAAATCAAACTGTCCACTTAAAAAGCAACACTGATTGACAATCAATATCACCTGCTGTTGTGCAAATGGAATAGACAACAGGTGGAAATAATTTTCATATTTATTTCATTCATTCAGATCTAGGATGTGTTATTTGAGTGTTCCCTTTATTTTTTTGAGCAGCGTATATATAGTTACTATATTTATTTAAATAGGACGTCTTTTATGGGGTTCCATATGTGTCAAAAATATGTCCGGGTACTTTTATCATGGAAGCTGCATTTGCATGGGGTTCCATTTGTGCTAAAAATATGGAACCCCCGTCTTTCAGCAATCTATTTCTTCCTCAGACTTTTTTTTTCTTTGATGTATCAGAGTAAAGAGATTGAGTACCAACGCAAGTCATACCTTTTTACAATTCTTGCTTGTGAAAAATGTTCAAAACAAAGTATACTTTGACTTCCTAACTGTGCTCCATGTTGCTCTTGTCTCGTAAAATCCCCCCAAAAAACGAGCGACTCCAAACATCCCTTTTTTGAGTTTTGCCTCATCATGTTTCACAGCTTTTGCCAGCTTGCACTTAAGTCTGCCTTGTCATATTAAGCTGCTGGCGGTTCAGAAACATGACACAGCGTTCACACTTCCTGTTTGACTCAGCGGCCACGACACCAGGACAGTATAAAAGAGGCGGTAGGGAAACGAGAGGCCAGAATGGAGCCTTCGCAAAGAAGAGACAACTTCCGCTTATACAGGCAGGACTACAGATCACCAAACGTAAGTACAATCTGTTCGACGGACTACCGTTCCTTTAACGGTGCTTTGAACAAGCGCCGTAAAGAGTTTAATGTCGTCTGCGTAGATGGAGACCCTGAGAAGCGCAAGGAAAGGCGACTTGGGTGAAGCCGGCAGGTATGAATCTTTTGAGTTGATCCTTTGACGAGATTTTAAAAAATGTGGTTTTTCCAGATGTGTAGTGAAAAGAATATTTTGTTTTGTTTTTGTTTTCAGTGATTTATCCGAGCAAATCAAACTCGCCACTAAGGAAAACCACGTCAGAGCTGAAAACACAGAGCTGATGCTCAGCTACCAGAAGGGCCAGATTACTCTGAAACAATACAAGGTATGGCGATGATACTCAACGTACCTTCTTTTATTCATTTCCTCCCCACATCATCTTTAAAAAGTGCGTGTCCCTCCTCTAATGTACCACGCTAGGTCCTGATGTTTTCCCTCTACGAGATCTACAAAGCTCTAGAGGAAGAGCTGGACAGGAATTCCTCCCATCCCGCCGTGGCTCCCATTTACTTCCCTCAGGAGCTGGCTCGCTTGGAATCGCTGGAACGAGATCTGGAGTATTTTTTTGGCCACGACTGGGAGAAGAGAGTGATTGTCCCCGCAGCGACGCAAAGATACAAACAGAGGCTGAGAAAGGTGGGCGAAAATGTTCTGTGGTCAGTGGCGGTTCAAACTTGTTGAGGATGTTTAGGAGGCGCCAGAGTTTCACTGATACCATGAAGTTTTTGTAAAGCTCACAAAACTTAAAAATGAACATTAGCATTGTTGACAAAATATCGAAAAAAGCTTTGGACACATTTGTAATGGAATCGCAGCTACAGTCCACAACCATGAGTATTCATGGGGTGAATGATGAAACTTTTTCTTCTTTTTGATTGGTGGCCAAGTCAGCAAACTGGTTTTCCAAAATCGAAATGTGCTACTAGCTAACTAAAACAACCGACTTGTGCACCATGATGAGTCATGGTTGCTTTGTTGCCCACTTTACAAATAAACAAAAAAAAGTTAAAGAAATCTTTTATGTTTTGATTTTGCAATGTGGAGCCCCCTAATCTGTGCCGCCCCTTGCATAGAACCACATCAACCAATACTAAGAAGAAAAAAGCCCCACTATTCTCTGCATTCTCAACACAAGCACTTCTTTGGGTCATTTTTCAGATCGGTCAGGAGAACCCTGAGCTGCTCGTCGCCCACGCCTACACCCGCTACCTCGGCGACCTGTCGGGGGGTCAGGTGTTGGGGAAAATCACCCAGAAATCTCTGGGGCTGAGCAGCAAAGAGGGACTGTCGTTCTTCTCCTTCCCTGGCGTGAGCAGCCCCAACCGCTTCAAGCAGCTGTACAGGAGCCGCATGAACAGCGTGGAGCTGACCGAGGGGGAGAAGGCGGCCGTGCTGGAGGAGGCGGTGGAAGCTTTCGAGCTGAACATCCAGGTGAGGGAACAAGATTCCGGGTCGAAGGTCAGTGACCGCCCGGCGCGAGCGCAGCCAGCTCCTTTGGCGACAGCCGAAACAGGAACTGAAACCGTGTGTTCGCAGCGCAAGCATGCTGAAACTTGGTGATTTGACCAAAACACGTTGTCCTTTTTCTCCTCCCCATTAGGTTTTTGATGACTTGCAGAAAATGCTGAGCATCGCCACAGAAACGGACCAATCAGGAAGTGGCGTGGGAGCTGCCGGGTTCACGGCGTCTCCCGTCCTGCAGCTCACAGTGGGACTGTGTGTTGCCCTGGCAACCGTTGGGGCTGCAGTGTATGGGGTGTAGAAATGTGGATTTTATAATCAGCATGCAGATCGAGCACTTTACACACTAAATCAGGGGTTCCCAAAGTGTGGCTCGGGGGCCACTTTTGACTCTTAAAGTGATTTTGTTTGGGCCTTGACCATAAGTCAAAAGATTTGACCCCCACAAATATGGATGTTTTTTTTCTCTCTTTTATTAAGGCCCTTTTTATGTTAAAGATATTCTGATTTCATACAAATTGTTAAGCAGGAAAAAAATAACAATTACACAAACATTTTTTTCAGTTTTAATGTATTTTGTCACCCCTCTGGTAGTTTAGCCATTTTTGTTTTCCTCTTGACAAAACGTTTGGTGGAAACTGCACTAAATAATTAATATGGAAGTCTTTAGTTGACTTGCACAGAAGAAACAGAAACTTCTCTCCCTGTACAATATACTTTACAAAGGTTAAATTTTAAATTTGTCTTCTTGTAAACAAACTTCAATGTCTTTTTTTTATGGGGATTTAATGTAGTTAATCAACAAAGGAGTGTATAACTGTGAAATGTAATAAGGAATGATGTATGGTTTTGAAATTATTTTGAAATAAAAATAAAAAAATAAATAAAATGGTGCTCCGAACACTTTTTACTGCACCGATTGTCCGAAACTACCAACACTAATTGGCTGGATCTCCCTCATTATTGGGAATGAATATTTTTGCACTTATTTTACGCTATGTATTTTTTATTCGTCATTATGTTGCACAAATGTTTATTTTTTTAAATAATAATTTTCAAAGCAATTTAAAAAAACCAATGGGTTGAGTTCTATTGACAGACAGTAAAATCCAATTGAATTCAGTGACGTTTCTGGTTCAGTGTGAAATTCTCACAGGAAGAAGTTTCTATGGAAATCCATGTCGACTCACAATTCGACAATTTCCCAAAAAACAAACAAATCGGCGCCGTTGGATCGTGTGCGTACGACTTTTTATTTATTTAAACAGAATCTTCATCTCAACAGCGACGCCTTTAATCCATTATCTCGGTTCTAAATTGTGCTAAATGTTATTTTCAGAATCACCCAAAAACAACGCAGGACGCAAACTATTTACATGAACAAACAGAGCGGAGGCTCCTCTACTTGACCCGGTAGAGGACCTTCCTCTGCATGCGGTGCTGCAGCTCGCCCCTCCTCAGCATCAGGTGGAGGACCTTATAGATGGCGTGCTCCGGATACTTCTGCAAACGCGAGAGAAAAGAATGAGCGTTGGGGGATTTGGAAAAGACAAAAATACATTCTCATTAAAAGTTGGAGTTTACTCAAATCCTACTGCAGTGAATCAAATGATCCGTTGACTAGGAATGCACCGATTTGAAAACTTGGGCCGATACTGATGTTATGGCCAATAACCGATATTTACAACGTATTGGGGGAGAGGGGATAGAGAGAAAGAAAAATGATTGCTCTGCTGACTTCAATCCTTCTCTTAAACTCCCCACAATCCTTTGCTGCATCAATAATATGTCGCATGATCAAATGCCACATGACCAGCCGTCCTTCCCCATCCAGAAACAAACAGGATCAAGATGATGATAAATATCGCTTGTCAATACTGGCCTAGTGTTTTTTATTTGGACCGACATGTTAAAAAGTGACAAAAAATTTTATTAATAATAATAAAAAAATAATAATCAGCCGATGTTGGTGTCAATTACATTTCTAAAGTTTATAAAAACAAAACTGAATATTGTTTTGTGAATTTTTGTCATTTAACAGCTTTGTTGTTCAAAAATGACTAATGTCAGTCGATGACGATGTTAAGAGCCGACCCATCGTGCATCTCAACTTTCCCATGATTTTGCTGGTGGCGAGTGGTGAACGGCGTTAATGCGTTCTGGACTCCTGCTGACCTGCTTGGTGAAGTCCTGGACGATGCTGTGCTCGGACACCTGGGAGCCGATGGCGAAGCGTCTCTTGAGCTGCTTCTCGACGCGGGACAGCATTTCCTGGTCTTCCTGCGAGGTGAATCCCTCCACTCCTGTTTCAACATCAAGAAAACGTTTTAAACAATTGATCAAGGGGAAGAGCAACGGCCGAATGGCGTCAACGTCCGGCTCTGTCGGCCTCACCGGAGAGGCTGCCGGACAGCGCCGCGTCCAGCGTGGACACCTGGAAGAGCCTCAGGGCTTCATCCACTTCTTCTTCTCCTGCCACGGCCTGCAGCTTCATCTTGGCCAGAGACTCGGCGATGCGGACGATGGCCTCCAGCTGCCTGTTGGGCAAAACAATCGGGAGAATGTCATCTCAAGTTCTAAAAAAAAAATGCGCGACACTATAAAGGTCACGCACCTGACGGTGATGGGGATGGAGGGCCGCTTGTTCGACTCCCTCTCGTGGTCCCTCGCGCCGCTCCTCATCACCACGTATCGGTTTTTCAGCTTCTCCGCAGCCGCCGCCGACAGCCGAGGGCCGCATTTACTGCCAAACACACGCAGACACCAACGGTTTACGTTCTGCCTGTGGCGGCGAGGGGCGACTCACTCGGACAGACGGGTTGCGGGGCAGCGCTCACGTTCTGGCGTAGGCGATGTACTTCTTGAACGTGGCGAGAGGAATCTCGCCCTCCACGGCTTCCGTCTGCGTCTGCGCGCTCAGGTGGACGTTCATGACGTGGCGAGCCAGAGTCTGCAGTCAGAGTCAGAGTGAGACGGATGAATTTGCTGAACAGAATCACACCAATTTTGTTTTTGCAATATGACCAGGTGTTTTTTGTTGTTGTTTTTTTTGGGTTGGCCATATCAAAACACATTAACGTCGCAAATCTTTTTTCACACAAGTCTGGAACCGGATGTTACTACTGGAGGAAATGACAAAAAAGATGACAGGAAGATGATGGATTTTTAATGACTTATTGCATCAGCAAACTTATTCACATTTTAATTGCGTTTCTTATTTAACGAAAACAAAATTGCAAAATTGTGTGTGTGGGGGGGATTTCCCACATTAGCGGGATATCAGACATTTGTAATGGAAACTCAGCTCCTCGAAACGAGAATTTGGAAAAATTGGAATCGGACCATCAGGCATTTTTAAAGATCGGTGATCGGCTAGAAAATTGCAATTATTGTGCCACAACAAAGCACTGCAGCAACTTCCTGAATACCTAAAACGGCACAGTGTCGGTGGCGCTCACCATGTCCCTCTGCTGGTCGTGCTGGTCCTTGATGATGAAGATCATGTCGAAGCGGGACAGGATGGTGGGCATGAAGTCGATGTTGTCCTCGCCCTTCGTGTCGTCCCAGCGACCGAACACGGAGTTGGCGGCGGCGAGCACCGAGCAGCGCGAGTTCAGGGTGGTGGTGATGCCGGCCTGGGAGGAGCACAGATGTCAGGTTACCACGGCAACCCTCTCAGCGGCGGTTTTGTACTGCAGCCGGTGGTCTCTGATAAACACCTTAGCGATGGAGATGGTCTGCTGCTCCATGGCCTCGTGGATCGCCACCCGGTCGTCTTCTCTCATCTGGGAGACAGAAACACAACTTTCAATCTTCCTGAACGCCGGAGGTCACGAAAATGACTTCCTGGAAATATGATCTGCAGTCGGGGGATGAATTTGCTGGCTGACCCTCAATGTGACATGAGACTTTTTCCACAAACACTTTAGCGCAATATGAAACAGGTATAAATAAAAAGAAAAGAAAAAAAGAAAAACCCACAGCTTATTTAGATTAAGCACCAATAATATTTACTTATCAAAAAAACATGTCAAGTCTATGGATGAGGATCACCAGAAGAAGAAGAAAACAAAGAATTCCGACTTTAATCTGAGATCAAATCAATTGTTATGTTGCACTCAAACGTCCACTAGACTTAATTTTATTCAGCGAAACCTTCACTAAGTCAGCTGACCATCAAATATCTCAATTTAAAAAAAAGTTTGAGAAACAAAGTAAGTTTCTCATTTTGCTCCACTCTGGTTCAAAACATAAGAACCGCACCAGAACTCGGTTCCCTGCTTACCTTGTCGAACTCGTCGATGCAGACGACTCCTCCGTCGGCCAGCACCATGGCGCCGCCCTCCATGATGAATCCTCGGGTGGCGGGGTCCCTCAGCACGGAGGCCGTCAGCCCGGCGGCGCTGCTGCCCTTCCCGGACGTGTAAACCTGCGGGGGCCACAGAGACGCAGAGGCTTAAGTCTGGTGCTGCTCCGCCTTCCCTGTGGCGGCGCGGCGGAGACGACGGCTACCCCGATCGGCGCGCATCTCTCCACGAACTTCAGCAGCTGTGACTTGGCCGTGCCGGGGTCTCCCAGCATCAGCAGGTTGATGTCTCCCCTGCGGGTCAGGCCGTCGGGCAGCCTGGAGGAGACGACACCGAGACGGTTAAACGCTTAAAGAAGCTGGACCCCGAGGCAAAGTGGGGAGGCCGGGTCCAGCTTCCCACCTCTTCCTGGAGCCGCCGAACAGCAGGCAGGTGATGGCCTTCTTCAGGTCGTCGCTGCCATAGATGGACGGAGCCACGGAGCTCGCCAGGGAGCCGTAGATGCCGGGAGAGGCGGCGAGCGACCGGAGCTGCTCCTCCTCCTGTGGAGACACCGAGCCGGTGCTGCCGCGGCCTGGAGCGGGCAGAGAGGGAGACAAAAATAAAGTAAGACCCGATTACTGAGGGAACCCAAAATAAATAAATAAATAAAAAAGATGTCATGGTATGCAGAAATTCATCCAAAGATTTTCAATCGTTTTGTAAATCAGAGGGTGCACCGATTCCGATTGTGGTCAATGCCAATTTTTATTTTTTTGGCAACGTTGCGAAGTTGGCAGTAGTTGGAGGGATAAGGATGGAGAGCGCCGCAACTGGGATGCAAAGGGAACAGTGGACGATTTCAAAACCTTTGCAGTGGTCGATAAAATCGGTTTCTCGCCAAAAAGTCAGCTGATCGCCAATCTCCCAAACATTAATTAAATCTGGGCCGATTTATTCCATTTACTGCGATACTCAGGCTAACTTATGAGGCTTTAGGAATAATAAACCTGGTCGCCTGTTGATTCGGGAGTTTGGAAGCTGCAGGCAGAAAAGTTTGGGAATAAAACGCGTGTAGCCGGTGGTTGGCGTGGCGATGTACTCGCCTGCTCCCTCCGTGTCAATCTGAATGCCGACCACTCGCAGGTAGGACGAGCGAATCCCCACGCCGACGCCCTTCTCTCTGCCTGCTTTCTTGGCGGCGGCCACCTTCTTGATGGAGTAGATCCCCATGATGGTCACCCTGTTGCCGGGCACCACGCGGTCGCACAGATACCTGGGAGGAATCGAGGAGAGAAAAATAAAGACGAAAAAACATCGACGTCTGTGTCTGCGGGACACGTGGGAAAGCTGCTGGCGCCCCCTACCGGTCGCAGTAGAGCTGCATGTGACGGGGCATCTCCCCGTGCGGCACGGCGTCCGGCGACTCCTGCAGGCGCAGCGTCTGGAAGTCCACGCAGACGCAGCGGTCCGGGATGATGAAGTACGGGTCCACGGGGCACTTCACCCTGCCGGCGTTCTCACTGAGCATCGACAGAAAGAGAGAGACGTTTAGAGACGCTTAGCGCAAGGCGCAGCTGGAAGCCGTCTCTGTCTTTCTCTCTCTCGCCCCCAACCCTGAGCTCACCTGTTGCACTTGCGCGGCAGAGCGTAGCCCTGCAGGCCCGGCGGCAGCGGGATGTTGGGCAGGACGCCGCGGCAGCCGCGGCACTGCAGGCACACCTTGGTGGCCTTCGCCTTGACTGCCGTGGCCGAGATGACGATGCCGTGCACCTTCACCAGGCGGGACACCTGCTCCGACTGACACGGGAGGATTTCATGATTCAAGCGGCGGCACTCACTCTGCGTTTACTTGTACCGTCTTACTGAGCTGATCCGACTGAACTAAGAAGAACATTAGTTTCAAGAGGCGGCGTCTCTATGAAGTCTGTATGTGGCGTTTTCCATCGTATTAGTTTACAGCACAATCCAGTAAATATGTTACATTCAGCAGTTATAAAAATGCTGTGTGTGACAAATATGACTTCAACGAAATTAGAATTTGTAATTTAACGCCTTGAAACTGGGCCTCCGTCTCTTTAAGAACTCCTACTCCATCTGAAACGCCGCCTGCAGGAAGTCATCGCAACAAGGCTCCTCTGTTAACCTTTCAACAACGTTTCACTGAAGTGTAACTCGTATAAGTATGATTTTGGTGAGGGAATAACATTTTAACGTGACAGATTTTACATAATACTGATGTGTTCCTTCAAAGTCATCTCTTAGGATTTTTTTTTTTGTATATCAAGCTAAATAATGGTTGATAAAAACCTTCAGGCTGCGAATGGAAGCATGATGGGCGTCGCTCTTCAGCGTGACCTGGATGTCCTGCACCGTCTCCTCGCCAACGGGCCGGGGTCGGGTCACCTCGTCCGCGACCTCTTTGGCAGCTTCCTCCAGCTGCAATTTAAAAAAATATATATTATTTTTAAATGAATTAATATGAGAAGGAGAAAATAATGCCGATGTAAAAAAAAAAGAAAAAAAAAGAGGTGAACTGACCAGGGGCAGGTTCTCGGTGGGCAGCTTGTGGAGGCAGTCGGACAAATCTTCGTCGAAGCTGGCGAGGTCCTCCATCTCCACCTCCACCCAGAACTCCCCCAGGGTGTAGTGCCGCTTCAGCTCATCCCTGGTTCACCGAGTCCATCAAAAACACTCAGGATTATTGCTGTTGTGAAGCAGTGTTTCTATAGCAACCACTCCAAGCGTTCTGACTGACACTACCACGTTTCCACCAATGACTTCACAATCAATAGTGGTTCTGAATGTGGCTTTAGGTATTTGGAAAAAAACTACCCCCTGCTGAAAATGAAGCTGAAGTTGGCCTCTGATTGCAACTAAAGGGCCATTCCACCTAGTTTTTCCATACCTGGAGCGAATTCAATGTGTTCCTAGACACAACAATCCTAGACTAAATTCTTTCTAAACAGAAAGGAATATTTGAACCAACGTTTGTGATTTTTGGCACCTTCGTTTGATTTGTGAAACGTCAATAAAGGGCGATTTCAGCCATTTTCATGGATCTTGACCACTGTAGAACTGCTCCAACATCTTGAAATAAGATTATAAAGGTTTCACAAATCACACACACCAGGCATTAGATACTAAACTATCACTGCAAAATAATTGAGTCCAGGTTTGCAGTGTCTAGGGGTTGTAGTTTTGGAGTGTTTTCTAATGCGTGCCGGATGCATAAAAAGTGCTGAAACTGCTGTCTTGGTAAAGTTTTAAAAGCCACAAACTTCGTCTCACGTTTTCCCCCGTGAGTGTAGAATAACCTAGACCATGTTTGACGTGTCTCAGTAGTTCAGTTGTTAAACTAGAACCGATTAAAGACACTGCAGGCAGTGGAAAAATAGCCATGTAGTTTCAATCGGAAGCCAACTTCGGCTCCGTCTGCTGAAGTGGATCAAAGAGATTTCTATTTTTCTCCCTTTTGTCCTGATCCAGAACACATCTGGCCCAAACAACTCCTCCTAACACTTCCTTAAAACATATTTATTCACCTATTTGTCCAACAATGCCTGACTTAGTACGTTTACAATAAATACTCCCAGAAAAGTCAATTTAATAAAGAGTCTAATGGACTATTGTTGATGGGTTTTTTTTTTTTGTTTTTTTGCTACACCCAATCCCGTTATAATCACCTGTATTTGTACGTAAAGCCGGTCCGGTCGGTTCCCACTCGGAACTGGCGCAGGAACTCGCGGAACCTCTTCTTGATCTGGACCCGCTTCTGTCCGCCCTCGTCCCCGCCGGGAGCCTCCGAACCTCCTCCGAGGTTGTCGCTGTAGTAAAGCCCGGGGTCGTCGAAGCCAGACATGCTGCTGGACAGAGCTGAGAAACAGTGATCCGAACCGAAGCCGCCGACCGAGCTGGACCGGGCTGAGAGTTTCGCGGGGAAAGAGAAGAGCGGCTTCCTGTCGACTTTACCCGCGAACTGCGTTCCCCCAGCGCGCCTCCGCTGCCAGCTGATTGGTTGGAACAAGCGGCGCCTTTTCCTATTGGTTGGAGAGAAAACGTGTACAGGAAGACGCGTCACAAGACAGAAGGAGGGGTTTAACGAGGATGGCGCGAAATAGACAACGAAAGGGGCGGAGCTACAGACCAGCACGCGCTCCATTAGATAAAAGCAGTTAACTGTTATTTCCGGTCTTGCCCTTTCTCTTCACAATTTTGGAAATGTTTTTTTTTTCTTGACTTTTTGACTTCTGTAGTCTTTCTGACAACAAAAAGACCAATTTA
This sequence comes from Poeciliopsis prolifica, assembly GCF_027474105.1. NCBI lineage: Eukaryota > Metazoa > Chordata > Actinopteri > Cyprinodontiformes > Poeciliidae > Poeciliopsis > Poeciliopsis prolifica. The sequence continues at coordinate 10,768,322 of NW_026562385.1, read as the reverse complement.
AATGATTTAAACTTAGCCAAATTAAATAACACATGCTGTTAATTAAAAATTACTTTACATTTTTTTTAATGAAGTCAAACAATATATGAAAAGTATTATATATTCCGCCAAATGCTGAAGTCATAAGGCATTGAAGTGATATTGTTGCTACTCTTGAGTAATGCCTCTGGAGACACATTTTAACCAAAAAATGCAGCAGATCCAGATCTATACATTGTGTTACTCCTGGTTTTTCTATTATGTTGTTTTTTATTTTTGCATTTTAAAAAACTGACTTTTCACAAAATTTTATGTTTTCCTGACTCAATACATGTTTTTTCCCCTTTTTTACAAATTAAATCAGATATTCTGATCACCTACTCAGTACTGTTAGCTGTTATGCCACATCTTTTCAGTCTGACTTGCAGCATCAACCACCTGCTAAAGGGTCATTTCGCAGAATTTTACAAGATGTGCAGAAAGTTTGAAAACAAACACCTAAAAGTCCAGAAGTTTGTGAATTAAACGTACACAATAAAAAGTACATTCATGTCACTGATATTTGATACTGATACCTGTTATCAGTATCAAATAGTTGATACTGATAAAGTATTTGGTACTTGATAGACAAATACAAAAGTGTGCAGAATCACAGCCCTCTGCTTGATAATTCAATGATACGTTTTCCCCTTCTAAAGCAGAAGCAGCTAACAAAAAACATTTTCAAAATTCAAAAGACAAGTTTATTGTTTTGGCATAAAACAACCTATTAAGTCATTATTATATTAATTGTCAAGCATCACTAGCGACCACTCAAAAATCACATTCACGGATCCCAGAGAAACATCGTCTCTTTTGTAAGACATAATGCAGCAGAAGTCAGATTTTCAGCCCTTACTGTTACAAATATAAACACCTACGCTCCGGCAGAAACACAAAAAGGTAACATTCGTTCTCATCGACCTACAGGCGTAACTAATGTTTCCGTCTCTGCTCTTCATCAGTAACAGGCAGCGTGAGCGGTCGGCCCCTTTCCCTCCTTCAGGAGACGACGCCGTGTTTCCTTCCCGTCTGGATGAAAGCGTCCACGCAGCGGTCGATGTCGTCGTCTGTGTGGGCCGCCGAAATCTGAACCCGTATTCTGGCTTTGCCCTTTGGCACCACCGGGTAGGAGAAGCCGATCACATAGATCCCTGTGGGAGGAGGAGGAAGAGGAAGACGGGTCGTCAGCCGAGGTTCTGCGTCAGCACCCGCCCGTCGTGGGCTTCGCCGGGGGCGATTTCCGCTCACCGTGCTTCAGCATGTCATCGGCCATAAGAGAGGCCAGGCGGGCGTCACCCAGCATCACAGGGCAGATGGGGTGGGAGGAGCCAGCGATGGTGAAGCCCGCCTGCGTCATCTTGTTACGGAACCTGATTGGACGATGTTCAGAGGAGAATTAGAAAAAAACCCAAAACAGACAGATGTTTTGGTAGCTCGATCTGCCTCAATTTTCTTAATTGGGCCAATACTGACATGTCTACCTTCAGACATAAAAATCAGTCAATGGCCCCTTTTTGTTGACAATACTCACCCCAATGTTAGCAGCAAAAAAAATATAGTAAAAAACTGGTAATACCAAAATTGGAATCATCAAGGTAGGGCTGGGAGACAAATCGATTTTAGCGATTAATCGAATTTTTGGGTTTCAATCTTTTTTAAATTTGTGGGAAAAAGTGTTTATTTTTTTTTTCATTAATGCCCTCCTTGTGTTTCCATAGTTCAGTGATGTCAGCAGGTCTGTTACAATAAAGTTTTTTGGACAATAAATTGGCCCACGCGTTACTTCGATAAAATGATAATATTGTTGTTATGAGACAATTTCCAAGTGTTCTCAAAGATCACTAAACTTTCAATTATTCTGAACATTTAACATCACCATTCAGTTGAAATAATAATATTAATGGGAAAAAAAAATTTAGTTTCATGAGAACTCAACCAAGAAAAACATTTTCTTATTGAATGGAATCGTCAACGTTTTTCCGACATTAGCGGAATACTGATAAAGTTTTGCTCACATGAAAATTTCAGGGAAAGTCGCCATAAACTTCTGCAGGGCAAAACGCACCTCATGGTTTTGGCCGTCATGCTCTGCGCGATCTCGTTGGAGGCGAGCAGCAGCTCCACGGCGCGGGTGGCGCAGCCCACCACGGGAGGCGGGAGGGCGTTGGAGAACAGGTAGGGCCGGGACCGCTGCCGGAGCAGGTCGATGAGGGGCTTGGGGCCAACTGTGTAGCCGCCTGAGGGCGCAGACATGGCAAAAGAGTTCTATTTAGAATTACGCATTACTTACGCCGATGGGTTCAAGCGATGCCACCAGCAGGAGGCAGCGGTTCTTATTTTTACAACACCGCCGCGTCAGCCTCACTTGACGTGTGAGCTTAGGTTTAATTGTGGTCCCAGCCTCCAGGCTTCCCATTTTTCAACATATTTAAACAAAATCCGTTATTAGAGTGTTTTTGCAGTTCGGTCACTAAAACGTTCACAGTGGCGGCTCCTGTGTGGAAGCAGACGTACCTGCTGCTCCTCCCAAAGCTTTTCCCAGAGTGGAGTTCACAATCTGAACCCTGTCCATCACTCCCAGGAGCTCGTCTGTCCCTCTGCACGCCAAAACACGGACATTTAGTCGCCTTTCAGTGATGACAAAAAATGACTCGGTTGCTATTTGCCTGTGTTTGTGCCTCACCTGCCGCGAGGCCCCAGGAAGCCGGTGGCGTGGCATTCGTCTATGAACACCATGGCGCCGTAGCGCTCGGCGAGGTCGCAGATTCCTCGCAGCGGAGCCACGTCTCCGTCCATGGAGAAGACGCCGTCTGTCACCACCAGGCGCATCCGAGAAGACTGAGGAGGGAAAATAGCCACAGCTGATGCCATAAAATAAGTGCAAATATCACAAAATTCCTCGAGAATAACTTTAAATTAGCACAAAATTTGTGATTTTTGATTGAAAAAAGTTCAACATTATTTTAAGAAGTACTTATCGAATTTGGAGACAGCCGTTTACTCGTATTTGAACCATTCGTTAAAGGGCTTTATCAATATATTTGGGCACTTCAAGAGCATTTTTCAACATATTTCAACAAAATCCGTTATTAGAGTGTTCTTACAGTTCAGTTCAAGTACACCAATCCTCCCCCCACCCCCACCCCACACACACCTGAGCCTCTTTGAGCTTGACCTCCAGGTCACTGAGGTCCATGTGTTTGTAGCGCAGCCTCTTCGCCCGGCACAGGCGGATCCCGTCGATGATGGAGGCGTGGTTGAGCTCATCCGACAGCACGGCGTCGTCCGGGCCCAGCAGGACCTGTGAGAGGTTAGTTCACGCTTTACTGACCACCGTTTCTGGCGGCGGCGAGTGTCGCTAGACGTACTTCAAACAGCCCGGCGTTGGCGTCGAAACAGCTGGCGTACAGGATGCAGTCCTCTCGCTCATGAAACTCGGCCAGCTTCTGCTCCAGATTCTTATGCAGATTCTTCAAAAAAAGAGAGAGCAAAAAAATAAATAAATAAAAATCTGTTTTACTGGTATGAACCCGAACGGCGACCTGGCAAAATATTAACCACAAACTTAAGTGTGTTCAGTCAGAGGCTTCTTCAGATTCGTTGTAATACAGACTGCTACAGGATATTCCTTTCCAAAGATTATTGCATCACCATCGGCAATAACTAAGAATCTGGAATTAAAATGAGCTACAAAACTAAATTTCTGTGTAAAATCTATAACATATTTTTCAATTTGAATCCAAAAACTAAAAACTTTGATTATGCAGCGCAACATGAATCAATATTTATCTTTTTTTCCCCAACAGTATTAATAAACATAAATTTCTGTTTTATTTCCAATCATGTTTAACTTTTTTTTTTCTAGTTTGCATCTTCTATATTAATTTGATCTAAGAAAAATTAATAAACGGTCATATTTTATTTCAGATTTTTTTTCATATTTTGTATTTAGTTTTTATTTACCATCACTGGGGGAAAAAAAGTCAATCATACACTGATTTAAAAAATTTTTTTTTAAAAATATTTTCTCTTTGCATTTTCTCCCTTTGTGTTTTCTTCTTTGTTTATTGACAGATTTTGTTATTGTTATTATTATCTTCACATTGGAAAATGTCAAATTAAACGGAGGAGGGGAGCTAAGATAAAATAATGAGATTGGTAAGAAAATGGAAAACTAACTGATGTTGAAAATGACAAACATTATAAAATAAGTTGGGAATGCTTGTATTTTTATGAAACCTTTATTTAACCAGGAAGTGAAAAACTCACTGAGATTTAAAAAAAAAAAAAAACACTTATTTGAAGAGTGTCCTTATATTTTTTGGATGCAATATTTGGCAAATCAATTGCTCTGTATTGAATTTTGTTTTCAGCTGCATACCAAGATAAATGGAGCAAAGTGCACTTTCCACATCTTCATAAAAAATAAAAATGCTCAAAATGATGCATCATTTTCTCCCACTTCACAATCGTGCATGTTTTTATGTTGCTCTATAAACCCCACAAACGAAAATAGGAAATTCATCGCTTTCTGGCTCTGAACACATTAAGCACCACCTTACCTGCGTCCCACAGATGAACCTCACAGAGCTCAGTCCGGCGCCGTGCGTCTTCAGAGCGTCTATTCCAGCCTGCACCACCTCTGGGTGACTGGACAGGCCCAGGTAGTTGTTGGCGCAGAAGTTCAATATACCTAAAACACGGCAATTTTCACAGTAAAACAACAAATAATTTCACAATAAGTGACGTGAACGAGTCCTCAAATCGACACACAGCGAAGAGTGAGGGCGTAAAAAGACTCTGGACGTTTCGCGCGTGTCGGGTCATGACCGGAAACAAGTGGGGTCAATCATCTGGGAAGGGGTCAAAGCAGGAGCGTCAACAACGCCGCAGAGGATCTGCTTCACCAGCGGGACGGTAACAAGGCCGAGATAAGAGCTTCTGCCATGGAAACTGAGCATTTTGTAAACTGTCCGCCGTCAAACGAAACAAAAAGGATAAAATCTGCGACAATCAATAAGTCAGAGAAATTGTGGTGCTTAAAGCTACACTCTAGACATTTTCGTAAAAAAAAACTCATAATCGGTAGAACATCATAGCTGTCAGTTTTTTCTATTCATTTTTGCTTCGTTTCAAAACGTTTGTCCAAAATAAAATATTGTTTTAAAAAAGTGTTTTCACGCACATGCCGCTGATGACATCACAGGAGGCAACTGGTCAGTTTTTTTATGGACATAAATTGTCATGAAAAGGTTCAAACCCGACATGCAATGTAATTCAGTAGTTGCATAGTTTTTCTCTAGTGTATCGTCTTCTGGTCAACTCCCAGAAAATATGCCGTAATGTAACTTCTTATCAAAAATAAAATTACTCCTACTGGCAGACGCTAGTTATTAGCAACATATATCTAGAATGTACAAAAATGTACAAAAATGACTACAGACCAGGAAAACTCGGGTACAGAGATGAAAAGGTGCAAAATGGTAAAAATGATCAGCCCTTTAATTGCAGTGCCTCTTGTGATGTCATCAACTCATAGCACAAACAAAGCACTCAGCGCTTTTTTCCTGCCCTGTTCCTTCTTAAAAAGACATTTATTTTATGTCAATATATGTAGTATTTCATAATCCAGTCGTTTCACTAGATTTGTACACCTGTCATCGAAAAGAAAACACACCATTCGACAGCATCTTTAAGTTTTATGCTCTTTCATAATTTTTCCCCAAGAAAAACAAATAAATCGGTCTAGAGTTTACACAAATAACAAAACTAAAATGAAATTTTAAAAAATGTGTGCCCTGCTTTTAATGCAGTCCGTTGCAGATTTTAGAAGCTTCTTGCATGGAAATACAAAACTTATGGGATCTTTTTTTTTTTTTAGATGTATTTTATCATCTCTTTGTTAAGTTTGGCTAAATTATAGTTCCATTTAATCTTTGGACAGTCTGTGAAGCCCCCTGGGGAAGAAGCTGCAACAATAAACTGAAACAGAAGAAGCGCTCGTGCTGTTGCGCAATCATTGCTCAAGTGAATCGACTCTTCCGAGGGGAAACGTGTCGGAAGCAGGACTGTTTTTTTGCAGGCTGCTGTGTCGAACTGGACTGAATTCGACTTGTGGACGCACTAAAGCTGAGCACAGCCCGCCTCCCTGCTTTATATAACCTGTGGACACAGTAACCAGAGCGCACTCACCGCCACGGCTGCCTTCCACGCTGATTTGTGGACCCTGCTTGGAGGTGATGACCCGCTCCGCCTTCCAGGTGCCTGCGGCCCGGATGGAGTCCAGCTCGTGCTCTAGCACGGCTCGGGCATCAGCGACAGCCGCGTAGCTCCGCTTCAGAGCCGGTTCCGAGGACGCCAGGAGCCCCCGGGCCGGTCTAACCAAACCCCGGACCGCCTTGCCGAGAGACATGTCGCTTCTGGTGAGACTCTGGGGCTGCGCGGTTGCGTCACCCAAATGCTGATGGGCGTATCAGCTCTGGACCAATCACATGTCGCAGAAGAACAGCAGGTGGCTCTTTTCGTCCAATCAGACTCGGAGCTTTTTGACTGGGTTTTGCTACGGCAGCCGGGAGTTTGTTAGATAAACTACAGCAGCGATAATTCATTTGTTATGATAAATATAATCCGGAGTTGTTTGTTTTGTTTGTTTTTGACTATAAAAATGCGTTAACAGTAATAACTTTTAGCGCGAGGTGCAGGTAATAACAATGTCTTCCTCATTAGCCTAAACATAAACATGACCTCACGGTGACCCCTGAGGGTAAAAATATCAGGCTTGAAGCATTTGGTTTCCCACATCACATTTATGGTTCCTAAAATATAACCCACTGTGTAACATACTTTTATTCGTGAAAGGCCGATGGAACGGTGACTTTAGTTTTTATTCTATCAGAAAATGGCAGTTTCTAATTTTATATATATAGTTTTTGGACAGTTGCTGTGATGTGTAACCATTCATTTTTTCCTCTGCTCTGGGAAAATTGGTTTGGACTGGATTTCTTTCCTTCTTTTAGTTTCTTGATCTAACGTCTACCTTTTTGAAGCGTGCTCATAGTAGCCACCGTTTCATGGTAAACAACGTGAACCACCGAATAATAAATTGCGAGATGAAAACTAACAGTGATAGGTTGGATTTGGAGGAAAAACAATAAAAAGGCGAGAAGACGGGACAGTTCTGACGTCCAGTTAATAGCAGTAGTTTAATATCTGGCAGCAATCTGTCACAAATTTCTGTCATTATGCGAAAAAGCTGGAAGTACAAAATCTGGAATTTTTCCACATCCAACAAGAAAAAAGGTGAAGCGTTAAACAATAACAGTATGTTACATCAGAGCTTCACTTACAAGTTTACAGCGTTTTTACTTTAGTTATTTTTTAAAGTGAATTTTTACCTTTCATGTTACCAATATATATATATATATATATATATATTTATATACACATTTCACAGCAGTATAATACATAATATATTCTGCAAAGTGTTTCCTTGTAACATTATCTCTTTTGGTCAGGAATGTAACCATATAGAAAATGTGCAAAAGTTTCCTCGCATACAAACCCTCCAGTAAAAACATTCCTTCACCGCCGTGGGTTTTCATCCAGTTCCCAGCTCATTTTCCGGTCCAGCGTTGTTCCTCGTAACAAACCCTCCCACTCAATCAGAAGTCTTGTCGTTCCTATCCGGTGCCGCCGGACGGCTTCAGGACTCGGAGTAGCTGGCGTCCTGTGAGGAGCCTCGCAGGGACGGCAGGCGCTCCGCCGCTTTTGCTCTTTCTGCCAGGAACCTGTCGAACTCTGCCGAGAGCCAAAACAACACGATTCAGAGTTTGAGTCATGGCTGAAGGCTCCAGGTTACCTGGAACTGTTAGTGCTGGGCCTGTCGAAATAAATTAATCGTATGATAAATTAAAGCAATGTAAATAATTTAAACTTGCATGAATTATTGTTTTTCTCTTTTCTCTCTCTCTTTCTACCAAAACCTGAATGACAAAAGTCTTCGGTCTGATGCTTTGGTCTCAACTAGACCTTTTTCTGAAAGACAAGTTTGTTCACAGAGACTTCATCATTTATTTCATTAGTTGTTTCTGTTGTTTTAGGTTTTTTCCAGTTCCTCTGTTAACCCTCTCAGCCTCAAATTACTTGCAAAGACTAGCTAAGTAGCATTTAGCTGTTGCAAATCTGCAACATCTGCCTGGAGAGGGTTAAATGTTCAGTAGAATTTAAAATGTATCGCTCTTTGAGAATGTGTTAAGCCAATAACCATTACATAACTGGAAAATGGTCCAAAGCAACAATATTATCGTTTATCGCGATAACTTCTGGAAAAGTTTATCGTCCAGCAACATTTGTTATCGTGACCAGGCACATTCAATATTTGTATAAAACAGAAAACAAACCACTGCTTTAAAAATAACAAAAATAACAGATTCAAACGTTAGTTTCAGAGAATGTCGTCTATCTAATGGTTTCACTGGTAATCATGGCAGCCGCATAAAATGCTAGCTAGGATCAGTGAGTCATCCAGCAGGACTTAATGTTTCAGTCCTCACCTTCACTGGTCACACCCTCTGAGTCTTCATAGTCGTCGTACTGCATTGCAGAAAAAAAACACACACACAAAGTAAACATTTTCATCTGCCTACATTGTTGTAGTGTTTTGTCAAAGTGCTGGTAAAATGAGTTCAAATAAATCCTTTTTTTTGTTAACTGCAGCATCATTACTATACAGCGAAAGCGAAAGGAAATTCCAACCTTTGCTCAGAAAAAACAAATCAAAGTTCCTCCAAAAGTCGGCTTGTTTCAACAGTGTCTGCAGTTTTATAAAGGTAGAGTTTTCAGAGAAGACTGTGTGTCTTTAACATTTAAACTACAGCAAGATCGGTGCAACGCGTCAGAACAGAAACGAATCAGCTTCATAAGATCTGGTCGCTGACCTCGTCCTCCAGCTCCAGCCATTTCTCCACGTCGTCCATGACGTTGGACTGGTTGATGGGGATCTGAGGAGGAAAGAGTAGAGCGACGGGTCAGTAGAGCCGGAGGTGAAACAGCGGAATCATCATGCCACCAAACCACCGAAGAGCACAAGTCGAAAGCGAAAAGGACAGAAGACTCAAAAAAGCGAGGAACGTAAAAAACTCAAGAAGTGAGGAAACAATGTCGACACGTCCCAAACGTGCTCCCGGAATCAAACACCAACATGCGGACCGTTGGAACTGACCTCAAAAAAATAAATAAATAAAATTAAGTTAATAAAAAATTGACAAAAACAGAAACAAAAGTCACCCACAACACGTGTGAAAAGCAAGCGTTTGAACACGAGCTGTGCATTCAGACCCACCATTCCCCTTTTAATCATCCAATCTAACTTTGGTGAAGAGCTGCGGGTCGAGGCTGGACTCTCATCCTTCGTGCATACACACACACACGCACACACACACACATATAAAGAGTTCATTGAAAAGGAAACACTTAGAGAGACATAACTATTCCCCCCAAACTCACCACTGTGTTCACAGCACAGACTCTATAAAACACCCATTTAAAATCTAACTTTAAGCCTAACTTGACTTTTGTTTTTTGTTTTTTTACCATTTTAAGCTGCTTTCACTTTAACTTTCACATGTGCTCAAATGTCCCATGACAGACAACAAGTTCAGTCTTGTGACTCTCAAATCTGTAGGAATCCCAAATGCCACTGTGTTTTGTTTTTTCTTCTTCTCACCAATCCAGAGGTTTGTAAGCTGCTGCCTCGACCTCGAGCCAGATCGTCCGCCGTCACTTCATTCGCATCACTGGAAACAACAGTTCTGTACGTTAATTAACTGCCATTAGAGTCATTTACATAAGAACAAGGCAAACTGGGTGAAACGTTTCTCTTGTGATTTTAGATGATTTGAGAGAAATTCAAACCAGTTAAAATCAATCATAAGCAGATAAATAAATAAAAATAACGAGAAATTGGAAATAAAAGGCTGTTCGATGGGTTGCCGGTTTCAGCCTTTCAGAATTGATTTATAACAAATTTTTTTTGTTCACCTTGTTAGTTGCTGACTTGAGGTGTTTATTTTCTGCGACAACATGTCGTCTGATTCGCTCGTACCTGAATACGAAAAAAGAACAGGAAGTGTCGTAAGAAGGACAGAACAACAACGTGAAAAGAATCGATGGTAAAATCTTTAGCCAAAATATTCAATTGAAAATGGCGCAAAGACAACATGCCTCATACTTATACAGAAAAACGGCACATTAACAATGTAAAAAAATAAAATAAAATACATCGCTCTCCATATTTATTATCTATAGAAAAGGTAATAAATCTATGCTTTGATTAAAGCAACATGTTACACTTAACCAAGTACACAAATTCAATGAGAAACAATATTTCTGAATTAAGAAATAATTGCACTGACTTGACTTAATTGATTTGTGTAGTTAAGAAAAAAACCAGATGATTCCCCATCAAACACCAGGCAACATTTTCAGCAGGTGCTACAGGTAAACTATAAATGTCATTTCATAATAAATGTGTAAAAAAAATATTTCAGTTTCATCACTTTATGACTCATCTTGGCACCATTTGTAGCTGTGGACACAGGCAGAAATGCGTCACTCACTCAGCTTGGCCATCAGACTGTACAAGCTGTCCGGCTTGGACAGACTGAGGGAGCTGTCGCTTTTGACCGAGGCGATCCCTGATTGGCTGACGGGTGAATAAAGGTCCGACAGGTTCATGTAGTTGTCGCTCTGCAAGAAATCAAAAGAAAAGCGTCAAATCCGAGCGATACGTGACACGAATGTGAGGGTGCTGCTGCTCTTTACCTTCTGCTCTGTGCTTTGACCGTTCGTTAATCGTCTTTCAAACCTGTAAATAGCAAAACGACCGATGGGGATTACAAAGCCTTACTGAAGAGATTAATAATAATAATAATAATAACAACAATATAGGCACCTGTGGTAGCGAGTGAAGGCAGTGTTAATTTCATCGTTGGTGGCCAGCAATTCCTCGATCAGCTTCTCCTCGCTGAGTCTGGGGATGATCTTCACGATCCTGTCTTGCATTTCCTTACATACAGTGTACAACTGCTAATGACACAACCAGACAGAGCATGTGTGGGTGGGGAGGGCGGGGGGATTGAAGGGCCAGATGTAGCACGGAGTGCATGAAGCACTAGATCAGTTAAGGGTACCGCAGCGTCGTCAAGCGACAGGAGAGGAAGGAAATCCACAGTGAGGCGGCGAGGAGCGCATTCGGCTCCCGGGGCGGATCCATTTTTACCTCCAGCAGCTCCATGTCTGCCTGCTTCGCCGTGACCGGATCCAGCTGGCTCATCATGTCCGACATGGTGGACAGGTTGCTGCGCACCACGCCCAGCTCCGTCTTCAGCATCTTCACCTGCAGGCGACACGGCGAGTGAGTCGAAGAGCGCGGCGGCGAGCCGAGATGCGCTGAGAGATCGGTTGGCGACGGCCAAACCAGGGACGCACCGATCCCCTTTTTTCGCTTCCGATACTAATATTGGAGGTTTGATATCGACCGATTCCGATCCGATTCAGGAAAAACAATTCCGTGATGACTTAAAACGTTTCTATGTTTTAACTCAGGGTGAGATTTCTGGAGTGAACAGGAAGATGAACGTTTTAAAGTTTCCCTGTTCAACAACTTTATCCACCGCAGATTTCGCCGAATTAGGAAGTCTTGGAAGTTTTGGAAATCTCCAATCTTAATATGAAAGTGAAGATATTCATGCCAAGTGTGCTAATCATGCTAATTTGCTCATATAGAGCAGATTTAAAGTTCATATTTGTGATCACGTTGTCTTTGCTTTTGAAATATCAGTGGAATGGTGCTAATCTGAGGAGCTGCATAGTTTTTAAAGAGACAGAAGCCCAATTTTAAGGCGTTAAATTAGGAAGGCAAATGACTTTTAAGTCATTTTTAACACACAGTATAGCATTTTTATAACCGGTGAAGTTATGCTAGAAAATGGCAGGAAAGTACTGTCCCTTTCTATGTTTTTCTTTAAACCCCCTAAATAGAAATGAGTTCATTGGCTAAAACTTGTTGGAAGGACAAAGTGGTCCGATTTCGGCCACAAATACTCCTGCTGGTTGAGTGACTCAATTCTTAGTGAAAGGAAGGATGAAGGTTAAAGGCCAAAGTAAGAAATAGAAATAACAAGCAATTGTTAAACCACCTTCCTGAAATAATGTCTTTTTTTTTTTTGCCCAATTTTGGCAAAAAATGTTTGGCAAACTTTTTCTGTCAACTTTTAGAAAGAAGAGTGACTTGGGCTGTATTACTTCAGGAAGGTGACGAAAGAGAAACCGAAATTGTCAGAGCGCGGCGGCGGTCAGCTGTCGTCCTCTGGCTGCATCACCTGGCTGGGAGTGAAGGCGCCGGTTCCCTCCAGGGCCAGCCTGAGCTCAGAGGTGTGAGCCGGGATGAGAGGAGGTTTAGAGGACAGGTGCACAGCGGACAGAGCGGCGGCAGCAGGCCCGTTCCCAGGTACAGTCTGCCGCGCGCAGAGGCAGCGAGAAGACAAGAGAAAAGGAATGAGCAAAAGACAGGGGGAGGCGCATCGGGGGCGCGGCGGCGGCGGCGTCCCGCACCTTCTTCGGAGCCTGAGCCGACGGGTAGCCGTCGAGGTGAGCCGCCGGGAACTCCAGTCCCTTCCGCCGCAGGTCTTCGTACACCGACACCACGCCCGTCAGGTCGGGCGAGCTGCGGAATGCGTCGGCCCACGCCTTGTTGAGGGAGAAAACCACAAATTACTCACAGGCAACGACTAAGACCGGGCCCGGACCGGGCTCTTTGTTTCACCTCAGCCCCACCTGCAGGGCCTGGCACCCAAAAATGATGCTCCACCAACAGTGGCACAAGTTCAACATATTTTACGTAAGTGAAAAGTCAAAATTACCCAAGAAATGACTCAAGTGAGAGTGAAAAAGTATTTGGTCTCATGTAGAAACTGATCCAAAAAAAAAAATAAAAAATTTAATTCAGTTTCTATCAACATAAAACTTTAGTCGTGTGTCTGTGTGGTGGAGTTTTGGTCCAAAAAAATATATAATTTTGCTAGTTTGTAATGATTTTTCAAATTAGTCACAAAAACAAACAAAATTTTAACATACTGTAAGGTTATATTTATTATTTTGCACTTCTCTTATTTAGATAAATTACTTTCTTTTTATTTCTTAAAATAGCAAAATTTGCACTTAACTTTATATTCTGACAAACTGAAAGACGTCAGACATCAAAACATGAAATTATGTGGAAAAGTTGGAACTTTAAGAACTGAAATGAAAATAATTCACCTAAACAACTTGATTACAAAAAAATAAATACATTTCAGGCGAAAGAAACAAAAAATAATTAAAGTTTCTTTCAAAATAAAACTTCCAGAAGTTAGCGACGCTCCACAACAAGTCACTCAAGTGAAAGCAAATTCCCCCTAAAAGAACATATTTCCCAAAAACTTAAATGCGAACCTGGCCCACCTGTATGATGCCGAGGACCCGGTCGTGCACGATCTGCGGCGGGTTGTTCCGGGGGATGATGGAGCGCACCAGCACGCCCTCGATGAAGTCGCGCGTCGTCACCAGGACGTGGAATCTGTAGCCGCAGTTCTTCACGCACGTCTCCAGGACCTGCAGTCGGAAAGAGAATGAAGAGGACATCCAAGAGAAAACGAAGCGAGCTGCTTCGGCTCCACGATTTCACCCGACGCTCACAGTGAGGGCCAGCATGATCTCCTTGAAGTTCTTGTTCGCCGCGATCCGCTTCTTTATGGCTCTGACTGCGTCTCTGGGCCTGGAGGTCAGAGAGGGGGCAACGGTGAGACGCACGGGAGCTCGAGGGAAGGCCGTGTTTCTGACGATGACGGTTAAACACACACACACACACACATGCACGGATACACACCCTTCCTCTGAGCTGTTGACCATGTCACAGATCTCCATGTTGAGTTCCCAGTCTTCAGCAGGTGAGCTGGAGTTAGTGGCACGTTCTGTAAAACCCAAAAAAGTCAAGAGACGTAAAGCAAATACGACATTAATCCATATTTATGCATCATATTTTTTTAATTATACCATTAGCAGTTGGCCACTTTTTTTTCTTTTTTTTTTTTTTATTCTTTAGCTTAAGCATGTAGCTACAGTTCTAGACACTTGGAAATTAGACACTGTGTGTTAGCAAAGCACCGACAGAAAAACGAGTTAGGGACAAAGCTTTCATTTTGTCATTTTACCGTAAAATTATTTCTCTGACGGGAATGCACTCAAACGAAGTGAAAGGAAAACATCAGCAGTTCTTTGTGCATAAGCTGCACGGTGGGCGTGGCCCACTTCAGGGGTCCAGCGTCACTGTGGAGACGCACGTCCTCATTACGTGGAGATATTTTTAGCTCCTGTTTGCCTGGATGAAGGACAAACGATTTCCTGTTTGACCCCCCCCAAAAAAGCTGGAAGAATCATCAACGTCTCTGAAGAGACGGCCTGGATCAGATAGGTCTGATGAGCACTAATCAGGGGCGACCACAGGAAGCCGAAATGTGTGCAGCTATGTGAACGCATACGCTCCACTTTGGTGCTTTGAGAGCAGCACACTCCTAGATACCTAACAAACAAACAAAACCACAAAAACAAGCAGTAGAAACTACTGCAAATAATGTGTAGTTTTTGTCAATGACAAACTCATTGACAAACAATGAGTTTGTCAATTTCCTTTTTTGGGGGGTGACAATAGAATAGAACAGTTCTTTGTTTGTCACTCAGATGGGAAATTCCCAGTATAGTAGCTTGAGTGGTAGATGAGTTGAGAGTGGGGGGTTTCTAGGCCAGGAGGGGGCTTCAGGGCGGGTGGCCGATGTTTCTTCACTGGGGCAAAGAACAAAAGACTAAAAAATACACAAATCAGAAAACAGGAAGCATTTTATTGATGAATATTTCAAATTGGCCACGTTCATCAGGTTGCAGACACCTGACATAGCAGAGGAAAACTGTGATCCTATGTCAATTAGAGATAATATCAACGATCCGATATTAATATTTGTATCGGCCAATATCGAAAAAAAAAAATCCTACGTTGGGTATCAGTGCCGATGTGCCAGAGCCATAAAGACAGATCTTTAAAGTTTAATTCTGTCGTCTGAACGACATAATGGTTTGTTGTCTATTTTACACTATATGTAGAATTACTGATTTTGCTTTCTGATCCGCTTGAAAGACGGTTTGGTGCAGTTTGTTTTTATACGCTTCACCAAGATAGACAAGCTACTGATTTTTTTTGTATCACTTTCAGTTTCTTTGCTATTCATCTCACTTTGGCTATTTCACTCCTGACTGAACAAATTAAACTTGTGCCGTTTTTACATGTTCGACCAGGCTTGTGACGCGTGCGTTTCAGCGTTCTGTGCTGGCGCAGGGTCATCAAGTAAACTCGCAATTCAGTACGCTTATGCCCGTGTTTGTAAAAAGGAACGTTTCGCGTGAACTCAGCGGATGGATCGGAATCCAAGCCTCAAATATCGGTACTGGTATCGGAAGTGAAGAAAGCGAATCGGTGCGACGCCAATCCCAATACAGCCGAAGGTAACAGTGATTTTTTAAAAATTGTTTATTTATTGGTCAAAAGTAGCAATTGGTGACGCAAACAGAAGCCCGCTGGTACACCCATTAAGAACAACATAACAACAATAACATTTTCATAAACAATTGAAAGAAATCCACAACGCATAAGAAACTGAAAACCCCCAAGTTGACACGTTTCACAGAAAGATGAAAACAGGCCCACTAATAAAGCTTTAGCATGTTGTTTAGATGGAAAAACCCCAAACTGTTCACCATGAGCATTTTGACATTAGAAAATGTCAATATAGGTGTATGCGCTTCCTGCTTCCCAAGGCTACCATGTCTCTTTAGATGAAAACGAGCTCCTTAATCGTTGATATCAGAGCAATAATAATAATAATAATAATAATAATAATGATAATGATGATGATGATGATGATGATGATGATGATGATGATGATGATGATATCTGAAGCCGTCAGTTTGCGTGTACTGGTGAGTGAGTGGCACAGAAAAGCCAGTGTGATGTAAATGCGCTGCAGCCTGCTCTCTCTCATTTAGGTCAGATGGGGTGGTGGGTGGTGGTGCTGGGTGGGGGTGGGATGTCCGGCTCAGCTCGGTGCAGGTTAAAAACGGAGCCGACTGGGGGAACCGATCGGTCTCCCAGCACCTCCCCCCCCAACGCCGATCATTGTCTTCTCAGGGCGTGAATCGCGCCGTAAGCCTTCACGCGTTTTAAGTTGTTGTTTTAACCCTCCCAACCCCTACCCTTCACGCCCCCCTCCCGTGGCGAAACGCACCGCGTCTTGGAGTCAAATGAGAAATAAAGGAATAGAGAACAGGCTCGGTGGAGCCTGGGCGGACCGCTTGAGCGGAGCCGCTGATCGCGTTAAAGCGCTTTAGTTGTTTTCATTTTCTCTCTCCTTTTCTGCGTCGAGAGCTCACCGATTAACTGGCCCGCCGGCGAGCTGAACGGATTCCCCAGCAGAAACTCCATGATGGTTGGACGGTTGAGAGGGTCCAGCGAAGCGCCGACGTCCCCGGGGGCTCCCCGCTGCGGCTGCCGCTGCTGCTGCTGCCGCTGCTGGTTTCTCCAAAGTGGAGCACCGAGTGCGTCAGGCTTTAAAGGGAAAGCGGCCTGCTCCTCGTCAGACGCTCGCTGTTACAAGGTCGGTACGCCGTAACTGCGCCCCGCGGCGGCTGCTCGGATGTTTGCTCCGTTACAAACATAAATAAATAATTAAATGACAGAAGGAAATATTTGCATCCGCAGTAACTGTCCGAGCTGACGGTCAGGGGCGCCGCAAGGAATCTTGGGCCCCGTGAGAAAAATAGAATTGGGGCCCCACGCGCGACCTGTCAACAGCGTCACAACTTCAAAGGCTTCCGTTCTTTGGTCCAATACTGATAACTAGCACAATATTTACTGCTCATGAATTTTTTCAAGCAACAGTCCACATGCAGTATATAAGTACATTGCTTCAAGTTTTTCTATTAGGTTCAGATTACTGAAATGTTTCTCCCCATGAGCAACAGTCATAGGCAACGTGCAAAATACACTCAAAGCAATCCAATCTTCCAGCTGCAGTATGTAGCATTAATAAAACATATGTTGAGATTGAGATTGACAGCACTAAAACTCTCCTGTCTCTGATTAGTCTTCTGGACAGCAGAGGAAATCGATTGTTCACAGATTATTTCTCATACTATACAGTCACAACATAATGACAAGTTTTAATGAACCCAGGACCTTCTTGCTGCAAGGCAACAGTCCTACCAAATGCGCCACTGTTCAGCCCCAGAGATTTTTTTAAAATAATAAAAAAAAACATGTAATGTTTGATATAATAGCTCATTTCTGATATTTGCTTCTTCATTTTGGTACAAAAGTCTTACATAAACATTTTAGTTAGGATTCATATAAAGCAAAGTCAACACTTCGGAGCAAAAACATCCCAAGTCTCACCGTTTGTTTCTTCTCCCCCCAACTTTCCTCAAGAAATTCAAACGATATTAAAACCACCAAACATGTTTTTATGTGATGAGCTGCAGGCTAAAAGAAGCAATTATTGTCAGCTCTCAGCCTCTCGGGGGTGATTGTCTGTTCTCAGAGGCGCCACCTGCTGGTACAACGTCGGAAGCTTCCCGCACAATCCAAGATGCTTCACAACTCACCTTTACAGGCTTTGCAGGGACTATAACCCACCACCCATCTGCTTCTTGTCCCTCTCTGTGTTTTACATTATTGCCTGACTGGATGGCAGAATGCTGGAAACGGCACCAGTCCTCGAAGCAAAAAAATTCACCTGCACGCAGTGGAACCAGCAGGTTATATACACTGCAGGCAGAAGCCCCAACTGAGACTTTTCCAGCTACATGGTGCCATTTTAGAGCATAATCAAGTAAGTCTGTTGACTTCAGTTGTTATAAAAATGTTGTGTATATCAAATATGACTTAAAAGGAAATTAACTTGGTAATTTAGCACATTGAAATTGGGCCTATGTCTCTAAGAAGCTGGTGAGCTTTCTGAATATTATAACATGGCTCCTCTATTGACCCTTTAATGATTTTGCCAGCGTTGCACTGAGAAGCAGCTTGTGTAACGAGCTTGTGTAATGGGTGCTAATTGCTGCGGGCTAGTCTGAAGGAGCTGAGTGGGGGGGAGGGGGGTGTCATGGGGCAGGGGCGCTCTGTGAGCCAGAGGTTTCCAAAACGTGGAAAGTGCAGCTCCAAGGAGGCGGAGCCAGGTCCAACCAGACGTCTTGCATCAGAATGGTTGCCATGGGAGATTCGAGGATTTCTCAAACATGGATTAAAGAATCAAAGCAACACTCCTGGTACGTTTCTAATGAATTAGCATCATGGATTACTTTCCTTTGTTGTAATAATTTTCACTATGTTGTGTTGACTCAAATAAAAACACATCACAATCTTAATCTCTCTTAAGCTTGTTATTGAAATGAACACGATGTGAAAACATTTAAGGTCTATGAAGAATTTTAGGGGCTTCTGGACTCAAGAATCTCTCGTCACAATGCGTTCATGTTCAAATATATTTATTGTACTGTAAAAACAGGCATATTAATTTGACATCAATGCATAAACAGAAATCTCAATTTCCATTGTGCAACAGCGACCTTTGCACATTGATCAGCATCGATAAGAGGTGGAACGGTAAGACTCCAGAGATCCCAACACGTGCCGACAAGCTTCAAGTTCAAGTTCTGTTAACATTAACAGATCAAAATAAAAGCATCTAACACGAGGTGTCTCTCGCACAAACTCATTTTGAAAAACAGCTTTGACAGCAAGGTCCCCCACAGATGCCCAGAAGCAACCATTTCAATAGTGCTTAAGTTAAACTTAAATACATGCGGTCCAAGAACGAGCGCGTCTCCATCCGTTTAATCCTACATTTTCACAGTTTAGTGTCAAGTGTGAGGGACAGAAAAGATGGCTGCAGCAGTCAGAGTTGGAGGAGGATGAAGAGCCCTGATTGGGTGGGGTTGCAACAGGATGCCCGTCCAGTTTGGCCTGCCCCTCTGCACATGCTTTGAGTTTACTCTGCGCCAAGAGGCTGCTGTGTTTCTGCTCTCATGAGGTCGAAGCGGTTGAGCTCGCATACTGAGGTCGGATTTTTGGTCCTTGCAATCCTGCTGCTTTGTTTTCAAAAAAACGACTAAGCCTATGCAACCCGTACCTTTGCAAATATGTACATGTAAACTCTCACGAGGTAGAACCTGACATGCTGCAGGAAGCTGGAATGTTTTGCTAAAATTAAATTGCAATGCAATTCTGGACGGTAATGGAACCTGTCCGGGGAGAAAATCAATTATTGTCACCTGGCCTGTGGTAATAAGGGGAGACAAGTCAGGCAATGTTGCAAATCTGATGGGGAAACATATTTATTCCAATGCTGACGTAAACTATCTTCTAATATAATTGGGCTTTTCTAGGCTGTTGCTCACTAACATTTGATCTCTGATTCTAAATGTGAACCATTTCATTTTTTGTAACAATAATAAAACAGTCAGGAAAATATGTGTCGCACATATTTCAAAAAGGAAGTAGATGCTGCCTCAAAAGTCAAAATATGCCATTAAACGTGGTGGTCGCCGCATCTTGGAGTGGGGATGATTTGCTTCTGCAGGGATGGAGCAGTACCAAGAAAAATCTATTTGCAAAAGACCCTCTGCTTTCAGCAGTAACAGCCCTACAACTAATCATGTTCATTTGTCGGATTAGCCCAGTCAATGTGAAGACCTTAATCCAATTGAAAATCTGTGAATTTGACTTAAAATATGCTCTTCACAGGCAAATAAGGGAAGTGATGTTGTTGGAGCAACACTAGAAATGATGGACATTTTTAGCTCAGATGGATTTAATCAGCTCATTACAGATCAGAGCTGATTCTGATTTTAGTGTCCGATTCGTCTTTCGCAGTTGTTATTGCCTCGACTGTCCTCCATGGCCTTATCCAGCCAGTCTCTCTCCGGCTCAGATTCAGAGTCACTGGCCTCGCTTGCGTCGGCTGCCAAAAGACGCGAGTAGTTAATCCTGCGCTGGCGTGGGGCTTTCCATTGCAGGAGAGGAAGACAAGCACACCATGCCATAATTCCTATGGCAACCCCTCTGAACAACCATGTCACCCCAAATCTCTGCGCCACAAACCCGCCGGCAAAACTCCCGAGTACACTTCCAAGATGCAGGCACAGGGAACCGTAGACCCTTCTGACGCTTCTTTCGGCCCCTGGTGTTGCAACGTCCTCGCATTGAATCCTCACAGCCCACCAGACGGCGCCGCTGCTCAAGGTACCCAGCACCTGCGCAGGAAAGGCTGCCCAGGGTCCCCAGAGGAAGGAGTAGTAGAAGCACTGCAACCCGAGACTGGCGGCCCCAACGACGAGAATCCTCCCTGGGCTTAGGAGTTTGGATACTCTGCCAGCCAGGAGGGGAAAGAATGCCTGTGAGAGCAAAAAAAGAGCGAGGGATAGTCCCATGTGCAGCTCTGTGCTCCCGTGATCCTCCATCTGCCAAAGCAGGAAGTTCTCCACAGCCGAATTCACTACCCCGACAAGGACGATGGTGAAGGCGCAGAGTAGAGCGTGTGGGGAGCCGTGAACCAGCTGCACACCCTTAAGGAGCCCACTGGCCCTGTCTCGCTTTCTGTTCAGGTACAGAGGGAGGTAGACGCCTACGGGCAGGGCTAGAGCCGCCAGGCCCACGTAGGAATAAAAATGCACTGCGCTTCTGGAAGTGCGAGTGGCTGCTACGTGACAACTGAGCTGGGCGACCACAAGCCCAGTTCCTCCGACACCACATACCGCCCCGAGCAGACCCCATACATCGGCGCTGCCATGGCGGTCTGAGGCGTCCGCGTAGTCCAGATACTCGTAAAGCCCGTCGTCGGCTGTCCACTCAAGAGGAGCCGACGCAAACTCCCACACCAACACGATGATGAGTGTCAAATAGAAGAGCTGGTTCTGAATGTCCATCTCCTTAAGGCTCGCAAGAAATCCCGAACTTCCCTTCTGTTGGTCCTCAAAGCGGTCCGATGTGATCACAGACCTCTTATTCTTTGCTGCATTCACTAAGGAGCTGATGGTGGAATGGTCAACACTCGCTGTTGTCTGACTGATGACTGGCACCTCAGATGAGTTTCCTTGTGAAACAGGAGCGTCAGAGTGTTCTGTATGACTCCGATTAGGCGGAGTTGTTACAGGACCAAGTTTCCACTCACTGACAAAGTTATTAGGCGACGTCGCAATGACTAAATCTGAATGCGTTGGCAACGTCTGACTCCTAGTGCTAGGGGTAACATTCAACTGACTTTGGCCTGAACCAGAGCTCAGGTCAGAGGTGTTACAGGTGCTGCTCTGTGTGCCGGGCGTCCCTACAGACGGGAGGAGCAGCAGCAGCAAAACGGCCGCAGCAGAAAGCACGAGCGAGCAGTTTATCACCACCCGTCTCTTGTTATAGCGCTTGGAGAGGAGACCGGCCGCTGGACTCCACACCAGGGTTACGGCGTGCTTGGCGGCCATGATGATGCCAGTCATGGACGGAGACAGGCCCAGCTGGCGGAAGTACAGGGTGAGGAAGGGGAGCAGACAGGCTTTAGAGCAGCAGCAGAGGAAGCTGAAGGTGGCCGTCAGAATGAGGGCGCGCTTGACGTCGATCTGTCTGGTCCGCCTCATGGTTGTCCTCCAGCAGCACAGTGTCTCTAAGATGACGTCACATGGAGCAACTGGTGGGATTCAGAAAAGCAGAGACAAACAGGAAATAACTTAGTGAGCTGTTTCTTTTTATACAGAGTCTTTGAGAAATCATTTAATCTCCCATGGCAACCATTGAGCTGTGCAAAACGCTTGGGTGGACTTAAGATTCGCCTTTGAGTACGAAGCTCCTCTTCAGAGCTACAGTTTCTACTTCCCCGCTAGACCACCACTCATCTCCTTCAGACTAGCCAGCAGCAATTAGCAAACACCTGATAAAACTGTGCATCTGCTGAGCTCATTATGGGAGCTACTAATCAGTGCAACCCTGGTAAAAAAAAATGCTAAAGGGTTAATAGAAAAGCGATGTCATGGCTTACTCAAAGAAGAGCAGGAGTTTTTAAAGAGACAGAGGCCCAATTTCAAGGCGTTAATAACAATCCCCATTTGGGCAACATTATGTATTATCAAAAAAAAGGTAGTATCAATATGCTTTTAGATCAGATTTTCTTATTAGATCTAAAATAAGATCTAATTATGATATTAGATTATTCTACACATTACCATCCTCACCTGCAATAATCTATTAGCAAAAAAGATCCGTCCTTTTTTATGTTCATTTTAAATTCTCAAAATATATATAAAACGGTGGTTCTTTTAAGAAAAAATCAACAAATTTCCTGTTTTTTTTTTTTTTTTGCTGTCTGTGTTTGTTGTAATTTTATAAGTCGTGGCAATTGCAGCTCTAATTGAGTTTTATTTTGCTGACTGGAAAGTAGAAATGCCAAACCATTTTTGACATGTCAGGATGGCCTAGTTAAAGCGAAGACCTTAATCCAAGTGAGAATTTGTGAAAGCCTCAGAGGGTATGTAGACTTTTGAAGCGGCAACGTGTCGGTGGTTTTCCTGTGTAGATCCATCACCACATTGCCAACCTCATCTTCAACCAGGAAGTCCAAAAAGCTGACTTGTTTCATGTCATAATGTAAATATTACCTGACATAATCTATTATTTGGAATATAAACGATCAAAAAACATTATAAAAAACCCAAATACACCATTCAAATGTTAAAAGATTTGATCATGTTGCTGCTGTTAGTTTGTATGGAACAGGAAACAACGCATCTTGTTGATCAGCTTTACTACAGTGTAGATAAAAGAACAAGCCGACTTAAAGGCACAGCGTCTAAAAAAAGTTTATTCATGCTTAACATAATAGAAAAAAAAAACCAAAAACTTTTTATTTACCTTTAGATACATGAGCATCGCACCTCGAAGCGGAAATATGTTGCTGTAGTATAAACAACAAGAGAAGGGAGAGGAACACCTGTCAGGCTGGATACACCTGTCCCAGCAGGACGTCAAGATGTGCTCTACAACATTTGTCCACGTCACACCAAGCCCGCAAGGCAAGAGGAGGAAGAGCGACACAGAGTTAGAAATGTAAGCCTTACCCGGTGGTTTTCTTTTCCTTCCTCAAACTTCTTTACTGTTCTTTTATTTTTTCCACTGGTGGAGGCGACATGACATCCGTGTTTAGTTCAAAAAACACCTGCGGTAACCAGGGGAGGGAAAGGGGGGGCGGTTCATGCAACCAGTCAGGCTTAGTAACCGCAACTACACCTGACGAGGTATCTTCATGGCTCCAGCTCCCCCTAGTGGTCCGGAAGCCGCAGCGCGCCAAGAAGCCGCCAACGTTTCAGTGTGAAAATGAATGTCCAGTATGGGTTTAAAGGAAACTGATCATAACATCAAATTTCATATTTAAAAATGATGTTATCAGACGGACAAAATAGAAAGTTACGTGAAAAATCAGGAATTTTAAAAATGTAAATAAAAATTGCTACATAATTACAAAACACATCTAAGTCCAAATCAAAATGTTGAACATAAATGCAGGATACATCAGGTAATTTAAACATATTAGTCCAGGGTAAGATACTTTATGTGATAATGCCAGCATAAAGAGTAAAACTACTAAAACAATTTGTTTTTATTTTTCTCCCAATACTTAATTTTATGTGATAAATCAAAACAAAGTAGTGCATGATTGTAAAGTTGAGGTAAAGTGATCCATATTTTTCAAACACATGAATCTGTTTTGATGTGAATGATTACATTGAAGCTCTGGAAACACAATCAGCTTCATGTGTTTCACTGAATTTATGTCGATTTAAAGACATTTGTAAATAATTCAAATGTCTATTTCTTTTGTCCTCATAAGGCTAAAAAAAAGAAATCTTTTGTGATGGAAAACGAAATGTGGTTTTATTTTAGTTGACAATCAATTACAAATTGATCAAATATAAGTTATATGATTATGACCTTTGATTAGATTCATATGGAAATAAATAGCTTACGTGATCATACACATATATTGGTTATTGACTTTAAATCAAAATTCAAAAATATCACTAAGTCAGTTTTCTAAGAATGTCGGAAAATTAGTGACACTCAGTAGAGGCAGCAAGTTTTAATTTATTCTTTATAAGCATAAATACTATATTAAATCTGGGCTTTTAATGAACCATTTTTTATATAACAATCAGCTTCAGTGATGCATAAAAACAAGAACTAGATGGAGAAATATTTGCTAATGAATTTTTTTCCATTAGTCTGACGTCAAATCAAAAGTAACCTTTCAGTTTTAGGTCACTCAGGATGTTCAGAATTCTTATTTTCTAAATGAGAATTTAATCTCAGACATTTACTTACAATTTTTTAAATATTTGCCTTTTACTCTGAATACTTATCCGACCAAAATCACAGAAAATATATTCTCCCGGGGTTAGAATTTCTCACCAGTGAGAACAGTGTTAACAAGCAAGCCTGGCGGTGGCACCGCATTTCGTTTCCATCGACGTAGTTTTGAACTGAATTGAACTGCACGGAGTGGATAGATTGATATATAAAGGACTACCTCTAAACTCTTCAACTTGATCAAAACTATAACAAAAATCACAATAAATATATAACAGATTCGTGTTATTAAACATCATTAAAGTCGTCATTTCAGAGAAAAAAAACCCCCAAAACAAAACATTACTACGGCGATCACTGCCATTAGGAATTGATCAAATATAAGTTATATAATTACGACCTTTGATTAGATTCATATGGAAATAAATAGCTTACATGATCATACACATATATTGGTTATTGACTTCAAATCAAAATTTAAAGTCAATTAATTAGGAAACATTAGTGACGTCTTCATCTGACTAAAATTGCCACACGTAGAAAAACTTTGGAAATATTACAACGGTACCTTTACCAGTTTTTGGCATCAACCAAGACGCCATTAGAGCACCGTATTTTGTTTTTTTTAAAAACTACCGACGTAAAACAGTGAAAAATACAGCTTTTAACAGCAAAGTGTGAACACAAAACGGTCAATTATTTTCTTTCTTTTCTAAATTACGATGTAGACATATCAACAGCACAATAAATAAATGAAATGTTAAACCCTGTTCTTCGCCCCTATTCTTGGATTTTCCCCAATTGGCCTGTTCTTTGGGTCCTGGATGGTCAGACGGAGCTGGGGTCAGGGGTCACTGACCCGCAGCGGAGAAGGCAGTGACGGGAAGGCAGAGCAGGGAGCAGAACGTCGGGTGGAGGGGCTGGATTTGGCCCGGTAGTGTTTTGTAGGACCTCCAATCTGAACTGCTTCCTGGTTTGCTGCACAGCGACACCTCACACCTAGAGACCGGACAAACAACCTTTAAAACGCGTTTATTTTTAAGAAAGTTTGCTTCTGGTGGAGAAAAAAATAAAATAAAATACACGTTCCGCTTGTCTCGACCCAACGACAGACTTCGTTACCTCTTCACACTTTGGATGAAGGTCTTCTTGTCTTGGTCCAGACAAACAGCAAACGTGCTCCCATTCCCTTGAGCAGTCACTTGCATCTTGTCCACCTTCACTTCTGATATCAAGATCTGCTGCAAACACAAGAGTCAGGCCAGTTTTTGTTTTATTTCAAGAAACTATCCGCGAGTTTACTGATGAATGAACAAGAGTAAAAATGGAGCTGGCTAAAGAAGAATGGATTTTCTCCACAAAATTAAACAAAATAAAGGGATATTAAAACAGAAGTGAATAAGGAAACCCACTGAAAACTAAGATGTTTGTATTTTTGTTGATGATATCAAGAATTGAACTGCACAGCTGAAACCAATTTTTTTTTTGACAGAGTAATGACTTTCGAATTTGCTGCTGTTTTTACTAATTTGTGGCCTTTTCAGCTTTTCATATTTGCTGAATTTCCCCTTTTGCTTCCATTTTAGTCTGTAGTTCCAGCATTTTCTGCTTGTATTTTCTGTGATTGCGGCACTTTTTGTTTTTTCCATCACATTTTGCTTTTTGTATTTGGATGCTTTGGAGTTGGCAGTTCCTGATGTGAGATTGATTGGTTTTACTGGGTTGTGGCTTCAAAACAGGATTGCAAAGTAGAGTTTGTAGCTATAAAACCACCCTTCACCTGGTTGTAACCCTTTTTAGATTTGGAGCTCTGCTTCTTCACAACCTCTGTCATCGTCAGCTGCAGGCCCTCTTTAGAATCTGAATACAGGAGAATAAAACATGAACAAAAAAAAAAAACTAATTGGAAAGTGAACTTAAAGCACTTCATATGGAAGGCGAAGCAGCCCTGTTGGGGTGTGGCTGGAGCTGACATGGGGCCATGAAGGTTGTTCATATGAAAGCTTTTCAACCCCAATTTTAAATTCTTTTTCTTTTATGGCCCCAATTTAGCTCCGTAGATGCGTGCAGACTGACCCAGCTGCTCGGAGTCTCTGGACGTCTTCTGAAGGTTGATAGAGGTGCAGACCACCTCTTTGTGGATCCACTGGCTCCTTCCACTGATGGCCACCTGTAAACAGGACGCAGTTGGGATTAGTTTGGGGATGGCGGAAATAGAAACATTTGTTTGCAAAGGAGGAAGGGTGCGTAAAGAAACAATACCTTGTTGTAGGCCACATCGAGGGTGAGCGGAACAGCCTCCCGCTCTTCATCTATTCCCAACCTTTTACTCACAGCGCCTTCAGAAACAATGAAACACGTATGAATCTACACAAACACGTGTTTTTGTGGGGGGTTTTTATGTGTGTGTGTGTGTGTGTGTGTGTGTGTGTGTGTGTGTGTGTGTGTGTGTGTGTGTGTGTGTGTGTGTGTGTGTGTGTGTGTCGCAGCGTGTGACCAACCCATGGCTTTAACAGCTCTGGCTCCAGCTGTGTGTCCGAGCTCCAAGGAATGAATGAACACTTCCTTTCTCTTCTCTCCCCCTTCCAGGGTCAGCTGTGCAAAGGAAGGAACCAGAACATTTAAGACGGGAGGCGGAGGGGAGTCGATGTGTTCGATACGTGCTTCTGTGCGAGGTTGACCTCTGACCTCAGCCTGGTAGAGCTGCACCAGAACAGGCTGATCGGCGTGTCTGCAGTAATAGAGCACCAAGTCGGCCAGCAGGGGGAGGCGTTGCTCCGTGGCGCCAGAGACGTCGTCCTCCTTGGGAGCGGCCTGAGTTGTGGGAAATTAAGGGAAAAAGAAACAACAGCAGGGGGTATCTGCTTTTAAAAACAAATACCATAATAAGGAGTGGCAATTTTGGACAACTCCTGCCAGAATTGGCAATAAATATTGAAATAAATAGATGACTTGATAAAGTAATTAATGCGCCAACTGTTATGTCCAATAAAGACAGTTCCCCTAACAGTGGATAGTTTACATCCTTCACCATCATCCTCCCTGGTGAGATAAATGAGGCACCCCAATTAGCTCTTCACGCTAACCTTCGAACCTACATTGTCAGTCTGCGTTCAAACTAAAAAAACAAAAGAACCACGATTTGCGTCTGGTGGTTCTACAAAAACAAATGTTATTTATTCCAAGAAAACAAACTCCTAGCCTATTTTGGTCTTCTGCAAAAGCATGATCATTCTGGACTTATTTACTTACCTCACAGAGAACTTCAGAGGACAAGCTCAGCAGACTGAAGACATTGCGCTCATACCAGGGGTCCATCATACCCAACATCTGGGCTATATCTGTTGTACTGTCCTCCACTTCTTGGCAATTTGACTCCTGTCACAATGAAGAAAAATTAAGTAAGACGCCTTAAAAGTTTCTCTGAAGAAAAAGCGTCAAATCTCTTGCCGAGAGGTTGCAGTACCTGCCCTTCTGTTGGCATGTGTCCTGCTCCTGGACTTACAGGTTTTCTCTTGGTGGGAACAAAGTAAAACTGCAGCTTGCATGTCCTTGTGAGCTGGGGACACTTTCTCTCTTTCTGCTGCAGGTCGCTGTACGCCCGAGCGAGTCTCCCAGCCTCTCTGTCGCCCCCGAATGCCACCACCTTGACGACGGTCAGCACTTCCGCCTCATTCGCCTCGTCGCAGCTCAGAATCGGCCTTCTGCGGACACAGATGTGCCTGTGGGGAGCAGAAGGATCTACGGGGACCGTGGACATATTGAGATGACGAATATGTCTCATGGGGCTCCTGGAGTGTTTGAGCTGTGCCCCCGTCATCAGGTAGTCTTTGGTGATGTCTCCGTTGTAGCCCATGCTCCGGACGCGGCGAGATGCGCTCGGACTGTGCGGAGTCTTGAAGAGCAAGGAGAAGCGCTCCAATCCCAAGAGGGATTTGGACTTTTTCTTGGGTTTCTTTCTGACTTTCAGATGGCTGCCTTGCCCTTCCTCGGTGTCCTCGTGAGCCGTGTCCTCGCTGAAGTCGCTTTCTACTCCCGATGAAGCAGACGGCACGGACCAGCTGGAGGAGAGAGAGTACCCCGAGAAGGTAGAGTCCCTTGAGGAAGATGAGGCGGTGGAGATCCGATGGCTTTGAAACTGATCGTCTCGTTTGCTCGAGGAGTCCTGCTCGTCTTCATCGTCGATGCTAGTGTCAAAATTGTCATCCTCGTCTATTTTGGGGAAACTTTCTGGAGGGGAATCCAGGTCAGAGTCTACTGAAAGCAGGTCTTTTAGTACATCTGGATGAACAAGAAGACAGGAAGGAAAGTTGGGGAAACAATACTGATGCACAGCAGCTAACAGTGGATGGAATATGTTGAATTACCAAAATTGTCGTCATCCCACAAACATGTGTGGCATTTAGGGTAGGGCAGCGTTAGAATCTCTAAAGACCCTAAAATGAGAAAGAGATGCTTGGCTCAAACAAAAAGTGAGAATATATACGTCACAACTTCTTTTCAGAGAACTTTGTATAATTCACAGGGCCTTGCAAAGGTATTCAAAAAGCAGGGATTTTTTTTGTACCCCCTACCAATGAAGGGTAGAACATAATTCTGAACCCCCCCCCCTCCAAAGTATAATTAGTAAATAATTGTACATTGGTATGAATCAGACTGTTCTGTGAAGGTCTCAGAGGTTTTATTTGAGAACATTAGATAACAAAGAACACCATGAAGACCAAGGAACACAGCAAAAAGGCGGAGAAGTTTGAAGCTGGTTTAGGTTATAAAACAACCTCTATACGAAACCCCAGTAAAATAATTTGAAACTTGTGGATGCATCACAACTAAATTTGGGAAAGGAGAATAGTTTTGGAAGGCACTGTGCACAGGCCTCATCTTTGCGCCTCACCAGTCTCTAAGCAACCGTCAGCAGAAGGGACAGAGAGACTGTCTCTGAGCTTCTCCAAGATGCGGTGAAGTCCCTCCCTGGCAGCCGTGTGATCCGCCACAGAGGTTGCCGTCTCCATGCTGCCAGTTATCGTCTCATAAAGCTGCTCCAGCTCGTACAGCTCTTTCTCCTGAGGTTAAATCAAGAAGGACGTTCTTTGACAAAAGACAAGAACAAATGGCTCGACAGCTAAAACGCCATCCGTGTTTTTGGGTGTTCACCTGCAGGGCTGCGTGGAGAACCCGCAGGTCCAGTTTGGTACCGAAAGCAGCCTGGAAGCTATGAAGGATAAGAGTCGTTATGATGTTCCTGCTGGAGTGATGCATGGCACTGAGGTGCTCAGAGGTCAGCTGGACCTCCTGGGGGGCGTCAGCATCTGGACTCACCAACAGGACCACTCTGATGCAGACATTTACAGATATTTAAGACGTGTCCAACCTGTAATTTCGTTTTTGTTACCATGAAGCTGAACAACGTACTTACAAGGTTTTAGAGCAGTTAACATCAGGGGAAATAGCCTGCTCTGTCCTTACCAGTCGCTGAAATGAAATACCTGCAATAAAAAGGCAATAAAGTGTGAACAGGATGCAAAAGCTCTGTGAATGTTTTAGTAATTCAGTTGTTCCACAATTAAAAACGTCTCAAAGCAAATTGATGGAAACATTCACAAGACAGCAATGGGGTCCATCAATGATTCCCTTCGTTTTATGGTGCGACCAATGTCTTGCACCAATATTTTGGTTGTTCTTGGCAAAATTTCCACAAGTAAGTTGGAGTTAAATGCCACCGAAAAAATATAGAAAAATGTGCATATAGACGAGGAATCAACTGTACTTTAAAAATGAATGAGTTTGTCCACATGGTCATATGACTTGGATACTGCTGTATTAGGAACTCGGGAACAATTTTTTGTTGTTGTTTTGTTTTCATTACTCTGAAAAATGGTGGAAATGGTCAAATGTGAGACCACGTCGCAAAAATGTTAATAGTTTTTGTCAGGTAGGATCTTTAATTTGTTGTGTACACAATACAAAGCAAAACTTTATAAAAAACTCTTTTTGAAGCGCATGTTAACAAATATTACATTTTAGCTTTTTTTCTTGTGACTATTATGATTGAAAAGTTTTTCTCACTTCCTACATCTGACATTGAACAGTCTTTTAGCTGTTTTTGGGCCATGTTTTTCATTTGCCTATCACTTTGCTGCTGATTCACATTGTGAATGTGAACCAAAACAAATGTGGCTAACATGTTTAACATTGGTTAGGATGTCTTTTGTCTCTTCGTAAATTACTGAAACCATCATTTGAAGACAGAATTTTGTTATTCAAAAAAATGAGCTGATTTTGGCTAACTGGAACATACTTACAATCCTGTTGCTTAAAAGCTGCAGTATATGACTTTTATCAAAGATATTTTTGTACATGTGAGTTGAAACTGCCAGTATGTCGTGACAGTATAGTATGAGACAGAAAATCTGTGAAAAAGTCAAGCTCATCTGCATTCGCCGAGTTCTAACTGGAAGCAACCAATCAGAGCCCAGAGGCTCCTGGCATTGTCAAGACGTGCTCTCTGCCACTATACATCTTCTCCCAGTCAACAAAGCATGTCATGAATGCTATTGCTAGTTAGCGTAGTCAGTGATGACAGTGGATAAACAGTTTTCCTGTAATAATGAGCTGTTTCGCCACAATTAGTACATTTAGGAGCACGTTCACACGTGTAATTGACAGCACCTAGGCCCTCCTCCTGGCTCTGGTTGGTTGTCTTAACTGTAGATTTCTTCAAAAAGGCAAAAGTAGGTCAGGGAGGAGGTGGAAAAATTCGGTTTTTTCGCACATTATGCTGTTATGACATGGTGATAGTTTTGACAGTTATGTAAAAAAACAAAAAAAAAAAACAAATAGATATATTCTTGTAAAAGTTACATTCTGCAGTTTTAATACAAGCTGTCCTGGCCTTTACAAATAAAACTATGTGAAATGGAACTAAATGTTTTGAAGGTTCAAACACATTTTCTAGACACTTTTTATATAAACGTTTTGTCCACCTGGAGCTCGAATCTCCTGCTCGATGACGACAAGCAAACGCCTGCTGGCGGAGCTGCAGGGCTCGGGCCAGGCCAGGAACTGGTGGAACAGCAGGTAGGCCTCTTGGAGAACGCCGCATCCTGCGCCCAAGTATGGGCTCTACAAAAGAGAAAGGGAGAAAAAGAAAATGCTGACAGTTTTGCAAAAGAAAAAAACTGAGAAAAAAAAAAAAGGATCAGTGCGCACTTGTTCCTTTTCCGCAACACCAACAACTGAAACTCACTTTGAGAAGAGCAGCAGAGAACAGGAGAGTCAGGGGAACCACCAGTTCATACTGGCACTCCTCCAGAACCTGCGGAACAATTCAAAATCTGAACTTTGACAGATTGCAGACGTGGATGTGGGTTGCGTTGTTGTTTTTGTTTTGTTTTGGGTTTTTTTTAACTCACCTTCTTTGTTTTTTGCAGTATTTTCTGCAGGAGGATGAGGAAGTTGTGGGGATGTCGCTTCACAAGTTCCTCCAAACACCAGCGGCTTATGCACAGTCCAGCTTATTAGACAGACAAAAGTAGACACAACCTGTAACTAACTAACTAACTAAGACAAAAGCAGACACAACCTGTAACTAACTAACTAACTAACTAACTAACTAACTAACTAACTAACTAACTAACTAACTAACTAACTAACTAACACTCTCTCTCTCTGGTTGTTCCGACTATTCATACACGCAAAGAAGTGATGAATGCTACCCATATTATCCAAACTCCGGTTTCTCTTCTCTATGACTTTATGAATGAAACTAGATATTTCAAAACTAGCGTGGGCTGATTGGTTCCGCGCGCGCGTCACCGCTTTCATTTCCCACTTTCTCTGACCAGTCCAGACGGGTTTTTTTTTTTTTCATGCAAGCTAACTTTATCCGGCTGGTTTTCTCATCATTTACACGTGTACATCTTTTACCCCACAGCCGTCCGTTTCGTGACATTAACGCCGAAAGCCAACATGTCCGCGTCTTACCGTCCCAGAGCTTCTTGTCGGGGGAGTTGACTCCCAGGTGACAGAGGCAGCGCTCGAGACTGTGCTGGATACGGTCCTCCGTGCACGAGCTCTGCTCCATCGCCTGGAAGGCCCGTCCACAGATGATAGAAGAAGAAGAAAGAAAAAAGACAAAACAAAGAGTGAGCCGACGAAGGTGCCCTGACTTCCTGTTTGCCGACGGTGTCAGTAAATAGTAATCATTGTTCGCTCCGTCCCGGCCGCAGAAAACAAGCGCTCTGTGGACGCGGATGTCGGCACTGAAAGCGGCCCGACACTTCCCACTAGTGAGTCACACGCCATCAGAGTGGACCGGAGATG
Source organism: Poeciliopsis prolifica (assembly GCF_027474105.1). Lineage (NCBI taxonomy): Eukaryota > Metazoa > Chordata > Actinopteri > Cyprinodontiformes > Poeciliidae > Poeciliopsis > Poeciliopsis prolifica. The sequence continues at coordinate 10,735,495 of NW_026562385.1, read as the reverse complement.
AGCTGGTGGAAAACAGACGGCCACAGCTTCTACTTTTTTTTCTGCTTAAAATTAGTCGTCCACATCAGATTTTTTTTTTTTTTTTTTTTGAATGACTAAACACCGGACGGAAATATTGCAGGTCCGCTTCCTTTCAGATCCTTAAAAGCTCAAAAGTATATATATATATAAAAAAAAAGAAGTAACCAAGCTGTAAATCTTCAGGAACACGTTTGACTCAGTGGCTGGAAGGTTGTGGTTTATGTAGGCCAGTTGGGCGCTGACAAAAGTCACGAGTGCTTTAACTGGGCCAGGGCTGGGCCTACTGGACTCCAGAAGAACCGACCAGATGTCAACAAGGAGGAACATTCAAACTGTAAATCTGTGGAAGAAATTTTACATGATTGGGGATAAAGATTTATAGTCAAGTAGAGTGTGGGGTGAAGTCCAGCCTTTTTCTGGTGATGGCGTTTCTTTAAACTTAAACCTTTTCTATCTAAAAGATAACTATGACGTTCTGGCTTTTGGGGATTGGCTACCCCAACTTGACTGATGTCACCACTTGATTTTTATGACTGGTCCAGTTAAACGAGATGAATGTTGAATCGGATCGTCAGACCAGATGCTTTCGGTGGTTCTACTCTAAAAATTTGGGACTTGATGGAGTTTTTATTGTTGCTTCCCCTTCACTATGGATGGACTTGTCTTATGCTAATTATTTATTCCTATTTGTAGATTCCCCCCCCCCTTAATTTTTATCATTCATTCCCTGACCCATTTGTATGGCACAGCGAGTGTTCTTCTACAGGACTTCAATCAGCCTTGTTGTTAAGCTTAAAGTGCTTTGTGAGTGGAACTGGATGGGTATTTACACAACGATTTAAATAAAATATGATCCAGTTGTAATGAACAAACAAACAAAAAAAAACAGCTTAGCGAGTATCATTTTCAAGAGTGCCGTCTTAACGCAATAGGATATGAATTAATTATTTTTAAATATGTTTTTTTTTGCATATTTGTTGATGGAAACAAATCTAGCTCCTCTTCCGTCTCCCAGTGCTTCCAGTGCTCACCGGTAACTACCAGTAAGAGTCAGGAAAAGGGTCTTAACGCTATCAATCACGCTAAGGATAGTTAGCATAGCCACCGATGACTGTGGATTGACAGTTGTCCTGGAACTGTAAGTCCTTTCTCCGCCATTAGCACATTTAGCAGCACATTCACGAGAAGGATTGACAGTGCTGAGACAATATCCCAGGCGCTGATTGGTTGTTTTTGGTGCATTTTCTCAGAAGACAATAGCAGGTCAGAAGGAGAAGGTGGACATTGATCTTTTCATAGATTGTCTGTCTCATATTATACTGTCACAACAAAGACAGTCTTAACAAATGACATATTTTTTTATTGTAAACTTTAATTACATTGTTTTTGTACCTTGGGGTACACTTTACCTTCCCCTTAACCACAATTCATCCTACTCAGTCATTTCTTGAATAAGAGTTTTTTTTTATTCTTAGGTTGTTTATTTCCCCTGCTTATTTTCTGTTATATATATATGTTTTTTTTACCTGGTGTGAATTTACACGCTCCGACTTGCTTGTTGTTCCTTTCACACCTGAATTTCCCCACTGAGGGACGATAAAGGGTTTTTCTATTCTATTCTACCCTTCTCACTCACCTACTTTCTTCTCCTACTACTCTCCAATTTTGCGTTACTCGCTGCAGTCGACTTAATGTTACCTCTCTCAAAACCACCAGTTAGATGTGGCAGATGGCCGCAAGCCTTCAGCAGTTTGACATCAAGGCTAAGAGTGACTTTTAAATTTATTTTCCACTCTCAACGTCTCCTTCCTCAAAAAGTGCCTGAGGTGTCCTGCTTGGACAAAAAGCCAGACTGTGAATTGTCCACGGAGGAAGCAGGTGTTGATCTGTTTGTAAGTCAGTCGGGCGGCGTTGTCCGGTAACCTCTGTGTAAAACCTGACCTGTCAGGAAGCGAAAATGCCCACTGGGGCCTCCCATGGTTAGGTTTGAAGACTCAATAAGTCTTTAGGCTGCTTAATTGAGCCTAAAAAAGGTCCAAATTCATGCACGCGCAAATGTGTGACGTCCTGCTCAATGATGGCACATACTTTAATAGGAAGGGGAACAGGAAACATGTAGAACTTGAAAAACGGTGTGCAGTTGTTGTACGAGCTTTATGACAGAGGCTCGCTACTCCTGTAGAGAAAGTTGTAACTTAAAACACCTAAATGAGACAGAGTATAACACAAATAACATCACTTTCTCCCCTCACCCAGAAGAAATGAAATTATTTGAGAAAAACAAAACTCTTACCGCTAATTATGGCCTTCCTGGATCATCCTTTATCTACTGCAGCTGAGAGGCGCCAGCAGGGGCAAAGACCAGCGCCACATCCTCCTCTTGCTGCTTTTAAAAAAACAAAACAACAATAAAAAACGGACCCTTTAACTGCACACTCAAGATGGCAAGTGCAGCAAAACAGGAACTGTCTGAGTCTTTTTTGCTGAAGTGGTTTTATGTTACGCACAACTGCTGCTGGAGGCGGGGCCTTCTGTCTGACAGCGGTCATCTAAGCCAATCAAGATCAGGTCCATACCTGATCCTGGCCCCCTGTCAGCTTCTGCTCACATTCAGACCAAGGAGAAAGAAAGTTCACCTCACTTCTAGTCTAAGGGTTTAGCATAGAGCTCAGAACAGACCCACACAACAGATTGCACAGCGTCGAGGTCAATCGACTGAAAAAGCTGTGCGTGCCAAAACGAGGCGACCTTTGCCTGTTCGACTGGATTTCAGAAGAATCCTATAGATTTCTACTGACAAGACAACAGCATCTTGTCATCAAGGCAACAAGACGATGGTCCCAACGTTGTCTTGTTGGTACCAACACAACACAATGTGGTCAAAGGGGTAAATCCCATCTTATTATTGGTAGGGGTGAGAGGGGGGGGGGGGGCATAAACGGAAAAATTTATGTGATGTAAAATGTGGTTTTAAAAATTTTTAAACCACATTCAAGTTGCAGGACCAAAAATGACGAGTAATGCACATCAAACGTGTTTTTCTCAGTGAACAAACTGCTGAGAAGGAAAACTAACATTCAAATGTTGCTCAGATGCGAGTTTTGTTCAGTCTGATCTAAACTCTGCTACACCTTTACAAAAATCTTAAGGTTCTGCATAAAAAAAGCTTTAATGAGAAGCTGCTCTAAAAAAAATTCCCCATAAACATTGCTTTATTGAAATGGTCCATTAAAAGTCAACCAAAAGTGTCAACTTTGTATGAAGAGTATCATTATTTACCGAAAGACACTTCATGGCAACAGTCGTAAACATTCATAAAGCCTCCTGTCATGTCATGTCAGACCCTTCAAATAAAGTGTTACCAATGCTTCAAACTGGTTAACGTTTGTTCCTTCAACTGACCTTTGAGAGGACTGAGGTCAGAACAGGCAACAGACTGGACATTTGAACTTGAGTGTACACCTGAAATTTAGTTTTATTTTTCAATAACCAGTGTCCTATAGGAAGTCGCCCTCAGCAGTTTTTCAAGCTAAAAAGACATTTTAACAAAACAGGAACCTATTATTGTTTATCTCTTCAAGACCATTGCAGAGCACCTTCCATGGAAAGACATTACAAATGACCTTTGAAACAATATTTCCTTTTTCCCCCCCTAGTACAAGCAGTTATAACACATTTTAAAAATTTGAATTCAACCATTCTACAACAGGAAATAATTATCCAAAAGTGGAAGTTACGCATCTTACCCGGATTGGCCGTAACAGGAAAGAAGTTGCGTTGCTAAGAGGTCTTGTGTAAGTTCATGACATCAAAATTAGAAAAAGACTGCGTAATCAAGAAGAACAAACTATTCCCTTTAGTAAAACATGAGATCAGGACTTATGTTTGCAGTAGTTGTGACTGAGTGAACCTCAAGACGGCAACAAAAACAGGACATTCGTCTGAGCACCTGAGATCCTTTTGTTTTTTTAAATGCTTTTAAGCTTTTCAGGTACAATTTTTTTTCAGTGCTCATTTATGTATTTGTTTCCCTGCATGCTTAAATAGCACATTTGTATTAAAGGAAAGTTAGAAATGTCATCATTATTTCAAGAAAGCATTATGCTGCTGGTTGTTGATTTACGATGAAAAAAATATAAATAAAATATTAATAGCATTCTCGAGGTTAGTTTCAGCTCAATGAGGCCTTGTGATTGGGCCCCGGAACCAATGTAGCCTAGAGGCACTTTACAAAAACGAAGGAGAATTAATTTTTTTTCACCTAATCCAATAATAATAGAGACAAATAGAAAGATACTTATATTGATTCCAATTGTATGTTAGAGAGTTATGAGACAAATAATCTGTGAAAATGCATCTAATTCCTTTGGCTCCTCCCAGTGCTCCCAGTTCTAACTAGGAACAACCAATCAGAGCCAGGAGGCAGGCCTCAGCGTTGTCAATCACTCCTGTCTCTCTGTTGTGAATGCTAAAGCTAGTTAGCATGGCAACCGACTGCGGCTGATAAACGGTTTTCTGTAACGGTAAGTTGTTTCTCCGCTATCAGCGCGTTTAGCTGGACGGACACGGGATTGGTTGAAAGATGCAAGACCCGCCCCCTCCTGGCTCTGATTGGTTGTTTTTGGTCCGGCGCCAGGTATGTTTTCAAACGGCAACGCTAATTGAGGAAGGATACAGGAGATCAACACTTTCGCAGGATAACCGGCTAGTTTCTTATTTTTTTTCTCCATAAAAGTCACATACCGCAATTTTAAAAGGCAAAATCTTAACTGCACAAGGTAATATCACAAAGTTATGAAACTTTTTACAGTGGAAAACAATTTTTTTAGCAACTCAACAGCTTGAGCTAGCTTAAAACAATGTCAATGGTAATGTAAGATTTTTATTTTTGTTTTGTTTTGTTTTTGCAACAACTTCATTTTGAAATGAGGACATTTCATTTAAAGAAGGGGAAGAGTGTAAGATGATTTACTTTTCATTTTCATTTGATATGGTTTTATAGAAGATCAGTTATTTACTAAAGATGTTTCACAGCTAAGGAATTGTGCTGTGCCTTAAAGAGGAGCTATTAATTTCTTCTTCTGTTTTTTTTTTAGTGTAAGATTTATTTTTTGTTTGTTTTTGCAACAACTTCATTTTGAAATGAGGACATTTCATTTAAAGAGGGGGAAGAGTGTAAGGCGATTTATTTGTTCTTTTCACTAACACCCTGCTAGAAAAATGTTGACATGAGACTGTGGTTGCCAATGTACTCAGATGTGGTTATCTTTTCTTTTTCTTTTTTTCTAGCTGCGGTTTCAGAGTTAATCGTTGCATGCCACTGTGTTACATCTGATATACAGTTTATTATTTCATTTACGTTTTCTGATGAACCCATGAGCAAAATCATCTTCACGGTTAGTTAGAATAAGTAAGCTGATGGCATATATTCAGCACAGAAATATTGATTAAAGTCCACTTGAATAAAACGTGCCACAGCCATTGTGCTGCTTCAGAATCTAACTGTTTGCGTCTGCGGCAGTGCAACGAAAATAAATTAAGACTCAACCACAGAACTGAGAAGACAGAAGACATGCATCGATAACGGAGGAGCAGGAAACTCGCTGCAAAATGAAAATTCTGCATGGCTGCAGCTCTTATCTGACATCAGTGTGGCCAAAGAAGAGTTACATTTAAACATTTGACACAAGCATGGAAACCACCTGAAAAAGTTATAGTATTGAGTAAAAGCCCAATATTTCTCACCAGTCGCCTTATTAAGTGAAACTCGTCATACACAGAGTGACATATTCTAAGCCTTTGTGTCTTGTGATTTTGATGATTATGGCTTACCGACAGTGAAAACCAAATATTTCAGTGTCTCAGCCAATTAGACTGTTCTTCAAAAGATTATGAATATAAATTCATGGTGTCTCAAACTAATCAGCTGATTAACTCAAAACACCTTAAAAGGTTTTCTGAGCCTTTAAGCTACCACTCACTCTGGGTCAGTTGGCTTTGATACACAGAGTTCTGTATCCAATGATATTAAAGACGGAATTTTATCATGTGAAATTGTCCTTTTTGAGCTTGACATCGTCTTCAATGCTTCAATGACCATAGCGTTCCTGTTCTTGATTGGCCAGCACAGTCCCCTGACCTTTAACCCTGTTGAAGTATCATGGAATATCATCAAGAGGACAACGAAAGACACCAGACCCAGTAAGGGAGATGACCTGATGGCAGCTGTTAAAGCAACTTGGTCTTCCATTGCACCCACACAACTCCACAGGTTGATCCCCTCAAAGCCCCGGCACAATTCATTGCTAAAGGAGCCCCGACCAAGTCCTGAGTGCACAGAAATGCGTGTACTTTTCATGATCCTGATTCGTTTTCATTTGGTCTGATGTGATATTCTAATTTTCTGAGGCGTTGAAGTTTGGGTTTTCTTGACGCACACGCCGTAACAATTAAGTTTTAACAAAATAAAAGCTTGAAATATTTTATTCCACGCGTCACGAAGTTCTTTAAAATGGCCGTTTCACTTTCTGAGATGACTGGGAAAAAATATTGCACTTTCATGCAACATTCTGATGTGTTTTAGATATATTACATTTTAGTATTGTTGTGAATACTGTCACTTAACTGAAATAATTACATAAGTTTCTTTTTTATTTTTTGCAAAAAAAAAAAAAAAAAAAGAAAGAAAGAAAAACGTTCTGGGGAAAAAAAAAGACTTAAGCCATTATTGAAAGACATAATATCCACGTAGTTCCGATATTTCACCGGAAGATGTCGCCGTTTCCCTTTACAGGTCAGAGATCCGTTTCCAGCGTTCAGACGCTGGTGGACTCCTCTTCTCTCCCCCCTCCTCCCATTAGAATAGAGAGGGAACGGGACAGACAGTGATAGAGGTGGGCAGAGGTGTGAAAGAGGGGACCGACTGAGACAGAGGCAGGCAGCCAGTTGGGCATTTGCCATTTATTTTCTCACTTCTTCTATTTTTTCTCTATCTTATTTCCAGAAAGGAGGGAGAGTCTATTGCACCTTTTTGTTTCGTGCGTAAACTGGATAAAGGGTGTTTTTTTTTTCTCCTCCAAATTCTGCGTGGGGACCTCCAAGTCTTTCAGCCTGAGCTGTCCACTTGAGAGGTGGTAGTCTGGGTGGAGTTTTCCTTTCCCCTTGTAAGGATATTTCTAGAAAAAAAAACATCCAGAAACCATTACATCCAATTGTCCTAATTCATTTTCTCTCAGTGTTTTGCCGCAGGTGCTGTTGAGGTGATAACCGTGCTTTCCCGTGTGTTTTTGCATCGGCCCCCCGCGGCGCTGGGATTAAGTCCTACCATGAGACGGCTTTTGGAGACGTGGGTCGCAGTGCTGACAGCTTGCGCGCTGGCCGGACGCGCCTCCGCGGGATACGGGCTGAGCATGTTCGCCGCGCAGTCCTCCCCGCCGGACCCGTGCTACGACGAGAACGGGAACCCGAGGCGGTGCATCCCCGACTTCGTCAACTCCGCTTTCGGGAAGGACGTGCGCGTGTCCAGCACCTGCGGCGCGCCGGCGGCCCGCTACTGCGTGGTGACCGAGAAGGGAGAGGAGCGCACACGGGACTGCCACACGTGCGACGCCACGGACCCCAAGAAGTCCCACCCGCCCGCCTACCTGACGGACCTCAACAACCCGCACAACCTGACCTGCTGGCAGTCGGAGAACTACGCGCAGTACCCGCAGAACGTCACCCTCACGCTGTCGCTTGGGAAAAAGTTCGAGGTCACCTACGTGAGCCTGCAGTTCTGCTCGCCCAGACCCGAGTCCATGGCAATCTACAAGTCCATGGACTACGGCAAGTCCTGGGTTCCGTTCCAGTTCTACTCCACGCAGTGCAAGAAGATGTACAACCGGCAGAACAAGGCGACGATCACCAAGCAGAATGAGCAAGAGGCTATCTGCACGGACTCCCACACCGACATGCACCCGCTGACCGGCGGCCTGATCGCCTTCAGCACCCTGGACGGACGGCCGTCGGCGCACGACTTCGACAACTCGCCAGTGCTGCAGGACTGGGTGACGGCCACCGACATCAAGGTGATCTTCAGCCGGCTGCACACGTTCGGCGACGAGAACGAGGACGACTCGGAGCTGGCGCGCGACTCCTACTTCTACGCCGTGTCGGACCTGCAGGTCGGCGGACGGTGCAAGTGCAACGGGCACGCGTCGAAGTGCGTCAAAGACCGCGAGGGGAACCTGGTGTGCGAGTGCAAGCACAACACGGCGGGGCCGGAGTGCGACAGGTGCAAGCCCTTCCACTACGACCGGCCATGGCAGCGCGCCACGGCCAGGGAGGCCAACGAGTGCGTCGGTAAGTCAAAACCTCTCTTATTGTTAATTCTGACTGGAATTTACACCGATATATATATATATATATATATATATATATATATATATATATATATATATATATATATATATATCTATAATAAAAATAACTAAAAATCAATTTTGAATTTAAGCAATTAAACAATTGGGCACAAATCATTTTGGTTGATCAGAATCACTGTTTCTGAGTAGAAACATCCAGAGAAAATGTTTCTTTAAAAATCGTTTCCATGAACAAACGTGTTTAAATTCGAGTTATTCTTATTTTTATTTTCCCGACAATTTTTCTCAAATTAAATAATTAAATTCTGACTATATATGGACGTAAATGTTGGGGCATATATGTGAACTTATATTTAAGTACAACTAACAGTTCATTTACCCTTGGATGAGAGTATTTATCGGAAAATTTCCTAATTTAAAATCACCTTTGATAATCTATCACAAGCTGATATCAGTTTATATGTTTATTTTTCCACTGCTGCTGTCATGGTTACACACATTTTAATGGATGCAGAGAATCCCCTCTGTCAACAATATAAAATCTCTGCTGTCCCTATGGCCTGGAAAATCACAGTTAACCATCTTTACTGTTCCTTTCATCAAGTCATCTGGTTTCAGCAACTTCAGCAGTTTTGTTTTTATTGTTATTGATATTTTCTTGCTGATAAATCTGAGCGATGTCTGAGCCAGGTGCGTTGCTGGACCTGATGCCTAGATCTGAATACCAATGAAATCCAAGGCCAATTTTTTTTTCAATATTTATATGTGGATGTTTTCCGCCATCTCACCTGAGCTAAGATGAACAAAAATGAACAAAAACCTTCTTTCCTGCTGAATTAGTGACTTCAATTCTTTTCTAGTCATATTTGTGTTATTTTTTGTAACATAAAAAAGGAATGTATTGCTAACCCAATATCTTCTTAATTTGAACATGTATGTTTAACATTTCTCAGATTATATGAAGTTTTATTGTTACTTTTAATGCCATCTTATCTCCAGCACAGTGCATAAAACAGGAAAGGCTGTGCGCGGAAACAGATTTCCAAATCTAACACCCTGCACTTAAAATATGGTGTACTCTTCTTTCCTTTTTACCATGACTGTGATTGTTCAAAACCTATTGTCATAACCACAAACTCAACTTTAAAACACCACCAACTAATATTTATTTATGGTGAATAATGTCAAAGATTTAAGACAGAAAAAATGGAGGAGGTTCCTGAGAAAACAGGAAAAAAAGGGAAAAATTAAACCATGCAGTTAAGAGCTTCGTTGATGAAGCCTGTTTAGGTTTTGTGGCAAAGTTTTAGTCACGTTTTTGTCTCACGGTTTCCTACATGACAAATAAAAAATATACTTAAATGAATATGCTAAATATCAACCAGTTTTAAAAATGTATGTTATCAATAGGCCGATGATGATAACAAATTTTGCTGGATGATAAATTATCCCACGTTATTTCAATAAATGATAATATTGTCATTTTGAGATCATTTTCAAGTAACATAAGTTTAATGGCATAATAGTGCCAGGACACATTGTAATGAAGATTTGACTCTGAAACTGGAAAACATTTTAAATATCAAAAATAAATTAACTAAACAACAAAAACAACCAATAAAATCAATTATGAAGTGTCTGGAAATCAAAATTGCCCTTCAGAAAAAGGGACTGGTTGAGACCAAAGCAATAGACTGAAGATTATTGTCATCCGGTTTTTGGTAGAAAAAAAAGACACAAAAGAGAAAAACAATAAATCGTACAAATGGAAAGTATGTATCTTGTTTTAATTTATTATACAGTAAATTGATTTATTACTTATTGTGACAGATGTAGATGTCAGTTAAATTTCAACAAAATATCAAGATCAGATGCAATCGGCAAAGACGGCTCCATGTTTGGAAGCTTTGGTTGCAAGCAAGTTTAACTTTAGCATTAATGCTAATGCTTTCGACTAGCTTAAAGGTAAACATTTCCTCTCTAAAAGCCAGTTTTCATTGTGTACACTAGAATATTTAAGTGTTGCCATGATGTTAATATGCTGTGGTCTTTCAGTGGTAGTGATAGAAATAAAAAATAACATCCTCTTTACTGAGACAAGCAATGAAAATAGGAGAGTTTGTTCATCAAAAGCTGAAGAACCTTATATTTATTGAATCAATGTTTTAAAGATAAACTCCCGCTTGTTGAAAAGAGCTGTGGAAAGCCACTTCCTCCTTAAAGAGTCCATATTTCCATCAGTGAAAACCCAATCGCCCACAATCGAGCTGAACGATTCAACTGGGCTGGACGCCTTTTCAGCAAAGTGGGCTTGTCCAAACACGCACCAGCCGACATTTCCTACTTTAATGGGAAGGAAACGTCGCAGCTGCAGCGATGAACTGCTGGGGCGGGATGTGTTTCCATAAGCAGGTGCTGTTACAGATCGCAGGGCCGATTAGGGCGGTTTTATTGACATTTCTGGCACGTAGAGTACAAACTGCCACTTTAGAGGCGGCAAACTATTCACAGAGGGGAAACAAAGCGTGAGGTAATCTGAATCCAAGCGATATTTTGCTGTTTTGCCTGTTTCCAGCGGAGCAGCAGGGGCTTACATCGACAGCCTGGGCCTCTGTGAGCCACAGTGGGGCGAACCTGGGGGAGAAGCAACCAGCCCCTGCCACTGCCATGGTTTGCTCAACCAAACGGAACAAGTGAACAAGTTGTTCCCTTTTTGGCCTCCGACTTTCGCCCGCATGCGAGCGCATTTTAGGAAAACAAAAGCGTGTCACTTGTGGCATCCATCTCGCTGTCGGCGGGAGGCGTTGACTTTCCCTCCCCTCCCCTTCGCCGTCTCGCTGTGTGTGCAAGTGGTGTCATCAGATAAAAACTGCAAAGGAGGCAGACAGGGGAAAATAATAGGAAGGGTGTTCCGACACCAGAGGCGGCGCAAGGTTGTATGGGGCCCAGAGCAAAAAAAAATTAAAAATTTACCAAATATTTAAAGCCGACAATGAAATTCACCAACTTTTTCCGCATATCTTCCATCCATCCATCATTTTTACCTGCTTATACTCGTAGAAACTGCATTCCCATGACAAATGTGCACAAATCTTTGTCTGTATTCTGATAAAGTAGAGGCCCCTCCCCGCAATTTTGCATTTGGGGTGTTTCCATTAAGAGGAAATGAATTACCATACCATACCATACCAACTTCATTTATAAAGCACTTTAAAACAACCACAGCTGAAACAAAGTGCTGTACATAAAATAGATAAAAACAAATACAGTTTAAAACAACAAACTTACAATATAAATCTAGATCTCGCTGGAGTTGAAAGCCAAGTGAAATAAATGGCTTTCAACTCCATTTATTCAACTTGTCTTTACACGTATTCTCATGTAAAGACAAGCTTTACATGAGAATACGTTTCTGATAAGTCATTAAAAATCATGGCAGCGATGTAAATAAACATGTAACTTTTTATTTTTGAAGTTAACAGTTACATAAAATTATATCCATGGGAGGGCTGCTTATATGGCGTTTTGGGGAAATTGTAGTCAGCCATTTTTCAGAAGCTCTGTGGATTCAACACGTTTGAATAAGTTTTTATGAGCTGTGGATGCTGTGAGAGCTGTGGTGGACCCAGCTGCACATTGTGTGAAAAAAAACAAAAAAACAAACCATCACCTTCCTACTACTTCCTGTTGACTTCTTTGTCGTCTCCTCCAGTAGTAACATCTGGCTGTTGATTACGTGTCTAGTAGTGAGCGAGTGCTTCCATTGCAGTTTTGCGAAATACATCTATTTTGAAACTTTTTATGAAAAAACTTGAGTTTTGTACAAGTCATACTCTTAGAAGCGAGCTTAGCAAAGTCCACAAACTGACTGATAGAAAATGGCTCCTGAAGAAATACAGCCAACTTCCTGAAAATTCAGAACATATCTGATAATGTCATCCAAAACTCAAGAACTACTGGATAGATTATACCCCTGGTCATTTTCACATTATATGTGCATGAGTTGCTGTCAGATACACATTTTTTTGTCCCTTTGGTGGCCCCGTGCAATACGTAACAACTGAGCCATCAACTACTAAATTAACTGTTGTGACAGAATGCCATCGGTCACGTCACATTATGAATAAAATAAAGAACAAATTGGTTCTTCTTTAGATTAGTCAGTCATTTTGGATACGTGCAGCAGGTCAGTAAAACCTTACAGACTTGAGAAAAAAAAAGTCAAACTTTATTTGGTTGTCAGTTAATTGTATATAGTTTAACTGTTAGAAACTAACATTTGTTTGCATTTCATCTGGATAAATTTCAATCAGTGTTTCTAAATAAACATTTGAGTTTTACTACATTTTTGCCTGCAGGCTACTTTCTCAGGTAAATTAAATAAATTCATACTAATTATCCAGATATTTTTCCTCATGAAAGCATGAAACATTAATACGTTTATTTTCTTCTGGCAGCCACAGCTGCATTGCCAACCTACCAAGTTAGACCTTAGCATTAACGGCTAAGCAAGTTACAGCTATAAAAACGTACATTTTTGCCCAAAAGCATAAACTTTCTCAACCGCAAGTCTCACAACAGTCCTAACCTTTTATTGAGATAAGTTCATTCATAATATGTCGCATATTAACATATCAGCCGCACAAAACCAATGAGAGCAACTCTTAACTGAACTAACATCTAATCAAATTGTTTAACTTGGATTTTCTCCCAGAGTAACGTAGCCAATTCTACTGGAATCACTGAACATTATGCCTACTAATGTCAAATAATTTTAATAACCAATACTTAACACCATCCAAAACTAAAATTTTATAGTGTAGATTTATTTGCAAACAGTGACTTTGTGCATGAAATGTGGGCCTGCATTAGACACAAGCAGCAAAAACCAGCTTTAATGCATATCATTGAAGCTGCAGTATGTAGCTTTTTAAAATATTTTTTTATTTACTTTTTGTTCAAACTGTCAGGATGTTTTGACAGTATGGTATGAAACAGATAATTTGTAAAAAAAAAAATCAAGCTTTTCTCCCAATGCTAATTGGAAACAACCAATCAGAGCCAGGAGGCGGGTCTTAGCGCTGTCAATCAAGCTCATGTGAGCACCGCTCCCCCCCTACTCCTCTTCTTTTTACATAGCCTGCTGTGAATGTTAATGCTAGTTAACATAGCACCCATGAAGGCGGAAAAATCGTTTTCCTGTAACATTGTTTCTCCTCCATTACCACATTTAGCAGCAAGTACAGGAAAATGATTGACTGCAGCAAGACCCTCCTTTTTGCTCTTATTGGTTGTTTATGGTCGGGTAATACCAGCACAAGAAGAAATGAGAGGGGATCTTTTTTTTCACAGATTATGTGTCTCACACTGTCAAGACATGGTGATAGTATGTATAAAACTTTTTTTTTTTTAAAGTTACCACTTTATCTGTATAAATTATGACTGTTCTTGGAAAATATAAGAATTTCTAGCTATGTAGTTTGTACTTTTAATTATTTTAAATCTTAAATAGTTTCAAAAAGTAAAATCTTTCAAATTCAGTATTCAGAAACTATTGAACAAATTTAAAAGTAGGCTCATTCTAGGTTAAGTACAAATACAACATCTACAAATCAATTTTCTGTGTAACACATACAGAATCCTTTGGTTCCCCCTGCTAGCTTAGCCTCTTTACACCTTGGTACTTTTTTAGAGACCTTCCTCAGCAGTAATAATTGGTCTCCTTTTGTTTTGGACCATTGTCATATTGGAGCAAGAGAAAGAAAAAGACTTTCGTTATGGGAGAGTTGGTTTCACTAGTTGGTGGCAGGCATCAAGGAAGTCAGTCAAAGTCAGGTTCCCATGACTCTGTGCATGGCTGGCATTATTTCGTCCCAAAAAAAAAAAAAAAAAAGAAAAGAAAAGAAAGAAAGAAATTTATGTTGGCAGCTGGAATATTTGAATTCGTATCAGCTGGAGGCACATAACTATAAAGACAAATGGGAGCACAGGTCTCCCCACCGCCGATGTGTCTGAATAACATTACTATAATCAGAAAGTAAAATGGGGGAACTATTTGGTTTTGGAAAGATTTTTGAAGTGCCTGAAGGGGCAGCAGGCTGCAAAGCATCTGGAGAGGACATTCTGCATGAAGTTAACTTTCACAGTTATGACATCTATAAAGAAGTGCAGACATTAAAGGGAGACAAAAAGAGACGTAAAACACCAACACGGCCATGATTCTGTGTCACAATCTAATCAATAGGTAAATATATATAAAAAAAATAAAAATAAAATTAAGGTGAGTGAAGAGTCCTAAATTAAACACAAATATGTATGGAGAGTAACTAGTGCCCATTTACAATAAATAACTTTTGAAATAATTATGTAAGTGTAAATGTAATTTATCAAAACTAGAAATAAATAGTTAAATGTATATTTAATTATTTGTTCCTAAACTAAATGTCTTGATTTCATTTGAAAAATTAGACATAATTATTTAATGATTTGATAAATTAATTCATGTTCCTGTACTGAATGAAGCATGTGATGAATCAATTAAAAATGCCACCTTCATCCATCAAACTCAGTGGGTGTGACGGGAACTGCTTCTATAGAGACCCTGACATCTGATTGGCTGCTTCAAGCAGCAACTCAAGAGACCCTCTACAGTTAGCCCCGCCCACTCCCTGACACTCTGGATTTTTATGCCTAAAGAGCTATATTTCAATAAATAAATAAATACACATCTAATAAGGTACATTAGCATCCATCTAATACATATTTATTTCTTAATATGACAAAAAAAGTTATAATAAATTTTTTTTTACTATTTCTTAGTAGTCCTGTTCTGCAATATCTGTGAGCCAAAGTTAGTAGGTGTGGCTGACCTTATTGTTAGAGGTGATTGGTGGAGTATAATCAGTAAGATTCATGTTTGATGGCACAGAAAATAAAATATACTGTGTTGCAAATTATTATGCAAGAATTATTTTCTCAGATTTTCCTAAATGGTCAATGCAAATGATGGTCAGTATAATTTCGAAGTCATGAACTATGACAGTGTAAATCATATTTTACTAAACAAAGCTCCCCACGGGAACAATATTTTTTTCAAAAATTAAAAACTCAAAATATTCTGTTCCATATTATTATGCACAGCAGATTTTCTAAACATTTTATTGATTATAAAGAACTGCAAACGGTCATTCTTTGAATGTGCAGCATTAAGTGGTCACGTGATAAAATCAAAAGCTACTTCAATCAAAAACATCTTAACAGACCGAGTTACATGTTAACATATGATCCCGTCTTTGATATCACCTGCACAATTCTTGCATCCATTGAACTTGTGAGTTTGTGGAAAGCTTCTGCTTGAATTTCTTTGCAGGATGTTAGAAAACCTTCTCAGAGCTGCTGCTTTGATATGAACTGGATTCGACCCTAAGGTCTTCTGCTTGAGGAAACTCTAAAGGTTCTCAATAGGGTTGAGGTCAGAGGAGGATGGTGACCACACCATGAGTTTCTCCTCTTTTATGCCCATAGCAGCCAATGACAGAGTGGTATTTCTTATACCATGAGATGGTGCATTGTCATGCATGAAGATGATTTTGCTCCCAAAGGTATGGCTCTTCATTTTGAACCATAAAAGAAAGTGATCAGTCAGAAAGTCCATATACTTTGCTGAGGTCATTTTGAAGGGGTCAACCAGCTCTCTCCCCATGATTTCCCAAAAGACTGTGCTGACGTCACAGTCTTTTGGGACGTGGTGGATGTCCCAAAAAGACCAATCCAGTACTGCGTCCATTTGGACCATCCAGGGTTGCACAGCAGTCATCAGTGCACAAGTCTGTTTGAAAATTAATCTTCATGTACGGCTGGGCCCAGTGCGACAGTTTCTACTTGTGACCAGTGGTTAGTGTAGTCATGAGCGCGGTTAGGACGTCCACATGGTGACAGACCAGACCCTCGTGTTCCTGGCAGCTGCTTCATATTCTCTTCATGCTTGGTGTAGCGCTGACCCCTGAGAGTAAACCCCCAACACTCACACACACCCTGCATGACTGATGGACTGTGAGGCAAACTGTGGGAAACCTCTTTCTGCCAAGTGGGTTTTGAGTCGGGATGAAAATGGTAGCCTCAGTCACTCACACGTGTAATTTTGGACTTGTTCGGTTTCCAGCTGGTTTGGTTTTCCGAGGACGCTTTCTTTTCGCTGTTTGGTGCGGTATTAGGTGATTTTTAATTCTTCGGAGACTTGTAGTTTCATTAAGACGTTGGCGGATGAAGCATATAGATCTATTGCTCGGACAAAAAACACAGAAATGTTTTGGCATCTATTAAGATATGTCTGTTTCCATTCCACCTGCAAGGCTGCTGCAGTAGCATGAGATTTTATGAGACGCAGTTTGGGGCTCGGCTCCAGGTTTGGCTTCTTGTTATAATATAAATACACACCATGAAATTTAAATAATGAATGATCTGGAATGCTTTTTCAAAACAGAAGACTTTGACATTAATTTAATTCTAAACCAGTCGTGACGGACATTTCCGACTGTCAAATGTGGAGGAATTTTTAAAAATGTATATATTTATTTTTATTTCCTTGATTTAACCAGGTGAACCCATTTGAGATCTGAATTTCATTTTAAAGAGGGACCAGGGGAGAAATCTGCAATACACAACAAACCTGGTTACAGAATAAAAACAATTAATACATATACACAAGTGTAAAACAGTAGCAAAATAATTTAAAAGCCGTGACACTGTTTCATAGAGCCTTGTTGCCTCTTTTTAAGAACCGCTTGAAATAAATCCAATGAAATCATTTCCGACATCTTGAGTTCAGACTGGAGCTGATTCCAGGCTGTAGGAGCCAACACACTGAATGCTTGCTTCCCTTTTTTAGTTCGAACACGGGGAACATGCAGAAGAAAAATGTTGTTAGAGCGTAAAGAATGAGAACTAACAGATCTATGTAAGAGACAGGCTGGAGTTAGGCCGAGTAGAGATTTATAAATCAGGATCATCAGATGATTGTTTATCTGTACGCTTAAAGGAGGCCATTCAGCTTTTACATACAACTCACAATGATGTGTCAAATGTCTGCTATCGGTTATAAATCTTGAAACACAATGATACGCAGTATTCAATGATTGAAGGCATTTGATGGAAGCATTCATGTATAAAAACATCTCCATAATCCAGAAGTGGCAGGAATGTTGCTGCTACCAATTTACTTGCAGATGCAGGTCTGCTGTGTTTCCATTAACTGCAGAATTGTGCAATTGAAATCAAGAAAATAAATTTGCTTTATGGAAGCACGGCAGTTTAGAAAAGAAAGCATGTTTTTCCACTAAACGTTGTTGGGCTGTGATGAGGTGGTTTTTCCAGCTGTGTTGATTTGAATTTACACAACAAAATGACATCAAATGTACCAGTAGTATTTCTTTAAGTCTATTTCTTTAAGTTTATTTCTCTTGTCATTGGGTTGGATCTGTGCTTTTTAAAAGTAAAATACATCATTTTTTAGAATGATCAAAATCCTAACAGAAGCAGGAAACATTTTATTCTTATTTTAAAACCTAAAAATAGACATAAAATGCCGATGGTTCTTTAACAATAAGAACACATTTTCTGCAGGAGATATTTCTGGTAAAATCATAAGGTGTGTTTTCTGAAAAGGTCAGAAATCATAAGCAACCATTCAGATACGCATAAGCAACCATTCAGTGAGATGCAGCTCCTTCTTATAACTGCAGTTCTGAGGAGGATCTGCAGTTTCTTTCCTCCGTGACTCTGAGGAGGGAGTCTCCTCCGTGACTCCCTCCTCAGTTCCTTCAGACTAGCCAGCAGCAATTAGTAAACATCTTGTGAAACAGCACATCTACTCGGCTTGTTATAAGAGCCACTTCTCAGTGGCTCACTGGTAAAAAACATTTGCTAAAGGGTTAATAGAGGAGCCATGTTGTGATGACTTCCTGAAGGTGGAGTTTCAGAAAGAGCAGGAGTTTCTTAAAGAGACAGATGCCCAGTTTCAAGGCGTTAAATTACAAAGTTAAATTTCTGTAAAGCTATATTTTATGTAGATAGCATTTCTACACAAGTGAAGTTCACATAGTGACATGGCCGTGTTATAAAACGGCACTATATGCCTGGAAGACACATAATAGGACCCATTTAATGTTTCTGATATGTTATATAACACAGAGGTACAGTTTTTTTTTTGATGTGTTTGGTGTAGAAGAACTGCCACTGCTATTATTAAAGTATTTAAAAAACAATGTCATATTCGTAAATCCTGTTACTACATAAATTCGGCTTTCATTTGATTCATGAATGTACGTCTACATATATAGTCAAAGCTTGATTATGTTGGGCAGGAGGAAGCCATGGCAGTTTACGAACTTGTTCTTGCCTCTGACAACCATGCGACAACGCCACCGCACGCCAGCCATTTCCGTCCCGCCACGTTGGGCCGTGCGCGACCTTCACCACATCTGGGTTTTGTTTCAGGGTTCAGCGGAAGAGAGGAATTGTTGTATCGTGTGATTTCACGGATGTTCGTGAAATAGAAGCCATGTTTTGGTTCGGTTCCTCTTTCTGTGTCTTCTTCTTTGCCATCAGAGCCACCCTTTGCTGTCGCTCAGTTTAGAAAACAACAAATGGTTGTGGATTTTGGGTAAGGGTAGTCAGAATCTAGCTTTTTCCAGGTAGGTTTTAATTTTTTTTATATTATTAATTCATAAAAAAAAAAAAAAATAAAATGAAATGGAAATAGAAACGCACTCCGTTTGCAAGCGATTTGTCTGACTTACAATAATCTGCGCAGTAAATCAGTCACCAATGTTTCAATTGATGAAAGAATTGCAGTTTGACATTTTGAAAATAAATTTGTTGAATAGATTTAAATAAATGCACCGATTAAAAAACAACAAAAAAACAAAAATAAAACTTGTCAATAAGAAGTTTGCATGAACATTTTCACATTTTACTACCTCACTGTCACAAATTAAACATATCTTATTAGATTTTTATGTGACAAATACAATTCTAGTCTCTCTAAACAAAATTACTCTTGAAAAAAAATGGTCTATTTTAGATCAAAGCACTGGACTGAACACTTTTGTCTTACCTTTTGTAGAAAATGAGAGCAACACAAGAAAGACAGTCGTACAAACGGAAATTATGGAGCTCATTTTAATTAATCTTGTGATTAACTGTCTTATTGCGACAGACTTAGCTGTACTAAATTTTATTAAGGATGACACGCTGCATAAAAACGCACCACACTTTCGAGATTTCTGTTGAACAACACACCCCTCCAAAAATCCTGGATCACTTCTCCTTCCACTTCATACTTTAGTGCAACTAAATCCCAACGAAACCACTGAAGTTTAGGAGCGCGGTGAGACATAGCGCGGGAAAAGTCCAAAGGTTACAAATGACTCCGCAAGGCGCCGAATACCGACATGGAAAGTAAAAGTTGTTTGTTTTGTTGTTTTTTTTTGGGGGGGGGTTCTCTGTTGGGCTTTTGCAGTTGAAACGCAGCGTAAAGCAGACGTTACTTTCACCGCCTCGCATTTCAGCTCGTCTCTCACTCCGCATTCCGTCACTTGTGTTATCAGTTCAAGCAAAGCCTCCATAATTTTGATAGCATGTCAGTGACGCATGTTAAACCAGGACCTGCTGCACTTTCGAAACCGACGTTTTTTTCCCGTGGACTACAAGCAGAGAACAATGCTCCCGAATCTGGCTCTCGTTGCGTTCCCTTCCAACGGTTCTTGCAACATAAGCCCGGGTGACTTTGGTAAGAGGTTTTCCTGTGTACAGCCCAGACCGTAAAACAAAGAAATGCATTTGGGGCATCTAAAAGTGAGGAGAAAGAAAGAAAGCAGGGGGGTGGAGGGAGTCCATGTTCTGCTATAGTTCAGTGTCCTCTGGGTAAACGCTGCATGTTTGGAGGATTTTGTTTTCTTGAGCTCATAATTCAAGACAGACGTAATGTTTGGAGCCAAAAAAAGGGGAAAAAAATAGAAAAGGTTTTGTTCAGGCTATATGGAGCAAACTGAACATTTTTGTTCAACTCAGTGAAGGATGGCAATTTTGAGGGCTGTTGGAGTGTTATGAAAAGATCATTTTGTTTTTTAAGCCTCCATAAAGTATGCACTTGTGATTTGTCAGTGGCATCCCGAACTTCATTATTTGCTTCCTTAAACTGATTAAAAAGGTTTTCTTTAAAAAAACAACTTCGTACTTGTCCAACTAATCAGCATGCTCCAATTTTAATGTTTGTGTCACCTTACTGTGATTCTGATGTGTTTTTGTGTTTTAAGGCCTAAAATTTTAAATCTTCCTTCAAAACATACTTTTTTATGTTTTTCAAAATATATTGTCCAAAACAAGTGTGATTTTTGACACTGTGAGAATATATGCATATGATTTGCTTTGTTTTTAATATTACCCATGAGCTACTTAAGGATGACGGCCATTTTTCAAGATGCCATCTGCAAGCCTTTTAAACCAATTATTATTATTTTTAAAGATTTTATTGGCTCTAGTATTTTGTAGTGAATTGACAAGAAAGTGGGTAATGAGAGAAGGGAGAAGACGTGCGGCAAAGGTCGCCAGGCCCTGAATCGAACCTGTGACAGCTGCATCGAGGACCTTATATGCATTATGCTTAACCTCTACGCCACCAACGCACCCCTCAAACCAATTGTTGCCATAAAGTGTTACCCATTTTTTAAAATGTTTTTATGTTTCCTTCATTTAACCAGGTGCACCCAGTTGAGATGTGGATCTCATTTTAAAGAGGGACCTGAGCAGAAGTCTGCAATACACAGCAACCTGGTTACAAAATAAAACCAATTAATACACATACAC
This sequence comes from Poeciliopsis prolifica, assembly GCF_027474105.1. NCBI lineage: Eukaryota > Metazoa > Chordata > Actinopteri > Cyprinodontiformes > Poeciliidae > Poeciliopsis > Poeciliopsis prolifica. The sequence continues at coordinate 10,714,250 of NW_026562385.1, read as the reverse complement.
AGGTAGATGTATTACAATTACACGTATACAGTAGTATACGTGTAATTGTTTTCTGCTTTTAATAGAAAACAACTTAAAAGTAGTGGCACTGTTTCATAAAATCTTGTTGCCTCTTTTTAAGAACTGCTTGAAATAAATCCAATGAAATCATTTCCGACATCTTGAGTTCAGACTGGAGCTGATTCCAGGCTGTAGGAGCCAACACACTGAATGCTTGCTTCCCTTTTTCAGTTCGAACACGGGGAACATGCAGAAGAAAAATGTTGTTAGAGCGTAAAGAATGAGAACTAACAGATCTATGTAAGAGACAGGCTGGAGTTAGGCCGAGTAGAGATTTATAAATCAGGATCATCAGATGATTGTTTCTCCGTACGCTTAAAGGAGGCCATTCAGCTTTTACATACAACTCACAATGATGTGTCAAACGTCTGCTATCGGTTATAAATCTTGAAACACAATGATACACAGTATTCAATGATTGAAGGCATTTGATGGAAGCATTCATGTATAAAACATCTCCATAATCCAGAAGTGGCAGGAATGTTGCTGCTACCAATTTACTTCTAGCTATACGAGAAAACAAGATCTATGGCGTCCGCATTATTTTTTATGTTTAGTGGTGTAGCGTTAGCTTCTGCGACTTTATTTGCGTGATTAGCGTTTTAGTGTTAGCTTCTGCAATTTTAAAAAATGTATTCAGCGGTTTGCCGCTAGCTCCTGCACAATTTTTTTCTGTGTTTCGAGATTTAGCATTAGTTTTCATAATTCTTTTTTATGTTTAATGGCTTTGCGTCAGCTTCCACAAATGTTTTTGTGTTTAATAGTTTAGCGTTCGGTTTCACCAATTTTTAAAAAAGTGTTCAGCCGTTTTAGCATTGACTTTCATAGTTTTGTTTTATGTGTTTAGCGGTTTAGCGTTAGCATGGTATTCACCTGTGATAATTATTGGCACTTTCCTGGCAATTCTGAATTTTTCAGTGGCTACCATTTTTTTTAAAAAAGCAAGCTCCAAGGAACATCTGTGCCCAGTTAGGATCTTGTATCCGTATGCAAAAGATTTTCCAGAAAAGATTCAATTATCTGCTGCACTAATGGGAAGAATTGCTCACTCTTGTAACAAATGCATGTCAGCGTGAACGGGTGGATGCGCGACTCTTTGTGACCACCGTCTGTCTACACGGGGCTAACTCGACTGGGGCCTTGAGGAGTGGCATGGGGACCACCTAGTGCGTGCACTTTTCTGGGCCTCTTTGAGCCACTGAGGCAGGGCAGGCTGGGAATGATTAATGGATCAGGGGAGTGACACGCTCCGCAGCTCGGCTTCAGACCCCCGGCTAGCTCCCCTGCTGTGCTGCCACCCGACACAGCCGGCTCAGTGACAACACCGCTTTCACGCCCACACACACACAACACGCTTCATCAGTGTCACTTACCCGACTCACCCGCAGCTCAGCGCCGCGTCCCCCTTCCCCTCCGCAGCCCTCTGTGAAAAGTGTTTCAGTGGAAGCAAATCTAAGCTGCTTTGGCAGGGGCCATCTTTTCCCGCTGAGTTGTCAACACAATCACCTTGTTTATTGTTTTTTTTTTTTTGCCAAGTGAACAAAGGCAACAACTGGTTTGAATGGTGCTGAAATCAATTCAATTACAGTGACTCACAAAGCTATTCACGTCCCTTCCATTATTTTGCATGATCTCGCATTGCAAACAGAAACTGTAATGTGTTTTGGTTGGAAATCTATGGAACAACACAAACCATCACATAACTGGGAGATAAGTTATTCCAGCCAACTGCTTAAACTGACAGGCATCAGACATGTGAAGGTCAAAAACTGTTTTTTTCTAACACTTTGATAAAAAAAACAGTAGCTTCACTTTAATCTCACATACATTCTATCATATCCTAGTGTCCAGACTGTGCATTGAGTGTAGTTTACTATTGAAATTAGCTTAAAAAGCTTGAAAGAAACCCAGCAGATTGCCTTGAGAAAATTGTTGGCTTTACAGCAATCCCTCATACAGAGCATGCATGTAGCGACAGTGGAGAGGAAAAACTCCCCTTCAACAGGAAGAAACCTCCAGCAGAACCAAAACCTGGCTCAGGAAAAGGTCATCTGCTGCGACCGATTGGGGGTTTCATAAGACGGAGGAGATACACAGTGTTCCTGGGGATGTAGGTAAAAGTAAAGCGTTAATAAGCGGGATAATGTCGAGTTGTTGGCAGCGTTATCTGTGATGTCTTCCAGCAAGAAGGCATCACAGCTAACAGAACGCCAGATCAGCTTAAACGGAAATAAAAAATATGAAGAGAAAACATCAAGTTGACAGTTGAAAGAACAGCAAATAGTTGGAGAGTTGTAAAAGGAAAAAAAAAGTAGTAGAGAGACTAGAAAGAGTTAATTTCACCTCAAGCAGCGTAAACCCTTTAGAAGCTTAACAGCAGGTGAAAGTCCAGAAATTCAAGTGAGTATCACTGGCAAGACTTCACATTTTTACAGTGTTTTCACATCTGATGGTCCAGTAGACTAGGCTCGATTGGGGACCAAAATTGCAACATTTGTTACATTTTCACACAAAACAATCGCGCCCCCACCCCCTCCTGTTCCACTCCTTGCCTGTGGCGGCACCATACCAAGAAACACTGAAGGAAACAACATGACAAGAAGACGTGACTGGAGCTTCCTTCTTCACTGAAATTTAGACTGAAATGGAGTGGCGTGAGATTTTAGTGTAGAATTAATTAAAAACGAGATTCATTTTTCCTGATAGTGCTAGACTCTTGTTTGTTTCAGTAGTATTTATGCAGAATGCCTTGTTCCATTGTCCGCTTCCTGCCTTTGGAGTGATCTCCGCTTTGTTCCCCATCCACATATGAATTCGAATCGTGCCAGAAAACCCTTGGCTTTTAGGCAGAACAGAGTTTGATTAAAGTGGACTAATCCCGGCTTTTGTGACCGCACCCTTAAATTTTGTCTTGTGAAAATGTTAAAAATCATAAAAATCTTTTTTTTTTTGTCAATGCGTTTCCTTTTTCGTCACAGAACATAATATCCCACTCAAGCACATGAAATATGGTGCTTGCAAAGTAACAAAATGTGAAAAATCTCACTGGTTATGAGTATTATTGAAAAGTGCTGGAAAATAAAAATAACTTAATGAGTTTTCCAAAAGCAATCCAACATTATCTCACAAAAAAAGGAAAGAAAAAAACGTATGTAAATTAAATGTGACTGCCGCCTCACTTTCCAGCAAATATCAATATTGTCAACGTCCAGTTGCCAAACTTTGCCCTTTTATTAGAAGCAACTTTTCCAGAGCACTTTTACTCAAACCAAAGACAACAGCCTAAAGTAGGAAATGGAGTTGTTGGATCCAGTTTCATATTTATTTCTCCACATAACGGTGCGTGGGAGTCTCCAAGTGGATCTGTTTCCCCGTAATGGATTTCTACATCTTCCTGCTCTCTGTCTCCATTGCTCACACACCCCAGTGTGCAATTTTTCTCGGAGAGAGAGCGAGCGAGCAACAAACCACTTATTGGATTTGAGGGGATATCCAGCAGGATAGATACAGCAGAGGGGAAAACTCACTGGCTACCACATATTGCTCCCAAATCGACAATAAATATTCTAGGGGTTCCACATCTGCTCAAAATCGAGAAGAGTTGGGAATTCATCACCTTCCTGACTCTCTCTCTCTCTCTCTGTGTGTGTGTGGACGTCTACATCTGACCGGGAGGACAGACTCATCCTCAGACGAGGTATCGAGATGTCATCCTGTCCGCTGTAACTCTTCTCATTCCTGCTCTCTGCGCAGACAGTTTCCATCCTCCTCACGTCGCTTGCCCGGGTTGCCGCGGCTGCCGTGGGGCGGAGGGCTCGCGGTTCCTTCACGCAAACCCTCTCCGAATCAGTGGGACGCGGTTTCCTTCTTCCTCTCGCTGATCGGGAAAAAAGCCCAGGGCGACGCAAAAAAATGTGTCGTCAAAGTTGGGCAACGTCAAACTGTCCTTGGCGTCCAGGCCTCCGCACGCGTGTGTGTGATTTGTGGAGTGTGTTTACACAGAAAGGGAAGGTCAATTCCACCGGAAGATGATGCTGTGATAACATGTAGTATCTACTTCCTGTTTAGGCTGCCAGCCAGGGAAATGAATGACCCTACTGCACAGAGACCATGTCAGCTTACATTGAGAGGAGCAACCCCTGAACTGCAGGCCTTACATAATGGAAACGCAGGAGGCCCAAAAACATTGGCGGACATAGGCTTTAGTGAATCGACCCAAATAAATTAGAATTTGTGAAGTTTGATGAAAGAACAAATCTAAAGTCAGTATCTCAAACCCTTCTGGCTCTTCTCCAATCTGTCAGCACTGGTGCACAGACCAGGCCTCAAATCTTTAAACAATTTTAGTTTTTCCATAAAAAAAATGCATCTAAGCTTGATTTATCACCGTAACAGATTTTGCTGGATGATCGTTGTGCTTCATACCAAAGAAGCCATTTTTTTTTTTTTGAACTTACATTTTTATTATTATTTTCTACAGAGCAAATATACAGACATACATCAGTGGTACATAATACAAATGTTGACAATATAATGATTTTCATAAAATAAACATCTCAGCATAATACCTTACAACCTCAGCATCACATTTGTTGACTTGTTACTAAACAATCCTAAAATGGAAATAGACACTGCGTGGGACAGTTAAACACCATATGACAAACCTATTGGGTTTATTTACATCAACAGAACTTCTGCTGGGCCCCAGCGCAGACTAAAAGTGTTTTTTTGAAGTCTTAATGAGTATGTTATTTGTTCCATTCTATACAATTCCCTTACTTTTTGAACCCATAAGTCATAGGAAGGAGGCTCCAATTGCATCCACCTGATTGTAATACATTTCAGGGCTGCTGTAAAAAGGATATTTAGCAAATATACTTTAGCCCGTCCTTGCAAACCTTCTGGTATAATACCAAGTAGTGCAAAGATGCCATTTTTGATTTGTTTTCTAAATTTGTTTGTAGCATAATTAATACATCATGCTTTTGCATTCACTTAACAGTCATGACTAAAAACATCTATTTTTTTCAAGCACTGTAAAAAGAACTTTTATGACATTCAAAAGGCATTCACTGCTTTCACTAATTTAAAAAGTGTATTTATGCAACATGTTGACTGGATTCAGATTTTTTTTTTACAGAAAGTACTTTGTTAGAAAAACAATTGTATCAAAAATGATATATTTGGCAATTAAAGTGCTAATTATTTTCATATTACGTTTAAAACAAATAAATGAAGAATGAAAACTTGGCTCCATTTTTAAAGCAAAATTAATGGCGAGTGTTTCAGCTGCTCTCTACACAGCTCAGCCCTAAACCAAAAGCTGTTTGAAGATATCCTAGGGTTGTGCAGGTTACATGAAAGATTGTTTCCTGCAGCGTCCAATAAAGTCTCTCTTTCACTTTTAGTATTTTTATGAAGGGTGAAAAACTCTTAGACTTTTCTTTTTTCACAGATTTTAATAGTGAAGCAAGTTAAATCCAAGTATTTAACATAGAGCTCTAAAATAAGTTAATATTTGCATTATTTATTTCACTCATAAGTACTTGGCCTTAACATTCTTATAGTTCCTGTCTGCAACTCTGAGTGCTCCAGGAAGAACCCAGCCTTTTCCTCTTCAACTCAGCGCCGCATCCTGGAAGCCATCTAGCAACCAGAGGAAGCTTGGTGTGGAGGATGTGATGATTGCGACAGTAATAAACTGCAAAACGTTTATGAAGCAAAAATTATCCACCGGCGCTGCCTTTCTGCAGAAAATGCAGCGATTGCAAGTGTTGAAGTGAGGCCCCGCGTAGACTTCCTTCATATCACGATCTTTATTAAAACACCAGTTATTAAATCAAAAACAGCGCCCTCCAATGCCTTCTGTGAAGACCTGGGGTAAAAGGTTAAAAGTGTTGTTGCAGTTCAAAGCACGGGGGAGCGATGATTTTTGAGCTGGGAATGTGGACAGTTCCAAATAGGCCTTCGGAGAAAAAGGGAGAAAACCACAATAAACTTGCCGCAACTAAGATGGAGCGTCACCTTTGCTTCGGGATTTACAACCTGGTGGCTTCCTACCTCACCCTCCCTTACTCCCTTTGCTGGGGAGAACACCAGGGAGCTGCCGCGTGCCAAAGTGTTAAAACAAACTCCTTTCTGCGGGAGGGAGATTTGGACTTCTTCCCTCTGCCTCGATCTGGATGTGTTTGGAAGTTTGGAGACAGGTTTCAATCCCCCCAGAATTAAAGCTAAAATACCTTGATGCTATAGCTCAACATTGTCATTATCCACAATGCCTCTCGACATTGGCTGAAAGGCCACTCAGTGAAGAGGAATCTATTACTCTAAAAAATAAAAGTACAAACAGTGACCTGACAAAGACAAAGACCTTCATTTTGGACATCAGACCACATGTTCTGTTGTCTGATGAAACTAAAGTGGAAATGTTTGGGCAAGTTACACTTGAAGGAGAAAGAGAGACACTTGTAAGCCTAGGAACACCATCCCATGTGTGAACTATGGGTTTAGTAGCATCAGGTTTTGGGGCTGTTTTGCTGCAGGAGGAACTGGTACACTTCATACTGTGAGGAAAGAGCATCATGTGGAAATACTGAAGCAACATCTAAAGATGTCAGCCAAGAAGATACAGCTCTTGAATTAGTAGCAACTGCCATTTTTTTCACATCTAAAAAGTTAGCAAAAATACAGCAACTTTGTTTAAATTCACATCCCTGGAATTCTTGGCTTTATCTTATTGAGACCCAACAAGAATGACTCTTTTAAATGGACAGTGAGTGACTTAAGGTCAACAAAGTCAATATTATGGCATCACCATCACAGTGTCCTGATCTCAGTCCTATTAAACATTTGTGGGCAGCTCTGAAAAGACATAAGGAGACGTACAAACCTGACACAGTTCCACTGGTTCAGTCACAAGGGATGTATCAGAACTCCAGCAAACTATGGAGAGAAACTTATTAAAGGAAATCCATAAATGATTGACCCTTGTCATAAAGTCCAATTACAGAGAAAATATAGTAGAAATACAGGGCAATAAAGGTTTTATTAATGAATGGATAAATTATGTGGACACACACAAAGTTTTGACAAATTGAATGTATCGGGTAAAAGCTTCCTTTCAGCACACTTACGGATCAACAGAATGTGCCTCCTAACAATCCCTTTTCATAGACTCTCGCTTACACACTTGATTAAACTTTAGGGGAGGAAGGAAACCTGGTTCCACACTGTTAATGTGAAAGCATTTCAGTTCTCGAGAGAACACGCACAAGTCACCACTCAAAAAGTGGAAACATAGAAAAAAGTATTCGTTTTTGCTACTAAAATAGTATTAACAGCCTTTTTTTGCACACCTTGAACTTTTTGGGCATTTTGTAGACTTTTAAAAGAAGGATCTTCAATGTATTTTAGAAGACATCTTTGAGGTACCTCCTTGCTCAGAGTGCCTCGGGCTTCTTGACCGTAGTCTCCTGGCCAAGAAGTTAAGCAACGATTAGCACATAGAGGTTTTCACTCCTGAACTGTTCAGCTTAGTGTTAAAAGTTGAACTAAAGTCCAAGAAATACATCCTTAAATAGGAGTGTTTAGTGTCGAGGTGAGTGAGGGCTGAATGGAGGCCAGTGAAAATCCCATCTTGACTAGCCCTGCTTGCCTGGTATGCGAACTAGTATGGATCTGTCAAAAAAGGGAGGGCAGATTTGATGTACAGGATGAGCGGACAAAGCATTTCATAATAACGAGGGTCAGTGTCACAAGGTGGTGTTTGTCGAAGCAAGATGGCAAGAGGCTCTCTTTGTTGGTACTGTTGAAGCAGGTAGGCATGAAAGCCTGACTAAGAGAGATGTTAAAGATGTCTGTGAGGACATCCCTGAGTTCCACTGCACAGTCCTTAAGCACACAATCAATAATGTTGCCAGGTTCTGCTGCCTTGTGAGGGATAGACCTTTGAAAAGCTGGCTGGAGACAGGGACACCTCGTCATCTGGGAAAGATGGCTAGAAAGAAGTAGTTAGCAGAGAGATGTCACAGTTGATGGTCTGTGATGGGAGTTCATGATTGGTTTTCAGTCTCCTGAGTCTACACTTTATAGAGATGATGTCTCGCAGGAGTTGCAGCTAGAAGGCTTTTGGGGTATGTCTCTAACATTTTCGCCCAGAGAGCAACCTTTTCAAGCGTCAAGATTGGATAGTGAACATTTGATGCCAGTTTTCATGTGATGCCAGATATGACCCCCACCCAGTGTTATGTGCTTTACAGATTCTTTAAAAATCCTCTGAGTACTTTGTTTCTAACTTATCGAGCTTGTCTTCTAGAGTAGACATTGGCCTCTTCGTTGCTGCTCTGATTAATAGTCTGCTTGCCCAGACAGCTTACTAACGTTCTTTGACAAACAGAACAGCTATATTAAAACCATGACTAAGTTAAACATAGCTTGACTCTGAATCAGGTCATTTCTTACAGATTCCAGTTGCTTGGACTTTATTTAGTGGTGTCAGAGAATGGCCCAGGCAGAATTGAGACCTTAATCCATCTGAGAATTTTTGTCAGAATTTGAAAGAGATGTTCTACAGCTATTCTGCTGGGTTGTTTTAGGTTTCAGTTTCTAGATATGTAGAGCTGGTAGAAACAGAGTTTTGCACATACATTAAAATCACAATACAATTACATCCAAGTTTGTAGTTTGACTTAAAAGAAGTAACATTTCGGGGATTGTGTACACTTCTTCAAGATACTGCCAATCCCGAACTTTGACTCTTCTTCTGCTATAGCACTGCAGCTTTAATGAATTATTGTATTGTATCAAAATAAGACCAAAGTGTGGCAGACCATTGCTGACATGGAGCAAAGATCTCCCTTTCCACCAAACTGGACGTCTCCCAGCCCTTAAACAAAAGGATAAATGGGCTGATATGCTGGCCACTATGCATTATTATTTATAAAAGATGGCGTGTTATCTTTGGCAGCGTCTATCAGTGGCTGCTTAGAGAGGAAAGTGAATAACTCCAGTCATCACAGATTGCACAATTACAAGCTCTAGCCTCGAGAAACCATCAGGGCTTTCGTTTCTGCAAGTAGAACGAGCCATAATTCAAAGCAGATTGGACTCACAGACCAAGTAGACAATGGGATTTTTTTTCTTTTTTTTTTTGTGACAGAACCTACCACATATAAAGTGTAATCGTCAGAGCTAACATGATTTATTAGCCTGCTCAACCAGTGGAGTGATCAGAGATCTACTTTAAAGCCTGGTAATGAAAACTCCTGTTCCTGTCAGAAATCCCTCTAACAACTTAACCCACATTGATGATTGCAAAGCTAATCTTTTGCTAATTGCCCCGCGCATGGGCTGATGTCACTTCGCATTACCTAATGACATCCATGGGGCTGAGAAAGAGCCCAGAGAGCTACCTCAGCCAATCCTGACTTGGGTGGCTGTTTATGTTCAGCCAGTGCATTCCCTGTTCTCCAGGCAACCAAACTGTTTACAAGCAGTTGCTCACACAAAAGCTCAGGGCGGGCTGATTGCTCAACTAATTGATCCCCATCAGAGATCACAGAGCAGCGCTCATAAAGAAAGGGAACTCCAATCCCTCTGCCCCCACCACCACCATGACATTAGCCCCTCTGCACGGCGGGACTCAGCCTGCAAGTCTGTGACGAGACTAATTCGCACACAGTTGGGAGGCTGTTTGCAGACAGACCAGAGGCAAACTGTCATGACTGAGCGGCATGGCACACATTTTATATCTAATAATCAACATGTGAGCAGCGTGCAATTAGACTAGGAGGGTTGCCGGCTTGAAGACATCTTTAGTAGACCTCACAGCATGACAATTGTACTAACATCAACTCGTAAATGGCAATTGTAGCAAAAGTTTGACTATTCCGCCACAAGAAGGTCCTGGAAAGTCTGAAGTCAGAGGTTGTTTTTGGAGCCGTTGTCAACAGGAAATAGTAATGACATCACCATGACACTCTGCACCTGGATTGTTTACCTGTGAAATGTCTCTTAATGAATCTAAGGGTTAAAAAAAAGCCTCTTCTTTTAGGTAAGCTGCTGATAATCCAAATGTTCAGCATGATACAAACCAGGTTTAGGGTTACTCTGGCTTTCAGCACCACAAATTGCTAAATCGTATTGGATCAGTTTCTGCCACAGGTATAATAATACACTGAGCTCATAAAAAGTGGCGGCATACAGCATCGCACTCGTACGATTTTAGTAATATTTTCAATTACATATCGGATATATATATAAAACATATCGTTCTTAGTAAAGAGCCGTAACAAGAATTGAATCATTTGTGAATGCCTCATCACTATATAGGAGATTTTTGGTCGCAGTGTTGTTCCGTATTGCAACATGTCAGTCAACACTTCTGCACAATAATTCAACGCCGTGAGTGACAACTTTTTTGCGTCAACAGAGCTTACCTTTCTTTGAGCTTCTTTTCTAAGTGATAATGAAAGTAGGACGTAGTCCCCACCGTCTGTGAAAGCAAAGCCAAATTTACATGTCGCCATATCCTATGATTTATGTAGGATATGGCGACATGAAGATGACGATTGGACGGACATCTTCTGCCACTCAGAAAAAAACCACTGCGCATGTCTTGGAGTGCCGCGTGCGAGAGAAATGGGGTTGCGATGTGTGACAGCGGTATGAGAAACACGTAATTAGTAAGTAGCGTTATTGCTTGGATTTGAATCGGTATGTTTTGCATCCAGTGAAAACAAGGATGTTAACAAATAAACTGGGCAATATGCTGGCAATTTGGTATTGTTTCCACAGTTGTGGTCTCGACCGGTCTTGAAATAAAATCCTGAGTCCTCAACGCTGGAGACCAAGGTCTCGAGACTGTAAATTTTTTGGTGTCACTTAGCCTGACATAAAAGGAAAAAAAAGGGGGGTTTCATTTTTCAAAGTCATATTTTCAGTGTTATTCATTCATTTATAAATTTACCTAAATATTTCGCCAGACTTGTGACTTGTGAAATGCCTCTTCTTTGTCAGCTAGCTGAATAGCTAAATAGTTAGCTAGCTAACTAAATATTTACTTTGAAACTGTTATTTATAAATGAATAACCTGGTAAAAACTTTACTTTGAAAAATGAGTCCTCATTATTTTCTTTTATTTCAACACTTCTCTAACTTTTCGAATGGCTCCCCATATCTCAATCTGAATGAAACACTGACAGATCTCAATAGTCCTATTAAATAGCTTCTTAAACCACTGACTTCTGAAACACGTTGCTGATACAGCACTTGATTGTTTTCATAATGACTCTTTCAGATCCAATACATAAACAATCTCTCTGACACCAAACATGTGGAAAAATGTATGTGATCACTTAAGAGAACAGCCAGTGAAACACACTTCCTGGGGGAATTAAAATAGACATTCCTGTTTCTACTTTTGCTGAGAATTTGTTCTCCTGACATGCATTTACAACACAGCACTAAATTATTAAGAATGCTCCTTTAATCCCAAGGCCCACACAGACTGAAGCTGCAGATTACTGTGATTATTGATGTTGCCTTAGGCTCCTGCAGAAATATTAAGGAGGTACTTCCTCATATTACCACATCACAGGAGGAAAGCATATACTCTCTCAAAATAGTGTACAGCAGAATGCTGCAATCTTTATTTCCAGCTAAGAGTCTTATCGTACAACTTTGGTGACAGCAGCAGCACTTTGAACCACAGGGTTATTGATTTTAACCTTTAGAAATTATTTTGTTTTACATATTTTCAATTATGCCAGGTTCTTAGTTCAGAGGTCTCCCAGAAAGTGTGTGTAAATGTAGATTGCTGTGGACTGTACACTAAAAAAAACCCCAGAAGAAATGGTTGGATTGGACATAATTTGGAACACATGCACAGCCATTATAAGCATGTAGGGAGTCACCGTAGGGCAAAAGTGGTGGCGTCACAAAAATTGTTGTAGGCTATTGCCCAAGCGTCCTGCAATCAGACAAAACAATGTCTGAAGTCAAACACTGAAATCACCATGTAAACCTATTAGTCAGACTTTAGAAGGCATTCAGTATACGTGTGGTTTGGATTCGCATGAGGCTGAGGTGTTGTGTCGACAGGCTGCTCTGCATGTAGGAAGGAGCTAAGGATATGGACTTAAAGTTTTATCTACTGTTGAGATAATGATTAAAAATGAGAATAAGTTCTATTTAATACATCTGTTTTTAGGTCACTGCATGACGGCAACTGTGGGTCAAAGCAATCGTATCCTCACAAGCACAAACAGTGCTTTTGAAAAACATTCTCATTTGTAATCTGCTTCTTTATGACACCAATGTCTCAATGTCAAATTTATTTATAAAGCACTTTCAAAAACAGGTTAAGACTGCACCAAAGTGCTGTACAACACGATAACACAATAGAATAAATTGATGCAAAGAGAAAAAAATAAATAACGGTTATAATAATAATAAAACGAGGTAAATTAAACAGAAAAAACTCATAAAAACAGAACAGAATAGCTTGATTTGTATCATTGAACTTCACACGGTAACTGTGTTTTCACATTTATCCGTATTCATTGATTCTTTTGTTGAACAAACACTGGAGACAATAATAAGACTATCAATCCTGACAATACAAACAGTTTCAGGGTTAGTTTCAGTTTCATCATTAATTGGAATGTATCGTGACAACAATAAATCCAAATTTCTGTCATGAAATTTATCACAATAAATGATAAATACAACCATACTACACAATACTGTTTGTAAATAATTTTCATATGTTATATAGCAAACATGCACTGGTTCTACAACCAAAAATAGTCACAAGAAGAGATTAACCAATTGTACGACTGAAGTCATAAATATACTTTACGATGCATGACGTCCACTTTATGCATCCTATAATGACTACTTATTCACAATAGAGTTTGATTGAAACTAGACACAAATGAGAGTATTAATTACAAGTGGGTGCATTCAATCATATTTATTTTAGCCCTTGGATTCTTGTAGAATAGAAGGACTGACAGGATCTTCTTCGAGTGTTCAACATGTGTTTGTCAGCCATTTTGGATTCAGAGGAAATGTACGTGAGGTTACACTGACCTGACATTTAGAAGAAAATGCCTTGTGAATAGCTGTCCACTACAGTTCATACGAAGACTGATATGAAACAGGATAAAAAAAGTGACATAACCTGTCATGACGCTACAGGATTCTGTAAACTCCGCCCTGTTGATCTCAAAATAAATTAGCTTTTGAAAGTGAGATCGGCTCATTAGTGACTCAGTTCAAAGACAGGAGAGAACTTCATGTTCAGCAACATCTCACTGACTTCCTCTTTAAGAAATTTCTTCAGTGACGTCGCCGGGAATTCCAGTTTACGGAAAATCTCCGGCACAGTTATTGTTGCCTCAACATTTTATGGCCAGACTAAAGAGAAACATGGAGCGTGTATTGGCTCGATGTTTTCATAGTTTACATATTTATGTGACGCCACAGTTGGAGGTCAGGAGGCCGTCGCACAAACGCTATCTGTTATGCGTGAGATAGAAATCTCTCTGTTCAGCTACAGTTGCTTTTGCTTCACTGTTTACATTTTCTTCTGGAATCATCAAAAGCAGTCCGCAAACCTGTAAAGTGAGTCATCATCATCTGGAGAATTTGTTACCCGGACCCCTTTGTTGCCTTTGTCCTCATGAAAATCACAGCTGCCGCAGTGCCGTACGACTGAAATATTTACTGTGGGGGAATTCGCGCGTCAGGCGGCAGCCGATCCTCTGGCCGCTCAGGGTGAAGAATCAGAGAACTTGTTAACGTGAAGCCATAAAATAATAAAAAATAAAAAAACGCTCTGCTTTGCGATGGCACTGAGTGTTTTTGCAAAAGTTATAACAATTCTAATCTGAGGCATACAACAAGGGCATAGATTTAGAGAAATTTATGTCATTTGTATGCAGAGATTAACATACGGGTCAAGAGTGAAATACAACATGGATAATGAAGACAACCTGTTAATAACGCTGCGAGTTTATCAGCTGATGATTATTATATCCAGCTTTGATTCCCAAGCAGGGGGTTTCTGCGCCAAAAAGCAATCCCCTGGGTGGGCCATTATGGTTAGCATATGTGCAAAAATATTCACACCCTTTCAACTTTTCCACATTTTGGCTGGTTACTGAAAAACATAGCAGGAAATAATTGGAGAAAAGGCTTTCTTTTTTTTTCCTCCTAGAAAAAAACGATAACTTTAGAGGTGCCTCTACTTTCAGTAAGGTTTTTACCTGACATTGTAGAATCAGCTTTCATTGCAGTCAGAGCTGTAAGTCTTTTGCAGTTAAACTGTGACTGGTTTCTGTAGAGACTGAAATTGTTACCCAATCCTTGTTGGAAAGTAGCATAATCTCAGTCAGATTGGACAGAGAGGGGTTTTGACAAAATTGCTACTGGATTTAAATCTGGACTTTGAATAGGACATTGCAACACAATAATGTACTTTTAGCAATGGCACAGGAGGATGTACTCTTTTATTTATGCAGCTTTTATTTTGATCTGCCTGAACAAAAGCAAAACTCCTAAACTGGAGTTTGTGAAAAATGCAATAAAGTAAGAACTTCTTCATATTTTTCTCAAGGTGTTGGGATTTAATTGCACTCCTTGGTGCTATTACACACAGAACTGCATGAAGCATGTTTGTGAAATGACAGGTCTTTAAGGCAGTTTGGCATTTTTTGTATTTTTCATCACAGGCGCAGAAGAAAATCTCCAATTACAAACTCACCTTGTTTGAAGTTGGATCATAGTGACTAAATATTGCCAAAGCAAAGAGAAATTTTCTGATATGACTAAAATAAAAAAAATCCATTAGAGGGTTATTGTCCTAACCTTTGTTCATAAGTGTGTGAGCCGTGGCCTTTCAGACAGCTCTGGGGCTAGAAGAGAGGGCCGTTCAGAAAAAAGGTTAAGAGCCACTGATATAAAATCCGTACAGAAACTGTAAGTTCTCAAAATTAATATATTTTTTTTTAATGAGGAATACAGTTTTATATTTTCTTTTAGATTTTTATGGTTGTTCAAGAACAAAATGTTAAGCCAAGCTTGTAAAGAAGGGTGTAACTTTATAGCTACACAAGCTAAGCTTATGTTTTCATGATAAATTCTTGGACGTTAGAGCATTTTGGGAATCCTGGGATCTGTCTGATTACGGAAAGTGATTTTAGATCACCGACTCTAGGTAGATTTTACGTTTGACGACAGGATTTATAGTTATGCGGTGAAGTGGCCGGTTGTTGAACAACAGATTGAGGGAAAAGTTACCCTATCGTGGAAGGTTCATCAAGTCTGGGTTGATGAACCTCGCAAAAGGCTTTGTTCCTCTGAGACATACAAACATGTATTTTATGTATGTATTAGTTTTTGCAGCTGTAATTGCATCTATGGAGGGAGAATTGAGCATAATTGCGTTGGACAGCAACAGCCAGGCTAGACTGCGTTTGTTTATCTCAATAAAGTTATGTTGTAAAAAATAACAGTTAATAGTTGTCAATAGTTGCTGTGAACATATTTGAACTGTATATAAGCTGTAAAATTATTGTAATATATACAAAATCTGTGCTTCAACAAGGTTCTAAAGAAACCTCTGAATAGCAAGTGCAAAGGCACTTAATGGTTTTTGATCAACTCTCATAACACAGTATCACCCACATACAGTGTTATGCAAGCACTTTAACAGTGTTATAGTTTGTTCAGAGCGCTCTCCCAGTGAATAAAATTTCTGCATTTGTTTCGCTTGATCTCTAAAACCAACTAAAGTATGTCACTCCAATCTCATCCAAGATGAGACACAAACCCTGTTTGATTGGGAAAACGTCATTTGATCCCGATATGGGTGACTGAATGCGATAAGATGCTGTTAGGGAGTAAATGGACCTGGATAAAAACCAACCAAGCTGCTATTGAGTCCTTCTCATTCTCCGGGAGAAGTGTTGTTTTCCTTCCAGATCACTGCTAATTCAAGTCTCCTTCGAAGGCGCCCAAAAAAAAACAATCTTCATCATTGTTCATCATCTACAATCGTTCCCAAACCACATTCTCTGGTACAAGACCCAGTGAACACTTGAATCCAGCAGGCGGTGGAATGACTGTATCTCGCTGTACGATGCCTGATAAAATGGCACTTGAACACAAATAGATTGGAGCAGCGTAGCTCTAAGTGGGCTCTTGAAAGCAAATAGACTCACATCCAGACAAGGCACCTTGCGTGTGTGGATGTCCAATCCCAGCACACAGCTGTTCCACGGCTACATTTCACTGTAGGCTCACAAAACTCAACAAAACCTCATTTTAGATCATCCTCCATTCCAAATGAAGTGTATGCCCCATGTTAAGAATGTACTCAAAGGGGTTTATCGTAATTCTTTGTGACAGGCCAACACAATGTAATACAGATGGAAAATTGTACACAATTTTCCAAATTCTTTACAAATAAAAATATGAAAAGTGTAGCATGGACATGTATTGGGCTGCTTTCACTCATAAACTCCTTAATAAAATCCAGTGTAACCATCTGGCTTCAGAAAAAGCATCTTATCAGCCATGAGAGTCAACCTCAGCCAGGGATTAAATTGTGACAAAATGATCAAAAATAACTGCGTTTCCATTAAAAAAAAATATGCGCAAAACTTTGTCGGTATTCCGCTAATGTTGAACCCCCCTGCAATTTTGCAATTATTGTGTTCCCATCAAATAAGAAACACAATTAAAATCATACCTGGATACGTTTGTTGTTATGCCATGATCCTCCTTCCACTTCCTGTTGTCTTCTTTGTCATTTCTGCCAGTAGTAACATCCTTAATCACGTGACTAGGGGGATGCAAAAAAGTATTTTAAAATTGCGAAGTACTCTTCTTTTGATAAGTTAGTAGGTGGTGAGAAAATGCTGATTTGAAAGAAAAGATTCGTCTCTTAAGTTTTTCTGCTTGTTAAAAACTCCACATCCATTATCAGTGCTAAGAAATACTGGCACCTGCTGTAGAATTCAGAGGAAATTATTCCTCTGAATTTTGAAGCATCGTTTCAGCAGATACCTCTTTGTTGAGGCTTCCCTGCCGTGGATTCAATTCACCATTCCACTCACAAAAAGCACTAAAAGATCCCTGTTGCGTTTTTCCTCACACTTCTCTTAAGTGGAGATAACATCTGGAAAAAGAAACCAGCAAAACACTGAGAGGGGGCAGGAGGGGAGTTTTTCAAAGCTGGTAAAGAGCATGTTGGATCAGCTTTGGAGAGGGAAGTGAGAGAGATAAGCCCATCACAGCTGCCAAACACCTCTGTGGTCGGTGTGTGTGTTCGTGTGTATGTGTGTCTGGACCCCCAATGTGGAGAAAGGGTTTCTGAATCCCAACCACCTGCCAGCCCTGGTCTCCAATGGCAGGTGTTAGCCCATTTTACGTGATTCAGAGAGCAGATAAATACGCAGCATATGTGACGTCCCTATCGCCCTCATCTCTTTGTAATGCCAGTAAGACCGATGCACCGATGGAGAGATTACCGAAATGCGAGGTATTATGAAGGAGGGTGGAGGGCTTCTCTTAAGAATGTTTTTGTGATGAAGTCAAATGAAAAAAATAGCTAATAGAAGAGCTGAATTTTGATATTTTCAAGTTTTACGTGTAGTAAAACTTGAAAACATCAAAATTCAGCTCTTCTTTAGTTTGTAAATCGCCACAGTGTGACGGTATCAAGCATAGCAAAAGTCTAATGCGAGGGTGAACACAATAGCTGCGTTTCCCAAAACAAATTGAAATTCCCCCACAAAAAATTCTTAATAAGAACACATCAATTTTGAAAAAAAAAAACAACTTGCTTTTCGATTAAGAGTTTTAGGGGCTAGGATGACGTGGTGAATGCATCTAATCAAAATTAGATGCATTTCACAAAACTGCAACTTTTTTCTGCTTTACATGAGTCACGTGATCAACAGGCGGATGTTACTGCTGGCGAAAACTACAAAGACACGACAGGAAGTAGCAGGAGGATGATGGTTTGTTTTTTGTTTTTTTAGAACAGTGTGCTGCTGGTTTCACCTGAGCTCTCACAGCATCACAGAGTTTATGAAAAGCAATATCGCTAACATTGATACCTGGGTCTGTTTTGCTAACATTTGCTATTTGGCTAATTTTGAATTTCATTTTGAAAACATTTTAGACTACGGTGGATTGAGATATTTTGACAGTTTTTGGACCAAAAAAACAGTCAGGTGTGAATATTCTGAGAGTTTTTGCAGAGGTATTATAAATTTTTAACAAATTTCTCAATATCACTAATATTGCTACCATGAAGGGTTTTTTTGTGTACAAAATCAATTGAGTGTAGAACTTTCATGAAACAATTGTGTGTTATTCCACATACAGACATGGTGATAAGAATATTTGGGGAATTTTCGGATTAAATTTGATTTTTAATGATTTTGTTAGGTCTTAGTTGGGTGGCCAAGTCACTGCTGACAGTTTCAAAGCTCAAAATAAAATTTATCTAGAATATATCATCTGCAGTACATAGACATTTTGAAAAATCAACAGTTTTCATGCCACATTGTGTCAGAGGGATGTCATGCTTCTTTTCTTTTCTTGCTCATGGCAGTGGATGCAGACTCTTTGTGCCACAAATGTCAGGTAATTGAGTTCTTTGTCATCTCCTTTGTTTTTGCCCAGCGTGCCACTGCAACCTGCACGCCCGCCGCTGCCGCTTCAACATGGAGTTGTACAAGCTGTCCGGCCGCAGGAGTGGCGGCGTCTGCCTCAACTGTCGTCACAACACAGCGGGGCGTCACTGTCACTACTGCAAGGAGGGCTACTACAGGGACATGACCAAGTCCATCTCTCACCGCAGAGCCTGCAAAGGTAACTGACGCTATGCATGCCACTGCTGAAAGGAAGACACGGAGTCGAATGATAGGATCAGAAAAAGATACAGACACAAATTGTAAAACAGATGTGGAAGCCTGTTTCCACACCATACGACCCAGAAAAGATGCATGTTGAGGCTGAATGTAAGATGATGTTTTACCATCTTTATTTCTTTCACAAATCATTCATGATCAACAAAATTTGACACAAAAAGCTTACAAAAATATCTTTGATGTTAAAATGAAAACCGATTTCTACAAAAATATTGAAAATTAAATTAAAATATGTAAAATAAAATAAGGGATTGCATAAATATTCACCACCTTTAAAGGGTAAGTGTTATGTAAAGTTGACTTTTTTTTTTTTTAGCTTGTATTATGTTATAATGTTGTTCCCCCATCAAAACATACCTGAAATGTTGCCTTTATTCTTTCGTGAATGTTTGAGAAATCATTTAATTTCCATGCCAACCATTCAGCTGTGAAAAAAGCTCCTCCTTGGAGCTGGGCTGAGTTTCCACAGAGGTCCCCACGCCTCCTCCACTCTGCCCCTTCAGACAAGCTGGCAGCAATTAGCAAGCACCCCATGGAAGTCCTCATTATAAGGAGCTACTTCTCAGAGCAACTCTGGTAAAACCATTGCTAAACGGTGAATAGAGGAGCCATGTTGTGATGACTTTCTGAAGGGGGATAGAGTCCCAATTTCAAGGCGTAAGTTATAAAGTCAAATTATCTTTTAAACCATATTTGATATATGCAGCATTTTTATAACAACGGAAGGTACCATAGTAATTTGACTGTGCTATAAAATGATACTGTGTGACTGGAAAACAAATAATACTGCTTATTCAAAGTAACAAACCTAATTCATCAAAGGTCCAACCAGTTGGTGCTAGAAGTCTCACCACAAAATGGAGATTGCCTGAGTGTAGCATATGATTGTATATGATTGTAGACTATGTCTGCAAGGTCAATTGCAGAAGGTCAAAGGCTGATCAGTATCCACTGCTACCAGTGCAGCATAAAGACAAAAAAAAAATACTGAACGTAAACCAGAGAAAAGGTTATTGGAAAGTACAAGTCAGGAGATGGATACAAAACAATCTCTGAAGCACTGAACATCCCATGGAGTTCAGTTCAATCCGTCATCCAGAAATAGAAGGAATATGGCCTTGTGTTTAAGTCTACCTGGATCAGGTCGTCATGACAATAGGAGAGAAGGTACATGATGGAGGGGTCACCAGGTTGCCATGACAACGCTGAAGAGACAGCCACAGCTGTGTTTCTCAATTCCTGGGGGTCCTCAGGGACCAATGCCCGGCATGTTTTACGTGTTCCCCATTCGTCCACACACCTGACTTGAATAAGTGGATGATTAACAGGCTTCTGCAGCACTTGATGGCATGCAGAGGAGGTCATGCAGCTATTTGAATCCGCTGTTGTGCAACCAAAACACATCTAAAACACACAGGGCAGCGTTTTAGATGTCCTGCATCGGAATAGAAAAACCCTGAGCTGTACTGAAGTTGACAAGGTGGATGTTGTAGAGTGGACCAGTACATCACAGACCTCAATCCAACAGCGTTTATGGCAGTGCTTCTCAATTATTTTCCGTTACGCCCCCCCTAGCAAGAAAACTATTCGCGCCCCCCACTCCCCACCGTGACTATCCATCTCTGCATAAAATTTTTTCCTTATTAACATTTTTTTCGCTGAAAAAACTCTAGCGGCTTATCGCCGTGATTGGGATGTGTATTTAAGTGACGCGCTAATTTATTTGGCTTCATGCTGTCCGCTGCGAGCATTTTTAGACACAGCAAACACAGCGGTCTTTCCTCTTCTCCAACTGTAGTCACAGTGAAGCCAAGCGCTAAATACGCTTCATCGTATTTCCTCTTCTTAGCTTTCGGTTGACTTTCTGTTGTCTCATTATCTTTGTATCTCTCCGCTTTTCTTTTCATCCCTGTTAAAAACTTTTTCATGTTGGGGGTTGTTGAATAACGGAGGCCAGAGACAGAACGCAGTCGGAGCTTTTTGTTGACTTAACATTGCTAACCAAGGCAAACCTGTTGTCTTGTAAGTCATAAAATGTTGCACTGTCGCAAACGTGACAGAAGTAACAATGAGAGCGCCACTGCCGCCTACTGTGCGCAATTACACTTTATACTAGTACGGCCAAAAAAAAGCCTGTTCCCCAGGATCACACGCGCCCCCCCAGGTATCGCACCGCGCCCCCCAAAGGGGGCCCGCCCCACTATTTGAGAAGCACTGGTTTATGGCAAGACTTGGAAAGAACTGTTCACATCTAGATTTGCGACCATGACTGCAGAATATATATGCAGTAATGTGTGTTAATTTTTTTAATTTGTCATTATTTTTGTTTAATTCAGTTTTCACTTTGACATTACATGACTTCTTTAATCTTTTCCCTTTTTTTTTGTCAAACTATGTTGATCATGATTCATTTGTAAAAGCAGTGAAAGGGTAAAAGATCCAAGTTAGTGAATACTTTTTATAAGGGCTGTTATATGTATAGTTCGACAGACAAGCTGATACTTTATTAAAAAAAAAGAGAAAGAAGAAGAACAAGCTGCTGACATGGTTCCGGTAATAATCGAATTCCTTTGGAAAAAGCCGACTAAGGCGATCTTCAGCAAACTGACCCATGCAATTCCAAAATTTACTACTTGAGGTCCTCCATGAACGCCTCACAAGACAAGCATAGCAAACAGGTAATCGGCATTCTCCTCTGTTCACTCGGCGAGTACACATACGCGTGTACGGGGAAAGAAAAGAAAAAAGACACACACACACACACACACACACACAGATGTGAGCGCACTCGCTAGGTTTGAGACCAGGCTGGCAGGAATTAAAATGGGGGAGACAAAAGCTGAGCTCCTTCTGTGTGGAAGGACCTCTGGGAGTAAAGAAGGACCTCGTGCAAACACACTGCTGCCACTCTGGCTGGAATCTTATCAGTAAAATATCTTAGCAGTGCGCTAACTGCTTGTGCATGTGTATGTATAGCTGAAAACAAAGATAAAATACAGTTTTCTCATGGATTAACAACCTTAGCTAAAATCTGCTAATGTTTCAGACTCTCTATAAAAACTCCTGTAGCTAGTTTGAGTAATTATTTTAAGTCTCTTCAAAGAAACATGTTTTTAGTTCATATTCTTGTTTAAAATAGTTAACCGGGGTTGATTTAAGGATAAGATGAACAAAGATAATGGTGATAAACCCATCCCTTAAGTTATCATAATGAAATACATCTTCAGTCTTATCGTGTAACTCATAAAATTGAGAAAAAATAGCTGCTTTATTCATATCCATGTTTGTCACCTTAAGCAGCACTAACCATCAAGCTGCGCTAACTTTCAAGCTAAATTAAACTGTTGATGTCTATCCTCTGGCGCCCCTATCTTCTGTTGGGTGGAACAGCAGGATTGATTTTCAGCCGCATGCCACAACAGTTAGCCCTTTTTTCTGCCCACTAAGAAGTGTTCATATCTTTTTACATCACTTACAGTTCATAGAAGAACTTGGTGTAGTTATAGTGAACACAAGCCTGACAGATAGTCTGCACTTAGCGTAACACATGACAGCCTGACTTCCAGCCTAAACATTTCCCTAAGTTATACTTGGGAGTGGTTCCATTTGGAGGGGTTGGAGCTAGAAGCAGGTTAGTTTAACACAAGTTTCCCCCTTTTGCTTGATGATACTGCGATACCCATACATCTCTGCGAAACCTTTTCCCAAACAGCTGGAACGGTAACCCGAACATGCCTTACCCCCGCACACCTCCCTGCCCGCCCGCCTGCCCACCCGCCAGGACTCATTGCTCTGGGATCAAATCCAAACAGTCTGATTGCTGCCTTTCTTCTCAGGTGACAAAAACGAGCTGTCGCGACATCAGTTTAAAAACCGCCATATTTATTGTTCGAATCAGCCGCCCGTCTCGCTCTGCTGTTGTTGGACAGGAGTTAGAGAGCGGCGCCAACGAAGCCAGGAGGAAACCTGCTTTCCTTCCTCGCCCAACTACCTACTTCCCCCCTCAACACCTCACCTCTCAGCAGTCTTAACCTTTGAGTCAAAAAAGAAAAGTGGATAGCGTTGAACGGCTCCATGCATTATTTCCCAGATTAACAGCTTCGCTCCTCATCAAGAGCAGTGTAAACATGGCTCTTGGAGAATCACATTGCTTACCTCCCACCACTTTGGTTCCCCCCTTTTTCTTCCCCCAACCTTTTCCGTCCATAAATTTGGCAGTTAAGCCTCGGGTGAGTCCACAGAGACGAGGGTGGTGCACGGTTCATTGCACTGCAGTCCCCAAAGCCCTCGGCAACCGTTCGGTTCTCCAAGCCCTCCGTCGGAGCTTCAAAATCAAGACGTTTGACTTTTTTTTTTAACCAAAAAAGAAAAAAATGCCAAAAAATTTAAAAGAAATTGTTGTTGCATCAGAAATTCTGAAATACCTGGGCAACTTCTCGTAAAAAAGTGTGTTTTGACATATAAAAGCTTTGTTAGTGTTGTGAATTTTCCTGACGTACTTTTACATGCCATGACACAGTAAGGGAAAACTGAACTAAGCAGCTGCCTCCAAGTGGGGTCCAAATGTTGCAGACGTTTCACCACTCTTCGTTTCTGGGCTCTAATTTTAGAAATGGATCCTTCTTTTTCCTCCAAAACAACAGATCACCATTGCTGCTATTATCACTTTTGTTTGAAGGGAAATATTTTATTATTTTTACTATTTTATATCATAATCTTCCTAAAATAATGCCAAAAGTAATTTTTGGGGGGAAAAAAAAAAAAAAATCACAAACTTTTTTTCAAAAGTTGTTTAAGGGAAAAAGGCCTTAAAACATTTATAAGAAATTCATTTGCCAAAAAAACTTTAGGCAAGTACATATTAAAAAAATTACAGCAATTTGGTCATGTGGGTATTTAAAGTGCTTCTTAAATAAATTTGGTATAGTATGGTAAAAGATGGCTGCACTCTAAAAATTTCCATTATGCATATATCCTGTCATAATTCAAGCTATATATATATATATATATATATATATATATATATATATATATATATATATATATATATATATATATATATATGATTATTATTATTATATAAGTATGTAATTAGAAGGTGTGAATAATAGAACATGAGGATATTATATAGGAGGCGTCTTGATTAGTAGATAAAAAGACAAGTGACTGTTTGGAAACAGGGCGCAGCTGAAGGGGAGACCAGGCAGGCGGGCTGAGGAAGAGCAAGAGAGAGCAAGAGATATGGCACGAGAAGAGCAAGGGAGGAGTAAACACACTGGGGAACATAAATCTTAAAGAACTGGATACAGAGAATAAGCTAAGACAGTAGAATCTAAACACAAGTAAATAAGCAGCTGAGTATAGACTGATCAACATTTTTACTTCAGTGACAGACGTAGAAAACAAAGAACTAAGTTTATGGTGAAATAAGCAAGAAAGTGTTTAAAAAAATGCCAACAATGGAGAAACTCCAATATTTAATAGACATAAGCTTTTCACATCCATTTAGTGTATTTTTGTTTTAAATGTTTTTTTTATATTGTATAATAAACTAACAAAACATAGTTGATGATTTCCAAAGAAAAATCTGAAAAGTACGGCGTCCATATGTGACCACCCCTCTTTACTCTGTTACCCCTGAACAATTTATGTAATTTTCCTTTGCGATCAATAAGTTATTTTTGAATAACAAATCCCAATATGCAATTTAATGTCAGTGTAAATAGTCAAATAATTGAACTTTTTGGGCTGGATGCTAAGTTGAAATGTAGTATGAAATGAAACATGGCGACGACAGCGTCATGCTTCGGTAGAGACGAGAATGCTGGTGAGGGTTGATGGGAAGTCGAATAAACACAGAGTGAGACTGAGGTGAAGCATATTCAAAATGTTCATATGTTATAATGGTCCAGTCAAAGTCCAGGATCAAATCCACTTGAGTGTCTGTAGCAAGACTAATTTTCAGCGATACTCTCAGTTCAATTGCGAAGAGTTCAATAACTCTTTTCAGTGTTTAGCGAACAGAAAAGAGGAAGGAAATGTGAAAAACAAATTTTTTTGTTTTCACTTCATAATGTTTATAGTATATATATATATTATAGCTCTTCAAAAGAACATCATACTCAGTTTGTATTTAGTCCGTCGTAAAAAAAAAGGCGAGACTTTCAGTAAAAACAGATCATTAAAATGATTGCCTGCTTGTAAAAGCCTAAACCACATCCAATTGCTTTATTTTTTACATCCAAGGAGCCAGAAACTCTCGCATTCTGCTAAAAACGATTCTCATCTAACGTCCTGCGAGGCCGTTCCTGAATCTCTGTGTTGACTTTGGCTCCTTTTTCACTCACTTGCCGCTGAACTGCTGCAATCGGGACACATAGGGTGGGAAACAAACAGCATGTAATAGTGGTGTGTGTAAGGATTAGAACAAGAACCCAGTAAACACGGGACAGAGACGCATCATCTACCGCTAACATCTCTCTAAGAGTCGCCTTTAAAACCTGAACGAACGACGACTGAAAATGGCTGAACTTAAAACCAGTAGAAAAACATTTAAAAAAATAAAAAAAACAAAAAGTGAGTGACCACTTTAGAAATGGCAATATAATATTAAAATAAGAGTTATGCACATATATTAGTTAAAACAAAGAGATGAGAAGAACACATTTTTTTCATTCAAATCTTTGCTGTGCAGTTAAAATTTTTCCTCATAACTCAATAAACATGACAGAGTACCAGGGCAATGAAAAAATTAAGTTACAAGATTAAAGTTATAATATTATGAAAAGAAAAGTCATAACATTATGACTTGTAATGACAGAAGAATAAAGTCATAATACTATGAACAAAGTTGTAATATTAGTAGACTGCAGAAGCAATTTTATGAGAACTCCTAAACAACAAATAATAAAAAGTACAGTTTTTTGTTTTTCTTTAATAAAACTGAAACCCCTTACTTTTATATGTAATTGTATGACTTTTTTCTGGCAGTATTGTGTCTTTATTCCTCTAATATTAAGATTTTCTCCTCATAAGATTGTGACTTTATTCTCTTAAAAGAAAAATAAATATCTCCGTCCCTAATAAACAACGCCCTCAATGAAACAAAAATAAACCCGGCATCTAAAACACGTCAACCTCTGTCAGAAACTCTTGGAATTCAAGTCCCGACAGACGGGCCGAGCGGTGTGATGTTCCCACAGAGAGATTTCAACGAAACCTTATGACGCTGATGGAGACGTTCCAGCTCCAAGCACCTCCAGCATCAGCCGGACCACTTCAAGCCCCGTTCTTCGAGATGACTCGGCTGGTACTTATAATACATGCGGGACTAATAGCGAGGCTGGGCTTCGACTTCAAACACGGGCTTTATGGTAAAACTTTGGCATGAAGTCCGGCACGCACACGCACACACACGCAAACCCGACAACAAATTTCTCACATTTAATGTGCGATCCTCCCAGCTAACAGCCCAAACAGACTTTGAAGTGCGTTCCACTCGTCTATTAATGGGAAACGTTATTCAGCCGGCGTGTTTGCCGCCAAAATAAAAAAAAAAGCCCACCACCCCCACCAAAAAATGCCTCACATTGGAAAGTTGATCCGAGAAAGCAGACAGCCTGTCTGATCACGGAGGACTGCTCACACGCTGGCGATCGGACACACGCCCAGACGCAGTTAGCGGTGAAAGTGGAAGCCCTATAATTTATTGAGTTATTTACTCCTCTGTGGGCCTTAAGGAGCCGGGGATGATGAAGAATCCTACGGTCATGATGGGTGGAGGAGAGCGGGCTAATTGGACTGAGGTTTTACGCTGGTGGAAGGCCCATTCCCCCACTTTTGGAATGTCTGAAAGGAAAACCCGGCTAGCGTCAACGATTTCCTACAAACCTTTAATTGCTCCGATTGAAATAAAAGCTTGCTTCTGTTCATTCACAGATAAATGTTTGTATTTTTGTTCTTGTTTTCTCCCCTGCACCGCAGCGTGCGACTGTCATCCGGTCGGAGCGGCGGGGAAAACGTGCAACCAGACAACAGGCCAGTGTCCCTGCAAGGACGGCGTGACGGGGATCACCTGCAACCGCTGCGCCAAGGGTTACCAGCAGAGCCGCTCCCCCATTGCGCCGTGCATAAGTAAGCAGTCACATACTGACCAGGAAAAAATTTGATAAAACAGGTCAACAAAACAAACGCAGCATAACTATAAAGTATAAAGGGTAAGTATAAATAAAATTGTCCCAACAAGGCACACGTTTTTATTTTGCCTCCTTTACTTCCTGTGGAATCAAATGACTTCAGAAATCCCAAAATGATCAAATGGAGTATGGGGGGGGGACATCGAGACACAGAGGACAGTTCAGGGACAAAGTCGTGGAGAAAGTTAAAAAACAAAGCTGTAATGCTACGCTTGTGAAAGTAAATCTCTTTGGCTTCTGACCGCTGTGCAATGAGAGAGGACTCTTTCAAAAATAAATAGATTAAAATAAATAAAGAAGAAGAAAAAAAAAGATTAGTTTTCACAGCTTCTCCCCATCCAGTCTGGTTTTGTTGAGTTATGTTGCAAAGAAGAATGGACAAAATTTCCAGTTTTTTAATGTGAAGCATTAAAACATGTTAAAGGTGATATGACAAAGTGTTTCATTTAAGGGAGTGTAGTGAGGTGTGAATACTATTGCAAGAATACAGAAGAAATTAGATTTTTTAAATCAAATTTTTTTTTCTTCCTTTTCCTTCCGCTTCATATTTCTGCATTGTTTTGTGTTGGACTATCACATAAAATCCCAATAAAACACACCGAGGTAAAATGGAGGGGAAAAAAAACACTCCATGTATATAAAAGCTATAAATTCTGAAGCCAATTAAAATTAGGAAATTCTCACATGCTTATCGTCCACCAAACCACAACTACGCATTGTCGTCGTATCCTAGCGCCATTATTATTATTATTATCTTTTTTTTTTCTCCAAGAGATATTCAGCCTTTTAAACCAGCAGCCTGGACAAACATATCGTTAGGACTCGTGTGACACGGCCGTGTTTGTCTTCAGCGCCCGCTAACGGTGCCCCCTCGCAATAAATCTCCTCAGCCGCTCCGAGGGAAGGAACGGCGGCCGATGTGTTCATTGGCCGTATCTGCAGCCTGCAGATTCCAGACCTTCTGCAATAAACGCCACGCAGAGCAGAGATACGGCGCTAGTACCTGCTGTAGCTGGCTGCCACCAACAGATAACAGCGATGTCAAGGAGGACGCGCCGGCTATTGTGTCCCCGTGTCGCTCAGGTGGACATGACTGGACGTAGTGTGGTAACCACACACTACGTAAAGTAGACAACCAGACGGGGGGGTTTAGGGTTCCCGAAGACTGTGAATGTATTTGGTTTCTCGTGTATATCTACTTTCTTTTATAGATAATGTCTTTTCCTTTTTAATGGTATGTTGTAAAACTTTTTACCGATATCAGACTTTCTGCCAGCTATGAATTTAACAAGACCTGCACAATCAGTGCAGAGAGAGGGGAACATTTATGGAAAACCCTACAGCAGAGATGCAATAAAAAGAGAGAGCGAGAGAGAGAGGAAAACTCGCAAATGGGTTCATGCTTCTTTTCTACACTTTTTCACATTTTATCTTATGACCATAAACTTTAAGACATATTTTATTGGAATTTTGTTTGACAGAGCAACACAAAGTTGATTGTACACGCACTTATTCAAATATCTAACATCATAGGAGAAGTTTAAAAAGCTTTCGCTCGTCATGTTAGCTTCCCTAGCTTATTTATAGATGTAATATGTGTATATTTTTGAGTTTGATTTAAAGGAAATGATATGAAATTATGCAGAAAAATTTGTATTGCTGATTCATAAAATACTGACTGTTCTTTAGCAGAAAACATTTTGTCAGATTTCATCTCAGACAGCGAGCGAGCAGTCATACGAGTAATTTTACGCGGTGTAAGGAACATTTGGCACACAACGCATTTGAAAAAATTATGTTCCTTTTTAAAAAATATATATATATTCTGAAAAGTGTGGCGTGCTTTTGCATTCAACCCTACTTTACGTTTTTCTTGGACAGACAGAAGCCTTCAGAAGCCACCTAAAAAGTAAAAAGTGTGTGATTTAATTTTGATATGTTCAACTGAATCCCAGAGGAGAAACATGGTGGTGGCAGCATAATGCTAGGTTGAATGTTTGCTTGTTTTGTTTTGATTTTCGGAACATGCACCACAATTTGTATTTCTAAATCTTTAGACTTTACAACACCCAAAAGAATTCATTTGAATTTGTAGTAATTATAGGTGTGTATACTTTTGCAAAGCACTGAAAAGGAATTTATTTAAGTTTTTTTTTAAGTGCTCTTCGGTGAAATTATGCTTTTAAATCTTTTTTTAAAAAACCTAACAGTTTTTTTGATTGCTACGAAAATGTGTAATTTTCATCTCTGTCCTACAGAAATCCCTGTTGCATCTCCAACATCGACTTACAGCAACTACGAGGAGCCATCAGGTGAGCGACCAGAACATTTTTGACCTCTGCAGCACTCCAACTGAGCTTTAATTTGTATATTTGCCAAACCCAGTGTAGTTTTTTGGGAGCGATTTTATGAAATAACAACTCAGGCGAGCTGTTTCTTTGGGGTGTATAATGGTACGTTAGCGTATTTCAAGCGCAGGCACTGACATGAGCCGAACTCGGTGAGATCAGACCGCCGCTGATGTAAACTCCAGATATTTTGCCAGCTCTCCTTGCGGCCTTGTCGCCTGTATTCCCAGCCTGCCCAGCAGCCTCCCCAGAGCTTCAGCTCTAATCTGATTACATGCTTCATTTGCACCAGTTTGTATTTCTATCAAGGCTTGCCGTGCCAGAAGAGAAGCCCTGCTGGACCTCATTGTTCATGTTTCCCCCCACCCTCCAACAAGAGTCTCCATGTCGGACTGCCAGCATAATATGATTCGTTCACCTTTTAAAAGTTTATTTCTTTTTTTTTTTTAAAGAGCAGGAGAGCCTGATCTGGGTTTGTTTGAACAACCCGAGTCACCTCTAGTCATCGATCAGACCCTCCCCAAACCCTCCTCACCAAATGAGGCGCCGCTGACTTCACCGAGCTTTGTCGCTATCCTTCGCTTCCCCCCCCCGGCTTTAGAGACCCGCTGAGAGAGTTTGGATTTCTTGTCAGGCGTCTCCAAAGACGAACACCACCCTCCAAATTAGGAGGAGCGCCGGTCTCCGGGGGGACCCCCGCTGGAATGAACGTGGGTGCACAAAGGGGGCGTTTGTCCTCGCGGCGGGAGATCGGACCTTAATGAGAGCCGCAGGCGCAATGGGACGCGCCGGCTAGCGCGCCGCAGGGCTAATGGGTAACGTCAGCTATCAAAAGCATGATGAAGGCCCCCCTCCCCCTTAGATAAAGAGCACCCCTCCTTTTGCCCTTGTCGCTTCATTTGCATGGAAATCAATCGTGGTCGATATGAACTCCCCAATTTTCATTTACTTTGGGATTTCCTCTTTTCTCATTTTCTCCCCAGAAAGGAGCCGGGCATTCTCCGACTTCACTCCTCATACATGAATTCGATCCTCATCTTGCCACTTTTTTCTCCCCGTTTTTTTTTTTTTTTTTTTTTGTGAGAGGGCGTTTTTTTCTTGCTCTATCATTACCTAGGCAACCTCATTCACACAGAGCATAATGGGAAAGAAAGGGAAAGACTGGACAGAGAGCTGGAAGAAATAATGAAGTTTGTCCATATTCAGGCGAGCTGAAAGGTCCCCCCAGCCCCTCTCTCTCTCTGTACTGCCCCCCCATTCCCCCAAACTCCTTCTTTCTCTCTTCAAACTGCCCTACCCAGCTTTCCCACCCGCACCCCCAAAAAATGCCTAAGGCTTTTTGCTACCCACCGTATCACTGGGCTTTACTTCTCTACTAGCTTTTGCCTTTAAAGGGTTCTAATTTCTGACGGGGTTCACCACCCCCCACTTCCCTCCGCCCCGCCCTGAGTGACCTTCTTTTACGAGGGGGTGACCTTGGGGTAACCTGCACAATAAACAGCAGGACACTGACGAGAGCGCGGGGCCGGAATGGGAAACATGGAGGCGTGGAGCAGGAGCGTGCTGACAGACACGGGAGGATGTGTGTAAGCTTTAATCTGTTTCACACTCTTTCTCCAAAGGCATCCTTGAGTGTCTGGGAACAAAAGTAGTGGGACACTCAGCGCTAAGGGTGTAACCAGATCGTTTCACGAGATGATGTAGAAACTCTGCGATTTGTTGTCTTGAGAAAAGTTTGCCTTTTCTCATTTGCTGTCAGCTTTACTTCATCCAGTCAAGTTGGTGTGAGCTAATTGTTTGAGCTTTATGGGTTTTCAGCTTGACACCTTGTTGTACCAACGGTTTGAAGCTTTTATTTTGTTTCTTTGACTGTCATTTTCAAGCATTTTAACGCGTTCCCATAGCTTTTCCATCTTTCCCCATCCACAGCAAAGCAGAAATAAAGACACAATTACATAAATAATGTCAATTTTCTGACAAAATTGTGCTCCCTCTGTGTTTGACATATTTGCCAGTCCAGTCTGACCAGCCAGAATAAGAGGAAGGTAAGGAAAAGGAAAGAAAAAATAATTATAAATTCACTACAAATGAGTACAATACAACTACATCCGCTAGCCAGAGAGCAAGCATAACGTCCTGGCGACATGCTGCCCATGCTGCATTCAGGGGCCGATGGATAAATGTTTTTTTTCCTATGTTTCAACCATATATGGTCCTAGAAGACTAAAGATGAAATTGTCCAAAACCCTACTCATATTTTTTTCTGTTAAAGTAACTTGAAGCATTTCAGAAAAAACTTTGTTTGTATTCTGTTCTTGATTGTTCAATTTTGTGGGGACAACACAAACTGTTTTTTGTTTTGTTTTGTTTTGTTTTTTTACATTTCTCTTAAGACGAGCCCCGTCTTACTTCATTGAGAAACTCTGAAAGATAACTTCTGACCTTACAGAAGTCCTAGCAATTTCCTCGCTTGGCTTGCTAACAATGTCCCTTTACTAAAGCACCATAGAAGCCTCAGCCTCTTAGAAATTTTTTATTTATTTTTTGCCAGTAATTTGAGTGCGCAGCAGAAGAAAAGAGACAATTACAAAGACAATGAATGCAAGTGATTTCTAAGTGCAAGTGGCTCAAGTCAGCATGTGTTTTAGCATTGTCACTGTTGCTAAACCAACAACCGTATCTACGTTTAAATTTATCCATTTCAAAAGTAAATTCACTGAATGGAAACACGTCAATTTGAAAAATAAGCTCTTTCTTTTTTTAGATAAACGTTTTGGCACCAGGATGGTGTTTTTGGGCATGTCAAAATTGGTTCATTTTGTAAAACTGCAACAGCAACACTTTCTACGCATCACACAAGTCACATGATCAACAACAGGATGTTGCTACTGGCGGAAACCACAAAAAAAGACTACAGGAAGTAGTTGTGTGGTCATGGCGCAACATATTTTTTAACAACTTATCCTGTGAACAAATATATTCATGTGTGATTTCAAATTTTTTATTTAATGGAAATACTGTGATTGTAAAATTGTGGAATTTGTTTTACACTAGTGGAATATCGACAAAGTTTTTCCGCTGTTGTTCAACACTGAGCATAGATTTTGAAAAGCATAGTTTCAATTTTAAGAATAATTGAAAACTGAAAGGACTAAATGTTGGGAAATAATTATTTTCTGGAACATCACGTCCCACCACATCATTTAAGTATGCAAGCTGTTTTTCTGTTCCGCTCCCATTCCGAATAGTTTGTGCATGCTGGGATTAATAAGGTGGAATTCACAGTGTTCCACCGCAACACAACCAAGTACTTTACTTTTCCATTAGGTCATGTCATTTTAGTTTATATTTTATTTTCAAATTGAAGGACAAAATTAACATCTGGGAGTGAAATGCTGCTACTCCATCGGTGTCGCCAAGTGGTCAGATAATGATCAACCAATTGGAATCGTGCAATAACGTGACTGGCTTATTTTACTAAGATATTGCTTAAATGTTTTCTTATTCTTGCTAACGAAGTATTGCATCTGGATGGATTTAATTGGGGCAAAGTTTCAAACATCATCCAAAGCATTTAATAAACAGCTGGATAAACATCACTAACATGTACCTCTTCTTTTTTTCCTTTTTCTCATTGGCAGATTGCGAGTCCTACTGTAAAGCCTCCAAGGGAAAAATGAAGATCACTATGAAGAAGTACTGCAAGAAAGACTTTGGTGAGTGAGTCCAGCAGACAGGAATGTGGGCTTCGCATACGAAAGTCCGGACTCATGAGGTCAAACGCCTCAATTATTCCCTGCCCAATAACGTTCAATCCGTGCCTCAAACCTTCGTCTTCGTGTCTCCATTGATGATTTACTGAAAACATAACTGGTCCATGTTGGCTTTTGCTGATTAGCCCGACATAGTTTGAAGTCTCTGATGTGGGCTGTTGAGAGGTCTGCCCTTGAGCATGGTTGTGTTTTCAGAAATCCTATCTTAAGTGGAAGACACGGACAGCGAAAACCGAGCTTTTCAAGACACACAAACGCTAGCCAACGCTCCGACATTGGTAATTGCTCATTTTCTGTGCCGATTCGCTCAATCTGATTGCATCTGAGAGATGTTTTCCTTGACGTATTTCCAGGTCTTATCTCTTGCGATAATACTCTGGGGACTTCTGGGAAGACTTGAATGGAAATGTTCAAGGGCTGACTTGAATTGCATGAAGGACCCACAACACACTGAAATCTGTCCAGTTATGTCCAATATTAATATAAAAACATTTAGTGCATTCAGCAATGCACTTCCAGAATTTTAACATCAGTGATGTCTAGCATTGTTTCTAATTAATATAGTTTTCAACAAAAAATGTTTTTTCTATCTTGCAGGACGAAGAAAGAACAAAAATACTGTAAGGTTTCCACAGGGAAGCCTTTTAATGTCTACATTTATTTGAACTCTAAATGTGCAAAAGGAGAAAATATATATGGTTGATTCCCCTTTAACTTTATACAAGACAATTAATATTAGTCAAGTTAGCTTTAATGCTCATCAACTAACATATGTGCAAATAAAATGATAATGCTCATGCCCAATGATTTGTTGGTTGATAGTGACTGAATATGCATTTTAGGCCTGCAAAGAGATTGTAATTTATTGCTTCTTATGACTGCAGGGAACCAATTGGGTTAATCTTATGGCAGATATTCCAAAAGACTGAAGAAGCAAGTGATACGTTCACCAGGATGCTTTAGAGAACTTGGTCTACTTGTGCAATTTGGGAAAACTTTCAGGAGTTTTACATACGTCAAATCTCAGACAATCAAATTTATTCATGTAGCAGATTTCAGCAACAAGGCGTCTCAAGGTGCTTTGAGATGTAACTGAAGCATCAAACAGTCACCAGTAACAAACATTACATTTTGTCGAGTGCCGTCATCAAAACCACCAAGGCACATCAAATATGTTGGTTGATCTTCCGGTGATTATGGATCGAAAGCAGCTGTAAACGGGGGGTTTTAGTTACGGTTCAAAGGAACTCTGTGTTTCAGCTGTTTTGCAGTTTTCTGATTCAGTTCCAGATTTGTGCCTCATAGAGAATACAGCAGTAACTCTGTCTGGCAACATAAGATTCAACTCAAGTCCCTCAAATAGCGTTGATGGCTGTCGCTAAACGGGCAGACCAATCAGGGTTGGTAAAGTCCAATCCCCAACAGGTGACCTCCTGTGAGGGAACAGTTGACCTAGAGTCACCAACTCTACCTAAAGTGATGTTTTTCTGCTCTGACATTGCTGAGCTAATTGCTGAATTGCCTCCTCAGTAAGTCATTTGGTTCTATAGAGGCGTCATAATGAGCCATTCATGTGATTCAGGTGTGTTTAGTCAAGAGAAAATCTGAAACGTGCAAGTTACTGGTGCCCGTCTGCAGGAGCTGGCCACTCCTCTCGATCAAAATAGCTATGCAAGAATGGCCCAATCAAAGTTCAAATTGAAGTGAGAGAATTTTGTCAGTTGCATTTTTCAACAGCTTTAGGGGAAGACGTACAGTTTAGTAATCACCCAATTCCTGCTTGTGTAGATATTTCTGAACTTCAAAATCATTATCAGCAAAACTGCGTCGGTTCAGCAGGGAGGCAGATTTGCTTTCTTTTTATATCATCCAGATGAACGCCGGCCAAATGTATTTCAGTCCCCCCCTCGCAGCTGAGTCTGCGCTAATTCAGTCCATTTGCAGCGTTTGGAGACGAAGCCATATGCAGTCATTCTTCATATTTCCATTGACTTGAATCTCAGTCGTCAGCGCTGGGAGCAGCAGCGCGCTTATAAATCACTCAGGCCCGTTTCAGGCAAGGCGTGCGTGTTGCCGTTGGACTCCTCTCAAGGTTCTGGAAGCAGATGATTCTACACCCGAGTCGAGGCGGCGAGCCCGACGTCGGCGCTCAGCGTGTGCTCCCTTTGCCACGGTCTAATTCATTTCTCAGGCTTGTCGCCTCGCTTTTGTGGAGCTTCAGAGTCTCCTCTCTATTCTTCCTCGGGGAGGGAAACCCCCCGCGTGTGAGTGCTGATGCAGGCCCCCCAGGGGTCACGGGAAGGGGCCCTCTGTTTAAACACAGTTGTGGGCTTTGCCGGTGCAGAGCATTCCTCGGGGCACAAACAGGTGGTAAATTAAGCAGACAGTGACGGATTGCCACCCTCGGAGAAAGAGAAATATGTTTTGTTTGTTCAATTTTTGTTTTTCATCAGCGCCGTAGCTACGGAGACGGCAGACACAAAGGGATTATATTCTCGCCCGACGACTCTTCCTCTGCACACATACACACACGTGTACCCCTCCTTCTTTCTCCCTACTGCCGGACAGAGGACAATGAATCAAAAGATCTGCCCGGCCATCTCTCCACAGTCACCCAAGGGTGGAGGATCCGCGATCATTCACTCAGCTGATAACCAGCTTCTGCGCGCTAATTAGGCGAGCTCTAATTTCATTAGCCTCTCCTCCCCACCACCACACCACCACCCGTGTCAAAAGCAGCAACAGCAGCAGCAGCACACTCAAAGAAGATCAACTCTGTGGGAAGTCTGGCTGGAAGGGAGACTCGGGTCAGCGGCCATTGTTGGAACTCGAGATCATCCTGCACTTCCTCTCCTCGACAACGCCGCTTCCATTTTCTAACTGGTGTCTATTTAACTTAAACCAAGTGGCACAAGGTGTATGTGTGTGTGTGTGTGTGTGTGCGTGTGTGTGCGTGCCTGAGGGGGGTTTGTGTGCACTTCAATACACCCTGAGGTCTGAAAACACACTTGAGAGTGAAAGCAAGAGAGGCAAGACACTGACAGGGAGCCTGGGCCCCCTGCGCCGCAACAGGGTCTCCTCCAACCGAATCCATCGGCGATCCCCGTCCCCTCGCTGGATTCTCACGCTGTGGAGTTGGATGGAGCTCTGGGAGCAAAACCCCGGACAGCTCATGAGGTCGGAAACACATCCCGATTCTCCCCCGGACCTTTTTTTTCCCCCCTCAAGCTGCGAAGACAAATAGTGGCCCCCAGGCTTCTACCCCATCAACCACCCCCTCCACCCTCACTCACACCCTTTATGTGTCAGGGTGAAGGAGAGGGCTGCAGTGAATGGCAGGGCTGTGAGAGTTCACTCTCCTCGGCCCAACAGGCCTTCTTTCTCCTGAATTTGTGTGCAATTTGCTCACGCCGCGCATTGAGGGACGCACACTTGAACACCTCAATTCATTTTCTGGTATTGACAGGGGTTGACTGATGAAGACTGACTATGAAAAGGAAAACCTTCTTTTGGAAAAAAAGAAAAGACGTGTAACCTTAGTTTTGTATTGCCTTTATCACCCTTGAAGCATTTTTCCCATTTGGTTACATTACAGTTGCAGATCCGATGAATTTGTTTTGGGGTGATTGACGGTCTCTCAGGGTGTTAACATCTGATGGTCCTGTAGACTTGGACGCCAAATTTGCAACGTTTGTTGCATTTTTAGCTGCTGCGGTTCACTTTCACACTGTACTGTCAAAAGAACGAAACACTTCTTTTCACAGTACAGTCAAAAAAAAAAAGGTGAAATTGTGAAGAAGTTTTATTCGTATTAAATGATGTTCCTTATGTATCATATAAATGTAATGTTTACGGTGCATTTAGACTTGTCCTGTAAATGCACCCTAACACAAAGTGACACTTAATTGTGAAGTGCTCTATATTACAGGGCATTCTGGGTAAATACAATCAAAACAAATGCAAGAGTCTAGCATTAGCTTGAGAAATGACTCGTGGGCTTTTTCTAAAATCTGATGCAACTCCATTTTCGTTTAAAGAGGAAGGTTTTTGTGTTTCCTTCAGTAGTTTGTGGTGCAGCGCTACCACAGGTGAGGAAGGGAACACACTTCTCAAAGGGTTTGGTTTGTTTGATGCAGTGCAGAGTGAAAGTGGACCACACCAGCTGAAAATATAGCAAATGTTGCCATTTTGGTTTTCAATCGAAACAAGATTAAGTCTCCTGGACTCCCAGGCGTGAAAACGCCCTCAGTTTTCCACTGTGCATAGTGTTATGGTGTAAAACCCATACAGTCCTGCTTTAACATTGAAGTGTACTGTAAAAAAGAAAAAAAAAAGAAAAAAAAATCAGAAAAACCCTGGATTCATACAATCATTTTGAATAAAATCAGTCTGCTGCTTTGTGAACTGTGTTCAATTTGGCTCAGGTGAAATCATTCCCACAGTTTTTGATTTAAAAACAACAAAAAAAACCACCATCCACTCACGGCATAATTGGACATTCCTGGCTAAACTCTTAGAACAAAGCCCTTCACTTCAAGCACACATTAGCTGCAACGCTGCCGAGCTGTTTAACCCCCTTGTTGCATTCACTGTGACATGGTAATCGGCAACTCTGCTTTGGGCTCGACTCGTTCCCTGGTATGAAAATATCTACCACAAGCAGAGTCCCAGATAGGTACCAGGTTTTGGGGGTGGTGGTGGTGGGGTTTTTTTGTCCAACTTCACACCTGACGGATCAAACGGGGAAAATAAATTGACTCAGAAGTTCTATTACTTGCAGATGTGGAGTTGTACGCATCAGATATGTTCAAAAGAACTAAAGAAATCCAGCTCCTCCACTGGTGACCTGAGCGCTCGTCATTGGAAAAGTTGTTGTTGGGGTTTCCTGTGGAAACTGGTGCATATTGGTGAGAGTGTTCGCATTGTGGCGAAGGTCAGAGGTCAGAGTTTAAGGGAGGCGCCGGTGACACGCTGCTCTTTTTTTATACAATGTTCTCTAAATGTTTGTGGGAAAAAAGGTGGCGTGGCAACTTGAAATCAGCCACTCGGCTACAATTTTATGTGAATCTTATTGAATGTGTGATGTGCTATTTTGAAAATAACAAATAAACTTGAAAAAAATTGACAAAAAAATAAAAATGTCTGCAGTTTGTAAAACGCAAGTAACATTTCTGTTCTTAGTCTGCAGTGAGCAAAGCACAAATCTCTATAGACATGTTGCTTGTTATTGTTTACTTTTTTTTTTAACTGAACCAAAACACTCATCTACATGTTAAGTTTGCCAAAGTGAAACCAGACTAACTGACCTACTTCCCTTTAACTCATCTTTCACACAGATAGCTGACCCTCTGCTTTTCTTCTTCTTCTTCCCCAGCCGTCCAGGTTCACGTCCTCAAAGGCGACAAGGCAGGCGAGTGGTGGAAGTTCACCGTCAACATCATTTCCGTCTACAAGCAAGGCGGCCACCGCATCCGCCGCGGGGACCAGCTGCTGTGGGTGCGCGCCAAGGACGTGGCCTGCAAGTGTCCCAAGATCAAGCCCGGGAGGAAGTACCTGCTCCTGGGCTCGGACGACGACGCGCCCGGACAGAGCGGCGTGGTCGCCGACAAAGGCAGCCTGCTCATCCCCTGGAAGGACCTGTGGGGCCGCCGGCTGAGGAAGTTCCAGCAGCGCAGCAAGAGGGGGAAGTGCTAAAATAAAAATAAAAATGGCTTGTCGGTGAGAGAAGAGGAGAGAGATTGGTGTGACGCCTCCCGCCGGGATCAAAAGGAGAAGTGATGGTTGATGGATTAACTGAAATAGTCATAAATAAAAGGGACGAAAATATTAAAGTGAAGAGTAGGAGAACTGGTGGAGACTGAGTGCTGCTGCTCTGAGCTGGAGGAAAAGAGAATAATGTTTTTAGGAACTTTTGTTGTGTGTGTGTGAAGGAGCTCGCGCTACGGTTGTTCCGTTTCTTCGTCTTTGAGGTGTGTTATATCGTGTGATTGCAGAGTTTGCACCTAATTCCACAGACACGACTCATACGAAACCCCTCTCTTAGGTCATGATGTCGCTGTACAACAACGCACTTCCCCGCCACGCTGCAAAGCTCCCCGGGGGTGGGAAAAAAAAATACTGCTCTGGAGCATCACAGGACCGCACACACGCCCACGTATGAACGGTCGTTCCTGCAGATCTGCCAAACTGTCGTCTACTTTTGCGAAACGTTTAAACCCGTTCTGAGCTGCCAGTCTCTTGAGTGCCATGTTTCCCGGGAACTTCCTGACCATGTAGGCGCGTTACCTCACTGGGCTCTGGGAACTAAGAGATCCTTCCTTTCTTCTTCTCTGCTCAGCTGTTACCTGCAGTTCCGGTGCATCTGAATATATTAAAGCATCGTTGAAAAGTGAAATTGTTTTGGTTGTTTTCCAAAGTGAAACCATTACGTGAGTTCAATGCCCAATATTTCAAGTGTTCATTTCATTATCATAAATTACAGCTCAGAAAAAGCGACGCTGAAGTGTTTCAGAAAAATTTTAATATCACATAAGATAAGAGTAATGAAACAAGATTTTTCATACATAAATGTTGACCGACTGAAAGTTATGTCCATGGAATGTGAGATACATTCACTCAGTTCTTGAGCTAGGATGTTTTTGTGGCTGTGCTAAGGTGTTTAAGGAGTACTATTGTGCAAAATAAACTTTTTAAATATTATTTTAACATCATGTTAAAATGTTGCTCCCTCACACTTTGTTTCATGCATGTTTGAGAAATCCTTTTAATCTCCCCTGGAAACCAATCAGCTGTCCAAATCACCTGGATGGACCTGGCCCCGCCTTCGAGACGAAGCTCCTCCTCAGACAAGTCATTTCCAAGCTTCCGCCTCTCAGAGCAGGGCTCCCTCAAGACTCCCTCACTCAGCTCCTTCAGACTAGCCAGCAGCAATTAGCAAACAGCTGGTGGAGCTGATCGATCTGCTGATCTCATTATAGTAGCTGCTGCTCAGTGCAACATTGGTAAAAAAGTTGTTAAAGGGTTAATAGAAGAGCTGTGTTGTGGCGCTTTCCTGAAGGCGGAGATTCAGAAAGAGCAGGAGCTTCTTAAAGAGACAGAGGCCAAATTTCAAGGTATTAAATTCTAAAGTGAAATTAGTTTGAAGTCATATTTGGTTTATTTGGTTTTATAACAATTGAAGTTATTGTGTTATAAAATGGCAATACGTGAATGGAAAACACAAAATGCTGACCCTTTATGATCCTTTTCGCAGTCGATCTTATGTGATGTCATTTTCTGACAATCTTAGATTTGATCTATAATAAGTATTTTACAGAATCTATGCGAGTTTTCCTTTTGAAACAAATTCCTGAACCAAATTCGCTTTTCAACGACTTTCCGATTTATTGTTGTGACCTCTGCAATGTAAAGTAACTGTGTGTGTGCATACGTCATTGTTTATCTGTTGTTTTTTTTTTGTAGAAGATGCCGATTTTATTACCTAGATTGTAGAGTAGACGTGTCAACGATGCACTTACGTCTTTTTTTTGTTTGTTTGTTTTTTTTTTTTTTTTACCAGCCTAAAGTTTTCAAACTTATGGGATACGTCCGCAAAACGTTCCAACTTCGCGTAAAAGACGCGCGCTCGTCGCTTAGCTAGTCTGAAACTCGACCTGCCTCTCCGACCAACTGATGTCTCACAGAAGAATCTAATAACGGACTAAACTTTTAGAACGTCTTCTAGAAACCCCCACATGCTCACCTTTCA
Organism: Poeciliopsis prolifica; assembly: GCF_027474105.1. Taxonomy (NCBI): domain Eukaryota; kingdom Metazoa; phylum Chordata; class Actinopteri; order Cyprinodontiformes; family Poeciliidae; genus Poeciliopsis; species Poeciliopsis prolifica. The sequence goes on along the minus strand of NW_026562385.1, from coordinate 10,673,180 downwards.
CTGTGGCTGACGAGCCTGATGACGATTGTGAATTATGCACATTTATTTTCAAAAACAGTGTTGAAAAGAAGAAAAAAAAAACCCTGTGGAGTGATAAAATGTCACAGATGTTTATTGTGCAAGTGCGTGTCAAGTATTCATCACCTCAAAGTGTCTTTTTATTTCGACGGAGAGATTCTTCTGTCTGTACTTGGTACTCGACATAAAGGCATGACTGACTGTCTGTATGTGAAATAGCTGTATAGTATTACTCCTCTTCTTCCTCCCCTCTTGTTGTTAAACCATTAACCTGATATTCTGTGTCTACATGTGAACCTAACCCTTGTTTTCAACATTAGAAGCTTAACGAGCGGAAATTAAAAAGAAAAAAAAAAAGTCCGCCGGTGTACATCAAAGTGTCGCGTAACGGTACGATGTGCCGCTTGTACTCGGCGCATCGCACCGTTTCTGTTTGATGGAAATTTGATTCTGCGAGCAGGACTGGGCCCAAATGTTTCTTCCCTGCTTTTTTTTTTGCTTTGTTGTGGGGTTTTTTTTGGTTTTGTTTTTTTTTACCTTTGTTCCTGAAAGGTACTTTCCTACCAGGCCGCTCGTCCTCCGTAAACAGAACCCAACAGTTTCCTCCTCGTGTTTATATTCCTGCTTGTAAATGTTGTTAGGAGTGTCCGGTGCAAAACGGTTGTGTAATGTCTTGTAATACTAATATATTATGTTTATCATAAATGAATATATTTAATGACACATGAGACAATGTGGCTTTTTGTCTGTTTATTGGTTACCTAGGCGTTTGAGTTTCTTTTATTATTATTTCTGCGTTGGTTTTATGGAGCAAAGAAAAAAGAAAAGTTTTAAGTGTTTTGCTAAATGACTCCATTTAAACTGTTTTGATTCCCGCCACAAACGCAAAGTCCATAAATCTTCATTTTAAAGCAGTTCATTTATTTAGAAGGTATGCAGAGCAAAAGTTGTCACCAAAAAAACACAAAAGAAGTCATTAATTTATGTACATAAATATTGAGTTAACTGAATCGAATCACATTTCAAGCCAATTACTTAAATTCCAATTTGATCCAAGTTATAAAACAGTTCAGTCACTTTCAGTTTATTATTCAGATTGGAAAACTAAACATTCACAGAAAGACACCGTCAACAAAAACCATCTGCCATGACGCAGAGAGCAAAAAGGCTACATGGGAGAGTAGCAGGAGAAAGAAGAGCAGTCAGTATGTCCTCCAGCTAGCTAAACCTGACCTCCAGCTGGTGATAACCTGAGTTACACCAGACGTTAAGGTTTCTAAACCTGGAAAGTTTCACAAAGTGTTAGTCTTAAAGGTAGACCAGGTGTCGGCCTCACGGACTAAACCAGCTAAAATCTTCTTCACACTTCAAGAAACTGTAGGAACCAGTAGTAAACCTACAACCTGCAAGCAAACAGTCCAGCCCTGAAGTTTCAATTCATGGACTAGTTTCTCCATCAGTCTTGGACAGGATGTTTCACACTTTGGCAATCATCCAGAGGAGAAAGACGGAAATCCCACAAACCTGCTTTTAATACGGGATTAACTTTTTTCTATATGTCCTCCGTCGGTGCTAAACGTCCGCAGGTCACCGCGTAAATCAATAACGGCTCTCGGCAAACGTTTCCTCTGGAAGTCACATCGTCCGCAGCGGCTGCGTCTTTTTATCCAGTCTGAGTCAAATCGAAATAACATTCGCCCACTGCTGCTGTCTGATTGTAAACGAGTGCTTTAACCTCACTTCTAATGTGGTTTAGTCAAATCATGTGTCGATTTGACTAAACCACGTAACAATTCAAACATGGTCCATACTGAAAAAAAGACAGGAGCTTTAAATATGCTCTTAATTGGTCACATTAACAGTAAATAAAGTCCGCCAAACTTTATTTACTGTGGGTTGAGTGCCTTTTTGACCAATTAACACTTTTTTTTTAAAGTTGGAGCCACATTCTCTTTTCTTTCAGTGTTCAGAAGCCAAAATGAGACTTTCAGCTGTTTCCATTCGCAGGAGTTATATTTCTCACATTAGAGCACAAATTACAACCTATATGTTCTCACTTTCATTTACTTTTTATAGTTTTTTTTTTTTCAAATTTTTTTATTGCATTTTGAGCTGAGAGGTCCTTTGCCACCGTGGGAACCAGGCCTGACACTTCATTACTTTTAAATCCCTACGTTGTGTGCCAGCATGTTGGGTATCCAAAACGCTGCTCTCAACACTTCCGTGTAATTTCTCCAAATCGTTCTTGGGTGACCATTGTGTTACACTTCGCTCCCCAAGATTGATGTTCGACACATAGCCAGAGGTCGGAAGAGTATCCAATAATTGCGCTCATGTCAGAGCAGCAGGAGTTCGACATATTTTTACTCAGAAGTAATAAGTAGGATATTACTAAAGTATGAAAAAAGAAAAAGAAAAAGTATTTGGTACTCAAGTACAGAGCAACTGATCAGAACGTTTAAAAGTGACACCACATGGATCCAAATAATAAAAGCTATGTGAAAATAATTGCACTTCAAGCAATAATGAGAATAATTCATATAACGTCACCTTCTTAAAAAATAATGGCTTCAGACATTTTTTTTTTCCTTCTCTGTTTGCATAAAACTGTCATAAATTGTGAGTTTGTAAGTGGACCAAAAGGCAGACTGGAGCTTGGAGCATGGTGTCATGTTGACGGATTTAATGAAGAAAAAAAATAAATAAAATAAAACCTGCAACTAAAAACCGTGGAGACACGGGGAGGAACCGAGAATGAGTTCCATGTTTACTGGGGAGGGTGATTAGTGAACAAGAAACAGATAGCTGATTGGAAACAGGCTGCAGGTGTGAGGGGAGAGAGAGAGAGAGAGAGCACTGGGGGCGAGAGACACAGTTAAAATAGAGGAGCAAGATGAACTGCATTGACTGAGAAGGACTGAAATAAATTCACACAGAAATGAGGCTAACCAAAGAAAGAGACGAACACACAAAAAAAATCAAATCTCAAAAACAATTTTTATCATTCAGTGAAATTACTCAGTGGTTTGAGTATCTAAAGATTTAACTCAAATGACAGTAGTCATAAAAAATTACTCAATTAATGCTCAAAGGTAATTATTGTTTTTTTGTTGTTATTGTTTTTTCAAAACACTTACTCAGGTGAATGTAACTAGTTTCTACCCAATCTTATTGCTCTTCAGCAACTTTTGTGGTCTTGAAATTCCTTTTGCGTTGAGTTTTATCTCTGCTGAGCCTCAAGCCTGAGCACAACGGAAAGAATCAAATCATATTGATTCCCTCTGACAAGATTCCCTCTGACTCTCCAGCATCACAGCAAAAACAAAAAAACAAAAACAATCAAAAAACACAACTCCTCTTCTAATCAAACATTATTTATCTAGAATGTTGACATTTACGTAAGCGGAGGATTTTGCGGGACTTTTCAGAAACGCTGGACCGAAGTTGCCAGAAAATATGAAGCAAATAAAACATCGGGAGCAAATGAATTAGAGCGTTCGGCTGCTGCCAGAGAACTTGTCCTGCAGCGCTGATCATCATTTGTGTTGGACCGAGCGCCAGCATAAACTTCACAGACAATAAGGACTGGCTGTAAGATTGCTATAACACAGGCATATTAGTGAAGAGATGATATCACCGACGTGTCTAATCCAAACCACAGATGTTTTTGTTGAAGCTGGGAGGCTTTGGGATCCGTGGAAACTCCTTAGCTTATTCCTATCGGGACGGGGGGGTAGGGGGGGTTTGTGGGTGTCGACACACAAACATGCGGTTCTGAACTCGCCGCAAACGAGAGTCCGTCTCTCTTTCGGATTGCGCGTCGGGTTACGGATACGCTCTCGGAAACGCCTGGCCGAGCAATTGTCCGTTCGGCGCTGAAAGCTTAAGCGGTTTTACAACACAAATCTATTAGGATCACTCTCAAGTCTGCTGGTGAAAAGGAATCAGAAGAACTTTTAGCTGTTAAATGTTTGAATTTCCTGTTTAAAGCTCCCTCGTCGTTATTGTCCAACGAAACAGAGTCTGAGCGTTGCACAGCCTTTCGGTTGGACTTCGGTCGCTGCAGCGATGTGGAGGCGGGAGGGAATGGGAGCGTTGAAAAGGGGGTCTGGTGTGCTTGAACTTTTCCTCTCAAGGATGGAGCTGGAACAAGAACTTCAACATGATACAATCGCAGCGTTGGCCGTTCGTTTCCCGTAAGCCGGACTTCGTTTGGGCGTTTGGTTTCCAGCTGCACCACCCTGTTGGAACTTTCCAGAGACTGGCGCTCCTAGATGAAGTAGGACAATTGTCCTTGTTGGAGGGGAGGGGGGCTGTAGGCAGGGTGACATGCTGAGGGTGTCATTGCTTTGATGACAGGGTGGCCCTCTGACCTTGGAACATCAGCGATGCGCCTCGCTTGGAAATGGAAACCGGCTGGACAAACGGCCCCCAAACTCCTGTGACCTCCACTCCATGGTGGAGTCAGGATGGAAAAACTCCTGATTTCTTTATCAGATTCGGCCTGTGAAAACATTCAGGGGGCTTTAGATTTACTGCCTTTTCCTTATTGTTCTTTACCCTCTTGTTTTGCCCTTGAAGGTAACCGGTGAGCGTTACGAGGCCTCTGCGGCTCTCTGCAGTCCTCAACAACATTACATCGTGAGTTATGAGACTTCCACGCATGTGGCTGAGTTTTATATTTCCGTGGAGGCCGACGCCGCCTTCAAGGTACTCTGGTACCTTGCAAAAGTATTCGTACCGCTGGAGCTTTTACCAATTTTGACACACCTAACAACCAAAACCTTAACAATAAACGCAATTTTTTACGCTAATGCGCCAATGCAAGATTTGGTGTGGCCAACTGCTTTTGGCAGGTACGCTTATTACCTGTGTGTGATTTAATGTCAGTATAAATTCAGTGTCAGACATTCGCTAGAGAACAAACAGCATCACGAACGCCAAGGAACACAGCAGACCTGACAGGCTGAAGTGTAAAGAAGTTTAAAGCAGGGTTGGGTTACAAAATAATATCCAAGTCTTTGAGTATCTCGACTGTTCAACTCATCATCTGGAAACGGGAAGAGTTTTCCGCTGAAACATCTGAACAGGCAGGGCAGGTAAGGAAGGTAGTATACAGAGAAACAACAAAAAGATCCGGAGTAAATCTTGAGGAGCTGGAGGACAGTCACAGGTCAGGCGGCAGACATGAGTCATAAAACAGAGGAAAAAAATAAAAAAAATAAAGCCAGCGTCCAGAGACGCAAAAACGCTCCGTTTGTAATGCGGGAGATAATGAGGAGGCGTCACAGCGGAGACCCAGGGAAGGGAAAAAGGAGCTAGTAGTTATCTGGCAACATGAGGTTCATTATATCACTATCAGACATGGACTTCATCTTCATTCAGCTGTACATTTGAAATCCATATATTGATCAAAATTTTATTGCTCCAATAATAATAAAAATAAATATGTAATGATAAAAAGTATCATTGTAAATAAATACAATCATAAAACCTAAGAGCTGGAGTTAAAACGTTAAAAATTTTGTTTTTACACAAACTATGAATTTTGTTCCTTCACTGACTAAAATACGGAAAACAAAGCGTGTATTCACGAGAAACAAAACTGCATGAAAATGACTTGACAGGGTCTTTATGTCAACACCTTCAGCCCCTCCCCCACCTCTTTCTTTAACTTCTTTCAATCTCACCAAAAGCGGCCTCGGCTATTTCCAGGTCCACCGGTTCAAAAGCTGCATTTCTGGCCTTCTGCGCCGCAGCACAAAGGTCTTTCCTATACATCAGGAGAAAGTCTCATTGGAGAGCGGGTCTCCATCCCATCCCAGTGTTGGGCCCGGGACAGAGGGACACACACACAGACCGAGTTGATCCTTTTCATTCTCATTACCATTCCCACACAGGGTTAAGCCACTTGGCTTTTGGACGGTATGTATGTGCTGTATATTTCCCAACCCCTCGCCCCTCCCTCTCAGCCCCGGAGCTCCAAGTTAAATGATCAGAAAGACAATCGGGTCATAAACCGGTTCTTTTTAATGCCTCTTCACTCACACTGCCTGGGACCTAAAGATGCCGGAGTGGAGAGAGTGTGTGTGGATGTGTGTGTGGATGTGTGTGTGGATGTGTGTGCGCTGTGAGGAGAGTCCTTCAGTTTGCCTCACAGCAGACTATACACTATAAAACTCAACTGCCCCAAATCAAACTTAATTTCTATTTGGTTTTGTTGACTCAATTTTCACGATTTGATTTTTCTTCATGTGTTTTTTTTGTACGTCAAAGTAAATCTATGTTCTTTAAGCGCTCTTTTGCCATTTACTCCAAATCCAAATGCTTTTCTCTGGATAAACCACCACTTTGATCTCATTGTTTTTCTATTGAATCCCCTTCCGTTGAATTCAAAAATACTTTATTGATCCCAAAGAGACATCAAATGACGTCGTGGTAACTCGTATGAGACAAAAATTCTCCAGAGCCGTTGCAGATGCCGGTGGCTGTGAGCAGGAACTATTTCCTGTAGCAGTCTGTGTCACAGCGAGTTGGAAGTAGCCTCCGACTGAAGACACTCGGCTTTATGAATCATTATCATCTGTGCAAACTGCAAACAACCTAAAAGTGTCCTGCGTGCACAGTGCAGGACGCAATAACATCACACCTGGCGACTCTCTGTGTTTAGGGAAGTAAACATGGATGGTAACGGTAATCCTCATTACCATCCGCCGTGGTTGGAGATTTTCTTACTGCGTAAAACACTGGGGCACCTGGCCCCAGTGTTTAAGTTTAAGCTGTATGGTGTGCTTTAAAGGCCACAACATAAAAATAAATAAATAAACAAACAGTACCTGCCGAAGCCTTGAGTAAAGGTTCAAGTACACAATGGTATAAGTATGCATGTCTGGAAACGTTCAAGCTTCCAAACAAACAAAACAAAATATTCTGATAAACTTAAAAAAAAACTCACTGCCTATCAAAACTAACTTCTTTGCTGAGATAAATTGCTGAGATAATCAATATTTCAGCAGCATTACTCGCAATAAGTTGAACATGTGATGGTGAAATATTAAAATTCTTGATTTTTGTTAAGTCTCTACCCAGGGAGAGTGCCAGAGCTAAGGATTTATTGTGAAAATACGTTAATATTTGCTATTTTTTAAGGGAAACTGACTTGAACGACCCCCAAAAATCTCCACTGACAATTATGCCACAGATTGTTGACTGTTGTATTTTTTTTTTCCAAAAAAAGGAGAGATACTTTCACCAATAAAGCAGCCATTTAAAAGGGAAACTTTCTGAATATTTATTACTTCTGGTTTGGAATGCTGTTAATAATGATTTAAAAATATCATAATGCATAATATATTTTTACAGCATCTTTTAAGTGGCTGTTTTATTAGCAATAAAAACAACTTCTTTTAAACTTGACCTCTAGTCTGAAGACAAAAACCAGATTGTCAGTATTTTGTGTATAAAAACAAGAAAATTGCTTTGGATGGATTTTTTTTTTACTGTCATCATCCCTTCCTGCTTCCTCGCAATCATACGTGAAAGTGTTGGCTTGCAACAAAAAAAAAAAAGAAAGAAAGAAAAACTCTGGGATTAAACAAAGTGCAGAGTGACTTCGGGGTCTGGGATCTTCAAATAAACCCTGCCTGGGTGTCATGGGGACCAGGAAGTGGAATTAACCGCTATATTAGCTGACCTTCATCTCGTTGTTTGTCCCAACCTGGCTGGCTGGGCCCTCGGCCGGCCGGTAACCACGGCCTCCGGCTCCAACAATGCCGGCATTTCCATCGGTAAGAAAGAAAAACACTGGCTTTAGGGGGTTTACTGAGCAAACACGACGAGCCGTGCCAAACACTCCTGGCTCCCACATTTCACAATGGCTTTCTATATTGCCATTTTTTTTTTTTCTTTTCTCGCCCCTCTTGTCGCCCGCTGGAGCTCTGGGAAGCCACCACAGTTCTGGGTCGAGTGTGGGACAGAAACTTAGGAAAGCAGCGTTGACCTGTGTGTAGAAGCGCTCTTTTTGGTGAATAACGCAAAAATAACACGACGAAAATAAGGACACGGCGGTTTTGATTCCGTGTGGCTGAAAGGTAAAACATGTCTCCTCGCCCACGGAGAGCTTTGTTATTTATTCATATTTAGGTTGCGTTGTGTCACACCTCTCCACGCCTTTAGGTGGAGCCGCTGACAAGAGGAAAATGACAAACGGTAGGAAGAGTAAGAGATGATTAAAAAGTACCCTCACTCTACTTTGCATGCGTACTGCGTCCCATTCTCCACATCCGCCATTCGCCCCGCCTATTTTTGGTCCTATTTCCGCCCCTACGCGAAGCCTGCATTTTTACGGACTTCGGCAAAGTGTATTACCCACAATTCATTGCTGCATGTGATGTTTTGAGCTGAAAGGCAGACCTATGGCAATGTTTTGTTGTTTTTTTCCAGTCTTTATAGAAACATCAAACAGAATAGCATGACACATTGGCACTAAAAAAAGTTGATATGATAGAAAAAAGAAGAAGTAAAACGAATCGTCACAAATGCGAGACAAATTCCAAATCTTAAATAAAGCCAGTGGATTAAATATGCAGTATGATAGTATATAAATGTATAGTAATTTAACTCTTCGTCCAGTGAGACATTTTGGGCGAGAGGCCGGGTTCACCCTGGACAGGTCGCCAGTCCATCGCAGACATTTTAGTTCTAGAAGTCTATTTATTTTTCAAATGCAGCATCAGGCTTTTTTAAAAATTATAATTATTATTATTTTTATACAGCACATGCCGTATGTTTGTCCTTAACTTTATACCAAACTAACTTTTAGCAGCATAAATGAGTAAAAATAAATAAATAAAAAACAATTAGTCAAATCACAGACTGTTAAAGTGAATAGTTGTACATATTTTAGGTATTATTTTAGGGAGGTGTTGATATGAAATCAGGCTTCTTCAATCTGACGCCCCTAAATAAAGTGCCATAAAATTTATTCATTCATTTTTGGTTCACATGCTTGTGGCCTCCAAGCGCCTCTGGTTTAATAATTCTACTAACAATATCACATTTGTTCATATTGTGCAAAGACATAAAAACAACAACCAAACAAATTAGCAAGAAAATCATTAGAAAATAATGTTACAGGCATAAAGATAAAAAATCAGGGCAAAAATCAAAAGTAGCTAAATTAATGATAAATTAGGCATGAATAAGACACAAGTGTTTATAATTGAAAGCATGTATGCTATACTAAAGAAGGACTTTTACATTTTAGCTCATGTGGCAGAAAGTTAGGATACAAATACATGCCAGCATTAATAAGAAGTGATCGGCTACACAAGCAGAAAAAAACTCTGTAAAAACGGATCGTAAGTTTTGCGTTCATGTCTGTTTCTTTCCACGCTTCTTCCGAAAACCGAACTGGACTTGAGAGGACGTCTTCTTTGCGAAATCCCTGAATGATCAAATCGCCACAAACCCTTCTGTTTAAAAGCTCTGCGCTCTGTTTTTGCCATCACTTCCAATGTCGCTCCTTCCAGCCACAAGCGAGCGCAGGAGCAGAGTAAAAGTAAAGGCCGCTTGTAAATCAGCTGCCCTGCTCGCTCCGATTAACGCGGGGAGACATCAAACGGTCAGGAAGCAGAACCTTTGCGTAAAGAAACTTTTTACCGCGTGGTTTTTGTCTCTTCTGTGCTTCTATTAGAACAATGGATAAATATGTGCGGTTGAGAATGGTTTAAAAAAAAAAAAGAGTAGTAAAATATCCCAGCATTTTGTTCTTTCCAGCCCAGAATATCCATCGCGGGGGTTAAATGTCGGCGATACGACGAATGGGATCAAAGAGAAAAGAAGGAAATTTAAGCTGCTGTTCTGATTTAAGGGACGATGGTTGCTCCTAAGGTCGAACTTGAGTGTGTGTGTGTGTGTTTGTGAACGGCAGCCTGCGTGTTTGTCTCGGTATGTGGTGGGATTCGGTGGAATTGAAGGGGGCGTTCGAAGCCCGGGATCAGACACGTTTCAGCCTCAGTAATCATCCGCGGGGTCACCAGAGGACGGCCAGGGGTCACGCTGGCAGCCAGGAGGGGATCTATTATCTCACGTTTAACAACCAAACACACACACACACGCACACATTCACCTTCAGCAATGTAACCTTGGGTGTGCTACTGTGGTGATATTATTATTCACAGCGAATGAAGGGAGAAGGATAAATATTCCTTTACACAACAAAAAGTGATGGAATAGTGTTTTTATCAGTTCCGTTGGATAAATTTGATTTCTCTTTTTGATGAGGGCGGGAAGTTCAAACTGACTCAACGTATCGCTGAGATAAAAACGAAGTGGCTTTGTAGCGGTCTGGGAACAATTATACAGACATTTCAGCATCCTGATTTATTTGTTTATTTTTTTACGCTCAGAGTCCAGCTTAGGTTCTGGTCTCGCTTTAATAAAGGGACGCAAAAGTTACATGGCAGCGAGGGCGGGGGGCAGTAAATTCTCCCGTTTTTATTCGGCATGCATCACAGCGGTACACCACAAGGCAACAAAATGGACTCGGTCAGCATTTTTTGACAAACACCACCACTCTTGAATGGTTTCTGCCATTTTGAAAACGGAAATGCCCTCCAAACGGAAGTCGGAGAGAGACGGGGGCAAAGGTGACAAAACGATTTAAATACATTTATGATTCTGATAGTTGCACACTAGAAACACCAATGAATTAATCACATAATAAATGTGATCCATTGACCAATATCTTTTCCAAACGCATTACTCTTGTGTCCACAGGCTAATAGTAGAGAAAAGATTAAGAGAAAAAAACTGAGTTTTATTGCACTGAGCAGCAAAGAATAAAATAAAAACCACAGTACCATGAAACACAATGACCCCCAACCATCCAGTAAAAACCATCCAGTCTTCTGATTTATTCCCCTTATGCAGTGAAGGAAGGAAGACTTTTTTTTTTGTTACATAAGGTTTTTGATGTATGTATTTGCAGACTGTGACCACTGCAGTTGTTTTTGCTCATGTTCTTTTGGTTCAATACTTTATCCTATGCACTGCAAATGTTTTATTAATGATGTTTCACAATGTCAAGTAGTCTGGGGGAAAAAAAGACACCAAAACACATTTTGTGTCTGGTTTCAGCCTAATTTCACCTGCTCAACATTTGCATTTAATATTCAACACAAAAGGCTGATAATTTTCCCCATGCACATTTTGGAGGGGTGTGCGCGTCCCTCTCCTAGCGAGCCAAACGGATAAGCTCACTATGTGGGCATGAATGTGGGTTGGTCATGCGAAGGCAGGAGCCAGGGTTGACTCGATATCATTCTGCGTGTGTATCGTTGGTCGTTTCTCCAAAACAACCAACCTCTATTTTCTAGGGAAGAGCTGGCATTCCACGCAGGTAAGTGGGTTGTACTTTTGGTTTGTGACCTGGATCACTAGTCAAATCCAACTGGCAGAAGGCATGTTGTGGATCAGTTACCAAGGACCTTTGAGGCCCAGTTTCCACCGATCGCATCATGTCAGAATTCCAGCCATCGTAAAATGCCATTTTCTCTAATATCACGCGGTGCAAGTAGTTAATCCGTATGGGAAGCTCAGATTTCCCAACAGATTTATGGAGATTACAAGTTACAAGAGCTCTGGGCAGCCACGGCTAATGAGCGACTCATATGTATGACCACAAAGTGACAAACCATGGCTGCAACCCAACAGGTCCTAAAATTGTTGTGCGAGAGAACACAAACACTCCTCTGTGAAACTAATTTAACAGCTGAGCTTTGTTCATGTTGCTGGGAGAGACGTTGATAGAACGAGCACTTCTAATGACACGGACCCATTACCAGAGTGTGCCAGCGCATCTCAATGCTTGGCCATCACTCAGGAGGAGATGGGAATCTGTCAGCACTCCGACAACAAGTGTCCAGATGCCTTCCCTGCAAAATACGTGCACTTAATAAGTTCTCACTAAACGGAACAAGAGAGAATATTATTCTATTTTGATGAATAGAAGAATATAGTTTGCAAAGGGTTTATTTATTGAAAAGACGCGTTTATTTAGCTTTCATTGGAGGTTTAGATTTTTTAAATAAATGTAAGCTCCAGTCAAGATCTTTTTTTATATTTGTACTCTTCCTTTTAAAATTGAGAGCAGTTACTGGGAACCTGTAATTAGTAATCCACGGCTGCATGTTTCTTCGGGGAATAAATATGGTGCGACACATAGGATAATTTCTCTTAGGGCCTATCCTAATACATTCTATACAAAAACTGTAGAATTGGGACGGTACGGGTTATGCCATCGACTTGGACCTCTGCGACATCCAAAATGGCTTCACTGGTCACTGTTTTGGCATCTGTACCGCTGAAAAGTACAACTACAACAAGCAATTGATTTTAAATGAGCAGAAAAGGTGTTTTTGCATTTTGAAGTCATTCCAGGAAATATTTGGCTGCTTAAATTTGTTTTTTTTTAATCTCTTATTGAATACAGAGCAAAATTAAATCGTATTCACACATGCAGAGTTGAACGAATAAAAAAATTAGTTCAATACTTTACATTTGAAAGTTAATGACTGTAGCTGTGTTCCCATTGACTTTGTAATTGCGCCAGTTGGAATTATGAAAATAAATGTATTTAATGGAAACATGCCAATTTACAAAAAAATTTTCTGAAAGTTTTCAGAAAAAAAATTTTGAAGCTAAGATTCCATCTGTGTCAAAATGAGTGTATTTTGCAAAACTACAATAAAATTACTGCTTTTCACATCACACGAGTCACGGGACCAACAGCTGGACGTTTCTACTGGCGGAAACAACGAAGACGACGATGACAGGAAGTGGTAGGAGGATGATGTTGCGGCATGTTTTTTAATGACTATCGCATAAACACACTTACTCAATTGTGATTTTTAATTGCCTTATTTATTTAATGGAAACACTGCAATTGTAAAAAAAAAAATGTTTTTTTTTTTTGACACTGGCGGAATATTGACAAAGTTTTGTGCATATTTCTTATGGAATCTCAGCAAAAAGTCCCTCACATGAATTATTATCCCAAATGTCTCACTTCAAAGAGCAAATAAAATGCAGCCAAAAAAGTCATAAACACTTGTTCTCTGTTCTCCACTTCTGTTCTTGGAAACTTGATATTTTTCCCCGGTTCTTCTGTTTTCAAGTTCAGATCAATATGCTCATTTATATTGGCAGTTTGTGCTTATTTGCTCTAAATTAAAACCACTGACGTGAGCCCAAGGACCACAGTTATAGAAGACTAAGAGCTGCCACTATTGGCAAAAGTAAGTTTTGCGCATATTATTAGCAGCAAGGGTACTGATAATTATGGGAGCAACAATTTAAGTAAAATTTTTTTCTAAATTTCTCAGTGAGATCGGGTTACTGCAATCAAACAGAACACGTTTTCTTCCAGTATTTTCTTGGATGAGACTGTCCTCCCTGACGACGAGGCGGACCTCAAATGCTCCCTCTCTGAGGATGTGTGAGATCCGCCTCTGCTCGACGTTGCGGCGGAGAAAGGAAGATGGCGCTGCTGACTCACCCGCGCTCTCTGGACTGCGGCCGTCGTCCGGCTCGGAGTGGACGAGTGACGGACCCGTTCCTGTTTCTCAAAGCGTCGCCACTAGTGTGTCAGCATCCTGCCGTCGCCGAGTTTGATACGGAGCTCTTCCTACGTGGAAAGTGAACTCGTGATCGACACTGAGATATCGATACCTCGATGCTTCTCGATCTTTATGAGCTAAACTCCATTCTCGGATCAAATTAGTATCACTTTTTGATGCTTTGGTTATTTGAAGAAATGCATACCATTAAAGAAAATGCAGAAAAAATAAAACTATTGAGATGTCTAAATTTTTTAATTGGTAGAGAACTACTTTTCCTTCCGCCTGGAGCGGTGTGATACCAGAAGTGCCCCTTTATTATCCAGTTTTTTTCATGTTTTGTTTTTCCTTTTGTTCATCTGGACAACACTTTCTCGTACCTACTGTTCTTTTAAAGTGCTTTATAAGTACATTTATTTATTTCTATCAACAAAATGTTCTCTCAGTTTCAGTCCTGGTTATTTCTTCCATATTAGTTAACAGCACTAGCCTTGTGTTTAAGTGCTGTGTCCATAAACCCTTTGAGTGAGGCATCAGATCAGAGGTCGGAACCGCGTCAGGTGAACTGGGAGGCCACGTTCTGTACGTGACTTTTACTGGAGAAGGCAGATCATATGGAATAGATAGACGTGAGCCCTGAATCCTTTTTATTGCACTGCTTCACCTTGCGTGAGGCATCAGCAGTAGGAAGAGTGGAAACAGCCTTGGCGTAGACTCAACAGCTAGAGATGTCTCTCTCTCTCTGTGTGTGTGTGTGTCAGTATGAGAATGAGATGTGTATCTGATCGCAGTGATTTCTACGGTCCAACATGTGAAGCCTTGACCGCTTCCCCCCCCCTTTCCTCAAGCCCCTTTCCTCTCTCCAGGGAAGGTGCCGTGAAACGCTCAATGGACGTCTCTATTCCCAGCATCTGGCTCTTAGAAGTGTCTGCGAACACATGGGCTCATTAGTTCCACCTCCGGGTGGACTCCTGCCCGATCGGCGCTGATGTGATCTCACAGGGGCCCGGGCCAGGCCTCCTGAGGGACCCATAACCACCCAGGCACCAGAGCAAATAGCTCAGAGCTTACGCACGCTTCTTTATGGCAGGTGATTCTTTGCCCTCTTTCCAAAGCACGCAAGAAACTTCAAAGTCCCACGCTTGGAGCGCTGCTCTCATCCTTGGCTTCCTTACGTCTTCGGAGCCGAAACCTTGGCCACAACCAGAGTTAGGCAACAGCAGGTGAGGTCACCGAGGGTGCTTTGATAAGCAAACCAGAGGATTTGGAGTCGTCCCAAATGTGTCTGTATCTGAAGGAAAGTACAACAGCATGTTGATTTTCCAACCGATTTGACCATATTAGGACCAGAAATAGTTGCTGGAAGCATAGTTGATCTTTTTGTTTCCATTACAGCTGCAAGTTTTGAGGGCCTGATTCTCTTTATTAAACAGCGACAGCAATTGAAATGAGGTCCAGGTAAAATATAGTTTGATCTCAAATCGGGGTGGCCCTTTATCGTATCATTTATTGCCAATTTTCCTTCTGATCAAGTTTTGATTTACTGTCAGGGAAAACTCCAATTGATAATAATTCAGCGAGGGCTGGGCATTTATTAGATCATTTATCGTGATCATAAAATTCTGATTCACCCACTGTCATGATAAATTCCCTATAGAGATGCTCAAACCCCTCCAAACTCTCCGTATTGCTGGGATTGTTTTACTATTTCCCCCACTGTTTGTCCAAAAAAAGCATCAACAAATACCAATAAATTAAAAAGATATGATTAAATGTGGTTACTTTGAAAAGCAGCTTAATAAAACAAATCACACTATATGTGACTGAAGTGCATGTCAAATGGGAATGTTTTTTCAGGAGCGGTGTCTTTAGTGGTACCACTGTTGTGACAAGAAGCCATAGGAAAAGCAAAAACGAGCAATAATGTTCTCCGATTTCAGATCCAAAATTCATAAATTATAGTTTTTCAATGGGAGAACTAAAATTTGTCATTATGGTAAATAAAATTCAATGAAGGCCCCAACAGACAATGCTGACAAATCTGAGGGAATCAGAAAAATCCCTGCTGATCTATAATCGATGAATCACTCAAGTTAAAAACATAACATTTTAAACAGTGCATTGTACATACGTGGCTTTTTTGGATTGTTCGTTTGGAGACTGTTTCACTTGGATCGAGGCCCAGTCGGTAACTGTGTGTCATACTGAACACCCGCGCCAGCGGTGAAAGACGGCCTGATAGACGGGACAGTCGAGGAAATGAGTGGCAGCGGGAAAAACGCGGGAGGCGAGGAGGTTATCCACCAGCTGAGGAGAAACAATGGCTGGCAGCTCAGAGCGCTTTGAGATGAAAATCAACTCTTGGGCCAATACAAACACTTGTGCAGAAGAAAAAATAATAATAAAAATTGAAACATTCACACAGGAAAAAAAGAGAAATAGTCCTCCATGACAGGAAATGAGTGTCCTCTTTAGTGGCTAAGACGCGGCAAAGCAGACATTCTTCACAACACACAGGTAGACGAACATACTTTTGTCACTGTGGAGATTGAGCATGGTTTGAAACATTAAACCTGGTTTGCTTTGGTCCAAATCAGTTGATAGGTTTAAGTTGTAACTTTTTAAGATGCTTGGTTTGTTTTCCAAACCCGACACTGTAAACCCGGTATGATTGTTCGAGGCGGGTCGACAAAACGCAGACACAGACGCAATGTTCTGAGATTGTAGAAAACACGGGAAATTTAAAAAATTTAAACCTCTCATTAGTTGTCTTCTGGATGTTAATTTAAGAATACATCTGATAGACGGGACAGTCGAAGAAATGGAAGAAATTTTTGTTTCCACCGCATCCCACAGTGCAACACAAACCTTGCCAGCAGGAGCCGATCACCTGTTAGCTGCGCTGAATCGAGGTTGGATCACGTTCGCGAGCTTCTCTAGAGTTGGTTCAGATCTGTATTGAGCCTGGTTTCTTCAAGCAGTTTTGGTAAAATTCCTTAGATTAGCAGCTCAGCTCGCTTGCCATGCTCATGTCTACACGACTCGCATCGACTGGGGGAAACGAACCAGTTTGTTTTTGAACCAATTAAACACCTGAAATGTGAAAACACCCAAAATGTCAATTTTAGCTTGTATAATGATACAATGCTTACGGAAATATTCCTTTTTTACTTGTACTGTACTTGTAAAACTCTTCATCAAGTCTGAGGACTCAAAAGCACTACATACTTCAGTCTTTCACCACTTCACTTCCTGATGGTACTAAGCTACATTGTAGCCGCAGCTGCCCTGAGGCAGATTTATGAGGTTGTCACTGAACGGGCACCAATGTCCAACCACCATATTAGCAGCTTTATCTCTAAAAACTAAAGCTACTTTACTGTATTTCCATTGACCATAAAATTGTGCAAATTAAAATTAAGAAAATGAATTTTCTTAACGGAAACACTGCAATTTTTTTAAAAAAGAAACTGTATCTGCTGAACGCATCAAATGAGCTACTTCTCAGTGCAATGCTGGTAATAAAAAATGTTGTTGAAGGGTTAATAAAGGAGCCATGTTGTGATGACTTCCTGGAGGCGGAGCTTCAGTAAGAGCAGGAGCTTCTTAAAGCGCCAGAGGTCCAATTTTAAGGTGTTAAACATCAAAGTAAAAGTTATTTTAAGTCATATCTGATACTTACATCATGTTTATAACAACGACTTAATAAAATTAATACATTTACCTGGATAAAGTTAGGTTGTTACTTGTAATCAGTTTTCTTTTTTTTCAGCTTGTAGCCATGTTTGGCCATGTCATCCAAGTGTCGCCACTTTAAAGCTATGAGCTTCAGCAGTTTGATCCACGGCTAAGCTCAACAGCTCCTCTTAGCTAAACTCCTCACTTTTTTCCAAAAATGTACACAAGAGCCCGGAGGAGGTCGTAGCGGTGCACCTTGCTGCATCCACAGATCATAAATTAAAATATTCCAACGCGGTGTCGATTTGGTCCACAGATGCAATCTGCTTGCACAGGAACACAAGACGCTGCCCGGGCCAAACCATTTCCTCATGACGGCCTCTCCGTGCGTGCTGTTTAGGTAGAAAACCGCTGGCTCCCTGCGGGGGGAGCCGTAGCCGCAGCGGTTCCCACCAGCACCTGCGGGTCTGAAGCAAGAGCCAGGCAGCTTCACGCTGAGGCGGACTGCTCCCCGGCTGAAGGCCTTGCTGCACATCAAGGGTTCTCCCTGGCCGTAGAACAGTCCATTTCCTCAGGTTTAATGTTGTGCAAAGTTTCATAAATTATTAATGCAGGTGTCAGGCCACAAGGAGCTCCTTGTGGAAGAATCGCTACAATGGTTTTCCATAAAAAAGCTGATTTGCAGCTCTTTGTAAAAGTATTCACACACTTTTTGTCAACTTGCAACCATAAACGTAAAGCTGCAGTAATTTAACTTTTATTAAAACGTTTAAAACCGTCACTGTCGATAACCACCATATTCTTGTTGTGTTGCCATGGGAAGAACTGCACCGCTCTCGATCAAAAACAACCAATGGGAGCCTGGAGGAGGGTCTTGGCGCTGCCTATCAACCTCGTGAATGCGCTGCAAAATGTGCTATTGGCAGAGAAACAATTCACCATTACACAAAAATCGTTACGTTTGACATGCTAACGAGCCTTAGCCTTCACGAAAGGCTCTGCTGATGTGGAGAATCTGTAGCACAGCAAGCACAAGAGGATGATTGACAGCAATAAGACCCACCTGCTGGCTCTGACTGGTTGTTTCCAAGTTAGAAACAACCAGTCAGCCAGCTCAAAAAGATTGAGCTCTCCTAGCTCAATTTTTTTGAGCTCTCCCACATTTTATCTGTCATTTCACTTTCGCAACAAAGTGAAATGTATGTAAAACAAATATTTCTAATGGGTTAAATTAGTTGTTCGCAAACTTTTAAGTTTTCCTAGTAGCACCATAGACATTAGTACAACAAAACTGAAGATTTTTGTGATTACAGTAGTCTGTGGTGAACAATATGTTACCCACTGATAGTGTGTGATTAGATAAAAGATGCAGTTCAGTTTAGCCTTTCAGTCAAAGTTCCAGGTTGAAGATTATGAAGGATTCTTATAATCCTTGTCACCAAACTACACTATTCCTACATTTAATGTCTAATAAAAACATTAACCTTTATTAACTTCTCTGAATCCTTTAGCAAACATAGTTAGGTTGGGTTTGATGTGATTAACTGATGTGCAATTAATTACTTACAATTGATGTAATTGTAATTAATTAATTGCAAGTTTCAACTATGCACTACTTTGCGTTGTTCTGTAGCATAAAATCTCAGTGAAATCCGTTCAAGTTCATGTTTTCAACATAATGTATTACAATGAGGCCTGAATACGGCGTCATATATAAAATATTTTTTGAAAACAGCCAAGAGCAAATCGCAGCGCAGTGCCTCTTTGAGCAAACATTAGCGATGCATCATCGTGGCTCTGCGTTTTCTGACACAAAGTGATAAACTGTCTAGTTATGAGGGTCTGTGAACAGGCCGCTGTTTGTTCGCAAACTCTTACGACCGCAGCTCGGCTCGAGACGTTTTCGCTGTGGTAGGTGTTGTTGTGTTTAAAGCCACTGAGGAACAATCCAGAATCCCCTTCTTCTCTCTCCCAGCAAGCGGCCAGGTCTGTCATCACAGCGCCGTTCACGAGGCCAAGGCGAACCGGAGAAACACTAATCATGTCATCGCCTCTCTGCCCTGCTCTGGACTGGAGCAAGACCCCTCTCCTGTAGCAAGATAGCAGCTTGTTGTTGCTCTGTCCTCTGGGGGAGCTGTGGCGCCGTGGTGGGCCTGGATATTGCCAAGGAACGTTGTAGATCTTGCATTTTTTTTTGTGATGATTTCTACATTGAACTGCTGACAGTGTCCATTAAAGGGGCAGTATTGTGTGTTTTCCAGCCACATACTACCAATTTAGAGCACAATTAAGTAAATATGTCACCCTCAGTTGCTAAATATATCAAATATGACTTTAAAGAAATTTGACTTTGATATTTAGCACCTTGAAATTTTGCCTCTGTGGCTTTAAAGACTCCTGCTGTTTCTGAATCGTCACATCGCTCCTCTGTTAACCCTTTAACAACGTTTTTAGCAAATTTTCACTGAAAAGCAGCTCCTATAATGAGCTCAGCTGATGCACAGTTCCACCAGGTGTTTGCTAATTGCTGCTGGCTAGTCTGAAGGAGCTGAGTGGGGAATATGGAGCTCAGAAGCTTGGAAATTGCAGCTCTGAGGAGGAGCTTCATCCCTGAAGACGGAGCTACGTCCACCCAGGCGTTTTGCACAGCTGAATGGTTGCCAAGGGAAATTAAAGGATTTCTTAAGCATGCGTGGAAGAATCAAGGCAACATTCCAGGAGAGTTTTTGAGGAGAATAACATAATCTAAGGCTCAAAAAAGTCAATTTTTGACCTCCTTTAATCTCTTCAGGAAAAGCTCTTCATACATTGCTCTAATGGACGAATCCAAACATTTAGTCTTTCTTTATTTCTTCTTTTACAATAACAATATTGATGAAAGTCCAATAGGACAACGACAATAAAACAATTAATATAAAGTACGCAAACTGGTAAATGATAAAAAATAAATGACATTGGTCTGGAAATGTCACAATATATTTCTTACATAATTTCTTCACTATGTAAAAATGAACAAAACTATTTTATGTACTATAATTTAAAATCACAGATAATTGGTTTGGTATTTATTAGGCCCTCATCCAACCAGCCACTCAATTGCAGACGAATGATAATGTTTTTGCATTAGCCCCCAGCCACTGATTTGAAATTTGGGTAAAATTTAGGTAAATTTATGACGTGGTGTAACTCAAGACGGTAAAACAATAAATAACTACTCAAAGAAATCGAGATATTTTTTTTTTTAGTAAAAATGTAATTCTTTTTAGAAATTACATTTTCATTATATTTAAACGTGACAATTTTTAAAATGAATGAACTCCATATAACTACAAGTATATGTAAATTATGACATGAAATTTAGTGAGCAACTTTTTTAGTTATTGAATTGCAACACTGTTGGGCTTCCATACTAAGTAATCAATGGACAATTAACAAGCCTACAGCTCATGACTTTGACGTTCTCCTCTGGCCTTGTTTTGTATGATAGTACAGGATTCAACACATCCACACGATGCTTAATCTTTATTATTCAGTATTAAGCATCTCTAAAATCCCCATAATGAGTGAAAGTTCATAAGATGTACAATATTCAACATAAAAATAAACACATCTGCAGTTGGTGTGAATATTTAGAGCAAGAGAAGGAGCATGTAATGATAGCTAAATAGGTCATAAACCCAATTATTGTGGTGGATCATATGTATGGGTTTTACTGCATAAATAAAGCTGTGCCTTCTCTGGAAATGTTGTTTATGTGGCTATAAATCCAACCCAACAAAGAAAACTTAAAGAAATGTTATTTGGTGGTTTTGGAAAAGCAAGCATTTGAGATGCCATAAACCTGAGCAAGCGTCTTTGTAAACAGGAATGAATATCTGGATTTAACGCGTTTCAGAAGAGGCGTTTTGCAACAACGTCTGATGTTCAGCTCCTCCTGTGTTCCAAAACGCAAAAAACGGTCTGTGTTCTCCAATTACACCACGAAGACGTGCAGCCCAAAAACATCCCGGCTGAACCTGAGCAAGAAGGTGACGCCGGAAAATGTGAAAATCTGAATGAAAGAATTGCACTGAGACATCAGATTGAACAGATCAGCTTTCAGCTTGATTTAGCTGTGACTGGAGACAAGGCGGCAGAAAACACAGAAACCCAGTTTTCTGCTGATCTGTGAACGCACCAAACGTAATCTGACAACAGGAACCCTCGGTGTGGAGGTCATCCCTGTTAATACTGGAGAGCCAGTTTTTGTTCAGCTACAGAGAGATAATCAAAACGAATAAAATATTTAATATATCAAGAGGTTGGTTCAGACTGCTGGAGAGAAAAATGGCTCTGTGTTCAAGCTGCGTCACAAACCAGGCCGGTTTGAAATGTTGGCAGTCAGGCTGAATCAAAATGATTGGATCATCTCTTCAGCCACTGAGTTTGGCAAAGGCCTGGTAAAGAGTCAATCAATTGTGTCTAGGTGTGTTAGAACAGGATTGTAACACACCTGAAGGACAGAAGATCTCAGGACTACGTTTGGAGACCCCTAGTCTGGATTATAAACTTGGAGATTGCGTTACTCTCACTGCTACCCATGCCGACCAACCAAACTGGTAAGATTGAACATTAAAAGCATCAACTCCACAAGTGTTACGTTTGTTTTAAGTTATTGTCAAAACTGGTTGAGAGAAGCTGTGTTTCTAGTGTCCATATAATTGTGCAATTTGATATTTTAAATATATATTTGATAAATGGAAAAAATGCCAATTTTAAAAAGAGCTACAATGGAAACACTTTTTTTTTTTCTTGCATCGCATGAGTCGCATCATAAACAACCGGATGTTGACACCTCAGTAAAAAACTAGTTGAAGGAAGATGTCGCTGCATGTTTCTTCATGACTTAACTCATGAACAAACTTATTCCTCTGTGTTGTTAATTGCATTTATTTAATTAGTGGAAGTTTTGTAATTGAAAATATATTCAGTTTGAACTTAAATGCTCTTATAGTTCTTAAAAAATAAATATGAAACTTCTAAAAATCGGAAAATTGAAGATCGGAAAACGACTGCAGGCTTTCCATTTGTACATTCCTAATTACACAGATTAAGACAAAGGATGATTTTTACCTCCACACTGATTCTAGGATCCTGATCCTTTATCCAATTTCACTTTGCACGAAGTCCTACCTAAGGCAATCAGACACATCTTGGGGCTCCAATCACACAGACGTCTGGCCTGGATGCGACAAAAATCAGTACAAACAGAAAAGACAAAATGCTGAACATCAAAAATATATCAACTAACTCAGACACATTCCTCTCTGTTCAACAATTCTTACAGCAAAAAGCTTTTTTATTTTTAGAAAGATCACAAACTAATCTATTATCTTTAGATCTAAACAAGAAAAAGAATGTTTACACGTAAAACAGCTTAGACCAAACTAAGTTGCTCTCATCTGAGTTTGATTTTGACTGTCATTAAAAACCATAATGCACAAGAAATCATATAAGGCAACACATTGCAATAACTAATTTAAAGTCAGGCAGATTCAATCCATCACTCCTCCAGCTGAGAAGATGTCCAGATAAACACTGCCCTCTTCTGGAACAAATCAGTCACAAGCGAACGGGAACAAACACACTTTTGACTTTAGGTGAATAAAGACCGACAGTGTTTTTCAGTTCATGCCGTCTATTTAAAGACTAAAGTCACATACATGAAGCCCGTGTTGCCTTTTATGTTTTGCGTAACTCAAACTTGTCACCCATAAGGTCAGCTGAAGAGAGAGGACTGAAGAATCTTTTTTTTTTTTTGTAATAGAAGTCGCAGAGGGACGTTATGTCTAAAAGAGAATTATGGCTATTTTTCCTTCTTCTTTTTGCCTCCCATGGTTGCTCGCCCTGAAAGCGTCTCCACCCACACAGCTGGGTGGTCCGCTATTCTGAACGTGACCCCAATAAAGACCTTTGTGCTGAACGACACCCACTCTACCATGAACCTCACTTTTTGTTGGACTGTCAAGGGACAATGATTTACAATGCATTCGCAAAACATAAAGGAACAAGAAAAGGCTCTGTTTGCTATTGAAATTGCTCCACAATGGCACTGACTGCTTAGAGTGATATCATATGAATTGGCAATGATTTTTTTTTTTTTTTTTTGTCAAAGAAATAAAGCAGACGGCTTATTTTTTTCTCTGACTTTATGAGTTCATTTTAAATCAATGTGTGTCTAAATCGGACTCCAATCCAAATAATTACAAACTGTGGAGCTATAAAATATGGACCCAACTTTTATTTGCAATATGTTGAGTTGCAATTCTGTTCCTTCTTGGAAATGAAACACAACATGCTGTTCAAGTTCTTTGTTTCAGTGAAAATGTGCCTAAATTGGTGCTACATCATGTAGCTATGGGTCCACTGACCAAATAATTGAACAAATTGGAGTTACAAAAATAAACTTTATTGGAAACACTGCAATTTTGAAAAAGCTGAAGTTGTTTGGATTCGTTTTGGTGCGAGGATGAGGCGGTTTGTATCTTCCGCAAAACTCCAATAGAAAGCCAGATGTTGCTGCTGACGAAAACGCAAAGAAGGCGACAGGAAGGGATGGGAGGATTGTGTTTCTTAATGACTTTGTGAGGTGAACAATCCTGTTCATCTGTGGTTTTAGTCGCATTTCGGATTTAATGAGAACACCACAACTTTGAAATTGATATTAGCGCAATACCGAAAAAACTCTGTGCATATTCTTCCATCCATCCATTTTCTTACACCCTTGTCCCTAGTGGGGTGGTGAGGGGTGGTGGTGTCTATGTCCAGCTAATATTCCGGGCGAGAGGCGGGGTCACCTGGACAGGTCACCAGTCTGTCGCAGGGCAGCTTTGTGCACATAATTAAACCACATCTGCTGTCTTGAAAGTGCTGAGTTTGACCTGGTCCAGTAGGCAACGGGCAAAAGGCCCGTTTTCTGAAGTCGGGGTTTGGCGACGCAATTGATGTAAATGCGGAAAATTTATGGGAAAATACTAATATGGCAGGAGACTTACTTGACAGGTGAGGTGTTGTAGAGTTAGACGCGTCAGTTTGACATATTTCATAATGTACTTTTTCACGGGACTCAAAATTAATTTCATATATTCATTTCTATTTTAATTTGAATCCCAGATTATAATAAAAGAGGAGTAAATTCACACCAAAAGACTCAGAAATGTTGAGATTAATTTTCTTGGAACGAGGAAATTTGAGTTTCAGAAGTCGAAAACATGTTCTGCTTTTAGGGAGTTTTTTTGGTGGAAATGTACTCCTCCTTTTTTCCTATCTACTGTGGTAGGATTCAGTTCTTTGAACTGGTACCCCTTGAACACTGTGGCCCATTCTTCTCTGAACATAACTGAGCATGGTGTCCAACCGTAAGCCAACCAGCAGAGGGCGCTCCATCACAGTTGATGGAGAGTTGTATTTCCGAAGAGTAGTATTTTATCCACCCACAGCACAAGACAGCGCTTTCTCTATTCTCTTTAATTATTGAAGGAAAAGAGTTAAAACCTGTTATTGTGACTTATTTCGCCCTGATGCTGCTGGCTCTTCTGTTCTATAATGTTCTGCCAACGACTGAAGCCTCGTTATCAGCAGAATGAGGACGAGTCTTTCCTCATTTGACTCAACCTACACCCTACATCCGCCCTGCTTTCTCAAAACTCCTCCACCAAAACAGATTTCCATCCAAACTAATATCTGAACGTCCAGCGTTTTATAACTGCGAACTTTCTGTGTTTACAGCCACCAAAGGTCAGAGGCGAGTTCATCAGCTATGAGTTTGTATTCCAAAAAAAAAAAACATTTGCAAAAGTCAGAAGTGCAGACTAAAATCAGATGGGCTACCTTCCTGCAGAGGTGTTAAAACGAGCAGCTTTGGGTCTTTGCCGCCTTTGCGTGTCCCGGCTGCAACTGATCACGGATCAGATAGAGTGAAAATAGGACTGGTGGAGGATGAAATAGGGCATGAATAGAAATAGCTCGGTAGCCTGGCTCCACAGTCTCTGGAGGGATTGCTGTGTCAGTTGCCTGGTGTGTGCTGTAAAGCTGTCTATTCCTTGTCCAGGTGCATGTGTGCATGCGTGCGTGTTGGAGTGTGTGTGTTCCTGCCTGGAACTCACAAGCTCCTGGAAACCATGAGGAAGCAGAAGGCCCCTGTCGAAGGCATTAGTATTATAGGCACTGACAAGGAAGGTGTTATTGCCAAGTCAGATGGGGCCCACATAATCTGGGACCTGGTGGAAGCCAGCAGTCGCCCACTCTACACCCATATTTCTCTTTTTTTGAGATTTTTTTTTTTTTTAATTAGTATTATTATTATTATTTTGCTGGACTGAATTCCTTCTACTAAACTGACGGAGGTAATTGTCTTGTTAAACCTTGGAGAACTTTTGCAGAACGTTGTATTTAGTCAGCACTGTAAAAATACATTAAGCAGTATTGATTTCCTCCCGGGGCGTGCTGTTTCATCGCTCTGCCTGTGTCGGCATTTTGTGAGGACTCAGGTGGTTCTGAAGAACAGTCATCAGCACCGACCACTTTACCCCCGAGATGAAATGTCGCAAATTATAGCAAAGTAACAAAGGGTGTCGAGTTTTTGGCCTTTGTGTAGACCGTTTTTAATGTCATTTTGTCACACTGAAATGATTCAGTTCACCAAACTAATCGTAGTATGAAACAATAACAAACAAACAAAAAAGATAAAAGAAAAAAAAATGCTAATTTTTCTTGTGATGATGTCATTTACTTACTGGACAGAGCTGAACAAATTACATTTCTGTAAGTGGAATTTATTACATTTAAATGTAACAATTTTCTATCTGTTTGTGAGCTTGTTAGCTTCCAAGCTAACTGTTGTTAGTAACAATTTCTATCCATTTGTTAGCTTGCCAGTGAACAAGCTGCCAAGGTGTTTTTGAACAAGCTAACAGTGTGTTAGCTC
The DNA here is from genome assembly GCF_027474105.1 of Poeciliopsis prolifica. NCBI lineage: Eukaryota > Metazoa > Chordata > Actinopteri > Cyprinodontiformes > Poeciliidae > Poeciliopsis > Poeciliopsis prolifica. The sequence goes on along the minus strand of NW_026562385.1, from coordinate 10,646,900 downwards.
GGAACAGCTAACTGTCGCCAGTCAACTTGGAACAACGGCTCTGAGTTAATACTCTTAACCTGAAATGACATTTTCAATAAAATGTTATCGAAAATGATAACCTGGAACTATGGTTAGCTTGGTTCCAGAACCACGCTAGGTTGCAGGTTAGCTGGACGTTGTAAGCGAATAATCTGTCATTATTTTATGAGGAAATCTAATTTCTCCCGTTTAATCAAGAATTAACTGTGATTAACTATACTACCTTTTAAAATTAAACTGACCACACCTAGGGATGATCGTGGATCAGCTGCAGTTTTTTTTCTTTTTTTTTTTTAGCCAGATCAACGCACCTAAATAAAAGCGCATGGATGAGTTTCTCTAGATCTTGCGGAGACGTTAGGCCTTTAATCCTGGAAGTGCTCTTCAGGCGACAGAAGTCCGACTTTGTAACTGTCTTTAAATGTCTCTGGAGGTTCAGGTCACTACCCAGATTTTGAGCCTGGTTGCTAGTTTTCAGCTGAAGCTGTGTGCTGACTCTAGCTTGTTTCTTCAGTGTTGCTTCTTGTGGAAGGTGTGAACCCAAATGAAATTTGCCATGAACATCACACCACCATGCAGGTGGGAGTGTGATTATTGGGGGCTGCTTTGTTGCTTCAGGACTGGGACGACTTGCCGTAATTATAAATGTTGCTGGGTGATCATCTTAAAAAGCTTGTGCATGCTCCAAAACCCTCCATTGTGTCTAAATTATAATCATTCTGAAAAGAGAAGTGGGATGTAAAAAAATTTTTAAAGCATCGCCAGTCATTGCTGTCACAAGATCATCGTCCTGGTGACCAATTGTGTTTAAGTTTAGTGGACATTTTCCTTTTTTTACCTTAATAAAAGTTTTTATCCTTTTATCAGGCTATTTTTTTATTTCAAAATTTGTCGAATGACCTTAAACATTCAAGTGAGCCAAAAACAGAAGAAATCTCTTGTTTTGACAGAAACATTTCAGTTTTCAACAATGATCAGTCGCTGCCTGTACGCTCAGCAGCTCCTGCATAATCTATAAACTCCTGGAGACGTGCAATGTATTCTGGGAAATTTCCAAGCGTCTGTGATTAAAGTTGCAGTAATATTAACCATCTGGAAAAAACCGCCCGGTTCTCCATCTTAAATTAAACAGGCTGCTGCCGTTGACTGATTTTGGGGGCTTTTCCGTTTAGCCACGGCTTTTCTGTTCTGTTTTTCAATGTGACGTTTTGCACTGAACTGAATCTGTGCTCACCGTTGTCACATTTTATGAAACTGCTATGAAATATAATCAGCAAAACCCGTGCTGCTAATGTGGTCATAGCCAACTGTTCTGCTGTGTTATTTGGCGTCCTTTTAATTTGTAGTGTGCATAAAACACACAAAAGCAACAGACAGATGTTTTATATAGCTATAAAACATGTCGCGCTAATTAATCTGTCGGCATTTTCTGTAGTCACTCGTGATTCCTCTTCCTGCAGGATGTCCTTTCAGAAAAGCCTCCCTGAACCTCTGATTAGCCACTTAGCACTTTCGCATGATCCTTTTATGAAGACCATCTTTACTTTTTACACTAGGTAATCCGTATTTTAGCCGTAATCACTGGCACCAATTACTTTATTGATGCCAGTGATTCATTTGTAGCAGTTTGAACAATTTTATTAAACTTACTTTTTCTTTTTGTTAAAAAGTTATTGTAGTAAAACTGTTTTTCTGACGCACTACTGTAGTACATCAGTTTCACTGCAAGTCAAAACAGACAAACTACTCTGCGAGTTACGGATATTTAAGGATAAACAATTTATTGGGCATGGCTCCAATTTTCTTTGCATGCTGTATAAAACGCGGCCGTCCAGCGTTGACGGCGTTGGGGCATTGTTCTGTCGGTGAACAGGGTGTTTGTTCGCCGAGCAGGCGGGGTATGACTCAGGCTACCAGATGGTCTCTGATGCCTACTTTATCTTTTCGAATGACGTCTTATTTGCAGCAAATCACCAGTCGGGTTCCATTTATAGATATAACACGTCTAAACTTTTAGGCCACGGAGGAGAAAACGAGCTGTAATTATTTAGATAGTGTGTACAGCAGAAATCAACACTGTTTGCTAATGTCGCCTTTTAACTCGTCCACTTTTTGACTTTTTAAAGCCACAAAAGAAGCTTATGGGTTTTGATGTGACAGACCAGCAAAAGGAGAAATATAATTCTGCAAAAAGCAAATTGTGTGTTTGGGGTTCAGCCACTTTTCACTCTGTTCCCACTAAATAAAATCCAGTTCAATCGAATGAATTTTTTCAATTGGCAGATCTCAGATGAGTAGTAGAAATCATCCTGAATTAAAAGATGGGCAAACATTGGATGGATGTAGAATCACCATTTGAAATGTAATCTTACTTCTGGGTTCCTAAGCTTAATTTGTGTTTTTTAATCACTTTATTTTGTTATAAACTACTTTTTCAATGAAATGGCCCTGCAGTGGGCTTCTCTAAAGTCTCATCTTTAAATATGTCACCATCCTTTGACGCTTTTGCTTTTGTGACTTTTAGTTCTCAGACCCGCTTTTTCCAAAATCCTTTGTCAGATCTTTTTGCAAAAGGCTCCATGTACAGCTACACTTTTCATCTTGTTATATTATTAGCTATACATATCTGCTTGCCCTTCTCCTGCCCGCAGTTTGAGTCCCACATTTGTTATTGTTATTTTAATTTAACTTTCATTTTACCAGTTAAGTTGATTGAGAACAAATCCTTAACAGCAACCAGTTCCGGAAACATGAAACATGCAGCAGAATATTGTTTATCGCTTTTCGTGAACAACTTCTTATCATGATTCGAATGTCGTGGTGGTGACAAATTTCAAATAATGACGTTATATGGAAAAAAAAAAAACTGACATTATTATGTAAAAGGTTATTCTTAACATTTTCTTCACTGGTGGCTCCACAAGAGAATTAATAAAGTGCAAAATATAATTGTGTGCAGGTTGGTTTTCGAGCAAAGTGTTTGGATTTTTAACCTTTTTACACATCTTGACTGAACAAAAACAGATCTCTAAATCGCTGTTTTGGAAATCTCCATGACTTGATGTCGGCTACACTTGTTTACGGAGCATTTAATAGATATTGTCTTTTCCCTGATTACAGTTTGGCTACATGAACATGTGGCATGGCGGCTCGGTAAATTATACGTAAGAGAGATGATTGTTGTTTGCCTTTGGGAGGTAAACGCCCGGCTCGGCCCGCTACACAAACCATCAACTTTTCCTCCAGCAGTACTCCAAGTCGAGTCTCTTTCGTCGGCTCTCTCCGCTAACGCGATCTAATGAGCTCCCTTCTTTTTGAAGCCTGGGCTCCTGGTTGGGATTGTTTTCCTACTCAAACAAACAAACCGTGTGCCTTCGCATTATCATCTGCTCTAAACGAAGGAGAATCGCAGAACGAGGTTTTTTCTAAAAGCAAAAAAAAAAAAAAAAAAACTGGCCCCGTCTCACTGCAGCAGGAAGCGAGAGAATCAGCTTTATTGCTTTTGCTCATTGCTGCCATAAATCCAGAGTTTTTAATATTATAATATGTGACAACCCATGTGTTATTAGACGTATCTGTGCGGCGAGTGCAGAGATAAGCCCTCTTTAAAATCACGGCCCCCGTAATGAGAGTAATAATCCAGAACATTGTAACCTGTGATAAATCTCTTCCGAGGCTTAGCTAATGAAATTTCTCTGAAGCTGCAGCTGCTGTCACTCACACACACAAACACACACACGCATTCATTGGAGATGGTTTATCTTCTAGACATTTTGTTTCTTCTTTCACAATTGGAAGAAATCCTAACCTAAGGCTACAAAATTCAGTGGCTGCTGATTGTCTGTCTATAAAGGCTGAGAAAACTAGAGATTATTATTTTTTTCTCTTTTTGTCTTCAAGTCGGGGCGAGGAGAGTCTGCAAGGAGCTTTTGGACAGAAGTAGTGCAGTGATGTGTGCAAACATACCAGAAACATCTAAATAAATTAGAACGTCATAAAAAAAAAAAGTTCAATATGTTTTGGCTTTCATGTCAAGTTCTGAAACCTTTATTTTTTACAAATATTTTGAAACTGAATGTCTGGGAAATTTTGAATATCACACTAGATCAATAGGAACAAACATGATTTGAACAGAATTGTTTATGAATATCAAGTTATAACTTTCTCAACAATAATCACACTTTGCGTTTTGCTACGGTGATGGGAACAAACTGGGATGCTCAGAAATCCCAGTTGGGTCCTGCCTTGGCCAATGTTCCTGATCAAAACAGAGAAAGTAATGTCATAATGTTTGACCAAAACATAAACCTCTGATTCCAGCCGCTAAAATGTGGTACTAAATACACTTCTTTAGTTTCATCGAAAGGCTAAAACTACTCTTTGAAACACATTTTGATCAAATGTTTTTCATGTTTGACTGACAAGTACGTGACCAGCCACCAGGTGGCGTCAGCGTTCAAATGCCGGTTCATGCCAATAGAAGAAGTAGAAGTAGGAAACCGGGTTAACTCGTTTTTCTTTCTACTGCTGACAGAAAAGAATACAAGCTGCGTATTCTCTAATTACCTCCCGTTCTTCTACCACAACCCGACTCTACTGTTCAGCTGTGGCTACGGAAGCAAAAAGCCAAACCATAAAATCCCCCTTTAGTTGGTCTCTGACTCCAACGACAATAAAAGCCCGTAATATACGTGAAAATACGGTAAAAACATTATCCATTAGAATGAAGGAGAAATGTTTAGATACTTAAATAGCAGATTTTTACAATAAAATTTCAGAGAATGTTGCCTGCTAGCATAAGCTAAAGTTAGCCGCAAAGTTTAAAGAAAGTAAAACTCACCTTCGTATCTGTGAATGTAGGCTATAACGAGGCGTCCATCTTTAAAACTTTCTCAGGGTCACTTGTTGGGGCTTCGGATCAGTGGATCAGTCAGGCCCTGCAGATACCCGGTGTAAAACGCTATTTTCAGTAGACCGGAAATGGCGCCCACCCATTTTCCGCGCCCACACCTTTTGACATTTGCTACTTTCCGTAGGAAGATAAACTGCGCCGCACAGCCTCCTAGAGGTTGTCTTTGTGTACTGCAACTCCCTCCCACACTCCAAAAACACAGTTGGTAGGTGTGTGTGCGCGTGCGTGTGTGTGTTGTTGTTTGTCCTGTGTTTTACATGACACCCGTTAAATTTGTTTTTTAAATTGTTTTTTTTTTCCTGTTCAACATTATTAAAACAAAGAAAAGAGTGTTTGTTTTGAAGATCCTAAACAGGCGGACGCTATATTTTGTGACTGTAGGAGGCGCTGTTTGACACCTCAAAGATGTTGACCCGCGTTTTTTTCCTCTCTCTCCATGAAACGCATGAAGAGGAACAAACGATTCATAAAATAAACACACGTCTTTTTATGATTTTGGACAGACTTATTTTTTATTTTTATTTATTTTTTTAGCTAAATTGCTGAATAAAACACTTAACCCCTTAATCATATATAAGTAATAAAGGACGATGAACTTGTATTGGGGACTTATCTGATTTAGATTTTAAAAATGAAAAAATCCACTTCAATTTAAATGGAAGCCTTTGTTTTTTTTTAAAGTTGTATTATTATTATTATTGCTTATTCCTCATTTATTACAAGAAATCCCAGTTGCCAAAACATGCACGGAACCTGGATCTTCTTCTTAGAACAGAGAAATAAAACATAAACTGCCTGGGATTTCTGGATTTCTTATCTCCACTGTTGATTTAAAGTGGGAGGAGACAGCCGCCCCACGCAATCACAGCCCCAGCGTGTGTGTGTGTGTGTGTTGGTATTCTCCTGCAGAAGTTGGCACTGCTGCTGGGCTGCCTGTGACATCGCCGCCAGAGTCGGAATGAACGCGCCGAGTAAGTGTGAGGATGGATGAGGGAGGCTTTGGGCCGGTGGGCTGCGGAACAACGCCGCGCCGCGCTGCCGCGTCCGGATTCCGAGATGGTGGCGCGTCCGCGCACCGGGACACCGGCAGAGAAATGACAATCCGGCGTCTGCATTCGCGCGACCATCATCGGCGTCAGGACGGACCGACGGCGGAGTAGAGAGAGAGAGAGGAGGGGAGGTCGCCGTCATGGAGAAACAATGCAGAGTCAAGGAGGACGGGAAGGAAGAGAAGCGCAAAGAGAGGAAAACCAAATCCGGGAAGCTTTTCCGGAAGAAATCGCTCAAGTCCGTGGGAAGCTTCGTGAACAGAATCATGAAAACTTTGGGCACTTTCACCCACTTCGGGGACGGGGACGCGCAGGACGCGGAGGACGACGACGGCGGGTTCGGAGACGGCGCACCTTGCACCCTCACCGCCAGCTCGGGGATGATCAGGGAGGACGCGGCGCCGGCGGCCGCGGTGGTTTGGGACCGGGCGGCCAAGCACCCGCCGAGCACGTCTTCGTCTCTGTGCGCCGGCAGAGAGAAGCTGCTGTACCAGTACGGGGACAAAGTCCCGGGCGTGCTGGGGCTGAAGAACCACGGCAACACCTGCTTCCTGAACGCGGTGGTCCAGTGTCTGAGCAACACCGACCTGCTGGCGGAGTATCTGGGGTTGGAGCGCTACAAGATGGACCTGAGGCGGCAGGGCAGGAGCTCCGCGCCGGGGGCTGAGGAGAGGCGGCCGGCGAAGGGAGAAGTCACGGAGCAGCTGGCCGGTCTGGTGAGGGCTCTGTGGACTCTGGAGTACACCCCGCAGCTCTCGGTCAACTTCAAGGTATCCAAACTGAAACACACAGTCAAACATGGCTCCTCCTAAAGCTTAAAGTTTACCCCTTTTTTTGGTGAAACTATAAAGTAAAGCTGATCTAAACATTTACATCATAACAGCTCAATCCGTGGGGTTGTTTTCCTGCTGGAATTCAACTCTTTAGATTAAGTCTGCCTTTTTTTTTAAAATTATTATTATTTTTACTTGTCAGTTTAGAGAGCAGGTGTCCGCAACCCACAACTCTACAAAATCTGGAGCGCTCAATGACAATGGCTAAAAGCGACAGAAAACTGAGAAGCAGGTGATTTTTAGTTTAAACCTGTCATGGTCTCAGCATGTTGCTCAGGAGGAGAGCGGCAGATGTCACGGTCAGACATCAGGGAGGCAGTGGCAGCGTTGTCCCATCAGACAATCAGTTCCCGAAATCACACACACACAAAAAAAAACTCAGAAAAGCGCACGAGGTCAGTCCAACCACCCCTGGGCTGCGCACAGGATGAAAAAACATACGGACCCGACTCTTAAAACCGCGGGATGATTAAAAAGCTTTTTTTGAAAAGACAGATTCCAGTAGTTTTCATATTTCTTTTCATACTGTATCTCCATAAAAGCCCAAAACCATAGCAGAACAGGGCAAAAACAACTAATTGTGATGAATAGATTATTAAAATAATCGTCAACAAATTTAGTGATCGACCAGTTGTGAGCTGCAGTGCAGACTTAAAAGAAGTCATTTTATGAAAGAAAAACTTATTATGAGCGATATTTAAGCCGAAAACTACAACAAAAAAAAAATCACATTTTGTAATTAAGATGGAAAAAAAAACAATTTGTTTGTAAATATGTTCTACCAAGAATGGCATAGTTTCAAATTCTTTATCATCAGTTATCAAGTAATCGTGAACGACGGTACACACACTGAAAAGAATTGTACTCCTGTAAGTGCAACTTTTACAACTTGATGTCATGAAGATTTTGAATTCAACCAGCAGGAGAAAGAGAGGCAAAACGAAAAGGCTGCTCTTGAGAGTTTCACCAAACATCTGTATTTATAACTTCAATTAAATTAAGCATCGGCTCTTATTTCGACAAAGGGGCAGTTCGGGGGTGGGGGGGAGGGGGGAGAAGTGTTGATGGCGGGCAGAGAGGTGATAATTAGCTGGTAATGAAACGACAAGGAGAGTCTCAGTGGCCGTCATTAACCAAACACCTGCTGGAGGATGAATGGCTTCACTCTACCTCTAAGTACAGCTGCTCTCTGCTCAGTCAGACATAATCACACGTTATTAAGGCAGGATGCTGCCCAGCGGGGGGGCTGCTGACTTATTTCATTGTCACGAGGCGTTTCGGATAATAGCATAGCACCTATTCGCCTGCCGCAGTGCGCCGGCCTGTGACTTGAGAGCCCTTACCCCCGCCAGGTGATAATGAGGCTTCTGCTCAGAGTCGCAGCAGTCTGGGACCACGAGGTCAGCGGGTCGCAGACTCACACGTTAGAACCCCGACTTCAAACTTTAGCCGTCTGCGGAAAGTTCCGCTCCAAGAGCTGATGGAGTATTTTGATAACTTTGCGTCCCCACGTAGATCGTTCTGTGCTTCCTCGAGCCAGGGGATTGGTTTTGCCCTGGATTTACTCGGAGCTCCAGTTCAAGGCGAGAAGTAGATAATGTGGGGCGAACAAAGAAATGAACAATGGATTTATTCTTGGAGATGCTAATTACCCCGTAAGAGTAGGCGCCGGGAGTGATTTGACCGTTTGTGCTGAGCTTTCTCTCTCGTACTTATCCCGGTTACGCAAGAATTATTACATCACATTTCAGCTGATAGGGCAACCAAAGGTGAGTCAGGGTATCAAAGGCAAAATCGATTTGAATTGATACAGTTTTCCCTCTAAAAGTTGCTCTTTTGCCATCTTCAGTTTACCAGTCTGACCTCCTGCTGCCAAACGAATCTTAACCTTCTTCTTCTTTTCTTGCACAATCCACTTCAGCACTGCAGTCAAAGGGAACCGTACTGAGATTAACCAATCGGTCCAAACAAAAACACTGAGCTTTTCTCTTTATAAGATGTTTCCTGCAGTAATGCGCACACACACACACACGCACACACACACAGGCACACACACACACACACACACGAACAAGCAGACTGTTGTTCTTCTTGGCATTGTTGAGGGGCCCCAGTTAGTGCTGCCTGAGTTTTCAGAAATTGCCTGTTGAGTAATACCGCAGCTGCCTGCAGGAAGGATTATAAAATGATCAGATAGCTCCAAGGCTTGAGTTTGAGAGGCTAAATTAGCAGGAACTTAAACCGGCGCAAAGCTTTTGAATTGCTCTACAAATAGGAGATTGGCGTGTGTTTCAATTAGTCTATTAATTTGTTGACTCCGTTAGGACGACGGAGTCCTCCGGGAGTCACGCGTTTCGTCCATCAGAGGTTGGGAAAGGCTCAGCTAAAGCAGCCGGATTAACTCACTGAGGATCTAGTTCGACCTGGAAGCGTGGGAAAAAAAAAAATGAAAAGAAGAAAAAGGCGCTGGATGTTTTACCGCTTCTCTTAATTCAAGTTTTTTCTCTCTCTCTCTTTCTTCAGGATTTCACTGACTTGACTGTATGTAAAGTGTAGAATCGCCTCGCTCTCGTCTGTAGTTCCTCACTTGGGCCTCCTCCAAACTTGTGTCTCCTGCTGAGGAAAAATAAAAATCCTTATTATCCTCGCCGCATTCCAGAACCTCAAGGCATTAAGGAAAACACAGGTGGAAGGCAGCTTAAACAAGTGTTCGGTCCCGCGGCGTTACTGCGGCGCTTTGCTGAAGCACTCCCACGCCTCAAAGCTTTTCACAAGCTGTCAGAAGAATGACAAACTTTTACGTCTCTTGTGGCAAACGCAAAAAAAACAACAAAAAAAAAAAACTGCTTCACTTTTGTTTCAGCCGTTCAGATGAAGGTGGTCAGTGTGGGGAGCAGCGCTGCTCACCCAGAGGAACTGAAATGTCTTCATCCTGTCAAATTCAAAAATATGCCGTCTAGTAGTAATCCCGGCATTGTTGTTTTTCCACCTGTATCTTCAGCTTCTCTTTTGAGTGACCCGGTTTCAAACCAGTTATCTATTATTATTTTAAAACAATCCTTTGGTAAGCTAACCGTACACTTTGCACTTGGCATCTAGTTAGCAAGTGAAAATAAGTGATGACTAAACAAAATGTCATGACTATTTAAGCAGGTGGGTGAGCATAAAAGCAAAGTTAACAGTTCTGCACTCATCCAGTTGCTGGTAGCTGATTTAAATACTTAATGCTTATATATATATGTACATATATATATGAAAAAGCCTCTTTTCTTCTCCGACTTGTGCTAAATGGTTGCAGGCATTACAGAGTGATCGTTCTGCCTCAGACGGTAATAAAACACTCATTGGCTTTTCCTCCGCCGTAATTATATCGCTCAAACAATCGGCACCTTCCAGGAGCTGATGGTAATCACTGTTATTGCTCCGCTGTAATGACTGACTGCAGGTGAGCTCAGATCACGGCCTGCAGGCTCTATCACAACAAGGCTGAGTGTGTCATGGCTTCAACCAGAGGCTGGCTCACAGTGTTTGTCAGGGTGAAGCGTTTGCACTTACACCCAAAATTTGAAAAGCCAGATGAGATTATAAGACGTTTTTGTTCAATTATAGTCTCAAAACAGCAATTTAAGTCTGTAAGAAAAAAGAAAAAGAAAAACAGAAAAAATATCAGCTAAAGTTATTTGTGAATTTGAATCACAGTGAGGTTTTAAAACAGTGACCGTATCCTCAAACTTTTCTGTGCAACAGAACTACAGATTGTTTTCCGGAAAATTCGGCTATTGACAGATTTTGTTTATTTTTCACACAGCGTATCCGAAATACTGGAAGAAAATGCAACTTGAGGAGCAGAAATACCCAGACTCAATTACTGCGTCGTGCACTGGTGGCAGAAGCGGAATCGGGTTTTTCTTTGGCCTGCAGATCTCATAGCAAGGCAGGTTTATTTGTAAAGCACATTTCAGCAACAAGGAAGTTCAAAGTACAGTAACCAATTATGAAGCCATCAATACACATCATCAAACAAATATATTGCTCTCACTGGTTTCACTCTGGATCAGCTGCAGCTGTCTGGTTGAATTTTGTTGTTATTTTTTAAGACACTGTAGCAGTAATCAAAGCGACTGAAGATAATCACATGGATGAGTTACTATAGATGGTGCTGCAACATTAGTCCTTTAATCCCAGAAACGTTGTGCTGAGACGCTTTCGACAGCGATTATCGATCCATATTGAGGTCTGTTTGCTTCTTCAACTTCTTCTATATAAACATGGGCAATTTTAAGTGTTTTTTTTTTTTTCAGAGGGTGGGGGCTTCAAGTCAGGGGTTTCAGGAATTAGCAGCCAGCTGTGGCCCCCGAATTCCCGCTGATTCTGGGAATCCGCTGAACGCTAGAGGAGGGAGTAATTACCGCCACAAAGGATAGGCGAGACTAATTAACTGAATGCGGAGGAGCTGAAGGGGAGCGTGGGCTGAGTTACTGGAGGGGGTCGATGATTGGAAACGACCAAATATCAACACGAGTTTAATACAGGCCGCCGAGAAAACTGTCAGAGCACCAAAGAACCAACGAGTAAAACTCAGAATGGTTCAAATACCAGAGAAGCACTGGGCTTCAACGAATCAGAGCCAGGAGGAGGGGCTTAGCGCTGTCAATCAATCTCACATTTTCTCTGCTAAATGTGCTCATGGTGGAAAAACAACTTACCTTTACAGGAGAATCATATGTAGCCATGCTGATTAGCATGAGCAGAGGGTGAATGACAGCGCTAAGACCCGCCTCCTGGTTGTGATTGGTTGTTTCTAGTTAGCACTGGAAGAAGGCGAAGGAGCTTGATTTTTTTTTCCTCACAGATTATTTGCTTAATGATATACTGTTACAACATAACAGCTTCAAGAAATGTGCAAAAAAAAAATTTTTAATAAAACTTTACGGCATCATGCACAGCTGATTCATATTCCAAATAGGAATGTGAAACATGTGATTGAAGAAATACTTCCCTTTCCTCTGCATCAAATTAAAATAAATGTAAACCACAGGAATCCTAAAGGGGTGGGAAGAATTTCTAACATTGTCAAACGATAAAAACTGCGGTGCACCTCTAAAGCAGAGAGCAGCCCGGCTCTGTCAGAGCTGCGATAACAGAAGTGGTTTTATCTCCGCAGAGCCATGACTAACAGCTCTGAATATCACCTTTTCATATTTTCCGACTGACGTGTCTCTGAAACATTGTCCAGATTGACGGCGTTTTCACGTCCACGAGGCATATCAAGCGAGGGAAGCTAGCCTTTTAAGTCGGTATCAGAAGATGGGTGTGAGTGATAAGGACACCTTATCGCTCCTGCTGGAGTTTATCTGCGTCTTGGCGACGCTTCAAAGATGGCGTTCGGCCTTCGCTTTCAATTAGATGCGAATGTGACTGAATTTTTATCTCCCGTTTGTTTCATTGAAGCCTCCTCTGTTTTCAGCGCCGCGCTTCTGCTGTTTGCTTAAGTCGGGATGTTGAACCAAATGTTAAAGCAACGGCTTTCTTCTTGCCACTCTTCAAAGACGAGCTTATTGAGCTGTTTGTCTCTGCAGCTCCTCCAGAGCTGGACATATGGTTGAAACTCTCCTTGGTTGGTTGGTATGTTGTGGTTGACGGCCATTTCCCAGTGACTGTTCAGTTGTTCCATTAGTTCTTCATGAGATGTTCTAAGTTGGGGACATTTGTTTTATAAATGCACCCTCACCTTAAAAACCTTGCACTAGTTTGTTTTAACTTTACCGCCTTTGGCATTTGTGTCCAATTTTGTGTAAAATGACCAAACGAAAAGAAACTTGAGGTTTATATTCACTTTAAAAAGGTCATTTGTTTGAGCATTTGTCCTCCTGCAGGCATAACCCTAAAGCTGGGGGAAAATAAATTCAGCAAGAAGCTGCCACACTGTCACAGTCGCACTGCAGTTCATGAGATTTACACAAAGTTTTCAGCGTCCTCATGCCTCACTTTCTCCCCCCCAGACGGTCGTGTCCAAGTACGGATCCCAGTTTCGTGGCAACTCCCAGCATGACGCCCTGGAATTCCTCCTGTGGCTGTTGGACCGCGTCCACGAAGACGTCATACTGGCGTCGCACAACAACAACAACAAGACCAAAACTCCAGAGAAGGTGAGACTCCAGCAGGGTGTGGGGACCACACAGTACGGGCAGCCATGGGAACGCATCACGCTTTCATGTCTTAGAAAACCATTAGAGTAGTTAGGAACGTGGAGGAAACTAATGACTGATTGTTCATGAGATATTGTTTCGTTACATAATAGGTGACAAACTCCGGTTTGTTGCATCAATCAGCCTCCTGGGAGTGTCATGTTTACAAAGGGAAAGTCTTCAACGACGTCGTTGCTTTTAGCCTTCAGTGAATGTTTTTTTGAAGGTGAATTAAAAGATTCCCTCACCTTTAACCTTCTAGACAGCGAAATGCAGACGTATTCATCGGCGTTGAACTGGTTCACATTCTGACGCGTTACAACAGGATACACACCGATCCGATATCAATGTCTGTATTGGTCCTGATATTGAAAGAAAAAAATCTCTGGATCAGGTATTGGTGACTGAGCCAGAGTCAAAAGAGCAGATCTATTCAATCGAATTCTGTGCTATGCTCTCATCGTTCTCCATGATTTGTTTTGCATCATAATTAGGATTCTTGTTTTCACTTCATTTTCACTTCATTTGAAAGAAGGTTTTGTTACAGTTTATTTATTGACGTTTGACCAAGATAGTCAGCCTATTGTTTTTGTCACTTTATGAACTGTTTTTACACGTTTGGTTGTCGACATCAGGGAAGCTTGTAAAGCTGAATATGCTGTATTGGTCCAGCGTTATCACATACATTTGTAATTCAGTACATGTACGTCTGCATTAAAAAAACAAAAAACAAAAAAAACCTTTAGTCCATTTAGCACCTTTTCTGTATCGGATCGGTATCGGCCGATACTCAGCCTCAAACGTCGGCATGGGAAGCGAAAAAAAACTTGGATTGGTGCAAATTTTAATATATTTCATGTGACAGAGAAAGACATAGTAATCCATGAGTGAGAAGTGAAAGAACAAATAGTACTTGCTTGTTCAATTTTCCCAAAAATTAAACATTTGAAAAGTAGTTGATCAAAACACTCTAGATCCACCTTCTGTTGCAGTTACATCTCATATAAAATTCCAATAAATTACAGTGAAGGTGACAAGAAATAAGTAATTGGATAAAAATAGTTTTGCTGCTTCGTTTGATGCGGGTTCAGAAACGTTTGAAAGATTCACCAGACGGCATTTCCTCGGTTATCTTTGCGAGATTAGCTCCGCGGACCGGTTTTCATGCCGTCGAATAAACCGTGGCAACGTTTTTTTGCAGAGCAAACAGACTCCGTGTCTAATGCGCCGCCCACAAACAGGGAGAAGGCTTGCAGACGCAGAAGATTTGGTGTTTAGATTTCGTCCCAGCGTGGCTCCTTCTGGGGGGGAACGCCTGCAGGCGCACTGCACACCGACTCTTCTCTCCTGAAACTGTCAGGCGGCTCCGCTGCGAGCCGTTTGGGCAGAATAGTCATGTTTTATTTAACGCAAATGTTCATATAGAGAAATCCCTCTTCTTCTCACACAAGTCGGGCTGGAGCGAAGGTCGATTTATTGGACGCGCCGCACTTGCTGCGGGTGATTTCCGGCCAATAAAATGTACGAGTACAACTCAATGAGTTTATAAAGAAAACATACAAACAAACAAAAAAGATAATTTGTTCCAGTGACTCGATTCAGAAAGCGACGCTTGTGTAAAGTGTGGAGTCATTACACACATGTTGATCATTTATTCCTCCTGGTTTTGATGGATGCAGGTTGCAGTGAACACAAAAGAAAAAATTCAGTTTCTAAAGCAAGGCTGAATAACTGAGAAGACAGGAAAAAACAAAACATATTTAACAGAGAAATGCAACCGTCTGATTGGGAAGATGTCTATTAAAGTTTGTATCAAACAATGCTGCATATAAAAAAACAGAACTTACGTAGGTTTTCTGGTTTATGTACAAACCCAGGCAACAGTCTTCATAGTTATGTAATCCATAATATATCATTTCAATAAAAAAAAATCATTTTGGTTTTGCTCCTAATGAATTTTCCATTAGCTACAAACCAATTGTTACCAAAGTTATCAGGATCTATTTGACATTTTTGAAAAGAATTACTGTCAAAACACGAATATTGAGCTTATACTCTTATTTATTGAGAGATAATTGCAGATAAAAGAAGTGAATTATTTTGTGGCATCATTCTCACTGAAGGTCTTTTCCTTAAAACGGTTGTGAACGTTGCTGGTTCCAGAACCAAAGCCGCAGCGTGCTCAGCAGCATTATTTTCGGAAACTTCTCGTGTCATCAGAGGAAGGTCGTGTTGCTGTTTATAGGCTACAGTGAAAATAAAACCCTGTGAGTCTCAGGCAACTCTGTTTCTGTTCGGTTTCCTATAAATCCTCTGCTCAAACAGCCATATGAAGTAACAAAGTTGACCGTGCACCTCCTTTTTTTGTTTTTGTTTTTCTTTGGGGGGGGGTTGAGAGAAGAAGCTGGGCGGAGAGACTGCTGACGGTGTGTCGCTGCGCCGCCCTCCGCGGCGCCTCCAGAAGCCAGTGAGGTGTGAAGAACCTAAAGCTGCTTCATGGTGCCATTAAATACGCAGACGCCGTGTATTTCAGCACATTTCAAACTCGCTTCTCCTTCGTTTATTCTAGTCAAATCCAGTCAGTGTCTGAATTTATCAAACTTTTTTGACACTATAGAAGAAAATGAATCCTGTTGATCCACTGAATAAATGTAGGTCATTAACTTTGTTAGCTTGAAATGTAAAAATGAACGGACTCAAAAAAAGTTCAAGAAAATATTTTAGTGTCTCAAACCCAACATTTCAGCTTCCCAGGTTTTTATGTTTGGGAAAGTTGTTTTGTTTCAAATGCAATCTGGAAATATTGCATTTTCCAGATTGAAATTATTGTAAGAATTTGACTTGACACTAATTGGACCGGATGGGGCAGAGGAAATGTGGGAACGCTGCGCGGCGGAGGAACCGAGGACAGGATTTGGACGTCTTTAGCCTCTGTTTCCGGGTCGCCCGCTCTAACCGCTGTGTTTTTTAAAGTGAAATTTACCGCTGCGCTCTCCAGTTCTGACTCCACTCATATTTTCGCTCTAGTTTGCAACTCTGCGCTCCTGACCGCAGCAGACCGTGTTAACGCGCCGAGTAACCCTCCGCCGGAGAGAGCATCAGAGGACGTCAATGACGTTTATGAGTCTTTCAGAAATTAAATCCAAAATACTTTTGATTAAATATAGTTCGCCAAAGTCACAGCAGACCCAATGTTATGTTGTGATTGTGTCTTTTCTTGTTTGGTTTGGTTCTGTCCTGCACAGGATTTGGCAATCCGGCCTAGATAAGCATCGACTCGGTTTCTTAATCAGTGAAAATCAAAACATCTCGGATACAAAGAAAAAAAAAAAGTAATGACTCACTCTGTCTGCGCCGCGCTTCATTTGCTTGCAAGCCCCTCATTCGTAATGAGATTTAACCAGACGGAAGCTTGCAGAGACAACATGTACTTTTTGTTAACAAGTCAACAGACACCAGCAAGGTAACAGCGGCAGCTGTATTAGCATCTCTGCAAAGTCTCTAATTAATCTGTTCTCTTGACATTTGTGTTTTCTTTTCTCTCTCCCTTTGCCTTACGAGACGGAAACAACCCTTAATTATTCTGGGGACATTTTGAAGGAGAGCCGCAGTAAAGACTTCTCTCCAGACCAGAACATCTCTGGTCTGTTGCGTTTGTCTGGGCCTTCCTGTCTCTCTGCTGGTGTTTTGGCTCTTTGCTCACATCTTCTGTTTGTTGTGGATTCCACTCGGTGGGTAGATGGATCCTCTCCTTGCCCGGGTAAATCTCCCTCCCCGTGAATCACGGTTCACTCCTCGCTTTCATCATCTCCTTCGTCCTTCGTAACTCTGACGTGCCGTACCTCCGGAATGCTTTTTGGTATGCAGGACTGATAGCGCTCGACCCTGCCCCAATGTGAACTCAGAGGCGGTAGGGAGGGGTACCAGGGAGGAATAAGAACCCCTCTCGCTGGATGGCTTCAAAAGTTGTTTTATTTCCACTTCCCCTTTCGGTCAGTTGCCATATCTGGACGGTAATCTCTTCCCCGGTCGGCCTGCGGGAGCGTTTGAATCCGGGGCTCCAGCCGGTTTGCCAGTCTCTTCACGGAGACGGAAAGCTCCAGTGTCTTTTAGCCGCTGACCCAGAAGCGAGCCGGGGCCCGGCGCCGCCGCTTTGTTCACTGAAGCTCGGGTTCCTCATGACGTATAGGCGCAAAACACAAACCCCGACCTCACCTCTCGGACCGATGACAACGTCAGAGCAGTTTGTGCTTTTTGCATTTGTGACGGGTGATGACACACGCCGCACGGCGTTCCCCGTTAACTCCCCCCGTGGCGTTGACTCACACAGAGCTCATTCTGCTCTCGGTTTGTTGATTCGTCTCCGCTTAGGAAAACAGAGCAAGTGTGATCATCTCGTCTTCTGTGTTTGTCTGTGTGTGTTTTTCTTTCCCTCTCTGCCTCACTCGGCTCTGTCTTTCTTGGTTTAATGAATGCGCCTCTTTGTAAGCGGCTGGAAGAAAGGGACACTTGTTGCCCACTCTGAGACCAGACACAAGTTTGTAGCCGACTGAGAAGCCCGGGTGAAAATCAGACGTATGAAATCTTTCTTTTTTTCTCTTTTTTTTTTAGACCTTTTTCAGATACTGTGTGGTATTACTGAAAAACTAAAACATTTGTGTGTTATCAACCAAACACCAGAGATGAACAATTTTTATGTTCCTCATATTTACACATTCTTTACTACTAGATTATTTCCTATTTACAAACATCTGCCTCTCTTACTCTTTCTGTTAAATCTCGTTTGATCCTGTTTTCCCGATCTTGCTCTTTGTGTTTTTGTTTGTTTATGTAGATTTTATGTTCTCCTCTGGCTCCCATGTGTTTTTTTGTTCTTATGTTTCCATTAAATCTTCAAATCTTCTTGCCTCGCTGCATTTGGGTCGTCTTCACGAACAGGTAATGCAGGTTTGATTTGATTAGTGGAATTTTCAAAATGATTTTAGTGTGCTTAGAAAACCAGAATAATCGGAGAGTTTATTCCGAAAAAAGTTTCATGGCCTTCAAATTCAAACGTTGGGTGAAGTAGTTTGGCACCAAACACGATTTCATGACTTTTAACTTTCTGGTAGGTTTACATTTAAGAGCAACTTGGGCAAATTTCAAGATAACGCCTCAAACAAACTATCAATAGATAGATGCGACAAAAAAGATGTGACATTGTCTTAAGTGCTGGAGCTGAGCTGTGGTCCAGCTTAAACACTGATGCTCCTAGACAGGGTGGCGCCCTGGGCGATCCACCGTACCAGCAATTCTGGTCAGTCCTTGAATTCAACTCCTTGATTCCTGAAGATTTTTACACAATGGAAACACCATAATTGCAAAATTGTGTGTGTGTGTTTTTTTTAACATTAGCGGAATATAGTCAAGGTTTTGCGCACGTTTGTAGTGGTAACGCGGCTCATGATCCCGACACATCTGACCCGAGTTGTTGACATGCCGTCCTGCACGAAAACCTCTGCCTGCGTCTTTAAAGCTCCCAGTCGGAGTCACGATCGCTCATTTTAACCTCCTGGCTTGGGGTGTCTCGACGGTGCCAGCCGGTGCTGAGTTACGGCAGCGGCACCTGGCCTGTGATAAAGACAACGACCCGCTCGTAAGGTGGGAGAGGAAACGCTGGACGGACGTGCGGCGCCTGCAGCCGCGGCTGAACTCTCAGCCTGTGCAAAGCTGAAATAAAACGTGGCCAGTAGTTGTAAAAGGAACATTTTTCGCTGCGCAGTACTTGTCTCCCTGAGGGTTGAATGAAACCAAGTCACAATGACAAGTTACTTTTTAAGTCCCGGGAGATTCGAGAGCCTGACCTTTTAGCGCTTTTCAGCCCGTAATGAGTGTGAAACAGTGAACAGTAGGGGGGAAGCCTTTGTTTCCCCCCCACTGCTAAATTACATTTTATGGTTTTTATCCACAGTGACCACATACTTCTATTAAAGTACTTCTAACTACTATAAATCATAGTGTCAGGCTCAGATCTACATTTTTAGAAATATTCAAAACAGAAAATACGTCATTGTTTAAGTCTTAGTTAGTGGTTTAAATCTAATTTGTGAGAAAACAAAAAAAAAAAGGATTCTTAATTTTACGATAAAAATATCGTGGGGTTGCGGGTTACAGCAGCAGCACAGGGGACACTACAGGAGGAGATCACTAAGGAAACCAGTTGTAGTTCTAACAAAATGTCCCTATTTTGCATTATTGCAGTGAGGAAAGTAATGTTCTCTTAAAAAAACAAAACAAACATGTTCGTCAACATTCGGAACAGCTAAGAAAATCCAACAGTTGTGATTAGAAAAAAGCCTTTTCTGCGTACAAACGTACTTACCGTCTTTGTCTCGGTTCTGGACCTCGCCCACGCTGTCTGGTCCAAACAGTGAAACAGATGGAAGTAAATTGGAAGTGGCAGCTCTGCAGCTTTGATCTCTGAACTCAGATGTAAAAATCAAGACGTAAAATCCACGTCGGGTTGTTCAAATTATCCCTCCTGACATCATTAATGAAAGCCGGTGTTTTCTACAGCGTGTATTTAATCCTGAAATTATGAAGAAAAAAAAATCTGTTTTTCTGCTGAAGAACTCCGATTTGTCTTTCCTGTTAAGATTAGCATCTATTTTGTTTTCTCTCTCTAAGGCAGGGATGTTAAAATATATTGAAATGATTGCACATTGCCTGTTGAACCAAGACCTAACACAGTATGTATTATTTAATAATTAAAGAAATAAAGCAATATTTTGTTATGTCTCTGTCACTAACCTCAAGGGAAAACATTTTGAACAGGCAAACAGCAAAAAAATTTAATTGGTTTGAAAAACAAAATATGTTTCTTAATATCAAGATAAATTGAAGTGCATTATAAACTGAAAATGGATAACTGTGCTGCTCTATGATGTCCATATTCTACTCGTCTTTGTGTTTCTGAGAAGCTTGATAGATTACATTCTTATTAGGTTATATTCTTTCATTACAGCCAACCCATCTCCACACAGAAGACACACAGGCAGTGATGGCATTGTAACTTTGAAAAAGTAAACTGTAATCAGATTACTGACTACTCCTTGAAAAAGTAGCTTAGTTAGATTACTGACTACTTGATTTGAAAAGTAACTAAGTTCTATTAAAAGTAACTTTTTCAGTTACTTTCAGCAGCTGCTAACAACAACAACGCTCCACCACCTGTGAACATCATATTGATCTTTTATCGCTCTCTCCATATTAGTTTTGATGTTTGCTTTTTTCTGGAGCGCAATGCGAAGCTCGCCGTCATTCAGAGGTCAAATATTAACTTGACATTAACAAAGACACAGCGGGACGGATCATCCAGGAAATGATGGACAGGGAGAGTCTAACTAAAATGTCAGACAAATTCTGGGGTGTAAGTCTGCTTATTAAGCCCAAAAACCGTGACTCATTAAATCTGCAAGCAACTTAAAAAAAGACAAGCCCAGGCCGCTTATAATAATCATACTTGGTGAGCGAAACTCAGAATAGTTCCTGAGGACCCGGGCTACCGTTGCATTGTGGGGAATGTAGTGTTGGTGTGTGCAAAACGCTAGCGGGCGGCTGTAGCCTGCGGGCCGGTTCTAATAGTAATTAAATATGATTCAGGGGGCCTTGACTTTGACATATGTGGAGTACATGCTCACATATTCATGACGTGCTTTGATTAAACTAATTTATCTTCGGTGTAATTCCAGTTCCGAAAAATTAACTTTATACCAGGTGAGTCTCTCTCACCTGAGAATGTGAACCTGTACTGGGCCGATTCTGCCTTCAAATAATTGTAACAATAATTGTAACAATAATTGTAACAATCCTCCTGTAGAAGATTCATAAGTTAGAACTTAAAAGTCTGAAACAGGAACAGGTCTGTAAAAACAGCCTGTGTGCTTCACTCAGAGAGAGATTCATTTGATGCATCAAAGAGTGATGTCATCACTGCTGATGTCATTGTTACCAGTGGAACTGAACATTCTACTGGTCCATTCGCATCAAACACGTTTTGAGCGTCAGGAAAGTCTGGTTTACATTCAAAGTCTTTGTGGCGTGTTGGATGCGCTAGATGAGTGAAACGCTCCAAACGGTTCAAATTGCGCCACATTAGATGCTCGACACGCCGCCACATAGACTTTGAGTGCAAACCAGATGCGCCTGATGCTCAAAACGCATTTGGTGTGAACGCACCTTTATATGTCCAGTGTCACATTAGGTCAGTGTTTCTCAATTCCAGTCCTCAGGCTCCCCTGCTCTGCATGTTTTAGATGTGTCCCTGTTTTAGAACAGCTGATCCAAATAATTGCATGACCTCTTCTGCAGAAGCCTGTTAATCACCTATAGATTCAAACCAGGTGTAGCAGAAGGGAAATGCCTAAAACATGCAGGGCAGGGCATTCGCCTGAGGAGGGGAATTGAGAAACACTGCATTAGTTCCATCATATTAGGACCAAAGCCTGGTCCTAATATGATGGACTCATTGATTTGGGTCAGGGGTAATGTTTAGAGGAAATTTGCAAATTAAGTTTTAGTTAATGTTAGAGTTAGGGAAAATGTGTAGGTTGGGCAAAATTGCAGCTACTAAAATGAAGGGAAATCAATGCAAATTTCTAATATGGGTCGAAATAGTTTTGACAAACCTGTATAGGATTTTGTTTTCTAAATCATTCTATGAATAAACAATGATGACATAATGTTAGGTTGTTTTTCTGCCAATTGCATGGCTGCAGTAGACTAGTTCTCTAATGTGACGAAAGTGCTCAGACACATTCAACACATTAGAAACCAATCAGAACCAAAATCTTGTCTTTTCAGCCAGTCAGAACCTTTTGGTTCTAATTGGTTGTTTCTGGTCAGTGGAAGAGCCAGATGAATTTTCACAGATTCTCTGTTTCTTTTCCTACTGTCAGACATTTTTAACAAATATTCATCACACATTCACACCTTTGGACAATTTAGAGAGACCAATTAACCAATTAATAAAAGCTGAATTTTAGCAAAACCTGGGTTTGGAGAGTGACCCAGGTTAGTCCCACCTGGATGTGGGTCGGCGCAAAGGTCGAGCCGGGGACAGCTTGCCTTTCATGCCGATGCCAACACGAAGGCCCGTGGAGGTTGGTTCCATCGACAACGGTCTTTCTTCGGACCTCCAGGTTTGTGTGGAGGTCTGGCTTTGTGTGGACTCCTGTCTTTGCGACCTGGGTGTTGGTCGATGCGAAGGCTGAGCCAAGCTATGGATGGAGACCCCTGGTTGATTCAAGGCCTGTCTTTCCCTGTACTCCTCTCTTTGCGGGAAGCCTTGTGTTTGCAGGGGGGCCTCTGGTTGGGTGCAGGTTCTAGGATGGTTATTTTCCAGGGCAAGTTTTAACTTAATTTTCAGGTCTGACACCTGACCCTGCAGAGATCTCACCTTTTCCTCCTGTTCTACAAATTTTGAAGCTTGCTCACTGTGTCTTTTGAGCTCCTCCTCGTATTTCAGTCTCACTCTGTACTCTTCAACCATTACTTCTATGAGACCTTTATTCCGGGAGGCGTATTTTTCAGCCTCCCGTTTGAAGTAATCGAGTTGTTGAAGGAGGCTCTTGTCAGCTGGCACTTTTCTGTCATGATCTCGTTTGACTTGCTGCTGACGTTCTTTCTGTAACATGTTTTGCAGTCTTTGAATTTCCTCCTTCTGGGATTGGACTTCTGCCTGATAGGCAATCCTCCGGTCTCGTTCCTCATGGAAATCAAAGATCTTGCTCTGCAATTGTTTCTTAAGATCGTCCACCTGGTTTGTGAGATCAGTGATGCGTTGGATTGTCTTGTCCACGACCTCCACTGAGGGGATGATCTCGAAGCCAGCAGACCGAGTCGTTTCCTGCTTGACTTCGGATGATGTTGAAATCTCAAAGTCGCCGGAAGGACTTGATTCGCCCTGGATCTCTGATGGTACATCTTCGGGCTCAAAGAGGCTGTCGCTGTCATCCTCAAAAGGGAAAACGACGGCGTCGTAGTCGACCTGGACGTTGAGGTCCATCATGTCGACCCATGAAAGCTCAGCTTCATGTTCAAATGGAATCTGTTGTTGCTTCATGTTGATATTCTTGCTCTGAAAGGAATGCGATATCTGGAATCGATATTTCGTTCGTCTCAGTGACTTTCGAACAGGCTCTGTAGAGTGATCTGCCGCAACGGAATTGTGGAACAGGTCTGATAAAACGCTTTCTCTGAGCTACATTCAAGAGAGAGATTCCTTTGTGATGTCATGGAGTTATGACATCACTGCTGATGTCATTGATACCGTTGGAAAAACATTCTTTTCCTATGGGAGTTGATAAGCAACCAGCCCTAAAGTACTGCCGTCTACTGACCTCGCTTGGAAGTGCGCTTCTAAATAAAATTACTGCGGCGCTATCCATCATCATCTGTTGAAAAAAGGCAGAAAAATTCTGACGCTTTTCTTAGAATTCTGAAATAAAATTCTAACACATATTTAGTTTTTCTCCACAGTAACCCTAATATTCTTTTGCACCAGCAAAGACAATCAGGTTTTGTTATATATTGATCATCTCATGGTGGCAAGAGCAAAGTAAGGTTTCGTTAACCTAGTAGACAAAAGTCCGACCCAAATCCCTGAGTTTCTTTCCATCTATTTGCGACCCGTATCCGACTTTTTCATGGCAGTCTGAACGGTCCAAGACTGATCTTTTTACCCCAGATTTAACTTTTTCATACTGTTCTTGTTTTACAAACTCTGCTCCTCTCTCCTCAGCCAAGGTTATTATTATTATTATTATTCAAAGTTCTTCTCGCCATAAAAACATCATAATTGCTCATTTTATATATATTTCATTTTTATATATATTTCAAGATTTTTGTTTATTTAAAGTCGCAGTACATCTTTTCAGGACCAGCATGAGGAAATCTGCCAGACATTTTAAGCCACCCATCAATTTGTACTTAATGTGCAGACAAGTGCAGAGAAATTATGGGTCAAAGTTTTTTTTAACTAAAAGGAAAAGCTTTATTGAGAATGTTGTTACTGATCAACAATAAGTTGATCATGAAATATTTTAATTAAATGAATGAAACGGTCAGAATCATTCCGAGTTCAAAACATTCACGTTTTTCTTATTGAAAGCCATTTATTTTAGACTCAACTGAAGAAAACTGAAAAAGATTCAGTCTATCCTCAACAACAACAAACAAACAAAAACAAAACACGATTTAGGTCATTTTTGTATTTGGAAAAAGTTTTAATAGTTTTGCCATAATTGAATAAAATAATAAAAAAACTATTTTGGCTGCATAGCTCTATCTATCAGTGTTTTATAATTTGCATGAGTAAAAGATATTTATTTATTTTCCGAGGGGGTTTGAAAGGGCACCAAAACTGACTACAGCCCAGGGCCCTTTATTCTTCAAATACAGCCCTGGTCAAGACCTAGATTTTTAATTTTGCAAACACAAAAATTGATGCATTGAAGTAAACTGGAGTACACTTTTACATTGATACGTTTGTAGAAACTTCTACGACTCTTACTTGAATCAAACACCACGAAACTTGAACGAGTAATTTAAGAGTTAGCGGTTGACAAGATACAGCACTATTTCATTTTATTTATTTATTTATTGCTAATTACTGTAAGTAGCAAGTTTAAAAACCAGTGAAATAAGGAGAAGAAGTCTGTGCCAGCCGGAGATCCTCACAAAGAGAAACAGATAAATGTATTTCTGCTGGCGCTTCTGAACCGTGTGAGCCGTGCCAGTCAGCCGCTGTGCCTCTTCTTCTCTGCCCACGCAGAGGTGGGCAGGAGCGGCTGCTGGTTTGTAGAGAGTAACGGTAACCGTGTCTGTGCACACATCCGGATCCGAGTTACTTGGAAACTTTTGACACAGTAGCTCAGGTTCAAATTCCCATGCTTCAATTTCCCACGTTAGAAGTGACGCAGAGCAGCACTGATTGCTTTTGCTGCCTGGCACGCAGCATCATGACATGAAGAGGAAACCACACGTAGAACAAAACATGACAGTGTTACGTTTTCACGCTTGATGTTTATTTTGCAGATATTAATAAACGATCTTCTGATTGATTGATTGATTGATTGATTGATTGATTGATTGATTGATTGATTGATTGATTGATTGATTGATTGATTGATTAGCTCATTTAAACACTTGCTACTGATGATCTGTCAGAGTTGGGGTGAGAGTCGCCTGTTTTGTTTTTAACTGAAACGAAGCACACCAAATTCCACAGCACACCTACATGTTAATCAGGTCATAGTCAAGCTAGCATAACTGACCTTCTTGCTTCTCCCTCTCTAGTTTTCTATTACTTAAAACTCATTTCTGACCTTAGCTATTTATCGGAGTGTGGGCAACCAGTCGCAAAGCACTGCGTCCCTGTTTCTTTCATGTAACACGTGTACATTTTAGATTGTACCGCTTTATCTCGACAGCTAAAACTGAGGGTAGTTTCTGCAGTCACCACACCATATGGGTTAGCTGGGTTAGCTCTGTCTGTCTTTCTTGCAGCTTTTCTATGTCAAACTATGTATTGACTTCCATTCATGAATAAAAAAACACCCCAAATATGACTTTGTTATATATTAAAATAGAATATTTGTAAACATATTTGAAGCCACTTAAGGTTTTTTTGTGTTTTTTTATTCTTTATGTACAGTACAGACCAAAAGTTTGGGCACACCTTTTCTTTCAATGAGTTTCCTTTATTTTCATGACTATTGACATTGTAGATTCACACTGAAGGCATCAAACTATGAAAAAACACATGTGGAAATATGTACTGAACAAAAAAGTGTAAAACAACTGAAAATACGCCTTATATTGTAGTTTCTTCAAAGTAGCAACCTTTTGCGGTGAGTACTGCTTTGCACACACTCTGCATTCTCTTGTTGAGACTCAAGAGGTCGTCACCTGAAATGGTTTTCACTTCACAGGTGTGCCTGTGAAGTGAAAACCCATAATAACCTGTCAGGTTAATAAGTGGCTTTCTTGCCTTATAAATAGTCATGAAAATAAAGGAAACCCATTGAATGAGAAGGTTGTGTCCAAACCTTTGGTCTGTACTGTAACTGTAGTGTACAATAAAGTTTTTCTGAAGGTCAGATGACCTATCAACAGAGCTCCTCTTCCTGCGTTCTCTGCGATCCGACTTGTGTAACGCGTGGATAGTTTCGCACCGAAATTAGAAACAAATCCAGACGGTGACCCAGACGCTGCTGCAAAGTTTCCAACTTGGATTCTCATCAGTTATTCCAGCAGTGCGTATCAGCAGCTCCTCCTCGCTGCTCTCTGTTCCCGCCGAGGATGTGAACGACGGTTCAGACGCAGTTCTGTTGAGCTTTATTTATTTATTACCATGCTTGTTTTTCTCTTCTCTGCTTTTTTTTTGAGACACCTCTTTCCTCCCACGTCGAAGCAGCTTCCCGCGGCTCAGACCCACCTTGTTGGGAAAAGCTTTTTTTTTTTTTTTTTTTTGAGACTCGGGTCTGAACGCGACCGCTATGCGTTTGAGGCGTTCGCCGACCTTTAACCCAGATCAGCATCGACTCGTTTAAGCCTGAAGCCCTCGCCGGAGGGGTGGCGGAATGATATGAGCCGTGAGAACAAAGTTTACATTTAGTAATTGCTTCTAAAGTCCATTTATAGTGTTAAAAAAATAATGAGGAAAAGGCTTTTGATTCATGGTAGAATGAAGATAGAGAGTTAGATGTATCTCTTTTGAGAAAGGAAGTTAATGATTCAGCTTCTGCGCTCCGCTAATCTGGAGCCAACTTCCAGAAAACTGCAAAACTGCCGAAACACTGACATACTTTGCATCAAGGCTGAAAATGAGTAGAAAATGGGACACTGATCAGCATATTGGTGATTTTGATGATTGTATTGGACAAAGTGTGTGAAGCACTTTGAACTGCCCACTTCTGAAGTGTGTTGAACAAATAAACTCAACTCGACCCATATGTGATTTTTCCCATTGTGTGCGTAAAGTCAAATCCGGAGGCCGATCTGTAAAGCTGGGACTTTCGGACTGTGATGAGACTTTAACCCGAGCAAACCCGTTCACACACACGCGCGCACACACACACACACAACGCTTGTATCGTGGTTTTCCGGATTAAATTAAAGTTCAAGGACAAACAACTGCAATCAGCCACAGCGACAATTGTGGACAGCCCTAAAAGGAAGCGTGCTTCTTGTTTGCTTTTTTTGAAACGGAGTCTGCTTCTCTCCAATTACCCTGCAGATTTAAATCAGCAGCTCAAATTAGCTTTAAAGGTCACCTTCTAAAAAAAAAAAAAAAAAAAGCTCAGCGATTTTTCTTCAAAACTCGCTTCGCTCTTGAAGAGCAACGTACGTCACCTTATTTGGTGCAGCCATTACGGTAAATGAACAAACTGATTCCTTTTTTTTTTTTTTTTTCGATTCGACAGAAAATCTCCTCCGTCCTCCCTTAGGAATTACCCACAACCCTCTTGGGTTTGATTGGCAGAAAGCGCCGACGCCGAGTGTTTGAACGATTCGGATTTGCTGAGTGGAGGCTTTTCCAGAGAGCGTGTCAATTAAATTGTCTGAAACCGGGGCGGACTGGAGTGATTTAAGCAGCTGTTGATTGAAATGATTTGAGCGGCGAGTCCAGTTTTTAATGTGCCGTCTTGAATTAAATTCAATCGCACTCCGAAGTTGTAATTATCAATCCTGCCGCGCGATCCAAAGCCAATTTAGAAAAAGAGCCTTAGAAAAAAAAAAAAAAAAAAAAAAAAAAAATTATATAGCTGGCATTTAATAACCTACTGGCGTGGCGATAAATCCCATCAGATCAGGAGCTTCGGAGATGCAGATTGGCTCTTTCCAAGCTGATTAATGGCTGCGTGAAGAGACGAGAAGTCCTACCTCAGCGCAGGGAGCCGTAGTTAAAAAAAAGAAAAAAGCATGTTCATGGCCAAAATATGTCACTCAAAGGCGCAATAATACTCAAAGTTATTTAGAGCATCCTGTCTATTTCCTGGTGAGAACCAGAGAAAACCCAGCGGCGCTTTAAAAGTGAAAAGCTGCAGCAGGTAATAAACACCAGGTCATTCTTGCCTTGACCGACTGGCAGACGAGACAAACGACCTCAGAGCTCAGTATATAAAAAAAAGAAAAAAAAAACTGTACAGGTGAAGGAGGAAAATGTGAAAAATCCCATTTGTCATTTTAATTGAATTTATTTCTTGCAGCTTTGGTCGGCATCCTTTGTCTATGATGCGTTCTCAGCATGAGGGCTGTGCAGTTTCATTGTGTGATCACCGTTTGGGAGAGAGTAAAGCTTCCCTGTGTTGTGCCATCTTGCCGCAACTCAGACACAAAGTTAACGCCTAATTGGAAAACATGGTTATCTCAGCAAACCAAATCTGAATTGTTGCAGTCTGATACCCTGAAATAAAATCCAAATGGAAGGTTTCCTACAATGTATTATAAGCCTGGCGGGCCTCCAAGCTTTACTGGCGCCCCACCAGGCTGATCACTGTTTATTTATTTGTTATGGGGTTTTTTTTTGTAATACACCAGCAGCAGTGACGGAAAAGATGGCCAGCATGTGAACACATCCGTTCCAATCCACTTCCTGTCTGTGCCGGTCTAACAACTTCAGCGAATGAAGCGAGAAGTCCCGGGGAAAGGATTGAAAAACTTTGTGTGCTTTAGTTAGCTTGAAACAACTGAAGTGCAGAAATGTATTTATTTAAATTGTATTTTTTTTTTTTTTTTAACCCAAGAACACGGGATTCCCCTTGCGGCCTTACCACCGGGCTTAGCTAGTTTTGTGGCGTAAAACCCGTGAATGGATAAACCAATGAATCAGAAGCTTCCCTCTTTGGCTCCACCTCCTCTTCACCAGGAAAGACCAGCACAGTCCAATAAACCAAATACCTTTTTGAAGGGCAGCTTCATTTAGAGTCTTTATAATCCGTTTGATTTGCTTCTGGTTGGTTTATCTATTTGGGATATTCAAAATCTCCTCCAATCAATCAGGTTTACCTGCATAGCTTTACAGAAAAACTATCATAAACACAAACCAGTAACAGGTCGTGACGTTTTGTTCCAGTTTCAGAGTTGAAAATGTTCTCTAATAATTGGTCTACTGACCTTTGAGAGGACATGCTTGAATTGTTCTGCCATTTTTTTACTATCGGTCAACAATGGCCTACTGTTCGCGGAGGTCAGCTTGACTTTTTTTGCGCCGGCCTGTGTTCTCGCGGCACGGCGCCCCTCAACAATGTGGCCAGTAACGGGCCGAGGGGTCCGAAAGAAAAGCGTCGAGCTTCACTATTATTTATGGACTATTTATAGAGAGGAAAACCGCATGAAAGCTCGCTGCGCTGAGGGAGACCGTCCATTATTTATCAACACTCTGTATGTCAGCTGAATACACCACTTACTCAATAGCTCTCTTGGCTCCATCTGTCAATAAACACACACACACACACACACGTGTGCTGATGCTGCGTCTTACCGGATGCTGCCCATCGTTCTCGGACCCTCTCATAACAGTCGCCACGGGAACAGAGGTGCCCTCGTTTGCGTGTTCTCAATCAATTTTATTTTTTTGTCCCGCATCTGTGCATTTCTACGGCACGCCTGAATTATTCATGTCTTTTCTCTTTCTTTTTTTTTCTGTTAAAGGTTTGCTTCCTGTTATGTCCCCCAAAAACCCATCAGGATGAGGAGGGTGGTCTCTGACGATGGGAGGTCGGTCTGCGTTTTCTCTGAGAGGTTGTGGAATCACTCCGCTCGGAAATGTTTGAGCGGTGAATTATTGAAAGCCTTCGCAAAGCGAACAGACAGTCTGCTGATCTGTTCAGGATTCTGAGACTTACCGTCGCTGGCTTAAAACTCGTCACTCATCTCCTGGTGATTAGCAGCCACTGATTGAGTTAATATAAAGTCGATTTAGCTCATTGATCGTCCAATGATCAATTGAAAAGCAGCCACTTTCTGACAAAGCTTGAGTTTTTCTCGTGTGTAGAGCTTCGAGCGCCTGTCCATAAGGTGAAAGGCTAAACTTTTGACAACAAAAAAAAAATCATAAATACATTTTAACATTATTTTGTGTCAGCTGTGTTAAGTACAGACTTGATAAACAGAAAATTGTTGGTTTCCTTGCATTGTTAAAGTTGGACATGTTCATAAAACAAATAGAGCAAGAACCTCATAGGTTGCTGAAGAGAAAAATAAGAAGATGACAAAATACGTGAAACACTTCATTCGCCGTGGCGCAATATTTTAATTCAATTATCTTGCGGTTTTTTGGCATTGTAGTACCCACCGCTTACCTTTGTAGCCAGTCAGTCATTTTTGCATTTATCGCTGGAGATGGACAAAAAAAGGACATTTGAGATGAATCTTCTGAAAAGAAAAGAAAAACTCTTCTCTCTCTCTCTTCCTCTTTCTTTTGACTCCTGACGTCAGTCCTGGTGAACTCTGGCCTCCTGCTGACAGTGCTGAGCCAGCACCCGGCCTCTAAGCTACTGCTCAGCTGCTCTCTGTATCGCCGTCATTTATCTAAATCCTAGAAATCAATTACGTCGCTCCGAGGTGCCAGGGTGAATTTTTAAAATTTTCTCCCAGGCTCCTCTGGGCCTGGCGCTGGCAACTCTCCTGGCACCGAGTCTGACAGATTAGGCTCCGGTAGACGGTTCTCAGGCTTTGCTTGCGTTAAAGATTAGCTGCTGTGCAGGTTTGTGCCCCGGTAGAATAGCCTCTGTCAAATATGCTAAATATGTCACTGTGTTTCTCTTGTTTTGCTTTCTTATTTCACAACACTTAAAACTTTTCACAATTTCTGATGTTGCATCCCAAAACGTCAGTGAGCAACACAGATCTTAAGTGACAGACCTGCACAAAGTACTGCGTGATTGTGAGTGCTGCTGCATCCGATGCCTCAAAATGAAATCCAGTGTAACTTAAACTATTTAAAGGCCTGTAATATTCCCCACTAAAATAATAAATAAAATAAAATAAGATTAAATATAGACGCAGGTTCCCTCAGCTGGGACAGCAGCTTGCAGTCGTCTTGCATCTTTCAGGTGACTAGAAGTTCAGACGTGGCATGAAAATGAGGAAGTAAAGCGATTTCAGTGGATGTTGGTGTCTTATTCTGTTTTGTCTGGTATTTGGCTTTGAATCTGGAAACGTTGGCTGTACTTTGATTATGATCTTAAAAAATAAATTCAGACGTTTTAGTAACGTTATCCATAAATTCTACTAATCCTTAAAGTAAGAAGCGGTTAAAATGTGAACCCTGTGATTTTTTCTTGTTTGTTTTAACATCATATATTAATTACATATATTTATTTGACCCGGTGAAAATTTTAGGGGCAATTAAACACTTTTTGCCAAATTGTTTTAGATGGAATCGTCCTGTTGTTTCTGGTGCTCCTGTAAATTTGACGCACAAGTGACATCTGCTAACGACAGCAACGGCCAACGAAGCGGCTTCTTCTGGCCGTTCATTTTCATAACAAAAAAGAAAATGTCATTGAACGCCTCTATGCTAAAAGGAGCTGGTCTATCAGCGAAGCTGTTCAAGCCTTAAACGCCGTCTCCTACGTAAACAGACGTCCACAGTCCACTTTCCCACAGAAGCGTTTATTCCAAGGATGTTTTATTAATGATCAGGAGTTTAATGAAAAAGCCGAAAACCGAATAGGTTTCACTTCTCATCAATCTGATGGCTGAATAACAGAATTAACAAATCGAAAACAATTAATATCGTCACCGTTCAGCTCAGATGTCGATTTATTTGATGATTTTTGCAGTTATTGTAGCTTTTTGAATCGAAAATGTCACTCATTTC
Organism: Poeciliopsis prolifica; assembly: GCF_027474105.1. Taxonomy (NCBI): domain Eukaryota; kingdom Metazoa; phylum Chordata; class Actinopteri; order Cyprinodontiformes; family Poeciliidae; genus Poeciliopsis; species Poeciliopsis prolifica. Next base: position 10,615,029 of record NW_026562385.1, on the reverse strand, counting down.
ATCGATCAATTGTTCTCGATTGAAATACAATTTACTGTGAGTAATTACAAACCCGGCAATTAACTCAAGTCAACATAGACTGATAAGAATGCCTCAATCTGAGGTTGTCCCAATACCAAGAAAATATATTAAAACTGTCAAATACACATTTGATAAAAACTGTGTCTGCTCTCACTGGAGGCCATTTTAAACTCCTCCAGGTTTTGATCTGTTTCGTTGACCCACAACAACTGTGACGCATCGGTGAAGGAAGTTCCTGTTAAAAACGTCTCTTTGACCACTTTTACGCAAAAGCGCATCAGCTTTCAATTATCCCAGAACATAAACGGCCGATTTAGTCTGAAGTCACTTAGTCTGCCAGTGTGGGAAGCAACAGGACGACCATGTAATGGTCAAACTCCCAGTTCAGCCAAACATTTATTTATTTTGGCCACAAACTACCACCAACTTAGCAGTGAGGCAAGCTGTGACATGTGCTGCCTCACTGAGAGGAGAATTAAGATGATGCCATTTATTTTTTTATATTAATAAAATAGAGTCACGGGTGGGGTGTGGGAAAGGTGTCAGGATCCACACATTGTTGCTGAAGAATGTATATCTGACTGTGAAAGTGTGAGAGCGCCGCTTGCAGAATAAATAGAGGGAGGCCCAGCATGTGTTAAAAAAAGAAAAGAAAAAAGAAAGCGATTTCACACCCTGTGCGTCTCCTTTTCTGCTCCTTTCCTTCACTCCGTTCATCCTTTCTCTAAAAATAGCTCCTTTTGATATTTTTTTCCCCCTTCCCTCGCTCCTCCTCTGATGCCTGCCAGTTTGATTGCATTTTTATCAGGCATATTTTTTTTCTGACAGGCAATTTTCGAGATTGCATCTCCGTTTCGGAGCGACCGGTGGCGTCTCCCGAGTCGGACGTCCCGGCCCGACCCGGCTCTGCTCTGCCGGGATCATTTTTACAACCTGTGAAACAATTCCTGGGACCAGCAGCTCTAACGAGCTTTGCGAGGCGACCTGGTATCTGAACATGACCATTTAGATGGCCGAAAGCTAATCTGCGCCACATGACCATGAGCCTTGGAGCTGCCTCCCTTTCTCAGTGGGTCTCACTGTTCCTGTACTCCTAACACACAGCCGACACCTTGCAGTCTGTTGACATGGCCGGACTGGGCTCGGATATCTGAGAGGTGATGAGCCCAGCTGGATCTTCACTCTGTGGCCTCCGATTTGTTATCTCTGTGAAAAGATAGCCGTGGAATCCGCTCGCAGGTCAGTGGGAGAAAAACATGGAAGAAGAAAGCTTTGCTGCTTTGTATTACATATTCAGATGTATTTAGTGCTGCAGTTTTGTCTCACTGATTTTATTTTGTATTTTTAACTTACCTTGAAGGGATAGTTGATATTTTTCAGATTTGGTCGCATGGCTTTTTCGTCACACGCATCATTTTTTTAATCAAACGTTTTTGTGTTAGTTTGAAGAAACACTTTATTTGTGCGACAATAGTCACGTGATCAACAACCGGATGCTGCTACTGGCTGAAACTACGAAGAAGAAGAAGGTGACAAGAAGTGGCAGCATGATGCGTTTCGACGACTTGCCGCATCAACAAACTAATTTACGTCAATTGCGTTTCTTATGTGACAAAAACGCATTAATCGCAAAATTTTCTATTTCTGACACCGACCCTTAAAATTGTAATGTTACACTGAGCGGCTCCAATGTTAGTTGTTGTTTATAAAAAAGAAAATCAACCTTTTCTTCTGAAGCCTGGGCTTTGACATTTGCTACCAATATAAGTTGCAGATTATCTTCTAGAAGGATATTAATAGAACAGGCGATAAAGAAGCAGCACGACCAAAATTAGTTCAACTCTTCAGTAGCAACTAATCTCTGGTCTCTGTTGTCGCTACTGAGAACTCCATCAAAGCCCATGTCAACAGAAAAAACAACAAACAAAACAAAAACTGTCTCTTTAAGAACATCAGCTGTATTGAGCTGTTCCAGTTTGGTCCCCCTACAAAGGAGGAGGAAAATATAACCATTAAAACCCTCCCGACCCTCATGGGAAGAAAAAAGGAGAATTGTATGTGCCTGATGAAGCAGATGCAGAAGGGAGGTCAGGTTTCAGGGTCAAGCATCATCTTGAACAGACTTAGTTTATATGTGAAGTGCCAGGCACCTTGTTTTGCATGCGTTTCACAAGCATCATGGAGAAATACAGACGGTCCGCTCCACGCTCCGCCCACTTCTTTCAGCTTGGTTTGAGAGTGGAGGTAATGGTGGAGGTGCCAGGAGTTCAGAGGAATTGTTAACAGAGCAAAACAGAGAGAAGCTCGCAGAGTGCAAATCTTTCAGCCGGGTCGGGTCTGGTCTGTTCTTTGTCCGTTGTGAAGCGGCTGCAGTTTTTTCCGACCCAATCAGGGGTGAATTTTAAGCTACTTTTAAGTGGGCGGGATTATTTCTTTCTCTGAGGTAATTTTGTAGCACAATCCAGTAACTATGTTGACTTAATGAAGTTAGAAAAATGCTACATATATCCAATGTGACTGGAAATCAATTTGATTTAATAATTTTGCGCCTTGAATCTGTTTCTTTAAAAACTCCTGATTTGTCTGAAGCTCTGCCTTCAACAAGTCATCACAACATGGCACCTCCATTTGCAACAGTTTCGACCCGCGTTGCTCTGAGGAGTAGGTTGTATGACGCTAAGTGTTGCTGGCTAGTCTGAAGGAGCCGAGTTGGAGGGGGGAAAAGGTGGGACGGAGGCGTGGTTTGAAAGGCGGGAGCTCAGAAGCCTGAAGGTGCAGCTCTGAGGCGGAGCTTCACCTCAAAGGCGGAGCTAGGTCCAACCAGGCGGTTTGGAGAGCGGGATGGTTGCCATGGAGATTTAAGATTGCTCAAACACTCATGAAAGAATCAAGACGACGCTCCAGGTGTGTTTTGATGAGGGAATAACATTATAGCGTGATGTAAAGCTCAGAAAAGGTAATTTTACATAATTCTGCTCATTTGAAGAGACAGTAATTATCCTGTATGTAAACTTATGATCCTGAAGACATTAATAAATCAGTTATTGACATTCTTTCTCTCATTATGGTGGCATTCAGTAAATAGCAGTAATTTTTTTAATAGTTCAAACTGACCCAAACAAGACAAGTTTGGTCCAGTTAACTTCAAATAGTGAGGGAAGAAAATGTTTGTGGGTTTTTATCCAGGGTATGTAAACTTCTGGACTGAGCTGTGCTGTTTCCCTTTCGTGTTGCCTTGCTCGAGCCTTGATTGCACTTGTGCAACTCAGGCCTATAATTATCCAAATCCCTGTCAAAAGAAAACTGAATTTAAACTCCCACCATATTTTCAAGCTAATTAAAGTTCATTACGTTGTTTTCTTCTTTCTGGAACTGGTCCCAGCATTGTGCTTTTCTGTAGAAGGGCAGAAAACAGCAAATCCATCCAGGGAGGGTTCAGTGTTTTAACCTTATATGTATGTCAGCTTGAGAAAGGTACTTTTTTAACTACGAATCCTTGCAAAAACTGTTCATAGTTCAATTTTTGTTGTTTGTTGAAGTTCCAACCACAGAGTTTCATGTATTTTATTGAAATGTGATGTGGCAGAACAACACAGTAAGTATCTTTCACAATCGGTCACAAATACTCCCAAGGACGATTGGTCTGCTCCGAAGGGAAGCAGACCCTGCCTCCAGGAGCTGCCTTTCACTCATAATCACTGGAACATTGATCAATATATTTGATTTTCTTGACCATTTTGATGATGAAAATGTGACGTTTGGTTTCTGTGTTGAGCATTTCTGGTGCACAGCACTTTGAAATGCCTTGCTGCTTCACAAATAAGCTTGATATGAATGAGATTTTGTTGCGGGATTCTATATAAACTTTACTCTTAGTGTGGTTATGAGGAAAACCTTGTCATCACTGGGCTATTGTCTGTCCCTCTCTGTGCACGGTACCCTGTCCCACACTCGTTTGGTGACCTTGCAAGCCTTTCAGTAATCAGTCTGCTTTTTTCTGCTCTTCTTTTATCTCCGTCCAAGGCCAGCCTCTCTGTTGTAGGTGTTCAGATAAAAGAGAACAGACAGGAGGAGGTTTAGTGGGGGTTATGGCTGTGTGAGGTCAGTCCTCTCTGTCTCCTCTGAACGTGAGTTTATTGCTAAAATAAAAGCTTCCCGACCTCAGACTGCTTCTCGCACATCAGCATAACGCTTCTCTGACCGATCAGGTGACTTTATTTAAAGAGCCGCGTCGCAAAACTTTGAGAGGACGCGCACACGTGTTGACGGTGACCTCCGCTTTGTGCCGCAGGGTCCCGGCGGAGCTGACGAGGCGCCATGCCCAGACCCGATCCCGTCCCAGCAGCCCAGGGCCCAGCACAGCTTCGTCCAGGAGCACTTCCAGGCTCAGTACAAGTGAGTTTTGTCCTCCACTCCGCAATCACATCTGCTTCGAATAAATGCTGCGACAAAGGAACCGGCGGTGGCTCTTGCAGCGGTGATTTCCCCCATGATGAGCGTGGGGGTGTGAGGCACTTGTTGATGGATTTTTTCTTTTTTTCTTAATTGTCCAAGTACATCTTGTGTTTGATTTTCTCCTACAAGATTTGTGGTGTCTTTTATTGTGCCCGAACTAAATGTCAGCAAAGTCCCCGACTCCCCCGACATGCCAACCTATTATTTGTATTGAGAGTTAACAGCATCAGACAATATTTGGTGCTGTTGTGTTTTTCAGATTGTCTAAATGTCAACTCAAAAGTCATATCTTATAAAGCTACCGTTCGCAGGCAAGGCTGCCATAGTTGTGACTTTTTAAGAAATTGCTTGGATTTTTTTTAAGAGGTTTAAAATACTATGTGTGGTTAGTAGTTTATACTTTCTTGTTAAAGTCATTAGCTTAGATAGAGACGATTTCTGGTGACTCATTATGTTTCTAAACATAACGAGGTTTCGTTCGTTAATGCTCGATGTCGTAAGAGACACACGTCAGAAAAGACAGCGAAATCCCCCTTTTATAAAACACAAATTGACGGGAAAAAAAACCCGCACTGTGAAATAATTGAATGCAACACTATTGGTCAGGATTTCTCCCGCTGATGTCAGCTAGTTGTTGCACTGACAAACATCTCGTCTCTGGGAGCTTCGAAACAACAGCAGAGCAGCAGATGAGATTATACATTTCCAAACGATTAGTTTGGTCTGTGTTCAAAAAATGTGCTAAGGTCTGACGCCACGGCACGGCACATCAAATCACGCAAATCACCATCAGACACCCAATGCTTTAAGGTGCGTCAAAAAAAAAAAAAAAAAAAAAAACAACCCATCGATCATTGGTTTAGACTTTGAGTCATACAGGACTGAGAGGTAAGCAAAGTCCAGCTGATTTCTATATGACCAAATATGGTCACAGATTGTTGAATTGTAGGCCTGGAAAGCCTGCGCTTTCTTTTATAGCTCATTAAGTAAAGTTCAAACCAGCAGTATGATGCAATTTATTTTTTTTATTTTTTATTTTTTTGTGGTTTTCAAAGCAATTCAGAGCCATCAATCAGAAACCAATCCATAAAATCATCAGACTGTGGGTCAGTTTAACCTTTTGCTTGTTGTTATACTCATTTTGTTGCCACTTTTCTTCTTTCTTTCTTTCATTTCATTTCATCTACTCAAACTGTAAATCGACATGCTGGACCCATGCGGTCAACCCAGTCCAGATCAGCTTAAGTTTATTCTTATCTAACTGTACTTTGAGTGACAGAATTATAGCTGAATTATAGAAATACACAAATTTCACCAGTTCATTTGATCCTATATTATTTTCTTTAGACTTTCTTTCTGTTCAGTGGTTCTGATCCGTGACCATCTCCTAGGCGAGAAGTATTGTATTCACACCAGTAACTCTCTAGAGTCCCTTTACTTGTGCTGAAGTAATAAGCATATTTAACTGTGCCAGTGGCCAAGATTTTGTTTTATTTTATGTTTTTATAATAGTCTGTTAATGCCTCTGTAATTCATTTTATTTTCTGGAATCAGCTCTCGTAATCAAAAATGCATTTAGCTGTAAACCTGTGAGGTTACCAGCACACAGCTGGAGGTCCTCATGGCTTCCATTAGTCAGACATCTAGGAGATAAAAATAAAGCAGTTATTATTAGACGCTGCGTGCATCTGTTGGGATGGGGATTTTTGAGCTTTTGTCTGAATGTTTGGTCTGGAAATGTCCACTTTCTTTTCGGTTTTATTATTGGATCACATGCGAAAAGTCTGCACACCCCACACACAGACAAACATCAAAGTCCAGGTTGCATATGGACATAGACTGTACAATTCCACTGGTAGTCAAATAAAAATAATAATAAAAATCTAAGTTGCACAGCGTTAAACTAATACTTGGAGGAAAACACCTTCTGTGCATACGTTTGGTTGAGCTGCGTTCCCTTCAAGTTCATCATGTGAACAAACATTTTTGATCTCCACGACGCCGACCACACGACACACACAGCGGTGGGCGCCGCGAGCTAAACAGTTAGCCGTGCTAACCCTGCAGCACCAAACACAAACGCTAGTCCCGCTAACAAGCTACACCAACACGGTATTTAATGGAAGCTAATACTGACCCGCTAGTTGCCATGTATCAATGACTCCACACTTGCTGCAATGCAAATGACAAATAACACAATGGCAAATACAGACATATATATTTTGCCTTTACATCAACACATAACGACACATTTATCATTTACAAATATTTGGAAGATGGCTGGGTTTTCTCCATATTAATATTTTGTCTTTGCCTTTTTTTTGCCCAAAACACGTGACAATATAATCTTTAACTAAAGCGACAACACTTTTTCTTTCTGTTATTTTATCGACTTTTAAATACTAAAATGTTTCTTGCGCTTCAAATGGCATCTTTTATGGAATTAATGACCATCCACCAGGGGAAGTCATTTTTCTCCCAGACATCTTTCATTAGTCGGTAAGCAATCAATTCATAGGATAAATCCTCCGTTCGCAAATCCTGTAGCCAAGGCAACATCAAGGTCCATACCTTTTGTCCCCAGAACAAATGTCTGGTTGTTTCCTCGTCCCTGCATTGGGGCCTTGGGCATTGGGGCCTTGGGCATTGGGGCCTCGGGATTGGGGGCCCCTTGTACAATCCTCCTGTATAGAAGGGCTCTTATAGAAAGACACTGATTAGCGATTTGCCAAGCCAAGTCCGTATGTATATTCAACAAGGGTATGTTAACATTTTTCCATGTTATCTTTATCAAATCTTCGTGTCAATCTGTTAGAGAGGGACAATTTTTCTTCTATTTTAGCTCATTTAATATTTTCTGGTAGAATCTCTTTTAAATCATAGTTCAGTGACTGACTTCCTGTCTTGAAAGTAGAAGTTGTTGTTGAGCTAATTTAGCTAAACGACAACGGTAAATTAGCGCTTTAGAATTTATGTGGAAAAATTATGTTATGGAAAGCTAAGCTAAGTGTTTTCCAAGTTAGCTGAAGCGCTGAATGAAAAATTAGCTCTGCTATTAGCACGCTAGCGGATTAGCCAACATGTGTGGACGATGCTTTTTTTTAAGTTCATCTCCTGACTGACACTTTTGTGCAGCGAGATTATTGCACAACAACTTGTTGTCACTGACATATTTCTAATGTTTAATTTTGTTATTTCTGTTTTCTCTGTATCGTGACCTGTGCTGATGCCTTATGACACTTGTGCCAGCTGAGATCTTGATCATTAAGGTTTTCATAAAGTTTTTAAATGTTGAACCCTCCAATGAAGACAGCTGAACTTCACTTCAACTTCATTAGATTCTCCATAAATTACAACTGCTATGTACCCAGAAACACATTATGCTGAGATCGAATCAAAATTTGCTTCGGAAAATTATTTGTCTCAGTGTGATGTGCACACTTACGCAACCAGGTTATTTCAGAAGTGTTTTTGCTTTTCGGTTGCGTGGTAGATGTGCCAAATAAAGGTAGGAAATGTTCTGAGCAGTCACATTCTTTTCACAGCCCTTTGAGAGGCGCTGCAGGTGACATCTTTCTTAGATTCACCTTCTATTGCTGGCAACTCATCCCTCTAAACGGTTTATCCAATCAGCCGTTCGAGAAGCTGACCAATTACGACAACGCTCAATCTGATCTGACAAAGGTTTACGGCCCTTCTCCGCAGAGCAGCTAATATCCCCCGCTTGTCTGCGCCGCTTTCCATCTGCTAATTCCTGGGGAAATTGACAGCTCCGTGTGACTACCAGTAATACATCTGTTGGAGCGCGGCTCTTAATTGCCAAACCTCGCTGTCAAATGTTTCAGCGCTGACACGTCGGGGTGTGTCTTACACAGCAACAAGCGCAATTAGCAGGCGAAGTCTGCGCCTCCCGTCTCCCACTCAAACTCCGTGAGGCGGTGCGGAGAGAGAGACTCAGAGTCTGTTTTAAGACTCCCAACAGCAAAACAAAAAATCCCCAGTAGACAGCATGCGTCGAGCTGGGTGAAAATAAACACCAGTCATCACCAGGAATCGACTTGGATCAAAAAAGCACTTCTCGACTCGTGTCCCCCTTTCCTCCGCTTGTGTAACGCTTCTCCGATGCAGTGTCCAGCGTGAGGCAATGTCTGGAGTTGACGGACTGGAGATTTATTCCTGTAATAGCCCAGTTTGTCCAGGGTAGAGTCATCGCAGCCATTAAACATGCCCAAGCCTGTCAAATCACAGCCACAGCTAGAGGAGCCGAGCGATATTTCGTCTTAATTTGCTTGATGCTGTCATAATATGGACCAGATATTCTTTATTTATTTTTATAAATTTTTCTGTTATAAAGTGCAAATACTTCCTGTCAACACTTATGTATTCATACCCCTTGATCTAGTATCTAGTACAGTGAACATGTGGAGTGCTCTGGCCAACATGAAATACACTTATGCTTCAATGGATGATTCAGATCTTAGCACATCCATGTGTTTGAATGACGTAGTCAAAGTCCTGGCCGAAACTCGGTGTTTTCACGCCTGACAGTCCGGTGGACTCGGTTTGATTGAGGGCCAAAATTGTGACATTTGCAGCATTTTCAGCTGGTGAGATTCGCTTTCACTGCACTGCGTGAAATGATCCAAACCTTTGAAACCCGTTCCCCTCCTCGCCTGTGGCGGCGCTGCACCAAGAACCACTGAGAGAAACGTCACGGAAACCTCTGAAGAAGACGTGAGATCAACTCATGTCTTCTGTTTACAATTTTCCGAAAACGTAAACAAGTATTCAGTGGCGTTGGATTCTAGCGGTTGTAGGATTTCTCTGTCGTCGTTGGCAAAAGATGCCAAGCCATTTCTCCCATGCTTTTTGGTTGTATTTACCCAGGATGCCCTGCTCTACTGCCTGTTTCTGATCTCCAGTCCGCTTGGCATTCACATGTGCCTTTCGAACCACTGCAACCGAACTGAGAATAGGTTTGCAGATGGACCAGAGTTCGCTTTTTTGGTCTGCATCGGAGTTCGATTGCGCGCTCACACCTCCCCGATCGAACCAGACTTTCTCGGCAAACAAACAATATTTGAATTAAAGTGGACTGAACAGTGCTGGTGTGAACGCATCCCAACCCTGAACAACACTCTGAATGCAGCAACCGAATGGTGAAACATGGTGGTAAAACATTTCCGGGGCTCTGTGACTACTTTCCACATGTGATCCTCTTTATCCTTGTAATGGCGTATCTTAAGACACGTTTTAAAGATGGAAATCTTTCATTCGGCTGGTCGACTCGATATATTTGAGCTTTGTAAATAGTACACAGTCATATGAAAGTGTCAGTTGAGCCGTGCTCACTGTCCTGAAGCCAGGCGATGGACAGCCAAGTGTTTCATTGCAGACGTTTAGTGCATCTCGTCTTACTCCGGCGGCACATTTTCCCCAAAATGCCCCCCGCCGTTTTCTTCAATTCGCTCAAATACTGTTGTTCTTCTTTACCTTGTTTGTAGACTTCTTCGGTTTACGTCTTGAGCACAAATCACCAAAGCAAACGAAGGCCTTTTTCTTCACTGCCGTTGCTGAAAGAAGCAAATGAATACGTGTAAACGGTGCGTCGAGTTCAAATCTGTGCCACTGCAGAGCGTCGAGTCGCTTCAGCATGGCTGCGTCTCAGACAGGGAGACGCGAACCTCTCAACCTTGGCACGCTTGCTCCATTAGAGCATCTCTGGAATAGCACCTCATCTGTTGGCGCTTTTCTTTTTTTTTTTTTTTTTTTTTTTTTTTTTGTCCTTCTCCTCTCTCTCGCTTCTGGTGTTTCAGAGCCGGACAGGGCGCATCTATGTCTCAGTGGAGTCTGAGTGAGATTTGCATGCATGGAGGGCCGTCAGCCTAACCGTTTCCTGGCAAAATTAAGACATCCGTGGGGCAGCCGTACTACTCTGCCAAGAGGGCGAGATCCACTCAGAGTCCTTGTCAGCTGGGTTTGCTTGAACAGAGCTTTATTCACCTCCTCCCAGTCTGCTCCCCCTGTACGTCTGTCAGAAGGAGAAAAACATTTGATCAAGTTATTTGTGTAAAGATCCACAAAGGCACAAAGCTCTCTTCCCTCTCTTTGCCAATGCAAAATAAGACGAGGGATATGCTGTTGAATTATTTGATACACTATCTGACTGTGTATATTTTTACTATAAATGTACACTCACAAAAAAAACACACATCTGAGAAAGATTTTCAAAAGCTCTCTAAAACATGTTGATCCTTCTTTATGAGAATCTCGGTTGATGACGCCACAAGAGGCACAGGATTTGCTGGAGCAGCTGCCATTTGTAAACACTGTGGCAGGCCAGCAAATGTTTCATTAATCACGCCACGTTAACGTTGCATGTTTAAAACTGAATTATTACATATTTTTGAGGACGAGGATTGATTTTGGAGTTAATTATGCCTCAATTTGAAGGAAAGTAAGGATCCTATTAATCAGTCGTGGTAGAAGACGTGCACCTGACTCGCCCCACAATCAGACGTCGCTGTGATGGAAGAAGAACGTCAAGACGCTGTCGAAGCACTGCTTACGGAAGCGATGACGGCCGGCGCCGTCTGGGGAGGAAGTTTCTTTAAACAGCTAAAGAAAAATTCGAGCGATGAGCCGGAACATCGAAAGAACTGGAAGGAATCCGCTCCCGAGGCCGGCGCCAGTTTCCTGAAGGGCGCTTTTGTCTGGACGTCCAGGAGGAAGTCCTCACGGGCAATCGCGTATTTCGCTGCTTGTCCAGCGATTAAAAACCTCACAGATGACTGGAAAAAGAGCCAACTCTTTTCCTCACTTGAATGAAATTCTTCTGAGAGCTGCAAGGCTCTCTTCAGAGCTTAAAGTTGGAGCATAAAAGGATAATGGCTCTCTTTGAGCAGCTTTTTAGAAGTTTGAAGAAGTCGCTCAACTGGATAGAGAACATGTTTATATATATGTGTATATACATATATAAAACAGTTGTTGCATGAAAATGTTGCAAAGCTACTTTTATTTTTTAAATAACAAATGTCCTGTGAAGAAGCTTCTACCAGTTGTGCTCTAAACCAAATGATTTCCTGTCTTTCACTGTGACGTCACAAGTGTTTTTATTGCAGTCTCAATTCTCCCAACATGCATTAATTACAGTCTGGGTTTTGTTGCTGCCGGGTCGTTCCACACCTGTTTTCACTTTATGTGCAGCGTGGTGGGTTCCAGATTTACAGTTCCAGATTTACACCACCCGTGATCCTAGTCTAGGAAGTGAAATGCAGGAGCAGAAAAAATGCTTCAGTCCCTTGTTGATTCCCTTGATGTATCGCTTCCCGAACGGCCGGCCGGGGCTCCTGCTTTCGGTCCGGCCACAGAGGCGAAATATATGGAGCCGGACCGTGTGAGCAGACGTCCCGGTCCCACTTTCGGTCACGTTGTTGCCCGGAGGAGTCACAAACCTGTTCTGCCAATGAAACAAACAAGAAGAAGAACAAATTCTGAGAAAATAATGGAAATATCCCTCATTGTCCCACCTTGGGGAAATTCAGGTGCAACAGCTACAAAGAGACAAGCAAATCTAAAGAATTATGCTAAACTAATGCTATCATGTCATCTTACCTAAACATAGACCTATGAAAGGTCAAAGGAGATAAATTGATCAGTTTAAGTGGTCTCTTCATTTTTACAGACCTGTATTATATATCTAAATATCTAAAAATAAAAACAAACAAGTTCGAAATAATAATATGCTGTGGAATAAAGGCAAAATTATAGCATCATCTAAAATATTATACTTCAGTCCAAAGAATGTGCAACTGAGTAGGATATTTTTTTAAAATGGACAACAAAAGACTATTTACCGTACATGAAAAATAAAAAATAGATCAATGCAAATAGCACCAGGAGTGTTTCTAAAAATGAATAAGGACTATGCAGATACCAGCAGGAATCTAAACACTTATTGATTTTGTTGGGGTCAGAATGGAGTCTAACATCTGGGAGGAAGGATCTCCTGTATCGCTCCTTTGTGCACCTGGGATGCAGCAGCTGTACGGCTCAGCAACAGCTTCATATGTGGGGGTTCTGATTAAATATGGTGCCTCGCAAAAGTGGTCAAAACCCTGAAATATTTTCCCGTTGTGTTTTGTTACAAAGTTCAAAGTATTTGTTTGGGGTTTGGAGGTCAATTTTCCAACGACTCAAACATGGAGACAACGCTTAATTCAAACTTAAATATGTGTAAAGCTGGTAGTGACACACTGTAACAGTAGCTTCTGCAATGTGCCGACCCACATTGCATGACTTTGTTGATATTTTCCGTTCTAAAAACAAAAAGTCGATTTTGTCTTCTTTTTATTTTTTTATTCTGGCTGCATTAAGGTAGACTATGTTCACATCCCTTTAAGACGCTGCTCTGCGTCTCCAGGCGTTCATTTTTAGGCCACTTAGTTTGTGTTAATCTGTTACATAAAATCCAGATAAAAAAAAATAAACACAAATAAACATTGACGTTTGTGGTTGCAACATAAAAAAACTTTCTTTATTTCATGTCCAAAACGTCTTGACGCTTTTTTTGAACGGCTTCAAATTTGTCATAAATCATTGAACGGGTTATTTCTGCTGCTTTCATTCATTTCTGTGCGTTCAGATGTAAATAGGGAAAGTTGCCTTCACTTCTCACAGAAAGTGATGCAACAAGATGGAAACCTTTTCTGCCCCCTCCCCTCCCACCTCCCCTATTCACCCCCCAGGGGGGCAGCTTGTACTAATTCTGACCCCCCAACCCCCTCCGTTCACATCCATTGCCTCTGTGATTCATCAGCAGTTGCATCACTCGTCGTTTTTTTTCCTTTCTCACAATCAGATCCAGGCGGAGCAGCGGCTTCGTTTTCACCACGTTGACGGCTGAACTCCTTCACCAGGAGAAGATTCTTTGTGTGTCAGTTCGGAAATCAAATAAAGTTGTATTTTGTCCTTTTTTTTCTTCTTCTTCTTTTGTTGCTGTTCTTTCTTTTCCTCAGATCTTCCCTGACGTGTCCCCACTGCCTGAAACAGAGCAACACCTTTGACCCTTTCCTCTGCATCTCGTTACCCATCCCTCTCCGCCAGACGAGGTGAGCCGACTCTCTTCAGGTTGACATCTTCGTGCCTGCTCGAAAACACACCCAGGGGGAGGCGAAGGTCTCCGACGGGTTGCCAATTGAAAGTAACTGAAACTAGCACTTCTTTAAGGGATTACCTGAGTGTTTTCATAGTGGTGGACATTTTGCAAGTTTGATTAAGCTGGGAAAAGGTTTAGGAAAGCGTCAACAAGCACGAGCTGAAAAGTGACCGGGGCAGCTTCGTCCCGCGGTCGTGCGCTCCCCGCCGACGCCGGGGCTGATTCAGAAAAGGAAAAGCCTCACAATGTCAGGGAACAATGTCTCATTCAGACTGACTTCGCTTCACCCACGTTATCCTCCGCGGCAGGTTGGGAGCGCTCGCTCTGCTCAGGAAATCCTGGCATTTTTGGAACGCTCCATTCAAACTCTCCTTTTGTATTTATGCGTCCGTTGAAGCGCTCACACACACACACACACACACACACACACGCACGCATACGCGCGGAAGAAAATAATCTAGACGTAAAAATGTAACGGCATACACTGAGCTCTTTGCAAATGTATTCAGCTTTTCCCTCTCTTTTTTTTCCCGCCAAGATTTTCACATCTTAGATCTTCAAATTTTAACTTATTTTAGTGGGGTTTTGTGCGTGTGAAAGATCAACATCAATCAGCGTCGTCTGAGAATAATATTTTACTCCGATGCCCCTAAATTAAATCCAGTGCAACCAAGTGGCAATTTCCATTCATCTGCCGCTGAGGAAACTTTCCACAGATCCACCGCCTCTGTCAGTGACATGGCAGCATCGAGCTAAATACAGCCTGTAAAAAATCAATAAAATAATCAACACTTCCATCATAGGAAAGTTTGCAACTCTGGCTTAAAACGATGAAGAATTAACTGATGTTTTAAATATGAATTTAATAACAAATTCCGGGGTGTTTTGCAGAAGCTTTTTTTGTGTATTAAGTTTATTTTTCACAACAGTATAACATTAAAAATACCAGTAATATTATCAGGTGTTTTTTGTGATTGAGTTGGAAATTATGTGCTTTTTTTTGTGCTTTTTTTCCATAAAGTTCAACACCAGTCGCAATATGTCTTCTGTAGCTGAACCTCGGACTGCAAAGGCTGCAGAGCTCTGGCTCAGATCAAACCAGATCCAGCTGACCCAGAGTCATGATTGAAAGCCAAACTCGAAATCTGTGGCGAGATTTGAACGTTTCATTCTTTTCATCAACTTTGACGGAGCGTAAACTGTCCTGCTGAGGCAGATGGACAAATATTTCAGTCTAAATGTACAGCGCCGGTCCACTTGCAGCTGTAAATCCTGTTTGCGCAGGACATCGATAGCGACGACTTCTTCTTCTGCTGCACAGCAGCTGCGTGTCGATCTGACATGTGAAATAATTGAGCACTTTGAAGTTCGAGGCCAGAAGGCGACATGACTAGTTTTGTAAGGTACTGGATGAAGTCCAGTTTTCTTTTTACCTTAACACACCCAACGCGTCAGCACTAATAAGCAGAATATTTTCCTGCGTTTCGCTCCCCGTCTCGTCCGGTGGAGCTGAGCTGCTGAGGCAGCTGTTATGAATCGTAATGAGGCAGATGAGCCGCCCTCACTGGCCTTCATCGACACGCGCAGCATCCTAGAGCCAAAAGGACAATTATTAGTTCAGATGTTCAAAAGCATGAGTGGATTCTTTACTTTTCGGAATATTTTTAACGGTTTAAACAGATTGTCTTTTGAAGCAGAACAGTTCAGCTCACGTACATCGAGGCCAAAAACACACACTTTTTTGTTCCTCACCCAACATTCACCGTGGTTCGGAGTTTGAGCCGTTGGCTCTGTCCTCTGAGAGCTTCATGCTATTTTTAATTGGCACCATTTGGCTTGCGTCGCACGCCGCCATGTAGGATTCTTCCTGTTTCCGTCGAAGTTTGTTTTCACACCTGACAGCGAACTGCGACACCTTTGGTGAAACCTGTTCCGCTCCCCGCTTTTAGCAACTAATCTGCGATTTTACTAAATGAAGACAGTTACCTGGTGCAAGCTCCCAGCTCCTCATCACATTTTGACATAACCCCAAAGTGAAGGACTCTAATGTTTTTGCTTGACTACCTTATATCAAAGTTTTGTCGTGCCTTTGACGGATTCTCCCTTTTTGTCAGTACTCACACTCACACTGGGTGAGAGGAAATGGAAGAAGATGGAAGCAAATACAGAAAATGGAAGAAAGCGAGTGGCAAAAATGAGCCCGACAGCACACAACTCGAGGCAAAGCGACTCCAGCGTCTCATCGAGGGACCCACAAGTAACCCCCTGACCCCCGGCTGCACGCGTCAAAGCGTAGACGTCTCCGATCAGAAAGCGAGTTATCTGTTTGACCTTGTGAGCGCGCGGGAGGAAAAGAGCGTCGCTGTCAGAGAGGAGCCTAAGAGTTAAAACCTCCAGCTCTCAGGCAATTCCACCAAGTATCGACTCAAAGAGGAAAAACTTCACAGGGTTACTGAATGACTCCGTCAGAACGGATCCCGTTGAGTCTTTGTGGGAGGATCTTTAAACTGGCGGTGCGCTGCGAGTCGTGACTTCCTCAAAGATACGGAGCTGGAAACTGTTTCCGTACAAAAAAAACGAACCCAAGCTGGTTGTCAGCCCACCAAACGTTCATTTCTGCGGACTCTGACCTCATGACTCAAATGTATGAACTCACAGTGACCCCAGTAGGTGATGGGCAATATTTATCATAAACATACTAAGCCAAGTTCTGATGTTTTAGAGTAGACTTGGTAGGTAGTCAAGCTATTGTTTTTTCTCTGACGTAAAAAAAGTGGATCAGTACATCCCTAGTAATGAATCGAGAATTGATAAGTGATCGGACCAATGAGGGATTTCTAAACCAGGAAGTGACAACTAAAGACGTTCCAGAGGCGAGAGCTGAAATCGAGGTATTGAGCTTGGAGGACTGGATTACTGTCACCAGGACTGACAGTCTGGCACCTCGCAAGAGGCTGTTGAGCTGAAGGCGTCAGACCGTCAACCGCAGAGTCCTCGTGGAAATGAGCAGCACAGGAAGGAGGAAACGGAGGGAAAATAATGACCAGACGTACAGATAACAGCACGGGGGAAACATCAACGTATGCGTCTCTGTACGTGCCGTTTTCAAATCTGGAACAGTGAATCCATCGATATTCTTTTTTTTGTGAAATTTGGATGCACAACGTTAGCATTTCTGGTCAATAGTTTCCAACTGGGAAAGACGTGCAGAATGTAATTATTAAACCTCTTTTGTAGTGGAAGTGAGATGTCTTTTTTCTCTCTCTCTCTCTCTCTCTCTCTATCTCGTTGGGTAAAAGTTAAAGCGACCTTGGGGAAAAAAATTACTTTTATAATCGAAATTCATGTCATTCACATCCTCATTGAATTTTTAACAACTCTATGGACTTTGTACTTCTTAACCTTTATTGACCTCCCCGCCGCTGGAATACCAACAGAGTCTACAGCAGGACACAACGCCCGGTAGACTTTCCCCACACGCTGCACATGTGCATTGAATTTTCTTTTTTTTTCTTTTACCTAAACATGCTTTGTCCCCAATGCTTCCAAACATCAACAACATGGATCATTTGAGCCGCTTTTCAGGGGAAGTAGCAATTCTGCAGGAATGGTTTGTGGTGATATTATTTAAAAGCCCTTTACTTGCATTTTTTGTTTTTGTTTTTATTTCAGAGACCCGTTTGTCATACAAAACTCAGCTCCCAATCCATGTTTTTTTAATTTTTTATCTAAGCGTAAATAGTTTTGTAATTGATCTCTCGTGGTGATTAAACAAAACCTAATTTACATTGATGCCTATAATCATATTCATACTTTAAATGGCAAAAAAATAGGATAATACTCTCTGCTTATCTCATTCTGTATAATTGCTGTTTTTTGCCTGGTTGGTTTTGTCTCAGGAATAATCTGTTCCTGATTCTGCAGACGTTTCGTCCACCAGAGAGGTCAGATCCAAGCGCTGCCTACTTTAAAAAAAATGCAACAGAGATCTCCCATTATTTCACACTCATAAAGCTGAGTCCTAATTATTTATTATTTATGCTAAAAAGCATTTCTTTATTTATGGAGGCCTTGTTCTGTCCCTTCATGGCCGGGGAGGATCCAAACAAAGAAAAGAAGGGAGGGGGAAAAAAGAGCAGAAATCAAAACGGAGGACGCGTTACGTCTCTCGTCCTTTGTCTTCGTCAGGCTGCTGTGCGTCACTCTGGTGTTCAGCACCAAAGGCCAGCGGTACCTGCGGGTCGGCATGGCCGTGCCTCTGTTCGGCTCCGTGGCCTGCCTGAGGAGGATGGTGGCGGACGAGGGCAAGCTCTCCCCAGACCAGGTAAGCTCTCGAAAGCGACAGAACGAGGAAGAGCGTGGTTCGAGGAACCCGACAGCAACCCGTCCTCTGCGTGTCCGCCGGTGTCGTCCTGCAGGTGATCCTCACAGAGGTGTACTCCACCGGGTTCCACCGCTCCTTCTTTGACGAGGACGACCTGACGCGCATCGCCGAGAACGACGTCGTCTACGCCTTCCAGGCGCCCCCGCTCTACATCAGAGGGGGGTCTGCGCGCATCTCAGGTACCTGTGGGAACTGAGCTCCACTGTTTTTTACCTTAAAAGTTCTTTGTCACAGAAAAACAAAACAAAAAAAGCGGCGCCGGCGACGCACGGAGACAGCTGTCAGTCTGCCTCACAAAAAGTATTTATTACAATCCTGGGAGCTTGTCATGTTTTGTCAGGTTGAGAGTCACAAACTTTAGGCAGAGAGTTTAAATAATAGACCAACACAAAGCGGTGCATGATGGTGAAGCACAAGGAAAAAATGTACGTTTTCAAAAGTTGTGCAAATGGAAACCTGAAAAGTTTGACCTCCTTATATCAGATCAGGTTGTTCAGAGAGAAACAGACACATTGTGTTTAGAATAACTAATTGCATTTTCTGAAATATTTGAAAGGAGGTTGGCTACATTGCTTCTGTGTGAAACCCTGTCAACTCAGCTTTTTACATTCAGTTGCAGGAATTGTAAGAAAAGCATATGTGCAAAGCCTTATTGAAACGTGAAGCATTTCGAATGCTTTTCCTTCTACCTGAGTAGATGGTCTTGCTGGGTTTTAGAAGAGAAAAACTGATGACAGTGCGTCCCCAGCGCTGGCGCTTCTAACGTAACATCAGGAAGTGTCCATTATTCATCAGAAGCGGGCCAAGCAGATTCCTCTATCCAATGCCGAGTGTGGATTTATGCAAAAGAAATCCCTCACAGTCATAAATAATGTCTCATTAGAAATGTGTGGTGGTTTCTCAGCAG
Organism: Poeciliopsis prolifica; assembly: GCF_027474105.1. Lineage (NCBI taxonomy): Eukaryota > Metazoa > Chordata > Actinopteri > Cyprinodontiformes > Poeciliidae > Poeciliopsis > Poeciliopsis prolifica. The sequence goes on along the minus strand of NW_026562385.1, from coordinate 10,596,105 downwards.
AACCTGTGGCCATTCTGCCTTTATTGTGTTCGTTTATTATTATTATTAGTAGTATTATTATTATTAGTAGTAGTAGTATTATTATACTCTGCCACAAAAGAAGGGTCCAAATCTTTTGTTGTTTGTCTTTTCCGGATTTGTTGTGAAAAATGTTCAGCTAATGCCATATTGGGTTGAAAAGTCATTGCTCTTCATGCAATTTAATTACTTTTTACCAATTAAATAGATGAATTAATCAGCATATAGGTCAAACTGCCCTCCTATTGGAGCCACTTTAAGCATTCGGCATGCTGAAGTGAGTAAATGTTCATCAATGCACAAAAAAAAAAAAAAAAAAAATCTGAATTCAGTTGCAGGATTGATCCATGCATAAATTATTGCCTTTTTATGAATTATCTTATTCATTTCATACTTATTGAATGCAATGTTATTGACTGGACTTCCTACAGCACCATAAATGTGGTTTAAATTTCATCCATAAAAAGCCATGAATTAATTTTTGATTGAATCCTATTGATGATCCTATTAAACAATAAATGTAGACATTTTCATATGCATGTTGTGAAAATATTACAAGCATGGACCCTATTGTAGAACCGAGGAGGAAAGAGTATCTGTAAGATCTTTACACTTATATCCACTCTCTTGCATCATCCTCTTCCCTCTACATATATTGTATAATGTGGCCTAATTCAGAAAGTCTCCGGTTGTTTCATAGTCAGTGATGGGAGGACAGAACCCAAAGCAGAATTCAAAAAAGTTTGTGAAAGACGAGAATCTCAGGAACGACGAGATTCCGATTCCGTACATTCCCAACTCACAAAACCGATTTCTCCTTCCACTCATTTCTCCATTCATCTCCTCCCGTTTTGTCTGGAGACTTGTTTCACGCAAAGTGCCGAAATCGGCTCGCATCGACGTAGACGGGTGACGAAAATTGCGACATTTTGTTTGCCGTCAGAACTCAACACCAGGCCCTTACCGAGCTATTTCCACTATTTGATTGTGTTTTAAAACGGCACTGTGCCTGGAAAGGACTTAATGCTGCCCCTTCAAAAAGTGTTCTTACTGTACCACATCACTGAGAAAACTGTAAAACCATTGCTAACATCAATCTGACTAAGCCACAGGGGCTGTGCTGTTATGATGATTTAATTAAAAATATTGAAAGTGGCTGTGAAGCAATTCAGGAGACATAATTACGCATGAATATTTGTTCTGCTGTACATGTGGCAAAAGCAACAGACACAAATTTCACCCGACCACCGTTTCGGTTCCCTACATGGCAAAGTGGATGCAGTTGCTGCGATGTGGAGGTGTTTAATTACGAGCTCAATGACTGTACTCAATGTGGCTCCACCAGCGTCTCTGTCTGACATTAAAATAAGTTTGGGAGAACACAAAAGGTACGACGAGTTCACCAGCTCCCTGTAGGCACCAAGACTACAGGGAGCCTTCCGAGACAACAAGATTAGCAGTTTGATGGCCAAACACACCCTAGTGAGTTATGTCACACACACTTTATTTATCAGGGAAAATTATAAATATAGTAGTGAAATCAGCATCTCCTTAGAGCTTGTCAGTAAAAAGACATTTCCTGGTGGATTGCCGCGTTGATTGACAAAACAGAGTGGACTAACACCGACAGATAACATGCTAACCAAAATAGCTGAGGAAACCTTAACATTAACCTGAAGCTGCTTGGACTCTGTGTCTCTCCAGTCTTTGTCCAGACTTTGGGATGGTTTTTCAAAAGGAGTGCATCATGTGCTTTAATCCGAAAAGAGACATTAGAGCAACAATTCTCTATCGCCCTCTTGGGACACTTCTGTTCCCTCAGGCTTAACACAAAGAACGTGACAGTCATAGAACATATTCTGGACCCGACTGTGTTTGGTGACTGACTTCGGCCAAAGTCCACACACCTTATGAGTCTCCCTCAAACTATTGAACAGGATATGATTCGCAAACCATAACCTATTCAGGTTTTGATATCGCTGCTGGTGCTGCATCTTTTTCAACAACACTTTGTCCTTTGACTCAGACAGCACTCTGTGAACTCTGTCATCCTCTTACAGCATGTCATTTTATGACTTACTGTTTTTATGGATGGGTTCAGTGAGTCAGTTGGCGAGGGCTGTCTGTGGTTCACAGGCTGCGGTTTGTGAAGCAAGTGACTGAAATAATGTACGTTTTTAAGGATATTTTATGTTCTCTGGGTGAAGAGATTTCACCCAGAGAAACCTCTTCAGGTCCTCTCAAACCTGAATTAGGTTTCCACGTTTATGGTTTTCTGAAATTAAGTGCCTTGAAGTAGTCTCTTGTGATGACAAGAGAGGTCAAAACCCCGCACAACATACCGTTCAGGCTCACAGCAGTTCTCACAGAGCTTTGCCACTTTCACTGTCATAGATTTAACAGAATTTCCTTCTGCTTTCCTGGCTATTCCTAATGAGGGAGGACTAAAGGTCAGTGTCGTGTCGTCACGTTTCACTGGGAACTCGTGATTTGTTCTTGTTGTAGAGTTTCCTGCTGAAGTAAATGGAAGCACGTGATTAGGCAAATTTTCTTGCTCGCTTCATTAGAGAAACATTAAAAAGTGAAAGACTGCATAATAATCATTACACTCTGTCTCGTGGGCAAGACGCAGCATTCTCAAACAGAGGCTTGGTGGTTTGTGAGATCCTCTGCCGTGCCGTTTGCTTTGGCAGTGATAAATCGGGAATCATTGGCGTGTCATAAAAATGTTGTGGTTTAAGGAAGGGACAGCTGTCGTGGTCGATCAATACCTCGCTCCAGTGTCTTCAAGTTTAATTTATCTCCTCGATTGATACCTGAATTTGCCTGCTTTTTGTGATGACAAAGAAAGGTTGTCCTCGTTGATGTCACATCTCCAAGGGATCTTATCGTTTCAGCTTTCCTTCTCAGTCAGGGAAGCACTGGAAGAGACACGAGGGGAGCGGCGTTACTGCCTGGCACCCCACCAGGACGGGATGTGCAGCAGAAGCAGGCGTCAGATACGGCCTCCCGCCGATGGAGCAAGCCGCCATCGGTCCATCTGCTCCCCCAACTGAGTCACCGTTCTTCCAATAGAATCTGCTGTCTTTCCAATTTGTGTACCTTTGTAATCTGTCTCAATCCCATGTTCGAGGTGTTGACTGAGGTTCAACGGTCGTTGCCTCTGAGCTTACAAAAGCACTTGAGCCGTGAGCTTATCTATGCAATGAAGGGTTCTCCAAACACTGTTTCCTGTTTCTCCTGTCTCTTTACTCAGGTTATCATCACAGCCTGCCGTCATCTCCTTACTCCTCCGGGCCTGAGGGTCAAAGGTTACCATCCTCTGGAGCCTTATCGTCAGAGTTCCTCAACCACGGTGTCCCGGTCAAGATCCTGCTGCTGGTGTGCAATGCTGCTGGAACAGGCCAGCAGACTGTGAGGTAAATGTGCTAAACCATTTATTCAGTGACAGGTTAGAAACCACACCAAGGCAATGAAAACATGTCAAGTTGGGGTTTAAAGTCGGGTGCAAAACCTCCTAAAAAGAAAAAAAGTGCATCTGTTCAAGTTGCTCGCATTAGACTTTCAGACCATACTTGTCGGTAATCTTCAGGTTTCATAATCCACTTTATCGACTTCAGATAAAGTCAAAGAAAACACCTTAAAATGAAAGCATGTTAAATTACAAATACAGTCTCTAAAGGTTGTAGATGTTCTTATTTCCCTGTGCAAAGAAGACGATAAAGTAGAAGGAGGGTCATTAGTGCAACCCATTTACTCAATTACACTGTTTAACTCATGAATGGATTTTCTTACAAATCTCATAACCATTTAATGGGAAATAAGCACATTATCTAACACCAGACAATAGATTTTTTTGGAGGGGGGAGAATCACCAAAGTACAAATTCTCTTTTCTTCCAAGTTTGCTTTGATCCCAAAGGTTTTAGCGCTGTCAATCACTCTCATGCTCACCCCCTTCTACTTGCTCCTTGCTGAGCTGCAGCTGGTTTACCACAACATAGCGTGACTCAAATGCTATGGCTAGTTAGCATAGCCATGAATGATGGCGGATAAATGGTTTAACGGTGAGATGTTTTCCCACCATTGGCGCATAGAGCAGCATACACAGGAAGGAGGGGGAGGACATCGATTTTTTATTTTTGCTGTCTCATATCAAACTGTCACTATATGGTGACAAAACATATTTTTGTAGAAGTTTCATACTGCCCCTTTAATTACCCTGATCAACTTAAATCCGGTGCCCATCATATGCCGGAAAGCATATCTGCTTCTCCGTTATAAAATGAGCTCAAATGAATTTGGATCTCAGTCCAAATCAAGCGACAGTTCTGACATCCGGCACCACGAGGAGCGCCGTCACGTCGTCTCACTGTCACGGTCCAAAGAGGTCAACACAGGTGAGATGACCGACACCGCAGTGGAAAAGTTAGCTCCCATCCACGAGGGCTGTTATCTCTTTTTCCCCTTCAGATGCCTTTCTGTCGTTGCTCAATCCACCCACACGTTCCCCTCCGTGCCCCTCATCAGATGGCAGCTGGAGAGCCCAGCCGAGCCAAGAACACAACATTGGAGTCGCACACACTCGGTTTTCATTCCCAGGTTTTTCTAGAATAACACGACAGGTGCATCACCAAAAAAACTGGTGCGAAACTCCCTGCTTTCTGCGTATTTCTCTAAACTGTGAAATTCTGTTTTTTAACGTGTAAAAATTCCAAACGTTCTTATCGTCTCTTCCAAAGTTGGGATGGAATCTGTGACATTTCACTGCGGTCACACTTTTGCGCTCTTTCTCTACGTGGAGGCAGGTGAAGACATAAAACACACACACATTCCCGAATTCTCGCGCTGAAAGGAGAGACTTTATTGCCTGATTTGCAGCATTTCTCTGATGCATGGGTGAAATGCACAAAGCATGTCCTGCGGCTGGTATCGGAGCTTCAAGAGCCGCCAGACACTTTTTGGGGACGACTAAATTCAACCTTGCATTAAGGCGCTGGGACATCGTGCATGTCTTGTCTGGGTGAAGCAGACAAAAGTCTGGACTGTTTCTGTTAAAGCACACAAAGCTTCCCAGATACCTCAGCAGAATCAGGCTTGAACGTGTGTACTGTAAACAGAAACATGCCTTTTCAGTAGGCTGACATTTCTGGATAGAAGATCCTTTTTTGACCTCATAAAGTATAATCTTCAGGACTAAATCAGCTATTTATTATCAAGATGATCAGAAATAAAGACCAAAATTTTATTCTGCGCGCAGTTAATCCACATCTTATACCATATTTACCATTTCTTTTAAATAATTATCATTTTTAGCTTAACGTAGAATTTAATTCCACTTTAAGCTAAACTTTTAGCTTAAAGCCAACAGGCCTTCCAAAAGCATCATTTGATTTTGTTTTGCAGAGCACATTTTGCACATTTTTTGTGACAGATTTTAAAAGTGATAGACACAAAACCTGCTAACTTGTTTGCTGTGAAATTCTATGTTTGTCTGCAGATGTTATTAAATTACTATCCCACACTCTTCATTTAAAGATGCAAATTAATTAGAGCATATCTTCTTGTCCGCTGTTCCCGTAAGGTTAAAATAGTTAGATGTGAGTTAATAACTCACATCTAACTATGTGAGTTATTAACATCTTACTGATCTGTTCAGTAAGATGTGAGATATAACTCACATCTTACTGAGTAATATTGGTAAATCACACTCATATTAGAAGGCATGTTACACACATAGTGCAGCCAAGGACCGATGAAGTGTCTGGTGTTGACATGTTGGTGTAGGGGGGCTTGAATTATAATCCGCTTTGGGTCCCTAAAAGGCTTTCGCCGGCCCTGCTGGATGGCATAAATAAAGCACAACAGATCCACAAATTAACTTAAAAACAAAGTAAAAATCAATTTATTAATCAAAACTGAAAACCAAAAGACTTAAATTCCTACTGTTACGACCCGTCTAGGGGTCCAGGTCATAACACGAGTGATCCATCCTCCTCTGATCTCAAGCGGTCAACACAAACAAAATTGACATTTTATGACGTTATTTATTGTAAAAGGATGTATTTTTTTGTTGATACCAAAATGTTACAGCCAAGGGAGTAGATCTCTTCAGAGTGAGCCCAATGACGAAAAAACAAAAGGAAACAAAAGGAACTATCTAAATATTAACGAACTTACCTAAAAAAAAATAAAGAAACCAAATAACAAAAACTTACCTCCCTAACTACGAAAACAGGGGAAAACTAATGAAACATAAACGGCAGCTCACTCCTACAAACTCCAGAACGTTACATGATTTTTACAGGCAAAACAAACAAAAGAGTGCAGCCGGTTGAGATGAGCGGAGGACGGACGACAGGAAGTGCGCGTCTGCAGCTTTTATATCTGTCACCTCCGGGAGGCCACCAATAGGACGTCCGTCGTCTTCCGTCAGCCAATCAGAAGCAGGCACCTGCACACTCAGATTTGCATAATTACGATGACGGTCGTAACACTACCAAATGTCATTCTATCAAATCTGAGGATTTTCATGATTTGATCTGTACATTCTGGGGGAAATACCTAAATAAAACACAGACAAACCTTGAAAATAAATAAAGTGTGAAGAAAGTTTGATTGAATTTATCCTGCTGTTCACACGTTGTGCCTTCTGTTTTCCAGCTCTAACCCCAGCGTTACGTTATTAATCATATTCACTCGTTTCCCATTTTTTGGTTAAATTAAAGACATAAATGAACTTTTCATTGGTATTTGTCTTTTTTTTTTTTTGTTCCATGCCACCCTTGGCACCTTCTCGTTCAATCACATCTTCACTCCAGCTTCTGTTGTAGCATCTCGATGAGAAACGATGAGACAACAAAACAACGACGATACGTTATTAGCGTAATGCAAAAATATCCCCATAAAACAAATTAACTTTGCGTCGTTATGCACATCTCTTCCCTTTCTGCCCGGTTACTGAATGGTTCTGGATGCTCGTACTGTTTCATCATAATAAATCTCCCCGAACGCTGGGGACGGCAGCCCTCAATTAGGCGTGTTATAATAGGCATGTCATGTGATCCGTCATCTCTGAGAAATGATTTTCCCTCCTTATCGTCCTTCTCTGCCCTTCTGTGGACGTTTCGCGATGAGAACTGCGTGCCAGTGCGGCACATGACTCATAAAAAAAAATAAACAAATAACCTGAGCATCATTATGTCTGAGCACAGCTAATGTGGGTTTGGTTGTTCCATTCTGCGTCATCAATTACCTTTTTTATGTTTGTTGGAAGGTTTGGGCCGCCGTTCCTAATGAGGGAGGACCGGTCTATTTCCTGGGACCAGCTCCAGCAGAGCATCCTCAGCAAGCTGTATTACCTGATGATCAACGGCGCTCACGCCCAGGTAATCGGTCGACACCAGTGTTCATGTGACGGTGAAGATGTTTGGTTTTGCTTCCGCGACTGCATTTTTCTGCCCAAAATGGATGGTAGGCATCTATTCAAAGGGGAAAATATTTGATTTTTCGCATTTTCATGCTTCCATTTGGGTCTCGGCTTCTTCTAGAAGTGCTTATCCACCAGACGTTTGGCAAAAACCTCCCGATTTTTGAGTCAAATTCGACGGGGAACTGCGCCGTCACCTAGCAACCTCAGTCGGGCCCAGTCCCTTTGGTCAGCTGTGAAGTGGCTGCTGAAAAAAAAAAAAAAAAACTGGTTTTGTTACTGACTTAACTTTCAGAAACCAATTGCTGCATTCTTGTTGGTTGTGCAGGAGGCTCTGCTTCTGCTTTTCAAAGACGCACGGCTGTACAATTGGGCCTCTGCTTGCAGCCATCATCACGTGCGACAGTAAACACTGAGTTTCGGGCGTGGCCAGCTCAACTTTTGGATTTAAAGTGACAAGAGGCCCCACAACAGAACTGACTAGAATAAAATCTCCTTGTCTCAAAATGATTCTGTGCAACAACAAAAAAAAGAAAAAAATGTAATCAGCATAATTTGTACAGTCTGTAGAGTTATGCTGATCTGTTCACGGAAGCATAATAGGTCACAATTAAGGAGCAAAAAGTGTTACAATATTGCTACTTATAGCAAAGCAGGCAGCAAATGAGGTACAAAAAAAAAATCACAAAGTCGCAATAAAATAATCTGTGGCAGTAATTTAATCAGGTTATTAAAAAACGGGGTAAAATAATGATCCGCCTATGAAATTTATAGAGCCTATATCAAGCGTCCAAGTGTGAGTGTGGGTGTGCTGTGAGCGCCGGCTGAACCGGGACACGGTTTCCGTCTGCCACGTCGGCTGGCGCACCTGTTCCTGAGCGGGTTTATTGGCTCGAGACAGAGGGAAGCGCGGCCGCCCAACGGCGCCGGGTAAACCTGGCGGGAAGGGAAGCGCCAGCCGGAGACGAAAAGAGCCGCTGCCGAACGTCTCGCGGCTCTCAGCGGCGCGGCTAAGTGGCCTCAGGTGACCTGTTCGCCGGCCAAGCCACGGTCCACCGCAGAAACACGGAGGCTGGAGCAGAGAATCATGTACTGAGAGCGTTTTTCAATGAATATAACGGTAATGGCATAATATTGCAAGATAGCATTCTCATTGATATAAAAAAAAAAAAAACAACTTTCAATTCTGATGGACTTTTAAGACTGGAAGTGGAAGACATTTTAACTATCCAAAAAAAACAAAACAACAGAAACAACAAATAAAAGGAATTATAAAGTCTCTGGAGACAAAATTGTCCTTCAAATGTTGGTCTGGTTGAGACGAAAGCATCAGACCGAAGGCTTTTATCGTCCAGTTTTTGGTAGAAAAAGAGAGAAAAGGAACAAAAAACAACAAATCGTGCAAATAGAAATTATTCACCTTGTTTTATTTATCATGTGATTAACCGATTTTTTGCTTATTGTGACACGCCTGGAGTTTCCTGCTTAACCTGGACCGCTTTTATGTAAAGGTATGATTGCAACTCTGCAAGGGAGCTGAAAACAAATGTGACATTTTGAGGAAATTGCAGTCAGCAATTTCACAGAGGAGCTTTGGATTCGACCCGCTGGAACGATGCGCAACATGTTATGTGACGCTGTGAGAGCTCCGGTGGAGCCAGCTGCACATGAACAAAAACAAGCCAAGATCCTCCTACCACTTCCTGTTGTCTTCTTTGTTGTTCCTGCCAGTAGTAACTTCCGGCTGTTAATCACGTGATTCCTGTGATGCGAACAAAAGTGTTTCCATTACAGTTTTGAGTAACACGTCTAATTTGATAAAGCTGAAAAAACGTCCAGAACAAAACCGAAAAGTGTGTTTGCTTTTTTTTTTTTCAAAATTGCCTTGTTTTCATTAAGCAAATTTATGTCCATAATTTCAATTAGTCTGATGCTATGGTTATTGGGAACCCGGTTTTTGAAATGCTGTCATGATCTGACAAAAAAAACCAAAAAGAAACCTCTTTGGCGGGGTGTGAATACTTTTGTCCCGTATTTTTAGTGTAGATTTTCATTACTTTTCCAAAGTAATCAAAACTTTCTGTTATTGACTGACACATAAAAATAAAATAAAATTGGTCGTTGTTGCTTCCAAAGGCGGATCAACAAATTATTAATATTAAAATAATTAAAAAGCTTTGAATAGTTGCGTGCATTCCATTTTAAATAAAAAGAAAATGAAATAAAATTTCAAAACACTCAAAAATCTTGTTTTCCACCTTATCATAATAGGGTAGAAGTTTGACGAAAGACATTAATTTAACCCAATTTAGAACAATAGTGAAACGTTGAAGAGGCGGAGCGCCGTGAATACACATGGCATCCGACCACGCTGGATTTCTCCCGTATTATCTTCCACCGTATTGATAAAATCGCTTTGCATATGCATTGTTTTTGCATACGCAGAGCAACACCTGCGTGTGAGCCCGTCGCCAATATTTCTGATCACACCGTTGATCGCGCTCGCATGTTTCTCGCCGTTGTTCGCTACGGAGTGAAATTTAATTAAGCTTTGTGTCGGTCCAAACAACGGGTCGTTTTGTTTCCACGCCTGCTGTCAAGATTGTAAAACCAGAGAGACAATAATGCAAATTCAAGCCAGGCTGCTCATATGGTCAAATCAATTAGTTACTTCCCGGGAGATAAGAGGTCCTTCAGGTTCATTGTTTGCTCGCAGACTAGGTTCCCACTAACCGCCAGGGTCTTGGTTTTGGGTCGCGTAGCCAAACGGAATCGGAGACGCGCGGGAAGCCAGGAGACGTTTATTGGATGCAGCGCGGGTGACGGTATGTGCTCTCCAAGTCGGAGGAAGGAAAGGAGACACAGATGCAGTGTGTCGGTGACGCTCCTTCAGAGGTCGACTTTGTGCCCCTCGCCGTCAGCCGTTCAATTAAAGCCGAGCTCATAAAGCATAATCAGTTCGCCGGCGCACACCTTTGCTCGGATGCTCAGAGCAGATGTTTGCTCCGAAACCTTTCATCTCTACAGGATCTGTGGGATGGGGGGGGGTTTATATGTTGTTGTTTTTTTCCAACACCAAATTATTCTCCCAAGTGAATTTTTAACTCATTTTAGTCTCAGCGATGGTGCAGTTCCCAAAGCATAAATGTGACTTTTCACACCCATTTTTTAAAAATGACTACTGCTAACATAATTTAGCATGCTTTATTTTAGCAGTGATATATGAGCACTGGCATTATTAAAGAGGCGTTATCATGTATAATTAGCTTTTCTGAGCCTCACATCATGTTGAAATGTCATTCCCTCATCAAAAACATACCTGAAGTGTTGGATTTATTTTTGTATGCATGTTTGAGAAGTCCTTTGATCTCCCATAGCAACCATTCAGCCGTGCAAAACCTAGCCCCGCCTTTGAGGGCAGCAAATCGCAACTGGCTCCTTCAGACTAGCCAACAGCTGTTAGCAAACAATAGGTGGAACTGCACATCAGCTGAGCTCATTATGCGAGCTACGTCTATGTGCAACGCTGATAAAAACGTTGCTAAAGGGTTGATAGAGGGGCCATGTTGTGATGACTTCCTGAAGGCAGAATTTTCAGGAGCTTCTTAAAGAGACAAAGGCCAAATTTCAAAGTGTTATGTTAGAAAGTCAAACTTCTTTTAAGTCATATTTGATACATATCAGTTTTTATGACAACTGAAGGTAACATAGTTATGTGACTATGCTGTAAAATGGCACCTGGTGCCTGGAAAATACGTAACACCGGCCCTTTAAAATCAACTCAACGCTGTTTTGTTGCTAAATACAGTAAAACTTCTGCCTTTTTATCATGATAGTAATGAACAAACATTGTTACAATGAAGCTAACACAACTAGATTGTGAATTTATGGCCACAGTTTGGCATTATCCCAGGCTTTAAAACTCAACTGCACAGTTTAACAGAAAAAGGACCATAGAGCAGGGCATTCTGGGAAAATATAACCAAAACAAATGAGGGTCCAGCAATAGTGGGAGAAATGGCTCATGGGACTTTTGCCAAAGACAAAAGAGAAATCACTAAGATCTGACTCTACTCCCTTTTTCATACATTTCTTGACGAAGGAAGTTGCGTTTATGTCTTTGGAGGTTTTTGTGTCGTTTCCTTCAGTGATTCTTGGTGCAGCGCCACCACAGGCGAGGAAGGGAACAGCGTTTTTTTTGTTGTTTTTTCACCTGATACAGTGCAGTGTGAAAGAGAACCGCACCGGCTGAAACTGTAACAGATGTTATCAAACCGAGTCTACCAGACTATCAGGCGTGGAAACACCCTTAATCTGAGGTCAGACAGAGTCGTGTTTTCTGTCCCGTTTTTATCTTTGCTGAAGATTAAGAAAGGTTTACCCGAAAACAAAGATTCTCTTAAGTAAGATATATAATCTGGGGAATAGAGAAAATGTAAAAGCAATATGGTACAGAGCAGAAAGCTGAACTAAAACCAGCCTGGTCTAAATTTGCAATATTTTATTTTATTTTGTTTCTTCCCCAAATTTAACCTCATCAAAAAAAATGTTTGAGCCAGGACGCAATCTTTATGTCTCTCCCTGAAGTCGGCATTTCATTCACTGGAGAAAAATTGCAAATACTCCACAGACGCTGGAAGCTGATAGTACGCTAATCCCACCGAGGGAACTGTTGAAGAAAAGCGCCTGAACTGTCCAGCTCTATTAAGCAAACTGCCTTCTTGGAAACAAAGGCGGAAAATATGGACAAATCTGTAGCTATTTAATCGAAAGCAGCTTTTTGGAAATGTTTTATTGCAGAGAGGGCAGCCCAAACTCATAAACCACCAAAACAGAACCAGAATGGGGCGCTTCCCACCGTGTTCCTCTGGCTTTCAGGCCGTCACACGCATTGAAAAAATAAAATAAAACAGGTCTTCTTAACTTGACATCTTTCATCTGGAACCATGAGACAAAGTCTCAAATTCACCAGAATAAATGAACTTGTTGGAAAGAGAATCTTCCTTGGATTCCCTCCAAGTTTACATCCTCCAAACGTCCTTCACTGAAACGTCAAAATCAATCTTTCCAGGTTCAAAAAGTCAAAAACCGAGGATTTTCTCACGCTCTTGTCGTTCCTCTTGGCTGGAGGCATGAGAGGAATTTCATGCCTCTGAGGTCCAGATTTTCACACTTAGCAATGACCTTTAGGTCGGTTTATGCTATTCCGCAACGCGCCAATAGGGGAAGAAAAAGCGTCAGAGATGCATTGCGACACACAGAAATCTTGAGCTCAACTTAACAACACGTAACATATTGACAAGATAGACCGATGCAATAGAAATCTAAATAGATGAACAAATTTTCCCAGAAATAATCAATGTTATTTGAAAGCAAACCAAAAATGTTTTCAGGTAGTGTTGAGGACAACAATAAAATGACATTTTAGGACAGAAACTGAAAGTACATTTTTGATCTCATCGTGCAAATACAACTTGAATGCCAATACCAACTTGATCCAGAGCAGAGAATGTGTGTATCAAAGCCAAAAGACATTGTGGAGAGTCTGTCTGAAGCTAGTAAAAGAGTAATAAGGCTCACAAACCCATACGGGCTGAAGTGGCACCCGGAGTGGAAGAAGGCATTTCTCCAAAAGCTGTATGAAAAGCCAGATTACAGTTTGCAAATACACTGATGTAGAAAGATCTTAAAGGGAAGTATTATTTGTTTCCCAGGCACATGATGCCATTTTCTTGCACAATCAACAAACAATGTTCACTTGAGTTGTTCTAAAAGATGGTACACATATCACATGATTTAAAAATATTTCCCTTACTTGTTTAACATCGTAGAATTGGGCCGCTGTCTCTTTAAAAACTCCTCCTCTTTCTGAAACTGCGCCTCCTGGAAGCCGTCGCAACATCATTCCTCTGTTAATCCTCTGTTAAGAAGTAGCTCATAAAATGAGCTCAGCAGATCCACAGTTCTGCAGCTCCCAGTCGTTTGCTAATTGCTGCTGGCTAGTCTGAAGGAGCTGAGCGGGGCTGCCACGGTGGGGGGGGTGCTCTATGGAAGCTGCGGCTCTGAGGAGGAGCTGGATGCACCCAAGCATTTTGCTCAGCTGAAAAACACTTGGGGGTGGTTGACAAGGGAGATGGGAGGATTTCTCAAATATGCACAAAAGAATCGAGGCAACACTCCAGGTATGTTGTTGATGAGGGAAGAACATTATAACATGATGTAAAGCTACAAAATAAAGTTGATTTTTTTATAATTCTGCCCCTTTATTATTTTGGCACTTGAGCTCGACCAGCAAACTATTGTCAGAACTGAGTTTTCCGCTATATGAAATTTAGGGTACATGTATTTATATGCCTGATAAGCTTCGGTACAACCTAAGTGTCGTACAAGCAGTTTATGTTTGATGATGTTTAACAAATATTTAATTTTCCCTTAAGGGATGCATAATCCATCGGGTATCAATATTTTCCAGGAATGGAGAAACGATCCCAGCTGACAGATACACAGCAGATCTGAGAAGAGCAAGAGGAAATCAATTTCATTTTGATGCAAAGCATGCCTTTATCCCTACATCGTACGCAGATCTCAGCGTAATATCTCTGCCTCAGAGGGGGAGGAGAGACGTTACCGCCTTATTTGTGTTTTCATTTTCCATCCAGCTCGCGTTTTTCAGTCAAACTGAGGAGATTTTGAGAGAGTAGGCTGATTTTCTGGAGGTATATTATTATTTTCGTTGGCAAGACTCTTCCGCTGGAGGCCAAAAGTGAAACTCCACGATGAAACTTTTCCCTCTGACTTCTAAGAAAGTGTCGGCGGCAGGAAGCTGCCGCTGCTTTTTAACACTCCTAACCCCGTTTTGATGCGTTTCATTAGTTTTGACCTTTGCACACGGCAAGTATGTCCCAGAGTTTAAAATTGTTAGATTTTACGAAGAAAAAAATTATAATTATGCATTAAATGGCTGCTAAGTCTGCCTGCATATCAAAACCTCCAGCAGAGCCTCTGATCCCAAGTGTCACGTTTTTTGCAAGCCACTGGAAAAATTGAAGTTTGACCTGATTTATACAAGGGTTTTTTTTTTCAGACTTTACAGTCAATGTTATGAATTTATAGGTCCAAATATTTGATTTATTATCAAACAGAAATTCCTCACCGTGCTCCATTTTGATGTTGCTCCCTACATTTTGGCTGTTTGGCAAGAGAAGTTGAAGAAAGCTTTGCCTTTACTACAAAGGCAAAACTCATTTTTGTATTCTCATTTTTGATCAGAAGACCTGTGATGTTATCAGTCATCGTTTCCTTTTGTTTGTATGAAGTCGTCGGCTTGTTTGAAAAAGAAGTTAAAGCATCTGGAAGCAAGCGGTTTCTTCATCCGAACGTCGGTCTCGAGGTGGAGCGAGCTGGTTTGAGCCTCCCGGTTGCATCTCAGCAGCCGGTTTGGTGGATCAGCTGATTCTACCGGAACAGTTATTGTTGGCAAGACTCTTCCGCCGGAGGACAAAAGTGAAACTCCACGATGAAACTTTTCCCTCTGACTTCTAAGAAAGTGTCGGCGGCAGGAAGCTGCCGCTGCCTTTTAACACTCCTAACCCCGTTTTGATGCGTTTCATTAGTTTTGACCTTTGCACACGGCAAGTATGTCCCAGAGTTTAAAATTGTTAGATTTTACGAAGAAAAAAATTATAATTATGCATTAAATGGCTGCTAAGTCTGCATATCAAAACCTCCAGCAGAGGTTATTGTTATCCCGAACTTATTGTTTTCGATTCTGTTGCCCAAGTGGCGGAAAATCCACGTTTTATCCATTGAGGGAGCTAAATTTGGGATGTACTAAACTGCTAAAATGAGCTAAAACAGAACACAGGTGAAGACGGTGATACAGCGGTGGCCTGAGTCAACGTTAGCGTAAAATCTTTGCTGTTCTTAAAGCAAAGACATTTTAATATTTACTACTACAGCATTGTGTTTCACAGAGTTTTCAGGTGGAGTCATTTTAAGAAGCTAACATCAGCTAACGCAAGCGGTCGCCCTCCTCCCACTTCCTGTCTTCCGCTCCGTCATTTCCTCCAGTAGTAACATCGGGCTGTTGATCGGGCGACTCACTCGTCGTGTGACGCGGGGGCGGGGGGAATGTTTCCATTTAATTTCACCACTTCCTCCCAGCGCATAAAAAACTTTTTATCAAAAAACACGAGCTTTGTTCCTGTTGAGCGAACTCATTGTCGCGTTTTCATTTCGCGGGGAACAGAAAGGCAGCTGGAGTAAAGCTTTTCGGTGTGCTGACGGCGTGTTCGTTGTGTTCTTTCAGAATATCCGAGTGCTTTTCAACATCCGAGTGGTGGGAGGGGCCACATTTCACAACTACCTGTCGCCTCAGGATGGGAGACCGCTGTACCACCCCGCTGTCGACAGGTGAGAGTTTGTGTTTCGTTTGTTTATAAGAAGTGAAACATTTTCTTTGCACATAAAATGCTGCGCTTTGTTCAACTATTCATCAGAATACTCAGTAAATTTTCTCACATTTACTGAGGTTTCTCTCCTATCTGAAAGAAGTATAGTGTTTCAAACTATTTCTACTCTTCCTGTGCTTGTTCGGTCAAAACTAAGACTAAGGTGAAAGGTCAGAGGGAAAAAAATCCAATCAAAATTCAGCACTGCGATAAGATGCCCAAACATTTTTAAACCAAGTGATTATATTGCATGTAATACATTAAGTCTAAAGAGAAATCAGAAGATCTTATCTAATTTGACAAAGTCTCTCTGACGTTTTACGTCTCAGCTGCGACTGTGGAGCAAGTCGCAGCGTCAGGTCGTTTCTTCACAAATGCAAATCTGCTGCTGATTGTTGCCCTCATCGTGAAAGAGCTTCCATTTGTGCGGCATAAGAGGAGTTCCTTCACCCGCTGAATGGCGCTGATGGGAGCAGAAGCTCTCGGGGTCTTTTGAAATGCAAATGCGTTCGCATGTGTGATGACAGCGCCGGAGCCCGAGACGCTGTCCCCGTGGAAACACAAATAATGTCGGAGGACGGAGAAAACCACCGTGATGTTTCAGTCCCCTTTGGTCTTTTTCTGTGGCGGAAAATAAATAATAAATTATGACAGAGCATAGAATTAGACTGAATAGATCCGCCCTTATGGATCAAGCACATTGCCTCTGATACCCAGTCTGGATTTTTTTGTCCCACATTGGGACCGATACGGCTATTGATATCGTATTGGCGCATCTGGTGTCAGATGGACTGCTACAATGCCGTCCATTTATCCACGTTCCGTTACTTCCTGGTTCTACCTGGAGTCCCGAGAGGTTTGCTAAGTTTACTGGAACGTTAAAGAAGAGAAAAACAACAACTGCTATGTGTTGAGCTCAGTTGCTGATCTGTGCCACTTATCTCAGTTTTCTTCAAAGGATGATTTAAGGTTTTCCATCGGGAGAGGGACTGACGTTTGTCCGCTCTACTCAGATCGTCGCCTCCACTGACCAGCCGTGGCAGCCGCACATTTCCGTGCTTCCAGACTCTTTTCTCCTGCCGTTATTAAACATCCGTTGCATCACACCACACCGTGGTGTCTTCACTCTGAATGCAGAGTACCTTCATGGATTATTTACAATTTCCTGCTATGGCATTCCGGCTTTCTTAATCCGGACGATGTTTTCTTGAAAAACAAGTTGAGACTCTGCAACCAATTAAAAAAAAAATGGTTCCAACTATTTTGAATTTGTAGAATATTTTCAAACTGTTTTTAGTGCAAGCAGCCTTGCACTAAAAACATTAACGTGGAAGGAAAAGTCAGAGCAGATGGACAAGTTTTAAAGGTGCCGTACTTAACTTTTATAAAGTAAAAATGTTTTGATCAAATTCTCATTATGTTATAGCAGTATAGTATAAGACAGATAATTTGTGGAAAAAAAATCAAGCTCTTCTGCCTTCTATTAAATGCAGAAATTCACCATTCGGCCAGAAACAACCAATCAGAGCCAGGAGGCGGGTCTCAGCGCTGTCAATCATGCCCTTGCTACAGCAAAACAACATAGCCAGTTAGCATAGCCATAAATGACGGCGTATAAGCGATTTTCCTGGAACACTAGGTTGCTTTGCCACTGCTAGCCCATTTAGCAGTGTGTTCATGAGGATGATTGACAGCACTGAGACACTCCTCCTGCCTCTGGCTGTTTGTTTTTAACCTGGAGTGGTGCATTAATTCAGGAACACAGCAACGAGGTGAAGAACATCGATCTTTTCACAGATTATCTATTAGACTTTTACTATATGATGAAAGTTTGAACAAATATAGAAAATAATAAAATACTATTTTCTGTAAAAGTTACACACTGAAGCTTTAAGAGGTCATTTAAAAACAGATTTTTTTAGAGGATGGTGACAACACCTGAGAGCAAAAGAAAAATAAAAAATACCAAGACTAAAATGTCCCAAAGTGGTGAAATATTCTTTGAAAACATCGAAGAAGCAGCAGCAGAACCGGCAGGACTTAAACGAGCTACAATCTTTGGTAAAACGGGCCGAGTCACAGGTTCCGATAGGACAAAAAGTCAATCATGTCTGGCAGTCCGAGTCCCGTCAAATCAGCCAGAACCTGGAAGACAAGGAATGCCACTGATAGTTGTTTATTTTTGTCAAATTATTTGTTGTTGTCATTGCTGTTGGCTAAACATGCATTATGTACACTGAGTCCGCGGCTGACGGAGGTGACGGATCCCTCTTGCTTCTAACTGAACTGAAGAGAGTTTTTCAAATTCTCTTCTTGTTTTTATATCAATGTGTTCTGGTTCAGAATAAAGAGCCGTAACATCACTGACACCTAGTGGGTAGAAAGCTGTAATACGTTACAGAGCCAGGCACCCGTTTACAGAAATCTCAGCAGTTTCAGGCTCCTAATAATTTATTCAAACGTTTTTTTTCCCCCTCCAAAATAAACAATTCAATACATTTTGGAAACATGAACTGAGTGGATAGTGTGACTTTGTTGTCTTTTTTTTGTAAGACACAATAAACACATGCAAGTTAGATTTCAACCTGATACCTTTTATAGTATGATAGTCTTTTTTATTTATTTATTTATTTTTCATTTTGAGCTGGTCTGCGATACTGAATCTCAGAAACAAAAGCCGAAATTTGCTAACCACGATTGATTAGAAGGAGCCAGAGAAAGGATGAATCTCTTCATCTGAAATGTTTCCTTTGCCCATTAGGGCCCTGAAGCTGTGTGGTTCCGGAGGGCCTCCTCACGTGAAGCTCATCATCGAGTGGGAGCACAGAGTCAAAGACTGGTCAGTGTGTTCCTCTGTCCCTCTGTGACGCCTGGCTGCATCGGTTCGTACGTTTCTCTAACGTTTTTGTTTCTTCTTGTTGTTGTTGCGGTTGCTGCCGGGTGCCAGCCTGTTCGGGAACATCCACGAGGAAGTGGTGAAGGACGGAGACAGCGTCCGAAACCTGCAGCAGCAGCACGTCCAGCAGTTCAGCTGCACCTTGGACGAGTGCTTCCAGCTCTACACCAAAGAGGAACAGGTGGAACTGCAAAAACTTACCGAGGGGTTTTTTTCCCGTCCAGTTCCCAGTGCAAATATTGTAGTTCACTGAAAATAAGACAAAACTGGCATAAAAGTAACTTTTCAGGAAGACGTAGGAGCTTGTTTTAAGTCAACAATTCCTTAATGTTGGTGAAAAAGTTTTTCTCACAGGCAGATTTCACTTCTAACAAAACATTTTCCCGATCTTATACACTTAATGTGTACATTGAATATCCACATCCATATAAAACCTAATGTGACCTATATTTTACTCTCTTGAAAATTTTTTTTTTTTTTACACTTGAGGTAATAATACTATTAGTACTAACTTACAAGTAATATTTCAGCTTGATTTAGGTCAATACTTTCTTAATATTGTTTTTAAATAGCTACTAGTTCCACTGGCAATTTTATTTCACTTATAAATGGGTAAAAATGTTATTGAAAAAAAATTGCCAGTGGAAATAGTACTCTACTTTTATTATTCAATATTTAGGAATTATTGAACAAAACCTGGTAAGATTTTGTTTTTTTTCAGTGTGTTTTTTCTTCCACTTTACAATTACACACTGCATTGTTTGTCTTGGTTTGTCTCCTGAAATAAACGTAACATTTTGTGACTGTGACTTGACGGGCCTCTTGTGGATTTCCTCCGTCTGACTTTGTGACTTTGTTCTCTCTCTTCGTCTTTCCGTGCCTTCCCTTCGATCAGCTCGCCCCAGATGACGCCTGGAAGTGCCCGCACTGCAAGCAGCTGCAGCAGGGCATGGTGAAGATGAGTCTGTGGACCCTGCCGGACATCCTCATCCTCCACCTGAAGCGCTTCAGGCAGGTGGGCGAGCGGCGGAACAAGCTCACCACCTTCGTGCAGTTCCCCCTGGCGGGCCTGGACATGACGCCCCACATGGTGAGCCGCAACAACGGCCCCTACCAGGGCCCCCTGCAGGCAGGCTGGAAGCACTGCAGGCGGCCTGACCAGGCGCCACCAGACTTCCTGTACGATCTCTACGCCGTCTGCAACCACCATGGCGGGATGCACGGCGGTCACTACACAGGTCTGGATTCCTTCTGGGGCTGAAACGATTAATCACAATTAATCACATTAATCGTGATTACCTGCTTTTTTTGAGTTTGTATACTCCTGTTGACAATTAATCGATTGCTAAATTAGTTTAAAATAATTTTAATGGTTAATCATGATCAATTAATCCTGATAAATCTGATTAATCATGATCATTAGTATTAATCATGATCGTTAGTATTAATCATGATCATTGGTATTAATCATGATCATTGGTATTAATCGTGATTAATCATGATTACCTGTTTTTTTTGAGTTGGTATACTGCAGTTGACAATTAATTGATTACTAAAGTAGTTTACAAATATTTCAACCGTTAATCGTATTAATCACGATAAATCCAGTTGATGTTGATAAATCCGGTTAGTCGTAATTAATCATTGCAATAATCGTCAACTAATTTAGCAATCAATCGATCGTCAAACTCAAAAGAAGACAATATATGCATTTAAGATGAAAAACCTTCTTTGCCTGTAAATGTTTTACCCAGAACTCCTCACGTCTCATAGTTTTAGCTTCATGCTTTGCAGGTTTCATTTGAGGCAGTAAATTGTTTTTATATTATTTCTTTAAATGAGGGATTTACTTATTTGTTTATTTTTCATCTTATAATTGAAGAAACTAAGAAGAAGCTCAAGTAGTAAAATGAAAAAATTCTGCTGAATTTTAGCCATGTTCTCCAAATCAACTGATTTGGAGAACATGGCTAAATAATCAACAAAAATAATCGTCATCCACATCCTACTTTTT
Organism: Poeciliopsis prolifica; assembly: GCF_027474105.1. Classification (NCBI taxonomy): domain Eukaryota; kingdom Metazoa; phylum Chordata; class Actinopteri; order Cyprinodontiformes; family Poeciliidae; genus Poeciliopsis; species Poeciliopsis prolifica. Next base: position 10,575,299 of record NW_026562385.1, on the reverse strand, counting down.
TTTTCTTTCTCACCGACATAAACCCTGATTTTCCATTTGACCTGTAAGTTACGCGCCTCTCTTTCCCGTTGCTTTGGTCGCAGCCTTTTGTCGAAACTCAGTCGACGGTCAGTGGTACAGTTACGACGACAGCTCCGTTGAGCCGGTCCCGGAGGCCGAGGTGTGCACACGAGGAGCTTACATCCTCTTCTACCAGAAAAGAAGCACCATCCCTCCCTGGTCTGCCAGTTCCTCCCTCACTGGTTTGTCCCTCTTCTCACTGGTTTTGTTGTTTGTTTTTTCATGTGAAATATATGCAAAAAAAAAAAAAAAAAGAATTTGGTGTTTTCTGGTCAGGTTCCACCTGTTCATCCACCTCTGACCACTGGCTGGTCCGGCTGAACGGGGGAAGCTGCGACAGCGGCAGCGTGGTCTCAGGGGTTCCCAGTCCAGCTCTTTTGGAACCGGGATTTGCCCCGGAGTCTCCCGAGTTGCCGGTGTTTGGAGACGAGCCCAACAGAGGAGTAGAAGGAAGTGAGTATCTGTATTAAGAAGAACAGAGACTTCCGACAGTAATTTATGTTGTTGCAGTTTCACCGTTTAGGTGTGTAGGTGTTGGACGTGAACTCATCCAAAACCTCAAACCACATTTGGAAAAAAATTAAGTAGCTTTGGCAGTCCAGCTAAACTCAGGATAAACACTCGGGATAAAAATGACCTCATCGGCAACAAATTGTAACAATGTTGATATCGAGATGCAGTGCAGAAATATTTTTAGTCCCTAAATTTTCATTTGAGTTTTTAGTGAATTTATATGTGACTCATACCTAATATTTAATGTGTTTTTCTAGATGGCTCCCATCAGATGATGCGAGGTACCAAGGTTAGGAGCTCGAGCATGAGATCACCTGCCAAACCCAAGGACGCCCTGAACAAAGTTCTTCCACTGCGTTGGTCTTTTGGGTCCAAAGACCGCATAAAGCACCCGGCACAAGTCCAGTCTGGAGAGCTGGTGGAGTACCTGGAGTCTGGACGCCGGCCCAGATGCACCAAAGACCCTATCATCACACTGGTGGCCACTCCGCCACAGAGGAGAGTCCTTGACGTGGGACGGGACTGCAGCTCACCCGGCGGCGGCAGCCTCAGCTGTACGGACAGGCTCAGCTGTGAAGCTTGTTACTCTCCCAAAATCCCAGAGGGGCAAAGGCGAGCCTGTCTGGAAAGAAACGCAGGCCAAGGATCTGATAACGACGGAAACCTCCGTTCGAGAGATGACGATGGTTTGAGGCAAGGATCTTTATCTAAGAGACTGAGAACTGACCAGGTCAGGGCTCTGGACTTCCACCTGCAGAGAGGGGGCATTCTGGGTGGCCATATAAGCCACAGCGCTCCTCCCAGCAGAGAGTCTACGCTCAGAAGAACCACCGTTCAGGCGACTGGCCTCACAAGGGCCCAAAAAGACTTATCACAGATGATGGAAAGCAGGAGGGACCCAACAGGAGACGAGGGTGAGAGCCAAGAAAATCTCATGTCATTTTTCAAGCCGGTTTTGATGAACAAAGACGTTCCTAGGACCCCGGGTAAGGAACAAGTGAGACAAATGAATGGCCACGAACATCTTGGAAAACTAGCGAGCAGTAACTTAGCCAAGCTGTCGCTTTCCAACGGGACTCTTCCAGCACCAGGCAGCAGCGTTCCCACCTGCGACGGCCACAGCTGCAAAGCCCATCCGCTCAATGGAAAAGCTGCTAATCAGGAGCCTGTGGATATCCAGCGGGCTCACAGCTCCAGCAACATCCAGACCAAGCTGGATTTCACGTTTCGCAGATGTGCCTCCCTCCAGAGGAACGGGGAGGTGGGGATCCCTCAGGCGCACCGTGTCCTGCTGTCAGACAAGCCTGGCTACTCCACGCTGCAGCGGACGCGGTACAGCACCACCTCCCTGGGTAGGCAAAGAGGTCTCCATGAACGCTGGCAAAGATGTGTGGAAAGCCTTGAAGTAGATTCCTATTTAGTAATCTCACACTGAGAAACGAAGAAGTCGGTGATTAATTTGAGCAAATTCATTCTGTGAGGGGGTGGGGGGATTGTTGACACCCCTGCTGTTAATAGAGCGATAGTGGCTAAGCTGGTATGGAGTTTGTCATGTTGTGGATGGGTTGCAGGTTTGAATCCCTACTATATCCATCTCTTTTTACCGTTGTGACACCGTCTTCGCCCCAGGATAGCTGTGGCTACAATGTGGCTTACCACCATCAATCATAAAACTTTGTCCATATTTAGCTAATGTCTAAAAAACACAATTTCACAATTGCCGTGTTTCTGTTACATAAGAAACGCAACTTAAGTCTCCCTTGAATAAGTCTGTTAACGCGACGAGTCGTTCAAAAGCATGCTGCGCCATCCTCCTCCTAGGACTTCCTGTTGCCTCTTTCGTCTTTTCCGCCAGTGGTAACAAAATGGTTGTCGATCGCATGACCCGGTTGATGCGAAAAGTTTTTTTCCCGTTGCAGTTTTTGTGAAAAACTCAAATTTTTGGCCAAAAAATCCACTTGATCATAGTGCAAAAAAACTGTTCATTGAAAAACGTGATTTTTTATTTTGTTTCCCAAAGTTTTTACGTTTCCATTAAGTGTATTTATTTTTGAAATTGCAGTTTGTGTGATTTTAAGGTCAATGGAAAAGCAGCCATTGTGGGTATAAATTGGTAAATGAATGATTGGAGTTTAAAGAAGCTTTGGAGTCCTCCGACTTGAGAAACCACCGTGGCAGCAGGACAATATTATTGTCTATTACATTTGGGTTATAGGAACATATGAGCGACATGTATGGGTTTATGACTGAAACACTTAAAATCTGCAGGTAAATGAAATGTTTTTCACCTCTCTTACCGTCCTCTTACCATATCTGTTCTGTGCGTTAGCAGAACAGATATGGGTCGTCTTTCGGCGTATTAATCGTTAGCTTAAAGAGTAAGACCTCTGAGAAACATCATATTTACTGTAAGGCCTTTCACACATCTTTACTAACAGATTTGCCTGCTTCTGTTTGATTTTCATTGTGACACTTATGAAACTAATGATTGGGTTTGTTTGTTTTTTTTCCTACATAAGTGCCCATGTGACAGCCAAGAATGACGGCCAGACAAAAGAACCTCTCACCTGGCACCCAGAGAAGCGCCCCCTGCTGGAGGCATTGCTCACAGCAAATGACATCTCTACTATTTTTTGTTTCTTTTTTAATTATTCTTATTTAATCTTTTCATTGTACTGTTTTAGGTTCTTACCTGTGTGTGTCTTAAACTAAATCTATGCAGAGTTTTAAAAAGAATCTGAGGGAAATTACTAGTCCGTCCCCCTCAAGTCACTCTTTTCTCACACTGTTTTTACAGATTTCTCTTTTTTTTTTCTTTTCTTACTGTCTGTTTGAGTGAATCGTCAGCATTTGGGGAAAACGAGAGCGATTTGTGAATGCTCTGCGCTTGAGCTTCCACGCAGGAAGTTGTTTTTCGACAAGTGCAGTTTGTATTGACGTGTAGGAAAGCAATATTTGCTCTGCTGGTGGGCCGGCTTATTGAAAGACCACAAAAAAGTACTAACACTGGCCTAAAAATTTAAACACTGGACAAAAATAGTTTGCTGTTATAGAGTCCATTTTTAAAACAATTTATTTATCAAATTAATGTATATATATATATATATCTATATTATTAATGCACTTCTTTAAATGATTTTATTTTTTTTATTTTAACAGGCGACTAACCTGTCAGATGGCTTATGGAGGCAGTGGCACATGCTATTTTTTAAGCCTTTGATACATGGAGATGTGGAAAATCATCCCATAACCGATCTTCCTGACTTTTGATGTTTTGTGGACTGATGCAGCAAGAATTTGTGCGTTAGAAACGACTCCATCAGAAACCAGCAAATATAAAAGGAAAAAAACAAAAGCAAATAAGGAAATGCCTCTGCCCCCTTTATTGATACGACGTGACTTTTTCACATTTTGCACGTGAAATTCGTTGGAATTTTATGTGCTGGACCAACATGAAGTAGTGTCTGAGGTTTAAACCTTAGCACAGTATCTCAGTTGCGTTTATGTCTGGGTTTTAACTGGGCCGTTCTAACACAAGAACGTCAATCTAAATAATTCCAAAGGACATCATAGTCCAAAACTATTCACACACCCAGTGGATTTGGGTTTAAACTGATTTTTTTTCTTTCGACCGTAAAAAAGAAAGCAGAATCCTGACTTGAATCTGATACTGACACGTGGAAGGAATTAAAATCAGGGTGATGGCATATAAAAGCTCTCATATAAGATTCTTTTAAAAATGTCCACAATGCGACGCAATGTGGAAAAGTTGGTGTGATGATAGGAAAGTAAAGACACATTCATACAAAACTCATTACAAAGGCTCCCAGCGTAATCCCTATAATAAATATGCAAATGGATATGAGTTAGCTGATGGCTAAGAGAATCCCAGACGAGCTGCAAAGCAATAAGTGAGAGATTTAATATTCAAACCCAGTTGTAAGGATGTAAATGTGTGAAGTGCAGTGAAATTGTTTCTTACAAAATATAACTATCAACAAAGGACTGGATCCAGGGGCAGCTTTTGCAGCTTCTGTTTTTTTTCCCATTTGTGATTGAAAGACGGAATTATTCCGTGCAAATTCACTCCGCAGCCGTAGAAGCGGAATAATCATGGTTCATTGGATTCTCATGACTTGTTTGGGTGGTGAAGGTTGTCCATTAATGCACAGTTTGTAATGCACGTGGCTCACAGTCTTCAGTCGTAAATATTTTGTGTCTGTCAGCTTTTTTTTTTTTCCTGTCAGGAGTGAAAGTCAAAGAGAGTATGACCACGGTTTTGATTCATTTTCAACCTGAGTATTTTTCAGTTTTTGTCATTTTTACGTGCTTCCTGATCTCTCATTTGCCTCTGAGGAATATTAATCTACGTCTTCGGCTGTAAGAAAAAGGAAGGATGCGATGAGACATTATTTCTGAAATTTGGTTAGATTATATTTCAGTAATTTTTTGGGAAAAAAAAAAGTCTACGTTTTGTACCTAATTTGTAACTGTGCCATTAAAGGACCAGACTAAAACTGTATGTTTCACACGACTTCATATGGTCAGAATGTTACATGGAGGAAAGTGGGTTTAAATTTGGACACCTGCACATACAAGCCTTTGTGTTGGACTGTCCATTATGTGTGCCGCAATGCAAGTTTTAACGATTGCAAATTAAACACAGCCTTTCTCACAAATGTCTTCTGTGTCAGGTGTGATTTATGACGCATGCTAATGTTTTGAGTGTCAGCATAGAGTTTTATGCGGCAAATATCTCTGCACCGAATGCCTAGTGACCAATATTTCTAATTCTACCCAAAACAATGGCAGCCGACATGAAAAAAACAACCTGACATAATCTGTATATTGCCCAATTTCAGCAACAGACACTGCCTGTTTTGTCATTTTGCTGACTTTATACAACAGCCGTGGTGTTTCAAACTGGTTGTAGGTTGTTGTGAGTGTCAGAGGACACTTTTGGACAATTATAAACTGTCCAAAAATGTTCAAATAAACTGTGGCGTAGAGCCATGACGTACCAACAGCCCAAAGGATTCACAAGAAACTTTCTAAAAGAGACGTACAGCAGAGAAACTGAAAGTAAAGCAGGAATATGTTCCTTCAGGTTATATTCAGGAATATATACTGAAGCAACTTTGTCCTCCACTTAAGTCAGAACTTGAATATGAAAATGACATCAAACCTACCAAAACCATCTTCCAGATCCAAGTTCACACATCAGTAGCATTTGTATGTTGTTTTGCTGAGAGGCTAAGCTAATTTCTATTAGCAACAAACTACTAATCATGCATTTTTCTGCATTTTGTGTATTCAAACATGAGCAAGTACTCCCAAAAGGAGTTTCTATTGGGAGAAACTCCTTTTGGGATACACAGATAAACATTTATCTTCTTCAAAATATGTGACCACAGCCATTTGACAAAAAGATCTTGTAGTGAAGTTCTACTTTTATTCATAGATAGGAAGACAGACGTCAAAAGATGCAGAAAGTATTTTGCCCTGTACCTCACTTCTTTTCGTAAGTGAATAGAAGCCTATTTTAAATGGATGTTTTTCAAGAACAGTATTTGTGTTTGCGTCACTATGAACTACGTCACAAAGACACGGTCACCTGAAAAAAGAAGAAACAAATTGTTTTTCATCGTCGTTTTTATCGTTGTCACAATAGTATTGTGAAATTCTCAAATCCACATCGTCCCCCTATACCGCCGATGACGACGACACGTTTTAAATCGGTCAGTCGCCGCAGCGTTACTGCACCTTGCATGCAATCTGGGTGTAATCTGGTGGCACACCAGGAGATCCAGCTCAGCTCGAGACGCAGGGCCAAGAACGAAAACACAGAATTTGGTTGCGTTGTGAGTTCCCACGGCGGTAAACGCTCCATTCGGTTTCCCAAACGGCGAGCATTAGGCGGCAGCAAACCGAGTCGTGGAGCTGTTTCTTTAACTCCCTTTCTGTTCCGCCTCTTCAAGCACACCGCATCACACGTGTTCCCAGTCGGACTGCTGATTCAGCTTCCAGTCAGCTCTTCTTTCACAATCGGGCCTCATCCGCCCTCCACACATCACCAACAGACCATGACGCATCTGACCTCATGGACCAGTTCCAAAAAGCTGATTTGTTGCCAACATTACTATAATGGTTCTAATAAAACTTGAAGCTAGTGAACACCTCAGGCTTGATATGTTGCGTTCAGTTATTAAATCTTGTTATGGTGAACCTTGAGTTTAATAGTCATCTCTGAAGAGTTGTTGGCTAACCTTTTTACTTGTGATGACAACATCTGCCTTAGAGGAAGTCTTTCTTTATCTCCTGTGGTTAGGCTGGACAGTTAGGTTACACAACAGAGCAATATCACACGTCAACCAGACAGTCCCAACTATGCCAATTCTGGCATAGTTGGGACCTCGTAATGTACAGAACGGCATGTACACCGTCATCTACTGCCCAAAATGCAACAATAAAATGCGAGATATTTTCTTTGAGACTCTCGTTGAATCTGGTCTTTGTGGAGGAGAACAAATCAGCTTTCACAGGCTGCCAAATTACTAGATGTACAGTCCACCGCTGAGCATAGTTATTTTAATGGCCCTCCACTGTTAGATAAAACCATTTTTACTGTTGGGTGTATGAAATATTCATGCAATGAGTTACAAAAGGCTTCTTAATTCTCGCTGCCTGTCGCAACAAACCCACATGCTGCACGAGGAAATGCAGGATCGCAAAGATGGTGTGGTTTATTCTTTCCCAGTAGCCGCATTGCAGGGGCAAAATATCTGGATACGTACAAAACCAGAACTTTCCCTCAAGATTGTTTGAAGCGTCAAAGGTGATCTTAACACTTAAAACATACGGTTGGAAAGGCAAATCTCTCTGTTCATTGTGTCTCTGACAGACGGTGTTTTCTGAGGACACACTGCCGTTCAGCAGTGACAGATGGCTGTTTAGTGGTGAGCGTTGTTGGCCAAAGACATTCTTGCACAATTAAAGTGACCGGGGCAGCATGTGTTACATTACAGCATCTCTTTAGACCAATGTGAATGTGATAGAAGAAAGTTGTGTGGTGCTGCTTCCTCTTGAACCTACTGCAGCAAGAGCAAGAGTCAGTCTGCGACATGACCTCTTTATCCAAATACTGGTCTGACAAACATGTCCAGTTCTGCACCACAGAACTGGGCAGCCTGAAAGACAATGTACCTTCCAAAATACTAATATAGATTTGGTCACTTAACAAACACACGTTCTAATGTACTTACTGAGATTTTTCTGACAGGCCAAAACATCCCTCTCTAACTAATTGTGAAGACGTAGAGGGGATTATGTGGTTTTCATTTTTAGAACAGATGAAAATCTAAAACGTATGTTGGAGATCTGAAGGGAGGCATCATGCAAAATTTAGTTTTTTTTTTTGGCTTTATATTATGCTATAGTGACATTCCCTCTTCAAACACACATCCAGAGTGTTGCTTTGATTCATTCATGCATGTTTGAGAAACCCATGAATCTCTCATGTCAATCATTCAGAAGCCCCTAAAGGCCCTCTGGGGTCATTGGTCAAGCTGAGTTCCTGCCTTCCGGAGCACCCCTCCCCCAGCATCCTCCCCACACAGCTCCTTCAGACTAGCAATGGCAGCAAATATCAGACACCTGGAGGAACTGCGCGTCTGCTTACCTTACAAACTACTTCTTAGTCCAACACTCTGAGAAACGACTGCAAACGCCATTGTGGAGAATCAGTGTTGCGCTGATGTGCTGAAAGTGGAGTGTTGTAAAGGAGCTTGTAAGAAAAGACCCAAACCAACTTGTGTGTCATAAACAGCTGCAATGCAAAGTCAAATTTCTGTTAAGTTTCCTTTTGATAAATACAGCATCTTTGTAACAACTGAAAATAACACAATGAGTCGATTGTGCAATAAAAGTGGCCTTATTTTGCTTGGGGGGGGGAAGGGGAGGGGGGATATATATATATATGATATTGTTGCTCTGCCTAAACGTTTTTAGTTCCATTTATCAGTCTCATGCTGGTTCCCAACCACCATCAACTAGGATGGTGGACTCATTACTGGTTAGGGTTAGAGTTAGGATGACCTATATCAAACTGCAAACGGGACCTGTTCCAGTTTTCCTTCAATTCTGGATTTGTCATTGCTACTAGTCCATAAGGGCCAGATTTAAGGAGTACATGACTGAAAAAAAAATATTTTAAGAAGAAGTAGCTTCACATGATCGTACTGTTGTTTTTACTCTTACTTGAGTAAAAACATGTTCAAATAGTGCTACTCTAACTTAAGGAAAATTTTTTGAGGGTACTCTATCGCACCTCTGGATTTAATAAAGTCCATTTGTAACGCACACAATCAAGCAAAAACAAAGAACCCTCGTCAATATGCAGAAACCCCAACGTGCCACTTGGGGGCAGTATTCTAAAGGTATTCCAACATCTCCTCCGTTCCAGACCAAAATTAAAAGCAGATGTGCGAAGAAAGAAGAAAAAATGAAAGCAATACAAGACGGCCAAACATCCCAACAAGCGATCAGATAACATATCATTAGACCCACTCAGTTCGCCTATTTTTTGACCGAGGCTATTAAAACATATTTGAAATGCACAGAGAAAAATTCAGTGGCTCTCTTTGGAGGTAACAGGCAGGGAAAGTTGAGCCAAAGTGTAACCCACTGTAATTCCTTGTAATTTGGCACAAGCACATGTAATGTCTTCTGTCTTCAACTACTTCAAAAATAATAACTACAGTCAGTTTATATCGGTTAAAAAAACAAAAAAAAAAAAAAAAAAAAAAAAAATATATATATATATATATATATATATATATATATATATATATATATATATAAGCAGGAACGATTATCATCTTTTTTTCACTCGCAGTGCATCATAAAGTTCTACATGACCAAAGTCAGTGGGCGGGGCTAGTACTTCTTCAGTCGCGGTAATTGGTTAACAGTTCAGTTGCTGTCCTGGTTGGCCAATCAGATGAAACATGGCGACAGCTCTCATTACTTCATCACTGACGGTATTACAGGAAATATTAAGGAGGTAAAAGTCGGCATAATTAATATTATCACATGGAAAGCTTGAAATTTAAATATTTGAGTAGTGGTATGAAAAAAGTAACTTAATTAGGTATTTTAGGAATGTTTTACTCAAATGTTAATTATTGTCAATTGTTATTTATTCAGCGTATATACCGCATAGAAACGCATTTAAAAATGTCTTTGCTGTTTGACTTTATTAATTATTATTATTATTAAATTGTGACACTTTTTTCCAACGAAACAATCATACAGATTGACAGGGCGGAGCTGAAAAGCAGTTAACTGGTCCACGGAAGGAAGCGGAAATAAACGTCGAAAGCCTTCTGCTACCAGCTAGCTTCGGGCTCACAGGACAGGGCTGTAAGCGACGTTGTACATACTGTGGGGGTATCTCTTTAGAGGAAGCTGGGAGAGCGTCAAACGCAGCGGTTTTTTTTTTTATTTTGCTTTTTACTTGGACGGCTTCGAAACGGAATACTACAAGTGGTAAGACGCTCTTCTGTTTCCCCCCCCCTGTTTACGCAGACAAAACGTGTGGTCCGGTCATTTCTCGACGGTTAGTCAAGTTCGGCAATGTTCCGAGCTAGCTGCGCCTCTGCGCTAGCAACAACAGCTTGCGCTATGAAAAAAAAGGTGTTTTCTTCCCTTTTCACGTTTGCCAGCATTTCCCCGGTAGGGGCCTAAGTTATTTGTTAATGTTTCGGTTTCTCGTCGTTTACCCCTTTGACCACATCTTCTGTGAAAACGTCGACGTCAGTTAGCCGCCGGTTGAATTAGATGGGAGTAAGTTTGAGAATCGCATCGCAGTTATTGTTGCCAGACCGTTAGCCGGCATGCTAACTCTAACGTTCTAGAACAGTGGGCGCAGTCTATTCCCTGGAACGGAATCGATCTTTTCTTCTGTTTTTTTTTCTCACTTAAAGCCCAAAAAGTTAAGAGGAAACGGCTCGAACGTGCCCTGTCGTCTAAAACGGGACAGACACGATCCTCATGGCCTGGGAGTCGAATGCTGATGGCGTTTGAAATTTTTGAGGGCATTTTAATGACCCGTTTCTCTTGTCGAACCTCGGCTGCCAAACGTTTGTGACGGTACAACTCATTTAGCCGTGTCTGTTTCCTCCTGCTAAAATAGTTATGCATACCGTTCATACCTCCTGACACGGGCTGCTTTTTGTTTTTTGGTTGTTTTTTTTTTACTCCACGTTAAGATTTATGGTTTGAACTGCTCGGCGACAGTTTGCGTCCGATGTCTGCGTCCGTTTTGATGGACTTAATTGCATCAGGGCAGTATTAGTGGAAGCTCATCAAAACACTACCCGGGAAGACAACGTAATAGGATAACGCACCTTTTATCCTCCAGGTTTAGTCACCATATCGTTCTCGGGTCGGCTTCACAATCAGCTGACTTTTTTTTTTTTTTTCTCTCGTATTATCTGGTGGTTTCTGTTCAGGAAATGGTGTTGGAATTATCTCTGATTGTAGTAAAAATGTCGTACATTTTTCTTTTTCTTTTTTTTCTTTTTTCTTTTTGCCTGTTGACAACGGAAGTGGCTGTCTTACGCAAATCGTAATTGGATGCAGCGATTGGAGGGACTTGTTGAAGAGTTCCCAATCACAAACAAGCTCCGACCTGCTGATTCTGTTTTCAGGAGATTCCAATTTTGTCTTCCAGAGCTATACATTATAACATACTTCTCTTTGGGTCGAGCCAGACCTTTTCCCAACTCTGTTTTGCATTCATTTTTTTCACAAAACATACATTTTACTGTAATAATTAATTTGTTGTTTTTTTTTTTAAACTATGAAGCCAGCATATCTAAATGGAACATAAGTGTGCTCTGCTTTGTGTTTGTGATCAAATATCACACATTAAACCTTTGTTTTGCAATAGATGTCAGTATTTAAATCACATTTTAAAAATATTATTGCAGTGTTCATTACATTTATCCTAATTTTGATTTAATCGATGTTCTTCTTGTTTTCCACACGTAAAAGGGCGACTATGACTCAAATCACACGACTGTCTGCAAACAAAATTGTCTCACTTGATGTTTATAGAAAAAAAGGAGCTTTTTTAAAAAATATTATTTTTGGCATTATTTTTGCTGTCGTTTGGGTTAACTATTCTTTCCTTTCCTGCAATCACGCAGGAATTTAAAGTGGCCTTTATGTCGAGCTTGATTATTAATAATTGATGTCTGGACTACAGCCAGCGTCACACATTGGGACAGACAGAGAGAGAGAGAGAGAGATATAAATCTGTTGCGTTGCTGCTTTTCCGGAGTCGGCATGATTTGCAAGATCAGACTTCTAGTTTCTGAATTTAAAAATACCACTATTCAAAAGCGAAATCAGCCTGTTCTGTTTATCATGAGATTTCATCTTTATTCTGAGTATTTTTGTAGTTTTACTTAGAAATATCTTGTCAACTGCGTTTTCAAGGACTGTCAAATTTTAGTGACATAAACGACACTTAAAAAAACTCAAAAAGCGACGACGTGGGCATGAGGACCTGATGGAACAATATCTTCATCAATTATTGATAACGTTGTCCTCTCAGTTATGACAAAGATTATGGATATGTTTATTAGAACTTTAGACACAGACTGAAGCAAAGATTTGCTAAACTAACTCAATTTACTAATCATTTTCAAGTAAATGTGTCTTTAGATTCATTTGTTTTGTCTTTGTCCAGTAAAACTGGGTGTGTAGCAAGCTAATATTAGCCGGTTAAGCTATCAGCCTGTGGTAGTTGCTGGATTTTTTTTATTTTTATTTTTTTTTTTGGACTGTAAATTATTGCAGCTTAAACATTCAAAACCTTTCAAAATAGGCTCTGAGGAGACTGATCTCCATCTCCATGAAAATACTGAAAGCTGATGTCCTGTCTAATAATATTGATGAAGATTTCATCTATTTTAATGAAAAATGTTCAAAATGTTGTGACATTAAGCATGGATGCTTTCATTGTTGTCTGCGAGCAAAAATATAAAACTTCCCATAATTAAGTTGACAGTAGGTATGAACCTCAAAGGAGATGACTGACTGAAAATGTTTGATAGTGAAATGAAACGAAAAATGGTCACTGTGAAATGTTTAGCCTCCTCCAAACATAAAGGTTGACTTTTAATATAATTATTTAATTTAATAATTTTATATTTGGAGGAGGCTAAAAAATGTAAAGTTTCTCAAATTTCTACCCCTCGCCCCCTTAGATTTGGCTCCCATTTTTCAACGCCGATGTTTCCTTATAACCATAATCTCTCGTGCAGTCACTCCGCAAAACAGAAATTCGAGGGTAACTGCGCTGTCCTGTGTTTGCAGGTGCTGTCCTGTGACCTTTATGTGAGGTCAAAGCCCTACAGGAACGGGTCATCGACGGGAGGAGAGACTCGGAGAAAAGCTGACGACCACGGAGGCCGGGACAGCGTGTCGGTTTCGAAACAGAAGACTAACCACAGCCGAGTTGTTTAGCTGTGAGTCACCAAGACCATGGAGGCCATCGCCAAATACGACTTTAAAGCTACTGCCGACGACGAGCTTAGTTTCAAACGCGGAGAGGTCCTCAAGGTAAGCGTCAGCTTGTCAGTTGGCTGATGAACGGACTTATGTATGTTAGGAAAACATAAAATGTTTGAGACTATTCACCTGGTTTTGTTTTGGATTTAAATGGAGGCTTGACAGCAGAAGTGATCTGAGAAAAGAGAGAATGGTCTCCCTTGTGCTGCTAATTCTAGCAACTTTAATACAGACTAAGTAAAAAATAAAAAAAGGCTGGATTTTTATTAGATGAAAACACTCATTGAAATAGAAGATAATTATAGTACAAAGGCAGCCAAATTAATGTTTAGAGACTTAACAATTTAAGGACTTTTTCTGGATCTACTTAATGATTTGTACTTTCTGATGCATTTGTTCACAAAATAAGATTAAAATAGAATCCGTTTTCACTTAAATTTAGTTTTGAATCTTCTTGCCAACTTTAAGGATCCTAATTTCTGTTCTTGGCTGTAAGTTTGATCAATTTTCTCTCTGGAGAGTCAGCCGTAGTCCGTAGTAAAGACAGAAATAAAAGGACTACTGTTAAGCCTCCAATTGATTAAATTGGGTTAGCTTAAGAAGAACGCATGTAAAAAGCCACTCAGCTCTGAGGGCTTTTAATGGAATCTGTTTGTCCGAACAACAAAATGCTTGCACAGGCAGCGCTGGATTTACATTGATGCAGGAGGAGTTGGCTCATTGGTTTGGCTTTTACAGAAAATTATGCACTTCAAACAATGTCAGATTTAAAATATTTTTATGTAACACTGGGTGTCGAGGATTACTTTACTGTTCTTACAGGGGGATCAGTGCTGTTTCAGCAGAGAGTATTGGAAAGACTTCTTATCTCAGCAGGAGGCCTGAAAGCACAGAGAAAGTCAGCATAGAAACCCTGAGCCAAACAGTGAAGAGAAAGCATTCTATTCCTCTTAATTTTAACCGGCTTTCTAAAATTGCTGCTGCTTCTTTTGTAGTTTGGTGGGGTTTTTTTTTTTTTTTTAGCCGGACAAAAATTTGACAGGGAATACATCCTTGTATTTTTTTAATTATCTTTTTTCTTTTTTAAATCATCATTTTTGCTACAGAATTGGATAACATGCATTAGTTGGTTTCTGTGGATATGTGATCAGTAATTACCAAGGTTGGGGTCACTAATCAACAAATATTTGGTCTTTTATGTCTTGTTGGAAAATAAAGAAACAAAAAACAAACAGTGAAAGGATATTTAAATCGGCCTCAGTTTTCTCAATTGTATGTAATCTGATATCGGCTGTTGCTTAAACAGGGTGTATGTGCATCCTTAAAAATCTTAAATTTATCTGTCTAAAATTAAGGCCTTGAAATGTCTTAAACATTTTGAGAGAAAAAGTTGGCCTTAAATATGTTAATCAGAAGTCTAACATTTTGTTGTCAGAACTATCGAATCTTAATTTTATGTAGTTTCCTCCTTTTTTTTTTTTTTAACAGGACTGTTGTGCAAAACCTTGCGCTAAACTCAGACAAGTTCACTAGGCAGTTGAGGCTACTGCTTAGCAGCTGCTAATCGGATACGCAAGGGCAAAGCTAGCTAGCTTACTTTCCTCCATCATGGGCAAACTTATCACCAGTTAGTGGACAACATTTGTCTTAGCCATTGGCTAACTCCTTATGCTAACCCATAATTGGTTATTTCTTACTGGTGTGTGGAAACTCAAGTTTCCAAACACTTAGAATTATCACCTTTGATTTTGTGTGTGTTCGAAACTCAAATACTTGGACTTCTTTGTTTTTAACTTTTTGTCTGCAGAAATCAGCCAGATATTGGCAGAAAATCCTTGACACTGACGCACACTTAAAATAAAAAAACATTCAGAACCATGAAGTTGTAGTGTGTAGAGTTTTTTTTTTTCTTTCTATATTTTGAGAGCCTTTTGGTTTTTTTTTTAAGGTTGCCTCAGCTCATCCCTCCTGCCTTCAGTTTGGTCACCACCTGAGCCCACATAAAACGTAGTCGGCCGAAAACGCATCCTTGTTTTTGTTTTTCCGACTTTGCTTTCATTCGAGTTGAGTAGCTTGATGATATAGTAATCGTATTAATAAAAATATAACCATTTCCAACTTTGACTACTCAAAATAAAACAAATTATGATTGAGACAAATCAAATCCCTTGTGGAGAACTGACCGCAGATGAGAACAGCACCAAGAAGTTCAGCTTCAGCTGAGTGTAAGGCCGTTTTTTTTGTTTTTTTTTTCTTTGAGACCGTCCACCCTGCGTCCTGTGGGTCTGTCACCAGCGCTTTCTGCTGATGCTAATACTAAACAGCTCTGCTCCCAATACAAAGAGTGCCTCTCATAAGAGTATGACCCCATGTTAAGGCTTTGCATGTATACAACATCCCTTAATCTCACTCTATTTTCAGTATCACTCAGAGATAGTGGCTACGTTACTAACATGGGCTCCTATCTCGATGCACAAAACAGCCTTTTTCTGCCATCTTGTGTTATTTATTTGAGCTTTGAATTCAGGTTAACGCTATAATGAAAAGTAAGGGTCAGCTTAACTTATTTTTTATTACCAAAATAGTCGTAATGTTACAAAAATAGAGTTGAAATAATACAAGAATCAAGTCGTAATATTAGCAGGATGAAGTTGTAATTTTTTGAACACTCGAACACGAAAAATAACAAATTAATCATTCAGGCTTTTTTTTTCTCCTCCCTCTCACTAAAACAACTTTTTTCTTGTAATTTTAACACGTTCTTCTGTTAAAATCACATCTTCATTTTGCGGCTATCATAACTACATTCTTGTAATTAAACAAAAACCCTCATAGTCGGGCCATGTTGATTATTGATTCAACGTGGCCCTTCTGATGTCTAAACTACACCTTCAAGTCTGTCAATTCTATCAATTTTTACATTTGTGTGCTGCATGTACTTTTTCTTTTTTTTCTTTCTTCTTTTTTCTTTTTTAAACACTGTTGCCTCACGGCAAGAAAACCTTCAGATCGCCCAGGTTCTTCCGCCCATGCATACGTTGCTTTCCGTATCTAACCTCAAAGCTTGCGATTGCTTTTAAAGCGAAAGAAGATGGTATTTTCAAGCAGGAAATTATAATTAACATGAATTTTATTTTAATCTGTCCGATCTGATACTCTTCTCCTCGTCTAATTTTGTCAAACTTCTAGCGTCGTTCAGAGATTTTTAGGTCGCTCTACATGTGAAAAGTTTATATTTACATCTCTGTTGAGGAAGTCCAAGTTCCCCACTAAATAGCAATCCTGTTGCATTTTTTTTTTTTTCCATTTTACAGTCAAGACGTGTCAGTATGTTTGCGTAGTGTATATGAAGCACATTTCCACCATTATCTGTACATCACAGGCAGATCCACTGAAAAACCCTTCCTTCCTTTTTTTTTTTTTTTATCTCTTCGATCAGTTTTAGTCGATCGGTTGTTGAAACCAGCAGGTTTTCAATCATGTTTCATTACGACGACGTGTGAAACAACCTTGAAGACTTGTGTGAAATATTCTTGCAGTGCAAACGTAAACGTTTAAGGCATCTCGTTGCAGCAGAGTAGCTCAGTTTCACAAAACGATATCTCATCATGCATGGACAAAAAGGGGAAGTTTCTTGCCTTCTGAGATCCTTTTTTTGGTACGTCTGTGTCAGTGTCTGGTCTCACTTGAAGATGTTTCCACAACTCATTTGCGTGTTTGTGTTTTTAACCATTTTATACCTCTTTCCCTGGTTTTTATGACAAGTGGTTTAAGTCGCCCGCTGTAATATCTTTAGTACTGAACTCTGAAGATGCTGTGTGTACACATGCAGTTGTAAATTGCATAATATACCAACATTAAGCACATTTGAGGTCGGTTTGAGCCAGATGTCTTTCCATATCACTGCCAGTTTCATCCAAGGAGAACAAACTTGATCAAAATTTAGCTTTCTTCCCTTTTTGTTCATTTGCTGTGTGAGCAAATGGTTTTGGAGTCGCACAGCAACAAGCGAGTGTAGGCCACAGTGACGTCTTGTCGTTGCCTTGAGCATTGGACACTTGTTCTCGTTTCCTCTTTAAATAAATAAAGATTAACAGCCTTTACAGCTGACCGGATTTGCTGCCATTAGCAGATCGCTGAACCATGCCCCTGCAGCATGTCTTACAATTCCTCTTTATCTGTACGGAACCTGCTATTAGTTGATATTGTTACATAGGATCCAATGATGAAATGGGACATAAAAGTTTGTTTTTTTTTTCCTCGTGAAGGAGGGCTGAGGTGCGACATGCCTGTGGACTGAAGGGTCTGTTCCTCCACTTCCTGTTCTATTTTGTGCTATAGCTGAAAATAAAACTTTTATTGTGTGTTCATCCAAAAAAACAAGAAAAAAAAAATCCCCTGTGTCCTTTTTAGTTATTTAACCTCCTGTCTCCCAAACACACAAATTGCCTTGGACTTTACTGTGCTGGGATTGCCTGAGGAAGAGACAAAACATTTTGAAACATTTTGAAAATATTTGTGTAGGCATCGATGTAATCTTTAAACTATAGAAACTGAAGAAAATACAACTAGATTAGTGATTTTTAAAAAAAAAAATTTATTTATTATTTTTTTTAAGCTCTTATGCAGCAGAAATGGCAATAGATTTATTTATTTATTTTTGTACAGCTTTAAAGTCAGTGACCTGATCAGTACTTAAGATGTTTAAAAAAATATCCTATGTTGTTAACAGCTTTCCGTTCTCAAGAATCACCAGGGACTACCGAGAAGTGTTTAGCCTTAAAAAAAAAAACCTTTCAACTTAATTAGCATTGGAGATAGAGATTTTGAAACCAGGCTAATACAGCTATGCTAGAATAACTTATCTGACTCTAATCATTGGTGAAACCTAAAGTGCATCGATGGGCTGTTTGAATATATACAGTCTGTCCCGTTGAAACCTTCATGAAGGACATTGACCGGTTTGAGAAACCTGAGGCTGAATTGCGTATTTGGCGGAGCACAGCAAACCGTTGTCTGGTCCATGTAAGCTCTTTGGCTTTGCTCCTTTTTCAAGTGTTGCCACCAAACCGTTGTCGAGTTCTCCCATCTTTGTCTCGTTGCATCTGAACATACTCTGGTTAATGCTACAGTTTAGCTCCTTTCACATCCTCCTCGATCTTTTTCTGTCTCTCTCTCTTCCAACCCCCAGAAGCTTCCTGTGTCTAAATGAAAACTCCCACCAACTTTACATGCACACTGTAAACGTTGGTGGAGTTTCACATTGTAACTTTGTGTCTCTTGAAGCTCTTTTATAATCACTTCTTGGAGCCATAATTTACAAATTGGCGGTTATAAAATTAAATGATTGATAGTGATGACGTTTAAGTCCATTGCACTCCTAAGATTCCTGTTTTTTAATGATGCATCATTGATGGTTAGTACTTAGCATATTGATTTTACTTCTGTTGTACTTTATGAGTAAGATCAGACCTGCCTTGTGTTTTGGAATTTCTTGTGCAATCTTAGTATAATTTATGAAAGGTTTTTACCGTTTTCTAAACCCTACAATTTTCCACTCTTTTGCTGAATACTCTTTAAATAAGTCGCATCTTGCGCTGTTTAAAATAAATCCTCAGTTTCTGCAATTTCCATTTGTTTCAACACTTGAAGCAGCTGCTGTAACTATTTCCCTTCACACTTTTGCACTAGAAGGATGCTTACTATTCTCTCAACCAATCAACTTCCATGTTAGCACACATTTTTTATCAGGAGACATATCAGCTGAGTTTCCCAGGGCTTGCTTTCTCTCCCACTGTAAATCTCTTTTACAGAAATCCTGTTATCTTGTGTAAAACAAAATTACATCCTTTTTGATATATTTTTTTATTTTTTATTTATTTATTTATTTTTTGTCTTTTTGTCATTCTCTAGATTAGAGCAGCGAAATGCCCACCTGAATGATTCACTTTTAAAGCAATACTGGGAACATGTAAGAGCTCAAATATCAGCTTCTTTTAGTAATGGAAGTGGTGTTTGTTTGAACCTTTTTCTGCCTTGTGTCTGTGTATTGAAACCACGAGCACAAAAGTCAACATACAGCATGAACAATTGTGCATTTCAGCTTTTTTTTGTACCAGCAAATACCTACTTCAACTGCTAAAAGGCTGCAGAGCCAGGCAGCACATCTTTTTGAGTTAAAATCTGTTAGTTGCTAAAATGCGTCCCCTCTTACCCCTACTGCATGTTGCTTACACTTTAACAGTTTTTTGTGTCTGCTAAGACAAAGCAAGATTGAGTATATTTTGTTGGGTTTGAGCTGTAAGTAGCCAAGTGAAAGATCTGTTAAACAGTGATTAACTGTTTCAGTGTGGATGGAGGTTTACATCAAAGGTACATATCCCCTACAAATATAGTCTCTACACAGTGTCTTCCAATAGTTTTAACACCCTTTGAACTTTCTCACTATTTCTCATGTTACAGCCTCAGATTTCATGTTGTCAAGAAGTACAGCATAATTGGGAAGTCGAAGAAAAGTTGGGTCTTTGCAAATTCTGTTCCCTATTCCGTAAATTTTGTCTGTCTTTGTAGAATGTCACTTGTTCCCCAATGTAAAAACCAATGAACACACTGACATCAGCGATAAAGTTGTGGAGAAGTTTAATGGTCTGGTTAGTGGGGGCGGGGGACTATTATCAGAAGCAGCCAAGAGTCTGATAGTAACAATAGAAGGACTGCAAACATCCACACCGCAGCAGGAACGGTCTGACAGCAATAGGGGTGCACCAATGAATAGACTCAGATTTCCTTTAATATTTTTGTGATTGGCAATCAGTTGATACTTGTGCGTGAAGCCAATCTCATCTATTTCTGCAAAGGTCTGAAAGTCAGCCACTTTTCCCTTACGCTTTGCAAAGAGAGCTGCTTTATCGCACCAGAAGAAAGTCATAAGAAGTTTCCTTAGAAGTCCACCCATTAGACACCAAGTGGTTTGTTTTTCTGTTACTCAATCAACAGACTAACACCAGTAGCTTCACCCTTACCCACCGTTAAGAGTTGGGGTGCTGTCTTCATACTGTATAAAGATAGCATTATCTACCGTCGACATCAGATAATACTGTATTGTCAGTAGATAATATTATTGCCCAAAGCATTGTTAGTTGTTGCTTTGGGCAATCTTTACATTTTTTGACTTCTAATTCAAGTTTTCTGTATAATTTGTCTTCAATTACCATTGAAACAGATAAAATACCTTACCTTGGTTCAAACGAAGCAGATGTGTGGGAGAGAATTAAACACTCCATGTCACTCTGAACACTCAAAGCTAATAAGAGATGCTTCTTCTTCCCCATAAATAGGACAGGTGGTGGATGTGAAGCTTGATAAAATTAAATGCAGCACAATCTTGGTGGAAAACCAGGTTGAGACTTCAAAAGACTTGATAAGGATGGAGGTTTACATCAAAGGACATTGATGATTTGGAATTGTTTCGTCACAATTTAGACCCAAATCTAATAGTGAAACAATAGCAAAACAGAAAAATTGACGTTCTCCATCCATTCGGGCAGAACATGCGGGAGATGGAAAGAAGAACCGAGTGTGAGAAACATAACACATATGACATATTATGAGACCGGTAGCTTTAACTGCAGCAAAAGGTGCTTATACAAAGCATTGATTCTTGTTGTAAGAATATATTTGTCATTATCTGCTTGGGAATATCATAAAATTCTGCTAAGATGCGTTGACAGCTTCCGCAAAGCACAAGAAAATGGACTGAAATGCACAGGCTGGCTGTTCCTGAAAAAACAAAACAGTAAAACAACTCATTTAGTCATTGCGTTGGGCGGTCTTTTTTTTTTTTGTGTGTTGCAATTCAAGTTTTCTGCACAATTTGCTGTTAAATTAAAAAAAAAGTATCACCCGGGTTCACAGAAAGTTCCCTCCACATCCTGTCATTGAGTTCTGCAGAAGTCTGTTATGGGCACATCACTTGAAATGAGGCGTGTTGATGCAGGAACACTCCAACACATGTAGTGAAGTTATCAATTGAACATTTGAAGTACAAGACTGTTTCAGTGGGGAAAATGAATGAACTGCTGATTTGCTGTTGTGTAAAATGTTCAGCAAAAAAGTGTGTGAATGTTAAAACAATAGAGGGTTACAGCAAAATGTTTTGTCACTTTCTAGTCAGTCATGCAGAATAAACACTTAGGCAGTGTTTACTTGGACATCAGACCACTTTTTTCAGTAATGAGTAATCTAACCCATTGCTATTTCAAATCCAGTTGTCAGACTACAGTTATCGAAATCACTTTGTGTTACTATCTTCTTTTGTTATTTAAGTGTATTCCCACTGTGCGTCTTGTTGAGTGACCAATGTCTTTATGCGACTATCAGCGACAGAAATGTAAACAATGGAGGGAGATGTGCATTTTGTTGGTGGAAAAACAGGAACTATTTAGAATTTTTCTGTCGCCAAGTTCAATTATTATAAGCGGCTTTGGGCTTCCTTTTTTTTTTTTAAGTCGCTTGCAAATTTGATGAGTCACGGGTTGCGCCTTTTTGGGCTCGTTTTTGGACGTAAAGTTGGGCGTAAAGTTACCCATTTGGGCTTGGAAATAAGCAGAGACTCTTCATAAATCCCAGAATTTGTCCATTATTAAGGTAGTTTTATTCAGGCTCTCTCTGTCCATCATTCACTGGATTATCTGTGCTGTTGTTAATGTCAAGTTGATACATTACCTGTGAATTACGTCGAGCTATCCAGAAAATTGGAAACGTTGAGACTAATCCGAACAGCACGATAAACGTGAAAACAACCACGAATGAACAAGCTTGTAAAGTTGTGCAGCTAAACGGCATTATGACTATTATTTGTATAAATGTCACAAATCTGTGCTGCAGCCATCTGAATTGTGGAGCGGCAGGAGGAGCTCTGCGCTTCGCTCTGACACCAAACGCAGGGCCGTAACGCACAACCTGGAGGCTGGGGGCAGGGATGGGGCTTTAAAATCCTTCTTAGAGTTTTCCGGACAAAAGTGGACCACAAAACTCCCACACAGGTGGCGGAGCGCTGTTGTTGTTAGCAGCTGCTGAAAGTAACTGAAAGTTACTTTTAATGCAACTTAGTTACTTTCCAAATCAAGTAGTCGGTAATCTACATCACTTTTTCAAGGAGTAATCAGTAATTTGATTAGTTACGTTTTCAAAGTAACTATGCCATCACTGCACTTAGGGTGCTCCAACACCAGCCCTGTTTAGTCCGCTTCAGTCAAACTCTAATTTGTCTAGAAACTCTGCTTGGTTTTGGGGGAAGTTTGAATGTTCAATCAAACAGTTGTGTGCCTGAAAACCTTGACGTAAACCCTGGTGAGGTTCGAATGAAAAAAAGAAAGGAGCAAACTGTAGCGCAGGGTTTTCTGAGTAAATGCAACCAAAACTGACACGAGTCTTGTTCTAACAGGAGAAATCGCCCGTCCTACAACCGCAAAAATCTGACGCTACTGCATTTTTTTTTTTTTATTCATTTTGTGAAGGTGGAAGTTGTCTTCAGAGGTTTTTTATCGTTTCCTTGTCTGGTTCTTGGTAAGGGGACACCCACTAAGATGCAATGAAGGAGAACAAGTTTTTCAGAGTGTTTGGTTTGTAAGACAATTCAGCAGAGTTTAAAACCCCCATAGCTTCCCAGCTCTCAAAAAGGAATACCCCCTCTTCTTTTCTTAACCTTTAGGTCCCTGAACTGATCGCAAAGTGGTTCTGTTTGCTTTGTGATGCTCTTGCTTGCATTTTATTTGCATGTTGTGGCATCTCTTTTTGCTTTTTTCCCCCCCTCTTTCCTCAACAGTCTTTTTTTTTTCTCCCCTGTACTTATCCCCTGAGTGTCAAACCAGAGAACTGTAATTAGGTCTCACTCCTCATCTCCATATCACTCCCTGCAGATGTGCCATAAAGACGTCAGCTGCTGTATTTAAAGATTAAATTATTCTCTCTGCGTGTTCTTTACACACATTTTCTTCCTTTTCCGTCTAACGAGAACAGTTCAAACAGAAACTAGTTTGATAGGTTGTTTTTTTTGTCCCTCCCCTCCCTTCATAGTTCGATTTGCTAATCTGGCTAAAGTGGCCTATATTTTACCACATAAATGAAAGTAGAATGGTCCAGATTATGCAGATTTCAGATGCTAGCATTAAAGGCTTGTTGTTAAAACAACAGCTGTTTAGTAATGCTGCACTTTGCTACAAGATTGGTGCAGTACACAGATTAAGTGGCTTCTGCTCCAATACAAACACACTTTAAGGTTGTATTTTTCTCTTCACCTTTCTTATAACAGTGACCTCATGTATAACTCATCTCAAGCTGAACAAAGAGCAGAACGATGGCTGTATTTAAGTTGCATTCAGTTTGTTTTGGCCGTTTCGTTTAAAGATGTAATGTTCACTTTATGAAGCTGTGACTTTGTGGTCTAACGTGGCAGCAGTCCAGTCGTCTTGTTTTTTTTTAAATGCATCTCAACATTCATCCTCACACCTCCAGGCTATTCTGAACCGGCACACTAATGCTTCATCACCCATTTTGAAGACTTAATCCCACAGTTATCGTCTCTTGCTGTGCTGGATGGTGGCTGTTGTGGGTGTGAATCATTCAAAGATCTGAAGCCGTCACTGGGATCCTGACTGCTGTCTGTACATAAGAAATAATCACTGTGTTGTTGTTTTGTTTCAATTGTTTGACGATGAAAGCTTATTTCCTGCTAACCCACAGATCCTCGACTAAAGATAAAATTCTGCTTTATGTCCCTATAGTTAGTGTAATTTTTGCTGAGCAAAAACAAAGGTTTTAGTAGGGTGTTCAGCTTGAGTTCAATGTTAAGCTTGAGAAAATTAAGCTGTATAAATGCGTTTTACGCCAATTTGTTTGTGTTTACATGATGTTGAGGCGAGGTGGCGTTCCATCATGGCAGCAGATTCATTCTTTAATCCAAAATTCAAACTCCTAAGTAGTTGGCTGCTGGGTGCAAAGGCTGGGGCAAGCAGAAGCTTAGCTTGTCTTCTGTTGGTGTGTACGTTTGTATTGAGTTGTGGGCAGATTGTGTGTCAAAATGCTAAGCCGCAATTTCCTGCAGGACTTCAGTTATACTTCTTTGTCAACTGTGGTTGTGTGGGGCGATGTGGTGTGAGCTGCGTTGAGGTTAGGTTTAGGGTAAATTTTAGATAAAAAATAAAAGGAAATCAAAACAAAGTTCTTGTGAAGATAGAAAAGTTTGTGTGGTGGCATTGTGTTCTGGCACTTCTGATTATAAAATGTGAATAATAAACACTTGAGGTTTGTATAAATAGTGATGGGTGAGATGTTACTTCATTTTCTCGGAGTTCCAGTTGAAAAGGATGATGCCAGCTTGCCTGTTTTGGATGTGTATTTTAATTTTTTTTCTTGCTTCTCCTTTTAAAAAATACTTGAATAGACAAATGGTTCCAGTCAGCCACAAAGATTTACTTGAAAAAGTTACAATCAAGTTACTGTGTTCTCCAGTTGTTATGCTAATGTAGCTTAGCTCAAAAAATAACAATGAAAATAGATTTGACCTTGGTTCATAGCTATGTCCGACACCTTGAAATTGGCCTTTGTCTCTTTAAGAAGCTCCCACCCCTCCATCATTTCCTCACAACAATGCTTTGCTGTAATGCTGCTTCTTAGGAGTATCTTTCCTGACAAAAACAACAAAACAAATTTGACAGCTCAACCACAACATTACTTTCAAAACACTGACAGCTGTATCTGGTAGCACCATATTGATTTTGCCTCAGCAAAATTACAAAAGACATCAGCGTAAATATTTCAACTCCCATCGGTAATGACACAGGAAATATGACAAACTAACATGCGTACATCTGAATGATCGCTTGTCCATCTTCTTTTTGCTTACAATGAATATGGACGCATCTTCCAAAGCCGTTTTATCGGGAATTTTAGCATCCAAAATAAAAGTACTCTTCAGGCACTGTGTTGTTTGGAGTCCAAATAATCTTTGAAAACTTGAGTTAAAAATTTGTAGGGAAAATGAAACAAAGAGTGAGCTAATAATCAGAGGTTTAATCATATTAACAATTACAATTGGTTTTTTTTTTTTTTGTGTGTTTTTTTTTTTTTTTTGCCTGTAGGGTCTGTTTTAAGATGAAGCTGCTCAGCATATGAACCACTAATAGAAGAAACGGCTCTGACAGGAACAAACGGCTCGCTGCTCCTGCTGCTAATGTACTCAGTTGTCTTTGTCTAATACTGCCATTACCCGGATAAAACTGTAAAAATCTGTAACAGCCGCAGTTCAACTTTGCATATGGAAGTTGTAACTGCCGTCTGAGTAAATGAACAAGCACTGCTTTATGGACATCAAGATTGCTTTATTGTGTGCAAACGGGCAACATAAGGAGCTTTGTCGAGCCCGGTAAACCCAGCATTTTGGACGCAGTAGGCTTTGGACTCGAAGGTCCCGGTGAAGCTTTAGCTCATCCGTCTTCATACTTGGACCTGACCCGCTGCAAAGGTCCTGATTAATTCATACTCAAGGTAATCCGTGCTCCTGGTTTAATTCAGGTTGTGCAGATTTTCCTTTATCTCTGCAGCTTCTACTTTGAGTGCATCGCTGAGCAACATGTAGTTCTCCAACGCCTCATGACAGTTGCATGAGGTTGCCAGGAAGGACAAATATAGATCTAGTGTAATGGTCTTTTACTCGGCACTCATATCCTGCCGAAATCTAAACAAACGCAAAGGTCCCCAAGTCTTGCCGGGCAGAGCGTAAACACGGGTCTATTGTAGGGTAAACTACAACAGCCACACACTGTCACTGACCTTGCAATAGAAGGAAACAAAAGGAAGGAATCATTTTGTGCTTTCTTTCACTCAAAATTTGCAAAAGCCGAAAAAGATCAAACTGGTCTCTCCGCATGCGAGTCGTCAGATTATTTGAGTGAATATTTTCACAGGACTTCCTGACTAAGAAGTTCCACGCTTGAGTATGATGTGGCACATACTCATGTTTGACGCACACATGGGTTTGTGGCTAGAAATGCTATATTATTTTTAGATTGCATGGTTCTGAGGGAAGGAGGAGGGTGGAGAGGGGACAGTGGCAGCTGTGGAGGAGATAATCCCTGGCCTCGACCTTAGCCTGTCAAAGTGAAACTCCTTCAACTATTGTGCTTCAACCAGATTAAAAAGGCCCCAAAAAAAAAAAAAAAAAAAAAGCAGATGAGTGAATGGAAGTGGTTGGGTTTGGAGCTCCCAAGTTCATGCAAAACAAAAATGCAGTTCCTGTCTCTATTCTTTCTTTCTTTTTTTTCTTTTTTTTGAGAAGGAAAAAAGCCAACCAAGCAAATATTCTTTCTGTTTTTTGGTTGTTGTTTTTTTGATGCATGAAGAAGTGGTCAGCAGTTTGTGCACTTTGCAAAATGCTCTGCATGTGATTCCATCATGTTTGTTGTAGAACAAGCTTCTTGGTTCAACCGGAACACAAGTTGTTATATTTTACAACCTCCAAAGCAGGACCGGCGAAGCAGAAGGACAAGTTTTAATGTAAACCTCTGCACACGCACGTCAACGGGAACTGCGCCAAATTATGTAATGAGGTGAATTATTAACAAGTCCTATCAAAACATTGAGGAAGCATGCCAGAATTAGCTTAGCACTTAAGGAACCACTCGACAAAACTTCCTCAGCTGGTGGAGGATGAAACTTTACCATATATGTTGAGGTTGGCAATGTGTTGCTGTAGTAACTTCAAAAATATACTTCATGAATACTATGTTAAACTCATCTAGTGCAGAATTTAGTTATTTTTGTTGTTTTTTGACAGACATTTCCCTTGACTCGTTGTCTGTACTCAGAATGCAGTGAAGGCAGCTTTTGGTTTTCCCTCCTCAAGGTTGTAACTCCAATACATTTTAAGCCTAAAATATACATGAAAATTATTCAAATATTCGGCACGTTT
Organism: Poeciliopsis prolifica; assembly: GCF_027474105.1. Lineage (NCBI taxonomy): Eukaryota > Metazoa > Chordata > Actinopteri > Cyprinodontiformes > Poeciliidae > Poeciliopsis > Poeciliopsis prolifica. The sequence continues at coordinate 10,548,178 of NW_026562385.1, read as the reverse complement.
TCCTCCTTCTCAAGGCCGCCAAACACCCGCTTCCCACCTCAGGGTAGGCAGACTTCACGATGAACCTGAATCTTTGGATTAGTTTCACTTCAGCCTTCAGAGCTAAAGCCAGGCGGTCACTCGGCGCATCACATGATGCTCATGACTGTGCGCTCCAGGCACTGGACTAGCCCTCAAGTTTAGCTTTACTGTACACATGTAGGATTTTTTTTTTCATTTATAAAAGCTGGTAAATGTGCACCTTGGAAAATAATTTTGTTGCCAAAGCACAAAACGAATGTTGTGACAAAGTGCAGTAGTTCCCACATGGGGACAAGACCTCACTTGGGGTCACAGATATGCATGTGTGGGGTGTTTGAGAACCTCTTGAGAAAATTATCTAAATACTAAAAATGGCAACGAGAAAACGTGTGCATTTTCTAAATGGTCTGAAAGATATTTAGGGGGAAAAACAACTTGAATAAATAAAAGCAACATAATTGCCCCTTGCTGCTGACTCAGTGAAAATTTTGCTTAGCTCAACCAAAAGTCAGGGTTACAAGCCCTATGCTTTTTTTTTTCTTGCTTTTTTTTCCATCAATTACATTTAAAAAAAAAAAAAAAAAAAAAAAGCTCTAATGTTATATTTTTAGCCTTCTATGATATGCAGGAAGACAAGTTGTGAGGGAAAAAGAAAACTATTTGGATTTGGCATTGTTCACTGTTTAGTATCAGGACAGTGATTAGCATTCGTAATAACTGTAGTAAGTTATTGCTTGTATAAGTGTATCACAAACCTTAGCGAAATGCTTTACCTGTGAATGTAACGATTAACGGTGTTTAAATACAAAATGGCAAAGAAGCCAAACAACAGCACCTGTCAAGCTTTAGTTATTTGTAGCAGCTTGAATGAAGAGCTAACCAAGTTAGCTTGGTTTTATAAAGTGGTTTCTTGCTATTCAATTTTATCATGCGTCAACAGATTACTGGAGCTCACTTTGAGTCTTCAGGCTATAATAACTTCCACACTGAAGAGTAGTGTTAGTGCGACCTAGTAACTCTTATATGTTTGTGATTTATTTCTCTGTGACTTTTTTTCTTTAACTTTCTTTTACTTACATGTGAAAATGTCTGTTTGGCTCAGACTTGACCAAAGTACCTGCCCCTATTCTATCTCGTACCGCTCTTTACATTCTAAATAGACTTCTTTACTCCCCATTGCCAATAAAGTCCCTGTTTCACATGTAAATATGGACACATGTACTTTGACCCACTTCTGCTTATGGCTCATTTTTGGCTCTGGTCCAGGGCCACTCCCTCATCCTGTAATGCTGGTCTTATGCAGAATTAGCAGCTGGGGGAAGACCAGAGACAGCTGGCATTCTGAGGGGTCAAAGGAACAAATGGACCACATTAACCAATCCAACAGCTGGGATTGGCAAACCATGGATTATGCCTTTAAGAGGCAATAGAATGAGAAAATGGCAGATTTATTCTTTAATATTATGTTTCCATTTATCTTCTGCTTCTCGTTCACCCTGGTACACTTCTGCTTATATCAAAACGATGCATTGGTTTTATTTAGGAAAGTTCAGTCGAGACCTCACACTTACAGCCTCTGTCTCTTAACACAATAAGCAGTGAGTCTAATTAGGACAAAAAAAACAAAAAAAAAAACACACATTCCTCATGATTTTTGGGAGGGTGCGGGAGAGAAAGAATTGAAGAAGAAAAAAAAACTGTAAGGAATACAGGTTTTCTTTATTTTAGGGATGTACCGAAATGAAAATCCAAGAATAAATTTGCTTAGTTAAAAAATAAAAATTCTGTAAGCTTTTGGCTGTATTGAAAGAGAGTTTCGCAAAACTGCCATAATGTCTCCGCATCACATGAGTCACGTGATCAACAACCGGATGTTACTGCTGGTTGAGAAGCCGAAGACGACAGGAAGTGTTATGAAGATGATTGCACGTTATTTTTTTTATTTTTTTATTTTTTTCTCCCCAGGTATGAAGAAACTTATTTCGCATACAATTTTAATTGTGTTTCTTATGTAGCAGAGATGCAGCAATTGCAATTTTTTATTTTTTTTTCCCTACCATTGGCAGAATATCAACAAACTTTTGTAATGGAAATGCAGATGCTGTTACTATGACATGACCAACCTCTCTCCAACAACATGGACATGAACATCAATTATAAAAATCAGACCACTTTTTTTTTGTTTCCCCTGTTTTTAGAACGATACTGATGTTTTAAAAAAAGACTATTGGCTGATACCAATGTTATTGACATATGGTGCATCCCTTCTGTATTGCCTAATAATACAGTAGATGTACTGTATTTATCTGTGTATGTCTACTTTTATTAAACCTTTTCTACTTTCAGTGGAAAAGTATAGAATTAAGACATGAAAATGTGCAAAAAGCCAGGTGTTTTTTCTTTTGGATTTTTATTTATTGTAGTGGAGAAAATGCAGGACAGCTAAGCTAATCCATCAATATCTCTTAATGAGGTAAAAGGAGCAGACAGACAACAGTTGAGCATGTCGTGTGAACTTGCATGTGATACATTTTAGGGCCGTCTGTCATCCCTGAAGATATTAGGATTCCTAGAGGTCTGCCACCTCGGTTCCTTCTGCTGTTCTTTGTGTGTTTTTGGAAGTCTCTAGTAAACGACATGGAAAATGGAGCAAAGGGAAGGAGAAAATGCTAAATACAAACTCAGCTCTATAAACTGGAGCGACCTAACATGGTTTGTGGCGTTTGCATCAAATGAATAAAACATTTTGTTTTCTGTTTTGCATCGTTAAAGAATAGCTTTCAGTGTTTCTCCCTGAACACTTTATGGACTTTGAATAGCTTTTTCACAAAAGTTTCTCTTCTGAAACAAATTTCTGCACTTCATTCGTTCACCAGTTAAATTCAGTTGTCATGTTTAGCCTTCTGTTTATCCAGGTAAAGACAAAATTTTCTGTATTTTGTTTGGACAGAGTTTGACTGACTTTTTTTTTTTTTTTTTGTCCTTTTTTTTCTGTGCTTTCAGGTGTTAAATGAAGAGTGCGATCAGAACTGGTATAAGGCAGAACTAAATGGGAAAGATGGATTCATTCCCAAGAATTACATAGAGATGAAAGCCCATCCGTAAGTATTAAATGTAGCTGTGGTGTTTGTTTAAGAAGTGTGTCATTAATTTTCCTTTTTAACACGTTTATCAGAAAGAACCCTGCTGCATTTGTTTTTATTGTAGATCTGGACCTCATAATATAAAAGTAATGCATCAATATTTTCACCGTGATTTCCGATTTGTGGTGTTAATGTTTTAAAATGCATTTTTAATTGCCGTTTTCAGCCGTGTAATCCGGTGGCTGAGAATAAGTCAGATTTTGAAACTCCTTCCAACCACAGATAAATGTGAAAAGTCCAGCAGTAAAAGTGTCTCACTTTTTAAAATGGTGTGTTAGCTTAGCAAAAGTATTGGCAAATGATGAGCTCTGTTTTGGAAAAATGCTAATCTCACAACTCGCTGTGTGTCCTCTGATGCTGAGCAGAGCTTTTTAAGAACTGGTTTCATACGTTGGACACAGCATTCATGTAGATTTAAAGTCGAGAAATCAATATTTATCAATCTGAGTTGAAGTGAAACAGGTAGAAATATAGATTTGAATAAAATGTTTGCCAAAGCTGCTAATTTACTCACTCCTTATTGACGGCATTAAAAAGCCTCTTCAACCAACTTGTTTCTCCGTTAATAATTTTTTTTTAATAGTAATAATTATCAAAATATTAAAAGAACAGCCAAATCAGAGCTCGGCAATTTTGATGACAAACCGGGCCTAGTTCTTTATTTTATTTTTTTTTTCCTTTTTAAGAGCTCATTATGACTCTTAAAAAGACATTGAAGAGTCTTTTTAAGTCTTTTTAAATGAGTCTTAAAAAGATTGATGGTTACATTTGTAGACGCAGAAGTAAAAGTGACATCTCTGATTGTGAGTGCTGTACTTTTTTCAGATAGTTCCAGGATGCTGCATCTTGCTTTTTTTTTTTTTTAAATGGAGAGTTTTCAAAATGCTTGATTAGTGACAGTGGCTGATTCAACAGATGAAAATGGGTTGACGTGTGAATTCCCTTCAAATTTTGGCATCCAAAGCTGAAAATTCTATAAGACTTGCTTTAAGGAGCCAACCAGAGGTCCTTAATGGCTTTCGAGTATTTTACAAATGCAAGAAATTGGTAGCATTTGGTGTCGCATCAAGTCTATAAAAACACACATCTGTTGATAGAAGCTTTACATTTTGGAGTAAGAACCAGTTGCATGCGAGGTAGAGTTTGCCTGCAGCCTCTTGAGATCAATCTTGGCAGGATCCTTGGACACGTTTCCCTCTGGACCCACATCGAGTGCCACATTACCTCTCTGTTTTAATAATGTGCTCAGAGCCTCTTACACTTAATTGAATATTGACCTCACTGCATCGTTGCTGCGGTGCCTTCAGAGGCAACTTTGTGGAAGGATGGCCCTGACTCTGCTGGGCGTGTCCTTCTTTTAATCTTTCTCTGTTCCTCATCGGCGCTGGTGGCCAGTTGTTGTCTTGGCAGTAAAATATTTGGACCGCCACCCTTTGTACTTTACAGTAAGAAGAGCCTTGGTTCATTTATTGACATGTAGCCTGGGATTTGTAGCAACTAAATTAGATTGCTTCCTGTAGATGTATTGTGTGGTTTTTGATAAACATCTCCAATTGAAATGTGTATTAATAGTTGAAAATAGACTCAAACATTACAACCACACAAGAGTCCATAAGAGAGATTCATTGTTTTACTTTTGGTAAAAATATCATTATCAAAATATTTTAACACAAATGAATACATTTATATAAAAAATCATATCACAGATTTAATATCAATATTTTTATTCATTTTATTTTATTATTTTTTTTATTGAACACAGCCAATAATAATGTTGGCAGTTGAAGTAGCTAATTTTTTTTTTAAAGACATTTAAGAAAATATTTAGAAGCCACTTCAGGCTAAAGTTGACAGCTCAAATTTAAGTCATTTTTTAGATTAAACAGTAGGTTATTTTAAGAGTTTACATTAAACACTGGATAAGTTGATTTGACTTTTTCCACAAGATATTACATCTTGCTTTGCTAATATTACCGAGCTAAGTAGCAAAGCTTGGTTATTTAGCACTCTAATTAACCTATTGTGTTGTCCCAGACTTTTTGCCAATTTTACTTTTGAAAAACACCTTTATGTTAATAACAGTCATAGCTGACATCTTGTAGATTCCAGCCCACAGACGCGTTACAAGGTTGGTTATGCTAGCTTGACTTTGACAACTTAACATGTAGATGTGCTGCAGGATTTTGTGAAAATAAAGGCGACTCTCACAGCAGCGCAAGTGTTTAAATTAGCTAATCGAACTCCTCTGTATTCAGTCACTTATTAATCGCAAAAATAAACATCCAGCCTGAAAATATAATACTGTAGGAGACTGAATGTTCTCACGATTCCCTAGTGGAGCTGTTGTCAGTCAGTTGCTTTGACAACAGGTCTGTGTGTAGTGTAGTCAGCAAAGACGAAGGGGTCCCAATTATGTATTTTTTTTTTTTTAACACTAAAACAAAATTTTCTTTGATCATGTTTTTTGGTTGTTTTTTTCTAATAGCAACCCTTTGGAACATCTGTACCAACTTATGCTCTTGTATCCAGTTGTGAAATCTGAAATCATCTGCTCCACTACCTGTAAACATCAGCAGCACGTGGACTTTCACTAGACCATTTTGCTGGATAATTATTCTTTGAAGCGATACTTTTTGAAGCTTCTGGCTGTGCTTATTTTATTTTTATTTTTGGGTCGCTGTGGTCATGACCTGGCCTGATGTCTTTCGATTAGTTTTTTTAACCCTCCATTTGTCTTGCGGAGTTTTCCAGTCATATTAACAATCTGCTCCAAATGTACCAGGCTTCCACATGGCCCTATAGACATGCCTACACTGCTTTGCTGTGTAACAGAGCACAATGGTGTGATTCAGCACCCAATCAGTCATGCCTGTCTGTAGACAGATCTTTGACCCTGTTGAACAATGATTGCGTTTTGTGACTCGTGAAAACTTGTGTGTGTGTGTGTGTGTGTGTGTGTGTGTGTAACCATAACGGCAGCATGTATCTTGCCGATTGTAGTTCTGATTTTAAACTTTTAGTGTATTTTTTTTTTTTTTTTTTTTCTTCTTTTTAATTTTGGGTGCATTAATTGCTCTGCTATCAAGCTGATCTAACAGGGAAAGGGAGTTTGTGCAGACTTTCTGTCCTGCCAAGCTGAGATGCAAAGTGGATTAAGAGTTGGCCAGTTCATCACTGATTCCCAGCGACGTTTGAGTTAGCCAGGATCCCAGCTTTTGGATGACGTCTGGTTATTTACACAAGTCTAAAGACTCAACATGATTTGTCTTGGTTGGAAATCTCAGCAGATCAATCGAGTTCACACCACCTCCTGTAAGCAGAAATAATTATGTTGCTCAGTTCATTCCAGACCCTGCAGCCTACAGGTTGTTCTGTTTTTAAATCTGTGAAGCCATAGAACTGGGTTTGCCATTATCGTTACATAACTAGTCTGGCTGTGGGTGTGTTGAAGGACAGCTTCATTAGAACAGGCGGTGCTGGGCTGGTTAATGCTTTCGCTTTTTTTCAGCTATGCCTCAAACAGACCTGCACATGTTTCCAATGGCAGGAAAGCACTGATTCTTATCATATGATTTAAGGCTACAGCTAACGATTATTTAGTGATGGATTATTCTGATGATTAATCGAATAACCAAATAATTTTTTTTTGCTTTAATTAAATATTTTGCAGGCTTTTCATTTAACCTTCTAAGCTTTTTTTGTGCAAGACTAGAAATGCATTAAAAGATGCAAATATTTATTTTTTTTTAAATGAGAAATGTTACTTTTTATTGCCTGAAATACAACATGGTATTCGTCTTGGTGTATGTTTGATCATTTTTAGCAATAGATGCACCTTTTTTAAAAATTAATTAATGGATAGCAAAATATGCTTAATAGACTTAAAATTTTAACCAGGGGAAGCTAAAAAAATGCCAGTTAAGCTCTAAGAGGAACATATGTCCAGACAAAGAAGGTTTTGCCATCATAAGTGCAAAATGTATATGTGAATTAATTAAATATGACTGTTCTTTCAGCAAATTGCCATTTTTGGAGTCTTTTTTTTTTTTCTCTCTCTCCATGTAATGACAATAAAGTTGAATTCTATTCTAATTCTATTCTATAATGTCGAATCAATTTACTACATTACCAATTATTTCTGTAATCGATTAATCATGATTCATTCGATTAATCGTTTTGTTTTTTCTAGCTCGATTGCATACATGTTACAACATGGTGGCGACATCAGTTCAGTTGAATTCTGCTTCGATTCGTCACAAATGTCTCCTCAGTTTGTGAGGAGACATGTTTTAACGCAGATTCATAGTCATGCACAGATTTACTAGATATAAAACAGTGCAGTTAAGTTCAGTTTGTTAGGCCAGTTTGTCGGTGAAAAGTTTTTCTCTCAGTTAAATGGCCACCTGCATCAAGTCACTAATGCGTGAAAGGGCATTTAGAAACAGTAAACATTTGGTAGCATCAACTTGTTAATCCTGATTGGCTAATCAGGATCAATTAAATTAATTTTGATTGATCAATTATGGCAATGGTCAACTAACTGTGAAACTGATCTTATCCACTGATCTTACCTGCTTCTGCAAAGATGTAAAAAATCTGCCTCAGGCTTGTTTGTTTCTGCAGAAAGACTGACTGACAGACCCGCCCATGGTTAACAATAGTCACCTCACTGTTGACAACTTGGCAAGTATGTTGCTATATTTAGCAACTTTTCAGACGAAAACAAATCGGTATCGTCCAGAATCGGAATCAGCAAGTCAGGCTGTTTGAAGATTGGTGACTGGTCAGAAAACTGCGATCATTGCAGGCTTACTTTTCAGCAATGCTTCCTACTCAGCATGACTTGGAGTTTAAGGTGGACATAATAGGACATTCACTGAGCGGAAAAACTAAAATGCAGAAGCTCGTTCTACGCAAAATAAGTAAATTATCGGCAGCTGTGGCTCCGTCCAGGAGCGAAACACGGCTAAATATACAGGCTTTGACACGAAACCGAACCAATGTAAAGCAAATGGACTTGTCTCCTGCTTGAACGTCAAATCCTCCTTCTTTTCTTGGGTTTACAGCTTCCTACCTGTTGACCATCAGACTTTCCTTTCTCCCAAAAAGGTCAACCTGAAACTAAATCCATTTCTTTGTATGTAGTCAAATTTCTACAGTTCAGTGACGGAGGTGGCTTTTGATGACGGCAGTAAAATAATAGTTCTGCCTTTTTTTTTTCTACTTTTTTTTGGCATTTTCTGCAGATGGTTCTTCGGGAAGATCCCCCGCGCCAAAGCAGAGGAGATGCTAAACAAACAGAGGCACGACGGGGCTTTTCTCATCCGAGAGAGCGAGAGTGCGCCAGGAGACTTCTCCCTGTCGGTGAAGTGAGTAGAGCAAAGTCAAATGTCAGATGTCACACACATGGCAGATATGAGTCAGGGTTCAGTTTCCTCCAAACTCAGCTTTTATTTCCTGTTTCTAGCACTTTATATGTTGGGTCTAAGATCTTTTATATTTGCCGTGGCTTAGTCATTTCCTTAATCTGGCAAGGCTGCGGTGCCGCCATGATGTCACCGACGTTTCTTCGATTTGTTTTGAGTGCTCGACTTAAGAACTGTAATTACTTTCCGCAAGCTTTTCTAACCATTCAGGCAGATGATTAAAAACAAAAATGACTCTGTAGCATGCAGTGCATCTAAATACCAATGTGGGATAATTGGTTTTTGCTTTTTTCTTCTTCTTTTTTTCTATTTTTTTTTTTTCTTTTCTTTTTCTTTTTTTTGTCACAGTTTATAATTTTGCACCTTTATCTTTTTCCAGGTTTGGTAACGATGTCCAGCATTTCAAAGTCCTTCGCGACGGGGCTGGGAAGTATTTCCTCTGGGTGGTGAAGTTCAACTCGCTCAACGAGCTGGTGGATTACCACCGCACGACTTCAGTCTCCCGCAATCAACAAATCTTCCTGCGAGACATAGAGCAGATCACCCAGGTACAGAATGACACCCTGTGACGCATCCTTCACTGTTAACAGTTTGACACAGCTCTTGTACAGAGACGGAATCTAAATATTAGGGGTTTTTTTTGTTGTTGTTTTTTTTAAAAAGGTTTGCAGAGCATTGCTCATTTAACCACCAAGTCAGATGTAACTAACTTGGTATAATTCATCTGCTGTGTAGAAGTATTTGTAACCTTCAATTTATAACTTTTGTTTTTCCCCAGTGTGTTTTGTTTTATTTTATTTTACTTCGTTATTGGACGGACCAAATACATAGGGCTGAATTGTGACTTGGCAGGAAGTACAGACGCACCCCTTTTTTTTTTTTCTTTTTTTTCTCCCTCCCGATACCGATATTTGAGGTTTAGTATCAGCCGACACGATACAGAAAAACATTGCTGAATTTTTATTTTTTTTAAACTTGGACATAAATGTACTGAATTAAAAATGTTTTAATAACTTCATACCAGTACAGCACATTGAAATACACCAGCAGCTTCACAAGCTCAACACAACTTTGCTTAGTCAGTGCAATCAGGAGTAGAACAGCCAAGTAAAACGAATGATAAAGTGATACTGACAAAAACAAGTTGACTGCCTTTGGTCAAACATGTAAAAATAAACTACAGCAAACCTTCTTTGAAATTATTCAGAAAGGAATTCTAAATATAATGTAAAATAAATAATAAAGTAAGATGTCGCTTGGAGCATGAAGGATAGAATTACACTGACTAGATCTGCCCTCACCAATGAGGCACAAATGTCACAATATACCAGCTGGGGTTTTTTTCCAATATCTGGACTGATGAAGATATGATCGGATCGGAGCATCTCTAGGACAAAGACGATGCAGGGCCTTGAATAGCCTATACATATTTGAAATCTGAAAAGTGCGGCTCTTAAAACTGGACTTTTAACTGCATCCTTTTAACACCTACATGCAAAACCATTTGTGGTTATTCTGGCTTATTGTTTAGTGTTGAACTCTGCCCCAGACTCAAGTTTTGTGCTGCCTGTTACTTTTGTTTTTCTTCCCCTGGTCCTCCTGTATTGAGCTCCATTAAGTCTCCCCACAGCACCAACATAAAGGTGGGACCGGTTTCCTCACGCCAAACGTTTCTCAGCTAAAAGTTCAGTTTCGGTCTCGTCTAACGACGTCCATTTTTCTTTTTGTCCTCCTCATTTTTGTTGCATTCCTTGCATCGCACGATACCAGACTTTTTACAGCATTCTGTCAGCAACAGTTTTCTCTTTGTTCATCTTCCCATTCAAATTAGATCAGAAAACATTTTCAAACCACGTATTTTTCTCTCATTTCACAATTAGGCTTTTTGTGGGTCAGTAACACAAACGGCCTATAAAAACACGTGGTTGAAACAGTGGAGAAAAAAAGTGCAAATACTTTTCCTGGTTTAATGTCGACTCTTAATGGTGTGTATGTTTGAAGAAAAAAAAAGTAATTTGTACTTTTTGATAAAAATACACATACTGCATATATTTTATACATACATAAAAATGTATCTTCTGTGTATTACATTGCCTACAGATTCATCCTTGAGAAAAAAACATCAGTTGCATTCTGCACACACCACAAGCCACAAAATGCTAGCAGCAAACAACTTACATGCACATGCTCTATATAGATCTTCCTACACTGAGAAGATATTTACATGCTGGGAAAAGTGAACTGATGGGGGGAAAAAAATCTTATCGTATTCAAGGTACTATTATTTGCTGAAGATCCCGGAGTATCTTTTTTTATTTCTTCCAAAAGAGCTACATTTGGGGGAAAAAATGACTAATTGTTTAGCGTCAGATTTCAAAGACGGTGCAGATTCTCCGACAAATCAGAGTCCGAAGCAGCGAGGGATTTTTTTTTTTTTTTTGCGTTCCATTTAAATTGCTTTCACGGTTTGAACTCCTCTGCAGTTTGAGGGTGACCTGCTTTAAGAAGGTTAGCTTGCAGGCTGCAAGGTTGAGGGCCAGTGGCAGGGGAAGGCAGAGCGGAAGCGACCCAAACCACTCAGAAATCTAATGATGCTACAGGTGATGAGACAGAGGCAGAGACTGAGAGTCTGTGTGTGTGTTAGACGGGAGGTGTGTGTGTATTGTGTGTATAATGACAAAATCGCACCTTTTTTTTTTTCCAAACAAAAGTATACTGAGGTTGTTTTTTATTTTCTTTTTTAAACTGAGGGTGACTGCAGCCTATTTTGTTGTCTAAGATTTTTTTTTTTTTCAGTTTAATTGTATGTAATAAATTTCACATCAAATGTGCAAGAAGTCTTGAAATTATATTTTTTTTTATTCTCCCTCCAACCACCTTTTTGACATGAAAATTAGAGATGCGCTGATCCAATATTATCTGTTCCGTTGCCAATATTTGACAAAAATTGTAGATAGTTTGACGTCAAACAATCGTTTTGATCTGTTCAGTCAAATTCCATGCTTTCCGCTCTGACCAGCATCACGCCTTATTATGCTACATTGTACTAAAGGTAAATACTGGGGTATTTAAATGTGCTGTACTGGTGCAGTTATTAAATCAATTTAGTACTTTTACGTCTGTTTAAAAAAAATAAATAAATTTTTTCTTTTTTGTCAATTCAGAAATTTTTAAATTTATTTTTATAACTAAAAAAAAGACTAATTCCGATACCTCATAACTATCGGAAATGATTTGTCTAATTGTATTGTGTAGTTTTTGACTTGCTTGACTCTACAGAATCTCTCTCCATCATGTTTCTCACACGCCATTTCCCCCCGTTTTCATCTTACTCCTCTCTCCTTCCCCTTCAGCACCCGACGTACGTGCAGGCGCTCTTCGACTTTGACCCGCAGGAGGAAGGCGAGCTGGGTTTCAGACGCGGCGACTTCATCCAAGTCCTGGACAACTCCGACCCCAACTGGTGGAAAGGAGGCTGCCACGGCCAGACGGGCATGTTCCCCCGCAACTACGTCACGCCTGTCAACCGGAACATGTAAAAAAGGAAAGAATCCTTCAAGAAATTTCAGACCAACACGACAGCAACCATCACCGCCATCATTATCATCATTGTTCTTGACCTCATCCTCCCCGCCATCCAAACCTGCAACCAACCCTCCTCCCGTCTTCTCCCGCTGCCCCGGCCATCACATGGTGACCATGAAAAAAAAAAAGAATTTAAAAAAGAAAGAACACGAAGAAGGCAAAAAACTTGAGAAAAGAGAGAGAGAGAAAACAGGAGTAGAGCTGCCGCAGGCGTAGCTACGTGGGCGGCAGCAGAGCGGAATCGACCTCTATCCGCGCCGAGAAAGGTTCGCCTCCCTGCTGAACGCCTCGGCGAGGACCGAACTGTCTGAGGGAAATCAAAACGCAGGAGGGAGGGGGAAGAGAGAAAACAAACGACGACAAAAAAAGAAAGAAAACTAAACTAAAGCATAGTGCACCAACCGTGAAGATAACCAAATGATCGAACCGCTCCCACAGCTGCTTCTGTCTTCTCGATTTCTTAACATTCTGCCTCTTTCTGCTCCTTTTCGTTTCTCCTTACTTCTTTGCCGCATGTTGTTTTTTTTTGTTTTTTTTTTAAAGATCACGTCAAGGAATCGTCTACCAATTAAAAATCGTAAGTCGTTTTAAAGAAAAATGGAGAAAAGGCTAAAAAAAAGAAAACTTTTAAATAATGTAAAAAAAAAAAAGAGAGAGAAGCGAAGCCATCTACGACATCGCAGCTAGTTTCCACGTTCTAGACCGTCGGCATGTGAGCGTTGTGCGTCTGTCGGCTTTATAAATGAATCACGTATAGAGAGAGAGAATCCATTTTTTTAAGAATATATATTATATATTTGTATGTTTGTCTGTTTTACCTCTCCACAATTTTTTTTTTTCATTTGTAAATTATGTTCAACCTTCTTGTTAGCTTAGATAAGACCTAGTAGCTCTAGAATGTGATAACTGTCGATGTTGATTTCCTTTTTCTTTAACTTATCCGAGGTCCCTCAGATAGCGCAACGTTTTTTTTTTTTTTGTTTTTTGTTTTTTTTCTTCCTTCGGCTTCGTAATTCAGAAGATTTCTCGGCTTCGTCGTGCAAATACGGTAAAGTTTAGTCCTCTGAAGGAGTTCGGTCTGGTCGGGAAGCCAACGGGGACCAGCGGCGAGAGCCGGGAGCTCTGGGAAAACGGCCGGCTGCAGCCTACGCTAACACACCGACTGCGAGCCACGCTGGGGGGGTTTTCAGTTTTTTTTTTTTTTTGGGCAGTGAATGTAGCTGACCGCACCGACAAACAAATATGAGGGAAGCACGGTCGGAGAAACTGAACCACACAACCACCACAAGGGATTAAAAAAAAAAAAAAAAAAGACACAAGACATGCTGAAGTAGTAGTGTTGTCAATATTCATTTGTAGAGCGATTGAGAGAGTGGTCTATATGTACAGGTAGTTAACGGTCATATTCAGACACATTAAATGCATGCATTAGCAGACACTCTCCTGAAAAGCAACACAAGGGGCTGAGTTCGGATTATCGCGTCGCGAGACCTGCAGGTGCCACATTCACACTTTGGAAAACTGAGATTGTTTTTTGTTTTGTTTTTCCAATTGCTAAAAGTTGAGAGATCAGCTGAAATAATGTAAACGTTTTTTGTCGTTGTTTTCCTGTTTTTAAAGTGGTGTGTGGTCAAGCACTTTCTTTTTTTTCTTTCTTTCTTTCTTTTTTTCTTCCCCCAAACATTCTACTTTTATTTTTTTTTTATTTTATTTTTTTTCCGTCCGTCCCAGTGTGCATTTTGGTTTACTGTTTTGTGTTCACCCTATTTTCGTTTCCGTTTCTCGTTCTCTCTGGATAGTGCCTTTCTCTCTGGTGTTTGTGTCTCTGATCTGCTACTATGAGCCCCCCAACCAGAACCCCCCACCACCACCACCTCTGCTCTGGATTGATGATAAATGTAAATAATCCGAGATGTCCCATCTGATTTTAAAAAAGGAAAAGAAAAAAAAAACTCAGCCTCCTGTCCTCCTACATCATTGTTGCCCTCATCATCAAGGAACTGTTGTCTCTTTCTCCTTGTCTTGCATCATGACACTGTTTTTGCTTTTTTTTTTTTGCATTTTTTGCATTTTTTTGTTTTCAATTAATAAAATGCAATTATTAAAAAAGTTGTCTTTTATTTATTTATTTTTTTAACCAATAAAATTTCCTGTTCCTAAAAGTCAAAATAAATTCTGCACCGCGACTCGTTTAGCAAAAAGCCACCAAAACCTTTTGTTTTTTTTCTCCTGCCACTTTGTCAGATTAAAAAGTCGAAATTTTTAGATTGTATTATCTTAGAATTTAGCTACAGCATGAAGAATTCTGGTTCTGGAAGCAGCGACTTCACCGAAGTACAAGAATGAACAATTTCTGAAATAGTTGAGACTTTTTAATTGTATTGCCTCTCATTTTTCTGTGCATTTATTTATTTATTTTTAATAGACAGTCCATAATTTTCATTATATATCATAATGAAAATTATGATATATAATGTCAATGCATAGTATGCATTGACATTAAGCTAACCATCTGCCTCAGCCAGCCTGCAGTCTGCTGCTTGACGGTATATAATCTTGACTGATTGAAGTACATATATGCACATGTTGCCATTTTATAGCGCAAACGAGTAACTTCAATTGTTACTGCATGTCCCAAAAAAAAAAAAAAAACTTCAAAGAAATTCGACTTGCGATATGGACTTATATCTGACTCTTTGAAATTAGCCTCTGTCTCTTTAAGAACCTCCCAACGTCGATTGATTTGAGGCACAACCCCACTTTCCCCCCCTCCCCCTCCTACTTTAGCGAAACTGGTAGAAAAACGCCTCTTTGCAATTCCATTGGCTGTTTTGGGGTTCACTCTCAAGATCAGCTTCTTGTTTTTAAACTGAACCCTGAAGGATCGATACCTCGGCAGGCTTTGACAAACCAGGGGATTTTCCCAGAAAGTCAGTGCAGGATGTTGATGCACTCAAGCCCCAGTCATACTTCGGGTGTTGCGGTATGCATCACTGAACAATTTCATACGTCGCGGTAGGGCTTGTACTTTTCCTATAAAAATAAAATAAAATTGGTGCAAGAATCGGGCTACGGGTTCTTCTTGTGCCTGCTGATCCTGAGACAGAGATGATTCAACAGCCGATCTAAAAGAGGAAACTGATTTTTTTTTTTTTTTTTTTTTTTTTTTTTTTAAGTTAGAAGGTCGCATCGCTCTGCACGCTGCATGTCGCTGCAACCCTGCAAGAAAGCACCAAAACCCACCCAGTCTGATGCGCCGCATGCGTCACGTTTTGGTTGTTGTTTTTTTTTCTCTCTTCTTCTTCTCTCCTTCTCTTCATAATCGGCACTCGGGAGGTCAGATCCTGTCAACGTCGGAGCCGCCGCGCTCTTTGCAGGCCTCGCGACTGGAATCACTGGAGGCGCTGCGGGTCTGACTGCCTCCATTCATCTCTTTGACAACCAAACGGACCAAGTCGTTCACACCGCGGCGGCCCGTGCGACCGAGATGAAAGCCGACTTCTGTGCCCGCCGGCGTGTGTGTGAAATGATGAAACGCAAAGATGCCTTTACTAAAAAAGTCTGAGGCTGAAGTAGCATTTCTGCCCCAGGGACGGAGCGAAGGGGTGGGGTAGGGGGGGAGGGGGGTTGCCTCTGAAGTCTGAGGAAGCTGCCATATGGTGCCTGCTGGAGGAGAGGAGAGGAGGCTTTAACCCCCCCTGCCCTCCATTCAGTGGCAAGTTAAGATGATTTGAGGATTTGCAAGTTTAGACGATTATTATCACTGTGTGAGCCGGCGCACGTTTGTGCCACGGTTATCTGACTTTTATTTTTTCAAAACCAGCGGTTTCCATGTGAGATTTTTTATGTACCTTGAGCTAGAAATGAAGCCTTTTTTTTTTGTCATTTTAAAAGCCACACCTTTGAATGTTTCACACAAACACCCCACGCTGCAACACAACTCGGTGTCGTCCACTGGGGTTTTATGTAGGGATCGACACAAACTAATGTCCAAATGTGAAGAAGAAGAAGAAGAAAACAAATATGATTTTCTAAACAATTTCTAAACAAGAAATTGTTTAGAAACACAATTGCAAAATTAGTGAGCAGTCCTTGAGTTTTAATTCGATATCGGTACAAGCATTCTTTGAAGGTTTGCGAGGATACATTTATACAGCTCAATTTTTTTTGTTTTTCTTTGTGTTCAAACCACTGAATGATGCGACCACAACCAGACGCAGCGTTCGAATGGTTTGCAAAGGTGAGAAAGTCAAAGTTGGGCCGTTCAGACTGACCTCAGAAAGTCAAATACATGTATTGTGTGCCTTCTGTGTGAACGTAGCCTTTGAGAACAAATGCCATCATCAATACCAAGGAACCCTAGTGGTTAGGTGATATTCATGGTCACTTGAAAAAGAGATGGAACTTCTTGGATCAAAAACTATTCCCCAAACTTGAAACGTCTCAGAGAAGACAGCTCAGTTCATTGTCTGTAAGCGGCACAACCGCAATCATGGCGGTCCAACAATAGGGAAACTCCAGGCATTGATCCGAGCAGCAGAGGAACCCATGGTAAGTCTGTGAGAGAGCTGCAGCGATACTCAGCTCAGGTGGAAGAATTGGTCAACCACACAACTGTTAATTCCCTCAAATCTGACTTCCATGCAACAGAGGTGCAAAGAAAGTCACGAGAAGTCCTGGTCAGATGAAACCATGACGGAACTGTTTGACCCACATGCAAAACACCTCGACCACACTGCGCTCCCACTGTGAAACGTGGTGGCAACGTCATACTGTGCTTTTTCAGGAGAGGGGAGGTGGCTCAGGCTGCAAATAGGCCAATGGAAGGGAAATACTCTAGACTGCAAGGGATTTGACATTGGTGTTTCAGAACCATAACCCAAAGGACGTGTCGCGAAAGTTGGCTTGACAAAGCATCGACTCTGAGGATCTAATCTCAAAAGCACGTCACACTTGTCAGATTTTCATTGGTAAGCAACTGTCGCTCTCACCACACCCTGATCCTCTTGGAGCTGACTGGCAATGGTTTTCCCATTCCCAAAGTCAGATTAGCACTAACCATCAGGAAAAAGGAGGAAAGGCTATGAGTCATGACCCGAAGCAAATGATGGAACACTGGAAAAAAAAAAATGAGCATGCAAAGAAACACAAAAAAATTCCCACAAGAGGATGTTAAAATTTGCTCCCTGGTCTGTTTCTTGCCACACTGCTGTCAATTATAACACATGGGTAGAATGCAGCCGAAACAGGGGTAAGTGGGGCGCGGGAGGTGAACTTAAATCCCGCAACGATCATCCATGCAAACAATAGACATCTCTGTAGAGGTGGAGGTGTTTGATATGCATTAAAGTTATCAGATCACCTTGCTTGAGCTGCATGAGTGCATACGCATTTATCTGGCACGCAAAGGTTGAGTCTTTCCACGCCACTCCCCGTCAGTCCCGCAGGTACAGGTGATGAGCTTCGACTGACTGTGTTTGGACTGACATGAGGCCTGCTGTGCTCAGCACAAAAGCTCCATTTAGGACGCGCATTATTTTCCGGCTCAAGCAGTGAAAACACTGCAGCGCTGCTCTTGATCTTACGAAATCAATCTTTATGCAAATTGCGTGTGTTCTGCAAACATTGGATCCATTGTGGCCATTTGCGCCTGCTAAAAGGTCCCAAACAAGCTTCACAGTCAGGAGGGAAAAGACATTTAAATACGAATTGAATATTCAACGCAGTTCACTTCCTGTATTTTTTTTTTAAAGCCAAATGCAAATTTTTAGAACTTCTGAAATTAAAGTTTCCTCATCCAAAACACAATGATCTCTTCATCTCTGTTCAGTGATTTTTTCTTTTTTTAGTATTGTACTGCCACCTCCTGACTTTTCTGCGTAACTGCAATTTTTTTATTCATTAATCATTAGGCATAAGAGTGTTGATTGCTTTCTGTTTGGCTATATTTAAGGCAGAATTTTTCAATTAGAAATTTTAGGATTGTTTATTTATTTATTACAATATTATTGCTATTTCATTGCACAAAGATCAGATATGGAGCATAAATGATCGGTGCTGGTGCCAGCCGATTGTCGCCTTTTTTTTCTCTCTCTCTCTCTCTTTTGCTGGCGCTGCTGTTTCCTGTTGAGTCACGTGACCGCCTTACGTATCCTGACGTAAACTGTTAGAACTTGTTCGGAATTTTCGGAACTTGAGATAGAAGCTCCTTGGATCCCGTCGGGGCTGCGCAGGCTGTTTTATGTCGCAGCGAAACGTGACGCATTTTGAAGGCGCCGCTTCGTCGTGTGTGTGTCACGAAACGGACAGCGACCGACGAGGTTCATTCTCTCATGTTTGATCTCGAACACGGAAATTAATCGGCGCAAAAATAAAAATAACGCGTGCGATGCAGTGTGTTCCTTTAAGTTAAAAAGTAACGTAACGGCAGCATGAATATTTTTTTTCAAAAACCAACAGCAAGAGAAAACAAGTCGTTGTCGGCAGGATTCGAACCTGCGCGGGGAGACCCCAATGGATTTCTAGTCCATCGCCTTAACCACTCGGCCACGACAACACGTAAAAACAGTACTCTCTGCGTCACACTCCACGTAAAGTATTTAATCGCACAAAGCAGTTGCATTGGATAAGTGATGATCATGAATTAGCATTTCGTATCTTAACTTTTATTAAACAAAGTTCCACTTTTGATCAACGAGTCATTCAATTGGCCTCTTGCACATTCTTCTTAGTCAGTTTATGTGACTTCTTCCCCCACATACAGCACACAGCGGAGACTAGTTGGTTGAATTTCTGTAATGAGTGTCAACAACAAAAAGCACAGTGAGCCTCCCTACTGGTCCACCAGTTCTGGGTACACAGCAGAGTGCTGAACAGACTGTGTCCTACAAATAATCACTACAATCGGGCCCAACAACACATTTTTGTAACAGGTGATCGTATAGTGATTGATAGCACAACTTTCAAATGAAATTCATTCAATCTTTCTCTTTTGAATAAATAAAAATCTGAAAAATAAACATAGACAGCAGTCAAATTTAACTAATAAACAAACCTCTAACTGAAACAGGGAACAAACAAACTGACAGACAAACCGACAACATAATAAATAAACTGACAAACTTAACTGAAAAAAAACTGACAAACATAACGGACAACATAAATTTCTGACATTTAACGTAACATAATTACCTGTAATGACTGGTTAATAACAAACAGCACAGTGAGCCTCCCTACTGGTCCACCAGTTCTGGGTACTGCAACAAAACTCCACATTAGTCTCAGTGCACAACCACCACTACTGTTCAGAAAAGAACTGGAGTTGATGACCTACCACAGTAGAGCGCTGAACAGACTGTGTGGAATTTGCAGTTTCTCCTCCTTTTATAGGCAACCAGTAGGGGGCGCCAAAAAGCCCTCACCACAGGACAACTATGAAACCCAGAATTTAATCTGAACCATTTCAACTATGTTACACTTACAGTATGTCAGAAACAATTCTTGGCATATCGGGATTTTCATGCACAAAAATCCTCCTTTCTTTGTCCGTAAAAAGAGAAACTGTCCTGCTCTGTCGGGTCGAAGTGATGGTTTAGTGTGCTGTCATTTGTCAGGGCAGCAGAACATTAGTAGGGATCACAAGGGTAAGTTTCACTGCAGCGGATCTTGAGCAGGTGAGTCTCGACCCACGACAGCTGAGATTGGGAGGCGCAGCCGGACCTACGCACACCTGCAGGGAAAGAGAGAAAAAACACAGAATTTACCAAGCGGTGTTTTTTAGTTTTCACAAAAGGCGCTCTGTGGCGCCGACCTGTAGGTAAAAGTCTAAACCCCTCGTGTCCAGGATGTGTGGGGTCTGCAGGGATGTAACATGCCCTTTTTTGTTTTGTTTTTTCTGAACATGAGGAGAACATCTGTTTTCAGGATCATGTTTGCCGCAAACAGGGACGTTTAAGTTGCTTCGGACAGATCGAAACCTCAACTTTTTTTTTCTTCTTCTTTTTTTTTTTGCAGAGTAATTAAAAAAAGAGAGCTACAATTCTGGATTTCACTATCTACTTTCATTCAACACGAATCATGACCGAAAGACATCCACTTGTTTCGTGTTACTGTTGCAAAATTGACTTTTAAGAAGAAGGGGGGGGAGAAGTAACATTATTAATGAATATTTTTGGCCTTCAAATGAATGTATACACTGGTTATATGTTTCCGATGTAAATAAATCAACCTGAAAGCAAATCGTGACGTTTATTTATTTTATTTATTTACGTCTACACCGAACCATTCGTGTTTATTATGCATTATAAAATTACACAATAGCGCACAATTGTGGAGTTCTGCTGCCACCTGCATGAAAACGCTTTATAACCGGCGTCAGTAATCCAGCTTCCGAGATCCTTTTTTTAAATTGATTTTTATTTTCTTTCATTTTTTTCCATGCCGTTACACAAAACCAACGATGATGATGATGATGTGCATAACAACGTGAGGATTATTTTAGTTGCTGCTACATTGTTGCCACTGAGCGAGAGGCTGTATCCCCCACGTGACTCCTGTAGTGAGGCCCTGCTATTTGTTCAGCCAGAGAGGCAGAGAAGAAAAATGGCGGCCCGAGGCGAACCTGAACGGGACGCCGGGCTAACGTTTTGAGCTTTCGCGTTCGAAAGCTGGGGGGGGGGCTTCGAGGTGCTGCTCAGTCTCTGGGGTCCGCCGCTCGTTCGGCTCCGCAGGGGCACCGTCTTTTCGCTCGCGTATCGCGTGTGCCATTTTTGCACGCAAGGAAACCCTCGGCTTTCTAAAATAACAGACTTCGCCTATCATGAGAGGGAAAAGAGGCAGGCCGCCCAAGCCGCTACAGACCGACGAGGCGTCCCCGGCCGCAACCCGGGGTCTGCGACCCAGGAGGAACCTGAAGCCCAGGTTCAGGGACAGCGGGGATGAGGACGCCGAAAGCCCGGCGAGGGAGCCCCC
The DNA here is from genome assembly GCF_027474105.1 of Poeciliopsis prolifica. Taxonomy (NCBI): domain Eukaryota; kingdom Metazoa; phylum Chordata; class Actinopteri; order Cyprinodontiformes; family Poeciliidae; genus Poeciliopsis; species Poeciliopsis prolifica. The sequence goes on along the minus strand of NW_026562385.1, from coordinate 10,527,033 downwards.
CAAAACGGCCAGAAAGAGGAAGGCGACGTCAACGCGGGGCAGGGGACGAGGCAGAGGCGGCGGCGGAGGGAGAGGAGGCAGAGGTGGCCGCGGCGGAAGGCGGACTGCTGTGTCCAAAACGGTGGTGTACGACGACCACGAGAGCGACGAGGAGGACGATGCCGTGAGCTTACGGTCGGAGGAGGACGAGTTTGTAGAGGAGGCACCTCAGTCCGAGGAAGACGAGGCCCTCAATGAGGAGTCTGACTGCCTGGAAGATGATGTGCTGGACGAGGAGCAGGATGATGCCAGCTTCTGCACCGAGAGCAGCTTTCGGAGCCAGAGCACTCACGCCAGCACTCCTGGTAAATCCCTGCTCACTTGAACGGACCCTCGGAGCCGAAGGTCCGGTCTGGGTCGGAGCATGCAATAAGAGGAGCTTGTGTTACAGTGCAGGAAGCAGTAAGGTTATTGTTCAAAATGGAGAATGCACACCGTATGCAAACAGGCCGCGTCGAAGCCACTGCAGGTGGATTGAAGCATCAACCCTGTCAGTAGCCCGACCCGTTCCCGTCGCCTTACGTTGCCGTGCAGTTCACACTCGTTTCCAAAAAGAATCCGAGGGGCTCTGTAGCTTTAGCTGTCACAGCCGGAGCTAATAACTTAGCTTATAACAAGCTAATGCTAGCACTGAAGGTAGCTGTTGCCTGCTGTGTGACAGCTGCTAAAATAATAATAATAATAATAATAATAAAACCCGCTTCATGTTTGCAGCCCACACTTCTCAAACATTTGCTTGAAACAAGAACTTTAATTATTATTTTTTGTTTAATTAGCCGTAAGGGAAACAAACACACACACACAGCTAACTAACAGTAGCCTAGCTAGCATGCCTGTCTGTCATTTTCTTATACTTTGGCAGCTTTCCTTAGGCAGAACAATGAACTTTATTTGTTGGCGACTCTGGGTAGTAATTACACCTCATGTCTTCATAGTTAACCCGTCATTATAAAGAGAGGTTTAATTAGCGTTAACATTGTTGGTGTGAGGATGAGGCAGCCTCATTAAGCTAATGATGAGCAACTTCAGCCATAGTAGCTCTCGTAGAAGTTTCCAGCTTTGTAGAGTTTGCAATGTCTTCAAAAGCATTTAAGTGATTACATGTACTTTGTTTCAAGCCGTTATTGAATCATTTCTTACGTTATTCTGCATTGATGTGTCAGTGTAATCGGTTTTATTCATTTGTTTATTTATTTTCTTTTAATCCTGCAGGGAAGAAGAAGATAGGGGCTCCCCGTCCTCGCACTCCCGTTCTGGAAGACAAGGAAATCCCTCCTCTTGAGCTTCCGGAGACCTCAGAGGATCTCTTGGTGCCCAGCGTGGAGCTGCTCAACATCACCTCCATCTATGAGGTGCTGCGGAACTTCAGCTCGGTCCTGCGTCTCTCCCCGTTCCGATTCGAGGACTTCTGCGCCGCCCTGGTCGGCCAGGAGCAGTGCACGTTGATAGCAGAGACGCACATCTCCCTGCTGAAGGCCATCCTGCGCGAGGAAGACTCCTCCAACACTACTTTTGGCCCCGCTGACCTGAAGGACAGCGTCAACTCTACTCTGTACTTTATAGACGGCATGACCTGGCCCGAGGTTTTGCGGGCGTACTGTGAAAGCGACAGAGAGTTCCACCATGTTCTGCCCTACCTGGAGACGGACGAATATCCCTGCGGTTCTCTCGAAAGCAAGGTTAAGGTGCTACAGTTCTTAGTGGACCAGTTCCTCACCACTAACATTGCCCGCGAGGAGCTAATGTCTGACGGCAGCATGCAGTACGACGACCACTGCCGCGTGTGCCACCGCCTGGGAGACCTGCTGTGTTGCGAGACTTGTTCCGCCGTCTACCACCTGGAGTGTGTTAAACCGCCGCTGGAAGAGGTTCCAGAGGATGAATGGCAGTGTGAGGTTTGCGTGGCGCACAAGGTGCCCGGAGTCACAGACTGTGTGACCGAGGCACAGAAAAACAGGCCTTACATCCGCCAGGAGCCCATCGGATATGATCGCCACCAGAGGAAATACTGGTTCCTAAATCGAAGGATTGTTATGTGAGTCGGGGCCATCACTGCCTGTTCGGCTTACGATTACTGTTTACGTTTTTGGTGACGTTCCCTGGTAATCCGTATTTAGGGTTTTCAGACATACAGCGGCATTACAAGAGCTCAACATTTTCTGCAAAGCATTCAAACACAAGAGGATGTGTTGGAAGCTTTTGAAGATTAGGTTGCCATTGCTATATTGTATTTTCTTTCTAATGAGATTATGATCAAAAATTGATGGTAAAAAGGACAGGAAAAACAGTTCACCAGACATGGAATTGTTTACTCAATTGTTTTGAATAAATCTTCTCAAAGTAAGGGACAGATTGCTCAAAACCTTTGACCTTCTATGCATGGCTTTCAGGGCTATACACCAGTTTGTCCGTGCTTGTTCTTTATCAGCTGTTTTATCCAACAAAGTTTGGAATCAAATAGATTTAGTTGAACACGTCCCTGCGAAGAACAAGACAAAATCTGTGGTGATGAGTTTCGGCGCAACTATGTCTAAACTCATCATAATGTAGCTGCAAGTTGACTAGCTACAATTAGAAAGTAGGTAATTGTAGCTAATTGTTATGCATTATGTATATAGCACTACATTAGCTTGTTATAGGTTTGTACCGTTACAAAATTCACCTGAACAAAGTCACTTAATCCATATAATTTATACTAGGCAAGTAAAGCCTGGTGGCCCGACAGACTTGTAAACCCTAGTAGACATCCATTGACATTTAATGTTTTTGGTCGATATCCAATATTTTTACAGATTAGACCCGTCCTAACATCCTCTGTTGTCTCTTCCCAGTGAAGAAGACGGGGAGTGCGAGAAGAAAAAGATCTGGTACTATAGCAGCAAAGCGCAGCTGGAGGAGCTCATCGAAGGTCTGGACAAGGAGTACTGGGAGACGGACCTCCACGCCACCCTGGAAGAGATGAAGGAGGAAATGCACGCTCACATGGACATCACAGAGGACCTCACCAACCGAGCTCGTGGAAGCAACAAGGCCTACCTCACTGCCGTCAACGGTACGCCGTACGCCTGCTGCCCTCAGAAAACACGCGGCACCGTTAAGTAAACGTTTGATTTGCTTTCTCTAAACGCCTTAAGCTTTTAGGGAAAGCACGCATCTATGTGCTCCACAGGAGGTCCGAAGTATTTTGTCCAGGTACATGTTTTCGACGCTGCTGACAGTTGGGTGTTGCCCTTTTAGCTCCCTGACATAATGAGCAACTGTTTTCCACTCGGCCTTCCTCCAAGACGCTCCAGTGGTTTGAAGACCTTTCAGTTCTTAGACAGCAGTTTCCATTTCTGTTTGGCTGCCCTGTCATCTCTCTCTCTTTCAGCCAGACTTCCTTTGTGTGATTTCTTGGCACCTTTGCCTGAAAGGAACACTTAACGGGGCGGCTTTCATTGTTTGAAGCGTGCACATGATCATCCACTAAAGTTTTCAGACGGATAGCTCACTTTTGGTTTACTCATACCTACTCAGAGCTGCACCAATCGCAGATCACATGGCCGATCTCAAATCCAAGATCCAAAAATACACGTTTTAGCTCATTGCGATTTATCTTGAACAATAAATAACTTTCAAAGTATAGATTATCTTGTGAAAAATGGGACCGGATTACAGAGCTGCCAGTCTGCGTCAATGAATAGCTGCACATCCAGTAAAAATTAAACCCAGCTGAAAAAAAGTTTAAAAAAAGTTAGTGCTCACTAGTCTCTTGAGACCACTATTTCTGTTCTTACTAATAATGATAATATTATCCCTACATTACATTACAACATTATTAATGCCTCAAAGGCAGATTATACTGAAACAACAGGATGTAGTTACTTTCAAAATAATTTTCTCAAAACTTGAAAGCTGCATCAATTAAAATTTGACAACGCATGTTTTCAGCAGTTTTACTTTTTCAGTGTTTATGGAAAGCGAGCAAATGACAACATGTCGTTTTTAAATATTTAATTCTATTGTGAACAAATCGCAGTGTTCAGATAAGATGGACATTGCAACAATTTCACCGTGTAAAAACGTAAGGATTAAAAGGAGGAAAGTAGATTAGTTGTCGTACATTACAGATTATGGAAATCCAAAAAGTGGATCAACAAAACATAATTTTGCTCCTAACGACGATGTGCTAGTTGCAGTTTCCGACCGCCAACGTGGATTTGATTTGCCCAGCAGAAAAAATGCCAATTTTTCAACAATTCCAATGGTGTCTTGGACTGAAACTGTAATGGTGCCAAGGTTTCAGTCTAATTGCTCCATTTTATCTGTAGAGGTGTCTGCGGAGCGTTTGAAGATCAGGCGAGAGGAGCAGGAAGCAAAGAAACGAATGGCAGAGGGGAAGAAGGAAGCAGAAGGGGGCTCCGTAAATGCGACCGAGCTCCCAACGCAGAAAATCAAAGCGGAGGACGGCGAGACCACAGAAGACACTGGTTCACAAGGTAAAAAGAAGAAAGAATACGCTCAACTAGTTTAAGTTTGTCAAACACGTTTTGAATTAATCTGTGTCGATGGGACTCGTACCACAGCGGCTATCGCTCAGCTTCCTGCGGAGGAGAGATGCGTGTTCGATTCCGCCGCCTCCCGGGACGCAGCTGCACCCAACACTGAATCTCCAGGGCCAAACAATGAAACGGCTCAATCTGAGAACCATGAGAAGGAGGACTCCACTCAACTGGCAACACAGGGACAGACAGGTACGCCCCCTCACCGCCCCTGAGTCATCGTTTGTCCTAAAGTCAAGCTTTCATACCCTGTCAGGGTTTCCCCCAGAATACTTGCTAAACCTGGTTAAAGGGGCGCTAGTCATCCAGCAGCCGTCTGTGTATCATCAGAAGACACTATTAACGAGACCTGCAGTCTTAAAAAATCCAAATGTTAGAATAAAACTACCAATGCCTAGCCTGGTGGGGACGAAAGTAAAGCCTGGTGACCCGCCAGGCTTATAGTACACTACTTCCTGGCTGTTTGCACCTAAACATGTCATGATTTGTTTGATAAACATAAACGTGAATGCTTCTGAAAGATACTGGATGCTACGTGTGTTTAGATGAGGCCAAAATAGGGGGTCTATAAGTTTTATCACAAGATTTTGTGGTTCTATTTTGATAACAATAAACCTGACGATAACAATAACTATTTATCATCACTGCCTTTTGTGTTCATGAAGCTTTTTTGTTCATAGAACTAAATAATAGTATCAAAGACGTCTGATTGGTATCACTAAAGCACACAAAGTAACAGCGTTTAATCATATTCTCAAATTTATTGAACAGTGGAGAAGGCTGTAAAAATAACAATCCCAACAATATCCACAGTTTTTATTAAACATTAACTAGAATTTATTGTAATAACGAAAAATAATATATATATATTTTTTATTGTGACAAGAAATCTATCATGATAACTGATAAGCAATACAATAAAGACGAATCTTCTGTTGCCAGTTTTTCTTTTTGTTTTGGTCGTTTGCTGGACCTTATTTACACCTGTGATATGTACAGCTAGTAAACCTTTGGCAAGAAGCAATTAATGACTTAATTGCGAGGTGAATTAAAACGAGATCAATTATTTCCATTATGAATATGTTTTGAACCTCATCTTATTTGTGGTTTCAGTTGAATGTAGGTTTTTATTTCAGTTTTATTTATTGTTTTGCCATGTTTTATCTTGGATATTTGAAAGATCTTCCACTTCCAGTGTGGAGAGTTTGTTACAAAATTAAAGATTATTAGTTTTCGAGAAGGCGAACTTGACGATACATTACTCGCAAATGGTCTAAAAACATGATGATCGTTTATCGCAGTAATCACTTGGACAATTCATCGTCCAGCAAAATTTGTTAGCAAGTGTGTATCTCTGATCCTCGGCATGTTTGAATTGTAAAGGTCGCTGGTAATCCTGATTATTTTTCTTGTCGCCTGCAGCTGGCTTTTTAGAAAACCTGCTCTCACTGTTTCTTGTACTCGAAACAGTACAAGAAATATTAAATATTTATATTATTTATTAAATATTTATATTTAATATAAATACTGTAGACGCACAGCAGAAGTCGGAGTCCACATGCCAAGACCCAGAAGGCGACGAGCCATCGTCACCGAGCCGAGACGGAACACGCGAGCGGCCGCGTCAGCCAGACGCGCCCAGCGACGGGGACCAACTCTCTGCACCCGGGGGCCTTAAGAAGGTGGAGCCCCCTGACCAGGCCGACAGGTCCTCTCGGTCCTCATTTACCAGCCAGGATGGGACCGGTAAGCACAAATTTGGAGAAATGAAACATGGAGTCTGATTTGAGTTTGGCCGTGTCGAATTGTTCTTGTTTGAATGATGTGCGGGTGGCTCGACTTCTTTCTACCAGAGGACTACAACGAAAAGACGAAGAAGGAGAGCGCAGCAGGACAGGAATCGAAAAATCAAATTCAGAAAGGCAATGAAGAGGTGAGGCGTCCTGGTGGATTTTTTTTTTTTTTTTTTTGCTTTAAATTAAATGTAGAAGCGTAAATGTGACGTTTTTCTTGTATTTTCTTTTTCAATATTTATTTGTAATGACTGCAATATATCTGTGGTACCTAGTCTCCTGTATTAAAGTTGTAGTAAAAGCATCTGAATCATCCTGCCAGCCATAAAGTGGAAGAAGTCATGTGTATAGAAAGTAGGGGTGCACCAATTGCAGTTTTCTTGCTGATAGCTGATTTTTAAAAACCTGTTATTTTTGGCCAGTATGTTTTTTGTTGTTTTGTTTTTTTTCTTTGACTAAGAAGTCACTCAATATAGCGACAAAGTTATATTGCACTGATTACAGTTTTATGGCAGATTAATGAAATTTTAAAACTTGAGAGACTTCTGCTAAATATACGCCTGCTGATGTCTCGGTTAGATCAGTGATTACGAACAGTTTCACATGCAAGTATCGGCCGACCTCCCAAAACGAAGGAAATCGGTGCAGATTTAACGCTCTAACAGAAACTGAATCCTCCTGCTAATGAACTCCCAACACCCCCCTGTCTCCATTCCAGTCGTCTCCTGCTGCCAGCACCTCGCGCCTCACCTTCCTGAAAAGGGACCTGGCGGTGAATTTGAACAACTTGTTCAAACTGGGTCAGGAGGGCAAATACAGGGTTTACCAGAACCAGTACAGCACCAACACCTTGGCGCTCAACAAGCATCAGCACCGCGAGGACTACGACAAGAAGCGCCACCTCTCGCACAAGTTCAGCCTGACCACGGCATCCGAGTTCAAGTGGAACGGCTCCATCCACGGGGCGCGGAGCCTGACGGTCGCCACGCTGCGCCTCACCATCATCCAGCTGGAAACGAACGTCCCCGGACCGTTCATGCACCCCAACTGGGCGTCGCACAGGTACGTCTGGGTGCCTTTTTAAAAAAAAAATCTTCTTTTTATTAAATACAGGGAAACATGAACGTTTGTGTGTATTTTGCCACTGAACGGTACATTTTCTGTTTTCTTTGTAGGACCAACTGGAACAAAGCAGTACAGATGTGCAGCAAGGCCAAGGAATTTGCTTTGGCCTTGGCCATCCTGGAGTGTGCAATCAAACCGGTCGTCTTGCTGCCTGTTTGGAAAGACTCTCTCGGCCACACGAGGTAAAGGACGAGCGAGGCTCCGCCTGGCCTTTCACTGACGCGCGTCTTTGCCAACGCTGTTCGCATGTTTCGCTTTGCGTCCTTCAGAATGCACCGGATGACCTCCATGGAGCGGGATGAGAAGGAGAAGGTGAAGAAACGAGAGAAAAAACTTGAAGATGAAGAGACTTTGCAGCAGGCAACGTGGGTGAAATACACCATCCCCATCAAACACCAGGTAGAGTACAGAGACATTTGGAAAGGAATTTATACTAAAACATGTTACACTCTTCAGACTTTATTGTGTGTGAGAGAGAAAATTTAAAAACCGCACTTCCTTTTACTCCAAGGAAGTGCTCCATTTTGGTTCCATCATGTAAAATCCCAATGAAACTACACAGAAGTTTGTTTTTGTAAGGTGGGAATATGTCAGTTTAATGTAGGGCAGACACAATTAATCAGATTAATTGTGATTAATCGATTGTCGAAATAATCGTCAACTAATTTAGTAACTGATGTATATAGACTCAAAGAAAGGTAAGCAATTGAAACGACACCATATCAAGAGCAATAATTGAGAAAATACTGTGCAAAAATATGTGTATACATTTTGTATTCAAGATGAAAAAAAAAACAAAAAACATCTTTTTTGTCTGTAAATATGTTCTACCCAGAACTCTTCAAGTGGAATAGTTTTAGCTTCACCTAGTTCAGGTTCAATGCAGTTGCACTTTAGGCAATAAAATAAGCTCAAGTTGTTTAATAAAAAAATCTGCAGGATGTACCTTTTTTTTTCATTCGATTAATCATCACAATAATTCATTACCTAAATGACAATTAGTTGCAGCTCTAATTTTATGCATGCAGATTTGTTTTGCACATATAAATGTTTTCTAATAAAGTGTTTTTTTTTCTCTCTCTCTCTCCTGAGGTGTGGAAGCAAAAAGGGGAAGAATACAGAGTAACAGGATATGGTGGTTGGATCTGGGTCAGTAAGACACACGTGCCACGTTTCGTGCCAAAGCTGCCAGGGAACACAAACGTAAACTACCGCAAAGAAATGGAAGGTAACACAACTCCCACCATGTACATCCCGGGTCGTGTGTTGCTACATTTGAGGCTTAAGACGGTTTTTGATTTATTTTTTCAGCTAAATCAAGAAAAGAAAGCGCAACACCTTCCATGAAGACGGAGGATTTAAAAGAAACCGAGAAGCAGGTAAAGGAGCAAGAACTCGACCCATTGTCCCAGGACACATGTGTGGTTAATGGCAGCCAACCTCTCAGCAACAACGTGGAAGACATTTCTGTAAAAGATGAGCAAGCAAAACCTGCTGGTGAAGAGAAAGAGGAGGAAAAAATGGATGTCGACAAGAAAGGTAAAACTCTGCAATTGTGAATGTGGTTTTCGTCCTTTCATCAGCTAACCTCTGAATCTCTTTGTCCAAGATGAAGTCGAAGGCAGCTGTCCTTCCCCTGCTACCGCACGAAGGGAAACGGCGCAGGCACCGGAAGAACCCAAAAGCGAGGAGATCCCCGCTAAAATCTTCTACGACGTCGTGAACGTCAGCGAGGGTTTCCAGCTGCGGACGGCCTACAAGAAGAAAGTAAAGCCGTCCAAACTGGACGGGCTGCTGGAGCGGCGGGTCAAGCAGTTCACCCTGGAGGAGAAGCAGAGACTCGAGCGGATGAGGCAGGCGGCCGTCCTGTCCAAGACGACGGCCGCAAAACCCGCCACTGGCGTCAAGACGGAAGGAACGGCAAATGCCAAACAACAGCCCGCTCTGTCCTCGAGCATTAAAGCGGAGGAGAAGGAGGAACACGTACGAGGACCAGATCCTGTCGTCAAAAAGCTCGACTTCGATGAGGAGAGCACGAACTCGAAGGCGGATGGTAAATCCGATTCCGCCGTGTCCAGCCAGAGTAACGTGGCTGAGGTGAAGGCCGTCGACTCTCATAAGGAAGTGAACGGAGAACCGGAACTCAACAGCATCAACAATCGTCTGCCGGAGACGACGGGGAACAACGAAATAACAAAGAGAATCGGAGACAACGTCAACAAGCGGGGGTATGACGAAGTGGATCAAAGCAGCGGACAGACGGACTCGCAAGGCAAAAGCAGCATTTCTCAGATAAATGGAAAAACCGTCTCCGCAGACTCCACCTCTCCGGTCCAGGACGACGCGTCGGATCCCGAGAAAGAGCCTGTCAAGTCTTTGATGAATGGGAATCTCTCACGAAACGATTTGTCCAGCGTAGCACACCCGCCACCGCTGAAAGTCCCCAAATTGGAGAACCACGTTGAAGACAAAACAGAATCTCTGAATAGTGGTGATTATTCGTCGATAAAGAGTGAGGGGTCGCTGCCCGTCAAGCTGGAATTGTCCAGTACGTCTTTCCACAACAGCAGTATTACAGAAAATTGCACATCTAAAGAGGATGCAAAGACCTCAATCGCTAACGACTCCTTAAAGGAGCCTCAGAAATCTTCTATGCACGACACGTCCAACAGTTCCAGTAAAACTCCCTCAGCAGAAAGTAGCTCGGTTTCCTCTGATACCATTGCTGCTACCCTCCAACTGGGCCTGGCGGCACCCGCTTCCCTGAGGAGGAAACCCAGCGACACCAAAGGCGTCGCGCCCGCCTCCACTACGGCCGGCTCTATGACGATCAGTAAAGAATATTCCACAAGAGACAGGGTCACCCTGCTGCGGTTCTCCAAGTCCAGGAAGGCGCGCTCGGGCACGGCGCTGCCTTCCTACCGCAAGTTTGTCACCAAGAGCAGCAAGAAGAGCATTTTTGTCCTGCCTAATGACGACCTGAAGCGGCTGGGGAGGAAGGCGGGCATCAAAGAAGTGCCCATCTTCAGCTACAATGCTAAGCCGGCTCCCGATATATGGCCCTACCCTTCGCCTCGGCCCACCTTTGGGATCTCGTGGAGGTCGGTAACATGGATAGATTGTTCAATTCTTGTCTTTCTTGGTTCATAAAGCATCTATTTATATAACTCGCACACTTTTTTGTTTTGTTTTTGTTTTTAAAGATACCGTCTTCAGACTGTGAGGTCACTAGCAGGCGTTAGCTTGATGCTAAGGCTGCTCTGGGCCTGCCTCAGGTGGGACGACATGGCTGTGAAGCCTTCTGCTGCGGTGGGAACGACCCGGAAAGGTGAGAAAAATTCAGCATTTGCTTAGGGCTGAAACAATTAATCTGATTGATCATGATTAATCTATGATTGAATTAATTGTCAACTGCAACCAGCATTTTTCTCCTTTGTTGTTTTCTTTCTTTCTTCATTGCATTTACATTCCAAATAATCCACTTTTTTAATGTTTGATTTCCTGAGAGCTTACGGAGACGTAACCCGTCTAAACCAATGAGGTTTCTTGTCCAAATGAAGATTTTCTCCTCATGCGTGACGTGAAACTAGGAACCGTTTTGTCTCTAGAAACTACAGACACAGACATAATCACGACGGAGATTATTAGACGGAGGGACGTCGGGCCTCACGGCATTCGCTCAGAGTACTGCATCAGGAAGATCATCTGCCCCATCGGAAACAGGGACACTCCCAAAGGTAGGAGGTTTTGGGGGGGAATTAAGTATCACCAAATGTAGATTTTGAGAGTAATCTGGACGAAACCCTTTATAGTAGAAATAATATAGAAGAAACATTTAACCCTTTCTGTGATTAGAAACTCCAACTCCTCAAAGGAAAGGTCTGCGCTCCAGTGCCTTGAGGCCTAAAAAGCAGGAGCCAGCCAAACAGATGGGGCCTATCGCCGTGGAGACTTGGGTCCCCGAGGAGGAGCTGGAGCTTTGGGAAATAAAAGCCTTCGCAGAGAGGTTAGAAACACATGATCCAAATTGTCAAAACTCTAAATATGTTTTTGGGCGAATGAGTCGTTTTCAGGACTGTCTCCACTCTGCATTTCCCATGTTTTCTTCTTGGTTTTCCAGATTGGAAAGAGAGAAATCGCAAGGCTTGGATCCGTCTAAAACCAGCGGGACTCTGAAGACCGCAGAGGAGGTCAAGGCCCATTTGGAGAATCAGCTGAAGCAGGCCAGACTGGCTGCCCAGCAGGTGACACACACACAGATTTAGTTTGAATGCGTCATCGGTCAGCAGTGTGTCTGCGCAGCCTTGAAAAATCTTAATGTGTCTAAAAAAAATGTGGAAAAAAAAAGACACATTTTAAAATGTCTTAAAAGTCACTAAGAACAAAAAAAATTTTTTTAGCCTCAAATACTTTAATCAGAGGTCTTTAATTTGGTTGTTTTGGGACTATTTAATCTCAAATGGTCACCTTACTAAAGTAATGGACTCAGTCAATTGTCCCTAAACAGATTTTATATTTATTTATTTTTTGTTTGTGAGACTTCAGTGTCACTCAAAACTGCAGGTATCTTCAATGCGTTCTGTGACTCTTGTGACTATCACTAGCTAGCTGCTAATATAGCCTTCAAGCGAAATGCTTGCTAGCTTATTTATGCCCATCATGGCGAAGTGCAAACTTATTGCTGGTTGGCTGGACAATGTTCGTCCTGGCAACAGAAGTTAGCCAATGGCTAACACACGCAAGTTATTTGTTTGCAATTTCCTTTTTTGTGTTTCTGTCACGGTCAAAGTCTTAATGTCCCTCCATAGTGGTCTTTAAAAGTCTTAAATGTGAGATGGCGACACCTGCAGAAACCTTCATCACCAGTCTCTCAACGTCTTAAATTTAAATATTTCTTCAGAAACGCCTCGAGCAGCAAAAACTCAGCACAACCGCCACTACTGCCACGACGACCACCACCAGCGCCACCGCAGTCAGCGCTCCCAGTACACCGACCTCCACCGGCCAGAAGACGAGTCCGATGACATCTGGAGCCAAGATGGTCCTGACCTCCAAACTGGGCTCGCCGGCTCCGTTCCAGCAGGACAAGAACTTCCACCAGTCCTTTGCTTCCTGGGTGAAGCAGGGCCAGAACAACAGCAGCAGTAGCAGCTCAGGTAAGGAGTCATCTTGTGTCATCGTCACAAACATTCATGTATCGGATTCAAAAAGTGTTGCTGTTCAAGGCCAACTATTCATACGGCATCTCGTCTTTTTTTATTTTATTTTTTTATTATCGCACATCACATTCCATCTCGCCGATCGAAACTGCCTTGCCAAAATAATAGTGTCATAACTCTCGGTGTCCACTTTCAGTCCCACAAAAATTTAGCAATTTTGTGAATCTGGCGTTAGACCCAAAACTGGCGTAGGAACTAAAAAAAAAAAAAATGTGGAAAAAAAAAGAACAAAAGATAAATAAAATTCCTACTTTTAAGCGTTCTGCTCGTTCTTGCGGACTTGGAGCTCACAGTGGACACCTCGGCTGTAGATCGGCCGTCGCCGCGGCCCCTTTCCGGGCTACACGTGACTCCAGGTGGCGTGGTGTGTCTTGCAGCCTCGGCGGCCGGCAGCGTTGTCGCCGCCTCAGAGCAAACCTTCCAGATCGCTGGCAGCCCAGTGACTGTGGCCGGTCACGTCCTCGCCGCCAAACTGCCGCTGCCCGCTAACAGCAAGATTGTCACACTCAATGTGCCTTCTACTCAAGGAGGTAGGGAGCATGAGCGCCATTCGCTTTGGCAAGGCCAGTGGGCTGCGATTGCCAAAATGGATGGGAAAACTGTCCTGTGGAAGGCCTAAATTGGTTTAAGTGTTGACTCTCAGCATGATGAGTAAATTGTCCCCACGTGAGTCTGTACCGATGGAAATATGCATGCCAGTACAAGAATCTTAAAACCACTTAACTGTTCATTAAATTCGCACACACACACACACAGAGCATGCCGTTACACATTTGTATATTAATCTGCAATGCTCCTATGCTGACATGATGGATCTTGTCAGGAGGTGTAGTTCAACAGAAGGTTCTGGGCATCTTCCCCTCCGGGCCTCCAGCAAATCTCCGGACGTACAGCACATTGCATCCAACAACTGGGAACATCAACCTCAGAGCCGCGAGCTCCAGCACCCTGCAAAAGGTCTGCTGGTTTTAAATCCATCCCTTTTATTGGAATCCAATACGCAGTGTTTTTCTTGAAATCTTGAAGGTTTTTTTTTTTTAATGTTTCTATTAGGCCACAACCACAGTAAGCCAGACACCCAGCGCAACAGGGAACCAAGTGATTTCAACAACTGTTCGAAATCCAGCGGCAGCTCAGCAAGGTGATTTGTCAAAAATCTGCTCTTTGTTTTCTGTTTTTTTTTTTACTTCTTAGCCGTACAGAAGCACTAAAGGAGTCAAATCTGATTCCAGGTCAGCAGCCTGCAGTCACAGCCACCCCTGGTACGCCTCCTGCTCCCAGAGCCGCAGGCCTGCCAGCCTCTTCGGGTCCAGTCGCCACGACTCCCGGACAGCCCTCGGTTGCCTCCTCTCAGGCCCCGAGGCCGCAGCAGGGCCAAGTAAAACTCACCATGGCTCAACTCATGCAGCTGACGCAAAGCGCACAGGTGAATTTTTTCCTTTCTTTCCTGTCTGCTGTCACTCACACTGTGAGGGAAAAATATCCATGCATTCGCTCAAAAAAAAAAAAGAAAGAAACTTAAATTATTTCGATGTGATATTAAAGATGTTGAGTTTTTGCAGATGTTTTCTGTAAGCCTCTAGTTGAAGACTGGCAACTTTTTTCCAAGGACATGATGGCAAAAGTTTATGTAGTTCTTGGTGTTTAGTATTGTTATAAACAATTTCTATTATTTCAGATGGATGAATTCCTCCCAATGTCCAAATAACTGGAACATGTGCAAACAATAAAAAACTAGCTTTATGAAATGTTTCGAATGTATATAATCTGTATGAATTCCTGTTTTACACATGTGGAGGTTGCAAAAGTGGAGGTCATATGTTTTTCGATCCTGCAAGATTTGAGATGGGAACTTGAAACGAGTAACTATGGCTTAATTTTTATTTGATGTTGAGAATATGGCTTCCGACATTTTTCAGGGGGGGAATCCGGGTCTGACTGTGGTGATCCAGGGTCAAGGTCAGACCCAGGGACAGCTTCAGATCATCCCACAAGGTGTTACGGTCATCCCCGGACCCGGTCAGCAACTAATGCAGGCAGCCATGCCCAACGGACAGATCCAGCGCTTCCTCTTCACTCCTATGCCCCCGTCGTCAACCGTTTCGGCTTCACCCCCCATGAACGCTACCCCTACAAAACCTGCCACAACTCCAAGCCCTCACACCCTAACATCTTCTCCTCAAGTGCGAGCTGCAGCCCAAGTCCAGACTACTCCATCAGCTTTAGCTCAAACGCATATGGTCGCGCCTCTTCCTGCCCCAACACACGTCGGAAGCCCCTCACCAAAGCCGAGCTGTGCCCCCAGCCCATCTTCTGCTCCTGTTCAGAACCAAGTCACATCGCCTGTGACTCCTGCACCTCAGGTCTCTCCGCAAGGACACATTTCAGCTGCTTCATTCGTCCCTGCACAGGCACAGATGTCGTCTCCTGTGCCTTCTTTAGCACAGCCTTCCACACAGGTGTTAACCCCCCACCATCAGTTGTTGCACACCCCCAAGTGGTGAGATCTGTCGGTGACTCTCCGCAAAACCTCAACCCAGTTGTAAGTTATAAACCTGGCTTCCCTTCTGCCCCCACACAAATCCAAGCCATCCCTCAAACCCCAATCTCCACCCTTATAGCAGCTTCGCCTCCAGCGCAAACCCATACTACAAGTTCCCCTCCTTTACCGGGACACACTGCCCTCCAAACCCAAGTCCATTTCCAGCCCCAGTCTGTCTGCTCACCTCCAGGTTTACCCTCGACCCACCTCCAGATGCAGACCTCGACTCCCGTGTCTCCTCCAGTGTCGGTCAGACCAGCTATCCAGATCTCACCCCAGGTTCCCATTTCCGCCTCGCTACCTTCGCCTGTCCAAATACCGACGCCGGCCCTCGCGCCCGTTTCTGCTCCCGTTATAGCTGTTGTGTCCACCCAAGTTTCCATCCCTTTCCCAGCCAAAGCTCCAACCCAAATCCAGGCCGCGCCTTCCGCGCCCCTTCATGCAGCCATGGCAAGCGCTGTTGTCACACCGGTCACAGCCACCTCCACCATACCTTCAGTGCCAGGTAAAGAACCAAAATCCAACACGTCAATGTATCGTTTCCTTTTGTAAAAAAACATTCACTTCACTTTGTTTTTTTTTTTCTTTCTCCTTTTGTAGCTCTGATAGAACAGAGGGCAGCTCAGCCCCAAAACTGGACTTCATCATCATCATCATCATCATCATCATCTTCTCAGGCTCCAGCTCAGGCGGCAACTCCAGTCACACCACCCGCCATGGCCTCCGTTCCTTCGTCCGCTCCCGCAGCAGTCTCCCTCCACTCGCCCATCGCTCCTTCGCCTCAGACGTCTCAGACTCCGCACACCCAAGTGCTGGTCCAGCATCCTGCCATTGTGTCTGTGCAGCAGGTGTCCCACGTGGCGGCGTCAACGGTGCAGGTCAGCATGAAGGGGTTACCTGTTTCCTCCGTTGTATCTGCCGTAAGGCCCGCGCAGATCCAGACCTGCGGACAAGTCCAGCAGATCCCATACCTCCAGCCTCAAGTTCAAGCTCCAATTCAGTCCCAGATCAGAGTTCAGTTCCAACCGCAGGCACAAATACAGCCACAAACGCAACAATCGCCTCAACCCCAAGTGCAACCCCTTACTCAGGTTCAGTCCCCCATGCAGCTCCAGGCCAGGACACAGCCTCAGTACCACCCCCAGGTTCAAGCTGCGTTTCAAACGCAACCTCAGCCGACACAACAGCCTCTGATTCAGTCGCAGCCTCCGGCGCAACCTCAGGCCCAGACTTCGCTCCAGCCGCAGCAAATCCAAACCCAACTCCACACCCAGGTCCAGATCCAGCAGCAGCAACAACAGCAGCAAAACCAGATTCTCACCCAAAGTCCGCAGAAACCCCACGTCACCGTTCAAACCCAAGTCCAAACGCAGCCTCAGTTTCAGGTCCAGTCGCCGCAACCAACCCAAGTTCCCCAGTCGCTGCAGGTCCAGCCCCATGGCCAGGTCCAAGCGAAGCTCCAGGTCCAGTTCCAGCCTCAGAGCCAGTCTCAAGTTCAAGCGCAGCCTCAGCTGCAGGTCCAGTCTCCCATCAGGCATCAGCTCATCACCGTGTCGGGCCTCCAGCAGCCGGTGCAGCTGCTCTCTGCCCTACCGCCTCACGTCGCTGCCCAGATCCAAGCCCAGATCCAAGCGCAGGCCCAGCAGCAGGGCGGCACGGTCCCCCAGCAAATCAAGCTGCAGCTGCCCATCCAGATCCAGCAGGCAGGGGGCCAGATCCAAGCCCACCAGATCCAGAACATGGTGACCATACAGACACCAGCGAGCATTCAGGAGCAGCTTCAGAGACTGCAGCAGCAGCAGCAGCAGCAACAACAGCAGCAGCAGCAGCAACAACCACCAAAGAAGAAGAAACACAACGAGGCGAAAAGGGAACCCAAAGACCAGAACCTGCATGTCATTAGTCCTAAAGACAGCATTCAGAAACCGGTGAGGAACTACAGCATAACAGCTGTTCATGTTTTTTTATCTATGTAAATGAACTCTTTCTAGAAAAGTTTAATGTTAATGGCAATTTGTGATTTTTATTTTTTTTTTTAACTTGTCAGACGGCAGTAAAGCAAAATGCTTCAGCAGAACAACTAAAGCAAAGGAAGACGCTGGCTGCAGCAGAGCGGGAGGAGAACCAGAGGTTGGAGCTCAGTTTATAAGCTAGAGATCAGCATCACTATTATTATACGTCAATTACAAAATGCTTTATTCATCCCAAAGGAAAATGAAATGTTGCAAATCATATCCAGCCTGATTCCATTTACTGAAGTAACTTTTTGGGGAAAAAAAGTAAAAAATGAGATTTTGTTGTAATTTTACTTTGTTGTACTTTTGCACTTCTACTCGAGTCATTTTACTACAACATATCGCTACTCTTGAGGGAAATTTCTGGATTCTGTAGCCACTGTGACTAACTTCACTGAATGAAGAACAGTCCTGATTTTTTTGCAGTTTTTTTAATAGCTTAGGCTGAAATGACTAATCGGACTACTCAGATTAATTAAGGCCATTTACTGGAAGAGCAACATATTCAGAGCAATAATGAAGTGAAACTGTTGAGAAAATATATACATTTTCCATTGAAGAGTAAAAAAAGAAAACTTCTTTCTTTTAATTTTTTTTATAAATGTGTTCCACCCGGAAGTAGCAGTTTTAGCTTCATGTTCCAAATGTTTTTGCATTTTAGGCAATAAAATGTTTATTTTTCTATTTTAAAAAAGGGATTATACAGTTGTGTTTTTTCATGTACTTCTAAATTCCAAAAATCCGCAGAATGTGGAATGTTTTTCTCGCGCGACTAGTCGTCATAACACTTGATTTCAAAAGTAATTGTCGGCCGCAGTTCAACGCGATCAAAACAGGCAAGCAGCAGCTGAAGTTCCTCCTTCCTCTCGCCTCCCTCAGAATGATCGTGTGCAACCAGGTGATGAAGTTCATCCTGGACAAGATCGAGAAGGACGAGAAGCAGGCGGCGAAGAAAAGGAAGAAGGAGGAGGTGGTTGAGCAGAAGCGCTCCAAGCAGAACGCCACCAAGCTGACCGCCCTGCTGTACAAGCACAAAGAGCAACTGAAGGCCGAGATCCTGAAAAAGAGGGCGCTGCTGGACAAAGAGCTGCAGCTGCAAGTTCAGGTTAGTTTTCCGGAACGTGTGGGTTTTCGGTGACGCGGGTCTAGAAATCGCCATTGCAGACTCTTGAGCGACTTTGTCTTCCCAGGAGGAGCTGAGGCGGGACCTGGCCCGGCTGCACCGGGAAAAGGAGAAGGCGCGCGCCGCCATCGCTCAGGCCGCCGCCGCGACCGTCAAGGCAGCCTCTTCACACCCGTCGCACTCCTCTCACGGCTCCCACTCCGCCGCGTCCTCGTTCCACAAGCGGAAACAAGCGGAGGAGCACAAGGACAAGGCAGGGACAGGGACGGAGACACAAGAACAGGAGAAGGACAGAGAGCGACACCGAGACAAAGAGCGCGAGCGCGACAGAGAGCGCGACAGGCACCGGGACAGAGACCAGGACAAGGAGAAGGAGCGGGAAGGCGACCCGGAGCGGGATTCCAGCTCGCTGAAACACAAGAAGAAGAAGAAGAAGCTGTCTTCTACCTCAAAGGACCACAAGAAGGACACCAAGCTGTACTGCATCTGCAAGACGCCGTACGACGAGTCCAAGTAAGCTCAGAGGGCTTCCCCGCCATATTTTGGTTCCAATTGGGTTCGAATTGTGCAAAGAGAGAACATTCTCTCTCTCTCGCAGGTTCTACATCGGGTGCGATCTTTGCTCCAACTGGTTCCACGGCGCCTGTGTGGGAATCACGGAAAAGGAGGCTAAGAAGCTGGAGGACTTTGTGTGTAACGACTGCAAACGCAGCCAGGAGGGGCAAAGCAACGAGGAGCTGTACTGCATTTGTCGGACGCCTTACGACGACACACAGTACGGCTCTGCCACACGTCTCACTTCTGTCCATGGCTGCTAAGAATGAGGTTCCTGAGGGTGAACTGAGGCTAACATTTTTTTAAAGTATAAAACAGATGAGAAATTAAATAATTAACTTTTGATGCAATTCACTTCAATTGCAGCCTTAAATTAAGCCATTAGCATTTGCTGCTTTTTTTAAAATGCCTTTTAGTAAAGTTTGAAGAATGAAAAAAGCTTCTTTTTTTTAATCGAATTGATATTTCTAATTTTGTTTTTTTATTATTTTTTTCACATAAAAACAAACGTATTACAAATTTATTTGATAACAGAACTTCACTTTGTACAGACAGTGAGTGCGATCAGGATTAGAACAACCAACATAAAATATAAACAACAAAGAAAAACAACAGGTTGGCTAACTTGGTCAAACTGGGGTCGACTAACTAACCTTCTTTAAAAAGTTAAATCAATAAATAAATATTAAAGAACAAGATCCAAAAATTTTTGAGAGCGCAAATGATCACGGCACGCCATTGTAGTAAAACCTCAGACAGTTCTCGTCTTCTATGTCTGTGTTTCGTACGTCTTTTGATTTCCATGAACCCTGTGTTGTCCCCCTGTCCTCCCTGTCCAATCCTCACCCACAGGTTCTACATCGGCTGTGACCGCTGCCAGAACTGGTACCACGGACGCTGTGTGGGCATCCTGCAGAGCGAAGCCAATCACATCGACGTGTACGTGTGTCCGCAGTGCCAGTCCACGGAGGACGCCATGACGGTACTCTCGCCGCTCACCGACAGAGACTACGAGGGGTTGAAAAGAATATTACGGTCATTACAGGTTGGAGCTCTCTCTTTTTTTTTCCTTTTCATTTTCATAATCTGAACTCTGTGTAAGTTGAGATGTATCCTTTTCTGACAAATGTGTCCTTTACTAAAAAAAAAAAAAAAAAGATGCATTTCACGTGTTTGTTTTTTTTTTTGTCAGTCTCACAAAATGGCGTGGCCTTTTCTGGAACCGGTGGATCCCCACGACGCGCCGGATTATTACCGCGTGATCAAGGAGCCGATGGGTACGACCTCCGCCCGCGCGCGCCGGCTTTTAGCGAAAGCGACGTTCGTCTCATGCTCATTTGTCTCTCTTTCAAGACTTTTCCACAATGGAAACCCGTTTGCAAAAGCGACATTACCAGAAGCTCACAGAGTTCGTGGCGGACGTGACCAAAATCTTCGACAACTGCCGCTACTACAACCCCAACGACACGCCCTTCTTTCAGTGCGCCGAGGTGCTGGAAGCCTTCTTTGTACAGAAGCTGAAAGGCTTCAAGGCCAGCAGGTAGGAAGTGCTGCTGCTCCCGCAGAACCCAGTTCTGAGGATTCGCTTGTTTGTTCTCGTAAAGATTTCATTTCTTTATGTAGAAACTCTGTCATGTTTATTTGCTTCTAACTTCATCCCTGTGTTTTTATGTCTGCCTGTCTTTTTTTTTTCTTTTTTTTTTACTAGCATGAGTGGTGTAACTTTAAGTCATAGAACGTAGATTTATTTTCCACATGTGTATGTTGTCACAGTCATTTACTGGAAGTGTTAACACTTATCAGAATTTTTTTTTCTGTGTGTGTGTTTTTTACATTTTGTTGCGTTAAAACCACAAACAGCAATGTATTTTATTGGGATTCGGTGGTGGGCACCGCTAACTAAAAAGCTAGTTACGCTAAAGCGCTAATCATAAACATGGTGGTACCCATTTAGCTGGAGCTAACGCTTAAGCGCTAACTTTATTTCAAGCAGCAATTTCATTTTGACTTTGTAATTTGCATGTTCTGCAAAGCCTACACTGTGTATTTATTGAGAGAACGTGGGGAGAGGAAACAGAGCTGCTGCGTAAACACTTTTCACCCACAGTCGAAATAAGAGTGCAAATAGAAACGTTGAATTTGAAAAATCCTTAATAGTCGACAATCAAAACTTCATCACCGATGTCGAACTTTAATGAGCTGAAAGTTCACAAAACAGCCAATTAAACTAGAGCTTCAAAATTCATCCAGAAGAAATTAGTTAAGCTAAGTGCGCTAAATACTTTCAAAGTTAGCAAAGTGCGAAATGAGAAATTGGCTTTGGTGTGGGTGTGTTAGTGGAAGAGTGCCGATGACTGTGAACTGGAAAGAAATTGTGTTTTTTATTTTTATTAGGACTGCAACTAACAATCCATTGATTAGTCTAACAATGAATCAATTAACGGATAAAATAAAATAAAAAATTCTATTGAAGCACTCCAGCCTTTCGTGTACAATATTAGAAATACATTAAAAGATGGCCTTGTTTTTGAGTCTGTGTACTCCAGTTAACGATTGCGTGTTCACTAAATTAGTTGACAGTCATTTAAATTATCGATTAACTCAATCAATCGTTTCAGCTTTTGTTTGCACTTGAGATGATTATGCATATTCAGCCCACAGATAAATGTTTTTATCATTTTTGCACATCTTTGGATTAAACTGATTGTTTTTCCATAACTAAAGAAAATCTGGAGCTCGGCCAGATTGGAGCGTTTGTGAACAGATATTTTCAAATCTTGCCGCAGAGACGGTTGGCTGTGGTTGTATGTTTAGTATCGTAGACCTCCGAACTCGTCCTCAACTCTTTTGGAGTCTCTAACATTTTTTTTCCCAAGGATTTTCCTGTTTTAGACTCAGCTCTTCAACTCTTAGCATCTTCCCTGTTACTGCGGAAGAAAAGCAGAGTTAGCCGTTGCGCTAACTGAGGCTCGTTTTCTTGCAATGGTGATCTGTAAAATGAACCCGTCCCTGTTCCTGTGTTGGATCTTTATTTGTAGAAAGAGTTCAGCATGATTTGTCTTCCGCTTCATAATCACGCAATATGTTGGCGTGTCCAAAAACAAAATCCCTGTAAAACACTGAGGTGTGTGGTTAAGGCGTGACAAAACATGAAACACTTTCGCGACCGCTTTTTTTGCAAGGCGCTACGTCTCGCCGTCTCAACACTCTGTTTGCGTCTCTGACATTTTTTTGCATTTGCGTCTGTGTGTGTGTGTTTGTCCACCTGTGCTGCATGCCTGTGATTTAAGCCATTCCATCTTCTTTTTGTTTCTTGCAGATTGTCTGATTCTTAAGTGTGCCAGTCTAGCTGGAGTCTGGACTGGATGCTGGGGGGTCTCTCTGTTGACACTGAAATAAACAAACAAACAAAGAGAAATGAATTATGAGTTTCCAAAACTGCAAAAAGTCTCAAGAAAAGCCCCCCATACCACACCACACACACACACACCAACCAGACTCACAACCACCAAATGTGCTCTTTGTTTTTGGTTTTTTTTTTCTGAGGAATGAGTTGTAATCATAGCGGAACAGGAAACATGGCAGACCGGCAGCCATTTTGTTCTCTTCCATAAGACATTAGGAAACTGGCGTTTGAGTTCAATCAAGCGTTTTAAATGCTTTTTAGTCCCAAGCGTCTATTTATTTCTGTTCAAACATCTCAGTTGAATTGGACATGTTGAAGGTGTTGAGTAAAGTATATATATATATAGAAAAAAAAAGCTGCATATTTTTTTATAAAGGTATATTTATGAAGCGTTTTTTTGTATGTTACTTCACCTTTTAGTTCTGGATGTTATCTACATTTTATGATGTACAGTGGTTGTGAGATTATCTGCCTGACTGTATTTGACCCTTTTTAATAATGATAAAAAAAATATCTCATTTTAGATTATTAATATTTTACAAGTCTAAAATGGTCTGAAGAGAAAGAGAGAGAGAAGTGCGTCTTCCTGTTCCTCAACTCGCAAGGTTTCTCGGTCATGAAAGGCGTTGGCGCCAACATGGCCGCACGACTCCCCGACGCTTTTTGCATCTTCTGTCTGTGACTTAACTGCAGCAATAAAGAACCTGAAGAGCTCTCAACTCTTCCCCTTCTTCTCCACACCCTGTAGGTCTCATAACAACAAGCTTCAGTCTCCTGCCGCCTCTTAGAAAGCACCGCACGTTGCGCAAACAAAATGCACTTGCCAGGAGTTCTGGCTTCTTTACTCCCCCCGCCCCACCGCCCCGTTCCCGTCGAACTGCGACTGATGGACGCAGGGTCGGGGGGGCGGAGGGGACCTGTCCTCACGAAGCGGGCCAGCGCAGAGAGGCGAGAACAACTTGAGCCGTTTCAGATGGAAGTTTACCTCGGAGAAAACTCACAGAGCTCCCATGTTTCCATTTATGTTTTTTTTTTGTTGTTGTTTTTTAAAGTCATTTTTCACCCTCAAAGCGTTAAAAAAAAAAGAAAAAAAAAAGAAGTTTGTCTTTTTTTTGTTTTTGTTTTTTATTTGGTCGTCTCAAACAGGGACCTGGTATGGAAACGCAATGACTGAATTTGTCTGAGCATCATGTTTCAAGAGTTTTGTGTTTGAACTCGGATGCCACAGTGGAGCAACGTTTTATTCCTCACGCATTTCCACACGTCGTTCATTCTGAAGCGGCGTGAAAGACGGTCTGAAGTACTAGAGAACTAACTATGTGAACATCAATAGTCTTCTTGGTTGAACGCATATAAATATTCTGAGAGTATGATAATAAGCTATTGTAAATGACTTGCTTTGCAGTAGTGACAGAGAAAGAATGAAAAGATGTATTTCAAGATTTCCTGCCCTGTTTGTAAAAAATTCATTGGATTTTGACTTGGATTTTTTTTTTTTTTTGTATTACAGCTGAAGAAATATTGATGTATATGAAACTTAATAAAACTTAAAAGACTAATTAGCTCCATTTCCTCCCCCCATAATATTTATATGAGCTTGTTTACTTCATTTTGTCTCCATATATATTCACATAAATATAAATTCAGAGAATGTATACCAAATTGAGTTAGTTGAATTGGACCCAGAAATAGTTTAACTCCACAAAGTGAAAAACACACCTGCTTCAACTTGGTTTAAATTTTGAGAAACGCACTCAAAAATTATTTTTGCAGCACATTTTTGTTTGGTGATTTAAATGTGGAAGAATATGAATTGTTGCTGGGAACTGAGATGCTTTCACATACTTTTATTGTACTATATACAATTTTCTTTTGTGACATAAGATGACTAAAAACTTAAGTTTCAAAAACCTATTAAACCACTTTCATTTAATCGTTTCAACAAATGCTTATACATATGATCTTTACCTGTTTGAATTTTATTTTATTTTGTGATACTTATACACATAAAATACTTTTAATAGAAAATGTAATCAATAGCTTTACAGAAGTTTTATAATAACTTTAGTTTTTGTATATTGAGGGGGCTTATTATATTCTTTAAAACAGAAATAAATAAGCCAAACTGAATTTTGAGAGTAGAAAAGAGTATGTTAAGTAACTTCCTGGTAGACAATTTTAAATATCACCGTCGAACTCTCGCGATCCTGGATCAGTTTGTTCGCTATGTGAGCGGCGGCCCGTTCTCAGACTGAGCTGATCCTGGATCAGGGCGAACTGGAGTCCACATCTCGCGATGTTTTTGTGAAGTGACGGTGTATCCGGTGACGTATGGGATTTTTTTTCAAAACGACCAATGAACGCCGGCAAATGAATGCTTTGACTCGAATGGCCCAATCAGAGGGCTTCTCTCTGGAATTTAAAGGTCTGTGCGGCATTTTCTGACTACATCGCTCCTGCTCCAGCACTTGGTAAGTGCCTGTCTGTCACTTCTCTTTTTTAGTTTTTAAAACACTTAACGTGCTTTGTGCTTCTTTCACGTGGTACTGACTGTTTTACTCACTTAATAGACAAATGTAGTTGAATTAAAAATGTGAACGTGATGTGTTCTTGTCTCGTGCCTCATTCTCACAAGGCAATTAGAGCAAAAATGATAACGAGCGACATAAAAAAAAAACGTTTTCTGTGCACAGGGATTCCACCACTACTAGAGCTCTTCTCTCCCTAACCTCACAACAAAACAAAAATGTCCGAGAACGTCGCACGCCTGAACAAATTCAAGAACAAAGGCAGAGACGCCAACGTGAGTTTTTAACGCGACCGAGCAAAGCCGGAGTTCACCAAAAACGCCGAATCCATAATTCCACGCTTTCATGTCAACTTGACGCAGGAGCTCCGACGCAGGAGAGTGGAGGTGAACGTCGAGCTTCGTAAAGCCAAGAAGGATGACCAGATGTTCAAGAGGAGGAACGTGGCCGCCGCCCCGGATGAGGCGACGTCTCCCCTCCAGGAGAGAAACCAGAACTGCCAGGTGATGCTTTCAGCGGCCATCAATTCGCAGCTCCGATGGCCTGATAGTTTTGATATGAAGTTGATGTTTTTGGGGCCTATTTCTGTCCTACATTATTGCCAGACAAAAATGAGTAAATTAAAGGGGGGGGGGAGTAATTTTTCACCCAAAGAAAAGGTTGTGTGACATTAATAGTTGCTGTATAAAAGGTGATTTTTATTTATTTATTTTATTTGGATAAAATAATGATAAAATATTGTTAGCCTCGTAGTGTAATTGCCCAAGTCAAATTTTAATGCGTTTTGATGAACATTGACTGAAACGTGATGAAAATGACTTAAGAATATTTTGGGACTCTAACAAATATTCAGGCAGGGTGACGTAGCAATTTATGCAAATATCTCAATTGTGACCTGGGCTAATATGCTGTGAGGCGAACAACATGCAACTCGAAGCAGAATTGATTTTATATTTTTTGGCATTTGTTCTGATGTCTGCTTATGAAGTGTGTATGGCTGAATACTTCCTGTCTGTTAATCCTCCATTTTCCTTACCTGTACAGGCATTCAGACCGTGGACAGTGGAGGAGATTGTCGCTGGAGTGAACAGTGACAGTCGTGAGTCCCAGCTGCAGGCCACCCAGGCTGCACGGTAATTTATTAAAATAAAGCTGCAAGTAAAAGCTTTTTTTTTTTTTTTCTTTTTTTTTAAATCTTAATTGCAATGTTTCTGGTACAGGAAGCTGCTGTCCCGTGACAAACACCCTCCCATCGACCAGATGATCGCCGCCGGCCTCATCCCCAAGTTCGTCTCCTTCCTCGCCCTCACCGACTGCCCTCCGATTCAGTTTGAGGCGTCTTGGGCGCTGACCAACATCGCCTCGGGGACGTCGGATCAGACGGCCGCCGTGGTGGACGGCGGGGCCATCCCTGCCTTCATCAGCCTGGTCACCTCGCCCCAGCAGCACATCAGCGAGCAGGCAGTCTGGGCTCTTGGAAATATCGCTGGTAATGTGCAAATATATATATATGTGCGGGTTATTTATTTTTGTGCATGATTATTCTCATTTACTTTTCTCTTCAGGCGACGGGTCGGCTCTTAGAGACAGGGTGCTCAAGCACGGCGCTGTGCCCCCTCTGCTCACTTTGCTGGCAGTCCCTGACCTCACTGTGTTCACTGTGAGTAGCGTTTTCTTTGAAATGTGTTCAAATCATGGTTTGACAGTCTGAGTGACATCTCCCACTACATTTGTGTAGCAAAAAGAGGCTTCTGCTACTTTTGCTTTGACTGTAGGGATGACTCCTGTAAACTTTTGTTTTATATTTTTTTAAATCTTTAAAATGATAGCAGCACAAACACAGTTTACGGCACAAATGTCTGACACCAGTTTTGTTCGATGTGAAATTCCTTGGTAATTCACCTCATCCGCCTCTGGGTGGTGTCCTAATCTAATTCAATCTTTTCTCCGAACTGACAGCTGCCTTCTGCCTTTCTCTTGATCTCTTCACAGCCTGGCTATCTTAGAAATGTGACCTGGACCTTGTCCAACCTCTGCCGCAACAAGAACCCGTCTCCGCCCATGCACGCCATTCAGCAGATTCTACCGGCCCTCATCCGCCTGCTGCACCATGACGACCTAGAGGTGTTGGCCGACGCGTGCTGGGCCGTTTCCTACTTGACGGACGGCTCCAACGACCGCATCGACGTGGTGGTTGAAACCGGCGTGATTCCTCGCCTGGTGAAGCTGCTCGGCTTCCAAGAGCTGTCTGTAGTTGTACGTGCCAAACTTCACAAAACTTGCCCTATTCTCTACAGCTACCACATTTCTCCCGGCTCTTGAATAATCCGCTTTTTGCCTTTTCTCTTAGACTCCAGCGCTCCGTGCTCTGGGTAACATCGTGACCGGCACAGACGAGCAGACTCAGGCTGTGCTTGACGCCGGCGCGTTGCACATGTTTCCCCAACTGCTGCGCCACAAAAAGGCCAACATCCAGAAGGAGGCAGCCTGGACTCTGTCCAACATCACGGCGGGGAAGGACACCCAGATCCAGGAAGTCATCAACGCAGGCCTCGTTCCCTACATGGTCGACCTGCTGGTGCGGGTACGTTCTGGGCAAAGTTATCATAGCAGAAATAAAACTAAGCTGAAATTTAAAACATTCTGGATGAAAATGGTAATTACTAGGGGAAAAACTATAACTAGGAAGAATATCATACGTTTATCTAAAACGTACTGAAATTCTAGATGCATATTTAATTTTGTGTTTGTAAATATATTTACAAGTCCTCTGAAATGAGCCATATTAAACTCTAGAAACTAATTGAAGCAATGCAGTAGATGGTCACAACAAAATAAAACTAGCTATTATGAAAAACCTAAAACTATTATCACCCTGATTCTCAGTCGTGAACGGCAATATGCAACTAGATTCATCAGTCAGAATCGGTTGTTTATAAATTGAATTAAATCTGAAAACTCTTCAATGCACAAAGTGGAAATTTCTCATCCTTCAGATCAAATGATTTAGTTTGGTGCTTTTGAAACGTTCAATTGTTTGAGGTGAGGACAAAAATTCTTCCTTCTGTTTAGTTTTGGCGTTTTCCTCTGTCTGCAGGGTGACTACAAAACCCAAAAAGAGGCGGTGTGGGCAGTAACCAACTTCACCAGCGGGGGCACTGTTCAGCAGGTGGTTTTCCTGGTCCAAGCCAATGTTCTGGAGCCTCTTCTGAATCTGCTTTCCTCCAAGGACAGCAAAACCGTCCTGGTCATTCTGGACGCCATCACAAACGTCTTCCTGGTGAGTGCTCCGTCAGACCCAGACGCGTGAACCCCGCGGCTTTATGCGCAGCTTCTCACGTTTCAAATTTCTCCACGTCAGGCCGGAGACAAAATCGGCGAGTCGGACAAACTGAGTCTGATGATCGAGGAGTGCGGCGGCCTGGACAAAATCGAGGCGCTGCAGTCTCACGAGAACGAGTTGATCTACAAAGCCGCTCTCAACCTGATTGAGAAGTACTTCTCTGAAGAGGTGGGTAGAGATGTTTGACCTTTTAGCTCAGCCTGACGCGTTAAACTGTGTGTGACTTGCTCTCGTCTGCTTCCTTTGAAGGAAGAGGAGGTGCAGTGCGTGATCCCTGAAGCTACCGATGATGGTTACGCATTCCAGATCAATGAAAACCAGAGCACTTTCAATTTCTGAAGGACTTGTTGCGTTCATTCTGTACTGTAACCTCCCACTGCTACGGTCTGTCCTGTGTTCATGTGATGTTTGCTGATATTTGTATGTGTTGTACATACTCTTTTCATAACAAGAACAAATGTGTAAATAAAGCTGTTGGATCATGTTTGCCAGTGTTCACTCTTTGTGGGGTTTTTTTACTTTTATAAACTGCATTAAAAAAACCTTCAATACTGACCAGGTTTAGTCAGACTGTTTATCTTGCAACAAATTAGAGAAATGTGTGAAAATATTTTATTACACATTTGAAATGGTTCCATCCCTTGGTGGATGTTTTGGGATCAATTTACAGTTCAAAAACAAACCTACCATGTATTTCTGCTCTAGTTTCTAGTGTAAATATATTGGTGCACTTGAAATGAGACAAAAACTAATGTAACTTTTCAGAAAAGCATTTAAATCAATTTCTTAATATTGATAAAGTACTAGTCCGATTGGCGGATTATTGCACTAATATGAGAAAAACGTCTTTGAAAGCTCAGTGGAACTGATACTTCATCTTTCTGAAAAGTTACCTGTAAGTCACTTTATGCCTTTCAGTTGAGACTAGACCAAAATTACTTGGTAAGATTTTATTTTATTTTGTGGTCTCAGTTAATTGACAGAAATGAATCAGATAAAAGTTGATTCTAATTAGAAGTGGAAGAGCTTCCTTTGATTTATTTTTTAAATCTAAAGCTGCATTATTTCCATTGTCAGAATCAGGCGTAACATCTACATTCAGAACTTTCAAATAGAAAATGAGACGGGCATCTCGAAGGAAAACGATGTAAAAGTTTATCCTTTTTCATATATAGGAATATACAGAGTAAATGTTGCCAATAAATCAAAAAACCTCCAGTTGAAAGAAACATGCAAGGACGAATGGACGGAGAAAACCTGCAAATATGAATTTTCTTGTCACAACAGGCTCTTTGTTGGATTTGTATCTGAACTTTGACTGGGCCACAAGATGTTTTAATTGCCAAATGCATGGCTCCTGCGCCACTGAAATAATCCCTTTTGTTGTGTGCCCAAAATCCAAGATGGGTACGAACTTGGTCCGTCAGCACATGCAGCGGCAGAACTCACAATGAGATTATTTTCACATTGTGTGGCAGATGAGTGGTCAGTTTTGGCCCCGGTAACAAAAGGTTTGGTGCTGGAAGTTGGACCTCTGTGCCAGTCTCAACTCTTTAGCAAATTACTAACAAGATTTGAAAATGAAATTTAAAAAAAGTTATTAGCTCAACCATTTTTCATATTAATTTAGAACGTTGTCCCCACCCCGTGAAGAAACGCATCCACACAGCATGATGCTGCCATCTCCGTGTTTCACTTAAATAAGCAGTTCACCTCCCGCCCCAGTGGACTCTGTTTAGTAATTCGGTGACTTCTTTTTTGTTGCTGTTTTGTCGATGCGTCTGAAAGCACAATGCGTTTTCAAGACGACAGGATTTGTTGGACGGCGAGTGGGCGTCGCTCCTCGCCGCCGCACAGGCGCACAGTGACCCCCCTGCGCGTGAGTCACGGTTCAGCGCCACATGTCGAAGAAATGCCTGTCTCTCCCCCAGAGAGTGCTGTCGTCACCGGTCAGCTCGGGAAGCGGGACCTACCCCGGAGGCTCCGCACTTCAGCAGCCGCGGAGGAGCAGAGAGGAGGCCGGGCCGCGACTGACACGGGCTCTCCCCGAAGATGTGAAGACAAAACGCCGCGTTACAGCACCGCGTCTCCCCCCCCTCCTCCTCCTCACTCTCCAGCACCGGAGGAGACGTTTTTTAATTTTTAATTTTTTTGTGTGTGTGAAAACAGTCTGCATCGCTTTTTTAATATTTACATTCTTCCCTCTTTTCTTCCTTTTTCTTTTTCTTTTTTTTAATTTTTGGCATTTCTGAGCAGTCGCTATGGCAGTTCTGTCCACATCCGGGCTACGATGCTTTGACTCCATTATTGTCTAAAACTGGCGGAGAGGTTCATTAAACCTTATTATTATTATTATTATTATCATTTTTCTACACCCGACGACACGTTTTCAGTGGGCGCAGTGAAGGCTGGGATCCAGAGGAGATGTCCAACCAAGGAGTCCGGCGGAATGGCCCCGTCAAACTGAGATTAACAGGTAGCCAGCGCCGCTTTTTTTTTTTTTTTTTTTTTTTAAATCCCCCGATTTATATTCCCACACATTTAGCGAAGGGAGGCTGGGTGTATTTGCTGGAGGCGAGCAGTTCCCATGGGCCACGGAGTTGGCTCTCCCTGCCCCCTCTCGCCGCTCTTCCCGCAAGTGCTCCGCGTTAATTTAACTCTGAATTTATTTCACGTCGCCGGCTCAAACGCGGGGGACGGGCGAGGCGGAGCTCGGGCGAGCGCGGCGTTTTAATATTTTGTCGTTCCTAGAAGTAGTCTGAGCCCTGCGCTTGTCGCCAGTGACCAACCAGACAGACAGAGCGGGGCTCGCGGGGTTGCGCCGCTCGGTGCGGTGCGTTGTGTTCCGCCTGTTTTATCACTAATTTCGGGGCTTAATGAGGAGCGGAGGGAGGAAAAAGAAAGGAAAAAAAAAAATAGATGGGCACGTTAAGAAAAAGAGCACGTGATGTATTGCGTTTCCAGATACTTAAACACATGTGCGCCTTCCTCGCTGTTTGACAGACGGCTTCCCATTTAAAGTTGGCTAGCCTGGGTTAGCCTAGCCAGTTAGCCTTTCTGCCAGAACACAAGGCTCGGTTTTGATAACAAACAACTTCCACACGTCACAAGAGTGTGGCTCTAAACAGTGTGCAGTGTCCCCTGACTGTCTTCAGACGGGCTGCTGGCTCCTGTGTTTTGTGTTCCGAGTTAAAGCAGATTGTCATCCTGCCCTTCCTGCATGACAGTAAATGTTGTTGGGACATTTTCTGGAAAACTGTCAAAGCAAGCGATTTGATGTGGAAGAGCATTAAAATGCATTTTAATTTACGTCTATGTGGGTTTCAAAAGCTGTGTTGTTGGTTTTTTTTTAACTGAATGTGCACTGAAAAGTTGTGATCTGAAATCAAAGACAATTGGTCAATAAAGTATTACTACTATTATTATTATGATGATGAAAGAGCTACAATTTTAGGTGCTTAAAATGAAGATGTCAGTTGTGAAGCATGCAGGCTCATGCAAAAATTTCAAATATATAAAAAACAGAAGAAGGAGAATACCATATTTATGTAGAGTGAGGGGAAATTTGCAGCACAAGAAAGTGCAGAATAGTTCTTAAAAATGGCACATTTCGATTTTAAGAAGTTCAAATGGTTGAGGAAAATTTGAAAACGACAACTCCTGATTCGTATAGAAAATCATACGAGACTTGATGTTTGAGAGTCACGAAATACCAGCCTTTTTATCTGTATTGGTTCACTTTTGATAAATCAAGATGGATTCCGTGAGTAAAACTGGGCCGGTATCAGTAACCGATGTTTGTTTCCGCCTCGTTTCCCTTCATGTCTGCGTTGGGCGGCCATGTGATATTTGTTTATTCGGAGTGTCGAAAGGTTTGGGAGATCCATATAAATATGCAGTACAACTAAATATCGGTTACCGCTGACAGTGACCCAGATTTTCAAATCGGTGCATTCCACAGTTGATTTTATTTTTTTTTACTTTGGGTAAAAAAAATTGCAAATCTTCTGTCCATGATTGTGGACGTCGTGCGTCCATGGCGACATTTGTCCTGAAATGTACATTGTTACTCCTTTGCAAAAGTTTTTGCATTTATAGGATGTGACAGAGTTTTTGAAATCGTAACAATGTGCTTTGCAGATTACCGTGGCTGCATAAATGTAAGTTTCTTTTAGTTGATAAAAATGAAGTAGAATAAATAGCAAGCGCAAGCACATCCAAGGAAGTGGAGCAGGTGACCATGTTTGTTATTGTAGAGGAAGCAGGTCAGTGTTAAACTGTATTATTATTGTTATTATTATTAGATCAGCAGTCCCGCCTGAACCAGTGACCCGCTCTCACCTCTGCGCTATGATTCATTGTGAAACATTAACATGTGATCCCATTGCAGCCGCATTAGGCTGTGCAGCTCTTTCTCTCTCCCGCTCTCTCTAAACCACTTGGTTTGTGCCTTTTTCAAACAAACAGCTAAAAGAAGAAGAAGAGAGAGAGAGAAAAGGGTTTACATGAAAGCAGTTTGGTGTTTTGACTGGGATAGGGGTCACACAGCTGCCCTTTATTTGATCTACAGCCAGGTCGTGACCTGAATGCCTTTTAAAGGGGCTTTCTGCTTCCACCAGGAGGAGGGGGCAAAATAAATGTTCAAACCCGCCGCGGTTCCTGTCCGACAAAAAGCAGAAACTTTAGGTAGTTTTAGTCAACATGGTCAAGGACGGCGATATTTCGACCGTGTTTGTGGTTGTTCCTTGTTCGTTACTGGGAATTTTCACGCATGACTTGGGCGCACTGCAAAAACACTGCAAGGGTTTACTTTAGAGAACAGAGAGAGGTTGAGAGTCTGCTTTGCTGTACTTCTTTCAGCCTTCTTGTTATCCACCAAAAATCTTGCTCTCTAATGTCCTCAAAAAAGCATTTTACTTTTTTAAATGGCCTCTTAAGCACTTTATGAACACCAAAAACATAAACCTTTGATCTGAATTTGGACTCTCTTGTAAAAAGATATTGGAATATTGCTTTTTCTAGGCACAAATATCATACAAAATGTAATTATCAACAGTATATTGAATTCTCATAACCATATAAAACCATCACAGATGCACCGATATAGAAAATTTGGGCTGATATCGGTAGGCGATATTAATATTTCTGTTATGGCTGATAAGTAGGGTGCACCGATTGCAGTTTTCTGGCCGATTACGATCCGTAAAACGCCTGACCTGCTGATTCCGATTTTGGCCGATACCAATTTATTTTATTTTTTTGTCTGAAATGTCAGTAAATTCTGCTAGAAAGTCACCATCTTTGCAACGTTTGTTAGTCACAAACATGCTGACATGACTTGGTGGGACGATCTGTCCGTCAAACCGGAGCAGAAGAGAACAGGGGCCGGTTTTAAGACCTTTGCCGATAAGATCGGCTTCACATGTAAGTATTGGCTGATTTCCCCAAATCAAAAACATCGGGCAATATTATCGTTTGGGATAAATTTATCATCCATCAAAATGTGTTGCCTTGACAAGCCTACTTATCATAGCTTCATATTTTCCCATTATGGCAGAGTCCTAATTCTCAGGCCGTAATATTTACCCTCTCAGTGATTGGTGTTCTGGACACATCACCTCGATCCCGTCCTTACTTACAAAATATTCCGAACTGGAGCATTTTGATTTCAGTGCTGCCCTGGATGACCTGCAGTTCTCTCCTGATGGAATCTTGGGAATGTGACTGCTGTGAAAAATGGCGGAAGCCTGCAGACCGGCTCTCCTTTTGATGCTGAGTAACCCAGCGCAGCACCTCAAACACCTTCGGAAACAGCTGGACGTCTGGGTCACTGTCAGCGCATTCGCTCACACGTGGCCTGTCACCATGACAGCTGCTGCTGGGTGTTAAAATTGTCCCAGAAATGATTGCGGTGAATGAAAACGTCATTTTGAGATCATTTTCAACAGTAATGATGATAATAATGGCATATCAATGCAAATATGGCCTCTCAAAATTAAACAAAATTGAATTACTAAAGGAGATTTAACAGCGAAACTGGAAAACAGGTTAAATAATCCAAAGTAAACAACAATAATTAAAATGGATTATGATGGTTTTGTGGTCAAACTAACGTTTAAAAAGATGATAGTAATCAGACAACTTAGACTGGGAAAACAGGCAAAAGTGGCAGGAAGTGCAAACTACTCTGAAATGGGTATCAAGTATTTCTCTCAAGATGCAGACTTTTCAATCATATTAAACTGGCGCATCTCTTTAACAACTGTTGTCCAGATGCAAATTATCTCACTTGTTTTAGTTTATCGTGCGATTTATTGACGTATCGCTCATTGGGACGGGCTTAGTCACTCTTGCGTTTTCTCTTGGTTCTCAGTAAGGTTCCTTTGAACCGCAGGGTTCAGCGAGACAGAACCTCCACGCCGTGGTTGTCCACGCAGAGGCGTCTGTCGAATGCGCCTCTGCAGCATGGCTTCTGGATTTTCCCGTTTGCAGTCGGGGCTCATTTTTCGGATCTTGTCGCATGGCTGCTCTTTAGCGTCTCCTCGGTTTGTCTTGTAGGCGTCCATTTGAAGCAGATGTCCCACATGTTTGCCAGCTTCGAAATGTGAAAAAGAAAAAGAAATTTGCTAAAACCAACACTCGTCCGCCTCCTCCTCTGCTGCCGTACAGCTGATCACTTCGATGTTATGTCACATGTAAACAGAGCTAATGGCATTACATGCTCCGCCGTCTGGGGCATAAATTACACCATGAAAGCACGGCTCATTGCTTTGTGTGATCATTCATAAATTCTCCCCTGGTTCTTGGAGTGGAGTAATGGAGCAGGGGGTGTGGGGGCACTTTCTGTACATCTTTAAATGGGATGACATCACTGGCAGGAAAGCCACAGAGCGTCTTCCTCCGGATGGGATTAGGATTTTGCAATGGAGGGGAAAAAAACCCCAAAGTGTAAAGACATTTTTTGCAATTCAGCTCCACATTCTCAAAGTCTATTGTTGCTCCGTCCGGGGGTTTCACGTGCGACTCGTCAAGCATATGGTTTGCTCGTCTGGATTCTTTGGCCCGATGCAGATCGGCGGAGAGAGCTATCTCAGTGGGATTCCCTAAAAGTCTCTACACATTCCCACCTCTTCCTCTTCCCTCCTGTTCTTTCCGACTGTAAGCATCTTCCCCCCTCAGGCCGAAGCATATTTCAATATTTCACCTCCCACCCGTACCGACTGACCTTCTACGCACTCCTAAAGAGAGGGGCGTCCGTGCATCCTTAAAAGGAATGACGTTAATTCTCAAGAAACGTTTCTATCAGGCAAACATCGTCGTTATGTTCTGGAAGATATTTGAGGCTCCCGCTAACGAGCTGCTATCAGGGCTGTGCAATGAATCGATAACAAAACGTATCGCAATACACGTGATCAATATCAACAGGTAGTACATCTGAGAGGACATTCACCGAACTCCTGATCCAGAAATGCACGGCATTCTGGGGGACGTAGGCAGAGAAAAGACTTTAGCCGCTCCTCTTCTCGCCACTATTAAGCGAGACCGGTGTCACCGACTAACTCACTCACTCTTTGGTCGATCTATCATTGGTCAACAACCTGTAGAGTGGTGGTTCGCCACCATGACTTAAGCTGCTTAAAAATAACCGACGACGTGAAGCGAAAACTGTGCATAGAACAGGAAAGGTCACGCTACTGTTGTGGCTGTACTTCAGATATTTCAAACAAAAGACAATAAATAATTATCATTATCGACTGATAAGAAAAGCTTCTTTTGTTATACGTTTTTCAGCCATATTGTCCAGAATCAGCAGCTAATAAACCCTTGCTAGCTGTTAGCCAACTAGCTAGTTATCTACTGTTCCAGCGCAAGCTGCTCTACCAATGACAGGCGATCTATCATTGGTCTAATTGATCTAATTAGCCAGCTAGCAGAAATGAGAAGCTGGGTCATTTCTGTTGCAAACCCGTTGATGCTACGTACATTCTGGGTAACAAAACCTGCCACTACTGTATAAAATCTGCAATTTTCTGTCCTTTCATCCATAATGGACTTAAAAAGGGTGTTAAAATGTCTTAAATTGAGTTGGTGAAACCTGCAGAAACCCTGTCTCCGTTCTCCATTCCGTGTCATGCATTCTGCTTCTTTTTCTTTTTCTTTTCCACGATTAATTGCAGACGATTAAAAGCCGATGATGCTGCAGCTGTTTCTGCAAAACCGGAGGTCGCCAGTGCCGTTATTTTTGGAGGAAAACCCTGTTTAAAAAAAAAAGAGGGTAGAGGGAGGTCGTCCTGTCTATTCGATGACTGACAGTTGAATGGGCACAGATGCCGCCTGAGAAGAGGACAGACTTGTTTTAACTATGCAACAAAGGCCCTTGGGGTTTCACACTGGCCCCACTGTGTGGCGTGGCCTGAAAAGGCTCAAGGTCTCTCCTTTTTTGTATGCTTCTTAGTCTGACTGTAGTCCACAGATGAGGGGGGGTTGTCTTTGGATCTTTGTTGGCTAATTGAAGAAGATTTCCCTGCAGCTGGGCATAGAAGGTTGGGAGGCAACGGGGGGCTTTCTGTAGAGGCACAGGACCTGACGATCAAGGAAGTTTTAATGTGGTCTGCGCTAGCTCTGGGTGCATTCATGTGGCCTCAGTCAGAGCTGTGTTTTTTCTTTTTTTTTTTTCTTTTTTTACAGAGTGGCTGTATGGAAGTGATTTGAGTTCATCTGGGTGTTCAGACAGGATACGTCGTAAATACGCCGTGATTAGCTACATGTGGTGAGAGGGGCCTCAGTGTGGAGATGCATTTTAAGGCTAACATTTCCCCCATTTTCTTTTTTCTTTTCTTCTTGCTTTGAGACGAAAGACGCAAAAACAAACAAAATGATCTCGAGCGGTAATAGGGGGTGAAAAAAAAAACGACGACGGGAAGCTGAAGCTCTTATGGAGCATAATTTGTAAACATTTGGTTTCCCTCCCGCTGAGAGCCTCCAAACGATTTAAATAGTTTTGCCAATTAATTGACTTGCTGGAGTTTGGGTTTGGTGTTGGTTCAGCTGCGCCGTGGCGATGACGCAGCTCCCTGCGCTCGGTCCTCCTTCAGAGGGATCGCTCCCTGGCCCGAACGCTTGTCCAGACGTCACCTCTGGCAGAGCGTTGCACCGTTTGAAGCTCACTTTTAATCATAAAGGAGAGGTGTAGTGCTTGTGTTACTCAGCGACGTGCCAGAAATATCATAACTCTGGGTGGCTTACGGCTTCAGCCTGTCCCTTTGTGTAAACAGTAGCCGATTGAGCTAGTTGAGTGGTTGCTTTGTGCGGTTTAGGGAGGCCAACCCTTCTTCCCAAGCAGATCATCAACGCGTCATTATGGCTGCTTTGTTGTAACAATTTCAGAACCATGTGATTGGAAGGGGAGCGTACACGTAGCAATACACGTCTAATTATTGTGCTTTATCCTTATTGTCGACGCACTAACTTTGTCATGGTGTATTTGATGAAATTCCAGTAAAAATATTTGTGGTTGTACCGAGACAGAAAAAGTGTGAGACTCTTTGCAAAGTGATGTATGTTGAGTTATAGTTTCAGAACAGATTGGTTTCTGGTGGTCAAGTAATTCATCAAGCTGTAAAAAGTTACGGATGCACAGGATGGAGGCTTTCAATTTGGGCGGTTGCATCTGGAAGTGGTGGGAAACCCAAAAACTAGATAATACAATATCTGTCTGTCGTCCCCTGATATGCATGTGTGTTTGAGAAAGTTTCCCTTAGTTGCTGTTGAGTACTGGAAGACTACATCACCTGTTTTTTGCTTCCATTTTAATTGGTTGGAGTTCAACAGAAGGATCTGGGCACCATTCCTGCAAGATCCACAGCTGGTTCTTGCGACGTATCGGCATCAACATCGGTATCGGATGATTTTTGAAAACATCTGTTTGATGAGTTAAACTGGGCCAATATTAACATCCAATGTGTTTGTTTCCTTCTTGATGCTTTTTTTTCCTCCTTTTTTCGGAAGGGAGAGGAATGGCTGTATACGATATCGATAAATATCGACCATGACGGCAGCATTGATATTGAATGGAGATATCGGGCCAAATTTTCAAATCTGTGCTTTCCTTTTTGAACATGCAACAATTTATAAAGGAATGCATTTAATTATTATGTAATCAAATATTTTTATATGCATATGTGTAAAATAAAACAAATACATTTTGTTATAGGCAGACAATAATGTGGTATTTCCATGTTAAACTTCATGGGTTTTCTTTGTTTTATTTTATGATTTATTACAAATTAATCCCATCCAAACTTCCTCATCCAACACCCGTCCAATGAGCTGAAGTCCAATGTTTTTTCGGTAAAATTTTACTAATTTGTGTGTTTTCCCAACTGTTTGAAGTCCTAACTTATATACCTTCTGTCTGCATTGAAAAATTGTGAGCATGATGCACATTTATAAAACATTCACAACGGGTTGACAATGAGCAGGAATCTGAAAAGCTGCATTTTTGAGCACCATTGCTGTGTAACCTTTAAAACGCTTGCTTTTTTTCCCCAGAGCCTGCACAAAGTATTTCAAAATAACCATAGTTAACTGTGAAGGAGAAGACCTTTAACTTGCGACAAACCTTCAGATTCAACACCTGATGGAAACCTTTCATTCTGAACCCGGCCAAATTCACAAGTAGAAGACATGTAACCTCTGAGTATCGGTTCAGAATAAAGTTCTCTGTCACCAAAGGGACAGAGTGTGTTTTATTTAAAGGTCCATCGTCCTTTTGGGGGGTTTGAGTGAGATTGTCTTCAGAGGCCGGTTCTGTTAACCTGGCTGTGGTTTTTTTAATGGGTCAGAATTGGATTAGTGGTGAATGTGAGGGAAGGGAATTTATTCTTCCCTCACCGAATGGATATTCGGCTCCTGGCTTTACTTCTATCCTCCCTGCCTCACTGTCTGCATAATCCCTGTTTCGCTCCAATCTCTTAAACTAGAAATCCCTTTGAAGTTGGGCCTCTTGCAATTAGCAATAAATCAATTAATCGCATGACAACTGAAAGCATAATTTACTGCTTTTCTCTCTTTCTACCAAAAACTCGACGACTAAAGTCCTCAATTCCTTGCGTTGGTCTCAACTAGCCCCTTTTTTCTCATTCATTTTGTTTTCAGAGACCACTTATTTCATTTTATTTATTGTTTCTGTTGTTTTCTTTATTCATTTAGGGTATGTCCAGTGTTAAATGTTCATTAGAGTTTAAAGTGGATCGATCTGTGAAATTGTGTTCTTGCATTTTCATACCATAACAATTTTACTGCGTCTCAAAACAACAATATTATCATTTATCGCAATAATTTTTGGGACAATTTATCGTCCAGCAAAATTAGTTATTGTGAAGTTGCATTCTGTTTAGTCCTGATTGTTCTAGGGGCGTCTACATTTTTTGGCACATGGGCCAAAATTGTCGCGTATTCATGGACTAAGAGAAAAAAAACCTAAAGTGAAGCAAGTATTTGTCCATTTTTTATTGTAGGATAGGATATTTTTTGTAGAGCCACAACATAAAAAAAAATTGCGTGTTTTGCTGTATTAAATCTTTTAGTTTCCAAAGTCCTTTAGGCTCGGATTAACTGATTTACCGCCAATTAGAAGAACAGGAGTTCTGTCGCTTGCATTCAGAACCACTTGCTATATTTAGCTGAGTTTAACACGTTTAGTGAAAGCTGATTTATGTGCAACACAGTTGGTTTTTCAGAAACAAACATTTTATACAGGCTTGTTTGTAAAAAGGCGAACACTTTGGGTTGTGGTTAGCAACATAAAATAATGTCGATAATAATTCTTAATCTGGTTAAAAATAAAAAGCTTAACTCTAGAACTAAAATGTCAGACCAAGGGCCACTAATGGTTATTTTCACTCACTCATTTTCTTTCTTTCTTTGCAAAATACTCACATTTTTTGACATCTTTTCCTTTTTTGTGACATTACCACCACAAACTTTCACTTATTAGTGCAGAACGATGAAGTGGAAAAGAAAATGACAAAGATTTTTAAAAATGTCTTTAAATTTTTCTCCTTCTGCTCCGACGCCGCCAAATAAAATCCAACCAGATTCCTTTAAGTCACCTGGTGAAACATGGCGGTGGCAGCACCGTGCTGCAAGGATAGAACGAAATCTAGAGCGCATCCTAAGAACAAACTACAAACATGCATCTGGCTCTACAATGGAGCGGTTTGATCAAACTTCACTAGACTTTATTTATCAGACTGATCTGGTGGCTTCATCCTAAAGCCTGATAAACATGAAGCCATTTTGCAAGGAACAATGGGGAAAAAATTTGTCTGTCTTTTGATCTTTCAAAAATCCTGCAGCTTTTTCAAAGTATCGATTCAGGTGGCTGGTTACAAGAGCATGCCACACTTTTTAGATTGTTTAAGGAAAAGAACAACGTTGTGCGAGTATGGATCAGCAGAAAGGGATTTGTTCTCGACTCTGCGTCTGATTATATCCTCTCAGGGTTAACGCTGTATAACTTGGTGCATGTGGAAGGTTCTCCAGTCTGAGCGGGTCGTTGATGCAAACACAAGACGCCAACGGCTGTATGTTTGGATTCGCACAAGATCGCATTTCAAATGGAAGCTCCGCTCAAATGGAGCAAATCCACAACAGGATTGTTAAAAAAAAAAAGAAACGAAAAGAAAAACAGAGATTAAACGCACTGTAACCCCTTACCCCCTCCCACCACCACCACACATGGCGGTTGTTACTCATCCACTTGAATATCGGGTTCTCTATGAGAGCGAGTTTCATTATGTGTAACCGTCTGGTAGATAAAAGTTGTGGTTTGCTTCACAGGAAGACGGTAATGAAGCTAACCTGGAGATCAAAGCTAAAACAGGAGTGCCTGATGATTCACCTCTCCTGCAGCTTCTTCCACAGACACTGTTATCAGTCTTATTGGGAAACGCTGGTTCCGGTGTGTCTAACAGTGCTGCGATAGATGTGGGAATGAACTGTGATGGTCTTTTTATTTCTCTCTTCTTTTCTTCCTTTCTTTCATTTTTTTTATCAAACCAGATGTTAGAATTTTCATTTTTAATTTTGACTGAAATAAATTTATGTGAGTTTATCATTCATCTGGAAGGATGTGTCATATTGACAGCAAAACTTTTAACTTTGGGCAGATGTCAAAATGCTGGTCATCCAGTGCCTCTTGTAAGTGTTTTGTGTCAGCCGAACACCGTGATTTTGAGTTTGTATATAATAAACCTGTGGTGGGCATGCGCTCACTAATCTGCTAACGCACTAATAGCAGTACCAGTTTTTCTTTTAGCCCTTTTTTTAACTTTTGACAACTTTTATCGCATTTAGCTTCCCTTGAGAAATTAAACAAATTAATTTACTTGGCTGTTTTGTAAGCGTTCTGTTGACATCTGTGTTAAAGTTTTGCTCATTGATGCGTTATGTCATGAATCGATGTTTGTGTTGATGCTCTCATTGTGAAGAGAATGAAGAATGTTCATATGGCAATCCCATTTCTTCTCTTTTCATTTTTTTTGTTTGAAATGACTTTATTTCAAACAAAAAATAAAAAGGAACAAAATAAAACATGGATATTAGTGGAGGAGTTTAAGTACCTTGGGGTCTTGTTCATGATTAATAAAAAAAAATGGTGTGACAGATTGGTGTGTGGTCTGCAGAGATTCGAAGGCTGTACCAGTGTGTTGTGGCGAAGAGAGAGCTGAATCAAAAGGCGAAGCTCTCGATTTACCGATCGTTCTACGTTCCCATCCTCATCTACGGTCATCATCTTTGGGTAGTGACTGAAAGTTTGAGATTGTGAATACAAGCGACCAAAATGAGTTCCCTGCAGGATGACATGGTGGAGACACTATGTCCCTTGCGTGGCCTGTGTGCGCTTTGGGATTCCCCTGCAAAATGGGAAAAAGGAAGTCTGAGGAAGTCGTGAGTCTTTCCACTTGGGCTTCTTCCTCCGCAACCCAATGCTGAATTAAGCAGAAGACAATGACTGGATGCATCTTTGTGTTTTTCAAGACGTCAGAAATCTTGGGAACCGATCAGTTTCCCTCCCCTTCACTATTGTTGCTTTTGATGCAACAATACTCACTAGATCAAATCCCAATAAAACACATGGCAGCATGTCAAAATGTTCAGACACTAAGAATACTTCCAGGGTATTTCATTTGGGTCGGCCATGCTGCTTGCTAATGGTT
The DNA here is from genome assembly GCF_027474105.1 of Poeciliopsis prolifica. Lineage (NCBI taxonomy): Eukaryota > Metazoa > Chordata > Actinopteri > Cyprinodontiformes > Poeciliidae > Poeciliopsis > Poeciliopsis prolifica. Next base: position 10,484,582 of record NW_026562385.1, on the reverse strand, counting down.
GCTATATGGATGACTGAGCGCATTGTAGAGGCTGATTATTGCCTGCAACTACATGCAGCGTCATTCAGCTGTGCCTTTTCATCAAGAGACCACCCCTGTGGGTTAATTATGACAATTTAGGAGAACGCTTCGCATCTCAAAGTACGATGACGAAGTGCTTTAGCAAATCGCAGTGTTGCGTTTCGTGTCTGATTAAGGGAAGTTGTTGGGAGTATTAGACGGTTGTCTAAGTTCCTTTATTGGCACATCAGACAGCAGAAAACGGGGAAACGTGGCTCTGATGTAACAGTATCTCTATGACCAAAACTTCCTAGGAAAGTTGGCTGGCAGGGGAAGCAAAGTAGCAGTTTTCTGGCAACAAAGAGGCAAGTGTGGCCATCCACCTCTATTAAACAGGATGGTGCTGCTACTCCTGCAGCTCGATCCTCTATCTTCCTCAGTTACATCAGAGGGGACGAGGAGGCCAAGAAGCGAGGAAAGCATTGCAGCCGCTCACAACAGCCCAGGTCCCAGCCAGCGGAGCTCCGCTCGTTGTTTTCACTTCAGCCCCAGCCGTGATGGCACTGTGGAACACTTTACTCGCCTGGATGACTTTCTGTTGGACACGTTGAGGTGTACACAGTGGAAAGAGAGAGTGATGTAGTCTGCAGGGGTAACAGGAATGCCACTGCAGATTGCCATTGTGGCATAGTTTCCCACTTTTCGCAGCTGAAAAACGGGGAGAGGAGTTATGCAATTACAGTGGACTGTATCTTGGAAGGAAAAGGTGACGTTAGATGGATGAAATGTTCTCACACCAAGAATGTAGCCAGTCCCTCTCTCACCCCCACTCACGGGTGTGGATATGTGTGTTGAGCTTCTCTTATGTTGCTGAACAGGTTTGTTAAAAGCATTTCGAGTCAACTACATGTGTCTTATTGGAGTTGCGTTGCTATTGCGGTTCCTTGTGCCTTGTCTTTGTGCAGGGTCAGGTTTGGTTGCAGGACAGTCTCAGTTTAACGTCACTGTTTTCTTCAGGCTCTTAGGTTACGGTGGCCAGATTTCTTGGGGCTTAAATTGTTTTTAAAGTTAGTTTCCTGGCTGTCTTTCTATAATGATCACTGTGATGTATCCATCTTGTTGTGATTGACATGAAAGTACTTTTTTTGTGTGTCTTTAATTTTTTGTGAATGTTAGAAAACTCAGTGTTATGCATAAAAAAACTGATGTAATTATTAGAAATGCATCAATTTAACCAAAAGTTAAGAGTCTGACAATTTTTCCTTGATTGCCTGTAATCGGTGATCAGTAGGTCAAGTACTAAAAATTGTAATATTTTATCCCCATTGATCAAATACAACATGGCTCTTAATTTCTCACCTTTTTTGTTCCGTAGCTCATTAACAAAGAGCATATACTTTGATTATTTCTTTTTTTATTCTGACAAAAGGTTAAGTCAGATACATGTGTTCATGGAAAATTAAGCTTATCATTTATTAGGGTATCGGCTTACAATATGCTGCTGAATTTGAAACTTCCACTTTTAATTAAAGAATTTGCAAACCTTTCATTTGCTTTAATCTGTCATAGTCCTTAGAAAACGAATTGTATTAACTCAAAATCAGACTTGATAGATCAAATCTGAAAGCATTGGTATTGGTCAAAAAGATAGGCCAGTTCAATCCATAAAGAAATAAAAACTTCCTTACCTTCCTACCTGGGTAGCAATTAGTAAAGCGACAGTCTCAAGGTGTAAACTTCGGATTAAACCATTTCTAACGTTTTAAGTTCCCATCTGCAAAATACCTGTGACTCCATCGGTCGAGTATTTATCCATTTGTAACTACTATATTTAGATTTTTTTGATAGTGAAAATGTATTCTACCGCTGTCATCTAAAGATCCGACACGTCCTGAGTCATAACCTTGGAGCCAGTGCGTTGAATGTAGAAACCTTTGAGATTTCCAGATCAGAGCCTGTTCCATGACAGACAGTGGATTAAAGTTGGAAGCATAAAACATGGCAACTTTACTTCCCTTTGTTCATCCTTCCAGTTATCAGTTTTGAGTTTCGCTCTCTCGTGCGAGTCAAAGGAGTTGCGGCTAGTTTCTCTTACATCCTATTTTGATTTCCTCAGATTTCACAGACACTGAAAATTGTACATTTTTCAAGGTAACTGTTTCGAAGCAGAATAGTGCTAGTAGGGAAGTATTTTCGAGGATGGATTAGATTTTCACATTTCCGTCACTGAAAGCTAAAATGCCTGATTTATTAGATTGTACATTTTCTGTTTATTTTTTGTTAATCACCGAACATCGAATGAACCCAGGTGTATTTATCACCCGCTCGTTCCTTCTCAAATTCTCAATTCTTGACCAGACTGCTCTTTCACTTCCTCACACCGGGCGCATGGAAAGATAATGGATCATATCTGAATGAGACTGTTATTTTTAACTTGGAAAGTACAGTATTTTTTTTTTCCTTGGTAACCCTTTTTTCTTCTTTTTTTCCCCCCTCAATAAAGATGATGTACTGGTGTATTCTGTTACTGCTGTTCCTTTTCTATTTGTCTAAGTCCTGGAAATTACAGCTCTGTAGAAAGGTATTAAGGGATATTCCTGGCAGTTCAGGGTTCCATGATCACTTCGCTTCCAATGACTTAATAATATTTGTGTTATGTGACCAAAAGAAGTCTCGTCAGATTTGAATATTACATAAGTGGATTTGTTAAGATTTAAGGAGCAGGCCAAGGAGATGTATTCCTGTGGTTGTAAGTTGCTGTGCAGCTTTTGCAGACCTGGGTTTGGTTTCTGAAACTCCCCTCTTCTGCCTGGTTGCATTTTTCAATGATGAAGTTTGTCCGTGTCAGAATATTTTTAAAAAAAGATCACCTACTTTTGAAGGAAATAGGTTGATAATTATTTACATAGCATATTTTGACAATCAAGCCGTTTCTGTGACACGTCCAAACTAATTTCAAGGGGGAAAAAAAGCTTTTTATTGGCTGGGAAATATACTAATTAACTCTGTCTGTATTTGATAGTTTCTGCATCTGTGATCTTATACATTAGGATTATATCAGCTGAACAAATAGAAAATAATTATGTAAACAAATCTGGGCGGATTATTGGTACTTCCCTGATAACATTAAAGTAATCAGGGGTGCATCAATAAGTTGAAAGTCCAAATTTTCTCAGCTTTGGCAGACAGGTGATCGGCCGATATTTACATGCGAAACCGATCTTATCATACAATCGTATCCACCTCCTCCAGTCTGTCCTCTTTAGCTCTGCCGGTTAACAATAGTTACCCCACTGTTGCCCCACTTGTTTGAAAAGTGACTTTTCAAACAAAAAATCAATCACAATCTTCAGGTCAAGCTTTTCAAAGATCAGTGATTGGCTAGAAAACTGCGATCGGAGCACCTCTCAAAGTACTGGAAGAGCTCGGCCTTGCCAGTAAACTGCGCCGTGTTCCCTGTGTGTATTAGGATGAATAACTTCATGTCTGAGAGCTTGTCATGCGTGGAAGCTCCAGCGCTCTGCTAATATTAGCCCCCATCTGCTGCGGGCCCGGTGATAATGATCTACAGAGACCATGTGCAAGACTAAACACTGGAAACAGATCAGGAGACGCTTCAGACACCAGATGACACGAGATGAAGAGCAGCTCGACTGGTAACAACTTGGAAGTCTGTGCTGTCACCTCCACTCTCCTTTCTGGCGTCGCGTCCAAGAAAACGTCGGGAAGGAGTGGAGAGGGGAAAAGGAAGCCCCTTTTGTTTACGGAGTAACAATGTTGCGCATGAGACGGGAGTCGAGACGAGGCAGACAAACAGGCAGACGAAAGGTTGGGGAGCGAGGGGGAGTAGCCGGTGGGAGTATGTTCTCTAAAGATGCCTCAGACTGTCTGGTGGTGCTGGGTCAGTGCGTACGACTGGAGGAACCAGGTGGACAGGAAAGGGAGGTTCAGCACACGGTCAACCTGAGCTAGAGGCCTGAATAGATTTGTTTAGGTTCACACAAAGTTACAGTTTCATGCGAGCAGACGAGTGGCTGGCTCTCCGAAGCGGCTCCTTCCTCTCGTTAAGCTGCGCTTCCATATAGTTTAGACTCAGACGTGGATGGGAATGAAGGGTCATTAGCAGCCAGTCGTGTTGGTTCCCACAACCCCACTTCCACCTCCTCCTCATGGGCGCCGGTGTAATGGTTAACCACAGCGCAGCAGAATAAAAGGAGTCCTTACTTTCCCCATAGTGCTCAGTTCCTTTCCCATGATTTCTTCTTTTCTTTGCTTGCCTTAGTGAGTGTCAAAGACTGCAAAAGTAGCAGTATTTGTTCGGATCACAGGAAATGAAAGTACTTTCTTACTTTCATCTTGACTTCATTCCTGCCATGGCGACGCTCCCTTGTCTCTCTCTCTCTCTGCCCGTCTCCCTTAGATGTCACGTGACGGTTCTCTCCCCAGGTGTTTGGCCTGCGCCTGGCAGCCTTCATTGATTCGTCCGCACAGTGAGACTCTTTGTGCGTCGGCCTGGGAGAAACTCTCTGCCCATCCTCCCCCCACAGGTGGGGACGTTAACTCCAGTCGCTCTGTTGCTGCTGTCGCCAGTCAGAAAGAGTTTTTGATTGAAGACGGCGAGGGAAGGATCTGGTCAACGCGTGGCCGATCGTCGGCTGTCGGTCGGCTTCGTTCTGCTTTCCCAGCCGTCCTGTTTGGACTTCGGCGTGAAAAGCCATCGTGTGATTTCATAAGGGAGAGAGCACACTCAATACTCAATTTGCGATTGATACCAGAACCATTGTTTTGGTTTTGCTAACTTTTTTTCATTCCTGGCATTATGGTGAATGACTTTAAGCCAAAAAAACCCCCCAACATTTCATTGTGACTTGAAATATCTTTGCCACTCAGTGGTCTTCCTGTTGTCTGCACCCCGCCATCTGCCCTCATCCCCATCCGTCCACGCTGCGAGCGGAATGAGAAACACGGGCAGCACAGAGATACCCTTCTCTCAGATTTGCCTCAATACTTGCCGTCACTATGGCAACAGAGGATTTTGGAGGGAAGGGTGCGGGGATGTGGGGTGCACAGGGCAATGTGTTGCTTCTTTTGAATTAGTGTTTGCCTTTTTTTTTTTTGGGTGGTAACAGGGAAGAAAGTTACCAAAGGCATAAAGTGACCTTATTGTTTTGTACAGTAGTCATTTTTGTCTTGTTTTGTAATCCAGGGACTGCAGTTTCTGGATGCGATAGAGCTGCACAGCATATCGAATCTCATTGCCAAGGACTGTTGAGATACAATACTTAGCAGGTTATATTATTTCAGGTGCTATGCGTTCATACAGTACTTTCCAACAATATAACATAACACCTTAGAATCAATTTCGAGGAATAAGATAAGAAAATACATCCCCCTGAATTAATTTTTCTGGATAAACAATAAAGTGCTAATTTGCTTGCATGTTCTTTAGGTTTTCAGCTGAATAAAGTTTGACGTCTGCGTTGAAGGTATTGGTTAGCCACTGTTAAAAATGTGTTGCTGTATTTAGACCACTCAGATAAAAAAAAAAAAGTCAGTATCGGCCTATATCACAGTCACATTACTCTTTTATTAAAGTTTGTTTTATTAATATTGTACTGTAACAATTATATTCACCTCTTTGATAATAATCCAGTGTCCTAATGACTGCAGTTGTCGGTGCCATTTAGCTATTTAAACTAACGGGCCTCAGGTTTCAACTAAAACCTGGCCTCTGCAGGTATTATCTAGCTGTTAAGCTAATTGTGTAAAAAAAAATCTTGCCTCTGAAAGTCATTTTTTCTAATTACGCCAATGCTAAATATTCATAATTGTTTTAACGGCTCTTTAGGGATTTTCTTTCTGCTGAAGTCAACACTCTTGACTGTTTCACTGGTTTTTAGCTCTGTAACTCTGCCCCTTGTATGTTTTCATAAGGAGTTTATTTAGGTATAATTGTAGTGTTGCCTTCCTGCTGTGTGGCTAGCTTAGGGCTGCTAATGCACTCACAGGAGGGTCTGCATTTTTTCCCTCCACTTCAGTTTGATTTAGACTGAGGCGGCTGCTCCTTGGGTCGTCTCATGTATTTAATTGTTGTTGTTTTTTTTCTTTTTTAAGTGTCTTATGATCTTGCCATTTGGGGTTCATTTCTGCCCACGAGTTAGGATTCGTCAAGCCAATTCTTGCTAAAATTCAACCAAACTCAACACCTGAATTGTCTAAAACTTTTTGCAATCTTTACCATGTCAGTGATTTGTGGCTAAATCTACCACTTTTCACTGATTTCCACACCACGAATCCCCTCCAAGTGTCCACAGACGGACAAACGCAAGGCTTCAGCTCATTCCCTTATCTGTGTCAAGAATGAATGAAATCAGTGGAGTCAGAGAGAAGAGCAAGGTGTCTCTCCACCCCCGGGTGCACTTGCCCGCACGTTGCGGGCAAGTGCTCGCCTGCGTGTTCGCGAGGAATGCGACAGAAAGTGATGCATACCAGATGTTTGAGACATGAGGTGGGCTCCACTGGAACGTAACACATTCCCAGGGATGTTTGTGGAAAGATTCTTCATGTTCTGCAACGCCGCCACCCTTACCCCCCAACATGGCCACGCAGCCCGCTTAGTCGACTGTTTATCTATCTGCCTCCGTTTCTTTAATCTCGCTTAGGACTTGCGCTTTAGTGCGATTTTTACACCGCTTGTGTGTAAATATTGACAAGACTGAAGTTGGTGATGTTTGTGGACACGGCCCTTTAAAAAGTATGAGAGCCAGCACTGTTTCATTTCCAAGTTAAAGTGATTCAGAGTGACAGTTGACATGGTGTTAGTGTCTGGGTATGTGTGGCATGGAGCACAGGGCCAGAGGAAAAGGCAGGAACTCATGACTGAGTATCTTAAGCTTAAACTTGCTACCATGGGAGTATCTTTTGAGCATTTATGTCTGTAAAACAGGGGAGTCTTGCTCGAAACATCTCCCTGACCTGCCTGTTGTGCTCCTTGATCTTTATGATGCAGTTTGTTGACTAAACTTCTCTAACAAGGTTTTGAGGCCGTCACAGAACAGCTGGATTGCTGCTGAGATTAAAAGTTCTCACAGGTAGACTCAACTTACCAGCTAAAATCCCATCTCCACTGTAAGGTCTCACTCTGGGCAAACCCAGTCCTCAAAGACCATTGTTCCGCAACTCTTAGATGTCTCCCTGGTCCAAAATATTTCAATCAAATGGATGAACTACCTCCTCAGTGCAGTACAGTTCTCCAGAGTCCTGATATTGACCTCATTATACGACTCAGGTGTCAAATAAGCCGAGACACATCTAAAAGTTGCAGGACAACTTTTAGATGTGCAGAATTGGAGTTGCTGGTCTAGCCGGTTAATGTCTCGTCCGGTGCTGGCCAAGTTGGGTTTGTCTCCAATGGGAGTGTGTTCCTCACTCTCTGGGCATGCATATGGACAGGAACGTAAGCAGATCTGGGTACATCTGATGATGTCACTTTGCGTGAGTACCCTTCTCTGAAATCTCTTGGTATATTTGTTCATTGTGGGTTGGCTCTTCCAGTTGACAACGTTTGCGTTCTACTGCCACAATTTATTGAAAGTTTCTTACGTCAAAGTTTGACCAAGGTATAGTTGATTGGCAGCTCGCTATATACTGCCGTGTCATCGTGGATTGTAAATGGTGATTGAGATGTTGTCATTGACGTCAATCCACAGGTCAATCAATTATTGCAGCGTGCTGCCAATCAAGTCGCTTGTGCACAAGAGTTGACTTAATGTAAATGTTTATACTTGTAAACTGCAGGCCTCTCTTGAAAAATATATATGTATTTTTTAGCTGGTTAAATAAAGATTATCATTGGTTCCCAAAAATTGGAACGGGCCATACAGGATCTGTAAATTTATCTGAATCTGGTTACCTTGGAGAAGGGGCTTATATGATTTCTGTAGGCAGTAGGACTTATCACACTGTTTATCATTTATCATGATATATTTCTTCTGATAAGTCTGATTTATTGTTGTCTTGATAAATTCCAATTAATGTTTAAAAGCCCCCAAAAACTGTCTGTAAAACTGTAATGCAGGAATGATTCATTTAGCTATTGTCTGCATTTGGTTCAATGAGTATAAATTTGAACATATGATTGAATGCAGTTACGGTGCGTGGTGTAGTGATACAAATCATATTACAAATGAGTTTGTTTTTGAAGAGCAGTATTTGTGTTTGTGGTTCAATAATTGCTGCGTCATGCAGTTTATCATAATCGCAATAGTACCCCAAAACATGCCTATAAAACCTTCAGCTCTCATTGCTCTTACTGGTGAAAAAAGTGAAAGGGCAGCGATTCGTGCCTCTGAATCATCCCAGCTGCAGGTTCAAGTGTTGCCGCGCAGATGCTACAATCGGGAAAAGTCCTTTTCAGGTTTTCCCCCAGTGTTTTATAAGCCTGGCGGGCCACCAGGCTTTACTTGTGCCCCCACCAGGCTAAGCATTGCTTGTTTATTTTAAGCCTTTTTAAAATGTTTGCATTGTTTAAGACTTTATAGTTGGTATTAATTTTCCAAACTTTTAACAGCACATAATTATTTTTTGATATTTTCTGTCAGCTTTAAGCATTTTTTTAACTCAAAAACACGACGACCGGCTGGAGGAATGACTGGCCGAGCGCCCAACCACCGGGCTTAGCAGGTTTTCCGAGGGAAAATTTGCTTTTGTAGCAGCTCATCTGGGTTTTTCTTTGTTACTTTTGCCATAGTTTCTTTCATTCTTAGGCGCATTGGAGCCTTCCCAGTTTCAAATGAATATGATGAAAGAAAAACCACTTACTCTTGTCATAAGTCTGTGGCGACGCTTTCAGAATGCCTCATCTCTTTAAAACTGGAAAATTCAGGCGCGTTGATAAGCCAAACCACTTAGGTTTCTCAGTGGGACTTGAGGGGAAAAACAAAAACAGTTTCCAGTGTTTCTGACTCACTGGCTGCGACTCTGAGCCCCAGACACCCAGGTGGCCGGTGAGCTTCCTCATCAATCCATATTTTGCACCGGTGGGGGATGTTAGCAGCTCTGCTCCGTCACCTCGGCAACCGCTTCCACATTACTTACAGTAAAGAGGCAGGATGAAACTCTTTGCTCCAGGCTGGCTGGAGCAGAGTCTGGAGAACTAGAGAATGTAGATTATTATTTTTTTGTTCATTCTGATGAAAAAAAAACTTGGTTGGAGCAAAAATAATCTCATTTAATTGCACCGTTTATATCAATACCAATGAATGCAATACCAATGCTTTCCTAATGATTTTGCTTTTTGTCTTTCTCTTCTAGTCCTGTGTGCCAAAAACCTGGCAAAGAAAGACTTCTTCCGTAAGTAGCCAACTTTCGCAGTTGCTTTGTTCAAATTTCTATGTGTAGCTTTCTGTGTCATTCATCTCTTCGAGGTGTTGCCTGTTAGACTTGTGGAGATTCGACATGAACCCTGTAAAGTCGACTCCATTCTAGGAATGAGACGCTGATAAACTGTCTGGTGTAGACAATGATGGCTCTCAAAGGTCTAAATATTTGGCCATTGTGTGGATTGCCTATGTCCTGCAGGGTTTTGTCTCTTTAAATGACATCATCTTAATTCTGATGTCGCATAAACAGGTGTTCCTCCTGGAAAACCTTGAACATAAACTCATCTTTTTGCGGCAGTACCATTATTTCACTCTCAAGGCACGACTTCCTCAAAATGCAGATGCTTTGAAAACCCTCACAGTTTTGAAAACATAAAAAATGAACTGATTAAAGAAAGCCGCAGGCGATAAATCTGTCCTGTTGCTCTCAAAATGCATCATCTTTGAGATTCAGATACACTGATATTCAAAGATTGTCTGTTCCTGTTTGCTTTATAACGAGTAAACCTTTCATTTCAGTGACGTTACTGGGTTAAAGGTTGACAAAAATAAATGTATTCTTAACAAAGGCACCAGTAGCACAATTATTGAATTTGTGTCTTTTAGACATTACCAGTCCTCTGGACTTTTCTGACAGGCGTAACTGGAAGTCCAACATAAACATCGTCATTGCATTTTGTGACTAATATCTAGGCTACCGCTAACTAGCTGCTAATAAACCTGTGATTGCTGGCTAGCTTTTTTGCAACTATCATGGTTAAGTGTAAATTTGTTGCCAGCGACCTGGTTTGTTTCCGCCACTGGATGACTTTTGATGCCATACGATGCTAGGTGCAATAAAACGTTTAAGGTAGGCACCATGGGGGTTAAGGGTGTAGAAAACAATACGCAGTGTGAGACACATAAAGCTGGGTCCACAGTTTTTGCTATGTTTGATTCTATTAAAGCAAATTCTCCCAACCACCATTTATGCTATTTGTCTTTTTTATCTTAAGTCTCCTTCAAGATAGCATACAAAACGGTCTTAAAAAGTCTTATATTTGACTTGGCTAAACCTGCAGATACGCTATCTAGGCTGAAACTCGAGCTTTTTTCTTTCCCGTCTTTTTTGCAAAGTATTATTAGCGGGGACACCAATAACACCGAAACAGTTTTTACTCTCAAAGTGGAATTAAAGTAAAGTTTTATGAACTTCCGCCACAGAAAACACTTTTTTTTTTTTATTATGCGGTTGCCACAAGAAAGGGGACGAACACTGTGCCGAGCAGCCGTGGACAGCTTGCAGACCGAACTTCCTGATACCTTCTTGTTGGGTGTTGGCAGAGTTTTTGTGTGTTTGGAGCAGGCTGTCATGGTGAAAGAGCGTATAAAGTTCCTCGGCTCTGTCGGGTGGTTTTTGCGCCTCCCGTTCCTGCCCCTCCAGTGTTCAGGAGCAGAGAATACATTCACCCTGAAAGCTGTCGAGGGAGTTGCACCCACAACCCAGAGTTGAGTTGAATTCAGCTTCACACGAGGCACAAACTTAAGTCTCCTCCTTTGGTTTTGCACTTTTCAGAGCGTCACACGCATATATAAATGGATTTTTATCTTAAAGTATCTGATTCTTCTTTCTTTTGTTACAGCTGTAGACAATGAAATGCACATCAATTTCTTTTCAGACATTTAAGATTAATTGCGTTTACATTTTTAACACATTAAAATCTCTGTAATTACAATCGATCAGTTGTTGATAGTGCGTGTCACTTGCATGCCAGATTTGTGTCTGTACCAGAAACGCAACACAAAACAGATGTTCCAACTTTGTGCTTTTGAATTTAAAAAAATATATAATGAAAATGTGATTAATTGAGTTAGACATTTTTAAAATGAAAAACTATGTAATTATTTAGTCAATCAAAATTATGCATTAAAGTCCCAGTCTTGATTTCAGCTCTTAGTTCTTTAGACCAACTCCAAACCAGTGCTTATAAAATGCATCAAACTTCATCTTTCAAAGAACTTTCTGACATTTTCTTAGAATTGAGTGTCCTTTATTATCATTTTGAGTGAAATGCCAACACAAAGACGTCCGTAACTGTGAAGTAGACGGAAAAGAGCACAGACCACAGGTTCAAGAGATTATCTTGCGAATGGTTAACCACAAAAGAATGGCAATGAGTCCAGATATGCAGAGCTGCTGGAGCAAAACACTTGCAGCTGTAATTGCAGTGAGAGCCAAAAGCAGGGGAGCTGAATATAAACGTATGCTACAGATTAAGTGTGTAAAACAAAAACATCATTTATTTTTGTGCAACCTTTTTTGATGGTCTGTCACATAAAACCACTTGACATAAAACATGTTGATGTTTGTAGTTGCAACAAGAGAAAATCTGAAATGTTCGGAGCACATAAATTTGGAGCAGCTAATCGATTGGCCCGGATTTTCGTCATTTTGGGTGATCGCCGATCGGCAGATACTTGATCGGCGGATCTTATTCACCGATGCAATCCGCCGCTGTAAAGGTCCGAAAGTCAACCACTGTCATCTTTTGCTCTGACATGAGAGCGATCTGACCCGTAGACCATCAGGTCTCGCGTGCACAGGCAGGTTTAACAGTAGTCACCCAACTGTTGACAAATTAGCAACTTTTCTAACCCCCCAAAAATCGGCAATGGCAGGTCAGCCAGAAAACCGCAATCCCCTGAATATAAATACCTTTTTCCTTCTTAGTACTTTTATTTGCCTATATGTGTTTAAGGTCACTCTTATTTATGTACTCCTGTAGCCTTGCAAAGACATTTTGTGTGTTTGTGCAATGACAATAAAGTCTGTCTATTTTTCATGCCAATGTTAGTAAAATCAACATTGATTTAGACAATTTCTGCACCTTAAGAAATGCTATTTTGTTTTGTCAAATATCGGAGCGTTTGTTGACGTAGACGTGTTGATGACGTTCTCTGGTGTTTTCCCCCCTCAGGCCTCCCGATCCGTTTGCCAAGGTCGTCGTGGACGGTTCAGGCCAGTGCCACTCCACAGACACTGTGAGGAATACGCTCGACCCCAAGTGGAACCAACACTATGATCTGTGAGTCCCAGTGGATTTCTTTTCTTTCTTTTCTTTTTTAATGACACTTCTGACATCTGTTTTCAGAGATAAAGTCCCCTCTGACTCCCCCTTTCTATCGGTTCATGCCTCACACTTTGTACGTCTGTCTTTATTTAACCTTAATGTGTCTCGGGCTAAGACGCTAACGGGACCTAATCGACAACAGACGGATGGAGTTCTGGCATCTAGCTCCTTCGGTGTGCGCGGATCCTTCACGATGACATCACGACTGGGTCTAAAAACGTCCCCCGGAGCAGCACTTAACGGAGCGGAGACGGGCGGGATGTCTGCAGACGTCGCTGTCCTCCATTGACTGAAACACGTGCATGTCTTGTTGTACGGCGCTCGGATTTTCCTCCCCTCCCAAAAAGACGGTCTGCCCTGTCAAAAAAAAAAAAAAAAAATGCAACCTTGAAAAAAAAAAATGGAAAAAAAAAAAAAGAGGCATGTGAGAGTGAAAGTTTCCAGCATTCGCCCCGGTTTATCCAAACCGTCAATCGTGGCCAACAACGGGAGGCGGCACGTGTCTCAGTTTGTTTGGTTGCCGTGGATACGCTCTGTCTTCTCTCTCTCTCTCTCTCTCTCGCTTTTTTGGCGATGCCGTTAAAAGAGCAGCTCGTGTCGGGTCCGACTGGAGGGGAAGTGGAGGGGATGTCACGTGCGCATTCAGACTGGAGAGGAGGGATCGGCTCGTTTTAACTCGTCCCGTGGGTCTGCAGACGCAGCCGGCTGGAGTTCACGCGGAGGCGCGATGCGTCTCCCATCAATGCCTCACCGGCTGCCGATGTTTACTCCTGTGGCTGGCTCAGGGATTCCCAGGTGGTGCGGGGAAGGGAAGAGCTTTCAGTTATCAAGGAACTGCTTCGTGTGTTTGTTTTTCTTTTTCGAGGCCCACAAACACAACATTTTAATTCTGGAAAATGTTAAGCTTGATGAGACTTTTTCTCTTTACGTTCTTTTCTTTTTTTTCTTTGCATTTAAATTCTAAAGTAATGGCTGAAGTCCTTTCTTGTTTAAAAAAACCAAAAACAAAATGCCACCAACCTTTTCTTTCCAAAAGATGTTTTAGGCAAACGAATTTCTTTTGGCAAAAAAAAGAAAAGAAAGTTAGGAAGGTGACTTTACGGTAGATTACACAAACACAGAATTGGTCATACGACTTAAGTAAGGAAAAAAAAAGAAATGAATAAAAAAGAAAATGAAAAACATGTGGATTTGCTCATGTCGCTCTTTTTTTCCTCTCTCTATCTGGATTTTGTTTGTCAAAACAAACATAGAAAAGCGAGAGAGAAGAAGGTGGAGCTTCATATGGAACTATAGATCAACATTACAATAGACTGAGTCAATAAATCCTGATAATAAGGTGCAAACGAGAATCAAGTGACATTCCGTCTTAATGTTTTATTCTTGTTCATTTCTCATAAACATTCACAATTATTTCCAGCATATATGTTTTCCCTGTTTGTTCAAATTCTGAAAGACAAATGTATCTTTTTGTTTACCATTTTGTAAATGTCTGCCACTAGCTGACCCATTCTTGGCCAGTTTGTTTTTTCTGTACCACCTTTTTTTTTTTTTTTTTTTTTTGTAATTGCCTTTTGTCCAGCCGCTCCAACAGTATCTCCATAGCCTCACATATTTGAAATAGGTTTTCCCGACACTGAGATTTTAAAAGTCAGAACGCAACATTGCGGAGTTGAGCTAGTTTTTTTTTTATTATTATATCTGCGAGGGTCCAGAGATTCGGAGTGTTTTTTTGTGTGTTTCCAGGCCTGTGGTGAGCCGCAGCCAGCAAACCGGCCCGTGAACTCTGACCCTTCAGCAATGTTGCAGGATGTAGCTAGCATGCCAAAGATAGACGCAGTCTGGCTTCTTTTCTCTCACACTCAATCTTCCTGCAGTGGATTTGTGTAAGAAACAAATCTGTACAAAAAAAAAAAAAGCAACCGTTTGTCAGCCGGCGATTGTTGCCCTTTGGGATCATTTCTTCTTCAAAGTACCGGCATTCATTAGCTTGAAGCGTTTCATTCAGCCACACTCCTGGGAGTGTCCGCTCTATCACGTCGGGTTAATAAAGAGTCCTCCAGATACTGTGTTAACAAACACTTTTGCGGCGTTAAGTGCCCGATGTAATGGAAAGTTACGCGCGCCCACTCATCCAGCCAGCTTCCTGCAACCATCTGAGCCGTTTGCTGAAGAGCTGAGCCGCGAGCTGTGAATTCACAGTGGGATTTTCAAGCCAAATCAATACGTCTTGTCAAGTGAAGCATTTGTTTCTTCTTTTATTACTTTAATTTACAGTCTCCCTTCGGTGTGCCAACCATGAGAATGATGCGAGAGCATAATTCAGCAATCCAAATGTGCAGTTGTTTGCGTCGTCGTGCAGAAGCGAAACAAAATCCATTTTTAATGCCTTGCAGAAGCGTAAACATCCTTCTGATGTTTCCCCACATTACAACTACAAGCTTGAATATATTCTATGATTTTATGTGATGGAGCAACACAGTTGGCCGGCATTTTTATAAGTAACTGTATGAAAGCTGTGTTGTGAACGTGAATTCAGCCCCATTTACTCTGATGCCACTAAAAAACCAAGTGGAACCAGCTATACAGTCTGAAATTTAATTTCACAATTTTGTGGAAAAAGCTAAAAATAGAAAGAAAAAAAAAACTTTGGATTTTTCTTATATTCTCCCCCAGTGTTGAAAAAGTGTTGTCTCTTTTATTTTCTTTCCTTCTTTATTTCCTTCTTTCTGCTTCTCTCTTTCTGCTGCTATGTTTCTATCTGTTTTTCTTCCTTTCTTATCATTTCTGTCTGCTTGTCTTTCTTCCTTTCTGACTTTGTCTTTTTATCTCTGTGTTTCTTTGTCTTTCTGTCTTGCCCCTGTCTTTCTTTCTGTTTCTTTCTTGAAGAAACTTTCTGTCTGACTTTGTCTATCCTTCTTTCTGCTTCTATTTTTCTGTCTTTCTTCGATGAGTTAAGACGACTGATATCCTTGTTTCTGCAGAACTACAGAGACATGGGTGTCCATGTCTCTAAAGAAAGAGGGCAGGAATCAGAGATCTCTGGAGGAGCTGCAGAGATGCAGAGCTAACATTGGGGAATATGTTATACAGGAACGCTGTTGGATCTTCGCTGGACAAAACTAGTCTTTCTAGGAAAATGCCAAGGAGAAAGCTCCTGTTGAAGCAAAACCTTTCCGAATCTTGTTTGCTGTTTTCCAAAAGCCGTGTAAGGGACACAGGAAAAAGTGTAAAATAATGCTCCGTATTACTATTTATAGCAGAAAACTAACACTGTGAATCCACTAAATGTTCTATCTTTTTGTTGATCACTCCTAAAGGGGCAGTATCATGTAAAAATCAACTTTTTTATGTTGTAATGTTATTCTTTCATCAAAAACAGAGCTGGAGTGTTGCTTTCATTCTTCCAAGCATGCTTGAGAAATCATTCTGTCATTCTGGATACCATTCAGCTGTGGGAAACACCTGCGTGGACTTAGGGCCACCTTCAAATCGCAGTTGCTCCTCGGAGCTGCAGTTTCCAAACTTCCGATTTTCAGCCATATGGAGCTCCTTAAGACTAGCCAGCAGAAATTAGCAAACACCTGGTTGAACTGCACATCAGCTAGAACTCATTAGAGGAACTACTTTTCGGCAAAACGCTGGTAAAAAACTGTGAAAGGATTAATAAAGGAGCCATGTTGTAATGACGTCCTGAAGAAGGAGTTTCAGAAAGAGCAGGAGCTTCTTAAAGAGACAGAAGCCCAATTCCAAGGTTTTAAACCAGGAAGTAAAATTTCTTTTAAATCATATTTCATGTATAGAACATTTTGTAACAATTGCAGGTAGCATGGTTACCTGATTGTGCTACAAAATGGCATTTGTTGCTGGAAAGCACATAATACTGCCCCTGTATTGATAAATACGGTAGGTGGTTGCGAAGGGGTGTGAAAACGTCTGCAATGCATTTCACTGTTTATTTATTCCTGCCTGTTTTCATGCTGCAGCCCTACAGAGAGACTGTCATAATTAACCGTACAGTAGAGAATTATGGATCTATGGATTTCCACTCCGAGAAAAACGTCAGGTTGCGGTGCCAACGTCTAAATGCTAATTGCGTAGGATTTATACTCTTTGCATTTTTAAATCATATCCATACCCTCATTTTCCCTTTACTTTGACAAAAAAAAACTAACTTTGAATGTAATGGAAACGGTGCATCGAGTCCTAAAAATCTGCTGCCTGTTTTATGGTCAAGCTCACTTTTATCATCGGGACTCAGCTTGGTTTTATTGTCTACGACTGCGTTAAAATTCTTCGCCAGTCTAATGAGTTTTACAACACGACTGCGTTTTTTTTTATTTTGTTTGTTTTTTCTTTTTTTTTTTTCTTTCTCGCTCACATCCACGTCCCTCCCATCGTGTCTGACTTGACGGAGCGGCTCTCTTCCCATCGCACCCAAGACAGGCATTTGGCACGCGCTCAAAACGTCCAGACGTCTTACTCACAGCCCCATTGTTTCGGATCCCGCTTGGTGAAAAGCAGTGGCGTAATTACACAGAGGACGCGGCTCTGCAAATCGCTCAGACGATTCGCTTTAAGCCGAGGGTGGGCTCCCTCCCGAGCAGATGTGCCACGACAAGTTCAGATGGCAACTTTTTTTTTTTTTTTCCCCTCCTTGCAGCCTCACACATTCACACACGCGGGAGAACCTCATTAGAGCTCATTAGAGCCAAAGTCCGACAGCAGACAGACATAAACAATAAATAAACCCACTTTTTTGGTAAATTTGTCTTTCATTTCCAATATGTATCTTGGCTGCTGTGACTTGTTTGAGCTGCCGGCTCCAGTTTATTTATTTTTACTGACCCCAGAAGGCAGGCCCGTTGATTGGTTGTTGTTTCTGCCAACAGCAGTAGCCCGGGTAAGATGGCGGCCATGTTGGCCTGCTTGGCAACATGGCTAATTTTAGCCTTTAATTGAAGTGATTTTTGTTTGCAGTTTGAAATAATTCTTCCGAAATTCCTCAAAAAAGTTTTCATTCCCTTGAACGCGAAATAGCACGTGATTTTAAAAGTGGAAAGAAAATGATATGACTTATTTTGAGGAGTTTTGATTCTTTGCCAACAGAAAATCTGAAAAGTGTGGTGTACGTTTGAAGTTACTGCTTTAGCTGCAGCTCTACCGTCTTTCCACATTTAGGGAGTGAAAATTCTTCCCTGCAATAAAGGTCAGAGTCAGCAGGATTGGATGGAGAGAATTAGTAAATATTTTTAAATCTTGACATTGATTCAAAGTAGCATTTATTTCTTTACTTTGACTTTGACTGGCACCTTTTATCTAAAGCTTTTGTTGAAGTTGATTCTGATTTATTGTGTGAACTACATTTACTCTTTGAAGAACATTTCACTTCCCTTTAGGCTCAGTAAAGAACTTTTTGGATTTGAATTTTATAAATTCCAATTAACAATGTAAAAAGAAAACAAAACTGACAGTATGATCAGAAAATAATGATGAATTAAATTGAACTCCATTAATTTGTCAAGCGTTTGAATTTTCACTTTGCGGTCTGAGTACGAATGCACGGCTCTCCCACTCAGCTCCTTCAGACTAGCCAGCAGCAATTAACAAACAGCCTGTAGTATCCACACTACCAAGGTGTTAGACAACGGTTTATATTGGACCATTAACCTTCAATGCAACATTGGTAAAAACATTGTTGAAGTGTTAATAGAGGAGCACTGTCATGGCGACTTCCTGGTGGAGTTTCAGAAAGAACAGGAGTTTCTTAAAGAGACAGAGACCCAATTTTATTGCTTTAAATTACAAACTCAAAGTTCTTTGAAGCCATATTTTATATCTACAGAATTTTCATAAGAACTGAGGGTAACATAGTTACTTGATTGTGCTGTAAAAATTATACTATGTGGCTGGAAAATGCATTACTGCCCCTTTTAGCAATTTCTAAATGAATAGAACCTTCCTGAATAAGCCTTTAGTTTACCATTCACCTCAGAGTGCTGGTGCTGCAAGGCGGGTTCACAGATCAGTCACTGGTTCTTCTGTTAGCATGTCCTTGACGAGGTACAGCTGGTGTGTCACCGTACAGCATTACGCTGCTGCTCTTTATCTCCCTTCCTACAGTCCCGTCCCACTCTTCCTGCTGGGAACGTTATGAAAAAGCTCGAAGGGTTCACACTTTGCCTGTCATGCTCAGGGCCAGACGCCGAGATGCTCAGGGCCAGATTTACACATTCACACCCGCCGGCTGGAAAATCCCCTTGAGCCGCCACACTTTCCTCTTCCTCGTCTGTCTCCGCGTCCCGAGTGTCGTCCTTGATGCAGAGCTTTGTTCGTGGCTCCTATTGTTGGGAGTCGGTCTAGTCTGGGGGTGGGGGGGACCCAGGACATCCTCAGTGAACTTTGTGATAGATCTCGCAAACGCGTCGTTGTCCGCCTTCATCCTAACGTTGTTTATGATTTGTAAGCAAACATCCGTTCTGCTCCCGTTTCACCTCAGGTACATCGGGAAATCGGATTCAATCACCATCAGCGTGTGGAATCACAAGAAGATTCATAAGAAGCAAGGGGCCGGGTTCCTGGGCTGTGTCCGCCTTCTGTCTAATGCCATCAACCGCCTTAAAGACACAGGCTGTAAGTATCAGTGACGCTTCAAAGTAGCAATTTCCCTCAAGACAACCTTTATCATTGCTTTTCAAAGTACGTCTCTTTGGTTTCAAGTAGAACAATCAGCTTTATATGTTTAAAATGTTTCCTGTTTTATATATATGGTGCAAAAATATCAAATAAATTATGCTGACTTGTCCAATTTGTAACAAAATCTAACAAGTTGCAACTGAAAGATAATAATTATAGTAAGTTTCAGTGGTAGCTAATCCACTGTAGCTATTTGGATTAGCTATTTTCGCTAATCCAAAAGCACTAAATACTAACTTTAGCTCCGCTAATAATTTTGATGTATCAGAATAAATTTATTTTGATAGCTATCCGTATTGTCACCATTGATAGTTGTATTATTTTCTTCACTGCTTGTTCAATGAAAATGTCAAAAAACAATCACACTTCTTTACATCCTAAAGAAACCAGATAAATAGTTCTTATGATCACTTTTAGCGCTATCACAATAAGACTGCTAAATGTCACCCCCCCATAACCAAAACATCAGCACACATGCCGATCACATCCCAATGTACTCGGAGCATCTGACAGCAGTCTAACTGGACTGTGAAAAGGGTCGACCAGAACAGGAAGAGCCGCTCAGCATCACCCTGCAATTACGGTAAAAAAAGAAAAAAGCGCCTTGTGTCAGAAGTTAGCCGGGTGAACGAGACGGAGGCTTCTTCCGCAAAACGTCTTCCTCGAAAATGCCGGACAGATTTAGCTGACGACACGGCAGCAGTCTGGAGATGGTGTTTTGAGCTGGTACCTGCTCTGGGGCTCTGTGGTTTTGTTGGCTGAACTGGGAAAGAATCCCGTAACTTTTCCTAGAAACTCCTGACACGGTTTTTCTGAAGCGACACAGGAAACCTGAAGTTTATGCAGCAGCTGCGAGTGGTTTGCTTTTGCATTTCCCACTTTTTTTTTCCTTCTTTCTTTTCCTCTCCTGCCCTCGTCCTCGCCCCTCGGTTTCCCCTCCAGTCTCGTCCATGAGATGGCAGAACGTGTGTGAGCGCACACACACACACACACACACACAAATGAAATACCATTGTGACTAACCTCCATCTCCGTCTGCCGATCTAGACAACCGGTCATTTTGCACAGACATACATAATTGTACAGCTATTTATGTTTAAGCGCAGATTTGTAGTTTTCTCTCTGTTGTGGTCTTCGTCATTCTTGTTTTTTCTGCATTTACCGTCACTTGCCCCTCCACAAGCCCTAGAAATGGCATTGACTGTATCATTGGTGTATAATTGCAGCATGTCTTTGCTTCTCTGGAACAGCTATGTATGACTGCGCAGACTTAATTGCTCTTGTGAAATTATTCACACTCTTACAGCATTTTCACATTTTGTTCACTGGGCGGAGTTGTAGTTTTCTGTTTGATCGCCGATCTTTAAAAAAGCCTGACCTGCCGATTCCGATATTGTCCAAAACCGGTTTTTTTTTTCTTAAACATTTTTTAATAGTTGTCGCTGTGACGTGGCATTTCAGTTGGCAACATCGGCTGATTTTTCACACCTTTTCGGAGGTTGACAGAATCACTTGATAAGATCAATTTCACTCACAGTGAAGGAAATCAGAGCCTGTCAGTAGCTCCATCCACAAATTTAATATTACATAGTTTTGAGGAAAAATGCATGTGTTTCCAATTTTGGGGGGATCAGCCTCATGTGTTTTTCCAATTATTTTTTTTTTACGAGGTAAAGCTTTTAAAGGTCACAAGATATTTAAAAATATCACTAGGTAATTATGTGTTATTGGAGGACATTATTAAAAATACCTAAACACCAATTATAAAGTCTTAAAAATGACAGTAAGCCCCTGTTTGCCCCCGTAAAATAAATAAACAAACAACGCTAAGCCTGGCGGGGGCGCAACTAAAACCTGGTGGCCCGTCAGGCTTATAATACTCTAGGGGAAACCCTGTATACCAGGGGTATGCAAAGTGCTGCTCAGGGGTCTATTGTGACCCTTTAAATGAATTCAGTGTGGCCCCTGATCTCAATTCAAGAAAGACACAAATGTGGCCCTCTGAGACTTTGTAATCTTTTTTTTTTCCATGGGGAATTTTTAACTTCTTAAACAGTAAGTGTTAAGTACAACACCAATTTTCTTTCTTTGCATTAGCTTTTTTATTTCATCATTCGTGCCATAGGCAACCAGCTAGTTTTTGTTTTCTTTTTTTTTTTACTCATAAACACACTTGGGCACATCCCTGCATTATGTTTGGCTAAATACAACAAAGATCGCCGAAAAAAAAAGAGAGAGATTTTTGTGTTTTTAATTGGGGATGAGAGGAATTTGGCCCCTAAATGTAAGAATTTTATATAAGTTTGTGATTGTCCAAAGAGTATTAATAGTTTCCTAAATAATATTCTTTTTAAAAAAGTATGTTTTTGGGGTTTTTTTTGTGTTTTTTTTTTTCTGATGTAAGTGTTTTCTGTTTTCTCTTTCCTCTGAGGCTGCTGACCTTCCACCAGCCTTGTAACGATTTGACCATTTTGGTCCCTGTTTAGTCTAGGCGGACATCCTGAGCTGATCTGCATGACACCCAGACAGGAGGGAACAGATAGTGGCATTTTTTCATGTCTGGAGGCAACTTGGACTTTTTTTTTCTTTTTTTCTTTGCTGTGTGTGTATTTTTTTTTCTCTCTTTCTCCCTCGCTCTGAAATTCCACAGACTTTAAGCAAAAGTTCAGACAAAAGAGCTTCCAGACTTTGGCAGGGGGTTCACGTGCGCGCCGAGCGGAATGGCGCACGCCTTGTGCTGAAATCCGTCAAACATTTGACCCCGCCGCGTTTGAACCCAAGCCCGCGCCGTACCGAAAGCCTCGGTGAGACTTTTACGGCCCGTGGCTGTTCCATCTGTTCTCTGGCTCGGTCCCGAGCCGCGGCCTTTCAGACGGGAGAAATGAGAGACGGATAATGAGAGAGGGGGGAGGCCGACTATTGAGTGATGTAAACGATACGCCGCCGTGAGACTCATCCAAGCAGCGCGGAACGCGTCCAAACACATGCTGGTTTACATGTATCTCTCTCTCACATGAATCCTTTCTTCTCCTCCGGTCCAGTTCCAGATTGTTCTCTCTCTCTCTCTCTCTCTTTTTATTTCTGTTTTCATTCCTGTCTGTCTGATTGTGCTGTTTTTCACTCACTGTGCTTCTTCTGTTTTTGATCTTCAACAGACCAGAGACTAGACTTGAACAAGCTGAGCCCCAACGACAGTGACACAGTCCGGGGGCAGATTGTAGGTGAGTGCACCGAAGGAATCACGTTTTCTCAAATCACAGAATAATCGGATTACAATGTCAGGCTAAAAGAGTGGGGAAAGTCCAACCTTTAATGTGAGTGTGATAAAAATTAAAGGCCTGCGGCCAGCAAACCAACTTTGCCGGACGATAAATCATCCCAGAAGTTATTGTGATAAACGATAATATTGTTGCTTTGAGACCATTTTAGATTAATATATTGGAATATTACACATCTGAGTTACTCTTGCCATCTGAAGAAATGCAGGTACAACCAATCAGACCTAGGAGGAGGGTCTCAGTGCTGTCAATCACACTCATGTACTCACTGCTAAATGTGCTAATTATTGCAAAACGACTCATTGTTACAGGAAAACAGTTTATCTCCCGTCAACGGTGGCTGTGCTAACTAGCCTTAACGTTCACAACAGACTAGGCTAGCCACAGCATAGACTGCTAGGATGATTGACAGCGCTAAGACCCACCTCCTGGCTCTGATTGGTTGTTTCTAGACAGCATCAAGAGTGCTTAGTGGGGCTCAATATTTTTCATAGATTATCTGTCTTACACCAAACTGTCACGACATGATGACAGTTTCAACAAATATGTTAAAAATATATTTTTTTATAAGTGTTACATTACATACTGCAGCTTTAGTATTAGTATTTAGAACTGATAAAAGAAAGCACTAGTTCCATTGGTAGATTATTTCACATATGACAAAACATTTTTCCAAGTGAAATAATCTACCATTGGAACTTATGTTTTTTTTAATTGTATTATTTACATAAGTTACAAGTAAGTTAGTTTTGTCCTATTCCAAGTGTATTAATATATTTGTCCTAGAAACTAGATCAATAATACTTGGTAAGATTGTGTTTTTGCAAAGTGGGAAAAGAAATCTACTGCATAAAATCCACCTCCATTGTTGCTTTGGATTTTGATGTTAGCCATTTTCCTATTATTTTTAACCCTCTCCAGGCAGGTATTGCAGATTTGCAACAACTTAGCCAGTCTTTGCAAGTAATTTGAGCCTGAGAGGCTTAAAAACCTACGCTGTTTTTTTTTTTTTCATTCTTTTGTATTTCAATTTCATCAAGTCTGGTGTCTGCTGTCTAGTAACCATAGCATCTGCATCTGCCTGCCATGTGTTCCTGCAGTGAGCCTGCAGTCGAGGGACCGCATCGGCACCGGAGGCCCCGTGGTGGACTGCAGTCGGCTGTTCGACAACGACCTTCCAGATGGGTGAGTGATGGCGAAGCCTCTTCGGTTTCTCTCTCGGCCGCTGCGAGTCGCACACAACCACGCGCTCGCTCGCACGGCGCATTAAGGCAGGACCGATGTAAGAATGCGAGGTTGGCATGTCGGCTCACCGCTGTGCCTGTGTGTGTGTTTCTGCCGCCAGCTGGGAGGAGAGGAGGACGGCGTCTGGACGGATCCAGTACTTGAACCACATCACACGCACCACGCAGTGGGAGAGGCCGACCAGGTGAGTCGGAATCCCAAACCCGGACTTCTTTAGCGTCTAACGGAGAACCTCGCCCTCTGACCTCGGTTGATCCCAACTAGGAAATAAAAACCCTGGAGAGAACCAAAGTGGGTCTGAGGGAGAACATTTCCATGGCACATATTTTATGTATTCTTGCATTCTTTGTGTAATCGAGGCGTCACGTTCACTTCCATCCCTCCCCTCCGCTGTAACCTCCTTCTTCCCACCGACTCTTAGGCCCGCGTCGGAGTACTCCAGCCCCGGACGGCCGCTCAGCTGCATTGTAGACGAGAACACGCCTGTTAGCACGAACGGCGCCACGCCCACCACCGCGTTGCCTCCGAGCGACGGCGACCAGCGAGTCCAGGAGAGGCGGGTGCGGTCGCAGCGGCACCGCAACTATATGAGCAGAACCCACCTGCACATGCACCCGGACCTTCCTGAAGGATACGGTGAGCGGAACAGCAACGCCACATAAAACACACACACACGCTTTAACATACAGCACTTTGCAAAAGGTCTTTGACGAGGTTGTTTCCACACTTGAACAACTTTGATTTAAATCTCTGGTTCTCAAACGGTGCTACTTCTGCTACCAGAATCTGATTTACGAGGAGGTGGTACCCTGGGCTTCAGCCATTTTTGGTCCCCTGTTCACTGAGGGAGAAATCTTTTATTAATGCAAATCACAATACATTATTAATAGGTAGTCCTACTCATAAGCAGGTATGAATTGATGCATGGTAGGTTTAATGCAGTGGCTCCATGTTGTTTCCAAACAAAACGTACTATAATTTCATAATTTTCAAATACTTGACTTTTGTTTATAGTCGCAAAAATCACTAAATATTAATACAATTCACCTGACAGAGCTGTGCGAATTTTATATAAAGTACAATAAAATCCTTCCAGAACAGAAACATTTATTACTACTTAGAAACTGTGGAGTACTCATTACGGTTACAAATTTAGAACAGGTTCCAGAAAATACTTACTTATTATCCAGCAGCCCAGAAAAATAATTAAGACGAACTTAGAAAAACTAGTTGAGAAACTAGTTTCCCCATTTTTCCAAACCAGAAAAGGTATTAGACCGGAGGATACATACTGACTGGTACTTATCTAGCAACCCTGAACAGGAGTATGTAGTTTACAAACTTTTTATCAACATTATTAGACTCTTTTCTTCTTTTGCTCTTTCCTTTGGTTTGTTATTTTGTTTTTATTTACTTTCAATTGCCTTGTTGCTGAGAATGTGCTGAGAATGTGCAATATGAATGAAATTACCTGACATTACAATGCAAAATATGTATTCATGAACAAAAAAATATAAATCCCCCAAAAATTGGCGCCCTGGGCTTCTGCCCATTTATCCCCTCTAAAGTCTGCTTCAGTGTGGCATTTTTGCTGGCTTTTGTGAAAGTTTAGTATTAACTATTTACAATTTGAAAATAAAGCAAATTAGCTGTAACGTAGAGATAATAAACCAAAATAGTTAAAACATGGACTAATTGTTTTAAATGGCTGATTCTCATATAGGAAGTGAACTCAGAACAAAGTCCAGGTTTTTTTTTTGCCTTTTTGTGGCAAATTTGCAGTAAACTCACAATTATGCATTAGCGCAAAAAAATCTGTTGAATTTGCGCAAATTTCTGCAATCGCAGAATCACGACAAACCTGGAGGAGCCGATTGACGGGAATCGGAATAAGAAGCTACAACAGGCTGAATTTGGCCTTGAGTTTGACACATGTGGTCTAATAGAAGTTGTTATAAGCTTGGCAGCTGCGACGCTGCCCTCCTCCCCGCTTCCTTTTTCAGCCCACAGTGAAACAGATGTATTCATGTAAAAGATAGCGCAGAGACGAGCTGCAGTCGCTCCCTAAAGTCCGGAGAAGGTTTTTTTTTCCTCACAGTGAAGGAGGAACTGAAACGCATCCCTGGGTTTAGGAGGCTCTCTGTGGCTGTCAACGCCTTCAGAGAGGCTGTCTAAGTTATTAATCTGACAGCAAATTAGCACGATAGACTCGTGGGAATTTACATAAAGTCACTTTTGTTCTGAATATGCAGAATCAGGATCTGGTTGTTTCTTTTATATATATATATTTTTTTTATTTAATTTTTTTTTTAACAAAAAAACACAAGTGAAGTAAAAATGATTCAGCACTAATGTTGCACCGCAATCACATGGTGGAAACATTAGAGGGGAAAGTGTAACTGGACCCCGAGGGTACTTCCTGTGCCCTGCGGTCTCGCAGCTCAGTGTTAGGATATCATCGGCACGGCGTAACAGTCCTGGCATGTCTGAGAAAGCATTTCGCCGGCTTGACGGATAAGCGATGATACGTGTCACCCCCTCCCACCCCTGATTCCTGGAGGCTCATGTGAAGCATTTCGCGATGCGGCTCTTGACACGAACAGGAAGGTGGACGTGGCGAAGACGGTGGCAGAGGACAGGAAATCTCCGTCGGGCAGTGATGAATGAGCTCACCGACCGAAAACTCAGACGTTCCTCCTGCCTCCGCCCCCCCCTCACGTCTTGTCTCTCACCTCCTCCCCGTCGGCCGCTGTTTGGGATCTCGGCCGACTCGAGCCATCCTTTCATCTCCCATCTGTCAGATCGCTCTCGTACGCTGACAGATTGGGAACAGGCTGCCTGCACGTGGAATATGGATGCAACTTTGGAGAAGGGCTTTTAATTGACGGTTGAGGCGACGCGATTAACCCCTCTACATTTTTGTCGATGTCTTTTCACAGAGCAAAGGACGACGCAGCAAGGTCAAGTTTACTTCCTCCACACTCAGACGGGTGTCAGCACATGGCATGACCCCAGAGTGCCCAGGTATGAGTAACACAATCACTACTGTTTTCTACTTCACATCTAATATTTTCATTTAGCTCTTAACTAGAACTGAAACGATTAATCAAATTAATCACAGTGAAACGATTATTGAAGTAATCATCAACTAGTATGGAAATCGATTAATCAGATTAATCGCAATGAATCAATTATTACAATAATTGTCAACTAAATTAGTCATTGATTAATTGTCAAGTAGAGCCAAGCGTTCAGTAAAATATTCTGTTGTTGCATTTTAGACAGTAAAATGTTTGTTTTGGTGTTTAAAGAAATGAATCAGATTGTTAGTGTATTTGCATCTTGTGATCTATGTCTAATGCAGAAAACAGACCTAAATAAAAAATCTTCAGAAGGTGCCAAATATCACAAAGAGTGTTGTAAGAACAGGTTTCATAAAGTAATGTCTCAAGCCCCGACCTTAAATCTGTGCGCTCTGATTGGTCATAAGTTTCCTCTGAGCGATTCATTTCACATAGATCTTACATACGTGGTTTTAAATCAGACGGCCATTTTTAAATCATTGTTTGTTTGGGTTTTTTTTGTATTAAAGCATCCACATTTTCCTGATATGTTAGCCGGGACGTGGCTGAGAATAAATCTAAAAGAAAAGATCAAACCAGCGCAGCAGATGTTTCGATGGGTGGTCCGCTTAATGCCGTGCTCGCGAAGATTTCCGCCGCATCTGTTTCGCCGCGCTCCGCCAACGGCGTTCACATCCGCACCGTCAACTTACAAACAGCCCGACGGCCGGCGTCGATGGACGCGCCATGTTGCCGGCTTCTATTTCACAGCGAGTTCTGACCCAAACGCACACGTTGACATGTGCGGCGTCCATTTTCCCCCAGTCCCGCATAAACACAGCTCGCTTTGATTGTTCTCAATGGAGTCTGATGGCGAGTCGTATGGAAAAGTATAATATGAACCACCACACTAAAAAGCAACCCAAAAATAGCGGCTGAAATCTCAGCAAAGAGCTGAAACTGAGTGTGAAGAGCAGCAGCAAGATCACCAAGTACTTTTTGTCTTGTGTTTCTTGTGCAAATATCTTCTTATACGTGAAATAAGATAATATACAGATAACTATTTGTTAATATTGAAAACAAATTTACTAGTTCCACTGACATTTTTCTTATGTTTTCGGTGAAGCAAGCTACAAGTGGAACTAGTACTTTTTAAAATTAATATTAAGAAATTATTGACTTAAAACAAGCTTCTACGTCTTGCTGAAATGTTAATTGTGAGTTAGTTTTGTCTTATCTCAAGTGCACCAACATATTTGCACTACAAACTAGACTAAAAATACTTGGTAAGATCTTGTGTGTTAGCAGTGAAGTGTAAATGTTGTCTTAGATAACCGGGGAAAAACTTTTAAAAAAAGAATAATCTAATCCGCATGTTGCTAAGTTTGCAATATTTCTTCTTTTCTGTGAAATTTCAGGATCATATTTGTCTGTTTTGCAACGCAGTTCTCTTAAAACGCGGTGGACTTGGCTTGGATTGACTCTCGTTTCGGTCCAGAAAGCACTTTGAGGATTGCTCGTCTACCTTTTCGATGCCTGTAACCAGATTCTTTTTCTTTTTTTTTTTCTCTGTGCTGTAGCAGCGCTACCCGACCCGCGCCGCGCCTAACGTGCCTGGGGCAGTCCCAGCTGACCCCGTCGGAGGCATGTGGGTCGTGTCGATTACGGCATCCCGGAAGAATGCGCAAAATATTTGCACATGCTTTTCCAAAACATGCCTCAGTGCGCTCCCTTTAATAAAACTTCATCGATCACGTCTCCCGTCTGTTGAATATGGATGACTTTTTCATAACTCTTCTGGTCACGCAACAGCTTACACCATGAGCTGCACTCGTTCTGAATCTAAAAGTTTGAGGGAATTTTATTTTATTTATTTATTTTTTTTGCTCCCTTTGTTTTGCCTGCAAACAGAAATAATTAAAAATTCCAAAAACCTCACATAGATTCTCAGTCTAGTTTCTAGGAAAAACATCTTAGCATGTTTGACATAAGACAAGGCTGACATACAAGTAACACTTTCATCAAGAATTAGAAGCTTTTTTTAGTCAATAGTATCTTAATATTGACAAAAAAAACTATTTCACTAATAGCTAGGGATGCACCAATCCAGTGATTTCACTTCCGATACCAATATCTGAAAAACAATACTGAGCACTCTACAAATGTTTCTTTTTTAAAAACAGACAAAAAATTTTACTGAATTAGAAATTTATTTGATAACTCTGCATCAGTACAGGAACTTAAATACACTGACAGTGTCACTAGTCTGGCCAGACATGTGAAACAACAACTTTAATTTGTTCAGTACGATCAGCCAATGTAAAATAAATGATACTAAAACTACCTTGGTCACACATGTACAAAAACAAACTGCAACAAATCATTTTTCAAAGGTTTCAGAAAGTGCAATTAGGAATTTCAAATATAATGTGAAATAAATAATAAAGCACGATTGCTCTAGAAATTCTTTCAGTATCAAGACCAATAAAGACATTAATATCAGATCGGTGCGTCCATACTCATACCGACACTTTTTTCCATGTTATATGTGAAATAATCTATCGCTTTTTTGATCAATATTACAAATTATTGACTTAAAACAAGCTCCTATTTCTTTCTGAAAGGTTAATGGTAAGTTAGACCAGAAACATTTTGTGTTTTTGCAGTGAACATTCGGCTCTGTTTTCAAGTGTGACTGACAGGGATAGTAAATAATCATCATGTTTTGTTCTGAAACCTGGTTTTGCGTCTCTGTTGCGCCTCAGAGACCTGAGCAATGTGAACTGCGAGGAACTCGGTCCGCTGCCGCCGGGATGGGAGATCCGCAACACCGCGACGGGGAGGGTCTACTTCGTCGACCACAACAACCGAACCACGCAGTTCACCGACCCGCGGCTCTCCGCTAACCTGCATCTGGTCCTGAAGTAAGAGCTGTAGCACTCAATAACACAAGTAAAAAAAAAAGTAAAGACAAGAAAAAAACCCCCACAGAAAACGAGATGAAAAATTATGTTTTTATTTTTGATTTATTCAGTCCAAGTTCCAACGGTTCTCGAGGAGGCAGCGAGAGTCAGAACGTCAGGTAAGGACCCGGCCCTACATCTGTCTGACGGATTTACACTGGAATACTGTTCCAAAGTGTGTTGACCACCGCAGGCAATCGTACAGACACACACACACACACACACACACACACACACACACACACACACACACACACACACACACACACACACACACACACACACACACACACACACAGAGAGAGAAATGTATACATGTTCTAGGCTTCCCACATCCTTTTCTGTCCTGACATTTCAGAAATTCTTCAGAGGTTTTAATCATGAAAGCGTTTTTTAGCACTCGATCCGTCACGAAGTTGTCTTTGGCCGGACATCAAATAGCCGAGTGAAAACCGATGCTGTTATGTGTGTGTGTATTTGTGTGTGTGTGTGTGTGTGCACGGGGGTGTGTGTGCGTGGGTGTGGGTGTGTGTGTGTGTGTCTGGAGCGTCTCATGTCCAGGAAACTGAGGTATTCGTCCCGCGCCCAAGTCGATGAACAAGCTGGATTTGAGCGTCCATACATGCAGTTATGATGGTCTCAACTCGTGTCCAGCTGTAGCAACACAGTCCCACTGCCCTTTTTTTTAAAATATTCTTCGTTTGAAGTTTTTATTTGAAAAAAGAAATATAAAGATGTAAAAAATCTTTTGATATTTTTTTATGTCTGAAAAATCGCTAAGTTGACAAAATGTGGCGATTATTATTAATCGACAGAGCTAAAGGGGACAATCGCTGATTTTAGATGTTTGTGGAAGTAGATAAGATCGGTTCCACGTCTAAGTAACGACCGATTTCCAACCAGCCAAAGTTAAGGAAATCAAAGCAGATTTACTGATGCACGCAGAAACCTTCCACTTCTGTCTTTTCTTTACAAGTCTCGCGTTTTTATCCCGCAAGAGACGTCTTGCCTCGACATTATCACCGTGCCTTGCAGCGAGTATTGAGCCTCAAGTTTGGGAGTCGTGATGGGATATAACAGGAGCCTGCTTCAACCTGTTGTGTTTATATGAACAGCGCATCGTATGATCTACTCCCTCTTCTGTTTAGTTTCAGAGCGAACTCTGAAGGGACTCTCAAACTTGTGACAAACGTCTGGAAAATCCATCAGTCCTCCTGGTTCACTGTCAAGACATCTGCCTTTTATCAGGCCAGAGATTGTAGACATTTTCACCTCTCGCGTGCCGTCATCCCGCAAAAATGTCAGATATATATGATGTCCATCAAAGTTGCAGTTTATAGCGCTGCATGGTTTTGGTTAAGACGTTCCCCGGCACTGTTGCCGTCTTGCTCCCTCTTCTAGTTGAGGTCAGCGTCCAATAGGTAACCGAATCCACGTCTGCTTTTTTTTTTTTTTTCCTCTCCCCTCCCATCTCCCAAGACCTGGCTGTGGGATTCACGTGAGAAAAGGACGTCTACTTTTCTTGGAGATGTTTGTGATTGATTAAAAGTGTGTCGGGGTTGCGTTCAGGTAACATGTTCCAGTCACTCGTCAATACGCAGCTGGAAAGAGAACAGAGAGAGAGACGGAGCGGCAGCGTTTGTTTTATGGGTGAGAGAGATTCTCCGTTCCTCTCCTTCCCTCCCTGCCGTGTTTGGGTGCTGTCAGAAGAGTAACCTTCGCGCCTCCCCCCCACGTCTGCTCCTCGGTCTAGTCGGCAGGAAATAAAGGGATTCATGAGGAGGGCTCGAGCGTCCTATGGGGGCCATGTGGCGTTCTGGGATGGCAGGAAGTGATTCCATTATGCTGCACCAGACCCCACAAACCAAATGGCCGCTGTGGTGAGGTGGAATGCAGTCTATCGAGTGGGTGGATACATTAAAGGCTAAACCAACTCTTTACAACTGGGATCTGTCTGGAGGTCATTTGTTACCACTTCCAGTTAGTTTTTTTTTCTTCATTTAATTGGAGCTGCATAGTGGCAACAATCCGTAAATCAATACGATGGTAAATACTGTGACTTTGGCAGAAGAGACGCAAGTTAACAATTAAGTCAATAAGAGGACATTTTTTTCTCTTGTATCAAGAAGGTCCACCATCTCAGTTTTTCATAATAGGCTGATTTTTTTAAAAAAATTATTGCATTTTGATATTATTTTGTCTGCCGTATTAAATACTGACAAAAAATTTGTTAATGTTTTATCACATTAAACTTAAGTATCCATAAAATATAACAAAACAGGAACTTCTTAGGTTGCTTGATAGAAAAATAGAAGATGAAAGAACGTAAAATTTTGAATTTTCCATGAACAGAGAGATGTTCATGCAAACATGTCTGTGGTTAAAACTTTGCTCCATAAAGTGGACAATCCTCAAAACCAACTGTATAAAATATCATGTATTTAAAGTACATGATATTTTAAGTAGAAGTTGACGCTACTCGGCTAAATCAGCTCTATTAACCTGAGGCTTAAGGAGCTTGTCGAGTGTGTATAGTTTTAAAGTGTATTTTGCATCCCACACCAGACCCTG
This sequence comes from Poeciliopsis prolifica, assembly GCF_027474105.1. Taxonomy (NCBI): domain Eukaryota; kingdom Metazoa; phylum Chordata; class Actinopteri; order Cyprinodontiformes; family Poeciliidae; genus Poeciliopsis; species Poeciliopsis prolifica. The sequence continues at coordinate 10,452,277 of NW_026562385.1, read as the reverse complement.
GACGTTTCTCTTCTGGAATCTCTCCGCCATCTTTATTCCTGGCTCCCTTTTAAGGATGACCAGCAGCGCCCTCTGCTGGATGGCGGCTAAACCACAACACTGAAAGAAGATCTCAGCCGACATTATTAATAAATTGGAACTGATTTTAATCTAATCAACCATTAATTGACTACAAATCATAATTCAATTAATTGTTTGCATTCCTACTTGGCAACATCTTTACATGAATAACAGAATAATGTGTTTAGCTTTCAACTTCAGGGTCAACATGTATGCTGACATCGATTATGGAAGTGATCTCCAAGCGACGGCCCAATAACAACTCTGGATTTTATATCTCTGTTAGTATTAGCAAGATCTTTAAAAGCAAACTAAATACAGCAGGTTGATTGTAGAACTGCTTTCAATTAGAGATGTTCCAAGAAACCAGCTGCTGTCCAGAATCATGTGATTTTATTCTCAGGCCTCGACTGGCGATCAGCAAGTCAGAACCTGATATCTGAATATCATATCTAACGATACAGTGCAGAAAAAGGGAGGGAAAATATAGTATTCTGTCGCTGTCATAATCTGTTTCTTAAAAGAAGTAATAAAGATGTACCTTCATTTTTGTTTTTATCTACTTATAGATACGTCTGTCCCAACACTCGGGCAGTGTTTATTTTTAGATTTCCTGTAATGCAGAGAGAGAGAGAGAAAACCGAATCTCTGTTTGTTTTACACAATTCAATTCTCAAATTATACACAGAATTAGAAAACATATTTTGTCAAGAAATCAAGATGCTTTGCATCTTGACCAGAAGTCCCCTCGGAATCCCTGATATAGTTTCAGCAGTAACCAGGTTATGATGTAATGTAAACGTCATAACTAGTGTTTTAAAAAATGGTTCAGAGTAGTTGATCCCCCCCAAGATCTCAGAATAACATTCTGAGCATCACTACCTTGTTTATTTTAAAGTTGCTTTTACAGGCTCCTCATAAATCATGAAAAAAATCATTTTTTTGTGTGTGTCTAAACTCAAATATTGGACCATCTCTGGGAGTTAAGAGTTGCCCCCTGCTGGTCGTTTTAAATAATGCATTTCTTTGGAGTTAATTTCTTTTAGTACCTCGAGGCTTCTACAGTGTGCGAGTGTAATCTATTTTATTACAACACTTTTTCCAGTTACCTCTATTGAAATGGCTTAAGGTTGGCAAAGCACTTTAACCACACCACAGTTGAAATTTAAAGTAGCAGCCATTGTTTTTTTTTTCCTTTAGAGAATTAAAATGACATGGGATCACATGTGGCTGAAGAGGAATTAAAAAAAAAAAAAGCAACAACGCACAATTTATGTTAAATTGATGAATCTTCTAATATTTGATGGGTGACTTTTATTTGTTTTCACCAAGTTATTTGGTTTCTAACCTCCTCTGTCTCGCCTCTTCCTGCCCCTGTTTGTGTTTTTCCTTCTCTCTCCATGTGTTCCACCTGTGGGTCCATCTCGCGGTTTACAGCCGTCAGAACCAGACCAAGGACCAGGTCCAGCAGGCCCTGGTGTCCCCGGGCCAGCTCCCAGAAGAGGCCGAGTGTCTCACCGTCCCCAAGTACAAGCGGGACCTGGTCCAGAAGCTGAAGATCCTGCGCCAGGAGCTGTCCCAGCAGCAGCCTCAGGCCGGCCACTGTCGCATCGAGGTGTCCCGCGAGGAGATCTTTGAGGTCAGCGCGCCACCTTAAACCTTTGCAAAACACGACCGTGACGGACTGTGACCGCAAAGTAGAACGTACAGTGCCTTGTAAAAGAGGTATTTATTCCCCAGAGACGTTTCACAGTTTGTCACACGACGACCCGCAAGCCGAATTTTATTGGGCACATACTGTCGTGGAGGGAAAGTCGTGGACGGTTTTGACATTTTTAGAATAAAAATGTAGAACGTGTTGCTCTTATTTATATCTGCGCCCCTCGAGTCATAACAGCGTCAGCGACATCGCTCAGGTCTTTTGTGAATAATACTTCATATTTTGGCACCAAAATACTGTCAAAAAAACTAGCAAAACACTTTGGTCTCAGTTAGCCGGGTGTTTGTAAACATTAAATTTCAAGTCTTGCCACATGTTCTTTGGATTTACATCTGGGCTTTGACCGGGTCATTCTGTCGCTTTGCTTCAAACCAGTGCATTGTAGCTCTGAATGCTATAAAGTCTGAACCGTAAAATTTTATTATAATCTTACCTGATTTAGAGTTATTAAACTCAAATTAAAGGAACTCAGAGTGTACGCAGTCTTGCCGTTTTCTGGAAGTTTGTTCCAGATTAGTGGAGTATAGAAAACGAATGGTGCTCCTCCATGTTTGGTTCTGGTTTTGGGGATGCAAATTAGACTGGAACCAGAAGGCCTGAAGCTTCGGATTTCGTTTTGTAACCCAGCTCGATGGCGTTATCTTGACATGTCTGCTGCGTTCCTTGGTCTTCTTCACGCTGGTTGTTCACCGGCAAACAAAACAAAAAAAAACCCAATAAATTGTTCACAGAACATCTGGACTTGTGCTGACAATAAATGGCACACAGCTGGACTCTGTTTACTAATAAGTGGTTTCCGAAGCCGATTGTTTGCGCTGGATTTTGCTTAGGGGTATCCGGGTAAATGGGTCTAAATCTAAATGCATGCATGACACCTTGTTATGGTAAGAACATCCATACCGAAGAACCTCCGGTATGGATGTTCTTCAACTTCACGGTTATGTGCTGATTTGTGTTGTTAAATCCTAAAAAATCCTAACAAAAGTTTGTGGTTATGACATGATGAAATGTGAAAGCAGATCTTGCCATGAGGCTGAGGCTACCGCTAACTAGCTGCCAACATACACTTGCTATGTGCTTGCTAATACAGCAGCAAGCAGATACGTTTGCTGCACATGCTGGTTTGATTTGGTTTTCAAGTACATATTTGTATTTTCAAAATATCAGTGACAGTCAGTTAATGCTAATGTTAGTTAACTATTTCCTAGCTGGCATTTTTCTGTCTGCAATGCGTGCGTTCAAATTTCTTGCCGGTTGTTTTGGACAACGTTTGCTTTTACCATTGGCTGAATTCTGTTGGCAAATTATACGAGGTTGGGTTCATTGTGTGCAAAACAAAAACTCGCCCAGAAATTTCAGGGTTTTGTTTCCAACCTTTCTTTGTTCCTCTCAGGTCCAGCAGGTCATCTCCACAACAGATACTCAGACTCACGGTATTTATTTCAACAAGAGATACAAATCCTTACACAAACTGTAGAGGGAGGCGCTCTACATTTCAGAAGAAACAACTTCGACAAACTTCACATCTAAAGTATGGTTAAAGTAATTCCAGTTGATTGTAACGCAGCAGGATCCCCCAACTACCTGAAGTTTCATTCAAAGCGGATTATCTTTAAAGGTCTTACATTTTACCTCCTGAAACCAGCAGACAGCAGAAAAAAACTCTCTGAAATGCAAATACAGCTTGAACACACAATAAACCCAATCTGTGTTTTTCTGAGTATTTTTTTTTTTGCTCGAGAAATAAAGATATATTGCGTTCAAATCACTAATTTCCCACTCACCGCTAAAAACATTTCTGCCTGTCGTCTACCGGTACATAACTCAGAGAATTGCTCATTACGTTGAGTTATTTTAAGCAATCGTCCTCTCGGCCTCCTTCTCACGTTCTCGGCGAAAGGTCGAGTGGGAGCGCGTTTCTCTCGCTCGTCGTTATCTACGATGTGCGAAGGCAGAGCCGCTCCAAATCCAAACCAGACCGCTCATTTTGAGAAGAGCGTTCTCTCAGCGGGGGGAGTGTTTTGGTTTTCTTTTTTTTTCTTCTCTCTGCATCGATGAGGTGCGGGGCCTTCACCAGAACAACACCACCTGCAACAGACTGCATGACCCTCATAAAGCACACGCTGGAATGTGCTGGAACGGCCGCGTCTGTTAATCTCGCCAAAGACATTTTTGTTGGCTGATCTCAACGTTTGACAGGGTTGAGGGTTGCGGGGGTGAGAGGGAGAGAAGGGGCAGAGCCAATCTTAAGGTTCAGAGAGACATAGCTGCATAACTTCTCCAGACCAAAGACGAGCAGTAAATTCTGCCCGCGTAGGAAACTCAACGTCGGCGAACGTCCACCGTGTTTATTTTTACAGCGCAGAGAAGACGTTCCCGTTTCTCCCACAACACCCTTGAGTTTGTCCGCTCCGTCCTGAGGCCACGGCGGAGCCTGGCAGAGGAAGAGGCGGCGTTATTGGAGTCTTATGCTTGTGTTTATTGTCACGGCCTCTAATCCACTCAAGGCGAACCCTCCCTCTAATGCTGTAAGCCGCCTGCACGTGTGGCCAACACTGGCGGCGGCGGAGGAGGAGGAGCGCTCGGCCTCAGAATAGAGTTTAAAAGATACAACCGACTCATTGTCGGCGATGAAATGTCCGTTTCTTGTTTCTGAGGAGGCTTTGGGCCTCCTCCTCCTGCTGCAGCTGTTTCAAAGACATGTGGGGACTCGGTTGTCGTGACGCCACCTGTCAATCAATCCAGTGGGCTCGTCAGCAACAGACCAATCCGTGGTCGTAAGGAGCCTTTGCGTTCTCAAAGTATAACTACAACATGTTCGTCTGTATGACTGATTGATTGATGTTATGTAAATGGGACAGTGCGTATTAATGACGGATTTAACAACATGCTAATTTCCATCCGTAGTCCCACAAAACAAACACATTCACTGAATTTGATACAGAAAAATGTAAATTACAGTAAAAACAATTTTAAAAACTATGTATAGTCAGGAAGCTCTTCATATTATGTCTTCCTGGCATGTAGTGTCATATTTATAGCACTAGTCATCACCACATGGCTCCTCTATTAGCCCTTTAACAACATTTTTATCCGGCACTGCAGTGAGAAGCAGCTCGTATGATGAGCTCAGCAGGTGTTCGCTAATTGCACCTGGCTAGTCTGAAGGAGATGAGTGGGGATGTCAAGGAAGCTCAGAGGCTTTAAAGCTGCATGTCCAAGGAGGAGCTTTGTCCTTGGAGGCTGACCACCAATTCGTTTGGCACCAATTGAATGGTTGTCATGGAGAACGAAGGATTTCTAAAGCCGATTCTGAATTTGTGCCGATCTGTGAATCACAAAAGGAGAGACATCAATGTTGTAGATCTGGTCCGTTAGAAAAGTCGAACCATTAGCTCAGTGTGACCGTCGCTTGGAAAGACTAAAATATAATTTTGCTGAGATTTGACTGACCTTGAGGAGCGTCTGTGTGCAGGAGTCGTATCGGCAGGTGATGAAGATGAGGCCGAAGGACCTGTGGAAGAGGCTGATGGTGAAGTTCAGGGGTGAAGAAGGCCTCGACTACGGAGGAGTGGCCAGGTGAGCATATCCAGTGGTTGCTGTGCTTTTCTTTCTGTTTCAGTCGGATCATTTTATTGGTCATGTTTCGTCACATTCACTGGCATACAAAAGTATTAAAACCCATGAAATTTTTCACATTTTGTCTCTGTTTTTTTTTTATTGTTTTCAGAAATAATATGAAAAATATAGTGAAATATAGTGAAGTCCATGGGGGCCCTGATTGTCACTTATTAAAAATGTTATTGAATTTTTTAAAAGCGATTTTTGCTGATAACAATTTTTGTGTAACTAAAGTTGCTAAAACGGAAAAATGATCCAGATTTCAGTTTCTAGATGTGAAAATTTGCAGTGAAAGGTCGTTCTACGAAGTACAAATCCATGTTCCGCTTAAAAACCATGTTTAATATTTCTTCTACTTCACAATCGTGTACCATGTTTGTGAAAGTAATAGTTCATTGCGGAATAAATGTATTGAACTAACATGTCTCATGTGTCAATCTCTATTCATGGCACTGTGATTACAGACCCTTTCAAGAAATTAGAATATAATTACTGTCAAAAAGTTTATTCCATCAATTCCATCTTAAAAGCCCGTTTGTTCAGTCTGATCATTTTCTACTTATGGCTGATAAAAACTTCACATTTATAAGTAGAATAGACCAACAAAAAGAAAAGATTAATAAAAAAAAAAAAGTGGCTTTGAAATAAAATAATTTTTTTTGAGCAACTAAAATGTCAAGAAGAAACTAATTAAGAAACAAAACATATATAGATATGACAATAATAATCAAACGTAAAAAAAACAACAAAATTTCCATATCCAGTTTGAAAAGAAGTAGAAATAAGATGATTAAATTGCTCCCCATAATTGTCACATCTAAATTTGTTCCACATTATTTGTGTGTGTGTGGAACACACACACACACACGCATCATATATATATATATATATATATATATATATATATATATATATATGCACACAATTTCTACTCTATCCAAGTTATGTATAAGCAGTTAATGAAACAAATATTTAATGACATCTTTTTCGATGTTATTTTGAAAGGGTACTTTTATTCTGACAAGCGCGCCTCATCAACTCTGATCTGAGCCCTGTGTGCTTCGTCCTGCAGGGAGTGGCTCTACCTGCTGTCGCATGAGATGCTGAACCCGTACTACGGGCTGTTCCAGTACTCCCGCGACGACATCTACACGCTGCAGATCAACCCGGACTCCGCTGTGAATCCTGTAAGTTGCAAGCTGATGAAAGCAGCAGAAACGGGCGGGAAACTGGGAAACCTTTCCCCACAATTTGCATCAATCAATCACATTTTTTTTGTATTGTACGTTTCAGCAGCAAGGCATTTCAAAGTGCTCCACATCATAGCAAACACAAAAAACACAGTCATGCAACATGAATTGAACATCATTGTTTTTTTTCACAATAGATGATGATGGAGAAAGAGCGTAAGAGACAAAATCAAACATTTGTTGATCTTTTGCTCTTCCACATACTGCTCTTGAAAAACATTTCCTTTCTAATGCGCTTCTTCAGGACGCTAGTTGCGTAAAAATGATACTTACTCTCATTGGACAACCAGTGGAGAAGATTCTAAAAATAACAGTCCAGACAATATTCACAGCTTTGTTCTTTTTAAAACATTATTAATTGGAATTTGTCGTGACGATGATGTATCTATGTTCTCATTATGACAAGAAATGTATCACGATAAACAATAAACGATACGATAAATTCCCAGCCCTCGTTTCAGGCTGATTGGGTTGCGGCTAGAGTGTCTTTGTTTGCACCAATGATAAAAACGAATAAAAGTACAAATAAAAAATGCTTGGAAATTATTGAATTTTTCTGCAGCCTGAATGGGTTTTTGTTGGGGTTTTTTTTACCTCCTTGCAGGAGCATTTGTCGTACTTCCACTTCGTCGGCCGCATTATGGGGATGGCTGTGTTCCACGGCCACTACATCGACGGCGGCTTCACCCTCCCGTTCTACAAGCAGCTGCTGGGTAAACCCATCACCCTGGACGACATGGAGTCCGTCGACCCAGACCTGCACAACAGCCTGGTTTGGATCCTGTACGTCCAGGTGTCTGGTCGCCATTTTGTTGTTGGCTTGTTTGCCGAGCAGCGATTTGAAATGCGACTCTGCCGCCAGGGACAACGACATCACGGGCGTGCTGGACCACACCTTCTGCGTGGAGCACAACGCGTACGGCGAGATCATCCAGCACGAGCTCAAACCCAACGGCAAGAGCATCCCCGTCTCCCAGGACAACAAGAAGGAGTACGTCCGCCTCTACGTCAACTGGCGCTTCCTGCGGGGGATCGAGGCGCAGTTCCTGGCGCTTCAGAAGGGCTTCAACGAGGTCATCCCCCAACACCTGCTCAAGGCCTTCGACGAGAAGGAGCTGGAGGTGCATCGCTCAAGTCCGCCGACCGCTGTTTTCGATCCCGACATGCTAACCCCGCCGTCTCCCCCCCTCTCTCCCGCAGCTCATCGTCTGCGGCCTGGGGAAGATCGACATCAACGACTGGAAGTCCAACACGCGGCTGAAGCACTGCACGCCGGACACCAGCATCGTTAAGTGGTTCTGGAAGGCCGTGGAGTCGTTCGACGAGGAGCGCCGGGCCCGACTGCTGCAGTTTGTCACAGGATCCTCCAGGGTTCCCCTGCAGGGGTTCAAGGCCCTTCAAGGTAGATAAATCGTGGGTTTTCCAGTTCTGGAAAGGGACAGAAAAGGAAAATATAATTATGGGGTCATACTTAGAAATTTTCAATTTATTCCCCAGTCCTTTGTCTCTATCTGTCTTTTAATTTCTTCCTCTTGTCTTCTGCTCTCTTTCTTCCTTTCTTTTGTTCCTTTTTATTTATTTATGTATTTTTTCTTCTGTTCTTCCTTTCTTCCTTGTGTGATTTTTCTGTCTATCTTTCCTCCTTTTCCTCCTTTGCTCACTCCTTCCCTTCTTCCTCTCTTTCTTTAGTGTCTTTCTTTCCTTTTCTCTTTCTTCATCTTTCTCTTTTGTTTTCTTTTCACCATATCTGGAGTCTTGCTACTGTTTTCCATAAATTCGTGGTGCGTTTTTCTAATCACTTTATTAAAATTGCTATAAAAAAACAAAGAAGAAACAAGTCTAGAATTTTGATATGGGAAAAAGATGACATTTGCACAAAAAAATGTTCACGATGTTTAAACCCCTTCACCGTCATGACGGCGGCGGTGTCCTCATAGCCTCATTGGCTAACGTGTCAGCAACTTGGAGGTGGTAGTTAACGGGTTAATTAGTTTGAATGGACCAGTGAAAGAGGTTCTGCTCTTGCTGCTCTCTGACGCTGAGCAGTGTTTGACTCCATGTGTGTGTGTGTGTCTCTGGGTTGTTCTGATCTGAGATGAACCCTCTGGGGGTCAGTGGGTCCATCCTGGCAGACGGCTCGGCCCAGACACTGAGCCACCCAGGCATGATGAGTAAAAGATGATCCGCTGGCAGACCTCGGGTAACGTGACCATCTTATCTTGGGCCAAATGTCAGCAAAACGTCAGCAGCTGAACAGATTTTATAAACAAAGTAGGACTTCAGTCTTGACGTCAAAGTAAAAGGGATCATCTTCAGTTTTTTACATTTCTCGCTAAACAAGACCTGTTTGCTTTAGGCATCAGAGATAATTGTGAAGAATATGATGTTGATGCTTCATTTATCAACTCCTGTTGTTGGTCGTATTAATTGGTGTGTAAATATTTCCGTTTCTATCAGATAAACATGCTTGTTTGTGGGCAAACTGGACAGTTGAAACTGTAGGTTGAAGGTTTAATGGTGGGATCCATATACACATATTTCAAAGTAGCTTTAAGCTGATGAACTAGCATATTACAGGGCATTATTATGTCACGTCCAGGCACATTTTCTAGCAAAATCAAGTTACAATGCTGTAAGAAAGTTATGTACATCAAATATGGCTGAAATGAAATTTGACTTTGTAATTTAACTCCTTGAAATTGGGCCTCTGTCTCTTTAAGAAGCTGCTGAAACACAGTCATCACAACAGGGCTCCTCTGTTAATCCTTTATCGAGTTTACCAATGTTGCACTGAGAAGTAGCTTCTATGACAAGCTCAGCAAATGTGCAGATCCACCAGGTGTTTGCTAATTGCTGTAGGCTAGTCTGCAGGAGCATCTCGAAGGTCCACCCAGTCATTTTGCACAGTTGAATGGTTGCAGGAGATAAAAGAATTTCTCTAACATGAATCAATTCAACACTCCAGGTATGTCTTCCATGAGGGAATTACATTATAACAGCATGTAAAGCTAAAAAGAAGTTCATTTTACATAATACTGCCCCTTTAACTTTACTAATGAGGTCAGAAATTACACAAAACAATATTTTCTGATACATATTTCACCTTTGTCCTTGACTTTTTGTTTCCATGATGAGCTTATCACACTGATGGCTGATCTGAACTCTGGTATGAACGTCATAAATTATATAAATAAACCCAAACCTTTTGAGTTGGTAGTCAGACAACAAACTGAAGAAGCGGTTGTTGTTCAAATATTTCTCCAAAATGCTTTCCTCCGCAGGCGCTGCAGGACCACGACTCTTCACTATACACCAGATCGATGCCAGCACCAACAACCTGCCCAAAGCCCACACCTGGTGAGGGATCAGCGCCCGGTCAGCTGGCAGATTCTCACTTTTAGGATTGATTAAAGGGGTTTGCTGTGTTTTGAGAGGGAAACACAGCAAACTCCACATTGTTGGCACCCTACTTAAAGATGCTAAAGATTACACTTCACATTATAGGCTTAGAAAGTTAACCATAGTGAGCTGTCAGAGAGTTGGCATGTTTGTTTTTTTTTTAACTCAACCAAAACACACCAAATTCAGCAGCATGTCTACGTGTTAAGATTGTCAAAGTCAAGCTAGCATGACCAACCTACTTCACTATTTTTCTTTACCTGTATAACCTGATTCCACTGGACCTTGTTATCCGATTGAAAGAACGTTGACAATTAATTATATATCACACATCCATTTAAGATTTAGCACGTGATGTTGACAACTTGACAGCTAAATCCAATGGTGGTCGGTGAACTTTTTTTCATCGTATGTAGGAAAAGATTCAAGAGTACAGATACAGCTGGTAGTTTGTTGTCAAAGTCAGTTATTCATCAACAAAATGTGCTTTTGGAAAAGCTTCACTTAAACTTAAAGGTAGACGAAAACAAAAGCTGAATTTATTTTGAATTTTACACATCTTTAATAACGGGGTTGTCAACAAGCGCGGAAGATGCCGTCACCTTCGAACCGCTTTTCGCTGACTCTCACGTCTTTCCTCCAGTTTCAACCGGATCGACATTCCTCCCTACGAAACCTACGACAAATTGTACGACAAGTTGCTCACTGCCATCGAGGAGACGTGCGGCTTCGCCGTGGAGTGAACGGTCTACGCCTGCGGGACTCGGCGACAACCAGAAGCCACGGGGGGGTTCGACCTCGACCAACCACCGACTCCACGGCGAGGCATTCAGTCCGGGGCGCGGAGGGAAGAATTCATACTCTGACATGTAGCCAAACTAAAAGATGGGAAGAACACCAGAAAAAGCCTTCTTCCCTTAATATCATTTCTTTCTTTTTTTTATCTTTGAAAAGGATATTTTCAGCTGCTAATAACTCTATTTACTAACTTGTGGAACCTTCAGATTTTGCTGGCTCTTTAATTTTTTTTATTTCAGCATTTAGAAACAGACTTTATTCCATGTAGCAATTTGTCATTTTACCCAGCAGAAGGCGACAAAAAATCACATTTATAACGACTGATTTTGTTTGCCGCAAGCAAGGATTTATTTATTTATTTTTATCCTTTTTTTTTTTTTTTTTACAAGCATTCGACAGTCGCAGGTCACAGCAGGTCACACTAAATCCGGATGCAGATAACCCGGGGCCCCCGAGGGGCCGCGGCGGGGGGCGTCGGCGTTGCCACGGAGGCGACCTGTGAGCAAGCGAGGAAGGGAAGGTCACATACTGAGCTGCAACTGACTGTTTACAACCTCGTCCAAAGACACAAGCGGGGGCCCAGGCACCCCAAAATCCTGACCCGCACATTTCAAGAGCTAGTTGTGTTTGAAAACGAGTAAATGAATGAATTGCCTGAAATGTGATTTTTTTGTATAACATTGGGGCTTTGGGGGATAAAAGAGAAACAATAAAATTCTATGTAATATATATAATTTATTGCTATTCTTCCTGAAACCCTTTTTTTTTTTAATCTTTTCTCTGTTTGTGGAAAAAAAAATATTTGAGATGTTGCCCTGTTTTTTTTTTTTGTTTGCTTAAATTATGGGAGACAGTTTGTGGAAGCTTGACTGAATTTCGTGGAATTGTATGCTGTGGTTAATTTGGACAGAATCTCTACTACTTCCATTGGGAGAAACTCGTCCTAAAGGCCAAAAAAAAAAAAAAAAAATTTGCCATCATCATTTTTGGAAATCGACAAACTTTTCGCAAAAAATATTTTGCCGACCCTTTAAAATCTACCAGTTCTTTTATCGTCGTTCTAATCATTTCCATCCTGGAGTTTCATGCAGCTGACGGTGATCTTAAACGTTATTGAACGATTGGACTGATGCTCACAGAAGAGCGCAGAGTTCATCGTTATCCGCTTTGTGCTGCCTTCATGTCACACAAAAAGAAGAAACCTCTACTACCTTTCAGCCATGTGGTGCTAAATAGCATTTACTTTTGATATATATATATAAATATATATTAGCAGACCTGCTCACTGACATACTACTGCTTAAAGTGCACATCACTCTACTCATGCCTGTTTTGTGGCCCACAAGAGCTCTTATCGACCACATTCTCAGGAGCTGTCATACGTAGTTTATAATATTTAAAACTAATGCTGGCCATTTGTCTTGACTTTCTCAATGTTCGAAGATTGAAAAAAAAAAAAGTCTTTTGCATTCGTACTTTAACAGCAAACGAGTGACATTTTTCATAAGCGGTTTATTTTATTTTTCATTTTTGCATGTGTCCGTTTGTGCTTTGGCTTGAAAGTCGACTGAATGAGATGAACTCAAACGAATCATTCAGTCCCATCCAAGACGGGGATTTGTTTGTTTTCACGGTTGAAATGTAAAATTCTTGAATGTCTTTTTTTTTCTTCAACATTTCTTTTCTGAAAGATGCTGCCTGTTGAGCAATTTCTAAGACCGTGGACTGTTCTTATCATTTGCATACACTTAAAAAAGAAGGAAAAACAAACTTTCACAAACGTTTGCAAAGTGAAAAAAAGTGTCCTCAGATGGTGCTTTGTACAGTAATAAGATGTTGTTCATATATGTGGATCAAACAAAGTGTAATTTATCTTTAACTTAAGTAGAATTTCTTTGGTTTTTTGTTTTGTTTTGTTTAATTACGATCCGCAAAGAGGAATTGCACACAAACAAGATGACGTTGCTGTGAGTATTTTAATGCAGCATTTATGAATTCACTTCTTTTTTTAAAAAAAACAAAAAAAAAGTCCAGTGCACAAAGCTGATCCCGGCTGCTTTCACGGTGAAGCAGCTCTCCTTTTAATTTAAAAAAAAAGAAAAAAGCTCAAAATTATGAGAGATTTCTTCTTTTCTTCCGCAAACCGCATGATCCACTAGCAGGACTATATTTCTCATAGCCAACTGATGCAATTTTATGTATGTTAACACTATCATTTTGTAAGAGTATCTTATTTTTGTGTGTAATTAGTTTGAATTAAACTTGCCTTCGTCTAACAATGCAAGGCCTTCTACAACAACACGTCCTGGGTTTTCTTGGGCTACATCCGTCAGAGCAGTTGATTTGCTTAAAGGCTGTGAAGCCTGAGCTTTTTAGTGTCTGTTTCATGCTAATCTTGGGTTATGATCTTATACTTGTTTTTTTTTTTTCGATGTGAAAATTGTTGTATAAATTGAAACTGACTTTATGGAGTCAAAACACAGCACAGGGTAATCTTTTAAGGGTTATTTTAGCTGGTCCGGCGTTTGTTTTTTAAATTTTAATGGGTTTTATTTTTTTATTTTTAGGGTATTTCAAACTTTTCTGAACAGCCACAAACTTTTAATCCAATTTATTGGAATTTTGTGATTGGAAAGAGTAGCAGTATGATTGCGAAGCAGAAGTTTAGGACATTTTTTTTTACCCCATCTGTTGTTTGGTGACAAACTTCAATCACCAGACATTCTTTTTTAGTTTTTACTTTATTGGTTACATAAATAAATATTTTACTTGGGGATATCTGAGGAAAAGGACCCGAAAACAAATATGCACCACACTTTTCAAGTTTGCATAAAAAGCACAACAATGTATTATTTTGTTTTTACACAACATGCATACTTTCTGGTGATCTAGCAAAAATAATATTTTTTTTTTTTAAATAAAAAGCTAGGATTATCAACAAAAGGCATGTCAGAGGTTTCACTAAAACAAAGTACAAAATTTCTGAAATTATTATGAGGAGTTAATATTTTCTTCGAATCAAAATACCGTAAAGTATTTATGAAAAAAAACAACAAACTGGGTTGGTCCTGGTTGCGTCATTTACTGTAATATGTGTAGGCATCGGAAGTAGGTCGTATTACCCCTTTTTCTGTCTGGTACATATTCATCCGCCAACATTCGTTGCAGTGAAGGCATAAAATTCACTACTTAACCATATGTAATATCCAACAAACGATTATTTTTAAAAATTGCTTTGTTGGATTCTTTTTTTTAAACCAAGGTTTTCAATTACGGCGGATTTGAATTATATTCGCTGACGTTTTGCGTACACACCGTTGTTCTCTTTGTGTGTGTGGTTGTAAAACACTTACGCTCCTGCCTTCCCTCGTATGGACGTTAAAAGTGCAACGACAGCAGTTAATAAAGACTGTGAGTCGGTTTTATGGTGAAAGTCATTCAAAAGTCTGTTTTCTTTGTTCTTTTCGCGTTTTAAGGGAACGCCGGGATCGAAACTGGTGCGGCGGATGAATCCGTCGGAAGTGAGACTTTCTGGGCCATATATAAACCGGGCCTCGTTTCGCGGTAACCGGCATTTCAGCACCACTGCCGGCCCTGTTTTCTATCTGACGCCGAGGCCGCTTTGTATTTATATACGTTTTTAATTCGTTCGTTTTGTTCACAACATGCCTGGATATTCAGACAGAGACCGCGGCAGGGATAGAGACAGAGGGTAAGTCCGTTATTTGTTTTGTACTTATTGTTTGAAGATTTTTACTGTCGCGTGACATGGCTGACGACACTAAAGACGATTTTTAAAAAGTGTTGCTGGGGTCTTCTATACTTCATGAAGTCGCCACGTTTACCACACAAAGGGAGTTTAGGTGTTTTTATCGGTAGAACGTCAATGTTTTGAGTCTTTCTTCGCTTCATTTAGCCTGAGGCCTTGTTTGGCCTCGTGCCCCGGCGCAGCTGCGTATCGTTAGCTACAGGCTAACTTTTGCTCAACCGACACCAGGGCTCGCCACTAATGTGAGCTCATAAAAAGTAAACCCAACATCATGGAAAACATTTTAATGGGTTCTGGCGTTTATTTAGTGTTCGGCTCGGCGTTATGGCCGGTGTTTATTTGTGGCGAAGCTACGGTTATGGAACACTGCTAATATGACGCTAACTTGGCTAGTCGGCTCCTCGCCATGTGGCGGCGTAGGAAAGCGAACACAAAATGCCGGCACGGCTCTTTTTTTCTCTCTCTCTCTT
The DNA here is from genome assembly GCF_027474105.1 of Poeciliopsis prolifica. NCBI lineage: Eukaryota > Metazoa > Chordata > Actinopteri > Cyprinodontiformes > Poeciliidae > Poeciliopsis > Poeciliopsis prolifica. The sequence goes on along the minus strand of NW_026562385.1, from coordinate 10,437,190 downwards.
TCGCTCATTTCTTTCCAGTTGTTCTCATCTGGTTGGAAGGACTGGAACGCAATAGTTTCCTCGATCCAATCCGATTAACTTTTTAAGTACGCCAATAAAAAAGAGTCTTAATGACTTCTGTCTCTACAAATGGGTTTAACTTTTCCAATGAGACGAAGATTAGGTATTTGGTTTGAAACTATTGAACGCATTAGAACTACGTGTTTTAACCATTTTAGTTCTACAATAACAAAAAAGCGAGGTACGTATTGTTTTGTTGAGTTCTTTTGACCATATTCCAGTTTTTGAATACCTTCATACTGTCATGATTTGTTTTTTATCTCTTCCCCACTTGGTATAGCAACAAAAGACAACATCGAAAAATACTTTTACAGTCAAGTTTTTACTAAAAAGCTTAATTTTGAGGACTTTTAATTATTCTTGTTCGACCCTATGTTGTTTTTAGCACTTACAATATAGGATCTGGTTTAAAAAGCTCATACATTAAAGCAAGACAATTGTGGTATAAAGCTGCTTAAAAGCACTTACTAAAGCTAATTTGCAATAATACTCTCATCACAAACGCAGTTTAGTTGGATAAAGAGTATTTTTGATTGCATTAATTGAAACTAAACTAATTTAAGTCTTGTAAATCTACAGGGATTGTCGATACTGATCTTTGTTTTTTTTTTTTTAATGAACAGCTATGGCGGTGGACCACCCCGATTCGGTGGTAGCCGAGGTGGAGGTGGAGGAAAGTTCGGCAATCCAGGTGAGCGGTTGAGGAAGAAACACTGGAACCTGGACGAGCTCCCAAAGTTTGAGAAAAATTTCTATCAGCAGCATCCTGATGTCGCCCGTAGATCACTGGTATGTATAGGTTATGTAACAGCTGTAGACATAGGTTTCTGTGCATATGTTGGTGCTTTGTGATCATTTCTGACCACTGAACTCTTAATTTGCAGCAAGAAGCTGAGCAATACAGAAGGTCAAAAACTATTACAGTGAAGGGGAGGGAATGCCCAAATCCCATAACCCAGTTTCACGAAGCAAGTTTTCCCTGTAAGTTTTTAAGAAAAAGGTACTAAAAAAATCTTTAGTAGAAAATGGATGTCATTGAAGAGTTTTCCATATTTTACTAATTTAGCTTACGTGATGGAGGTCATCAACAAACAGAACTGGACTGAACCGACACCTATCCAGGCCCAGGGTTGGCCTTTGGCTCTCAGTGGGATGGACATGGTTGGCATTGCACAGACTGGCTCTGGCAAGACACTTTCTGTAAGTTGCATGTTTTCTTTGGCCCATGGCATAATTTTAAGCAGTTTTAACTCCAGTATGAAGTGTTGCTAATCAAACTGTTGCTTTCCTTTGCAGTATCTTCTGCCTGCAATCGTGCACATTAATCACCAGCCTTTCTTGGAACGTGGGGACGGTCCAATTGTAAGCTAAGACTTTAAAGTGGTGTCATTTTGACAAGATGTTCATGTATTAACCAGAGTGAAATGTTGAATTAAACTTGTTGCTTTTTCTTGCTGGCAGTGTCTGGTGTTGGCCCCCACTCGTGAGCTAGCCCAGCAGGTGCAACAGGTGGCTGCTGAATATGGCAAAGCTTCTCGTCTGAAGTCCACCTGCATCTACGGAGGCGCACCCAAAGGGCCTCAGCTCCGTGATTTGGAAAGAGGTATAGTTTTAGTGTCTATATTCAGAACTATGCATGGAACGTGTTTCAAAGAGTTTGCCTCTGATGGTGTATCTAACGGCGTTTTAGGTGTGGAGATTTGCATCGCCACTCCAGGCAGGCTCATTGACTTCCTTGAAGCAGGAAAAACGAACCTTCGCAGATGCACTTACCTGGTGCTGGATGAGGCAGACAGAATGCTGGACATGGGATTTGAGCCACAGATCAGGAAGATTGTTGACCAAATCAGGGTATGAATTATTTATTCAAGCCTTTATTAACTGTCCTGCAGAAGCTGTTGATTGGCCGACATGTTTGGCTGACTGTTGAATTGTTGTTGCAGCCTGACAGGCAGACTCTGATGTGGAGTGCTACTTGGCCTAAAGAGGTTCGCCAACTGGCAGAAGACTTTCTGAAGGAGTATGTTCAGATCAACATTGGAGCACTGCAGCTTAGTGCTAACCATAACATCCTACAGATTGTGGATGTCTGCAATGATGGAGAAAAAGAGAATAAGTATGTTATTGTGACTCAAACTGCAAGTTGTGCACATAGCATGTTTCAGGAATTTTGAACTAGATGTGAATTTTCTTTCAGGCTAATCCGTCTGCTGGAGGAAATCATGAGTGAGAAGGAGAACAAGACCATCATTTTTGTTGAGACAAAAAGGCGGTGTGATGACCTCACCCGACGAATGAGAAGAGATGGGTGGCCAGCTATGGGAATCCATGGAGACAAAAGCCAGCAGGAGAGGGACTGGGTCCTTAATGGTAATTATCTGTTTTTAATCAAGTTGTAACTTGTACTTTTTTTCTCATTTTCAGAAATATGCAAGTCTAATTCTCTTTCTTTGATGTTCTTTAGAGTTCAAATTTGGCAAAGCCCCCATACTGATCGCCACTGATGTTGCGTCCAGAGGCCTAGGTCTGTATTCTCTAAACTTCACCCTTTCATACGTTTAAAGCATTTCTAAAAGAAAGTGTTTGCTTTCTTTAACACTTCTGCTTCTTTCTGAGTTTCTCCCCTGACCTGAAGGAGCAGTCTGTGTGGCAGGGCCTTGGCATGACAAGCCCAGGTATCCAGAGGGGGAAGGAGGATTCTTGGAGATGTCCAGACTGGCGAGGCACGGGTCTCCCAGTCATGCAGATGTACAGAGGTGACCAGGCCCAAACGAAGCATAATGTGCTGGCCTGCCTAAAAATGGGGGAGAGTTGAGGGCTGGCCAAAGTTCCTCCCCCATGTTTGTTTTTTCTGGCCATGGTTTGGACTGCTTCACACACCCAGGTCTAACTGTCCCAGCTAAAAGCCAAGCTACACTGCCTCCTTTTTGTCTTGCATGTACTTTTGGATTCTGTATTGCAAGTCATTTGAGCCAATTAAACTGTTCTAGCGAGACATTCGAAGCATGGCTAATGATGCAGTTCCATAAACCTCACTCTGAAGAGCAGTCCTATCTTACCTTCACCTCTGTAATGACATGGCTACTGGCGCTTTTGGTGACAGTGGGACATGGTAGTTGGACACGGTTGGACAAAATCCAAGCTCACATTCCTCCCTCGCCTGCGTTTCAAAGTCATGTCGAGACCTGCCAACGAGAGACATTATGGTCAAGTGAACGCTGGGTATGGAAAAAGATGGCTTGCTGAGAAGGGGTTGACCTGTAGGCTTCCTGCCAAGGGGGTCTTGTCTACAGGTTAACGGCAAAGTCAGCAGCCAGCAAGGAGCTACTGGGATGGGAGGGTTTTTGGGTGTTTTTTTGTTGTTGTTTTTTTCTAAGAGGAAGTAGAGTTTTATAGAAACATTTTTTAGAGACTGTGGGGGTTGTTCTGCAATGGGAATGGATTATTGAATGCATACTCCTGAAAGGTAAGGGTTTTGCTCAATGTATGAGAAGCAAATGGAGTGTGCATCATTTTCTTTTCCCACCGTAGTCTCCCTATCTACAGTTAACACTAGTCTTTTCCAACTTTAAGGTTTATCCAACCCTTTGATCCAACGATGGGACTAACTTTGTTTTTTTTATCTGGTTGTTGTGTTGGCTCTGGCACACAATGTGTCGCCCTTCTTTCTGCCACACTGCAACGTTTTACAGATGTGGAAGACGTGAAATTTGTCATCAACTATGACTACCCTAACAACTCTGAGGATTATATCCACCGCATTGGCAGAACGGCTCGTAGCCAAAAGACGGGCACAGCCTATACCTTCTTCACTCCCAACAACATGAGGCAGGCCGGGGACCTCGTCTCTGTGCTGCGCGAGGCCAACCAGGCAATTAACCCAAAGCTCCTCCAGATGGCAGAAGAAAGAGGAGGTAAATCTAATTGGTGAGACGCAAAAACTGTGCCGTAAAAGGCAGTTACTTTTCTTCCTCCATTTGTTTCTGGCTAGATTAAATATCAAGCTGTTTTAAAAGGTAGTCGCGACGAATTAAAAATCCTTTCCTTTACCTTCTAGGTCGTTCAAGGGGCGGCAGAGGTGGTGATTATGACCGTCGGGATAGGTATTCCTCTGGAAGGCGTGATTATGGCGGCGGTAGGGATAGAGACAACAATAGAGGATTTAACAACGGACCAAACAAGAGTTATGGCGTAGGTTCTCAGAACGGAGGCTATGGAAGCAGCAACGGTGCCAGCAATGGATATGGTGGAGGGAACTACAACACCAATGGACAGTCAAACTTCGGCACCAATCAAGCAGGAGTTTTTGCTGCCCAAAACAACTTCCAGGCCCAACAGTTTGTTCCCAATAAGCCTGTTGTACAAAATGGCACAAGCCATCCTCAGTACCAGTTCCCTCAGGCCCAGGTGCCTCCTCAGCATCCACCCCAACAACTTGCCCCTCAACAGCATCCTCCACCGCCTCTGGTGCCGTACCCCATGCCTCCACAGTTCTCTCAGTAAATGCCCCACATACTTGAAAGAGGTAATTTATTGCATTTTGTCTTTTAAGTTCTATACCTAATTTGAAATTTTTGTATTTACACAACAGGGTTCTGTCAACCTATGAAGCCTTTTAAGATCTGCAGTGCAGCAATAGTTTTGGTTGCACATTTGTTTTTCCTGTATTTAATTTGTTACATTCCTCAGAAATATTTAGTTTGTTTTGTACCAGAAAATTACAAGTGTATTGGTTTTCATGTGTAGCATTCAGTGATCAGCTCCACATTGAAAGTGCACTGCATGATCTTTGAAATAAAACCATACAAAAGATTTTCTTTTACTGTGTTTATTCCCTGCTTCTGCTCAACTTGTGCACTACCTTTACTGTCCAGCAGGTGTCATGCTTTCCAAGATTAATAGGGACTGGGCAGCTGCATTCTTTAGATGGGTTTAGATAACAAACTTATGTAGAATTTACAGGTTAAAGTACCTCAAGGTCCAGAAAGGAAAACTTGATGCCAGAGGAATTAAATTCAAAAATGCTTTATTAATCCCAAAGGTAAATTACTGTTAAATGCGGCACACTAATTCATATTCAGTTACTGAAGATGGAGATTGCTGTTTGCAGGAATCTGAAGAAGGCTGTCTAAAGAAACTGTTTTCTCAAGATGGCTATGAAGAGGACGGTCAGGGTTGCACATAACTTCATTGATTTTTATGAAGAACCGTCTGTAATATTTCCAGAGGTTCCACAGTGGTCTCAGAACAAAACCAGCCTTTCTTCTCAGGCCGTTGTGCCTTTTTAGGTCCCTTAAGTAGAAATGAGATGCGGCAAGAAAAAAAAAAACAAGAAGAAGATGGACCAAAATTAAACATTTTGGTATAAATTCCATTCACGGAAGGACTATAACAATACCAAGGACACAGCTCCAACTGTGAAGCATGAAACCTGCTGTGAGGATGCTGTTCTGTAAAGGAGACGGGATGACTGCACCATCTGGAGTTACTTTGTGGGGGATGTAGAGATTTTGGGCATCAACCTCCTGTCAGTACTGAAGATGGGTTGATTCTGGGCTTTCCAGCACAGTGGTGACCTGAAACACTCATCCAGGGAAACTAAGGAGTGGCTAAGAAGTCTCCAGACTCAAACTAGAAAATCTTGAAATGTTGAAATTCTGTGTTGCCCTGAAACCTGAAAGATCAGAAAGAATGGGACACAATTTCAATTATTTCTTTTCTCCACTCTAATTGGAATGAAACAGAAACTTGATTATAGCTCGTTTTTTATCCTCAACATGTATTTGCGTTAAATCCTACAAAGTCATTGCAATTAGACCGGGTATGGTTGTAACACTTTTTGCTCCAGCACCTTTAACTCACAGAACTTTTGAGCTAGAGTTTTCAAATTTTTATACAAAATACCCACATTTGTCTACTACATATGGCACCAATTCAAACTTCTGCAAGAATATCACAGACCTCATGAGTTCTTGTCAAATACATGGTGTTCTTTGTTACAACCTACCCGGGTAGATTGTAACACCTGCTGGGGTAAGTTGTAACAATTAGACAAAAGAAGCGAAAACAGAGGCCACACCATGTAATATCCTTCAAAAAGAGGTTTACTGAATTAAAAAAAACAATACAAGAACAATGTGTGTCTCTCTCTTTCTCTCTTCCTCTCTCTCTCTGTGACTGACCATAACTCAAATATACTCTGTGTGTGCATGTGTGTAAATTATTCTACTAGAACAAACTTCCTTAATATGTATGCTTAATGAACACTACAAACATGTAGGTCTAACAAAAACCAATGTTAATGTGTGTGTGTGTTTGGGTCTATGTGTGTGTATCCTTAATCAGAGTCACAGTGGTGACAAATGAATGATGGTAGCCCAGGAGTACAGGCTTCGTGGGCCCAGAGACTGCATAGGGCACATTTTACCCACATTTCCTGTGGCTTTGAGTTGCCAAATGGCTCCATACAGACAACACAAAAATATTCATCATCTGAGGTCTCAGAATCCTCAGCATTAGCTTTTAACATTTTCTTGGCAGGTTTTCTCTCCTTCCTCTTTTGCTTGCCTTTATTCTTTGCAAAGAAACTCTTCCTTACATTTTTTCTTCCTCTTCTCTGTTCTTCTTCCATCAGTGCTTGTTTCACTGGTGTGTCAGTGAGTATTTCAGATTTCCTTTTCTTCCTGGTCCTGCCAGTTGTTTTCCTTGGACCTGCTTTTGGAAATGGCCGCATAGACAAAGGACTGAATGCCTGAGCGGGAGACACCGCTGAGGTACTTGGCTCATCTGGAGCGCAGGACATGGTCACATTATTAACTGCAGAAGAGCCAGAAGTAGTAGTCTCCTGGTGAGTTGGAGAAGAGGCAATCCCTAGGTGAGTTGGTGGAGACTGCAGCTGGAAAGCTCCAGATGTCAGTGATGTATCTGGGTCGGGACGGTCAGTGACTTGTGAGGGTGCATAGTCACACTCCTCAAAAATGGCAGGATTGAAGGGCCAAATACGTGTGGATTGGAAACCGGCTTGAATGTTTTTTGGTGTTGCAGCTGCAGGCAGAGCAGTCTTCACAATACTTGGAATATCATATATCCTCATCGTCTTGGCAGGATTCATCTTCATCCAGGCATCACTTGCGACGTTCACCATTTTCTTAAATGGGCGTAGACACTGCGATCCAGTGGCTGAAGTTTATGGCTACAGTGGGGGGGGGAGGTAAGTAGCACTATACCTTTTCTTTGCAGAAATCAATAGCTTTAACAGATAAATGAGAACAGTGATTATCCAACAAAAGTAAAACATTATTCTCTGGGCTGACCTTTGTGTGTTTTGCAAAATGAGCAAGGAATAAGAGGAAGTCTTCCTCTTGCATCCATCCTGAGGCATTACCACTTCCTGCACTCCCTGTTGGCCCACTCTGAATGAAGAGTTCCTTGTAACGTTTACGGGGGAATACAAAGAAGGGAGGAATTGCATTTCCCAGTGCTTGCACAGCGCATGCTACTGACACGAGCACACCTCTCTCACCTGATGTCATCGCACCCACCTGCTTGACACCACGACGAGCAACAACACGGTCTGGCGATTGGACTGTTGTTACACCAGTTTCATCTACAATCCATATATCGCTCCCGTCGAAGTTGTATTTCTCAATGACCTGTCCAAGGGTGTTGAAGAAACGTTCCACATTTTGCGGAACTTGTGGCCCGTGAAAGGCTGGTTGCCTCAGGACTCCTTATTGACAGGGTGGGGTTCCTCTTCATAAATAATGTGAACCAGTCAGGCCCTGCCATCTGCTTCTCATCCCATGTTTGCGGGTGTTTGATGTTATATGTTACGGCCAGTTGATATGCAAACTTTCTGACCTAAAAGAGAGAGAAATAGAAAATCAGAGTACATAGACACAAAAAGTTTTTCAATTTTCAATTTCAGCCTTGACAATCACAATATGGAATTGGGGAGGAAGCGGGAAGACACTGAAATGATCATCTGACTCCTATCTTATCCCTGATTGGTGGAACTGGTGGTGTTACAACTCTCCCCATGTTTCAACCATACCCGGTCTCCCCTACATAAACCCATAAACTGAGCTAAACCATTCCATTGCATCTCAGACTCATGACCAAACTTTGATCAGTACATTTTGGAATTTTCCATTACATAAAAAAACGCAAATAAAATAACACCTCATAGTAAGTCTTACAAAGCACCATCTTCCTACCAAATCCTATCATTTTCTTCGTAGTTGTTTCCAGTGGAAACATGCGGTTGTTGATCACAAGACTGTAGTGACGAGATAAAGTACGTCACCACTACTCGTGGTATATCTTTGCGAAATCTTTTTTTTTTTTTTAATGGGAAAACATTTTTTATTTATTTTATTTTTTTTTTGCCTGCTTGTTTTTAGAAATAGCCATGTTTTTATTTAGCAAATTTTATGTCCGTACTTCCTATTTGCGCAGGTACGTGTTACATGTTCTATGTAACCGCAGCCGATGATGCAAAAAAACAAAAACAAACCCCAACTCCAGCAGACATGTTTATTGAAATCATCCATAATTAAAAGTTAGTCACAGTTTCGTGAAAGTCCTACCAATAAAATTATCAAAAGATTAAAAAAAAAACAACAAAAGAAAAACTGGTTCCTCATAGGTGGAGGGCAGATGAGGAGTACTGTATGAAAACAGAATGCCAACACTCCAAACTTTAGGATTCTGAATTCGCAGAAGGAAATTCAGAGCAACCCGTACGTCGGTGTCATTCAAACTCACAATCTGTTTTGTGTTAGTTGATCGTGCTAAATCTGAACGACACCCATTGAAGTTTCAGGTCAGGGCTGAATTAAATGTGAGTAAGCTCCAAGGGCATGAATACTTGCAGACGTCAGCTGCGTGGCAGGTTGAGCTTGTTTTCTTCAGCTTTTCTGCCAATAATTAAGCGAAGAGCAAAAGAAAACAAGACATATTTCTAAGCCTCTTTGTCTCCGTCCTACCAACACCACCACAGTGCTGCTCTTTAACTGCAGCTGGGGTCAAAGGTCCCCTCTCCCTCCTCTCGTCATGTCACCTCTCCTGTCCCGCCTCTTTATCCTTTCTGTTTGATCTCGGTTCCTCTCACACCTTTGTTCCCTCTCCCCCGCAGGTATGTGAAGGTGTTGGCTTTAAGGAGTCGCTCGGTGGGTGTGTGCGCCTCTCGCTTTCACACACACACACACACACACACACACACACACACACACACACACACACACACACACACACACACACACACACACCCACACCCACCTGAAGCATGAGACGGAGCGGCATGCTGGACCCATTTCTACCCAATGACGCGGAAAGAAGTCGCGTTCATTATTCTGGGCTCAGTTTGCCTCTGGTTTAATGTAAACAGACACAAAGCTAGCTTGGCGTCATCAGCCCCAGTTGGTTTTAGTCTGTTTTTTTTTTTTTTTGACAGCAGGTGAACTTTGCATTCCTCACCCCAGACCTTGACTATCGGATAGCTACACAGGGTGTGAGTGCGTGATAAGCACAAATACATGGAAGTTCAGCTATTGGAAAACGGCTGCCGGTCTCACACACCCTGTTATGCGCTTGAAACTCGATAAGGACTGCAAGTATCTAGATGCTTGTTTTGGAATAAATCATTATTTTTCAATTTCACTTTCTCTTTTTGCTCAAAATTCATTTGGCACAACCGCTCTGAGACGAGATATTCCACATTCCTTCACTATCACCGTCGTGAAAGCCAAGTTATTCTCAGAGTCTTGTAAAAAAAAAAGATGTTCCTACCAATTGAAGTTGTTAACACTTTGTCACATTACAACCTCATATTCGTGTACATTTAGGAGGTTTTTATGTAATAGATAGACGCTGAGTTATTTGGGTGGCACATTTCAGACACAAGGCAGCTTGTAGTGCTTCACATGATAAAAACATAACACCGTAAAACACCTTGTGGGGCTCAAAACAAGCAACAAATGTCACGTTTTCTCAAATGCAATTGTTAAATTTTCGAGAATCATGATCGTCAAATATTGGAATAAAGACTTTCACTCCAGTTGCCGGGAACCAAAGGAGACGCTAAACAGTTGGGCTTTTAGCCTTTATTAAAGGAAGTCAGTTTTGCAGCCGTTTTGCGGTTTTCTGGAAGTTTGTTCCAGATTTGTAAATGAAGATAAATGCATGGATGAGTTTCTCTAGATCTTGTCGAGACGTCTGTGCTTTAGTCCTGGGAATGTTCTTCAGGTGACAGAAGGCTGACTTTGTAACTGCCTTTATGTGTCTCTGGGGGTTCAGGTCGATCCAGGCCTGATCTCTAGTTTCTAGCTCTAACAAGTGAAGTTGTGTGCTGACTCTAGATCGCTCCTGTTGAGGTGCAAAGACAACAACTTCGGATCGTTTCTAATCAGCCGGAGAAAGTTGTGGGCCATCCACTCATTTATCTCTTCTAAGCATCTGTTCAGTGATTGGATGGGTCCTGAGTCCCCGGGTGACATCAGAATGTAGAGCTGTGCATCATCTGAGCTGTCATGGTGACTAATCTCATCTCGTTAGCTATAATCTGAGCTAACGAGACGTGTAGCTTTTGTTCGCTCCGATGAGGAGTGTCAAATGGTCCAACGGCACCGACAACAGAGTGAATATCTTTTAAATGAGGGAAATATTCCCTCATTTAAAAGAGAATATTTTAAATGAGGGCTGCTATGGGTTTTCTTTGACACCCATAGTAGCCATTAGCCTGGTCAAAGCTGGCTCCCCTCTTCACCCTGAACACACCACCTCCACTGTGAAACATGGCGGTGGCAGCATTATGCTTTGGGAGTGGTGCTTTGTTGTGAGTGAGGAGAGGAATGCTGATGGATGGAACTAAATGCGGTGGGAAAACTGTGAGGAAAGCCTGAGATTTCCAACAGTTTAGCTCCAAATTATTCATGATAATAAATAATCATGAATATTATTTATGAATATTGTTTGTTTTTTCTCTCTCTCCTAAAACGAGGCAAGCGTGTGTCAAAAATAATAATAGAAAACCAAAAACGGTCTCGTAAAAATGACGTCTCTTAATTTTTATTTACTTTTACTACTTTTATTACTTTTGCATTACAAATAATAACAATAACAAAAGAAAGCCATATAAAAAATAAAAAAAATAAAAACATCTACCAATTGAAATGAAAGTGGCAGAATTATTATTTCATCATGTTTTCTATTGCTTATTGGTTTAGAATCGCAGGATTTAAAAATAAAAAACTAATTTAAAACAGTGCACAGCCAAAAAGATCAAAATAACGTTTTCTGCACCCGTTCCCCCGAATTTAATATAAAACAAAACAAAACAAAAAAACGGCCATCAGAACTTGATCCATGTAAAATTAGAAGAATCGCACGACAGGGAAACGTCCCGGGACGTAAAGTCAGGCAGCAGAGGGGAACAGGTCGACCCGGTCTGCATCGCTCTGTGTTGACGACACACCTACACCTGCTGCGCCTGGGAGGAGCCCGGGGACAGGTGGGACGCTCTTTAACACACACACCCACACACGCACTCAGACGCAGCGCAGGTGGATCGAGAGGAGGAAGAGGAGGCAGTGAGAGCGGGCCGCTGGAAGAACCGCAGCAGGACTCTGATTACAGCGACAAGATGTCGAAGAAAACCGAAAACAACGTCTCTAGGCTTAGCAAGTGAGTTCCTGTGTGTGTGTGTGTGTGTGTGTGTGTGTGTGTGTGTGTGTCCCTTCTGTGGTCCTCTAGTTCACCCGCTGCTCAGGTATCGTTTGTACTCATGCAGGGGAATGCTCTCTCTCTCTTTCTCTCAGCCTGCATGTATAATGGTGCCATTTTATTCAAAGAGGCCTGTTATATAATAATAATAACAGACAATAAAGGTGCAACAGGTAATACTCGTATGTCTCTATCGTCCTGCAATCGAAGAGGGACAGAAAAGCGTCTCCCGTTTGCCACTTTTACCGGTTCTCTCCTCTCCCACCGATTCCCTCGGAGAAGGTTGTTTTTTTTTCTCCCAGAGATAAACAATCAGCCGCCACTTATCAGAACCACTTCTGGTGCCGGTCAGCTCCTCTGAAGGCCCCCGACCCGGAGGGAAGACGTTGGGCCCCATCAGGAGCTTGGAGCTCAAATCAAATTCCTTCTGTAAAATCTGACTGGTGTGAACAGGGTGCAGGTTTCAGCTGGGCCGGAAAAAATTTGAGTTGTCCCAACATGTTTTCCTTCTTCCGTTTTGACAGTCCATCGGTTTTGGTCAGGCTGTAGGATTTCTCTGGCTGGTTTTCCAGCCATCATAGATGTTGTTGGGTGGATCATATTTTATCAATGTTTTCGCAAGTCAAACAAGCATCTGATGGGAACATAATTTGCTTTCCATCGTTTTCTGACATCTTGGCTCACGTGAAACGTTTAGAATCGATGTTTAAGGTCCCAAATGATGAGTCAAAGTAGGACTTTAACGCTTCGTTTCATTTCTAACAATCAAACAAACAAAAAAAGAAAACAGTTTCAGTGATTTGTCTGACAGCAGCTGACATGGACCTCATTTTGAACCAGCTCTCAGTCAGCAGCTCAGAAACATGTTGATGCTGAAAGTTTCAGTCAACTTTGCACATTTAAGATTAAAGCTGTTGAATCGAAAAAGCTCAATTATCCAAGAAGCTCGGATCTCCGCATTTTTGAGAGTATTGCAAAAGCTTCGATAATTTGATGTTTTGTTTTCTGTACATATCCAGAAAAAAAAAACATAAAAATAATAAGATTGTAAAAAATATTTGTAAAAAATACAAACGTCGCTTTAAAAGTCTTTCCAAGACCTGCTTACAGCTTGTTATTTTCAAACGGTTCTTTTAATCCAGCTGAGTTTTTGCCCCGTCTTCAGTGGAGCAGCCTGGGCTCTGCAGGTCGTCCCCATTAGGGACGGAGGGGCCACAGGGCCACATACCTCCGAACATGATTAGAGTGTCATTACAGGGTGTGGCGCATCAATCCACAAGGGAGTGGCGCTGCAGAGTCTCCTGTTTGTCTTTAACGACACGCCGACACCGAGTGACTGGGTGATTCAGACTGTCACAGTTAAAGAGACTCTGCAGATTATCCTCTGGGAAGGAAACGGACGACTGGTGATCATTGCGACTGAATTAAAAATAAAATGCAGACACATTTTCCATACGGGGGGAGACTTTTTGTCACAAAATCTGACCTGCAAAAATCAACATTGCAACGCAAAAAATGATAAATCTGTTGATTTTATCAGCAGGAAAGTTCCCAAGTTTGCTAGAAACAATCTAAACCAGAGCAAAAGTGCAACCAAGCCACTTCGTTTTGTGGCGACTGCGACTGTATGCGATCGGAAGGTTGCGGGTTAGATTCCAGCGTCCTCCTGCCACACGTCGAGGTGCCTCTGGGCCAGGCACTTATCCCCAAACTGCCTGTAGAGATGTGTGTGCTTTTGTGAGTCACAAACGTGACTCTCTGAGTGGTCAATAAGACCGGAAAAGCGCAATATAAGTTCAGTCCATTTACCATTTCCTTACAGACACAGCTGCATTCCTACAAAGGGAGTGATTGGGAAACTTATTTGTCACTCATTCGTCTCCCTACTACAAGCCATAAACCTTCGCTCCAGTGATAACCCTGCAGTGTGTGATGGAATGTCTTTCTCACACACACACTCATGGAAAAGCCACATTCTTGGCCGTCAAACAGGAGGGCAGCGGGCCAACTCCCCGACACCCAACGTCTAATCTGGGGCGGGTCACCGTAAATACTTCGCTCTCGGCGAGAGGAGGAATCTGCAAACCAAACAGGCCGAGCGGCCGAACAGGTCTGCGAGCGGGTCTCCTGGAGCCGGCCGGGTCTGAGTCACATCGGCCCGGCAGAAGGAGTCACACAGTCAACAAATGAGAGCTTTCGCAGACAAAAGGGAGATCATTGTTAAGTACTGCGAATCGTCGCCTTCCTAAAAAATAATGGCCTGTGTCATTATTTGCTTTGGGTTTTTCTTGCAGGTTTTGCCAGTAGTTATTTTTGCAACAACAAAAAATATGAAAATGTTCTATTTAAAGAAGATGATGATATGATTATTCTACCATTTGGGAAAAAAAACTAAAAAAATCTGAATAGTGTGGTGTACATGTATTTCAAGTCCAGTATTTTTGTAGAACGACCTTTCATTGCGATTCCAGCTGCAAGCCTTTTGTGGGTTTTTTCCTCCATCATCATTGAACAAGTGCAAACTGTGGAGACATTTTGACCTTTCTTCTTGGGAAAAAAACAAACAACAATAAAACAAACCCATTCAATAAAAAAGCACAGTTATTACCAAAGGAAATACATCATCAACCAATCAAGTTGAGTTTTATAGCACATTTCAGCAACATAGCAGTCCAAAGTGCTCCATGCCGTAAATCACAAAAATCAAAAGTTGTAAAAATAACAAACGGGCGCCAGTCGAAAAACCAGAAACAAAGTTTGCATTTTATCGAGCGCCTTCATCAAGATTCTCAACACACCTCAGATACGCTGGTCAGTTTTATAGATTGATTGGACAAAGATTGACGTTTAACCACATCTGTTTCTTACTCTGGGTTTAGCACTTACCCAGGGCTGCAAGCCTTAGGGGGGCGTCCCAAAGATTCACAATGTTTTTATAATGAACACTAACCCTAAAAACACATTTAATATAAGAATATTGTCAGACCAAGAAAAATATATTTTAAAAATGGAAATATGGGCTTAATAATAATTTTGTTTAAAACCTGCTGAATACAAATATCACAACTTTCAATAGTTTTTTTTTGTCTTTGTAAATCACAGCAGTGCCCTCTTATGGGTTATGAAATATCACCAGACACAGATGTAATTTGTGCTTATAAAGCCTTTCCATTGAACTTACAATAAGGATTCATTTTTTAGTTTTTGATAAAGACAAAGAAAAGCAAACATCTGCAGTCAGGTGGATTATGATGACACCCTGTGTCTGCTTCCAGGAAGGAGGCGGCCGAACTCAAAGACGTGGTCCAACGCATGCAGACTAATGCAGACCAGGTGGAGAAGAACGTCCTGCGAGCCGAGGAGCTGCTGCAAGTGGTGAGTCTCCCAAACCTCACTGGAGCGCAAAATCCCTTCTCCGCTGAGCTCGTTTCCCGACCACCTGCTGCTCTCGCCTCTGCTCAGGACCAGGAGGGGAAGAGGAAGGGCAAGAAGGTCGTCCACCAGAAGGAGAGCTCGGAGAACCTGGGGCAGGCCGAGGTGCTCCTCAAGGACCTGTTCCTGGACGTGAGCAAAGCCCAGAAGCTGAAGCACCCGCAGGGCTCTGAGATGGAGAAAGAGTAGGTCTAGTTAAAGCACAGACAGGCACAAAGTGGCCTCACAGCGCCGAGAGGGACGATCTGAGCACTGCTGTCCATCACATTCCCTTTCTCTGCTTCCAACCCAAGTCCTCTGCAGAAATCATCATCATAACAACAAAATATTGTTTTTGTTTGTTTCTTGTTCAGTGTGAAAAACCTGCATGACCGTTGGGCTGAGTGCTGCGCCACCTACCGGCAGCTGTACAACCTGGTGCAAGACCGCGGGCTGAAGCAGAGGGTCGACTGGGGCCCAGTTCTCCAAGAAAAGCTGGTCAGTCTCACCGAGCAGAGACGATTTCTGCACCACCAGCAGCGACAAAACCAAGACAAAACCAAGCAATAGAGGTGGACTGTTGTCCAACCAGCTTTTGGCTATTGGCTATTCTCAAAACCTGCTAAATATTTTTGCAGTGATTCACATTAAATCTCATTTAAGTAGGTTTTGTTTTTTTTGTTTTTTCCCCTTCATTAATCTAGCAAACGTTACAGTTTGTGAAGAAAAATGCTGACACTGCTTGTTTGTGAGCATTCTTCTAAGATTCTTACTTCCTGTCAAAAAAAAAAGGTGAAGGCGTTCCATGCTGGAAGACCCGGATATAAGCATTTTTTTTTTTACTTTTATTAATCTGGCACAGATAAACAAAGATGTTGCCCAGGCGATGCACTGTGGTTATGCAAATTCGCAAAAAATACACAAATTTCCATATGCAAATTTTCTATCCAATAACACATCAATAGTTTAGGTTAAAACAAAAAACGCTTGAAATAGAGATGTCGTAGTTTTTTCCTGCAGACTCTATAGTGGGTTTGTGTCTATGATGATCGGCGCTCTGTGCCCGGCAGGGCCACGTGTTGGGAGAGGAGTACGGCCCCAACCTGTACGACGTGGAGAAGCAGATCGCGGAGCACAACATCCTGCACCAAGAGATCGAAGCCTTCAGCGGCCAGCTGCAGCCCAGCTCCGCCGCTTCCCCGGTAACCGCGTCCGCCTGCGTCACTGTCAGTTTGGCTGCTCCTCGGCCGGATCGCTTACCCGTCTCTCTCTCCTGCGTTTCCAGGAGGACTACAGCGCCCTCAAAGAGAAATACGCCCAGCTTTTGGTGAGTCGCCTGAACTCCACGAGTCCTCGTTCGCCTGGAGCTTTCGCCGGAACCGCTCTCGGAACGTTTTCGCTCTGCGTTTTGCAGGAGAGCTCCACGCTCAGGCGCAAGCACCTGGCCTCCCTGTACGAGTACATGCAGAGCTGCACCAAGGAGCTGGTCTACCTCACCGGTCAGCAGGAGAGGATCATCAGCAGAGACTGGAGCGATCGCATGGTCGACCCGGCAGGAGTCCGCACGGAGTACGAGGTGAGATCCCTCAACCTTTGCACCACTTTGCTGCAGGTGGGTCGCTCCTGCTGCAGGTGGGTCAGTTTTAGAAATGCATCAGCTAATGGGTTGCGTGCTTTGTACATGTGTTTATGTGCAGAAATTCAAACTGATGGGACTGATGGCACATGAAGAGGAGGTCAACAAGCTCCAGGCGGACGGAACCGAACTCATTGAGATGAACCACCCGGGCAGCCAGACGATAACGGTGAGTGCTGCACACCGACAAGAGGCACAGAAAAAATCGGCCCAGATTTCCTACATTTTGGGAGATCGGTGAATAAGCCGATAGTTGCGTAGAAAAACGATCTCATATTCCTCTTCAAACGTCTGGAAATCAGCCACTGTTCCCTTTTGCTCTGCCATCGACCGGCAGGTCACTTCTGGATGTGCGCAATTGAAATATAGTCACTCTACCGATGCCAACTTAGCACATTTTAAAGCCAAAAAAAATGAGAATTCGCAGATCAGATGTTTTAAAGATCGGTAATCGGCATTGGTCCTCAAAACTCCAATCGGTGCTCTCCTGCTTTCTCTGCTTGATTTCACTCGAGCTGCAACGCAGTGAAAATGAATTTTAAATTTGTTTTGAACGTCTTTTATTCTATCTCCGTTTTTCTCCCAGACCATGATGGAGAGAGTGCAGTTGGAGTGGCAGTCCTTCCTCAACCTGTGCATAGCGCAGGAAATGCACCTGTTGAACGTTGACAACTACAAGAAGGTAAACTGAGCGCCTGCGCTCGTCGTCAGTGATGCACAAAAACCCCCTTGCACTGGCGACCGGTCCCAGCCGATGTGTTTGCTGTAGTTCCAGCTGGACGCGGAGACGCTGGCCGAGTCTCTGCGGAAGCTCAGCTCCACCTTGGATCCAAAGACCCTGAGCAACAAGAGCAACCCAGAGATCCTGCTGGTGCTGGAGGTACAGCAGGCTTTTCTCAAAACGTCCATTTTGAGCTGCAGGCTCCAGTTTTCACACCCAAAAGCTGCAACTCACGATTATATTAGCGACCAATTATTCTGGCAATTAATCGGAAAAGATTTGGAAAAAGTTTCATTTCATCACTTCAGTTTATTTGCGTACACTGTTAGAAAAGCATTAAAAGATGGCACTGAATTTATTTTGAAATGAAATAAAAGCAACATTTTATGGTTTAAAATGCAAAAACTGCCACGTACGGAGTAGAAGATATTTGCAGACAAAGAAGTTTCTTCATCTTAAATGCAAAATGAAAATATTCTCTGTACAGTTTGGACTTCGTAAGTGCCCTGTTGTTCTTTCATCAAATAGCTTATTTTTCAGCTTTGAGCTTTTAGCGATGACTCAATTTCTACATTAGTTGACGATTATTTCAACGATGAATCATGATGAATCTGATTAATCGTTTCAGCCCCAATT
Source organism: Poeciliopsis prolifica (assembly GCF_027474105.1). NCBI lineage: Eukaryota > Metazoa > Chordata > Actinopteri > Cyprinodontiformes > Poeciliidae > Poeciliopsis > Poeciliopsis prolifica. The sequence goes on along the minus strand of NW_026562385.1, from coordinate 10,419,005 downwards.
TTCTCACATTGCAACCTCAGACTTCACTATAGCTTGACGAGATTTTATGAGACAGAGCAACCCAAGCTAAGAAACAGCTGTGAAGTAGAAGGAAGATGATTCCTGTTTACAATTTATTTATTTATTTTTTGGTCGTTTTAGAAATAAAAATCTAAATTGCGTGGTCCGTTTATGTTTCATTCTCCCACCCCGATACCGCTTGATGAAATCCAGTGTTCTTATAACCAACCGAGTTCGCAAACATGTGCAGAAGGGAGCAAAACAGTCATGTTCTACAATGGCCCAGTCAAAGTATACAGCTGTGACAAAACCAGAGAGGACTGAAAACAAATGAACACCCTTTTTTGTTTGTTTTTTCCTTCCATTTCACAATTATACGCTTTGCTTTGTGAGCTTTATGGTAGGAGACACTGACTTTAGTTGTCCTGTCGCCTACTGAGACAAAGGAGTGAAACCAAAACAGAAGCAATCTGACAGACGTGACCTGGTCCAGTTCAGCAAGTTTAAGACCCACTATTTTGGCGTCTCCCCGGCCGATTTGTCGTGTTTATTTAGTCTCTGCCATTTGCAAGGTTCAGCCGCAAAGCAGGTGTCCAGGCGGACAGGTTTTACTTTCGCCGCTTTGCAGATTTAGTGAGGTTTAAAGGCTTCCGGTGGAATCCGGGAGGCCTGGCTTTCCTCTCTGAATTCCTGCTGCATCTCACTGAAGGGAGAAGAACCGTCGGTGAAGAGGAACGAGCAGCGGGTGGAGGCCCTCAGGGAGCTCAGCGGCAGCGTCGCCCCTCTGAAGCTGCGCCGGATCCAGCCCACCAAGCCCACCACCGTGGTGTCGCTGTGCGACTGGGCGGACGAAAACGTAAGGCAGCGGCGGCGCTCGTTTCACCGCAGCACAACGAAACGAGAGCCGAGATCGCATGTCATTTATCGTATCGTTTATCGTGGATGAGTTTCCCAGCGGCACGATAAGAATTTTGATTTATTGTTGTCACAATGAATTCCAATTGACGGTGTTGAAAAATCCTCAAAACTGTCCGTATTGTTGGGATTTATGAGTTTCGACTGTTTTTCTCCACCGTTTCTTTATTGAAGTATCAATAGATATGAATCGGTTTAAAAATACAATTAAATGCAGTTTGGTGACGCGAACCTGGTGTCCCGAAGAAGCAATAGTTTACTGCAGATGTGAATGTTTTCCAAAAGATTTTGTGTAACTGCCCCGACATGCAGTTACCTAAAAAAAAAAGAAGCAATAAAGTTTTTATTGTGCCGCAAAATACCGTGATAAAAGTTGAGGCCCTCTCTAATCACGCACTTCCTTTGCCGTGGTTTGTTTGAACGCAGGGGGCGGTGGAGCGCGACCAGTCCATGATCCTCAAGTCCAACTCGGACAATAAGTACTGGGAGCTCCAGGACAGCGAGGGCAAGATCATCAGCCTCCCTGGGGCCTGCTTTGAAATCCAACCACCTGATCCAGAGGCTCTGGAGACTTTGAAAAGGTGCAGAATCCACCATCCTACTTCATTCCCCTGTTTTGTTCCTCCGGTCTGAGCCTTGAGTTGTGATGTGTCTGTTCAGCCTCGACGGGAAGCTGGCAGACCTGAAGAGACGCAGGTCCGCGCTGATGGACTCCCTGAGAACCCCCGCGGAGGAGGTGATCCGTCCCCAGCAGGCCGGTGAGAGGAAAACGTCTTTTACAATCCGGACGACGACGGATCTGCACAGCTGGATTCGACGGAGTCAGCATTTCTTTCATTTTTGCTTTCCCCCCCTTCCCTTTGTCAGCCGTTGTCAACAGTGCACCTGATGATCCGAGAGTCGCAGAGCTCAACAGCGACATAGACAAGATCAACAAAGCTCTGGCGAGGAACGAAAAAGAAATCCTGAACAGGCTGAGGACCCCACTGGATAACCGCTCCCCCATGCAGGACTTGGAAAAAAGGCAGCAGGAGAATGAGGTGAAGACATGTGGGCCTGTGAAAACAGTTATTTCCCCCATAAGAAATGCCTGTTCTTTTTTCTTTTTGTCACAAGTTAATTTTTTAGATCATCAAGTTAATTTTATAGAATGCAGAAAAAGAGAGTTTTCCAGTTATCACAAAATGCAAATGAATTTTTTTATATAGCCCCAGGTTGGTCTGGAACGTTTTTCCTCTAAATAAATGAAATCACATTTTTTGCATTTTACTGAGATTACCTTTGTCCCCTATTAAGTCTACTTAGATGATGCGAATCCTTTAACACTTCAGTTAACACCGTTTCTTTGAATGTGATGGCCATCAATGCTTCACATGAAAAATATTGTCAATTTCCTATAGAAATCTGCCCTGGCAGTCAGAAAGCTGGAGTCCGACAAGTCTGCCGTCCAAAGGGAGGTAGATCCGATTCTGGCAAAGAAACCTCTGGGACCGACGGCCGCCATGCTGCCGCTCAAACTCAGCGCCGCCGACAACAAGGCCCACAACATCAACACGCTTATTGATCTCTACAACAAAAAGTACGGCTGTTTTTTTGTTGTTGTTTTTTTTAAACCAAAGATGCAAAAGGGCACAGACTTTGCAAAATGTCTCACTTGCTAAATGTCCCTCTTTGTCTTTGTTGCCCAGAGCAACCGCCTCCATGTTCCTGGAGAAGCAGCTGGAAAAGACCGAGGTCACCGTTTCCCGGTTTGAGCAGCAGCTAGCTAAAGACGGAGTCATCCCCGATCAGCCGGACGTCCTTCAGAACCGCACCAAGAAGCTGGAGGTGTCGTATTTTACAAACCAGAACCGCACTGGTTTTATTCTCTCTTTTTTTTTCTTTTCTTTTCTTTTTTTCTCATTTACGTTTCTTTTGAGCAGAGCACGCTCAAGGACGTCGTCTCGAAAAAAGAAGAGCTGAACAAGCTGGGCAAAGACCTGGACCTGACCAAGCAGGCGTGCAGCCCCCTGCAGCAAAGGTTCGGCGAGTTCTGCCCCGATATCCGCCGCCAGGAGAGTCAGGTGCGGCTGCTGAAGAACCGCTACGCCAACGTCAGCAGTCAGCTCCAGGAGAGGTGAGGAGGGCGGCGGGGGAGAGAAGCAACCGGACAGGGAGCTTTCCAACGTCTCAACGATTTTCTGACATAATCAATTTCTTGTCTTTCTTCTCTTAGGGTGGCTCTTCTTAAACAAGCATCCAACAAAAATCAAGAGTTTAATAACGTTGCTCAGTCGCTGGACTTTTTCTTGCTCAATTTGCCCGACAACGCGGTGAAGCCGACTGATGGTGTGGAACAGATACGGACCAAGGAGGATTCCCAAAAGGTAAAGAGTGATTTTAGTTCTTTTTCAAAAAATAAAAAAAGGATTTTATTATTATTATTTATTTATTTGTACATAAAATCTCTAATTTAGCACTCCCTAAATTGCCAAACTTTCAACATTTGATCGTGTTTCTGTTTTCAGAAAGTTGTGGAGGACATTGAGAAGAAGTCCGGGGATTTACGCCGACTCAAGGATCTGTCCAAAGATCTGCAGGGCATTTTAAATGTGAGTACGGTGAACATGACTCCATGTGCACAGTTAGCACATAGAGCACAAGACTCTATAGCGACGGCTAGACATGTACTTCCATCTACTGAATCCTCCCTTGTACTTCCCTTTTTAGGAATATGAAATAAAGTCAAAAACTTACTGTGGAACTCTGAATGACGGCGATGAGGTCGACAGTGAGGTACACGAGAACGGCGACGAAAACACTTACAGGGCAGCGGCTCCGAAGAAACGTCTGACATCAACTCTGGCTCAAGACGTCCAAAGAACGGTGGGGTTTCAGCGAAGACCAAGATGGCTAAGACATTCCTGCATCACCTTCCGTTGTGAAACTAACGCTTCTCATTTTGGTTTCTGGTGCAGGAGAAAGACCTGCTGAACCGCTTCGCTGAGGTCTCAGCTGTAAACAACCAGCGGCTCAGTCAGTTGGAGACGGCAAAGAACCTCACTGCAATGGTAGGAGATTGGAGCAAGCTTAGCAATCGCCCTCAGCGTTTTTCTATGCATAGCTGTGTTTTTCACTGAACCACTCTTGTCCCCTGTTCTCCATTCGCTCCTCTGCAGAACGAGGACAAAGTGAGTCAGGTGGCAGTCAGTCAGCAGCTGCAGCTTCAGAGCCAGCAGAAGAACGTGGAGGTAGCTGACAGTCTGAAGAAGGAATTGGAGGAAGAAGTCAGCAGGCGTTCACATGCCGAGAATAACCTTGAAGCCTACAGGAAGAGGTTTTTGTCTCTGAAGCACCGGAGAGGAGTGGAGAGGCTGGAGGAGAAAGAAGTGGTGCAGTATTACCGTGACCCAAAACTGGAGGCGGATCTCAAGTCGGTGAAGAATCGCATTCAGGACGAAGAATTCAGCAGTTCAAGAATCCAGTCCGAGATAGAACTGCTCAATGAGAAGATTGTCACCGTGGAACTGCAGCTGACCAAAGCGGAGCCTAAACTTGTGACGAAGGTGCTCACCGAATATGAGAGAGACCCCAAACTTGACAAAGAGGCAGCCGAGATCCGAGATGAGATGGAGAGAATCCGGACTGAGCTTCAGACGAGAGATACTGAAACCGTCCATGTGAAATCTGAGCTCACACTTCTCTCCCAGCAGAAACAAAAAATCAGGGAGAAGGTTGTGAAAAAGGAAGTGGTGAGATTAGAGAAAGACCCAGAGATGCTGAAAGCTGTCCTAACGTTCCAGGGTGACATTGCAGAGGAGGAACTGCGCTGCAAGTCTCTCAATGACATCATTTTCAGCACCAGGTCCCAGATTAACACGCTGGAGAGGGTCATTCCATCCATTGAACCCAAGATTGTCACCAAAGTCGTGAAACAAGTGCAGCAAGCTCCTGAACTGATAGACGAGTCACATAAAATTAGAATGGCTTTGGAAGAAGAGAAGGACGAGAATATCATCCTGAAAAAGGACCTCGCCACCCTTCAGCTTCGCTTTGGAGAACTGGAGTTGCTCAAGCCCAAAGTGGAAGTCAAAGAGATTGTCAATGAGATCTACAGAGTGGATCCTGACACTGAGGTCGAGCTGGTGCGTCTGAAGAAGGCGCTGCAGGATTTGAGCCAGAACCGTTCAGACCTTGAGAACAAGATTGATTCGGTGACAGAAACCCTGACTACCCTACGCACCCAGAAACCCAAAGTGGAGTACAAGGAGGTGACCCAGGAGGTGATCAAGGAAGAGAAGAGCCCAGAGGTCATGAAGGAATTGAAAAAACTGAATAAACAAGTCTCCAGACTGCAAGTCAACTATGACACCGTCTTGGAACTGCTAATACGACTGCGTAAGGAAAGAGATGAACTGAAATCTGAAAAATCCAAAGTGGAGACGAAGCTTCTGACAAGAGATGTCATCAAGTATGAGAATGACCCTCTTCTGGAGAAGGAGGCCGATAGACTCCGACGAGATGTAAGAGAAGAGATCCACAATCGCCGAAGTGTGGAAGAATGTCTCTTTGAACTACAGAACCAATACATTACCCTTGAAAGACAGAAGCCAGAGGAAAAAATTGTCACCAAGGAGGTTATTCGCCTTCAGAAAGATCCCAAGCAGACTGTGGAGCATGACAAGTTGAGCCGGAGCTTGGACAATGAAATCAAGGCACGCAGAAAACTCGAACTAGAGGTCAGACACCTGAGAGCGCTGATTGAAGAAAAAGAGAGAGACTTGGCTAAGAAGGACGACCGCCAGAAGAAGATCCAAACCGAGTCTGAACTCAGGCAGATCAAGACTCGCATTCTTGAACTGGAGAATTCGCCACCACCCATTGAAGAGAAGATCATCATTGAGGAAGTCCTAAAGGTGGAGAGGGACCCCAAGTTGGAAAAACTCACTGACAGTATTCGTTTTGACATGGAGAAGGAGAACAACAACATCAACCGTCTTGAGAGAGAAATTCGGAACCTCAGACTGAAGTTGGAAATTCTGCAGAAGGAGAAGTCCATTGAGAAGGTTGTTTACAGAGAAGTGGTTCGAGTAGAGAATGACCCAGCAGTTGAAGCTGAGAGGGACCACCTCAGAGAGCTTGTAGCCCATGAGAGGAATCTTAGAAGAAATCAAGAAGACAGCCTCCAGAGCATAAACAGTCAAATAAACCATATAAAGACATCAAGGTCTGTGACTTCTCAGGAGGAGACAGCTCTCATTACTGGCAGGGACGCTCTGCAAAGAGAGAAGGAAGATCTCCTCAGACAGCTCAAGGCACTGGAGTCAGAAAGACAAACCACCAGCATTACCTTCCAACAACAGTCCAGGTTGATGAGCGAGAGGAATCAGATGGCACGCCAGAGAAGTCTTAAAACTTCCTCTGAGGTCCACCGGCTGGAGAAAGAGATCCTGAATGAGAAAGATAAAATACACCAGAGGGAGACCCTCATCGCTGAGCTCCAGAACGGCATAACATCAGAGGACCATTCAGAATCTCACACCAGAGAGACAAACCTCTCAACAAGGATCACCATCTTGGATCCAGACACCGGCAAAGACTTGTCTCCCTATGACGCCTACGTACAAGGAGTAATTGATAGAAACCACTACCTCCAACTGTCTCAACTGGAGTGCGATTGGGAGGAAGTCACGTCAACCACCCCAGATGGAGATATAACGGTTCTGCAAGATCGAAAAAGTGGGAGGCAATATTCTGTCAAGGATGCGCTGAAGGACGGCCGTCTGACTGAGTATGACGTGAGACGCTACAAGGAGGGTAAGATGTCTATCTCTGAGTTTGCCCTCCTTGTTACAGGAGAGAAGCCAACACCTTACATTCCTCCAGTAACATCAAAATCCCCAAGCAAGCATATCCCATCTTCCCCACTGAACTCCATGTCTTCGCCCCTGAAGTCTTCTTACAGCAGCCTGAACAATCTGCACAGTAGCAGCAGCAGCTTAAACAACCTCACTGCTACCATGGGGGATGAATATTTCCCAATCTCTGGCATATTTGACACCACGACTGAAAGCCGCATGTCTGTGAGAAGCGCGCTCACCCGAAAACTCATTGATCCAGATACCGCCTTCAGGCTGTTGGAGGCACAGGCAGCCTCGGGCGGGATTGTCGATCTGGGCAAAAAGGACAAATTCTCTGTCCACAAAGCAGTCGAGTACAACCTAATCGACCCAGGCCACAAGTATAAGCTACTGAACGCCCAGAAGGCCTTCACTGGAGTCGAGGACACTGTGACCAAAGAGCGTCTGGCAGTGGGTCAGGCAGCACAGAAAGGTTACATGCCCAAAGAGAACGCCAAGAGATACATGGAGGTCCAGTACCTCACCGGTGGATTGGTGGACCCCAATAAGGCGGGACGGCTAACCATCAAAAAGGCACTTGCAGAAAATCTGATTGACACCACGATGGCCAATGAGCTGAAAGACGAGGCTTTGCACTCCAAAGAGCTGGTCGACCCCATCACCAAGGAGAAGATCACGTACAAGCAGGCTATGGATCGCTGCAAGAGAGACGTAACCACTGGGCTCCTGCTGCTTCCTGTGACCTCAAACGCTACAAATGCTCCATCCTACTCCACGTACCGCTTTTAGCAGCGCAATTCACAGAGATGACAATTAGCTGCTGCTCGCGATGCTATTAGCAAACTGACAGGAGCAGAGAAAAAAAAATGCTTCATTGGAAGGAAAAAATAAACATGTATTTTGGTGGGAATATACTCGTGGATTGTTTCTCTGTAATAGTTTCGGTTTTCTGTGAAAATAAAGGTATTTTCAATCATGCCATTTGTCACATTGTGAGCTTTTTTTTTTGTCAAACCTTGTGAAATAAGCCTCGACTTGCATGTTACTATCAAACTCAACTGACTTGGATTCCATTTTTGTCCCTCATTTATGTAACCATTACCTTAAGTTGATATCAAAATGCTATAAATATCATATCTAATTGAAAAGAAATTTGACTTAGTAACTTAACGTCTTGAATCTGGGCATCTAACTCTTCAAGAAATTCTTGCTCTTTCTGAAACTCCACGTTCAGGATGTCCTCACAACATTGCTCCCCTATTAGGTATTTAGCAACCTTTTACCAGCGTCACACTGAGTAGTGAGTAGCTCGTAAATGCACAGTTCCCCCAGCTGTTTGCTGACTGCTGCTGGCTAGTCTGAAGGAGCCGAGAGAGGACTGCTCAGTTTGGCTTGGAAGCGGCAGTTCTGAAGGCGGAGCATTGTCCTGGAAGGCGGAGCTAGGCCCAACCAGGCGTTGTGCACAGCTGAGTGGTTGCCATGGGAGATTAAAGGATTTCTCAAACATGCATGAAAGAATCAAGGCAACACACCTTTTAGTTTTTGATTAGAGAATAACTTTATAATGCAAAGCTCAAAAAACTCCCTTTCACATAATGGTCTCCCATTAATATATAAACTGGTATTTGTTATTACATCGGTTATACGTTTTAATTTAATAATAAAATCAAAGTTATTTGAACAGTCCTTATTGGGAGATATTTAAGGCTGAGCCTGAAATGTCCATTAAATTTTCAGCGCTTAATGCCACATTCTGCACCTCTTCCAACATTGTTCACCTGGTTGCCATTATAAACAGCCTAAGCTCCAGGAAGCTGCGGGCGTCCCATCACAGTCTTGTTTTCGATATCAATATGAGGGCTCTTTCTTCCTTCCTTCCTTCCCTCCTTCCTTCCAGGAACGACTCGCTCCGTATGACAGTGACTCATCCTCTTCCTCCGGAGCTGCTGACCTCCAGGTGAAATTCCTGCACTTCATGTATGCGGCTTGTAAACTGAGGCGACTCACAGGGCTTGGAGTCACAGGATTAAGGGTACAGATTAAATGTGTCTCACGCATGCTAAGGACAAACTAATAAAGCGACGCTTTGGCAATTGCAGCGAAATTCGACCCACTGACCCTCGAGCTTCGCCTCAGCGTGTCTACGCGCATCTGCAAATGAGCGCTGCAAAAAGTACTTAACCTTAGTGAGGTCTGATACGCTTCGCTGTATCCTGATCATATTTGTTATTACTGGAGGAAGTGTGTAAAAGATTCCCATCTGACCCCTCAGAGAGGGTTCAGAGTGATAGTGGCTGGGCTGTCCGTCTGCCAGATTACCTGATGACTGCAAGGACTTTGTGGGATTATTACCTATGAGCCTGTCTGGAGGCTGAAGTGACCCCACACTGTGTACAGAGGGGGGGTGGAGGGTTAAAGGATAATAGTTGGTCATCTCCAGTGAAGCCAACACAGCTTGGCTTCACTGGAGCCAAGCTGTGTTCATATTTTGTAATATTTTCCTCTTTCTTTCCGTTGCCATTCATGAAACCAAAATGGCGACACTGAAGGTTTCTTGTTCTGATTGTCATGACAGATGCACAACGATGGCGGCAAAAAGCCTTCTGAAAGGCCTGGGGTGCGACGGCATCGCAGATGCACAAATTATTTCCTTTGACTGAACTCGAGCTTGACTGACGCACATAATAAACGACTGCTGCTTTTTGTGTTTTGGTTGATTATTGTTGTTTTGATTGAAACGCGGCGCTGACGACACAAAAAGGGAGCGTCTGTGTTTCGGTGGCCCTCAATTACAGCACAAAAGACGAAGCTGATGACTCCAGTAAAGATAATTACGCCAACACCATTTCTGCTATTAACAGTGGCATAATTCAGTAAAAAAAAAAAAACCTTCTGTAGATCGCCCTTGTTAAAATGCACAACAGAGTATTGTTTTCAATCCGTAAAGAGTATGATATCTAATGCGACTTAGCATCTTTGAACTAAAACTTTGTTAAAACTGGAGAAAAAAAGGGGCATGGAGTCAAAAATCAATGACGAAAAAAAGCTACATGTCCACTCCATTATTTTTCCCCGTTTCTACTTTTTGCACATGCCAAAAGGTTCCAGGACAATCAAACTGATTTTACCCGACAGAAACTAAGAGGTTGCAAATGCAAAACACAGCTTTAAAATTATTCCATTTATTGATGGTTAAAAAAAAAACACTCTTCAAACCAAGGAGAAAAGTAACCACACTCCGCATTAAACCATGAACGGTGATGAAACTGGTGGTGGTAGTTTTTGTAGGACTTTGTAGAAAGCAGTTTAATGCCACTGGCCACCTCATCCCTGTTTACTGTGACCTGTAGCCTCGCGACCTCCAGTGAACCACAGCGAGGCCGTCATCCACAAGTTACAGAAAAATACAGCCTGGCAAACCTTCCCAGGAAAGGTCAGTCGACCAAGAAAAAACCAAAAACAAACCCTGTTTGTCCTTCAGTGGAAACGGAGCTGCTCACCCGTCCGTGTTAGAACATTATGACCTGAGTGTGGGACTGTGTCACGGATTAAAGCGTGAAGCTCCACACAGAGACAGCTGAGGGCGACGCTGAACAGAAATCACTAGCAGCTTTTGACTTCATCGGTGAGGACACTTGTGAGATTTTATTTTGACCAAAAGAAAGCGGAATGTCTTTGACAATATAGAATTTATACATATAAATCTTTTTGTTCACGTTTGTGTAGCTGCGGCGGAAACAAAAGTCGGGGCGATCAAAACCTGCAGTGTACATGCAGGTTTATGTCAGGTCACCGCAGGCTAACGGATGAGTAGAACTAAATCCCCGGACGTTTACAACGGCTAAAGCCTCCATAGTAGAGCAGCAGGGGCTGGAGGAACTGAAGTTGCGAGGCTAAGGCCTGATGACTGACGTCAGCTCGTAGTGTGGGAAGCACTGGAAGGTGCTAATCAGGAAACGGCTTAGAGCCGCTTCACGTTACACCAGGTATAGACACAGCTTTGGTTCAAGTCAACACTTGGTTTATTGTGTACATAGTGAGATAATCCACACAGTTCTGGAGAATGGGATTCAGTGAAAAGCTTGAGAATAAATCAGAATATCACATGTGAATTGAACACGTGAAGACGACAGAGAATACTGATTCACTTTTCTTTATTTTAGATTCAAAACATTGTGTTCGAACAGCGTCAGCCTAAAGCAGAGCTGAATTTTGCAAGTAGGAATAACAGGCAGGTTTTTGGTTGAATAAAGGTGGGCAGATTGATACAAAAATATCAATGATTTTGAAACAGTCTGTATCAGTATCAGTGCCAGAATTGATATCTGTGATACTGGCCCAGTGTTTATCTGGTATCGGATACCAAAACCTATGTGATATTCTATGAATAACAAAAATATAAATAAATAGATAAATAGCACAACACGGGTCAGCTTATGTTCTTCTTTCTAAAATGCATTCTCTATTATTTTCCTGTTTGGCCAGAGGAGGCAGCCAAGAGCCCGGAAAGTTTTAGGGGCACCCAACTTTAGAAAAGTTTTATTGGGGCTTCCTCTAATTGAACCTTTTAAGTTTATTTAAATTGCGTAACCCTTCACGTTCGCCATCCCGTTCCACTGTGAGCCAGATTTGGTGCCATCCAAACATTCAAGGACATCCTAAAAGTCTTTCAGCGACCTTGCTCTGACTGAAAAGCTATTTGTTTTGAGTCTCGACAGTCTCTCAGCTTGGATGTAGTTCGAGTCTCTGCACAACATGCTGGTCGAACACAGGTTGGGTGTTGGGATCGTCGAGACTCAGGCAGCTTTAGTGAGAGCTGAAACAGCAGCAGGGCAAGACGTCAAGTAAAGCGCTCTGTTCTTTATTCTGTGTGAGGTCTGGTGCTGGGAAAGTGGACAGATCACAAAGATCCAAGAACTGATCACCCTGTCCATCTTTTCCCTCTTAGGATAAAGTTTAGTGTTAAACTTTAGAATTAGGTGATAAAATTATTTCCTACCTGGTTCTAAGAGGTTGATTTCTAAATAAATTCTGAGTCCTGAGGAATATGCAGAATCCTCAGTGACTTCCCTCAGTACAATGTACAGAGCTCTGTGTAAAAGAAAAGTACTGGTGCTTACTGATATAATCTAATGTAACTCAACTTTCTTACATATTGTTACAAGACAAGGAGTCGGCCCCCAAATAAAACTCTGCTCATGGCCTCACACAACCTTGGAACGGCTCTGTCCGAGTGCCTGATGTCAGCAAGAAAAAAACCACAACAACAACCAAAAGCAGAGTCATAAATCGACTTGCTCATCAGTCTTTGTCTGAGGAAGAGTCAGCGGATGCTGGGGGAATCGGATGGCCTCGCTGTTGCGGCGCATGTACGCGTGGCCGCTGATCGGGTACCACATCTCGGTGAAGGTGAGGTTGGCCACGGTGATGGCGCAGCGGCCCAGGACCTTGAAGCCCGACTTGCGGTAGAAGGGAATGAGGAAGTCCTCGCACATCAGCACGGCTCGGCGCACGTTGGGCAGGCAGCGCAGGTACTGCAGGTAGCGCCACATCAGAATGGGGCCTTTGCCCTGCTGCCTAAAGGTGCGGTGGACCGCCAAGATGTGGATGTGGACGGTGGAGCCACAGGGCTTGTGGAGGGTCAGCGCATCCTGGAGGAGGAAGGGACGAAAAGGGAAACATTTTTAGGTTGTCTTCACACCTGATTGAAATTTTCTGCTGGTGCGGTTTTGCTTTCACACTGCCCTGTGCCAAACAGTCCAAACTAATTGAAAAACCTGTTCCCCTCCTCGCCTGCAGTGGCACTGCACCAAGACTTCCGAAAGGAGATGACACAAAAACCTCAGAAGAAGACATCAGCCCAACTTCCTTCTTCATGAAATGTAACCAAAAGTGGAACCTTGTCAGATTTTAACGGCTGTAGGATTTATTTTTTGTCTTTAGAAAAAGACTACAAACCATTTTTCACCACTCGCGCTCGACTCTTGCATTTGTTTTTTCGGTTGTGTTTACCCAGAATGCCCTGCGCTATGGTCTGCTTCCTGCTTTTGTCTGCTTGCGTTCACATATCCATTAAACTGCGCCTTAGACTTTACTCTAAACTAGACCTGGGTATTTAGGCAGACTACAGTTTGCTGTTTCGGTCCGCATCAGACCAAAAAAAAAGCAAACAACAAGCAAATCAAACTTTGAAGACAAATGGACTAGAGTTCAGTTAAAGCAGACTAAAGCTAAAACTGCTCAGTTTTAGCTTTAGAGAAAGTTGACATTCTAGAATGAATCCCTTAACAAACCCCTCCTGCTAAAACTGCGAACAACACTCCAGTCGCCCCCTATGATTTAACCGCTCCGGGTGGTGAGCCATGTCATCATAAACCACAGCGGGCCGGAGACCTAAGAATGTCTTACTGAGGTGAGCCTGTCCTGGTCCCACAGAGATCCGATGATGAACGCCACCAGGCGGCCCTCTTCGAACCAGCCCATCGACAGCTCCGGACACAACGTGAGGAAATGACGCACCTCATCCAGGTGCAGCGGGCACTCCCCGGACACCGAGATGAAAGCTGGAAAAATCACCATCACGATTTAGCACGGATTTCAAAACCACACAGTTCATCATGCATAATATTTTAAAGGTGGTAATTTTATACAGTTCTACAAAATAAAGTTAGGACGCCAAAATTGATTTTATGCAACTATAGAGGACACAACCATTTCAATTTCTATCCTACGGAAGACCAAAAGTGCCAGAAATTAATGTATGAACAAAATGTTAAGTAATTAATAAACAATATTTTTAAGCATTGTGACTGTCGAAATACAACCATCAATTTTTTAAATTGATTTCTATTAGATTTTTACTTGATAAACAAAAAAAATAGATGCATTAAAAATAAGTATATTTCAATGTTTCAACAATTTAACTGCATACATAATTAATTGTATGCAAAAAATAATACATAAAACAATGTCATTCATTGCTAAAAGCACATGCGAGTACATATCTTCTTTAATTGCTTATTGAATTTGCAAATTTATTTACTCTATTAATTGAAGTCGGTGGGCGGGGATAACTGGTTTGGAAAAGGTAATTAGTCGACAGTTAACCAGTAAGATGTGAGTTTATTAAAAGCCAAAAAGACAGTTTGACTGATTTTATTAAATAATTTATAGAATAAATTATTTATATATATACATATATAGAGATTTTTTTAAAGGCTTCTATAATTTTACATATTTCAAAGATTTAGTATTCTTCATAAAATACCCACAATTCTTTAAGAAATTAATTAAGTCATTCATTTATGTTTTTTTTTGTTAGGTTTTATTACAAATAATCACAGGCAGAATAATGTAATTTCTAAAGTGTGAGTTTGTGGCCCACTCACCCTCCCTCTCGATCTCAAACACGCTGATGGCGTCCTGCGTGTTGAGCGGCCGCACCTCGCTGGCCGGCAGCGTGTGTCTCCGCTGGATGCCGGGCGAAACCGAAGGAGAAGTCTGCATTGGCTTGATGAAAGGCTGGGCGCCCACAACAGACATCATACGAGTCAGAGCTCCCTGTCCTCCAGAGGAATCAGAGCTTTTCTATCCTTTTTCTCTTTGTGTGTGTGTGTGGGTGTGTGTTACCAGTCTCCCCCAGTCCCCGCTGCAGCAGGGGGCCCTGTAAGGAGAAGTGAATGGTCAGCGTGGGTATTTATGGAGAAGCTCAGCCTGGATGATTCACAGGCTGATTTGCATTTGAATCTTTGCAGAATGAATGAAAGTCATAAATAAATACAAAAAAACAAACAAAAACAAAAAATTAAAAAAAATCAGAGCCCTGCAATTAATGGTGATTAGAGAGGGGACGATAATTACTTAATAACTGACTCCCGGCCTATTTATAACAGCTGTGGGATTGAAGTTTTAAACAGTTCTGCACTGCAATTAAAATATCTCGCAGGCAATAAACGCTTCTTTTTTCTTTTTTTTTTACACTGTATGTCAGATTTATTGCCTGCAAGCAGATTTATTGCCTGTTTGTGTTTATGCAAACAGAATATACACATAACTTCCCCACAAAGCAACACCGAGGCCCAAAGACACTTACCAGAGAGGAGAAAGGTGCCGAGGAATAGCAGAGGAGGTCGTGAAGAGGTCTGCTCCTGTGTCTCTCCTGTCTCCACAGACGTCTCTCTTCATTATGGGCTGATTATTACTATGAGTCACGTGATGGAGGATTACTGGAGTTGTTTCCATAACTCGGCAGCATTAGGCCCTTTATCTCCTCCCTGACGGAGCGCATAAAGCTCTGCAGGTGTCAAGAGAAAACACCTGCAGAAGTAGGTGATCAATAAGTTGTATTTTTGACTTATTGGCAAAATTAATTAATAAATAACAGTCATAGGATATATGGTGAAAAAATGAAGAATGAGGTTATTATGTATAATTATCATGAGAATTGATCAAAGTTTCATGTTTCCACCAACACTGTAAACTCAATAGACATCCCGTTATTTCCAAAAAAGCAATAAAAATCATACCATATTCAATACTATGTAACACTGGTCATTAACATTATCCAAACAATTATTAGTTACTTTGATTTGACTACTTAGACTCGAGGAAAATAGTGGAATAAACACATATTGGACGTATTGGCTGTCGTGTTCGTGTTTTTCTGTAGAGTTTCATTACGTGAACTTTGAACCATAGCAACAGCCTGACCGGAAACGAGCGGCTTAGGATATTTCATTTTTATTAAATATCTTTAGGCTGCTACACAGAAGCACCTCCTTAAACAAGACTGACTTGATGGTATTGTAGTTACCCCTTCTGGCTGCTAGAGGGCAGAACCTAGAATTTGCAAAGGATAATATGACTATCGAGACAGATATATAAACATATTTAGAGACTAGATTCTATGTTTGATATATAATGAGTATACAATATTTATTATCTCTTGAATAATAACATGTTTTTGAACACTAAATACAAACAAAAGCCTAAAGAATCCAAAATAACAGTCACGTTTTTACTTTTTCTTCGTTTTGGTGACGTCAGAGTCGCCTTTCCGCTCCTGCACGCAGCAGCAAACATGGCGGACGGCTAACACATTCGTTGTTTTAAAATAAGTCCTGGGTGGGGATTTTATCTTTAGGAGCACAAACAGCAACTCGTCCCGTGCTGAGTGTATCCGGAGGGCTGCCTAAACCTCGCCGCGGCCTGTATTTCTTTTCTAAAGAAAGGTAAAACAGGCGAAGCTTCCCGTGTTACTGCTGTTGATGCTAACGCGGGTTTAGCTTCAGGTGCATGCTAACACGACCACCTGCGAGTTCTGAGTTACTATAGAGTTTAAGTCCGTGAAGCTAATTGTTTTGAAAGTGTATGTGTTGTCTTGTCTCACCTGCACTGAGCCGTAGAGTCATGTAATGTTAACGTAAGAAGTAGTCTTGGCTAACCTGTTAGCCGACAGTGGCTAACTGCCACAAGACGTACAGCGATATTTTTCACTTTTATCAATGAGTCAAACTAAACAATAGTGCAGTGATTATTTTGCTTGGCGAAACTGTTGTTTTGTAATTCTTCATTGCATTCACACGATGTTAAATGCTATTAGCCACGACAAGAAGAGATGTTTTAATTTTCTAATAAATCCATATGTCCTTGAAACGCTCAACAATCTCGCATGAAAATTAAATTTGTTTCGCTGGCTAAAATTTCACTGTAATAGTTGCTTTATGAAAATAGCTAGAAGAGTGTTTTATATACACTAGTCAAGAACGAGTTATGTCAGAAATAACTACAACGATCTAATTTCCTTTGAAGTGTAAAATCACTTATAATTCCTACTGCAGCTACAATATTCAAAAATATTGAATGCTACATTTGTAATATGCCATTTATTGATTTTATTTTTCACTTTGCTGTGGTGCCACGAGTTGTTTATATAGCAATATTATATGTGCCTAGCCTTTGTTACATTTATTAAACACATGCTGTTAGTTGATGCAATTATGGACCAGAAATGGTGGGAATTCTTTGTTTGGAAACATTTAGCGATTGGAAAAAAAAATTATATTTTTTTATTTGGCATTTGACTTGCGGGTCGCAGCCAGTTGAGGAACAATTGGGTAATTCCCATTTGGCCTCTAAATCGCTTCACCTCAAGTCAAAAAGTCAAGCTTGTTGCAGCAGAAAATGTAAAAATAGCCTTCCGCCTCTGGTTGTTTGACGTTGTAAACTTAAAGCAAATGTTCTGGTTAAATCCTAAAACGTAGTTATCCAACTTTGTTCAGGGTTGGATAGAGAAGTACTTAAAAACATTAACGGATTGTTTGTCTAATTGGCCTTGGGTAAATTAAATCCTAACAAAACAAAATAATAAAAGTTTTTTAGGCTTATTCGACTTGCGGTATCAAAAATTCTCTGTTTCCTCGAAGCCCAAATGCTCACAAATCCATCAAATGAAGCAAAAACACCAGCTGCCAAGCCACAGATAGCTACACATGTTAAAAGCGCTTACATTTAAAAAAAAAAAAAGTTGCATTGTGAACTTTATGTAACATTTTTTGCAACTAAGGTGAAGGAGACGCACCGTAAAAATGGGGCGACGTTCCACTTCCTCCACCAAGAGTGGGAAGTTTATGAATCCCACCGACCAGGCTAGTAAGTATGAGCCTGTAAACAAAGCCACTGACCTGTTCAGCAACACCAGAACGACATTTTTCCGTACCAGTAAGTTAATGTGGGTGCATTAACTGTATATTTTCCCCCTGCTTTCCAGGAAAGGAGGCCAGAAAAAGGGAGTTAAAAAAGGTAAACGCACAACATTCGCTTAAATCTAGCAGTTGTTTTATTGAGACGCTGACATGGTGGATTCGTTTGACAGAACAAGAAGCAGAGGATGATGGTGAGAGCAGCTGTGCTGAAGATGAAAGATCCCAGACAAATCATCAGAGACATGGAAAAGCTGGATGAGATGGGTGAGAAGAGGGATTAAAAGTCAATATTGTTTGATATAGTTGAATCAATTTTTTCTAATGCCTCTTTATCTTTTTTTTTTTTTTTTAAGAGTTCAACCCCGTTCAGCAGCCCTTGCTGAACGAGAAGGTGCTGAGGGACAAGCGGAAGAAGTTACGGGAGACGTTTGAACGCATCGTCCATCTGTACGAGAGGGAGAACCCTGAAACCTACAAGGAGCTGCGCAAACTGGAGCTGGAGTACGAGACCAAGCGAGGGCAGCTGGCTCTTTACTTTGACTCGGTCAAGGTGTGACCCGACCCTTGTTCTCATTTCTGTCTGAAGTTTTCTCAACCTGATGGTTACGTTTTCCTAAAACAGCTTTTTGTGGTGTTTTTTTTTTTTTCTGTTCAATCCATTCCAGCTAATTTAAAGTCGACAATTATTCTGCCCCTGTATCCTGTGAGCTTCCTAACTTTAGATACGCATTGTTTTCCAGAACGCGGAGTCAGTGGAAGTGGACAGCATTCCTTTACCCGACATGCCTCACGCCCCATCCAACATTCACATCCAGGACATCCCGTTACCGAGGGCTCAGCCTCCGTCCATCCTCAAGAAGACCTCGGCGTTTGGGTGGGCTCCGTTTGTTAACGCTTTCTGCAGAGCATCATTGTGCTTCGTCAACGGGCAAAACAGAGATTCAGAGATTATGGAAATTCATTTCAGTCCATTTGTCATATCAATTAGTTGATATGATAAGTTCACTTTGAAACGGACAACATAACTGGAAATAAGGAAAGCTAGTGAACAAAAATCAGACTTGCATTGTAACTAGTCATATTCACTCGAGTAACTTATTGGAAAAACATGGAGGATAATTTTTACTTTCCCTTGAGTCATTTTATTATGAATTATCTCTATTCTTATTTCAGTAAAACTTCTGAGTAACTTCAGCGAATGAAGAACAAGCTTGTTTAAACCAAAAATTCACCTTGTTTTGGTTTTATACATTTTATATTTATATTTGGAAAAATTCTACTTCCCCAAACAGCAAAATTTATTGTTTTAATTTGGGTCCATAAAAATACCCAAATTTCCACATTGCACTTTGGTCCCTCTGATGACGTCATTTTCAAATATTAAATTATTGTGTGCACCAGTTATTCAGTGCTTGAATTGCAGTTTTACCAAATACTTTTTTACTCTTATTTGATAAAAGGTTTGGGTACTCTGTCTGACATCAGTACTCTAAACAAATCCAGTAAAATTTTCTCTTTAAAATATCTAGAATTTTGAAAAGAAAAGCTATCATTTAGCCAAACTATATAATCAGAGACCATATATCAAATGAACATCTATTTAAATAAAATGAGAGAAGAAAGAAAAATATTTCTAGAATTGATCAGGGATTCAAAATAAAAGCAAAGTGGAAAAAAAACATGCATTCCACATGGACAAAATAGAAAATGTACATTGATTTATTTTTCTAATGCATAATTATTGATATTTATAGTCCTTATTTCCATGATAAAGCCTATCCAAATAGGACCACTAGGGGGCAGCGTTACGCCAAGCCATCCTCCAGCCAGGTAGTGTTTAAGGTGACAGATAAAATTTGACGTGTCAGATGCTTTGCTTTTCTCCTTGCAGAACTTTCTGTCAAGATTTGTTAAACAAAGGAAGTCTTGTAAAGGAGTGGGAGCTTTTGGTAAAAAAGACAAAACCAAAACAATTATCGTAATTTCACTTAAAGTTGATTCTCCAAAGCCTGGACTCGGTGGTGCTGAATATAAATGCTCATCTCACGTTTTAGGTTTTTATTTGCAGGAAGGCGTCTTCATGATGCCACTAACTTTGCAGCAGCAGTCATTCTGTTTTCCCCCGAATGTTAAAGCAAACCGACGACCGGACCTGGATTGACGTCAATCCCCAGTGTCCCTCGTTTACCCCCTGGGAAGAAACCACCCGGACCCCCACCGGGGCCCCCGCCGCCGCAGGTTTTGGCGCTGTACGGCATCCCGTCTCGACAAATCTATGGCGCCGACACAGGTGACATTCAAACCGTTTTCTTGACTCACTAATCAAACTTAGTTTTTTGTCGCTGCATTTCATCTCTCCATTTGTTTTTTTTTTGTTGTTGTTGTTTTTCCCCCCCCCTCATCTGTTGGCGTAGACCCGTCCATCCCTGGGCTGGACTCTGCCGGGGACCTGGGGCGGGACCGGGACAGCGGCAGTGACAGCGACCGGGACGACGCGGACGATGACAGCGACTCGGAGGAGGACAGCGAGGAAGACGGAGACGAAGGCGCGGACGGCGACCGCGACGAGGACAGGAGCGAGAGACACACCGGTGAATAGCGCCGGAAACGTCCGGCACCTTGGAGGCTCTTCTCTCACTCATAAACTTACCGTGTGGACGTCCACCCCCTGCAGGTCGCAGCGTGCGTTTTGCAGATCTCGCAGCCGCCGAGTCCCGGGATGGAAAGAGGAAGAAGAAACGAGTGGTGAAGAAGACGAAGGCTATCACTCCCCTGCAGGCCATGATGTTAAGGATGGCAGGTACGCTCCATCACTGCATCGTTACTGATGGAGGAGCAGAAAAAAATCTGTTCTACAGAGAATCGCAATTCCTAGTCCTGGGAATTCTGAATAGGTTCAGAATGCTTAAAAATGCATTTCTTATTTTTGAAAAATTATATTTTGAATAATTGTTTATATTTTATTTCAGAAAAAGCCATGTAGCTAAGCCAACCCAGCTTAAGTTAATGTTTTATTCATAAATATATTTTTGTTTTAAAATAAACTGATGAAATTTGATGCAGTTTGTAACATTATAGAATTGGTTTCAATAAATGTTCTGTTTGTTTGTAAAATAAATAATAAATCTTGAAGTCACTCAGAGCACAAAGCATAACATTATACTGATTTGCCTTTATGAATTGGGCACATTGTCACAGATACTCAAATTTTTTTCAGTATGGTGACCGATGTGGACATGGCCCAGATTTTAATATTGAATCGGAGCATCTCTAATCGTTACTACATGTACTTATTTATTTTCTAACGTAAAAAAGTTCTGCATTCTGTTTCTTTCTTTATCTTCAGGTCAGTCCATTCCTGAGGAAGAGGAGGAAGAGGAAGTAGAGGAAGAATACACGGACGAGTCAGACGGCTCCGACACTGAGGACCGGGGCCCGCCAGGGGACCCCCAGTCCCATGTCATGCCCAACCAGCGCCTGCCCCCTCCTCCTGGGGCAGTGGCGCAGCAGGGACATCCCCCCATGCAGGGCCCACCAATGACCGGGCCCCCGCCTCTCGGACCTCCGCCGGCTCCTCCAATGAGACCCCCCGGTCCGCCCTCTGGCCCGCCCCCTGCGCCACCTCCAGGTTGGTTTGGTTCACCAGAAGAAGCTGGTTGTTGTTCAGTGTTCAGTGTATAACCCACAGGAAACGTTCTACCATTTCTAGGCGCCCCTCCGTTCTTGAGGCCTCCTGGGATGCCTGGAGGGATCCGGGGCCCAATGCCTCGTCTCCTGCCCCCTGGGCCACCACCCGGCCGACCGCCCGGCCCTCCTCCGGGCCCCCCGCCCATTCTCCCTCCAGGCCCTCCGCCGCGTGGACCACCTCCCAGACTACCACCCCCAGGACCACCAGGTACGGGCTATGTGGACATGTTCACCTCTTAAACTGTTTCACATCTTTCCATGGTACAGCAGAGAACTTCAGTGAGTTTTAGTTTGATTTTATGTGGTCGAGCAAGTACTTGGATAGTGGAAGGAAAAGAAACCCATTTTTCAATATTTCAACTTACAGAAAAAAATTGTACTCTGATGGTTGTGTATAAAAATTGTCTTCTATTAGTTGTTTTTGACAGTGAGCCATGGTAACTCTGGAGGAGCTGCAGAGATTCACAGATTAGCTGTGTTATTCTGTAAACGAGTCTTAAAGCTGCAGTATTCAGCCTTTGTAAAAAGTTTTATTTGTTAAAATTGTCACATTTTCCCTTCTTACTTAGTCTCGTTTCATACATAATTTGTGAAAAGATCAAGCTCCTTCGCTTCCTCCCAAAAACAGCCAATTAGCCAGGAGGCGGGTCTTAGTACTGCCAGTCAATTCTTAAACTTCATTAATAGGAATTTATTATGACAACTATAAATCTAAAGTCTTATAACCAATTTTTTTTTTATGACAAATGCCCACACCAACTGGCAAATATCACAATAAAACTTTTAAAGCTTGCCTAGCGTGAATACTTTTACACGACACTTTGACTTGCACACGTTTTCTGTACTTTTCTGTTTGTTTTTATTAAATTTTCATATTTTGTGTGTCTCTCCGCTTAGGTATCCCCCCTCCTCCTCCAAGAGCCGGAGGCCCCCCTCGCCCCATGGCGCCGCCCCTCTCCATGTTTCCTCCGCCTCTCAACTCCAACGTGCTCAGCGCCCCTCCCAACATCGTGCCGAGGCAGAAGGCCCCCGGCTCCGGCCAGGACGGCCAACAGAGCAGCATGCCGCCGCCGGCCATGCCCATGCGGCCTGGCGTCATGCAGATGCCGCCTCCGCCCGGCACGGCCGGCAGCCACCACCACACGGCCACCATCGAGAAAAGAGCCAACATCACCTCGGCGGCGGCCGGAGGCGCGGCGGGCGCCACCATCTCGGCCAAGCCTCAAATCATCAACCCCAAGGCGGAGGTCACCCGCTTCGTGCCGACGGCGCTGCGGGTGCGTAGGGACACGAGCGGGCCGATGCGGGGGCCTTCGACAGGGCACCTGGAGAAAGCGGGCGGGGTTGCGGCAGGACGGAGGGGAGACGACGGGATGGGAGGACAGTGGCAGAAACAGCAGGTGGCTGCTCCTATGGGGTTGGCCAACCCGTCGCAAATGGGTTCTGTTCCTCAGCCCAGCATGAAGACTAAAGACCAGGTTTATGAAGCATTCATGAGAGAAATGGAGGGACTTCTGTAAGAGTCTACAAACTACAGAAAAGCTTTTTTTTTTTCCATTTGCTGTGCAGAGTTGTAGTTGTACATTCAGTAATATAATTTCTGTCATGGAAAGAAAAAAAAACAACAATTTGGGCTACAACTTTAGCATAATAAATTTGATCCTAAGCGTGTATTAAAACATTTCCATTGGCGGTTAACTGAACACTATGCTCTGCACGGCATTGTTTTGTCTGTTTTTACTTTTTAAGTCTGAAAATGTGCTTTTTTTTCCAGCGTTATTTGACCTCAGTGATGCAACTTTGTGTAATTGACTAGTTTTTTGTTTTGTGCGGCCAATCGTCTAAACATGAGTTGTGAAGCGGTTTGTCCTGCAGCCAAATAAAAATCGGCTCAAACATGTTTTGTCGTCATGTTGCTGCTGAGGAAGACAGAAGCAACGACTGGATGAAACTTCCTAAACTAAATCATTTTTTGTCGTTATTAAAAGTGTAAAAAAAAAATTAAAAAAAAAATCAAAGCTTCCTGATGTGGGAAATGAAGTCGACAGAAAAACTCCACTTCCCGTCATGCTTTGCGTCCGCGTTTCCGCAGCTGCGCAGTTCAGAAAGGAAGACACGTTGAGACGGGGAAGCATGGAGGACCGGAGTCCGGAGCAAAACACCGGTGTAAGACCGGAGGAGTCTGGCGGCGACGACGATGAAGAAGAACGGGTTAACACTGGAGAAAGTGAGGAGGCGGTGAAAACCTTCAAGGACCTGGTAGGTTTGTTTCCCCGGAGTCGATAAAAGAAGACACGTTAGCAACAAAGCTAACGTCCCCATTTCGCATTAGCCAAGCGAAGCTAACGCGTTTTGTAAACACAATTTCCTCTAATGAGATGTCCTTACTCTTAGTGTCAGTGTCTGAAATATGTCCAACAGCGTTAAAAGCGCCATGTTTTAGAACTGCTTTTCCCTCTGCAGGGTGTTACCGAGGTGCTATGTGAAGCTTGTGATCAGCTGGGATGGAAGAGTCCAACCAAGATCCAGGTGGAAGCGATTCCAGTAGCTCTGCAAGGTTTGACACCAAGTCGCTTTTCTCTTTCTCTCGGTGCCAAATAGTTTGCAATGCGTAAAGTCAGGCGTACAGGACATAATGGAGAAATGGCAACGATGTAGCTCCACTGCAACCTAACTTCCGCTCTGCTGATAGTATGTTGTTTTTGAAATTCAAATAGTTGGAAAATAAAGTAATCACAGCGATAAATAATACTGTAGTATAATGGTAGTGACATAATATTGCTAAAGATCAATAAACTTTAAATTCTAGTGAACATTTAACACTGGAACAGGAAGACACTTCAGAAAAAAAATTCCAAAATAAATAAACAAACAACAAATTAAATTAATTAAAAAGTCTCTCTGTGCTGTGCTTAAAAAAAAAAAGGCTAGTTGAGGCCAAAGCACCAGACCGAATACTTTTGAGATCCATTTTTTGATAAAGAAACGAGAAAAAAGGTGAAATTATGCATATGGAAATTGTTGGGCTCTTTTTAATTTACAATGCGATTAATTATTGCGACATAACTGATCATAAGCGTTGAACTTGTTCCTATTTTGTCACTTAATTGGATTATTGTTGATGCACTGCCTGACTACACAAAATAGTGCATATTTGCAAGTTTTTCAAGCTTTCTTTCTTCCAGAAATACAAATCTGCAAAGTGTGGTGTGCGTTTAAATTCAGCACTCCCAGTAAATATTTTGTAGAACCACCTTTAATTTACAGACTTGCAGTTTTTTGGGGGGACCACACTGTTTTTCTACTTTAGCCCATTCCTTTAGGCTCAAAGTGGATGGAGAGCATCCGCGAACTGTTTTTTAATCTTTTGCCACAGGCTCAAATGGATTTTGATCTGGACTTTGACCGGGCCGTTCTGACACAGAAACATGCTTTGCTTTAAACCCCTCTTTCCACTGTTGATACTCTCAAGTCGAAATGTGAAATCCAGCAGCCAGCAAAGTTGTGTTGATCCTCCTGAAACCGCAGGCAGAGACGTCATCGGCCTGGCAGAGACGGGTTCGGGTAAGACCGGCGCGTTCGCTCTGCCGATCCTCCAGTCGCTGCTGGCTTCGCCTCAGCGGCTCCACACCCTGGTCCTCACCCCCACCAGAGAGCTGGCCTTCCAGATCTCCGAGCAGTTCGAGGCTTTGGGCTCCAGTATCGGGGTCAAATGTGGTACGTTTCCAGGAAACATTACCCGGTTTGTTGTTGGGGATGGAAACACTTTTTAGAATATTATTAATGTTTTTGACTCATCTCACATCTGTTGCAGCTGTGATTGTTGGAGGAATCGACATGATGTCCCAGTCGTTGGTGTTGGCAAAAAAGCCACATATTGTTATTGGTAAGAGAATAGTTATTAGGGATGCAAGTTATCGACGTAATGAGTTAATCTAAGGTTGATGGATCTTATCAATTGACTAATGATCAACTGAGGTCATATCATCGTTTCATAACAAATTTTTCTCATGCTGAGTTAAAAAAAAAACATGAAAACGAAAACGCATCATTATCTTTAAGCATTTTTCTTGTGCGTGTCAGCTGTGTTATAACTTGACTGAATAAACAGAAAATTTATTCAGTCAAGACTCAGAATCAACCATGTTTATTAACAATATGTGTTTTTTTTCATGCTGCTTATCTTCAGTTTTGTAGCAAATCAGTAAACTTTGTTGATAAGTTGATGATCAAGCTGGTGATTCAAGAACGTTGATGGTTCGTAACAGAACCGCTTGAAGTGTATTTTTAATCTCGGTTTGGACCGTTTTTCTTGTCTGTTCTGACACGCCTCCGCCATCTTCAATTCTGTATCATCACCCAGCGGCGCCCTCTGCTGGAAGGCGGTGAAACTACAACACTGAAAGAAGTACTAAACTGGCTGTAATAGTTAATTTAATGGAACAAATTTTAATCTATTAAACTACGAATGCACAATTAATAGTTGGTCGATTAATTGTTTTGCGACCCTACTTCTGATGTTTTTGGGGTTTTTTGCAGACATGTTATCAAAAAGTATGTTAACTGTCAAGAAAAGAATAAACCATATATGTGTGATAATTAACAATTAAATATATCAATTTTTGTTTTTTTTTTAAGCCACTCCGGGTCGGTTGATCGACCACATGGAGAACACAAAGGGCTTCTCCCTGCGAGCTCTAAAGTTCCTGGTCATGGACGAAGCAGACCGGATTCTCAATATGGACTTTGAGACTGAGGTGGGTCCTGACAGGACAGACTAGAATTCACTCTCCTTTAACCTGCTCACATTTTTAACGTTCTTCAAACAAACTTAAATGAAATAAAAGGAAAAAAATCCTTGATAAGTGCGTCGACGTCACTTCGGCTCATTTTCGCACAGAATCTGTTCACCTATGATGCCCGTGTTTGAGTTTTGTTTTTGTTTTTCCAGGTGGACAAGATCCTGAAAGTCATTCCGAGAGACAGACGCACCTTCTTGTTCTCAGCCACCATGACCAAAAAGGTAGCTGCACACTCGTCTGGGTTTTTCTATCAACTCCCCGTGTTGTGATGCTCGTCCGTCCAGCTCAGATGTTGCGTTACGTTGACTTACAGGTCCAGAAGCTCCAAAGAGCAGCTCTGAAGGACCCTGTGAAGTGCGCCGTATCCACAAAGTACTCCACAGTAGACAAGCTGCAGCAGTACTACGTCTTTATTCCATCCAAGTATAAGGCAGGAAGTCATTTGATCTGATCTTGAGCGGGCTTCCTTTGTTTTCTTTTCCTGTCAGCGCGTTTTAAATTGGCTGTTGCGTTGCAGGACTGTTACCTCGTGTCCATCCTGAACGAGCTGGCCGGGAACTCCTTCATGATTTTCTGTAGCACGTGTAACAACGCCCAGCGGGTGGCGCTCTTGTTGAGAAACCTGGGCATCACCGCGATCCCTCTTCATGGACAGATGAGTCAGGTAGGGCTCGTTTTATCCTTTAAATTGCTAAGCTGAAAAAAGATAAAATGTCAGACTGAAACCAAACGACCGCTCCGTTTTGGTCAGAATAAACGTCTCGGCGCGCTCAACAAGTTCAAATCCAAGTCGCGCTCCGTTCTCCTGGCAACGGATGTGGCGTCCAGAGGCCTGGACATCCCGCACGTCGACTGCGTCATCAACTACGACATCCCTACACATTCAAAGGTAGGACAGGGCTTCATGCTGTCGCCAATATTTGACTAATTTCTCTGATGAAATGGCGACGGTGAACCTGTCTGTTCTCCCAGGACTACATCCACAGAGTGGGGCGAACAGCCAGAGCGGGGCGGTCTGGAAAATCCATCACTTTCGTCACACAGTAATACAAAGATTTCATTTTAGAATTTTAACGGTGCATTCAAATTGTGACCTTTTTAAAGATTATTATTGTTTAGCAAAATATTTACCTTGCCATCTCTGATTCTGAAGGTATGATGTGGAGCTTTTCCAGCGGATCGAAAGTTTGATCGGGAAGAAACTGCCGGCGTTTCCCACACACGAGGAGGAAGTGATGATGCTGGTGGAGAGAGTGAGCGAGGCTCAGAGATTTGCCCGGCTGGTAAGTCGCCTTTGGATGATGCTTGACATCCTCTGTTGTGGTTTGGCTATCAATAACTATAAATACTTGTAATTGTTAGCAAGCAAATGTGAACAATTAAAACGGAAGAGGAAATAACATTGATTAGCAAACCAGAGGTTTGCTAATCCTGGGTGCTAATGTGGAGAAAAGCTGTGTCTGGGAATGCTGGGGCTAGCTTTAGCCTCAGTAGCATCTGCCTTTTATCATTAGCTTAGCATTGCGCAAGGATTACGGACTATTTTATCTAGCTTGGAGAGAAGAGAGGAAAGGAGAAGGGACTAAGGTTACTTGATTAAAATGTCTTCTTATCAGTCAATAATCGCATTAAACTGTTTTACGGCGTTTTAAAACCCAAACAGTTTGAAGGTATAAAATCCTCCAAAACCAATGACAGTGAAATTGACAGTGAAATCCAATCTTTTATTGTGTATGCTAACTTTTCATTTCAAGGCTTACTTGAACAATTCCAGAAAACATCAAATTTTATGTGTATATATATATATTTTTTTATTATTATTTTTTTTATTTTTTATTTTTTATGGTGCACCTTTTTAATTGGTGACTTAAAAAAAAGGATATAAATTGACCAATATTTTATCAAGCAGCAAATAATAATAATAAAAAAAAGATTCTTTCCTCGCAGCTCTCTTTTAATAACTGCTTTTCAGCAAATAGGTGGAGGCAACATCCTGGGTACTTGTGGTTGTTGGATGGTTTTAAAGATGATGATTCTAACCAGAAATAAACTTCCAGTGGGGGAAAAAAAAAATCCAAACTGTGGTGAACCCCAGGAAGAACAAAAGAAAGAAAACTCATCATCAGGAATCACTTTAATCTCTGGCTCTGTCTGGGAATCAGGTTTTATGTATTTGGAGATTTTTGTCAGACAAGTTATCTGCACGGAAATCCTGAATTACGTCACACACTCAAGAACTGAGGCGTAGTAATAAACAAAAAAACAACAGATTTCTGTTTTCTTGAGTTTCCTATCACTTTAAGACGGCACTCCTGCGTGATTGGTGATGAGCGAAAACAACGTAACCAAAACGATGGCTACTCTCGTTCAGGAAATGAAGGAGCAGGGAGAGAAACGGAAGAGGCCCAAAGGTGGAGACGGAGACGAGGACGACACGGAACAGGCGAGCGGCGTGAGGAAGAAAGTCAAAGGAGGGCCGGGTGGAGGGAAGAAGAGGGGCGGAGCAGCCTGGAGAGGAGGACGCTGAAGCAGGAAACCAAACCGTAAAATGTACATAACCACAACACAAAAGGCCTCGCCGGTCTCTGATGTAAACTTTACTATCATGACGGCTTCCTTTCCACACTTTGCTTTGTGAGACCACGACTATTTAATGACGCAATAAGCGCTCTCTTTTGTCCATGTGAGAATTTTGTTTTTTGTTTTTTTCCATTTGTAATAAAACTTTGC
The DNA here is from genome assembly GCF_027474105.1 of Poeciliopsis prolifica. Classification (NCBI taxonomy): domain Eukaryota; kingdom Metazoa; phylum Chordata; class Actinopteri; order Cyprinodontiformes; family Poeciliidae; genus Poeciliopsis; species Poeciliopsis prolifica. Next base: position 10,390,328 of record NW_026562385.1, on the reverse strand, counting down.
TGTAAAATCTCAAGCGTTCTCATTGGTGTCATGTTGGGCTTCACATGTAGCTGGAGGAGCGACTGGGATTTAAACCTCTAAGGGAGAAAAGCCTCACGGTTATTAATAGTTTAACTTTCTTTTTTCTGAAAAACGTATAATGATGCGTAGTAATTATCAAAATATATCTCCACAACAGCATAGTAGAGCTTCTGTGAAATGGATGTTTCCAGGGAGGCACTCATCCACTTTTCCTTACTTCCGATACGATATCTGAGATTAGGAATCGGCCAGTACCGATCCGATAAAGATAGCCGACATCTGTTAATTATTGTAGGTCTTCTAAATATAAGATAAAAACACTAGCTTCTGTTCCTCCTGAGCTGTATCAACAACAATAACTATCTAGTGATGCAGTTGGAATTTTGAAAATAAATTTTCTTCATGGAAACATGCTAAATTTGAAAATAACAAAACAACCCATCCCCTTTTGATAAAACTTTGGCCTTAGGATGGGGTGTTTGTTTTTGGCTTTTTTAATTGATTTTTTAAAAAAAATCTGTCAAAATTGGTTTATTTCGCAAAACTGAAATGAAAAGTGTTTCCCTGATCAACAAATGAATGTCATCAGCACAAACAGGAAGTTGGAGGATCATGGCTAGCTATGTTTTTTTTTTTTTTTACAAAATTGTTTATTTTGTGAACAAACTTGTATTTGATTTTAAGATTGTTTTATTTAAAGTAAAGCTACAATTTTAGAAATGTTTTTTTTTCTTTTCTTTCCACATCATTTAAATATTTCACACCTTCATCCTTTCACCCACTTGTCCGTCCATCAACACCCATCTGAAAAAGTACAGATTTAACACTACAAATGCATAAAAATCCTGATAACTGCAACTCAAAATCATATCCAGAGTTTATTCTGAAACATAGATAATATGGTTTCTCATACGGGGGACACTTGCTTGGGGCGCCAGCCGCACTTGATCCGCCTCAGGAGCAAAACAAACAAAACAGTTTTTATACATTTATTGCATTTATTCCCACCAAATCAAGGAATTTGTGGTTTAGCAGCCAATAGTAGAGGGAGAGAGAGAAACACCGCAAGCTGAAACCCAATTGTTTCTTGGCTGCATCCAGTGGGCGTGCGCGGTACCTAGATATTTTTGTGATAGATTTTAAAGGGACACAGAAGTGTGCCGACAAAAAAAAAAGTTACATTTTGTCCATATTTAAGAATGTTTTGAAAACGACTTTGTCTTAAAGTTTTCCCATGATTCCTCGTTCCGGACAAAGCTTCCCTCCGTGTCGGCGCGTCGGTCTGGGTGATGTGGATCTAGGTGCGCTCGGGTCCATCGTAGGCGGGAGCAGCGGCGGTGGTCAAGTCTGCTCGGGTTCGGAGGGAGGAGGAGGAGGAGGAGGAAGAGGAGAGGGGGGGCTCCCACTTCAGAGGCATCGCTCTGAGCCCGTGCTGCGCACTCACGAGCCAAAAATACATGCCTGCATCTCGGCGGTGTGGAGCTGTTCGCTGCTGCCGCCGCATTCGAGGGGGACGCCGAGCCGACCGCTGATTCGCTGACGAGCACCAGGTAAGTTGTCCGCGCGGCGCGCGGGGCAGGTTGAGGGGATGACGGAGCGCGCGGGGGAGCAGACGGACCATCACGACCAGCCGGGTCCCCAGCAGAGAGAGGAGCTGCTTCCAGAAACTTCATTGTTAACTGCGCGCGTGAGTTGAGAGCGGCTCCGGGTGAAACGCGGGCCCCGCTTTGAATTGTTAACGAGGTAACATTGACAACAATGTGACGGCGCTTCACCTTTCTCTCTCGGCTATTGACAGAGCAGCTTCACAAAAATGTCCGAATAGTTCACTTTTAAAAACACATTTTATCCACCGTGTGATGGCACATTTCTGTACCCCGTCCTGCTTCAGCTGGTTATGGCTGTGGCGCAGGTTTTTTTTTTTGAACTGCAGATAGATATTGATCCAATGCATGCGAGCAGCAACTTTTATTAGCCGAATGACGGCATTACGGGCCGAGGGGGGTAATTTACAACGTAGTGAAGTCCTCATACAGGAGGAGGAGGAGGAGAGGGGTTGGGTACGTGTGCCATTCACGACGCCACCGCTTCCCGTATGATCTAATGCGTAAGTAAGCGCGGAGACCTACGCAGTATGCGCATTACTGCTGGGCAGCACGATCCACTAACAAGCCTCAGCCTCGGACCGAAACTTGAAAAATAAGAAAGTTTGTGCTCGTTCATCTGGATTATTTTTTATTGTCTTTTGACTAATCTGCATCCCTTTGCTTCTTTCTCTGAATCTTGGTGGCATTACATCAGGGAGAAGGACAGGGCTGCTCACAAAAAGGGTGTTTTGAGGCCTAATCTGCCAATTCAGATCAGGATCTCGAGTAGTTCGAGGGCAGAAGTCCATCAACATGCAGAGCAAAACTGTTCTGGGTCTGCTAAGAGACCAACGTGAAGAAACAGATTAGAGATGCACCGATCAGAGATTTTGTGCTGCGCTGCCGATACCGATTTTTTTGTTGGTTGGTTCTTCTTTTGCCTTAGGAAATGTAAATAACAATAAAAAAATAATTCAGCACCTGGCTAATATGTTATTAAACAGTGTTGACAATAACATTAGATTTAAAAAATGATATTACTTTCTCAGACAATAATCCAAAGTTACTCCAGAGTTGACTCTTTCTGCGAAATCTATAAATGAAGTAAAATCCTGCAGCGTATAAAGGAGAGTTATCAATTAATAAAATTAAAGAACTACCAAATATCTCCTTTTACTATTTTACCTGTGCGATTACAGTGTTTCTTTTTTGCATGCACCATATTGCAATATATTTTGTATGTTTTCATTTCAATCATTTCAAAATAAATACTCATTGGTGTCGGAGTTAATATTTGAGATGATAAACGTTCAGATTTGTTCTTATGTGTCGGATTGTCATTTATTTTAGAACCAGAGGGCAGATTACATTCTGTGTGTGTTTCCTGTAGACCACGATAAAACAAAACATCGTAGGAACTCAAACGAGATGAAAAAAGAAGCGATCGGTCCCACAGCATCATAGATCTTTCACCATGGCTTACAATGCGAATGAAGTGCGTTTCCACATATCCATCTCATCACGAGCCAGACCCTCTCAAAATGTCAGTAGAGTTTATCAGAAATATTTACATTTACATGCGTGATGGCAGGAAAGAAAGTTAGCATGTAGAAAGAACTTTATAGAGTCTTTGTGACATAAGATGCTGTCTGCAAATAGTTTATTTTAAATCGTTTCACACCAATAATTGTGAATGGTAAAAATAAAGGGAAGGTTTATTTCACCTCTCGCCCCTCTGCCCTGTGCAGGTGTCTACATCGCACTGGTAAAACCCAGGGAAGATGTCTCATCGAAGTGGGCAAGAGGACCCGGAGCGGTACCTGTTTGTGGATCGGGCCGTCGTGTACAACCCGGCCACGCAGGCCGACTGGACGGCCAAGAAGCTGGTGTGGATCCCCTCGGAGCGCAACGGCTTTGAGGCGGCCAGTATCCGGGAGGAGCGGGGAGAGGAGGTGCTGGTGGAGCTGGCAGAGAACGGAAAGAAGGTGGTGATCAACAAGGACGACATCCAGAAGATGAACCCGCCCAAGTTCAGCAAGGTGGAGGACATGGCGGAGCTCACCTGCCTGAATGAGGCGTCAGTGCTGCACAACCTGAAGGACCGCTACTACTCTGGGCTGATATATGTGAGTGTTCAGGCCTGAAGCTTTCTGCAAATTGTGATTTTCAGAAGGCTCTCCATAGATTATCTATGTTAATAGGTAACAATCCAGTTATTGTTGTGTGGAATTTGATAATTTTTGACCATCTGTGTTTTGGTTTCTTGTTCATTTGGAAAACTGTGTTTGTAAAAGTAGTTTTTTGTTTCTTCCGGTCACCTTCCTTCTATAAATACGTTGCAGCGCACGGAAGATCCTGCCCCAAGCAGAAAAACCACTTGCCAACAATAACTACTTTACTTTCAAATTGTCAATGCGCTAAATCTTAAATACTGGTGGAATGTATATATTCTGGATTCATGACCTTGGAAAAGTATTCAAAAGCTTTAAACTCGTCACCACAAATCACATTTATATTCCACCTCCTTCTCTCTTACCTAAATAAAAACAATGTGTTTTCATGTGTTTAGCATAATTTCTATCATACTAAGATAGAAATTTGAGCAACTCTGGATTGAAATGTTCTGATTTTAACACGGGTTTGTCCCCATGATCTAATTCCAGTGGAGCTGAATTTCCACTGTGATGTTGACCCATTTAGTGGCTCGTTTTCCACGAATAGAATGTGGGCTATCACCTCCGAGACTCCGACTCGGCCAAAGCAAGGCGGACTTATCAGTTGTCGTTGTGCGAGATAAAACATCACCGCTGATTCCCTACAGAAGCCAGCAGCTATTTGGATGCTTTTATGCCGAGTTGTAAGAAAAAAAACATCAAAATAGTCAAGAATGGTTTAGATTTGGTCTCATTCCAGCAGTTCACTGTGCTCCTCTTCTGCTCCCCTGTAAACCACAGTGTCATGGTTTCTGGGTTTCCTGGTTTAAATTGGTTTTGGAGCTTGCTAATTGTCCCTTTCCCTAAGAAAAATTGAAAGCATGTGTTTGGCTGCGTTGGTTTTCTAACAGGAAGAGCCCCCTCCGCCCCCTTTCAGCTCAGTCGTAGAAAACAATCTCCCTACATTATTAACCTTCCCCACAGCCCCTTCTAACACCTCTGTAGACATAATATTACGCCCCCCGCAGGCTGTGCTGTTTCTCAAGGTTATTGGAGAGACTTATTTTTCTGAGTCTCTCCACTACGTCGATGGTTTACTTTGCTGATATTTATTTTCTTTTCTGCTTATCACTTAAGAAAAAGCCCAGCTGTGATCTGAAGCGACAGCCTGTCTGTTGCATTTGGTCAGACGCTTTTCTGAGACATTAACAAATATGAAATCCTGCTTGATTTCCTGTCAGACTCACCATGTGGACGAATGTTTGATATTATCACAGAATTATAACCTTGACATTTTCTTGGCATTGTCCTGTTTGCAAAGAAAAAAAAATCTTAACCAAATTGTCCAAAATAAGAAATATTTTTGGTTAATGTGTCAAACCAAAAACATTTTTTCCTTACAATGGCTTTTCTTTGAAAACAAAAAGCAACAATCACGTTCTCAGCTGCTAAAGACCACAAGCCATCACAGTTATTGATAAGACTATCAAAATCAGCGTCGTCGTTCACAACTTCTCATTGCGTTTGCCGATTGGCCCGGTTGAAAATCTACCAGAAAGAATCCAAGTGAATGGGAGAAATCCCAGACGGAGCTGTGAAGTGAGATTAGAATTGAGCCGAATTGCTTAGGGAGCTGATAGCCAGGTTATGTTACTGGTAACCAGGCCATATCTGCTTCTAAACATTCACATTTATCTTTCTTGTAAAAGAGGGACAATTGTAGTGGCTATCAGAGAGTTTCAGCCGCTTCATTCAAGTCCATCTGACACCTTTGCTTGTTTTATATGAAAATGACTTTAAACTTTTGGAACATTGTGACAGGTTATTTTCAAATCATATGAATATCTTGATAGCCACCCTGTGGCTACCACCCACAGCACCTTTTTAAAAAAATATTTTTTAGCTCATAGCTGCTAGCCTTATCATTTCTCTGCCCTCTGCTGCCTCTGGGCCTTTTTTGTAGATGTGAAGTCAGTCAGCTTGTTGGGCCAGGTGCTTCATTGTTACAGCTTTCTAACTATGAGGCGGTGAGTCACAGGTCTCTGGAGAGCTACATGCTGGCTAGCCGCACTCAACCCGCGCTACAAGAAGGCCTTTGTGTAGTTAGATAAGCCTCATCTGTCAGAAAGCCTCAGCATTTCTCCATGGCAATAAGGCTGTCTGTCTATCTGCTTCCTGACGCCCACAGCAACCCGAATGTGGCTCAGTCTCTCGCCTCCCTCCATCAGCTCTATTGCCAGTCCAACGCCTTCTGCTTATCCAGGGTTTCTGACTCACTGGTCTGACGAAAACATTATTAACGCACACGACTGCGTGTGCCTCCACCTTTGCTTGCCATGGCTTTTTATTGATTTCTCAGTGTGCGGCAAACAAACGGCCCTCACTGGACGGGTGGAAGGACGGAAACCTTTTAACACCGAGCATGAAACTTTTTAAGGAGTTAATTCAACGTCCAGCTTCTAAATGTAAAGAAGAGATGTGAAGGTGGATCAATAGTTTATTTTCAGAGTACCAAAATAAAATTGCAGTTTGTGATGTTTTATTGACTTGCAAAAATGAGAATACTTCTTAAGCTTTGCCACAGTTTGTCATGTTGCAGCCGCTTGCTCCTTCCATGTGTTTAATTGGGATTAATTATGATTCACTGAAATGAAGTAGTAGGTAATGGTGAAATTATGGCTGCCTTTCTTTCCTTCTACACGTGAAACTGATCTTATTTAAGTCCACAAAGGTCTGAAAATCAGCCACTGTCCACTTCAGCTCTGCCGTGAGCGAGAAGTTAACAATAGTCACCTCACTGTTTCCAATTTGGCAACTTTGTTGCTATATTTAGCCACTTTTCAGACAAACGCTAAAAGTATCAGGCGAAATCGGATTCGGTGGATCAGGATTTGAAAAAAATTAGTGATGGGTTTGAAATCTGTAATCAATGCACAGCTGAATATAACAGAAGAGAGCAAATGATCTATCTTCGTTTGAATAAAATTTTGAAAACCATTGTGTCTGTCTGTCACATGAAAATCACTCAAACATTTTAAAAATCAATAAAATACTTAAAAGATGGCTTCTTTTTTTTTAAAAAAAAAGGAAACATTTAAGGAGTAAGAATACTCCTGCAGGGCGGTCACTCCCACATCTAAACAAAAACATCTTGCTGTGAAGTACATTTGAAAAACTTAATGAAACCGTCCCGATTTCCTCTAAAATCGTCTGACATCCTGCAGCTCAGTTGTTGTGGTTGTGTTTTGAGCTGTGAGTGTCTGAACACTTTGTTAGCTTTGTCATGAAACCGCCGAAGCGTAGCTTCCAGGGAACGGTCAAAGTCTTGTGTGCTCCCAGCAGACCGTCGGCTCCCTGTCCTCCTTGTGGGGAGTGTCCCTTTAACGCTGGCATGCCGACCGTGTGATCACGGGCGGCAGATGGGCTCGGCTGTTGTGTCTGTTGTTGCTTGTGTGTTGCTCAGCTGTTACCAGGTCACAGCATCTCCTTCACTGGATCTGGTTTCACTGTGGAAATTTCACCTCCTCTGTCCTGGACCGAGCTGGGAGTGTTGAGTTCGTTGGTCGGTTGCAAGGCGGCGTGAAAGCTGCAGCCGTTCCAGCTGTTCCAGCTCTCTGTGGCGGCGCAGCTGAACGGAGAAAGCAGAACAGAGTCTCTATTTATAGCGGCTACAGTTTTCAGATAGGGGGGAATTAAATTTTCATTAAAAAAGAGAGCGCTGAGCTAGAATTTCAGCCTGGTCTCTGTCTCTCCACTGCTTAGCAATTTGCAGAACAGCTGAGATCGCCACACAGTGTTCGTTACACCTCTACCTTTCGTTCGAATCTGACCTCTGGGACTACTGCCAGCTTTATCGCTTCCCTACTCCTCCTTTCTCTCTGCCTACCTCTATCACCTTCTTTTTCTCATCTACCTTTTTTCTGCATCAGCACTTTAGCATCGGTTGCTCAGCGCTGACTGGAGGCCCAGACAGAGCTGTTGCACAACGGCTGCATCATGCCGTCTGCTTCTTGAAAGTGGATTTAATTATTAGGGGAATGATGCTCCCATCAAAAGAGATTAATGTGGGTCAAACCTTTTAAAATGCTAGGAAGTCGTTTTACTACTGTGACGTACAGCTTCACAATGCTCGGCTTAGTTGGACTTAGCCCAAGGAAAGCATGTATTTCAGTGCCAGGCTGCAAAAATAAAAGGCTATGACGCCTTGCAAAAGTGTACGTAAATTTGAAACCAGATGTTTACATACGCCATTTAAAAAAAAAAAAACACATGACCTTTTTATTCTCACTGTGACACTTTGACCCAAAATCAGACAAAATTTTTCCTTTTTTATTTCAGTTAGAATTAGGCCTGTCATGAAAACAACTTTTCCTGGACTAGAAGTTATACCGATAAACAATAATATTTTTGTTTTCAGACCGTTTTAATATAATATAAATATATAAAGGCAACCGCATAATGATGCAAGAACACACTGTGAAAAATCAACAAATTTAAAATTCTAATGAACATTTAACCCTGAAACTGGAAGACATTTTAAATATACTAAATAAATAAACAAAACAACAAATAAAATGAATTATGAAGTCTGTGTAGTCTGAGTTTTTCATTTATTATGTGATGATTGATTTATTTCTTACTGTGACAGGCAGAGTTATAATTACTAAAATCAAACAGTATGAAATTAACTTGTAATACATAAAGAAAATATACATAATTTAAGAAAAAAAGTATGACTGAAAACTATTGGTTTAAATAAAAAATGCACAGCAAAGAACAAAGATGAATTGCTACACTAAAACATTAAAATAAAAATAAACATTTGCCTGTCACATATCTTCTTACTACTTTGTTAGCCTTTAAGGAGACACTAACTTACTTGACTTTGCAATCATTTGCAGTCATTAGTTGATTTATTGTTTATTTTTGATTATGGCAGGATTGGTCTTTCGTACTTTTCTGTTTTTTTTTTTTTTTTTTTTGATAAACGTGTGAAAGCCAGTGTATCATTTTCCTCCCACTTCACAAATATGCTTTACTTTATGTCTATCAATGACATCATATTCTGACATGAAAAAGTAAAAAAAAAAAAAAAAAGTCTCCAGTCTTACAAAAAAAGAAAGAAAAAAAAAGATATTTGGGTTTTGTTTGCAGCTAAAAAGCTCACCATCTTTTTTTAAAAGAAAAAAAGTCTGCTTTCATTCGTTTATACACTGTTGATTTTCTTCGACCCTGTTGCTTTTTTAAACTTTCTAATATTTTGTTGAGTGTGACATTCTGCAGCTATTTGCTGTGTGCTCACCCATGTGCTGGATACACAAAGGAAGGACAACCAGAAATCAGGTCGTCTGTACGGATAATTCAAAGCGTCCACCATGGCCTCTCACTCAGCGCTGGCCGCCTTGTTTCATCCCACCGCCCAGTGAAGAAAGATTCTTGCCACATGCGCCCTCTGGGGAGACATTGTTGGGTTAATTGCGTTTCCAAAAGCAACGCCACAAGTCAGAAACGAGGCTACACATTTTCAGAGCATTCAAGACGAAGCATCTAGAGTTAACGTGAAATGTCCCATCGCTGCGCTGTGAGAGTTTTACATTCCAGTGTCAAAGCGAAGAGCTCCTATTCTTGCGTTTAGTCACCGTTTTCTCAAATCTGTGTTTCGGTCTGTTCTCTGTCTGTCAGTGTGTTGTAATGACGTAAGCTCCTAAAAGTGTGTGATGATAAGCCTTGTTGGATTGATGGAGAGCAGCTTTGATGACTTATAAAGATAGGAATGTGCAGCTCCTTGTAAATCGAAAAAGACAGCACTGATTTATTAATTCTCTTCTTTTTGTATCTCCTCTTGACAGTGTTTTTCTCCCGCTTCACGCATGCTTCTTGTTTTGTCTTTGTTTTTTTACGATTGCAGACTTACTCTGGTCTTTTCTGCGTGGTCATCAACCCCTACAAGAACCTGCCCATCTACTCAGAGAACATCATAGAGATGTACAGAGGAAAGAAGAGACATGAAATGCCTCCACACATTTATGCCATCTCCGAGTCAGCGTACCGCTGCATGCTCCAAGGTAAAATAAACCCCTCATGCATCATCATCGTATGCTGTGTTATAAGTGTAACGAGTGTCATCTTTTAGCGTTTAAAGCTTTTAATTTGCTCATTGAGAAGCAGAGATCAGAGAACAGTTTTTACAGTGCGTTAATGTATAAAACTAGCGAAGCCTGGTGGGCAGTCGTCCGGCAATTTTCCAGATTTTCAAGTCAAAACAGTGTTTAAAGTTGACAGGAAATATGAAACTATCTCTCGGTAATTATGTCCTATTGGAGGACATTGTCAACAATACATAAACACCAACTATAAATACTTAAAAGCCCCTAAAATAAATAAAACAAACAAAGCCTAGCCTGATAGGGCGCAAGTAAAGCCTGGTGGCCCGCCAGGCCTGTAGTACACTGATTTTCAGTAAAAACAAGAGGTTAAGTATAGGTAAAACCAGTAAATTGATGCCCTTCTGTTTATTATAAGCTACATTTGTGTTTTATTTCTCCTGGTCTGAACTTTAGGTCACTTGCAGCAAACATGAGGTTCAGTTTCACGGCACAAATGACTGTAAAGTGGGTGAAAGTCTCGGGGTCATTGAGGATGTCAGGCAGAATGGAGGGTTGTGACTGAAACGAATGCTTGTGTTATGCAGATTTACACAGTGTATGCAGAGTCTTACACCATAAGACCAGTGCAGATGGTGATTTATTCATGCTCAGCTATGTGCAAAATCTCTTCCCAATTCCTTGCCTCAGTCCTCCCTGACAGTTCATGTTCCCATTTCCCTCATAAATTTAACTCAGTATGGTTAGGGAAAATCCCACACAGTGCACTGTAAAGTAAATCAGCTCTGCTGTTTGTTAAAACATGATTTTCTCAATAATTGATACATTATGATGCATAAGAATACATTTGTTTTGCAACCTGCTACTTTTGTTTGAGAGAGGAGTCACCATAGAAAGTGGTTTTACTAACTTCAAGTTGTCATTTTAAAGTGTCGTCATGCTGCTGATAAGAATGAATTGTGTGTTTAGCATTTCAAATTAGCATCAATCTCTGTATGAAGATTGTAGACTGCTACTTTAACTCATAAATGTCAAATAGACAGAAAAACATTTACAAATCTAACATATTCCATGACAGACACAGGCTGAACGCTAAAAGGATGATACAGCGCGACTCTCCTGTAATTTCGTTTAGCCTTCCTGGACGCTGCTGAAATCTTTGCACCTTTACAAGTTTGACAAAATGTCTCCAGGATTTAATGAATGAATGTCCTGTGCAGATGGCTTCCTCTCCGAAATGGAAACGTAACAAAATGATTTGAACCCATGGAAGCGTAGCTCTCCGTTGTAGCAACCTTAGTTAATCTTCTTCACTCAGTACTCACATCCACACCGAAGAGTGTGTATGTTGTGTTGCCTGGTATTGCATTGGTATGATGTGTTCATTGACCCATCATCAAAGAGGAATTTCTTGTTGCATCTCCCACAGATCTGAGGCAAATATCTGCTTGTTTGTCAGACACATTGTTGTGAAGGAATCTGGAAATAATTCCACCGTAAGCGCCAAACAGATGCAGGACAGTGAGCCAGGCTTGTTCGGAGAATTTGGGACGTGTCGGCGGTGCCACCATTCATTTCCCCTGACCTCTAATTCCCAGCTCATTCTTTCGGAGCGCTCGTAACGGGCAAAGCTGCCTGTGGAATGAGGTCACCGCCGATCCTGCTTCCCGTACCGTGCTGTGCTAAATTCTGCAAGCTGAGTCATTGTCAAAGTTGACATAGCTGTCTGAACTGCCCATCAGCCTCAGCTGGACCCCTGTTGGAGGGGAGACCGTGTTTGCCATGGACACATCAGAGTGTGTTTGTGGGTTAGACCCGAGTAACGCTGCATCTCTGTGAGAAACTGGACTTTAAATGGTTGCAACAAGGTGCTTTGGATGTGAATATGAACTCTATTATTCTACTGTTCTATATTTGCTTTCTCTTTTTTTTTAACCATTTTTTTCATCCACGTTTTAAATTTCAGTCATTTTTTTTTTCTTCTTTTTCTTTTTTCACCTTTTTCCGAGCCAGAATGTTCTGGCTCGGAAGAAATAAGGAGGAAAGAAAAAAACTCCCCACATCCTGCCAGACATTTTAGTTGCCTTTCACTAAACATGAAAAATCCAAACCACAGCTCTGCTGCAGTTCTGCCTCCTTTGTCCCGCTCTTCTTTGGTCTTTAATTAGGAAACATAAGGGAACAAGTGTGAGGAATGTCCACCTTCTTATCGATGCTCAGTGTGAGGTTATAGCCAGCGTTGCCATGGTTAGCCTTTTCTTTTTGACTGCTTAACCCAGTTTGAGATTTCCCCTTTTTTTCACCTTCTAGCTTGTCACTTACAACTGTTTTTACATCTTACTTTACTTACAGCCTGTTTGTTGCTGCTGCAATACGAGGCCCTTACAGAACTGCTGTAGTCATTATTTTATGGGAAAAGGATCAAGAGTAAGTCAGCAACACAGATTGGCAGAACGTTTGGAGACGACTCCATAAAAAGAGACGGAGAGCTGAACTTCTTTTTATTTTGAGAGTTTTAGTTTGCAGCTAAATGTTTGTGAAAGTTGTGAAAAGTTCTGTCTGGGAATTTGTCATGCTCAAAATACTGGCCACCATTGTGGCGCCACCAGTTTTTGATTAGCATATAAATATACTATTCATATTTGTTTTTCTATTATGCAGACATGCAAAGCTTAGTACTTGTATCATTAAAAAGCAACGTGTTGTCTGTAAAAAGATTAAGCGAATCTTTAGTTTGAACACACACACACACACACTCATAGTGTGTAGCAATATAAATTCAAATCAAAAAACTATATATTAGCCATTTGTGATTCAGAACAGGAAAGGGGGTTTGTGCAACTACGTCACAAGATGGCATTAAAGTTTTGTTTCTCTCTGCTGAGTGGACAAAAACTGCTCAACCAAGTTCAGTGCTTGTAAATTAAACTCTGATTCTTAAATATTAATAAAGGGGTGATGTGTAGTTTTTTTTAAAAGTCTTGATTTATGTTTGACAGCTAGTCCAATACTTGTAATAGCTTTTCAAAAGTGGATAGATAAGACAGCAAAGAGGCAGAAAATGGTCAAGAAATGCAAGAGGATTGACACAGCAAAACTCAAGACATTCACAGATGTCAATGGGTTTGCTGTAGAAAATCCAGACTGATAAGTTACGGATTGAAATAATTTGAGGCCAAAAGCAAAAAAACTGTGATTTAGGGAGCTGGCTAAGAGCATACAGAGAGTGAAAGAGTTTACGGGGAAGAGAGAAGAGGGTACAGGGGAGAAGCAGAGGGGGTGGCCGGTATTGTGCCTTACAATGGGGCCTTTGTGCGGTCCGAAGGGGGCTGGGATCACGGTGCTGTGTGCAGGGGTGCAAACCCGGAGGCCTGGAGCTCCAGAGTTCTTCCCTGGGAAATGGGGCCTTTTGTATGAAGCAGCATGAGCTGCAGAGCAGGGTCTGCGTGACGAGACAGGTGTCTGTTTGGGACTTTTCCCCTGACCCCCGCTAAATCTTCCAGAGGAATGAAGACGTGTCCAAAAAATATGTCTTCATTGATGTACTTAAAAGTTTGCATCACTTCAAGAATCGTGGAAGAAAAAGGTAAAATGAAACACATGGGCAGTTGGATTTTATTGTTTCTTTGAAAAGAGGTGAGTGAGAAAAAAGGTAAAACAGACAAAGCCATTCTTTAAAGAAGGTTGTTAGAAGTTTACAGTTTGTCACAAGCCATATAGGGAAGAGGTTTTTCAAATAGTTTGGTTTGTTTGACACATTGCAATGTGAATGTGAACCACACCAGCTGAAAATGTTACAATTTTGGTCCCCAATTGAAGTGAGTCTGTCAGACTATTAGGTGTGAATACAGCCTTAGTTGAATCATGTAGAAATATATTTTCTTATTTCCACATTAGCTTATCTAACCCAGTTTCACACAGAGAAGTCATAAAAAGCAGGTGTCTAACATTTTATCACTCTCATAATAATTCGTGACACAGTGAACTCCATGCAGCTCTTCCCTGATGCCCCTGTGTTTTTGTAATTCCTGCCAGGCATCAGAGATTAGCATCCTGATATTGGACTTGCCACAAAAACACCCAGGAAAACGACCTCGTCCTCTTGGACACAGAGGACATCACAAAGAGCCACTGTGAACCAAGCAAGCCACCGGACGGCTGCCATCTGCAATCGATTAGATCGCCAAATGGTTTTTACCATATCTCCCAGAGCAGCTTTTTCTCCCCTTTCATTGGCCTAAAGGCAACACCCAACAGCATGAGGCTTTTTTTCGCTCCCCCTGTTGACATGCTACTTTGCTTTATAATTAAAGCTATGCACATAGAAAGGTCTGTCGTTAAGCTGCTGCTCATCCATCTATTGTATTCAGGAGAAAAACATTGATTAGAGAAGGAGTTCTAATGCAGCAATGAAATATACTGTTTGTTTTTATTATAGTGCCAGGGACAGTTAATCCGTTCTGATCTAGACAAGCAAGAGAAGTACATGGATGCAATGGGACATTTAGAGAGGCTGCATTTGATGTAGTAGGACTTACTGTAAAGGTTTACTGACTTTTAGAAAACCTTAGTGTGCCTTTAAATCGTTCATATGATTTAAGACAAAGTGGCATCCAGGTACTGATGACGTGACTTCAGTGTCGTCAGAGAACTACAAAACCTAACTGGGGCTTCTCAGAGTGAACAGGCCTCTGCCAGGATGCTGAATATGAAAAATTTATGGAAGACATGAAGACTGGAAATGTGTCGTTTGTTGACTTTTGCCGCACGTCGTCCCCCTTCTCTTGTTATCCACTTTCCTGTCAATTCACCATCAATTTCAGGCCAATAAAACCTTTTAAAAAGACAAAGCTATGTAAAGACCGGCTACTCTCATGTCCCTTTCAGACTGTAAATACGTGACTCCACCCGCTAATAGTCTGTAACAAGAACTGAATGAGACAGATGTTGAGAAAATGGAGACAATTTCAAATGTGGAAGCGGCGCCGTCTTGTGCTGTCGACCAGGTTAGCTGCTCAATATGTCACCATCTCGACATTCTTGTTTGGAAACGCTACAAGCAGAAAGCCTTGTGCCATTAAAATCGAATCAGGCAGCAAGACTCACTGTATGTTGGGCCTAAATGAACCACCAGACATCTGGAGTAATGTCATGTGGGGGAAATGAGAGTGAAGGAGAAATACTTGCCCATGTTTGAAGAAAACCAAACAAAGTCATTTCAGCACAAACACCCTCTCTCTGTTTTTGGTTTTACATTGTCCGTCCCAAAGTTACATATGAAGCCATCTGTCCGACAGCTGCAGACTCACTATTATTGGATCATGCAACACGACCAAGACCCGTTGGCTCTCCAATGCCTACAAAAAGCATGACTAGACCAAAAAAAGGTTTTAAGCAGTAGACCAAAATTACAGAAATCGGAGACACAAAGTCTATGAAAAATGATTCCTGTGTAACAGGAGCGTCAAACTCTGTTTCATTTTTTGCCTTATCAAAAATTTTAATGCTCTTAAAGGGCTGGTTGTGCAAGAATGTATTGATAAAACCCATTAAACTGTTCAAATATTAATAAATAGATGTCCTTCCAGGATTGTTTGAATGTTTTTATTTCTTTTTAAATCAAAATCACACAGATTTTGTGGTCCTAATTTAGAGATTTTTGTAAGGATTTTTTAAATGATATTTTCACTAATATATGACCTTAAATGTGACTTGTTATTAATTGTTGTATGGGTCACGGACTATAACTCAACATCAAGTAAGACTGAGGGAGCAGTCAATAAAACCCAAAGTTTTTGACAAATTTTGAGAAAATATTTCAATAAAATCAGAAAAAATTGTGGGGATCTATTGATTTTGAGTGAATTTTGCAGATTTGTGAAAAACTGGAGGGACATATTAATGTAATTTGGAGCTACGGCGGGCCTGGAGTTTGAAGCATGTGCTCTATAATCTATTGCCAAGATGATTTGAACCAGTTCCTTTTCATTCTACAAGTTTCTTCTAGTGGTTTTGCTTTTTGTTAGAAATATGCAGATACTCAGGAACCGTAATTCAGCAGCTTTATGTAAAATTGAGGCGTCGTTTTTGATGAGCCTTCTCTTCTTGCCAAATGTCTGAGTATTCAGCTCAGAGCGGTGAGTTTGGACAGAATGATAGACGATGCTGTGATGAACGTCAGAGTGGAACAACATGCAGCCGCCTCCACCCTCCTTCACTGTTGAGGGAAACTAGAACTCGGCCGAATGTTTTCCTGCCGATAGTTTTTGGCGGAACCGGTTTTTGCTTTCTGAACCAAAAAGCGGCAGATTACGTCTGTGTGTGCCGAGCCTCTCCGGTCTGCATGCGGCGCTTTGTGAGTTTGTGTGAACGATCTTTTTAGACAATCTCCCCCTTTCTCTGTATCAACCTTCAAAACTATTCAGTCCAATTTGGGGGTTAAATGCATTTCCATTTCAGTGTTTCCACAAATACTTCAGTGTCATTACATCATTGTCGAATGGCTGGAACAGATTCTCAGAACTAATCTAATTTTGACTCAAAGAAAGACTCGTCTTTAAAGTCCACTGATGTTTATCTCATCTTCCCAGTACCCCAGCTTGTGAAACATGTGGTTCTTCCCCAGTCTGTTATGACTGGGGAAGAGAGACTGTCTTTTTTTTTCTTTTCCCAGACTTTTCTCATTTCACCCCTACATGAGAAGCATTTGAAAAATGTGCTTTGTGGGGCTTGAAAAGGGAAAGACTGCAGAATCCCATCTGATTTTTTTTTTCTGTAGAGCAAAGCTCAGCATAGCAAAAGTCTTAGGAGTCAAATCCAGGCTGGCAGGACACAGACTAAAGTGAATCGATGTAATATGGGAAATATTTTACCTGCCACATGTGTGCAGTAATCCTTTCTTCACTGTTTTTGCTTAACTTTCTAAATTGTATTTTCCTTCAGGGAAATTTCAAAGCCACTGTCCAATTTTCATCTGTGTTCACTTCACAGATCTTCCATGAACTAAAGGTTTTTGTACCGAAGTTTATTGTACATTTTGTGCTGAACAGTATGAAACTGTCTCGCCTTCAGGCTCACTTTACCACTTGGAGCAGTAGCTGGCAACTAAAAATATCAACACATAGATGTATGAAAACTGTTATTTACCAAACATTTATCGTCCCCGTCTTGATTTCATTTATTAGTGAGTACTTGAATTGGTAATTCAGATTCTTTGAAGTTGGGTTGTTTATGTTGGGAAATAGTTCAGAGGCTAAAACGGCATTGAACCATCTAAGGTCCAGACCATTACATAAGATTTAGTAAAAGTTATTATAGTTTTATTCCCATTCAAAAAACACATTGGAATAAATGAAACACTTGAATCCAAAGCAAAAGATAAAGAAAACTTTGTCAAAGTAATTAACTATTAAAAAAAGAAAAAAAACAAAATTTTTAAAAAATATACCAGTGCCTTTTTTTTTTCTTTGCAAACTCACATTTTCTGCATACACTGAAAAATGATTAAAGAATGAGCTTTAAGGGGAATCAATAAGCTAGTGTTGAGCTCTTTTTTTCGGATTCGCTTCTCATTCGTGTTTCAAGGAGTCGACCAAATTCTCACATCTGGAAAAGTGGATTCCGGTCACAGATGACTGGAAGCTTTTATCTCAAAAACAGCCGGTTTGATGTCATCCCAGAAGGTTCCTGTTGGTGTAAGGATGCATTCACACCAATCCTGTGTAATCTGCTATAATTGAACTCTAGTTCATTTGTCTGGAGAGTCCAGGTTGTTTTGGGAGAATTGGACTGTCACAGGCCAAAAAAGCGAACTCTGGTCCCACCAGCTTTTCACCTGTGGATTTCAAAAAATAAAAATAAAATTTTTAGCTGCAAGTGGTCAAGCGTTCACAGAAAAAAAAAAAATTATTGGATTTTAGGGCAATAAGATGTTTATTTTCTTATTTAGAAAGGAATTGAATATATCTCATTAATCAATTAATTGTAAGAAAAATTTATACTCAATTACTAAAATATTGTTTAACAACAGCCCTACTTTGCATCTTTTAATGTTTTTCTAAAAAAAAGGCTTAAAACTCTTCAGGATGTGTCAATTAATCGTCAGAATAGTCAATCGATTAATCAACAACTAAAATAAACTTTTGTTGCAGCCCTAGTTGTGTCTCTTAGTTTGGTCAACTAAGGCTGCATTAACGTTTGGCTTATTAAAGCTACTAAAGCTTAAATTATGATGAAAATCCTAGAAGATTTGCACGTTGTTATCTGTGTGTGTCTCTGGCTGTGTGTGTGTTGGATCTGTCTGCACCCCTCCAGCGTTCCCCCGGGTGGTTCCCCGTTCCTCTGCTGTCATTTCCTCGAGGGTGGAGACATTCCACCACCCATTATGACCGTCTATTTCTGTCCCTGACCCCAGCTGCCAACTGGCATCACAATCTGCTACTAAGTCACAAGTCCTGGAACGTGTCTAAAGATTTATTTGCCAACACGTCAGCTGTTGGGTTGCCCACATCCGCTGATGCGTATTTTCCCATTTTGTTCCTTTTTTTCCCCCCTCTCAATTTTCCCTCTTTGTGGTAGCGTTCCTCTGTGATATCTAAGTTTTCCCTCTGCTTTCTGTTATCGGATACCTTCCCACCACGCCCGCCCTGTCTCTGCCTCTTCGCTCTCCTGAGAAGTATTTTCTTCCAAAAGGGAGCATCCTGCAAACGGCAGAGGAATTTACTGCTGCCTCTCCATGTGGTGATTTGCTGACGCGCGAGAAGGTTGCACCACTCCAACCCCCCGCCATGTATCACAACGCCACACCAGACGTTTTGTCACTGATTGGCAAGAGCCAGAACTGCTGAATAAATAGAAACAAAAGAACCTCAACCCATCCATGGAATTTCTTCTTCTGTGACATTTTTGTTGTTGTTGCTGAATACGCTTGTTTCTTACCAGAAAGCTCCTTGTGCCTTTGAGTCCAAATCCTGAGTTAGTGGGGCGTCTGCCTAATTGGCAGATGGTTCAACAGTGTTGCTCAGTGGCTGCACATGATTGTCCCTTAGGGCCAAATCTGGTCCTCTAGACCAGGCTTTAATAAATAAATGAATCACACAATCAATTAAAACGAGCTCAAGAATTTCCATTTGGATAATGTTTTATTTTTCTCTTTCTACCAAAACTGAAAGACAAAAGTCATGAGGTAGAAAACGTCCCATTGTGACCAGTCGTGGCTCATTGGTCTCAACTCACTGTTTTGTGAAGGATAATTTTGTTTACAGAAACTTCATAATTAATTTCTTTTATGTTTCTGTTGTTCTGTTTGTTAGTTTTGGATATTTCAAATGTCTCCCAGTACCAGTGTTAAATGTTCCTCAGAATTTGAAGTTTATTTATCTTTGAGAATGTGTTTTTGCATTATTATGCCTTTACCATTGCGTTACTTGAAAATGGTGTCAAACGATAATATTATCATTTATCGGAATAACTTCTGAGACAATTTATCATCCAGCAAAATTTGAGACCGGCCGACTCTACACTGTAGGGCCACATAAAAATAAACTTTTAAAATCAGTTGTGCATTTAAATATGTTTTTATCAATCAAATTAAAGCAGTTTTAATCTAAATACTGCCAGATTACATTCGTGTAAAAAGAGGTTTAATATCATTTCATGTTAAAAAATACTCACCGAACGCACAAACAGCTATTTATTAATAAACAAGTTTTACATTCTTTCACAACTGGACTCTTTTTTCTTTTTCAAAAAGCTGAAATTGGAAAGCTACATTTTTGTAAATCATCGTTTGCATTGCATTAAAGCTGTATTTAGTTCCAGATGTGGGCTAAACTTCTCGTTGTTTAAGATCGCACTGCATGTCAGCATGAAGTTTGAATTTGCTCCAAATTTGAAATTTTACCCCAATTTCATTCATGAGCACAAGGATCTGTGTGAAAATAAACTTACTTAGATTTTAAAGAATGCATATCTG
This sequence comes from Poeciliopsis prolifica, assembly GCF_027474105.1. Taxonomy (NCBI): domain Eukaryota; kingdom Metazoa; phylum Chordata; class Actinopteri; order Cyprinodontiformes; family Poeciliidae; genus Poeciliopsis; species Poeciliopsis prolifica. The sequence continues at coordinate 10,370,491 of NW_026562385.1, read as the reverse complement.
TTCTTCCTCACCGTCGATATCTTCATATACTATATATGATTGTCAGGAAAAACGACGACCACGACACTAAAAACCGGTTTCAGCCTGGGTGGTCTGTATTCGTGTTGAGGAAAGCATGTCGGGGTGCAGAAAGAAAGCAGTTCGACCCCCATTACGTTTGATGGAGTGTGAGACCTCCATGACTGAACATGCAAAAACAACAACAACAACGCTGTGGTGGGATTGTGCTTGTTAATTATCAAGATGGCAGCGTAACGGCCTGGTAGCAGTCAGTTCATGTTTCACATGTGGTATTTGCACGCCATTCATCAGAGAATTTGATGAAGGTGAGGGCATTCTGCCCGGCTACAACCTCATTACGCCAGGCTGACGGGGGTACAAGTGTTTTAATATGCTGTGACTCTTACAGCTACGCCCACAAAAATCTTGTAGAAATGAACAGCAAATAAGTGCAGTCCCATGACTGAACTTTATGTTTTCTGTGTCATGGAGCTGCTAGCTGTGGTGACTTGTGCACATCTCCAAATTGCGTAAAGAGATGAACTGATCGAAGAAAGATTTTCAGACTTCTATTTAAAGCAAAATGTGGGTTTTTTTTTGTTGTTTTTTTATGTTGACCGATCCACTCGAACAATACTTTCACTTTAAATATTAACTACTTTTTGGGAAGGTCATGTGTAATAATGTACAACTTTGACTGCTACTTTTTGAAAAAGTTGTTTCAACATCTTCAATTTTAGTCTGAAAATATCACAACATCCCAGAGGGAACAATATCGTATACGATTTTGGTAAATAATAGTTTTCTGCTGCCATAACAGCAATATTAATATCAGAAAATAATTTATTTGTTTAGTTTTTATATTGGTTCATTTCTAGTTCAACTTGTATTGGCGGTCTGGGAGACTAAAGTGAACTAAAGAACTTATTGGATGGTAATAAATTAGGCTGTCTGGATTGTAGATGTCATTGTCTTTTCCCTGTTTCAGCTCTAAAGTGCACTTCTTTCCTAATAGAAATGAGCATTTTATACCAATATCAAACAACATACAAAACGATGTGTTCACTTAATTCCTACAAAGAGGCTGGATGTTATCACGGTTGTTATCGCTTAATGTGGCATTTAAACTCTGCAGGTCTCTTCAGACCAGGCCACTCTCCAGATCTCTACTTCTGCTGTCTGCCAATGTGAATGAGCTCTGTCTCACTCTCTCTTGCTTTGGTGATCTGGTTTTAAAGCTGGACTCCGTCCTGCCGCTGCGCCGACTCTTCACGAGCAATCAGGGAGACGTTTTTATTTCACCTTTGTGCTAAAACAGTCGTCATACTCCACTGCGATCGGGGAGTTAGGTTCGCGTGAACGTGTGTGTCCGTGTGCAGGGCTCAGCCGATTCGGACAACGCATAATAGTTTACGTAAGAGCGGCCACTGGCTGGCGTTCAGGATTTCCCATGTGTGTCAGGAGGTTGCCATGACGCTTGGATTTTCACTGTGCGCTGCTGCGTTTTATGACTTTTTTTATTAAGCAAACTGCGGAAAGTCTTTGTGGAAAAACTGTGGTTCATCCAACTGCCAGGATCCCAAAAGATTAAACGTCATGTTAAGCCAATCTTTGTCATTTTTGTTTTATAGCTTTTGCTGCTTAGCGTAAACTAGCTTTTTTTTGTGGGGGCTTGTAAAAGCAAATTTGAATTTTATTTTTCCTTATAGAAACAACAGTCTCTGTCGTTTCAGGTTGCCCAATGTTTCTCAAAGAACATCTTCACATTTTGTCGCAGAGTGTGAAACTAATAATATTCTGAATGCTTGCTGTGCATTGGATCCTCTCTGAGTCAATATTTTGTAGAATTAAATTTTTCTGCAAGTCTTTGGGTAGGTGTCCAATTTTTGCCCATTATTCTGTGCAAAATAGATTAAGCTGCGTCATGGATTTCATTTTAGCGTGTGCAGATTGTCTGCCAGGTTTGGGATGTGAGCCAACAGCGAGCTTTTCCAAGATTTCAGAGTTAATTGATGGATTAAACAAGATGCGTGTTTGTAAAGGGCAAAAGATCTGGATTTTGGATTGGCGATAAGGTGTTAAACAAACGGGGCGTTAAAGCAAGGTCATCCTGTATGACTCAATGCTTCCTGGGCTTGTGAACGCTACGGTTTGGCTACATAATTGGCGAAAGGACAATGGATTTTATAATTGCTGCCCTCATTAAAGATTGGGTAATTTGGTTGTAAATGCGTTAGTAAGACGTTGCTGCAAAACAGCTTTTTGATTTCTGCCAACATTTGAGTTGAGTTGGAATTGTAAGTTAATATTTTCTTTTCTCTTAAATGCTTTCTTTTAACATTTGCTGTTCACATTGCTCATTATTTATTCCTAGTCTTAAAAAGTAACAAAAGTACAGCGCTGTGCTAATCCCTCATCGATGAATACCAATGTAATGACTAATTTGCATTTGCAATATACTTATTACTGTCAGCCATTGTCATTGTCCGTTTGTTATCGTTATGTTTGTTGTCTTCTTGACTCTGTCGGGATTCATTTAGAGCAGTCGGTATCCGACTCATGACTATAAATACTGATTGTTTGAGAGATCTCCCTCATTGTTCTGTATTTATTATAAATATAAAAAAAAATGTGGCATGTGTTTAAAATACAGCTCGTCCAGTCACTAGTCCTTGAATCGTGGTCTAATGTTTCAATACTCAGTACTCTGTTTGCGTCTGCAGATAATTTTGAAGTTCAGTCACTATTTAAGCATCTGTGTAACCTAATGGTTCACCTGAGGGATTTATTTTTCTCATATCAGGTTTAGCATCATCCAAACTATTTTGTGATAATAATTCATGCCTAATTTGGGTAGGAACCTTTTCGCCAATAGTGCTTAAAAGTACAACAAATGAGTACAGTGAGGGTCCATGGGGTGAAAATGGTTTGTTTTTTTCCTCCCGGTTAAGGTCTGGTTTCAGCCGGAAATGTGGGGAATGTGTTTTTTTTGCGGCTGTGGTTAAGAATCTTCAGGGCTTTCTTTGTGGAGAATTTGAATTAGACGTTTTCTCCCCCATTCTGGATCCATGATCCGTGGCAGCCGAAGGCATTTTACAGATCAGCCCATCTGAAGTCACAGTGTTTAGCAACAAATTGAGGACATTAGCACAATTACAATTAACACTACTTACAACCAAATATTTTAGTTTCCTTCCACTTTAGTGGTGAGTGGCTGTAAGAAGGAAATTCATGTCTTGATTAATCATCAGGTGGGATAGATTATTGATTACAATAATCTATTCCATGATTGTTCATGTCTGTGAGTCACAAAGCTTGACATTGCATCCAATGAAATTGAAGAAGTACCTACTTTATTGTATTCGTCTGCGCTTTGACATTTACAACCACCTGCGCTCTCTATATCTGGAAATGTTGAATAATCTTAAAAAATAACAGACATTGTTTTTTAACTTCCTGCTAACGTTTGGCCCCGCTCCCACTAAGTGCAGCAGTTTTGTATCAGAAACTTTGCTTTCAAAGTTCATCAGTCTGCCTGAATAATTGGCTGTGAGTTGTAGAGGAAATTATAAAAGGAGCTAAAAGCAATAATAGCGCTCAAATGAAAACCATCTGTTGCAGAGAAACGGCATGTTTCTAATCTCTTCAGTCAGGGCGATAGTTTTAGGAGTAATCTGCCCTTCCACCATTGACGGGGCAAAAAAAAAAAAAAAAGGAAATGAGAGCAACTGAGGGAAAGGTGAAAAACAAAAGAAGAGAAGATTTACTGAGGCGGTAATAAGCTACTGGAAGGGAGGAACGTGTTCTGTTTTATTGGTTCACTCAGCCTCGCTAGTAAGGCATTCTGGGTAAACTGGATCCAGGTGTTTCTCTGCACTGGCTTGCAACATTATATGAGCTTTTTTTCTATGTTTACTATGTTTTATGGCAAACCAACACAAAGTAGAGAATAGTTGTGAACTAGATGGTAAGTGATACATCGTTTTTGAGAGTCAGACCTTTATGGACGATTAGCAAGAAAAAAAATTTGCAAGATGTTTGCAATTTGTAAGCGAGACGGCAAACATGTGGCAGAAGGTCGCTTATAACTTCCTGCTTTAATAGTTCAAACACCTGATACACATTGACATGCATTAATATATGCACAGTGGAAATTTTTGTAAATGACCATCCAAGATGGTCTTCCTCATCTCTGCTCTTGCGATCCAGCCAGTCAGCACCAAGGGACATGAATGCTGCGTCTGGATTGGCTGGTTTGCAAATGCCAGTCAATATCTTGTTAAAAGGGATTGCTCCCAGTTATTCCAGCTTCAAGAGCTGCATTTCTTTTGAATATTTCAGGTGATTGAACTTCAGCTATTTCATAAATCAAAATAGGCAAAATGTCCACCTCCTAGATGAGGAAAGCTGGTGGAAACGTACCTAAATAGATTTGCAGTGGTTTTACATTTTCATTATAAATACACCACAGTTTTAAGATTTTTATATAAACATTTTTCCAAAACAGCCCACACTTTCCACACTATTTTTTTGCTGCATCAATTAAGTACCTCAAGCTTTGTAATACAGCAAAACAAATACTTTGCAATGTTACTAAACATGATCCAGCACATATTAGATACACACATCAAGCAGAACCAATTGTTTCCATGGATCATTTCCACCTGATAAGTTTATGGCTGATCGAGCCACAAACATTCAGAGATTATTTCTATTTTACTTTAAGTTAGCTACGTAAAAGTATAAATGAGAATAATTTAGTGGAACTATTATTGCTCTTGCATTCACTTAAGGTTCAGCTTTGTTTTCTGCAAAATCAGAAGTTTTCATAAAACTGGATTTTTTTAAACCTCACAAGAGTATGTGAGGATTTTCTTCCATTAACAGAACATGGTAATTTTTTTAACGCCGAACGTCAAATCTGTTAAATTAGTCACGGAGGAATTTGTTTTCTACAGATTAGAAGCATGTGTGAGTGTCAGAGGATGAGGTTCGTGATTAAATTCCCTTTCTGTTGAGTCATGTAATTCTTAGCTGATGATGATTACAATATTGTGGGTTTCACAGTCTCCCGTACATATGATAGCCATCAAACCTGTGGAGAGCTGGCTATGAAATAAGAACAGAAAAAGTAATCAAGCTTTGCTATCAAGGGACGCAGCACGTTTTAAAACGAGCAGCTCATTCATCATTCAGAACACAAGCTTGCATGTTTGATTCTTAGTACTTTTGCAGATGTGTCAACTTGACTGATTTACGTTCACTGTACAAACAAACTGTCACTGGAAATGGAAATGTTTTTATTGGATAATAATCTGCAGATGTACACAGTTAGGCAGATTTAAATGTTCAAAGGAAGTCTGGACATATCATCATCGCAATATCAGTGTGTGTGATAATCATATCACAACTGTCTGTTTTGGGTGCAGAAGTTGTTGACATACATTATATCACAACTGATCTTGCAGGATTTACCAAAGTTGCAACAACAGTCACGAGATCTTCGAAAGTTGCGCCACCTTAGTTACAAACCTTGGCCGCTTAACTGGGAGTTTAGACTTCAATGTTTGAATAAAAGGTGATATTTCTGGTGAAAGATAACACCTAAAAGTTGACTGAGCCACCAGGGAGGAAATGTCTGTGGAGCTGTCAGTTCTGGTGACCCACTCTCTTCTACAGATCATGAGGCTTTCAGGCAGATGTTCATTTGATGGGACGTTTACAGGATCAACCCAGATCCTGTCTGCAATGTCTTTCACGTTTTACCATGATCATTCATGTTTCAGCATCTGCCTTCAGTTGCTAACGTATTTGTTGAGATGCTGTTACTAAAAAAAATATTTCTATCAGAATTTGTCACACACTACATAGGCTAGAAGCCAAATATTTATGACATTATGATCAGATCTCAGTCATAAAAGACGGTTTATAAGAAATGATTAGATTTATGTCAGGGTTTTTCTTTAATCTTAAACTTAATGAGTGGGGATATGATTACAGTCATTAGTTTTGTGAATCCAACTGTTTTTCCTGATGATGTTTTCGGTAGGAAAGTCCAAACAGAAGATTTTTATCCCCAATAATGATCCAAGTCATTTGAGAATTTACAAAGTCCTACTTCGTTCACCATTGATAGAGGCTGCAGTTTCTTTTACCCATTTTTTTTTGACAGTGATCAATATTTTGTCTTAACTGTTGCCTCAGTATGGTGCACCATTGTGTCTCTCTGTTTTGATACAACTTGTTGATTTAGCATATAACACATTTCTCTTTGGGTGCATTTAATCTTATGTGGACTGAACTTGGAAAACACTGTTTTCCTGCTTCATAATTTTTTTTTTCTTTGCTTTAAATGTGATAAAATTCAATGGTGGCATTTCAGCTGCTTTCTGTGACGGCTGGGCCACAGAGCGCAGCACACAGGGAAGGTCAAATGACTCAGAGCTGTAGCCTTTACACTCTTCCATTCAATATGTTTGTCACTCCTTTTGGCTCTTTTAATTGCCAACACGCCTATAAACCAAATTTAAAACAATGTAAAAGAATTGTTTTCACTACAATGACCACTACAATGCGTGGTCATTGTAGTGAAATGAGAAACAGCGGTTGGTACGTTGTACGTATCAAACACGTTGTGTTCTTGTTGGATGTCGTCTTAAAAGTTTGCTGTGGCGCCCAGGCGGTCTTTTAGAGATGAGAGTTTACGCATTTCAGGGGGCAACACTAAACCTGTCATCTGGACCTGGAGTGAAGTCTGCAGAGACGAAAGCTGTTTGAGCTTTGGTTACTGCTCTGGCAGTCAGCGAAGGGTCATCGCACTGCATGGCTTTGACCTATTAGTGTTCCTGTGCCAGGCTGTAAAACACACTGTCAACACTCAGTGAGCCCAACTTTGATCCATCAAGTTAGGATGCCATCTATTTATAATTTATTCTGAGTAAAGTGACTAGAAAACAGGTTATTCGCTGAAGAAAAATATAATATGTAGTATAATTGAGACAAAATTGTACAAAAAACTATAAACATTTTGTATTTGAGAAAAAAAAAAACTGTATATGTTTTAACCAAAACTACTCAAGTGGCAATTTTAGCTTCACCTGATCAAATTCTGTTAAAAAAAAAAAATAAATCTGCCATCAAGCACCCTTTTATTATCTAAAATAAAGTTAATTTAAAGTATAATTAACAGATCAGCCCTATGACTTTGCTACAAATGATCAAGAAGTCACTAAAGTAATGCTATGACAGGCAATAAAATGTTTATTTACTTATTTAAAGAGATGAATAGCATATTTTAATGCATGTCCTGCATTCTATAAAATAAGCTTAAGCTTAAATAAAAACCTGCAGAATGTGCCAAGTTTTTTTTCCAGATTAATCAATTAATTGTCAATAACTGATAGAGAAATTTCTAATTAAAATAATTGCTAGTTATAGCTCTAGAAAAAATAAACTCAAATATGGTGATAGTTGGAGTATCATATCCTGATGTTGAGAATTATGGATCTGAAGCTGGATCATTAGAGAACCTGTTTGTGATTGTTGTGGTGGGACCAGAAATACTGACCGTTTTCCTTTTCCCTCATAGATCGAGAGGACCAGTCAATTCTTTGCACGTGAGTACTGCCCTCGTCTTTTCTTTGCTTTATTCCCAAGGTTGTGTCGAAGGACGGCTGGTTAATGTTTCCTACTTGGTTCGTTCTGGAGCTGCTCAGTGGGCTGGTAAATGAACCTTCAACAGATAAAGATTATTTATCTCCTAATATTCTTCCCTTCTGGCCTCAGTTCATGTCCTTGCACTGCCTGTATTTGTAACTTAAAGAAGTCATAAAAAGAGTGTTTTTTTTTATCTGAACTTCAGGATTTCTTTCTTCTTTTTAATGTGGTTCTGGCATTCAGTAAAGCCTTTTCCACCTCCCTCTATGCCCGCCGTCCTGCTGGGTTTTATTTAAAGACGAGTTACATATAGCTGGTTTTGCGGATGCAGGGCTGTGCTGCGGTTCTGCCAAATACTGAGGGAGTTATGAGTGTGGTTTGGTGGCTCGCCCTCAAACTCTACGTCAGAGTGTCATTAAGTGGTACTTTTTTTTTTGCTTGGCATGAGTTGCCAGTGACATCAAAACCCAAGCTGAAAATAGCATCGCTTGTTGGTGGTAATAAATCAGTGATTTCTGACTGGAGAAACCTACTAATCTCCTACAGGAACTACAGCATCACTGATGAAATGATTCATAGAGCACAAAACTGCCTGATCAAATGTTTGTGGATCCCGTAAAAGTTTGAAAATGATCAGTATGAAGCCAGTCATGCTGTTGCAGCTTTTTGTTATTTACCAAAAGAGTTTTTGCTGCCAAAATGCCACAATTATCTGCACCAAGATTCCTCCTAACGATCCTAACATTTAAGAGGTTTCTGTGCTGCAGTTCCCAATATTCTGCCTCACATAGCAACCCTCCTATAGTGAGGAGTTATGAGTGTAGCGAGGAGGGTTGCTGGTTGCTATTGCTGCCGGCTAGCTCCTGCAGACTAGCCGGCAGCAATTAGCAAACACCTGGTGGAGCATCTGCTGAGCTCCTTATAGGAGCTACTTCTCAATGCAACGGTGGTGAAGACATTGTTATAGGTTTAATGGTAACACTTTTATTTGACTGTCATGACATCGTCATAAACATGAGTAAGTCTTCATGAATATTTATGACTGTTGCCATAAAGTGTCAAGTCCTGTAAATTGTAACACTTTTAATACAAACGGTTTAATAGAGGAGCCATGTTGTCGTCACTTCCTGAAGGCGGAGTTTTAGAAATATTTACAATCATCAGTGAATTGTTTCCTGGAGTCACACTCCAGATTGACTGTGAAACTAGGCTGCTTTAAAACCTAAAACTAAACACACACAATGCTTAATTTGACCTACATTCTGATATTCTGCCTTCGAGGACTCGCCCCTCGGATTCTAGTGAAGCATCTACAAACCTCAGTGTACTATGTGCAGTAGAACTAATAAGCAGCTCCACTAAAACCACTGGCATGTAGCTAGATGTAGTGTTGCTGGCCGGGTTTTTGCTCTTGGCTCCGAGACCTGACTGTGGGAAACTGAGGCAGGCCCTGCCTGTACACAGCTATCATTAGAGACAACCCAAAAGCAGAGCCGGGAAAGTTGGAGACGCACTCAGCAGACCACAGCATTCTCCACTGAAACACTGACAAACAAGGCACATATATAAAAATCTTGATGACCTTGGTGTTGGTCCAGTCACTCATCGCCACAATAGTAGTGATTTTGGGGAATTTTTTTTCCCATGGTTTTCCAGTTTTTCTGTTTGTAGCTTGCAAGTCTTTGGACAATTTACACACATTTCCATACCAATGATATTTGCCAGAACCGCTCTCTGCTTTCATTCATACTTCACTGGCCGTCATTTTATCTATGCGTTTCTGTTTCTAAACTCTTCTTTGTAGAGGTGAGTCGGGAGCGGGCAAGACGGAAAACACAAAGAAGGTCATCCAGTACTTGGCCCACGTTGCCTCCTCACACAAAGGACGCAAAGACCACAACATTCCTGTGAGCCTCACTGCCTACATTTCCCTGCTCTCTTCCTTTCCCTTTTTTTTTTGCTCCTGCAAAGCATCCCATATGAGCTATCTGTGGGTAAATTAGTTCCTTTATAAAGCCTCGTTGTAAAATAATCTTGTACCATAATCTGACACTGTAAAATTGTAAAACTTCAAATTTAAACATGTCACTGGTGGCACAACCTCCATTTCTATGATTTCTATTTAGTAACTCAGGACTTTGTTTCTCTGGTGTATAATTATTACATCACCAAAACATTTATTTTTTATTTTTTGACAAAGATCTAATTTGTTTTGCCAACAATCATATCAGTTAGGTATAGTGGTGGATTCATGATGATGTGGGATTTTTTTTCTCTTCCAATCACCCTGGGAACTTGGAGTTTATTATATTAGGAAATCTATATAATGCAACTGATTTTTTTTTTGTGAAAATTTGATGGCTTTTCAGCCTAGACTGAAAATTGGCTGATTTTTCAGGTTAACAATGGTTGAACATTGACACAAAATCTGATTGATCAACTAAAGAAAACCTGTGGGTTGAGTTGAAGAGAAGCAAATATAGGACAGGATCCAGGAATCTGGACTAAATAGAGATTGTGCAAAAATAACTATCAGTGAATTCAAAACAATGTGAAAAACATTGTTTTTCCCTCAGAATTTTGAGGGTTTGTGTTGCATTATATTAAAGAATGAAAATTAATTTTGGACCTTTTACTCCTTTTACTGATCTGTCTACATTACTGGTGTAGTGGCAGAAATACAGACTGAAAACACTGTCATGCTTGTGGTCTAAATAATATATTGGAGATAAGATTTCAGATGATTGCCTTAAGCTAATCAGCCTGAGCTAGCCTGCTAGCTAGTTTAGCATCAATAATTTTTTAAGCTAGCATGTTCTCACTTCTGCTGCTGAGAGTATTGAGGGTGTTTTTCTCAAAATGTGAAATTAATCATTCATGCTATGATTTCTTAAAAGAAAGTAAAAAATGATGCAGCAATCAGCAGCTTTTCTAAGACGTAGCGTGATCTGCTCTCATACGTCCTGCCCTGTGTGAGCCAGAACCAGACCAATGTGTTCTCTTTTCTGTTGCTTGTGTGCGATATGAGCACTTCACCTTTTAACACATGCATTTGTTTGTCCATAACGCACAGCCCGATTCTCCCAAAGCATTCAAGCTACAGGCAAGTGGATCCCCCGGCGAGGGTGTCGTCTATTTTCATGTTTGTACTGATCTGCATGCCCTCCTATCTAAATCTCAGGCTTTTTCCGTAGTGATGCAGACAGACTAATGTTAGCTTATGATGTTGTGAGGTATTTGTTTGTGCTGGCTCGGTCTTCTCACATGGAAAGAAGTGATTCTTCCTTTAACCCAGCAGGCTCGTGACAACAAAACAATGTTTTATCAGTTGGTTCTGGTTTATTAAACCAGTTTGGAATGAAGACTTCATCAGAAACACATGCTTGACAATAAAGGATGACTATTTATGAAGTTCTAACGGGGCCCGAGTCTGTGGAGCCACGATGCTGAGCAGTGTGCGGATCAGATGGCAGCCACACCAAACAACTCTCCTCCATCCTCTTTATTTTCTATTTGTTGATTCAAGTTGATGAAAGAAAATCAAATTTATGGCATACTTCTGCATATTTTCATTTTGCTAGACATTTAAGTGCATGTGCCCGTAGTTTGAGGTCCATTTAATCTGATCTTATTTTGTGTTTTAGTTAGGATATTGTATCTCAATGTTTTATTCTAGATTGGAATGAGATAAAAATCTCATTTCAACATCTGTTTTTCTTAATTTTAGGCAAACTCTGTGTTTTCTTGCTCACCTTTTGTTTTTTTCTTTTGTTTTTTTTTTTTTTTTTGCATAGTCTGTGTTCTTGCCATTTCTCTTTTTTTCCCTCTTTGCTAAATCAGAACCGAATGTTGGAAAATCTAATAACTGCAGATGCAGAGCGAGTCTTTATGACTTCTTTAACCTGAAACATTTGGCTCCGACACGACTGAGTTCACGGTTATTACGCTCAGATCCAGTAGCCGAAAGTCAGCAGCTGGACCTCTGTGCCTCTGCGGCTCCTTGGCCTCGCTGCATCATCCACACTGACCTCCTCAATGCAGCTTTCCTCCTGCTTTGCATTACAGCTACCTCTGTGCACAAGCCAGAGGAATGTAGGAATTGAGGGAGAGCAAAGAAAATAGTGTCGTAGAAGTGACGGAAATGTGGTCAGGAAGAAGTGGAGAAGACTTGGGTTAGACTTCGCCAGTGTTAGGTTGGAGTCAAAAATTACTCCAAAAGCAATTAATGTTGAGTACATTCCAGTTGTGGCTATAATCTTTGTTTGAAATGTAATTAGAAGCAAGTCAGTCGTTTATATCGTTCAGGCTGTTGAGGTGGATATAGATATGGTTTAAAATAAACACAACTCAAGATTATCTAAATGGTTGGAGATTCTCTTAATATACTTTATAACACCTGGTAAAGTCAGCCTGTAAACTGAAAAAAATCAAGGGACCAAGTATAGTAACTTGAGGAACACCACAGATCAAGTAAACGTTCACAGTTTGTTCACTACAATGCTTTGAAAACCCAGACTGAAAAAGATAATTTTCTGTCTGATTAGTAAAGATTTGTCTACTCGCCACCCATTAGTATAGCTTTGAAATTGTGTTTAGCAATGCTTTTAACGCTTTTAAGAAATATAATTAGTTTTCTCTACTATAATTTCCTTATAGTAGATAAATAAGAGCAGGAGCCAACTCTGGAGCAAGTCAGGGCCTCGTTGAAATGAACTGTTCATTCTGTCCAAATATGATCCAGTTTACAGCAGAAGATGTTTTTGTTCTACCATAATCATGAAAAATAGAAATGGCAATAAGTCTTGGAGAATTAAATGTTTTAGGACCCAAGTTTTAAGATTTTATTGAGCTTTGTCTTTAGACGGGACAATCTACGTTCCATAAAAATGAGCCAGATTTAGCTACAAAAGCTAATGTCCCCCTGCAGTCTCCAGCATAAAATGAAATTAGGACAAGTTTGTGGAAGAACCCATCGTGTTTTGCCATGTTCTATACGGTTTATATTATGACCAGAGGAATGTACGAGCAGATGAAAGTCCTCACAAAGTAACTTTTCTCCATTGAGCTTTCAGACCGCCACACTTCCTTCGTGCCTCCGTGGTTTAACACGGTTTCTCTGTCTGCTTGTTTGTCTTGGCCCCTGAAACTTGTTGAATTCTCTCGACAAAAATACCTCTGTTCAGCAGATCGTTTAAGCCACACAGCCTTGTCTGAGTATAGCTTAGTACAACAACTAGGCTTCGATTTTTTTTTTCTCTCTTTCTGCTTTCATAAAATATTTAGTTTTGACTTTATGTACTTGTGTGTGTGTGTCTTGGAATAAAAAGACAAACATGTGAAAACAGAGATTTAAAAGAAAAAAAAAAGACAATTCGAGAGCCTCTTAACCTCTTTGTCTTTGTTTACAGGGGGAGTTGGAACGTCAGCTCCTGCAAGCCAATCCAATCCTTGAGTCGTTTGGCAATGCCAAGACGGTGAAAAACGACAACTCGTCTCGCTTTGTGAGTTTAGATTATCAGTTTAAATGAACATTTTCTTTGTTTAAACACATTCAGCGAGGAAATTGTGCTCTCCCCCCTCACAATAAATTTTTATTTATCTTCTTTTACTTAGAATATGTTTATTAGGAGTGGAAAAGATCTTGTGGGATGAGACTCAGAGTAGTAAACAATGAGTGAACAGTGATGTGACTTCTTTTTATTTGTCAACGTAGATTTTTTTCTGTTGAAGTAAATCTAAGCCTTTTTTATGCACTCTAGATACAAAACCTCTTACGTTTTAGTCGCTGAACCCATTTTTTCACTTTTATTTTGTAGGGGAAAGCAGGTCTCTTGACATTACACTAGATTTTAGCTCCTTTTATTTTTAAATGGTAATTGTGTGAAAATTCTTTTTTTAAAGAAATGCTGTAAAAACACAATTTTTTTATTTTAGTAGCAAAAAATCTCTACCTAAATCTGGTTTCTAAAATTAAATTCCCAGCTCTTTCAAGGAACATCATAAAATCATGTCCAACAGGCAGAGATCTGTTGGGAAAACCATGACAAGCATAGATATTTGAGGTTTTGTAGCATTCAGAGCCACTCGTCAAACTTGGTTTGGCGCACGGTAATCAAGTCAGTGTTCGCCCCCGAGCGTTTAACATTTCTCTGTGGCTGATTAAACCATGTGGTCAAAATTAAGCGCCGCGGTGGTCAGGTCCACATGAATCACAGGTGTGTCTGCTGAACAACAGTGGATGCACGCGTTCCCACAGACCGAGACACATTTACTGTCAGGAAACCACACACATGCCTCGGATTCCTGCTTGACATGTTAACCTGGCACTTCCTAATATGGGCATTTTGGTTCCTCACTGCATTTTTGTCATGAGCAAAAAAAAAACCACATGGGGAGAGGGGGGAGTATGTAAAACAAAGCAGATCCCTGAAAGAGGAAAAAAAGGTAGTTGAATGCACGAAACCATACAGCCGTGGACGTATGATGGTGTTTTTGGTTGATGATGATTTGTTCATCTGTCTTGTTCTACAGGGGAAGTTCATCAGAATCAACTTTGACGTTACCGGCTACATTGTTGGGGCCAACATTGAAACCTGTATCCTTAATGCCAGGTTCTGCTCTAAGGAACAATGGATCACTTCTTAAAGAAATATAAAAAAAGAGCCCATTGAGAAGAAAAACATGCATTCGACTCATAATGCGATTCTCTCCGCGCGCTTTCCAACCTGTTTTGTTTTTCTTTTTCTATCTCTTTCTTCAGTAAGAGAATTAATGGAAAATGTTACTATATTTTTTTAATGCTGTAACACAGTTGAAATAACTGAAATAAATTGCATTAGAGAGATATTTTCTCTTTTTTTATTATTATAATTTTTATGTGCAGATATGTAGTTGAAGCACAAGACAGCTAAAACAAATATAGAGCGTCTGTAGACATCTGTATTTGAATCTTGCCTCAGATTCAGTTGGTTACACAGATGGACTTTGACTGGACCGCTTTGTCCCGTGAACATACTTTGACGCAAATGGACAATTGATGGGAATTAACTGGTTGTACTGGATTTTCTTTGAGGGTATTCGAGTAAAGTGGTTTGAACATAAATGCATGACACACTTTTTGAGATTTTAAAATGCAAAAAGTTATTGATAGTCATGTTTTCCTCTCGTGGCAATTGACATTTATCCCCCACTACATTATGTTGGTCTAATGTGCGCACATTGTTTGGCAAAACGTGAGAGTTCATTGGGTATGGAAACCCGCATGCATTTATTTATTTTTCTGAAGGGAGTTTTATTGTTTGGATAATGATTTTCTTGCCATTCCTTAACTTTGGCCCCACAGATCTTCTAGAAAAGTCAAGAGCCATCAGACAGGCAAAAGAGGAGAGGACTTTCCACGTTTTTTATCGCCTGTTGGCAGGAGCTGGAGAGCATCTTCGAAGTGAGTTTCTGTCCTCTTAATGAGCCAGTTGCCAATAAAGCTCGAACAGCAACCTTTAATTTACTTGCTGCAGAGCTAATTTTTGGATTTGTTTGTCTGATTGGCTCACAAAAAATGCGTAGCTAAAAGTACACAAAAAACTAAGAAGACAAAAATCTGTTACTATGACTTAGCATTGACTGTACTCTTCTGTTTTTTAAGGAGCCTTGAGATTAAATTTGTTGCGAGTCGACGCTATAAACAAACCTGACCCAATCAAATATTCATTAATTTATGAGAAATGTATGTTTAATAATAGTTTCACTTGTTTTTCTTCCACAGCGGATCTGCTTCTTGAGGGATTCAACAGCTACAGGTTCTTGTCAAACGGCAACATTCCCATCCCGGGTCAGCAAGACAAGGAGAATTTCCAGGAGACAATGGAGGCGATGCACATCATGGGTTTCTCCCATGATGAAATAGTCTGTAAGCTCCACTGCCAGATGTGCCGTCCGCGTCTGCATCCCATTAGCGAGATCTGTTGTTTTTTTCCTCCCTTCTCTTGTGGTGGTGTTACTTTATCCTCCATGCGGCGAACAAATAAAGTTTTATTTTGCTCTGAATTTACCAGGCATGTTAAAGGTGGTTTCTGCCGTGCTGCAGTTTGGTAACGTTGTGTTCAAGAAGGAGAGGAATACCGATCAAGCATCAATGCCTGAGAATACAGGTGAGCCGGATGACATCTCGCTATTTTCTACACAGAACAATCACGTTTCCTGCTGTTTTAATTGCACAGGAAGTTACTCACCTCTGGTGTTTTTTATTTGTTTTTGCTTCTCTTAGCGGCGCAGAAGCTCTGCCACTTGCTTGGCATGAATGTCATGGAGTTTACCCGAGCCATCCTGACTCCAAGAATCAAAGTGGGACGAGACTACGTGCAAAAAGCTCAGACCAAA
Source organism: Poeciliopsis prolifica (assembly GCF_027474105.1). NCBI lineage: Eukaryota > Metazoa > Chordata > Actinopteri > Cyprinodontiformes > Poeciliidae > Poeciliopsis > Poeciliopsis prolifica. The sequence goes on along the minus strand of NW_026562385.1, from coordinate 10,354,459 downwards.
GAACAGGTGAAGCCCCACGCTACTGTTTCCAGTCAGGGTCAAGTAATCTGAAGAATAAAAAAATGGGTAAATGTAATGTAGAAATGTGAAGACTTTAAACCGGTGTTTTTTCTGTATTTTTTACTTCATGTCAATGTTTGTGAGATTTACTGTGACAAATACAGAAAACTTCAGCGTTCACACAATGGAAATACTGTAAAAAATATGGAAAATTTGGATTTACGGAAATGTGAAAAAAATGTAGCACAACTAAAGCTGTCAAAGTCTGTTTTTCAGTTGACAGAGATGTTCGTAAAATTAGTGGAAAAAAAAAAAAAAAAAAAAAAAAAAAAAAAATATATATATATATATATATATATATATATATGTATATATATATATATATAGATATATATATATAGATATATATATATATATATATATATATATATATGTATATATATATATATTTGTAATATTGCAGAAGCTGCAATATGCCAAATGTGTATTTTTTTTTTTTTGGGTGAAAATTTTCTTTCAGTGCACATCCGAAATTTTTCACATTACCTATATTTTATTGAGATCAGTGCAATAGAGCAACATAAAGTTGCCAATCTTAATTCATAAGTGGAGAAAAATAACATGCCGAGGCCTGCCACAATGACTAATATAATAATATATTGTTGTTTTGATAACATTTTCAAGTAATACTAATAATGGAATAACAATGCAAGTTAATTTCCATCTCACATACCAATAAACTTTAATTTTGTAAAGAAAGCTTTACACTGGAACTGAAAAATACCTTAAATATCCAAAATGAAACACGACAACAAAAACAATAAACAACAATAATTCAAAGCCACACACAACAGAAGCCAATAATAAAATGAATCATGATGTTTCTATAAATTGCCCTTCAAAAATGATCAAGCTCATTTCCATTTATTATGTGATTAAATCACTGATGGCTTTTCCTGCGATCATGGAGCTGATTGATTGATCGCCCCATTTGAATCCCGCTGTCTGACCTCACTCTGAAGCAGATCTTGATTTCCTGAGCCGCACTCTGATGACTCCTGCATTACTGACGGTGTGACTTTTGCTCTCTTAACGAAGGCTGACTTTGCTGTGGAAGCCCTGGCCAAGGCGACGTACGAGCGGCTGTTCCGCTGGCTGGTCCACCGCATCAACAAGGCACTGGACCGGACCAAACGACAGGGTGCCTCCTTCATCGGCATCCTGGACATTGCTGGCTTTGAGATATTCGAGGTGGGGATTACCTTTTTCTGCGGTCACAGTCGATGAGAAACGTTTCGCTAACTCGACCTTTTTGTTTTCCAGCTGAACTCCTTCGAGCAGCTGTGCATCAACTACACCAACGAGAAGCTGCAGCAGCTCTTCAACCACACCATGTTCATCCTGGAGCAGGAGGAGTACCAGAGAGAGGGCATCGAGTGGAGCTTCATCGACTTCGGCCTGGACCTGCAGCCATGCATCGACCTCATCGAGCGGCCGGTCGGTCTGCTGCCGCGTGGCCGACACGTCTGCGTGTCGTCTCCGGGGACTTCCCGCTCCTGACTGTGCATGTCTTCTTAGAATAATCCTCCAGGAATCCTGGCTTTGCTTGACGAGGAGTGCTGGTTTCCCAAAGCCACAGACAAGACATTTGTGGACAAAGTGCTGCAGGAACTGGGCACGCACGCCAAGTTCCAGAAGCCGCGGCAGCTGAAAGACAAGGCAGACTTCTGCATCATCCACTATGCCGGGAGGGTACGTATTTGTCGCTTTCTGAGTTTGGACTTTGTCAGCAGCTTTAGGAGTCAATAGTTGCAGTTTGTCTTTTAAAAGGACGTGTTTCCAGTAAGGGTGGCCATTTATTGTATTCTTACTAATTATGGTGTTAAATTTCTTATCATGATGATAATTTTGATTCATCTCAATCGCAATAAAATTCACAATAAATTGCTCTTATATTGTTTTAAAAACACCTAAACTCTCCATATTATCAGGATTGGTAGGTTTTACTATTTTCTCCACTGTTCAATAAAAGCATCATTAAATATAATAAATCTGAAAATTCAGCAGCTTAGTGATACACTAAACATTAATTTCCATGACTGATATCAAAAAGAAGCACATTACAAATGGGAATGTTTTTCCATTTTCAAGAACATTATTTTTGGGTTTGAAGGTCTTTAATTGCTGCGACACCCAGTCACATTCATACAGTTAAAAAGATGTAATAAATCATCTTCATCATTATCGCAACACTACCACTAAATTTTGTGATTAAACTTTAAGTCCATATCACCCATACATCCTAGTGGAAAGCCAGTTTTTCTCTGAGGCAGAGACTTTGCTCTTCTAATAGCGTAGCTGCCCAGGTCACACCGTGAAAACAAAGGCATAGTTGTGGAACTGCTGCTGCAGGAAACCCACATCTGGTTCAGATCGGTATGAGATGGGCTTTTCGATGCCTGCTGGTTACATAACAAGTTTTTTTTTTCTTTTTCTTTCATAGCTTGCACCTTTCTCTGGAGGTCTGGCAACTGTTAAAGTCGAACCGATCCTCCTCAGCCTCTCTGAGAAGGCGTCTGTCATAAAATACGACACTCCGTCTGCAGCGCCTGCTCAATTAGGGCCTACATGTGTTTTCTTTTCCGACGTCGTGCCTATTTGCAAACACTCAGAGTGTTGGACCCGATCTGTACTCAGGAATATGTGAAGTGCCAGGTTCACTTAGACAGCCGGATCCAGGAATAGCGTGAAATTTCATGAAACAATTCCTGCATGACTGCAAAACTGAAGGGGAAAATAGCTGTGAACATTATGTGCTTGTTGTTTTTTAAGAGTCCTGATTAAAGCCACGTGTAGAGTTCCCTCTCAGGTTGCTGAGCATGTCACTGGTCTTTCATTATCAAGCTCGGTTTGCATGGACAGTGCCCTGCTAACGCATTTATGCTCTTGAACTTTTCCACATTTTGTGACAAACTGAATATTTCATACAAGTCGGAGGAAAACAACACATGGATTCCTAGATGTTTTATAGATAGAAGATGGAAATGTGTGGCTAACCACATTCAATACTTCTAATAAAATCCAGTTACCTTCAAAGTATAGGAGTGCATTGAAATGCCTCGTGAAGCAAAATTAATATTTTAATAAATAGTGCTGCTATATCCCTGTTGTCCATATGTTTGTTGCCTGTAATATTTTAAATTAAAAGAGAAAAAACGAAACATAAAAGTATTCTCGTGGCTCAGCTTTAAATCTAAATGCTTACCTGATAGGTTGGTTATTTTAGAGCATGTATTAGAAGAGCAAAGGCCTGTAATGATTGTGGAATCCATACTTTTCAAATAATTTTCCACTTCTCAGTAATGCAATACCTTATGTTGGTCTGTCAGATAAAATCCCAATAAAATGCAGTAAATATCAAAGGGATAGTTTTCCTTGCCCTGTTTTTAGCGAGGCACCATTTCTGTAATATTAGCATCATGCGCTGCTTAGTGCCTTGACGATTTGAACCTGTGCTGATCATCTCAAACTTTTCTTTTTCTGTCATAATCAGCTTCAGATGCACTACTTAGATTATTATTAAGAGGTTAAACAAACAGAGCGCAGACTAAAAGCCTCCACTACTGCGGTTAACTTTAAAATATGCATTCAAAATGCAGTATTTCCACAGTGAACATGGGTGAAATCAGTGTAATTAAAATCTGATATAATAATGAATTGTTCTACATTTCTGTTTTCAGTATAAATTTATCAAAAAAACAGATTTTTTGTAGAACTGCCTGACTGTATTTTTTCCATTGGAATTTTATTCAGGATAATCAACCGGGAGGAAATCATTTCTGGAAACTTTTGCTGTTGCAGCTGCTTTGATGAAACCTGAACGACCCGTTGTGTTTCTGTAGGTGGACTATAAAGCTGATGAATGGCTGATGAAGAACATGGATCCTCTGAATGATAACGTGGCCACGTTGCTCCACCAGTCAACTGACAAATTTGTGGCTGAGCTCTGGAAAGACGGTACGTCTCGTGTCGCTTACAACTCACTATGATTTCAGCTGCGTAGCCGTCATAATCCGCATCTTCTGTTTGATCTAATCTTTAAGAAGTTCCTACTCGACCTGGGGTATCCAAACGTTTTACCACATGGGCCAAAATCATCTAGTCAAAAACATTTGGGGGTCAAATAAATTTGACAAAAAAAAAGAAAAAACAACATTCTTTGATCATTACTTTAACATACTTTTTTTATACTTTGTGATGTATTTTCTTTTTTAAGATTTTAAAGTGACAGTGTAATGCAAAATCAACTTATTTGAGATTTGTATCATGTTATAATGTTGCCCTGATTCTTTCATGCATGTTTGAGAAATCCTTGAATGTCTTGTGGCAACCAGTCAGCTGTGTAAAACGCTGAAAGCCCTGCCTTCGAGGATGAAACTCCTCCAAAAAGCTGCAGCTTTCGCCTCACAGATCGCCGTTACACTGTGACTCCCTCCACTCAGCTCCTTTAGACTAGCTAGCAGCAATTAGCAACCACCTGGTGGAACTGCGCATCAGCTGAGCTCATTATAGGAATTACTTCTCAGTGAAATGCTGGTAAAAAGATTACTAACGAGTTAATGTTGGGAGGACTTCCTGAAGGTGGAGTTTTAGAAAGAGCAGGAGTTTCTTAAAGAGGCGGAGGCCTAATTTCAAGACTTGAATCACAAAGTCAATTAGATATATACCATTTTTACAACAACTGAAGTGTTATAAAATGGCACAATCATTATGACCTGATTAAAGGCAGAAAAATCTTAATTTGCATCAACCACCTATGCAAGGGGCTGGCAAATTTTTAGCTTTCTCAAACTGCAGTTATGGGTCTCACAAAATCAGTGCAGGGGCCGGAAATGGGCCTCCGAGCCACAACTTGGGCATACCTGATCTTGACAGTAAGTTTCCTCCAGAGAATCAGCTCCACTCCAAAAGCCAAATGCTTATTTTACACTGTAAACGGTTTCTGTATTACTTAAATAATTATAAATTAGCTTTAAAATCATGCGCCTAAACAGTAGCTAGCATTCAGACTAACTTCAGGCCTCTTTCTAACGTCTCCTCAGTGGATATCCTTGAATAATTTGTGCCTGAGGGAGTATGAACAATGGGTGTTTGTGTATGCATGCCTACTTTCCTTCTCTCTCTCACGCCCGTCTTCTCTCTCTGTTGCTGTAGACATTCAGACGTTTCAGAGAGCCTCTTTCTATGACAATGTGTCTGGGCTCCATGAAGCTCCAGGTGAATGTTAGTAACCAGCTTTGTGTACTTCTCACTGTCTCTCATCACTGCCGCTGCCAGGCCCCCATTGACCTCCTTTTTGTGTCATCAGTGCATTCGTACATACGTCAGAACGCATTCCTCTAGCTTCGCATGGCTCTGCTTCTGTTTTCGGTGAAACCTCAGGCATGGAAAACGTTCCTCCTGCTCTTGATGGTTGCAGTTTTCTCCAACTGTGATTATTTTAATGGATGTTTCAGGAGTTGTTATAATGTTTTACAGTTCCTGGAGTGTTTTGTTTGGTAAAAGAGGGAACATGGTGGAGGGCATTGTCTGCTGCACAAACTTGTGTGCCTTTGTCAGAATCTGGGCTCATGTAAAAGCCTCAGCCTCATTTTGCAATTTATCTCATCCTGCAGGGATTGTAGGAATCAAAATGTCCCTCACAAATGTTTGTCAGGTTCTGATTTTCACTTTGAGATCCACTCCACTGGTGCTGTGATGATAACCAAGCATCGTTTGGCTCCAAATGATGCTTGGTTGGAGTTTAGGCTTCATCCGAACCTTCTGCAGATTGAAAAAAATTTGTTTTCTTTCCTTTCCCCAAACTCACTGGATCCAAGAATGATTTCAGTTTGCAAAATATTGTTGCTGTCATTTATTGGCCCAAAGACCATGGAAACTTCTGCTGGCCAGATCCAACTTTAAAATATTATTTATTTGTTATGTGAAAAATGTGTTGCATAACATCTTCCATTTAATGCAAGAAGATATTTTACAAACTTGCTGAAACGATTCAAACGTTTTATGATGAGATTGTACCAAGTGGATTTTTTTTTATTATTATTTCTGGAGAGTATCAAAGCAAATCAGTAATTCTTCAGCCGTTTGGACCAAATTTCTCATACTTGATCATATTTATAATTGAAACATACTTTTTATGCACCTTATTGTTCTTCTAAGTTTGTTTTCTTATAAGAAGGGGGATACACTAATACACAACGACAAAGAATCAGATCACAGTTTCCTGCAGTGAACAATGAAAAACAAGAAGGAAAGAAAACAAGGACTAAACAGTTTTCAGTTGTTTTGCTCTACTTTATTATTTAATATTTCTTTATACAACAGTTACTTTTTGCAGCTGTTTTTTCTTCTTTTTTTTTTTACATGCAAATATAGTTGCAGCCGTACCGCTGATGTCCTCCGGGTTTTTTCCATCTTACCTATTGCAAAGCACAAAGAGGAAGGCTGAATCGTTGGGTCCCGACACATTTACACCCCTCCAGTTATTTTCATATTTTGTCTTCTCACACCACGGACCTTCGGTCATTTAAGTCAAATTTCCTGTAGTGGAACAACATCTGTACTGGGAAGTATAATAGCCTCTTTGGGATTTGGTGGTATGTAATATATTGAAAAAGTTTTTGGTTTTTTGTCTATTTATTTTTTACAAATGTTAACTTCTGCTTCTGCTACCTTTCATAAAGTCCAACCAACAGACTGGTTTTCAGTCTGAGCTCATGTTGCCTTCATGCTTTCATTGCAAAAAAAAAAACAAAAGAGAAAAGAAAATATACCACATCTGTACATCTTAGTCTTTATTTGCAGCATTTCTTTATAAACATCAAGACTTAATTTAAGAGCTTCATGTTGCTGGCATTCTTTTTTTTTTCTTTTGTGTTAAAGTAGCTGAAAAAAAATAAACCTTGTCTAAATTTTAAGAATCTCTTATTTTTATCTTTTGTTTTTTCTGTTGTTGTTGTTTTACCATTAGTTGACCGGATTGTGGGTCTGGACCAGGTGGCAGGCATGAACGAGACGGCCTTCGGCGCTGCCTACAAGACCAAGAAAGGCATGTTTCGCACGGTTGGACAGCTGTACAAAGAGCAGCTGTCCAAACTGATGGCCACACTCAGGAACACAAACCCCAACTTTGTGCGCTGCATCATCCCCAACCATGAAAAAAGAGTGAGTCAACATGTGACGTGACTGAGAGATGATTCACAGCTTCCTCTTTCACACACTGATGTATGACGGTTGTGTGGGATCGCAGCTGGTCATATATTTAATGATTAAAATAAACACATCTCAACTTGGACTTAAATCTGAGAGAAGAGCATTCAGCCATGAGGTTGCATTTTATAGGTTTGCACTTGATTTGACTCCATGTCAAACCAGAGCTGAAACGATTAATCAGATTAATCGTGATTAATCAACTATAATCGTCAACGAATTTAGTAATTTAGTAATTGATTAATCGTTAATTGGTGCACACATACTCAAAAAAAGCCCAAGTGGTGTTAAGAACAACATATTCAAAGCTGCAATTAATAAAAATTATACAGAACATTTATGCATTTTGCATTAAAGACAATATTGTCTCATTACAGAAAACTCAGTGTCATAGTTTTGTTTCAAATGATAAAAAGACCAGACATTGTATTGACAAGGACTGAGCTTTTCACATAAAAATGTTTACAGCATTTTTAAATTCCTGCAGATCCTTTGATACAAAACATGTACTGATGTGATGCTACGTTCCAGCATTTTAAACAATATTAAGTTTATGGTCTTACTTAATAAAGAAGTTGAGTTATTTGTTTACTTGCATCTTTTTATATATATATATATATATATATATATATATATATATATATATATATATATATATATATATATATATATATATATACATATATATATTTATATATATATATGTATATATATATATATATATATATATGTATATATATTTTTCTAATAAGACACAAAAAAGCTTAAATGAAAAATCAGCACAATGTGGCAGTTTTTATTATCCGATTAATTGATTATTGTGAGAATAATCGACAGATTAATCAATTAATTTTGTTTATATTGCACATTTTCAACAAGACATTTCAGTGTTTTTTGACAATTTTACAGTTTGAAATCATTGTTTTGTATGTATTATTTTTTATTTACCAATGTTGTATTTTGGGGGATTTATTTTCCAATCCTGTCTGAAATACACTAAACAAACTGAGTTAAATATGCAACCCGTCTCCTCCAGGCTGGGAAGCTGGACCCCCACCTGGTTCTGGACCAGTTGAGATGTAACGGCGTGCTGGAGGGGATCCGTATTTGCAGACAGGGATTTCCAAACCGAATCATTTTCCAGGAGTTCAGACAGAGGTAATGTTTCAGCTTTGTTTCTACTATTAATCATCATTTGAGGGACTTGTTTTTGTAAAAGCTTGTGGTTCTGATACTTGCATTTTTAAATGAACAGCACCGTAGTCCATTACCAAACTCAACCTATTGTTTGTTTGGAGTCTTTCATTTGATGTCAAAAGGCTCTAGCTTGGTAATTTCTTGATTAACCTTGGCTGTCGCAGGCGTGATTAACCAACAAAGTGTGGTTTATCACTTGTCTGACCTAACAAAGGAGGCGTTCATATTTCACAGGACCAACTTGTTTTGGAAGAGCACTTTCTCCCATAAATAAACGTAATCGTCATCTGAAAATTCAATTTTATGTTCACTCAGGTTATTCTCGTCTGACAAATTTGTCACAAAAAAGCAAAACCCAACCAAACCAGTAAGCTGGGACTGTGTGTTTGTTGTAGTTTAGAAACATCAGGATGTGTTGGAAAGGAAAAAAAAGCAAGGAAAACAAATATGGCTGCATTAAGAGTTGGTTCAACATTGATTAATTATTTTACTACATTTTAAATGATCTTGTCATACATGCTACTGCTTTTAATGAAGTTATTGGAAGCATAATATTCTTATTTTGCATCCATTGTTTAATTTGCATACCGGATACAGATAAACTCTTTGGAATAATATAAAATAATGAAGAGATCCCCATCGTATGCTTTCATTCTCTTGTAGAAACGTTGCACCAGAATTTGCTTTAATGTTTAAATGCTCAAAAACAATAAGAACAAATCGGACAAATGCACTATGGTTGTCTTTCATTTACAGTCTGTTACTCTCCTGTTGTGACATTGCTCCATGTCCAGGTATGAGATCCTCACTCCCAACGCCATTCCCAAAGGTTTCATGGACGGGAAGCAGGCCTGCGAGCGAATGGTAGTGGCTTTAAACATCTACACATAATGTTTATGTTAAAACAAACGTCAAACTTCACTCACAAAACCTTCGACTTGTTCTTTTTGTAGATTCAAGCGCTGGAGCTTGATGGCAACCTCTTCCGTATCGGCCAGAGCAAGATATTTTTCAGAGCCGGAGTCCTGGCTCACTTAGAGGAAGAGAGAGACCTGAAGATCACCGACATCATTATTTACTTCCAGGCCGTCTGCAGAGGATACCTGGCGCGCAAGTAAGGCCGGATTGTCGAGATGTGAACCACATAAACTGGACCGGTGTTTCATTGTTTGTTCCTCGTCTTCAGATCCTTCGCTAAGAAGCAGCAGCAGCTGAGCGCCCTGAAGGTCCTGCAGAGAAACTGCGCCGCTTACTTGAAGCTTCGTCACTGGCAGTGGTGGAGGCTGTTCACCAAGGCATGCGATTCGTTTTTCTATTTTTCCAGCTGTGATGTTTTTAACATATTGCAATGAGTCTCTGACGTTGTGACTGCAGGTGAAGCCACTGCTGCAGGTGACCAGGCAGGAGGAGGAGATGCAGGCTAAAGATGAAGAGTTGGTCAAAGTGAAGGAGAAGCAGATGAAGGTGGAGGGAGAGCTGGTGGAGATGGAGAGGAAACACCAGCAGGTTATTTACAAACACATATTTAATCTTCAGTTTGCCAAAAACAAACTTACTCTCCCTGCATAAGTCTGAAAAGTGTGGCCTGCATTTGAATTTAAAATTTCCATACATTCCTGTTAGAGAAATAGCTGAAGACTGGTCAGATTATATGTCTATAAACATCAAATTCAAGTCTGCAAAACGTAATTTTTGGATTTTATTTTCGCCAATGAACTTGTTGCGTCTCCATAATTCAGAGTGATGTCAGCAGGCGCCTGGCCGCCATCTTTCCTGTAGGTTTTACAGCTTCTTTTTTTTAACCTTAATAATAGGGCAGAATATTACGGCCTGGCTATATGTTTTTGTTGCTCAAATTACAAGAATCAAGTCATGAGATTACATGAATACAATTGTAACGTTACCAAAATAAAGTCGTAATTTTATAAAAACTCCAACACAAAAAAAAAACAACAAAAAGCTAAAATGAAGGATGTTGAGCACCTTGTGAAGTTCTACTTTAGTGTAAGCTTTATTTTTCGCAAAGTACTATGTTTTTGCTCAGTGCTTATTAGAAATATTGAATATTTCAACCTATTAGCATCAAGTTACTATCAGTAGCAGGACTTTTGCCTGTGCCTGGCTAAAAATTGTTTAAACTCATGCCTGTTTCTGCTCTCCGCTGCGGATCAGAGGGTCTAACGTTGCTTTTCTGCGCAGCTGATGGAAGAGAAGAACATCCTCGCGGAGCAGCTGCAGGCGGAAACGGAGCTGTTTGCCGAGGCGGAGGAGATGAGAGCTCGGCTGGCGTCCAAAAAGCAAGAGCTGGAGGAGATCCTGCATGACCTGGAGTCCAGGCTGGAGGAGGAGGAGGAGAGGAGCCAGGGGCTGCAGAACGAGAAGAAGAAGATGCAGTCACACATCCAGGTGTGTGCCCAGGAGGCCTGGACCGTCACAGTCAAACAGTGGAAAACTATAAAGTTCTGGGTTATGAATAGAGATGCACCAATCTGATATAAATATCTGTATCGGTCCAGATATTTTAAAAAAGTCGGTGCATCTGTGACACCTATGACGGCAGATCTATTCAGTCTAATTCTATGTTTTGTCCTCTAAGCGACATAATGCTTCATTATTTATTTTTACATTCTATTTAAATTTCTAATTTCACTTTCTGGAACCTTTGAAAGAATTTTTGATGCCTTTTATTTTCACGTTTGACCAAATTAGACAAATTGTAAAATTTATAATTTATTTTACATTGGCGGTTCTACTCCTAATTGCGCTCACTGAATAAATAAAATTTGTTTTTACATGTTTGACCAAGCTTGCCAAACTATTAGTGCGTTTAAATGTGCTGTACTGGTGCAGAGTTATCAAATACATTCGTAATTCATTACATTTATGTCTGAATTTTTTTAAAAATGAAATATTTCAGGTCAATTCGGTTCTGTTTTTCTGTATCGGATAAAAATCGGCCAGTGCTGAACCTGAGATATCGGTATCGGAAGTGAAAAAGGTGATCAGATTTTGCTTTAAATAACAAAATGCTTGTTGATTAAACTGTATTTTCTGTGATGCATGTTTGCAGGACCTGGAAGAGCAGCTGGATGAGGAGGAGGCTGCGAGGCAGAAGCTTCAGCTTGAGAAAGTTACAGCCGAAGCCAAGATGAAGAAGTACGAAGAGGATATTCTGCTGCTGGAGGACCAGAACTCCAAGTTCCTGAAGGTCAGAGAGACCGCAGCTTAAAATAGATCAAAATATTTGAAATCTAAATATATTTAGACTCATCACAAAGCTTTCCATCTGCTTCATCAGGAGAAGAAGCTGGTTGAAGACAGAATCAATGAAATGACATTGATGCTCGCTGAGGAGGAGGAGAAAGCCAAAAATCTGGGAAAGATGAGAAACAAGCAGGAGATGATGATGGTGGACTTGGAGGGTAAGTAGCAGAGATTAAAGCAATGAGACTTGTAATTTCTTATTTCCTGAGCCTCTGCGCTGTTCTGATTACCATTTAGAGAGACTGAAGAAAGAGGAGAAAACCCGGCAGGAGCTGGAGAAGGCCAAGAGGAAGCTGGATGGAGAGACGTCTGACTTCCAGGACCAGATCGGCGAGCTGCAGTCCCAGATAGAGGAGCTCAAAGTTCAGCTGAGCAAGAAGGAGGAGGAGCAGCAGATGATGCAAACCAGGTGGGAGATGCAGAATAAATTGCAGCCTAACCATTTATTCAGCTAAATATGTAAAACAAATTAATAATTATTTTTGTAGACATCAAAACCTTGTTAAGGCTTATGTGTGAGAAATTAGGGTTGCAATTATTTTACTTATCGATTAATCTGTCGGTTATTTTGATGATGATCAATTCATCAGATAAAAAAAATTGGAAAATTCTGCAGGTTTTTCATTTAAGCCTTTTTATGCAATACACTAAAAGATGCAAATAAATAACTTATTAGAACTCCAAAAGCATGATATGCAACACTCTTGATCATTTGTATCAAGGGATACAAAACATTCTTCCAACAGCAACATTTGAAAAGCCAAGAGCTAAAATAAATCATCTTCTCTGTCACTCGTCCGCAGGGGAGAAGAGGAGATCAACCAGAAGAACAACGCGCTGAAGCAGATCCGAGAGCTGCAGGCCCAGCTGTCCGAGCTGCAGGAGGACCTGGAGTCGGAGAAGCAGGCCAGGAACAAGGCGGAGAAACTCAAGAGGGATCTGAGTGAGGAGCTGGAGGCGCTGAAGACGGAGCTGGAGGACACGCTGGATACGACTGCGGCGCAGCAGGAGCTCAGGTAACAGCCTCCTCTGTTTTCATTTCCACTCTCCCTAATCGCGGCGAGGCGCTTTTAAACCCGGTCTCCGCTCTGTGCAGAACCAAGCGTGAGCAGGAGGTGGCAGAGCTGAAGAAAGCCATCGAAGAGGAAACGAAAAACCACGAGGCTCAGATTCAGGAGATGAGACAGAGGCACGGAACCGCCTTGGAGGAGCTGTCCGAGCAGCTGGAGCAGGCCAAGAGGGTACTAGACTGACCCCGCGCTTTTATAAACATACGCAGTTTAGCTTAGCATTCAACATCTCTATTTCATTTATGTTTTAATCCAGTTCAAAGCTAACCTGGAAAAGACCAAGCAGAGCCAGGAGAGTGCCAACAAGGAGCTGGCCAACGAGGTGAAAACCTTACAGCAAGCAAAGACCGAGTCGGAGCACAAGAGGAAGAAGCTGGAGGGTCAGCTGCAGGAGTTCATGGCCCGGGTCACCGAGGGCGAGCGGGCCAAGGGCGAGCTGGCTGAACGCACACACAAGCTGCAGGTGACTGACTCGTCCTCAGGGTGGTTTATTTGTGACTGATTTGCAGGAAATTTGTCAAACATTTTGTTATTATTGTTATTTTTCTCTTAACGGGGTCTTACAAGAAAGTTGAAATTGTTGTACTTTCCTGAAATAGCACCCGAGAAAAGTCATTGTACCTGATGAATTGTGCATATAAAAATTTTAATTTTATCGAGTGAAGGAGAACGTAAGTGAGGGGTGGAGTCAAGTTCAACCCAAACACCAACATGGCATGGAAATAAACAATTATATTTACACCCATTGTGATTGTTTGATATTCTGAAATGTATTCAGGATATCCAAACTATGCTTTCTCTGATCTAGTGATCCTGAATATGAAAAAATGTCTCATCTTTCCCTTGATTTGGTGCTCCACTTAGTAAACCGTGCAAATAAAAAAAACAAAGGCTGTTGTTTTAACAAACTGGCTACAAAACGCAGCCACAGGCTCAACGGCTAACAGAAGCGCAGCTGATGTAGAATCTAATGATCAAAATCAACAACAGGCGTCAGGATTTGAGTTCAGCCATGGACCTTCATACCAGTCGCTTTAAAATGTCATGAACGGGAACCGGATCGGATACCTGGAATCAGGTCAGGACATTCCCAGAAACAACAAAAGGAATATTTACATTCATAATAGACCTGGATTTGAATCCAAAAGCTCATTCAACCTTTAAAGCAATCAAATCCATTTACACTGATCTGTTTTTGCTGCCAATGTTCAGATCAAGTGGGGATGATGAATTTCTTTTGAGCCATTTTCAAATATTGTCTTGATTTGGACACAAACTTTGTTTTGTCTTTTGTTTATTATTATTATTTATTTACATGTGAGTTAAATGAAAAAGATCACCTGGTTCTCTGCACAGACCGAACTGGACAACGTGTCGGCCTTGTTGGAAGATGCGGAGAGGAAGGGCATCAAGATGGCTAAAGATGTCTCTGGATTAGAGAGTCAGCTACAAGACACACAGGTAACACTCAGGATCTCAGCATTACGTGTCGTTTTTTTTTTTTTTTTTTTTCTTGAGTCCTTTTTGTTTTAGCTGACTAAAGTCTCGTGTACGTTCAATGCAGGAGCTTCTCCAGGAGGAAACCCGCCAGAAGCTCAACCTGAGCAGCCGCATCCGGCAGCTGGAGGAGGAGAAAGCCGCTCTGCAGGAGCAGCAGGAGGAGGACGAGGAGGCCCGCAAGAACCTGGAGAAGCAGCTGCTGAGTGTCCAGGCTCAGGTAGGGTGCGAGATTTCTGCGACATGCCGATGGGTTTTCTTCTGAATCTGACTGTGTGTGTGTGGGTGTGGGTGTTTGCAGCTGTCGGAGAGCAAAAAGAAGCTGGACGACGACGTCGGAACAATAGAAAACCTGGAGGAGGTGAAGAAGAAGCTCCAGAAGGACCTGGAGCTCTCCAGCCAGCGTCTGGAGGAGAAGACCATCGCTTTTGAGAAGATGGAGAAGACGAAGACTCGGCTTCAGCAGGAACTGGATGACCTCACCGTTGACTTGGATCACCAGAGGCAGATTGTCTCCAACCTGGAGAAGAAGCAGAAGAAGTTTGACCAGGTTGGAAGACGTTATGAACATCTGTGGCCTTAAAAAAAGTATTCATACCCCTTGACCCTTCTTGCTTTTTCCATCCAAAACCGTAAACTATTTAGCAAAGATTTTTCCGGATGTTCAAACACAGCAAATGATGCTCAGGGTTAAAACTGACATCATGTTAGGCACATCTTTCTGCAAACTTTCTTCTGGAAAATGAGCTTGAGATGCATTTTTAAAATTCCACAAATCGTGAACTCAGAGTACAGTTTGCCCTGGCAATCACAGTCCCCGATCTGATCCGCAGATGCTGGCCGAGGAGAAGAGCATCTCGGCCCGTTACGCCGAGGAGCGGGACCGCGCCGAAGCCGAGGCCAGAGAAAAGGAGACCAAAGCTCTGTCCATGACCAGAGCTCTGGACGAGGCGCTGGAGGCCAAAGAGGAGCTGGAGCGGATCAACAAGCAGCTCCGAGCCGAAATGGAGGACCTGATGAGCTCAAAGGACGACGTCGGCAAGAACGTGAGCAAAGATTCTGGAGCAAATTATGTTGTTTTACTTTTTTCTTTCTTTTTTTTTTTTTTTTTTATTCACATGATTTTTTTGGGGGGGCGTTCTTTGCAGGTCCATGAGCTGGAGAAGTCCAAGCGCACGCTGGAGCAGCAGCTGGAAGAGATGAAGACTCAGCTGGAGGAGCTGGAAGACGAGCTGCAGGCCACGGAGGACGCCAAGCTGCGTCTGGAGGTCAACATGCAGGCCATGAAGGCCCAGTACGAGAGAGACCTGCAGGGCCGCGATGACCAGAACGACGAGAAGAAGAGAGCTCTGGTCAAGCAGGTGAATAACAAAATACACATTCATTCTGATCAATCCCATTATTAACCAGGAATCCAGCTTATACCTTTACTTGGTCTCTTTCTTTTTTTTATTATTTTATTTTTACCTCCTTTTGAGTAACGCTCATACAGCAACCACTTTACGCCGGTGTCTGTGTAGTTTTCTATCAATTAAAATCTATATTTATGGGCATCTTTTTGTCTTGCAGTGTCAAAATGCTCAAAATGTTGAGGACACCTTTCAGCTCAGACATTTCTGAGATTGATCTTGAAATTTCTGACTTTTTTCTGGCAAAATTTTGACTTTTCAAACTCAGAAATGTTTTTTTTTTTTTTTAGAAAATTTCAGATTTTTGAATTTTTGGCTGATTTTTTTTTTTCCCCATCTGCATTAGTCCTCATGCACTGCTGTAGACATCAGAGTAACACGAAATGAAAAACAAAACATGACTGCTTCTCCGTTTCCTTTTCTCAGAAAACAATAGAACTGGTGGTTAAAAAAAAAAGAACAAATGAAATAATAATTTCTTCCCTCCCTTCCCTGGTCAGACTCTCTCCCCTGCCTCATAAGCCACATGAAGCCGATACTTAAAGAAAAAGTAAAAATCCACATACTCCTCAGTCTCTTTCTGATGACTTTAATGTCGTCGGCTGCAGGTGCGAGAAATGGAAGCCGAGTTGGAGGATGAGAGGAAGCAGAGAGCTCTGGCTGCGGCAGCGAAGAAGAAGCTGGAGATGGACTTGAAGGACATCGAGGGACACATCGAAGGCGCCAACAAGGCCCGGGACGAAGCTATCAAGCAGCTGCGCAAGTTACAGGTGACAATTTCACCCGCATTCAATCAAACGGCGAGGGACACGTCTTCTTCATGACATTTTGTCTCCTTCAGGCTCAAATGAAGGACTACCAGAGGGAGCTGGAGGACACCCGGGCTTCCAGAGACGACATCTTCGCCCTGTCCAAGGAGACGGAGAAGAAACTGAAGAGCCTGGAGGCCGAGATCGTTCAGCTGCATGAGGTCAGGAGTTCTCTTTGTCGCCTGCTGTTCGATTTGTCCTTTGTGCGACAGAAGCAAAGTGCTGCAGCATCTCTCGTCTCGTTTTCAGGATCTGGCTGCATCTGAGAGGGGGCGGCGTCACGCCGAGCAAGAACGAGACGAGCTGCAGGACGAAATCTCCAACAGCACCTCCGGGAAGTAAGAGAACGCCTGGCAAAATAAAATTCGACAAAATGATTGTGATTATTGACGTTTTTAGTGACGGTAATTATCCAAACGAATTTCACTGTTGGGAGGTGAAATCCACATTTGCCACTGCAACTAGTTTCTAGTTGAAACCAGACCAAAATAAGAGAAAACTTAATCAAAAGTAAGCTTTCAGCAAGATAAATATGCTTGCTCTCAGTCAATAATTGTTGAATTAATCAGTTCTAGTTCCACTGGCAGATTTTCTCACTGATAAAAAGACATTTTTCTTGTTTTAAGTGAAAAAAATCTGCCAGAGAAATATTTTTAAAAATAAGAATTTTGATTTGTCTTTTTAAAATTATTTGTTTAGTTGCCTCTTATTTTTAATATATACATATAGACTGACTTACATAAAATAAAATCAGAAGACAGAAAGTTGCTCTTTCATTTAATTTTATGTTATTTTCCATTTAGTTTTTATTTCCTATATATGCATGTCTGGTCCTTCCTGATAAAGCTGATAAGATAACAGACAAATACTTAAAAATAAAAACATTTTATTAAAATAAAAGGAATAAGCTCATTTATTTCTGTCTAATTTTTAATATTGTATAAAAAACACCTAAATAAAAAAATCTGTAGAATATGCCATTTTTAAAATACGATTAAGCGATTCATCAGCCAGATCAGCTGTTAGCTGCTATCGCTAACTTCTGTAGCGATAGCAGAAGTTAGCGACTGACCATTTCTTTCATGGTCAATCATAGAAACATTTCAGTTCAAAGTGGTGATTTAGAAATGCAATGGAAATCAGAGGCTTCGTGACGTGGCGTCCTGTGTGACTCTCAGAGCCGCCCTGATGGATGAGAAGAGGCGGCTGGAGGCCCGGATCGCCCAGCTGGAGGAGGAGCTGGAGGAGGAGCAGGGCAACATGGAGCTGCTCAACGACCGCTTCAGGAAAACAAACATGCAGGTGCTCCTTACATCACATCAAATGTGTAAGAACGCTTCATTTTCCCCAGCACGCCCTGCTTCTTACCTCCTTTTTTTTGTTTTTCGTTTTTTTTCCTGCTCTGTGTCCGGGTCCTCTTCCCGTTCAGGTGGACACCCTGACCACGGAGCTGAGCGCGGAGCGCAGCACGGCGCAGAAGAGCGAAAACGCCCGGCAGCAGTTGGAGCGCCAGAACAAGGACCTGCGTGCCAAACTGAGCGAGCTGGAGGGTTCGGTGAAAAACAGGTTCAAGGCCTCCATCACCGCTCTGGAGGCCAAGATAGCACAGCTGGAGGAGCAGCTGGAGCAGGAAGCCAGGTGGGCGACCGCTGGAGCTCCGCCTTTCCTTTCCTGATCTGTCCAGCTAACAGAAGGCTGTGCTTCACTCAAGGGAGCGGGCGGCGGCCAACAAGATCGTCAGAAGGACGGAGAAGAAGCTGAAAGAAGTCTGCATGCAGGTGGAGGACGAACGTCGCCACGGTGATCAATTTAAAGAGCAAGTATGTCTGCCTCTGACGGCGACGCCGAAGCGATTCGTCGCGGTTTCCGGCCGCCGCCGCCGCCGTCTCACTCGTTTGTTCTTCCACTTCCCCGAGTGAAGCTGGAGAAGGCCAACTCCCGCATGAAGCAGCTGAAGCGGCAGCTGGAGGAGGCGGAGGAGGAGGCCACCCGGGCCAACGCCTCGCGCAGGAAGCTGCAGAGAGAGCTGGACGACGCCACAGAGGCCAGCGAGGGCCTCAGCAGAGAGGTTCACACCCTGAAGAACCGACTCAGGTGCAGAATCTGTTTGTGTCTGCAGAGCTTCGTGTTTAGAGATGATTCTGCCTGCATTGGTGCAAAATGTGCAGCCAGGACAACTTTTCTACAGAGAAACCTTCGATTTTATCCTGGAGTCTGAAACCCAGTTATGTAATTGAAAAACAGTCACTTGATACTCCCAGGGGCCCAACGCAGTCTGGAAAGGTCTGGACACGTATGGAAAAATAGAAAGTTGAGAATGTAAAATAATTATACATTGCAGACTTTATGTCTCCATGATAATCTGAATTTCAAAAATCTTTTTTTTTTTACATTATTGACTTTTGGTTTTCACACACCAGGTTCTTGTCCAACTCATTAATCGTTTCGATTTTTGACACACCCACCACAAATATTTAAAGGATCATTCCGCAGTTTTATTTTGGGTCAAAATTGGTTTATTTTCTCTTTGTATTTTGTAGCTACAGTATTAGATCACAAATGAAGCTCAGAGAAGAAGAAAGCAAAGGAGGATCATAAGGCGGTGCACAGATGTTACTTTAGGGTTATTTTTTTGAGGGTTTGAGTTTCCATGTGAAACAGAATTACGTTCCTGTTGGTTTTAGAGGAAGTTTGAAACACAGAGATATTTAACATTTAAAGAGACATGAGTCCCAAAGGTGCACCAACCACATACAAAAAACATTAGCAGCCGCAATACGTCAACCTGAAAAAGTTGCTCCTTCTTTCTCCGTACATCAATTGATTGATCTAAAATCTAATACAGTTTAGATTCATGGAAAATATGACATGCAGACAAATTTAAACTCAAATGAGGGAGTTGGGACTCTGAAAATCACAGTTTGAAGCTCTTAGTTGACTCTGACTCAAAGTAGTTCGGAGTAAATCATCAATCAGTTTCTGCCGTAATTTTCTCCCATGATAAAAACAGTGAAAAAGAAGAAGTAGGGTAATATATTAACCTTTTTTTTTTTTATCCTTCTGCCTTCATGTGATCACCTCCTCCTCCTCCCACAGACGCGGCGGCCCCATCACCTTCTCCACCAGCCGCTCTGGCCGCCGCGCGCTGCAGGTGGAGGGAACCTCCCTGGACCTCGTGTCGGACGACGAGCTGGAAAACAAGATCACCGACAACAACGCCAACGAGACCCCGGCCCCCCAGCAGGAGTAGATGCGTACATATCACTAAACCCGCAACAATCGCTCAGACTTTAACGCCGCCGACTGGGAACCCGCCGATTCCTTCATCTCTTCCGTTTTACTGAATTTGTTTCTTTTTTTAAAAGTTATTTGCCTAATTATTTCCCAGGTAATTTTAGTCAGAAGCCCTTATCAGATTAACTTTTAGTAGACACCAGCAGCTGGACCCTCAACAGTCCTCCTTCAGCAAGGCATTACCTGTGTTTAGTTACAGAGCTGAAGGCAGAAGTTTAGAAATAGGAAAACTCAACTTTTGTTCATAGAGTTGGTGATAAATGTCTGCTGGTCCAGCGGTTAGCTGCTCAATAATTATGCCAACAGCAGCGGAAAATGATCAAATCAGAAAGGAGCCGTTTGT
The DNA here is from genome assembly GCF_027474105.1 of Poeciliopsis prolifica. Classification (NCBI taxonomy): domain Eukaryota; kingdom Metazoa; phylum Chordata; class Actinopteri; order Cyprinodontiformes; family Poeciliidae; genus Poeciliopsis; species Poeciliopsis prolifica. The sequence continues at coordinate 10,334,307 of NW_026562385.1, read as the reverse complement.
GTCCAAGCGTATGAGCAAAGGTATTCGGAAAACACTTTTTTCCACATTCTGTCAAATTAATACCGCAAACTTCTGCGTATTTTGTTGGGATTTTATGTGATTGCAGCACAAAGAGTGTTGTTGAAGGGAGCTGATTTATCGCTCCTGGCTCAGAGGTTGCTAGATTTACTTTGCTGCAGTTGCAGCTTTTGGTCTTTTAGGTTCGTCTCTACCGGCTCTGTGAGTGTTTTCCTGTTCTTTAAGCTTTGAGAATGTCTGGATTTGCTTAGTCTAAAGTTGGGACTGGAACAGTTTAACATGCTTTGATCTGAAATCTGCGGCTCCAGAGAAACATGTGGCTCTCGCAAAACCAGCACGGAAATGTTTTTGATTCTGGATTCACCAAGAAATGGAGAGTTTGTCCATAAGTTCATATGCAAAATCTGCTTTTAGTACCTGCGACCAGGTTTCAACAGCAACTAGCGTCAAACTGTTACAAACATTTTCAATGTCTTTTTCTTTTATTTTAGTTCTAAACTCTGAAAATTTAAAAATATATATATATTTTAAATTTGGTTTCATAGCAAAACATTTTATGTGGAACATGTTTAGAAATTGTTTTATCTTGTAAACCAGCTCTTTAAATTTGAAAGGTTTCTGACTCCCTCAATTGGAGCTGAAGAAAACAATCTGTACAGCATGATGCTGCCACCACCGTGTCTCACCATCGTTACGTTGCATTCTGGGCTGTCAGATTAAAAGGGGATGTAAAATTTACATTTTTATTTCTCAATTGGAAAAACATGTTTTCTTCCAGTTCACCAATATCTTTTACTCCGTCATATAAAATCCCAATAAAATCAGTTTTGTGGTTTGAAGGTGAGAAAATGTGATGTAAACCTTTGTGAGGCGGAAACAAACGCCACCATGAGTTTCTTTTTCTTTGTCACCGCTTAACGTCTTGTGCATTAGTTGAATTCTCAGCTGAGTTGTGATTGAACGACGGGGATCGCTCGCTTCCACACGGATGTTGAACTGTGATTGTGTGCTGCCTCAGTGCTTCAGCTCGTTGCTCCTTCAGTGTCGCCTCAGACCTGTTCAGCTTCAGCGCTAAAAACTGCAACTACGCCTGTGTTGTCGTTCTTCTTCTTCTGTGCCTTTTTCATATTCCTGAAGCTGCACATCCATTTGTACCACAAATATAGTACATATATTGAGCCATGTATAATGTCATGAAGGTATTTTCTTAAAAAATATCATAAATTTGCATATTTAATGAAATATTAGTTGCAACCCAGTGAATGTCTTCCTTCGGTGTTGGATGTTATGGATGATAAGTCAGCGGTGTGGGAATCTCTGTCGGTGAGTGCTCTGACTTTTCTTATCGACAGCTTTTGTACTTTGAGTTCTTGAGAAATGAAGACAATCCAATAGATATCAGCTGTATTTATTTCTCTGCTATGATTTACAACACAGACGACATTCGTAGTCCGAGCTGCTCAGTTAGCGCATTGATCCGCTGGTGGGAGGAGTACCTGGAGAGAACCAATGCATCCACAGAGAGAACATGCAAACTCAGACCAGGATTTGATGTTTCTCTATGATTTTTGTATTTTTTATTTTTTTGGTCTTTTAGTTGTGCCTAAAATTTTCTCTGGTCTTCCCGATGAAAATGTTCTTGGGACGCCGCTGGATTCGAACGCAGCGTCTTGTTGCTGCAAGGCAACATGGCTACCAACTGTTCAATAGGAAAAGAAATCTGTGAACATATGCCATCTGAACTGGAGTTTAAATCACCATATTAAATGGGTAAATATTAGTTGTCTGAGCTCAAGTGGATCCTTTCTGTGTTTGGCTGGTAGCAGGACGAACCAGGAAGTAAAAATAAGTTAGAGAGAGCACACTTCACTAACACAAAGCCTTATTTGAAATTTAGAAATTATTAGTTTACGTTTACTTATTAATCATGTTGCACCTCTAGTTTTTCTTAGATTTAGGGGTGCAATAAGTTTTCCGTCATTGCAAGCTTCCAATGTTTGACATCTTATTTTAAAAAACTAGGGAGACATTTTTAACTCAAAATGTTTTCTGGAGGCATTATCATCTTCATCACTGAATTGAATTCACAGTCAGTTTTCCAGAACACACTTCAAGGATTTGCATTTAAGCAACCGGTGGCATTGCTGTTTTTAAATTGTTTTCAAATGTCACAAATAGATACACTGACTTATTTTCATACTTTTAGTGCAGAGTGCAGTGTGTGAGCTTGACCCATTCAAAAAGTGAGGGTTTAACGTAAACGTCGCAGGGCTCAGTGGTGGTTGTAAACTTCCTGGTTTCTGGACAAATGGTTTGAAATGACGGGACGCAGTGGGACATGCCTCGTCTCGTCTCATCCTTACTGTGGCAGGCGGCTACTATCTTCATCACCAGCAGCAGCAAAAGCCTCCGTGGGCTCGGTGGATTAGAAGGATGCAGACATTCTTCAACATGAAGCCCCCTCTGTAAGGTAGAGGAGCAACTCTTCAATGAAATCCATGCATGTCACAGTGAACCTCATCCACCACACGTATCTCAGCTCTTTCCAAGAAACTCTGATTAATCACAATTACAAAGAGGAATGTGCAGCTGTTTTTTCTTTAATAAATAGTTATTTGAAATAATGTGAAAAGTGACTGTAACACCCCACCTTGTCCAAAAGATGGCGCTATTTTCTTGTATCAGGATCAACTGAAATCTCCCGAGTCATTATAAATTACCTCAAACTATCAGCAATCCTTTTAAAGCAAGTCTGTAAATGCATCATCGTAGATCAGACTGATTGCATTTATTTTTTGCGCTTTGAACTTGATTAAAATGTTAATTTTCTGAAAAACAATTTCAACAATAGTCTTTGTTGTCTCAGTCTGCTGCAGCCAGAGGTTGAAAAAAAAGTCTAAAACTGAACTTTGTCAAAATCTTTTTTTATTTGAGGTTCACATTGTGGAACATTTTGTGGACAAACATTGTTGAGATCTCTTTCCCATCGTCGTCCTCAGCTGCTTTCGTCATGGAAGGTGAATCTGTGTTTATTTAGTTGTGTCGTTATAATTGGTATTAGTGGTGTTCACAATGTTATGCTTGTTCACATTTCCTCTACACTTTCAGCTCCTTACTCCCTTGACCCTCAAGAGGAACCGACTAATTTCAGGCTGCAAGTTTTAAATAAAACAAAAAAAAAATCCATCCTGCCTGGTTTAGTAAAGCTTCAAAAAATCAAATGGATAAAAATGGATCATCTCAAGCAAAACCTTACTCAGGGGAAATTGACCTTCTGTTCGTTTGTGTTCAAGTTCTTGATGCTAAGCTACATGTTTGGTCCAGTCAGCTCGACTCTGGACCAAATGAACTGAATTTGTTTTTGTTACGTCCCTATTTAGGTCTATTTTGTGTTTTATATGTTTTTCCTCATATGGCAGAAATCAGAAGTAATTCAAGCTTGAAAAAGACGGTATTGCGTCCAACTTCAGTAAAGTTAGAAACAATCAGGATAGTAGAGATGATATGAAAAGTGAACAGAACAGTGAGAACACTTTTAATTTTAAATCTATTTAGAACTATTATATATAACTATTGTTTTTGTTTGTTTTTTTAAGCTGAAGACAATAAAACTAGTATAAACAGCGTCTGAATTATTTTTGGTTCATGAAATGGAGCTGTTGCGTAACACAAGACAGACTGGTTTGTCTTTTCTGATCAGGTTTTGTTGTTTTCTGCACTTTGGTGCCAAAGCCCTGCAGGTTCCTGGAGGACGACGCCTGGGAGGCATTTTCAGATTGTTGCAATGACGATAAACCAGTTTCGCCCGTCTTTGTTTAGTGTTTCTGGCGTGAACCCAGGAAAGCCTCAGTTGGAGGGAGTTTTTCCACAAAACAACAACAAAAAACCTACAGGAGAAGATTTTAAATTTTAATACTATTATTGTGAAATGGATCAGAAATGTTAAAGTTTTCTGGACTTTTTTGCATTATTTTTATTATTTGGACCAATTCTCAAAACTATTGCATAAAACCAGTTTTGGTTATATGATTTGTTTTGGCTATCATATATCTGAAATGTTTCACTTTGATTTTGATTTTTTTTAAGTCGACAGCCATGAGCTGTGGGCCGGTTAGCTTTGTACCTCAACTCTTTGCTTTGCTAAAGTATTTATTTACCTTTTATACATGTTTATGATATATATAGCATGCATATCTCAGTGGATAAAGTTGTGCATCGTTTTATGAGAAGCGGTTAGAGAACACAAAGGAACACAGGAAGCGAGATGTAGAGAAGTTGAATAACATCTCAGGGAGTTGATTTCAGTGAACGAAAGCAGTACCAAGACATGGTACTGCCACACACACAAACTGGGTCAGTCAGAGAAACTCTTAAGAAACTTGCTGATGGGGGTTTTTCAGAAGCAGTCCGTAACCCATGCAGCAAGTTTCTCCGAAGGAATTTTAATCAGGTGTTTTTACTGGCAGGAGACAAAAAAAAAAAAAAAAAACCCTGCAGGCTTGGAAAGTAGCCAGGAAAACCCAGAGCAGGATCTGGGTCTCTGCCTTCACCTTACGATCAAAAAACCTCCCTGAAGCTCTTCACATGTGAGCATCAAAACTGTTATCCAAACAACACCAGGTATGTAAAGGGCTATTGCGTCTGATCCAGATAAACGGTATGGGCCTTGGAACAACAATGAACCTATTTCTGTCATCTCTCTCATCTTCACAGCTTCGCCAAGGCTAAAAATAAATCTGTTAACAGGAATCGAACCCCGCCCCGCTGGTGGCACTTTACCTCCGACCATCCGGACCTTTTCAGCAGGCGCTCTCTCTGTTACTGCAAAATCAAACACATGCTGGCATCCGGGGCCCGCTCTTCAAAATGGGAAGGCGATGTTGAAACATTAAAACATCTGGAGCATCTTTTTTTTTTTTTTTACATATTTACACATTTTAAAACAAATTCAAACCTGAGAACCTATGCAAAAAGAAGGGTGGACAATAAGTTGTCTCAATAGTTATCGTGATAAATGATTGGGTTTTTTTAGACCATTTTCAAGGACTGTATTGAAAAATAAATACATTTTTGTACATAACTCTTCATGCTGCACCTGGAAGAAATTGTAAATATTCAACATTAAACAATCACAAACAATAAATAAAACAGAAAAAAAAAACACACAGCTGGTGACGTAAATAAGATGCATCATGAAGTCTGATAACAAAACTTCCCCTCAGAAAATAATCATCAACTCATGTTCATTTAACACGCGACTAATTGCTTATTGTGACCTTATAGTTTCCAACCTAATGACAAAACTGATCTAGACAAAAAAGGTGGGCCTTTTAGTGACGTTCAGCTGTAGACGTTCAATGAAATGACTGGAAAAAACTGTTACAACATTTATTTGTGAATAGAGGAATCGAGGAATATTTATATTTTACGCATCTATGTTTAAACCCATTTCAGGTACGTTTTTCCCCCTCCTCAGACATTTCACCTTCACATCAGACCTGGTCGGTCTGCTATTGTTCCGGTTTCTGTCTGAAAGCTGGTAAAAGTTTTGTAGTTTTCCGGATTTGACTCTCACAGATGCCGCAAAACATGCATCAATCGGTGCGTTACGAAATAAGATCCCGGTGCTGATTAACCCAATTACACGCCAGGAAAGCACCAGTCGGTCCAGTTTGCCTTCCAAGGCCGAAACGAACTGAGGGAAAAAAAAAAACCCACAGTAATGTAATTCATGTAATACACTTTCGACTGTGGGACCCAAAGCAGTGCACTGTGAGCACAGCGCACTGCAAAAGCACAAAATCTCACCGAGCATTTTGTCTCTGGTTTCTGATGTAAATATCTTAGCTTGAAAAAAAATAAAAAAATAAAAAAAATACTGACTTACAAACAACTTTTCAGCAAGATACAAGAGTTTGTTTTAAGTCAGTGATTCATTAAAGTGGTAGAAATGAATCACAAGGCAAAATGAAGGAATCATTTACATAAAACAAACTCCTGCCTCTTACTGAAAAGTTTCTTGTGAGTTAGTCTTATTTGAAGATATTTGCACCAGAAACTAGACCAAAAATACACGGTTTGTGTGTTTTTTTTTTTTTTTGTTTTTTGCAGTGTGTTCGTTTAATGGCCCGCTCAAGGTCGCCTATCCTCTTCAGGTAGAAAGATCCGCCTGATCCTATCTGATCGTGGTAAAAGGCCTCTCTGTGTTTTTCTTGGCTCTCTTCTGAGCTTCTCCTGTTTCCAGCCCTGCTATCTTTAGACTCTTATCAGATTTAAAAAACAGATGAGCAACTGTTGACAGGAATCAAGCCACGTCCAGCCGCTCATCATCAAGTTGCCTTGTTGGAATGGGTCTGAATCACGGCATGAAACAAAACACAGGATATGACAGACGGACAGAGACGGCTTTGCTTTAGCTCCTTTACAGAAACACCAGCGTCATTTCCGACCCATCCTTCTTATTAACTTAGGTAAATTAATTTGCTTAATTAAGTCAGTCAATTAACTTTAAGAACTAACAGGACCCACTATTATTGTTGTCTCAGTTGCATAATTTAAATATGTTGGAAACACCACAGCTGTGGTGAGGAGAGAACGGGGAGCGTCCCACCATTTCCTTCAAGAGATGGAACGCGGAATAAGCGTTAAACAAATCAATGCTTTGTCAGAAAATATACTTCTAAAGGTCCAGACCACACATGCAAAACTATTCACACATCACATCACAGTGTGTGAGGGAAGCAAAAGACAGCTACAGGAGAAAGGTGGAGCAGAAGCTGAGAGAGAACAACATGAGGGAGGTCTGGGAAGGTGTGAGGACCATCACTGGCCTCAACACAAAGACCAGAGTCGTTGAGGGAACAATGGAGAGGGCAAACGAACTGAACAACTTCTTCAACAGGTTCAACCAGTCTGTGCCCCCCCAACCCCCTCTCTCACTGCAGCCACCTCTGCTCCTTACCACACACCTCCCCACAGACAACAAAACACTGACAACCCCCCCACACACCTCAGCACAACCTCCACCCCACATCACCACAGACCAGGTCAGAGAACAGCTGAGGAAACTCAAGCCAGGAAAGCAGCAGGGCCGGACCAGGTGTGTCCAAGGCTGCTGAAGACCTGCGCTGCTGAACTGGGAGAGCCACTACAGCGGATCTTCAACCTCAGCCTGCAGCTAAGGGAAGTGCCCACCCTCTGGAAGACATCCTGCATCGTCCCAGTGCCCAAGAAGAACAGGCCCAGCGAGCTGAATGACTTTCGGCCCGTGGCACTCACTTCACACCTGATGAAGACGTTGGAGCGGCTCTTCCTCGGCCTCCTCAGACCTCAGGTGGAACACGCTCAGGACCTCCTGCAATTCGCCTACCAGGCAGATGTTGGTGTGGAGGATGCCATCCTCTACCTGCTGCACCGGGCCCACTCCCACCTGGTAAGGGCAGTGGCACAGTGAGGATCCTTTTCTTGGACTTCTCCAGTGCCTTTAATACAATCCAGCCCCTTCTGCTCCAGGACAAACTAAATAGCATGGGAGTGGACCAGCACCTGGTCACCTGGATCCATAGTTACCTCACCAACAGGCCGCAGTATGTCAGGCTAAAGGACACCGTGTCTGACACTGTGGTCAGCAGCACAGGAGCCCCTCAGGGCACAGTGCTGGCCCCTCTTCTCTTCACCCTGTACTCCTCTGACTTCCACTACAACTCGGAGCTGTGTCACATACAGAAGTATGCTGATGACACAGCCATAGTCGGATGTATCAGGGACGACGGAGAGGAGGAATATCGCTGTCTGGTGAGGGACTTTGCTCTCTGGTGCCACACAAACCACCTGGAACTCAACACCTCTAAGACGAAGGAGCTGGTTATAGACTTTGGGAGGTCCAGACCAATGCCGAGACCAGTCGTACTAGAGGGAACGGAGGTTGAGGTCGTGGACTCCTACAAGTACCTCGGGCTGTGGCTGGACAGTAAACTGGATTGGTCAAAACACACCAGCCACCTGTACGGGAAGGTGCAGAGCAGGATGTACTTCCTGAGGAGACTGTGGTCCTTTAACATCTGCAGCAAACTGCTGTGGATGTTCTACCAGTCAGTGATCGCCAGTGTCCTCTTCTACACCGTGGTGTGCTGGGGAGGCAGCACATCCAAGAAGGACACGTCCAGACTGGACAAACTGATCAGGCGTGCCGGCTCTGTGGTCGGCATGAAGCTGGACTCTCTGGTGACGGTGGCAGAGGCGAGGACACTGAACAAACTGCTGGACATCATGGACGATAGCAGCCACCCTCTACACGCCGTCATCAGCAGCCAGAGGAGCCTGTTCAGTGACAGACTGCTGCTTCCCAAGTGCCGGACCAAATAGATTCAAGAACTCCTTTGTCCCCGACGCCTTCAGACTGTACAACTCCTCACTGGGGGGTCGGAGGTGACACAGGACAGAGGGAAGAAGGAGTAGTTTTTCTACAAATGTGAACTCCATATTTATCAGGCCAAACCATACAGTGCAATACCATATCACTGGTCAATCTATCCACCAAATTGCTATAATTTCCTTTGTGTTGTATTTATATTCTTTGTTTTGTATTTAATTTGTATTTTTTTGTATTTTGTGTATGCTTACTGTGTGCCACATTTTTGCCTGTGAGCTGCTGGTAACTATAATTTCCTGAGGGAGTCTTCCCAAGGGATCAATAAAGTCAAGTCTAAGTCTCTAAGTCTAACCCAAAAGCAGCTGCCACTATGGTTTCTAGACACATTCACTGCATAAGACTCCACTGCTGAAGAAAGGACACAGTGGAGCTTATTTGATAAGAGAAAGACAATGAAGGTACTGAAGTGGCCGAGTCAGTCAGTCTGATGATCACTGGGATCTGATCTGAGATCTGTTGAAGCGACTGAAGTTCAGAGTGCATGAAATCCCACTTTATTGCATAAAAAGTCCCAAATAGTTTCCATTCCTGGAGTTTTATAACTTGTTCAGTCTGAATCAAATGATCCAGCTGTTATCAGCTGATCCAGGTATGTTGGAGAAAAAGTTGGACTCCATCAAACTTTTTCCCAAAACTTTTCTATGACTTGAAAAAAGTCATGCTAGCTCACCCGCGTTAGCTTATGGCTGGTAAACCCGTTTCCCAAGCAACAGACAAAATAAAACATGCAAACATGAACTTTTAGAACGTTTTGGTTGTTTTTTTCTTGCTTTGATTCACAATTCAATAATTATTACATTCATTTAGCAGAAATGTTTCCTCACTCCTTTTAGTTGTAGATGAGTTTTTTTAGGGGGTTTTGTTGTTCTTGTTTTTTATGTATTTTTACTTTTGACTTTTTCCTCTCATTTTCTGTCCACTTTGAAAATGGTCACAGTTAGTGGTTCGTCACAACATGGAGACAAATTGACATTGTTTTAAACTGGGTGTAAATCATGAAGCCACCAGTCAGGTGATTATTTGAGTTTCACATTTCAGCCACAAGGCAGTTCAAAATGGCTCAAACACCATAAAAACACAAAACAGCCACCAATCATGAAACAAACAAACTTTACAGTTTGTCAAACTCCATCAAACTTTGGAGCAGTGACAAATAACTTTGTCTTTTTCCTGGATATCCATTTTCAGGTCTTCTCATTTCTAGTATAGTGGGGGAAGGATTTACAGGTTTTAGTTAAGAACCGGGAAGGTAACTCGCCACATAAACCCTTCCTGGTTCTTGTAGAATGTGATTCCAGGAACATTTCATCTCATTTCCACAGCCTTTTCTTTTTCCCTTCCACTTGTCAGGTTTCCTCGTTTCAGTAAAGGCAGACTGTGTAATCAAAATGTGTGTAAAAGAAGCAAAAGTGCAAAGAAAGCCTGGAGAAGAGTTGATTAAGATCCTTAAAATCCTAGGAATGTCAGCAGATTGTTCTTCCACTGGCTCCAGATCTTCAAGCTCAGAGTCAATCTGCAGTTTTGACTTTGATAACTGAAAAGATGAAACAGAAAATCAGTCGCTTCACGTTGACCTTTCTGACCTCTGGCAGATTCACAAGGAAATTCATTTTTAATTTACCCAGAAAGTTTGTTTCCAAACACAACAAGCATTTGAAAGAAATGCATCATTAAAAACCGACATGTTATAAATAACAATCAGAGGAAAAATGATTAACGTTACAATCATACATGAACAAAACCCTTATTGTTGCTGAGCAGCTTGTTGCATATTTCCAACTTTATCTCTGTTGATTAGCTCCAAAATTTTGAGGAAGGCCCCTTTACCATCATCCTCATCATTTGATCTATGGATTAGATTAAAATCTGGACTTTGACTGGGCCACCAACGTATGCTAGTATGGTCTCCAGTCAATAGAAACATGTTACAATTCAAAGTTTTCATAAATATTCATTAGAAAAGTTGCATTTGGATTCAGCCCTTTATTAAGGAAGCAATTTTTATCTTTTGAAAAGTTGTAAACACATATCCAGGTAAGGCAAAGTGTTTTCACATCTTTAGCAACACGATGCTGCGTTTTTTTTTGTTTGATGGGACTAAAATACACCAGATTTGAATAAATACACCAGACTTTAGTAAATCTGGTTTATTTAACCATCAGATGAAACCAATTAAATTCCATAATAAGCAAGATTAAGATTTTTTACTGACGTTTTATGAAATGCAACAGAAATTAAGAATACTGAAGCCGCCCTCCACCTTTCTGTTGTTTTTGTGGCTGCATAACTTCCTTTCCCATTGGCTCCACCTGCAAAAATTCCCCTGATGTCACCAGGAAGGAAGCGAGGCCTTTTATAGGCTCTCCTCTCTGCCTGGTGGCCACTCAACAACCAAACTGCTCTTGCTGCTGCAACAGACCAAAACATTAACATCATGGATTTACTAGTTTCTGAATATCAGAATCGCCAAAGGATCAAGAAAATTGAGAACTCCTTCCATCCATCAGCGCCGCAGCTTTTCACACCAGGTCGATTTCTGACAGGAGAGGGGCCCCTGATGAAGCAGGGCCGTAAGAAGAGGGAGGAGAAAATGTTCTTCCTCTTCAACGACATCCTGGTGTACAGCAGCATCATCATGACCAACCGCTGGTACAAGAACCCCAAGATCATCCCGTTAAGTAAGTCACACACATCAATTCAAGAGTAAAATTAGACAGCAGCCGAACTGGGTTAAGATGGTACGATCATTGTGTCATTTCAGAGGACATCAAGCTGGACGACATGGAGGACTCTGACGATGTGCAGCACCAGTGGCTGATCTGCACGCCTCGTAAGTCCTTTTACGTGTCGGCCTCCTCCGGCGAGGAGAAGAAAGCCTGGATGCAGCACATCAAGGTCTGCCAGCAGACCCTGCTGCAGGAGCCGGGCCCCCAAACAGAGACAACCTACGCCAGATCCTGGATCCCCGACCGAGCCGCTCAGAAGTGCATGCGCTGCCTCGCCACGTTCACCGGCATCAACCGGCGACATCACTGCAGGAAGTGCGGCTTCGTGGTGTGCAACACGTGCTCCAAGGGCCGGACCCTCATCCAACACATCCACCCCAACAAACCGCTGAGGATCTGCAAAGTCTGCAACAAAACGGACGATGACAAGACCTCCCGCCTGAGAGGAGGCAGCTCCGGCTTGTGGGACGAAACATGCAGCGATGAAGAGTGAACACTGACCAATCCTCCCCTAGTGACCACATTGTAGGATAAGATTCGCCTAAACTCCTCTGGAGAAAATGTAGCCATTAAACGGTACGGAGTTGATGTTCAGGTGAGGGAGAGGAAGGACACGTTTCAGCCGCCACCAGAGTTCAACATGAATGTGTTGATAAGACCTGCTGGCCTGGAGGACAGCAACGCAACCGCGACAGAGAGTTGGACTGTTGATGACAATAAAGAAGCTGCTGTAGACGACAGAAAGTCATGAAGTATTTGAAAAGTAAATAATGAAAATATTGTAATAAATACATAATTTTATCATTGTGCTCAAACTGTAGTGTCTTGTATACATGTGGACATTATGTTGTTTTAACTGCTTGTCGAACCGCTGCTGCGACTTTATTAATACAAATAAATGTTAAGTAAATGTAAGGAGCTTTCATTCAGTCCAGCTTTTGTTTATTTTTATTTTTGTCTTTAAATGATTAATTCTACTGCATCAGATTCAATCATGCACATGGACAGATTTAGCCTTAAATTTATTTGGCTAACATTTGGCTAAACTGTTAATGTTGGTGAAAACACGAGACTCCGACTCGAATCTGATGAGCAGGTTCTGCCCAGCAGCAGAGAAAAAGTCTATAAATGGCGGTGAAAATATGCAAAAAGCTGCTAGGCAACAAAAACACTTCAGAAAACAGCACTTCCTTCATCACATTTGAAGGAAATGCTCTTGCAATGTTTCGTTATCTAACGATGATAAAAGATAATGAAACATTATTTGTTGGTATCAAACTTCCTGCTGCCAGAGGAAAGAAAGACTGGTTTTAATCAGTGCGTGAACTGACTGTGATTGTTAATTTATTTTTTTTCTTGTCCACAATTGTTATTCTGTTTCTTCTTTCAGTCAAGAAAATCAAATCACAAAGTTCTCTTTAAAACAGACATATTTTCAAATGTACCTTTCTGACATCAGCATCGGCCATTGTTGCTGTCCGTCGCCAGTTTTGCTAACTTCAGTAGTCATAGTCCTATTCTGTATTTCACAAGACTGTGTCAGTCCTCGCCCAGCCATGCTGTTTTACACATAACAGTTTGTACAAGTGAACAAACTGACTTAGTGCAAACAAGCAACTTAGTTAGCGCCCATGTGCGCCAGGAGTTACACGGAATCTCATAATTACTATGAGATTCATCACAAGTAGTAACTTACCTTTGAAAAAACACTGGAGAACAGAAACTTTCCGAGAACAGGAAAGAAACAAACTATTTGGACTGTTTCTGAGCTGTAAGTCATCTGACCGTTTTGATTGTGTCTCTTTTGTGTTGGCAGACCACCTACTAAAATTCTGGTCTAGTTTCATCTCATTAGTGAAAACTCACATCAAGGGAAAAATAACACCACATCATGGCACAATGCGGTCAGAAAAGTATCACTGTCCAGACAACCGCCAGGCCCAGACTCCTCCATCAGATCGCCAGATGGAGAAACGTGATTCATCACTTAGTTGCTGTCGTTCACAAAAAAAACTTCCATTTACTTATTATAATACATCTGACGGTCGGCTGGAATAGTTAGGAGTGAGAAACTTTCGTTTGTCACGGTTCGGTGCTGGAGTTCACTGAGAGCGACTCGTTCTTTCACAAATGTTTATAACAACGGTCTGCAGGCTCAAGTGCTCAGTGGACCATTTGACTCTGATCATTTGGATGGGTTATGTGGTGCATTTGTCGAAGTTCTACAGGTTTGGCTTTTTTTCCAGAAGACTCATTAGCCATTTTTAGGCACCTTCCATGGGAGGTAGAAGGGGCTGCATCCAAATACAAACTTTTCCAATTTGAATTTGTAAAAGGAATAGATTTCAACCTTGACTGCGCCTTCAGTTTTGAAGACACTGTTGCAACATTCCCTTCATTGCACCGAAGTCATGCAGACATTCTGGGAATGCAGTAAGGAGCGATCTGATGCCGGGAATCAGAATAGATCAGCAGCAGAAGCATTTGCATCTGGCGAATTAAAAATCGAAAAGAAAGCATGATGTAAACAAGATGGAAGTTGACTGATGCAGTAGGATTACCGATAGGATTACCTTTGATAAAAAAAATAACAGAAACCCTTTACATTTACTGCACATGAATGCAATCTGTTTATCCTAATTTTAACAGTGCAATAATGTCGTAAACATATGGATTTAACACAATATTCATTTCCACCTGCAGTCCCAGAAAAAAAACTGCACAATCGAGTGTTGCATGCTAAGTGTCTTATCTCTGCACGTTTACAAAACTTCAAAAGATGACAAAAGATGAAAATTGCTTTTTTTCAAACATCTGTTTTATGTAAAAAAAAAAAAAAAAGCTTTGTATGTCAAGCATTTTTCTAAACTTTCCAACCTCCTTGTTTCAATCTACATTAAAAACAAAACAGCCAAAAACAATCATAAAATAAATCAAATAAAAACATCTTAAAATTCCAGGAGCGTCTTGAGCATCACGGATTCTTGTTCTGGTTCCAGTTCTTATTACGCACCAAGGCAACTATGCTGCAAGCCTCTTCTTGGAAGTGTAACATGCAAAAAGAATCTTTACTTTTCTGTTTGAATGACAAAAGGAAAGATTTATGATCTGCCTTACGGTTAAATCCAGAATCATTCGTACCTTTGCAGATTTAGACGGAAAACTGTTTCAGTTTATCCAGGAAGTTTGTCTTCAGCAGATATTGGAACCCTAACCTAACCCTAACCCTAACCAGCTTGCGGTGCAGACGGTATACTGTGCACTGTGACACATCAAAAATGGACTTTTAGATGAAATGGAGCCCTTTCTCGGTGTCTGGAAGGGGCTCTGGGTCTGGGTCTGGCTCGACAAGTCAGCTGAGTCCTGGCTCTGGGTGGAGCCTGTCTGACTGGAAGGAACCTGTGGCAAACATTTAGGATTATGTTAGAATGACCCTAGATGACTGCTTCAAGTCTGCCATTTTGAGTAATGGATTGTTAAAGACTGACCTTAACTTCCTTTGCAGGCTCCTCGTGTCCACTCCATTAGAGAAGTCTCCTCCTTGAGGCTGGATCCTGGGGCATCAGGGTCAGTGGCCAGCTGAAATTGTTTCCGCAGCTCAGAGAGCTGGTCAGCATTCTGATGCATGGCATAAAATTTTTCAGCTGTTGTAACATTATGGCACATGCTCCTGCTCACTTTTTCCCTGGTCTGAGGCGACAAGACATTTCTGGCCTTGAAAAACAAAAGAAATTGTTAAACACTTTGTTTTTAATTTGACATTTTCACACACAAAAAAAAAAAGATATAATTACTTACATAGGTAGCAATGGAGGTACGGATGTCCATGAAGGTGGGAGACCCGGAAATCCCCATCTCCAACCAGGCAGACTGCAGATGTTGCTGCAGGTTCGTCACCTTCTGCTGGTTTTCATTAAAGAAAACCAGCTCAGATGATGGGTTGAAGGTCTTCCTGATGGACAACCACTGCTCAAGCCAGCCAAACTCCTCAATTGTCAGGAACAGCTGTGCAGGCCCAAAGACCTTGTTGGTTTTGTGTTCCTTGACCTGTAGTGCCAAATGAGAGGGTATGTTGCCTGCCATTCAGGATCATTCCTAAATAATCCTATGTGGCAGACATGAAGCAACATCATTAAACTTACATTGATGACAAAGCCATCGTGGCCAACTTCGGCTTCTGCTCTGGCCTCCTCCACTTCCCCAACACACATGTTGGTCAGAACTCCAGTGCGATGTCCGTACAGGCTGGCACAGTATGCACCAAAGTACCCGTAGAACTTTCGCCTAAGGTTCGGACAGGGCGTCTTGTGGAGGGCATCTACAAAGACATAAATTAAAACTCGGGTAAGTCACTAAATAAGTGCCTGCCATTTTTGATCATTCACATATGATCATAGATAGAAAGTACTAGTTTGCAATTTAGGGTCATTAGCATATGGCCAGCCAGTACTTGCCATTTAGGGACAGTTATGAATGATCCTAAATGGCAAGTATTCAGGTAAGTAATTGAATGTAGTGAACAATTTTAAATAAGTCTTACCAAGCAGCGTGGGGATCATTTGCCGTGCCTTCTCCTGGCAGGCCCTGAGATCCTCCTTTGGAATTATGTTTACCACCTTCCTCTGCTTGACCTGTATCTGGCGGAGGACTACGCGCCTCGCCAGTCTCCGCAGATCAGAGGAAATAGCCCTCAGCGCGGCCACCATGGACTTCCTGGACACGCGCGACGTCGACGGCGGCGTTTCGCTGAAGAAGTTGAGGAACTCCAACACATTTACTTGATATAGCTTAATGGTCGTGATGGCCTTTTGGAGCCCATACAGATGTTCTGGCCACCTGCTCAGAAATAAATGTTATAACTTAAACATGAACACATACATTAAGTAACATGCATTAGAGAGATACTTACTCGTGAATCCTCCTGGTGTTCTCCAAGAACGTCCAGTTTGCAAGTACTGACCTCCCCTCAGTCATGAACTTGAAGAACATCATTACCCGGCCCACCTTTGACTTTTGATTCTCAATGTGTTTAAGGGTTCCCATGGATCCCTTCAGATGTACCCAGTATTGTTCCATGTACTGAACTGAAGAAAAAAAGGTTTCAAGAATAGAAGTAGAAAAATGTGGCAAGCAGTCACATTACTTACGGATGGATGATGGGAAGTCCTTGTAAGCATCGAGAACCGACAGTAAAGGGGAAGTCTTGGAGGGTGTTGGTGGCTCCTCGGCAGCTGAGTTATTCTCCTCAGAGTCTGGGAGAGGCCCTCCATACGCCTCCGCCTCAGACTCAGACTCCTCACCTACCCCACTTTTGGCCTTTCTTGGTGCCTGTTAAAGGTTAAAGTTGAGCCTTTAGTCTCTGAATGAGGCAAAAGGCTCATTCAGAGAGCCTTTTGCCTCTCTGAATGAGCAAAAGGTGCTAATGAACCTAGGTTCATATGCTAATGAACTTAAATGGCAAGCATTCAGGTAAGTATTTAGATTAAAGAATTTTACATACCTCATCCATAGATTTTATGATGGCCTTGGCCTTTTTAATCCACCTCTCTTTATTTCTCAACTTCCTCCACAGCTCACTAATCTCGGCGGATTTTTTCTGGCAGGAGGAGCAGGAGGTGGAAGGGACAGCGTCGGCATCTGAGACGTCCACGACCATCTCCTCTTCATCATCGCCCACATCCAGTTTGGAAACGAGGGGGGGGCTGGGATCAGAGGCCCTGAGGGTCTTCAGGCTTTCAATTGTTACCTTCTTTTTAATTCTTTTCACCAACTCCTCCAGCTTTTTAGCTTTCAGCTCTGGGTGTCCCTGCTCAAGGTGCCTGTCAAGTCTGGTCTTGGCAAAATCACATCCCTCCACCGGACAAGACAAGAGCCGAAAGTTGACTCTGCCAGTTGCGTAATTTATGAGAAGCCTCTTCTCTTTTGGATTCTTCACACAATGTCGGTTTTGCAGATGTTTCCCCAGATATTTGAATGGGTACTCACAGAGCGGACAATTGGATGTGTTCTTTGGTGGTGTCATTTTTTTTCAAACTGAAAAGGAGAAATAAAAATAAGATGAAAAAATGCAGGCTGGCATGCATGCATGCTCCTAAATTCATTGAAGCATAAACACATTTTAAAGTTATTTTGCCATTAAAACTAAAAATGTACTTACTTCTGAAACGCACTGCTCCCTCTTCGTGTCTCTCCCTCAGAATGAGTAGCATGAAACAACTTGTACCTTGCCGTCCTTAAGTGGGCCATCAACTTGATGGCCCACTTGATGGCATCAACTTGATGGCCCACTTGATGGCATCAATTTGATGGCCCACTTAAGTCACATGACCCCAGGTGGCGCCGCTTCTCCCATCTGGCCAGACACCTTGATTAACGAGCCTTTGAAGACAGCTCCGGCTCAAACTCCACACGTGCCCCACTTTTGACCTTTTTGAGTGGCAAAGATGTAAGCACTGCGAGCCAGTTTGGACAACTCATGGACCCTGGTACTCAAACACTTGCGAAATGCCATAAAGTCCCTTTGCCACAAGGGGGCACTCAACCATGACCCCTCTGGCACAAAATACGGAGAACTTATAAAAAAAAAAACTACAACTTGTCGAAAGAAGAAGTGAAAGTAATGAAAGAATTAATTGGGAATAAACATATAATCATAAAGCCTGCAGATAAAGGAAGTGTAGTAGTAATCTTAAGTAGGGAACAATATATTAAGGAAGTACATAGACAACTAAATGATACAACTTACTATATAAAAAACTTGAGAAACTAATATATTTAGAAACAATTCCATTAATAAAATTTTAGAAAAATTATATAAAGATAAATTCATTAGTGCGAAACAAAAGAATACACTAAAAGGAGAAAGAACACCAAGACCAAGTCGTTTTTATATTTTGCCAAAAATTCATAAGAATCCACAAACATGGACGATACCGAACGAATTACCACCCGGACGCCCAATTGTATCGGACTGTGGCAGTGAGTCATACCAAACGGCAGCATTTATCGATTATTATTTGAATCCTTTATCTATAAAACATATATTAAAGATACATATCATTTTATAAATTTAATCAAAAATCTTAAAATTCCACAAAATTCATTTGTATTCTCAATGGATATTGAGAGCTTATATACGAATATAGACTTTGAGGCAGGACTAAATTATGTTAAAAATATATTTAAAAAATACCCAGATGCAGAAAGGCCGGATAAGGGGATTTTAGAATTATTGCAAATTAATTTAAAACTGAATGATTTCGAATTCAATGGGGAATTTTATTTACAAATAAAGGGAACTGCTATGGATAAAAAAATCGCTCCGGCGTATGCTAACATTTTTATGGCAAATTGGGAGAACGAGGTACTTGAAAAATGTTTTAAAAAAACCGTTCTATTACTTGAGATATTTAGATAATATAATACGAATTTGGACTTTTGATTTGATGGAATTTGAGGACTAAATAACCATGATTCTTCTATAAAATTGAAATATGAGATTAATGAACAATCAATTAATTTTTTGGACACAACAATTTATAAAGGGGAACATTTTATGAGAACCAATAAATTAGATATGAAGCCTAGGCGCAAATTCAAACTGGAAGACTCTTTAGCCCCACCTGCAGCGTTCAGTCGGCGACCAATCATTGTTGGACCAAGCCACGTCATGGCCAATCACCGACGACCCCTCTGCCTGACTGAGATCCTCCGTCTCCGGATCCTCCGCCACCTTCTCCTCTGTCCAGCTCTGGCAAGCGAACATAATCCCACCGTCTGCATCTCGGCCCGGGAAGTCTTTCTTCACCTGAGACCCTGGCTGGGCCCACAAAGGTTCCGCCGCACTGATCTACGTTGCCGTTCCCTCCCGGCTCATCGTTCCTCATCTCTCCCAGGGCTGGGATCGGAGGCCCTGAGGGTCTTCAGGCTTTCAATTGTTACTTTTTTTGATGCCTTTCACCAACTCCTCCAGCTTTTCCCCATCCAGCTCTGGGTGTCCCTGCTCGAGGTGCCTGTCAAGTCTGGTCTTGGCAAAATCACATCCCTCCACTCACTGGACAAGACAAGTGCCGAAAGTTTACTCTGCCAGTTGCATAGTTTATGAGAAGCCTCTTCTTTTTCGAATTTTTCACGAAATGTTCTTTGCAATTGTTTCCCCATATATTTAAATGGGTAGCCTACTCACAGAGCGGACAATAAAAGCAAGTGTTCTTTGGTGGTGTCATTTTTTTTCAAACTGAAAAGGAGAAATAAAAATAAGATGAAAAAATGCAGGCAGGCATGCATGCTCCTAAATTCACTAAAGCATAAACACATTTTAAAGTTATTTTGCCATTAAAACTAAAAATGTACTTGTGAAACGCACTGCTCCCTCTTTGTGTCTCCCTCAGAATGAGTAGCATGAAACAACTTGTACCTTGCAGTGCTTAATCAATTTGATGGCCCACTTAAGTCACATGACCCCAGGTGGCGCCGCTTCTGGCCCGACACCTTGATTAACGAGCCTTTGAAGACGCTCCGGCTCAAACTCCACACGTGCCCCACTTTTGACCTTTTTGAGTGCGCAAATTGGTGCACTGCCATCCAATTTGGACGATGTGTCCTCCCCTCCCACATGGCAGAGAGGTTAAGACACATGCCTTCCATGCGGAAGAGCCTGGTTCGAAGCCTGGGGCCGACCATACTTTTGACTGTTTACGTGTGAGGTGTCGAAAAAATAAGTCCCATGGTGTTATTGAGCTAGGTATGTAGCCTAGTTGTTAAGCCTAGTGATTAAGTGTTTAAGAGAACCAGGGGGGACTCATGGACCCCCGGCACTGAAATGCTTGAGAAATGCCATAACAGTCCCTTCGCCACAAGGGGGCACTCAACCATGATCCCTGGTGGCACAAATGATCCCTAATGTACAATACAAACTAATACCGAAGTGGCACTGTTTGCTTTCACTGCCACTTTGTATACATGCCATGTCATGCCGGCGTCAAATTGAATGTAAATGCTCTGCCACTTCGGTCCCTCACCCTGACCTAACCCTAACCCTGCCGAGTCGACGGACGAGTTGGGGGTAGTTGTTGATAAAGTTTTTACCCACCTACCCTAACCTAACCCTATGATCTGCCTTAAAGTTAAATCCAGAATCATTTGTACCTTTGGCAGATTTAGATGGGAATTTGTTTTAGTTTATCCAGGAAGTTTGTCTCCAGCAGATATTGGAACCCTAACCTAACCCTACCCTAACCCTAAAGGGCATTGCTTAAAAGATAATGACACAATGCAAAAGTAGCAAAACAAAAAATGTATTTGTTTTGCAAAACAAATACATTTTTTGTTTTCATTATAGGCTGTTTTACCAAAAACTGAATGGTAAAAGTTTTAAGTCTGGTGTTTTGGCCTTGACTATACCTTTTTATGAAAGATAATTTTGTTTACAGAGATTCCATCATTTGTTTTATGCGTTGTTTTGTTTATTTATCTTTCATTTTCAAACCATCTTCCAGGTGCAGTGCTTAAAGTTTCATTGATCTTTGGGAATGTGTTGTTGCATTTTTACGCCGTTATTACGACTATAGGACC
The DNA here is from genome assembly GCF_027474105.1 of Poeciliopsis prolifica. Taxonomy (NCBI): domain Eukaryota; kingdom Metazoa; phylum Chordata; class Actinopteri; order Cyprinodontiformes; family Poeciliidae; genus Poeciliopsis; species Poeciliopsis prolifica. The sequence continues at coordinate 10,313,559 of NW_026562385.1, read as the reverse complement.
GAAAACAGTCTCAAAACAACAATGCCGTTGTTCATCGCAGCAAAATTTGTTATTGTGTCAGGCATTCAGAGGGCATGGTTGTTTATTATATATTAACATTTGTCATCGTTGCGCTCAAGCCCAGCAGGCTTCCTGGGAATGTAAGGAACTATTTGAATCTGGAGATTTGATGCCTGGAATGCAGCGAAGTGACTCACTGTTTCCACCTGGGTAAGCTGGAGTTAAAGAAAGAAAGTGTGTCTTTCTGATCAACAAAAAATCTGATTGAATGGGATTAATAGTTGATAGAGGAACTTTTAGTAGAAATGGAGAATACGCTGAACACAAACTCTTTACGTATATTGGACATTTAATTTTATTGATAAAGTTGCAGCAATACACAAGGACGTCTGGCTTCATATGATATTCTACTGTTTGGGCAAATCGATACAACATCAAACTAAGTCCTAAAACAGAACACTTTATATTACAAATAACTTACAATATGTTTTACTTTTCAAATACTTCATGACTTTCTGTCGTCTACAGCAGCTTCTTTATTGTCATCAACAGTCCAACTCTCTGTCGCGGTTGCGTTGCTGTCCTCCAGGCCAGCAGGTCTTATCAACACGTTCATGTTGAACTCAGGTGGCGGCTGAAACGTGTCCTTCCTCTCCCTCACCTGAACATCAACTCCGTACTGTTTAATGGCTACATTTTCTCCAGAGGAGTTTAGGCGAATCTTATCCTACAATGTGGTCACTAGGGGAGGATTGGTCAGTGTTCACTCTTCATCGCTGCATGTTTCGTCCCACCAGCCGGAGCTGCCCCCTCTCAGGCGGGAGGTCTTGTCATCGTCCGTTTTGTTGCAGACTTTGCAGATCCTCAGCGGTTTGTTGGGGTGGATGCGTTGGATGAGGGCCCGGCCCTTGGAGCACGTGTTGCACACCACGAAGCCGCACTTCCTGCAGTGATGTCGCCGGTTGATGCCGGTGAACGTGGCGAAGCAGCGCATGCACTTCTGAGCGGCTCGGTCGGGGATCCAGGATCTGGCGTAGGTTGTCTCTGTTTGGGGGCCCGGCTCCTGCAGCAGGGTCTGCTGGCAGACCTCGATGTGCTGCATCCAGGCTTTCTTCTCCTCGCCGGAGGAGGCCGACACGTAAAAGGACTTACGAGGCGTGCAGATCAGCCACTGGTGCTGCACATCGTCAGAGTCCTCCAAGTCGTCCAACTTGATGTCCTCTGAAATGACACAATGATCATACCATCTTAACCCAGTTCGGCTGCTGTCTAATTTTACTCTTGAATTGATGTGTGTGACTTACTTAACGGGATGATCTTGGGGTTCTTGTACCAGCGGTTGGTCATGATGATGCTGCTGTACACCAGGATGTCGTTGAAGAGGAAGAACATTTTCTCCTCCCTCTTCTTGCGGCCCTGCTTCATCAGGGGCCCCTCTCCTGTCAGAAATCGACCTGGTGTGAAAAGCTGCGGCGCTGATGGACGGAAGGAGTTCTCAATTTTCTTGATCCTTTGGCGATTCTGATATTCAGAAACTAGTAAATCCATGATGTTAATGTTTTGGTCTGTTGCAGCAGCAAGAGCAGTTTGGTTGTTGAGTGGCCACCAGGCAGAGAGGAGAGCCTATAAAAGGCCTCGCTTTCCTTCCTGGTGACATCAGGGGAATTTTTGCAGGTGGAGCCAATGGGAAAGGAAGTTATGCAGCCACAAAAACAACAGAAAGAAATACAAGAAAACAGCAACAAACACACCTCAGATTTCAAGCGGTTTGGAGGAAAACGAGCGTTCGTCGCTGCAGAGACACACTCCAACCAGCGCCGCTGTTCATTGCACTCCAAAAGGTTCCCTCTGTGCATCTTCAGCCTTGCAAGACATTCTCAACACTACAGAGTTTCACCATAGCGACTTTATAAAAATGGTTTTGTTTTCAGGTGGAGACGATGAGCCCCAACTGAACCTGCTCCAAAGTGACGCACCTGGAGACGACGTTTATTTAAGTGTTTCACGAGTGTTACAATGTTTAATGAACTTCTCTTGAAACCCCTTGAACGGTTGAACTTTAAACATCACTTGCATTTTCTAAAAGACGTTTGTTACTGGCAAACCGTAGGAAACCAGTTATTGAGCCAAGTCTCAGTGTTATATAAGATATCCAGCTTGCCAACCAGGAAATAGTTAATCTGTCAAACTCATGTCTCCGGTATCTGTGTCAGTCATCCAGCTGCCGCATCAACAAGGTCAATAAAGTTATATCATCCTGCTTGATGTCACAAAAACATCTTTTAGGGCCTTTGCATGCCAGGAAATCACTTTTGCTCGGTAACAACAATCACTGCATGGATTGCACGAGTTAATAAAAAGGAACCGGCGGAGTGAAAAAGTACAGCGGACAAACTGAGACTGACTGAGGAACCCCTTTTCGCATATTTCTGACTTTGACTTGCTTAAATATGTGGACGCGACGCAGAGAGTTTCACTGTGTGGGAACGAGCTGAAAGAGGTGAGGACTTCTCCCTCGGCCTCTGCTCCTTTTCGCGCCGTTTCTAAAGCTGGAGCCGTTTGCTTCCCCTCTGCCACTCCCAAAGAAAACCGAGACGTCGGCAGCTGCCAGCTTCTGCTGCGTCTCAGTGGATACTACGAGTTTATGACAGACCTGCCTGGCAAGCGTCTTTCTTTCAACAACTGCTTCGCGCGCCAAACCTTCGGGTTTACAGTTATCAGCTGTTTGATAATCTCTCGCTCTGCGGTTCCTTTGCCGTCTCGCAGATTTGCGTTGAATAACAGGTGTTTTCGAGGCAATTCTATCATTCTGTTACTGTTGACCAAATTTGGAGAATGAAACCAGCATCTGGTGCCTGGACTCAAACAGAGTTGTTGATGCACATTAAGAAGGATTGATAGGTGGCTGGGCCTTGGACACAACTAACCTGAGTTTAACTAAGCAAAAGGCTTCAGGCTCCTTTTAGATAATCACTGTGAGTGGCAACTAGTGATAACTAAAATGTTTGGTGAAGGCAAGAGCATTTGCACATGTGCGTTGTAAAGGTTTTGTTAGGGTTAGGTTAACCCTAACCCTAAATCGCTATAATCACTGGAGGCTAACTGGAGAAAAAGACTTCTCCAGTTAGGGCTGTGATGGCATCAAGTTATAGTGTCTGCCAGGCCTGAAGGACTCAATGAAAGACACCTGAATACATCTGGGGTCCATTATACCGTCCCAGTACGTCCTGACTGATGTACTGGGCCTCAGTGTGGTTTTGTGGATTGCTTTTGCACTTTCAGGCCTTTTTTTTTTCTTCTTTAGTTTCCGTAAAATGGTTTTAAATAAATGTCTAGATTTAAAGAACACACACATGCAATGAATTTGAAACCTTTGCATTAATATGCACCTCATGCAGACTAATCATGTTACCTATTTTGAGCGAAAAGCCTCTCCCCTCCTGCTGAGGCCTGCCTGTTTCAAAGCGGCGCGTTGCACGATCTGGCGCTGCGTTCAGCGACTCTAACCTCAACTTGGATGAAACTAAACTAGCACATGGTCTACTAATTACCACGACGAATTATCCTTCCTCTTCACGATTTTTTAAATTACCGTCTGAAACAAAACGGCTTCTTTCAAGCCATCTTGAATGTGAATCCCTGGAAAACTCAAATGTTTGGTTCGAGGCAATCAAACATTTTCTGAAGCAGTTTTTTTTTTACATTTCAAGATGACAAAATCACTATGATCGCCTCCAGCGAGAGATTGATATGATTGTGATCAAATGCTCTGATCGATTGTTGGCACTAATCCCTGCCTCTCGCCCAGGATGGATGGACAAATCTCTTGAACAATGAGGACACCTAGTGGCCCAAATGTGTAAAAACGAGTGTGATGGACTTCCATAAAGCAACCCAAACCAGTTCAGTTCAGTTTAAAGAACCATTTTTTTTAATTATTATTATTTTATCAGACTAATCTACAGGCAGAAAGCAGTTAAATCTTTGCAAGCTTATTCCATTATCAAACATTTAGCACCATTGAGTCCAGCTGCATGGAGAAAAAAAAAAAGAAAGAAAGAAAACAGCTTAAACACGAGATGTGGATCGTTTGGCTGATCGTTGCTTCTAATAGGGGATTGGTCCGTAGTAGGCAGTGTAGGCGGCGATGATCCCGTTGGTGTCCATCATGTGTTCACAAGCCATGTTGGCCTCACACACTTCCTTCAGACTGCGGAGAATGGGAGAGAAGGCAGAGAGTCTGACACGGACCAGACTGGAACCTCACAAAGTTGCACAAAGCATGAAAAGCCACGGAGCGGCGTTTTGCCGGGCGATGGCACAGCGGAGCGGCGGTACCTCTCCAGCTGAGCCAGGGTCAGCTCTCCTGCAGCTCTCTTCTGCCTCACCACGGCCGAGGCCTCGTCCTTCTCCACAAACAGGCCTGCGGGACACACGTGGAAGGTTTCGCTGGGTTAACGCTGTGCGACGGACTCCAAAAAAGGCCTTTGGGTTTTTTCCAGGTTACAACCACAGCCTGCAGTGTACTTTGTTGGGATTTCACATGAAGGATCAACGCAAAACGGCACAAGATTGTGAATAGAGAGGTAAACGTGTGTTTTGTTTTCGCAAATTTCCAAATGAAAATATGTGAAAGTGAGAAAAGCGTGCAATCTGTTGACCCAGGTAACAGTCACGTTTCTGACAAATCCAAACAGCTCTATTAAAGAAGACAGACACAACGAGTGCAACATATTTTTGGCTGAGTCTAAGTCCAGGCAGCTGATAATCTTTGAAGAAAGTCTCGAAGAAAAAAAAGACATTTAGAGATTAGATTCAGTTTGGGCAACTTTAGAAACAAGAACCATCAAAATCCCATTGAAATAAAGAGAACAGAAGGAAAACAGTTTGAGAGGTTGCAGCCTGAACGTAGAAAAACATTCAAGGGGCGTGAATGCTTCAGTAAAATGAGAAAAGCAACCTGCCCAAACCGAGGAGGCACGTCGAGTTACTCTAATTTTATATTTTCATATTCAAGTAAAATCCCTTTTATCTCAGTGACACTGGACGCATTTAAGGCAAAGTATTTTAGTTTGGTGTCTAGGGCAACTACCTTGATTTAAACTTTATACCTTAGAAAGCTTAGTTTTACTAAATACTTAAATAAATCCCCCAATCACTAAATCAGTCAAATGACAGACATATCGAACGTTTTGATTGTTTGACGTGGATCATAACTGTATCAGATTTCATACCTTCCTCCAGAGCCGGGGCGTCTGCAGCAGGCTGGGGGTCAGGGGCAGCGTCTGGGGAAAAACAGAAGAAGAAGAAGTAATAATTACAGATATCTTTACTGATGTGTCTCGTTTCTTATTTTTTAAACTGACCTGAAGTCATATAGACCGCCAGGGAGCAGAGAACCAGAACGATGAAGGCTTTCATCTTCAGCTTCTTTCCGTCTATCTGCAGTTTCAGGTCTAAGTCGTCTCTCTTCCCTCGTCTGTCCGTCCGTCTGTTCCTTTTCTTCCCAAAAATCCTTATACTTAAAGTCAGTTTATAGACGCGTCCCTCGCCGTGATTGGCTGGGGGAACGTGGATCACACACACACACACACACGCACACGCACACACACACACACACACACACACACACACACACACACACACACACACACACACACACACACACCCCAACGCCGATGGAAAAGATGTGCAGCTTTCCCAGGAGGAGAAACAAAAAGGATGGATTTTTATGTCGCCTTTATGTGGCAAACGGCAAATACCAGAGCAGCACGGGCCAGAAGACCAGAGAGTACCTCGAATAAAAACACGCTCAAAATAAAAACGGAGCTGCTGCAGACAGTGACTGAACTCTTCACAGCAACAGCAGGTGCAGGCCTTCCAGCAGACTCTGGGAATCTTGGGGTGAATATGTGAGAGATATGAAACGCCCCCGTTCCATTTATTTTATTTTTTACAGTTAGCCATTAGAGTCGAGATTTTTGGACACTCAGACCCACAGCTCCTCCGCTCTATGTTACAATAGATGCTTTTTTCACACTTTCGTGTTTGCTGTGGTAAAATGGAAGAGACTATATGACCTCACATGGCTTTCAAACAACACACTGATTTCCAAGAGGCAAAAGGACTTGTCGTCCATTTTGGCCCTTGAAGAAAATGACACGGTCGACGTCTGACCCACATTTGGCCAAACTGTGAGTGACTCGAGACGTCCACATTTGTCAGGGCCCTCATTCCACGCGGTGTGCGGATGTCCGTCCGGTATGGGATGCGGCCCAAAACGAGGACTGCGTCGTCGCCGAGCCGCTTGCTGGTCCATCATCTGTTCTTGTGTTTCTCTGTCACCTCGGTGACGTTTCATGGAAATCTTTTCCTTTCGTTACCGCGGCTGATCTGACTGCAGCCCAAACATCAGCGGCACAGAGGTGGCGTCCACCGCATGACCTTTCAGCAAAACCCCGGTTGCATGCTGCTACTTTCTACATCTCTGTGTTTTGTCACCTGCATGACAGACGCAGCTGGAGAAATCAGAGCAGCTCTTATTATTCCTTCTCTCAGTTTCACAGCCGACAGCTTTGCTGCGCAAGAACGAGACAGAAGTGAGAACCAGCCTGCAGACACCACAGCGCTGCTTGCTGCTGCTCGGAGGGATTTGTTGTCGGATTTCACTGAACCTTTTTAAAACATGTGGCGGCGGCTGGCACCCCGGCGCGGGCCAGAGCCATCCAGAGGCCGCAGGCTTTTTAGGCTCGGGCCGCTCAGGCCAGATGGCAGCAGGAACCAGGCATTACAGTCTGAAGAAGGCAAACCTGCCGACTCTAATGATGCGACGCGGTTTTAATCTGAGGACGCTCGGTTTTACTGCAAACCGCGGCGACTCGCCGCAAAGAGAAGACGACCTTTATGAGCCGCAGCCTTTTCGTTTGAGGAGTTATAGGAGGGATTAAATTTGGAAGTGATATTTATACCAAACTGAAACGGGGGCATGTTTTGAAAACTCTCAAACTGGCTGCGTTTGTGAATGTCGTCATTAAAACTGCAAGTTCATTCCAGAACAATAATTTCTCTGAAAGTTCTAAATGCCTCAGATCAGCCTCCTTAATTTCCTTCATCTTTGTTCAGTAAACTTCCCGGGTCCTGAGAGACAGCGAAAGCTGTAATTTCTCTGTCTGTGTTTTTGCTCTTGGGGATCTGACCTCCAAACATCTTCCACTGCCTATTTGCAGCCACATGGCCACCAAACACCCAGCGAAACTGCCTTCCTGGGTTTGTGGGCGACGCAGGCCCAAACGTCTTCCCAGCATGCAGCGGGGAAGACGGACGCGCCGATCCGTCCTCATGTACAGAAACTAATGTTCACAATGGAATCAACTGGGATCATTTTGTGTTTCTGTTCATTAACCCTGGAACAAGTCTGGAGTTTCAGGTCATAAATGGTGACTTAAAACTTTAGTTGTCCCGATTCCTAAGGTTTTTTTTAGGATTAGAGGTATTTTTAAATTTTTTATGTGTACTTTACTTGTTCCACCAAAGCTCTAATTTTTACCTTTAATTGACCATTTTAAATGCAATAGTAATTGAAGGTTTTCCACATTGTTTTCACTTCTCTGCTCTGTGAGACAATAAGATCACCAAACAGGAGGGAGGCACAGATGCAGCAGAACAAGGTGGAACAGAATGAGCCCCCAATTATCCGCAGCCTAGATTGTGTGGATTTTTCTGTCACTCCAAGTGATTTGTGGAAAACTGACCAGTTTGCAGAGTTTTGTTTGCAGATCGTAGTTCACATTCTCAATGATACTGTTCTAAGAAGCTGAAATGCCTATAGAGGGCTCCATGTGGGGCGCCTCAGGGCTCTGCTCTCGAGCCACTTTTATTCAATGTCCACTTGCTTCACCCTCAGTCGAAAAAATATCACGTTGTAATGTTTCCACATCCCCAGATGACCACAGAACCCTTCGGTCCCCGAGTCTCTCTCTGTCAATGACTTAGTGGACTAGAATTTCCTCCAGCTCAATGCAGAAAAGAGAGAAATCCTGTTTATAGTCCAAGGAATACAATGATACAATGATACCAGACAGAGCACACCAGACACATGGGTCTGATTATGGACTCGGAACCACATGCGGCCCAGGCTGTTATTGTCTTAAAAAAAAAAAAAAACAAGCCAGAGTTTGGGATTTCCTGGAAAAACTGGATCCTGGCTCGAATTTTCAGACGATCGGGTTTGACTTTGAAAAAACAGACAAACAAACAAACAAACAAAAAATACAGCAAGTGACGCTTGTTTCTCGTCAAGTATTAAAGTTTCGAAGCAATCCGTTTAAAATGATCATTGCATGGACTCTGACTGAACATCAGAAGGTGTTTGGGGCCCCCTGCTGGCCTCCAGCGGCTTATCCCATCAGCCCTGCTGTCTTCTTAATAATGGCTTCCAACACAGGGTTCAAGAAATAACTTTTATTTTTGTTTCTTTCAACAAAAACAAAACAAAAAGATAGATAGACAGGTGGATAATATAACAGACATTTCATTCTGGCATTTCCAGCTCCAAAGTAAGACACTAAAACAAGATTACACCTGGAATCAGATTGTGAATATCTGTAAGCATGAGAATAGGATTCAGGACTTCACACTGGACTCCTGTGTTATCCAGGTTTCTCTCTCTTGGCAAAAACTGAGAAAAAGATATAAATTAGGGAAAACTTTAGCAGATGTGGAGTGAAGGGACAGGTGGTGACGAGGGCACCGCCCTGACACTCAACTTTTAGAACCGACGAGTCACAGACGATCTGTAACGGTGCTGCTGCTGCTGTGGTGAATTTCGGCCTCCGAAGTATCTCTGGTAGGCGTGTTGGACGCCGAAGCGGTAAGCGTAGAAGCGGCAGGGTGAGTAGTCCTCACAGGTCTCTGCACGGATCTCTGCTGGAGACTTCCTGTCCCGGGGAGGATTTGGAAGAGAAGCACGACTCCTGTTCACTCACCCAAGATGTGTTTGCACTTTAACCTAACCGAGATAAAGCCGTGTTTTGATTGGCCGTGCTTTACCTCGAGTAGTTCTGGTTGTAGTGGCTGGGTGTGGTGCGTCTGTGGCCATGGATGAAGGAGTTGGCTCGATTTGGAGGCACAAACAAATCTGGAAAAACAAAACTTTCCTAAACAGCAGTCCTGCCACAAGCGCATAAGCCGTGCAAGAAGAAAAGATTTTCTAGGCAGTGGCGGTTTTTGAAATGGGCCATTTTGGGCAGCTGCTAAGAAACAGCAATATCTGCCCCACAAACAAATTTTTTAAAAATGTTTTTGCTTTACATGATTTGTGTGGGACTGCACAAGGTTGTGCAACCTTACAAATAATATAACAGACATTTCATTCTGGCATTCTGCACAAGGTTGTGCAATTTTACAAGGTTGTGGGTCCCGACTTGTTTTTTTTTTTGTTTGTTTGTTTGTTTGTTTTGTTTGGAGCCCAGAGCACCATTCATCCAAGAACCACCACTGTGATTCGTTAAAGGAAATCAGCGTTACCACAGTCTGGGTTAGAAACGCATGCATGTTTTTCCAGGCACTGAGAAATATTTTTTTTTTGAAACACTTAATCACCTTCATGGGATTCATTGCTTTCACTAGAATCTAAGGGAAAAACATGAAGTTGGTTAATCACGAGTGCTGAACATAAACTTTATGTTTATGCATTGAGTTTACGCCCCGTTTGGACGCTGGGGGCGTTGTATACCGTAGCAGACACAGAGGGAGACCACAGCGCAGAGGGCCAAGAACTGAAGGAGGCTCCTCATGTTGGGTGGTGTTGGACCTTCCTTACTGCTGACACAGGAGAGACGTCATGTCAGAAAGCAAGAGAAACCCTGGAAACAATGGCTTACTAAGATCATGGCTGATGAAAGTGGGATCACAATGGCAACAACAACAGATTTCTGTCCAGCAATGACCTAAATTTTTAACTTGTACATATAAAATGTAAAAACAGATCATTTACACACCCGATGATTCGTAACTAATTAAATATTTGACAAACGAGTTTGTTGTGGACTCCTGTACACACAGTGAATAGGGACCACAAGTGGCTGAAATCCCCCAATACTTACATATTTTAACAGATGAAACACAAAATGTACCTTAAAATGCATTGATACACAGTGGAAACGCTCTTGGCATCACCACTGAATTCAGTATCCACAGTCTTCATCATCTCCGCTCCAATCAGTGGCAAAGAAAATCAATGCCACCTCTGGATTGGCTGCTTTCCGAGAGTCGGCCAATAATGTGCCAAGTAGCATTTCACTGAAGTATTCCAGCTTTGGAACCTCCATATTCTTTTGAATAGCATAATTTACATAATTTAGTCACATTTACAGAGAAATCTCCAAAAGACGCAATACAGTGAATACTGAACTGCCAATAAGCAGGAGCCGTACACAGCCTCCTTTGGAACATGTTGCAAGTTCAAACGATAAAATATGTATGACAATCAGCTTGAATCAGTAACTGCAGTTAGAATGATCTCTGAGGATATCAATGAATAGAGGAACTTGATCCTGGATCGTTGGTATGTTGGGTCTGATCTCATTCCTAGATCCAAACTTTTCATTTCGACTGACAGCAACATCAGTCGCCAGCAGCATTTCACCTCGGTTCCTCATGGTCGAATCGTTCTAATCGTTCTGTACACAACGTCTCACCCAATGACCGCTGGCGATGAGCACCAAACCCCCCAGCGACCCTGCAAAGGTGAGCAGGTGTAGACAACGGATGGATTGATATTCCACCAACAGGCAGCCCTTATGCCCCCAGTTACACTTATTTATTTTTAGGAGCGCAAAGTTTATGGCATAATTTATGAGACATGTTGGTGTGGAATATTTGCAAGGCAACACAAGGCTGTGTATTTGTATTCGGCCTCAAGAGAAAGTCTGAACTAAACACAAGACCGGTCCCAGAGATGTGTTTCAGCTCCAGTTTGAAGGAAAGAGTCTTCAGAGGATAGTTGTGGCCGAGGAGCGCTGGGCAGCAGCCAACTCCTTAAAGTCCAAACTCATTTTGCTCAACAGAGTGGAACCATAAACTCTTCTTTATAGCGCGCTACGCACAAGAACACCCACAGAGGAGATGTCTAGATGCAAATAGACAATCCCAGGAATGAGAGACTCAACATAAAGCATTGAACACCTGTATAAATACTTACACCAGGTGGTTTGCATGTCCAGACTGCTGACAAGGTTCTTCTGCTGGTGTGATTTGGAAGGGATTCTGTCTCTGCAGCCAGGCCTCTCTTGCCATCAATGGCTGCTTTCATTACATGTGAACTCACACATCAAAGTGTGCACACACACACAGACTGTACACAACTGCACACACAGCATCCCGCGCCTAAGGCATTTTCGGTTCAAAGCTCACTTGCGGTAGGTGCAGGGAGCTAAAGAGAAGTCTTCAACAACCGGAGATACAGAGTCATGTGTGTGTGTGTGTGTGTGTGTGTGTGTGTGTGTGTGTGTGTGTTCACAAAGTTTTATGCTGTTCTGATTCTAAGGGAAAGTTTCCAGCGTTCCTGTGCTTATCTCACTGGAAAAAGGCGCAGATGTGATGCTGGGTCATACAAAATGTCAGCAACTTCTAACGATCCTATTAACTAAACTGAGGAGAATAAACTGTAACGATTCCTTAGCGTTATTTTAAAAAGATTAGCAAAAACAATCCTTTACAAAGAGGATGTCAGATTCCCCTTTGCTTGCTTTTAGTCCAGCAGAGGACAAATAAAGTATTAGCAGTAAACACGAGAAATAAAGTACTTACTATGAGATCTGGATGAAGGGAGAAGTTTTGGAAATATCGCCCCGTATTTACTCCTGTGAAATAATTCCTAATTCCCGACAGCAAAGCCTTTATACTCATCACATCCCACCCACCCTTTCATTTCCTACCTACGGGCTCCCTCCCCTCTACCGCCTTCTCGCCCTCCTTCCCTCTCATGGTATCAGCCCTGTTTTCCAACATTTAATCAGACCGGAGCATTAGCTCACGTCTCTCCAACTCCCACGCCGGGCAACCAGCAGGGCAGCGCATTGCTTCAGCCGATGCAGCGGCCAGGGGGGAATCGAGAAAAACAAGTTGGGGATAATAAACAGAGATGAGGGGCAATGGAGGGGGACGGTGAGTGAAGGATGGCAGAGGGCCATCGAACCTGCTTTGCAGCAGGCACATGAAAATATTCACTCCTGTTTGCCAGCGTGAAGAAAAAAAAAAGCATCCAGCATGTGGACACAATGTCTGTCCTTGGTTTGACCGAAATGTGCCTGAGACGACTGCTAGCTAATAGTCTCGACCTCGCTACTGATGGATATTTCATAATAGCCGATGCTGATATTTATTCAGCCATTATTGAATCCTGATTGCGTCGCCTTCCCCTCTGCAGAAAGCTGAGCACCTGTGCGATCGTGGGTTCAAAACGCTCCGACTGCTTGCAGGTCAAGAATCCTTCTGCTTTTCTCTTCAGGGTTTGTCTCCATGTAACTCGACGCTGGAATTCTGCAGCTCGGGAATCTTCATGAAGGGAAACCATAGAAACAGTCAAAACTCCCCCAAGATCAGGGAGAACTGAGGCCACTTTCCTGGAGCAAGGCCTGGTGGCGGTGAGTTCATGGAGGGATGTTTTGGCTCTTGAGGCATCACAATCTCCAAGCCAAAAAAAAAAAAGAAAAATCTTCAAAAACCCAAGTCGAAGGCGAGCCAATACCTGACTTTACAGGGTCCAGTGACATGGAACAAAACCAACTTTGGAGTTTGAAATGAATGTGTTTTGACATGAATGTGGGAGAATGGAGCCATAAATAGATGGTTGGATCACGACCCAGAAGCTCTGTGCACTATCAACTGCACTAATGTGTCAATTATATGTGGGCTGAACTATTCAGAGACATTTATCACTTGGCAAGAACAGCACAAGGGCACTGCTGAGTAGACCCTGGGAAATTTCTTAATATATGTAATCTGTAGTTCTGTTGGTACAGACTTAGGTTGCTTCAGGACAACCTGACCAATTTCCCTCACTTTATTTTCCTACTACTCTAACTTTTCCATGATCTTAACTGTTAATTTTATGCTTTTTGTTTTCTCCATTGAAGCTACCGCTGGTTGCTTTCTGTTGGCTGGTTGGATGGAGGGAACTGGCTGAGATATTACTGCCAACAATTACATTTTGCTATTAATCTTTTCTTTTAACGAACATATAGAAAGACCTCCATCGGCTCTTTGGTTTGTTTGTCGTTTGTCTTCTCAAATCCCCAGTAGGTTGAGGTGGGGATAAACTCAACCTACTGGGGTTGAGTTTCTGGTTGAGAACCAGAACTCGTACTGAACCGAGTTCTGGTTCTGCTGGAGATTTCTTCCTCTTAAAACGGAGCGTTTCTACTACATGCATGCTCGGTTTGTGAAGACACAATGCAAGTGGTTGTCCGCTGTTGCTTCGTGCTCATCAAGGAGGAGTGAATACTGCAAGTCAGTGGCTTGTAGCAATCTAAATCATTTCTACAGAAACCCACCAAACTAATTTGTACAATAACTGAGCTTCATGTACTGTTTGATAACTAGGATCAATTGTAGACGAAGAGTCCTCTCCACCTGCTTTATTGCACTAGATGGACCGATCAAACGATTGAAGATGATTGGTTCATGGTTTTCTGGGCATGTCTCGTTAAGAGGAGACCCAGATTACCATAGACGATGGACTGTCCTCTAGTCTGTGGATGACTTATGGTGCAGGATTGGGCTGAACACCATTCTGAAACCAACGTGATAACCATTCTCAGCTTTGTGCTGAGCATCACAACGCTAAAATGTTATGAAGTGAGCCTGGGGTAAAGGAGAGCAGAGTGCAATTACTGCATCACACTGAGAAGCTATGCGTAAGGTTAGCCCACCGGTTTTTATGGCTGAATTTTGAGAAGACGGAGGAACGGCTTTTTAGACTAATGATCTCCAACTCCAGTCCTCAAGGGCCGGTGCTCTGCAACGTTTAGATGCTCCACAACACCTGGCTCCAATATAAGCTCATTAGCAGAGCTGCGTGAAGCTCGACTGCATGCCAGTAAAGCGGTTTAACCATTTCATGCAAGTGTGTGAGACAAGAAACGCATTTAAAGCTTGCGGGACTCAGAAACGTTCCCAAAATGTAGCCACCGCCATAAATACCTGGAAATAGCAGGCGGCACGAAAGTAAAAAAAAGTGTTACAAATGAATTTCAATGCACTTTTTTATTTTTGTATGATGCCTTAAAGTCGAACAGGTTCTTGCATTGGAGGAACTTGTCACATCTCGTTTAAAGTTGTCCTTTCACAAACCTAAAATGGGGGACTGGAGTCCCAATGTTCATCTTTTCTGGCCCAACCCCCATAATTTACTAATCAACAGTATCGTTTTCATGTGACAACAGATCTCTGCAATATCAAATAAATATGCCTGTGATCTGGTTCCAGTGGTTAGCAGAGATATCTCAAAGGAAAAGTTTGACAGTTCAGATCTCAGTTGAGGTTTTCCATGCCTCCCCTCCCCTTCAAGCATGTGTGGCCTCTGACTTCCAGCTATAATCCAAAAGTGTGCATATTTGGTTAATTAGGTGTGACTGCAAGGGGTTGTGGTATCTCTTCGGCTCCTTGGATATTTCATAGTGAAAAGGTTCCTGTCAGTCAACATAAGCTAAGTGAAAGACCATAACTGGACTCTTCAGTGGTTGTGGATCTGGTTCCGATAGATCCTGGTCCAGAAGCACCAACATGTGGGAATAGAGACTTTTCAAAAACCAGTCAGAATCACGTTGCGAGGCTTATTTTTGATAGCACTCACATTTTCTGAGGACTGAAAAACCCAGAATTTAGACCATTAGACAAACTCAGCAAAACAAGCAGTATTGAATATTTTGGAATCTTTGCATAAAACCATGAAGGATTTCAGATCTACATGACAGCAACACACAACGTTCCACAATACGTACTTACTGTGAGGTTGTGAAAATGTGCCTGGAAACTATCGAATCCTGCACCTTTACGTAAAAACAAGACCTTATGGTAAATATGTTGCATTTTTTGTTGCACTTTTCAAGTGATCGCTCAAAAAGCCTGAAGTCACGCTGCGGTTTTTTTTTTTTGTGTGCTGTCAATTTCATGTGCTATTTTTCCCCGTCAAATCATAACCATATTCAGCCGCATTTTTTTACGCGGTTTAGTTAATATTGACCTTTTGAACCGTGAATCCAGATCCCACACGTAAAGCGGATGAAAGCGTCAATTTTTCTCACCAGCGACAAAAACCCACTGACTGCGGCCGCAGCAGCTTCTGTTAAATTAAATTCAACGACTC
Source organism: Poeciliopsis prolifica (assembly GCF_027474105.1). Taxonomy (NCBI): domain Eukaryota; kingdom Metazoa; phylum Chordata; class Actinopteri; order Cyprinodontiformes; family Poeciliidae; genus Poeciliopsis; species Poeciliopsis prolifica. The sequence goes on along the minus strand of NW_026562385.1, from coordinate 10,298,192 downwards.
CGCTTAAATTATGAGTAGGTTTCACCTGCTGGGGTCTGAATGCACTGAATCTGTGCTGATCCACAAGTCGGCTGGATCGGCCTGATCCGGACCGATCAACTGAACTTTACCCAGAGGAAAAAAAAAAAGCAACCCGACAAGCGGAAGCTGGAATCAAACCAACGACCTTCCGATTGCAAGATTTCACCCGCTGAGCCTGATCTTTATCTGCAAACCCTCAGCACGCCGACCGCAGCACGAGGGTAGACAGGACAACATCTCTGTGGCGCACATCTGAGTTACATAAGACCACCGCAGCTGCCTCAGTCACAGAGCTCCATGGATAGTTATGTGAGGCCGACCTGACCCTCGCCAAGAGCAAACAAACCGAATAGGTGAGTCCTGCGCCAGGAAACCAAAAAGTCCAGACGGAAAGATAAACACAGAGACAGTCTGCAAGAAGGAGATAAACTCTCACCATCTGATAAAAGTGGCACTAGAGAGGTAAAAACAAAATGATGGCAATAAAGACGAGGGGCAGATAGTGCACACAGAAAGTTTTTCCGCCCGTGGTTTTTAGATGGATCATTGTGGGGTGTAACTGTCTGAACATCAGAGTTAAAGTTGCATTATTTCACAAAATTGCCCCGAAACAGAACAAGGAAATAAAGTGAAGGGGAGGTGTAGTTAATTGTGCAAATTTCAGGCTATTTGCAGAGTTAATGAAGAGCTTAGTTCTAAGATTTGGGGTTAGATGAAGGCAAACTAAGCGAAACGCAGGTGATTGCATGAAAAACAGGAGCACAATAGCGCATTTGTACTCATATCCCTTCAAGATCCTCCACAACCCTTTTCATTTCCCTTCAAATTGCTCCGGCATTTCTGCCTTCTCCCGCTCCTTCTCGTGCACCTGGAGTCGTGTTTTAACCGGTCACCTCCTCAGTCGACCGCGCCAGGGGCAGAGATGGACGATAAACGAGGAACAGGGAGGATGTGGTAAACAGGATGAGAGTCAGCCGGGCGGGACGCAACGCGGCGGCTGCCTTTAGTAACGCTCCTGCACGGCACAGAGCGACCGGGAGCTATCGGAACCAGATCGGCACGCAGCGAGAGGTAAACACACGGAGAGGCCATGTGGAGGAAATTTACAAACTCCGTCGCATGCGATAGTGACAGACAAGTCTGTTGATGAAGTCCTGGAAAAGAGATGGGAGAAGGCGTGGAAAAGGAAAGAATGAGCCTTTGCCTGGAAAGAAAGTATGAAGGAGTGACTTTTGACTTCATTATGAGGCTATTACCACAAATGTGTAAACTCTACATGTAATGTCTGTGAAAACACCTTTTCAGGGCTGTTTGTGTTTGTTCCTCGGGCTGCTTTGTGCGTGTCGGTCTGAGCGCACACAGCACACACTGACAAACACCAATTTGAAAACAAGTGTACCCAACATGTTCTCCATTAATAACTTTTTTCTTGTTTGTTGCCTTATGCAACTATCTTTGCTGTGATTGACAAAACACAAGGGAAACATGGAGGTGTGTGTGTGTGACTCAGAGGACGTGATGTAACCGCGCTGCTCTGCCCTGTTTGAGGGATGCTGTGGGATTGGGCCGGTCAAGATGAACAGACATTAGTCAAGTCCACCCTCTTAGACGCAGCGGTCATCTTGTGGTTGTGAGTTTTGTCATGTGACTGTGGACAAAACTTGATGCAGATTTATGGACGTAGCAAAGCACTGCTGGGCTCTCCTGATGCTTTTCTAATACGGTGCCATGCAAAAGTTTTCCCACTCTTTTCATTTCTTCCTTGGACTTTGTCACATGACAACCACTGACTTTGGCATTTCATGAGACCCATGTTAACACAGTATTGCATAGCTTTGAAGAGGAAGGAAAACGATATGTCCACCCATTGGTTTCGTCTCAGTCAAAGTTTGGCTGCTGGGGGTATTGGGTGCCAAGAGGGTAACAAAGACACCCAGTCATGATCCAGATGTCATGGCCGTAGGTCTCAGAGGCTTCAACATGACAAAGTGGATGATAATCTACACAACTGCAGACAAGGTCCCAATACAATCATCCGTCTACTCCTTTGTTCTGCCGTCGCTTGAGGCAAACAATGATTGCTGATCTCTAGAAGGGAACTGATTCTCATCCCTTCTAGAGATCAGCTTAATCCTCTATGACCAACATCCAACATGACCACATTATTTTTAAAACTCAACGGTAAAACCTTGATGGTCCCAAACTGGACTCTCTTCTCTCCATTACTGCACCCTGAGCTCCTGTCCATGAAGACAACAAACAGGAATAGAAACAGGATTCCAAGATGCAGGGATTGGGTTTGGTCTGAAAAGCCCACAGTACGTCATGTTCACATCGTTCTCTCCACAAAATATGTCTAGCTATGTTTGAAGTACTCTGATAGGAAACAAATAGAGACAAACATGTGGAACTCTTTGTAACATGAAAGCAGGATAGATTTCTGACCAGCCCTGGATATCCCAATATCTGGGTAGAAAAGCAGTGGTGGGAGAATCATCAGCAGTGGAGCGGAAGCTGTGATGATGATCAGAGTCAAATACCTGGTAATTTTGAAAGAAACCCAGAGAGAACCTGCAGCAGTGGTCATTCCTCGAGCGCCAGCATCCCGCATTTTTTAGTTCTCTCCCTAGTTGTAGAAACAACCTCCTCATCGAGCCAGTGTTGTTCTTCGGCCTTCCAATGAGCCATCATTTGATCGAGGGAGAGAACTAAAACACGCCGGCCCTCGAGGAACAACTTTGAGCACCACTGTTCTACAGAAAACCTGACGGTAGGTTAGAGGTTTGAGAGCAACGCCTCTGCTTGTGCTAAACTGCTAGAGATGCACCATAAGGCCTGAAGCTGATGATGCAGCAAAAGGGGGTTCCACAAAGTTCTGACTCACTGAGCACAGACGTTTGTGATTGTCATCTGTAAAATGTTTTATAATTTCATCAATGTGGTTTTTAGTTGAATACAAACTAGGGCTCAAGGGGTAAGAAAACAATTGCAAGGTCCTGTAGTTCATCAAATTACCTAACCCCAACCCATACCCTAACCCTAACCCCAGTTACTGGAGTACTTTTCCCAAACCCATCCACTCTACCTGCATGTGCCCATACTGAAAGCAAATGGTCATTAATGAAACTTTCCAGGTGGGGCTGTTGCTGAAAAGTTGTCTCTTGTGGTGACCCTGCAAAGACTTTGTATCATTCGTTGCTCCGAAAATAGCTCTTGTTCACTTATAATCTCACTTATAAATCTTTAAACCGCCAAGCAAAGTGGTAATTAGGATAGGAGCGAGAACTCCATGAACACTTTTAAATTGCCTGTGTCATTTTGCTTCTTTTCCTTCATCTCTTGTAATCTCCCAAACGAGGCGCCGCGGTAGGTTTCCTTGATATCATCTAAAAACGTCCGAGATTTGATTGAAGAGGTGCTTAGCGTTGCTATTTCGGTTGCTGTTTTAAACAGGCAAAGCTCAGCTGTTTACGTTGTATTAACACAACCAAACAGAGGTTTTTGTCAGGACTCTGATGTGGATCCTGCTGCAGCTGCACTTACAAAGTAGATCTTTTTGTTCCTGAAAAGCTGTCGCCTTTAAATTTCATGTGCTGTTTGCTTACGCCCTCCTGCTCCTCTCATGCCAGACGCAACAAACTCCAGAGAGTTTCACTTGCACTCTTACAAAAATCCAGTGAATCAGATAACCATCAAAAGCTGGCAACATAAATCACCCCAGACACTGCATGTGTTTATGAAAAGCCGAATAAAAGCGGTGAAAATGTTTCCATGGATGGCAGCAAAAACATCTCAGCGCAACAACATGCTCCACATCTGGGCGTCAGAATTGTTCATGCAACTTCCTCCTTCTGCTCATCAAGTTTTCCTTCTGATTGGTAGTTTTTCCCCATCTTCCACTTTGTCCCTGGATTCTCTATTTTTTTTTTTTAATTACACCCTAAGGCAGCCTGGAAATATCTATTTCTAGACTTTATTTTGAAATGTCTGTTATGTCCTCCCATCATTTCGTCCATATGTTCTTTTCTTCATTGTGTCCTTCCTTGTATACTTCCATGTGTTTTCCTGATTATCTTCATAACTTCATACGTTATTTCATTCTGTCAGTCATTCCTTTTCTCTTGCTTGTCTTTCTTTCGTCTTGTTTTTCCCTTTTTCGTGACCTTCCTTCCTTTTTAGTTTGTGCATTTCCTTTAATTCCTTCCTTGTCTCTGTCCTTATTATCTTTTTTTTTGCATCCCTCCTTCTTAGTGTCCTACCTCATGCTCCATCTTCCCTTCTCTCCACCCTTGTGGCCTTCAATTCTTCACTTCTTTGAGTTCTTGCTTCTTTCCATTCGTTTGTTATGCTGTTGGTCCTTCATTCAATGAAACTTACCTGCTTCCTTTTCATCCTCCCTTCCTTTGTCCTCAGCTTCTTCCTTCCTTGTGTCCTACCTCCCTTTTCCCACTGTAGAAACATCGACCGTCTTTTCATGATGAACTATTCGGTATCATAGGAGCTGAAATGAACGGATCTCTGTGAGACCAGGTTCATATCCACCGCCTTTGATTTCCTGCCGCTTTTTTGGAAGCCCGGATCCCAAAGTCTGAAATTACATGTCACTTCTTCACAGGCCAAACTTAAACTTTACCACTGCACACCAAGTTGTCCAAAACAAATAAAAACCGTGTACCGTGAAGTAATAAACTTTGCTGTGTGCGTCTAAAGGGACCCCATAAACTGGGTCGCACTGCTTCGGTGGACTCACTTCATCTGTCTGCTTTGCCAGCCGTCACTCCGGCTCTCCATCTTTTCCCTCTCGCTGTCTGAGGCTGTCAGAATCGCTTGCCGTAACGACCATGTTTGCACAAACACAGCGCAGCGACAGCAAACTGGCCTGTGACATGCAGGCATCCACTGGGCGCCGAGTGATGAGGAGGCTGCTGATGGGCCTGCAGACACTTTCTGACCCACATTCCTTCCCTGGTCAGTCAGGAGCACATGAGGTGAAACACGCCACCGACGGCGCGTTAATGTCGCACAAGCTGCCAGCTCACAACTGCAACCTTCATCGCATGTGTTATTAGGATTCCATGTGACAAAGTGGATGAGTGTGAGGTGGAAAGAAAACAAGTTTTTCTCATTAAAGCAATAGTGAGGTGAGATTTTTGTTTTTCCTTTTTTTTGTAAAGTAGGTGAAAAATAACGAGACGGGTTAAACGCAGAAAGCAATTCTGCCACGGAGAAGATTACTGCGAAAGGGTCGACGTTTGGGTAAAAACATCATGAGCCCAAATCACAACAGGAAAGCCTCTGTTGTCTGCATATCACGCCTGCAGCTCATGCAAGGAAAACCACAGACTTTATTCATAGCGGACTCTGGTATGAATGAAGCGTGTATAATGCAGAGCTGTGGTCAGACGCAGCAGGCCTGTCCTCTTTAACCCTTTTATGAAAATAAAAACAGAAGCAGAAAATGGTTCGTCCGCAAGGACAGGATCTTCTTCGCGAGCCTGAAACGCCCCCTGCTGGACTGGAGCCGTAATTGCGACGAGAAGTGTCAGGAATCAGAATGGCTCTCTGAGCTCCATCACTGGCACCGTAGAAACAGAAGAAAAACCCTTTATTATAAACGGCCGGACCTTCTGGTGCAACTCACGGGATCTGGTTTAGGGCTTCCTCTCTTCTTGCTACATCTTGGCTCCTGACAGGCTCGCTCTCACACGCTGCCATGTGAGCGTCAGTCTCAGCAGAACCCTCCGCCGAGGCCGCACTTCAAAAAGTCTTCCCCCGTCTCATTTAGCCCGCGCTGCCGGGCTAAATGAGAGTCTCGCTGCTGGCTCGTCTCCCCGGAGCTTTCCTGACCTCTGCCTGACTGCCTGAGAGCTGCCGGCTGAGACTTGTAATGAGATAACAGCCCTGATGGAGACACCTGGGGAAGGGCGGAAAGAAACACTCCATCTGTTCTCTCCTCTCTTTAAGTATCACCTCAAGATTTCTCCCTGGTCTTTTTTTTTCTTTTTAAGTGTGGCAATCTCTCTATTTTTATTCCCTTCGTTCCGTCTCGCCACCCTGGGCCTGTCGCTTCCCCGTCTTTCTGGATTTTCATGGCGCCGCAGTCGGTCTCTCCTGTGACATGCCTCCTTTTTGCTGCAGAGCGAGTGGGTGACGGACTGAGGAGACTCTCCCACCTCTCCTCCACTGTTGAAGGGGATTTGGGCTCAGAGGAGCGTTTAAAGTTTGCCGTGGCTCACGGGGAGAACGGTACGCTGCAGCAGAGAGGTGGCTGAGCCGCCTCAGGCACACAGATCCGAAAATGTCTCCTCGTGGACACGGCACCGTGAAATCATTTTGTTGCTCCAGTGACAATATATAAGTCCAGTTGACATTTTATGTATTTTTCACTTTGACTTTGTTTTACAGTATTTTCCCAACTGATTGGCTGCTGTAGAACATTTTGCCTTCAAGGCTGCTGAAGAGGAAGCAGTTTTGTGAAAGATGAGTTTGTTGTTTGAGCGTTTTTGCATCCGTAGCTCTCGTGCAAAACCGCAGAACACAGAGGATCTCATGTGAACGGCATCCTGAACAATCTCCTGCCTTCTGTCGGCCTCCACGCAATCAAGCTGCATCTGATGAAGCATGTAAAATATCCTCCTCCTCTCAGCACCGAGCAGGCGGCATCGGCTCCCCATGGGCCAAACATGCATGAAAGCGCAGAAAACTTATTTAAGGCACAACACCTTCTAATGAATCCCTGGGCAATTGCCCGTGTAGAGTCTAAGAACGGCACAAAGGCTGAATCGATAGTGTATGTGGATGGTGAAGGCGTGTAGGTGGTCTGATCCAACAACTGAGCCTCTGAAGCTAAAACTGTTGAAGGACTTAATGCCTGTTCCCACACCGTCAACACACAGCATTACAGCTTGCTGCGTCTCTGCAGACCAGTGAGGAGGCCTGTCAGTCTGAGGGACGCCACAAGGCAAGAACGGTCCAGGAACACTTTCAGAAGCAGAACATCCGGTTTGAGGGGTTGACTTGGTCCCCAGGTTCCTGCAGGTCAGATCGACTTGTCCAACGTCAGCGTCTGACCTTGAGAATGTGTTTATTAACCAATTTGTAAACCTCGTGGAAAGCCTTCCGAGAAGCACAGAAGCCGTTAATCCCTGCAAAGGGTGGCAGACATTATATCAGCATAATCAACAATCCAACATGTTAAGGACAACATGGTGAACTGGGATGTGTAGCAACTGAAGAATACTTTAGATGACAGATTATTGCTATTATTTACGTAAACTGAGCAGCTCAATAGAGCATTCGGACTCGAGTTGCTTCCTTTAACTTTCCCAAGTGAAATGCTGACACTTCCAGAGTCTGCATTGGGTTGTGGAGACGTTATTGAGATGTGCTTGCTGGGTTCGTCTCTTGCTGTATAAAAATGCGCAGGGTGTCCTGAGTTTATTATCTCACAGCCCCTGAAAACCTACAGGATCCATAATGTGGCTTCTTCAACCTTCCCCTGCTCAGGTTTTAATAACAGCCAGAGAGCCTCCCTCCCTGCATCACAATGTTATGGACTCTGTTAAAGTATTTATGAGCACATTACTGCACTGCGAGCTGGAAATGGAGTATTTAGGTGGCCGGGGGGCGAATGGGGTAGTGTGGGTGAATAATGGAGCAAAACAGATTGGGAATTTATGGGCTACAACCGAAGACACCACCATAGCAAAAACAAAACACACTTTAATCTCATTCATTAGCAGGAAGGGGGAGTTACATGGCAGCCAAACACGAGCATGTGGTTTGCGGTGGAGGGGGAGAGCGGAGGGAGACGCACAGGCGCAAGCATGCAGGATTAAGGAAAACAGGAATTTATTAAAACGTGGCCATCGTTAGCATGTTTCCCTGGATGGATCCCTCCGTTTCATTCCCGATCCGGCAGCAACTGCATTATTTACAATGTCTGCAGGCGGGAGGAAGTGCGTGTGATGTATATTTAAAGGACGGTGCGGAAAATCTGCAGAAAGACTCCAGAAACGCACATCTGGCTCCATCCATCAACGCCATTGGGTTGGCTTTCAGGATGATGGGTCTCTAATGGTCTGGGAGTAACAGGTCTGATCAAAATGCATGCCGACCCCCTCCGGAGACGCTGAACGTCTTTATGCAAAAGTTTCACCTCTTGACAAGTTATAAAGTGATTACAGCCTCAGAGGTTTGTTGGAGAACGTCAGAGAACAAATGAAGGACCAGAGAGTCAGAGAGGTTTAACGCAGGATCAGGTCGTCAAAGCCGCTTCGTAAGGTTCGGACGTCTGCCAGGGCATCGTCAAGTGAGAACGGAGAGTTGGGGAAAAAAGCTGCACACATGCAGTGACAGGAGAGGAGAGAACTGACCAATCGATTGGAAGAGTTTGAAAGAGTCAAAGCTCCACAATACAACTGTGAGTTGTGCTGCCCACAAATCTGGACATGACGCAAGACTGCCAAGAAATAATGTACTGTTGAGAGAAAGCGAGGAGAAAAATGAAGCAGAAAAAGTAATAGAAAACATTCAGCCTATAGCAGAGACAAAATGGAGAGAGATGGTGAGAGACAAGACAGAGTCTGAGCTAAGCAACAATAAATTATGAAGGAAGCAAGTAGGATCATGCCATTTAAAGCTGGGATCCTCATGGACTTTCTGATTTCCATTGTCCTCAAAGCCCTGGACGTGTTTTTTGCCCCGGAGGCTAAGAGAGCAGAGAGAAAGTAGTCCAGGCTGTTGGCACAGAGTTTGAACAGGCAGCTGAAGGTAAACCCAACACCACCAGTCAAACATGTATGAATGGAACATCAACAATAAGAAAGTTTACAGAATGGATGAAACCATCTAACGGGTCCCAATCAGAGTCTAGACCAAAACTCAAATGAGAATTTGTTGTGACCACAGAAGACGTTCACAGACGCTTCCCGGTCAGTCTGTCTTTGTGTTGCTTCGCCGTCATTAGTCTCAGATAATTAACTCTGACTGCTGTTTCCAGAACTGTGAGGCCGACTGCACCGTCTTCAGCCCACACAGTTAGCTCTTGTGCCATGAAAACATCAATCTCTTCGAATTAGAGACATCCAATTAGTCTCACCCCCGGAGAGGCAAGCATCACAATCCGCCCAGCGCCCTCTCCCAATCAGACTTACGGCTCGGATTACATCTCCAGGGCTTTATCCCGATTCGTTTCATATCTACCGCAACCTACTTTTCTTCTCTGCTTCTTCACCTTTGCGCAGCTCCGAATGCTGCTTGTCCAACCCGTCGTTTGCAAAATCATGTTATCTCAAGATTCAAGCCCGTAGAGTTGGTCATTCGTTTTTATTTATTGCTAGAAATTAAAGGGGGAAACAAAATCAATTTTAAATGTCAGAATATTGTACTTCACCTTTGGTCTTATGTGAAATAAAAGAACAAATGTGACATACAGTATAGTGTCACTAAAACAAAACACCAAGCCGGCTGGAAGAAAGGAAGGCAAGGCAATGAGAGCAGAAAATAGAGTGTCCACAAGAGGGCAGTGTGGCGCTCAGAGTCCTGCCAGGTGTTTCCCTTATTGAGCTCAGATTGGATGGAAAAGCTGAAAAACTCAACGATTTATCCGGAAATAGTTGTAATTTTTATATGGAATAACAATTTCTATGTTTTTTGACTGACATATGTTCTTGTCTATCATGTGTATAAAATATTTACTCATTAATTCTGCAATGAGTAGATTAGCAGATTGTTTTTCTGCTTTTTCCCTCATTATTCAGTGAATTTGATCTCATATCTTCATCTGTCGTTTTTTTTTCCCCATTTCCTTCTATGACACCAAAACTTCACAACGGCCCTAAACTCCTCACATATCGGCACGACGCTTTTTCCTGCTCGTTTTTTGTTTTTGACGATGAGCTGCAGAGCTGCTCAATTCTTCCCTGCTTGCTGTTTCCTTTATGTCTTTTTGTTTTCCTTCCTTCCTTCTTTCCCTTGGCTTGGTATTTTCACTGCGTCCCCTAAATGAAATACGGAAAACAAATGACAGCACACCCACACGCCTGCCGCAGAGCAAGTCGTTCGCCTCTCGGCCCGAGAGGAAAGTAATAACGGGATTTGATGGCAGAGCAGACCTTGCTGCGACTCTGATCTGAAAAATGACTCATTTGTTCAACATAAATCTCTCTCAGACTCAGATATTTGGGACGAAAGCAGGAGATTGGTGCCAAAATATGAATCCTGTTAAAAGCGAAGAGTCGCAGAGCTTGCTGAAGTATTCCTTTGAATGTTTTCTGACGTTACCAACACAAACCTTAAAACTGCATCATTGTGGTTTTGCAAGGTTAGAGCAAAACAGTATAATTGTAGAGGAGAACAATGCTCTTTTTTTCCAAAACACTTTCTAAAAACGCTGAAAAGTGTGGAAGGGATCTTTATGTGGAGTCGCCTCAGTCAACTCGCAATGAAACCAGATTTTGCTGCAGATTTTTAGCAGGTTTGTCATAAACTTTTGAACATTTACAGTCTGTTCTTTGTGAAAAATCGCAGGCTCAGTCAGACTGGATGGAGTCTCCAACCTTTAATCCAAAGAGCCATTTTTATCCTCAGCTCAGCTAAACAGGATCTTTTTAGAGGCTCAAATGTTACACTACCTTTTTTTTTTTTTGTAAAAAAAAGACAACTTTAGATCTTTTGTAAATCTCTTAAAGAAACTTTTTCAAGAACGTTAATTTTATGGATACAATTTGGTCTGGGTTGATTTAATTTTTTTTTTCAGAAAGAAACTTTAAAAAAAGAAAAAGGAGAAAGAAAAGCACAACCTAATAAGGTACTGATAGAAAATATCGATGTATCGGTAATCAAACTCTTTCGGTGTGAATCGGTTGAGGAATTCAGTCGATGCGTTCCATGACAAAATCAAAAACCCGCATTTGTCGTTACGTCTGTATTTAAAATCACAAGTTCGTTCTGTGTCACTTTTAGTCAAAATCATCAGGAGAATGTTGATGCAGCCGCCGCCGTGCTTCGCAGTCGGATTGGCCTTTTCCCCCGCAGCTTTAAAAACGCAGCAGGTGAAATCTGTAAAATAAAAGTTATATTCACTTTAGTTTCTTCATCCATTTAGAAAGTCAAAATGCTTTGTGGAATAGGAACAAAAGACTTAAAGGGTTCCAGAAACCGAGCCCAGGAGGATCCAGTGACGCCACTCAGCATAAGCCCGCACAATAAGATTCGGGTCAATCTGAGCGTTAGAGGATTCTTTTCCACAGAGCAATCGGTTCAGCACACCAAGACTCCTTAAGCTCTTACATAACACCGACACAAGACGGAAAACTGGCAGCAGCGCTGGAGGGACGCCAAAACCTGGGAGGACTTTTTCTGCCAACCGTCAGAGGAACAAATGATTCATTTAGTGACGAAGTGAAGATGAGGATATGTTTTCTCGAAAGGGAAAGGAAAAACACACCCCTGCCCCACCTGGTTGAAGGAGGGGAAGGATAAACGCAGGGGGTGGAGACATGCTGCTCGAGATTTAAAGAAGTCGTCAGAGGCGAGATCAGATTTGCATTTCTTAAACTCAAACAGCAGCAAACAAATAACGTCAGTGCATTCTGTTTAAGGATGCAAATTGCATTTGCCATGAGAGTCAGAGATTAAGGCTAAAACTGATGGGATTTTACATTCCAGAGATTAAATGTGCGTTGGAGACAGAAAATGGAAATGCATCATGCATTTGCATATTTTAAGTAAATTTCTGCAAGCTGAGCCGTGGTGTTTCATTTTTGAAAGAAGAGGCTGAACTGAAAGTAAACAGCCTTATGCAAAAAAACACACAAAAAAAAACAAAACTGGAAGTTTTAATATCTAAAACTGGTGCAGCAGCAACACAAGCAACCCGTCAAACCGCTTAAAATGGCTTTGCAGAACTTAAAAGGTGAATGATCCAAACTATCGCAAAGGTCCTCGTCTTGATTGTGTTTTGTAAAATCAGATGAGTCATTTTAAGACAAACTTTTCTGACGCAAAAAGAGCCTTTAAGGTCACAGCTCTGTAAAATAGAAAGCCACTGCCTTATATGGATGGATGACGTCACGCTGTCTGAAGCCACAGACGTAACAGACCTGTTTTTGTAAACAGGACATGATTTATTGGGCAGACAAAACAAGCCTTCCTAGAAGGAACGTACAAAACAGACAAGTGGCTTCTGAGCGATGTAAAGGACAGCTCTCAGTTCCTGCAACACGTTGGAGTCAATAAAATTCTCAGAAGTGAAAAAGATTACAGATATTTTAGTCTGAAATCATGTGAATGTGTTGAAAGTATTTTGAATAGACACAAAGTTTAGATTTGAACAAAACGATTCAAAGAAAAACCACAAAAAAAAAGAAGTTTGATGGAAAAATTATCAGTATCAGTGACACAAACTGTGTATTAACTTTGTATCAGTGCAAAAGATGCTGTGATGCACACCTCCGTTACTCGCACCAGGACGCCATTGAAAAAACTGAAATGTCAACCCGGCAGTAAGAAATCAGCTGCCGGACCATCAAGGTGAAAATGTGGCCTGTTTCTGTGGTTTTCAACTTTGTATGTGCCAGAGCCAAATGAATGAGTGAATCGTTTTTTTTTCCCTGCAATTGTGACAAACGCCTGTTGAAATCAAGCATCTGTCATGTCGTTACTTCATCCAACTCACTATCACAAAGCCTGAGAAGGTGTCACAGAAAAGGCTGCTCAAACGGGAATCACTTGATTCCAGCTTGAGGACGGAAATATTTGAATGAAAGGCTCGAGAAGCGGCGGCGGCGTAAGCGTTGTATTTCGGTCATTTACATGTCTATTCCCTCATTTTCCAAAGAGCTCCATGCAAATAAAACCGGGATCGGCCTGGAACGGCGCTGCAGCAAAACGGCATGCTGTGAGCGCTAATCACTGGAGCTATTTAAAGGGGGAGAAGCAGAGCTGACGAAAGACAGAGAGAGTGTTCTGGGAAGACGAGAAAGACTGCTGAAGGTTGAAGAAGGATCTCTGATTACATTATGGGGGCAAAAGAACGAGGGCTTAGCAACCGTGCCTGTTTCTGACTGAAGCCTTTATCCTGGACCAAATGAATGACTGGCATGTCTTTTAATTCGTGGCATTATTGAACGATTGTTTAAACTGATTAGACACGCATAAGAAACCACATGACCAATTATATTCTGAGAGCTAATCAAGTCAGAAAATGTTTGACAAAATGCTCAAAACACAAGAAAAGCAAATTTTTAACAGTAAATAAAGCAAACAAAGGAAAACCAGAGATTTAGGTTCAGGGATAATAAAATAAAACTGTCCCTAAGGCGAGACGGACGGCTTTTATGACATATAAGGGGAAACAGAGGTAGCTGCATGAATTTAAAAGAGATTTAAAGTGGAAGACGTGAACACAGCCGCCATTACTTTGATCGTTTTTTGGCAGGGAATGTGAAGCACTGGGAGAGCTTGAGCTGAAGAAGAGCATTTACAGCGACTGTAGCCAACATCAGATGGACTCCAGGGAAGATCTGTCAGGTTTTAAAGGAAATTAAACCGCCAGCTGGATTTCCACTCACGGTATAATTGCACATAAGATGTGTTTAATGGAAACGCTGCAATTTCAAGGACGGGGAAAAAAAAAACAACTCATGTTTTTGCGAGAAAGTTTGGGCCCTTGGAGGATTTTCATCTGTATTTAAATGAGAGTATTGAGCAAAACTGCAAATCAGCTGAATGTTTTTGACGCTTCCAGTTGGATTTTAGTGCGTTTCACACCAAACGTGTTGAGAGCATCAGGAGCGTCTGGTTCACGTTCAAAGTCTATGTGGAACATTTGGGCTCAAAGGTCCCAACGGTTCAAATCGCTGCGCAGTGACCCCATCTATTGAGTCTTTTTTTAAAAAGATTTTTCTGGCTAATACAAGAGGCAAAGGTCGCCAGGCCGGGAATGGAACCTGCGACAGCCTCGTCGAGGCCTCCATATGTGGGTTGTGCTAAACCCCTGCTCCATGACAGCACATCCCAAGAGTGAGGTCGTTTTCATTCAGTGCAAATACTGTGAGAAAACAACTGACGAACCAAAATTATTATTTAGCATTCTTTGGTATTTTGGTGCCATAATTTAACCCAATACCCAAATCCTACAGGCTAATAGTGGACTTACATGCCTGTTAATCAATAAACCAGAGCAAAACAGATATGTGGCCTCATTCATCAAAGTATTTAACCGTCCATTCATTTGTTTGCCTCTTTGATTTGAATATGTATCTTACATATATTTTAAATCTACCTACCCTGGCAGCACAGATGGAAATTAGCCACTAAATTTGGTACAATGCATCTCTTCTTGGTTCCCTGGCAGAAAAAAAAAAGAACAAAGATACTTTAAAACCGGCTCGTTTGTACGACCAACTATAGAAACGTGTGATAAGTTCAGCCGCTGTGTGTCCTGGTCAGAGGTGAGTGCTGCCGTCTTTAGAAACGTCTCTGCTGACTTTGGAAAGTGTTGCATTTTGAAAGTGGGCTGCGGTCGCGCTCCCTCAAGTAGAATGCACGACTTTGCTCTGGTTCACCAACATCTGAGTCCGAACTGAGCAAACCAGACAGTCTGAACTCTCTGCCTCCATTCATTCAGAGCAGACATGTTCCCAAAGACATGACCACATGACTAAATTTAGAGGAGGCTTTGGGTCATACAAACATATGCACTGATGCAATAGTTGCACGTTGATTGTGATGTTAAGGGGATAAAAAACTTACTTTGTAATTTTGACAGTTTAATTTCTTGACTATGGATAGTCAGGAGGACTATCTATAGTCATCATTTTGGACGATGCTGAAATGAGATCATCGTTTCAACACAAACATTGCCTTTTTAACTGCAGATGCCAACTTCTCCACTCACATTTAGACTGAGGGATTATTGGATTTAAAAAATTATGCGGAATAATACAGTTTTTTTTTTTTTGCCTTCTAATGTGTTAAAACCAACAAAACCCCGACTGCAGTTGAGCCCACAGCAACGTACGTTGGTTTATTCAAATCGTGACATTTTTCTTTCAAAGGGCATCTATCAGCACGCAGATATGCAGCCTCATGACACGCGTTGTCTTTAAAGTGCCCCCCTGCAGTGCATGGCGGGCGCTTTAGTCGAGGTAAAACCCATGAAAATTATAAGGTGCCATACTCGACTCATATTTATGTAAATCTGACAGGTTGGCTCATGCGACACGCGAAGCCAAACGTGGCAAAACCTCACAGCGGGTGCAGAGCGCCAGACTTGCATAATATTGTTGCTCCACTTCAACGTTTTAATACTGTCTCCTTTCCTTAATCGAATTAGTAGGAGACGTATTAAGACGTTTGCAGCAGGAGTCGCTAAAGTTGACACACTGACCTGTTAGAAGAAGACGGGGCCACTGGACGTCTTTACAGCAACTTTTAAACATGCTTGTGTGACTCAGTAGGTACGAAACAGAAGTAATTGAACTGCTGTCTGGACTCAAGTTTAAAAGTCTTTGCAAAGTTCCAGACGTTTCCAAACCAAGGCTGGAATACCATCAATTACAAAGATATGAAGAGGTTTATCAAGAAAAGTCGATTGTTCATAAGAACAAGTAAATCAAAACAGCCTTTATGAAAGTGGCCAACACCTCTACGTTCAGCCTCGATGGTGATAAAGTGGCTTAGCTCTGGTCGTGTCCTCCTTCTGAGTTCAGCACCAGCGCCGAGTGCCGGTCAGACCTCACCGGACCAGCGCAGGATATGATTAACCCCAATTCCACTCCAGTTTACAGAATGCAGATCAGCCCCGACAGGTCGTTACAGCATCCTTGTAAAACAACAGTCAGAGCAAACAGACGTTTATAAAATAGAGGCCAACAAAGGTTTTCATAGCAGTTGTTTAAACATCAAATCTCAATTATTTTATTGAGATTACGTGTGAAGAACTAACACAAAGCAACGGATGATTGTGAAGTAGGAGGAAATTTATACAAGATCTCCTCGTTTTTCACAAGTAGAGATCTGAAAGTTTGAATTTAGCTCTTCTGAGTCTTAGTCAAATCCTTTGCACATGTCTACCAGCTTTGCAAAGCTAGAGACTGAGATGTTTGCCCATTTTTCTTCATAAAGCTGCCAAAGCTTAAGGAGGCCATCTTTGACCATCAGAGTAAGAGTCTTGATTGACTCTCAGTTGGATTATGACTGAGACATGTTAGCATATGAAAATATGCTTTGATCCAAGCTGTCCTGTCAGGTGAATATTTGACCAAATCTAAAAATCTTCAGGTTCTCCTGACAGAACATTGGACTCATGAGTAAATAAAGGCAAGACATAATCTACCGACACGAAGCAGTTGAGTTTTAACAGCACACAATCAGAAATTACCTCTAACTTTTAATATATAAATATATATTTTACCTGTTTAAAAGAATGCATTTTGAAAAACAGTCAAGGTAGTATCCATACACAGAACTGAATTAGATTAAAGTAAACTAAATAAAAACTTACTATGTGTATTGTATTGGTGTTTCTAAATAATTATGGCATCCTACTAGTGGTTTTACCATTTATCAAAAAGGTTATGATTATCAGACGATTGTAAAAATCAGATAACTTCTTCTCCACTGAACACAAAGATCAGTTCTAAACTCTTCTGCAGTCGATGTTCTACGCTGAACCAAAACAAATAAGTAATCGTGTCATCTGCATAATGGTTGACTTTTGTTTCTGTTGCACACAAATAGACAACAAAGGAGCCAACACCAAAAATTCAAAGATGTTTCAGTTTCTAGGCAAGAAGTTTGACATCTTAAAATATTAAACCTCAACCCAAGTCAGGTTTTAAGCTGCATGATACAACAAGTGTTGCTTCCATGTGTGTGGGGCAGGCTTTCATAAACATGGGCAAATAACGCAGTCTACAGATAGTTTTTTATTTATTTATTGAAAGTTTTTATCTCTACTGGTGTTGATGGCTTATTTTATGCATTCATGTTGAACATAAAGTTTATTTTGCACACACGCTGTCCATGCAATCATCCAAGGTTGGGTTATTTTACAAAGTACAATCCCCGTCTCTGAAGCTTCACGTGATGCACCTGACAAAGAAATGAAAAGAAATTGCTACAAAATCACACCACACTTTTCAGAACCCCGTGTTATTTTTCCTGCACCGCTTTGATTTGGTTTGCCACTTAAAATGCCCAAAATACAGGTAAAACACTGGAGGTTTTGATGGGAATGTGAAAAATATTCTATTGTCAAAGTGAGTTTATGAATGTTGCTCATAAAGAGCAACAGAATTTGGCCAAAGCAGAACAATTAAACAGAATTAAGACTAAAATGAAAGAGGCAATTAACAAAAAAAGTAGATAAAATACCAAATCTATTTGGGTCTCATGTTCTGCTCCGTAATCTTTGTTTTCAGAACAAAAGTTCAGAAAACTTCTGAAAGGCACTGCAGGTTAAAGTGAGGCGCACTTATCAGAGTTGGTAAAACGTCTAGAAACGTCTCGCAAGTCCTAAGCCTCAGAATCAGATCAGGTCAGTCAATAATCGTTTCCAATCAAAACATTTAAATGTTTATCCAAAGATGAGACTTATGGAGCATCATTTATTTATTTATTTTTTAAGGATTCCTATTGAATTTTGTTGAAATTCCCAAGTTTTGATCCTGTTTTTCTCTGCCTGGTTGCTCCACAGTTGAACCCGCAGCCCAGCGCCTCGCATGTGTGAGCGCCGGCTCACATGGACGAGGAACGCGAGGGGTAGATTGTCTCCTCAGCAGGCGTGCGGGGGGTTTAGAGGAGTAAGCCGGATAAAAACCTTTCCAGGTTGATCTCTGACATTGTTTTCCAAGCGGCCAGCACTTCTTCTCCATGCAGGACGTCAGGGAGGGGCCTGGCCGGGCGAAGTCATGCAAACAAGGGCAGGGAGTGGGGGCGGACGGGGGCTGGAGGAGTAGAAGAAGATGCTGGGTTGCTCGAGAAATTTGGCTGACCTCTACCAGCGACCATGTGACTGGTAAGCAGAGGATGTGGGGATTAGGGCCGGAGGTATAAAAGCACAAAGCGGGCGATGCGTCTCAACGAAGTCGAGGAGAAAAACGAAGAAGCGGTGAACCAGAGTCTCCGTGGGACGCCTGCAAGCAACAGGTAGGAGCAGACGGGACTGACGCTCGCTTCGTTTCCCAGACTGATGTAGATCTGGAAAGAAAAATGTCCCAAAGTAGTCGGGGGGAAATGGCGACGGCAAAACTATGAAGCAAAGAGATGGAGCTAGGTTTACGGTTTTAACATTTGTCGCTTGAGAATCTTAAAAGTTTTGAACTACAGTGCCAGAGAAAAGAGAAAGAAAAGGAAGCTGCGTTTGGCTCAAAGTGACGCAGATTGACTTGAGCAGCGGCAGATGGCTGGTGGTTTGTCCCCACATCACTGAGCTTCCTTAACGAGATCTCTGCAGTATTCTGACGGAGATTCTCCACCGCTGTTTACTGATGCAGGTGGTGCTTCTGTTTGAGTTGAGTAACAAAATGAAACGGGGGGATGTTTTCACTCCCTAAAGTCTCAGCAGGCAGATAAAGGGGGTTAGAAAGTATCTGACGTTCTTTGTAGGTTCTAAGTGTCAAACTTCCTAAATGACGAAACGTCACACTGATGCCAAAGTTAGAAAACCGAAACGGGTTTTGGGTTCTGCAGGCAGGAGGTCGAGCTTGAAGAGCTAATAAGAAGGCTTGAGGTCATGAATGTGTGTTGCTTTCTGTTTTCACACTGAGAAGGACAATTAGTGGTTTGAGGATTGCACCTGGATTAGAGCTAATCCACCAGGTTAACCTAATCTGTAAAATCGGGCCTGATTGGCATTAAGAGTTTGATGGAAACAGGATTACAGCCGGGACAGCAGAAGCCAGAGGCTTAAAATGTCTCGGCTTTTGTCTTCCTCAGAAATGAACGCCAGTCCACCAGCAGGAAGTGCCCTGTCCCCCGGCGGAGCCGCGGGCCCCACCACTCCCAAGAAGGGCCCACCCAAGTTCAAGCAGAGGCAGACTCGCACGTTCAAGAGCAAGGCTCCCAAACCAGGCCAGAAGGGGTAAAGAAAAATTATTATTATTTTTTTATATCTAAAATGCATTTTTTTTAATCGGAAAAGAGACTCGTGAAAACAAATCTGACGCTTCACCTTTCTCGCCTTCGGCAGCTTCGGCGACGACATCCCAGGCATGGAGGGCCTCGGCACCGACATCACAGTGGTGTGCCCATGGGAGGCCTTCGGCGACATGGAGCTCAGCGACTTGGCCAAATACGGCATCATCTAAGCCTCCTGCCTTCCTGCCCCTCTGCCCCGTCCGCCTCTCTCCACCCGGCCGCCTCTCCGCCTCGGCTCGGCAGGCCGCCATAAGGCCGCCGGCCAACCCCCCTAACGCCCTCTCGTCTGACTACCTCATACTTTATTCCACTAAGTGGATTTTATTATTTTTATATCATTATTAATATATGATACTGTTTACAGTATATGTACTTGAAATGAGAAGACGAGAAAACCCCCCCAAGAACCTTTTCCCGTCCCAAAAGCCACATAGAGCAGTTTAAATCTCCCGCCTCTCTTCTCTCCTCCTTCGGCCTCCCCGCCCCTCCACACCCACGGCAACGGATGCAAGCCAAACGCGAGCTCGACACTAGCCCGTATTTAATGCTTCTAGCTCTGTGTTAAAATGTAAATAACGTCTGCTCGGAGTGAACCTTTGTACCTTCCTTTTGTACTTTCCTCCTCTTTCCCGTGGCGTGGCGTGCGAGTGCGTGCGTGTTCGCTTTGCTCCAACTGACCGAGGTTACCTTCAGCACCAAGGAGAGCGTGCAACATGCTGGAAGGGCCGACGCCACAGCGCACTTGGAGAATTAACTCCACCTCCCTTTCTTCCTGCCGCTGTCTGAACCCAGCTCCCTCTCAGAGAAAATAAAGACAGAATGTGCGTGTTTTGGGGGTTTTTTTCCCCTGTGTTCAGAAAATGTACTG
Source organism: Poeciliopsis prolifica (assembly GCF_027474105.1). Taxonomy (NCBI): domain Eukaryota; kingdom Metazoa; phylum Chordata; class Actinopteri; order Cyprinodontiformes; family Poeciliidae; genus Poeciliopsis; species Poeciliopsis prolifica. Next base: position 10,278,157 of record NW_026562385.1, on the reverse strand, counting down.
TGAACTGGTTGTGTACTGATAGCTGCCAGTAAAGTGTATATTTTCAGCATCTGTGTCGGTCTCTGCTGTCGCTAAAGCCGATCTACTGAAAACATTGGGTACTAAGTTTCCAGGCCTTGTGTGAAACTGTATCTACCTGTGAAATCATCACTTAACTGTGGTTAACCACAAATACTCAGACGTGATTTCTATCAGGCCTCGAGAAACAAACAAGAATGATAACAGAACCTGTCCAATTACACGAGAAGGCTTCAAACATCTTAAAAGGAATCAAATATTCCCCTGATCTAAAGAAATTCAAGAAGAGATGAAGAAAACAGTCATTGAAATCTGTCATCTTAATCATCCTTTGGACATTTGTGAAGCTATTCTGTTCACTGATCTATGTGTCTTTTGGGGGAAAAAAAACTGAAAGCATTTCACGAGAAAAGAAAATTGTGCCGACAGCCAAACACGGCAGTGGCAGTGTGATGGGAGACTTGCAGTATTTGATGGAGCTATGATTTCTGCTCTTCCTACGGGAAAATGTCAGGACATCAATTTGTGACCTCATAAGCCAATGAAAACTTGGGTTCTGGAGAACAGCCAGTGATCCAAACCACACCAACCTCAAAAACAAGAAAAAAACTAAAACTTTGAAGTGACCGAATGAGTCTGGGGTTAAAGATGCACTCGCAACCAAAAACAACCAATCAAAGCCAGGCAAAGGGTCTCGGCTCCATCAATCAACCTAATGTACCTGCTGCTCAGTGTGCTAATGGCGGAGAAACAACTTACCAGAAGTTCAGACATTAGACCCAACTCGCTTGGATTCCTTGAGTTAGCTTTTTTTGACGATCCGAAACATTTAAGTGCTTTGGAGCGCATGACGTAAACATGCGTGGAGGCATGAATAACTCAATGATGCTCAGAGAACTGGAGCAAGACGCAGCGTTATCTGTGAACAGCTCATTTACAGAACATGAGCTGCATCTCACCGCTTTCCTCCTGCTGAAATCACCTGAACGGGCTGTTTTTGTAATGCACTAAATGACAGTCTTTGATCATAATGACCTGGTACAGTTCACGTTGCCCTGCAGAAGCTAGTCATTACGGCAGCCATGAGTAGGCGGATGTGGCCAGCGGCACCACTCGGTTACGCTGAGGCATTTAAAGGCAGCAGAGTTTGTGAAGGATCCATCGGTTCGCGGCTGACCGTCCGACAATGACATTCCCGTCAAGCAGCAGACGCTTCCCAGCTTGCCTAAGAGCTTTTCTGGCATTAGAGCTAAAGGGTGGCTTCGAACAGAGTTCAACACACCCTGAACGAACGAGCGCTGCGCTTGTCCAGGCATGAGCTGCGGTGTTTTGCAAGGACTCACGAGAGACAAAAGTCTAAAGGTGTTCTCTAGTCTTGCCGCAACTCTCCCCCAAGGCTAACGAACTGATTTCCAATGTTGTTGCCGTGATTCACCAGTAGCTCAGGCAACGGCCGTGTCCCGGTGACACTTGGGGGGGGGGGGGGGTGAGTCAGTCGGACTCGCCTTAAAGCCGTTCCTCACGACTCTGTGATTTTCACCCCTCCTGTGTTTGAACACTCAAGCCCAGACTCTCTGGTTAATCCGGATCGAGCGCCAGCGCCATCAGCAAATGGGATGCAAATTCTGATGGAGGTACGGAGGTGTGACTCCTGCAGCCGTCGCCGCTTCCAGGCGTGCGAGCCCCACCTGGACTCTGAGGGTGGGACCCGAGCGGGGCAGGTCAGAGAGGAAGGAACGAGTCTGGGTGCAGGTTTCTGTTTTCTGTTGCTGCGAAGGCAAAACAATCCAGCCTTCGAACGCATGACCTCACCACCTCCGTTTTACCTGGCGCTGGCAGTGACAGGAGCACATAGGGCAAGATAGGAGCTGCATGGCGACACACTGAGAAAACTCTACACCAAAGATTTTGAGAGGTCAAAAGGGTAAGTGTATTTTATTAGAAATTTGTCCAGACTTAAGCAGAAATCTTTTCCTACAATTTTAATACAAAACGCTTAAGGAGAGTTTTAGAATTTGACCGGAACGAGATGAAAGCATGGATCCATGAACATGTTGGTTTTTTGGGGGTTTTTTTTCTGCATACTAAGACATGCTTAAACTCTCAGCTACTCGACTACAACACCCAACAAATCACTGATAAAACTCCAGGGTTTCCTCAGAATTCAGTCAGAAGACCGAAACAGGGACCCAGTCAAGCTAAAATGTAAGATTTGGGCCGGATTAAATCTGCTTATGGGTCATTTCAGAATCTCCGACAGGCAAACAAAGGTTTCACTTTACAGGCTGAAGGAAGTGGTACTCACCTATCAGGACTGCTCATCTCTGACTGCTCTCCATTGTGACATGCAACAGAATATAAATCTCATGCGTGACAGACCGAATCGCATCAGACTTGATGGGTCAGCAATAAGATCTGAACAGGGGATCTTAAAAAGAGAAAAAGAGCATGAAAGGCAGGATCTGCGGATGAAACCTTCAGTTTATAACTGATTCTTACCACAGAATGTGCTCGGCTATGAAATTCAAGCGATGATAGAAGTGAAATATAGCGGGAGAATGGTATGGGCCCGAGAACTGAGGCTTGAGGCACTCCGGCCAAAAACTGCACCCAGGATGAGACACTCGCAGAGGTTCACCGATATGTAAAATCTGACACAATTCAGATGTCGTTCTTCAGATTAGAGAAGTGTGTTCCACAGTGTGAACAGAACTTTTGTGGAAGAAAGAAGGAAGAGCAGCTGAAGCAACAGGATCTTTTGGGTTCTGTACCGTTGGGATCTTTTGGAGGCTTTATTTTTTACTTCTGTCTCAATCTTGGCTCCGTACTGCATTTGTGATCTTGCAGCTCTAGTCTGGGCTCACTCACTGCTCTGCTTTGTCCTGGCATGTTCGCACACTCCCCGTTCCTGCACTGTGACTGAGAAACCTCTTTCTCCTCTGCTGTGCTGCAGACTCTGTTAACTCATGGTTTGGTATTGGACTCCGTGGTCTGATGTGCTTTTCTGTTGCAGGAACGAACCGCCACATCGAGAGAGAATTGATCAAGAAAGGCCGACTGTGGATTACTAAAACCATCATGGCTGTTTCTTATACGACGCATACGTCTCTCTTCCCACTTGTCTTCCTCGTCTGTGCCCCACTCGCATGCCAGTCCCAAAACACCACAATAAGCTCCATAACCACTCCCTCAAACATTACCTACCTGATGGGTGTGCGAGGCTGTGGAACCGGACTGAATCCAGAGTACAGGTACCTGTGTGACCGCCGGGCGGCATGGGGCATAGTCCTGGAGACCCTTGCCTCTGCAGGCTTCCTGTTGAGTATAGGTCTCTTTTTGGGCCTGCTGCTCTGGGCCTTGTGCACCTGCGTGTCTTCTCGGCACGGCCGCAGCGGCACAGTTGGGGGCTCAATACTCTCCGTGTCCATGTTCCTCCTGGCCACAGCTGGCATCTTCGCCATCACCTTCTCCTTCATCATCGGCCTCACCCCCCAGACCTGCCCCACCAGGGTCTTCCTCTTCGGGGTGCTCTTCGCGCTGGCCTTCTCCTGCCTGCTGGCTCGCTGCCTCGCAATGCTGGGCTTCGCTGCCGCTCGAGGCTGGGGGGAACCGGGCGTGGCCCTGGGGCTCTTTGCCGTCCAGGTCATCATCTCCACAGAGTGGCTTATCATCGTCCTGGTGCGGGACCAGAAACCCTGCCAGTACAGCCAAAAGGAGTTTGCCATGCTGCAGATCTACGTGCTGTGCCTCTTGCTGATCAGTCTGATTCTGTCCATGCAAATTCTGTGCCGCTCCTGCTTCACGTACAGCTACAGCTACACGGGACCCACCAACCAGCAGTGGAGGGCTCAGGCCGCGACCCTCTGCGTCACCCTGCTGCTCTCAGCCTGCATCTGGGTGGTGTGGATCGCCATGCTGACCAGGGGGAACCCCGAGGTGGACCGCCGGCCGGTCTGGGACGACCCGGTGCTGAGCATCGCCTTGGTCGCAAACGGCTGGGTGTTGGTGATCGGGCACGGCCTGTCCCAGGTCGCCTTCTTCTGCAGGGGGGAGGCCACAGCGCAGGAAGTTCCTCTAAACTTTGTAGGCTGGACCAGCCCCAGCGCCGACATCCCCGGACTGGGAAGCCAGAAGGAAGGAAAGGAAAACGGAAGCTTCGAGACGGACGGCGAGAACAAGAGAGGTGAGATGGAGACATGGTTAGAGTTGGTCTCTGCTCTCACTCTGTTCAGAAACCTGTTTGAAAATCTGATGTTACTGATGTAGCACAAACTAAACTTATTACATTTAGCAGATTAGGAAATGTATTAAATCTACCCGGATCCGTGCTGCATTCGTTATCCTGCAGCTTTAGTCTGGGCTCGCTCACCTCAGCAGTTTTTTTTTTTTTTTTTTTTTTTTTAGATGACCAATTACACATGAATTAAACACTGGCAATAAAGCAAAACACCATTTCAAGAAAATCCCCATTAGACTCACACATTTCTCCACCGTTTAGCAATGCGTCTTAATTCAATTAAACAATATCATCAAACAGTTTAAAGGCTCAAATAAACTGTTTGCCTTTAACAGTTTAGCACTTGCTGAGATGCTTGAGAATCTGTTATTGTCCAGGCAAAAAAACAACAACAACAAAAAAAAAATATTCAAACTTAACTCCAGGGCAGAGATTTCATGTCGGTGAAGCATATGAGACAGATGGCGTCTAGCTGAAGAAAAAGTGCACAGTATATTTTGCTGTAGAACAGAGGAGCTTAAAGTATAATATCTATTTACTAATTTATGGTCATATTAATGATTTAAACAAAAAAAAAGTTTATTTTAAAACACACAGACGTTTTCACACCCTTCAAACTTTGTCTCATTTCAATGACCAACTTCAGTGTATTTCACTGTGATGTACACAAATTATCACATGAATATGAAATGGAACATAATTTGAAACCTGTTTGAAAGGTTTCAAATTAAAGGTGTGTTCGGCCCCTCTTGACTGTGACGCCCAAAATAAAATCGAGTGCAAACAGTACAAACATCACACAAAATCCCAACGTTGCACATGAGGGCTTCAGATTCAAAGTGAGGAAAACGGTAAAAAGTTAAAAGGGTGTAATACTTTTTTTTTTTTTTTTTTTTTTTAATGTTTTACATTTTATATTCTTCTGTCTTGGCGTCTCAAGTATCAACAGATCTAACTGTCCAAGTTAGAGAAAACATATGGAACTGGTTCCTGATTGGATTTTCTTGTGTGAGTTGAATTAGAGAATCCCAAAAGTTTTCATTTGAAAAACGTAACATTTGAAACCAAATCTAGGCTGTTTTCTGACAATTTCTATATTTAACAAAGTCAACTTGCATGCTACAAAACCCCTAAGATCTGCTAATGGGCCCGTTTCCCCATATTCACACTCCTGACTTAAATAAGTGGGTCACTAACAGGCTTCTGTGGAAATCAATGTCAGGCGAAGGAGATGATATAGTCATTTAAATCAGTGGTACTGAACCGTGGAAAACGCAGAACGCCGACCCCGGCTGCAGATTGAAAGCTCAGGTCGCTGCACATTCACAACAAAGTTTTCTTAATTCGAGATATTTTATGTCTGCAGTCTCTGGGGGCCAGAACATAATTCGTTTACCTTCAGAGGTAGAACATGAACAAAGTTATTTTCTGGCCTGCAGGGAAGTTCTCACAAGGTCCTACATCAGTGTAGTAACCGAGCCCGCTTCAAACGTCTAACTTTGCAGTGATTCCCAACCCTTGTCCTCAAGCCAACATTGCTCTGCATGTTTCAGATGTTTCGCTGCCTTAACACACCCGAGTCGGACGACTGCAGATCAAGAAAAGCCTGTTAATCAGATGTGCTGAAGCAGAGAAGCACCTGAAACGTGCAGAGGCTGGGTTAGAGGTCGGGCTATGATGTCATCATCATTTGCCAATAATTGGTGTCAAATATTAGTCAACTGTGCAGAAATCTAAAGGATCAAAAAAAGCAAATTAATAGATTTAAAAAAAAAAATTAAATGCAAAACAACTATATAAATAAATATATAAATATTTTGGGGCCTGAGCACACAGCCCTGATGAACTTCTGCTAAAGTCTGACTCTGTGTAAACCTGAGGCAATGGGGTGATGACCATTTATTCTCTACAATGAGGATGAAAATCTGCAGAATGGAGATGTTTACCTTTTTTTTTTTTTTTAAGAAACTCCACAAACTTTTCCATACGAGCTCAAAATTTCTGATATTCTTGATTCTACATATTTTATTCCATTTACTTAAATGTTTTCCACCGGCGTTTTGATGATTTATCTCAGGCGATGAGCTCATAGTTTTGAAAGTCAGAAGGCCTCACTGCCATCACCTTAATCATCAGCTCTTTCCACAGATTCTCTCTCAAACTGTGTCAAAACTCTGGTTTGGAACAGACGGTCTGGGTCAACAGTCTCTTCTGACTGGTCCAAAAAAAAGTGAATCTATGTCCAGACCTGGTCAAATCAGTTCTCAGTCTTTTCCCTTCCAGATTCAGAGAGAATCTCCTCCCTGTGCTGAGCTGCTGCTGTGAATGATCATCATCCTCCTGCGAATGCAAATAGCCCCTTCTGTGGTTTCATTTATGGCGTTGGCTCGGATTTATAATATCCGGAACATATTACATAGGAAAATATCTGCCATGAAAAAGCAAAGAGCTTTTTTGTACTGGGAGACGCTGAATCTGAGTGTATGCGAGTGTTTATGGGCAATGTCTTCCTTGAGGAAACTGATTTTTCTGCTGATAAAAACTGCAAAGATTGAGCCTGGGCAGGTGAATGTGCCATCATTCTGCTCAGGTCGCACTGTGTACTGTGAACGCTGACCTGATTCTTCCCAAACTGCATCATGTCTCTCCCCCTTCAGGCAGGAGAGCTGAGCCAGCGCTGCGATCCCCCTACGAGTCAGGCTTCTCCATGACGGTAAAAAAAAAAAAAAACAACCCACTGAGACTTTCTACCTCAGCAATGCAATAAAACTTAATGAACACACCGCTTACCCGTGTCTTTCAGGAGATTGACCCCAACAAGGACTACACCATCCCTCGCCCTCAGACCACCAACTTCAATGAACCCTATGATGAATACTACGGAGAAGAATAAAGAGGCATCACGGCTCACCAGTGCACACGCAGGAAATCCGCCGCAAGACCAAAAGGACACGGACGTTTGAATGTGCGAATGTAAATATTGTTGGTGCTTTGTTTCATAAGATGAAATGCTTCCGTGAGTGAAATGGGAATCGGCTGTCTGACACGCCGAGCTCGGACGGAGAGCAGAGGGAGTGAGTCTCTGTGGTTATGTGCGGTCATGGTCTGTTCTGATCATAGATGTATATAAAAGCCCCTTTGTCACCCCGAGGTGACAAAGGAGGCGTGAAACCATCGCAACGAAAGTGCCAAGAGCTGCCGAGGAGAGCGGGTCATCAGAGAGGACAAAGGTCAGCGGATGAGATGAAAACGTTAGGTGGGACCTGAAAGACGAGGCGAGACGAGACAAAAAGGACGTCAGGACGGGACTGAGTGTGCTATCGGCAAGTTGCTTCCTCTCGTTGAGATTCAGTTCTGCTGTTCTGTGGTTGTTCCTGCACAAGGTAGCTCAAGTAGACGTGCACAGATTGCATTTTTAAAAAGCCTGACCTGTTGATACATCTTTTTCTTTCCTTTTTTTTTTGACTGAAAGTTGCCAAAGTCACTAACTTGACAACGGTGGGGTGGCTACTGTTTACTGGTGGATGAGATCGGTTTCACGTACGCCGTCCGTTTGGCAGATTCCCAAAATTCAGAAAATTGGGGAAGATTTCAGAGCTAAGTCCTGGAATTAATATTACACAGACGGATGTCTATCAATGAGTTGCAATTTCTATAGAAACTGGAGTAAACTGGAGTAAACAAAGGTGTATCAAACATTTTGTCAATAAAAAGTTCTTTTACAGAGGCTCAGTTTCTTGCACCATGATCTATCCAGACAGGCTCAAATGCAATCATCGAGAAGGTAATTCAGTTCAAGAAGTGAAAGCCGCTTAATGTCACTGAAACAGGCAGATTGACCTTACAGCTACTGAAAACAATTGAGTATTTCTCAGAAAATAACAAAGCACTGTAGTGTCACAGTTTGACCGCCAGATGGCGACATACGGGCATTCTAAGGAACAGGAGCTGCCATTAAGAGTGCAGTTATCACGTTCCCTGTCTCTTCCCTTCCAACTAAAGCAGCACACAGGATGATTTAAATTCAATAATCGCATTTTTTCCCTCCCCCTCCACTGAGAACCAATTTATGCCTAACCTCAACAAACCCAAATCCCTCTTCTTTATCAGGACGCTCTTCAATCTACTCTTCCAATTACCCCAACTTCCAATTATTCAGAAAGACACGTGCCATCAAATTGGCAATTGGCCTCTCGTGCATTAGAGCAATTAGCGAGTATGAGCTTTTTCCTGTCGCATCCAGCCCATTTGCTCCACATGCAATTAAAGCTGGCTCCAGCGGATTGTTTCCCCCTTGGCATCCACGAGGAAAAGTGTGGAGCCGCTTATCGCTCAGAGGATTTCGGGTCCCGGGGAGAACAAGGCCTCTGCAATCCATCAGTCATCTCGGCTGAAGCCAAAGACCTCCACCTCGTTTTCTGACAGAGAACCCAGAGACTAGACTCGAGTCAAAGTAGCACTAATCCAAGTGAAACTGGAGTAAACAAAGGTGTCATATTTTTGAACTGGGCAGACAAAATAGAATGAGGAATTTATGTAAACGTGAAACATAATCACAAAATAATTGCCAAATACTTCAGTTGTGATACTCCATATCAATATTACCCGGGCAAAAGTAAAAAAGTATAATAAAATGCAGCGTCGTAAAACTATCCCGAAAAAGTCCCTCCAGTAATTGGAGCCACTTGCTGCTCGCCTTTCGATGCTTTTTGGAAAGTTCCTGGCGCAGTTAAAAGCTTTCGAATCAGGTTACAGTTCCCTAAAAGCAAAACAAAAAATACTAGAAGTACAAGATTAAGTCAAATCATTCTTCCGTGACAAAACATGGCGTATTGTCCTGATATGAATTTAAGACTTTCTAACGTTACACCAACAACTGAAATGACCTGAAACATTCCTTTACGGTTTATTATGTTCCGGCCATCACAAAAATCTACGGATGCACCGATTGCTGTGTTCTGGCCGATCGTGATTTTGAACAAGTCTGACCTAGAGATATTAAGATTTTTTTTTTTTGTTTCCCCCTCTGAAAAGTTAAAGTTACTATAGTTACCTGAGCATATGCAGACACAACCTGGTGCTCTGTCAGTCAAATTTCTTGAGTCTCGGCAAAGCAAAGGGGGTCAGCGGTTAATTTTCAGACCTTTGTTGAGGGAGGTGAGATCGGCTTGACATACAAACATCGGGCCGGTCGACCAAAATGAAGGAAATCTGTGCCGAACACTCTGTAAAAATCGCAACATAGATTGACGTTTGCGATTGTGATGTGACGAGGTGCGACAAAAAAAAAACGGACTATTTCTGCAAGGCGACGCGAGAGACGAGCAAACCTGCAGGCGAGAGAAGACATGAAGACCAGCATAAAAACCAAACAGTTTATTATATACATTCAATAATAATGAAGAGAATAAACAAAAGGCAGACAAAAGGCTGGCAAAAATAAAACATCATGAGAAAATACACTTATTTACTTTCACTTATTTAAAAAAAATCACTTGGATAAATGAGCTTTTAAGAGCATGTGACATAGAAAAGAAACCTTCACATGCAATTCAAACCCATTTATTAACTGCTGTACAGACTCCCACTGAGCTGGCTGGCTGGATAGGAGAACTTTTGCTTCCTTCGCATCAATCCGTTTCATTTGTTTTTTGTTTTTTTTGACACTTTCCAAATACAATTTGCCCCAATTATCAGATATGAGAACAAGCAAACATCTCATGCACCCGTCGGCTGGGGATCTGGGGCGGGGGGATCCCTCCGCGTGCCAGAATCCGACCTCGGATGAGTCGGAGCCGAATTGAACTATTCATCCAAAACGACCGGACGTTCACCAGGACGACAGAGGCCCAGGCGAGAGATCCTCCCCGCCAGAGTAACGCGGAGCGCTCCTGTCGCCTCCCGTTGAGCCTCAAACACTTTCAGCCCGGACTTTCCGTAACGTTCCTCGTCAGTCACGTCGCGGCGCATCACGTCGCAAAAGCCCTCCCCACTTCGTGAGCCGTAAACACTCCCATCCTCCTCCAGCACTAGGATTTGAATTCATGCACAAATAATAATAATAATAATAAAAAAAAAAAAACAGAACAAAAAAAAAAAAAAACAAGACTGACACCTTTCCTCTCTCGCAAGAGCATGCATAGCAACACTTCTGATAATACTTGTAAGGAACAGAAAGTCAAAAAAAAATAAAATAAAGAGGTAATGCTCGTCAAGGAATACTCGTTGGACCTACTGCACACGGATTTCACAATCATACGAGAAAAACAGAAAACACGGCACATCACGCGTCGCGTTGGTACCAATCCTCCTCTGGAAGGCCGGCAGCGTCACATCCCCTGCGCTCCTTTTGACGCGTCTGCAGCGTGGAAACTACGTGCGACGTCGCCTCGTCGACGTGATGCCGCCACGCGCTTTGCGTGTGATATTTTGACTCGTACCCAACGTGGAAGAGTTGCGTACTTTATACGTTTGGGCGTCGAAGGGATGCGGCATGTTCAAACGTGGACGATCCTCCTGACGGTCCGCGTGCCGGCGCCGTCATTCTGTCAGCTGATGATCGACGGGCGCCGCTTCTCGCCGTCGCATCGTTCACGAAACGCGGACGGCATTGGACCCATTTCTACCTGCTCCGATTTCCTCCGTCTGCACATCTAACGCTGTGTTTGTGTTTGTTTTCCAACCCCCCACCCCTCCAAAAAAAAAACAAAACAACAAAAACAAAAACACCTCAATAAATTAAGGGTGAGAAGCAAATTCAAATCACGTCCACTGCAAATCTTTCAACGCTTTTGTCGTTTTTGCCTTGATGACGTTTCTCCCCTCACGAGGTACAGCTGCGAACCGCTGGGTAAAATATTGCAAAAGTAAAAGTCTTTAAAAAAACAACAGAAAAATAACAGAAGAAATACATCAGAACCAAAACAAACAAACAAACAAAAAAAGAAATTAGATGTGCTGTCTTTAAAAAAAAAGAAAGAAAGAAATCTTTGGAAAGGCAAATGATAGTGAGATTCGTAGAGGGAAGTGGTAAGTCAGTCGTTTGCATGACGCCTTCAGTCACCAGGAGTAAAAACCACAACATGATGAATTTTAAACTAAACTAGTTGATGAAATCCTATCTTTTTTCTCTGCTGTTTTTCCTACTTCATTATATTACTGTGATCTCTACATGCTGCTGGATTGGAACTGCAGTGTAAACAAAAAAAACAAAAAACAAAAAAACAACAACAACAAAAAAGAAAAAAAGAATGGAGGAAAGAAAAAAGAAGGAACAGAACTGAATTGTTTCCCTCGTAGCTGCTCCCGCTTTTCCTTTCTGTCCTGTCGCGTTCATGTCCGTCCAATCCGCTCGCTGCAGCTGGAATGTCTTGACGGTTTGGGACACAAACATGTACAGGGTCCGTTGTTTTTTGTTTTCTTCTCTTTTTTTCCTTTTTGACTGATTTGAAAGAAGCAAAAGTAAAGTATCAAGAGCGAGTGAGGCGCCGAACTTTCACAACGAACTGGAATCTACGTCCGCCGGAGAAAATAGTTACGTCCGCTCGAGTTGTAAACCAAACAACTGAGGTAATGCAGAAAAAAAACACATCTTTCCTTGTCACGTTCAAACGCATCGGAGGACTGATTATCTCGTCTTCTTGAGTTTTCTAGAGTATACTGGGTTGAAATGACAAAGATGAAGGCAGTGGGATATAGTTCGAAGCAGTGGTTTCCATCATTGAAATGAAGAAAAGAAAAATCCTATATCCTGAATCAAGTACTTGGTTTCATCCATTAGTTTTTTTTTTCTCCTCTCATTATTGTTTCAACTATTCAGCCGGAAAAGATGATTGCAGCAGATCTACGCTGTGCGTAGCTATAAATGTAGTGTTTAAAAACAGAGAGTACCTTTGCACATTAACGCTGTGGCAGTTCGGAGTCGCAGTTCAGTCCAACGTCGGGAGAGAGAAACGTTACGCTTGGTGCTGAATGGAGCTGCGGGTTTAAGTGGGTCGAGTTACAGGGCAGCTCGTGTGGAGAGACAAAAAAAAAAAAAAAAAAAAAAAAAGATTCGTAGTGTTTCAGAGGTCCCTCTCCGCCTGGGTCCCGTAGTTTTTTTTCTTTCTTAAAATGATCCCAAACGCTGCTCTGAAGTTCAAACCAGCGGCAGGCTCCAGCTTCATACGTGGGGGACCCTCGTCATAGCAGGTTTTTCTGATTTTTTTGTTGCGTTTTTGTTTTCCTGTCTTTTACCCCCCACTGGTTTCATGTCGGCGACAGAAAAAAAAAAATTACAGGCAGTTTGGTTTTGGTGATGTGGCAAAGACCACAAAAAAACCCAAAAAAAAAACAAAAAAAAAAGAGAGAGAAAAAAACAAAACTGGCAAAAAAAAAAAGTGAGAAGTGAGCTGTCACTATTATAGTCTGCCTGCAGATAAAATGGAGGGGAGGCTCCTGCCAAAAACACGGAGCTTCAGAGGGAGTTTTGGAGAGAAGTGGAATTCCTTGGATGGGATTGGGGTTTTTTTGTTTTTTGTGGCTTTAGTAAGGAGCAAACCTACTGTATCCCGCCCGGTATAAACTAGCCTGGAAGACAGAGGACAGACAAAAACAACAAAATTAGACCCTTATAGAAATGTCTACGTTTATTTGAATCTTTACAGGTTCCTGAAAATGGTCTTTTTCAAAGTTGCAGAGTTGTTACATGACTCGTTTAGAGTTTATTGTGGTAACGGGCTATTTTATAGTTTATAAAACAGACTATATTTATGTTTGAAATAATCTTGAGTTCTAGTTTAGTTCCAGCAGTAAAACCATATGAATGGCCAAAACTAATTTCAAAATGGTCTTCTGTTGTTTCATTTTTGAATAATATTATGTTGCTACAACCCTAGAGAACCAATTTACATGCTCTATGACGGCCTTAGTTGTTGCATTCATGATCCTGTCTTCTCTGCTGTCCATGTTTCATTTTGTTCCTGTGTGTCTCTTTGAAAAAAGACACGAGCAGAGAAAACGAGACATCCTTCATACACTTCAAAGTAAGAGCATGAATATAAACATCTAACTGTTTGAAGAAATCCTGACAGTAGATGAACAAAACCTGGACACAAATATCAAACTTTACTCAGCTGAAAGCTTACGAAACAACCAAGTAAACTGGCACTTTTGAATGAATCCTGAAAAATTTACTTTTGTTTTCAAAAATAGTAAAAGCTTGACGTAAAAATTTAGCTTAGCTATTAGCGTGTTAGCAGAAGTGCGCCCTCCACACCTGTCATCTATTAGTTAGGTATTGATCAACATTCCAGAGGATGTGCAGTGAAGCTGCTGTTTACAGCACAACCGTGCTAACCATGCTAATTGCTAACCTAAGAAGAAAATCTTATGTTATTTGTAGGACTGTCGGCTCACAGAGAACCACTCACAGCAGGACGGGAAACAAGAAAACCTTCTTAAAGAGCAATTTGTATTGGCAAATCCAAACTTTACAAAAGCTGGGTGCCAGAAAGTGGCAATAAATCTCAGATTTTCTCATTTTAGAGACGTGACTCTTACCATGGCTCCCACTCCGTAGGCAGCAGCAGCTGGAGTTAACGCGTGGTACGGATCTGTAGTGTATACCCGCCCATAACTAAATAATCAATGATAAAACAAAAGGTCAGAACGTTAACAATTTTCTATCTTCATCTGAGGATAAGCCAGTCATTCGGCCTCACCTGTCACTGTAGGCGGCAGCAGCGGCTGTTGCTCCGGTCACGGCAGCAGGCTGGGCGTAGCGATATGCGGCGGCAGCGGCGGCGGCGGCAGCGGCAGGATAGCCTCCCTGGAGACACACACACACATGCACACACACAACTAACTGGCATGGCTCCGAGGAGGAAACAGCTACTGTGAACAGGTGATATTATTTGCAAAAAAAAAGAAAAGAATTTTATCACATAAAAGCCTCATGGTATCCTAAAAATAACTAATATACATCTAAACTTAGGAAAGAAAAAAAACAACGAGCACAATGTGTCAGTGTGAGACAGAGGAAGAGACAGAGGACACTGGAGTGTCAGGATTACTGTATTACCACTAAAGGGAAGGAGGGAAAAGAGGTGGAAGACAGAATGTCCTGCTCAGGGAACAAAACTTAAACTCTGTGCGGAGGAGAAAAAGGACTCAAATGATTAAGAGAAAAATAATCTAATGGTGGCTCAACATGATGCTGATGATGATAATGAGGATCAGATTCATGTTACAAACTGTTCTGTCAGAGGGATTCAGGACAAATAAAGAGACAAAAGAAAAGATGAGAACAAAGTGAGGACACACTCACACAGGCCCAGACAGACAAAATCATCCCTCTGCACCGAGACTCCATGCATGACCCAGAATTACAATTCAGAGTTCAACAAGAAAAAAACAAAACAAAACAAACAACAACAGCAAACACCCCCACTGCATTTGAACCTGAGGTGAATGTGAGATCAGCAAAGCCGAAAAGAAACACCAGATCGTTCTCTAAGGCTCCTGTAGGGCAAAAAGCAGCAGCAGCAAGGGCAGGAGAGGGAGGGTGGGGTTATTAATGGGGGGGAGCGGGGCTCTCAAGGCGGGTGGAGGGAACAGGAGGAAGGGGGTGACAGCAATGTAGTAGGGCCGCATGCACCAGCTGATCAGCGCATGCTTGGCTTATTATCCTGGGAGGGGGTCAAGTCAGGCAGAACGCATGCTCTCCGCTTCAACCTGGAGGCAGAAGGCTTAAAGAGAATCTTGCTAGCTAAAATCGCTAAACCAAACCACAGAGCTCTAAATGGTTAAGTGGGAGTGGGGGGAAAAAACAAGAAAAAAATAATAAAATCGATGGCTGAGCTGTGTTTGTAACACGGTTATAATTGTTTTGGGGGAAGAAAAAAGAAAACAGTCAGCAGTTCTTGGTCACAGTTGTTGAACAGAGGCTGCAGTTTTGGATGCAGCATGAAAGGCGCCGGGAAAGCCCACGAGGAGTTAAATCAGGCAAATACTTGAGACCCAACTCTAAAAAAATGCTTGTATTTTAACCGTTTTAAACAACAAATGTGTATTATTATGCATTAACGCGCACAGCGGAAGCCGTCTTAGCACCGCCGCAGAAGCTACCATCTACAGTTTTCCTTATTTCCACTCTTGGGGGTTCGGCCAATCAGCGTTCAAGAAAATAAGTGCAGCTCCTGGATTTGGCTGCTTCGCAAATTCTTTTGTCAAGTAGCGTCATTGCAGATTTCAGATAAAGACCAATTTAGTCCGATACTCATATTTCGTCTGATATCGGACCGATTTCCAATATGAATATTGGATCAGGACGCTCCTGGCTCAAAGGTGCTGAAATGCTTTAGAAGAAGACTGAGGTGACAAAAATTGCACGTCAACAGTTTAGCTTGGGTTCGACCCGTTAGCACCGGTTCGGGCGTGTCCAAAGTGTGGCCCAGGGACCATTTGTGGCCCTTGAAATTACGTTGCTTGACCTCTTTATCGCAAGTCAAGAATAGTACAAATTTGGCCAACAAAATGAAACGGTTGAACCAAAAAATTTGGAAATTTCCCGTTTTTCCTTTTAATAAGGCAACAGTTGAAAGTCCTTTAATATTTTGGAACTTTAAGGCTATACTGCCTTCCTAAAAAATTTATTTATTGTTGAACAATTAGATTAAATTTTTTAAAAATAAATAAAATGAAATAAGTTGCCAGTTTGGACACCAATTATAATAAAACTAGTGATTTTTGTCCAAATAATTTTTTGTAATATGGATTTTTTTTTACTTTTACCATTGATTAAAAGGAACTCAAATAAAAATATTTGCAGTAAAATGTATGTGACAAAAACTGAGACCAGCACTGTAACTCTAATGCAGGTATGAAAAAAAACTACGACTGTAAATGAAGGGGAAAAAAAAAAAAAATCACGTTTTTGCCAATGGGAAGATCGAATAATTGCAATTTTATTTCCTGAACAGCCAACAGGTTCTCTTTTGAACAGCTTGTGACAAAGACTACAAGCAATATACATATATTTATATATATTTTTTTAGTAGTAGTAGAAGTTTAGTGAACAAACAAAAAGTTCCCCTTTTTCCACAAGTGGAAAGATTCAGTGAGTTAGTAGAAGAAAAATAAAAACAAGTAAAGCAAAACTCCAAAGCCTTTTTCTCAACAACTAAAAGACGACATGTTCCAGATCAGATCAGAGGATGATTCGTAAGATCAGAGGAGGTAGTAAAGTCAAACAATGCACACTGGAGGTTCGATGGTGAGGTGACCCTACCTGAGGCAATCTGGGACTAAGGACTGAGTCCTGTAACACTAGTCTATAGAGAGAACAGAAACAGCCGTTGTCAACCTGGATACGCACACACTCACACACACACACACTGATGCACACCGCAGCATCCGCCCACAAAGCAGCCTTTGTAGTGGTGTTTCAGATCCTCCTTACTATGATTAAGATGGTCTCTTTTTTTATTCTTAATCAGCTTGTTATTTTTAAACCCAGACAGATCTGTGTGCGTGTGTATGTGTTTGTCACTATTCTTTTTTACTGCAGATACCAAAAGCCCTCCAGCATGAAGTACCTTGCAAATTACTGACGCGTTTGAGCAGTTTCACCATCATACAGGCAGCTCTGTGCGGCGCACGGCTGAATGCACATGCAGAATCACCCCGAGAGGGAAAAGGAAAAGGAAAAAAAACAAAACGAAACGAAAACAACAGAGCAGACAGAAGGCCGTGAAGGCAGGGACAGAGATGACGTGTTGTTTCGGAAGTGAGTTTACTTACATATAAGTCTGCAGCTCCGTAAAACCCATCCTGATACACCACGCTGAGAGCAGGGGGAACGAGGAGGGGGGGGCGGACATGGCAGATGTACAGAGAGGACGAGGGAAGCGGAGTGGGAAGGTACAGGAGGGGAGGGTGTGGCGGAGTGGAGGGAGGGGCGCAAACGGAGTGGTGCACAGTCCCCAAAAAACCCCCCAAGGTGGATGAGGATCACAACACAGCATAAACAAAGAGAGGGAACAGAGAGGAGAAAAAACAGAGAAAAAAAAAGTGTTATTTCACACCCATGCAGCATGCAGAGGAAATACAACTTCCATTTAAGCTCCATGAGTGCAGCTGGAAACAATTGTACGTTTCACTCCTAGGGCAGGGCCGGCCCAAACATTGTTAGGGCCCTAAACGGGTTTTCATTTGAGGGCCCCATCAATGCCAACATGTCAACACCAAATAATTTAATATTCCTAAGCTACTCTATGTCTGTAACATACCTGTTATCATTAGCATAATGCCAGTGTTATCATGGCTATTAAAGCTGCAGCATGTAACTTTAATTTTTTTTTTAAACTTATTTGTTGATGTTATATCTTACCGTCACAGCATAATGATAAGAGATGATCTGAAAAAAAAAAATCTAGCTCCTCTACCTTCTTCCAGCACTAATCATAAAAATAACCAATCTGAGCCAAGAGGAGGGTCTTCGCACTTTCAATCATGTTTGCGCTCAAGTCAAATCAAAGTTCATTTCTGAAGCACATTTACGACTTGCTCAGATTTTTTTCCCACAGATTATATGTCTCGTGTGATTCTGTCACACTATGACAGTTTTTATATTTAATGAATATGAAAAAAAAACATGCTTGAGTAAAAGTTTCGTACTGCCGCTTTAATTTTAACCATGCAGGAGTAGCAACCAAAAAAAAAAAAAAAAAACATTGGCTTTTGAGATGCAGAGTAGTATTAAAGCATTCCACACTATTTTAATTATTTTTAAAGTAACATCAGCTCATAAATACCAAATTTACAGTAAGTTAACAAGTTTGATATTATCATATTTTCCCAACAGTAGCAGCAGCATCCAATAAACAGAAGAGATTCATGTAATTTATTTTTGGTACACCAACTATGCAACAATACAGACATTTTTCTATGCAGTTTATATTGTTGAATATTACTTTGAATGCATGTATGTTATCATGCTGGCTTGGTGTTATTTTGGCCCCTGTGGTAGTGTGGGGACTTAACTCACATCTGCCTGGGGCCAGCTCTGCTCCCGGGGCCAATATGTCAAGTTTAAGAATCTAAAATGTGATGGTAAAGAGCGACTGTTCCCCTGCGAGGAGAAATGCAATAAACTGCCTCTCTGATTGGGTCGTTTTATAGAGAATTACGCCTGGAGGTGGAGCCGGCGTGGAGAGGGTATTTCCTGCATCCTTCAATTTCCATATTCCCGAGTTTAATCATATCACAGCAAGTAGCAGCTAGGCCGTAAATCATTCAAATCTGCTTTGATCGCAGTGGAAATGCAGCAGCGGACCATCCCCCTACCCCCCACCGATTAGTCCTGTCATCACAGCACAACGACATGCACGGTACACAGAAAACAGACCCAGGCAAAACTGGTTCGTCTGTAGCTAAACCTGTGTACAAGGTGACTGCGTTTTGCATTATGTGTGTGCTTATGCAAATCTGCTGTCGGAGGGCGTCTGTTTATTCAAATCAACCCGCAGTGGTGTGGCGCAATCCAATCAGAGCGGAGCGCCGCGTTTCGGCTGCTTGCGAACAGACTGAAAAGAAGCTGAGGGTGACCACCGACTGAGCGTTTGAGTCAGACAGAGACCCGGGCGAGCAGATTTGTTCAAGCACCATACAAAGCTGACTAAGATTTTATTTCTGATGTCCCATGTTACTGCGCATATGACGTCAACAGCTGCTGTTGACTAAACAGGAAGATTTTCATTACCCAGGGTAGGCAGGGATGGCGGGCTGAGGCACGGCCGCCCTGACGGCGCTGTAAACGGGCCGGCCTCGGCCTCTGAGGTGAGCGCCGCGGAACGCCGCCGCCGCCGTCGTGGCTGCCGCTGCCGCCGCTGCGGTTGGGTAGGGAAACCCAGGGACTGGAAGGACATGACATGGGTTTGTTGAGATGAAGGTGAGAATGTCGCTGCGATCGTTTGGCAGACGGAGGACGCCCTTACCTGCGTAGATCTCTGGCCCATACACCGCTCCCACCATGGGACTTAGCTTCCACCCTGCTGATTGGTAACAGAGACAGGCAAAGGCAAGCAATAAAAGAAGCACTTTAAAAAACCTTTACATTCAATATATAGAAAATGTTTTCACTTTACAATTCGCCTAAGTACTCCAATGCACCACTTTTACTTTGCACTGTTTGTTTGGTGTTTATTACTGGAAACAGTGATTCACCACGGCTCTATTCCACCTGTGGTTAGCATACTCCCACATGTTAACATAGCAGATGTTACTAGCACCGTGGCTAATGTAGCAACAAGTGGTAAACTACTAAATTCTAACTCAGCAAAACCTGTTAACTGCTGTTAGCCAATAGGAAGGTTGCTAATGCTAGCTAGCATACTATCTACATTCAACACAAAATGTAGTGCTAGCTATTATAATAAAAATGATGTTAGTAGCATATTAGCTAATGGTGGCATATTACCTGATGATAGTATGCTAAATTTTACCATACTATCATTATGCTAGTGTTTAGCGCTAGTGATAGCGAGAAGGTCACTGTTAGCATGCTAGCTAGATAATTACCAATTGTTGCATAATGCTAAATTCCAGCACTGTAGAGAACATTAGCTACTATTAGCTAACATGCTATTAGAAATAAGTTATATATTGTGATTTAACCAGTTAATTGTGCTATTTTCTTCCATGTTGCTCTACTGACTCTTCAGTTTTAAAAATACCTCTAAAAAAAATTAAGAAGTGATCGGCTACAGTCGGCTGATGTGCTTTGATTTCAGTTTCTTCAGAGTATGACTTTTCTATACCCTATTTCTGCTCTTATATTTTTACAACTTTGTGCTCTTTGCCAAAGACTTCTGCTTACAGCATTTTCTGAAGAAATGCCTTTTAATATACAGTTTATGATGCAGTTTTTTTTTTTTCGATGAGAGCTTAACCCACTGCACAAATCGTTTTAATAAGATAGCATGTGTACGAGCGTGATTAAACATTTTGAAGGAAGCAGAGAGGACAAAGTGGAAATTTCAGTCCTACTGCCTCTCTCCCTTTGGGTTTTTTAGGTTCGGTGTTGGCGTGCGTCACTGCGGTTGTTACCATAGGGCAGCGTGCTGAGAGCCTCTCCATTAGGGTAAGGGCTGACGATTTTCTTGTTAGTCATCACCCTGGCGGTGGCATTATTCACCTGTGGGGGGAGGGGCGGAGGAGCAGACAGTCAAGCGCACAGACAACAGAGGAAGAGAAAATTAGCACACAAACTCAAAATTTAGGCCAAGGCTGATGTGTAGCTTGCTTATAACACTGTGGAGATAATTAACGTGCATATTGCTGATTATGATGCCTCCCTCTGACAATTTTATTTGCTGTCCTATTAAAAATGATTATATAGAGCATTTAGAGTGCAGGTTGATTTTCTTGTGTAAACATCTACTTTTCATGTTTAGCGATTTCACTCTGACGTTTGTTTTGAACCTTAATGATGCCATGAGGAACGTTTCTAAGGAAAACATTACAATATTTCTACTTAAACGGGAGGAATATCACAACTTGAGCAATATGGAGACACAATTTGTTTTTGTGAGTAGGCTGTTTGGAAATCTGACGGTTTTTGCCATCGGTGAAATCACCAAACCTATGATGGTTCCAGCAAACAGCAACAATTTTCTCGGTAGAAGTTTTACTGATGGAAGAAAACTCAAAGTTAGATATACGTGGAATCAGAGTAATCTGTGAAAGTATAAGAAGCTTCTGGAA
This sequence comes from Poeciliopsis prolifica, assembly GCF_027474105.1. Lineage (NCBI taxonomy): Eukaryota > Metazoa > Chordata > Actinopteri > Cyprinodontiformes > Poeciliidae > Poeciliopsis > Poeciliopsis prolifica. The sequence goes on along the minus strand of NW_026562385.1, from coordinate 10,257,159 downwards.
AAGAAGCTGCATTCAATACAACTCTGCATTATGGCTGCTTAAAAAAAGAGAGAAAGAGTATGACTTTCAGCAGAAATGCTAAACATTGTATAGCTTATTTTCTCCTAATGTTTAGAGTTTTTAGCTTCTGTCAGCCATGGACAATTCTGGTTCTGCAAATGTTTATAATGTTTGTAAAACTAAGAGTTAAAAGATATGTATTCCATAAGAAACTAACAGAGGCTGAGGTATACAGACAGCGATGCTAATCAAGCTACTAGTTCTATACCCTAAAAAAACAAAAAAAAGCTAAAGACTCTGTGGTTCATTTTTGTCTCTTCCTCTAATTTGTAATTTTTATATGTGTAATTCTAGGCTAGAAAAAAAATGCTGCTAGTTATGGTTCTTAAATACAAGCTAGTTGTAATTTGTGTAAGTAGGTCAAAACATAAAAACTATAAACTGGGAATAGATCACATTACCTTTCAAATATAATGGCCCAAGTCATTTTGTGACCAAAAAAAAAAAAAAAAAAGTGGCAAAATATGACTTGGGCCTTTTTTTTTTAAGAAGGCGACGATAAAACATACATGCAGTTCAAAGAGCTGTAGAACATAATAAGCCAGTAATACTCTATTCTCTAACGTTTTAGATCCTGAACTGGACCTCATTGTTATCTAGTCTTCAGCATAAGCAATAAAAATAAATGAAATCTGCTTTATTACAGAATGAGAGCATTAGCGGTCAGGGGTTTGGTCCATAACCAATCTTTTTTTTTTTTTTTTTAAATTTGCCCACCTAGCAACATTAAAAGGTCAAGTTAAACACTGGCAAAGGCACTAAAAGTGAAGCCCTGTGTTTCAGACAACAGAAGAGTACTCCTGCCGTTTGGCTGGTTTAACATGAGACTTATGAGGTCGCCATTAAATTATCAAAAGAAACTTGAAATCTCTAGATGTCTGAGATCATGTCTGAGCAGGATTTTAGGAGTTATAATCTACCTCTGAAGACATTAAAACGTCACAGATGTGCAGTGAAACTACGCATCACCAGTGACGACTTGACTCTGTGTCTGTGTTTGAGGGTAAAAGTGGATGGAGGTTGTTAAGGTGATTTTCAGTCATGCAACATAAAGCAAGCTGTGCAGTGGAGTTTCTTTCAGTGGTTGGCTCTGGAGGGATGTGTGAGGTTGCGCAGCGAAGGAAACCCAGCTGTTTATATTTCAGCATGCGCAGACGAACAAAATGGGGCTCTTATTGATGGTGGTGTGTATGTTCTGTGCATGCTTCCTGCTTCTTTTTATAAGGTTTTCTATCAAAGATGGCTGATGATCTTTCTGGGCTTCAAAGGCTCACACTTTGGTCCCCTTGATGTTTCCTCGTCTTCCCTTTGATGAGCTTTAAGAGAGGGAGGCTGTGGCTCTCCATAATAAGCCGTCCTATCTAAGAGTGCGCTGCCCAAGTTGCGTCTTTAACTGCTTGGGAAGCCAAAGATTAACGACCTTTTGGCATAACTCAAAGAGAGGGTGTGCTAGCATGCAGTAAATGGAGGAGACAGATGGGGTTGAGGAATGAGCGCGTTGGAGCACACGCGCACACACCACTCTCCCATTCAGAGGGGGAACAAGTAAAGCCTCGGCTGCCGTTTGCACTGCCTCGCCTGGTGAGTCACGTTCTTCATGTGCAGAGCTTCATTCAGATGGAAATTAAGTTTGCCTCGTTTTTCCCCTCAAAGCAGTTGTCAAGGTCAGGGGCGAATAACTCAATTAGCCTAGCCTGGCTAGCTTGTCTCACACAGCGGTCCAGATGTTGCAGAATGGAAAGGGGAATCAAGAAATCCCTTCGAATGGGTTCGGACCACTTGTTTGGTCTATATGTGATCAGATGGCGCTACCAGTTCAGTTTAGTGGAGGAAAAATGGTGGGTCTGTATACGGCGCCTTGCAAAAGTATTCGCACCCTATTACACTCATTTTGTGACATTGCGACAACTACTATTTGTGATGTATTGTATCTGGATTTTATGTGACAGACCAACGGAACATAGTAAAACAAAAATGATGAATGGATATTAAAATTTCAGAAAAAAAAATCATCTGGAAAGTGTTGTGTACATTTGTATTCAGTCCATTTAAGGTGATACTCCTGAATAAAACCCACTGCAGCCAATTGTATGGAAGTAAATGGGGAGCAATGATGTTTGCCAAAATATATTTTTTTAAAGTAAACTAAAATAAAAAGCCGATTCAAAACAAAAACCCTGAAACTAAAGAAAAATAAAATCGGAAACTGAAAAAAAAAAACTTTGAATCTGAAAAGAAAACTCAAACTTCTATTTTTCAATACAAATTTTTTTTTCCACTTTGAATTTTTTTTTTCAACTTGAATTTTGTTTTTCAGTTTTAATTTTTAACTAATTTTATGGCACCACTGTAGCTCCGTACAATGGCTTTCAGACATCACCTTCTTTGACCGCAGTCCATCTGTTTGTGCTTTAATTTTAGAATAAATGCAGCAGCTGTTCAGTTAAAACTGACAAGACAGACTTTATACTTTATTGAAACTGATTAAATGACACTGTAGCTCCTACTGCACACATTTCTTCAAAGAGTTGTGGATGCTGATGGCTGTGGGTGGGAAATGTCCTTTACTTTTTCAGCTTGCTGAGCTTTTATTAGTCACTGGATCTGACGCCGTTGGTCTAAGAATGCACAGACTGCAGTTTTCTATCGGATCACCAATGTTTTATAAACCTGAACAGGTTATCAGACGTAATAAAAACAACTAAAACCAGTAAAATATACTTTGAAAACAATGTATAGTTTTTGCATCGTGATCTTGCGCTCCTTTGAGTTGGTCCATCACATAAAATCCCAGTGAAATGTATTGACGTTTGTGACTGAAGCAAAATCCAGTGACGTGTGAATACTGTCCCAAGGCACTGCATATGTACACGATGATAAGTGCATTTAGGTCATGCATAATCAATGAAATGGGATATGAACACATGCAAATCAACAGAGATCAATATGGAAGGCAAAGTGTTAATGATTTCAAAGACATTTATCCTTTCTCATCCCACTTTTGCCCTCCCAGTCCAGCCTGGCCGATAAATCCGGACAAAAAAAACAAACAAACAAAAAAAAAAAACAAATCACATTTCCATATGAAACCAAACTTGTGGGGTTTACGTACCTAAAAGAATAAATGCAGTTTTAAATAAAATACAAAAAGAGAGGGAGAGAAAGAGGGGGGTGCAAAAAACATTTGTTTGACAAAATTAATAATCATCTAAACAAAAAAAATTACACACAGCCATATACGGGCGCATCACATGACCCAGAGTGAGTTACAAACTAAATCAACCAAAAAAAAGGAAAAAAGAACAAAAAAATTATTCTTAGCCAATCAGCAAGCTTCGGATGCAGAATAGAGACCAATCAAAACAATCGGAGCACTCCCACGTCAAACACATAAGAGACAAAGATGAGACGGGAACGTTAGGGGTGAGGGATGCAGGTGAGAGGTAAAGAGACAGAGCCAGTCCGTATTCAGAAACAGGGAAACATAAAGATAAAAAAAAGAGGGAAAATAAGTTTACACAAGCAACACAAGAAAAAAAATTAAAATCAATAAATCACTGTTGAAAACGTATATATACCAAAGTGCATCATTCAAATAAAGCAATTACATTTGGTGACCATTCTCCTGAAAAAATCTCATCGTATGTGGTGGGTTGAGAAACAGAGCACCAAAGGATGGAGGGAAGAGAGAGACAGCGAGATACAGAGGGAGAGATAAAGGTAGCAGAGCTAGAAAGAAAGAGAGACAAAGATAAAGAGAGAGAGAGCAATTCTCATTCCCAAAAAAGGAGGAAAGTAAAAAAAACAAACAAACATGACACACTTTGCCAAGCATTAAAATTTTGTGTCACAAACTTAGGACCAGTACACTGTAACTACTACTACGACTACTAATACACAGACAATCCACTACAAGAAAACCAAACCAAAAAGAAAAGAAAATGGCAGCATAAGAAAGACCCAAAACAGCAAAGGTAAACCCCATATCGGTTTAGAGATGCATATGGTTAGAAAAAAAAGCAAAAACAAAACAATTTGCTTGATCGGGTGAGTGACCAGAAGTCAGTTGCACCAGCTCTTCATCCTCTGAATATTTTTTCAGGTTTAATAATCTGAGTTGCTTTAAATTAGTCCATTTTGGATCAAACCAAAAGGGAAGGTGTAACAACAAGAGAACCCAAGTAAAACCTGCTTTGTGACACGCTGTAAAGCTGTTGTCAGAATGTGAGCTAATCTAGCAAAGTTGTTGTAAGCTAACATAATGAGCCCTACGTTATAAGAACACCAAGCTACAAAAGTGCTAAAAATGCTGTGACCACTTTAAAATATTTGTGTGAAAGCATTTTCAGTAGCAGGTGCAAAAAAGAAACTGACATACAATGTGAATGATTTTTTTAAGCGATGCGAGAATACAGCATCTAGCTAACGCTAAAGTTGGGAAGCACCAAAACAATCAGTCTGAAATTAAATTCAGTTTGGTACTTGGTATAAAATAAAAACAATGCCAAAAAACATAATAATGACAGCTAAGCATGGAGAGAGTAGCACATCTGGCTAACCAGTAGCCACTAATGATGCTAACGTTAGCCTGGGTGCTTAATCAGAGGGCTATTTAAGAAGTTTTTTCACAAGTCTGAACAACTTTTGACCATATTTACTTCAAATGTTCTAATATGTAATAAACAACTTTACACTTCGTAAGCCTTTGCTATATGTGACTTTACACTTTTGAACAAACAACAACAAAAAAAAGCTTATGCCATTAATGCTTTTTTTGCATGAGAACCGATTCAGAACAAGACAGCCAAATATTTTTACATTTATAGATATGGACACAAATATCTCCTGGGATATTATTTACAAATTTTGAACAAAAAACTGTCGTCTGTAAAGGTTTTTAGCTTAATACTATTTAAAGCAATAAAAGGTCATTTACATTTTGTCTGAAAGTTTCGACAATCAATATTCAAAGATATTTGATGTAACTAAGCTCACTGTGAAAACAACTTTGCATTTGATAAAGCTGCTTCAGTTTGTTGATGAGTGTCTGGAACTAAAGCTCCTCTTAGTCTGCCGTCGGGCAAAACAGTGGATGACTTAGAAATGACTGGCAGCTAAAGAAAATTAATCTTTAGTGGAGCAACCCAGTAAAAAAAAAAAAAAAAAAAAAAAAGGTATGAACAAATTTATGAAAAACTGGTGCAACTCGCCCCAGATTAGGAGCATTCTAATTTAAATGTTCATACAAAGTGAAATTAAAATGATTAAAATTTACAGTGCCTCGCAAAAGTAGTCAGAACAAATGAAATATTCCACAAAATGCAACCTTAAAAACACGTTTTTTGGTCTTAATTTGCTGACTGTATTGTCAACATTTTTGCCATCATGTCTTTGCCACATACTCTTCATTTCATAACTTCACTCATTTTCCGACTACTGCACATGAAATCTAACACAAGCACAATAAAGTTTACGGTTCTCTTGCAAACCCCCCCCAAAAAAAACAAAAGTTCAAGAGGTTTGAATTCTTTTACCAGGCACTGTAGCTATTAAAAATTGTTCCTCTCGGTGAGATTTGTTGTACATTTATAAACTTCTACAAAAATATAATAGCAACAATAATAAAAAAAAAAAAGTCAGGCAGGGGCGTTACGGCCTCGTCTGCCAACGCGGTGCGCCAAGCGCCGCATCCGGCCTCATTTAAGGACATATGAGGAAAGCCTTTCCTTTATCAGCAGTGTGTCTAGAATCTCAAAGTCTCAACGGCTCCAATTGTGAAACGTTTGAAATATCTTTGCCCATAGCAAACAGGTCAGTTCAATATATATAAATATATATTTTAAAAAAAAAAGGAAGAAAAAAGGAAATAAGAGCAGCCTTATTTGCCCTGCAGCTTTGCATTCGCTGAAAGAAACTGTGGGCAGCAACAGGGAGCAAAGCTTCAGATCCTTTCTGATGGGGTTTCATTATACGAGAAGATGAATGCTGCACATATCGAGTCCAATGGAGAATTAATGTGTCATTGCATAGAAGGAGGTGATTACATTCAGTCATTCCCAGTGAGGTGTTAATGACGTAGTGTGAACAGGGTATTACACTTAGTTAAACATGTCATGTCCACCTGTCTGTGTGTATCTATATATATGTATATATATAGATATAGATATGTGTTGTGTTTATTCTTAAAGGGGCCAGACACAATAAAATAAAAAAAAAATCAAAAAACAAATAAATCACACGTGGCGATGTCATGGCGCTCACTCTAACTGCACTAGCCTGGAAAGATTACTGTCAAATGCCTCTTTTCAAGGGATCAGTTCAGTGATAGATGTTTGTACACAACTTACCGTTGCCGAGGAAACAGCGAGTGGTTACCGTGGAGACTGACAACAACACACAGAAGTCGTCAGGGAAACAGAAAAAATATAATAAATAAAGGAACAAATCATCCTAGGAATAAAAGAAACCTAGTTGTCCCCCTGATTGCCAACATTTGAAATAAAAAACAAACAAACAAACAAACAAAATTGAGAAGAAAACCTGACGGCAGCAGTGTCAGATTAGAGCAGACTGAGGGAGAGGAGGAGAGAGGAGAGAAAAGGAAGAGGGGAAGGTGGGGGGAAGGATGCTAACTCTCAACGCTCAAACCACCAGTCTGACCAGTAGCAGATCTGGTTCACTGGAGAAGGCCGTGTGGTAAATAACAGCCTAAACCACCTTTAAGACTGAGGCGCCATGCAAACGTATTCACACCCTTTCAGCTTTCATGGATTTTATGTGGCGAATAAACCAATAAAAAGTAGTGCACTTTTGTTGAGTGAAAGGAAAACGACACAGGATGTTAAAAACGTTTTTCACAAACACCTTCAAACTCTTTCACCCATATCTTTAAATCCAGTCCAGGGTTAGATTTCAGGGTGTCTGCGCTTCCTTCAAAAGTCCTAAATTCATGAAGCTAAAATCAAGGCCTTAAAAAGTCTTAAAGTTTTTAAAGAGAAGGTAAGTTGGCCTTAAATTTGTTAACCACAGGTCTTAAGTTTTGTCGTGGTTATGACACGACAAAATTATGTCACGGGAAACAAAAGTCCCAGTGACATGACTCTACACCAACAGCCTGAGCTGCCATGGCATGGCAAATGTCTAAAAAGAAGCTACAAACACTGGCTCCATACTTCGCCAGACTACTTCCAAATGGTTTTAGGGATTCTGGTTAACACTTGAACTTTCTTATAGTTGCTCCATTTCTAAATCAGGTATCCCTGGAGTACAACTTGTGGTCATTGCTCTGTATGTTTTTTTTTTTTTTTGAAGATGAAACAACCCCAAAAAAGCATGTTAAGTGAATTGTTTCAGCACAATTAGCCTCATGCTAATTCTTCAAATAAAATAAAATCTTGCTTTGAAATAGCAGTCATCCATGTAATCATTTTCCAGCCACTACTCTTTTTTTTTTGTGTGTGTAAATTTATAATGAATCCAAAGCTTTATAAAACACTATTTAGTGAAGCATGTTATTATTGATTGCAAGTTGAATCATTGTAAGTTTACAATCATTCAATAAGCAGCCCTAATATTAACCATCTTGGATCATAAAAAGTACGCTTATTGTTCCACTTCACAATTGTGCACTAGTTGTTGCCCCCGCCCTCAAATATGCATTTAGGTGGTTCGCAAGGTGTGAATATCTTTCATAAGGCGTTGTAAATTTGCAGCTGATTAAAACAAATGTTGTCCACCACAAAACAAGAACAGCCAAATTAGTTTGCCACTGTCAGTTTTAAGTGAGAGCACTTTTAGTTGGACGAGGAAACGATTCTCATTCTAGCCGTGAAGCTACGGCCCAAAGGGGAAAGTGTGTGTTGGGACACGGGGCTAAATTTACCGTCTTTTATCAGTCACCGTGAAGGCAGTTAAAAAAATATATATAAAAGAAGCTAAAAATAAAATATGGAAGTTGAGTTTGGCAAAGATAAGAGGAGAAAATTAATTTGAAAAGCTACATGTTAATGTCAGATCAAATTAAAATAAAAAAAGACAAACAAGACTGGCAAGAAGATCACAGAGGTTTATGTGAAAGAGACAGAATGAGTCAAAACAGAAAAAAGAGAGAAAGAGGGTTGAAGAGGACAAAGGTCGCACTCTTTTTTTCAAACTTTTCAACAATTTTACACATGTACAAATAATACAAAAATAAGTTCACACTTCAGTCATTTATCATTCCAGGACGAGGAGAAGAAAAAAAAAAAGTCATGCGGGAACAAAAATTTTGACTGGTCAGATTCAGATGGAGCTCATCTGCCAAACTGGGACAAAAGCAAGAGGTGCAGCGTACAAAAACACTCGGTCAAATTTTATTTAACGCGTCCCGTTCAGGAGTTTGGAATGCTTTGGGTTGGACCGGGTCCGCAGGGTCAGGCATGCACAATCGCTTCCAATCCACTTTCACCACAAGCATCCATGCAGTGAGGACCGACGGCTCGTATTCACTGACGCCCCGCAGCACAACCATCAGCTCGCATGCAGCACGACTTCTGCACGCACACAGAACTCAGCCTTTCCACCCTTTACTTCTATGATATCCGACTAAAACTCTGCGCCGCGGAGAAACCGTCACTTTCCTCAACACTCCGACAACAACAGATCGCCCACAAACAACTCGGCTTGGAACAGGAGCCGGTCACGTTCTCTCCTCTGGTAGTTACTTTTTTTCTATTTTTTTTTTCTCCTTCAATAATTTCCAAAACGAAACTGCTATTTTGGTTACTTACTGTCTAATAAGTGGTACAAAAACAAGTTCAACTACAATTACATTAAACTGATTGATACCTACAATATGTAGTGATTGCAGATTTCAGGCCGATGAGCGATCTTTAAAAAGAGCCTCAACATTTCAGATAGTTTTCTTTGTTTTTGTCTGAAATGTTGCTAAATATAGCAATGAAACTGATAAGTTGGCATCTGTGGGGTGACTTCTGTTAACAATGCGCATGTAGATGTGACTTGGTGGCTGGTTTTCAGATCTATGCAGAACTCCCAAAATTAAGAAAATCAAAGCCAATTTATTGGCGCACCCATAATGCAGAATGAAACACTAACGCAGCACCGCTTAGTAAAATATCTGGGTTTCCTTGAGCAAAAATGAATCATTTAAATGACCCAGCTGGATTCTCTACAGCTGGCCCACCTGGGAAAATCTTATTAATAATAACAATGCTGAACACTGGAGTTCCTCAGGGCTGTGTGATTGGTCCACTGCTGACCAGGTTATCATACTGACAGCACTAAAACTCTCCTGCTGATCCACATTAGAGGAGAACCTGACTGCTAAATCAGCGAATGATACCACAGAAGTGACGGAACCGATAAATCAATGTCCAGACACAAGGTTGTTTTATATATATTGGCAGCAGTTTTTGAACACAGATCAGCACTAAAATGATTCCTTTTATATTCTTGCACCTTTGTTATATGTTTTATTCAATTCCCATGATAATACTTTTCCGCTCCAAATTGTTCGTGATTTCAGAGAAACTCTCAAATGTATTTGTCTGCCGTTAGTCGAATTGATAATCTCACCAAGGATATATTTTCTCTACGATAACATAAGTGGTTCAGTAAAGCCCATACCTAGAGACGATGCTGTGAGGCCACATAAGAGTGAAATATGAGGAAAATCTGAAAAAATCATATATTCATAATTATCTTAGACAAGAAAAGAAAAGTAATGTGACTATCAATGGCTTATCCTTAGGTATACACATGATAACAGAAACAGCCATGGATGGGATGAGAGGAATGAACCGTGTTTGAGTGCATCCTATGAGACACTGAACCATGCTTTGTGTCTGTGTGTCTATATATATATATATATAAATAAAATTTCTGATGAGTATGATGTGATGGCAGAAAAGCAGGTAGTGAACTGTAGTTGGGCCACTTACATGGACACATTGGAAGCATACAGGAAACTGACTTCTTCAAAGCGCAGAGTTTTACCCCAGACAGAGAAAAGCACGTTATAACTTTGAACACAGCAAATCCATTTCTACTCTCATTTTCGTCGAGGCTACACATGCACAAAATGGGAAGCCACGACAAAAGCGCTTAGGCGACATCCACTGACATGCACCGAGTGATCGAGTGCGGCACTCCTTTCTAAGTCGTCAGGTTTGTTCAGCCTCTCTAAAAGGGTCTGAGGTCGTCTGGAGGCAACTGCGGTCATGCTGACTGAACAAAGGCACTGATAAAGACGCCTCATTGCTAAAACTAATCCGCCAGAACAAAACAAACATGCAAGGAAAACATCTGCGTCGACACTACGGGTTCCATTAGCGCACGGCTAGCCATGTTAAAACATGAACCATGCACACCAAGGCTTCTTCTGCTAACCGCATGCCAGTGGATAAATAGGACACAGAACTGGCAAAAGGCCACATATAGATACAGGGGCGCCATATAGGGAGGGAAAGTTATGACAATTCTAAGGGCCCCTGACCAACAGGGGGCCCTCCACAATTTTTCAAATATTTTTTGTTCATAGAAATAACAAAAAATGGGGCCCTTTCAATTACAAAATTAATTGTATTGTGTTTTCTAACTGTTTTTAGCAGTGAAAATGAAATGTAACCCCTCCCAGACCAAAAAGCAGACGTCTATATTTGCCCTTAACCCCCTGGATCTTCACAAAATGGTTCGTTGCAGCTTGGAACTTGACTGTGACGGTGTTCAGCAGCGATCAGTAGAAAACAAGAACGAGTGGCTGTTACTATGCTGCTAAGAAAAATAATAAAGTCATGTTTTCAAAAAATAGAGACAGAGAGAGAAAAAGGTAAAAGTGTCAATTTGTAACCCAGTTTTTCTCTGAGAGGTTGTGAGATTATCAACCATTTAGCATAGTTAGCTTGGCTGCAGACTGTTTGCCTCCATTTCTCTAGCATTAATGAATTCAGGAAAGAAATGACCAACATATTCATATATTGAACTTGTCCCTCGTACCTTTTCCTACTTAACAAAAGATGATTAAAAATTAATCTTTGTCATGGGGCCCAAGATTCCTGGCGGCGCCCCTGTATAGATATCACCATACAGTGTCTTGCAAAAGGATTCATACTGATTTATCTTTGCAAACTTTTTTTTAATTTTACGTCTTCAAATTTGAAAACATCAGATTTAAGTGAACGGGTGATTATTAAAAGGCATTTGATGTCATGTCAGCTCTAAACATTTTAAATGATGCTGAAAACTATTAAATTGAAAAATATAGAAAATGTCGGTTTAGAATTTTCCTTTGTTTTCATAAAAAAAAAAAACACATTTTTGCAAGCTTTTTTTTTTTTTTTTAGAAAATGTAATATTTTTCTTTATTCTAAATCCAAATGAGAAATAATTTTTTAAGGGGTGCACCGATCAGGCCTGAATCCCCAAATTTTGGACTGATATTTACTCAGGAAATCTATCTCATGAACCTCTGCAACGGTTTGAAAATCAACTACTATTCCCTATTTAAGAAAAACAAAAAAATGGTATCGGCATAAAATCTGAAAACTACAATGGGTGCAGTCATAATTTTTTGCCATATTTTATAGCAGTTATTTGTAAAATTTGCAAGGTACCCTTTTTGGGTTTTTTTAGATCAAGGAATAATTTTTACAACTAAAAAAGCAACAAAGGATCCTTTGGACTGAACTAAAGTTGCTGAGGTCACGCAACACTTTGCGTTGACCTTTCACATAGACTCAGAATAAGACACGGCGAATAGGTCCGAGTCCAATTGCAAGACACCGTAACTTGAGGCCTGCATTTCAGAGCTTCTGAACTGCAAGACAAATATCCCACTTGTTCCGTCCAAAACGCGCTTCAATTGTGACCGAATCTAAGTGAGAGGAAACGGAAAACAGAAAACGTCCGCAGTTTCTCTTCTCCCTCATGCTGCCGATCGCCCGGCAACGCTACAGACCATCACCATGGGACGCATGCGACGGGGCGACTGAGACACAAACACGCACACACTCTTTTCTTTTTTTGCAGATTTCATGCAGAACCCCACGGGTCAAACAAAAACAGTCCAACATGGGTGAGACTGATGCAGGTTGAAGTGGCTCCGGTGGCATCCGCTCTGCTTGCTGATTGGCTGAAGATGGAGAGGGAGGGGGCGGGGGAGAGGATAGATGGCGAGAGGAGGGGAGGGAATCATGTTGCACCGCAGGATGCAGGTGGCTGCCTCTCTTTCTCAACTGTACTGCAGCAGGAGTTTAAAAAAAAAAAAAGAAAAGAAAAAAAAAGCACCCAGCCTCATCCATCATGCAGGAAGTGAGTCGCACACGCCCACAAGGAGAGAGGGGTGTGAGTGTGTGTGTTTGGGGGGGCGAGGGGGTCCCCGTTGTAAGCCCATGCAGAAATCCCAGCTTAAAGTGGATCAAGTAAGATGGGCTGGGAAAAAAATCTCCTGATTAGGAAACCAAAATCTGCATTCAAACACTCAGCACATGCTTCAGTAAAACAGAAAACACGTAATTGTATCCAAACAAACCTAAAACGAAAAAAATAATAAACAACACACCCATTATAGCCACTGGAAAAGAAACCAGCGTTGCGTAACAGTGAGCATGCGAACGCCAGCATGCTGCTGCTACAATTACCCATTAGCACCAGAAAGAGAGAGAGAGACAGAGAGAGAGAGAGAGGTGAACCCAATGCCACGGAGGAGAAACAAAAGAGCATCCGACTGCAATCTGCCATGCATCATACTTTCACTTTCACCGGGCTCCTCTCTCATGCCCTCCGGTGGCAGCTACACAAACATCATTCCAGCTGCTGTATGGAAAACCGGAACCTCAGCGTGGCTAACGAGGGGAGCGTCGTCGGGAAAACGAAGCCAAGGAGGCCGACAGGTTGACGTGAAAACAAGGCATGCTTTTGCTCTCGTTCTTGCACCCCCACCCCAAAAAAAAAAAAAAAAAAAAAAAAAAAGAATTCCAGCACATTTAATTAAAAAAAAAAGAAAGAAAAAAAAGGGAAGGTGAGGTCTCTTTGGATTTCAAACAAACAGGAAACAGATTGCAGAGGGCTGGGGGAAGTAGGATACCAGTGGGCTGCATCAGAGCATGTCACATAAGGGATGATGGGATGGAGACAGAGAGGCAGAACTGATGGAGGAGCGGAGAGAGAAGATGAAGGAGAGAGAGAAAGAAAAAGAGGAAATTACCTCAATTTTACGGCCCTCCACCAGCGTGCCGTGGAGCTTTTCTCTGGCTTTCTCCGCGTCGGCGCTGTTTTCAAATGTCACAAAGCCGAAACCCTGCGGCACACAGCCAGGTTAGTGAGGATGAGGAAGGGAGAGGAAGGGCGACGGCAGAACGGACCGGGTCCGTTTTTCACTGCTGAAAAACCCCCATTTTATTGCCGTTTTTTTCTCTTTTCTGTTGTTTTACGGCTAAAGGGTCTCAAGGTTTAAAGCGCCCAAACTTTTTGTAACATGAGCCAAAATTGTCAACGAAAGAGAAGCAACACAATCATCTCAAATTTAAATCAAGAATCGATTTGAAAAAACATATTCCGAATGCCATCTCAACACCGTTATACTAAAGCCTGTGATTATAACTGCAACTTTTGCTTGCACACTTTTTCCTTCCACCAAACTTTCCTTCAGCGTTTGGCAACGCCTTCTTAAATCTGCCAACTCAGCAGTTTTTCTCGTGATTGTGTAGGCCATAACTTCATATTTTCCTCTCTGAAATGGATTATTGAAAAACATAACATCTGTTGACAATATCTTCAGTTTGAAGATATAGATGTAAACCAGGGGTGTCAAACTCCAGTCCTCGAGGGCCGGTGTCCTGCAATTTTTAGATGTGCCTCTGCTGCACCACACCTGAATAGAATAATTAGGTGATTAGCAAGGCTCTGGAGAACTGATCTACAGAAGGAGGACGTACTTAGCCATTTCATTCCTGTGTTTTGTACCTGTGGCACATCGAATAACTGCAGGGCAGTGGCCCTCGAAGACTGGAGTTTGACACTCCTGATGTAGATGCTCCACAAAGCACAATCAAACAGAAAGAAGCAGCTTTATTTTATCTGCGCACGTGTACACAGAGACTTTTTGACCGGAGTTCAAAGGTCAGGCAAAGGAACTATCGCTCGATGAGTCTCTCATTATTCTTGCAGCAGCAGTTTATTGTCGCCTTTCTGTTTTAAATAAAAGCAGGCAGATGATGCAACACATTTATTAAAAAAATTTTTGTGTGAATACTGCTGAAGTGTGTGTGGTTTTTTTTTTGTATTTATTTTTTTTAAATCATACAGTGAGAATCTCGGGAGAAAATCAAGTCTGTCAATCAGAGCTCCGGCTGCTTTTTGGCATCGCGTTCACATCAGAATTGATCTCACTCAAACAAAGACAAATCAGAAAAAAGAAACGACTCACCTTTGACCCCCTCTCATTGAAAATAATCTCTACATCCAGAATCTTCCCAAATTGCTGCAAAAACACCAGAAGGCAGAGTTCAGCAAATATAATTGAGCATAATTACACAGCAAAGCCTCTTTGAAGCCTGTTTGGAAGCAGGTGGCTTTCAGCGAGCGTACACTAGGGGTCACTATTACACCAAAGAAAATCTTCAGCATTAAACTTTTGTTTATCTGTTACTTGCTCTGTCCCATTTGCCTCCCCAGGATTTGCGACTCACACTAACACACTGACACAGTTAGAAGCTTGGCCCCTGGATGCATTAGCAGGACCCCCGTGGTCGCCTTCCCCCTTGACCCACTTTGAATCTTTTGCCCACTCAGAAAGCGGTCGTTTCGCCAGAGCGCTCCACCACGCGTCTAGACTGATTTATTGATCTTGTCCGGAGCGGTCCGTACCCCAAACATCTGCCTGAGGTCCGGGTCCCGGAAGCGGAAGGGGATGTTGGAGACGTGGAGGCGCTTGGGGGTCCCCTTGGCCTCCGCGGAGTCTCCCGTTGAGCCGCCCGCTCCCGTGCCTCCTGCAGAACATTGCGCACCCGCCTCGCCCTGAGACGTCTCCTCTGTCTTTCCCTGAAGAGGAATGAGACAGCGTTTTTTTATTTATTTATTTATTTTTTTAAATTGAGATTTAACTTGGAAAATTAACAAAAAGCAGAGAATGAAAGTGAAGTAGAAGGAAACCTTTACACAAACATGGAAATTCATTCCAAAATAGCTAGAATTGAGAAAGACTGGATGGACAGTGTCTGCAAACTCCAAACATTTCTGTCTTAAAGAAGCGGTATTACGTGTTCTCTAGCTACATAGCGTCATTTTACAGCACAATCAAGTAACTACATTAATTCAGTTGTTACAAAAATGCTGTGTTTAACAAAAATGGCTTAAAAAGAAATTTGACTTCCTAATTTAACATCTTGAAATTGGGCATTTGTCTCTTTAAAAAATCCTGCTCTTTCTGAAACTCTGCATTCAGGAAGTTATCACAACATGGCTGTTCAATTAACCCATTAAAGTCTTTTTTTGAAGCGTTTCACTGAGACTTATCTCCTATAACGAGCTCAGCTGATGCATAATTCCACCAGGTGTTTGCTAATTGCAGCTGGCTAGTCTGAAGGAGCTGAGTGGTGGAGTCGTGGAAGTTCGGAGCCTCGGAAAGTGCAGCTCTTGGGGAGGAGCTTCGTCCTTGAAGGCGGAGCTCGGTCCACCCAGGTGTTTTGCACAGGCAATCCTGAGGCAATCCTGATGGTTGCCTCAGGAGATTAAAGGATTTCTCAAACATGCATAAAAGAATCAAAGCAACACTCCAGGTGTGTTTTTGACGAGGGAATAAAGTCATACCATGACGTAAAGCTCAAAAGAGTCAATTTTATGCAAAACTGCCCCTTTAAGCACCTTTTTTTCTTTCTTTTTTTTTTTTTGGGTATTTGTCAGCCTCTAACAGGCATTTTACATTCTAAATAATCTTTTAACTTTATTAACTTGTTTCTTTTTACTTGAATCTGATCAGAGAAGCTAAATTAGTTAAATATTAGTGTGATGGTAAGAAAGGTCTGGGTCCCAAAATGACGACAAAGTATATTTCAATTCCAGTGGGCCATTTTTATTGAGATGCAAATTAAAACCTAAATTTTCCCCCCTAAACCTAATCCCTCTTTTTTATTCTTCCATTACAAATTGAGAGAGAACCATCTCATTTCCTGTCATTAAATTTTATAGGTGAATGAGGAATAGTTTTTCATCCAAATCTGCCAGTACCATTAATGCAATGATAGCTTTCTATGTCGGGCGAAACACGAACATTTTGTTCTCGCCCTGAACAAAGAGCCTTCTGCCACATGCTTCTCACATCCTCGACATGCCTGGTGGTGAAAATAAGTGGGACTTTCTTTCAGAAAAGGCCTTTCTTTATGGCACTTGTGCATAAAAAGAAAGATAATTAGCCGTTGTGTCGACAGTGAATCCCAGCAGCTCCTCCAGTGTCAACTCTGATACCTGCTGTCCTCACCCAGCTGACGGTGCTGTAATCTTTCCTTTGTGTCTTCAGTTGTTCTTTGGGCTTCATGATGATATTTGTAACAGGGCTGCACCGACCGTCTTCTGGCCGATCAGACTCGATATTTAAAGAGTCTGATTTTTTGTTTTGTTTTTGTTAAAAGTCTCTCAGTCAATTAGTTGATAACGGTGGGATGACGATTGTTCAGGTTTGTCACGGTAGAGCAAAAGGAAGACAGTGATTGATTTTCAGACTTTTGTGGCGGGAGGCAATATTGGTGGAAAATGTAGGTTTCTCATGTAAATATTCCGAAATCGCAGATTTCCCAAATTTTTTCTTACATTCTTTGAAATAAATGAGTTTTTTTTTTTTTTTAATAAGACGTAAAGGAAAATCTAAACCATGCCTTTTGGCTAATCGATCTGCCGATTTATTGCTGCACCTCTAGTCTCTGTAATGTTCTGAAACAAGACCTCTGATGCCTACAGACGTATTCAATTTCATATTCAGAACTACTTTATTGATCCCAAAGGGAAATGGCACGCAGGTCGATTTTATTACCTACATTTGGTGACTTCTGGCAGCAACTGACTGTACTGGATTTAATTTAGGGGCAACCGAGTAAAAGCGGTTGGATATGAATGCTCACCATTCACTATATAAAAATTTGAATGAATAAAAAAAAAAACAAAGAAGATGTGGAAACCTTTATAAATGAAATATATACTGGAGGTTTCTGACTGTAGTTCAGACGATGTGGAAAAACTCAGCAGAGTTCTGCATTTCTCTGAAGATCTCGTCCGACATGTCGAGAAACCGATAATCTTCACACCGCTGAGCATGAAAGCAGCGTTTATTTATGTAGTAAACAATTCTGACGCTGAAGCGCAGCACAAAGCGGAGCTGCTTTAGATCTTTATCTGTGCGTGTGTGTGTGCGTGTGTGTGCGTGTGTGTGTGCGCGTGTGCGTGTGTGTGTGTGCGCGTGTGTGTGTGTGCGCGTGTGTGTGCGTGTGTGTGCGTGCGTACGGGGTGAAAAGCAGTGTGCTGTGCTCCATAAACAAATTTCACAGAGCTCAAATTCAAAAGAAAAACGAATAAAAAAAGACAGCGAATGAATGCTGGCATCATGCAAACTGTGCATTTCTCAAATAAAAAGTGGTAGACAGCTTGACTTATTAAAATAGAAAAAATGATAATAACAATGACTTGAGAAAAATGGCTCGGCAGCGAAGCAGCACATCTGAGTTATTTGCTGATGTCGGCACATTAACCCTCCTGTTGTCCTCGGCTTATGTCGACCGAGGACAAGCCCTTAAAAAATATGTTTTTCAATTGCAGCTGCATACAGAAACTTTAATCTAACAGTCCTGCATCAGAACTATGGTGTGCACAACTCAGGGGGAAGTTTAGGCTCAAGCAATCCAAATGTGAACTTTACAAAAGAAATAAAATAACCAAACCCAGCCTCAGGTCAGACTGACCGGAAGACTAAGGAAATCACAGCTGGACAGGCAAACAGTATGGAATGGCATCATTGATCTCCGTAAAACTGATATCTTTTCAAATTTCCCCCCCTCCTGTTGCCCTCGGGTTGACATGACCCGAGGACAAGCCCTTATAAAACATTTTTTTAATTGCAACTGCATACAGAAACTTGAAATCTAACAGTCCTGAATCAGACCTACAGTGTTCACAACTCAGATGGAATTTTCTGCTGCAGCAATTCAAATGTGAACTTGACGAAAAAATAAGAACAACCTCCTCTTGTCTTCGGGTCAAAATGACCCGAAGACAAGAGGAGTTAATATGATGCTGAAACGCTGCTGATGTAACCTGAACCTGTTTCGCCATATTACTGTCATCTGCTGTCGGCTTCCTAAAAGCTAATTTATACCATTAAAGCCAAACTCGGCTCCAGCTGATGGGAAGGGTTATTAGATTTGAGCTTCTTTGGCAATAAAAATAAAACCCTCATTGCATGCCGCTGTAAGTAATTCGACTGTAATGCCATGAAATTTAATTCTCATTCATTTAACCTACACAGATTTTGGATAAAGTAACAAGCCCTGAACAAACAACTACCTATCCGATGGTGAAACACGGTGGCGGCGGCATCGTGCTGTGGGGGACGCTGAACATCCAGCCAGAGCGCCAACAGATCGAAGTGTATTCATGCACTAGAATGGCCCAGTCAAAGTCCAGATTTAAATCCAGCAGTTTAAAAAATCAAATATCCTTCCAGTCAAATACTCTAGACACTTTTTGACAAAACGTACTAAGGGATACTAAATTACATCCAAAATTTAAAAAAAAAAATAAAATATTATGAAAATGTCTTGGACTTTTTTTGTCACCCATGAAACAACTAGATTATTTTAGAAGTCAATTATTCTGACGACTGATCGATTAATCGGATGAAGAAATTGGCAAATTTGACAGATTTTTTATTTGGTCACTCCAGTCTTTTCAAGACAATATTAGAAACTGATTAAAAGATGAGCAATCTATTCCTTTTTTAAACAATAAAATGAACAATTTATTGCCTAAAATTCAAAAACATAGCATTCCTTTAGTGAATTCGAACTCAGTGAAGCTAAAACAGTGCTACTTGAGGAGTTCTGTGTAAAACATGTTTACAGACAAAAGTGCATTTATCTTAAATGCAAAATGTATATGTACGTATATTTGTACAGCTTTGGGTTAATTCATGCTCTGATCAAGTTTTTTCAGCCTACTCTTGTTAGTAATTAATCGATTACTATATTAGTTGACGATTATTTGAATAACCAATTAATCATGATTCAGCCGATGAATTGTCTCCGCCCTAATCTATATAATATACGAGTTTCAATGTCTCAAACTAGTGACAAAAGGTATTCAGCTCTTTCAAGGTGATAATAGTTTTGGGGGATGTACTTGTAAGGGGATTATGAAAACATTTCCTGTCCAATCTCACATATTATTAACGAAGGAGTCCTTACGTTGTTGTTGGCTGCAGTCGTGGCTCCATTAGCACCCGGTCCGACCTCCACTGCACTCTGGCCCGCGGCGGCAAATATGGCTCCCGGACCAAACTCCGTCCCCGGTAGGCCGTTTTGAGGAGGGGGTGGTGGGGGGAAGGTCGTAAAGGGCGGGGCTACTAAACCCTCCTGTCCTCCGGTTGAGTCCTGGGAGCCCTGAAGGATTAGGGAAGAGGGTGAGCGGGTAAGGAGGGAGATTGAGAGAAATTAACAATTATTCTCCGTTCACAGAGTATCGGCAAAAAGAGGAGGGGTAAAATTCTTGGCATCAAATTTCACACTCGCTCTCCGTCCCTTCCCTTTATTCCCTGTGAATATTCCCCTCCCCCACCCTGACTCTATACCTCCATATCTCTGACAGGCCTGTGTTTTCAGTCAGCCAACCATGAAATATTTACAGCAAACCCATCTATTATTAAGAGTCGTAAAATTTGATATAGTTTGAAATACAAAGATGTTTTCGGGGTGGATGGAGGTGAGGAGGGGGATAAAAAAAAAAAATCAAATGTATATCATAAAATACAGCGACGCATTAAGTGACGGTTTCAAAGCCGGCGCTGTGCTCTTGTGTCTGCGTTTTCCCGCTTGACTTTTAAAGCAGAAAATAACACTGCGGGCTAAATATACGTGTATCCTGTCAGCAGAGCTGGATCTGTATCTGCAGCTGGATGAGCTGCAGATTACAACAAAACCAATTTGCCAGCGTGTGGTGACTCTGCACCGCTGCTAGACGAAATCATTTTTCACACCCAAGGGCATCTCGGACCAAGCTGTATGAGAGACAGCTTTACAGGAAAGAAAGAAAAGGAAATGTTAATAGAGAACAAAACGAAGAGGGGAAAAAAGCATTTTAAACCAGAACCCCCCCAACCCCCCAAAAAAAATCTCTCTCTCTCTCTTATATATATATACATACACACATACATACATACATACATACATACATACATACATACATACATACATACATACATACATACATACATACATACATATATTTTTTCTTAAGAGTTAAGAGTCAACTTCGGGTTACACAATCATACCAGTAAAGAGCAACTTTAGGAGCAAACAGCCTTCACAGTACTCAGATATGAATTTTGATTATGAATTATGAATAAAATTTAAGACTCGCATCATGATAGAAATGTGCAAAAATAAAATTGCAAATAAATGAAAGGGACAAGTAGGAGAGCCAACAGCGAACACCAACATTGTCCAGCCAACTGGCGATCAATTTGCACTTACCCTGTGTAGATGTAAAATATCTAGCTAACTAGTTAGCTAGCCTAGCTTGCTAGCTAGCGAGAATATATTAGCCGCTGCTTACAGGTAGCAACAATTGCTGTGAGAGCAGAAAAGAAGTCTGAGCGTGACTCAAACTTTTGTGTGAAAAATCAAAGCTACATAGAATATACAAGATTAAGAAATCACAACAAAAACATAAGACCTGTGATTAACACAGATAAAAGTTCAACAATCTCTTTTACAACAGTGTCCTGACATTGCATGTAAGAGCACCTTTTTTTCTGCCACGAATTCAAGATATTTTGGGCTTCAGATTTAGATACATGAATCTAAATCTGAACATTTTATGGATGTTCAGAGACGGTGCATATTCCTAGAGGAATGCGTTTATATCGCACTCTACGTTATAAATAGAATCTTTGCTAACTAATCATAATAGTATATATACTATTCCCGAAGAGCCCGTGGTGATGTCGCGTGAACCAGCGACTGGCCCTCTGCCACGGGTTGTATCTGGGCTGGCTGACGCCCGGAGACACTGCGTCTCCAGACAGCCGTTTTAATTAGCCGGAGTAACTAAGATGCCGCAACGCGACTGGCCGGGCTCTCCCTCTAATCCTATAGCCTGACAGCTCGGCGCTCTGCTGCAGTGACGGGCGCTCTGGCAGTAAGCAGGCATCCAAGGCCAAAAGGCCCATCTGCAGCACAGACGGCTTCTGGGGCCTGAGCCCGACAGATAGGGGATGTCGCACAATCCGGACGAGCGCGAGATGGGAAGCGCCGGGGGGAGAAAAAAACCTGTGCTGCTGCATCTTATTGTACGTGTTTATTGTCACCAACCGATGGAAATGGAAACAATAAATCTGTTCAAAGAGATAAATACAAAAGTGATTCGCTGCCTGGGCTTCTGTGATTCCCTGGATGAGCGCACTTGTTAAGACATGCGAGCTCGTGAGCGTGCGGTAGCCTGTCTGAAGCCACCCAAAAGGGCGCGTCTTACAGGCACAGCCTCGCTCGGGGCTTCATTGCATACAGCACACAAAGTGCCGGGCAGAAGGAAGGAAAACAGGATGAATGAAATATTGAGTGGTGAAAAAAAGAAAAAAAAAGAGGAGGCTGAGTGCAGGGAGAGAAGACTTTATTGACCGCGATGCTGCAATCTAGACTCTGATTATCCACTTGCATCATGAGGCTGATTTAACAGCGTGGGGTTCATTTTCTACACCGCCTTAAAGAAGCATCAACACCCCTTTAACTTTTTCTCCCGCATTTTCTTCCCTCAGTCGTATTTTGTTGGCATTTTATGCCAAAATAGTTCAAATTAAGTCAAACTGGATGGAGAATGCCTCATTTTTTTTAAACTCTTGCAAAATGTGGTTCAGAACCACACTTTGACTGGGTCATCGTAACATGACTATATTTTGAATCAAATCATTTTGTTGGAGCTCTGGCTGTCCCGTTGGAGGGTCTCAAGTCTAATGGCCACTCTTACAGAAAGGCCAAATCTTAGGATTGCATAACTAATAGTAAGATTTTACCCTTGATTAAAATTGCTACAGTGTTGCGGAGTTAACTGAACCATGTGCCGTTATCTAAAGCAAAAAACACATAGCAATTATTATATCTGCTAATATTGCAGTTACGATCAGTGGTGGGTGCTCTTCTGCCAACACGGAGCTAACTTTCGGTATTGTCAACTTTCAAAAACAATCGACGCACTTAGAGTTCCCTAAATGAATTTTTCCGGAATAAGTTTTGGTTCTCGACCACTAACAATTCTTCAACTAGATAGACAAGCTCTTGTTTTGAAGTGGGAGAAGTCTGTTCCACTTCCTTTCTTTTTTCACCAATAATTTTACACCTAAAAAAAACAGTAGAGAACAACATGTAAACATTAATACAACATCTATTTGATTTGAAGTTAGCGCTTTAGCATTAGCTCAATTAGTGTAGCACTTTAGTGTTAGTGTAATTAAAGTTTAGAATTGGCGCTTTAACTAAGCTAACAGTGCCCGCCTCTGGCTACAATAATGTTGCAAACGACGTTAATTCCGACTATTTCATTTAAGACAAATGTAGAAAATCCTTAAGATTTTTTCAATAGTTTTGGGAGATTTATTTGAAAACAAAAACACACAATACTAGAGGACTAAACCAAAATATGAGAGTTGTGGAGCTGGAGATGAGATTGCTTCTTGGTGTTTTGCTCTTTATAGAGGAACATATTAAATCACAATGAGCTGATATTAGCCGCCTGAAAATCTTTACTGCAGTAACGAGCTGTGCTCCTTCAGTTTCCATGCCATGACTTTCCAAACAGCCGACTGTGTTGCTTCTGGCCAACAGAAATCAGACTGATTGTAGTGCGGCGGCCAGGAACAATCCGTTCCCTACAAATCCTTCTCTAGAATCTTCTTTTAAAAAGACTTTAGATGCAGAAATTGTTCGACTGAATATTGAAGAGCGTTTGAAACAGTGGCATGCCGTCGTAACCTGCAACTAACCCATACCTACTTGACACGTTCTCCCTCTAGGGGTATGGATCTCGGCAGCTCCTCCAGAGTTACCTGGGGATTCAATTACATACCGTTTTACCAAACAGGGATGGAAATTTATCGTTTATTGTGATAAATTCCATATTGTGATAACGATGATTGATCGTTGTCTCAATAAATTCCAAAGAATTACTTCTTTTTTTTCTTTTTAAATGGTCCGTTTCGTGTTTTGCTTTTTAAAAATTTTTCTACGATGTTTGTTCAGTGAGAGCATGTGCAGGGTAGTGATACTAATCACAATTTTTTATGCGATTGATGTATTAAAGATACAAATGGGAATGTTGAGCTGCATTTGTGTTTATGTGACTATGATGCAGTCACAGCTACTACCTAAAAGAAAGTAGTAATAAAAACAATTCTTATTATCACAATAATTGCGCAAAAAATGGCGTCAATAATTGCGCAAAATATGGCAATAAAATGGTAAGTTCATGTTGCCCATTTATTTAAGAATCAAAGTAAAGACGGCTGGATACAAATGCATTAAAAAAAGCATATTCTTGGTTTCACTTCATAATTATAGTTAAACAAAACTTTGTGTTGGTTTAATTGTAGAAATTTCAGAGAAAATGTAACACCAGAAATCTCTGTTGGCACCGTATCGTTGAGTCGCAGATTGTTTTTTTTATGCTAAAATATCTTAATCCCTCAACACCCAAAAATATAAACAAGCCTGATGATGTCATAATAATAATAACAATAATAATGAGACAGACTGAAATCAGCACAGCAGTTGCTGACTAAGGAGCTGCTCGCTTCCACATGGCACGATCATATGGTCCAACAGAGAGGGGGAGAAAATGGAAACAAGAAAAAAAGAAGTATGATGGGAATCATAAAAGTGAGGCCTAAGAGTGGGGCCATATAGGAAATGATGAGGAATTCCTTTTTGGAGTTATAGCTGGCCTGAAAACATCAACAACAAAAACGTTCCACTGTGAATTCTGACACTCTGAGATGTGATTTAAGCAGACGGCACGAAAATCAAGCTGAGCCGATGTGACAGAGAAGATCGCGTTGTCAGGCGAAAGGTTGTTTTCTGGCAACATGACACGGGCATAACAAAAAGTTTAAAAAAACCCAAAAAGAAACATTAAAAAAAAAAAATCAGAGGGGAAAGCGCATTCATTGAAGCACTCCAGTCATGCACACACAGAAATGCGCAGCAGCTGAGCTACCTGTGACACCATATGGCTTTCCGTACACACAGAGCGAGGCGAGGTGGGGGCGGGAGGCCTTCTCGCCTCCAACTCCAGCCTCCTAAAGCGCAGACAGAACTGTCAGCCATGTAGTGAAGCTGCTGAAGCTCATCAATCACAGTAATACATGATAATTAGACTAGTGGAACCGACTGCCGTCTGCAGAGAGAAAGCCGCTCTACTTATAGGTTCGGGTCCTGCGAACCGTCTCGTTTCTTTCTCTGCGGTTCCAGTAAGCGGCGTTTACCTCCATCGCCCATCTTCCTAACAAAACCCCCACTCCCCCCCTCCCCTCCCAGCCACCTCGACTCCCTTTGCTTGACGAAACCCAGGCGGTAATTTCTCCTGTAAACCACCAGCAGACACCATGACAGCTCACAGCTCTGTCTGCACCGCGATGTCCATCAAAGGACAGGCCACAGCCTATGACCTTATATGGTCGGGTACGTGTGGGCCTTTCCTCCCCACCATTTGTTCCATTCAAAATGAGCCAACTTTATTAATCAGATGTGTCTGTCAGTGTTTGGAAAAGCCATACATACCCTCTGAGGTATGTTGTGATTGAACCACAAACCACAGTGTATTGGGACAGACCAACGTCATGGAGTGAATATTTGTCAAAAGGAAGGAAAAGGTATGATTTTTAAAAAATTTGCTTTACACATAAAATAAATAAATACAAATTAGACAAGTGTGGTGTGCATTTACATCCACCTCTGATCTCATCTGAGCAGAAAGAAAGAGAGAAAGAATGAAAGGATGAAAGAATGAATTTGACAAAAGAAAGAAAGAAATCAAGAAAGAAACAGACAGGAAGAAAATACACTGAGTGAAAAAACAAGATCAAAAAGAAATAGAAAGAAAAGAACAAACAATTGAACAAATGAACCAAACTCAAGAACAAATGCAAAAGGAAAAAAATAATAAAAGGATTAACGAAAGAACAAATAAACAAGCAAACAAATGAAACAACAAACGAAAGGAAAAAAAGAAAGAAAATGGTCAAAAATCCGATCTGTATGCAGTGAGCAAATCTACGTCACTTGAAATATAATCATCCATTAAATCTTGAATCCAAGCGACTATTGCACACGTTGATGCTGCAATGACTAAATGACAAGAATCCAATTGGAAAACTTGAAGTCATGTTTACGTCTCATCTGATGATCATATCCTGTGGAGGATAAGGAAACATTTCATTCTCTGGATGTGCCAAACTGGTGGGCACCGAAAAAGAACTGCAGATTTTAAAATCTTCTCTTTTCCACTTCCTAACTTTTTCTTTTTATGTTAGTCTGCCATAAATCCAAATAAAGCACATTAAACTTTGTGGTAGTTTCCCAAAAAAATCCCATATTTTATGTCGTTTTACAGCAGCATGGCACAGATGGTATAATAAAGAATAAAATAAAACTTTCCTTACAATACACTGAACAATGAAAAGCCAAAAACGCAGAGTCAGGGTTCTGAGCCGCTTTACAGTACTTTTAGTCGCACACAGCGGCCCCCGCAGACCCGCATTTGTTCTCATTAAAACTGCTCATTTCAAGTCTTGTATTCTCCCACTGGCGACAACTAATAACTTCCTGGGACCCCCCCAGGAGTCCCGCAGATTCACATGGTCTCACACACAGGCTTCACAAAAGCCTCTGGGACTTTTTTTTTTTCTTTCTTTTTTTTAATTTAAGATTTCGTCAGAGCTCGAAAACCCGGCTGAAAGAAGCGCAAAGCTTACGTGTGAATCGGAGACGCTCTGCCGTGGCGTGTGAGACCGGAACCTCGTGACTCAAACAAGCCGGGCGCCATCGCTCGGCGCCCGGTTTGTCGGCCTGCTGAGCTCTGCGACACGCGGCTCATCGGTTATTGACAATTCTGATCATCGTCAGCGTCTGGGTCGTTATCATAATCAGAGGGACGGGGCTTTTCTTTATGCCACCCTGGGCAACGAAGCCTGAAAATTCAAGCTTGTGCCGATATTTAGATGATCCTGTTTCTGTCTTTACCTGTTACAGCTGAGTGTTTTTGTTAAATAGAATAATGTATTGAACAATTAGTCTAAGATATTCTAAAGTATAAAAAGGAAAGCTTAATATAAATTATTGGTAGATAAATTGAGAGTGGTCAGGCTTTATATATGAAGCTACCAAATTGTTTGGATGGACAGAAACGAGGTTGTCCAAATAAAAGAATAAGGTTAATATTAATTGATATATCAATTAGAGATGCGGCAATAAATCGACTCCAGTTTCCTTAACTTTGGCCAATACTTGTGTCAGAAACCAATCTTGTACACCAATCTTATTTGCCGCTACAAAGGTCTGAAAATGCGCAGTTATCAACTTAGCGACTTTGTAGCTTTTATTTAGTGACTTTTCAGACTTAAAAAAAAAAAGCAAACAGCATCAGTCAAAATTGGAATGGTTTCCACTTATATAATTTATTGATTTGTTTTTCCCTCTTTTCTCTTTCCTTTCTTTCTGCCAAAAACTAGACGACAAAAGACTTCAGTCTGGCGCTTCAGTCTAAACTAGGCCCTTTTTTGATGGACAATTGTGTCTACATACACTTAAAAATGCATTTCATTTGTTGATTCTGGTTTGTTTGTTTATTTCGGATATTGAGGACGTCTTCCAGTTCCAGTGTTAAATGCTAATCAGAATTTAAGTAAGTTAATTGAGCTTTGGGAATGTGTTATTGCATCATTATGCCATTACCATTATATTCCACAAAAATAGTCTCAAAACGACAATATTGTTTATCGCAGTAGCATCTGGGACAATTCATTATTTCAGAAAATCCGTCATTGTGACAGGCCTATAAACAACACATAAGTATTTAAAAATTATGAATTTATGTAGGGGTTAGGAGGGAGACAGCATGGAGCTGCAGATCAGGGTATGTCCTAAGTCATGAACGTCACTACCCATGAATGTATTGTAATTTACATTAGTAGAAGAAAGTTTTCTGCAGCAGATACCAACACTGGCTCCAGCCCGGCTGGCCCTGGTCGCTCCTTTCAGATGTTCCAGACGTGCTGCTGGGCCGTTCGGACACACCTCCGTGTTCCACATCAACGCGCGGTGCGAGGCGAGGTGACACGTGGAGGGACTTTCACACTTCACCTCCGACTGCACACAGTCGGAGGTGAGGTTAAGCCAGAGGTGGAGAGGTTTCACACACTACATTAGGCCAGCGGTGCAGACAGCTCTGCTTTAACTGGGACTTCCAGGGTCAGGCGGTACGAATACCATTAATCTCATCCTGTGACTCTGTCCGGTGTGGTAGGTAGATGATTTGGCTCGGCATTAAGTGCTCCTGATTAAATCTCTGACTAAACTGATTTGTCACTTTGACAAATGTGCAGAACAGCTGGCTCAGAAATCTAAATTTCCATGAGAGGGGTTATATTTCTTTATGTATTTTCTCATTTTCAAAAAGAAAAAGGCATGAGCTCAGAATGGAGGTATTTGGTCTACTTGTGATTTCTTCTTTTTTTTTTTTTTTAAAGCTCGGCACGTCCACGTTTAGATGGTCGCTGCCAATATATGGACATCCAGGGTCAGCCTTCAGAGCGGTGCTGTCTAATTCATGTGCTACCTGCAGTTTGTGTTTGCTGGCATCAGCCTGATATGTGCCGACAGCGGGGCAGGTAACCATTACAGCCCAGCAGGGACGGACGGCAGCACAAAGTTACATCCGCCGGTCTGATGAGACCAGAGAATGGCCGTGCATCCTTCATGTGAAGGATGCACATGACACAAAAGATAAATATGTGTGTGGAAGATACTTTCACAGCGGTCGGGCTTGAAATGTCTGAATGTTGTGTCACTTCAGTGTCAATTAGGAAAGACCAGCACAATGTTTTCAATATTTGCCAAAAGAAAGGAAGACACATGATTTTTAACCTGTTCCACAAATAAATCAATACAAAATAAATCCGGTGTGAATTTAAATGAACTCCTGGTTAATATTAATTAGTCAAAAGTTAATGTAACTTATATTCATTCTTACGTCTGAGAAGAAAGATGGAGAGAGCGAAAGAAAGAAGACAGAAAAAGAGAACGAAAGGAAGAAAAAGAGAGGGAGAGAGGATGGAAAGAGCACAGGAAGAAAAAAAGGTGGGACAGATGGACAGACGAATGGGTGGATGATAATGGAAGGAAAACAATGAATAAATTAAAGGACAGATTGACGACAAAGAAATTATGCATAAACACCACTGACGGACAGTAGGACAGACAGACAGAAGGATGGATGATGGATAAAGGGATAGATGTGTAGATGAACTGATGACAAACAGAAGTATGAATAGATACAAAAATGGCCGAATGGACAATCCTTGGACAATGCAATGAATTGGGAACAAAGTCTGGAAAGAAATATCATTTCACTCTCTGTCATCTTTGCATACTAATGCAGACAGGGAAAATACTTTTTCCAGACAAAGCAGGATACCAGAGTGAAGTCTGAAGGCTTCAACCTTTCTCATAAAAAGCAGTGAATCATGAAATGTTCTTTTATTTATTTATATTATTTATTTATTTATTTTATTAACGCAACTGGTAAAACTGCGACTTCAATCTTCCGCAGATAAGATTACTTCACGGTTACTTCTGTTCTCTAAATAACTCTGGTCGTCTCCAAACCTTCTGGAGACGAGCTGCCAAAAATAGAGGGAGAAAATTTGCAGAGAAGCGGCGTGGCTGGTGGAGTGTCACCTTCACAGTGCATTCCCACGCGGAGCTACCCACTCTACCCCTCATTATGAGGGCCATCCTCCATTTGCCGTCATTCTCGTCGGAGATGAATAATGTGTTTAGCTTAAAGCTGCACATGCTCGCAGGGATGTCGAAAAAACAAAACTGGAGAAACAAACAAGGGCAAAAGAAAATAGAGAGAAGAAAACTCTTCTGCAAGAGAGGCGTTTAAATTGCGAGGATAGACCAGTATCCTCGCAATTAGGATAGAGCGAGGATATCCTAATTCCTCGCATTAGTGTGCTGATGAATGTATAAAAATGCATCAGTGGTGTGTAAGGATGAAGAGGTGCTTGTTCAATACTTATGCAACACTCTATGTTTAGTATAGCTTTACAACTGAACGTCGACCTCCAACTGCAGGATCGCTGTGGAGCCGACGAGGCACTCGAGTCTGAACAAAAGTTCCAACAAAAACACACGCCGGCTCACACCGACTGACGTGATGTCAAGATTCAAATCCTTTTCCTGTCAGCTAATGCAACACAGCTGGGGTACACGAGCGACACCGCCACCCTTTGGTGTGGAAGCTGTTACTGTAGGAGCATTCACTGTCAACGGGACTTAGGAATGTCGGCAGGCTTTAGAAACCCTTAAGATTTAAGGTATGATCCAAAGTCCGCGAGGTACATCGATGTTTCCGGGTCACAAAAGCATTATTTGTGGGAAAATTAAAGTTTGTTACGTTTGGGTACGCAGATTAAGGTTCCACAAATCACAACTTGAGTTGTAAAGAAACTGTAATCAGTTTTAACTTTTGGTTTGTGTCATGGGTTTATGCTACATGTGTAACTCTAAGATGGTCCTGAAGTCTAAACAACAACTTGAATATGCGCCCTGGTTGTGGTTTTACTAATGAGTGAAAGATTTCATCAATTTTAAATGGTTTTTAATATTGAATAATGGTGCAGTTTTCTGATCTGTCACCCAGCTTTCAAAGTCTGCCGATTACGATCCCGGCCGATAAAGAGTTATTTTGTCTTAAATGTCGCTAAATATAGTGACAAAGTCATGAAGTTGGCAACATTTGGGGGATTTTTGTTAAATGCACATGTGCAGACCCGACCTGGTCTGTAGACCCCTGGATAAGATTGGTCACTTATTCAAATATCTGAAGATTGCAACCCCCTAAAAATAAAGGAAATTAAGTGATAATATCAAATAATCCAGAAGAAGATTGATTGGTGTACACATTTTTAGATTCTGGACTAAAGATGATCAAATACAACATAGACATACGCCAAACTGTGAAATAATCCTGCAGCTATTGTTGCTGGGAAGCTCAAAAGCAGACATCGACTTCAGCTCCGTTGGCATGTAAACTATCATCACAATAAGAGTCTCAATCACGCAGTTAAGCCAACAATTATTCATATTACCGGCTGATTTAGAACAAGCTTTTTTTCCGTTTCAACTTGGGCTTTGAAAAGTTTATTTTTGTTAAAGAAATTCTCTAGCCAGGATTGGCTGGGTCACTTCAATATGTTACAACAACTTCCATCGGATGAAATGTGTCGGTAATATTAAAAGATTACGTCAGACTTAGACTTTGCCAGGGTTACAGCATGAGTGGTTTTGGGTTTAACTGTCAAGCCAGTACATTTCCCTCTGGGTTTCTAGATAGCTGCTTGCCTTTCCCTCACTAGAGGAAGACACAAGTTGACAGCTCCAAGACAACACTTTGGGAAACAACTTTAAGATTGGAGAAAAATATCCTGGTGCTTTCACATGGCTAGATCTTGTCACAGCCTTAGCAAAACTCTTGTTTCACCAGCTCGCACGCAGTGTGACGTTTCTTTCTGTAGATTGAATTATTAATGACCAATGAGGGCAGGAAAGGCACAAAAAAGAGGAATCAGCTACTTTCCTGTAGCTGATTTGGCTGAAAATCGGGCTTAAATCAAAGATCGGTGTAAATGTTAGGGTAAAGTTCTTTAATAGTGGTTTTTCTGTGCACAGAAACAGCGCGCCTCAGTACCTGCCTCTCTCGATCCAGTGGACAGATGAAGTTTAAGCTGGTCGGACAGCTTGGATGACGACGGTAAAAAAAAAGAAAAATGCTGGACAAAACCTTCGCCTCTCCCCGACATGATGTGGCGCACACAAACACGAGCGTGCAAAACACAACGTGACACTGTGTGCAGTCAGCACAGAGAAAGCCTGCAGTACCCAAATGTAAACGTGCGTGTCAACACATGCGGTTTTCAGCTGTCGCTACCTCACGTCTGTGCGCATTCCCCTCTTCTACCATCTCCATGCGATCCCAACAGCCGCCCGCCCTCGGGCCCAGAGGAAACCACGAGTGGAGAGCGGGACGTGCTACAACAGGGCCAGAACACAGCTCTCATCCTCAGGCTGTCTCTCAGCTAAAGTAGCACAGACACACCCACCATATGCTGAGAACACCCCCAGTACGCAACATCGACTGCATTACAATCTGGTATTTTGAGTCGGTTTCAGTGCAATACAGTGTTTTTACCCCTGGCAGCTCAATGCAGATATGCAGTTCTTGCCCTCGTTTCGCCTCCACTGCAGTGACCCAGCACAAAAATGATTTATATTACAATAAAACCAGAAAAGACCAAACAAAAACAAGAACTTGGAACGCGTAATGAACAGGACGTGGGCAATTTTCACCTTGCTGAGAGGTGACACTCAAAAGTCCAATATTTTTCCAGTCACTGAATGCACCACACCAGCTGCTCGCATCACTCTTTAAGGTGGGACGCCATTTCTCAGGCAAGACGACTTCTTTTAAAATACGTTCTGGGGCCCTCAAAGCAGACAGCAAGAAACTTTATGTCTCAACATGCTACGACATGTTGGGGGTTCACTCTGGTTTTCAAGAGAATGAGAAAGATTGTGAGCAGCTCATAGGAAATCTGACTTAACTACAAAGCTGGTCAGTTTTATCCTTTTGATGCATCACAGAAGATGCTAGATTTGTTGTTTTTTGCATTACATACACAGAACACAGCTTCTTAATTTTAGCTAGCTATACTATGTCTGCCAACCGTGCTAATGGCTAAAATAAGTTGCTACAAACACGGTTAAGAAGATGTTTTAGCAATGCTAGGTGCAGTGCTACATGACATTGGCATTGGCAAAGCAGCCAATTCAGGAGTGTCGTTCAGTTTCCTTGGAGCTGATTAGCTGTATCTCCAAGAGCAGAGAAAGAAAGACTATATGTGGTAGCTTCTATGTTAGTGCTAAGATGGTTTCCACTCTGTGTGTTTAAAGTATATTTGGTGTTTTAAGAATTCAAATAAACATTTCTAAGTGTCTTTAGATGGAGGTTGTAAGTATTTTCAGAGTTAAGCTAATGGTCCTTGATCCTTGGGATCCACTGTGACCATTAATTCATTATTCTAAAGGTAAATTAGTCGCTGCTTTACTGTGACAAAGCATTCCAACATAAACGACCACTCAGCAAGAAAGCTATAAAAACATTTTGTTCCATTCAGATTTCTGCCAAAGTGATAGTTCTTAAAGAGAAATCTTAAACAGTTAAAACCTTCATAGGCAGGTCAATGCTTTACAAAAAAAAGTGTCACAAATTGGCTGCAAAATTCTGAACACTGCATCCTGAACTATAGCAAAACAAGCAAAGCAATCAGCAATAATCGGTTGCAGGGTGTTATACAAGGAGAGAACAGCAGAGCTGCAGGGACAAGCCCTGCTGTTGGTCTGAAACTCTGCCAACTATCTGACAGAGGCCTCACCTGGGCCAAGACACAGCAAAGCAGAGCGGGGCAGTACCATAAACAGTATAGCCAATTAGCTCAACACGAAGCCAAACCAAACTCAAGAGGAAATAACCGTTAGTGTCTCTGCCGCTCAGCCTTGCATCGACGGACACGTGCGCGAGGTAGTTTACAAAAACATGCTCTGCCGAAGGAGTGAACTTACCGGGAGCAGAGCTGGGTAGTACAGCCCCATCATCGTCTGATCTACAGGAACAACCGCTGACCAGTTCTCCACTATCCCGGCGCTTCCTCCCTCTCCTTCCCTTTGTGTCTCTTCTCCTCCTCCTCGTATTCCTCCACCTCTCCTGCGCCTGTGCCCCAGGACCATGAGCTGAAGATGGCTTCAGTCCACGTCTGTCTCACACGTTTAAATTCTCCCTAGTTCACTCTCCACCTCCCCTGCTCCCCCTTCGTCTTAAACCGGCGTCCCTTCTTCCCACTTCTCCGGCGCGCAAGCTCCGTCTGCCTGTCACTCTCAACCTCTCTTCTCCTCGTCTCGGCGGCCCGGCCGCTCTGATCCCCCTTGGGCCTTTCCGTCTCTCTCCTCCTGCCAGCCTGAGTCTCTTCTCTCCTCCTCTCTCCCTCTCCTCTTCGCTCCGAGGCTGTCATTCACATGCTCGCGTTACACGTCTTGCTGCTTCCCCCTTTTGCCTCCCTCTTGTTCCCGCCCCTCTTTTTTAAAAACTTTCCCTCCCTTTCCGTCTCAGTGCCTCCTATCCATCAAAGCATCCATCCCTGCATGCAGCCACCTAAACCCCCCGTCTCCGGATGGAGTCAGAACGCTGTTGTTGGTGCCTCTTCAAGCCTCTGCGGGGAGAAGAAACGGGAAAGGAAGAAGATGTCTTCCATCCACGCAGTGGCTGCCTGAGAGAACGGAATGCGACCCCCACTGCATTGCAGCTTTTTTTTTTTTGATGATGATGATGATGATTTATTTATTGCATGGCAGGCTGTCAGCTGCAAAAAAGCAGTGGTAGGTAGGCCAGAAGAGTAGCTAAGCTGCGTGGGTAGGCTCCTAGATCACCCTCTCTCTTCCTCTCTCCTGCAGCTGTCCAACTGAGCTCCAATTCCAGAACCTGGAGCTTCCAAGCTGAACGTGAATCTGTATTTCGCTGCATTGCGCCTTTATTTCACCCCCTTCTGGCTCTGTTCAGCCACTTTCCAGCGCTGCATTGTTAGGAGGTGCTTAATTTGCAGAGATGGGAGTGCAGTTCCTTGCGCTGCACTTTCATATGGGAGGGACTGAATTCTGCGGAGAGAGAAAAAAGAAAAAGAAAAAAAAAGCCCTGATGCCAAGCATTCAGGCATCTGCTGAGTCTGGCTAGAAACTGAGTCCGGAGGGATGAAAGGGAAGGGAAAGATACGTGGCGCGTGAGATGTAGAGGGGTTAATTTTTATTTTTTAAAAGTTAGCTGGCCTAGAGTGAGGATCCAGTGGATGAGAGCGAGCGATAACGGGATAGGGAGATAAGTGGATAAAGGGCTGGGTGGAGAAAAAGAGCGAGGGATGACGAGATTAGGGCTGTAAGTGAGAAGGATGAGAGGATGAACGGGGGGATGATCCTGGGATTAAGTCCACAGGCTGGACGCAGCAATAAACACATGCGTACAGTGTACATACAGATGTGCTTTGATTGGATTCAGGCTGGTGCACCTTGGCTGGCAAAACAAAGGCTGCAACCACCAGCCAATCAGAGCGAAGAACGCAAACAGTTCCCCATTACGGCTTTGGACTTTGTCCAAATATTTCAGATTCTCAAACCAATTAGGCTAAAAAGACAAAAAGTTAGTAGACACAAGGTGAAATTTTCTGATTAAGATTTAATAAAGATAAGGGGAAACGAGTTATTTGGACCAACTTGGTTCTGTGTGTAGAAGGAAGTGTCCGGACATTGGTGTGAGACCTTAGGCTAAAGCAGACTTGGGTTATGCAGTCAGACAACGATCAAAAAGCACACCTCAGAGTCAACTTCAAGAAAAACAAAACAAAGGTTTCTATGTGCCCCAGTCAAAGTCCGAGCTTAAATAAGAGCGAGACACTGTGATATGACCTTAAACCGACTTTGAAAATCCTCCAATACGGTTGGCATAAAATAATTCAGCAAAGAAAAGAGGGCCCAAATTCCTCCACAGTGCAAGTTACTACAAACATTTGAAAGCAGTTGCTTTTGCAACAGAAGCACAACCAGCTATCAGGTTCAGGGAGTATTTGTTTTATTATTACTCTTTTTAGCATTGGATCAGGTGAGTCTGGATAGTTTTGGTCCATTGAAAGCAGCCTTTTTTTAATGTATGCAGATTATCTTTAAAATTTGTCTTACAGGTGTCTAAAGCGAAAAATAGGGATTCGTGATGTAGCTGGACATTGGTGGAACAGTACGTTTTTGTTTGTTTTTTTACGTAGAGGTATTGGTCTGGTAAGTAAAAGTTGGTCGATATTAATAACTGATGTTTATTTCCGTTTTGTTACCGTTTAGGTCATGTGATAGTGATGCATCATGGGATAGCGGGGTGTTTAACTGAAGCTGAGAAGTGTGATTGTTTCCTCAGGGTAGGGAGATGTGTGTATATCAGCACATATTGGTTATCGACGGCAATACTAACATCGGGTATCGGCCAAGATTTTCACATCAAAACAAATCTCGAAGGGGGAAAATTTTGTGCACATAAACCTTACGACGTTGACCATTCTGGGGTCAAATCAACATACTTTTTGAAGCACTGCAACAGTAATGACTTCAAATCATAAAACATTGCAATGAGCCGCCTAAGTGAATGCATAACACGCAGAGAGGCAAGCAGCAGGGACCCACAGAAGCTTGTCACCGTTTAACACTGTGATATTGACACAGGCAGACCTGCAGGCAGTTCAAACAAGCATACATATTATAGGACAGGAGCTCGACGAAGACAAATGTACTGCCGCCGCCGCGCAAGAGGCCCAATCTTCCCAAGCTAGGCTCGGCTAACTCCATTTGCATGATAACCGGCAGCCAGCGTGCTCGGGGGTAGAATATATTAACAGGAGTTCCTTTCTAAATCATTTATAGCGCAATTCCAGAAGTGTGCGTTGGTTCTCAATGTTAAATGTGTCTAACGGAGTTCTGCATGCGCCTCGGATCGGCCGGGCTCGTCAGGCTGGGTGCTCGTTTCTTTAAGCAGATGAAGCTCCAGGTGCTTTGTTGGTGCGTTTTTAGCACTTTGCAACAAACCAAAAATGTGCTTTTGAGGTTTTATGTGACCAACATAATGTGTTTAATTATGAAGTGGAGGGAGAATGAGTCATGGTTTTTAAGGGTTTTTGGCAAAAAAATAAATAAAAGTCTGGAAAAATGTGGTGTGTGTTTTTATTCTGTGCCCTTCTGAGCTTGGACTTTGCAGAGCCTCGTTTTGAATCTGAAAGTCTCCTGGGGTTTGGCTCGATTAGATTGACACGTCTTTAGGTCAATTTGCAACTTTTTGGTTTTGGTCCAAGTCTGAATCAGTCAGACTTTTTGAAGGTTGTGACAAAAGTCGACTGGTTTCTTGCCAAATAGTGAGGTAAATGTGTTTACCTACATATTTTTATCTAATTATCTAAAGTTGCTACATTAAACACCGCAAGCACTTGCAAATGCAATTTTGTTAGCATATCGTCTCTCTCTCCCCTTTAATTAATGCATAATAAGCAGGTATTAATGATTTATAAAGTATTCATAGATCAATTCTCTATATACCAAGTATCAGCCATCTGCATGGCGAGTCTTTTTGTAAAGCGGTACCGTCTCATTTGCATTCCTATCAATTCTGAAAAAAAGCATTCCCACAGCCTGATGCTGCCACCACCATATTTGAGCAAAGGGATGGCGAGTTCATGCCACTGGTTGGACTTTATTTTATTTAGGGGAGTCAGCGTTAAGGAATTTTATTTCTAAACAATAAAAACCCACATTTTGGTTATAAAGTGACACAATATCAAAAGATTGAACAGCTTTGTAAAGCTCTACTTTAAATAACTCGCTTCTGTGTCTCTTCCAGCTCTGTCTCGTCGCCGTCCTTTTGTTCTCAACGCAACGTCAACTGAGCGTCCAACTAAAAATAACTGAACTGTTGGTCAGCGGGGAGAGGAACAAGGAATCTAAATAAAAATCAGCTTCTAAACCTCATGCTCCGACGCATTTTAGAACTGTATTTCTAAAAACAAAAATGAAAAGAAGAGGAAAAGAGAAGAGGATACTAAAGACAGAGCTGAGGTTTGGGAGGATCTTCCATCTTGTGTGGAGAAGGGGGATGTGGGGGGTGAGGGGGAGACGTACAGGCACACAGACCAATATCCCCCTCCTGTGGCACTGCCAGAGAGCTGCACATCCCAAACACAGACTGCAGACACACACACACAGACATGAGCACAAATACTCACATATTGCAGCACTCAAAACCACATTAGAATACCTAAACACACACACACACACACGCATCAGAGTCCTGAGACGGTTTGAGCCGCTGAGTGTGTGCTGCTGCTGGAAGGCAGATAACAAAATACTCGACTCCTCTTCCTCTCCTCTGCACACATAAGGCAGTGATTACCGAGAGCAATGCGCGTGGAGAGAAACAGAGAGGAAAAAAAACGAGTGAGAGGATGAGAGAGGAGCCGAGGAGTGAAAGGACGGGAACATCCGTGTGAAAAGCCCCCACCCCCGCCGCCTCCACCAGCACGAGTACGGAGCGCGGCTCCGAGCCGGCGATGGGATAATTTCACCCCACTTTCCAAGGTTCGAGTGTTTGAAAGGGAAGCTTAGTCATAAGCTGCTCCGCTTTCCATTCAGAGTTCGATGCTGGTTCCTAGTCGCAAACACCGTCGACGTAACGAGGCGCGTCTCCGATCTGGCAGGCGGGACAAACGAGGCGGGACGGCAGGGAGGAACGAAGACGTTTACTGATTTTCCAAAATGAAATTACTGAGTGAAATAAGACAAGGATAAGAGGCCAAAGTATTTTTTACACAGGACTTTAAACATGTGCTTTGTGAAAGTTTTAGATGTTAAAACTGACTATATGATTATGTAGAAATAAGATGAGGAAATAAAACATCCAGTTCATGATTTTATACATTTCCTGGAGACTTACAAACGTGTGGCTCAAGATCCGAAATCAAAATTTTCTGCTACAGAACAAAATTTATGTTTCCAGTAGTTATGGCAATTTGTAGTAAGAAAGTAGCACCAGATCATCACACCACCATGTTTGCCTGTCAATATGGGGATTTTTTGCTATTAGATTTACATCAAATATAACAGGATAAACACCTTCCTTGCAGTCTAGGGAATATTTTCCACAAAGAGCTTTTTAATGGCGGCTTGAATAAAATTTACGACCAAAAAAATATAAATACAGGAGGATGATTGGGGGATCCCGCTGTATGACAATCAATCGTAGCAAAAACGGCGACGTTTCTGGGGTCTGATTGTAGCGGCGTCTGATTGTAGCGGCGTCGTGCTTCCCGAACTGCATACGACTCGCTACAGTCTTAAATCCCAAAGAGCCTGGTTTTATTTATTCTTTTTATTTTTCTGCACAAAATGCACTTCGCTTCGTGCGAGTTGTCAACTGAAGTGGCAGCAGCGAAACCGAACGTCATCCAGCCAATAGACGATCAATTTGGGCTTATTCGTGGTAGATGGAAAAAAAACCTAGCAAGGGTAAATTGTCTGACAAAGTCCCACGAGAGAAAATAAACTACAAGATTAAATAATCCCGCTGCGACAAAATTTACAATCAGTCATCAACTTAGATTTTTTTAAATAAATTTTACGGGGCTTCATTTTAGCAAACAAATGTAATGTTGCTCTCCAGGTTGGGCCCTTTTTTTTATCCAATAATAGAATTCGTTTGATGATCTGAGCTGGGGGAAAAAAAAACAAAAACTGAATAAATCTGTTAACATACAAATACTTTTTTTTTTTTTTATAGTACCCCCCGAGTATAAACAGAGATGCACACATTTTTTCCAGCAACCTCGAGCATCCAATGACGAAGCAGTAAAAGCAAAACTGCAGTAGACGTGACGTCTGTTCTGCCTTTTTTTTTTTTTTCTTTTTCACAGCTTTCAAAGCAGCCGGATGATGAAACCGACAGCGCTCGACTGAGTCAAGGATTCTCGAAGTTTATTGTTGCTGAGATTTGCAAGCAAATAATCATCTCTTACCTGACTGTGAGGTGCGTATCCATGGAAACCGGGGTTTAAAGGCTCATTGTTCTGAAAAGAGACAACAGGAGGGATGAGAGCGGCGTTAAGTTGCTAGGCTTCTGCAAATGAGTGGAAAGCAGCGCGATGGAGCAAAACTTGAAATGTTCGCAAAAAATATATCTTTACCTGCACATTGTCCCATTTTTTTGGAGTAATCAACAACGGTCAGGGGAAATTCTGGCTCAATATTTGACCAGTTTTAATGAGGTCACCCAATTCTGATAAACAGAGTCCTTTAAAGTCAACAATTAAATAAACTATGCAGAGAAACAAACAAAAACGCTTAAACTCCAATTTCAAACAGCATCTTTCAATAAGGCCTTTCAATTCTAAATGATTCCAAACACACAACTATTCTGGTTTTGAAATGGGTAAACATCAAGTTTAAGGAAACTGATACATTTAAAAGCTAGCTAGCTTGCCTTCAATTGGTCAGCTAGGTAGAGAGAAGTTTGCGGTTTCCCTGCAACTGGCTGAAGGACATTCGTCCAAATGTTTCTGGAGGTCTATGCTTATGTTTGAGTGTGTATGCATTACTTTAGGAATAAATTGAAAAGTGTGCACCTTGTTCTTATTTTTAGTAAACATCAAGCTTGGCCGCTGTGAAATTATTCCACCCTAAAAAGGAACAAGAGGTTCTTTAAAACACTAAAAATTTATGTTAAGCACCATTCACACCCAAACTGAGTATCCAGCTCTGTACAGCAAGTCAACTTTCCCAAGAACCGTGATCCAGCCGATCCAACCAATCAGAAGCCACCGGCAGCGCTGGGTTCCCCGAAGACCCCCACACCCCGACTCAGAAACCCACTGTTGTGGTTAATTGCTCTATAATTACTTTTAATTAGATTATTTCTGTCTCTCTTGCTCTTTTTATTTTCCTACTCCGTGCCGTTTCTGACTCGGCCAGAGGATCCATTGTTTGCCTTGGCGCTACAGTCGGTTCGTTGGGGTCGGGGGTTTGGGTCTGGAACAATGGGGAAAGTTAACTAAATGATGATATTTTGACAGCGGTGAGAAGGAGAGGGAGGGTGAGAGAGAGATGACTCTGGGCCTACTGGTGCGTCTTGCAGAGAAAACACGACCGCCTGGTGAGTTTCATGTCTCTGCGCTCGCAGAGGAGCCGAGGCGCGAGTCTGGCTGAGCAAAGAGGAGGAGGGTGAGAGGGGAAGGCCTGGAAGGGTAACAGAAAGAAACACGGAACGTGTCTGAGAATAACTACACACCCCAGCGTTGGGTAAATTTAATCAGGAAATATTTGAAATCCATGAGCTTGCAGGCTGCGCTAACCAAAAAAAAAAAAAAAAAAAAACAACAGCAGATTCAGACTCCAAGGACTGTCAACAGAGTTAACCTCCTTGCCCCGACCTCGAGCTGCCCGCTGCGGGAATCACTTCCTAATTGCTTTCAGCCAGCCAATCAAGGCCAAGTGTATGAGAAGGAGGGCCGTGATGACACAAAGTTTATATAAACAGACGGAGAAAAGGCTATTAATCCAGAAGAGCTCTCTGTAAAACTGGGACTGGCAGAGACAGAGAGACTAATGGGAAACACAGATGTACAGACAGAGCTGGGTAGAGGAATTTGTACAGCACTGAGGCCCGCCGAGTCAAAGCTTTGTTTAACCCACGTTCGCTCCAATTAAACCTGAAAGTCTTTAAGGTTAGTTTTTTTTTAACCATCTTTGAACATGTAAAGATACACTTTTGACCATTCTTCTTCGTAAAAATAGCTGAAGTTCAGACGAGATGGCGAGTGTTGCAGATCTCATGGTGTTTCATAACAGACAGTCCGGTAGACTTGGTTCAACTGGGTCATTACAGACTTGTCGACACGGTATCAACTTCGCAGGCCACTCAGGTCTTTTGGTTCTGGTCCATCTCCAGAACCAGAACCAAACATGGAGAAGCTTGCTCAAACATTGACATCCTTAGAATCCAGGCTAGGAACCCATTTGTTTTAGAGATTCATTAGATTCAGAATAACTGGAACATTGATCAGTACATGTGATGTTTATTTGTTTGACGAGTTTGATGATGGAATTGAACAAAATGCAGCATCTATTGCTTGTTTCATAGTTGGTTACTGAGTGATACCTTACGGTGTAGAACACTTTGAACTGCCTCGTTGCTGAAATGTGCTACACAAACAAACTTGACTTTACCAAAATTTGAAACATTTGTTGCTTTTTCACCTGCTGCGGTTCACTTTCACACTGCCCCGTGTCAAATGTCCGATATTAGAAGTTGTAGGATTTCTCTTTTGTCTTTGGCAGAAAACCAAAAAGCAATTTCTCTTGCTAGTGCCAGATACACTCATGTTCGCTTTGGCTGCATTTACCCAAAATGCCCTGCACTGCAGTCTGTTTCCTGTTTGTAGCGTTCACATATGCATTCGAACTGCACCAGAGTACATTTGTACTTCGGTTTGTAGTGTTCAAGTGAAAGCTAAGTAGTGTCGTTGTAAATGCACCATTAGTTTCCATTGCAAATAAGTAGAAGGAGCGCATCCCTTCTACTTATTGGGAGTGGCTCCTTGTGTGAAGAGTAAAAAGTACCTGAATGTATATCTCACCAGATTTTTATTTCTCTACATTTCACAATTTTGGGCTACTTTCACAAAATCTCGACTAAATACTTTGGTCTGACAAAAAATTTTAGAAGGTTCAATTGTGCTGAATTCCACAGGGCACTGTAATGCTAACGCGTGGACCAATAAAGACGTGTGTGGACGTTGTGTGCTTGATGAAAGCCAAAGGAGAGTAGAAACAAGATGGTGTTGATAAAATGAGCCGCATTTGAAGGAAACAAACGAAAAAATAAACAAAAACTAACATTTGTTATACGAGCTGTAAACTCAGACAGTCAGAGAAGCGGGAGTTGGGGCCCGTCCTCCCTTTTCCCCGCCTGAAACAGCTCTCTCTTTGTCTTTTCCCTCCACTTCCCGTTTCATCTGGAACCAATTTCCCCCTCGTGCCTCGTCCCCAGGGGGAAAGCTCTCCTTCACAGGCTTGCATTGAGCTGAGGACGAACCGCTGGTGACGCAAGGCGCCGAGAACCTCGGATCTACGAATCCCGAGGCACGTTTTCCAGAGACACTCAAACATCTGCAGCGCTTCTTCTGCATTTACCCCCAATTAACTCCTTGCCGCTAACCAAAAGGCCCTGAATGCGTTTCCCTCGGTCAACGTGAGGGGGTTCGTTTGACGCACTGCTGATGAGAAGCGAGAGGAAACCTCGCCGCGCCGCAGAAAACGCCGGCCGAAACAATCCCAAACCATCAAATTGCAGAGTCTCTGGAGGCTCCACGGTGGAAAAAAGGAAAGAAAAAGGCAAAAAGAAGGGAGGGGTTTATGGAGGAAAGAAAAACACAAGGAGGGAGAGAAGGAGGGGTGGATGAGTTTAGCAACATCTGGAATCAATCTGCTGGTAGAAGAGGGGGGAGCAACAGAGGGAGGACGGCTGAGAACGAAAGAAAGGAGCAGATGAAAACAGACGAAGGAATGTGGGTGAAAAGACGGCCAAAGTAAAGAAAGGGGAGTAAAATATTACAACAAAAAAAAGAGCGAAACAGAGACAATGAGTCACAAGTAAAAAATGTCATGTGACTTATATTTTCTTAAAGGATGGGGGAAGGGGCCAGGGGTCTGTACTTGATCTCTGCCTTCTTTATTCACGTACACACACAGACAAACACACACACACATTATGCCTTTGATTCAAAGACTTTGAAGTATATTAAATAAGCACAGGCATTTTTTTTAGGATGGTAAAAAAAAAAAAAGCCTAAACTCTCATTTCTACAAACCATATGGCTTTAAACAATTTTTTTCCCTCGAACTTTTCGAAGGCGTTGGTTTCAGACTCCACTGGCAGAGATCAGAAGAAGGCACAGACAACCAGTCACACGCTTATGAACACGGCCGCCCACTCTCTTGGTCGGTCCCCGTCTCGACTCGACGCGAGGGCAAACCTGAAAGAGGACGCCTGGCTTTATTTATTTTCTTTATCTCCCGCCAGCTATTTTAGGAGGGAGAGAACGAAAAAAAAAAGTTCTCTGGGAGTAGCTGGAGCAAACTGCAAGCAGCGGGGTTGGACATGGAGGGAAGAAGGGAAGCGGGGGGAGAAAAAGGGAGCAGCGGTGGTGAAGGAAGGCGGAATGACATGAGGTCAACAGATGGTGAGAGAGAGGGAGGAGAGCGGGGTGGCGGAGGCAGGAGGGTGTAATTAGGCAGGCTGCTGCAGGCATCCGGAGGTACCAAACAGAACAGCCCACGGAGCGGAGCGAGACTCTTGCCACCCGAGGCTGCCTTCGTGGTGTTAGGA
Source organism: Poeciliopsis prolifica (assembly GCF_027474105.1). Classification (NCBI taxonomy): domain Eukaryota; kingdom Metazoa; phylum Chordata; class Actinopteri; order Cyprinodontiformes; family Poeciliidae; genus Poeciliopsis; species Poeciliopsis prolifica. The sequence continues at coordinate 10,213,563 of NW_026562385.1, read as the reverse complement.
ACGACGCCGGATCTAAGGAAGCCCCACCTGCTGCCGCTAACAGATACTCAGAGAAAAGACTCGAGTTTTCATTTGAGGCCAAGCTAAAACGTGCCGTCCATGTTGTTTCATGCATTCTGGAGTTTTTAACCCTTCAAGGAGGACTTCTTAGTGGTACAAAAACAAAGGCTGGTCATCATAATATGCAATATGCAGGAGAGTTAAGGGGCAGCAACCAAGAAAAGAAACAAAAGGAGAGCATTTCTGCTGAACAATCGAAGAAAATTAATTGAAAATGTGAGGATATTTATGAGTTTGAAACGTCAAAAAATTTGCTTGAAAACACTACAAGCTTTTACTGTAAATCTCAGAAATCTTCCAGAGTAAGATTTCTTAAAGTAAACTATTGTATGAAGCCTAAAATATCGTTCAGTAAGCCATGTTGGTACATTTCCAGTGACGGACGTTAACCTTAGACAGTAGCCTCGTAACAGGACTTTGATCCACTACCAAGTATCATCCCAAGCTAAGAACAAAAACAACACTGCCTCAGTCAACACCATGGTGCGGGGTTTCCCCCAATATATTATAAGCCTTGCGGGCCACCAGGCTAAGCATTGTTTATTTTAGATAGCATTTTTTTATATACCAGAGACCCTAAGAATAGATTAAGCTTGGCTTATAGTTGACATATTGAACTTGGGCACAAGGGATTGTGCACCAATTGCATCGACCCTGCACTTACCTCTGACTCTGTAACTTTTAGCATTTTTTTAACACAAAAACATTGCCAAGTGTGGACTGGTGGACTGCCCTAGCGCCCCTACCGACAGGCTTAGCAGGTTTTCTGGGGGGAAAAGTCTGTGGAGATCAACAAAAATGCAAGTGTTGTCTTTGGAGATATCAATGAGATTGCATCAGGCTAACTCAGAAACTTCTGAAATTTCTATTTCACAAACCTTCTTCAAGGTAAGCTTAAAATTGCCCGTTCTCTTTCCCATCAACTGAATTCGAACGAGAATTGCTATCAAAATTACGCTTCTGTGTAGATCTAACAGGAAAAGTTCAATCCCTGAACCCAGATGTTACAAACTTCAGCAAACGCAAAAGAAGAGAGTTTCAGATTTTAAGCTGCGTTTTTTTTTTTTTTCAAAAATAGTCTATGATATGCTTTCCCAACTCTCAACTATTGAGAGTTGGGAAAGCTGTATCTGAGAAATAGATCCCACCGGGAGTGCTCGGGCTAGATGTCAATCATACAACAAGAAATCTCAGTGACTCCACCTGACTACATATCATCAGACACATCATCCAAAGTCAACAAGCTACAACTGCAGAGAATCTTCCTCTACTGTACCCATCCAGAATAAGATTGAATTAGCATTAGTCCTAAAAGGAAATAAAGGCCAAATTTTTAAATTAATGCAATTTTGTTTTCTGGCAAAAGGAAGAATCTTGTAGAGTCGGTACGTCCATTGAGGCAATTTCATTCACCCTACGATATACATACACCATTTCACCAATGCTCAAAGCTATATGAAATCAAGGCATAGCCAGGTTTTAAAAAGTTTCAGCACGGTTTAACAAGCTACTTTTCTTGTTTTAAAGTCAAGCAATTAGGTCACGAGGTACAGCTTTTTGACTTGAAAAAACAATGGCATAAACAAGCCCAAAAGAACTAAAGTCTTCAAGTACTTGAGGATTATTTTCATGCCTCGGACCGGCCTTGAGAAAACAAAATGTATTCACAGAAGGAGACAGTCAGAGCCTCTCAGGTTGCTTTCTTTGAAGCTTCAGTTAATGCGTTTTCTAAGAGAGTGGGAGTCCTAGACATGACTGAACAACAGGATGTAGCTTTAGGGCACTTGCAGGATGGACTTATTGATGACTGTTTACTTCTCCGCTGCCTGTGTGGCCTGCGAAGAGCAGATCTTTGAACGCATCTGCAAACCGGTTCTCGTGAAAGCAGACTGCCTGTTTCTACAGGTATTGAATAAAAATGGAGCGCGACAGAAATCCGAGCCATTTTCATTTACATTCATTTATTTGTCTTTTTAATAAATAAAACTGAATGAAACCCATGTCGTGTCAGTCAAGTGTGAGTTTTGTTGCATAGTAACTAAAAGCAGATTTCCAGCAGAATATTTAAGAATGAAGTGTCAGTCTTGTTGAGCTGTCAATGAATAGCCCATTTTGCGCCATCAATAAACACTGCTCTCTAGTTCATCGAACAGTTTCCCACACATAACACAGTGACCTCCCACCTCTTCTCGGTGCTCACTTTGTCTCACCATTTGTCTCTTTTGCTCCAACAAAATAACAGGAAAAAAACTCAAGCTGTGTTTTTAAGGATAAGTTCATCTATTTCTGCAGCTCATTCCAGCTGTGCGAGAGAGCAACACTTTCAGGTGCTAACAGGAAGGATTAACAAATAGCAACATTGTTGTTTCCTTGTACTTTTACGTCTTTAATCTCAGTTATGTAAATTCATACAAGTCAGTGTGAAGGTAATTGTCTACGTTCTCTGGTTTTAGTAATGCTAGCTGTGCTATCAGCACTAATTATCCGAAATGAGATGCCCGTTTTAACTGGACACTCAAGACAAAAATGTCAACTCGATTATTTCGTCTTTATAGTAAACCCAGGAATCAGGCTAATAACTTTTTCAGCATTTATACTGGACGTGGCTTGTTTCCACCGTAGCCCATACTCTAATAGACTCTAGAGGAAAGCATAGAGCACCTATGGCAACCGGTGCAGAAAATTTGGCCAGCGTTGTTGCTGAAAAGAGATCATTGATCATGATGCCTGATGCGTGCACACACGCACGCAGCAGGCATAAATCAAGGCCATGAACAGCTCAAATCCACAAATATTTAAGATCCCCCTCTAAAAATGTGTAGAACTGCCAAGTTTAATAGTTCAAGGACCAAACACACCTAAAGACAACAGCTGGGCATTTATCATATTGTTTTTTGCAGGGCTATAATTGCTCTTACCCACAGTTCCCAACATACAGTTAGCTAAAAAAAGAAGTCATAGTCCATGTACTTGCTTTCAATGTTATCAGAACTGAACTACAAAATATGATAAAGCTTTAAATCCAAATAGCCTACTCCTTTTAAGTTGTATTAGTACGCACAGTGGAAACCAAAGATGCAAAAGTTTGCATCGATAGTCTTCCTTAGCACTGCTCTTGGAGAACAGCCAATCAGAACCAAGGAAAATAGATGGCATTACTAGATTGGATACAGACATACAAACGCCAGCCAATAGCATGCCAGGTAGCATTGCACTTCATGATTTCAACTTGCCAAGCAGCATTTTCTTTTTGATATTTTAGATGTGGTCTAGAAAATGAAATCTTTTCCACAGAAAACTATGCAAATCTGTGAACTCGTGACTAAATCCCTGTGAAAGTTGTGTAGTTTTTAAAACTGTATAGTTTTTAGCTGGAACCAGAACCAGCTAAAATTGGCATCCTGGCAGAGAAAAGCTTCAAAACAGCAGCAGTAATTCATGAAGCTCAGATTCTGGAGCATATCCAAAGTTTAAAGGTGCGTGGCAGCTTAAATCTTAAAGTTGCACTCTGAGGTTTTCACCGGTGTATTTTTGTATTTTATGTACTTCTCACAATCTCCTCTGATTAAAGGTGTTTTTGCATGACAGATTATGCATCAGTCGTGACACTCGGGCTGCAAAGACAAAGCAGCGGCAGTGCATCACAGATGACCCCCATGTAAGGGAAACACTAAATTGACATTTGGCTGTGTGGGTGGTTGGAGATGGGAGCACATGTGACAGTTTGGGGGCAGCCTTGGGGAGAAATGAGGGGGGGCAGGCTGTGACATGATGACCATAAAGGGAGGCTGAACTTGCAAGCGGCACGATAAGGATCATAACAGAGCGTTGTTTTACAGGAGCGAACGCAGACATGCTGAGCTATTCTTGTATTCATGCAAACTCTCCCTTTTCTCCTCCCTCTTTTTTTTTTTTAGATCTAATTCTTCCTCCACACTTTGGCAATACAACTGCTGCACTTATGTAAACAAAGCAGCAGCAAAGTGAGCTGAACGAAGAGAAGGGGAGAGAAAGAGAGACGATATGAGTTGAGCAACTTTTGTCTGGGCGAAATTTTTTTAGCTTATCGCTGCCGGTTCAAAAGTCAAGGGTGACTCCACTTCGCCGCGGCTCAAAGTTTAACAGCAATCATTAAACGGCGGCGGGGAACTTGAAGTCGGGCGGTGGCGGGACTGGATTTGACCTCCTGCAAGTCAAAACAGCACACTTTTAGCACACAATTAGCACAGCTACCACACCTCCAGTTGAACCCGGGGGTATGTTGAGCTTATGCTCCTCTAAGCGAAAAGGAAAAGCCAAAGAAAAAAAATAAATCAGCAGATTACCTTCCAATCGTTTCTAATAAAGTGGACAGACCTCTATTATTTTTAAGAGTTTTAATGTTCATTAAGAAAGGAAGAAAAAGTGTCTCAAATAGGAAGTTTTAGATCTTTTTTGAAGTGCCTACAAAAACAGACAGTAAATTGTCAATAATCTGCTCTAATTTTGATGTGGATTATGCAGCAGCAAACCAAATTAATGGAACACAATGAGGCACTGGGGTTAATTTATTGTTTAGTTTTTTAGAGGGAGAGAATCATGTAACAGAACTTCAAATTGTTCTAAAAACAAAATTGCGTAATTGTTCCTCCAATTCACACATGTAGTTCAGATACCAAGATGGCTGACTGGACATCCAGTGCAATAATCACCAGTGGTACACTTTACTTTATCAATAAAAACGTGGTGGCAGTTCCCCTTATTTTTACTGTTGGTTTTGTGTTTTCTTTTTCTCGTGATGTTAGAAAAGCTAAGGCGCTTTGGTCACCTTAGCTGGTTGTTGCTAAGCACTATATATATATATATATATATATATATATATATATATAATATATATATATATAATATATATATATATATATATATATATATATATATATATATAATATATATATATCAGGGAAGAACTGGAGAGGGCCTGGAAGGTGAAGACCACAGTGGTGCCTGTGGTCATCGGGGCCCTCGGGGCAGTAACCCCCAAACTGGAGCAATGGCTACCACAGATCCCAGGAACAACATCAGATATCTCAGTCCAGAAATATGCAGTCCTTGGCACAGCCAAGATACTGCAGGACCGTCAAGCTCCCAGGCCTCTGGTAGAGGACCCGAACTCAGAGGATAAGAACCACCCGCGGTGGGTCAGAAGGGAATTTATGTTTAAAAAAAATCAATAAAGCAATCACAGTTCTAACCATAGGGTGTTGAAATGTCCAATGAATTTTATTCACTTCCAATTTTTTTATTTTTTGCTTTTTTGTCAAGAAACATTGCAATGAAACTACTATGTATGATTTTTGTAGATTTTTTAACTGTTGGAATAAATACTAGCTTCATAGTTAATAAACTAACTACAAAGCTAATATACTGCATAGTTAGAGGTGCACAACATTAAAATGTGCAATCACAAAGGATCCTTTTGATGCAATTTTGAACATTTCGGTATCAGTCCGATAAATAACACCGATATTGAGGATCTTTCGCCCCATCTTATTGCCGTTTCTGCATGCATTTCAGAGGGAGTTGGTCATGTAGCATTTGTGCGGTCTTGTGGCAGCCATAGTGATGCAGCGCAGCATAGTGCTGAGTTTTTAACTGAAGCAAAGAAGCATATCGGCCCAAATTTCCTAGATCGGTGCATCCATAATATATATTTTATCACATCCAGTCATTCTAAACCCCATGGTATCAAATGTTTGGTCAGGCATCTGGAGGCTGTAGATGGGGATAATATTGCCTGTTTAGGCCTGAATTACTCAAACTTGTTGCTCTGGACTGGAGGTTAGGCTACTTTCAAAGGCAAAGCCTCCAAACAAAAATCATGATGCAAAACCTTCACATTCAAAACTTTACATTGCTTCATTTTTTAACCAAATGTTCTTTATTACACCTTTCAAAAGGGCTGTGTACATCTGTAATATTTTCACAAGAAATTGCTGTGATTAGGCCTGTCACAATAACAAATGCTGCTGGACGATACATTGTCCCGGAAGTAATTGCGACAAACGATAATTATTGTTGTTTTGAGACCAGTATCGAGTAATATTATTATGCTAATGGAAAAATAATAGTAATGCAAGAACACATTCTCAGAGATCAATAAACTTGAAAATGTAATGAAAACTTCATACTGGAGCAGGAAGACATTTTAATTATCCAAAATAAATTAGCAACAAATAAAATGAACGAACAAGTTTCTGTAAGCAAAATCATACTTGAGGAAAAAAAGGGCAAGTTACTTATTGACATCCACTTTTGGTAGAAGATAAAAATGGAAATCTGAGCTGGTTTTACTTTATCATGCAATTACTTGATCTACTGTTTCTGTTCTGACGGGCCGAGCCTCAACGATGTAGCGCTAAGGTAACTAAAACGTTCAGCTAATAGTAGGAAAGCTTCCATCCTGTGGGTCAAGTGCAGATTTTCCATGCCTGGCACTTAAACCGAAAAACTAAAGACTCCTTTATGGGCTAAAGTTTTGCTCAAAAAGCTACTTAAAAAAAAAAAAAAAAAACTGACATTCCACTCTCAACATCAAAAAGCTATAATATTCAACATTTTGCATTCCAAGCCCAGAGCGTAAATCCTAAACTGCACGCCGAGTAACCTTTAGCATTCGCTACCTAATATTACTCTGTCCAGCCCTCCGCTTCTTGCTTTGGCCCGTCACAGCGATCAGTCCGGCTAATGCCCTCGCCTAAATAAGCTTTGATCTCGTTAGCGCGACACAAAGCCTCTTTACTGCCAGCGATAGGACAAATCGGCTCTCTGGATCGGAGAGAGTGCGGCGCGCGTAGAGAGGGAGAGTTGGATGGGGGGTGGGGAGAACTGTAGTCCGTCCGCAGCACCGCCTCAAGGGTAAACATCAATACGGCCATCATGGAGCTGGATGGACTGAGAAATGGAAAGATAATCAAAAATGGAGGGGGAGGGGAGGAGGGGATAGCTCCACCTCATTGGTGGACTGAAAGGCCGCAAATCAGGAGTCAATTAGCAATCTGGAAATAAGCCTGAAGGGGGGAAGAGAGGGAGACAAATCAGAGGACACGCAGGAGGAAGAGGGGGGAACAAATGGAGGAGGCTGGATTCTCATTTATTATTACAGGCAGACTGGAAGGTCAGCAGTCTCAGTGGAGATCCTGCGGTGATCATCCACCTCGAGCTCGTCACCTCCGTATTGACTAGGATTGTGTGTCTCTAAAGTTTGTTGTTTTTTTTTTTTATCCTCTGTAAAGTGCTTCTCATTTTTATCTCCGGTTTTTCTTCTTTCTCCAGGCCTTTATTTGGTCCACCGATTCCCAAACACATCCCCGCGACTCTCCTTTCCCCTCCATATTTGGTGCATTTCGATCGCACACAACACTTTCCCTCTTCCTCTCAGCCCCCCCCCCGCCCCCCAACCCCGCGCCTCAGACTTTCATCCGTCTCTGAAACTTTATCCATCTACAGATCGTTCCGACCTTCGTCTGCGCAGGTTGTTCCATCATTCCATCATTCCTCCACTCATTCATTCTCCTTTGCTCTGCCTCAATGCGGTCCCAGTCTGATGTGACCAGAAACGCACAGATTCCCGTTTCAGACTGCTACCGATTTTTTTCGCCGTCCAACTGGCCGGCACCGACTCTTTTTGTTTTATTATTCTGAACACAATAACCCAGAAAAGTGAAAATATCTGAGCTTCAGGTTCAGTAATAGATGTGAATGAAATGAAATATTGAAAAAAATAAAAAAATTTGGGCTATATGGCTTACTAAAGTCAAACAAGTGCATTGAAGAACATCTTATCTTCTTGTAGTTCTCAGCTTTGATTCATTAAATTACTAAGAAAAAAATCTGATTTGTCATTTAGCCACCCATTGATCGAGGCAAAATTGACCGATTTGTTATGTGATCGGTGCATCTCTACATTGACGAGTTGGTTGTTTTGGGGGTTTTTTTTGTTGACATATTGGCTCAATTTAGATTTAGAATAAAACATATGTAAAATGTTGCAGAAGCTTTCAATAAGAGTAATTTAACCTTTATCTTTTTCTTCTCTTCATAAGAGAAAAATAAGACAAGGAGGCATTAAATGTTGAATTCATCAGGCTTTTTGTTCAGGTATCCAGTCTCTAATCAGCTGGCTAACTTCATTTTCCTTTTGGCCGATCACTGATCGGCCGATATTTATATGCAAATTCAAACTGATCTCCCAGTCGCCCCGCCGTTGCGCATCAAGCAAGTCTGCTGCCAAATTTAGCGACTTTTCCGACAAAGAAAATGGGAATTTTAGAGATCTGTGATCGGCCAGAAAACTGCCATCGGTTGGCTTCTCCAATCTTCTACATGTCATCTCTAGATTTTGGTTAATTTGACGTCTTTATTCTAATAAAAATCAAGAAAAAAAAATTATATATATATATATATATATATATATATATATATTTTCCATGCAACTGTGTGACATCTACTTTTCCAAACCTACGAATGTTTCCAGGCAGCCATATTTGTTAAGGCCAAGAATGTCACTGTTTCTCTCAAACAGCTGGCCAGCAGTGCGCAGCAGTGTAAACTCTCCAAATTCATCTGCACTCTTATTCAAAACCTCGCTTGCTGCTCTCGTGCTAAGGAACTTCTTCGGATTCGCTCACGAGGAGGTGACCTCTGACCTTCCGCTACTCTCGGCTTCGTTCCTTCGGCTCTAAAAACACAGCCCGTCCCCGTGACTACTGGATTAGAGCAAGAATGTCATGCGTAAAAATAAAATAGAAAGCATTTGAAAAAATTTGAAAATACATACGCCGCATTAGGCATTAGTACTGAATCGCAATAGATCCAGATCGAGCGAGCGAGAAGCGCATCCCAAAGCCCCCCTAGCTCACCACAGCCACAGATTATTCCAGCGAGGCGGCTGGCGCTCTGCTGTCTCAGCTGTGGAGTCATGCAAGCAGGGAAGACCCGTGTTAAGGAGACCCCCGGACCCCCCCCCCTCCACCACCCTGGAGCCCCGTTTCGCTCCTTCAAGCCTCCAGCAAAAAGACTCTGCTCTTTGTCTTTCGCTCGGGTTGACCCCTCCCCCAATCCTGTCTGTCTCTCCCTCTCTCTTAACACCTAGCCACGTTAAAGCAGGAGGTGATGGTGGGGCATCGGGGTGGGGACAGGGGAGGACCAAGTGATTAACTGCATTCCTATCAGGACCATCAGTCCAGGTGTTTATTGTCTTTGTGAGCAGAAAGAAAAATGTATGTACAGTGCCTTGCAACACGTGACAAAGCCTTGGGTGACTGTGAGGCAGGCATGATGAATGGCTCTGATCTTTGCTGGGCTGCTGTCTGTCATAGCAATGGAGCCTGGATCATATTACCTTTGTCTGGGTTTGCTCCCTCACTGGGCTCAGGATCTCAACAAAGAACATCTTAGCTGCTGCTCGCTAAAATGTGTCGCTTTCACACTTTCATTCTGCTGAAAGTGGGTTTTGTTGAATGATCACATTATTGATGAGACAGACTTGGCCTTTTTGAGGTACATATATATATATATATATATATATATATATATATATATATATATATATATATATTATATATATATATATATATATATAGTGTTGCTCAATAGATATTGCACAAAATTACAACAACAAAAAAAATTCATATAATAAAAAAAAATAGCTACAGATGTGAGTCTTTGTATTTACATACCTGTCCGACCTCACCGGAGCCGTCTATCCTCGGTCTCTTGCATTCCGCCCCGGTCAGGTCAGTCAGGGCAGCGGCGGTCTGAGCGTCCGGCTCCGGGTCTCCTCGCTTCATCCCCCGGACGACCGCGGCTCCGGCGGCCGCGTTCGGATGCGCTCCGCCGGCCGCCGTCTCGAGGTCCCGCTCGCGCTCCATCATTCCCCGGTTAACGGGCAGCATTATGGACGCAACGTCGGTCGACATTAACATTGGACGGGGGTGGGGGGACAGTCACTGATGAAGAGTCTGCTCCTCTTTTTGTCCTCCTGCTTCCTTTCCCCTTTTTATTCCTTTGTTTTCTCCTCCACAGCTTGATGTTCACGGAGAGCCTCGGACGGATAATATTGAACAGATTTTCATCAATATGGAAAAGCTCGCTCTGTTTATTGTCTAACTTGGCGTTGGTTATTACAGACAGACCATAATGGCCACATTAAAATCTTGTCCAAACAACAACAGAAAGACCAGCCTTTCTCATCGGAGAGGGGGTTAAAAGTGAAATGACGCCAGAAACTGTGACCTGTTTTAATAAAGATCACACGTCCGACTCTCGGCTGCCTGACAAGCTAATTAGCTAGCTACCGTTAGCTAGCTCGCTAGCATTACATTCCGCTAGCTCTCCCTATAAATGTGTCTCTAAGAGCACACTGTCGCTGCCAAGAATGGAAAACGTTGGAAATTAGCTGAGCGTAATACTACTCCGTATGCGCCGCCACTCGCTCCTCTCTGCTCTCCCCCTCCGCTGGATGTGCTTCTGCACTGAACTCCTCCGCGGGTCCTCTGAGCCTTCCCTGTCGCCTTTCGCAGGCTCCTTGTCCGCTCCCTCGCCGTGTTCTGCCGCGGACGGGGTCTTGGCGTGGCCGACCTGGCTCCCGACGGTTCACGGTCTCCTCTTGGTCTGAGTCCCCGGGGCTCGGAGAAACGCGGAGGGGCGAGACGCGGCGGTCCGCCGACCTGGGATCAGATTTCTCCGCCGACGCCGGGATAAGAGAGCGCGTACTGGCAGGAGAGACGGGCTGGTCTGAGGTCTGCGTTTTGTTTGTTCTTTCCCCCGAGTCTCCCTTCTCCTCCTTTTCCCCCTAAGCCTCCACCTCCCCTCCCACAGCTCCCTCCTCCTCCATGGTTGGTAGAAATTGTTATAGGGGGAAATATATATATTTTTTTTACATGAAACCCACAAAAACATGTTTAAAATAGAATAAGTAACATATTATATAATTTTTACATGCATCTATAAATAAGCTATCATTTTATATCGACAATAATATTGCTGTGGTTGAAGTATTATAAACTAGTCAATGTTTACTTTTTATTCTATTTAAGTAACATTAGAAATATACCTGAAATCACCTTTTTTTTCCCATCTACTCAAATTTAAAGTTTTTGACATAAATAAATAATTTATACATATTTTTTTCCACCACAGTCCATTTTGAAGTGAATATTTCATATGTGCTCGAATAAGAATATCAACCATGAATACGCACGTAAATTAGCCGCTGTGTCTGCTTTTTCAGACACAATTTGAAATCTTTCATATTTCCAGTTAATCCGACTGGTTCAGTGCTCCTTCAAATGTCGTATGCTTTTATTGTATGTTTAATTTTTCTAAGCTTATTATAAATAAATAAATGAACCACACAGGCCCCTTCTCTTTACCTTCAATTGTATTATTTACTTATTTTTTTTTGTGTATGTGTACTTAAGGTAACTTCAATCATATATACAATAAATAAAAAGCAAATAAGCCAGATTGATCAGTGACTTTTACTTCCACAGGATTAGTATACGTTTTAGACGTTTTTAATGTTCGTGCGCCCCCTGGTGGTGGTAAAATGACAATCTACCGAAATAAAACGATTTTACCCGAAAGGCTTTTCTGCCTTAGTCTGGCCATAAAGCCATTGATCCTGCCCGGGGAAAATAAAACAACTCTTGCCTTTTGTTTGACCACAGATAGTATTGTTCAGCCTTCAAACCGTTGATTTTATTGTGTTTTAGCCACTTTCTAATTCATTTAATTGCGTTCTTAAGGTCATTATTCACTTGTCGGACTCATTTGCACCCAGGTTTTTCACTCCCTGATTGTTGCTTTGAGTTGCTTCAATATGCACAGCTATGTGTTTATTTTTGAACAATAGCTTCTTCCTCGCCGAGTGATGTTTAAGGCCACAATCAGGACTTTTGAAAATGCGGATAGTAACTCTCCTAGCAGACTCAGTTGGTAGGATCTTCTCAAAGTTTTTTGAATTTGTTTTAGGGTCGATATTCACATTGTGCAACTAAACACATTAATACATCCCTTAATTTGTTATGGTAAAGTGAAAATGCACAAAAATCAAGGTAAACATTCAAGTAGGAATCTAAACAGAATCATGCCAGCTAAAGTTGCTAAGTTGACTACAGTAAAAATCAGCGCAAGCTTCAGGTGCACGAGTGTCTGAAATTGTTTTCAGGTCATTGGAGTAAAAATCTGGCTAAATTCATCAGCTTGAACCATTAGCAACACGACTAACGGTTGTATTCTTCACACTCTATATTAAAACCTCTCACATTTATGCTTATATCTATGAAAAGCAGTTGATCCTCTCAGTCATTTTGCCTCCTGTGATGTCATCAACTAAAGTAAACACCAAGCAAAGCAAAACGGGTTATTATTTCCTAAGTGCAATTTTTAAATAATACATTTTTGTTCAACCCAGCAGTGGAAATCTATAGCTCATCGCCCCGCTGTTTTTTTTTTTAATTTTTTTTATCACAACCATACATGTCTTAGCGAAAAACAAGGCAGCACTGCAGAGAATCTTTGAAAGAAAAATAAAACAGATAATTGTTATCTGTCATACTACTGTACATGAATTAAATTAATCTCTGATATTCGTTATGTGTTTGTCACAAACAACAGAACAAAGGAAAATAAACCAGGAAGAAAAAAATCTATAGACACAGTAAGGTGTCTTTAAATCAGTGGTTTTTTTTTTTTTTTATTGCAGACACTGTATAAACTAGAATCACTCTACAGGTCTTTATATAGGTATAGTGCATTTAATATGTAAATGTGTATAAATATTTAGAGACTAAAAGGATTTCTCACCAAATCCTTTACATTGCCTGAGATGTTTTTAACACATTTGCGCCCCTAGTGGAAGTAAAATCACAACATTCAAAAAGAAACTTCATTTTAGTTCTGGCAGTGCAACTTTGTGCCATTTGTCTTGCCAATATGTGCAACGTGGTTAGAAATAATGCTAAACAATGATAGACTGCTATGTTTGCACATGACAAATTACTTGACTCCAAAAGGCTAGCTGGTGAATCATTTGCCTTTCAGAAATCGCATCATTTTCTTGACATCTTTGTTTTGTTTAGTTGCCATTTAAATTTGATTTAATAAAGAGAACCAGTGAGTCCTTTTCACACAAGTGTGGAAGCCAAACAGAAGTGTGAAGAATCCCGTGTGGGGTCTCATTGTCTGAGTTTACTTGTCTTGCTTCACTGGCTTTTTCTGTCCGCCAGAAGTTGCATCTAGCAACAGGGTTGACAGATTCACCGGAAACTGCAGAAGTAATCGTTCTTTTGGAATCTCATTGTAAAAAAAACAACAACAACAAAAAAACACTTTGAAAAAGTTTTGTCAATTCAGTTATTACAGCTGAAATCTAGCGATCAGGCCCGAAATTAGAGTGAACCTCCAGAGCCTTGGAAGCAAGGCTGAAAAAAAAAAATTGAAAATAAGCACCCATTTTGAGTTTCCCAATTTTGATGGTCGCGTTTGACAGAATGTGATGTTTTGCTCTTGCTTCACAGCGTGACTCTCACATCGCCAGTCTGTCGCAAAGCAGAAATCCAGCCCTACTCTGAGATAAACTCCTTTCCTAAATTTACCTGTCGGATCGCAGTGAGTTCAAGCTTTTTTAACGTGTGAAGTTCCAGCTCTTCAACGTGACAGCCTGTATACATAGAAGAAACAGAGACTTCAGGGCCTCTTTTCTTTCCTCTGCAAGTCGCTCAGTCTGCCTCCTCCTCTAACCTGCTACCTGCTCCTCGTGCCACCCACTGAACCTGCAATGATGGATGGCTGAGGGGTCACATAACTCCACGCTGCAGCCACTTTTCCCTGACAAGGCCGGTGAGAGGCAGACGAAGCCATTACTCTCTCAGACCTCACAGGCTGAGAAACGGCACCGCTTCCTAAAAGATCCGTCACAAGGAGGAACGTCTGTTTCATGTGGTTGTGATGTATATTCACGCCCTGTGTGATGCGGCGCCTTGCAAATGTGTGTTTGATGGCTGCTCTTTTTCCACATTCTGTCATATGATAGCCGCTTACTTCAGTGTGTTTTAGACAGATTTTACACGTGACAAATGCAATGCTGTGTGGAGGACCATATGTTACACAATTAAAAATAAAAGCGGAGAAACGTCTGAAAACATCTTTCGTAAAGCAGCACTGGCAAGGGAAAGAAAACAGAAAAGAGATGAATGGGTTTGCTTTTTATGTTTTACAAATAAATATGCTTTTGTGTGCCACGTCCCACCCGAGTCAATAGTTTGAGCGACAAATTTCTGCACATCTGAGCACTCAAGTTGTTTCTGTACGTTCTGGTTTGGAAAAAATAACTTGCACTCTGCCAGCTTCATATGCTCAATTCTATCGAGGTCTGGACTTTGACTGGGCCATTGTAACATGCCAGTAAAACTTTAAACCGGCCGATTTATTATAGCTGTGGTTCCAAATGTTCACATATTTCCTCACTGGAAGATATAAAACCTTGCCCATGGCTTTATTCTTGCACAGCCTTTCATTGGTTTTCTTATGATTATTGTTGAAGAAAAGCCTCACTGCACCATGACGCTGCCACCGTCGTGTTATGCAACAGGTATGGTGTGCCTAGGTCTTCAGAGCATGTCCATCACCTCTGAAACAAACTCCCTGAAAACCCAAGATGTGTACAAACTGCTGTGTTTTGAATTCAAAATATATACATATCTTTTTTTTGAGCAGCTTAAGATTAAACAATCTGACCAATAAACATTTGGTTCTTTCATGCTTTGCATTCACTTTTCGCCTTGTGTATGAATGGAGCTATGCAAATAAGGGGGAATGTGTAGTGTTGCTTGACTGACTCAAACACTTTTCAGGTTTTTGATCTTGGCTGACATTTATTAGGATGCATTATTTATTGCTGTACAAGTGAGATTAATGTGAATTGTGGCAAACGGGCTTCGTGTCAACAATGGCTTTCGTCTTGCTTCCATGAAAGGAAAGGTTTGTGACGTGCTCAGCTGGTAGTTATCCAGTCGCTTGGATTCCCCCACATGAGCTCAGGTTCTCCACAGATCCTGCAGTTACCCACAGGCCTCTTTGGCTGCTTCTGATGAATTAAAACTCAGCCGGGGGTCTGCCAGCTTTTTTCTTCCTTCCGCCTCACAGTTATCCTCTACTTTGTGCACATATTGTAAAATGGCATTTAAAATGCACTGCAACAACAACAGCAAAAAAATGAAAATTCAAATGTTTTCTGCATGAAATAGTTTTACATTTGTTGTGGAAATCTCATGAGAATTGTTTCAGAGCTTTTTTTAAATTTAATTTAATTTTTTTTAATTTTTTTAATGTTTCCTAAAATGAAACATTTTAGGGTTAGGGCAGGGGTAGGGTTAGAGATTAGGGTAAGGGTAGAGGTAGGGTTCACCATTACTTGGTGAATTAATTCCCAGGTTTTTTCTAGTTCTCTGTTCACACAAGTTCTGTTAGTACGATGCAATTCACAACAAAGCCTCATTGGAGCTGCTATTTTTGGATTTTCTATAAATTTGACAATAGACAATCAGGTTTTAAAGATTATGTTTAAGTATGTTGGTCATTTACCACTGCTGTTGTGTTGTTTTTTTAAACAGTCTTATCTGACAAAAGCTTTGTTTTCAAGATCAGTTAAATATAATACCAATAGCAATATAATCAGTCGCATAAGACTACATGCCCAGTTTCTCTTCTAAGCCGATCTGTTCAGCTGAACTTTTTTGTGTCTTTTCAGATCTTGTTACACATTAATTTACTGACTGGATCCAAGTGGTTTTGGTTTTCTTTCCCAGTTTGGATTTCTTTCACTCAGAGATCAGCCTTATTTATCATTATGAATCATTTCTCTGCTGCTCTTCCTTCATTTGAGGTAATGGCGTGAAAGTGTAATCTTGGGTTGTATGAATGGGGGAGGTGAGAGATGGCAAAGTTGATTCCTTTTCATTTCGTTTCTTCTCTGTTGCCTTTGGAGCTTAAGAGCAAAATTAAAACGTGCTTCTGCATTTTCAAGCATTTCAAGGGTGATAACAACAACGACGTCGTTTTGTACCAAATCCTTAGACCCCAGTAATAATTTAACACCAGAGAAGTTGAAAGTCTATTGTCTTCTTGCAGTAACAATGTAAACAAAGGCGTCGTGACGCAGTCTTATTTCCTTAAGTTTCCTTTCCCCCCCTTTGATATCTTTCTCTGTGGGCAGCAACTCCCCTTCCTCCTGCTCATTGGGGCTTCGGGTCATCGGTCATCCCTTTCGACCAATCAGAGAACTGGAAGAGGCCAAGGAGGCGGGGCTTGCCGCACGTTGAGGTAAAGAAAATTTACACGCAGTTCAATCGGATGCTGTAGCGACAGGCGCGTGCTGCTTAATCAAATCCCAGCTGAAAAAGGTATTTAAATCCTTTGAAGCTATTTTTCTTGTATCCGTGTTTTCCGGAACGACAACTGTGCTGGTAGTTCATATTTTCCCTGTTAAATATTTAACGTTAAAAAAATATTTATACATTTATGACGACGTTTGCTGACTTTGAGTCGCACAGACATGGACTTAACGCGGTTGTTTTTTTTCCTCTATCTTCTCCACCCGAACAGGCTCGTGCTGCCGGAGGAGCTCCATCGTTCCCATTTGTTTCTCCTTAGACTTCAGAAGTGCGCAGTTTGACATCATCATGGCTGTCGACGGATGTGGACTCGTGTGCAAATACATTCTCATCCTTTTCAACATCGTCTTTGCTGTAAGTGAATTTAATTTCAAAGCTACCACTAAAAAGGTGGCGTATTAAGTAAGGTGTGAGTAATTCGGAGCCACGCGGAGCGGAAGTGGGCGCTCCTGTAAAGCCCGCAGGTCTCAGCTACGTTTCTGATGTTTCGTTTCTCTAGAAATGACTATGCTCTCTTTCGAGTGTTGCCTTCAAGTATTAGAAAGGGCTCATCCCCAGCCTGTACTTGGGTCCAATTTTCCCGTTTGGTTGCCTTTAAGGGTGTTTACATGCTGATTTTTCTTCAGTTGGTTTATCAGATCCAGATCGGTCCCTGCCACACCGAGAACAGAAACTTATCTTACCACAAGTAACTGCTTGTGGTAAGATAAGAATAATTACGAGTGGAAGTTTTTGTATTTTACAGTTTGCTTGTGTGAAGATGCAATCTTTCCACAAACAGTCATTTATCTGTCCTTTTATGATTTTTTTTCCCCTGTTCTTGTATTTTGTGTGCGATTCAAAACAACTTTTATTATTAACATTAATAACTAATACTGCAGTAACGACGTATCTGGCAGTCTCTTCTTTCTGCAAAAGTCAGTGTATATGCATTATCACAGACCAGTTAACCTAACAAATATGGGGTTCCATTTATGTCCAAAAATTCGTATGCATCACCTACATTTAGATGCAACATTGACATATCCATAAAGCACTAAGTCCATAGACATCTACTAAAGACAAATAGCAACATCATAGACCAACAACCTCTACACATGACTTCTACTTATTTTTGACATAAATGGAAACCCATAAATCTACATCTTTTTGGACTGCAAGTAGAAATGTTGAGTATTTGGAGAGAACCTTTGTGGATGCAAAGAGACAAAATCCTAGACTGGGATCCCAACCTGAGGCTCTATGCACTGTGTACCTTCTCAAATAAATCAAAGACAGTAGCTGTGCTCAAAATAAAAGTTGCTTTTGTTTTTCCAAATTAAAAGCTGTGTGTTTAAATTTGCTCCAGACCATATTTAGGTTATTCATACTGAAAGGAATTAGATTTATGTCACTTGAGGGCTGGGCGATTATGGCTTGGCGATCAGGATATATTGAGCAGTTCCTCTTGGTGATGATAAATGGACAATAACACTAACCCCCCTCTAATGGACTTTAAAACTACAGGGTCTCCAAATAAATTAGGAAAATGTGTATTTTTAGTTTTTAAGGGTTATTGAATGAATAAACACAACTCAACAAGCTTAGAAGTATAAAATAACTTTCCTGTAAACACAACCACCACCGTGTCAACATTTGAAATTTCCTCCATTTACTGTTCATGGGCTGGAGTAGCATGACCACAGACTGTACACATAATGTCCCTTTAATGTTTTAAAGGGTAGTCTACCTATTATAACCAGCCAAAAATGACTTCTCATTTGTTTTAAACACCAAAATACAGACATGGGCTTCCTACAAAAGCCCATGTTCCTGAGCATCTATCTATGTTTGTGATATCGCACAGATTGATACCACACTGACAGTTGTCATTTAGTTTTTGTAGGGCTCTACTTTGTGTGGAGAGTTTTGCAGCTGCGGCTGCTTTTTGTTATTCTTCATGCAACCGCAGGTACATTTGCTCGGATGGTGTTACCACTTGTGACCTGGTTTCGCTTCCTCTTTCATGGCAGGTGGTTGGGTTGGCGTTTTTGGGCCTCGGCTTGTGGCTCAGATTCGGTGAGAACACCAGAGGGATCTTTGATATCGACGCGCTCAACTCCAGCGCTTTCGTCATAGGTTTGTTGCAAACGCAAAAGCCGTTGGTAGGATAGCAGGTTGGTTTCAGATTACGTCTTATGGCAAACTGTTCCTGTTTTCGGCTCCGTCAGGTGTGACCGTACTGATCATTCTTGGTGCAATCATGCTGATTGTGGTGGTATTCGGAGACTACGGCGCCTGCAATGAGAAAAAATGTGCCCTGCAAGTGGTAAGGCAATGCACACACAAACACACACGTCTGTAAAAATACACAGACGTGTACTTTTATCTGGTTGTAACCAAACCTGTCGCAATAAGCAGCTGTTTGCATGATAAATTCAATGGATCTTGGCTATTAATATCAGGGCAATCTTGTTCACAAAGACATAATCCATTTTATTAATGGTTATGGTTCTGTGCGGGTTTATTTCTGCTTTATATGTATTTTATTGGTGACTGTGTTTTCTTTTCTGTCTTTAAAATCTCATCCAGGTCCAGTGTTAAATTAGAAAAATTAAAGTTTATTGTTCCTCAAGTTGGCAAACCTGCATTATGATGCCATAATTAATGCACTCCTTGAAAATAGTCTTAAAACAATTATATTACAATTTATTGCACTAACACTGGAACAATACAGCATCCAGCAACACATTAAATAATGTCTGTAGTCGTAGCTCAGAGGTGATGGCGATGAATCAAAACGCCAGAGAATGATAAAAAAAAACATTTTTTTTTTGAAAAAGCATTTTGTCACGTTTTTTTTTTTTCAAAAGGTGTTATGCAAATTAAGTATTATCACTTAGGTAGTGTTTGGATTTTTGTCATTAAATTACACTGCGCATAAAAACAAAAAGTTATAATGAAATGTGTGGCTTATTTCTGGAATGCTGTCTTTTAGACATGCAGTCCTTTTGGCTCCGACTTAAAGAGAAAACAATGTTTCCAACGTTATTCTGTAGCTTCTTTCGAAACAATCCAAAAAGCTGATTTTATTGCAAATGAACTGAACTCTTTTCAATCCCGTTTTGTTGTTTTGCTGCAGAATGACTCACAGTAACTCCATTAATCTACGTCTTCTTGTCCCTCCAGTTCTCCATCCTGCTCTTCTTTCTGGCTGTGGCTGAGTTCGTCATCGGAGGACTTGCTTATTCCAACAGCGACATGGTAAAAGCCACAGCCATCTGTCCCAAACCAAAACATCCTGATTGTAATTGTGTTTTTGGGTTTTCCTTCCCAAGGTTGGAGAGAAACTAGGAGAGTTTTATATTACTTTATATTCCCTCTATGTGAAAAGCCCAGATCCAGCAATTGGTGTCACACTCACATTCATCCACAACTCGGTATGTGTGCACCATTTTCTTGCTTTAACATAAAAAACTTGTGCATTGATATGTTCATTTTTCTTAGTGCTCTTACTGACTTCCACTTCCTGTGCTTCAGCTGCACTGCTGTGGGATGACTGGAGTCTCACTGGTTGAGATAGTGAAGCAGACCTGTCCTAAACCAGGCGGTTTTATGGAGCACATCGTAATGCCTGTAAGTGGCTTTCTTACCGTAGGAATTTTTTTATGATTATGATCACCTTTTGTCCGGTGAAACACGGTGCATGAATCTACTTCAACACAGATGAGAGGAGCTTATCAAAGGCTCACCTCCACTGGAATAGTGTAGCTTCAAACGTGTTTGTCTATTGCCACGGCCCAGTCAAAGTCCATGTCTAAATTCTACTGAGAGTGTGTGGTGAGATCCAATCAGACTGAGATTGCGATATTTGGTTTCTAGAAATGCAAAGCTGATAGAGGATTACACCAAAAGATCTGAAGCAGGAGTTGCAGTGAAAATTATTCTCTAGCCAGCATTGGGTCTGGCACATAAAATCCTAATGAAATACATCTGGACAAAATGTGAAAAGTTTACATTCAAATGCCTTCCAAGGGACTGCATCACTCTGACTATAGATATAGACTGTAGCTTGTTTAAACGGAGTAGTAGTGTTTTTGTATTTGCTGTCGCAAGAAAATGAGGAAGTAAAGCTAGGAGAAACAAGATTTGTCATTTTGTAATCTGAGGAAACAGGAAGTTTGTAATGACAAATGAAATTCGCAGACATGCTGTTCATCTGAAAAAAAAGAAAGAAAACATTTATTGGCCCTTTCACCACCACAGGAAGCGTCTTGCACTTGACACTGATCGGCTGAGGCTTTAAGTGTGAAATGATGGCAAACATAGATGTTAGTTTCTGGGTTGTTCTAGGATGCTTTGCACCACAAGTACCAAAGTCATTTTTGTTTTGGGCCAAATCAAGATCACGAAGGCTCTTAAAGGGCCAGTTGTGCAAGAAAGTTCACCAACTGCTAAAATATTCTTAAAATTAAATAATATTATTGAACATCTTTTCAGTCCCTCCAGGATTTAATGACTCTTTTTGTGGGTTTTTATTTTGAAATAAAAAGTGTTTGTGGTTCTTATTTATGACAGTAAATTAAACTTTTTATTACTCAGTGTTTAGATCATGGACTATAATCTGACATGAAGGCTGAGGCATCTGTTTATTCCGAGCCCCCAGGAGGCTTTGCGTGATTTATGGGCGCGACTGCCATTTGTTTACATGTTAGCAACTCGCTAACCGGTTTTCCACAGAGGTTTTAGGCTATAAAATATGTAGGAAGTCCAAATATCACAGTTTACAATATTGTTTTACCGCTACCTACAGCTAATGCGGGGAGGGATGGCGACTTGAAGAAACAGCCGCATATAACTCACACTAGCAGAGTTAGCTACTTCACAGACTCAGTGGATGCAGATGCGGGTTTTCTTCCCTTCGCTTTCTGTCCACACAATGAAACGAGGAGACATGAAGCATTTTGGGTTCTCTGTTCAAATTTTGAATTTCTAGCCAAATTCTTTTTGTTTCCTGGTGGGCGATGAAAACCACCGCTTTTGTTTTGGGAGCACGTTCAAGACACACTCGCTGCAGCCACAACCTAAACTTGTTAATCACACATTAGCAGATGAATGTGTGATTCTGTTCGTTTCTAGTCCAGCGGGGAGATTCTCCAGATCACGGTCTGGAGAGCAGCAGCTGCAGTCGTTTCTCCGCGACACTCTGCAACAAAAAACCTCCAGCTTCTGGTTGTGATGGACTAAATAAACGCAGACATTTTATTTTGTCTTATGAAAAATGTTGCTGGCCCAAACATAGTGATAAAGACTCAGATTATGAACTTTTTTTTTTTTTTTAAATGCAAGCAAAAAATCAAATTCACATCACACCAGGCTGATGTTATGTAGTTCTGGTGTTTTCCACTGTCGGTGCAGAACGGCAGCTCAGATCTCCGAACAGCTTCTCGTCTCTATTATCAGCGCCGCTAATTGACGGTCATTCCGTTACAAAACGTAATCATTGTGTTCCTGTTGCTCCCCGTGATTAAACTCACAATTACCATCCTCTGTACTGAGCAGCTCTCTAACAGCAGACAGTGTGTCCATAAACAAGTTGAACTAAATATTGTATTGTAACCAAAAAGAGAGATTTAACTTCTATCATGAATATAGATTAGCAAAAAAAAAAAAACCCTAAACATTACAGTGAAATACTGCTACTTCTCTACTAAGGTATATTTGGTATTTGAAGCATTAAAACAGGAAGTTATAAATGAGCTTTTAGCCATTCCTTCAAGTGTTCACAGGTTTTAGCTGTTCATAGGTGGCTGTGGTCCCTGATTCAGAGCTGAGATGCTTGTAGAGGTGGAAGTCGTGGAAAACCAGCTGGTTTCCTGCTGGTGGATTCGCTCTGTAAACTCTGGGTCGGGTGTTAGACCCTCAGGCGCTCACAGTGTCCTCTGTCCTCCTCCAGAACTGTCCCATTACCATCGTCACGGTCTTCGACAGCCGGGCGCCGCTGGTGATGGGCGTCTTCGTCGGAACTGGAGCTCTTCTGGTAGGAAACCTCTGCATAGTTGTGTTTGCTTCAAAGCAGTCTAAAAAGATCCAATTCAAATGTTCACACTAACAAAACGTCTCGTTCCGTAATCCCTTCCTAATTTGACGCTTTAGTGAAGTGAAACCTAGATTATGATTGTAGATCTGAAGGTGCAGATTTAATTAAATAAGGACAGCCCTAAACAAGTTTGTGTTTTGCTCACGTTTTTTAAGTTTGACCATCTTTCTCTCCTCCCCCTCCCACCTTTTTGTTTGTCATTTTATTTCATTTTCTGTCCATCATTTCTTCCATCGTTGCTTCCAAAAGATCGTAGCGCTGATTTGCAGCGGAGTGCTCAGTTCACAGATCCGCCAGGCCTCCTCATCTCCTCAGTACATTATCCTGAGCTCCAGCACCCCCTCCCCGGTTGCCCCTCAGCCGTACCCCCAGCATGTCACCGCCTCCAACAACTCCTTCCCCGACCAGGACCCCGTCGTCTTCACGTCCCTCTCTGTGGTCAACATCCCTGTGGCTCAGGCTTAGGAAGCTTCTCGACAGATTCCGTTCTCGGTTTTTGTGTTGTTCCACAGCATCTTGACCTGACAAACCCGTTTGCTTCACTCGGCATGATCACGCTTGAGCTTCATACCTTTCAGAAGGAAAAAAAAAATCCCCTCCTCATATCTAATCTGCACTTTTGGGAAGATCATTCTCCAAGAAATTGGGACAAGCAACTGTTCAGACGCAATCGGCGGGTTTCTATGGGTCAGAAGTTTACATACACCCAGCATGGACTTGAATCTCATGACAAATTAAGACTTTAAAACTGATGGTAAGACTGTGACAGGATGTGCATAACACTGACATGCCAGTGTCATAAATATGACGCCTGTCATGAACATGAATTAGTCTTTATAGAAATGTTGACGACTGTTATCATGAAGTGTCATTTTTAATGCAAAGTTGGCACTTTTAATGGACTTTCAAAGCAACTTTGCATTGAAAGTGTCATTATTTACTGAATGACACTTCATGACAACAGTCATCAACATTCATAAAGACTAATTCATGTTCATGACAGGCGTCATATTTATGACAGTGGCATGTCATGCACTGTCCCATCACATAAAGTGTTACTGAACTAGCTAATGTTATTTTTCAGGAATGGCTACAACATAGAACTTCTGTATTGTTTCAAAACAATGACTGATCAATTGCAACTTGTTTGAATTATAAGAGATATTTCAGGATCAAAATTACTTAAGCTTTGTCCATTAAGTATGAGAGGGCAAAAGGTCAACATTAAGATACTGTTGAACGTTTGTGAAGTAAAAAGATACATTTTGTGCCAGGAGATCTGAGCCATTTCTGATGAGAAAAGTTGTCAAAATATTCAGATCGATTCACTGCTACGTTCATGGCTGTGACGACAGACTGGATGTAAACTTCTGACCAGAACCGGGTTTGTCACGTGAAAACGAATGATTTCTGTTCCACTAATTGGAGTGACACTCACCGTTAATTCTCCAGCTCAACCTTGTTCTCACTTTCTCCACTCTTAACAGACGTTGATGCAACAGGGTTGGATTTTTGTCCTTCAAATGTTTCATTCGACAAACTCATTATCTGATTTCACGAATGCTTTTTTTCTATGTGTGTGTGTGTGTGTGCCGTGGGGTTTGTGTGTCAATCTTCCGGGTGGCTGATTTAAATTTGTGAGAACATGGTAGAGGTGTTTTTAAGCATGATTGTTGGAGCCTGGCACAAAGTCCATCCTGAACGATCAGATCTCCGTTAGCCGCTTTGAATGTTCGCCGACCTGGGGACCGATCCGTTACCCCATTCGGCGTTTAGGTTGGACGTTACTGCCAGGTGTGCACGGGGGTGGTCTCTCTCCCCTTCGCTGTTCTTTACTTCCCTCCTTCTTTGTCTGCATGACAGATCACTGCCCTGGTCTGCGCCACTATCCTCCTGCAACAGCTCAAGAAAGTGCAACAGAACATCACCGCTTACTATTCGTCAGTGTATTAAGTCGTCTTCAGTGACCATCGCTGGAAAGTCAGCCAGCAGATCAGTGTTTACAGCCTTTTCCAATGTGTGTGTGTGTGTACGTGTGTGAACTACTGACTGCAGTTCCAGTTGGGCGGCTGCTGAAAACGTTGTCGTATACCACTAGACGAACCAACTTGAGAAACACAGGTACACCAGACCAGCAGACACCTGAGCGAAAATGAATCCGACAACGCCAAACACAACTCGATGATTTACCTGCAAACGTTAGTAGCCAAACCGCACTGAGCCTTTTTTAACAAACAGAACCGCATGCAGCCTCGATACGCGTTAGCTCTCTTCTTTTCTGTTCTGTGATTACAACTTTTTCTGCGTTTTAGTGAGATAGCTTTGGCTCGCTCGTTGTTGGAACACTGGTGAACATCACTGTCAGCAATGTGAAAAGGAGAAAAAAGGGATAATGAGGAGCTTTGATTGTATTTAGGTCCAATTATAGATTTGAAACCTTTAAGCACATCTTTTGTTTTCGTTTGTTTCTTTCCATGTCTGATCACGCTTGAAATTGTATTAGATTTGTTCACTTTTTTAAACATTTTCATATATATTTGCAGATTTTAAGGTAAAGAAAAACTTTTTTTGTTGTTTCTAACTACTTTTCATTTTGTTCTTTAAGAGCCACGGCAGTAGCCAGGAAGTTGAGTACCAAATAATAATAAAAAAAAAACCTTACAACGTTTAAATGGAGTCTTTTAAAGCTGTAATTTAAAACTGTTGCCTTGGTATAAATTACTATATTGTGGGGGCAAAGAGACAGAATTTAAGTAATATGTTTAAAAGCTGAATGCCTTATTTTTCTTCAGATTTTATCATGTAGTCCTGACTACTGCATTGTATTGTGTTAGTGAAATATTCTCTGTAGGAGTTGTGGCTTTGCATGTTTCCATAAAAATAACAGAAACAAATTGCATGTGTGAATGTGTCGTTATTTCCTTTTCACCGAACTGCCCAGTCCTGAAAAAGCAAATGGAAATAGTTGCACGTCATCATTAAGTGGAAACGATGCTCTTCAGCTAAATTCTCATACAGCGATACCTTTCAAAGTATCTGTGGAAAAAAATAAATATTTGGCTCTGGACCGAAAAAAGGACTAACTTGCAGTGGCAACTGCCTGAGTTGCCTGGAGAAACAACTGCTTGACAAAACAAAATGCGTTTTTATGAATAAATAATTTAATGGGGTTCAATGGCGTCTACTATTTCACAGGAAACTTCTTGTTGTTAAATCTTCTCACTTTCCTGTTGGTAGTCATTTTATTGGTCTCATATGATGTTGATATGTTTTGATTGGCTGCGAGCCACAACAATTAACATTTAGAAATAACACATTCCTCAACTGTAAATCTGCAGATATTCATGGATCTGTGTCGAATTAGTCTGATGAAACAAAACTAAATCGGTGATTATTTACCGAAGCAACTGATGATTTTTTTATTTATATCAGTGTCTTATAATATCCATTGTATTTCTGTGAAAGGATTAATGAATATAAACGTTGCAGAGGATAAGCTATGGAGTTAAATTTGTTTTACGATTATTCAATAAAAAAATATATCAAAGTGGTCAAAACTTTCGGAATTGTTACAAATTTATTGCTTCAGACAAAAAAATATAGACAGACAAAAAAATATATATACAGGCTATAGGTGAAAAAAAATTGTTTAAAGCTTTTTGAATTGTAATTAATTTTTTAAAACAAAAAAGTTATTTAAAAATCTTTTTTCATTATTAAAATCACTCATTTTTGCTAGATTTTTTTTTAAATTACATAATTTAACTCCATATGAACATATTTGAGCATCACTGCTCGATGCTCCCGCACGTCCTGAAGCCACGCCTCCTGGCCAATGAGAAGCCCGGGTTGCAGCGGAGGGGCGGAGCCTCCGCATGCCTGGTAGAAATGAGCCCAGTGTGATTGGACAGTTCAGCCTGTCGCTCCTAACAGCTGAATGAGCGGCTCCACATCAACGACAGCAACTCAATAACTGCTCGCTTAGGTTGAATTATTTTTTATTTCTACATTTTGACAATGAAGCCGTCGCCAGAAAACAGCTTTCAAATCGCCGTCACTATGGACAGATGCGGCGTCATGTGCAAATACATGCTCCTCGTTTTCAACATCATCCTGACGGTAAGGCTGGATTATTTAAACTTCTCTAGAAATAAAAGGCTTAAAGGTGTGAAACATCACAGCTCGAGTTACACAGAATAATAGAGAAATAAATCAAAACGTGAATTTATTAAAGTAATTTGATCCGATTTACTTAACAGTGATGTTTAAATACAGGCTGAAAAAAAAGTAATAAAATTTCAGTATTTTGTTACTCGTTTGTACGTTATGATACATTTTTATTTCAGATATTTCACCAGAAAAAACAAAAGTAAAAGTTTAATATTTTTATTTTTTAACAAGTTTGGTTAGTGTCTGAAAAAGCATGACAAAGTTTGACTTGTATAATCATATATATACAAACATAATAAGTACATAAACATTTACACACAATCAACAGCGCTTTAATTACAGGCTAAATTCATCTTAATGTTCATTCCTGTTATTGCGATTCAGCATACAGTAAAATATTTTAAGCCTTTTCTCATTTTAATGGTTTGCAGGTAATTGAATACCTCAAAAAAAAAAACAAAAACAAAAAAAAAAACCTTATTCCAGACTTAACATTGATGTCTTATTAAATTGAAACAGGCACAAAGGCTTCCTGGTCGGTCTGGTTAGTGGACTATACAAGGTTAATTTGCATCTCATTTTAAAGCCAGAGTTTTTATTACTTACCTTCACATTACTATGCTTGGTTGTACAACTGTGTGAGCAACCAGCTTCCTTGGTGATGATCTTTGTGTGTCGGCACCATTCTGAATTTAAAATGAAATTATTCTCAAACAGTTTTGGGATTCCCCCATCTACATCTTTGTATTGCTTAAAACGTATCTTTCTGGATAAACACACGTTTTACTTTATAAGCTGTATTACTGTCAGAGAGTCAATGACAGTCAATCTGTTGATGGTCTAACATCTTGATGCACCCGAGCTAAGAGATTTCAACGTCTTCTCTCCGTTTGTAGGTTTTGGGGTTCGCGTCTTTAGTGTTTGGCCTGTGGCTGAATTTCCAAAACAACAGCAGAGACATGTTCAGCGTAAACGAGGACAACAAAAGCATGGACTCAAACGTCTTTCGCATAGGTCAGTAAGTGAACGAGTTGAAACCGTAAAGCCTCAAAAGCTCTTTTTGCGTTGGACTAGCGTCACTTCCTGTTTTCTACCTCACCAGTCGTCTACATCCTGGTGATCCTTGGCTCGGTGATGGTGGCTTTGGGGATTTTTGGAGAGTATGCTGCCTGCAACGACAGTAAAATTGCTCTCCAAGTGGTGAGATTTCTTATTTTTATTATCGCCAATATTCGGTCTGAAGGGTAAACTCTTACTGAATCAGAGAGAAATCTTATTTTCTAAAACATAAACCTATCTACTTCACTTAGGAGTTAAGTAATTAATCACCATTTCCTAGTAAAATTAAGATTGACTTTATTTAGCAATTAAACTAAAACAAAAAAATCTGTCCAATTTTAAGAGAAACCCCAAAGGAAATGAGACCGAAGTATAATTAACATTAAAAGACGATGTGGATGAAATCGGTGAAAACTAAAACTGGAGTTATATTGTGTGTTTCTAAAACTGAAAGGTTTACGTCAACAGTCGGCAAATTACGGCACAGCATGATGTGCAGGGCGGTGCTTGTGCCAAATGGGAGAAAACGAAACAGTTGTTCAACAGCTGAATGTATATTTCTGAAACTGTATATACCCAAATGTTGAGTATTTTCACCTGATCGATGAAAACATAAATCTCCACCTAAAGCCAAAGTAAGAAAATAACAAAAGCTACTACTATAAAATAAACCTCCAAGAATCCACTCAAATGCACAATGAAGTGGAGTGGATACAGGGAGGCAGGCCTGCTCGTCCCACATCAGTGTCTGACCTCAGAAATGGGCTCCTGAAAGAACAGGCTGGCTGGGGAGCCATGAGATCAACAAATTTTCATAACCTCAGACTAAAGGAGTGGACGGTTCGTCTTCTGCTCGGTTCAATGTCATGGTGGAGGCCTCACTCCTCCAGTCTTGGTCAGAAAGTGTTAAGTACTAACAGAGGACTCGACTGACTCCAACTGTTTACCATTTTTCCAGTCAAATTTGATGCTTTCACAGGCTAATTTTTAAACCATATAATTTTCTGACTCGTCATTTTATCCTTTCATTTCTCTTCAGTTCTGCGTCTTCCTCTTCCTCCTGGCTGCAGCTGCAATCGCCGTAGGAGCGCTTGCTTATAGCAGCAAGGACACGGTAAGCAGGAAAAGAAAAAAACATCAGACGCTTTCAGATGTTGGCAAAGATTCGATACTTCTTGTTCTAATCGTTGTATTTAAACCGATAAGGTTGGAAAGAAGTTTGGAGAGTTGTACAGCGACATACATAAACTCTACGAGAAGAACAAAGACGAAACGGTGGCTGCTACTCTCAGAGTCGTCCATGATTTGGTAAGCACTCACTGCAACGGCAGAAAAACCCAAACGGTCATTTAATCACATTTATTTAGCATTTTCCTTTTGATTTCAGTCGACCTGAACTGGTTGCATCTGTCGCTTAACGACCGCAACCTTTGGGTTTCAAGAACTCAAAGAATAAATATCTAAACTGTGGAAGGGAGAAGATCAAACTTAAGGAACGTGTTTGAGAGTTGTGAAAGGTCAAATACAGCGAACAAATCAGTTGAATACATTTTGATCTCGTTTTCCTCCACCTCTCCTCAACAGCTCCAGTGCTGCGGATCGGCCGGAGTCCATTTGACCGAGTTGGTTAAGAAGACTTGCCCAAAGGCGAGGCCTGGCAATCTGGTATGTTTCATCAAAGTAATCCATCGTGCTTGGTCCAGACGGACCTTCATCACCAGTGCAACTAATCCAGAGATCAAGGCAAAGAAAACCACAATTGGTTTCTACTTCTGTTTGAAAATACAGAAGTATTGGGCAGAATAGTCATGATAAATTTAGCTGGACGATAAATTGTCACAAGTTACTGTGGTAAATGGTGACATTGTTGTTTTGAGACCATTTGTGAAAGACAAAAACAGGCCGTTTGACCCAACGTGGCTTAAATAAAGCATTTCTGTAAATTACAGAAAGCAGATGAGATTTGTAGGGAAGCGAAAGTTTCCACAGCTCTGAATAGCCCATTCAAAAGATTTCATGTTGATTTGAGAAACATTTTTAACCCCACATTGGTGGAAGTGAAAATGTTTACCATAATATCATTTCCGACCACGGGAGGAAGTGGGCGAGAAACCTGAGGAAGACCCCCGCATCGGCTGGGAGACCTCAGAGCACCTCGTTCTGGAAACTCCTGAATTAAAAACGTAAAGCGTTCCATCTTCTCCTTTTCAGCCGAAATGCCAAGAGAGCATCGAACGTTTCATTGACCAAAGTGCTCCGTTGGTGACTGCCGCCTTCGTTGGAACCGGAGCTCTTTTGGTAGGCAAATTCTGCCCCTTTGTTTAGGGAAAAACATTTCGCCTGGGACACAGCCATGAATAGTCGACTGTTTGACTCATGCAAAAGTAAAACTTGTGTTCACAGATCACACAAGTCGTCTGCGCCGCCCTGTTCAGTTCAAAGATTCAGCGGGGCTGTGAAGAGAGCTTGTAGTTTTCATCTTTACGGGACAATCCTCCGACTGGCTTCTGTAATTGTGCAGCGAGATGGAAACCTAAGAGTCGACATGAACATCCTCCCACCGCCTATTGCCGCTGTAATGCTGCAGTTTCCTGAATCACAAGGCTGCAGTGAAGGCAGCTTCAGGACGTCCTGCAAATGCGTCCAACAGAGGTCCACCGACTTTTAAGGCTCGCACTACAGAATCATGACGCCAAGACGAGAAACGCTGGCAGCGCTTGTGATAAGGGCCAAAAACGAAGTAGTTTCTGATCGAGAAACGCCAAGAAAAGACCGACGACCTGCTAAAGTATAAGGACGGAGAGTCGAGAGCTGGTGCAGACTTCCTGTTGAATGCATCAGATTTTTGGTAAAATAAAAAAAAAGTTTAGAAATTTTGCCATAGATAAAATGGGTGGATTAAAAAAAAAGAAAAAAAAGATTCTACTTTAGGATCAACTTCTTCCAGCCAAGTCTGGGAAAGATCCAGTGGAAGTAACAAATCCCAAGAACAGAGAAGGTTCAGGACTGTTCCAGAGTCGCCTTCTGGAGTTCTCAATACTTTGTGTTCATTTAAAATATAAAGTTCACCAGTTTGCCCTCTACATTCTATCATACATCAGTATGTCATTATTATTGTCCTCTTAGGGAAGTTTCCTTGCAGCAAGGTCAGAGGAAAGGAAAAAAACATTGGCAAAACAGTTAAAAGTTTATGTACAAATATCAATAAAAACCCAATTAGGACAGTGTCTTTTTGTAGAAGTTTTTAAAAAGGCTTCTACTAAATCAGGTCATCTAAAGCCTGTAACTTTGTTGGCTACTTTTACAATTTGATCCTGTTCTCGTCTCTGAAACCGCCAACCCAGGTGACTAAAGCGAGAACGGATCCAGAGTTACAGACATGGGTCATCCATTTGGAGCTGTAGTCTCTAAAAAAACGATCCAAAAACTGTTCATATAAATGTCAGCATGGGAGCATGTGGTTCTCCCTACACTGTGGCTCAACAGGCAGAAATTAAAACTGTAATTTGAAGTAATCAGCCGATTTCAGAACATGATCCGAGCCGTTTGGCTGCAACTGCAAAGCCTGAAAACTGTAAAGTCTTTGTGAACTGAAAGTTTTCATTGTGTAAATGTGCAAACAAATGTAGTGGCGTGTTGATGCTGGAACAAAGGAACCACTGTGGCATGCCGTTATTAGAATCGGGGCGGAGAACTCATCTGTTTAAAAGCATTTTTACTTTGAACGTCCCATCATTTTACGCCAACTTTTATGAGTCAATTATGTTGCTTTGTTTCTTAGAGATGACCTTTGTGTGACCTGAGAGGCACATTTAAAATAAAATGTATTTTTGTTGATATGTAAATGTTGCAAACAAACTTCAAACGTTTCAATAACTTGTAATAAGTGAGGGTATTTCTATGTACACACCTTGTTCCTACACTAAACTTTTTAAAAGTGCAAGGAGCCCCTAAGCTTTTCATAAAAATTATATTTTACGTTTTACTTTTGTTTCAAGGGTAACACGACTGTCAAGGAAAGTTGAATTATGTCCAGATTTGGTTGTTTTCTGCCCCCTCAAAACAGAGAATTTGTACACATTTTTTGATAAAACACAGAAATAAGTCAAATGTGTAAAAGTGTCTTTATTTCATCCAGTTACATCAAGTGTTGAAACCTGCAAAAACAAAAAAACAATCTGAATATATGAAAACTAAAAATCAAAACACTTTCATGTCGGAGCTTTTTCAGAAGACGTGTTTGAGGAAGCGATTTAAAACGTATAGTGTGAGTCACACTATAAATAAATGTATCCTTTATTTATGAAGGACAAATAAATAAAGTTTAGTTTCAACTGGGATGACGACACATGCAGACCAGAATATAAGGACCGACCAAGAATAAGAGCTGGCACGAAAATATAAATCTTCATAAAAGGAAACAAACGATCAAACCCTGCAGGTTGAGACGTCACTGTGTGCAACAACCTTTGACCTTGTGAGACACACTGAAGGACCAGACTACATGAAGGTCCTCAAAGTTGGAGCTACCGTAATTTCTGAAATACAAGTAGTTTTCTTTTTGCTGAGGCAAACCAAAAGATTAGATGGTCATTTCCGTTTCATTTCTTGGCACCAGGAGTTAAGAAATATTTAACTAGTAAAAAAAGTCAGAATTAACTTTTTAAAATGATGCGCAAGCAAATTTCAGCTGGTTAAACTTCCAGGAGTAAAACGAAACGTATCTAGGAATGTTGTAATCGGCAGGGAAAAATATGTTTTATGTTTTTTAATGATTGTAAAAAGAGTCATTAAACAAAAGCTTTTGTAAGGAAGGATCTTTAAGGATCTTTATAGATTAAACCTGAAGCTATAACTTCATCTCTTACCGTTGCTGCAGCTCACTCCACAGTCACCATAAACAGTTGAGCACAGTTCTGTGTGGCACAGGAAGTAAACCTGATGGGAGAAAAAAAAACAAACAAACAAAACTTTCCATTATGATCTTCTCATGGTGTTGTAACATAATCAAAGACCTGCCTTACACACCACCACAGTAAGACTTTACAAATATTCTCCGTGACCTGAACAGTTTGCTGTGACTTGATCAGAGCAGATTTGGAAAATGTCACCACAGCAGCAGCAGGTTGCCCTGATCATATGCAACAGTTTCCACCATGAGCAGCATTAGTGGATCCAGGATTTCGATAGAGCGCCACACTGAGCATGCAAGCCTGCGTCCACAGCAACAGTGAGGCAAAGCTGACCTGGTTGCGCCCAACACAGGCTTGTGCATGAGGTTTACCCTGCTGCAGATGCACCGATTAGATGGATCTCATCTCAACTTTCACTGAAATTTCTGCCTAACGAGCAGAAGTTCAAAGGGCAACAACCTTGAGTCATTTTTCATAAAAGAAACAGTGATTTTCTCTGAGTCACTCAAAACCTACAAAAGCAATAAAAATCCTACAGGATTTGGTACAGATGCAACTATATTGAACCAAAGTAAGAGTTTTTGGAATCATAATGTTTATACATTAAGGCTCATCATCACAATATGGACTTTGTTCTTCAGGGTCAAAATTAACAAGTGTGGTCAATGTAGCAAAATGTAATCTTTGAAAACAACAACTTACTAATTTCTGTTTAGTTGTCTGTAGCAAACGTCTTAGCATTTAAGAGGATTAGCATAACCAACTAGCCATTTTCTAGAAGTTTTTTTTTACACCTTTTGTTGAGTGTGTGTTTCAAACACCCATCTCTTGATCATGTGAAAAGTGTTCATTACAAAATAGTCATTTTGATTCAGCTGAAAAATCATAGTGCAAAACTTTAATGAAAAACTTGAGTTTTTTGGAAATCGTTTCCAGTAAGCGAGTTTATCTTCATCATTTCAAGCATCGCAGTTCTGTGATTAATGATTAATTGGTGTTAGTGGCTCCACTCAGCCACTAACACCAAACTGGTTGATTTCCGTCTTAGCAGCACAGTCTAGCTCTGGTGTGGACGAGGCCCAGAAGAAGAGGAGCCGGTTCTGTTCCTACCTCCGGGTCCTCCGGTGCAGCTGGGCCCTCAGGAGCCCTGTAGGTGTAGCCTGCTGGAGGCAGGGAGGGGAAGCTGGAAACTTTAATCCTCCAGATGTGCCGAGGGTCCGGGGAAGGAAGCAGCTGCGACGCACTCTGGCTGCTGCAGCTGAACACAGAGCCACCATTAACGTTCCAGACGAGCCCTTTGTTATTCTGCAGGATGTTAAACAAGTACGCACAGCCGCAACCCATTCCTGATCTAGCTAAAATAGGAGGCCTTCATGGTTTGGAGCAGGGCTTTCTAATGTGCAGAACCAACCGCAGCCCACAAAGGAGAACGTTCAGCATGTGGGAACACCGTACCGCTCATAAAACGGCACCCAGTAAACACGCGGGGTCAAAGTGTAAGCCAGGCAGGAGTGGAGCAGGAGCAGCAGGGTGGGGTCTGCAGGCTGCAGCAGGCTGAGCTCCACATGGACAGATTCACCCTGCAAGAGGCTGAGGGACAGCTGAGCGTCCGGGTGGAAGCTGGAGAAGGATTCATCTGAGACACAGAGGGAGAGGCTTAAGAGACGCACTAGGCTTCCATGTTATGTACTTGATTCTGGTTATGATCCATTCGTCATACAGCTCAGAAATATGAGGAAATGCAAAATGTAAAAAACAAAACAAATTATTGGCATATTGGTTGCAAAAACAAAGTTGTTGGGTTTAATAACAAAGTGGGATATCATGAACCAACTAATAAATCTTTTATTCAAAATACTTGAACATTTAAAGATAAAAACACTGGAGATGGTATGTACAGCACTAAATGTTTTCCTTCTGGAATTCAGACATGAAGTTAAGAGTAAATATAATTTACAAGGCTTGATAACATGCTAAAGAGAAAAAATTACATTTAGATGCATTTCAGTTATTGGTGTGAAACTGGAATGAATGAATTTTTTGATGAGCTTAATATGTAAAATTATAAAAGGCTTTTACACCGTCATGTCATGTGTATGTAACAATATATGTAACAAACATTCATATTTAAGTGCAATTCATGTGTATATCGATGGTAAATATCTTTCATTATTCACTTGGTCTATGATTGGGTAGCCTATTCATTGTTTTTGGTAAATTATTGGTTTGTAAAATAGATTTTTTATTTAGTTTTCTTTATGGAATGCAAATTTACTAAAATAAAAAGCTAATCTGAAAATCCCAACTCTACCTCAGGTATTAAAATGCTACCTCAGCAATGTGAGAACAGCAAAAGATTGTGTGATTTTTATTACAAAGCAAAACAGTCAAGATGTGCATGAGCAGTGATGGGACTTTTCATGAGTCAGACAAAAGTGGAGGCCTCACCGGTTGCTATCCTCAGAACGACAGCAGGCGGCGGCTCAGCGGACGGCCTGGCCTCACCTGGATCAGAGGGGGCGCCGCATCCCACCGTCAACCTGCAGGAGGACAAAGTTCACCAGGGAGAAAACGTCTGGTCACATGCTAATGCTTTAGCTAACGTCATCCTACGTCACAGTGACAAAATTAACAAATGCAAACCTTTAGGTTTCCATAATGTGTGCCTGCAGCCGTCTATTAAGGAAAGAGCAGTAAGACGATCCTTTCCAAATGAAATCGTTTCATTTTTCTTTTTGTATTACACCATATTATGCTTTTCTTCCCACCAAGTGTAATGAGATTACATATTAGACTGCACCTGTTTTTCCTGGCTTGGAATAAATAATAAAGCCATTTTTATGTCATCAGAAGTTTCTCCCACGAAGCATTCCAGCAGGATGTGGTCAAAATATGCAACAGTAAAGGATTATTTGCTATGCAAAAAGAAACCTAAAGCAACCTGACTGAAGGAAAAGGTGATATTCCTCAGAACAGAATCAACTATTCAACCCAAGATGCACTTAGAGAGCAACTGCTAACCTTACAGGGAAGAAACCTCTGTCCGTTAGGAGACCGTGACGGACCATCCTCTGACCAGGCATCTAAAAAAAGAGCAAAAAAAATAAGTAAAATATTTCATCATGTGTCTGGTGTCAAGTTTGGGCTCAGATGGGAAATCAGTTTTAAAGTTTGAGGCTGAATCTCTAAGACACAAAATTCCAGTTTCCCAGCCCATCCTGTGGTCAATGCACCTGAAATTAGACCAACATGAAAATGGTTGTTTATTTCTAAAGGTAAACTCAGATTAATGAGATTTTTCCTTTCTTGTATTTTACCCATTTCAGTTCCTCTGGAGAGGCTCAATACAAGGAAAGCAACCATGTGAAGCACAGACTCCACCTACTGTGCGATTCAGGCTTATTTAATTTACTTTAACCGTTTGAGTTGTATATTAAAAACAAAGCGATCATTTCGTACATGGGTTTTCAAGCCAGGCTAATTTGCAAACCCAGTCCTTGACTGGAATTTTATTTTTAAATTACAAGATTCCCATCAAATATACAGAATCCTTGTCACGCAACATTCATGACAATACATCGAGAACTAATTCTCCACAACAAAGTAGTGCGGTTTAAACCAGTGTTCACATTTGTTTAGCCATTGTTTAACCTGGAAATAAATAAAAAAATCTAACATTTTCATTTCTGGTGGTCAAGTTCAGTGTCCCCTATTGCTTGTGCACATTTCCTGAACCACACTTTTTCCTTCCACTCAATTTAACCTGCATGGACAAAGCACTCTGAACCACCGTCTTCTTCAATGCTGACTTATTGTAGCATCCCTCCCTTACTCCCATTATCCAGCTGTATAGGGGACAAATGCCAAGTCAGCATTCTTCTCTGATTGCATAAGCCAGACATTTTTCTTTTATTAATCCTGTTTTACTGCTCGTACGCAATACTGATTTTCATCAACTCCAAGCTACCCATCTACGCCAACAGATGGGCGTAGATGGGTACTGAAGCTCCGCCTCAGAGGTTCAGTTCCCTCCAGACTAGCAGCAGCAGCAATTAAAAACCTGGTGGAGCTGCAGGTCTGCTAATTTTTAAAAAAAATCAAAATTAGCAATTTATGAATGAATTCAAGATCAACAGAAGTGTTTCTTACATGTTTGCAGCCGTCTAGGGGAGCAACGTAGACGTCTGGATCTGCGGAAAGCTTCTGCAGCATGCAGGGAGCCTTCCTGTCCTCAGAGGAGGGAGAAGGTAGGGTGGCTGAGGGATTCAACAAAGAGTCAGGCACAACAAAGAGACAAAAAAAAAGCAGCCCCACCAGGCCATCTGTTGACTCCAATACACAGAAAGGTCATACCTGTGACGTAGCTTAGCGTGGCGCCTCAAAGTACAGACTAATTACAAATTAACTTCAGCATTTGTGTTTGAAACAACCCTCGATCTAACTCAGCGTTTGGTTTCTAGGACAAGTACCAACAAGTTTTTTTTGTTTTTTTAATTTCAAAGACAGAGGTGAACTGTGTGAACGGAGGCCAAAAGCAGTAAATCTGTGAAACGGGTCCAAGGCAGCAGGGTGGAGCGGGAGGTTTGGATTAGTCATCCTCTGATCACATATGGAAGGGGAAGGAAAGGGCGAATGGAAACAGGAATGATTTTACTCGATTCATTTTGTCTGCTTTGATAAAAACATCCTCATAAATCCTTACGGGACGAGTAACAGCTACATATGATGCCTTAACGCTTCAGGACAAACATGTTCACATGGTCAAATTTTTATGTTTTTGGACAGACTTTTTTGTTTAGCTTTATATTCTCTCATTGAAAACATACCTGAGCGCTGTTTTGATCCATTTATACAGGTTTCAGAAATCCTTTCATTTTCCATGGCGACTGTTCAGGGTTGCTCATAAACTGCACCGCTCATTTGCCCAACGCTCCGCCTCAGAGCTTCAGTTCCCTCCAGACTAGCAGCAGCAGCAATTAATTTCAAAGCATCATATGACCTTTTTATTTTATGTGCATCTTCACACCAATAAAACTTGAAAAGGCTGTTCCCCTCCTGACCTGTGGCGGCGCTGAACCAAGTACTGAGCAAAATGACACAAAAACGTCTGAACATGAGCACAACTTACTTCTTCACAAAATGTAAACTGGAGAGGAGTGAGATTTTAGTGGTTGCAGGATTTCTCTTACATGCACCAGAGTTCACGTCAACCGAACCAAGACCGAGAAAACACTTCCTGTTTGCATGCATGGTGCACTTCCTGATTCAGTCAAACTGATTCCTCAGCACATCTCTGCAGAATGCTACTGCTACAAAATAAAAAAAAACAAAAACCCCCAAGAATTTTAAGCATAAAAACAAACAACTCCTAATGAAATCATTTACCTCTCACGTAGTCACTCAGCTTCTTATTAAACCCACTGCGGTGCCAAGCAATATAGTTTGCATAAGCTGGATTGAAGGTGCTGGAACGACGGTCCTCAGAAGAATGAGGAAACCTCTGCAGGTCACTGTAATCCACATTTGGGGAAAGCAGAGGTGTAGAGTCTTTACCTCCTGGAAGATGGAGCTGCTGGTCGTATCTGATCAGCTGAGGCAGGTAGTAGTGATAGTAATCATCGTAGGGGAACATCAGTCTGCTGGGAATGTGGTACCCTGGTTCAGAGGGTCGAGGTTCGGGTTGATATCTTAAGTGGGAAGGTTGTTGTACTGACAAGGATTCTGGCAAAGCTTGACCCAGATGGCTGTAGACGCCACGCAACGCTTCTGGTGTGTAATACTTCAGGTAGTAGTTATAGTACGGATGATAGTAGTACTTGTCGGGATCTGCGTTATATGTGAATCCTGGAGTGGGGAACACTGGTCTGTCAGGAGGAGCTGCGATGGGATCTGGAGACACGAAGATTGAATGTTTGTCTTTGTCTTGTAGCTTTGGTTTTGAACTGGGCTGAAAATCGGATTTCTCCTTCTCTGGCTCAGGGTTAATACTCTGCGTTTCAGGATTTAAGGGTACTAAAGACATGTTTGTTTTTGCAGTCCAATCTGGATGGAAAAGCCCCAGTCTCTTCCTGTCACCCTTTGCAACATGTGGGTAGTAATAGTAGAAAGGAAACGGATGAGTAAAGTAAGGCGCATGAACTGCTGTCACTGCAGGTGAAGAAATCCGGGTCGGTCCCTCTTTCAGACTCTCAAACTGCTCGGATGGAGGTTGATGGTTCGGAGAATCGGAAGAGGTTTGTGATCCAGGAAGACCCGGACCTGAGCCCTGAGGTGTGCCAGGAACAGGGAACTTTGGATGATGGTAGTCGTGGTAATGGGAGCTAAAATCACGGCTGTGATGGTGGAAATGAGGAGCTGCCACCTGAACCGGCAGGGCTGTAGGGGAGAAACTATCCGTTGAGACATCCAAGAGAGGAGCTTCTCGATTCTGCTTTTGGTCGTTATGCAATGAACCCAAACTAGCCAACTTTTCTTCAGATGAAAGAGGCTTTTGGGTACCAAAGTTTTTATGTGCATCTTTAAGAGACAGAAAGTAAAGGTCTTGAGAGTTCAGCTGGGAACTAAAGTCAGCCATCGGAGCCACAGAAAGAGGAGGAGGACTCTGGCTGTCCTGTTCTTCATTTTCAGAGTAACTACGGTGATATGTTGGGTGAGGATGATAAGGTGGAGCCAAGTAGAAAGGCGGCATAAACAGTAAATGCCTGAAGGAGTCAAGCTTTGGTTTTGGCAGCTTTCTGGTGAAATCAGGGGGGCTGTCAGCCAGAGGCCGATGGGCAGCTGACACTTCTCCAAAAGCAGGACAAGCCAACATGAAAATGTCCTCTCCTAATTTAAGCAGAAGTGTGTTTTTTCCATTCTGAAAGAGAATTTATTGCAGATTAAAAAATAAAGAAGGTTCAGTTTTGTCACAAAGCAACAATTATTCCTGCTACTGCCAAATTACCACAGTAAAGTAATTAATACTTTGAGTTTTGATATTATGCATCATTCTGTAAATACTTTTTGGATACATTTCAAAATTAAATACTGCCACCTCCAGGTGGGAGCTAGTCACTTAAATCCAATGCTTCACTATTGTTGTAGAAAGTTTGCATTTAAATGATGGCATCTGTTGATTTTTGTCATCAAGAATTTGCAAAAAAACTGGAGAGACTGACTGCTAAACTCTGTTTTTTTTTATTTAATTTTTTTATTTTACCTTTACTGTTACACCACAAGTGAGGAATGGCACGGCGACGACCGTCTCTGCAGCCAGTCTGGTCACAGTATAACCACACTGTTCAGCCAACAGCCCCAGAGGAGTCCATTCACCCTGAACTGCAGTGGGGCAGACGGGTAACCTGATATTATCATGAAAGATGATGCCGTCTGTGAGCGCTTCCTGATTCTTAAAGGAACAGTACCGTTTATATGAGGGTTCTCCACAGCAGACGATCCTCTCAGTTTCACCGTCATGCCGTTGGGGGAGCAGCAGAGCGAGGACGGCCCCTCGCCTTGAAGGCGGAGCTGGGAGACCGGGCAGGAGACCTTGACGGGAATCCCCCTCCACAGCAGAGGCAACACATAGCCGCCATCGTCCTGACAGGAAGCAGCATTTTAATAATATGTCCAAAAACAGGATTTCACACTCATTTGAGAAGAATTAGCAGTTAATGAATCAGAGAAAGACTCCAGCCCCTCAGTCATTTCTGCTAAAAACAGTGAAGTCAAAGTTTTGGTTTAATAACTCTAAAATACATGGGATGATGTGATTCATGTAGGAATTAAAAAACAAGAGCACACCTCTCGAACGATGTGGCAGGCGTCATACTGAGCCATCAGAGTGAGGTCTTTCCAGGAGCTTCGAATGGAGTAGCCACACTGCTGAGGCAGATGGAGCAGGGGCATCGACGAGCCGTTCACTGCAACATAATTCAAATTAATGAAGACAAACTCTCACGTTTTTTGCAGGGGTCCCCAAAGTGGGTCTTCGAGGGCCCGCACCCTGCATGTTGTAGTTTTGTCCCTGATTTTAACGCACATGAATCAAACGATGGCTCGTTAGAGGCCTAAGAAGAACATCAACATGCTGAAAAGGTTGCCCCTACCACCAAGGAGAGAAATAAAACAGGCAGGATGTCGGCCCTCCAGGACCCACTTCGGGGCCCCTGGTTTTTCTGGATGTCTTTCAGTCAGCTGTTGACTCAAACATTTTCAAAATGGTTACAGAAGCATCATCATGGTAAAATTGATACATTTTGTTAGAAAGGGGACCAACTGTGGCAAAACATTTAAAATATGAAACAAAAAACAAACATTACCCTAAAACAACACAGCTTGCAACCAAATGGATGAACCATTCCTCTCAATAACTGCTCAACCACAATAAAGTCCTCAGCTTGTCATTGTAGCCCTTTATATAGATCCATCCCAGTGCCACGTCATCTTACTACATGGGTTGTGTTCATGTTCATCTCACAAGGACCTGGATCCAGAATCAGAAGTGCACTGATGCATAAACATTTAAATAAAACAAAATAAATTCAAAGAATCACAAATGTGCAGTACCGACTCATCTTGATCCCTTTCATAGATTGTGGTGAATGACAACATAAGGCCTGCAGACTGATTGTTATAGTTAAAGCAATCAAGAAAAACTACAATCCAAGCGCGTTTGGTTAAACTCAACTTTCTAGTTACTAATTTGATTTCCAAAACTGGAAATGTGATCCTTCACGTAGCCAGGAAATACTTTTTAAGAACTCATTTGGCTCACAAAGCAGGTACAAGCAACAACTCTATCCAAATGCAATAAATTAGAGATAATGCAAGTCTAAGCTTCATCTTAACAGCTGTTGCGCCCTTCGGCTACACGAAAGTCTTTCTAAAAGCTGCAAGCGGTTATCACAAAATCAATGGCGACAACAAATCAAACAGCAATGAAGAGCAGGGTGTTTTACTGGTGTACCAGTATGTTTGGACACTATATTTTCACTTTGCAAAAAGCAAAGTGAATCTATTTCATTCCAAGTTAAGATCTAGACAGCATTAAGCAGAGGTCAAACCTTGTATACAATTAATATAAGACTTTTGTTTGAAACAAATAAAGGCCTTAATATCCCTGCTTAACTTAATTTTTTTACTTGATGCTCAACTTGCACTGGCAGAAAGGCAATAAACCAGAGAAAATAATCAAACATTTGTGAGATAGGAACATTTTAGTCTTCTGCGGCTCAATTTCACTTCAGAGGTCACCAACGTCCTGCTGCGGCAGAGCCCGGTGAATAAAGGTCATCTCCAGGAAGTTGTGGCGGTAGTTTAGCTGTGGATTTATTCCTGCTAATGTTAATGTTTGGCATCAAATATCCTGGTAACGAAATCTGGAAAAACGACATTTCTGCCACAAAGTTTAAAGAAAAGCTATCTTGAAACTGATATTTGTAACAATTTGTCAGCCCTTTATAGAAATAATCCACCTTAATGCCTGAATGGTTTAGCCATACAGAAAGATGAGATTAAACAGGCATTTTCACCTCATTTTTAACCAACAAAACCCTTTCAGATCTTCAGGAAGCTTGGAATATTACTCTACTTTAATAGGAACAGCAGAGGTCAGGTTATGCTGCCCCCAGTGGCGGCTCCTTCCTTACCACATCATACGTTTGTTCATTTCCATCAAAATCGGTGAACTAAATTTATCAAAATACTGAAATATCTCTAAAGAGGCCCCTATGGAGGATTTTTTGTTGTTTTTTTTTTGCATTCCTTGCAACAATGTACTGATCAGTTCATAATTTCAGACTGAAAAACTTTCTTACGGTGGCCATTGTACTTTCTGCTATAAGGGTTTTACGTTAATATCGCATGAAATCTATTTTTCTTTAGGACAGAAATGCAAACCAAACCAAAAATAAACAAACTTTTCACAAGTAAGAAAGAAAGATAAAAAATACATCCAAACTATTTGGGCTATTTCTGAGTGATCATCACTGGGTAATGAGCAATCTGAGTTTTGATTGCGTCTCTTTTGTGTTGGTCTGAATGGTTTAAAGAGATGCTTCCATATGCAGTTCAATCTCAGCTCTACAGACAGACAGTGAATGAATTGAGTTTCAATTTTTTGGATCAAAGAGTTAATAATAAACACTGAGGCTCTTGAAATGTGTATGAAATGTAAATTAACATTTTTACACAAAATAGCTCATTAATAAGGAAT
Source organism: Poeciliopsis prolifica (assembly GCF_027474105.1). Lineage (NCBI taxonomy): Eukaryota > Metazoa > Chordata > Actinopteri > Cyprinodontiformes > Poeciliidae > Poeciliopsis > Poeciliopsis prolifica. The sequence goes on along the minus strand of NW_026562385.1, from coordinate 10,170,654 downwards.
GCTAAACTTATTGCAAGGGAACGGAAAAGGAAAATGTTTCCCCGTAGATCTGATGCTTGTTTGTGACTTTTTTTTAAATTAATATTAGTGCCTGGATACAATGAGAAATATTTATCTGCACAGCTTTCCATATGAGCAGACATAATGCCGCAGCTCTCAAACAGTTTTTCCTCAACATCTCCTCTGTCCAACTCGACTTCTAGTGGAAAAATTAAACGGAACCCATTAAAGATGAGGGGTTGGGTGAAGATCGAGCCTCACCTTGGTCCAGCAGCAGCTGTATGGCTCGTTTCCTCCTCACAGTCAGTGTCATGGCGTCGTCTCCACACTCCACTGACGGCTTCAGCTTCCGCCAGCTCTCAGAGCCGCCAGCATGCTGACCGGCTCCGCTCTGGACTGGGATACGCAAAACACGGAAACTGATTAAAGCAAAAATGTATACTTTCAGCACTGTCAGAAACCCGTATTTAAACGCCCAATCCTGAATTTAATTCTTCAGTGAATGTTCCATTGATGTCTCATGTTAATGGTGCATTTCCAAGGATTACACTTCAGTGCCACAAACAAGCCAAACAAACCGACTCATTAGGTGTTTTTAGAAACATTGCATGTTTGTGAGAAGTTTTCTTATGGAAAACCTCAGTTTTGATGTGCACACAGCTTAAAACCCTCAGTTTACAGCAAACAGTTTGAGACAGGCCCTTGTGTGAGCAGGGCCCCAATATGGCTGTAGCCCAGGGGGCCCTACCCTTCTACATCCGGCCCTGCTGATTAAAAATAAATAAATAAACGTCGCATATATTCTCACCGTGTCGGGGGTTTCCCTCCAGCTGACCGGGGACGGAAAACGTCCCGGGGACGACGCGCCTCACGGCTCCACTGCTGCAGTTCCCGTCCAGAACCTCGAGAGAAGCGAACGGCCTCTCTCCCTCCGTCTGCCAGCGTTTGTAGCGGGCTGCGAAACGTGAAGACGACGCCATCTTGGCTCCAGTTCCCCGCTTTGACCGGACATGATGAAGAGCCGGACCAGAGGTTGGCTGGACCTCCGCGCGCTCACACCGGGCTAATGAAGACAGGTTTAGAGTCAATAAGGTGTAGAAAAGTGGAACACCCAAGCAGTACATCTCCAGTTTCAAATTCATTGCAGATACGATTTTTTTTTGTCTTCCTCTTTGCTCCAACTCACCAGGACCGAGTGAAGAGCAGCTGTTTGATTTGTAGACATCCTGCTAACACACCTTCTCACTAATTGGCACAAATTAATTGCGCATGCGCGCTAGGCTCTGGGCTAGCGCGCATGACGTAACGAAGAGGCGGATGTATTTAATTAATTCAGCAGAATCACATAGATTCTCCACACACAGTGACACAGTTTATGTCCATTTTGCTTATTGTGGCTCCCAATGGCTAAAATTGTCAAATTCAGTTTCTCAGATAATTAGAGGATTACATGATATTAATACAAATAAATACATCTAAGCTTGCAGTGTGTTTTCTTAAGACTCCTGGCATAAGAAGGATAAGCTGCCAAAGGCCATTACTAAAGAAGTTGGCTGTTCCTAGATGGCTGCGTCCAAACACAAAGTTGAGCGTTGGAGGAAAAATGGTTTTAAATGGCACTTTTATAACGTCATAAATCTCAAAGCAGCATTCATAACATTTGACAACTTTATTACTCCCATAGACTCAGACTGGCATCTTAAAGAGCTATTTAATTGCAAAGGAGTAAAACAACAATCTACACTGCTGTATTGCCAACATTGCATCCAGAAACTTTGGTACATTCGATATTTTTTATAGAGCAACACTAAAAGATGCATACGTGATTTTCAGAACTTTTTTTTTTTTAGAAACAATCTCAAAAGCGTGGCGGAAATGTAGTTATTTTAACCAATAATTGTTTTTCTGTCTGGGTTAAAAATAAAATATAAAAATGTTTTATTGCTTTTTTATATCTCAATATTTATTGGATCGGTTAGAAAATGTTGGTTATTTCCAGCTCCCTTTGTGCTGCCCTACATGACCTCCTCACCGAACAGCTTCCTCCACTAGAGGGCGACAGTGCGCCACATTAGATTACTGACATGACGACAGTGAAGGGATTCTAATCAACTGACCTTTGCCCTTTATATAAATAATTCCCGTGACTTTTCAGACAGAGCCAGTAAATTCTTCCCAAAAACTCCGCAGAGAACGTTTAGCTTTTATTTCACTGCTTACACATAAAATGCAATTCTAACTCGCAACCATTATCATAAATTTCATCTTACAACTTCTTCATTCAGTTTTTTTTTTTTTTTAACGATGTGAAGGACCAGAATAATAAGTGACACCGTCCTGGTATGCATGTCCGTCTTCACGAGCTCCCTTCGCTCTGCCAGATGAAACACGCAGGCGCCCGGTCACTATAGTCGAATTCTTCTCAGCGTCGCTTTTGAAACAGAACCTCTGAAACAGAAGAGGCGGGCGGCCGATCCGTTGATGAAGGGCGCGGTGGCGGGATGACTCATGTTTGGAGTTGCCTAGCTACGGACGGGAGTTGTTTTCTTTTGGCTCGGAGTGTGAGGACGGCGTGTGTGTGTGTGTGTGTGTGTGTCTGGTTTTCATTGAGAGAGGAAGGCTTTGTGTGTGTGTGTGAGAGAGAGCTGGATGAAATAGAAATAAAAAAAAAAGGAATGGGTGTCACTGTACTGGGAGCAGCAGGAAGCAGAAATGCTTTGCAACGACAGGAAGTGATGTCATGAGGAAGGCAGTGGAGTAAGATGCTGTGATTTGAAGGGGAAAAAAATGTCCAAGTGACTGAAACCTCTGCAGTTTGTGATCGTGGAAACATGCTAGCTCGGCTAAACGCACGAGGAAACAGTTGTTGAGAGAAAACTGTGGCTCAGATGATATTTAACCTTTAGCAAATCGCTAGAAATGTCTACTGTACAATAAAAGTAGTTTCCACTTTACAAATGCGTAAAACTGAGCCCTGGCAGGTTTTATTAGTCGCTTGCCTGGCATGCTCTCTTCGTTTGGCTCTAAGCCGGTATTTACTCGTTTCATTTCACTCATAAACGGAGTAGAAAAAGTAAGAGTAGAAAATATCTAAGCACATTTTCCATCACAGAGCATCCAGACACAATGCTCGGAAAAAGTGAGAAAGTTTTATTTTAGCTCTTTTGTTACATTTAAATGGTCCAGATCATCAAACTGGGGAGAAATATTGGTCACCAGTTTAAATATGGCAGCACTTCACTTTTATTCTTAAAAAAACAAACAAACAAAACAAAAAAAACACAAGTATTTTAGTGTTTACTAAGAAACCAGCATCTTATGGTTCTCATTTCAGGATCTAACCTGACTGCACTATATTAAGAATCTCCTTAAACCCGTCATCAACCCACACACTCCGTCACTCCATCCCTTGATGCGACTAGAAGCCCTTTTATTTTAGGTGATAAACCTTTAAGAAAGACTTGGTGATCTGCTGTTACCTTCACAGGCATGAGCTCATTAGAGGTGTGGGGGGGGGGAAAGGCTGCTTCGCCGCGCGGGTTGTGCCGTGCAGGTCCAGCGGTTAGCAGTGTGTTTGTACCTGCACCGGAGCCACAGCTCAATAATCCCCGGCTGGTTGGGAGTGAGAAATGACTCCCTTCCTGTTGAGCAGCGTGAGGCGTAGAATGCGAAAATATGCATCCATTGTCTAGGAATAGGAAGCTGGTAAGAACCGCACTGCTAAGCAACGGAAACAAAGAAAATAAGGAATGGAAACTGTGAAGTTTGTGTTTTTCTTCGATATCTATGGTGACTTGTCCAGAGAAGATAAAGCTGATATGGTGGATTTTTTTCTTTTTTAAAGTGACCACATAGAAAATAAATAAAGTATAGTAAATAAAATAGGATGTGCATTTGCATTCAGCATTTGTCTTAAACCCCTAAAAAATATCTGAAGTAATTATAAAATACAACAATCCTAAACATCCAGCCAGAACTACAGTGGAATAGTTCAGATCACATTATAGTAAAATGTTAGAATGGCCCAGTCAAAGCCCAGAACTGAAAGGAGATCTGTTAGTAAGAAGTCAGAATAAGTCTGTGGGATACACAAAAGATGTTAACTACATTTCTTTCACGAAATAGACTCTGTTCTGCCCATCTTTAGCTCTCTGGTTTAGGACTCTGTCACTTTTATGCAAATGAGCTGCTCCTGGCGACGGCCCGGAACTGTTCACCAACATGTTACACATGTGAAAAGAACCTTAAACTAATGAGCAACTGTGCAACCCTGAAGTTACATGTTGTTCCTTCCAGTCCGTAATAAAAACCAGCTGACCAAACGCACTCGTGTTCTGGTGTCGAAGTGGGCGGAGCTCTGTTTGGGTTGCTAGGCGAGGGGCACGCCCCGCTGATTGTGATGTCAGTATTAAGAGATTTCTGACACCGAATAACAGTAAACTGTTACTAGAAAACACATGGATGAGTTTTTAAAAATTCTTATAGCACTTGGACTATTTCTCAAAGAAGTGGAGACAGTTGTGCTCCTCAGTCTCACTGGGGCTGAATGCAAATGCACGCCACACTTTTCAGATTGCTATGTTGTTGTTTTGTTGTAATCACGCACTGTTTTGTGTCTACGTGACAAGAAATCCATGAAATACAGTAGTTCACAGATAAAGAGATAAAAGTTGAAAAAAAACTAAGGTATTTTTCTTTTTTTTAAAGATGTTTGTGAACCATCAAGACGTTTATCAGCCTGGTGACGCCATGAGGAAAAAGCCTGATGTTTTTGTTTTTTTTAGTTGCTCAACAGCCTCAGGTCAGGTGGGAGTTGCAACACTAACTCTTACCTTCCCTCCTTTTGTGTGATCTGCCTCATTCAGAGAAGTATTTCACCTACAATCCCTCCTCCCTGTAAGTCCTGTAAATGAGCCTGAGGGCTGTTTTCTTTAAAAAAAAAAAAAAAGTGAAGAAATCTCAGGGCAGGGTACGACGTTGTGCAAAACGGCAGAGGAATGAGACGGCCGACCACAGACTGCGATTGTGCAAAAAGAGAGAAGGCCAGCAGAGACTTGGCGGCGGTCGGGGCGGCTTCTGTCTTTTGTTTTGAAATTCTGCAGACTCCTCTCTTACACACCTTTCCTTTTGGGGGGTGAAGGGGATTTGGGCACCACTCAACCACACGGAGCGGAGCGCTGTGTTTGTTTCACATCAAATGACTCACACGTCTCAGGATGATTTAACAGTGAGACAAACAGACGGCCGCTAATTTGCTAATGCGTGACTCAGCTGACTCCACGGCATGACAGTGGAGTCCTTGTTCGAAAGCGGCCACCTCTTAAGTCACTGTGTAAAATAAAGTAAAAATGTTAAAGTGCCAAAGTGCGGGGTAGGTTGTTGTTTGAAAAGCAAATCCAGCTCTCTGACGGCGGGTTTAAAACCAAACCTGGTCCTTCCACCCGGCGAGGAGAAGTCATTTTTAACGCAGCTGCTGTCAGCTGGGACAGCATACAAAGCCTTGGCAAAGTTTCCACACCTCTATCCCACATTCTGTCACTTTGCAACCACAAAAAAAAAAAAAATATATATATATACATCTGTGTTGTTGTTTTATGCGGTTGACCGACACGATTTATGCCTTTTAATTTGTTTTTTGCAAATAGGGATCTGATAAGTACGGCGTGCCTTTGTATTCTGCAACTCCTTCTGAAAATCTGCAGCAAGGCTCGAAAGCCGAGAATAAAAACCTGTGGCATTTTAAATCACAAAAAGGGCGTCAATTCAGTTGTTGTAAGAAAATCACATGCAATGAAAAGTGATAATTCCTTTAACGCTATTCTAAACGCCATGCTAAATCCAAAATGTTTCATTTTAATTGCTTTATTTTTCAGTGATTTACTATAACTTTACTACTATTTACTATAGTCGGTTTAGACTTTGTGGGGTGTGCTGTGGTGGCGCAGCGGTTTGCACGCCCCACGTTTGGAGGCCTCAGTCCTTGACGCAGACGTCACGGGTTCGACTCCTAGTCCCGGCGACCTTTGCCTCGTGTCTTCCCCCCGTCTCCTCGCCCTCTTTCCTGTCTGCCTACTGTCGAAAATACGAGCCAAAACAAAGACTTGTGGCTTTGTAAAAAAAAAAATAATAAAAATGCAATATTTCAAGTTAGTCTGGCATAAAATAGCCATTAAATACAATGAAGTTGTGAGATAAAGTGAGTTCAGGGGGTTATAACAGTCAAACTTCATCACCGCTCTGGTTTTTCAGGTAACTGATCCACAGGCCTCTCCTATTGGGTCTTCCTCCAGGGCTTTCACAGGCACGTGATTGGTCCGATTCTTCTGTTGGGATTTTAAAGACATGTTGTGACCAAACTCCTTCCCCGCTTTCTTTGCCGTGGCGTGGCTCAACATCCAATAGGTTTCCACTCTAAAAAAGAAAAAAAAAAAAGCGAAAGAAACTAAATCGTAGCTGACTGATGTGTGACTCATGGCGTTTCCTCTTCTTAAAATAAACTAAGATTTGAAGAAAAGCTAAAACGGAACATTCTTTACTTCGTTTTTTTGTTGTTGTTGCCGTTCCGCAGGCATTTCCCTTTGGGTTTTTTTTTTTTTTTTTTACTATTCAGACGCTCTCTGCGCATACTGTTTGCTGCAGGGAGTGGCGCATTTCTCCTTCAGTGAACGATGCTAACCTTGCCTCATCTCACCTGCAGGGTGGGGTAGCCCACACCCAGAACGCGAGCAGGTCCAACCGCATTCTGGTCTATCCTCTTTATCCTCAATCCTCCGCCACCCGTCTCACATCGCATCCTGGAAGCGGTTTGGGTCTCAGGATGCCTCACTGCATAGTTATTTGGTTATTTTTCTCCTCCCGGCCTCCCCCTCCCCCCCAACTCCATCTTGAGTCACGTTGCGAAGTGGGACGCGTGTTATTTCCATGCATCAGAGGCCGGGTTACTCATCTCGGTTTGGTGTGTTTGTCTGAGGTTTTCCAGGCCCCGCATCTTCAAAATTACCTCCCATAAAACGAAGCTGGCATGTTGAAAGGACTGTTTGAAGGTGTGGCGTCTGGAATACAGAATGATCCGTTCCAGTTCGTGTCACTCCTACTTTGTTATGTAATCACTCTCAAGGCTTCCGCATTTTGACCTCCGACCCGGTCAGAATGCAGCCACACGGGCAGCCGTCTGAAGTCTGAACCGGCTGCGTGTTTTCTCCTGACCCAAGGGTCCAGTTGGTGGAATATTCCCCTCACGATGAGCTCAGACTCTCAGTGTGTCCCAAGTTTTAAAAAAAATTCTTTTTCAGATGTTTTGCATATGAAAATTAACAAACTGTTCCTGATGCGCGTGCCGCCGCAGCCCACTTCTCATTGAACTCGGAGTTACCTACAAACTGGATTTAAACTTGCAGTTTCCATTCAAGGCGCCTCCAGGCCGAACTGTGTGTTACGCCTCCATCGCTGAGTTGACGTTTCCGGCCCAAACCGGCACAGATCTTTAAGAAGTGCGCTGTAAAATATCCGAAGGTGGATTTAGTTTGAGAATGAAGGTTGGAGATGAAAGTAAAGTCAATGGGATAATTGTTCTGAATTAAAAGTTCATCAAAAATGATTCAGCAAAAAACAATTAGTCTAAACGTTGTTTTGGTTCTGTTGTGTGTTTGTTTTTGGTTCTGATGGTGCATTAATCTTCAAATGTGGGTCACCGTGATATATTTCTGCATTATTCTGACTTACCTTTTCGAGTTAAGATTGATTATTGATTGTAAGTTGGAAGAAAAATGTCTAAAATGCATTTTGTTAAATTTTAGTTAGATTGAACCACATCTGCCTTGATGACACACAAGAGGCGGGTCGATTTAACACACATCCATCTCACTCACAGCACAAGATACAAACACATGACGCAAAGCACTCTGGGAAATAGTTCCCACTCCCTCATTCAGTTTTTTTTTTTTTTAATGCCGACTTAAAAACCTGAGCTTGCTCAACTTTTGGAGGTATGGCAAAATGAAGAAAAAGTGAACACAACTTACAGCTGTAAGTTTGTCTTTCAAAAGTCACAGAATTGAGTTCAGAATCTAAAACCTGCAATATTTTTTTGACTTAAACATTAGAAGTTAGTAAACACAACTACATGTTCTCACAGTGTAATTTATCATCATTTTTTGTTGGGACTTAATTAAAACTAAAGAGCTTGAGTTCATTTAACTGAAAGACAGACGTTTCCAAGTCTTTCTAAAGATTTGCATAAAAATTTAGGTCTGGACTTTGACTAGACCATTCTAACACATGAGTAGCATTTTGGTCTGATGGAAGGAAAACCACCAACAGGATCGTCAGAAATTTATCTCCATCTACCTTCCTATCTACTACCAACCAGACCTGTCAGTCCCTGCTGAAGAAGTGTGTTCCCACAGCATGATACTGCCATCGCTTTGTGTTTGCAGTGAGAGTTTTGAGTTCTGTTCTCCCTATTTGGGCCAAAACCTACCAGAGAACCTCCAACTTCTTCCCCGTCTTTTGCAAAGATTTGTGGGTAGAAAGAATGGTGGGAGGTAAATGTTTTGCCCTCCTCGGTTGAGTCGGATTTGAAACGCAGGAATCTGCTCACGACGCTGCAGGCTGACAATGAACAAGGAGATGTTTGTTTTTATTACTTTTCCGTTTGACTTTTTTTTTTGAATGAACAGAAGGTTTACTGCAGTTCAAGGAGTTTCCCCCTCAGTGTTCTGTTTCTTGCAAAAGTACAACCACAAATTTCTGGGATTTTTTTTTCTTTTACCAATACAAAGTGCCATCGCACATCTACAGAGTTGAACGTTTCGACTGTTCAGATTTGGAAAATGTCTCCGGGTCACTTGGACTTCCTGGAGAACATCTGTTGACATCCATATTCCAGTTTTGCTCTACATTCCCAATTACATTTAAGCCTGAAACTGGTCGGCCGGTTCTAAAACACAAATATTCCCTTTTTCAAACCCAGGATTCTCAAAAGAACTTATTGATTGGACTCGGGCTGCCTTTTCATGACACAAGAATTTCTGGTATCGACTGCGTTCAATGTAGATATGAATTCAAGAACAACATTGTGACAGTCGACATTAGACAGGAAACAAGTGCTGGTAGCTGCTTATTGCTACGTCCCAGTCTCTCAAAATACCCAACTTAGATCTGGGAAGCTCAGCCGTGCTCCAGTTGGATGTTTAGGGAACCACAAGTCCGCAAATGCTCGACACCACCTCTAAAAAACGCTGAGAAATGCCTCGTTATGCCGATGATGACACGCCTCCAGAGTACAAATGAGACACCAAATAAACTACAGCCTCGCCTTACTTTTGTAGTTCACTGTAAACTAAACGGTACAACGCGTCTCAGAGGCAAAATGACAATCTGTCACCGCGCTCATTTGGAGGCACATCGCTGAGAATTAAACGGTGACCATGACTAATAACAACTGATGTCACAGCCGTGCGAAATGTCTCCCAACCTCTCCACCCTTTGCATACCGTCGTGTTCCTCCTCTGTTTTCACTTAGGCAACGACTTGCACCCGTTTGCCCCCCTGCCCCCACTTGCCACCAGAGACATGCCTTCGTCCTGAAACACCCTGGGAAAACGTTGTACGTCGGGAGGAAGAAGCTGCACGGGTCATCGTTTGCATGCCTAAATATACACGTGCGTTTCGCCCGTGGCAACGACATTGTGATTATGCTTAGCTGGTTGGCAGTCTGTCGCCATGGCAGCGTGCGTCCAGTTTTAGGAGTTCCCCCCTCAACATGGCCGGTGAGTCACCAGCGGCCCTCATGAGAGTAAAGTCAACATCTTCAGCTGATTGGCAAAGGCATGAGAATGAACACAAAGATGGGAAAAAATTACTACCATGGGTTTGTGTGTGTGTGTGTGTGTGTGTGTGAGTGTATGTGTGTGTGTGTGTGTGTGTGTGAGTAAGAGAGAGAAAGAGAGAGAGTGACATATTGGCAGAACAGACAGGAGAAGGAGGCAGAGATTGTGTGAAAGGCAAACAAGAGGCTTGTCTGGGTGTGGACGTAAAAGGGGGCTGGGTGTAAGTGGGCGTAGGAGTTGTTTCTTATGTTTGTGCATTTAGACTCGCAGCTTGGAATTAGGATCATTGACAGCAGGAGGAAAAGGACGTGGAAGAGACACGCAGCCGTCTAACAGTAAGTCAGAGTTTATCCCCGGCGCTTCTCAGGGCCCCGGCCGAGTCCAGGAGGGCAAAACATTTGATGATGTTTTCTTCTAAAGGTTTGCTTTTGGATGCTTTAATTCAAATTCAGAGAAAGATACTCGCTTGTCCACCTCAGCCTGAGCCTGTTTTTGATTTCCCACTCTGTTACTCTTTCATTGCTGGCTTAACTTTCCAGGCACGGTGGGATGAACTGAAATTTGGCTCGAAAACGTGGGTGAATTTGAACAATTTAAATTTCCAACTTCTAAAATTGCAAATTAGATTTTATTTATTCTTTTTTTTTTTTTTTCTTCCGGGATAGGAAACTCAGCAGCACATGGAGGCCAGACGTTAAAGTCCCTCCAGCAACATTTGACAAGTTTGGCCTTTTTGAGTGAAAGTTGGAAGAACCGAATATTCCTCATTAAACTTTCTGAAAATAAACAGTTGGATCTTTTTTCTTTTTTTTTTAATCTCAGCTCGATTTTATAATTTGTTTAATTTCTCAAAATATTTTTTTATTGTTTTTAAGCTTCTGAGCGCTTTAAGCTGAAACGGCACAGGTAGCTCAAAAAAAAAAAAAAAAGTGAATCTCGTGGTTTCCCGCGGTGAAACGGACGGCGGAAAAGTCAAAACGATGCCCAGGTTCTGGTTACATGTCTGCCAGCTCCATCCCCCCTGCCTTCAGGAGGTTTTCCTATTTTTTCTGGTGACTGATGCAGAATGTGTTTTTTTTTTTTTTTTTGGGAGGGCCCAACCCTTGACCGCTCCTTTACCGAACCGGCACATTCCAAGAACCTCTGATGTCTCCCACCCCAGCGTGGCTCCGGATTTAACCCAAACGCGGCTCGTGTGCACACGAGGCTCTTTACGGGCGACTAAAACTGTAATTACAGTTTTACAGCAAAAGCATGAAGCAGTTTGTAAAATGGCTTCTGCGGTTTTTAGTCCTTTTCCTTTTTGGGGGGGCAGGCAGGGCTGCATTGTGTTAGAGTGTGGAGGGATCAGCATCTTGGTGAGAGAACTGGGCGTGTACTCCACAGTTATTTCAGGGAGTGGCAGGTATCCTTCAAGCATTAGACAAGCCCATACTCATCCACCCACCAGGAAGTCTTCCAGGCCTTCCCTGCCAACAGTTTCTGTGTTTACCGACCCCCCCTCCACCTCTTCCCCCAGCAGAACCTCGTCGACAGACATCAACCTGAGTTTGGTTGACGAGAACCCACCGGCTCGCTCTGAAAAACCCACGTTAGAAATCGAGTAGAAACCTTTTAGAGTGAGTGTGTCGACGTCTACAATCACTGTCAACTTCAAAACTCTGTTTTCTTTCTGTTCGTCCCCGCAGGAAGGTCAACATGCTGGTTCTCATCGCTCTCTCGGTTCTTCACATCGCAGCCATCATCCTGCTGCTGGTGGCGACCATCGACAATGTAAGTGGAGGCTCCGTGTTGCCTCGACAGGAAATCGCGTCACGCAGGTTTGCTCAGCCGTAGCTCGTCACAAAGATCGCTCAAGAGGAGTCGCTCAGCGAAACCAAATGCATTCAATAGCTTTCCCATAACGGAGAATTAGACGCAAAAAGAAAAATATATGAATTCGGGAACTGACTGTCTGACAAGACAACGCCGATTCCCAGATGTCCATCCGTGACATCTGCCACGCCCCTCCTGAGCATCATGCTGGGATTGAAGGGAGGGTCTTCGTTTTGGCTTCCAAAATGTGTTTTGCCAGTAGGGGGCGATAACGTTGCAATTAGCATAATCAAGCACATGAGATAGATGGGGGAGTGAGGTGTATAAATGATGTTATATTATCGTTGTGACTTTTTAAATTATTCTTGTAGTTATCTCAGGATTTCCACATGCTTCAGCACATTGTAAAGCGCTTTTAAAAATATCTGATTTGAGATACAAACGTAGCAGATGATATATGTTTTGCTAAATATCCAGGTTAATATGATTGGAGTCTTAAATCCAGATTTGTCTGAAGCTGAGCTAACAGCTTGTTCAAAGGTGGGCGGGGCCTGAAGTTAACTTCTAGCATCTCAAAACAACTTAAGGTCTCTAAGTCTGTTCTCCTGTGTGTCGTCTCTCCGGACTTTCATTCCTTTTCCTGTCAGTGTTTCACTCTGACTCCTCCATTAATGTAATGGAGTAACAAAAGGGGTTGTGTCAAAGGATTGGATTTGATTTCGCTGCTCTTCCCTCCAGGCCTGGTGGGTGACTTCTAACACGAGCACCGATGTGTGGGGCCAGTGGGTGTTGACAGGCAACAAGTGGAACTTGACCGATCTCCCAAGCTACTATCCACAAAGTAAGCATCACCTGCTCACCCAAAAACACTGATGAGTTTCACCTCGATTCCCAACCGGGCATCATCACTTTGCTCACACGAGTTCCACGTGTTGATTTTTTTTTTTTTATGTATCTCAACTGGATTTGTTCATCTATTCTTTAAAGTGTAAAATACTCGACTGATCAAATTAGCGATGCTTGGATATTGTTTTTAAAACAGAGAGATGGAATCAAAAGAAACATTTATCCTGTTTGAAAAAACACAAAACACCAGCACCATTAGTGCTACAATTAGGATAATCCTCCATTGATTGAACTTGCAAAGTGTAAATATACATACTTATATATATTTTATAGATTTGGGACAAAAGAAGGGAATCAACCTGAAAATTTTATACATGTTTCTAATAAATTAATTAATAAATTAAGAAATAAATGTTTTTTTTTTTTTTTTTTAATAAAAATCATCTGTGATGATGTCACACGCCTGTCCTTATTTGAGCCCTGGCTGATGTCTGTTGCTCTCTCTGGCTCCCCCTGCAGACTACCTCCACGCAGTGCAGGCCACCACCGTGCTCGCCTGCATTTTCTCCATCATCGGCCTCTTCGTGTTCATCGCTCAGCTCTTCACGCTCCCGAAGGGGAACAGGTTCACCATCTCTGGCGTCTTTCAAGCCCTCGCCTGTAAGTCACGCTTGGAAAGAGCATTTCTGTAACGCTTCCCGACGGGTTTGAGACGTCACCGTCCTTTTCTTTTTCTTTTTCCCCTCTCCACCCTCCCCCTCCCTCCTTCACCGTCCTCCTCCTCAGGCCTGTTCATCATGATCGCAGCATCCATCTACACGGACCGTTTCCACTTCGACCAGCACAACCTCGGCAACTACGGCCACAGCTTCATCCTGGCGTGGATCGCCTTCGGCTTGACGTTCATCTCCTCCATCGTTTACTTTGTGCTACGCAAGAAGTAGCGTGGAACAAGTTGGACACTGGATCACACTCCACATTGTTTGTTTTTTTGTTTGGAAAAGATCTACTCCTCCAGCTACAATCCTGTTTGTTTTCTTTGTTCCTTTATTAAATTTAAGCTGCTAGTGTAAACACAACAGACCTGTGGATATTTTTCACATACACTTAACGTTTGACAGAGTCCTGCCTTCCGACGGTTCCTTCGACTAATGAAGCAGGAGTCGAACTCGGCCGTATCCCAGTGTGTTTTCAGCCCGGAGTCGGGCTGGCTTTCTTCAGGGCATCTAATGATACGTTCTTTTGTTTTTGTCGTTCAAGCTGAACAGAGAAATCCTTCAGGTTTAAGATCAATTCGAACTTAATGATTAGTTTGTCGTCGCGCAAGTCACTATTTTCAAAGAGATCATAAAGCGTTCGACTGGCAGCAGTATAACGATGATCAATAAATATTCAAGTACAGTTTTTTTATGTACTTTTACATTTATGAATATGTATGCTGCAGTAGATTTTTTAAAAAAGGGTATTTTGTTATTTTCTTTGATGTTTTTGCATTACTTTATTGTTAGTTTATCAATTTTTTTCCGTCTTCTCTAATAAAAGACGTTCTCTAACTTTATAATGCTGAACTAATATGATCCAAAAGGCCTTAGATTAATTTATGCTCCTCTAAAAACATTATAGATATTGGAATAAAAGATATTTGTAATTATAGGAGAGACTAAATTTGAGAAAAATCCAAATTTTGTGCAGAAACACGGTTAAAATCTTCCCACAAAAGCAACCCGAAGCCTGAGACACGATGTGTAAATAGGATTTCTTCCCAGCAAAGCTCCGTGTGTCTGATGTTGTTTATTTTTGCTACATGAATGATCATAACAGTGATTTTTTTGAAATAATAAAACTTTTCATTTTCATTCAGTGGTGACTTGTCGTTTATTTCCTTCCCCAGCGACGCTGTAGACGGACGTCGACTGGTGGAGTTCAGTGATTTTGACCCAAAAGTGAAACAAACAAACAGGATCGACGGTTCACACCAAGACATTCGTCTGAGTTCAAACAGAGACGAGGTCATTCGTTCTGTGTTTAGACAGGCGGCCCTTATTTCAGGACGAATGAAGCTGAAAATGAAGCTGGGAAGAAAAGGGGAAAAAATCCAAAAAATTTTCAAAGAACTAAACTTTAGAAGTTGATTGGAGAGAGGAAACGTGAAGAAAATGATTGTCTAAAATCTCAAATTCTGCAAGGTAACTTACTATTTTATTGTATTGATATGGCATTAATTACACTTCAGCATATAACAAAGGATTGCTTTCATCTGAGTCCTCACTGATGATGACTGGATGTTGAAAGAAAATGGATAAATGTGGAAAACCGCGGGACAAAAATATGTCCAGAAAAGTTATTTTTGAGATATTTTTCTTTTAAATCAAATTTGTAATAGAAGTGGACGGTTACATTTTGCAGTTTCGTTGTATTTTCCAGTCTGCACCTTCAACACTTCATAAGCAGTTACATAAAAATGATAAATAAAAAAAAAGAATCTAAATTTTCTGGTTGTTTCAAACTTTACAATTGTATGCTTATTGCAAATCAATTATGTTTAACTGCACAGATGTAAATTTTTGATCGATATTTTTACAGGGAGACCGAATTTACTTTCACGTGGATTCTAAAGGGTTGAAAGAATAGCAGCTGATTTTATTCAGGTTCGCTGTGTCAGACTTTTTTCCTTCCACTCAATTTTCCATCAAAATCCTTGGACAGAGTGCTCAGTGAACAGAAAGGTTGCTGTTGAGTTAATGGCTGTTTCCTGGTCAACTCTGTAGTCTTCAACCAAAACCTAACCTACCATCCTTGTTAAACACAAGTCTTTTTTGGCCAAAAGTGTTGAAATGTGATGCGTTTCACAAGTTATTGACGATACTCTGATTTGCCGAGATGCACTTTTGCAGAGTTCAAAGCGGGCTGTAATCCTCGTCCCGATCGAAGGGATGCTCCGCGCGTCCCGGAAGCATCCTGTGAACGGAGATGGAAGGCGAGAGAGACGGGGAGGACAGGGAGAGGCGGTGGAACGGGGACGCGGGTGCCGGGCGGTGCGGGGGAGGAGGGAAGGAGTCCGAGTGAGTCAGGGGAAGTGAGTGGGAGTGGGTGAGCCTCGGCGAAGCGGGCGGCGGAGGCTCGTAGTAGGGAGACAGGTGGGAGATCACGGGGGCAGGCAGAGGGGCGGACAGGGTGACGGGCAGGTTTGGGGGGGTGTAGTGGGGAGCGGGTGGCAGGAGGCCCATGAAGTTAAAGCTGCAGGGGTTGAGGCTGGAGCTACTCCTGGGCCCCACCATCAGGACCTTCTTGGTGTAGTTGTTCAGGGTGGAGACGCCCGCCGCCATGCACACGGTGAAGGCTAGCCACACCAAACTGATAGAGACAAGAACAAGAGGCACGCTGTTCAGGACGGTTTCTGAGTCTGCTTCAATCGGGCTTAAAGAGTGAGCAAAAACAGCTAAATCACAGCAGGAGTTTTCTCTTTTGTTCTTTGGTTTGGTTTATTTGCCGTTTGGTCACCAGAGCTACCATTGGTTAACCCCAAAAGTGATAGAAGGAGTCCTTTAGGGCTTGCTTGTTTGCAGGGACGTCTGAAATAACAGGCAGGTACCAAGTGACCCAAAACCCTAACCCTACCGGAACCCCACTAAAACTTGGGTGCGAGAGGAATTCAGGGAGGCTATGGAGATCGACATTTGCTTGTCCCAAGGCAAGCGACTCCAACGGGACGCAGGATGTGTTTAGTTTGGGAACACTGACTCCTCAGATTGTTGACTGGTAGAACAAGTTCTTTCAAATATCCTTAATCTGAATAGACATGATTAGACATGGTCATGGGAGCAGGGAAGGAGCACAGAGGTTGTTAGAAAGTTCCCCAAGGACAGTGTGGCAGGAGTGGATGACTTCTGTCCTGGGGAGCTGAAGGATGGTATTATCACTGCTGGCCCATGGAGGACTGTAACCAAATGTCAGGAGTGGTAAATGCCCCCCTCTGGATTGGGAGACTGTTTTGTTGCCTCAACAAAACAACCCAAATATCTAGAGCTCTCAAGTGATGGTTGGCCTTATTTGGGATAAAACTCCTAAAAATATTCCATTTAGGTTGTTTGGGTGTCTATTCGAGAATTCCCAGTTATGTCCTTCCGAAAGGAGAAACCCCAATTCAGTGGAGGAATTTTACATGCCATCTGGTCAGACAACAATTAGCAATCCTCCTAAACTGGAGACTATTATGAAAGAGATAGTAATATATGCCTATTAGCTAGCTAACTAGATAGAGAGTGATGGGAAAGGGATATATAGTCGGTTCTCCTTCTAGAGCTGATAACTAGCTAGCTAGTTAGATAGGTGTGGTAAATAAAAAAAACTGCGATAAGTCTTGGATTTGATTTAGCCTTCCTATAAAAGGGGAAAATACTTTTTTTTTATATAAATTAATTGAAACAGAAGTGACCCACTACAATATTTGGGATAGTAAGTATGCCTGCAGCTTTGACAAAAACATGAACTAAAATAAATTAATAAGTGATGACAAGTTCATTCTTATTTCAAAGTTGAAATATGAACATTATTTCAGAATATTAGGACAAGCCTGTTTTACTATTGCTTTACTTTTCCACAAACTGTCACGATTAATATGATATTCATACGGCTTGAGCTTCAGCGCATGTTGAAGCACATTTTAAAGTGGGCCTTTAAAATGTTCCGATTAAACAGAAAGGTCCAACAAACTCACTAGAATGCCCAGGAGTAGCCGTAGCTGTGAGGTTTAAAGTCTTCTGGTCCCATTGAAACCGTGGTCTGAAACACCTGCATGAACATCATGTGACCCACCATCCCAAGAAGACCTGCAAAGCACGAAACACCCCCCACAAAAATCAACGGCTTCAGTTCGAACCAGCAGCCCACACGTAGATCTGAGGGGGCAACAGCTGTACCTCCCAAGACCGTGAAGACCGCCGCAAAGGCGTTGAGCATCTGGCCCCAGCGCAGCGTGGAGGGAAACCAGGCCGTGATGCACAGCTGGGCGGACAGCAGTAGGCAGCTGACCAGCAGCAGGCCGACGTACATGAACTCCAACGTGAGACACAGCCAAATCATTGCTGCAGAGGAAGAAACGGGAGGCTGAGAGCTGGAAGAACAAACATGTGTGTCAGACAATCGTCCAGCAGGAGGAGGGAGAATTTACCTTCCTCTGATTCGGGAGTCAAACTGTAAAACCATCGACATTTCTCCTCTAAAAGGACAAGAAGAAAAGGGGGTTACAAAATAAACTCACAAATCTGTATGGACAGAAAACGTAATAAACATCCAAAGCCCCCACATTAAACGCCAAGAATTACATCAGAAACCTTCGTTTTTTCTTCTAGAGGAAACATCAAGTTTAATTAAACACATCCATCAACTATTATGTGGCAAGGCCGTTTGGATAAAGCCTTTCTAATGCCGGGCATAACCTGATGAGGGATTATAGGATTTGTTTGGTGTAAATCTGCTAGGATGGCAGCGGAAAGAAAAATATTAGCTGCACCAAAAGCCGAAACACAGGCTAGTGGGGATTTGTTTATTTCCTACGATGTTAATAACGATCATTTAAATTTCACCAAAATATCAACCAGAAAGCAATTATTGCTCTCAGAAGAATCTTGATTGGCTGCAAGCGCATCAACAGAGAGCAGCAGCAGCAGCAGCGTCTTTCCCTCTCAGTTTTTAGTTAAGCTTCTTTGCGGCTTGATTGCCAAACTGTTTAAATGATCGCTCCAATAATCTGCCTCCAAACTCACAAAAGGATGAGTCTTAAAGACGCAGGTGCAACTAAGGATGGCAGGAAAAAAATCAAGACCACACGAACGACATGTAGAGTTGGAAGATGGAACAGACCAGATGCCATTTTGTGCTGTCAGACATCTGTGTTTTTTTCCCCACTTTCAAACACAAATGTCAACGTAACTTATGCCCCAAAGCAAAATAAGGTCGTTCTGATTTGAAGTGGAGAAAAACCCAACATTAGAGATGTGGCTAATATCTCTAAATCCAATCCAGAACAACCAATCGCTTCCAATCAATAAAAAAGCATAACTGAGTCTGCTCTGATTGGTGGTTTTTCCACTGGGAGCATTTCGTCATACGACGATCGTGACGTTGGGAGGAGATAGAAATGCTCAAAGTTTTCACAGATGACCTGTGAAAACTCGAAACTGTGAAAATGTCAGTTTGAAACTAGACAGTCTAGCCAAGAAAGCCTTAGAGTTATGAAAACAAGTTACTCCAGCACATCCAGCACACCGAATCCCGGACGTACACTTTAGGTTTTTGCATTTGGACTTCTTGTCCTCTCGTTGCTCCTGCTGTGGAGGAGTTAAGAGGCTGATGGTTCAACTCCCCACATCGTTCCTGCTCGGTTCGTCTAATCAGCTGCAAACGAGACGATGATAACTCGGCCCGTGTTTGTGAATCCTGTTAACCTTTGGCCTCCCAGGCTTTTAATCCATAATTGAGTCGTACCGTTGAAGTCTAAATCTCCGTGAGCAGAACTCGCCGTGGTGATAATCCTCTTTGGGCCGAGAGCACAGCGCCGCAGGCTCACAGTCACACATCTACGCGAGAGCCAAGGAGATCCTGGCTCATCCAAACTACCGTCCTGTGGCCCTGCTTCTTACTGGGACCAGTAGCGGTTTTGCTCCATGAAGTCCAATTAGCATTTCCAGTCAACAGCATGTTACTGTAATCCCTCATGATAAGATTCATTTAATATTCTAAGAGTCACATGTAAAAACAAAAATGGATTAGCGTCTTTAGATTTCTCACTTAGAAATCCGTTGTTCTTTCATTTATTCGTTTTCTGCAGCCGATGAAATCCCTGTCAGAGTTTCTAGCGACATTTTCAGGCTTTTGCATCAAACAACAAGAAAAACAAAGAAAAGAAGCAATGTTGTCCTTTTACATCCAGTCATTGATTTCCTACACAATCCTTCTCAATTCTAGCTTCTTGTCGGTACTCCACCTGGTTTTCTCCAATTGAACTGGATTTCTTTGGTAGAATTTCAACGGGTCCAATCAGCGAACAGAAGGAGAGTTCGTGAAAGGTGACGTTGGTTTCCGGTACAAACTAACCAAAAATCGTTCAGTGCGTTTTGGCCACCCTTCCAAAAAGATTTAGCCGACATCAACAGCCGCCTTGTTCGGCTCCCCGCTCCTCTCTTCGCCTGAGGATTGTTGTTCAGAATGCAGGCAATTTCCTATAAGCTTCTTAGCATGGGACCGACTCGTTACATTTGCCAGGGGCAAACGTTGGAAATTGGGTAAAGAAAACGACCTTCAGCAGGGAGCAAGGGTAGAAGTAGGGACTGGTAAGAGCTATCAACCTATCAGATTTATTTATTTCCAATTTGATACGTCCACAGACAAGGTAGGGATTTCTAAAGGAGCACACCAGACTGGACGAAATTAACGTCCATCACTTGACATTATTTTGTATTTTTAAAATATTGGTGTCTTTCTTCTCTTGCATTGGACATTCCTTTGCTTTTTTAAAATTTCACGAGCTTCCTGTTGTAACGCAACATCAGTAGACATTGATATAATGACGCCGTTAGCAATAGCCAGTTTGACATTAGTGGCGTCTCCATTTCTCTCAACAGAGAACATCCGGTCACTTTTCAAAATAAGAGCATCAACATAAGTCACTCTAACGGCAGTGATTTTTCTTAGACGTTTATAAGTAGGGTGGCTAAATGTTAATATCTTTCATCACATTAAAAAACAAAATTGGCTTTTGTTACTAAAATAACATGAAACTGACAGTTAAAATAAAAAAAAGTTTCATATTAAAGTATATATAATTAAAACAATATATCTCACCCTAACTGGCCTTGAGACAAAGAAATTGTACCTTTGACTTCATATTTTCTTGTTCAGTTTTTTTTAAGCAGTCACTGCGGATGGTTTCTGGACGTTTCTGCTGCTGGAACCAGCCAGTCCTCTTTCTTTAGGACTTTACTTTTGATTCTGCAGAGAGCATCGTCTCCTCGTTTTATTAAATTTTTTTTTTTTTTTCCCCCCTTTCGGGTTCAACTGATAACCCCCTCGCTCTCTCACCCCATTCGTCCACGTAGATGTTCTCCTCGCAGATGATGAACAGGCCGGTGTGAAAGTTCGGGAAGACGAAGCGGTCGTCGCCCGTCTCCCAGAAGAACTGGATGTTGGAGGTGTTGGACACGCCCGGCACGGGGATGCACCGCGTGAACTTGGTGGCCGTGCAGAGAGGCTTGGGCACCTTCTGCTGACCCGAGCACCAGAAGGAAGAGGTGAGGGCCACGGTGCTCAGCAGGAGGGACACCACCGTCTGGAAGAAGGACAGGGAGGGGGAGCGCACTCTCTTGACGAAGGCCATGGTGGGAGGAGGCTGGCGGAGGGAAACGAGAGTTAAAACATTTTTTAGTCTTTGTTCGAAAAGCTTTGTTGGGACGACAGACACGTTCTCTAAATGCAACAGTTTAGTGCAAGTGGATTCTGTGTAATATCCTCCTAAAACTTCTCTGTGCTTTGTTGTGATTTTTATGACAGACCAGTACAAAATGGAGGACAGGAAAGGAGAAAGGCTGGAGGTTCACCTTCGACCCTGAACAGCCAGGTCTGCAGTGGAACATAGTGAGTGAGCTGCATCTCATTTTCGATGTCGAGCACGGACTATTTTCAAAATGTAGATTCAGAAAAAAAAAAAAAAAAACGAAAAAAGAACTTTATTGCTTTTCTTTTAATGTTGCAAAAGTGCGAGAACCTCGTTATGTTTCAACTCTGCAACGAGCTGCAGAATTCCCTTTCTACAATGACCTAACATTGTTTCTTTCAAATATGGCATTTTCTAAATGACTCATATTCACACCAAAGTCATTTTCGCCTTTTCATAATTACAAAAAAAAAAAAATTAAATTCCTTCTTTCACCACGGATTTGGATCAAAGCATGTCTGAGAGTCCGGCCCGATCGAGAATCTGTGGCAAGACATGAAAATTGATCTTCACTCCAATCTGAGTTTGAAAAAGAAAATACATAAAATGTAAACATTTCTGGTCAGAAAGATGTATTCCTTCCCTTTAATGGAAAAGTTTAAACATTTTTGAAAGAAATAAGTTTTTCTTGAATCTAAAAATTCAATTCTAGCAACAGATATTGATAAAAGTGTCTATTTTGTTTTGAAGCGTCTTGTATCTTTTGTGTCTCTTCACCTTGTCCAGCTGGAGCGAAGGCAAAACCCGCTCTTAATGCTGCAAAGGTCGTTGACCCCTGCTCTGGGCTGTGCACAGAAAAACATTTGCAAGACATTAGCCGGTCTTCAAAGTACTGATTCAGAGGCACTGAATACAACTACACATCACACTGTCAAGGCTTTTTTTATTTCTTTTTGCTGATAAAAAAAAAAAAAAAAACTTCAAACGATGCAGAAATTTCAGCCCCACTTCCCAAAGTCGTCCCGTTTGTGCTGGTCGGTCACAAAAAGTCCCAATAAAATCCACAGAAGTTGCAAAGCCCTGCGAATGAATTCTCCAAAACGCCAATCGTCACCAACTTTTGCAAACAAACTGAAACCCACACAGCCCTGAAAAAAGACGCGTCACGCTAACTGGGGAGGTAATCTGCCATCGCCATGGAAACCATCCGGGGGACGGACGCATCCGAGCGCCCCGAGTCCCGCTGCACGTTGGACACAAAGGAAGGGTTCTTACCTGCTGTGCGTCTTCCCTCGGCCTCTCGGAGAGAAAAAGTGGAAAAGAAGCGACGGATCCCCACTCCCACTCTGCTCCACTGATGACGGGAGGATTTTGGTCACCACAGTGACCTCTACGGGGGATGTGTGACGGTCACTCCCGACACAAGCAGGAGTGTATCTCTCAATCACTCACACACACACACACGCACGCACGCACGCACACACACACTCGCCTTTAATCCAGCCGTATAAATAAATCCAAAACAGGCAGCTCAGGTCCATCTGTTTCAATTTCATTCCTAGACTCATCTTGATCCATTTCATTCCCCTCCATCCCCCAATCTCCAGCCAGGGCTTTTCAGCCTGCACAAGCAATGTCGGCTTGATTTAACCTCGACACCAAAGCTACACACACAACTTTCAATTTGGAGAGAGAAACTGTGCACTGAAGAGCAGTAGGACCTTTGGAGAGAGAAGTTTGGATACTGACAGCATTCATACAAAATTCATTTATTAAGACCTGATGGGTGCAAAGCACTGAACTGTATGTACAACTCCATTAAACGGTGTTAGCGCCCCCTACGAGTTTCTATTTTGTTACATTTTAACATTTCAGACTAACTGTAAATTTCTGCCACAAAACTCCAACGTTTTGAGATCAATCTATGAAATTTTCTAGAAAATAAATATATATATATATATATTTCCGAGCTTGGAAAATATAAATTTCGCTAGAAAACCCCCCCTCATTTTTGAAAATACTCAATTAGTTGAAGATTTTTGAAACTTTTTTTTTTTATACAATGGCCCAAATATGCTGTTGTAGATTTCAAAGAACCTGTGTGAATTTAAAAAGTATTCAAATCCATGCATTAAGGCTGCGGCGTCCGAAGTGCTGCCCGGGAGAAACGCAACAAAGTGGCAACTGGCAAAGTCTATTGTCCCCTCAATCTGAACCCTGTGCTTTGGTCAAGTGAGGTCAAAGTTCATGATAATTCTGGTGGAGGACGTATGATTCCATGGATGTTTTTCCTCAAAACGACTTATGAAACTTTAGTGGAGAGCTTGGCGCCCCCGACTCCTCGTAAAATGAGATTTCCATCAAATGGATTCTACTAGAAACGGAAAGCGTGGTCTTCCAGAAGATGTGAAACGCCCGTCAAACTAAAACATTATTACTTACATAAATATTCTTATGTTGTCTGTCTCGAGGCACAAAATCTGCAATTATGATTGCAGAATTTTTTTTTTTTTAAATCACAAAAAACCCAATTGTGAATCCTGAAGGGATCAGATGGAGAATATTTCATTTTAAGAAGTACTTATCGACTGCAGAGATGGCTTTTTGTTGTTGTTTTATCAGGTTTTTTTTTGCAGGTTTCAAATCCATGAAACCTGCATTCTGGCACAACCGGCCTTTGAGTTTGAAATTGGCCGAAAAATGAGAAATGAAACAAGTTTGAGACCTTCGACCTAAAACAAACCAATAAAGAAAAAGGTCCACCAGTCAGCAGCGTGATCTAATAAAAACTTACAGAAGACCTGCAGCCGGCACAAAGTATTAACTAATCAGATTAAAAGCAGCTTAATCTGAATTATACGAATCACATAAAACAAGTATTATAGTCTGTAACAAAAACAACAAACAAAACAAAACAAAAAAAAAGGAAAACACGGCTTTTCTGCTGCATCAGCCATGTTGTCCTTGTAGTATTGTTTCCGGGTTGTTTGCATCGTCCTGCCAGTCTGGGAAACAATAAAACGAGCGTTAAACTTAAGCCCCATTAAGGCTTCTGGAACCCAACGATTGTTTTCTTGCTTTGAACAAATCTGTCAGGCAGGGCTGTTTAATGATTGCCTGAAAGCTGCGGTGAATGCCCGTCCCGGGCTTGCCGCAACAGGTTTTAGACTCAGTGGTGCGTTTTGTCAGATCTTCTATGGAGGGTGTAACCCTGTGAAACGGACCCTCCCTGTCAGCTGGAAACGTTGAAAGACACGGAGGGGGAAAAAAAAATAAAAAAATAGAGAGAGAGAGAGAGAAAAGCCGCGCAAATCTGATGAAGAAGGCTGAAACAAAGTTGAAGCATTTTTAAGTGTATTCATAATTCATATACATATTGACAGGTTTCTAATACAGCATGGTTTTGATAGTGTCACTGTCTTTCAGTTTGACCTTTTTTTTTTCCTCGTTTGTTTGTTTTGTACAAGAATAACAATAAAAAGTAATAAGGACAACACCATGTATGACTCACTTTGAAATCTGATGGCAATGGATTTTGCGTCTTTCAGCTTCATTCGCCGCTGCGTCGCCGAAGTGGGAAACCTCTCTCGAAAGTACTTGGTTCAGAGTCACTTTGGCCGGGACAGAAACGGCCGGCCACGGGGCAACGCGCGTCCAGAAACCTTGGCTCGGCCGCAAACGTTTCGCCAGCGTGCGAGAGAAAAGCTCCCCGCTTGTCCTTCATGTGTCCTCGGCAAACGAGCCTCAGTCCATAGTGTCGCCTCGTCCTCTTACAAGTCTCTCTCTCTCTCTTTGCACATTATGAACGTTCTGCTCTTGAAAAATAAGACTGTCCATCTGATTTTTTTTTTTTTTTTTCTCTTTTTAATGAATACTATCTGTACCGTAAAAACCCCTGTGATGAAAAATAAGAACACTTTTCAAAAAGGACCAAAAAAATGGAATCAAAGACCCAGATCTCGGCATTTTCCCCTCCCAACCCACCCACCCTCGCACGCGCACACTCATCGCTCGCTCATTCACAACTTGGGTAATTTTTTTGTTGTTGTTTTTTTCTTTTTCTTAAAGGCAACAGATGTCCATTCTCCAAGGCAATAATGTCTTTGTGGCAAACTCGACCCTGACATTCCAGACATCAGACGCTCCGGCTCTTTCCTTCTCCAGGAAAAGCAACAGAAAAGTATAAAAAAATAAAAAATTCCAACTCAGGTGTTGATTGAATATAAAGCGGCATACATCCATTTCATTGTCATAAGTAAATGCTGACGAGAATACAAAATAATGAGGATTAAAGTAATAACTGCGATCATCCTAATACCATAACATAAAAACACTAAACAGGTAAAATGACACCAACTCTCCCAGATCATCTTTGTTTTTGTTTTTTTCCGTTTGTTTGGGTTTCGACACCCAACTTGCTCCCGCTACATCTCTTCAAAGCAAACAAGAAGACAAAAGAGTAAATGACGATGCAGAAAATGATAAGCAAGAGTTTTAACACTTTGGGTCGTCTGGAAAATCAAAGCGAGCCTAGAGAAGAAGCTTGTCTCTTTTTGTTCTTTACAGCGGAATCCCTCCGTCAGTCTCCACGTCTCATTTCGTTCCGCTTCGATCGCTGTAGTTTGTCGTGTATTTTTTAACGGTTGTGTTTTGTTCTTTTTCCTCAGATGAGTTCCTCTGTGAGTAAAGAGCGATGATTCTGGTAAAAATGGTTTGTTTTCTTCCGTTGTCGTGTACATGTAAGTGATGCTGATTCAGTTTGAGAAATTGTACATTCCCTTTAGTCGTTCTCCTCGACGAATCCCTCTCTGGTCTCTTCACAGCTCCCCCCACACCGAGGCCTACTGTCCAAGGTACCCTGTGAAGAGAGACAATAATTAGCAATCGAAATGCTTCTATGCAGCGGCTTCCAAAAGTATTCACGCACGTGCTACAAAAACAAAGCTGAACATATTTTATTGGGAACTTGAGTAAACGACGGCTGTGGCAGCTGAAAGTGAGTTGGAAGCTCATTAACAGCCTGCCTCAAATTGGTGTGAAGCATGATGTCATCTGCATACACTGTGATCCAAATTGTTATGCAAATTGGATTTAAGTGTCATAAAGATGAGATTTTTTGTTGTGCTACTTAATTTATAGATGGTATTGTGTGTCACTATAATTAATTTCAGGGACCTGGTTGATTAGTTTATCTGGTGAGCTAAATTAAAGGAAATCCACTTGCTGCGGTGGCGCAGGGGGTTAGCACGCCCCACGTTTGGAGGCCTTACTTTGACCTCAGCAAAGTATATGGACTTTCTGACTGATCTTTTTCTTTCATGGTTCAAAAAGAAGAGCCGTACCTTCAGCAGCAAAATCACCTTCATGTATGTCTGTTAAGATGCTTTTGATTTTAGTACATACGACCATTTAATGCTGCACATTCAAATAATGACCGTTTGCAGTTCTTTATGATCCATAAAATGTTTAGAAAATCTGCTGTGCATAATAATTTGATTTTTGAAAAAAAAATATTGTTCTCATGGGAAGCTTTGTTCAGTAAAATATGATTTAAACTGTAATAGTTCATGACTTGAAAATTATCCTGACCATAATTTGCATCGACCATTTAAGAAAATCTGAGAAAATATCACTTGCATAATAAATTGGGACACGGTGTGTAGTTTTATTTGATTGTACATTTTCAGAACCTCAGCATGAACTAAACCCAAATAAACCATCAGTTGAAACAAACAGTGCTCTTAGTAATAAGTGTCCAAATGAGTCCATGGAATAGAACTATCGCTCTTGGAACAAAAATTAAAATACTACTAATAATAAAAATAACTTGATTTCTACTTTATTCAGAAAGACACATTTAGCTGTTTGATCCATAGACAGGCAGATGAAATCTCAAAGTAGTGTAAAAAGAAAATATCTCAACTATTTTAAACAAAATTTACTTCTTTTTTTTAAGGTTGTGGATGGGGAGCACATAGAAAAAAAAAAAAAAAAGGTTGGGAAACACTTGTTGAGCTCAAAGAAAATTCAGGTTGATGTTAAAAGTGGAACAGCTAAAATCCACCCATGAATCCAACCGGGACCCACGGCATGACTGTAAAATAAAATTGATCTTCGTTAGATGTTTTCCACTGAACCTAACGGAGCTTGAGATCTACACCAAGAGGAACAGGCAAACGTTTCCCTCTTTAGAAAGCTGAGCGATACAACCGGCTGCCTTGAGGGAGCTGAATAGTGACGCTCACCAAAAGCTTCACTCTGTGTTGGTCTATTACCTATAATCAGAACTCACTCAGGTTTGTGGCTGTTACATGATGTGAAAACACTCAAGAGAGGAATGATTCAGGGGTAAAACGGAAAGAAACGGAAAGGGATACGCCCCGACGACAAAGCCTGAGCTGCACATCGCCTTGATAAAACTTACGCAAACAGACAGAAATATGAGCTGTACTGTATGTGGACTGGTTTCCATGGAGACTGGTTGGTTTGAATGTGAGGGGGAGGAAGTGACAGCGAGCGACAGGAGCACCGTTACAAAGGTGAGGGGAGCAGGAGGATGAGTAACAGTGTGGCTCGTGCAGCAATGAGCTAAATGAAAGTTTGGGAGGATGAGGTTTGAACGAGACGCACAGATCCACTTTTTTCACTTCCGATATCAATACAGATATCTGAGGTTCAATATCGGCTGAAACCAATCCGATACAGTTCTGAATTGACTGGAGAAATCTCCTGAATGTACTAATTTATTTGCTAACTCTGCACCAGTGCAGCACATTTAAATACACCAATTGCTTCATAAGTTTAGTCAAACATGTAAAAACAAAAGAACCTTAATTTGCTCAGTCAGTCCAATTAGGAGCAGAGCAACCAATGTAAAATGAATAAAGAAACTGATAAACTGGCTGAATACCTTGATCGAACATTCAGACAATAAACTGCAACAAATCAACAGGTTTGCCTTGGTGCATTGTCACCAATCTAGAATTTGTTTCAATATCGGCCCAATAACAACAGTGCTCAGTGCATCTCCAGTATGAACCAGAAAAGATCATGAAAATAATCGTCATCAATGAGGAAATACTACCATATTTCTTGGCACCCTGGAAAAAGATGTATTTGAAGCCTTTAAAGAAAAAAAAACTCTCTCTCTTTTCCAACAAATGTGGAAGCCTGCTGTGTGCTTTAACCCCCTGACGTGTGAAAACTTACGATTTTATGATAAGTTTCACTCAGATCAGATTTCCCGGCGTTTTGAAGAGAAACAGGCCAACGACATCAGAAATCTTCCACCATCCTCAACACTAGGCATGAAGTGATTGCCATATTTTGGGATTGTTTATTAAAAATCTCAATTACCAAACCACAGAGTTCCACTCGAACTCCCCATGTTTATGTTGCTGACGGAAAAGGATTTTTTCCTTGTTGTACTCATCGATCGTTGCTGTGGTGATGTGGTGACTCTGAGATGCCACTCGCTGTTGCAGCTCAGCAAGCTTTGGAGGTTTCTTTGACTGCCTTACATTCCTCACTCTGCATGGCGATGAGATAAACATCCAAGTGGTCGCTGGTTAAAGGAATGAGTCGCGTCATGTCTGTACCCCAGAGCAACAGGGAGTCATGGGTTCCTAATCAGAAGTTACATCATTTTAAAGGGGTTGTTACACATAACAAATGTGGGGAACAAGCATTTCTGAACTTTGGCTTTTCTTCTCCGTTGAATGAATGTATTCAGATTAAAGGTTGGATGAAAGCAATAAACTGTTTTGTTCTTGTTTTGTTTTTTCAGACTGAGGAAGGTGACTTTTTTTTTTTCTTTTTTTACTTTCCAAGTTTCAGGAAGAATAATTGTTTCCTCGGGTTTCTGTCTTTCTGTCATATGACCCTACTGTGACTGTCACAAAGGCTAGTTAACGTTCTAAGGTCGTGGTTCTGCACACACAGTCACAAACTCCAACTGACACACTTATAGTCCACAAAACTCACCAAAAACTTTCCTGCTAAAATCCAAAACGTCACTGCGCTCTTCCCGTTTCCAAAACTCTCTCCAGAGCCCCTCTCTCACCACGTTTGTCGCTACCGTGCCATCACACTGACAAAAACTTTTTTATTGTTTGCTTTAGAAATGTGGTGCATTTGAGGAAATCGAAAAAAATTGGTGTCATATTGCATTCACACACTTCCTGATCGCAAAGCAAAATTATGCCAAAACTGACTAATCATAAATCTGGTTTTATTTGGAAGTAAATGAAAAACAAAACCAATATAAAAACACTACTTTAATAAAGTTTAAAGTCTGTGCTGTCCAACCAAGTTGAAATGAACACTCAGCATGCTGCCAATTTGGTTACAGTAGGCATTTGAAAGCGTCATGTCACGCCCGGACACCGACCTTACAGGACAAAGCTGCACCTTCAAGTAAATCATGCAAAAATTTCAGAA
This sequence comes from Poeciliopsis prolifica, assembly GCF_027474105.1. Classification (NCBI taxonomy): domain Eukaryota; kingdom Metazoa; phylum Chordata; class Actinopteri; order Cyprinodontiformes; family Poeciliidae; genus Poeciliopsis; species Poeciliopsis prolifica. The sequence goes on along the minus strand of NW_026562385.1, from coordinate 10,141,293 downwards.
AACAGAAAATTGATCATTTTAAAAACTACTTATTGGAGATGAATAGTTTTCTGCTTGGGTTTATATCTGAGCCAAGTTCTGCCTCCCAATAAAAAAAAAATAATTAAATAAATCTGAAACCAAGTTAGTGTTGACTTACAGCTCCCCAAATCCGGCTCTTCCTTCTCCCAGCTTCCCTCAGCCTCTCTCTGACTGCTCCACATACACTGGCTTGGCTGGCCGGATGCTCTGGGTAAACTGGATTAATGGGGGAAAAGAAAATGTTATGTCAGTTTTCCATGTGTGGGAATATTCTAATAAACGGATTAGTGAACAAGGCAAAGAAAAACGAACCTCTCCTTCTTTACCTTGTGCTTCGGACACCTCAGCGAGAAGTTATCTTCATTCAGAGAACAGTCTGAGTAAAAGACAAAGGGATGCCGAAAATGAATTGGGGGAAATAATAGTGCCTAAGGAAACAACAGACTGGCTGTATTTCATGCACCTCCTCACCTGCTTCAATAGCACACAGGTAGTGGTAGCGGAGAGTGCAGCCTTTACTGTAGCAGCCCAGCGTCGAGCCAACCATCTCGCAGAACGAGCAGCTCTGGTGAATAAACGGTCATGTTAAAACTGGCAGGTCAACAACAGTTTTCAATAAAGCTCAGACTAGATATAAACATGCTTTATTACTTTTCCAGCCTGAAGTTTTGACATTTTCCATTAGTTCTAAATAGGGGCGCACCGATTGCAGTTTTATGGCCGATCCCAATCTTTAAAACGTTTGATTTGCCAATACCATTCTTTTTGTTTTGTTTGAAAAGTTGCTAAATATAGTGGCACAGAGGGGTGACTATTATTAACCATCCGGGTCCATCGGTCAGCCCTCTCTACAGAGGACAGTGGCTGATTTTCAGACATTCGAGGAAGTAGCAAAGATTGATAGATAAGATCGATTTCACATGAAAAATTGGTTGATTGCCAAACCACCAAAATTAAGGAAATCGGGGCCACTTCATTGGCCAGACAATTTATCGGTGCATCCCTAATTCTATTAACATTGTCAGAGTAAAAAACATTTACCATAGCTGAGGTTTATGATATGCAAATGTCCCAAGTCTTCTACAACAAATCTGCTCTATTTTAACACCTATAACAGTTATAGAAGCAAGCAGTGTTTTTTATGTATAGTAGTAAAAAATAAAAAGAAAAGTTTCAGCCATTTTTCTTGCAGTGTCTGGAGAGAATTTCTAAACGAAAAACATATATGTCTCACTAGGTTGTAAAAGTATCTCTCCTAATTATTTAATATTGATTGCAGTAGCAAACCTCTCTCATGGACTTTTCAAGTTTTCTTTGCTTCTCTTAACGAGTTTTTATATAATCTACATCGGATCGTGGATTTATTTTTTAGAATAGGCTAAAGTAATACAATGAAAACGATTACAGGAATTCACACCAAAAAATACAGATTCTTTAAACTACTGTTTGTAAATTGATTCTTTTATTTTTTTTGTTTGTTTTTGTTAACACACACATTTAAATATATATAAATATATATTTATAAAAAATCTGTGTCACTGCTTTGTTTATTTGGAATTTAAAATATATTAAATATATATATATATATATATATATATATATATATATATATATATATATATATATATATATATATATATGTTTCAAATGATCGAGAGGCCAAAAATGCAGTAAAATAAAATCCAATATTGACCCCATCTTCAAAAGCAAAACGACTGTCTTCCCAGCCCCAACAGAGGAGATGATGATGTTTGGACATAACATCATCTTGGACATCTTGGACAACTTGGACATAAACCCACCTTTCAAGAGGCAAAAATGAAGAGAAAAAAATACACAAAATACACAAATTTAGATACAAGTTTGACTAAAATATTAGTGTATATTTTATTTTGTTTGTTTTATCCCTTGTCTACCTGATGATGTGATTTTTATGAAGCATTTTGGTCACTTGAGATTGTTGTAAATGTGCCATAAGTAAACTCTGACTTGACTTCACTAAAAGCATCCTGTGAAAAGGACAAATACAGCTGATACTCACAGTTTCTCTGGCTCCATCTAGTGCCTCCTGCAGGCCGTACAGTCTCCCATTGACGATGTACACTCCACTTGTCCACACTATACATCCTTCATGCACCCACAGCTCCTCTGGGTCCATGGGCATCTGTGGCAGCTGTGCGAGTTGTGCCAAGGGCCCCAGGGAGTCCAAGGCAGGCGGAGGGGGCTGAAAAGGCAGGGAAGCCTTACTGTTGGATGGAACCATCCGAGGGGAGTCCTCGCTGGACTTGTGTCGCCTTTTAAAGCGGGGATGTGAGGTCAGCTTCCTGTGCTGAGGTCGCTGCTGAGTGTCGTCTGTCAGCTGCTGCGGCTGCAGCTTCTGTGCCTGTTGCTGCTGCTGGTCGCCTTCGAGGTCTGGCTCTCTTTTAAGCTCAGGGATAGGTCGCAGATCGGGGCTTTTCTCCCAGGTCACAGGTGTTTTGTTGCTGAGCTTTCCGGGCATAAACATCATCATCTCCTCTGTTGGGTCTGGGAAGGCAGTTCTCTCTGCTGGATTTGAGCAGAAATTGTCGCTCTCAGATGAGGGCCTGTTGAACTGAGCGAGCTGTGTTGGTGTGACTTGAAGTGTACTCAAAGCGTTCGTGTCTAAATTTGGTCCGGTTTTGTTTGGGCCTGTAGAGGGCTGACACTGTCTGATCTGGGGCTGGTTCTTGGGGAGTTTTGCAGCGTATTCAGCCGGATAGTATGGCCCGTAGAGATCTCCAAGATGTTTGTAGTTTGCCCATTTCTGGCACAGGCAGCATAGCAGGCGCCCGGAGTGATTGGTCTCTGTGATCACGGACCCTGTAACGACATAGCCAGATGAAGGAAGTGCTTTGCCCGACTGAAGTGTGGTTTCCACCTCATCCGTCTCCTTTTTTTCCAACTCTCTGTCTCTCCGAGATAACTGGGAGGAAAGCGCTGAGGTCAGGAGCGAATCAATTCCAACACCTCCTGGTTTTCCTCCCGCTGCACTGCGCTCTCCTTTCATTTTGTCGTCCTCGGCGTTAACAATAGTGCACACAGCTCCGATCTCAGGTACTTTTTTCTCCACATGGATGTGAGGAATAAACAGGCCTTTTCTATTTGGATCTGGGCAACCTCTGTTTGTGCTGAAACTCACAGTTGCTCCCAAAGGTGCATCTGGCTCGTCTTTAGATACGGGTGGTGCCGCAGGTACCGGTGCTCTCCTCCTCCTCCTTTGCCGCCCCCTCGCCTCCAGCGCCTCACTGTCGACTTTCACACCTCTGCGTCTGCGTCGCACCTGTTTCGCCTCAATCTCTGGCTGCGTGTCCTCACTCTCGACGTCAACTTTCACCACTTGGGTCAGAACAGGGGGGGGTATTGTGGGAGGGTTTGTGTTTTCTGACAGAGTGGGTAGGGTAGGGGTTGATGTGCTGCTGCTGGGAGTTTGTGTTGCTGGTGGGGTGGAGGCAAGCGCTGGGGCTGGAGGGGGTGGAGTGGTTGGAACTGGAGGAACACTTAGAGCTGTGCTCTGTGGCTGGATTTGAGCCTGGGCCTGCACTGGGACTTGGGTCTGAGCCCGTTTTTGCTTATTCACGCTTCCAACGGGCCTGCCCTTCTTCTTGCCAGATGGGAAATAGCCCTTGGGCACAACATTCTCCAACAGCTTTGAGTCTGTCGGCGACAGACAGGACCTTCCAGAGGACATCTGATGTTGTCTGTTCAGCATGTGGCCTTGGTGCGGCGGGGTGGTCCCATAGTAGTCACTGCTAGGGTAATCCTCAAATCCCATGCCAGATTCTTGGAGTTTCTGTCGAAGGAGGTTCGCAGCAGACTGCTCTCCCCTTCGAGTCTCAAGCTGCTGGTATGTGTTTGTAAAATGCTGAATGTCCGACAGGGCAGATGAAGACGGAGGCGGAGAACCCTGGACCGGGCGGGGAAGAGGTGGGGGAGGAGGTAATGGGCCAAGCAAAGCAAAGTCTTCCTTATCACCTGATGCAGACGCCACGGTGGCCCCTAAACCGAAGTCAAAGTCTTGCTGCTTGACTTGAGATGATTGATGGGATTCACATGGGAAGGAAGATGTGGGTAAAGGCCCAGTTTCATCAACTCCTCTAAATGGAATCATGTTGTTTAATGAGTGACTTTCATCCATGTAACTATCCTCCCCTCTTGCAACCCTAGGGAAATGTGCCAAGTCCTGATCCTGTGACTCATTAAAAGCTGGGATGTCTGAGTGCAAGAAACCGGGGTAATGATTTGACTCATCATCGGTAGGACCTGCTGGCTTTTTAATATTTGGAGTAATTTTCTGTACAATTGCCTCCAGTTTCAAGCCTCGTCCTTTTCTGGCAGCCAAAACCTTGGTGTTACCACCTGAAGGAGACAGCGGTTGTAGGAAGCTGTTCTCACCTGGCTGTGGGGAGGAGAGCCGAGGACATGGCACCTCTGTGGTGGATGAGTCATCGTCGTTGTGATGGCTGGGCTCAGACTGAGCTCCAGGGGAGTGATGAGAGTTTGTAGCGGCTCTCTGCTGAGGTGCGTCCTGGAGCAGTCTTTTTGCAGGAATGGGAGATATGAAAGAGCGAACCCTTCTTCTCAAAATCAGGGGATTTGTGTCTCCGGAACCTCCGGTTTTTGTCGGACGCGGTGGCTGAGTGGTGTTTGTGTCTAAAGGAGGCTTAGAGGAGATGGATGGGGGAGGTGGACAGGTGTGTTTGGCCTCCTCTGTAGCTCCTCTGGATACTTCGGATTTGGCAGCATTGTGGCTGTGAGTCAGTTGTGTCGGAACGTGACTGTGTGAAGCTACAGGAGGAGGGCCAGAAAGAGGAGGAGGAGGTTGGGCTCTAAAGTAGGCGTCTCCCTCCATCATTCGAGCGCCCTCTCTCCCAGAATGTGTAGACTCCCATATTTTCACATCATAGTAAGGATTTTGATGATGCACTGACTGAGTTTTGCTTGTGTGTTCAACTTGCATGTCAGGTGGTGGGATCAATCGCTGTCTCTGCTCTGACTGGTTAGCCTTGTGTCTCCCAGGAGAAGATCCATGCTGCATCATCATCATCTCCTTTGGAGGCCGGTTTATGGCTTTTACCCATTCACTCATGTCGTGAGGAGGGTGAGGGGGGCCACGTGCGTGCGGATACATTTGAAGTTTACTGGTGGATTGAGACTGAGGAGGTAAATGGTGAAAGGGATGGTGAGGGGGAAAATGCAGATTACTCCGTGGCATCACATTGTCTTCCCTTGTGTCTCCATATCGGAAGGGAAATGTACCACTGCTGCCAGATGAAAGATCGACTCCATGAAGATATGAGTGATGCCTTGTTGGTGAGGTTAAAGCAGTCATGCTCACAGGGTGAGAGGGCATGGGGGTTATATCGACGGTGCCACGCCTGTAGGGGTCAGGACTCACCCCACTTGTCAAATGAGGAGGCTTAGAATGATACTCTGCCTCAGACTGACTGCCATTATTCTCATTTTGTGAATTTCCAGACTCTTTGGGCACCATTTCCATTTTCACTTGTTTTTCTAAAACCTCCTTTTTACTGAGATCACTTGGTGCCGCCGGAGAAGAAAATGGTTGTTGGATCACCGAGGCTGCACTCTGACTTTTGTCCCGTTCCTTTTCTTTCCCCTCCTCCCTTTCCCTCTCTGGTGTGCTTCGTCGGTTCGGCGACACGTCGCAGATGACGGATCGTCGTTCTGACGGGGCTAATGTGGATCCTGATTTCTGGGGCTCGGTTTGAGAAGTGAGAGTTAACGGTTCTGGCTCTTGCAAAAGGAGCTCTTGTACGTTAGATAATGTTTTTCTCTGCAGCATAGAGTAGTCAGATAAGTTGATGTGTTTAGCTGGTGGCTGCTGGGAATCTGCAGTCTGTGCTAAATGGCTCTGGGACACACCCATGTCAGGTTTTTCAGCATTTTGAAGAATCTTAGCATTGGAAACCTCTGACTTTACTAAGGATTGAGTATTTGTGGCAAAATCCGGATCACTTCCATGTTTCTGATTTGCGGTCTTTCCAATTTGTGCTGAGTAAGACAAAGCCTCAGTGATGTCAAGTGAATGTCTCGATGGAAACTGTTGTGGGGCTTGATGACGTGCAGGGAACGTCTGCTCTGGTCTACCATAGCGTCTGTCTAAATTGTAACCCTGAAGAACTTCTTGTAGGAGACTCGGGAATTGCTGCATCTGTGAGTTCTCATCCTGAGCTTTAGACCCCACCCCGTGACCTCTCTTCACTAGCATCTCGACCCCAGAACTGGACCCATCTTTTGGATGCACATGACTATAACCGACCTGGGAGTGCTGGTACCCCAAAAATCTGGGGTTTGTTTCCATTACAGACCCTGTGCCAGCCCTCACTCTGTTTTTCATCGACAAATCTGAGCCACATGTTGATTCTGGGTAGCTGTATTTATGCGAAGCAGTCTGGGGAGGATTCGGAGACCTCCCACTGTTTGACTTTTGATGATGGGACGAATACAGACTAAGATCTACACCTTCCTCCCCATTATGACTGCTTGCTTCTTTTAAATAAGAGACTGACATTCTCTCTTCCACACAGTTGTCCTGGGGATGCTTACTTTTGTCAGTGTGACTTGAAACAATCACACCAACGCTACTGACGTTTTGCTGTTCCTCTAATGCCTGTTTTTCTTCCTCCTTGTTACTGTGCGACTTGGACTCTGACTGCAACATGCTTTTCTTTTCCTGGCCATTTTTTGTACTCACTCCTCCATCTTGTTGCATTTGGCTGCTGACCTTCTGTGTTTTCTCAGCTGCTGCTTCACTTTCCTTTTTAATTTCCCCACCTCTATGGTCATTATATGCCAAACCAGTTTCTGGGACACAATTCTGTGTTGTGGCAGGAGGAATATTGGAGGAGGAAAAGGAGGAAACTGGTGGTGCTGAATGTAAAGTTAGACTACCTTCAGAGGATGGAGATGCTGCTGATGAAGAAATGTTAGTTTCTTTTGTTTTAGTTTCTGCTGCTTCTTTTGACTGTGATTCGGGGACGAGTATTTTAACATTACATGCCTGTCCAGGTTGCGTATGGGTTGGATTATAGCTCGTAACTTCAGACCCAGTGCTCGCACCACTCACCTGCCTTGCTCTCCCCTGCTCCCCTTCAGCCAGCTGCTCCTCTCGCTCCACTTTGGTCCCAGACGGCGCTCCGACGGGCAGCAGAGTTGAGTCTTCCTCTGCCCCGTCACCAGCTCTGAGGTCTTTGACTGTGCTGCCACTCGAGGCTGCACTTAAATTCCGGCTCCTGGGTTGCGATGGGGCCACACAGTGCGCCGCGTGTGGCGCTTGGCCGCCGTCTCTCTTCTTGTGCGAGAACACCGTGTCAGTGAGGAGCATGTGCTGAACTGTATTCGGTAAATTGGCTACTTGGGAGCTCAAGGCATTGAGACTGTTAAGGCCGGCATCCTGCATTCTGTCAAGAGAGGAAGTGGAATAAACAGAGGAGCCTTCCTCTCGGGATCCCTGGCTCATTTTATTTCGACCCACTGGAGGTAGGCTGCTCCCCCCAACCGCACTCAAGCTATGAGCTTTGTGGCTGCCACTGCTGCCACAACTACTGATGCTGCTATTCGAGTTGGGCGTGGGACTCAACTGAGGTGCGGTCTGCAGTAGCCTGCTGTGGCCATGGCCACTACGGGCGCTCAACATGGGAGGGCCGTGATTTGAGGCATTCCCAAGTGCCTCGGAGACCCCCATTAGAGGGGAAGGAGAAGAGCTACAGCTGGGGGAATGAACTGCAGAGGCAGCAGGGGAGGGGTTTGATATCGGGCTAAAGTTTTGGTTCATTTGAGTTTGCTGCGCATTAGAATGCATAGGGGATTTGGCTATTTCTTGGGAGGATGGCTGAGCTATACTTGGGTTGGAGGCTTGATGATGTTTTGCAAAAATGGCGCCTGCAGACGGACCCTGGTGAGGCATTTTCAGAGAACCGTCATAACCAACCCCCAAACTGTGCTGCGAGTTTCTGTGCTGTAGTGTGGCTTGCTTATGGAGTGAATGAGACGGTGGGAGATATCCGGAATAATTTGAAGCTGGATAGCTCTGCTGAACATTCTCCACAGGGCCCACGTTATTAGCAGTGCCTGTACTAGACACTGAATTGGAGCTAGTGTTGACATTTGGGGAACTGTTGACTTTAGGATCAAAGCTGCTGTTCGCAGCTCCATCCAGATATCTCTGCGGAGGTGGGCTGTACATTCCAGATGACCCTGTGGATGCTCCCCCCTGTGGAGAGTAATGGTACTGTGGGGTCATCCTGTGCCCGGAGTGTGGGTAGCTTCTTTGCTGCTGTGTCTGGTGGACAGGAGGAAAGCTCTGCCCATGTTGGCGCTGTTGCATTTGAGAGCCTGGAACTGACTGCATCATAGGGTTTTGATTCATATTGTACTGATGGGAAGGAGAGAAGGGCCCAGCAGCACCCCTTGAACCAGCGCTAGAGCCATAATCAACTGGGTATGGCGACATCAGGCCTGATGATGTAGCAGAACTGGATCCAGGATGTCGATACTGGTGAGGTATATGTCCATCGATACCGGGGTACCCAAAACTTCCCCCATAGCCCATCCCTCCTCTCCTATGTCTGTCTTTTCCACTCATTGAAAAATAAAACTCCATAGCCTCCTTCCTGTAGGGGTTGTTATTGTTACCGGCATGGACATTACCCTGTGTTGGCGGAGGCTCCAAAGCTTCTCTGTTCCTCACGCCGTACGCAAGCATGTGGCTTGCTTGGCTCGGGTGGTGGTGGCCTCTGTGAATGCTCTGCTGCTGCATCCCGACATAATCTTCCATCATCCTCGGAGAGATCTGGGGCTCCACTGGCTGAGGGGGATACGGCGGTCCGCCCACGCTCCTCCCGCTGAATCCTGGCGGGATTGAGGGTGGAGCCGGGCTGTTGGAGAAATTCTGCATTTTTTTCCCCCCGAATTCAGATTTAAAAAAGGAAAAAATCTGTGACTGTAAATAGAAGGGAATGCTTCAGACTGAACAACTGGCAGGCTTATGGCAGTAACCATGAAGAGAGTCAACAGCCTGGCCGGAAAACAAGTGAAGGTAAAACCTATACATTTATATCACAGATGTCGAAACCTCCTCCTCTGGGGTTATTTGCGGAACTCTTGGTAGTTTTATCAGTGGCCAGTGAAGCTCCAAAACCCCAAAAAACAGTTCATACTCAGCGTGACTGTTGATTGTTTGTTAGTCTCCAAGGTTTTCAGGGGATATGCATAGATGCATTAGTTTATTTCCAAAAAGTGAAATTTGTTTGGCACAGCAAAAGAAATATCATGCACTTCCACATGGCCAGCAGGGATTTTCTTCATACGGATAAACTCCACAGACGTTCCAATCCACAAGTAAAAATTCAAAACTTCCAAAACAAAAGTCTCAAAAGACACACGGAAGTTGCTCTGTTGCAGTGATCCTTTAGCTCCTTCTTGTGTGTGACTTTCTGTGGATTTGACTCACACCTGTGTGACACAAAACCCACCCGGGGAGAATCAAGAAGTCTAAACAGTGATCCTCATTAATTATTCCAAAAAGCAAAGTCTCCATGGATAGTCTGGTCAGCTGGTGGGTGCCAGATGAAATTATTTTTGCACTCATTTGGCCGATCGATGCATTTGGTCCCTTCTGCGGTGCTCTCTTTTTTTTTGTCTTGTTTCTTTTCCCCCCTGTGTTCAGACTTCTCTCCGTGCTCTCCCGGCCGCCTTCAGCATTCAATTTGCTGTTCTTTGTCAACCGTCATTTAACTTCAAATAGTTCCACGGCAACAGTTTTCCAAAACAGGGTAATCCATTTATTCCACTTCAGATTCCATCAATTCCAGATTGGGTTATCTGTAAATCCGCACCCAATACGGCATTCACGTTTCCATCAGATGTTGGCCTGGAAAACAAATGAAAAAAGAAACGTCAAATGAATAAGGAAGTGTAACATTCTTTAATTGTCAATTAAACAGAACTTGAGGAAGATTCTAATATGCATCATAAAACAAGAGATTCTAGTCATCACTTTGATCATTTTTATCCGATTCAGATTTTTGGACTTTGTTGAGATCTGACCTGCTAATTCTGATCCATAACACGTAAGAAAAGGTGTTGTTAGTTTACTGATAGAGGTTTGCTATTGTAATTCAACAGAAAACGTGTGAATTCAATAATTAGCCCCATTTTTGCATAACAACATCCATCCCAGACCTTTATCTGACATGTAACATCAATCACCCAATCACAGCCAATTGTTTAGGGAATTTCAGCCAATTACAATTGCTGGCCAAAAGGTTTGAGAGTCTCCAAAAGTATCAATAATGCATTTAATAAACTATTTATTTATATGAATATTTTATGGCTTTTTTAGCCTGCTTGCATCTTGGGATGTTTATTTTATTGCTGAAACTGTGTCTATTTAATATAAACAATCAAATGCACCTAAGATGCTGCAACTACATTGGCGTATAATTTCAGCTCAATAACAGGACGCGGTGTTTACTGAAGCAACACTGATATGAGTATTACCACATGGCACTTATATTACCCATTCAAGTCATCACTGGATTTTAATTTAATATCAGCACTGCACTAAGTTCCTGCTCGTATTTTAATATGCACTGCGAGAGCGTCGCATCTGTCCTTGCTTTAACAATATATGCACTCGCCGTCTCCTGTGGCCTATAGCAAACAGATTTGTTGGAAGGGAAAAAATATATAAAAGCTGGGGATTCATTTTAGCCGACAGAGTAACACATCCACGACACTTGCTCTTATTATGTAAACAAATAACCTTGTGAGAGATCAGAGGCAAACAAAGGTCCTTTTCGCAAGACTAATACTGGGACTTGTTTTGGGAGATAGCTGAAGGCAGGATGGGGGTCAGCATCTTTAATTGCCGTTTGTGAGAACAGGCCTCTTTATCCGTCTTTATCTGTTTCAGTTGCATTGTAAAAGTGTTAGTAGTCCCTCAAAACAACTGCGTGTGGCTTCTGAAACAAAGGCCACCCTGTAATGTGTGTGCCGCTGAATGCAAAGCATGTGGTAAAACAGGGCCAGAAAGGGCTGCAAGCCCAATCAATCAATCAATCAATCAATCAATCAATCAATCAAAGAGGCGCTGCTGTGACTTGGACCACTTCGTTTTGATTGTGTTTGATTTTAGTCCCTAAATCTGAAGGACAGCAGTTCTGGAGGAGTTATTCATTGATCACAACATCCAGGGTTTGCATTAATTTGTTCAAACCCCATGTTAAAACTACACAGCTTTTCAAACTTACTCACTTCATTTTGGGCAAAACCTTAAAAAAAACGAACTGGCATATGACTGATGGCTGTATGGCTGTATGGATGGATGGCTGTATGGCTGTATGGATGGATGGATGGATGGATGGATGGATGGATGGATGGATGGACTGATGAGTGAAGGGATGACCGATGAACAGAAGGACGGATGGATAAAAAAAAAACTGGACAGAACTGATGGGTGGATGTTTATAATCTATATAAAAAATGGTTGAGAAACAAGTTGATGGATGTCAAACTAACAGGTAAATGACAGCAGGACAAACTCGAATTGATGGTCAAAAACCCCCAATGTATAGACGTGTGGATATTGAACAGGGGATAAATAACAAACATATGGGTGTGGGTGGATGATCAACTGAAAAAAGGGGAGAATTGTTTGATGATGAAGGAAGGATGACAAAATCAAGTACACTTCTCAGAACAATCTACTTTTGTACCTTTATGTCTCAAATAAGGCAACAAACTGTCCATTTTTGTCCATTGTCTGTTCCTGTTTTTTCCCCAAAATTTCAAGAATTGGATAACAATCCTTGTTTCCCCTTTCTGTTTGGGAACCCTAAACATCTGGTTGTGTGCTACCAGGCAGCATCATTTCCAACCCACAAAAAAACAAAACAAAACAAAAAAGCAGCAATAAATAAATAAAAAACCTCTCTCTCAGTGCAGCCTGTCAGCCAGTCAATCAGTCATCAGCAGAGCTGCCTAATTGATGCAAGCAGACGCAGTGTTATTGCAGAGAATGAGCCAGCGTTAGCTCTGGTTTTGTTGGTAAAGGTTTGTCATACTGCCATCAATACCACATTGGGGGGCTTCTTGCGCTGCAGATGTAGCAGCTCCACATTAGCCGGCAGCAAAGAATACGCATTACAATTAGCTTTGTGGTGCTGCTGCTGCCTCTTTTAGCCTCGTCAGGTTAGCCCTAGCTAAAACACCTCAGATATCCCCAATTAAATATGCGAAGCTAGCCACGTAAACTGTGAGCTAGCTAAGACGGACCCACTCGATAGCATCCGTGGGTCGGACTGTTTGTGTTTATGGCGTTATCACCAGGCCACCGCACACAGGCGTGCAGTTAAAGCAGGCTAAAAAGGAGCAGCTACTGAGGAGAGGTGATTAGGTGCAGATGTGACTCCCTCGGAAATCACCAGAGCCTCTCGGTAAACGGGTTAGCTAGCAGCAGAAATAACGTCTCCAACAGGAGACCTGCCGTGACTTACTGCGCTACAAAAAAAACAACAACAACAACAACAACAAAAAACAAACCGCCGTCTCGCAGTCTGACTCTTTTTTTTCTTCTTCGTCCTCCCTGCTAAATAAACACAGCGAACATTCCCGGGAGGGGAAGGCAAGTCAGCCGGAGAGACGGGGCTAGCTAGCGCTCTGGAGGCATACCTGGAACCGCAGCAACACAAGGCCCCTCGAAGAGTGAAAGGCTGTTTTGTGACAATCCCGCTGCTGTGGCAGGAAACCCCAGCCTCGAGTGGACCGCTCCGCCGCTTCCCCCCCACCCCCAAAACCCTCAGCCTTCCGAGCCCAGACTGCCCCGAACCAAGCGGCGGCGGCGAAGTCGGGGGCCCCGTCACGACACCCACAACCCGGGCCTTTCCTCCTCCGTCTTCTTCTTCTCCTCCTCCTTTTTCCTTTTGTCCTTACACCTCCAGAAATGATGAGAGCGGAGCACAATCGGGGAGCCTGTGGGTCCCGTAACCAGCGAGGTCCACACACCCCCGCCCCCTCCCCTCTCTTGTTCCCCTCTCTCTCTCCTCCTCACACGCCGCCGAGGAGCCTCCGCCGAGCTCCAGCCAAAACCAAACGCATCGCCTTCTCTCCCCTCCAGCCTCCGATCCAGACGCGCTTTCCCGTCACTGGAAATGCTCTCCTCATTCCTCCATTGGCGGCTACAGATTATTCGCTTTCCTGTGTTTTTTTTCTTCAATCTTCTTCTTCTTCTTCTTGCAAACAGAAAGACCGCCTTGAAAATGCACACACACTCATATTCCTGCACACAGACTCATATTCCTGCACGCACACACACACACCCCTCTCTCCATCACCTCCCCTCCTCCTGTGAAGCTTTGGCTCTTTCATTGATCTTGGCGTATTTCTGCCACAAAATCTAAAGATTATATCAGTGCTTACAGATGTGTTTTTTTTTTCTTTTTGCATAAGCTTGTTGCCTCCTCTGCTTCTTTGTACATTTTTCATGTCAAGTGAAAGTGAATTAGCCCGATGAAGGCACCGGGGTACAAAGGCGACATGGAGTCAGGGCCGAAAGCAGCAGAAGCAGGTTATGTCTGCAATGAGCAGGACAACAGATGGATGAACGTTTTGCGAGGGGGGGGGAAATGCCGGTTTGAGGGTTTTAAAGATGGCAAACAAAAAAACAATGAAATCGAACAGGACAACAAAAAGAAAAAAGGAATAGATTTCCGCCAACACATTTCACATGGGAAGCTAACAGAAGAAGAAAGCGAGAATATGTCGATGGCATCACAAGAGAATGGAGGGGATTCGGCTGATGCTTGTAAATATTGTAGCAGATGAGACAGATTTCAACAGCTCGAAAGCTTTCGGGTCTCATTAGAGATGACCCCGACTGACCCAGAGTTTGGCTCTGATGGCCCACAAGCAGAGAGATACTGAGTATAATTGACTGCAACCGTTGACCGACTGGTCTCAAGTCCAAAAATTCAATAAAGAATGAATTTACACAGCAGGATTTAACAAAATACAACATAGCAAAAAGGGGAAAAAAAGCACCTGGGCCATCAGCCGATTATCACACAAATCCTGCTCAAGGCTCCAGAACATATTTGTTAAACGCCGTGAGCGCTCCAGGTCAGAAACAACCAATCAGAGCCAGGATTAAGGTCTTCGTTGACGTGCTAATGTCAGAGAAACAACTTAGCATCGACGGCTATGCTAATTAGCCTTAGCACCCAATGCAGGCCAGGGTGGCGTGCGATCAAGTTGTAGTCACCACGTAGAAAAGGGAGAGTGGATTTTTTTTTTTAATGTAGCAAGGCAGTAGCTTTAGGTTTGCAAACCTCATTTACATCAGAGGACGTAAAACGTTTGTTTACTCAAATCGAAGGAAACTTCAAGCCCATTCCCACTGCGGAGGTGCGACAATCGGGAGCCTTTCTCCTGCATGCTTGAATTTATTGTGTTGTCTCTAGCCGGGCTTATCTGCACTCGCACAGGGGCCGCGAGCGAGGCGCAGTCTCCAGCCAGCGTAACGCTGTGCGCTATGGCCCCCCCCCAATCCGCGGCGCTGCACTTTTAACACACCGCAGTGTGTCACGCACGCAGCCTCTTACAGCCGCGACACGCGTCCATAGCCTACGTGGCACCGGCATACGGAGGAAAGGCGGGCTCCATCTTTTTTTTTCTTTTCCCTTCACAAACAGTTTGGCGCCCGCCGTCCGCATTCAGCCAAAACGCCCAACCCGTCAATCACGGCCTAACATCTTCCCGGTTCCCGACCAACAGTTCAATACGTTTCATTCCCTTGCAGACGCACGTCTATTTCCATCATAGTTGCCATGGCAACTGCATCACAGCGCCTTAACGGAGGGTAATTTTCAGGCTGCATTTTATTGTTCGTTGACGATTTCACGCGGGCTTCCTTTCCCCTCGTTGTCGGCGCGAGCAACAATGTGGTGGCCACAACAGCAGCAGTAAATAAAGAAGTAAATACTTTTATTTTTTTTAAAAAAAGAAAGGAAAAATGTAGACCGGAGGGAGCAGAGGGGGCAAGATGAAGAGGGCCGCGGCACTCAGGGCAGCCAGGCCTGTCCAATCAACGGGAACGCCTGCTGAGCAACACTCAGGCTCTCTCCCTCGCAGGCAAGGTCAGAAAATCTTCCACAGAGGAGGCTCGACGCGCACCCATGTGGAAACAGAAAAGCAGCCAGTTCAGAGTACAAGACCATAAGGTTTAAAACATCCAGCGGATATAAAAAGCCAGAAATTGTGATCTGAAAACTTGCGCCTTGGCTCTGTGGGTTGGTTGGTGCCAGCGACTGTTGCGCCTATCGAACAGAGGATACGGAATAAACGCGTGGCACCTCCACAATCAGTGTGTGGACATCAGCGTCCGGGTAAAAAACAACAACAACAACAACACAAAAAGCCGCTGTCTCTCTGCACCAATTTCTCACAATCTTCAGAAAGATCTGAGCTCAAGAGAGAAAAGGAAAGAGAATCTCTCCACAAGTTCAGACCAAGCCCATCGTCTCGAACCGAAAGCTTTATGACTGTTGTCATACAGAGGGTTCGGCGGAGTAAAAGGTCGTTAAATTGCACGTCGCTCAATCAACGGAACAGGTGATGAAATCCCAGCTGGAGCGCAGCACCAAGCACCCGTGGAGATGGAACAAAGGCTAAGTGGCTGCACTTTGTGCTCAACCTGAATGCAATCTGGTTTTCCTGCGTCACTCCAACGGTGAAGTGCGATGCTGCTCAGAGAGGTGGTCGTTTTCCTCACCGCTGCTGATTGCTGATGTTTTTGGAAACTCAAGTCACCCAGTCTGTCGGGGAATAAGAGCACTGCAAAACAAACCAAGTCATGGTTCGTTTTGCATGGTTTGTCGTTGGATCCAACGACACGATCTCATTGGATCATGTCGTTGGATCCAAATGAGAAAGTTCAAAGAGACGTTGCAAAATCACATCACTTTAAGAGCTAATAAATGTCAGGCTGGAAGATACATTTTTCTAAAGCACTACTTCTATTGGCATGTGAACATTTGCTCATATAAAGTAGTTTTACTTTTTAAACCTGATTTCTTCTTCACAACAGCGGATATCAGTACATGAAATGATCAGACCACTCACAGATGATGATTTTGTCTCACTATTTAACGCAAATCGTTTTATAGGGGCATTTTGAAACTTTTAATAGCCAAGCAAATCAATTAAACGTGCAATATTTTTCATGAAAAGAACAAAGCAGCTTGATTTTATTTTATCTTTTACTTTTTTTTTTCTTTTCTTTCCACATGAATGTAGAATCAACACGGAACAAAGCAGAAAATCTTCTCAACCAAGACCGGACATGGCTTCCACTTTCTTTGAAGATGCAGTTTACTCAAGTTTTATCTTTTGATAAGTTTGGCTTTGAGTAAAAGTCACTGCACGGATTTGGTCCTGTTTAATGTGAAGCTAAAGCGAAGAAAGAAAGAAAAAAAAAAGCCTAATATTTTTAATTTTAAAAGATTTTAACTTCTCCGGAAAAACTTGACCCTAAAATATTTTAGTGGCTGGCCCAGATTTGTACAGCCGTTCAGTTGCAGTCGAGGGCCACAACTGGCCCCCGGGGGCCGCCCTTCAGACCATCCGGTGTTAGTGGGTGAGCTGTAAACGTTTGGCTGAATACGAGCATCTTGTTGGCAGGAGCTGAGCAAGTTGGATGGGTACCAAATTCTAATTTCTGAACCGGATGATCTCCAAAACTGCAACTCTGGTTTGGTCTTCCAGGCCTGCAGTGGAAAACGTAAAAAAAAAGGAAAAATGAACTACAAGGATGTGCTGTCGAGGGTCGCTGAAGCCCTGGATTCGTTAGTGACCAAACGGGTGAGAAAAGGGCGATGCGGATCAACACGTTGCTGGACAAGTAGTCATAAAGTTGTGCCGAATTGGAGTGTGTGTTTGACTCCTCAAACACACACTCCACACCTCGCAGCCTCAGACAACAGCAGCACTCTGACCTGTTCACGGTTTGAACTGAAAGCTGCACCAAGCCGCAGTTTTTCAGACGACCACCAGGAGGCAGCTTCACCCTGTGAACAGCCAGGGGAAATGTGTTGCTGCTGCTCACAACCCATTGGCCTTGTGATGTAGCATTACACTGAGCAAGATGACAAACAACCCTCCTAAAACGTAGTTGGAAAGCTGCTCTATCGGTGCCTTTGAAGCTATGCTTTGTGCAATTTTTGGTTGTTTTTTTTTTTTTTTTTGCCATCTTTCATTCTTCTTCCTCTGGAGCGCCTCACGGACTCACAATTAGTGTGGCGTGGACATCAGGCGTCATGTTGGCGTAAAGAGCGCCGCTTTGATGCTGAATTACTGTAAACAGTTGTCTGAGGCAGCGGTGAGATGAGGTGCGGAGGCGAATGTTATGGAGGTGCGTTGACCCCCACAGCAGTCTTGGTGAAACTGCTCGAGATCAAAGAACATAATGGTGCTCAGATGAAATGGCCTGGCTTCAGGAAGTCTCTCACTGTGTCTTGAACAGAGGTTGATGATGCAAAGATGGATCCTTCTCAGAGGAACATGACACACACACACGCACACACACACACGCCGGTCCTCTCTCTCCCAGGTCCAGTCAAGCAAGTTGATTCCTCACAATCACAGCCGTCGAAAGATCCCTGAAGCGCACACAGACACACACGCACTTACCTCTGTCTGATCATTTGTGTGCTCACCAAAAAGATGAGGGCTGCTTTAAGGCATTAAACTGAAGCAGAGCTCCGTCAGTAGCAAGCAGAGACCAGAAGAGAGCGCTCTCTCCTAATGTCCGTCACAGCGCTCCCCTCACACTGAGGCCTGCTGTCACACTCTGCCCGTCTCCTAGCAACCTCCTACCCCTACCTCCAGTCACTACGGATACCAGGAGAGATGGATGGAGGAGGGGAGGGTCTCAGACTTGTGAAAGAGGAGGAGGAGGACGATGGGCTGACTTGGCATCCCGACCGGCGGATGTGATTGGATGGGAACCTCAGTAGCGAGTTGGCGCATCGGTTTAATGGGGAGGATGGTGGCGGGGATCAAGTTTTTCAGTGGGTCACGATGGGAGTCAGCGATTCCAGATGACGTGAAGTGCAGGAGAGCGATTGCCTGGATTTAAGCCAGCTTGTCTTGAGGGTCCCCTTCGTCTCCACACCTCCTTCCTGTTGTCTCTTCTGCTCAACCACAGAGTCCTGCCTGTAAAATTTGACGGCGCCATCATCATCATCATCTCTGTTCTGCCCTTGTGACACATGACGGGCCTCCGTTCTTTACGACTTCGCTCCTCCTTGGAGGTGCGTACTTCATCCCCAACCTCAAGGTTTGATAGATGGTTCACACGGGGAGTGCAGCTGTTTGTGCAGAGACAAAAATCTGCAAAATGTCAGATGAAACATCAGACAGATGTCATACATAGTGCGTTGCAGTTGTGCCAAGCAGGAAGATGGAATGTAAGGAAAGTGATACAGGATATAATTATCCAGTGCAACCCACCGTCTGTAGACGCCACCTGATCAGTAAACAGAGACCAGGAAGACGTTCACTTTCAAAAGTCACAAAGGAGACACACTTTCCACACAAATTTTCACAAGGTTTATCACACTCCTCGTGCTGAGCTCACTGAAACGGTCATGTTGGGGAATTTGGTCCTCATTCTACATCTAACTTAAGAACTGACTGAACTGCGGTACTTTCTACTTGTGAATATTGTAAAAAATAATTCAATGATGGACTTGAAATTGAACTATAACCTTTCCCAAAATGGAGGTCAGACACAGTTGCATGTTGAAGGTGATTACTGATGTCTTGTGGAAGCAGCAAATTTATATGGAAGCTCATCACTGCCTTCATCTCTTCATCGTTTCCCACAGGTTCGGGTTCTTTAAAGTTTATTTCTTTTCCACTCAATTCCTTAGAATGTTTGTTTTTAGAATAATGGGTTGTTTGTTGGTAATGATGGTGAAATACTCAACTGTGAGTCACTACTAAAAAGAGCTTCTGGCTGGGAGGATCGGCTGGTGTTTCCACACATAACCAATAAGGCACTAAAGCCTGATTGATGTGGAAGATTGACGAACCTTTTTACCAAGTTTGACACAAAGAAAGAGTCGAGTTTCTGCTTGTTTTTCTTCAACGGCGATGAACAACTTGACTGGGTTTTCCTCCCAGTACCGTTTGCTGAAATGAAGTCCATCCTTCTTTCTTCTTAATTATGGTCCCGATTAGCCACCTGACTCTCTCAAAATCACCTTGAAATCCACTTTACGTTGGAATCTGGATAAATCGCAGACTTGACGAAACGTGGAGAAACTACAAGCGGCGTGAAGACCTCAGCATGTCTGTGTGTTGTGTTTTGCACTCAGGTTCTTAGCACGATTTAAAACGTAGCGGTGACTCGTGATGTGGTGTAAATATGGAACATATCACAGGGACAGAACCCCATAATAATAATAATAATAATAATAATAATAATAATAATAATAATAATAATAATAACAATGATAAAATATGCAGTGCAGAGTCGCTCTTCTAAAAGCGCATTCAGTTCCACAGAGTGCCACCAAAGCCCAACACCTGGTGAGCCAGAGATGAATGAACGAGGAGGAGAGGATGTGAACGTTCTGTGTTTATCCATGTGTGTGTGTGTGTGTGTGTGTGTGAGAGAGTGTGTTCACAACAGAGCAAACGCTGGCTGCTGTTGCCAAGGCGACCCGCTCTCTTCCCTCTCCTCTTTAACCCTTTCTCCCCATCACTGCCATTTCTTTTTTTGTCCGCCTTGTGCGTGTTTAGCGTCGCGCGCCGACCTCTTGACTTCTTGATGTTCCGTCGCGCCCTTATCTTCATCTTGATCACTCATCGCCGTCATGTCGGCGGCAGTTCGTGCCGAGCCGCGTCGAGCATCAGGGAAGTCTTTGTTTCACTCCAGATGGTGATGATTCCGGAAACTTGAAGACGTAGAGGAACTTCTTTTTTTTAATTATTTTTAATTTTTGTTTTTTTCCCACTGCTCCTATGAAGGGAAGCAATTAGCAAACTTGAAGCGGGAACAGAACTTGGGGGAAATTGCTGATTTGGAAATTTTACAAAATGGATGAAAGCCAAATGATCATTGCTTCATGCATTTGTTCCAATGTCCTTAGAAGTGGTGCCACTCACTGTTAGTCACTTTCAAACATAAAATTACGTTTGAAACTGTGTTTTACAAATGATTCGTCCTTATTTATGATTACATTTTATTCTGATATGAAAAACCTTGGAATTGCAAAACATATTTCAAAATGTCTTCGTCTTCTTTCCTCAACCAGAATTCTGACAATTTGAAAAAACTGTTTTGTTTTGAAAGTAAAGGCAATTCCTACAGTTTAAGATACAAAAAACTCGAGCTAAAATAGATAAGCTCCTCTGCCATCTGCAGAAATGCACTGCTCTGTCAAAAACAACCAATAAAAGCCAGAAGGCAGGTCTTAGTGCTGTCAATCACACCTGTGTACACGCTGTGACATTATTTCCCTTCCTCTCTGCTAAGCTACAGCTGGTTCACCACACCGGATCCTTTTATGAATGCTAAAGCTAGCTGGCACGGCCACAGATAAACAGTTTTCCTTAATGTTAAGTTGTTTCCTGGCCATTAGCACATTAAGCAACAAGTATTTAGGATCAATATATAAAGCAAAAATACAGATGTTGATGTGTTTTTTTTTATCATAAAGTCTGATCTATTTTTCAATTATTTTTGCAAATATATAAAAAAATCTTTTATTAAAATTGACTGTCAGTTCAGCTCGGTTTCATCTTGTTTCGATCCGATTGGCGTTTGCGTCGGATCTTCGGCTCGGGTGGTTCTCATCAAATCATGCTGTCATCCTGATGCATCAGTCTTCCCATATGCTCGCCGTCGTTATTGATACCGTGCCGTTGATTTATTTATTTTTTTTAACTTCGCCCCATATGCCGTTGTGCAGTCCAGGTGCTGTTCTGAAACGAGCGCCTGATGTCGCTTCGCGAGGAGCACGATGCGTGGTAATCGCAGCTTTCGGCCAAAATGAAGCTTAAGCAATGCTTGGCTCACCATCTGCAGGACATATGCGCTCAATCAGCAGGTGTCAAACACGGAGAACCCGACTGCAGTTTGTTTAAACCCAAGAATCGAGTTAGATTTACGGTTAGGGGTTACGGTTAGGGGTTACGGTTAGGGTTAGGGGTTACGGTTAGGGTTAGGGTTAGGGGTTACGGTTAGGGTTCCTGTTCTGCCTTTTACATGTTTTACTTTATATTACCTCAGCTTGAAATGCATCGTCGACATAGAAATGTCACTGTAGAAGCCTATGGACTCTAAGCTCTCTGCAGC
Organism: Poeciliopsis prolifica; assembly: GCF_027474105.1. NCBI lineage: Eukaryota > Metazoa > Chordata > Actinopteri > Cyprinodontiformes > Poeciliidae > Poeciliopsis > Poeciliopsis prolifica. The sequence continues at coordinate 10,119,869 of NW_026562385.1, read as the reverse complement.
CTTAGATCTTGTTCTCTATTTTTTGACATATCTTGTTGCTAGGTAACTGTTAATAGTTGATGTTCAGAGGAGATAAAAATGAAAAACACAGTTGAGGAAGTACAGGAAAAATGTAAGAAAGAGCAACAAAGTGAAAGATAATACGCAACAGTAGCAGCATTTTGCTAAAAGCTCCTCTAAGGACTTACAATGAAACGACGGTTCTCTTTTCTACCGTCCTCTTCCTCCAGACGACAGTGAACTCTTCGTCATAACTCTCAGGGCCCCTCCTGCTTTTAGTACCGTCCCCATCATCCCAATAACTCAGGCTGATGAGCGATACAAGGACTTCTTAGCTCAAGAGCCGAGAGGAAGAGTAGTGTAGGAAGAGGAGGGATGGATGCTGGGAAGCATCCGTTTGGTTGGTGTTTCAGCAGATTTCCAGTGAAAGGAGTCCTTGTGTTGTTGAAACAGGGTAACCAAGTTCTGATCTTCATGTTCTCCGCCCCCTAGTTTGACAGTACCAACACCCGTGTTGTCATTTACCTTTCTTCAGGAAATAATCTCCAATATTTCATTATGTGTCCAGGCCTGCCTTCCATCCAAAAGCAAAGGAACAAGACGCTGCCAAAGACTGAAAACTGAGTGAAACATTCAAGTTTTAGATTAGCCAATGTTATTCCTTCAATAAATAGAAGCCCTGCTCCATTTATTGAAGGAAGAAATAACACGTAATGTTAAGACGTTATGTAAAAGTGTACCACCCACTTTTGCAATTATTCTTCTCCCAGAAAACTTTTATAATTATTCTTCTCCCAGAAAAAAATCAACCTTTAATACAAAGATGTTCTGTTCAGCCTGGAATATTTGAACGTTAAAGTGCAAAATTTGATACGACCTGAGGAATCTCTCTGGATTACCCAGAGTTCAGAGCTCTCTGTTCTCCATAGCTCACTCTGCGTTTTGTTCAACTGGATTTGGATTTAGGACCTGAGATGCCCCTTGTGAATTACTTTGTTTAATATCAGAATAAGCTGACTTGGGTGAGAAAATAATTTAATCAATTCACATGCCAGGGGTGCATGAATAGCCCATTTACAGCATCTCAATCTTAGATTTGAACTTTGTCAATTCAGAACTTTAAGCTTTTTCTTAATTATCATTTTTATTAGATGTGTTGATTCAGGATAGCTTTTTAGTGCCTGTACAGATAAACTTGGATCAAAACTATATAAAACATACCCATGGTGCAAATGACGGAGCAATATGTTAGTTTGTTAAAATATGGTTCTTGTGCGCCCCATCGTCTGATGCCACCCTGGGAAATTGCCTATATCAATTCAAGTCTAAAGTACAGGTTGTTTCTCCCATTTTGCTAAGGCCTTTGAGTTGGATCATAATATTTAACATTTTTCTGACATGCCGCGTCCAACAGGGCTAACTGCTAATCTAAGGTAAACTGTCCGGGGGCTGATTTGTTTTTTAAAGAAACATCCTTAACTAGGAGGGAAACCACGAATAGCTGGGATGGTGCAGCCCTGTGGCTCTTTAGAGGCAGCAGATTTTAGGATTGGTTGATTTTAAAAGAAAGATCAGTAATAATAACATAAAAACGTATGAACAAACTGTTTTAGCTGGGTTTAAAGCGGAGTGAAAACTTTATAAACGATGGGGGGGGGGAAGCCAGGAGAGCTTCAGAAACACAGACTGATTTAAAAACATCATAACTCACGGGGTAATGTCTGTCTTTCTCCCCACGCGGTACCCAACCTGCCTTTGACCGATTGCAAACGTGGGCAGTGGAGACTGAACAGGAAAAGGAGCGATTAATATTTTATCACTGTACCTGGCAAAGTAAATGTTGAGTCCCAGCCACTGATAAACAGACCCATCAAGGCCCAGCAGACACAACGTACTCAGTTTGATGTAACTGAGGGGTTGTAAAAAAAAACCTTAATGCATCTTTGAGTCAGTCTGGATGAGATGCTCGACTAAATGCCAGGACGTCGCTTCAACAACCCGCATCGCTCCGCTCAGCACAGGACGGGGAAGCAAGTCTGCATTTATAGGGTGAATCATCTTGCCAAACCACTGCGTTAAACTGAAGTTTATCCTTTATTTCTGGTTTTAAGGACAATTACGCCTTCGTCTCCAATCATTAGCACCCAAGATGATTTCCTTGGGGACATTTTGTCCGTCTACTCGTTTAGAGAATGTCCTGAATAATATTCATGTGTGTGAAAAGCTCATATTGGTAGGAGTGCCAAGTGGACGACAAATGGCCGTCTTTGTTAAATGTAGTCGGGACTTTGCTTCACTTTTCTTCACCATCATTGGACCTAAATCCACTGTAGTCAGGAAATGATGAAGGTTTTCCTCGTAGCTCAGACGCCCAAAAGATCCAAGCATGCGCCTCACTTTTTTCATCTATACTTTAAGAAATCTGAAAAACGTGCATCACCTTGTGCAGTGCAATACAACTCTTATATATGTATAAAAAGTAGCTTTTTATAATTGTATTTAAATGTCACCATGTCGTGGCGATATGAGACAGAAGATCTGTGAAAAGATCGAGATCCTCAAAGAACTGCCAGTCCTGTGAAGAAACGCAAGTCAAAAAGAGCCAATCAGGAGGAGCGTTTTAGCGTAAACTTCCTGTTCACTATACTGACGGCAGATAAACTTGTTTTTTTTTACTTCTTTAACATGTTTGTAGAAAAGATTAAAATGACAAAGAAGAAGAAAAGTAAACTGTTTATCCACCATCATTGGTGGCCATGCTAACTAGCTTTAGCAGGCTTTTGTTGTGGTGAACCAGCTGCAGCAAAGAAAAAGGGAGAAGTTTGAAGGATAAAGGATTGTGAGCAGCATGTATATGAGATTGATTGACAGCTTTAAGACCTGCCTCCTGGCTCTGATTGGTTGTTTCCAGTTCGCACTGAAATAAAGCGGAGGAGATAAAATCGTTTTTCACAGATAACACGTCTCAAGAACAAATATGTACTTTTTTTTTTTTTACAAAATAAATAAAAGCCAAACTTTGACGTTTTGAGAGAGGGTTGTTGTCGTACCGGCTAAGGGTGCCAGAACCCGGAGGAGCTGGAGGGCCTCAGATGAGCTCGAGCGGAGCGCCAGCAGCAGTGTGGGTCACGGAGGGGGACAGGCCCCGACCACAGCCGCCCCTCCGCACCGTCACCATATGGCTGCGGTTTCTCGGGCGGCCCTCTCCAGTCGTGTTCTGCTCCTGCAGGAAGTCCTGCGGGCCTGGAGCGGCAGAGCGCCAACCTGTGTGTGGCAGCATCACACACAGGTTGTGTGTGCTGCTCACACAAAGCACAAAGACGCCTGATGAAAGACATTATGAATCATTTCAAATGACATGCAGAGTCAAACAAGTGAAGGGATTTAAAAAAAAAGAAACAAACAAGAAAAAACTCACTGCCATCCATCTGAAACTTATACTTTTATTATTAATACTCAACACTTCATTTTGTTCATCATGTACAAAGAGAAAGAATAGTCTTATTTCAGCACTTATAATGGTAGATATCGGCATTATCCTTATTAGAAGTACCTTAATGATGCTTTTGTTTTTTTTCCTTTTTTGCAATTTTGTCATGACATGGTTAAATTTGCTATTGAGAATACGTCAATCATTTTTAATACAAAAAAGGTGAAGGTAAATACTTTCCCCCCCAGTATTTGGTATATACAGAACCTATACAATTAGCTGTTTTTGTGTTTTTTTTTTCTGCTGTAAAAATTTTGGCATTATTTCAAAGAAAACGGCCAAGAAAAAGAGAAAACGACGGCCAGGAGCAAATGTTCTGTGTATGATGATGACACTACTCGTATGTTACCCTTCCGCCAGCCGCGGTCACTGTGGTCGAGTGACGCGGTCTCGGTGGGTTTCGGCGACTTCGTCTCGCTTTGGGAAAAGCATTGCGTTGCAACCCCTTATGCGACACCGAGGAAACACCTCAGGAACGACAGCGGGTGAAGATGGAAAACGGGAATATTGAACAGAACTGTACACAGTTGAGTAGAAAATTTGATGTGCATCAATATGAAGCAGTATCAAGAGATAGTACACATACAGCACATTGAAAAGTATCCCGACCCCTTAAACTCTAACACATTTTGGGGTTTTATGTGATAAATCGACACAAAGCCAGGTATAATTGTCAAAGTGGAAGGGAATTTATATATAGTTAAAAAAAAAAAAAACTTCCCAAAAATAAATGTGGTATAAATTTGAATTCAGACCCCTTTTCTTTGATCCCCCTAAAAAAAAATAACACAATCACTTAACTTCAAATGAAAACCAGTAGCATCCCCAGAGTGTAATTTGATCCCATCTCTGAAAAAATAAGAGAAATTATTTTATTTAGGGGTGTCAGAGTAGATGTGGCTCAAAGCAGTTATGTCAACATTTCAGATCTTTACTTCTAAAAGAAAATTCTTTACACTTTGCTGCATTCAACCACGTTTCCTTTGACACGCTTAAATAAAAACAGAAAAAAAACCTTTTATTTGAGGAAATGTTTGAAAACCATTTTCCTCTTCGATATGCCGCAATAAACAAAAAGTAATCAGACGTAGATATTGAATAGAGGCGAAAACTATGGATGATTTTTCTTAGAAATTTGGCAGATCCCCAATTCAACTTCAACTCGCTCTATCAGATAAAATCCCAGTAAAAGGTATTGCAGTTTCATGCGACAAAGTTTAAGAGCCACGGATTCTTCTGCAAGGCACAGTATACCCAGACAAACACACACGGACGTCTGTAACTAAAACATGAAGGGGAACAGAAAAAATGTTTTCAGTGAACAGAGAGAAACTGATGAGAGTGCGAACTGCTGAGTTACATAAAGGTTCAGAACAATCAGTTCTGTAATATCACAGTTGAATTCTTCCTGTCTGCATGGGATGAAATCACATGACTGACTCATTTTTTTGTTGTCATTATTATTTCTGTTTTCAAATAAACACAAGCAGTTTCAAAGTCGGGAAAGTGAATGTCACCAGACACCCGTTTTTTTTTTCTCCCCTTGTTCCGGTCTTTGTTCCTGATAGAAAGGGGAAAAAAAACATCTTTCATACGCGTGTCACAGCCACTACTACTTCTTCTTCGTGTGTCAACACTGGGGAAAGAGGGGACACAGTGTTTTGCCCTTCGCCACCCAAATGCGATGCGACATGCTCTTTTGCAAAAAAAGGAGACTGGGCCCAATTTGGCCTTAAGGGGGAATAAAGACTCCTGACAAGCCCGAGTTAATCTGCTTCACCTGAGCTGTAGGGGTGAAAATCTCATGTTTTAACAGTATCAGGTACACCTCAACAGAGTTAGCTAGCCCTAGCTAACCACCCTGACGTTAGCTAGCCCTAGCTTACTACCTTGACGTTAGCTAGGACTAGCTAATCACCCTGATATTAGCTAGCACTAACTAATCACCCTGACTTTAACTAGCACAAGCTAACCACCTTTATGTTAGCTAGCCCTATCTAACCACCCTGACGTTAGCTAGGACGAGCTAATCACCTTAATGTTAGCTAGCCCTAGCTTACCACCCTGACGTTAGCTAGGACTAGCTAATCACCCTGATATTAGCTAGCACTAACTAATCACCCTGACTTTAACTAGCACAAGCTAACCACCTTTATGTCTGCTAGCCCTATCTAACCACCCTGACGTTAGCTAGGACAAGCTAACCACCTTTATGTTAGCTAGCCCTATTTAACCACCTTTATGTTAGCTAGCCCTATTTCACCACCCTGATGTTAGCTAGCCCTACCTTACCACCCTGACGTTAGCTAGGACTAGCTAACTACCCTGACATTAGCTAGCACAAGCTAACCACCTTTATGTTAGCTAGCTCTAGCTAACCACCCTAACATTAGCTAGGACTAGCTAATCACCCTGACTTTAACTAGCACAAGTTAACCACCTTAATGTTAGCTAGCCCTAGCTAACCACCCTAACATTAGCTAGGACTAGCTAACCACCCTGACAGTAACTAGCCCTACCTAACTACCCTGCTCTTGTAAAACAAGAGCTGATAAATTAGCATATTTAGAGTACAATATGAACATTGTTTGGTTGTGCTGTTTATTGCAAATGACTTGAATTATTTCAGTGCCTTGCAGAGGGGGGAGAAAATGGACCGCTAACAGAGTTTATGTGCACACTGATACATTTTTCACTTTTCAATCAACCCCGTGGACACGAAAGCAGTTAGAGAGAAAAGAAGAAAGAAAGAAAGAAAAAACAACAGTGGAGAGATGAATTTCTTCTCTCGGGGTGTTGGAGAAGATTACACAGACTTATTGGAATTAGAGCCACACAAAATAAGGAGGAGAAAAATCATCTCCGAATGCATGGCGTCCCACATGCACCCGCTGCAAATTAATGAAGCCGTTTCTCTCTCTCTAATGCAGAGGATCACACAAAAGAGCTGAGACACATCAATAAAAAGACCTGAGATAAGTAAATAAATCAAAATGGATAAAATGAACGAGAATACGAAACATTTTAGGGCTGTTAGGCTGTCAAGTAACACAGTTTAGCAACGCGAGTTTAAATAAAGGAGCGGGGGGAAAGCCTGCACAAAATGAGACACGACGGAACAAATGTTTCACCTTTTAATAAGGGGTTGCACAAATGCATTTCAGCCGCACTCTGATGGAGATGAATCTGCACTTCGGCTTGGGTTGGTTTCTCCACAATATTTCACCGAAACTCTCAGCAACATCAACATTGGAAAAACGTCCGGTGTGCCTAAGTGTGTGTGTGTAATCTTCCATTACCACAGTGATGTCTATCCCAAACAAAGAGAGGGAGCAGGATAGGCCGGGCCGATGATGGCTCTAAATTCTGTGTGCAATTACCGTTTAGAGCCCAAGTCCCCAAAAAAATGGGCAACAAGAAACACAAACGCCTCAGAAACCTTTGAACGAGAATGGCTGCTTCGAAACGAAGGGTCACAAGACACTGCTGCCTCTATATGCAAATATCACCTCTGTATACATGTAATATCGTATCATAAATGTTTAGATAATTGAATCTATGCCGAGAAGCATGGAGAAAGAGCTTATCTTAAAAAGATAGAGTCTAACACAATCCAAGGGAAACTTAACATAGACTCCTAAAACTAAGCTTTCCCTTTTTAATCACTAAACGTCTACACCTACAGTAAATTATCCTCAGTTTGCAACAATTTAGAGAAAATAATAATAATTAAAAAAATTCTGAACTCTTAACATAATCCGTATTGGTAAAACTATTATAATCAAGTAAACATGAGATTTAAAGAAAAAGATAAAAAGGTTCAATTATATCACTTATGATTAGTAATATTTGTGTCTTATTCTATATTTTGCATATTTTTATTCTTTTTTTTTGTTGATTTTATGAGTTTTTATCACAGCTTTATTTCTTAAATTGTAAAACATACTGAAAGTTACATCCTGTCTGTCTGTTTTACTGTACAAAGTGAAAAGATTCTTAAATATATATTTATTTACACAAAAAAGATCGAACGTACTAATGCTGACACTGATGCCCAAATCGACGTCTCTCATGTTCCTAAAGGGGCAGTTCTGGGTTTTTGAAGCGAGGCTCTGTAAAGTTAGCACTGGCTGTGACAGAAAAACGTCGTGTTGCAGTCGCTTTATAGAAAGGCTAAGAAATGGTCGGATTTGAGCCAGAAATATGTCCAGAAAACGTTCCAATGAATAAAACAAAACACTATATTAGCAGATCTAACCTGTTTATTATTAGCAGCGAGTCTTCCGCTAATTAAAGGCTGATATTATTTTGGTTTATCAAAAGAAATGTATGTCACAGCTGTCTAACGCGGATGAAATAAACACATTTTATGTTTGCAAAATAGACGTATGCTGGGGCAAACTGTGTGGCGTCCCATTTAGGGATAAGGTATATTAATATGCTCTGTCATCAACTTTTTTCTGTCTGACCATCTTGGGCTTAACATGTAACGCTCTATAAATGGTCTAAGTGCGCCCCCTAGAGGCTAAACAATCCCAAGCTGAAATAATCAAAAAGTAGGTCAGACTGCCCATGTGTTGGAGCCGCTCCAAGTATTTAGCATGAGTGAATTTTCCAAGCAAACAGAGCCTTTGCATGGTGTCGCGTGAAATTAAGTAATGTTATCACCGGATCGTTGCCGTGGCATTTTTGTAGCACCTACTATTCATGTTGTAGCTAATGCCTATGATTTTTCCGTATGCTGAAAATAGGCGATGCACTCTGGCTTAACTAGTGATGGAGCTGGCAGCTGTACCGTCGAATCTGCAGGAAGACTTTTGTTGAAACTGCCGTGTGTCTGACGTGTCACACCTTCTTCCCTGTTCTACTTAACTCGCTGCGATAACGGATCTTTCTTGTGCAGCTAAAGAAGCTACTCTTGATAACATCACAGAGCCTCACTTCAAAAATCCTAACTGGCCATTAATTTCTGCGTTAAACCCTTCTTCCGCCTTGCTGAGTTTGGGTCACCTGAACTTCCAAAATGTGTATAAAAATTCCAGAGATCCCAAGTTATTTATTAGGAGTGTCTTGGGGTGTGTGTGTGGGAGGGAGGGTGCATCTGATTTAAGGCTAACTCGATCAGTCTCAGTGTTATCCGAGGAGTTAGGGAGTAGAGGCTGTTGAAGTAATGAATATTTAACAGCGTGATTAGGGGGAAAGAAAGCACTTACTGTTGAATAATGGTCTGCTTCTCTTCAAACGCACAAACACACATATCAACCTATTGCATGAGTGCTTTTATATTGGGGTGTGACATAATTACAAAAAATCATTTGACACACAGTCCGGTAGGTCCTCTCTGTGGCCAGTACTCCTGTGTGATAACTCTCAGCCCTTGAACTTGTGACACCAACCAATCATAGATCGGACCTTCAAATAACTAATAGAAGCCTCTGAAGTCTGTACATGATGAGTCATCAACTTGGGGTGAGGGATCATAAGGCATGTCTACTGAGTGCCTGAACCTACACTGAGTAAAATGTCCTGTGCAATAAATGAGGCCTCTTTAGCTAAAGACTATCTACAACAGTCGGAGTAAAAAAGAAAAACAATCTTTTGCAAAGCAGCTGCCTTCCCGGTGCCAAGCCAGTTCCTCAACCCTGCCTTTTATACCAGCTTCTTCTACAACTTTATTGTAGCAGGTCTGCATAAGTGACAGTGCATAATGTTGGTTTTACACAATGTCCGAGCGAAGCTTTCTGTGCGAACCTTCCAGACTGTTGGTGTGATGTGAAGGAGTGCTAGCAAGAACCAAGTGACAGGTGTTGTGCAGGATGGATAAAACAGGTGGTCTATAGGCTTCCGTTGCTATGAACTGAGACACATCAGCTTATTAGTAACAGTGGGACATCCTGATTACGTCTGGTTCATAAAACACCATTCATACCTGACATATGAAATATTTTTACGAAGGTATAAAAGATCTCAAAACAGCGTCTTGTATGGAAACCATCATCATCAGCAGCCCGCTGTCGAATTTCTGCAGCGGGTTTGGCTCATATGTGACGGCAACACGGGGCAGCCTGAATGAGCGCTGGTCTGTTCTGGTGCAGCTGTGTGTGAACTGGAGGACACTTCCACTGGAGACCTTTAAGGCACGTCCTTCCTCTCAGTAGCTTCTGGTGAAAACGTTGTTCTTCACAGTAACACGAGTTCAGACTGACAAAAAAAAAAAACTGAAGAGAAACAAAAGAAACTGTGTGTGTTTTGAAGCATGTGCGTGCTTGATTATTAGGAATGTCTTAAAATATCAAGAATTTCCCAACTCCAAATGTGTCTTTGAAATCCTGGAGCACATACACGAATGGTCATGGAGTAAAATATTCTACAGAAAACAGAAGAAAACACAGGAGTAAAAGACTCAGTCTTTCTGGCTTGTTGGTCGAACCAAGAACAATCTTCCTGGCATCACCAGGAGCAAATGGAACACAACCACTACAGATATTTAGAGAATAGTCAAATACTATACCAACAGAATATAAAACAAAAGGTCTGGTCTCACAAGCAGAGTTACCATAAACAGCATGAATGTCTTTGTTATTCACAACGTTATTGTTGTTCGTGTACCCTGTTTTTCTATAAGAATATCTTATTATCATTCATGATTGTATTTCTCATCAGCAAACAGCTCTTGAGGTGTCAAAGATACGGAGGAGAAGTTGGGACGGAGAAGAAGAGGAGTGGGTAAGGGTTCAGGGAGAGATGTCCAAGACAGGCTGTGTTGTGGCTCTCGCTTATGTGACGACGTCTAATCTCTAAATTGTCACAGGGGTACATGGGCAGGTCTCTCCCGTAGCCACTCTTGCTGTGGTTCCTCACAAGCACCCAACAGGAGCCCTCAAACTGTGGCCCCTGTAGAAAACTAAAACAAGGTGATGCTTTGTCAAGATATCAATTACGCACAGTGACTTCTAGCACACCAGTGGCTATGAGGATGGAACTTGTTGAAGTGTAGGGCTTTTGTGAGATTAAAGACAATGTTGATTGATTGTATGTGGATGTAAAAGTAGAATAGCTTTGGCCATTTTAAGAGAGGTTTAGCATCCTTAACCCCCTAAGGATGTCCTGATATTTTATTCCCATCTTCATTCTCTATCTTGTACAACAGTCTCTACCTGTTTTGCCTTTGCCACTCATTTGACCCCTCTTTAAGTCATCTTTGTGCCACCATGATCTTAAGCTGCTTTGTGTCCATTTAGTTCTAAGAAATACCCCTGATCTCCAAACACTTTGAACCTCTGATGCGCTCCTCCTTCTTCCTCTTTGTCTCTTACACGTCAGACTCAATGCTAGAGAGTTTCTCGTACACATGGCCATTGCTTCCATTGAAGGGACGTGGGGGTCCGACTGCCAACATAGACCCGTGATGGTTCATCCCACCAAGACTGAGCTCTTTTGGGAACCGGGGGGGCACATTGGACATCCCCCCAGCTGTGGCAGATGCTGGCAGATATGACGTTGCACTCAATTGACTCCTGAAGTCACCTCTGCTGTTTTGGGGAAGTTGTTGTTGCTGCTGCTGCTGTTGCTTTGTCAGGTAATATTGTTTGGCTCCATGCATCAGACACTGGTCATCACCAAAGGTGGGTATAAAGGGGTTTTGGTTTACCCTGTCAGGGTAAAGAGATTTGGATAAAGAGAATGCTGCCCCACCTCCACCTTCCATCAAAGATCTGTCTCTCATGTCTCTCTCTCCAATGGAGCGGCGGTGGAGGCCCTCACCTCCTCTGAACAGTCCAAATGGGGAACCAGAGCTTTTTTGGCTCTCACCTCCATAAAACAATGGGTCTCTGTCCCTTTCCCTTTCTGAGCCCCCATGGCGTTCAAATATGTGTGCAAAGGGGCTGTTTTCTTCCATGTAGCGTTCTTTCTCTTTCAAACTAACACTCCTTGGTGGGGGCAGCATTCCTCCCATCCCAGGTCCACCCATGCCTCCCCCTAAGCCTCCCATTAGACTTCCCATTCCACCTGATTCTTCTTTCTGGAGGTCAACAAATGTGTCGTATGAATGTTGACGCCTTAGCTGCTTCCCAAATCCTCCACTCTTTCTCCTCTGCTGGGCCTGAGATTGAGCCTGAGGACCTGCGGTCATACCTCCCACTCCTCCCCCGCCTTTCCCTCCCCCCATTTGTTCCAAGGGGTGGTTATTGTCCTCACTGATATCGTAAAGGTTTCCTGTCTTTTTACAACCCTCACAACGCATGCAGGTTGCAGAGCTCGGGCGGCTGCCACCAGCTGAGGACCCACAGCCCATGCCACTTGAATACCCACCACCTCCTCCATGAATGGACATCTGCTTGCCCCCACTAGCTCGACAGTTCCTGCACTCCCATTCTCCCCCTGTCAATCCAGACCCTGGCCCACCCTTTGAGTCAGACTTCTTGGGTTTGCTTTTCAGAAAGTCTTCAACTGGCACCAAGGAGGTGCATGTTGGCACTCCTCCATCTCTGTTTCCAGGACCCTCTGTCAAGTCCACATGCTCCCACTGAGGGACCCCCTCTTTGGGACGAAACTGGTCAAGATAAAAGTCCCGAACACTCTCCTTTTCCCTGAAGAGGTAAGAGTTCCCATTGCCGTTTCCTCCTCCACCCCCTCGCTTGCGTTCAGAGGGCAATAGTGGCGGGGAGGCAGAGCGTTGGCTGTGGTAGTGGTGGTGGCTGATGTGGTAGGGTTTCCTCCTATAACCCAGCTCAATTTCGTCCAGTTCCCGTCTGGACTTTGCAGAGGCCGGCCTCTTTTTTAAGCTGTCTCGGTACTGTTTGCGCTTCTTGGCATTACCCTCCAAGTTTCCGTATGTTACAGTGTGTGTGGAAATGTCTGAAACATCTGAGCGTATATTTCCATCATCGTCTCCTCTCCCCCCACAGTAGCTAGGTCCCGGAATGTAAGTGGAGCTTGAGGCACCACCTTTAAAGGAGAACTTCCCATAGACATCAGGCAGTCCTCCCTTGAAGCTCTGGCCTGAGGGAGGAGTCTGTCCAGACAACAGGTCAAACTTGCTCATGTTCCTGTGGGTCAGAGCTGAGCAAGGTTGGGTGGTGAAAATAGGAGCCACTCCCCCACCCAGGCTGTCACAGTCAAACATGCCACCCTCCAGAGAACTAGCACTGCCCAAACTGTGGGGTCTGTTGGGAGGAGGACCAGTGAGCCCTGGGGTTGAACCATGGTGGTGTAGATAGTGATCCTGGTATAAATTGCTGTCCTTGAGATGAAGGTTCCCAAACGTCCTCTCCACTTCATTGATGTAATCACTAAACATGTTGTCTTCAGGCATGTAAGGAGGTTTGCAGTCTGAATGGCCAGCCAAGCTGCGGCGATGCTCCGAGATGTCATAAACAGAAGAGTCTCGACGGATGAAGTCCAGGGCGCTGTGCGGCGAGCCGTTCACCCCCGACAGGGAGGCCATATTCTTGGCAGTGCGTAGGAGGCGCATGATGTTTGAATGGGTGTTGTTCATGGTGGCTGATGGGGAGTTCAACGCAGAGCTGCTCTTCTCTTCGATTTGGACCCCATGTATGCAGCTGTATATTCCCTGTAGAAAAGAGATACGGAGAAGGAGAAGCATTGTCAGTGCTGCACTTTAATGGTAAATGGCCTGTTCTTGTATAGTGCTTTATCAAGTCCAGAAGACCTAAAAGGACTTCACACTACTTTCAGTCATTCACCCATTCAATGGATAATAGCCACAGTAACCCTGGGGCAGTCTGACAGAGGCAAGATACCGCCGGACACTTTGACCATCACCAGCAGTGAGCTGTCCAAGGATATAACGACAGAGGCGGATGGAGCTGGGATTGAACCACCAACTCACCGATTGACAATTCTTGCACAGCTATGATACAGTGCTTCTGGCCACCATTTGCATAATCAAAATTTTTGCATGTACAGTGTCTTGCAAAAGTATCTTCGCTGGATTAGGTCTGGACTTTGACTGGATCATTCTGAAACATAAACACTCTGTATTTTCAAGGTCTGGAATATGAACCTCAAGCCCAATATTGAGTCTTTAGAGGCCCCTAAAAAGGTTTTCTTCCAGCACTGCCCCGTTAGCACCAACCTAAATCTGAAAAGTAAATACATGTATGAAATAATTGTAATCGTCTGCCTACTTTGGTTCAGATCTTCTGTTTTTTCAAACAGGAGTATGCTTCTTTAATTAGCACTCCAGTTATTCCTTAGACACATAGCTGAGGATAACACAAACGTTAAGTGGCTATTTCTTAAAGTACCAGCAGCACTTAAAGAAATATTTCAAGACTGGTGCTGAAAAAATAAATATGTCAGGCAATAAAAGTTTGCTTATCAACCTAATAAATAAACATTAATTATTCCTTCTACGTTTTATTAGAGTATATTTAAAAAGAAAAAGCTTACACCAAAATGCAACCTGACAAATGCTTAGAGTGTAGAGGACAAAAAGTTAGAACAGTCGTATATTGTTAAATAGTGTAGAAATATCCTGTTAAATGCAGATTCTATAAATGAATCTGCATTTAACAGGATAAGGGAGAAAATCAAAACGTTTCGCAGCCGCGAACGTTTCACAGCACGTTCGCGGCTGTGAAACAGAGTGCAATTGATCAACCCTGGAGAGAGAACGGACGATAGGTGATTGATACGGGCGGAGGGATTATAAAACCCTTTCAGATCCACTGGTCAATACCTTCAATCAATGTAATTAGAATCCAGCTCAGCTATTTCCTCTGGCAGTTATTAAAAACCTCAGTTTCACAAGCCTCTTGGCGCCGCTGGCAGCAGCACAATTCCTACTGTAAGACAAGGGCCACACTTAGGGGTGGGGAGGACAAGCCGAGCCCCTCAGAGACAGAAAGACAAACGGCTCCATTTGCATTCAGTGATGTACGATACAATATTCAGATAAAAATGGATGTTGAGCTGAGGGCAAACCAGGCGTGACAGATGAGAACCTCAAAGGAGCAGATCAATCGCTAAGACTGATCCTTCACAGGAGGTTGCTCTGGATAATGTAGCGGCAACTGGCCAAAACTCGGTGGATCTGCGGGATCAGAAATCTTTGACTGTTTGGCGTCTTCTCCGCGAGACCCTCTCAGTTCTTCCACAGTTCCCACATTTCTGGTGATCGGACTGCTGCAACGGCGCGGAAAAGGCTTTGATCTAATATTTATTTCACAAGCAGTGGTATTGCTGTAATTTCACTGTGTTAATAGAAAGAGTTGTTGGGTAAGTAGGTGACGCTGAAGGCACTTGGACGATCCAGGAGGAGAAAGACAAAAACAAACCCGTTCACCTGGTTTGATGATACTTTGGGGGTTTTCCACACAGAAGCATCTCGTCCTGGTTACTGAATTTGTCCCAAAAAATAAAAAATAGTTCTCAAAATGTACTTTCTGGTCACTTTAACTTTTTCACATTTTGTTACTCTAACAAGAGTTACTAAAAACAAAAATGAAATTGGCCTCATTTTCGAACATAAACTTGTTTCCTCAACATTGAACAATGACATCCATGAATAATTTTATTCGACCTATTTTTACTGTTTTTGCTTCCAGCAGTTTTTTAGTTTAAGGGGCGAGTTAGACAGCATTAGTGGCCATCTGAACAAGCTGCAGAGATCCACAGGTGGGGGAATCGGTCAACAAGACGACGATTAGTCGAACACAGACCGATTTCTAAAGAAAGACACGAAGATGGTTTTCTGGTCAGATGAGACAAAAATGTAACTTTTTAACTCGCATGCAAATCTCCATGCGGAGAGAATCTAACATTTCACATCAGTCAGGATGCCCTAAAGTGGAAAACATGTTGGTGGCAGCCTCATGTCGAACAGGGGTTTTCTCAGCAAGGAAGTGGATGAGAGTTGATGAGGATTTAGATAAATACGAGACAATCACTGCAAAAAACCCCCACTAAATAGCTTTTAATGCGAACATCTCAGTACATTTGAAATAAGACAAGACTAACTTACAAGTAACTTTCCAGCAAGATACAGAAACTTGTTTTAAGGAAATACTTTGTAAATCTTGGTTTTTAAAAAAGTTCCACTGGCACATTATCTCACTCATCATGAGACAATATTCCAATGTTCTGAGTAAAATAATCTGCCAGTGGAACTACAACTTTTCCATCAACATTAAAGACTTAAAACAAACTCCTATATCTCTAACTTAAAGTTACCTTTACGTTGGTTTGGTCTTATTTCAACTCCAGGAACTACACCAAAAATACTTGGTAAGACTTTGTGCTTTTGCAGTGCAGCAGAAAACAGTGTAGAAGTAATTAAAAAGCAAAACCTTCATAACCTTCATACTAAAGCACAGATTTACCTTCCAGTAGAACAATGATCCCGAACACACAGAATGAGAAGAAACAGTTAAGATGAAACAATAATTATGTGTTAGAATGGTCCAGTCAAAGTCCCAATCCTGTTGAGAATTAGTGGCAAAACTTGAAAACTGAACATCCAGTCCATACTTACCAAGACTGAAAAAAATAAAAATAAAAAATAGCAGTGAACTACTGTGTGTCACACGAAATCAAATCAAATTCCTGTTTGGGGCAGGAACACGATGGGATGACAATAAATTAAGACCTTTACCTCACCACAACTCTCCTTCCATAACAGATAAAGAACACCATCAGCTCTCCGAACACGGACGTCACAGAAAACGTTTTAAGCGATCAGGCTGATAGATGGCAACGAAACTGCAGATCGTGTATCGCCTCCTAATTTATCACGGTCCAAACGTTGCGCATGTGTACGCTGCGGCGCGCAAATGAACTTCCAAATCATTTGCAGGGAGAGCTGTGCAGAGGGCAGCGATTAAAACCGCCGATACGTTTACAGTTCTGAAGTCATCAGAGGCGTTTTAAATCAATACGACTCATTTGTCTGAGTGTTTTCAGGTGGGACCTGAAGGACCAGGCGAGTCTGAGGAGAGCCGCTCACAAGGCCTTGCAGAGGGAGGGAAGACTAAAGGGCGACCGCGTGACTCACGCCAACCGCGACGGATATCGTTTCTCACGGCGCCGGGCCTAAATGTTAATTGCGGCAATAGTAATAAGCTTTATTAGATGAGGCTATAAAATGAAAGAAAACAGAATCTGTCTGAGGAGCAGAACAAGAGAGAGAGGAAAAGAAAGAAGGAAGAAATGGCTGCTGTTGAGGAGACAAAGTAAATGAGACATGGACGATGTGACGCTTTGGACGTCGGGTTGTGCTGAGATGATAGAGAGTCATAACTCCTGTTGATGTTTTCCTGCCCAGTGCTCTAAATGCAAATCACTTCTTTCTATGAGTGTTTGCCCAGAATATTTTATCATATTGAATCATCTCACTGTAGTCGTGGACACGCGCGGCTCATTCATTTTGCCAGGCTGCGGTAAGGACGGGCCTAATTTCTGCCATTAAGGACGATCGCTGAATGTTACACAAAGCTTAATTGGTATCTGTTCCAGCCACCCATACAAATTGTAATGATGCAATAACAATAATAATAGAAAAGGAAAGAAAAAAAAACCATAAGTGAGCGGCTTGGCTTTGAAAATGAGAAGTCAAATGGCGTTTGAGAGGCAAATGGAAATCGGGGGCTGCTCCACATTTTTCATAAAAAAAATTCAATACTTTTCCAGATTCGGCTAACCTGGATCCCCGGTAACTTTACGATTGTTTTAAAATATAAATGACCAAATACTCGCTGTGGATTTATGACTAATACATCTGCTATAAGAAGCCTCAAAGTATGGAAGAGAGACTGAAGGAACCAAGGACATCCAAATGGACAGAAAGATGGAATAACACAAGGAGGCAATGGAGGGAAGACACATGGAAAGAGAGAAGCAAAACATAGAAACAAGAAAAAATGGAAGGTATGGAAAAATGGAGGATTCAACACTGAAAGGGAAAAAGGAAAAAAGTATGGATGCAAGGAAGGAAGGAAGGAAAGAATGAAAGAATCAACTTCAGAAGTAAATAAAGAGCAACGGACAAAAGAACAAAACCAGGGAGGTTAAAGAAGCATGTAATCAAGAAGGAAGGAAGGAATCATAGACATCAGGGAGGTATAGAAGGAGGAGGGAACATAAAGGATAAGTAGGTAAGAACAGAGACAAATAGGCTTTAAAGAACAGACATACAATACAAGGAAGGACAGAAGTGAGGACAACATTTTGTCAGCTAATAGTCTGAAAGTACAAATATTTTTTCATTTCAGACCAAAAAAAAAAAAAAAACAATAGTGAAGCTCTGTATTATTCCAGAGGGGCACTGGTAAACAGACACGGTTACACATAAACACACATCAACAAACTAAAACGACCATTATGGAGACAGTAATGAAAGCTGGGCACTCAAGCATGATCAGAGAACATGGAGACGATTTTAGCTTTGCTTTCTGGCTGCACAGCTCCGTCAAGGTAACGGCACACCGAATGGAGAGAGAAACAGAGAGAGGAGAGCAGAGAGAGAGAGCAGAGAGAGAGAGAGAGAGAGCAGCAACATGTGGCTCCTCTGCTGTAAATTAGCCACGTGGTTCAGCCTGCACAGGTTCACCTTCAGAGGCATGCAGTGAATTTCACCACAGCCAAGTCAAAACAATTGGGATGCAAATCCAACACCTCGAGGTGACTTTGGTCTCCCGGGACGCGGTAATCTACCCTCGCTGGTTCAGAGGCTGTTTTTTTTTCTCTTCTTCCTTGAGTGAATTATTGATTTCAGCTCAGCATTTTGTAAATGTTTACCTCATGGGCTCCAGGAACGCCTATGAATCACAACAAAAACTAAAGAGGAGAGCTTGTTGTTGTTTTCTGTAAGCGACGAAGGGGAACGTCTGCCAACCTGTGGCCGTCAGAAAATGGAAAATAAATACAGTAACTTAAAAAAAAAACATTTAATCCATTTGTACTTTTATACATTTGGTAGCTGTAAAGGGAAAGGATACAAGTTTGTAAAAGGTAAAAAATAAAAAATTGTATTGAATGTATAACAACTTTTTCTCAGTGGTATGTCGGTGTACAGACTGAAACTGTTATCATTTCAGATTGAACAGAGTATCTGTGAACATCAATTTTCAAGGATTTGCAAAGGTTTTTAACCGGATTTAAGCTGCACTTTGACTAGGCCACGCAATCATATGGATACGCCTTGACCCTTCCTAATAAGGATCAGTGGAACAAATTCAGGAATTATTTGTTACAGGAAGTAGATGGTTGAAAAAATACTTTTGAATTCAAAGTTTAATGTTTCAATATGATGCTACCAGTGTCTTTAGTGCAAGATATTTAATATGTCAGGACATGAAGACCACCCAACTCGTCTGGACCATCTTACACTGTAAAAAAGGGAAAAAAAAGTACATTTCTACAGTAAATTGCCGGCTGCTGTTGTTGCCAGAACTCCATCATAAAATCTGAGGTAAAACATTTCTTTCTTTCTCTTTTTCCTTCTCTCTTTCAGCGTTAGATGGCACCGTCATTGTTGGCTTTGTGGTTAAAAATGGTGCTGTAGTCGATGCTTTACTGTAATAGAAAATTTAACTTACAGGAAAAATAGTGACTATAAAATGTGCATTAATTTATTAGTGGAAACTTGACGTCAAATCAAACAGTTTTAAATTGCTTTGTATCTTACGACTTTTTCCTGTCACAATTTTACAGTTTATGGCCGTTAAATGTGCAGATTTTATTTATTTTAAATTTTTTTTTACAGTGCAGTCCTCGCTCCCTCTCGGCCCCCCAACACCTTTCCCCTCTGTCTCCTCACCCTGCTGACGCTGAAGACGAAGCCGGGCTGGCCGGAGCAGACGCCCATGAAGCAGAAGCGCAGCTGCCAGTAGAACCAGTGCTCGCAGATGAAGGTGATGAGGGAGAGAGCCATGGCGGCGCCCAGCATGTAGAAGACCCCGGCCATGTTGTCCACGTCCAGCTGGCTGGACATCACCTCGTTCTTCTCGTGGTGGCAGATCCCCGTCAGCCACAGGGACTCCAGCTCCTCCATCTCACCTGGAGGAGGGGGAATGACATTGCAGAGAGGGAATATTAGGGGAAGGACGGAGGCAAGGAGAAGGTGAGGACTGCAACAGATGGTATGACGGGGGAAGGAAGCTGGGAGAGATGGATGAGGAGGGGGGGGAAGAAAGAGAGGCATAAGGAGTTGATGGCGCACTAAAACAGACAATGGAGGCGAACAGTGAAAGGTTGGGAAGTGGTGGGAATGGACATTAAAAACACAGCTGAGAGGACGGGCGTGACGTCGCAAAGAGTTGGCGTGGGACGGCGAAATGATGACGCAGCAGATGAAACGAGGGTTCAATGAACGGTTGGAGGGGCAGCGGCCAGCAGAAACACACACAGGCGCACGTCGATGACATCAAACGTTTCGGTCCCAGCATATGCTCACAGGTGCGTGTGACGGCGCTCTGTCAGCTCGCGGTCCCGTTTGTGGGTCACCTTCTGTTTCATCACAAGCTGCTCTCAATCAGAGCAGAGAGAGGCATGGCGAGAATCGCTTAATTAATCATACAGTCAGCGGCGGCGGCTGCACCGTCAGGAGAAAGCAGAGATACGGAAAACGCACGGCACACCTCCTCTGTGGAGCCGTCGACGAACTAGACAATTAGAGATTACTTTTTCTCACTTTGAAAGTGTAATTATGTGTGACAGTATGAAATTTCCTGATAATCTCTTCACAACACGGCTGCGCATTTCCATCTCTGTAGAAGACGATGGAAAAATTTAACAGTTCCTGAATGACAAAAAAAAAAAAAATGCATGCATCTCTTTCTCAGGGTTTCCTGCTTTTAAGTAGAGCTGTAGTCGAGATGCAGGAAGTACAAAAAGGAAGCTGTGCATCTTGTAAATGAAGAGACTAGATCCCTGCGGGAAGCAGAGGCAAACAGGAAGTTTGGTGATATGGTGTGAAAACCTCCCACTCTCT
The DNA here is from genome assembly GCF_027474105.1 of Poeciliopsis prolifica. NCBI lineage: Eukaryota > Metazoa > Chordata > Actinopteri > Cyprinodontiformes > Poeciliidae > Poeciliopsis > Poeciliopsis prolifica. Next base: position 10,099,425 of record NW_026562385.1, on the reverse strand, counting down.
TTCACCGATAAAACCTAAGAGATGTTTTGAACAGCAGGACAAAAGGTGAATCAAGTGAGGTAGTTTCTCTGAATGCAGAGATTTAACTGGGATAATGGGCAGTGGCAGGAATACAGGGAAAAACTTTAGCCTTTCAAGAGAGAGAGTTGGCAACCCTGATTCGTTGGTGTAACACAATTTTGTAGCAAAGGATTTCATGACATTATAAAGGTAAACTAGTCTGTCTTGTGTATCGAAATAAGAAAGTAAGTAGTTCTCGACCTGCTCTGATAGTAAGAGCGGTTCTCCAAATGCAATTTATTTGTGGGAATACCAAGACGAGCTACCAATGTGGAAGTCAGTATCTGATTTGTACCGTAATTTCCGCACTACGAGCCGCTACTTTGAACACTGCGATGTGACTAATGTAGAAATTTAGACGGAAAAGGCTGGGGTGATCAGGAGGATGGCACAAGTTGAAGGACAAATTTACCACCAGATGCAGACTGCCATCAGTCTCTTTTTGTTAAATTCTGAGACTGATCAAACTTGAACTAGATGAATAAATACACCGAAGATTCAAAGCTTCAGACTAAGCCTGCTGCAATAAATCAATTAATCGCGTGACAAATTAAAATGCACTCTGTAATTTCCATTTGCGCAACTGTTCATTTCTCTTGCGTCTGTCTATCTTTCTACCAAAGTCTGGATGACAAAAGTCTTCAGTCTGGTCCATTGGTCTCCACAAGCTCTTTTTTTAAAGGCAATTCTGTTCACAGAGACGTCATAGTTCATCTCATTCATTGTTCATTTGATTCATTAAATGTCTTCCAGGTCCAGTGTTAAATGTTCGTTACAAATTAAAGTTTATTGATCTTTGACGTGTACTTGCATTATTATTCCACTACCTTTTCATCACTTCAAAATGGTCTCAAAACAACAATATTATCATTTACCGCAATATCATTTGGGATGATGTATCGTCCAGTAGAATTTGTTGTCGTTGGCCTATTTCAACCTGATCAAACCTTTTTCCGATGAGAACGTAAAGAGCATCTTCAACAATAATTCGGGGTATTAGAATCACTTCAGATCTGGACAAGCACAATGAAAACACTCATAGAACAGGTTAAACTTTTTTGAGATCTTCTGATGTTATGCAGCAAGTCTTGGTTGATGAGAAAAAGGTCAAGCCACGTGAAAACTTTCTATTTTATAGAAAAAAACTGGAATTAAATGTGTAGTTTCCGTTTTTGTAGGACAGCTCTTGTATATAAATTTTGCTCCCGTCTGCGTCAAACAACCCGCACACTCCCTCCACAGTGAACCACGGGGCTTTCCGCGTGAGCCGGATCCCTTTCTAGGCCACGAGGAGCCGAGTGGACGGCGAGGCGTGGCAAAGTGACATTGAAATCCTCAGAGGTTGTGAGATGGGGGCCACTCGGTTCCTGCAGTGGCACGGGACGGAGGGGGGAGCGTTGCAGCGAGCCGACCCACATTCACGTACAAACATACACGAGCGACTCTAAAAGTTGGGACGAATGTAGCTAGATCAGAAACTGTTGGTACTGGTGATCGATAAGTAAAGAGTTGATGAATGGAGAACACTCATTAGACTCTTTGGATGTGGGCTGGCAGAAATCAACATCTCCCTTAAACACGCAGGATCTCGACACTTTCTCACTCGTTTCACACGCATCGGCTCATTTTCAGAGGGCTGACCCACATTCACATGTGCGCGCCTTCACACATGCGCTCTCACACAGCGCCCAGAGTCGAGATACCCCAGGAGCTACGCTGGCGCCCCTAACTGGGACACAATGAAGCGGGGCTCCCGGACGGCCCTCGTTGCAGGAGGCTCACAATGTGCTGGAGCGCGTCCAGCCGAGTTGGCTCCGAGACGCGAGAAAACCTCCGGACACATTAAACTCCTCTTACATTTTCCGTTCCGCGTTTAATTGCGTATCAAGAAGGGTCAGCCTGATGACACAGCGGGTGCAGCTGCTGAGTCTGGCATGGGTTGGCTTTCAGTACGACAAGGTTTGAAAGATGTTTCAAATCAACTTGGATGAGCAGTTTAACGTGAAAATTGACTTATTTGACCTTTACATCATGTACAGGTCGAATACATGATGTTTTTGACCTGTTATTCCCTCATCAAAAACGTACCAGGAGTTTTGTTTTGGTTCTTTCATGCATGTTTGAGAAATCCTTTAATCTCCATGGCAACCATTCCACTGTCCAAAACTCCAGGTTGGACCACGCTCCACCTTCTGGACGCAGTTCCTCCTTGGACCTACAGTTTCCATCTCTCCCCTTGACTCCCCCTCCCACTCAGTTCCTTCAGACTAGCCAGCAGCAATTAGCAACCACCTGGTGGAGCTGCGCATCAGCTGAATTCATTATTCGAGCTGCTTCTCAGTGCAATACTGGTAAAAATGTTGAAGGGTTAATAGAGGTTGTGATGACTTCCTGTAGGAGGAACTTCAGAAAGAGCAGGAGTTTCTTAAAGACACAGAGGCCCAATTTCAAGATGTTTAACTGCAAAGTCAAATTTATTGTAAGTCATACAGCATTTTTATAATTACTTGATCATGCTGTAAAATGACTCTATTTGCCTGGAAAACACATAATACTGCCATTTAAGAATGTCTGTCTGACCATTCCTGCTGTTTAAACTCTTTTTAATGAGATGTCAGAAAAGGCAACAGATTAAACAGAGTTTTCTCCGACTTGTAGATGGATGCAATGCTGCCCTGCCCCCACCTGTAGCTGCGAAAAACCGGTCATCAGCTGAAAGAAGAGCACCCAAGATTTTTAGGAACATAGCGGTTGAGCGAACCGACAGGGAGACTGATACTCCCAGTGAGTGTTGTTGAAGGAAACGGTGAGTCAGATCACAAGCTTTCTCAACAATGGTGTTGAGGAATACAGCAAGGAAGCATCAGCTGTTTCCTATGCAGATAAGTTAACCTCTGAGGAAGCAAAATACCAAACCAGTATTAATATTCTCAAGACAAAATACTTTAAAATGTCTTCTTCTTTTTATTTCGAGGCAAACTATGTTTAAATCAGTATATCATGCCCCTTTGACGGCGTTTTAAAAACATATAAAGTAGAAGGTTCTGGTTTAAATAAATTTAAACCAACATTCGTGTGTGCTTACTGAGGAGGCTTGTTTTTGAGCTAATACTGGCTTCTGGGAAACGCAGACTGGGAGAACTGGTTCACCTGTTGACCCACAAATTCTATTACATGTAAAGAGCCATTATTATAAAACGTTTGTTGAAATTTAATCAATGAAAAGCAGAAAAATGCCAACTATTTGGCCTAATTAGCACAGGAAAACAAGAAAGATGGTTGAGAATGTTATTAAACAAATGATTTAAACTTAAACATACCATAGTAACAGATAAAATACCTACATGTGCAGTAATATTTTTCTAGCACTTTGTGGCACAGACCTTCTGTATAAAAATGATTAGCTGTACTCTACCGCTTCAATCTGTACAAAGAGCGACATTCAGACGACATTTAATCGCCACTTGTAGACACCCAATAATGCTCAAGACGGAGCTGGAATAAAGCAGCGTTTCAAAAGCAGAAACCCTGGAGAGTTTGGGCAAAGTCTTACGAAAGCCAAGCGCGATCATAAAGCCGAGGATCCCCACGGCGGAGCTAAACCACAGGTTGCATTGAAGCTCGGTCTTATCTTTCCTTGTCTGAATCTACTTTACATTTAAGTCGCAAAGCTAATCAGAGACCAGTTCCTTAGTAAAGCCAGATTTCTTTTCTCAAACGTGCTAATCAGATGGATAACAGCTTAAAACACGATAACTCATTGCCCTGGAAATGCCGCTGTTGCACCCATAAGGCACTGTACTTCATACAAATACAGCAGCAAATTCAGAAAAGGAGACCAAAAATACAGAGAAAATAAACAGCTTTATGTATCTGTCCCTTACTGTCACTTGAAGACAAAAGGCAACAGTAATGGCAAAATAAAGCTTCCACGTCCCCATTTAAAAATGTAGGATTCTTAGTTTTGTCATCAGATATATATTTCTGGAAATGTTGGAGAAATCCCCCTCCCATGAGCGCCACAGCTCTGGTATCTCAGGGTCTGCATAGACATCACTGCTGCAGAAACAAAGCAGCTATGAGGCAAATAATCCAGCGGTGGCCCAATAATGACATCACTTAATCTCACTCTGCCTCCTCGGACGGTTGAAACTGTATAAACAGTATTAAAAATGATGCCCATACTTTCAAGACAGGACTCCATATTCTATAAATGTAATTTATGCCCTTATGTTCAGACTCAACTAACAAGGGCTTTTCAAAATGGCAGCATGTATGTCACAATAGAAAACAGTGTGACAGCAGCTTTGCACTTGTTAACAAAACTTTTAGTTTTTCACCACTGTGATATTTTGAGTTTTCAGGTGTTTTTGCTTGACAAACAGAAACAGAGCTATTTTTGTGCCTCTTCCAGATGGGATATTGTCTTAGATCCGATATTTTCTCTGATTCTTTCATCAGAGATTGACAGCTGTAAGGCTCCTGACTTCAAACAGTCACCATGTCCTTTTAGAGCTGAGCTCGGTTCAGCTAAATGGATCAAAATCAGTTTAATGAAATGTGAACTTATTTGGAGGCAGCATTTCGATCACACTGGCAAAAGCTAAATGTAGAAGGATCCAATGTTGTTGCTTTAAAAGTCATTTTTTTGTCAACCCGAATATTGCCTGTATGTCTTCTGCTGAAGACCTCTGCTACTTTCTGCCATCTACCTCCTTCGACTTCTTTTAAATCTGATTAATAAAATTATTAGATGAGTAGAAGGTCGCTTACACATGCAATGGTTAGCATGGAGCAGAGGAACAGCACTGCGTGGTTCATTATTGTTCTGCTTTTTGCATTTTTCTTTGCAAGAACACCATTAAAATGATCTTCTTAGAGACTTTAAACAACTTTTTTGTTGATGTTTGCAGATTTATCCCTAGAATAGATTTCCAGCCAACTTTTCAATATGCTCTTTTTCCAATTTCCTCCTCCATCATGCTTTACTTCAGCAGCGTCTTCATGTCCCCAGCTACAAGAAATTCCCCTTACGAGGACAGCGTCATCAGCAGATAAGTTGGTTTCATCCTTTCCCCCTCGCGTCAAGATCGTTGAGAATTTGCTATCAGTTAAAATACGGTCACATATCTGATGCATTCACATGCTGCTGAACCGCTAATCACATCGGTGCAGCCTTCCTGCGAGATGGAGTCGCAGGCAGAGCGCCATCCATGAATAAAAATGGCGCAGAAAACGGCGGGTCGTGCTCACCGTCGCCAAAAAGCTGCAGGATGGCCAGGTCCACGTGTCTCTTCCACCCAGACTCCTTCTGGATGGCGATGCCGTATCCCGTGGTGGCGAAGATGTAGCCGCTGCCAATGGTCACCAGCTTGCAGCCCTCATCCCTGCCGGCCATGTAGTTCAGGACGGCGGCGTCATAAATGAAGGCATCCAGTTTGCTGAGGAAGGAGGGGAAAGACGAAGAGAACGGCAGGGAGAGAGACAGATAGGTTGCAATTAATTAGCACTTAGTAGTCAGACGGCTACAGCTACAACACTCCAATTAACCTGCTAAATAGCACTAAGCCGCCGATAAGAGTAATAGACTTTCACTTGCTTTTGCCAGTGGCTGAGGCTGGCACGCAGGCTGGCGAAAAGGAACGCGAGGAGGAAACTGAAGAGGGGGAGTGAAGGTATTATTAAGGTCATATTACAGTCCTATTCATGTTTAGATGCAGTAACAAAGAAAATGATTTTTCTTTTGTCATTTCTACTATTTGGCAATGAGCTTCTTGTTTCTTTCACAGAGAGTTCTCAAAAAAACTAATACATGTCAATTCAGCACCATTCGGTAATTATTTCCATTGCATCATTATGCTGTAAGTACAGTCTGGCCTCATCCAGTTCTTTTCTGTATATCCATATATTTTACTGCGGTAAAAAAAAATTGCTGCTTGATTGATTTGCTTTTTAGAAAAATGCTCAACAATGGGTTTTGAATAAGACGCACCAAAATACGTGGAAGGTTAAGAAACAGCTTCGCGACAACCTAAACCTCAAACTGTCACAAAGACAGTTTCCTCTCCTGCTTTAAAAAAAAAAAAAAAGATTAATCAAAAGTCTCATAGCTTACGCGATTCATTGGAACTTCAAATTAATGTTGAACAAAAACTTCTGGGAGAACTGGCCTGATCTCTGCTGGGAACAATGCTTTTCAGTCTGGTTGTAAACATGTCTGAACCATGTTGGGGTCTTTACCCGGCCTTCAGACTCTGCAGAGCTTCGTTGACGTTCCTCTGATGGAACGCCGTCATGTAGGTGTGCATCTCTGGATAGTTGTTCCTGATGTTCCTCTCTGTGCTCCCGTTCGGGACCGTGCCAAACCGGAATGGAGGAGAGAAGTCATTGGGACTCTGGAACTAATTACAGGAAAAGAAATGTAAAAAAAAAAAACCTTCACAGCTTTTTTTTTTTTTTAAAGTGATAGGACGGGACCGCTCCGGGCTAGAAACCCTCAACCTCACCTTCTTGTCCGAGAGACCCGTGACTTGATCCACATATTCCTCTTGGATCATGAAAGCAGCCAGGTTGGCAGTGTACGAGGCCAGGAAAATGACAGCGAAGAAGGCCCACACTGACACCATAATTTTACTGGTGGTGCCTTTGGGGTTCTGGACTGGCACGGAGTTGTTGAAGACGAGACCCCAAAGCAGCCAGATGGCCTTACCGATGGTGAAAGACGGGCCGTGAGGCTCTGAAAGAAACAGGCCAGGAGTGTTAAAAAAAAAAGAAACATTTTGATGACTTTCTGAACCAGTGGATTACAAAATAATTTACAATTGCTTTTGTTTTCATTTTGCTATGTTACAATTTAAAAATTAATGTTTTTTAGTGGGGGAGAGGGGAATGAAAAGGTTGTGGGGCCTTTCATTTTTTGTTGAAACTCACATTATCCAGCAAACTCTTTACTATGATTCACATAAATACATTTCTTCAGAACTCTACTAAGTTTGAAAACGACTCCACCCAAATGATCAAACATTAAAAGTGATATTTGTGGAAGGAAATTGTATTATTTGATTACCTTCCGGCAGAATAATGACCCTTAAATGGCAGAGAGCGACAGCAAAAGGTTTCAATCCATCCAGTTAGAGTGGCCTAGTCAAAGTTCAGACCATAATCTAAATGAAAACGTGTTGAAATCTGGAAATTACATTTGGGATTACAGGTGAGCATTTATCATATTGTTTGTCGTGCTAAATTTTCTCTCATGATAAGATTGTGATTTATTGTTGATGCAGTAAATTCAAATTAATATTTTTTTTAAACCATAAAACTGTCAGTTTTGTCTGGATTATTTTCTTACAATTTTCTCCACTATTAGTACAACAATGGTGCATCAGTGCATTTCAATAAATTTTAAAACATTAAATGCCGTTACCTTGGGTGTTTTAGTGATACAAAACAATTATCACTAAAAGAACAACAAATAAATCCTTATTATTGTCACTTATCATTTTCACAATATACTAACACAAAATGTGGTGATAAAACTTTTAAGTCCATATCACCGACCTCTGCTTCAGGTTCCTCCCATTCGATTTTGTGAAGAAGAAAAAAAATGTGGGAAATTACAGGGGGGGAAAAAAGCAGAAAACTTGCATCTGCACTTTTCAGTATTTATTTTAAAATAAGAAATGAAACGAAAATGTTTCATTCAGACTTGTCACATAAAATCCAACAAATCCATCAGACTTTGTGGCTGCACCATGACAAACAAATGACGCTTTCTCATCGCTTCGCTTCATTCATAGAAGAAACTTAGACACAAATCAGACCTTAATGAAATTGTTCAGTTTGTCTGTGAGCTGCTGTTATGCTGCAGTAAGCGATCGCTGTGTTGCTGTGTTTTACGTTTGTGTGGGTGTGTGCGAGTGTGTATTTTGTTGCAAAGTCGTTTTTTTGTTTTGTTTTTTGTTCTTGGACAATCTGACTTCATACGGCGCCAAACGTTCCTCTGTTAAGGCTGCCAGCCGGAGAGCTGCCTAAACGCACCCAGCAAAGTCTTTACAACTCGCCGATGTACTAATTGATACATTATTGCGTCAAGTCCTTTGACAGCAAACTTCGATCTGCACTCTTCATGACACCAAACTCCCACGACGCAACGAGAGACACACACACACACAAAACACAAGGAGTCCTAGGAAAGAGAACAGGGCTGTGGGGAGAAGTTCATCTTCTCCAGCAGATGATGAAGGATGAGAAGGATAAAAAAAAAAGATAACCACTGTCTATATATAGACACATCAGAGATAGACTAGAGGGAGATTGATTTTCCTCTTCTTTTTTTTTTTTTTGTCTCTCATCTGTTCAGATGGTAAGATCTAAGACGAAACTCGCCTCATGGTGTCATGATTTTCTTTGTTTTTTTCTTTTTTCGGGGGGAAATATGGAAATTTATGCAAATGGCCGGTCTAGTGTGAAGGGAAGCAGCGGCAGAGTTCTGCTGAAACCTGTGTTTAGATCCAGCTCCATATGATGAAAAGAGAGCAGAGCGATGAGGAGGAGAAGGAGAAGGAGGAGGAAGAGGAGGAGGATGTAGGAATAAAGGCATTGGGTCAGTGAGAACGGCTGGTTTGCGTGCGGGGGCAGTGTGTTTCTGTGCCTGTCAGTCTTTGTGTGCGGCTAACACACACACACACACACACACGCACGCACACACGCACACACACACACAGTTTGCATTTGTGTTGTTGCAGAGAAGAGGAGCATCATCTGCGAAGCATCTGTACTATCGCTGGGAAAAAATGGCTCGTTGGAGCATTACTCATCTAAACCTTGTTTAATGGAGCAATTTCATTTTCTCTGCATTCACTCCAAATTCCTGTTTTTTTTTTGTTTTTTTTAATATTTTCCTCCCCCTACTGTAAAAGTTGACTGACATCTTGAGTTAAATGTTAGCATGTCTGTTTGTTTTCTAGGAAACTTGCAAAACCCCAGAAAGGACTGGGAAACCAAACAGTTAATCTCTGCAGATGCCTAAAATCTGCTTTTTACCTCAGTTCTCCTGAGTTCACACTTTTTACTTCAATCACAGCTGCAGGTCATTTGAGGTACATCTCTGCAAGTCTTACACGTCTACATAATATTTGAGCCTCTTTTCTTCTTCAAGCTCAGTCTGAGTGAACAGGGAGTGTCCGTGAACGTCAGTTTTAACATCTTGTCACAGATTTCTCAATTGGATTACGTCTAGACCAGAGGTCTGTACGCTCCACCATCCAAAGAGACTATTTTTACCTTCTCTCCTGCTAAATACATTTTGCCTGGAGCCACAAAGTCTACACAACCCTTTTGAATAAAGCAAGCTTATTAAGTTTTTAAAATTTCCATTACTAGAGCTGAACAATATTCTCAAAACTGATATAGCTACATTATTTCAGGAGAAAATCATGAAAACGATGCGATGGAATTGACATCGCATCGTTTTCATGATGTTAATGTCTTTGTAGTAATCAGGGGTGAAGAGGTATTTATGTAAAAAAATAGCAGGGAAGAGAGAAAAGAGGGAAGTAGGTCAGTCACGCTAGCTTGACTTTGACAACTACAACATGTAGATGTGCTGCAGAATTCGACGTGTTTTGTTTCAGTACAAAAAATTAAAAATTGGCCAACACACCAACTCTAACAGATCATCAGTACAGCAGGTGCTTAAATTAGCTAATCAACCACTGGTGTGGTAGCTATTAGCTAATAGTAGCGGTAGCTAATGTGCCACAGTGATCACTTCTTTATAATCACAACATAAAAACCATGCCTGAAAACATAATAATGTAACAGACTGCATGGTCTGTTCGATGTGTGGGAAATGTTCACGTTTTTCGGTGTTGGATCCTGATGCATCAGTGGCGTTGTCGCCAGTTGCTGTGGTAGAGAGTCTGTGAGTAACGTAGCAGACCCAGAGCGAGAATGTGAGTGGATGTTCTTCTGCGTTACTTTCCCCTTTGCTAAATTAATATCACCTACGTCTCCAGGTTTCATTTAGTTAATGGAGTTGTTCTACTGCGACAGCGCAGCTACGGATGGGAGGTAAAAGAATCGTCTTTTTGCCCAACATGAAAAACATGCAACATGTCTGTAGAAATCGCTTGTCAGTAAAAATAACTCGTTTCTTTGCTCAACTTTATTCCGCCCTGTACATCCCCCAAACAGACAGACAGACAGAGAACTCCGAAGAAGAGCACAAAACAATAACATATGCTCCTTGCATAACAGTGCCCCTAGTGGGTGGACATGTAATACAAACAAAACAAAGGAGTAACATTGGCCATGTGTAATTCCATTTAGTTTGCATTATTCAATGTTACTTGAAATACATGTATATGCATATATTTTTTCTCCTGTTAGGTTAGTGCTCTTGGGGACCCCCTGGTGGTGTGGAGGCCTTTAACCATGCCTTGGGCCGGCTATGGTTTTGTGTGCGTTTGTTTGTTTGTAATACCTTGTGGAGACCTTTTTTCTGACATACTACGTTGTAGGGACCTACTGCTCCTGAAACGCTGTTTTTGGGTCAGGGGTTACATTTAGGACTAAGGTGTGAATTGAGTTTTGGCTAGGGTTAGGTATGTAATGGTTAGGGTTAGGTATAGGGTAAGGTTTAGGCTGTAGAAATGAATGGAAGTCAATGTAAAGTCCCCACCAAGACCGCCATACAAACTTATGTGTGTATGCACGCATGTGTGTTGGGAACTCTCACCTCTGCCATCAGCCAGACAGCGGTTGTAGCCCACAGGGCTGATGTACTCGAACACGAACACAGCCACTGCTGACACCAGCAGCAGCATCACGAACATCATCACCCACACATCTGCACTAAAGGGTTCTGAAAGGGTGCAGAGGATGAGGACAATGAATGAAGAAGACGAGGAATTGATAAAAGAAGGAAGCATGGTTGGAAAGAGATGCAGCAGAAAGAATATTTCAGAAAGGAGTCGTAAGGAGGCGGGAGGTGGTGAAGAAAGGAGGAACATCAGGAGGGAGGAAGAGTTTCCCTTGAGCAAGGGCAGCAGAGAGAAAGAGAAAATGAAGCGCGAGAGAGAGAGAGAGATGCAAATGTAGGATGTCATATTGAAAAGAGGAAGGGAGCGTCAGAGAAATTGAGTAGGAGTGGGAAACATAAGAGGGCAAAGAGAAAGAGAGAGAAAGAGAAAATATAAGCAGTTAGCAGAATTATGCAGCTTAGAACACCTTGTCAGGGAAAGTTTACTAAAACTTATTTTAATGCATTTCCACCTGCTAAATCACTTTTAATTCCTTCAGTTTAGGAAGGAGGAGAAGTAAACAAAAACACTTGGATCTCACTAAAACAGCTGCTAAACTCACTCAAGAGAACAACGTCTAATTAAAAGAGCCTTTTTGTTCTGAATGAACCAAAGAGCGGTCCGAAGACTTCATCAAAGATAATGGAACCAAACCAGCCGGATGGGCCACTCAAACCAAACATGGAGACGCAGCATTCAGTTTCTACACACCACAAATCTGGAACAAACATCCAGAAAACTGCAAAGCACCTGAAACACTGAGCTCCTTTAAATCAGGGCTAAAGGCTCAGCTGTGTAGCACGGCCCTTGAATCACAATAAATGAAACGCTGACCAGCATATTTGATGTGTATTGATTATTTTGATGATGGCGGTTGACAAAATGCAATTTTTGCTGGTGGTTTTGTGATTTTCTGACTTTTTTTTTTTACATTTTTTTAAGGAAAGCACTTTGAACTGCCTTGTTGCTGAAATGTCCAATACAAATAAACTTCACTGATTGATTGATCGATTGCTTAATTGAGAGTAGCTGTGATCTAGTTATGCCTGAATGCCGAATTTGGTAAGTTCATAGACTGTAAAGGGGGTAACATGGATATAAGCTATAGTAAGTGCTAACTATTTGATAATGTAGAGAAGCAATGATGTGCTGTGTACTCATCAGTTACCACACCTCACTAAGTGATTGAATACTTTTTTTTTTGATAATTTCCAGGAAGCCAGGTATGATGGTCAAATGAATCTCATCTAACTTGAACAAAACATCTAAAATTGCTGCCCAACAAGTACAAAGTTGGGAAGCAATTGCTGTTGCCTTCTTGGATAAAAAAAGTTGCTTTTATATTTGTTTTTGCACATCGGTAACAACCTTTCCATATCCTGCATCTAATTTGAGCATCAGTTGCACATCCTGGTTGTTGATGCCCAGTGCGGCGCATGTTTCTGATGTGTCCATCCACCAATCGAGCCTTTTCAAACGGTACAATTACTTGTGCAGCATGTCACCGAGCTCTGCATACGCCTGGTAATGAACCACTTATTTGATTCAGGTGGGCTGAACCAGGAAAACATGAAACATTCAGGACACCGGCCCTCAAGGACCGACACTGGACACCTCTGCTCTACATTTACGCAATGACTGGAGGAGTTTTATTCATCTTTTAAAGATGGCGGCTGATCATTGCTACTCACCTAGAAATGCGGAAGGTGAAACGGTGCCGTTACTGCGGGAAACCATGACGCTAATTCCGGTTTCGATGAAGGGAACAGAAAAATCGATGACCTCTGACCTCTCCTCGTTGATGGTTAGGGATCCGACAGCCATGTGGGCATTTTTTAACACAACCTGGGCAAGAGAAAGAAAACGGCATCCATTGCTTAAGCACACATTGGAAATGAATCCACTACTAGAGCAGTATTAAGTCAAGAAACGCAGTAAATGAAAGAAAAATCACTTCAGCTGGGAATCTTAAGAGTTCCTGACGGGAAGTGATCTGAACGTGTTAGACTGGCCTAGTCCAAGTCTCAACCTGTGTCTGATCAACAATCTGTTCTAACCTCAAAATCTGGAGCTTGTTGCCAGATATAAATTGTCAAAATACCAATGGAGAAATGAACAAACCTGGTCAGTAACTAAAAGGGGCTTTAACTGCTGGAATACCAGTAAGATTTTCCAATCGATTATTGACAAATGGTATAAGAAATTTTTTGTTATGCCATGAAGACAAAAAAATGAAATGAAACTTGACTTTTGCCCCTTTTTTCCCTTTGCGGGTCTCGTTATACAATGACTCGTGTGAGGATGTTCAGCCTCATGGCTTTACGGTGGGACGAAGCGATTACGTCTTTGAAAGCAGATGGCCGGCATCTTTAAGGCCCAAGCACAGCAGGACTTCACAAACACAATCTCTTGCCATTAACACACATTTGAAGGGTCCCTCTGAACAGATTGGGGAACTTCAACCTATGGTAGTTCTTTCAGTGAACCAAACTGATACATTTTCATCACCATTGATGTGCAGCCCTTTACAATAGGGACATGTCTGTCGTTTTCTTTATGTGTGACACTTTACATCGATTCTGATGAGTTTGTTTCCGCAATGCCGGCTTGATTCTTCAAAGTTCATGTGAGTAGGACATCGCCGACTTGTTTGCATTGCCTCATAAATCATCAGAGATTTCTCTTCTCTTTGCTACTTTATGATGAAACCGTCTTGTAAACGTGATTACAGATAGTTTTCTTTTTCCCAACATGAACTTGCATTCGGCCAATAGGTGATGAAATTACTGTTGAAATGAAGACGATAGAAAGAGGGCGTAATGGCACACTTCAGCAAAAACAGGAACAAAAGTTAATACATGGAAAGTGCGGCCTAAAACTGGAGACACTGGAGACAAAGATGCAGTATGGCGTGTAGCGACAGGAGGCAAAACTACTTTCCTCGCAGAGCTCTAGAGTGGACACTTGTGATTGCTCACCAGGCCACAGAAAGAGGGAGAAAGCCAGAAGGAGAGAGGAAGAAAGTGGGTTACCACAGTGGGTCATGGCTGCTGGAAATAGCCGGTTCAGTGCCTCTCACTACCTGCCTAACTCCCTTCAGTTCTCCTGCACAGGTGGTATATTTAGACCCAAATTTCATAGCCTTAAAGCATTGGGGTAAAGTGGGACGAGATTGTCTCCCTGAGTTAATAAGGTGTGCGTGTGTGTATGTGTGTGAGTTTGAGACTGTGTGAGTCAAAGCTCTACTGTGCTCTTCAACACTCTGCACTTCCGTGTGAGTCATAAAGGGAAAAAGAGAAAGAGACGTGAGAGAAGCTTTGTTAATCTACCTGTGAAGTGGACCTTTTCAGGCAGGGGAAATGCGACACGTCTGCCTCGCAGATTATCTGCCGTTCCGTTGTTTGTGTGCATTTGTAAGTTTTTCAGTCAGATTTATTCAGAGTATGCAAGTATGGATCTAAATGTGCATCGGAGCCGGCGTGTGTGCGCCTGAGTGCGCGAACATCTCCCTGGGGAGGCGAACGAGTGGAATCAGCAGTGTGCTCACTTCCCCTCTCGCCATTCGCTTTCTCCATCTCCCTCCTACGACTTGTTCTCTCCGTGTTATGAAAGTGACCCATGTGGGTGTTATTGAGAATGATTGAGCGAGGATCTGTGTGCGTTTGTGTGCCTCGGTTTGTGTGCGCGCGTATTGACCAGTGTCTTCTGCGACTCTCTCAGCGAGGCGAAATTCAAAGTGTATTGTCTTTAATATTGCAGGTTTGGAGCACGAGTCGGTGCGGCTCATGAACACAGATTCTTGCTGCCACAACAAAGCCAGGAAACGGCGTGGGGCCTCTCAAAGCATTTGATGATTTCCTCTTTTTAAAATTTGTTTTTCATCTTTTGAAGTCTGACGAGTGGTAAAAGTGGTAAATTGCGAGCTCTGCTCAGCATCTCTGTGTCAGTCAGTCTATAAATCAGCCCATTGACAGTTTGACACAGACTCTTGTTTTGCCAACGTTGAAAGAGTAGGTAGACAGAAATATGTTGTCAACACCATAAAACGTGTTTATTAATAACAAATCTGAAAGTCTTTACCCAGTGATTCAGGGATTCGTAGAAAGCATGTCATGAAGGAATTTATTGTCCAATTTTCCTAAACTGTGAAGTATCAAAACAAGACAATAAGGATCAAGTATATAATAATAATATTCCACAAATGTGGCAATGCTCTGGCTGGATATCACTCCACTTTTCTTGGCAGTTCATATAAAAAGGACCATTTCAGAATCATGATCTAAAGCAGCTTTATTTGTTATAAAACCGGTTTTGTTTTTCAACAATCAGACCCAAATTGTCTAAAGCTTTGGCTCAGTCCACCTTTATTTTACCATAATCGCTGCAGCTGCAGACTTAACTGGTAGCTGCAGGTTCTGGGTTGTTTCGGTCCATTTTAGTTGCAAGGCTAGTATATAATTGCTTTAGATTTATACACAGATGTTCTACATGTGTACTGATTTAAAAGAACACTGCATCTGTGTGACGTGTTTGTCTGAAAAATTAGGTATATATCGTAACATGTCTTTAGTTTTATATATATGTAGCTAGCTGCATCTATAGCTACACAGCTAGCTAGATAGTTATCTACATAGATAGCTACACAGCGAGCTCCCTAGCCATTGGCAATCTATAGAGCTAGAGAGCTAGCTATCGAGCTAGCTACATAGAAATCTAGCTAGATAACTACATAGCTAGCTTACTAGCTAGATAGCTATATAACTAATTAACTAGTAGATAACTACATAGCTAGATTATTGAAATGGTAACTAGCCAGCTACACTAATAGGTAGATAAACAGATAATAGAGAGAAATTTCTCTTGAGTCTTACTCTCCTCTTTCTTTAATCTTTTATAAATGTTTTCGTCTGTGGGCGTGTATGTGTCTGTGAGTTAGAGAGGTTCTTGAACGCAGCTCTTTGTCTTCCGTAATGACTGCTCCTCTGTGTGACAGGACACATTACAGTGCTTTTAGCCTGGCTGACAGAGTTTATTTCAGGTGACCACATTTACAGCTCCGTACCCACTAAAGATGCTGGCAGGGTGACAATAATGGCTCTACGTGAGACATTAAATTGGTCGGTTTTAATGTAAATTGAATGAAAATAGTTCTGGTGGGGTTGGGGTAGACGCATGATGTCCGTGACTTCTGAAGGTCTTTCGCGTCAACGTTCAGACGTTGAGCCACTCAGCATGTTTCCAACAGATGACCTTTAGGGTACAATCGATTGGCTTACCGCTTCCCTCATTAACAAAACGCCATGATCAGTCAACAGAAACACAGCTGGCACCTACAGACTTAAGTGTGAAAACTGACAGTAACCTTGTCATGGGTCCAATGGCCATTAGAAATGTTGTCAACACCAAAGCGATTGGTTTTGGCAGACTGAAAGCAAGATGACGTAATACGCATAAGAGGTAGTTTGGCAAGGGCCAAGGTTTTTGATCCAAAAACCCCAAAATCTGAATGTAACTAAAAATATAGCTATAACATTTTAAATAAGGGATAGACTCTGTTCAGGTAGTTAATGAAGTATTTTATTTTCCTTGAGGACTTTCATTTAGCCCTCCTTAATTCCTCAAGAGTAAGGGAAGTTAATCCGGTACTGTCAAGTAGTGGAGACTGAAACATTCTTAAAGACAGAAAGGTCACCTTAACACTTGCCAGCAGAATTAAAGTGCAATTCTTCTATATGTTCTCCGCCTGACAAGTGACATTTGAAGACATTTTTTCAAATACTTGGCAGAAATAAACTTTGGACTGGACTGAAAAATGATTCACATACTGGGCATAGAGTTTTGGGATTAGGTCAATGACAGATCCAAATATACAAAAATGTATTTAGTCTTGACAGAAACCCAACCAAATACAGAGCAATTGCTTAAACATAAATTTGAAGAAGAGTCACAAAATCGCTTTAAATCAAGGGCACTAATGGAAAACAGCTGAAGTTTGGACTCAAATGACGACTACATTTCCTGCCCTCTGCATCATTTGTTGTTTTCACAATTATTTACTGACTAAAACTGACTTCAGGTCTCTGTGTACCGAAGGCTGTTTGGTAATGGAGCATTTTCCGTGCTGACCTCAAACACTTCATAGCTCTCTCCCCCCCCGTCTTCACTTGACATGGAGCCAAATACAGCACAGCAGCGCACACTCTGATTGCTCAGGTTCTCACAACACCATAAACCTCAGTAATGTCATTAACAGTGTCACAAACAGTGAATCAGGTGCAATCTTCATTGGCAAGTTTCGCACGACAAATGATAAATGACACGGCAGTACAATTTTCAGGGATACGACAGACTTGGATTTGTTGACCTGCGAAATCTGTCGGATCTGCGCTGTTTAAACACTGGAAGTGGAAAGCCAGAGCAACAACAAGCAGAGTAAACAGAAATAAGCGACAGGGAGGGGGGTTATAAAACGTACAGACGTTTCCCCTCACCTCTCCCACCATGCCGTTCCAGGTCCCGTTGATCTTTTTGCCATGCTTCCCGTTCGTGACCAGGTACAGGTCGTACGTAAACTTGACCGACTTGGCGATCTTCTTCAGGATGTCGATGCAGAAGCCCTTACAGCAACGCTTGATGTAGATCCCCGTCTCCTTGGTCTGATTGCTGCATAAACAGAGAGATAAACAGTGTTTAATCCAAAATGTGCATCTGTCTGAATTGGCTATTTCACTCGTGAATGCTGTTTAGAGTTTCTGGCTTTGCCATTCTCACACTGTTGAAGTGTGAAATTATTCTACCTCCGGTGCTGTAAAGCAACCGCGAGAAACCTCCATAATTGACTCGGCTGCCAGTTTTTGTTTTTCTTTTTTGTTGTGGATGTCGATTTTGCTACGGTCAGTTTCAGCTACTGTGACAGATGGGCTGGGGACGAAGAACAAAAAACCAAAACGCAACAACCTCTGGCAACATGTGTGAAGATAAATACGTCGCGCTTTGTTAATCTCGACTCTGTTAAACATGATTTGGTGTGTCTTGGATCACAGACTCACAGCGCTTTGATCTGTTTTCTGCAGGGGACGGTATTCCTCATGCAGGTCCCACTCAGCGGGTCCACGTCTTCCACAATGACAAACGGAGCCTCTTCCAGCGTCACGATGGACAGGTGGTCGTCTTCCCTGGTTGCCGCGCCTCCATACAGCTCGTAGCGAGGCCACACGTGGTACTTCATGGACAAGGAGCCGTTCTCCCATTTACCCACCTGCAGAGACGTGCAGAAAACAAACTCAACAGATGTCCTTCAAGACATCTGTTTTTCTCACAGATTGCCATCCAAAGGCATTCAGTATTATGTATATAGTTCTATTTTGTAGCACATTTAACCATCTTACCTTCAGTTTTTATAAAATTGCTACATACATCAAAGGTAGTTTAAAAAAATGTTGACTTTGCAATTTAGCACTTTGAAATTGGGCCTCTGTCTCTTTAAGAAGCTCCTGCTTTATCAGGAACATTCCTCTATTAACCCTTCAACAAAGTTTTTTTTTACCCCTGTTTCACTGAGACGTAGCTCGTTTGATCACCTCAGTAGACTCCCAGATGAGCTCTGTCAAAAAGGCAGTGTTTGCCTACACCGCTCTTTTTCTGCGCCCAGTATGGCTGCCGCGGGTGATTAAAGGATTTCCTCATCATCCATGAACAATTTGTCACTTTTTAGGGAATTTTTTGGTGGTTAATGACAGCACTGGAGTTTGCTTATTGTTGTTAAAGTAAAAGAGATGAAAACAAATGCAAAAAAACGCTTTTAAAACATTTAATTTTGTAGAAAACCCTCACATCATTTTCAGTTCTGCTTTTATGTTGGCCTATAACGACTGTGGTTCTGAAATGCGGCATGACTACCTTTATATGAAACTGTAAGTAAAACACAGATGAAACATTTATTATTTTGTTATTGTTGTTTTATAGTTTTAAGTGTTCCCCCTCCGGCTCTGCCCTGGACGATTGTCCTTATAAGCATTGAACGCCTCACCTGGCAGGAATCAAAGTTAAAAATGAAATCAGATCGCATTTCACACTACAGTAGCTTCAGTCTATAAAAAAATAACGACTGCTCTGCAGCTACAAATAGTTTGGAGGCATATCATCAAAGAGGAATATGGAGTATGCATGCCTTATAGCAAAAACATCTTCACCCAGTTGGGATTTTAAAGCCTCATGTTGAGCGTCCTGCATTTTATTGCAGGTGGGCCATCTGCCCGTGTAATACACAGGTTAGATCAGGTGAAAAGAATCTGAAGAATGGCATCTCATCCTCACTGAAAGTTGGCAAAACGAGATGAAAAAAAGTTTTCTTAACCCGGCAGCTTAGACCAACAATGTGGTGCGTCTGGTTGCCTTGCGGTGCCGGGTCACATTCTCCCGTTGAATAATTGACATGATTGACCAAACGGGAACAATAGACCGTATCTGATTCAAGCGGGCGAAGTGAAGAGGCCAAATCAATGAAAAGGAGACAAAGATGGCGGGTTAAGCCGGGGAAATGATAACCGGATCACCACAACGGTGACGAGTGGAACAAAAAAAAGAAGAAAACGAAGATAATGAAAAGTTAGAAAAGAAAAAAGAGGAAATCAAAGACAATGAAGTAAACATGTCCACAGGCATTCAAGTTGAAAATGCAATTCTGAAAATTATTGTGCCGAAGCGCAGGTGCATGTCAAAAATTAGAATATCATCAAAAAGTTAATTCAATTCAGTCAGTCGATTAAAGAAGTGAAACTCGTATTTTGTAAAGATTCATTACACACACATTAACTTATATAATAACCCACAAAGGAAGGATTTTAATACAAAAATGTCTGAGTGCTGAGTGCAACATATCTAGTATAAGTTGCTTTAACAGTGACCTTCAGGTAATCAGCCTTATTTAGTTTGGTGTCTCTCATCTTGGTCCTGACAGTGCCTGATGGATTCTGTGTGAGGTTCTGGTCTGATCATTAAAGCAGGCGTTGGTGTCTTTGTGAGTACAGGCAGATGCCAAGTCCTGCTGGAAAATTTATTCAGCATCTCCATTAAGCCTGTCAGCAGAGAGAAGCGTGAGTCCTTTGGATTACGGACCAAATGAACCGCAGCAAAGCAACACCGGCAGATGACAAGACTTCTGAGATCGTCACTGGGTGAGTTTACACTGATCATGAAATTATCCAAATCGAAAGTACGAAAAGAAATTTGATTGACGGAAACAAGCCAATTTGGAAGAAAAAACAAAACAAAACTTGGGTTTCACGCTAAAAAGTTGTTGCGCTAGACTGAGGTGATTATTTAGTGACGTCAAAAAAGATTTTGTAAAAATTTTATAAAGCTGAAATAAAAACAATTTTTCACACCACGAGTCACACGGTTAACAGTTGGATGTTACTACTGGTGAAAACGACAAAGAAGATGACAGGAAGCAGTAGGAGGACGATAATTTGTTTGTGTTTTTTTCGGACAAGGTGCAGCTGAGCTCTCAGAGCATCGCACGGTTCATAAAAAGTTCATAAAACTCTTCTGCAAAATCACTGACTACAATTTCCCCAAATTGCACATGCAGCTGCTCCAAATTAGTAGGAGCTTGTTGCTCCAACAGCCGATGTTTCCTCTGACTGGCTGATAGATCATTATCCCTGGCGCCACAACTGAGTTATGAATGAATGTCATGTAACTGTTTACATCTGTCGCTGCCATGACTTTTAATTACTTATCATGTGAACAGGCTTATTTACATGGGACTACAAGTGTGAAATTGTGTTATTTAGACAAAAATGCAGAAAAGGATTTTAATGGAAACAGCTATGCACTGTGGAAACTTCAGACTGGACGTCAAGCAACTTTTTCCAAAGCACTTTTTACTTCCTCTCAACCCAGTTCTTACATTTTGATCTGAAAACTATAACGAAGCAACTTTCAAATGACAAATTCATCGAGATGCTCCTGTCGTTGAGTGATTGTGCTTGCATCCAAACATGCTGCGTAAATGCGTTGTTTAAATATGGAGAGGAGAAGAGAGGAGCAGGAGAGGGAGGGGCAGGACTGGGACTGGTAGTAGAGAATGAGAACAAGGTTAACCAGAAGGACGAGCCGGATGCAGAGGACAGGGCAGAATTTAGATCACGAAAACAAAACAAAAAACAGGAAGATTTCAAGCAAACAAGCTGTAAAAACAGATATTTCTGCTGAATAAAAAGGGGAATCTGAAGTAAATGAGGGTGGTTAGAGAGTTTACTTGGAACTCGTTCAAATGCAAAATGCTGGATCTTGAGTAGAAGGGTGTCCAGCTGTATGTCTGGAGGGCCCTCCAGACCCTGGAGCTCTACTCCACTCAACAAGCATCACCAATTAGTCAATTTCCCCACAATGCCACTCTGGAAAAAAAAAAAAAAAAAAGCAACCTACCTGGACATGCCAGTCCCCTTTCATGAAGGGGATTGAAGTAGAAACGGATCAGACAATTCGCCACAGCTTAATCCCAAGAGCAGGGAACTGTGGTCAAGTGTGTAAAGTCCAGTTTGCAGACTCATTAAACATGGAAATGTGTTCAAACACATCGCTCTCTCCTGGGGGGGAGGATACAACACAAACTTGGCAACGCAGCCTGGAAAGGATGAGGCCGAGGCTGTGTGTCCCTGGAGCACAACGCAGCTCCTTTTTTTTTTTTTTTTTTTTTCCTGTCTGGACCGAAACGTGTGAGAAACGAGAGGGAGGGACGGGAAGCGGACGTTACCGCACCACTTTGAAGAGGGGGGGCGGAGGGAAGAAGGAGCCGGAGGTCGTCGGAGACGGGGGTTGGGGGTGGGCGGGGGGGAGAGCCGAGAAAATTTGGAAATCAAGTTGGGAATTAAACATGAGCGATAAAGCAGGGAGGTTGAGGTGGAGGAGAAGAGGGAGACCAGGGGGGAACGACTCACCTTGTTCTCTGATCAGAGGACAGAATATAGATTAGAGAGGCAGAAGACGGAGAGATGTACGGAGAATAGAAAGCAGTGGGGGGGAGAGAGAGGTGAGGGAGTCAGACGGCGCGGGATCATCTCCAACACAGATGCGTGCTGACTCGGCAGGTGGCGGCCGGCGACAGGTTCATTTTGGGCGGCTTGAATTATCGATGCCATATGTACACCGCTGGCTTCTCTGCTCCGCCGTACTCCGTCGCTTTTTATTCTGTTTATATCATATCATAAAACGGATTTTTAAAGCCGGGATTTGTTCAAAACAAGCTGAATCAGCACATAAAGTCTACCTGAAGTGTTTTTTTTTTTCCTTATAGTATCCCACTTTTTCGGTTCAAAGGCCTCCATGCTTATGAACAATAGATGCTCTGTTTAGTCCGCTTCCTCCTGTATCTATAGCTGCCGCTGTGCTAAGGAGGGGGAAGGGGGGTGTCTATAATAGCTCGAGAGGCGGGCGGCGCACTCCGGACGGACTACCAGTCAATCACAGGGTCGACTTGAAAAGACAGGCAATTATCGGCAGGCACATCCACACCTACGGGAATTCTGAAGTCGGCAATTAAGCCTAACCTGCAAGTCTTTGTGCTGCGGGAGGGAAAATGGAGTCTGCAGAGATAACCCACGCACACTCGGGGAAATTATGCACGCTTCACACAGAAGTACCACACAGCGAGCCTGCAGGTTCTAACCCCGAGGACGCGGAACATATGTTGTGGAGCCGAGTCTCAGAGTCTCTACGAATGGACTGAAGTTCAGCAGATAGGAATGTTGTTGTTTTTTTATGCTCATGAAAAGCTTTCAAGTCGACACTCCAGACTTTTTCCAAGTGTTTGTGAACTGCATCCAAAAAAGGGAGCTTCACTGTAACACATAGTGGAATTTGATCAGATACAGATACAGCTGCTATATCTGCGTAGTTTATGTCCAGGTTTACAGTTTCACATTTTACTCTTTCATGTTTTGCCCTTAGAAAGGTGTTCTGAAAATGATTCGAATCACTTTGAAAAACAATTATCTAATATGCAGTGTCATGTTAGTACTATTGTTACAATTATAATTGGTATCTTATGTGATACACCAGCTCAATTCCAAAGTGCTAAGAAAATGCCAGATGTTGTGACATTTAAAAGAACAAAAACAAAATGTTAAATGTGTGTTAATTTACACATTGAAGAGTCGACATCCATCCATCCATCCATCCATCCATCCATCATCCATCCATCCATCCATCCATCCATCCATCCATCCATCCATCCATCCATCCATCCATCCATCCATCCATCCATCCATCCATCCATCCATCCATCCATCCATCCATCCATCCATCCATCCATCCATCCATCCATCCATCCATCCATCCATGGCAGTCATTGGAACCAATTGTCTATTATGTATAACCATTTATTTCATGGTACATTTAATCAATAAATTAGTGATAAATTTATTTTTGACCCGTCTGACTCCGTCTCGCTCCCCACCAGCTTAAACTTAGTACTGAAAAGTATTTAATTTTCAATGAAGATCCTCAAGTGGATTTAGGTTTAGACTTTGACTTCATTTGAAGTGTTTATCACTCTAACCAGTGCTGAAGAAAAGCTTACCCACAGCATGACGCCACAACCACCATGTGTTACCATGGGATTGCTCTATGGTAAACTTTTTAATGTTTTCTCTCTCCAGTTGGTTTATTCCTCACACTCATCCACAAAGCTCATATGTCTGTCGTGAATTACAAATCCACAGCACACATTTCTGACATGTATTTGAAAAACAATTCAATAAAAAGGTATTGACCAGAATATGGTCAGAATCAGTATCAATACTTGAAAATTTATGATTTTCATAACACTTTATTCCCCTTGAAATGATAAACTGGTTAAAAAAAAAAAAAAAAAGACTGTCAGTCACGATGGGTAGAACTGCAGCAAGAGATGGTTCTGAAAATAAATCTCCAACATACTCTTTAGATTTTTCTTTGTAAAAACCGATAATGTTGCATCATTTTCTTTACACTTTATGATCGTAAATTACCTTGTGTTGCTTTACCACATCAAATCAAAAAAAAAAACAACAACAACAAAAACCTAAATGGGTCTTGTTCTTGTAACATGACAAATGTCAGAAAAAAATAAAATAAAGTCACCTAAAAGTAACGTGAACGACTGGACTTTGCAGGCTGTGGCAACCTGATTCTGCTTCTTCAAAAAAGTGACACTATTTTATAGTAAAATAAAGTTACAGTTAAACTAGACATGCTGGCGCCTGAAACAGCAGCATTAAACAGTTGAATATTTACTTTTACATCCGCAGTCTCTGCACATCCGAAGTCAGAGGCTTCTGCTGAATTGAGTGGCTCAAAGGCACCTTCGCCGAGTTGATGATATCTAATCAGAGCAGCGCTTCAGACGCCTAACGTCGTTTAAATGCTTAAACGGTAAAAATCCGACAATAGGTCCACAGGGAGACGGATACCGAGACCTCCCCCCCGATCCGCCTGTTGGGTAAGCCAACAATTAGCTTCGAGTGTAGCTTAAAATAAAAAATAAAAAAAATGGATGGATGGAACAGGTACAGCTCTTCCTCCAGATATTTGAAAATGACAAACAGACAACCAGTCGCTGCCACGTCTTGCTCCGACTTACCCGGTCCCACTGTCTCTCTTTGTTGAGCAGAATAATGACAAGCTTGGGGTGCATCTGGTACCCATCTTCGCTGAACGACAGATTGCGCCCCTCAAATGTCACATTCATCAGGTACCTGCAGAGAGAAACAAGGCGGAGAGGGACAGAGCGTCACTTGCTGAAAAACATTGTTGTCAGCGCCAATTTACATATGTCCTACATTTACAATAGATGTCTAAGTATATCATGTTGAATGGTGTGGTTGCTTTTAAACAGTGAAGAGTCTTTTTTTTTTGACATCTTATAGGTCTTTGCTCAAAAACGTCATTTAGACAATGTCAAACAATTTTCTTCTCATTTTTATTTCTCTTTCAATTCCATACTTCTACAAAATTAACATGTATATTCCAGGTTCATGGCCACTGCTCTGAATAATCTATAAGAACTGGTCCAATCTGATAGGCAATGGCTTCACACAATTTATATGACTCTTAAAAGTTACCAATCATCTTCTCAACGTTGCAAAACCCTCGACTCCTCACCGCCCTCATCTCAGTTACAAAATCTCCCACACCATCATCACTGAACCATCAGCTGACAAAACCATGGTCTGGTCATATTGTCTGTGGTCTTACTCATATGGTCCAACTAAAATAATTTAGTAAAACCACTTAGTATTTCCCACTCTCTTTTGGTGTACCCCAAGGCTCTGTGCTTGGACCTCATCATTACTTGGCCCGATCTGCACAGTTTTCCATAAATGATATTTATGGGGATGTGGGCAACACCCGTCCGTGTCCATTAAGGGTGTTCGCCATGGCAAATTTAATAAATGAAGAAAACAATAGGTTCCATCAGTATGCAGATACAGAATTATATTTCTTTCTAACTCTTGAATATCTTCAGTCAGTTCTTGATTGCATATAGGGCATGACGCATCTTTTTTTAAATTAAAGAAATGTAGATACTTCTCCTCAAAGGTCTGAAAAATCAGCCAGGAGCTTAGAACTGAAAAGTATTTAAATAAAACTTTAAGCTTTATTTGACATTTTGAAAATATATTTATCTAATGGAAGCAGGCCAATTAAAAAAACAAACAAAAAACAAACAAACATGTTTTTTGATCAAAAGTTTGGGTGCTAATAAGGTAGCTTTTTGTCCTAATTTATTTCACAACACTGCAATAAAATCACTTTTTTCGCATCGTGAGTCACGTGATCAACAAGTGGACATTACTAGTGGCGGAAACAGGAGTAGCAGGAAGCAGACGACAAGAAGTGATTGGAAGATGATGGCGCGGCTTGTTTTTTTAATGACTTAAAAATCACTTTAATGGTGAAAAAAACCTCATTTGTGTGTAATTTTAATCTGCGTTTCTTATTTAATGGAAACATGGCAATTGCAAAACTGTTTGATACAGAACAACAGGAAACTAGCATTGACCAAACTGGGGACCTAAATACTGTCCAGGGAGTCATTTGTGCAAGAACCGCTACTGTTTGTTATTGTGTGACTTTTTAGATGGTTTGAAGACGTCTCACTTGATTTTCATTTTAATACTGGCCTTACAGTGCGACTCTTAGGAATTGCTACAGGTAGAAAAAGAGAGCAGTGCAATGAATGTCATTATTTTACGAACGCTGCATTCTATACTCGTCATCTAAAGTGACGGAGCGGCAATTTCGACAGAGCAAACATTTACCGACAGGGCCGGTGGACGACGCCGCGCCTGTGGAGACAAAGCATCTCGCATTTTGGCGTGTGCGTATCTGGGTTTGTAAAGGAAAATAAGAAAACCTTATTGCTTCTGCCAAACCAGATCGCTTGATCCGTCTTGGGAGTGAACGCTGCGCCTCGCTGGCAACCTCCCGGTGATTACGGTTACCGTGTGTGTAGGAGTGTGTGCAGAGAAAACCAAGAATTTTCATGTCAGGTGAAATCTTCTCTTTCACACAAACACACACACACACACACGCACGCAAAACATCTTAACGCTTTCAATCGCTCGCTCTGCCATCTCCTCCTCACTTTCCCTGTGACTGTTTCCATGGTAACCTTGCATCAAAACCATGCACAAGTTACATATGATGATATGCAAAAAAAAAAAAAAAAAAGATAAAGAGCAAAACGAGTGGACGTGACTTTAAAGTGATTATTTGTAATGCTAATCGGTCCGTCTGTAACTCGGGTGTCTCGTACGATGCGTCTCTGTAATTTGACTTCCTGTATTAAATATTGATATTTTCCAATAGGCTCTTATGATCTGAATCTTCCCATCTCATGCAGCCCCATGTGCCCGGCTGAGAGCCCCCGTCCTGTAGAGTCCTGGCACCGGTACAAAGTGCACAGAATCTGCTGCATAAATCATAAGCCATTTACAAAATGACTCGACATCATGGCAGCTTTAATCTTTACTGGGGGGGAAAGAGAGAAACAGAAACAAGCGATACATTCATTCAGGCCCTACATTTAAGCCTGTGTGTGTGTGTGTGTGTGTGTGTGTGTGTGTGTGTGTGTGTGTGTGTGTGTGTGTGTGTGTGTGTGTGTGTGTACATCTCCGACAGCAGTGAAACACAAGCATAAATGTGTTGCCATGGCACCCACAACCACTGTGATTTCTGAGCCAATATGTGGCCGTTGCTGTGGCAACGGTAATCTCGCAGAGGGTGGGAACGAGACGAAGTGAGAGGGGGGGGGGGGCATGGGGGATGGGGGGGGGGGGGGGAGGGTTGGGGGGGAGTGGGCGGTGCTTACTGCTGCACTGCAATGCACTAGAGGTGGGAATTATGGGCTGAAAGTTTTATTATGACGTTTTGTTGTTCTATTGTGAAACCATAAAAGTGACAATAAAAACTATTGATTAGGTCTTTTTAGGTGACTGTGTGGCTGTGACTGCATCATAGACCCACAAACACAGATATCGCTCCTGAAAAACATTCCTCTTTGCTTCTTTAGGACACCAGTCGCATAAAGACGTGTGACTCGTATCGCCAAACTGCACACACTACATACTTTCAACTGTATTGACATTTATTGTGGAGAAAATCCTGAAAATGCAGACACATTTGGGGGTTTTTTTAAGCGTCATTCATTTTAATTTAGTGATGCTTATTACATTGTTATGATGAAATATTTAGTGTGATACATAATAAACACACCTCATCCGCTTCTCGTTGTGTGACCAGGTGCGTCGTCTTAACAAAATTTTGCTGGACGACAAAATTGACGCAAATATGACTGCAATAACGATGACAGACCATTTTCAAGTAATGTAATGGCAAATTCATAATAACGCAAGAGCACATTAAGATCAATAAACTTTAAGCTCTAATGAACATTCAACACTGGAACTGGAAGACATTTTAAGTATCAAAAATACATTAAAAACAACAGAAACAACACAGAAAATGAATTATGAAGTTCTTCAAAACAAGGACCTAGTTGAGACCAACGACTGAAGACTTTTATCATCCAGTTTTGGTAGAACGAGAGACAGAAAAAGAAGAAAACAATAAATCATACAAATGGAAATCAATGAGTTTGTTTTAGTTTTTGGTGTGTTTAATTTATTGTTTATAGCGACATGCCAGCGTGTGGCTACAGACTTGACAGTAAAGCACGACCTGAGCAGAGGGACTTAAACAAAGCCAGACCTGGACAGCATGTTGAACTTCACCAGAAGAAACGCAGACAGAAAGATCCAGCGAAAGGATTCCTACCGCCTTCTTTTGTCTGAGATCACTGCCAATCATGTGTTCACGTTATGTGCAAAAAAGACAATAAGAGGAAGCCACACGTCCCCCCCAGCAACCAGACCTGGTGTTTTCAGAGCGCGTCTCGGCTGTGCCGTCCCCACCTGGCTGGCTCAAAGCCAGCGTCAATTCATCCCCAAAAGTTCTTGAGCAAAACTCGCACAAAAACAAAACAAAAAAACAAACAAAAAGTTAAGAACTCGTCGGACTGCGAGAGCAACGCAGACGTTTCCCGCGTGGGCCTGACACAGATAGGTTTCAGCACATGTTCTGCCGTGAATAATGGAGGAGTCGCGTGAAATATTGATAAGTCAGTTTTAATAAATTAACCGCAGCATCAATTAGTCATGAATTACACTCCTTAGCAATTATTGTAGTATTGGATTTGCAAAAAGTGGGGGGAAGGGGGAATAATAAAGTCCAACGTGAAGGATGATTAAAATTACCCATATGGTGTTGTGGCATATTGTGCAGTGTACACACATGGGGTGTACAGTGTGAATGGGAGACGAGGTGCGACGTTGTTTCGTGTGTGAACGGGGTTGTACTCTCAAGTGTGCACACAGACTTGATGCATAAACACTCTAAAAACACAGTTTAACTTGGGAGCTGAGTGACGGATAATTCACATTTCCTCACATGTTGAACTTTTCCATGTTTATGTCATCTTGCCACCACAAGCTTCAAAAGTATTTGTTAGGATTTAATGCGAAAGAGCCACAGAAAGTAGTGCGTAATCAAAAGGGTAAATTTACATGTAAAAATCTGAAAAGTGTGGCTTGCATTTTGCACTCCTCTGAGGTAACGGGGCTCCTTCTGAAAGCGATTTGTGTTGAACTTTCACCAGCTGTGCTCAGGTTTTTACCCATTATTTACAAAATAACTCAAGCTCAGTCCGATTGTTACATCCCAAATAATCAGGGTTTAGGATTTGACATAAACCCTCAATTGGGTCTAGATCTGTGCTTTGACTGGGCCATTCTGACGTATGAAAATGTCCTGCTGGAATTCAAACGTCTCTCTGCCCGGTGTTTCACTCCATCCATCTTCCCACCAACACTGATCGTGTTTATTGTCCTTGATTTTAAAAAAAGAAGAAAAGAAAGCATCCCAACAGCATGATGCTGCCGCCTCCAACTTGAAACAACAACTCTGCGACTTTTCCATAAAGAAGAGACTTGAATCTTTGCGATTTCTGGATTCAGCTTGTTGCATTTTACTTCATTTGGGGGCTTCAGTCTAAAGGAGGATGAAAACAAATGCATGCCGCACTTTTCAGATTTTTTGCCGGCAAACGCTCTAAAAACCATTCAGCGTTTTTCTTACATTTTAAGGTTAACCTGAAATCCAAATGAAATAAAACATTTTATGGCATGATGTAAAAAATCTGGTATAAACACTATACTGTGAGGCATTAGTCATGGCTCCATTCACAATCAAAAACAAAACCCTACTTCTATTTTGTTTGGTTCACAATTTTAACAGGTAGAGCCAAAGACGACAGAGCAGCTACTAGAACCGAGACACATGGCTTTGATTTGATTTATTTTTGGAAAATGATGCGTCGTGCTAAATTAAAATTCATTACGGCGACAAACTACCCGAAAACGGGACCTCTTAAAGTGATTGGGTTAACATCCTTGAAAAGAGGAGACAACCTGAGGCACTGCTTGTCTTTTTAAACTCCTATTTCAGAGTATTTTGGAACGAAACCTGCCTAACATATGCACAGGAAAACAAATGAGGAACCTTTTTAAGCCCGCAGCAGAGACAACTAAATAATGCAGCTCAGAAAAAGTAGGGCTGTGCAAGAAAATGACTTTTTTTTTTAGACAAACAGAGCTTGTTTAAACAAAGTTTTCAAACTGTATTACGCCCTGTAAAGAAAGCTGACTGGAGATTTATTTTTTATTTTTTGGTGGTATGGACTTTTTCTCTATGCTCCATGGGAATTGAACATACTGCCTTCAAAATTCAGCTAACTAGTAAACAGAGTCCACCTGCGTGTAATTTAGTCTGAGTGTAAATACAGATGTTCTGTAAGGACTACGGAGGAAAAACAAATCAAACCAGAATCGGTCCGTCCCTGGAGAAAACCCGCTCAGCAAAATACTTGGAGACATTCCATTTTTGATTTTTACATGTCCTCTGTGGTCTGACCTGGCTGCCGCAAACTAAGTGGTCTTTTGTAAATAACTGCTCAATTTACATAAACAAATATTTTCACAGACACCTTCGTTTGGTGACCGTGAGAGCACATTAGTGTGCAGGAAGGCCAAGAATCTTGTTATTTTATGGAAGCAAAGAACTTTAGGAGAAAGGCAATAGCAGGTGGCATAAATTAGACTCAAAACCAGTTTCTAAAGTGGTTTAAAGGCTTCTTATTAAAGGCTTCTGGAAGTTTTTTTATTGATATTTTCTGACTGAAGCAGTTTTTGCAGTATGTTCCTACGACTTCTCTCAGATTACGTTAATATAACTTGTGCAAAACCATGCCTTTAAGGCCAAGGTTTGCGGTGTGTACAGTTGGACCAAATAGCTACACTATGACAAACTAGATCAACAGATCAGGAAAGAGATTAAGAAATGAATAGCGAGGACGAGAGAAGTAGCTCTGCTATGCTAGCTTGACTTTGACAACCTTAACATGTGGATGTCCGGTGGAATTCTGTGTGTTTGGGTTCAGTTAAAAAATAAAACAAAGGTGACTTAAACACATCGACTCAGTGGAGCAGGGGTTTAAATGAGCTAATCAACCACGGCTCTGTTTTTAATTAGATAATAGGAGCAGTAGCTAATCTACCACAGCGATCACTTAATAATCGCAAAATAAACATCAAGTCAAAAAACATGAAGCTGCAGCTGAATGTTCTGTTCTTTGTTTGGGAAAATTATTGTTATTATGACTATTATTATTATTACTTCCATTACTATTATTTAAAAAAAAAACAACAACAATAACAACAACAATATATTATATTATTACTATTACTGTTACTAGGTTTCAAGTATTCAAGGATTTTTTATAGTCATACAACCTTGAGAGTTTGTGGTACAAAATTTGTACTCGGGTCCCAGAAAAAGAAATTCACTACACTAAAAAATTAAATTCATAAATAATAAAATAAAATCAATAAATAAACAGGTGAAAAATAAAGTAAATGAAGTGATATATGTGTAGTTATGTGTCTGTGTGTAAATAAGCTCTGAGGAGAAGCTGCATTTGGTGCAGCTTGAGTTCAGCAGTCTGACAGCTGAAGGGAAGAAACTGTTCGTCAGCCTGGTGGGTTTTGCTCTGGATGCTTCTCAGCCTCCTGCCTGAGGGGAGTGGCCGGACCCCCCTGTGTGCAGGATGGGTGGAGTCCTTCATGATGAGGAGCGCCCGCCTCCTGCATCATGCTGTGGAGAGGTCTGAGGTGGTGGGAATAGGTGGCTTCCTTGCCTTCAAGCTGGGCCAATGCGCCGGCTCGCCTCCCCCTCTTCTGTGTCCGGGCACAACATTTCCTATTGACCATTGCTCCTTGCACCCTGCCGCGCCAGTCCGTTGGTCTGAGGAGCCACTGTCCCCCAAGTGCGGATTTCAGCTTCGGTGATAAATCAACAGCCGAATTGTCTCCATTGGCCATCAGTTCGTACCTCAGGTTGTACTTGAAGTTGTTGCTGAACTCTTTTCAAAAGCAGCCTCACAGATGTTAAAATACGGCTCAATCACTAATGCTAATAATTGTAATTGTTATTGATATAAATAATTATTATGAAAATAATCTTAATTAATATACGAAAGAACTTCCCCAACCGGGGAAGCCGGCTTCTGAGAACAATCATTTTGATCCTTCCTCAGAATCCTCAGCCGGGGAAGTCTTGCTTCCCCGGCTTCCCAGCCCGGGAAGTAACCGGCTTTGCAGCCTGGGAAGTAGCCGGCTTCCCAGCCCGGGAAGTAGCCGGCTTTGCAGCCCGGGAAGTAACCGGCTTTGCAGCCTGGGAAGTAGCCGGCTTCCCAGCCCGGGAAGTAGCCGGCTTTGCAGCCCGGGGGAGGCTCCCCTAGAGCTTCCCCCGGCTGATCAAAAAGATTGTTCTCAGAGAAGCAAACTTCCCAGCCGGGGAACCTGGCTTCTCAGCCGGGGAACGTTCAAAGAGAAAAGAATCGAAAAGATCGAACTCAGAGACAGTTCTCTTGTCCTGAGAGCGACTTCTCTCTGAATCACTACCAGGAAATAGGTGCCACAAACCTTATTCATTCCGGTGGTCACATATCCATCGCCAAAACCCAGGGGAAAAATAATGCTAACTAATATCTCTGCCATACTAACAATTCTTGCAAGACACAGTGTTGAAGTTCGAAGAGCTGCTCAGATGTGAACTGATGTTTTGAAATGCAAGCATTCATAACTTCAGAAGTTCTTTGGTCTATTTATGTCACAGGTGAGGACACAGCGACAATGAGGTCACTGAAGTTCTTAGGCTTCTGCTCATTGTTATGGAAATGATTGGATCAGTTATGCATAACCTAAACTACTGTATTAATCTTTTGCAACAGCATCACCAAATAATTTGAGGTGGAAGTGAAGGACGGGAGTATTGAACAGAGCGAAGAATAGTTTTTCAAAGTTGTTATATATCTATATATCTATGTATCGATTGATAGTTGAAATCCATGAATACTTGAGCCCCCTCTAAAACAACTATGACCACCAAATACACTTTAATAATTAGCTCGTTAATTTGCGGGAATAAGTCATTCACAACAAACAAATAGGACAAATATATTTCATTAACCTTTTAACAAACAAATGGCTGCTACAGTGATAATTAGTATATCAAATTAAATTAATTGTCTAATTTTTTTTTTTAATAGTTTGGTGCTCTTTGGCATCTTGCTTTGAACTCAGGCTTTTCCTCTATCAAACATGCCATTTATTTTTGTTTCTCATTCAGAGAGACTTTCTCCAAAATAACAAGCTTTTTCTTTCCTCCGCTGTTGAAAACCCAGTGCAGCATCTGGTTTGAGGCGATTCCTCTGGATCCTGCTGGAGATGTGCTGTTATCTTAACAGTGCTCTTCGGCTCCTCCCATCAGTCTGCGGTTTCTCATACTGAGGTCCTCACACCAAATCTCAGACCCAGCATGACTGATACCTGCTGGCCACCAACTGGTGAGTCCGTCGTGAAATCAACATACTGGAGCTAAGACTAACATCGAAGGGTCACATCGTCAATATAGTTAATGTCTTTCACTCAGTGAGAGATTTCATGAAATTAAAGAACTTTCAGTAATATTATAATCTATGTATTATGTACAGTGCTTTCTGTACAAAAAAACCTGATTTCCCAAAAAACGGGATGAAAATGCTGATATTATTTAATCATTTCCAATAATGCTGAAATTTATTGCGAAGATATAGAAACATCACACACACGCGCACACGGTAGGACGTCTGGGAAACCAGAAAAGTCAAATCAAAGAGCCTTTTAAATTGAAAACACACAGAGGTGAGATCATAAAGTGTAAAGACAGCTTTACTTTACTGACCAGTTAATAATAATAATAATAATAATAACAATAATAATAGCTTTTTTAATTAGCTTATATATATGTAGGTATCTGTGAGGTAGTGTTTTTTTCTTCAAGGTTGACCCGCACCCGGAACAGTGACATTTACTCCCCAAAAAGGAAAGCTGTGTTAGTGGGATGTTACCAGTGGAAGGACAACCAGGGGGCCGTTACTCAGGAGCTCCAGGGAATCTGTCTCACCATTAGTGCCAGAGTTTGCGGTGTACAATTCCCTGTCTGTGTCACCACCAAATGAGTCCAGCCAGACCAACACAGACTCGAGTAAGCATTTCATCACAAACTCTTTTCCCACCTTTGATAACAGTTTTCTCTCTCTCAGCTTCATCAGAACTGGAGATTATTTTGTTTGCCTGGGCGTCTAACTGCTGAGTGGATAAGACTCGCACAACATGGTATCGATGAAGCCTCTATATACACCCTTTCCCGAGCGAGACACCTCCAGGTAACGCTCAGGTTAATGATGGACTGGAAACCGGCATTCACCCAATTGCTATGGAATTTGTTGGAGAACTAACGGGGATTTTTTTGTTGCCAGTCGCAGCCACTCTCAAAGGAAACGTTTGTCCAGATTTTACAAGCTCTTTCAGGCTCTAACGAAAACAACGGTCAGCTCTGAGTTCTCAACCGTGTCTGACGCGTTCTGAGCAGAATCTCAGCGCAGTGGTGAAAGGGACGGGACAATCAACCCCATTGGCCGATGGAATATCAGACCACACCAGCCGCTGGTTGCCCATTCCATCAGTAAAAACAATCATTAAAGGCCTATTTCACAGTTTTTAAAGATTTTTAGCACTTTTTGATGTATATTTCTGAGTAAAACAAAACATAAAACCTATTTATACTTTTTAATCTTGTAAAAAAAAGACATTAAATTAACATCATTAACTTTTTCTTTTGTTTTTAACACTGCGTTATAATGACCTTTTGGACAAACTGGTGGCTATGATGTCTTTGACTCAACTGTCTGACTTACAGAACAAATTTCCCCAGTCAGGTTAGTTTGTTCAAAGACAGTGCGATCGTCATCTGTACCGTCTTGTAAAGTCAAGTCAAAGTCTGTGGTTCCACAAATTTCTGTCGCTTGTCCAAAGCAAACCTCCCCAGCCGGGTCAGTTTGTTCTTTGGGAACGGATGAAAATTTGTTCCAGAAGAAATCATCCTGAGAGCCATTTTCCTCTGAGTCGTTTCCAGGAAAGAAATGGTCACACGCTTTCTTCATTCCTGTGGTGACTGGGTATCCAAGCCCAAAACGGATTGGGAAAACAAAAGAGACTCACGTTTTTGAAATGCTAAACATCCTTATGAGACACAAAATCGAATCTCAAAGAACGGTTTGGATCCTAACTGAGGTATTGAGATTAGAGCGTTCAATTTAAACAACAAACAGAGACGCAGAGTGAAAAGGTAGAGGTGGGTTTGAGTTGATCACCTGTCCAGGTTCTTCAGGTAATTTCTGAACATTTAATAATCGAGAAAATTGAACTAATAAAGTCATTCGTTTACTGGTATACACCATTCACAGCAAATATCAAACAGGACAAATAGATTTCATAAAGTATTAAAACAACTGGCTCTTACAGAGATTATTATGTGAAATTAAATCAATTGGAAGAAACTGCATTAGGGTTTCCATCAATTTAATATGTGCTATCACTGACTATTTTCACATATAAAATATGTTTGTGTCATGTGGCACATCTTAGCCAGCTGCTGAGAGAAAAATTACATCTTGGCCTCATAAAGTTTGGG
This sequence comes from Poeciliopsis prolifica, assembly GCF_027474105.1. Taxonomy (NCBI): domain Eukaryota; kingdom Metazoa; phylum Chordata; class Actinopteri; order Cyprinodontiformes; family Poeciliidae; genus Poeciliopsis; species Poeciliopsis prolifica. The sequence continues at coordinate 10,063,885 of NW_026562385.1, read as the reverse complement.
CATCGCTGATCTATAGTTTTTCTTATCTCTGCTCTTCAGGGTTCAGCCAATCAGTGACAAGGGGAGTGAATGGCACTTCCAGATTGGCTGCTTTACAAACACTAGTATCATTGCATAGCAAACTAATAGGATTATTAAATGGAGTCGACATCTGAAGTCCTCCATCCATGCTCAAAAAAGTAGATTTTAAAATTCAGTTGGTAAAAATTTCTGATTTTTTTAGATGAGTAAAATTGAATAATAGCTGGGATTCAACAAAATAACACGTTCACCTATGATTTAATCAAGGCACGTGTCAAACCAGGAAGACGCAGGTTATCGATGAGTAAGAGTTTTATTATTCATGAATGGATTGCACAACAGGACTGAGAGCCAGCTGCCAGCTGTACAAAAGGTAAAACTGATCTGTTGATGATTATATGAGAAATTACAGAGGAAGAGAAGTGTCTTTTGAACATGTCTATATTGGAGGAAACGATAGAGTGAAGGACATTTAGGGACAGACAGATTAAAGTATTAAAGTTCAGATAATAAAAGACATGAGGATGGATGATAGGGGGAAAAGAAGACAGGAAAAAAAAGACAAGCTTTCTTGACCTAGTTCCAATTATACTCCTCAACTCCCCAAAAAAGAAATGCCACCTTTCAAACTCCTCCCACTGATCTGCTCCATAAAAACACAGCCAAATGTTCTGATCCAGACTCAGACATGGGGGGAAAACAAAAAAGCCAAGACAAACAAACGCACAAAGACATCTGAGGAAACAGAGGCGCACACTCATCCCTCTGCTCCGCCGGGTCAACATGCTGCCTCGGAGCGATCTGCACCCACAAACACACACAGACACACAGACACACACACACACACACGCACACGCACACACACACACACACACACACACACACACACACACACGCACACACACACACACACACACACACACGCACACACGCGCACACACAGATGCTCCGCTGAAAGCTTACCGGGGGCCACGCGAGTTCAAACCCGTCCACAGAGCTTAAAAGCTCTTGACGCCTTTCCAACTCCGAGCTCATCTGGAACCTGTCCACGCCTGGCAAGGTCAGGGCCGCCGTTGTCACACTCACGATTCTCGTGCTGTTGTGTATTGCTCACAAGTGATTTCCGCCACCATCTTTTTCTGTCTCTGCGAGCTTTCGCCTTCGTTTTTCTTCTTCTTTGCTGCTATCTTCTTTTGTCAGGTGGGTGCTGTGGCGTTAGCTGGAATGTCACGGCGCTGGCTACGAAGGACTTCATTTACTTAGTGCCGTCATATGTCCTTCTCTTGTAAATGCTGAGCAAGGCAGAGAGCGCGCCATCGGTGTAAGTCGACCAGATGACAAAAACCACTCGGCAGATCGTTCAACGTAACTGGGTGAGGATTACAAATCCAGAGCATCGATAACTCCATGAACATATTCAATCAAGTCATAATCCAAATGGGAAACGAATGTAAAGCCATGCAAAATCTTAGTGACTTGAGCTTATTATGAAAAGGCTTAAAATAAATGTAGCTTTTATTGCTGCAGCACAATCACTGAAACAAACAGATAAAAGCTAAAAGGGAGTTAATTTCTGTCAAAAAACTCTAGATTTTTTTAACATATTTGCAAGAAAAAAATCTGGACAACCTGATAATTATTCAAGATTAAAGGCATAAGTTTACAATATGAACTTCGATGTTCTTTGACAATGTGAAATCAAACATGTACATGAAAAACTGATGATGAAATTACACACTTGTGACAAAAAAATGCTTAGGTCCTTTACATTAGGACTGAAGTGGTAACTTTAGGAAATAAACATCAGGATATGAAAGTGTCAGCGGTACATCAGGGCTCTTTTATTGTATCAGAACGACATTTCACCAGTAAGGCCTTGGACGGGGAAAGGTGAAGAAGAAGACTGAAGAAGAAGCTTCAACAAGCTGGGTGTACCATGTATGCACCCAGATGCATATCTCCTCTGGCTACTGCTAATGACAATAAAGAAAATATAAAAACACATTTCCAGAGCTCCCAGTTGGAGAAGTGCAGCATCATGAGATCATAAAGTCTCCATAGCAGCCACCAGCATCTACAGGCCTACTGATTGTAGAGTTTGCCAAACTCTTCTTCAGATTGTGTTGTGTGAATGGAGAATCGGTGACTACAAGCCACAACACAAATCAGAATCTAGAAACATTAAAAGAACATACCTACCCTAAAAACTAAATACAGAATACCAAATGTGACAAAACCAGAACCAATCAAAACACCGAGCTAAAGTTCAAACCTTTGTCACTCTTTGCTTTATGGATTCAGACTTTCTGTGAGAGATTATGGTGCTGCAGCAAAAGATTAATATACATTTAGGTCTTTTTACGCATTCTTCATCAGGGAAATCATTAAATGTGACAGACAATATATGAATTATTCTCCACATTATAAGCTGCATATTACATGTAGAAACAGAACCAGGTCAAACAGACGGTTAATTTTAATTTAGAGGTTTCAATGAAACAGGAGGGCTTAAGATCTTCTCCAAACTGAAGGTGACCAACAACTGTGTCTTTCTAAGACGAGTAACCAATGAGTGTGGAAAATTCATAGCACCATTAGAAAGAGACGTCCATGTGTTTTTAAAGGTGTCCTGCTATTGCTAAGCTGGAGCATTTAGCAATAAAAGTGTGAAAACAAAATATTCACAGCACCCTGTTTTCTGTTTTTCTTGCATTTTGTCCCACTTTAGTGTATTATATGTTATGTGATAGAGCTACACAAAGTAATGCATAACTTTCATTAGCAAAGAAATAGAAGAAAGTCATAAAAAAAAAAGTTTTGGATCTTAGTGTAATGTTTTCAGAGTGGTTTAGTGGTGCACAAATGACAACGCTTTCCCTTTTATTAAAAAGAAATCACAAAAGAGAGGAGCTCTTAATATAAACATAAGTGACAGGTCTGAAATTCCTAAAAAAATAATGTAAGGGAACTATTTTATTCACCAATGATGCCATCATGATGAATAACTAAAGCAACATTGACATAAATGTGTAACATATTTCTCACAAATACCCTGCATATCTAGTCACTCTCTCCTCATCTGTTGTTTTGATTCTCTGAGGCTGTTTTCATACCAGGTAGTCCGGTGGACTCGGTTGGATTGGGGACCAAAACTGGCTGCACCAAGAACTCCAGAAGGAAATGACACAAAAACCTCTGAAGAAGACACCGAGTATGTCAGATTATTTCTATTTTGTCTCTGGTAAAAGACCGTGAGCTATTTGTCCCACTATAGCGAGACTCACGCGTTTGTTTTGGTTGTATTTACCCAGAGTGCCTTGCATTATAGTCAACTTCCTCCTTTTGGGGAGGTTTCCGGTCCACTTGATGTTCACATATACATTGAACAGAACCGAAATATAGGTTTTCTGGCAGAATACAGTTTGCTTTTGTGTTCTGCATCAGAGTCCAATTCACACCTCCCCAAACGAACCAGACTTCTTCCAAGCCAAACAAAATGGACTCAGCTGTGAACTGTCCAGGAAGTGGAGCATCCTTCCAGCCAACTAAGCGCTTCATTCAGTTCAGAGCAGATTAACTCTTAGCCAATTGCTAATCTCCTGATTGAACACTTGAAGACAAAGGTTATCACCAAACAAATGTAGTTAAGGCAGCGAGAGGCGAAGGATCTCAGTAGCACTCGCAACTAATTTAATCAACTACACAGCTAAGTTGATTATAAAACTGCAGGTCTGAAGTGCAGACAATGGCCAGGGAGGAGCAGGGCAGTGCAGACGAGAGGAAAATCACCAGGAGGAGAGAAAGAGAGGAGAGGGGTTGTGAGCACCAATTCACAGAGGTGAGCATAGAAAGCGGAATAGATGAAAACAGACGTGCCACCAGAGAAGAAGAAAAGAGAATACCGTGGGGGCAAGGCAGACAAAGGCAAACAGGAACGGGGTTAGGATAAGGTTGAACAGAGCACGGAGCGGCGCAGGAGAGTTGAACAAAGCAGTTCAGGCACACACAAATAGAGTAGGGGAATAATATTCCAGGGGCAGCAGCAGCTGCCATGAACTACACTACTGGCTCGAAGCAATAAGTAGAAGTGAAACAAGAGCAAAAGCCTCAGAAAGGAGTAAAGCGCAGACTGGGACTGAAGTGATATCAGAGGAGTACACGGCTAAGCTCTGAGGCCTTGGTGAGGGCTGCTGGGGTTCACATGCAATCAGCCACGGAGGTGAGTGGTACTGTATGTGTTTCGGCTGATGCCAAAGTGGGATGTTAGAGTGTGATTATAAAAATAAAAAAAAGAGGTGTTTTTGTATTAACTTAAGCTTCTGGTGAGAAGCTAACACCAGGATGGCGGAAAATGTTGTGCACAAAGTGTTTCTAAGCCTTCTAAGCAAATCATCAGAATATGAAAATAAACTATATATCTTCTAGCTATACGGAGACTAGCTCCTAGCTTGCAGTGCTAGTGGATATACAGACGGCCTAATGGCAACAATCCTAAACATACAACCAAATCCAAAAAGGAATATTTTAGATTAAAGTCATTTAAAGTCAACGGATTAAATCTGACTGTGGAAAAGTGCCAAACCGTAACCATCCATTCTCAAAGCAGATCAAGGTTTTTTGGTGGAGGCTTACCCCCAAAGCGTTGCAGCTGTAACTGCAGCAAAAACTGTTTCTAAGCGTTATACAAGAGCAGAACTCTTGTCAGATCTTTTTCTACAAACTTATCAGAAAACATACATTTCTTTTCTCCCGATTCATATTATGCACTGCTTTGTGGTGCTCTGACAAAATTGAAGTGTTTTTCATAAGGAATATCTAAAAGTGAAAATGGAAAAGGCACAGGGGTCTAAAATTATTTTACAGTGTGTGTGTGTGTGTGTGTGGGGGTGTGTGTGTGTGTGTGTGTGTGTGTGTGTGTGGGGTGTGTGTGTGTGTGTGTGTGTGTGTGTGTGTGTGTGTGTGTGTGTGTGTGTGTGTGTGTGCGTGTGTGTGTGTGTGTGTGTGCGTGTGTGTGTGTGCGTGTGTGTGTGTGTGTGTGTCCCTTCAGCTCCATTTCAAAGCAGCATTGTTAGAAGACACGAGCAGGAAGCCGGTTTTGTCACAACAGCAACCCGAGCGCTGTCCTCACTGAATCACTGACAACCTCTTCAGTAAACAGGCCTCAGACGGCGCTGCTCCTCCTGCACAGACAGACACACCTGTTTGGTCCTGACAGCCTGCTCCTCTGCATCAAACCCCCACGCTGTGAGTGAGCCGACGTGGACGGCGGCAGGAAGGTGAGGCTGCTCCTGAAAGCACTCTCCGGCGCACAACGCGACAGGGGACGGCGTTCTCCAACTGGAACGCCACTGAAACCAATTAGGCGGAGCGCGGCGCGGCCGGTCGCACACTTCGAGAGCGGTTCAAGAGGCCTGCTGCTGAAACGGAGGGCTGAAGGGACGGGCTTACGTTTCAGAGGGATAACAAGGGGATCTGATCTCTGTGTAGGGAAGGTGAGGGATTGCCGTTCAGGAGTGCGGGGCACCATCTGTGTTCTTTTGCAAATATGCTGATCTACACCAGACTGAGACGCTGAATCACCTGAATGTGTCCTTATATAAAACAGCTATATGTGGCATTTTCCCTTTAGTTATTCAATGCCATATTAATCTGTGTTAATTTAAAGGAAAGTGAATGCTTAAAACTTTAAAGTATCTAATGTTTGTCCCCCCAGCACCAGTCTTGCATTCAATTAAATTTTAAGATAACAAATATGCGATGATTGGCTGAAAGTTAAGGGAAAAGGGAAGTTTTTCAACCCAAAAAGATCATTTTTTAAGATCTCAAAACTATAGTATGCAACTTTTACTGCAAATATATCTTTTTACATATTTGCTGAAACTGACACTATGTTGTAATATTATTGTATGAAACAGACAATTTGAAAAAAAAGGAAATATGTTCAAAAATTGCCATTAAAAATCATATTTTTAAAATTTTTTAAGTTCAAAATTAAAGTTATTTGCTGTCTGATGGCAGCCTGACAAAATAGGAGCAATAAAAATGCTTTGACTAGATATGTCTGGTAGATTAAAGACCTTGTTGAATGTATGTAAACGCAACAGGCTTGGACTTGGTTTCTGTGAATTCCTGTCGCTAAAGGTCTCAGCATTAGGGAAAAAAGATTCTTGACCTGGTGATCCCCAAATTAAACTTTACCCTGATGTGTGGAACATTGCTCCATAATTGATCCAATTGGACGTCTTCCCTTTAGAAAGTCTTAGTACGGTTTGCTATGTCCTCCGTCTTACCTGAGGACTTCATTGGGGTTGCCTGAGATTGGGGTCTTCTTTTCCGGCGCTCCATGGCATTCAGATTTCAGCAGGGTGTGAGGTCCGCGGTCCATCATCATGGTGGACGTCGCCATGGTGATGATCGCCACGCCGTCCCGAACACGGGCCTCCAGACCATAGTCCCACTCGTCGTAGGATACGGAGAGCAGACCTGCGACGACGAGGTGAGATACGTATGCCGTGAATAAGTGTTTTCCATTTTGTTTTTTCTCTTTTGTGAGATTTAAATGTTAAGCTTATCAAACATTGTCAATATTGAAAGATAACCCAATAAACCTGCCATCTGCCTCCTCTTATTAAATCTCAATTTAACCTAGGTGACATCACTAGCTATGCTCGCAGGCGATTACTGTCAGAACAGCAGAACAAATAAATCAGTAAAAAAGCAACCTGTTTCACAACGCCAGGCTATAAATTAAGGAAGATACGAGTCAGCCGATTCTTCTCCAGGCAATTTATAAGAAGAATGAGGACAGGTCAGCCTTGTTCAATGCAGAGAATTAAAAGTCCGACTCAGTTTCGCCCGATACAATTTACGTGTCATCAAGATTAGTGGGTTAGTCCATAACATGACATAACTAGTTTTCCTGTCCTAAATCGGTACATTATTTAGGCATTACATATCAGTTGGGATTATTCCCACACTGTTCTGAACAATGTGCTTCTCATTCTCCCTTGTACTTTGTAGTTTAACACTCCTAAAAATGGTTGTAAAAAGGAATAATGGAGGAAGGTTGTTGTGAGGCTTCCTGAAGGCGTAGTGTCTGAAAGAGCAGGAGCTTCTTAAAGGGACAAAGGCACAATTTCAAGGCATCAAATTGCAACGTCAAATTTCTTTTGAGTCATATTTGACATTGTTCGCTTTTTTGAACCTAGTGAATGTTACTTGATTGGGCTATAAAATGATGGTATAAACGACTTTGGCCTTATTTTTACTAAAGTCGTGGGTTGCGTTTTGTAGGGCTCGTTTTTGAACGTTGCTCATTTGGGCTTGGATATATGAAGAGACACACAATCAGCCCCATAATTTGTCTGACATCCAGTTAGTGTTAATCCGACTCTCCCCATTTCCTCTTGCCTTTTTTTTAAACCCCAGCTTCAAGACTTTAAAAACATGTACTTTCATTTATGTTTCAGTGTGTTTATTTTTCTCAAAGCCCATCCCTGAGGGTGACCTTGAGGAAACTCATTCTTCATTACATTGTTTTGTAACCAAGTGTTTAAACCGTTCAACATAATTGTCTGAAGCTCTGGGAATTGCTCCCTGTTTTTCTGTAAAGCTGGGGTCACAGCCGGCACTTCGATTTTGCTCGTTATCCTATTTTGGAACCATATTAATCTGAGACGAATGAAGAAAAAGGGAGCAGACTAAAGTATGATGAGTGTTGATTTATTTTGAAAATCATCCAATCGTGCGTCTAATGAACAGCTGTCATTTCAGATTAAAATCTATATTTTTCATTCAGAATGTAATTAACTAATGACAAAGCATCAGCACTAAGAGATGAGACACAGTGTGTGTTACCTTGTGCAAAAATGTTTTATCTCTTTTAATGACAAACTGGTGTCATGATTTCATCTCGTTTTGGATATAATCACTCTCCTCAAACCGGACTTACGACAAGTCCGATTCCGCCATGATGCTCTACTTTACCTAAAGCTTTATTTGACATTTCGTTGGGTTTATTTCAAATGTATTGGAGGCATATACACAGAAGGAGGAAGGTGTTTTTAGCCAACCAATGCTAAAGCTAGCCCAAAGCACAAGATTTTGGTATTATACTATGTACAACACATAGGGGCGCTGACCTAGAGAAGCCACCAAAGCAAAGGCGGAAAATCATTCTTAGTTGATTTTTTTCTTTTCACTTGAGTCGTGTTGTCTGATGACAGGGAGCTAAAAGTGAAGAGGCACAGAATAAAGCTTTGGGGGCAGAAAATAAATTGGTTAACAGAAAGTAGGTTAAGTTATTTCAGTAAATATTCACATTAGCTTAGATTACTAGCAAAATGGCAAGTCACTGTTGTTTTGCAACTGTGTGCTGCAGCTTACAGATGTGGATGGGTGATATTATAATGTGTCAGCATACACGACCCAAAGTATGTAGCCGATCCATGCTAATGGACAGCAGAGAAAGGAGGTTATCTATGTCGATGACTAGCTTAGCAAAAGGGTAGGGTTAGGGTTCAGGTGCTTCTTATACATATAATTCAAACTATTCCCTGCTGAGTGAAAGATGCACAGCTAATCTCAACATGTTACTTTGATAGAGCGACAACCCTTTAAATCTTTGCCTGTCATTTAGGACGTGGAAATATTCACACAAGCAAACAAGAAAATCTGTTCATGTTTGTTTGTATAGAAGGTTTGAACAAGGCAGTTCCAAGTATTTCATATGATAAAAACATGAAAAATATTAATACTGTGCAAAATTATTAGCCAAATCAATAGTTCTTTTAATCCGTGTGCATCTAGAAAAAACAAAATTCAGCAACCAGGAGGCTTTACACAATACAAAGCTGTATTATTGTAGTGCACTGAATTACTCTAGTTTCCTAGCAACTATTCATAACATTTTGCCTCAAAGTGGAGTGCCATTTAAGAAAGCCAGTGACTAAAGAGCAAATTGTTTACCTCAAATTCATTTTAATTAAAAATGCACATTTCTGCCAGCTGTCCATTTCGGTACGTTAAAAATCATCTGGATTTCTGTCGCCGTTCTGGTCTTCGGCCCGGTTCATCCCGCCATCCATCGCTCCGTCTTCCACTGAGCCCCGTCCTTTCCCTGTGTCTTTCAGTTGATCTGCGTCGATCTGACAGTGTATGACCACATGTCAGCCAGTCCACTACCATGTCAGTGGGCATAAATAGACAGGCGGCCTGGCAACCTGCCCTCCTCACGGGGCCTTAGCGCTGACAGCTCCGGCCCTTCAGGACCACATCTAAAAATCTCACAGTCTTGACACTTTCTTCACACGCTCCCATAGCTTGTTCCTTTTTTTTTTTTTTTTTAACACAAAGTCACTGGTTGTATCTTATGGAAAGGAAGCGGTGGGAATGTGTGTAAGTGACGTGTGCTCTGAGGTGGGTTCCTCTGCACCTTGGGAACGTGCCGCCTGATGCATATGGATTCATTCCTCTTTCAGGGCTTGTTGAAATGTCATAACACGGCCACGTAAACGGGTGACGTGTAAGCTCAACGCCACCACATCTGAAATGTTCCACCAGTTAGAAAAAGCGACTGCTGATTAAAATCTGGATCTTCCTGTAATATGCTCACTGGGAAACTCTAAAAATAAACATCTTTTATTGCAGCTTTTCAAAAAAGCAATTTTTCGTTCACATACATTTATGTTCTTGTGAGGGGGGAAAAAAATTCCCTCCAAGAAGAAGTAAGAAAATATTTGTTGTCACAAAACTCTGATCTTTGCCTAACTTTAGCTTAAATTAACAAGTCATGTTTTTTTTTGTTTGTTTGCTTCCTAATATGGTGGTCTATTTCATTTAGCAACTCCTCAAAATGGGAAAGTTAAGGGAACATGCACTCAGGTAAGGCAGAAGTGTGTTTTGAACTTCATGAAACAGGAAGTGACTTCAGAAACGCAGCCTATATTTTCTCATTTCTACAGTCAGAGGAATTAAACTCTCCAGATTTTTTGAGGTTAGTTTCACAGCAGATTACTTTGTATTAATTGTTGTACCAAGGCCAGAATTAAAGTTGTACTGTATTATCCTTTACGATCGTGTTTACAAAGGCCAAACTTTATTTCAGAAGAAGTTCATTGCTATGAGTCCTGCATGTGCAGTGGCTTGCAAAACTATTGATACCCCTTTAACTTTTCATGCTTTGTCACATTACAACCACAAACGTAAAAATATTACTATGTGAAAGACCAACACCATATCTTAATAGCCCAGCTGTGCTCTGAATGTCTCCACAGATTTTTCCCTGACCTCTCTAGACTGAAACCAAAGCGAAATACACAATCTATGTAACACCAGTAGCGACGATTTTGGAACTTTATGGAAAAATAACATGTTTGCAGTGAAGATCTGAATGATTTGTAAGCACTGTGTGAACATAGCAACTAGCTATCCATTAGCAAAAACAATGCTAAAAGGCCTAGTTAAAGAGTTTTTTTTTTTTAACTTTATGACAAAGTCTGGTTTGCATTTATTGGTTTAAATTTCAAATCTAGAATTCTTAGCTCGATAGCTTATTTATGTCAGTAACGAGGACAATTTGACTTACTATGCTAGCACATATGAGTAGAAGCAAAAAGATAAATGTGAACAGAATGAACAAGGAGCAGGCTGGAGTAAGACAGAAACCTTACAGAAATGACAAAAAATACAATAAAATGAAGAAAGTGGAAATGCTAATTTTGACAGAGCAGCAAGCTGCTTCTGCAGAGCACGACGTAGCGAAGGCATCACTGGAATTACTCCTGAGGTTTGGAAGCACTTCATCACACACCGTGCAAATTATTAAGCGTACCAACCAAGCAAATTATCCCCACAGCCAGCATGCACCTTCTGCTGAACTCTGAACCACAAATCATCAGTGGCATGCTACGCCACAGTGTCGTCTCACCCAATGTTTGTTTAGAGCTCGGTGCACTTGACTGCCCCTGAAGGCATCATGTGGCTCCTTTAATGTTCAAGTTGAGAGAAGAGATAAAAGCTTGCTGAATGAATTGACGGGGCAAATATTATGTGTCCTCTTTTATTACAGAGGAATTGGTTTGCTGGGCGAAGAGGACTATTATCTTTTTTTATGACAATGTTTTTGGAAGAGAATTGGTTTTTGTCTGGATATGAGCGTTTCTCCACTTCAGCAGGTTTTTCAGCGTCTTCTACACAATGATTCTCCAACCTGTTATCGCAGCTACTACCAAAGTAAGTACAAAGTTTTGACTATCTTTTGAACTTTTTGAAGCAGCTGCACAAGACAAGAAAAATAAAAGATATTTTATACATTGGCAGTCCATGTTTTGTTGAATGATGCAGTTTAATTGCTGCATGTGCTCCAGCTGTACCCACAAGTTCAAATTTTCAGGTTGGAAATTGGAAAAGTCAAAAAAAAAAAAAAATCGAAGAATTCCACCAAACTAAAACTCAAAATCCAATATGGCCGCCTTACATGTAACCTTAGTGAAAGTCAAACTGAAAAAAGTTTTTTTTAAAAAGTTTCATTGGACATCTAGTTTCTGGTTCAGTCTTTCACACTCAGTGACTATGCTGCCAGAAAGTTTAAGCGTACAAAAGGAAGGCAGTGGCTTGTATTGCTAACAGTGGCTAGCCTGATACTGAAAACCAACAGCCATTGTTCTTGGACCATTGGTGTCGTTTCCATCAATGTTGATTTCTTTGGATCTATCATCCAAACAATTAATACATACTTTGCTTCTGAATACCCCTAAAGGCATACCACAGTTTAAGAATCATGACTCTAATGCAAACCGTGCATTAAATGTTATTGTTTCCACACAGGTCAATATGGACGGTTCCTTCGGTCAGAAAGAGGAGCATGGCAAATTACATTATTATATACATTATTGGATTAATGTATACAACCTAATTGTATACATCTTCACTTTTTTTCCATCTTTCCGAGGTCCCACCACTTTGAGAAAGACCACTCAAAAAGACTTGTGGTATTGACTAGAGGGGAGTGAATACAAACGTAATTGAAAACCATTTATCATTTCTCTCCCATGTCACAATTAAACACTACTTCTATCACCTGAAAGCCCCACTGAAAGATATTTATATGTGTGGCTGTGACAAAATGTGGAAAACTTTAAGCAATGTCAACACAGTTGCCTGGCACCCGCAATAGCAGGGCCATCTACAACCTGGCTTATGTTTCAGCATATTTCATTCACTGTGAATTATACGCTTTCCTCTCCATTTGATGCTGTTCAAAATCCGGGCCTGCTTCGACTAACGTGTTCTGGCACATTCTGTACCTTATTCATCACGCATAAAACGAGTGGTTGACATTTTGCCTACTATTTGTCATTACGTCCCATTTGATTTATGCCATGATAATTCAGCTTCAACAACGACAAAAAAAAACAACAAGGTTTGCGTGTGCAACCACTCCACAGTTCCACTTAGCAATCAGTCAGGCTGTACACAAACAACACAATTATCTCTTTGGCCGCATAAATCAAGCGGAAAGTCATTATGTGATTTAAATAACCAATACGGTGATGGATCAAACTTCACAAAGTGAATCTCTCATTTGGCGCGTCAAGTCACCGTTTTGGCTCCCCAGGCTGACATGAAAACACACTCGGTCCTGGCCTGTTTGGTGCCGGGGGCCAACATGCATCGTTTAGATTACAATGTAACGTCACCGACACACTTAAAGTCTCTTTCTAATATTTAATTGGAAAAAATGTGGGAGAAAGAGTAATACTAGAAACACATAGCAAGGCACAAATACATACCATGCAATGAAAAGTAAAATAAGTGAAACTGATTCACTGCATCATTAGTCAAACATTAATATAATTACGTGTATCACAAATGCATTTTGATCAAGACACAAATTTCATTGCATGACTGTCAATTAATATCTAAAGTTGTTTTTAAGGACAGTTCAATCTATAATACTTCAAGAAACAAGTCAATTTTGATAACTATTGTAAAAAAACGTTCTACTATTTGTGAAATAATTACTTTTCAAAGAAGAAACAGGCAAAAGATTTTACTGCAAAAATGTGGCAGCTGATGCCGCCCTGGAGGTGGAGTCGCCCAGGGCGTCTGCCCACTGTACACACTCACTGATACTAAGCAACACACTGGGCTGCGTTATTTTTCGCCTGGTGCTCTAAAAGGCTCAATCTTTGACAACAACGTCCAAAAGTGCAGTAGAGGTAAGAAGTTTCCCCCTGAAACTGCTGAGGACAGGCAGTGGTTTAATCCTCACTGTAAGTCAAACACCAACAAGCTCTTCATGTGCGCACATCCACCCTGCGAGGGGAGCAGGCAGAAATAAAGCGACGTTCTGATGGCGGGAACGGCAGCTCCAGACCCAACACTGAGAGATTTGGCTTCCCACTGGGATCTGGCCTTCCTCAAACAGCCTGTCCACCTCAGAGTGCTGCAACTTGTGTTACATTTGGCAGCCTGACAGCTGTGCCCGACAGACCGCGCGTGCAGGTTGAGTGCTTAATACGCCCCAACTCAGAAGTCACTTGGGTTGACCTTCAAAGGTTAGAGCGACTCCGGCGAAGATGTGGGCGGAGACGAAGACGAAGAGGCTCCTAACTTATCATTACAAAAGGTCGCTTTGTTTCTTCACTTTTCTTTTTATCTGAGGAAAGGTCCCCAACATCCAGACTTAAAATCTACAGTGAAGAAATCAGTTCTCAGCAGACCGGAAGGGAGAGAATGACGACTTTAAGTAGATCAAATCAGCTCCTTTTCATTGGACACAGAAGCACGTCGAGTTCGGTCAACAACTGGTTTTGAAAGCCGGTTTCTTTTAATTTCATCATGTCATAAAATGGAACAGACCACTCTTTCTTAACTAATGGGCCCCAACTAAAAAGTGGGCCGCGGTTCACTCAACTTGATTAATTTAGATTATGGCTGCAGAACGGATGAGGAGGGAATGTTTCCTAAGTCTTCTCATACAAGGTGATGATCTCAAACTAAAATAAAAAGCTATCGTCAAGGATTAGGGATACAAGCTGTTGACTATCTAAAGATGATTTCTCTCATCAACTAATGGTTAATTGATAAGCGTCCGTTTTCTCAAAAGTTGAACTTTCTCTTGTATTAAGAGGGCCAACTGTCTTTCTACAACATAAAGGGATCATTTTTTTATAATATGCCTAATGGCCCCTTCCCACGCCGTTTCAACATTATTTTGGGTGAGCTGTATTAAACACTGACTGAATAAACAGGAAAAAAAATAGAAGACTAAAAGAATAAAACATGTGAAACATGTGAACAGAGAAATGTTGACAGTATCTGCTTGAAGGGATGTTAAAACTTTGCTTCATGAATTGAGACAGCTCTCAAAAATCAACCGCTTATGTTTTCCATCATGACACTTTTCGGTCATCATAGCACATCTTCATAGCACTTCATAGCACATCTGGAATTTTTGGTTGAGAAGTTGATGCTGCTCCACACACAAATCGGAGGAACGAGTGCGATGAGGTTTAAACTTAGGCAGCTTGTCATGTGTTTATATTTATAAACAGAGCCACATAACGTGCATTTCCCATCCCAGACTGAACTCTGCCTGCACCGTTTCTCTTTTCCGTTCTGGTAAGGTCCCGCCATCTTTGTTTTAGCATCAACTGGCTGTGTTTCAGAGTGACCAATGGCGCCCTCTACTGGATGGCAGCTAAACTACAACAATGAAAAAGGTCGAAGAGAACGCCATCACTTAATCAATTGGAACAAATTTTAGTCTAATAACCATTTATAGGTAATAATGCCAGCTAATTATTTGCGTCCCTAAATAGGATAGAATTGTGTTAAATTCACAAAAAAGAAGCCTTTTTTTTTGCCTACCTGTGGGAAACTCTGCAGGCACTACGTCAGTGTCTCCAGCAACCAGCGAAGGGACGATCCAGGTGTAACCGTAGCCAGTGATACCTACGGAGTGGGCCACCTCGAAGATGGTGTTGGCCTCCTCTTTTGTGCAGTAGAGAAGAATCACTGGACTCTGTAGTTTCTTCAGCTGGTTCTGGATCTTTGAATCGCCGTCGTCCACGGACATGTCAAGCAGCAGAACTTCCTCCATCTCCCAGCCGACGAAGCTGTTCTCGATGGTGTTTCGGATCTGAGACGGACGTGGAGAACAAAGACGGGTTATGAGAAAGAGCTTCATTAACATCCGAATCCAGTACGTATGGTGGCCAGTGTTACGCCACCATATGTACAGATTAAAATTCATTTGTTTGCATTTTAATTCAAACATGGTTATAACACAACGCAGTCAAATTATGTTGCTGCTAAATCATCTGAGGAAATGTGACTCCAGGTTCAGCCTGAGGAAAAAGAAAATTCCAAATGTGACATCATCAAACTTTTGTGAGTTTTAAAATTCAGGTTGTGAAAAAAAAATCTTTCACATTATTGGCACCAATATGATTCCTGAACCACTCAGTCTCCTCAGAACAGTCAAAGCTGAATTTAACTTGAACGCTGGTCAAAAATATTTGTTTTGCACTTTAAGTTAATTTGACAGAAGTTATTTTCTACTTATATGAAACCCACACCAAAGTCTGAAGTTAAATCAGACCAAACGTCTCTCATTTTAGCTTAGTTAGGATCACCAAAATTATTTCTATTTCCTAAATGCAACAAGAGTGAGATTTCATTATTAACACCTTCAAAAATGAGAATGATTACTATCTCTTTAAGGAGTGAGAGAAAGCTCAGAAGAAAAGTTTCATCTGATTGAACTGTGTGGGGGAAAAAAATTTGTTTTTTGATTTTGCGTTTGTAAGCGTCTTCTTACTTTGAGACGTCATTTCGGAAATGCCTCATTTTTAAACAGGTGGATTTATTGCATGTCAACACTTTGAAGCCACATTAAGAAATGTGCTAGATGCATTAAGAAAGTGAGAAATGATGCTAATTCAATTTCTAAATGGGAAACATGAGGGTTGAAAAGTTTTCCAGGTGACAATCACATAAGACCAGCTGACAGGCGCCAAGCAAACATCTGGCTGCTTTAAAAAAAAATTATTTTTAAAGAAAATCTAGGAATACGTCGCTGAGGCTTCAGCCTTTTTCACATGTTGTCACAGAACAAACAACATTTTGTATAAATAATAAAACCAAAGTAGCGCTTCATTGCAAAGTGGAAGGAAGAAAATCAATAGTTTTTGGTCGACCAACATTTTTCTTCCATTTTCTATAATCTACTCAGTCTGCTGTAAGGAAATATGGTTATAATAAACTCCAATAAATAATATCTGCCAGCAGAATCTCCCTGGGGGTTTTCTTCAGTTTGATAAGGTGTTTTAATTCACCAGATTTCATTTGAGTGAGCCGGACCAGATCAGAGCCGAAATAAACAGCCTTTATTATGATTACATGCAGTGACATTATAATCCACATAAAATTTTAGGACTTTTATAATCATCCATATTTAATGAAAAGACATTTATGTGCCGCAAATACAAAATGACAAGTTTTAGGTTCAAAATGAGATCTGAAAAGGGACAAAAGTACCCCAAACCAAAATGGAGTGTTATTTTTGTTTTATTAATTAAATAATATTTTACTGTCCCTCCAGAATTTTTGAATTTTTTTCTGTGATTCTTTTTTGCGGTCAAAATTGCAGATATTTTGGTGCTACTTTAGAAATATTTGTAAGGAATCTTGCAATATTTGCACTTATATATATTGTAAAATGTGACTTTTTTTGTTACTCACCATATGGATCACAAACTGAAGCAAGCAAGAATGAGGAAAATGTGTCGTAAAAGTAATACTGCCACCTGCAGGTGGGAATTAGTCACCTAAACCCAATGGTTTTGACCGTATTTGGGGACATTTTTCAATAAACTCAAAGTTAGCTCACAAATGGCTTGAAAAAATGAGAGGATCGGTTTATTTGCCGTAAATTTCCAAGGAATCGGGAAAAATCAGCGATTGGTTGAAGTAATTTAGCAATTGGAATATAAAAGGCCGCAGAAAAAGTTAAGACAGACCAAATTTGACCACTGGTCCCCGAGTTTGACATGTGTGACATATCGTCTTGATAAAATACTTTGAAGCTCATTATATATTAGACAAAGCAATAAAAAGATGAAGGGGGTGTTAATACGGTACATTCATGATCCTTACCTTGGTGACGAAGTCCTGGTAACCGGGGTAGTACGTTGTGACGATGGAGAAGATGTACCAGTCGTACTCCTCCATGATGTTCAGGATGACAGAAGCCTGCTGCTCGATGGAGGGGCCAAACTGAAAGAACATGGAGTTGTCATCCTGGCAATAAACAGAAAGACAGAGTGTAAACGGTTACGCAACGCCGTACGGCACCGGCCTGGACTTTAATTTAGCTGGCATTGCACACAGAGGGAAAAGGCCATGACTTAAAGGACAGTGGCGGGTTTTGTAACATTATTGGTGCGGTTTATGAAAGGACATTAATTTAGCCGCCTTTCTTCTCTGGCTCACTGAGGAGAGTGACAAGAGGACTCCTGCGGACTTGTAATGATACCGGTCATGATTTTCATCAGTTCCCTTTTGCACGCCTTTAATGAGTTTGTGGCTGGAACAAATTCTGTGGACTCAAAGCTGCTGTCTTTAATCTTATCAGCTGCTTTCATCAGTGTGTTTCATTACAACCAACAAACCGATTTCAGTGTAGTCTGTTTAATGTTAGATTAGGTAATATATTAGAAATCGCACACGTCGAGTGAGCGATTTTACTTCACCCAAATATCCTCCAGCTGGGAAAAAAGATGCGAGCTTCGAGAAAGTGAATGAGCAAACATGGCAGAAACTGCAAACGAAATTCAAAACGTTCACAGGCCGCATGCCCTCGCCCAGGAAGTGTTAAATCTCAGTTTGACAGATAGGGAACATGCACCAAATAAATAAGCGGTGTCACCTAACAGACTCTTTAGCAAACATTTCTTAAACACTTCTTTTCAAGCCTGCGTGTTGCGATCGGCGTTGGCACCAGATCGCTGAGCCAGACAGAAGAAGAGGAGGAGGTGAGAACTACTAGTCTAGACGCCGTCCTGCAGTTCTGCATCATCAGGTTGCTATTGTGTAAGTGAGTCACTGTGTTAAGAGTCAAACTCATGTGTACTCCATGTACAGTAGTATGTTCATTCTCCTGGAGAGCCATGCTGCAAACGGGCCAATTCATATAAATGAGTTATTTATTGTTTTGTGCATTCGAATGAGGCATAAAACAATATGCCTTTGATTCTTTTAGAATCAAATGCTCAATGCGAACTGCAGCGACTGAGTCAGCTGTCGCTGCAGTTCCCCTCCTGAGCAGTAGGCACCACTAGAGAGCAACGCGTCACTGGCTGAATAAAGAAGAGTCGTGCATGAAGTGCATTCTTTATAAATAAATGCTTCAGATTTACGTTAAAAGTAAAAAAGAAAAGAAAAAAAAAGTGAAACATTAACCCAAATGTCCTCTAGCCAAGAAAAAGAGGTGCGGTTTATGAAAGTAACTGAGTCAGAAGGTCATTTTTCTCCACAGCCACCAAAGCAGAGTTTTGCTCCAGAGTTATGAAGCAACTACATTTTTGAATAAAAGATAAGAAACGACCCAGTTCTGAGAGATGAGGGCATAACCCAGTTCATGCCCCACATGTAACACTGTTAGCTGCCAAACCACTGAGGTAAGGATGGGTCTTGTTTGTGAGCACAAAGTTTCCCAGCAAATAAAAAAAGCTTTGTCTTCTGAAGTCTTTTAAACCTCTGTGTCTCACATTATTGTCCTCTCCAAATATTCCTCTATTTTTCTCAGTGTCTGAGCCAAATGACTGACTTTCCTTCCAATCACCACATATGGAGCTGGAAGAGAACTAAGTATAAATGGACACAGGAATTAAATGCTTTGGCAAACATTTGATTTGAGCTGGAAGCTTTTCTCTCACAACTTGAAAATGAATGTTACTATCTGGATCTACAAGCGCCAATAAAATGATAAAGAAAAGGTTGTAAAAATGATCATGTGTGCCCTTCAAACAATTTTTTTCATGTATTTAATGGTTTATGTACAAACATGGTGAATTAAAAATACAACATCCGCTAATCTGGGTTTTAAATTATTCAAATCTAACCTCAAGAGCAAATTCCACCGAAACTGAATAAGTATGTGGAAAAAAAACGAAGCACAACCGCCAATAGTTCACACTCCCAATTTAACAACGAGCACTTCAAACATGGAATTTGGTCATTTTTACAGACTGTAAGTGATTTAAAGTGTTTCTAAAATGACATTAGCCTGCTTTGCTCTTTAAGCTACATGGAATAAGCCTTATCTGAGGAAGTAATCACTGTTTGATTATAGTGAAGAAATGGTGAGGGTTATCTAAAACAGGTTTTGTCAGGGTTCTTCATAACATATTTCCACTTTCAAAGCTCTGACGCATCTCTCTAACCTAGACCTCCCTGATCACAGAGGCAGATTTACATCGACTCTTATCAGGGCTTTAGCAACGACTTGACATATTTCATTCAATTTAGTTTCAAGTCAGGTAGTTTAAACGTTTAAACAAGAATACGCAGTCTCATAATAAGGTGATTGTGTTTTATCTGGCAGCTTGCTTCACTGGCAGCTTTCTTAAGATGAAGGTATAATGACACACAAGCACTGACCTTGCATCATCTTCCCATTTTCACTTCAGTGCAACCCTCCGTTTCTCTCCGTTCATCCTCTTTTTTCCTCCCCCACCCCTCGTTCCTCATCCATCTCTATCTCTTTTCCCGCTCTGCCGTACCCATTAATGCCACTGGATTCACGGCCAGGGCACACTTATAATTGAATTTCCAGACTTGCGCCGTGTGCTCGCGTCCCCCCTCCTTTATCCTCCGCGGAGCGGCCTCGCCTTGCCGATTCCCCTGGGTTCCTCTCGCCGTATCTCTCTTCATAAGAGCGGCATTAAAGCGCCGCCTAACACACTGAGACCAGAGGTCTGAGGAATTTTTATTAGCCTGGAAAGGAGCGCACGCTACGAGAAGAGCCGCAAAAACAGAAAACTGGAAGGAGGAAAGGAAGGAAGGAGAGGAGAATATAAGGACTGACCACAGAAAGAAGGAAAGAAAAAGGGTAAAAGTATACCACAGAAAATAACAAATACGGATAAGTAAAACAGAAAGGACAGGGACGCAGGAAGGGAAGGACAAGAGCAAGTATATCAGGAAGGAAAGAAGGACAGAAAGAAGGAAGGAGGAAAAAAGGAAGGAAGGGGAGATAGGAAGAAAAGAAGAGAAGAAGGATTGAAGAATGGAAAGAAGGATAGAGGCAAATAGTAAAGAAGGAAGATGAGGTCATTCACAAGTGAGGAAGGACACAATCAAGGGAAGGAAGGATCAAATGAATGCATCAGGAAGGACGCTGGGAAAGAAGTGGTGGACATGGAAGAAAATACACAAGGGAGGAAGGAGGGAAGGATACAAGGTGAAGGAGGAACATGAGCAAGGAGGGAGGAGGGAACCCAAGAATGAAAGAAATGACAAAATGAAGTATGTACTGTAAGGGAGGAAATAATGAAGGAAACAAGGAAGCATAAAAGGGAGTAAAAAAAGCATATGAAGGGAAAACGGAAGAGCAAAGGAAGTTCACAAAGTTGACAGAACGAATGGGAGGAAGGACACGACATTTAAACAGTGTAACAGGAAATAAATACCAGTACTTTTTATTAATCTTCCTTTCCCAAACGCATCCAGGAAAAAACCGAAATCAATTCCAGTCTTTCCTCCAAACTGCACAGGAGCCCCGAGGACGAGGCTGTGAGTCAGTCGACTGAAATCAAGTCCTGCACAACGCTGCTCTTCATTTACAGCTACACCAATTAGGCTTTGGCCACATTATCACCTCTGCTGGCACAAAGTGATCGATTAGTGAGTATTAAAACTCCCAGAGGGGCACAAAGGCCAGAGAGCCGCCCGGCCAGACGCAGGAAGCCGGCCAGGACGGCTTTGATCGGGCCGCCTCCTGACGTCAGCGCTGGCTACTGTACACGGAAAACAATATGCTGCTGCGCCACATGATGCGGAAGAGTGGATGCTCGGTGGAAGCAATAAAAAGAGAGAGAGGAAATAAATGAAAGCAAGAATAAAAAGATAGAAATGTTCAAAAAAAAATAAAGGGGGTGGGGGGGTTTAGGGGGAGCAGAGATGTGAAGCCTCCAGAGGGACAGGAGCAGAGGACAATGTGGTGACAATGGGATGAATGGAGGAGGGAGAGGGGGCCGAGCAGGCAGATGGCTGTGGGCCTGCATGGAGCGGGACGAGCAGCAGGGAGACAGGAGTCGCTCGAGGAAATGTGTGTGTGTGTGTGTGTGTGTGTGTGCGTGTGCGTGTGTGTGTGTCAGGCAGTCGGCCAGGCGTTTACACAGAGAGGGAAGGCGACTTAGCCCGAGCCACCCGACCGCGGAGGACAGCCGCTGTCAGACAGGGAACGACAGAAGTGGGACGCGGGTGTCCTCCTCTGTGGGAAAACCTGCTCGGTGCTCCGGGACAGAAAGGTTTCCGTGTCTCCACTGATCCACGTGCGAGCTTAATAATCATTAATGCAAGTGTGTTTTCATTCATAATTCACAATTTTGTGTCAGACGCCACGTTTATTGACATGGGTGAAGTTGCCGTCAAACGTTTGTGCTGCAAAGGTTGTCATTGGTGCCGCTATTTTTTTAAAGATAATAATCAATGTTTCCAGGGTTGATCAAACAAAATCAAACTGAATATGGTGTTAATCAACTGAGCTGAGTTTGTGCAGCAAAGATTTTGGTTTCTGCCGTTATTAAGATTATAAACATTATAATGTTTATAACGTTATAATGTTTAAGGCAAGTTGATGTGACCAGACATCAACTTGCCCTCCGCAACATTAACAAAATCAATAAAATTGATGGCAGCATGTTTGACGACGTCGTAACACTTCATATCTTTGAAATGATAGCCGCACATACAAACATAGCAAAAATGTTTGACACCGATTTTGTTTAATTTGAAGAATGTGGCGGAGGGGGGCGGGCAACTTCACTCGGGCAGTTTGGTGTGTGTGTGTGTGTGTGTGTGTGTGTGTGTGTGTGTGTGTGTGTATGTGGTGTGTGTGTGTGTGTGTGTGGTGTGTGTGTGTGTGTGTGTGTGTGTGTGTGTGTGTGTGTGTGTGTGTGTGGGTGAGGAGGGGAGTAGTTCATGGTTGATGGGCCATGGTGCGCTGTAGTTGCTGTCTCTGCCCCAGAGCCTTCAAATGAGCGCACTCACACACTCCTGAAGCACTTATTCGACTTGAAGGCTAGTGAAAGTCGATAGCTCAGGTATTTCAATTACACACACAGGGGCACATCACTGGCTATGAAAGAACCAGATTGGCTGCTGCGCTCTTCCTCTAAATTATGCATAAAAAAAAAAAAACACACACAAAAAAAAGACACACCCGCGCTCACATTTGAGCGGTCTCAAACTCAGACATCTGCACTCAGGCATCAGGTTGAGCCTCAGCAGAAGCCCGTATAACGAGCTTCTGCTGAGCTCGTTATACGGGCTACTTCTCAATGAAACGCACGTAAAAACGTTGATAAAGGGTTAAAAGAAGATCGATGCTGTGATGACTTTCTGAAGGCGGAGTTTCAGGGAGAGCAGACATTTCTTAAAGAGACAGACACCCAATTATAAGGTGTTAAATTACAAAGTCATATTTGATATTTAATAACTCGAGTTACTTGACTGTGCTTTAAAATGGCAACGTGTGCCTGGAAGACACTTCATAATGCCCCTTTAAAATGTGTCATGCATCAGTGTACTGTGATACCCCTAAAGAAAGGAATTAATGTGCTGAAATGTTTCATGCACTAAATGCTCTCTGGAGAGCTAATGGAGCACGCTTCAATCCATCATCTGAAAAGGACAGCAATACGGTAAACCCACCAATATACGTCATACCAGACCAGGCAAGGGGACCGTCACCCAGCAAAGCCGCCAAAAAGGCCCCGTTAACTCTGGAGGAGCTGCAGAGATCCACAACTCTGCCCTTGTCAATGCGCCAACATTACAAAATGCTACCAAACCCCCCAATGGATGGATGAAGACTAGCGCAGACGAAGCCAAGGCTGCCTCAAGTACTAAAAAAGGGATTACGTTCTGGAGGTGCACACACATGGTTGTTTTTTTTTTGTTGTTGTTTTTTTCCGCCCCCTGTAAGAGAAAACCAGATAGAAACAGAGATAATAAATAAATAAATAAATAAAAATTTAAAGTAAGCCAATGGAGTCTGTCGCTGGGAGGGTTTCTGGCAATGCATATTTCTGTCCTGCCTATCAAGGATGCTTTGAACTTCAGCATGGGGGGGTGTTGCTATTGACTGCTGCTACACGGAAAGAGAGACAAGATGGAGGGATGATAAAAGAGAGTGCTGGAGTGGGAGGCGAGGAGAGAAGGAACAGCTGGGCCTTCGCTTCGACATATATGAACTGGAAAGACGGCGGGAAGGAGCCACAGGCATTCACCGGCAGAACGGCAGCATCAAAATGATGCGAACACACGATAAAGCCGCCATTACCGTATGCGCCGAAATTATTGATAACAAGTCCCCGCACTTCAAATACACACACACACACACACACACACACACACACACACACACACACACACACACACACAGAATTATTATCTCTGCCTCAATTAAACCTGAACTCACTCTCAGCCTCCTTCTGTTTCCCTCTCCTCGTGCCCCATCGTCACATCTCTTATCAGGCGAGCCTACTTATCTTTAATCAAACGCACGCGCGCTTAATTGGCTCGAACATTTTTGTCGTAGCGTCATCTAATTAGCGATGACCTTATTTAAGTGCTTTTCGAGTCTCAATTAAAGGCGGACACGTCTTCATTAAAGCGACCGGGCTCCGAAAAGCGAAGGGGCCCCACACGTCACACCCGCTCAAACCTAGAAAGACGGAAATGAGAGGAGGAGGAGGAGGAGGAGGAGGAGGAGGAGGAGGAGGAGGAGGAGAGGAGGAGGAGGAGGAGGAGGAGGAGGAGGAGGAGGAGGAGGAGGGAGGAGGAGGAGGAGGAGGAGGAGGGGATCAAATCTGCTGAGTGTCGGGCGAGGTTCAACCTGAAGCACACATGACAAAAATAAAAATAATTATAATAATAATAATAATCCGAGGAGTGTTTCTCTGTGGCCCATTTCTGCTCCAAGTTTAGCCGAGAACCTAATGAGGCCGTCTGGTTCGTCCTCTGGTCCTCGCAGACCGCTAATGGGTCTATCGCTGGCTGAGGTGAGCGAGTGAACCGCACAGCTGCTCACGTTTTGTGCGGGTTTCTGCTGCTGAGAGACGCTCACTGGATATTAGGGGAGGTGGAATAACCTATGGGGGAGTGAATTCTGTGGGATGTTACAGATTAATGTGGACAGTCCTGTGTGGATTTTGTTGTTCATTGTTAATCAGAATATTGAATCTTGTTTTTTTTTTTTGGGTGTGTCACATAAAATTCTGAGGTTGAAGTGGGTGGTTATTACTTGACAGGAAGCGTAAAAACAAAAAAGTAGGTGTGCCTACTGGAAGCTAAGTAGCTAGCCTCAACTACACAAGTGATAAAACTCGGTGTCGTTTTGATTTAAGGCAAACCTCGGTTTGATCATCTGCTACATTTTCAGCTGGCACGGTTCGCTTTCACACTAAACGGCTCGAACCCTTTGGAAAACCGGTCGCCTCCTCACCTGAGGTGGCGCTGCGCAAAGAACCATTGAAGGAAGTGACATAAAAACCTCTGAAGAAGATCGTTAGCTTAAGAGAGAAACTTTGCCAGTTTATTTTTAAAAAAATCAAAACAGATATTGAACTATGGAAAGGATCATTTCTTCAATTCAAACCAATAAACCATCCCATTTGCTTCATAAAACAAATTTCCACAATCCCACTACAGGACACAGATTAACTTAGCCAAAATGAAATCAGACCAAATGAGTAAAGGGAGAATAGGTTGGTGAACCTCACAACCTGTGAGGTTCACCAACCCGCTGTTCACCGTCCCGCTGTGGTGAACCTCAGCGGGAGGCTGAGGTTCACCACAGCGTCCCGAGGCGAACATAAAGTGGTTCAGGGAGTCAGGGAGGTGAGCACGTTTACGCAGGCAGACATCTTCCTTCCTGTCCCTCGATGCAAGCGAGAAGGAGGCAGGGAAAGGTGGCGCTTGTGCTGAGCATCAAAGAAAAAGAGGCAGAGACGAGCTGTGTAAGGGAGTGAGGGGTGGGGAGACATCCATCCAAATCAGGGCTGTTATTAATCCATTTATTTTCCTCCAATCTCTGCGTCTGTCCACTGCTATCTCCAGCGCTCTGGTCATATCGCCTGATGGCAATCTCTTGCTCTCGCCTTCCCATAAATCTCAAATCTCGCCTCTTTCGCCTCTCCTCATATCATCTCCGCCCGTCGTCATCCCCCGTTTCCTTCTCGTCTTCCTCACCCCGCTCTGTCACGCGACCTGGGCGGCACCTGAGTGGCGCCGTCAGGCGCAGGCACAACGCCATCGTCGTGCTGAGGCTGTTTCTCACCACTTCACACTCCAACAAAAAAAAAAAAAAGAAGAAAAAGACGGATTCAGTCCCACAACACACACGCGCACGTGAACACACACATCCGCTGGCATCTTTGTACATCCAGGCAGCCTCGTCCACCCTCTCACCCCATTCTACAGTCTATCTGCAACACGTAACACAGGTGCAAATTAAACAAGGTGAGGATCTGGAGGCAGCCATTAAGGAGATAGTTATGATACTGTTAAGTCTGGCTTCTGTCGAGCAGCTGTGAGTAGTCAATATCTCTGCCCCATTAGAGAACCACCTTAAAGTGTTTATTTATGAGGGATCATCTGACCTCATTTATCTCTTCCGAAATTATTTCTCGGATTTTGATTGGTTATCTGGAGTGACCAAGCAACGTAGAGCAGGTACATAGGTTTTCATTATCTGTTCCCCATAATAATCAAAGTTACAATATTTCACCCCACGTGTAATGAATCAATGTAATGCGAGTTTCACTTTCTGAAATTAGGAACAAGGAATTAAACTTTTTCACGACGTTCCAAATTTTCCAGCTCTTTCTGTTGAAGATGTAGGAAAAAGTGTGTGGGGGCGGGGTGAAAGTTTGGAGATCAACAGAGATTATAAAATGTTGGATTCTGTGATGTTTTCAGAGCGACAGTGAAAGGGTTCGCTGCCACCCCGGGTCAAAGGTGAAACGTCTCCACTTCAAAGAAGGAGGAAAAAAAGGGGGGAAAAAACAACCTTCCTTCCTCTTTCATCTCCTGAGCATGCTCTCTCTTTCAGTGCCCTGCACTTTTGGCTAAATTTCCCTCATTTAGCCGGTAGCTTCACATCAAACGTAACTTCACAATGAACATGTCGTTCTGCTCTCCAACGACACCAGCAACCAGAGGTCAACAGAAGACTCTCTAGGGTTTTACAAATGCTACGAGTCAATGAAATGATGGGGAGACGCAAACCTAAGGAGCGTCTATGTGCTGATTTCTCCTCCCTTACTTACCCTCTCTGCGAGAGCAACGCGATCTCCCGCTACAAACCTCTACTTGGGAGAACTGCGAGCATTTAGTGTGGCTTCAAATTCTAATTCTAATCTGCTTCATATGCGTGACGGCGGCAGAGGGATGTCTCCATGTTGGGAGAAAGGCTGAGACAATAAGCCAATCTGCATGCTCCTCTTTTTGCCACTGTTCTCTGCATGTCTAAAACCCTCGTGTCCCCTGCATGCCACCCTGCCTCGTTTTTCACCGCTCCTTCGAGGATGCTAACATGGAGGGACGCTATTGTCAGCAGGTGGAGTCGAGGAAAGCTGGAGGAAAGTTGGTTGCCTTTTTCAGTCCAGGGGTTGTTTTCCACACTTTCTCGTCTCGTAATAATGGTTGCAGGAAAATGTTGGCAAGCTAGCATCAACGGCACAAGCTAAAATCTCTGTTTTGGTTTGTGATGTCGGTTTTCTGATTCGCCCTCTTTGGTTGGCGCTTTTCGTGATAGCACTGCCATGTTAATTGCTGGTAATTGATGTACAGGCCCCCGACTGTAGCGCAACCGACCAGCACATTCACAGCAGAGAATAACCCATGCGTGTAATTGAGCGCTGCTATCTGCCGTCAGCCATCGCAAGTCAGCCCGCCAAAGTAAATCAGAGCCCTATCAAGTTCTGGCTAATGTACGCTCAACATTTTAACTCCTCATGTGGTCCACCAATAAAAAAAAAGGGGGCTGAAATTATAGAAGAGGTGACAGATAAAGAATTTATTCAGATTCAGTTAAGGCTAAAAATGTTTGTGCTTTTAATCAGGCAGTGGCGTGTTTACAAGGTTCCCCGATAAGTTTTATGTCACATGGAAAAGTCGAAGATTTTCTGATTTTTTAGTTCTTTTTTTATTTATTCTTTTAAATATACATACAAACGTTTCCTACTAATATTATGGATGGACAAATGGGTAAGTAATGGGTTAGTAATGTAGAGATCTTGAATTATACAAATTCAAGAATCGTTTATTTAAAGTCGGATCTACTCAGATTTTGCAGTTATCTCCCTCCTTAAACCAAAGCCTTCGTTGTGAAAGACATTTGAGTCAAAGGACTGCCGATTTAGCACTTTTACAACAAAAACAAATAACGACGATCAGAAAAGTCTAAACTTTCCTCTGAAACCTGTGCACCACCTGCTGCCGTCAAGGTTTCCCCAGGAAAACTTGCTAAGCCTGGTGGTTGGGCCACTCACCCAGCAGCCTGTCGTGCTTTTGAGTTAAAACTGTTTAACGTTGACAGGAAAGCTGAAAATATCACTTGATGATGATATGTTATTGGCCGATAAACACCTGAACACCAACTATAAAGTCTTAAAAATGCAAATATAAAAAAAAACTTGAATAAATAAGCAACGCTTCGCCTGGTGGGGGCACAAATAAAGCCTGGTGGCCCGCCAGGCTTACAACACACTGGGAGAAATAAGTCTTATCTGATCCAAAAAACAGTGGGAAAAAATCTTTTTATGTCATTGAAATATAATATTTCATATTTTCCTGATGAAAATAGGAAATATTTGTGTGTGTCTGTACGCACACGAAGGTCTTGTCGCTGTAGCAGACACATGAGGCCTGCTTGGCTCGTCGTCTCTCAGCAGGAGGAAGGAGTCTTGTGCGTCTGCCAAGCTTTTTAGCCACAACAATATCTAAATGGCACACAAAGGCCCATTAGAGTCATCAAACCATCAAACCGGCAACCTTCAACTTGGCAATTACAAATATTTAATTCACTCTCACAGCCCTGCGCGCGCACACACACACACACACACACACACACACACACACACACACACACACACACACACACACACACACACACACACACACACACTCCTGTCTCTCATGCATATCCTCCCTCTCTCTTTCATCTCTTCCCTCTGCTTCCATTTCATCCTGTTCTTTGCACACTGTCTCACGTGCCCTCTCTCTTCATTTGTCTCTCTCTCTCCACAGCCGTCGTCACCTCACTATGGTGCCGGCAATCAATGTCAGGATCGATTAACAGATTTAGAAACCGCTGGACGAGGCGCTTTACGGAGCGCTATCCGCACTCAGAATATGGAAAAAGGTTTAGCCGACACAGAATCAGACCAGCTTCCTTAGACGACGTGGACTGAAGGGAGAAGGAAGCAGGTGTGGAAGTGGAAAAAGAAAAAAAGCAATGAAAAAAGAAAACAGGGATTGAACGACATCTGGAGAGTAAAAACACTCAACAAAACCTTATTGACCCTCGTTTGGTTTTATACGCATTTTCTGTGGTTTGTCACTTTCATGGATTGTTAACGTCAAGAGATGTTGCAGAGGAGAAGAAAAATCCCCCCCAAATATCCTCTCCCAGTCCTTTTCTCTCTGACGCTGCTCAGCCGACTCCGACAGTATTATCTCTGGAAAGCAAGCATAAAGGAGAGCGGAGACGGTAATGTTCTGGAGCGTTTACACAGAGCGCTTAGTAAATACTCGTTCTTCCTCCTTTCCATTAAAGATGTCAAAGTGCATGCATTATTAATGCCAGGACAGGTTTTTATTTTTTGTTCCCCCCCTTCTGGTCAGTCTGCAGCCTCATCATTAATTCTCAACACCCTGCAAAACCAAAAGCTGCAGTTTAAACAATCGACCTTTTGCCTCATGGATACTGCAGAGACACTTCACTTCCGTTTTCCGGAAATTGGTTGATGTTACGGTTCAAAAAAATCTGACCAAATGGTCACTAAAGCTGAGAGGGCGGTCACATGGGGCCTTACGCTGCAAAAACACAAAATCTTACCAACTGTTTTGGTTTAGTTTCTCGTGCAAATATCTTAGCAATAAGAAAACGAACTTACAGGGAACTTTTCTGCAAGATATAGGAAGGAGCTTGTTTAAGTCAATAACTTCTGAATATGGATTTAAAAAGTTCTACATCCACTGGTAGAGTTTTTTTTTTTTTTTTTTTTTTTTTTTTTTACTGATATACAACATGTTTCATGTCTCATTGCCACATTAAAGAATAAATCAAGCAAATCGTCGTTTTCATCCGGTCGTTAAAGTGATGCTCCACTTAAATGTTTTTTTTGAAAAGAAGGAAACATTCGACACTCAGTTTGCACTCAGCACCTCAGTAGTTATTATATTTTGAAATGCAATTTTGGATACGGAGACTTCATAATAAATTTGAATTATTACTGTTTTGGATATTCATAATGCTTTCTGGCTTCAGTCTTAAATGTTTTTTTGTTTAAAAATCCCTTTCATTTCCAATCTTTGAGTGGGCATATGTGCGTTAATAAACCATTATTATTATTATTAGTATTATTATTTAACATTAGTTCAAAAGGATCTTGAAATGAGAATATTGTCATTTATCACAATCATTTCTGGGACAATTTGCCATCCAGCAAATTGTGTTTTTGGGACAGGCCTAATAAGTCGTTGATTTAATGATGAAAAGAGCAGCTTTTAAACCCTGACCTGCAGAACAATTGGAGAATTCCTCCATCGATTTAACATGTGTATTCAAAACGGCAGTGAAACAGCAGAAAGCCTATAAATAAATGAATAATTAGGCCAGAAAATATGAAGCTACAGAGAACCTGTTTGATCCACGGCTTCAACCTGCAAAGAGAATTAGTTTAAACATTTTAAAAATTGTGTTTTTAATGATGTACTTTCATCCCTCGGTGCTCAGAGGATGAGCGCTTCATCCACAGATTCCGTTATGGCATTAAAGTCTTTCCAAAGGAGCGTTTTGATCCTCTAAACTGATGTCAGGTAAAATATTCAACTCAAGCGCCTCTGTGAAGCCGCTGATTGACACCCGGGTTGAGACAAAAGACAAGCCGCAGACTAAAACACGCACAACGGAACGACCTGTTAACCCTTTGGCTGTGATTTCATAAGCACAAACAGCCGTGATGTATGGTTTCTGACATTCACACGAGCTGGTTAGGATTTCACACCGTGCTCCCATCTCTCCTCTCCTCTCCTCTCCTCTCCTCTCCTCTCCTCTCCTCTCCTCTCCTCTCTCCTCTCCTCTCCTCTCCTCTCCTCTCCTCTCCTCTCCTCTCCTCTCCTCTCCTCTCCTCTCCTCTCCTCTCCTCTCCTCTCCTCTCCTCTCCTCTCTTCTCCTCTCGTCAGCGGCTGACAGTTGGTTGCGGCAGCAGCCGCCGAATACACACAGCGAAGGTGTGAGCTCCTCTTCCTCTCCCTCGCTGAGCGCCTGTGTGCACGCGTACACGCAGCGGTGTACATGTATGACTTTTGTGCTTGTTAAATGTGCGAACCTGAAATCTACCTCTAAATGCAGAAGATACGGGAGGTGCAGTGTTGTATTTTCAGCGAGACGCGAGCGCACTCTGAAGCCTGTTTTTTCCCCCTCCTTGCTTCCCTGCACGCTGTGCCACAGATTAGAACTCGAATTCTGCATCTGGAGCTTTTGCTTGTGGCGCCCTCCATCTCTGTCTAAAACACGAAAATGAAAAACCCTCAGAGTTTTGCTGTGCGTTCCCTGAATACTTGGTTTTTATCAGTTTTGCTCATATACAGACTCTTTTTTTTCTTCTTTTCTTTGTCTATTCTTCTCTGTAAAACAGTTTCCGATGACTTAGATATGATGTAAGCAGCACATCAAACATATCATCAAAGACCTGTGGCCTTTGACTGGACCATTCTGACAAAACGTTTCATTTGATCTAAACCATTCCTTGGCAATTTAAGATGTTTGTGTGATCTGTTCTGCTGGAAGGCGAAATTTACATAGCAGGTAACAAGTTATCATGTTTGCATAATTTCCCTATATTAAGCTCTGTCATATCACTGAAACTGCAGTATGAAACTTTTATTTGACAAAGAAAATGTTTTTTGTACATATTTGTTAAAACTGCCACCATGTTGTGACAGTATAATATGAGATGGATGATCTATAATAATATCAAGCTTCTTCCTCGGGCTACTGTTGCTGTCTGCAGAAATTCACCGGTTCCTGCCAAAAACGACCAATCAGAGACAAGATGAGGGTCTTAGCGCTGTCAATCATCCTCAGGTTTGCCCTGTTCAATGTGGAGAATAACTTTATGCTAGAAGGGAAACCGTTTATCCGCAGTCATTGGTGGACATGCTAACTAGCCTTAGCATTCACAATAAATTCTGTTTTATGTTAAAAAAATTTTTAAAAATACATATAAACAAATAAAACTGCTGCGACCCACTTCCTGGCTCTGATTGGTCGGTCCAAGTTCGTCATTTTTACACATTGTCCGTCTCATATTGCACTGTCAGAACATAGGGACAGTTTGAACAAATATGCAAAACACATATTTATTTATAAAAATAGCATACTGCAGCTGTAAGTCTGACTTGTTGAAGAACAGCATCCCCACAACACGACGCTGCTTGTTGAGCGATTTTCCTTGCGTTTCTCTGCTAAACTAATCTTTTTTTTTTCTCCAGGCCATCTTTTTCCTGCTAATTAGTTCTCCTCTTCTGCTTCATCATGCTTCTCATTCCCTTCGTTTGCCACAATCGAACCCGAATTCATAATCAGACCGCATCAATTGGAACAAAGAGACGCTGAGTTATCACATCGCGGCCACAAGCGGGTGAAAGAAAGTTTAGGAAACTCAATGGCAAAAGGGAAGCAAAACAAAAAACAAAAAGGTGAGAAACTGAAAGGCAGGTGAGAAAACAGCAGCACCTGCAGCATGAATTGAAGTGAGAGGCCGACCGCATTCGCCAGACAAAATCCCTCCGCAGGAAGAGGAGTCGCGGCGAGGGGGGCCGAGCTGCCGCGCCTCAGAGAGCACTTTCAGGGCATGAACTCTAAAAGCAGACATAATGTATGGCACAATTAATCGCAGAGGGTAAGTTGCATAGCTTAGTTACTG
This sequence comes from Poeciliopsis prolifica, assembly GCF_027474105.1. Lineage (NCBI taxonomy): Eukaryota > Metazoa > Chordata > Actinopteri > Cyprinodontiformes > Poeciliidae > Poeciliopsis > Poeciliopsis prolifica. The sequence goes on along the minus strand of NW_026562385.1, from coordinate 10,031,414 downwards.
AGCAGGCATGCTGGGCTTCAGTCCAGTAAATAGGGCAAACCATAACACGCACTGGCAGCACGCGTTTCATTAAACCCGTCGTGAAAAAGCAGCATCGGAGAAACCGGAGCCGCCTGCCCGCCGTCCTGGCCCGGCACGTTTTCGACGTTTCATTAAACGCGGCCCATCTCTGTACAATACTGGGGTCATTACACAAGTTAATTATTCGCTAATTAGGCAATTATTCTACGACACATGCTGCTCCGTAATAAATGTCTGCCATGCAAACAAAACTAAAAGAGGCCCCCCCTCTAAATTTTCTCCAGAAGGATTTCACAAAATCATAAATCTATGAAATGAAACGGCAATAAACGTCAGTCGGGATTAAAAATAGTGAATCGAAAGCGTCGGTGGTACAAATATGTTACTGCGGCTGCATTTGTTCACTACAACTGAGTTTATTGTGCATTTATGTGCAAAGAAATGCAGGTTTCCAAAATACCACTGGAATACATCAGAAACAAGGAAAAGAAACACAAGCACTGGTGGAAAGCAAGCTAGTTATAATGTCTAAAATGTGTCCTGTTTTTATACCGTTTGTCTGTTGGTGAATTATTTCTGGTGCAAATGTTTTATTTTGTTGGTATTATGTTTTGGCTTATTTTAATAGAACCATGTGTCTTTGCTTTTTTGGTTTGCATCAGAGTTCAATCACAGCTCTCCAAACGAACCCGACTTTCTGGACAAATGGACCAAAGTTTGATTAAAGTGAACTGAACTGGGCTGATGTGAATGCACCTTAAGTATTGACTTAGAAGAGTCTTAAAACCTTAAAACCTTCACCATTATGCACTAGTTTGTCTTGGTCTACCACATAAAGGCCATCAATGAATTGAAGTGTGTGGTTGTGATGCGATAAAAGCGGGTTTGAATACTTTTACAAGCTGTAATAATCCACATAATCTGAAAAATCCCACGCTGAGCACAGCATCCGGGCTCCGCCCACCCTTCTTCCTTCTCAGGGAAATTGAATAACCACCTGACCGGGATTCTCATTAGTCTAAAGGGGCAGGTGACCCGTCGCCGGCATTTCATTTCCATCAGGCCCTCTACTTACAGAGACACATGTACGGCGTGAAGCGTGACTGAGTGTTTTGCTTTGTCTGCCCGGTGCAATGAACGGTGTTCGGGTCACTCCTCCTCCATCAGGAATCAGGTGTTTAAAAGGGTGGGAGGAAGAGCCCAAAAAAACGGATCTTTTTTTTCCTGGGTGAAACTGGGTGTCACAGTTTCACCCGGGAAAAAAAATCAAATCAGTTCTTCCGCTTCCTTCCTTTTTGCTCCAGCAGCTTCGTTTTCATCCATCCTCGTCCGGAACATACATTACTTTCTTCTCCTCTCTGCCGCTATCTTCCTGACAAGTCCTTATCTGCGGCACGTGCGTCCTCGACACGCCCTGTTCCCGTTTTCCCACGCTCAATCTTCCCTCCCCCCGTCCCCGGCTGTCCTCCTCCCAACGCCTGATAATTCCCGTTCGCCCTCCTTATCCCGGAGCCATCGGTCCGTCTTCTTGTACGCTGCACGCCCTTCTGATTGGATTACTATTATTCTCGCAAATGGATTTTTTTGTCCTGACAATGCAGCGTTTTGAATGAATATTTAAAGGGGAATTTCGAAAGTCATCATCCTCCAGGATGAGTTATTATGCAGGACCCAGCTGGAATTTAGGAAGCAGCCTAAGTGTGTTTTTCTTATATATTTATTTAGTTTTTTTTTTATTTGGCTCACCTCGGCTTGACTCTGTGCACTGCTCCTTCCTCTCTTTGTCCCTCGTCTCCCTTTGTCCTACTTTGGAACCCAGTTATTCTCTCCATCTCTCCGTCCACCTGCCAGAACCTCACTCTCCCTGCCATTCGTCCTCTCGTCCTCCCACCACCCGGCTTACGTCTCCCCCCAGTCCCACCGTCCTGCCGCTCTGCTCTTACTCCCTTCTCAATCATTCTCCCCCCGCGATGTTAATTCAGATTGCCTGGTTTGGGAGGAGAGTACAGTTCCAATAATGCCGAAAGCACTTAGGAGAACATAATCAATCTTGCTCTCTTTCGCTCCGTTCCTCCACTTGTTCCTTTCTCTCCATTTTCACACCCCATCTTGTATTCCCTCCATATGTGCGGCGGGAATCGTTACCCCCTCTCTGCTTCGGTACTTGGTTGTAATCTTCCTTTTCTTCGCTCCCTGTCTGCCAGTTTCAACACCTTTCCCATCTTTTATGTTCTGTTCGTCTCGAAGGGGAGTTAAGGAGTCGAGGTGGTTCCAGCATGCAGAGAAACGTGGGATTCACGCAGTAAAACTGCTGTAACGGAGACGCAGCAGCACGTAAACAGCAGTAGGAAAGATCATAAAACAATAGTAATGAAAAAAAAAGTGTGTATTAGTTTTCAGTGTGGGGTCAAAGTTTGAGGGGGCTGAAACAGAACCCAATGAGTTGGGTCACATTTTTGGATAAAAATGTACTTTTAGGAGTATTTTTACTATGGCCTGCAGGCCGTATTTTTACTGGAGTCCTTTTATTATGAAGTGTTGCTACTCTTACAAGAATAACATTTATGGATACTCACTGCGAGTAACTTCACTGAGCGACGGACCAGCTTGTGTTCACCAAAACGCCACCAGACAGAGACGCACCTGTTCTTTCATATTCAAAAACGCTGACATTGAAAAGTTTCACTCTTGCCTGGTTTTGTTATTTTGCAATCATCTTCTATGAATTGTTTTCATTTTGTCCTTAAAACACCCAAATGTCCACATAACTGTATATTTGGTCAGTCTGATGGTGTAATTGTTAACTATAAAATGTTTGTTTTGTTCGTACTTGACGAGCTTTCTGACCAAATACTTTTGGGAATTTCACTTTTCACTTTTACTTGAATAAAAATGTGCGGAAGTAGTGCTGCTCTCACTTTTACATTTTTCGGTGCTCTCTACCCACTGCTACTAAAACACGACCGATATTTCTTCTGCATCGTCGTTGGCTACATGCGTAAACAAAATGTTTCACTTATGAAAAGAAAATCACAGTTTTGTTGAATTTCGAATCAAAAAATCCTCATTAAGTCTAATTGGTCGTTCTTTTTCTCTGTACATATTTATTAGTGTATTTATCAGTATATTTGCTCAGTTAATAAAAATCTCAAAATAATCAAAACAGGAAGCGATTATGAATCTTAACTGGGGAAACAAAATGAGGAGAATCTCAACAAACTGATACATGTCAAGTGTGAGTATTCAAGAGCTCCTGGTTGCCCCCTGCTGGTGAAAATGTCCTAAACCGAGGCTTAGTTTGCGTATGCCTGGTTCTGGTTCTGAATACTTTTTCTGTTTGACATTAGAGGCAAGTTACAGCTGGCTGGAAGAGAGCGTGAGTTTAAAAAGGAGATTTAACCAGAGAACAAGCAATCCAACCGCGATGACTTCTGAAGATGAGGTGAGGTGTCCAGTGTGGGTTACATAACGAGTGGGAGGTGTTAATTTCACTTCCAGGAAACACGTCAAATTCAAAAGAGATTATTGTTGATAGCATATTTTCACAATAATTGGTCAAAAAGACGAAAACAGAAACCTGCATAATGGCTCCGGAGGATGTTTGTTTTATAATTATGTTGGCTGTTAGGGTCATGAGTGAAAAGTACCGATATTTCTGAAACATTTTCTCTGTCAGAAGATTCTTAGGGATCCTGATGAGTTTTGTTATGAAAGATTAAATGTAAAATGGAGAGCCGGATGCCGACCAAGCCCACCGGTAGTCATACAGGTAAAGGTCACAATAGGTGTGTTTCCATTGATCATAGAACTACGCAGAAAATGCATTTTCTTAATTGCAAAAAGAGAACAACAACAAAACTCACGTTTCTTTACTAAAACGGCAAATTCAATCA